>NC_080640.1:13233345-15633345 GCF_027579445.1 Ammospiza nelsoni
GTTTGGGGATGAAGGATGGGTATGGCAGGGGCGGGAGGATGGGCGGGAGCAGGGCGACAGGCAGGAGGGCATGTCCGGCTCCTGCGTTTGAGAAATGGGGTTTCTGCCGGGGAGGGAACAGCGGTGGTCGAGGTGCGGGCTGGACCCAACCCTCGGGGGTCCCCACGTCCGCGCTGCCCCTGCCCGCACCTGCCCGCTCCCGGTGCCCGCTCCCGTCCCGTCGCGGGGGACACGGGACAGGGCAGCCCCCGACGGGGCGGGTGATGAGCGACCTCCGGGCCCCCAGCTCGCTCTCGCAAGGCGCTTCCATGTTCCCGCACACCCTGTTGCCAGTTGTTAGTTTTCACCTCTCCGGGCCAGGACCTGGGGTGTTTAAGCGGATTAACGCCTTTATTTTCCTGTCGGGAAAGGCTCGTGTCTCCCCCTACCCCGTGCCCGTCTTTTCCCAGGCCGAACCGCGGTGAGCCAGTGCCCAGGGCACGGAGCACCGGGCTGGCGGCGAGCAGCTCCGAAACGCTGCGGGTTTGCCGGGAGCGGACACGGGACGGACTGTGCCCCCTCTGTGAGTCCGTGCAGGAAGTACTGCGGGCAGGTTGAAGGCCAGACAAGGGGAACGCCGTCCCAGGTGTCCCCGGCCATGAAGTTCCAGCCGGGGGTCTCGGCCCAGCGCCCTCCTTCTCCGGGATAGCGCTGGACACGGACGGGAGCGGCCGGCGGCCCTTGGCTTGGCGAGACAGATCTCGAGATCCCTAATTTGGGGTAAATCTGGGAGTTTGGGGGGGCAGGAGGGGTTCCATGCCGCGTCCATGGCTGCAGCTCTCCGAGTGGGCCGGGAAGGGCTGCGGCTGGGTCAGCCCAGAGGACACGATTTTGAGCTGCCACCACGTCCCAATTCTGCTGCGGGGAAAAAACCCCAAACCACCCGGCAAACAGCAGTCTCACTTCCACACCCACCAACCCACTCCCGTCCCCCGAAAAAAAGAGCAGAAACAAGAAAAAAAACCCCAAAAAACATACCACTGAAAAGGAAAAATCAATCAAACAAACAAAAACCCGTATTGTATCTAAAATTCGAGGAAGAGCGAACCCAGAGCAATAGATCTCCTCATGTAGGTGATCCTAGGGAACGGCGCATTTCAAACTGGATGACAAACGACGCGCACAAGCCAGAGCTTAATTTTTAAGCTAAAAAAAAAAATCTTTTGTTTGTCAAAACGCAGATTAAACAGCCAAAATCCCAGTTATCTGGAAATACGGGGCTAGCCAAATTAACAGGCTACAAATCTTCAGGAGGAGGCTTTATTTACTAACCCGCCCCAGCCACGTGTGGTAAACTTCTGCGGGTACAAGGCGGCCCGGCATCTCTTCTCTTTGCACTCAGAAGTCAATAGATCAGAAACCCAAATTAACTCCCAGCCTATTTTCCATACACCCAGCCACTTTCTTTTTTTTTTTTTTTTTTATTTTTTATTTCTTGGTTATAGTGAATTGTACTCTTTGCAGCCTCATTAAATCCATTCCAAGACAAAAGAATAAAAGACTGGGGGGAGGGAGGGGACAGGAGAGGAGGGGGAACAGGAGAGGGAATGGGGAAAAAAACAGATAAAGAAAACAAATAAAGCCCTTTAACTAGATCTTCACATAAATGTCACAGTTTCTCAGCATTTACGATTTCCCTGCTTAGCATAAAAACACTTAAGGACAAGATTGAAGGCTTTCCGAGAGATCTGGACAGAAGTCAAAGCTATCATTCGGAGGTTAAAAAAAAAAAAAGAATAAAAAGAAAAAGGAAAAAAGAGGGGATGGCGAAGTGGGGGCGGGAGGTGGCGGAAAACAAGTGCTCTTCCAAATAATACTAAAGAAAAGTGAATTTCATTGTAATTCATAGGCTTGTTCCAAATACCAAGAGAGAAAGAAAAAAGAATAGAAGCGCACAGATGCCCCGACGAAGGGAGAACAGCTCTGCTCCCATTGTTGTGGAGTTAAACAGTGGAAGGGAGGGTTAACCTAATCCATCAAATTGTCTGGAAATTGTGAAGAAAATTCAAAAACCATATGGTCTCCAAGCGCTCGCCTTCTCTCTGCTGCGGAGGGGCACGCTTGTTTCAGCATGGCGAACCGCAGGAGGCTGTATATGCTCCATTGTCGCTTGTCACTTCAGAGAAGAGGGCTCATTTGTCCCCAGTTTTCATGCTTTACGCTAAAAATTACAACCCCATCCATTCTCAAAGAGGAGAAAGATTTATTTAGCCTCGGAGAAACTGGACCAAAAAAAAAAAAAAAATCCAACCCACAAACCAACCCTGTCTTATCTGGACACTTCTCTGCCGACTCCACCACTGTACACCAGATTTGCCTTTCTCACATAAATTTTACAAAGAATAGGGAGAAACACACGTTGCTCGACTCCAAAGGCAGGTCACGCTGCCAAGAGAGAATACATTCACCAGAGCTTTAATTTTGGTGGAAAAAAAAAAAAAAAATAAATAAAAAAAAAAAAAAAAAAACAAAAAAAAAAAAAAAAACAAAACAAAAAAAAAAATAGAGGGAGGAAATGAAAAGAAAAAGAACTAAAGGTAGGAAACGAAACATTTTCCATCCCCGTGTCCCCGTGGCAGCTTTTGCCCAGACGCGGGAGGCCTGGCCAGCCGGGCGGAGGGCAGCTCCCCCCGCAGCACACCCCGCTCCTTTTGTCCAAATCGCTGATAACTCCTTGCTGCCGCTCGGATTTGCTTTTTCTTTCAATTATTTTTTTCCTGCCTTTCTTTTTCCCCTGCAGTTTCAGGCTGGAAATGCCCCGCTGACCGCGGGAGCGTCCCGGGGTCCCGGTGGTTCCGCCCGCCCCTCCGCGCTCCCGCCGCCGCCGCGCATCCCCCGCGCCCGGGAAGCGCTGCCCGCACCTCCGGCCTTATCCATGCTCCGCGTTCTTCCTCTGCTAAACTCTGCCTGGCATTAGACTTAGGAAAAAACCCTAAATAATAATATTGATCTAGCTCGTATGCTCCTTTCCCGTCATTTTTTCTCACAGGTACTGCTCTCAGAGTAACTTTAAATGCAAACGGGATGGGAGATTCCTGCGGGGGAAAAGTCCGGTGTAGCCTCGGACCGGCGGGGTGCTTTTTCGGTCACAAATGAAGGACGTTAAAAAGTATATTAAAATGGTAAGGATTTTATTGTATCGGAAAAAAAGAGCTATCTGTACAATTCTAAGAGACAGTAAATAAAGCGACATTGTCCCTATCGGAACTTAAATAGCAGGCTTTTTAAAATTTGTACAATTCAAACAAAACCAGGTCTTAAATCTGTACAATTTTTTTAAATTTATAGCGTAATATTTAAATGTATTGATTTTGGGATTTGTACTTTTTTATTTCCATAGCATGCAAAAAATTCTAAAAAGAGTAAAAAATAATTCTAGGATTTTTTTTTATTTTTCCTTTTTTTTTTTTTGTTACCACCTTCATATCAAAAATACGAAAGGCAGCTTTTTAATAAAAGCACAACAATAGCAGAAAATGGTAAAAATAGCTTTTAATTGTTAAAATGAGGCAGAAACTGCATTGGAGACAAATCTCTATGCTCTAGGAAAAAAAGAAAGTATATATTTTTCAACTTGCATTATCACCCAGCCCCAAGTTCCCAAGATTGCGAAAGAAAAAAATATTTTAAGGGGAAAAAAATTAGTTCGTGCACATCTGAAACATGCAAAGAAAGGAAAGCAGCTAATTTTTTGCTGTTGCCGTTTTAAGCCTAACTTAAATCTTCTCTTAAATGGTTTGTTTCGGAAGTCTGAAAACAACTGCTTTCCCAAACATCTGTTGGAAGCCAGGTTTATTCCAAGGTTACGCGTCTCCCTTATAGATAAAATAATCATCACTGATAGCTATTAGAAAAAAATAATAATCAAAACCTCAAAAAGAAGGGGGAAGGAAAAAAATTCCAATATATAAGTTTAAATATTTATACAGAAGCCGTCCTTAATTGCACCGTTCCGAAGATGTGGCAGGCGGAGGGATATCGACTCTACCCTAAATTAATCGGGGGTGTGTGTCTGTGGTGGGGTTCTATTGCTTATTGCTCCGGCCGAGGGGAGCGGCCGCCCCGCCGCGCTGCCGGGGCCGGCCTGGGGGGCCGAGGGTGCCGGTTTGGAGCTCTCGGGATGGGGGGGGAGGGACGTGGGGGGGCACGCCGGCCGCCCTTCAGTCATCCACGTCGATCTCCACGTCCTCCTCCTCCTCTTCCTCCTCCTCCTCGCTGTCCCGGCGGCTGCGGGGCCGCTCCGTGGGGGGCGAGGCGGGGCGGGGCGGCGGCGGAGCGCCGGGCTCCCGGGCGGCGGCGGGGGGCGGCGGCGGGGACCCGGGCCGCGCCTTGCCCCGTCCCTCGGCGCTGGGCTCCAGCTCGGCCAAGGCCACGATGTCCACGGCGGGGTTGGGGCCCAGCTTTTTGGCCGATTCCACGTCGGCCTTCATCTCCTCCAGGTCTCTCTTGAGCTTGGCGCGGCGGTTCTGAAACCAGGTGATGACCTGGGCGTTGGTGAGCCCCAGCTGCTGGGCGATCTGGTCCCGGTCCGCCGGCGACAGGTATTTTTGGTAGAGGAACCGCTTCTCCAGCTCGTAGATCTGGTGGTTGGTGAAGGCCGTCCGCGACTTCCGACGCTTCTTCGGCGTTTGCCGCTGCCCGAAGATGGTCATCCCGTCCCGGCCTGCCGACGAGCCGCCAGATTGTCCCCGCTTTCCCTTGTCCACCCCGACCCGAGCCCCCGGACCCCACACCCCTGCCCCGTGGGTATCTGGAGGGAGCGGGACAGAGCCCCCTCTCCCGCACCCCGAGGGCCACGGGGGAGGATGCTCCGGGTACCGGCCGGGTACGGGCCGCGCAGGGACCCCCATCCCACCCCGTGCGACACCCTGGGACATGGCGGGGGACGAGGAGAGGAGGAAAACCAGGCCCTGGGAGGAGCGGGGTACCCACCCGTTGGAGGACCCCCTGCTCTGAGAGGGGCTTACCTTCGGCCGCCTGCAGCACGCTGACTTCCAGCCCCTTGAAGGTCTTGCTGGCCAGCTCTTCCAGGGCGCAGAGGGGCGAGGTCTGGGAGAGCAGCGCCCGGCCGGAGAGGGGCAGCCCGGCCGGGGGGTGCTTCTCGGCGGCGGAGAGGAGGTGGGCCGTTCCGCAGAGGGTGTAACTCCTCCGCACCGAGGGCTTGTTGAGGATGTCCTCGATGCTGAAGGGGGTGAGGGGCTTGTTGGAGTTGGCCGGCGGTGGGAGGTGATCCAAGGGGCTCCGCCGCCGTTCTTCCCCCGAAGAGGGCTTGGGTTCTTCTTTGGAAGTCATGGTGGGGCCGGGCTGCACGGGGCTGCCTTCCCCACCCGCGACGGGGATGCGCTGCCGCGGGGAGAAGCCCCCGGCGGGACCGCGGGGTGACGGCGGCGAAGACAGCGAGCAAAAGTTGAAGCCCACCTCCAACTCCGGCGGAGGAGCCCCGGGTCCTCCCGGGGAGAGCCACGTCGGGCGGCGGGCCGGGCGGGCAGGGCAGCGGGCGGGCGCGGAGCGGAGCAGAGCTGCCGACGGTCCCTCGCCGAGAGGTGGTCCTGCCGTACCTCTTGTCCCAGGGTTTTGGGTCGGAGATTTCCCCCCCTCCTGTCTGTCTCCTCTCTCTCCCTCTCTCTCTCTCTCTCTCTCTCTCTCTCTCTCTCTCTCCCTGTCTCTCCTCTTTCTTTCTCTTTCTAGCTGCTATTTTAAGAAACACCCCAAATCGCAGCACTTTCCCTGCCCCCCACCTCAAGCTAATACCCACCCCAAAATAATTTTTAAAAATAATAAAAAAAAAAAAAAAAAGAAAAAGAAAAAGCAGACTTCGTCGAGGGGAAGAGCAGCCCTCGTACCGAGACCTCGGACCAGGGGGAAAGAAGCGAGAAGAGATGGGGTAATTGACTATTGCTAACAAGTTATTGTTGATTGGGAGGTAATCAATTATCTTCAATGACACTTTTCGCCCTCTCTCTCTCTCTCTCTCTTTCTCTCTCTCTCTCTCTCTGTCCAATGCAGGCTTTTGCAAGTTCGGAGACCCATTAATTAGGAGGCGGTATGGAGGTGGAGCCCAGTTGAATTATAATGCTGAATGCACTTGTCATATTCTGGCCCTGCTATTTGTTTGGACATATATATTTTTAAATTACATTACAAACCAGCCTTTATTGCATCAGGATAATACAGTATAGTGAAAAATAATAATAAGCGAAAACAAAACAAACCGAAAAATATCCGGCTGTATCTTTTTTTCTTTCCCCCGAGATTTTTTTTTTTTGTTTGTTTTCTTTCTATTCTCCCTCCTGCTAATTTCTGCTACCAGGTTATTCAGAATGTCTCTCTCCAGCTCTACCCAGAGCCCTTTGATTTTTTTTTTTTTTATGAGGGGAAGAAGGGGAGAGCCTGGTTCCAGGTAAGGCAGACCTTTCCTTTCCAATAAAACCCGAAGGTTTCCGCCGAATTTGTCGTGCTCCTCTTTCCCAGCGCCCTGTGTCGGAGCGTGCTGCGGGGCCCGGGGCGGGAGCGGGGCCCCCCGGTGTCGGGAGAGCCCACGGAGGGGCTGCGTGGCGGGCTGCGGGCCGGGAGCGCTCCGGGGATGGCGGCGGCTTCTGGGGCTCCGGTGGTGCTGGGTGGTCCTGGCCGGGAGCAGCGCGGGGGGAAAGAGTCGGGGAGGGCCGGTTTCTAGCCCGAGTCCTTTTGCTGCGAGCCCACGGGAGGCTCTGGAGAGGGGCAGGGCTGGCGGGGGTTGCTGTGTCCCCCACTCTCGGGGAACCCGGCCCGGCCCGGCCCGGCTCTCCCCGGGGCCAGACCCGCTCCTTAGAATTTCAACGCGGATCACCATCCCGCTTCTGTCTCGCCGTTCCGCAGGGACGGAGACAAAGCCCAGAGCCAGGGTGAACAGCTTGGCCCCCACTGCGGGCGTGAACGCTCCCCCACGGTCCCCGGGGGGACCTCGGCCGGGACACGAGCCGCGGCCCGGGCTGGGGCTGGACGGGACGGGAAGTGGTGGGAGAGGCGGTAGGGCAGGAAGAGAGATAGGGGCTTGGACTGGGCCCCAACTTTCCCTCCTCACCTTGAGGGCCAAGGGGAGGACGGCTGGCAGCTCCCAGGCCGCTAGGTACCAAACAAGCACAAAAGAAGCAAATGGCTCCTCTCCTTAAAGCGCCCTCTTCCCATTTTTTATAGCTCTCTGGGAGTCTCTTTATGCAGTGACCTATTTTTAAAGGCCTATATTGGGTTATTCATCATATCAAATACTGCGAGGAGATGGGGGGGAGCCGGTCGGGGGGGAGCGAATTACACTGATTCTAAATCGCCCGGCTTCTTTGCTTTGCTAGGTGGATTATTTGCTTCGCTTTGCTCGGGTTTTATGAAGTGATTTAAACATATTTTAACCAATTAGAGAGTTTCCTCCTCTCCCTTGTGTCCCCTCGCATTGTTTTCCAGCGTGTCGTTTTATGTCAGGATCCAGGTTTTATTGAGAACTCAGCCGGGGTGCTGGTGTTATAATTACAGAAATAAGGTTTTAAAAAAAATAAAAAGGAGGGGGAAAAAAAACTAAAGAAAAATAGCCTCGTTCCTGAGTGCGAGTTTGGGCGGGCTGGCGGGCGTACGGGATGCTCTGAAAGCACAGCCGGTTCCCGGCTGCAGCCTTTCCCGCAGAGCGGAGTGCGGACACGGGAGGAACTTACTCCCCCCATCTCGAGCACAGCCCGTTTCGTTCAGGGCACGAGCAAAAGTGATTCAGACACAGCGAAATCCTACAAATAGTTTTGGATCCTCCGTTGTCCCCCCAGCCTGCGTCTCCTCTCTCTTCCTGAGCGGGAGGACAGGGCTTTCAAAGCACCCTGCATGTTTGTTTTTGTTTTTTTTTTTTTTTTTTGCTCCCTAATAGGGGCAGTGCCCGGGGGAGGACGGACAGCAGCCTCAGTACAGACTTCCCGACACAGAGGAACCCTTCCTCGTTTGCCTCGGCCGCTGTCTGGTAGAGGATAGACGGGTTCTGCTTTTGCATGAAGAGCTCAGCCCGATGGCTCCAGGCCTGTCGCCTGCCCTTGCGCCCAGCGTCCCTCCTCAGATAGCACCTCACTGAAAAAAGGGTGGTTGAGAGGGAAGGGGGCAGATCCCGGCCGCCTTCCCCGAGTCCCCCGGCTCTCGGCGGTTGTCCCGGCGGGCTTCCGCTGTGCTCTCGCTGTGCTCTCGGCTGCCCGGTGCTGCCTTTGGCGGATTTGTGTTCGTTTGTCCTGTGCTTACTTTTTCTTTGCAACCGCTGCATCTCCCTCCCTCGGAGTTTAATGATTTTAATTTTCTTTTTTGGCAGCCCGTTTGACACCCAACCCCGAATTAGGGACTCTCAGTGCCCTCCGGCGTGTCCCATTGCATCTCACTGTCCTTGGAGGGCTCCAGAGAGCAAGGGAGCCCCGGGGGCAGCCGGGGGCCTGCTCCTGCCACCGCCACGGAACTTCGCATCCCGCCGGGCTCTTCTGCCCGTCCCGCCGGGACTCAGCTGCTAGTCGTGTGTCCCAGCTTTGAGGTCGTTTGGGGAAGAACACCCTCATCCAATGCGCTCCAACACCCTCCCCCCCCTGCTTCTGCCTGCAACAGCCCCTCTGAGCGGGACCTGGAACTGACCTACTCCTGGGGCAGGCAGAAGTTTGAGTCGGGTCCCCCATCGAGAGACGGGGACAAGCAGGGCTGGGGGCCACGGCTGCCCTTGGATGTCCCCGGGAATGGATGAGGGCTTCCTCCCAAACCTTTGGGAAGTGTCGGTGTAGGTCCCTGCCTTCCAACGTGGAAGAAAAGGGAGTGAAGCTGCGGCGTTTCCTCCTCACAGAGGAGAAAACTGCAGCTGAAACCAAAACTCCTCGTGAGTGGGGACACGCAACAACAACAACAACAAAATCTCAGGCTAGGAGTAGCATCTTTGGATGCCTTTCCTCTTGCCGTCTCCAGAACCGTATTTCGGGGTGTGGGCACAGCTGCCCTCCCGGGAACAGTCCCGGGCCCGGCGGGCAGCAGCAGGACGCTCCCGGGGCTGCCCGGCTCTGGCTGTGCGCTGTCCGCTCCTGTCCAGGAAAATGTCACAGGAATATAATTAAAGCAGGCGGCATATATCATTCAAGTGTTGATCACCAAAGTAACTGCGTACAAATGACACCTCCTTTCCCGGCATAGCTGAGCCGTGCATGGCTCCCAGCTATGTCTGCCTAGTTTAAGTGGTCTAAACACGTTACCACTCCCTGTTAGCAGCGGGGAGAGGAGCAAAACCCCTGCCCTCGAGCTAGTAGCTAGTCTTGGCACAGTATCTCTCAAAGGCCGGGAGGGCGAGCCGGGAACCTAAGAAATAACTGTTTTAGTCTTCAAACATCCCTCCAAGTTTGGGGCTGCGAACGCCGAGGGGCGGAGAGGCCCCGGTGGGACCCGCGGTGAACGGAGAGCCAAGGCAGGGTCTGTGGTCCTGTCCCAGTCCACTCTTGAAAAACGGCCGGTAACGGGTACCTAGAGGTATCCCCTGATGCCGCCGCCGCCGGGCACTGCCCGGCGTTGCTCTCTTCGGAAAACAACGCTCCCGAGCTGGGCGTCCGTCGGCTGCCAGCTATGATGGGGAGGGGGCACCGGGGTACGGGGGAACGCTGTAGGGTTAGGGAGAAGCTCCCCAGCAGAGCCCATTTCTGGAGCTCGTTGTACAGCTATCGGGCGATCCTTCCTTCCCTCGCAACCACCTCCTTACAGGGGAAGAAACTTTTCTGCACCAAAAATAATTGTGACTCGAGTACTCGCATCCGGCCTGGGAGCTGGGGTCAGGGGCACCGCGCCCGGCCGGCCCCGGCCGGGACACACCGGCCCCGGGAAGCCCCGAATTTTCCCCGGCAGAGAAAGATGGAGAAGTCGCCGTTCCCTCGGAGGTCTTCGGCCGCGGGGCCGGGACCTGAACGGGGCCGACCAGGGACGAAACCCGCGCGTCCAGAAACCCAGCCAGGAGCGGGATGCGACGAGCAGCCCCCCTCGGGCGGACGGGAGGTGCGGTGCCCAGCTCCCCGACTTCACCTGGGGATTTTCGCTTGCAAACCAGCTCTCGGGGCGGCGCCGAGATCAGCCGAGCTCCAGGGTCCGTGCACTTTCTGCCTACCCCTGGGACGGATTTGTTTCCCTCCCGCAAAGTCCCCGCACAGTGGTGCTGGCACGGCAGTGTTTGCACTGCACTCGCCGTCCCGCTGTGGGGCCGGGAGAAGAGGCGGGGGAGAGTCCCAATTTGGGCAAGTGCCTGGCCTGGTGTAAGCAGGCACGCTCTCGGGCTGGTGTAAAGGAAATAGGGGAGCCCGTCTCCCGCACAAGCCGTTTTAGAGCACAAATGAAAAGGAAGGACCAGGGTGGATCAACACCTCCAGCTACCTAATCAACTTGCGTGGGGTCCCGGGGAGCATTTACCACAGCGGGGCAGAAACGCAGGGGTGACCCCATCCCTAATGTCCAGAACCACTACGTTGTTGCTCCTCTTAGCACAGCTTGGGACCCTCTCGTCCCATAGCTCCTGGTGGATTTTAGGGATTCCCTGGAGTTTGTGGGGGCTAGAGAGCCAGTCTGCGCTGATGGCTCCCCAGCCAGACCCCCGGGTTTTCCCCCGGGAACAGAGGCTCCAGTAGCCGTTCCAGGAGTTCCCTGGAGTACGAGTAGGGCCAACAGGAGCGTATGAACGTATTTAATTTTTTACATTCTTGTATTTTATTTTCTAGTCCAAGAAATCCAGTAGGACTCAAGCTTCCTGGCAAAAACACATCGGGACGTGCCTGTCCCAGCTCCAGGCAAGGCAAGAACTTGATTTTTATCAATTCATAGTTTTAAAACCCCGTAGATACTCCGATAAATGCCATCTGCACAACGCCCCTGGAAGGCAGGGAGGTGGGACCGAGACTGTCGGGGACATTTCAGGCCTCTTGGCCGTGTCAGGGTCTGTGTATGAGATTTAGCAGCTTTCGGACCCTCCCTGCCCCGTCCCAGGTCTTGGAGAGGCAAGGCCGGGCTGCAGGGCAAGCGAGATAGACCCTTCAGAGGGAATCAGCGCAACCCCGGCCTCCTCAGAGCCTGCCTGTCCCCTGGGCCACTTTCGTTTTGGGAAAAACGAAAGGCGAAAACGCCTTCTGTCCAGTCTCCCTGGGTTCCAGGGAAGAGGATGGAAGGGGACGGGATGGCCGCGGAGCTGACCGCGGGACGGCGGGCTGGGCGCTGGGGAGGCGGGGGCAGACGGTGCCAGGCCCGCGCAGCTGCGCCCGGAGGCTGCTGGAAATAGCGCACAGCGCTGGGTTCTCCTGTCACCTCTGGGCCCCGTGGGGCTGGAATGGGAGTGTCGAGACCCCAGGTGATGCCCATCTCACCCCGGTCCCAGGTATCCCTCTCTTCCCCCGGGAGAGAAGCCGCGGAGGGTCTGCCGCAAGATTTCTTCCTGCCCCTCAACTGCGCTCCGGTCTCAGAGCTCCACAAAACTTTGGTTGGTTGGGCGGCGGGGGGGACAAACGACACAGGCACCCAGGACTGTGACAGCCGAGCCGCGCTGGCTCCTCCGAGACCTGTAATATCTCTGCCGCTCCCGGCACGCGTGAATAATTCACCAGGCTGCCAAATGCAAGTAACGTTTGTGCCAGCTATGAAAGAGCTGGGGAGGCGAAGGCTTATTTTTGGGGGGCAGGAGGAGGTGTGGGGAATCAATTGAAACTTAATAAAGGGAGTGGGGGGGGACAATGGTGGAAATAAGGCAGGCAACTTTTTCTAATAACAACTTGGTGTTAATAATTCAGGAGCAGTCATTGGATTATAGCGCAATATCCGAAGTACACGTTGCCGGCACTGTGCGGGTGGATAATGTAATCGGAGCTCATTTTGCCTTCCAATAAATTACAGCAGCAAAAGTTTCCTGTTAAAGCAGATATTTGTATTTCTTTTTTGAAGGTGATTCCCCTTCCAACTACTGCAGTAAGATAATTAATTAAAAACTAATATATCCATCCATTGCAAGAGTAGCACCAAGAAGCGAAGCCACAGTTTGACTGTGATCTCTTCCAACTTTCTGTGCTGCGAGGCTGTTCCTCCTTCTCACCTCTTTCTTTCAGTCTCCCTGTTTTTTCATCCCTCCTTTTTTTTCATCCTACTCCATCTGGCCTCACAGGAGCCCTCCAAGCTCAGAGAAGTGCTGCTGAAAACTCTCCCTAAAATACATCTCTTCATGTTAGACTTGCCATGTTTGTTCCTCTTGTCCCTCTCAGGTCCTGTCATGAATGGGATAGAGATAGGGTCAAACAGCAGTTGTCTTGTCTTTCAACTCACACATGAGGTGAGTTTGCAAGGCCTCAGATGACTCTCCTTTTTATTCCAAACTGCAGCAGCATTTAGCAGCTGACACATCCCCCAGACCCAGCCAGGCTATTGCAACTTTTCTCTTCTCTATTCCCCTGTTCCTCTCACCAAAGGCTGGGCTATACCTTTGCCTTCTTGTGGTGTTCATCTCCAGCCGGGATTCAAAAGATGATTCTCAAACCTCTCCCAGCCTCTCCCGCTGGACACATGGATCCACTGCACTGCTCCCCAGTGTCAAGCTGCTCTCTGCATCCTCAGACCTGCTTCATAAAGGAATCTTACCCCAAGAGTTTGTTCATGAGCTGCAGACATCTCTGATGAGAGGCTTTACACATATGTTTGTTTTATTCTGCTTTCTGTTTCAGGAACCTTAAACACCTTTCTCAGCTGGTCATGTTTCAGGCAGGGCTCTTGCTGTGGGTACTTTTAGCATCCTGAATGGTGAATGGCATTCCCATCCTGCATAACAGCTGCTGTCAGCTTACAGTGTTTCTGTACCGATCGCTGTCAGATCAGGCTGCCTCCCTGTCTCCAGTGCTGCATGGAGGTATGATGGGGAAAGAGAGAAAAGAGCTTCCTGGAGAAGGCTGGAGTGAAAAGAATCTCTCTTGTTGGGCACTTTCCTGATTCCCACTCTTCAGATTCAGATTCTGAACTCTGAGGTTTAATATCACAACAAAAATCTCTCTTATGATTCCACCTCTGAGCATCCTGGAGTCATATCCACTTCCCTTCTCACTTTTGTTCAATTTGTGACAAAACTCTCTTGGCACTAAATTCCCACCTCCTCTGGCCTGGCACCCAGGACTCTTTTTGAGCTGATGCACAATCCCTTGTGACTTGTGGAACTTTACAGCCTGGATTTTTTTCTCCTGGGCACTGAGTAAAGCCTGTGTAGTGAACAGCCTCAAGATTTATCCCATTTTTCTGCTTGAAATCTCTGTGGGGTCTGCTTAGCTCAGTTGTTTTTTACAGGTGTGCAAAGCAGGTCTTCACTAATGCCAAATACACAGTGGGTCTGTATTCTGCTTGCACATGGAAAAACCCATCAGGTTCTCAGGTTCAGCGATGGCACTTGCCTTCGTTGGTGTTACAACTTAACAAGGACCTGCCAGTACTCCTCAGTAAGAGCTAAGAGAGTGAGCAAGTGAGGTATTAAGGCTGCACATAGCAGAAATAACCTGGTCTGGGTAGGCAAAGGGGCTGTTATGGGCATCCCTCATCCTCAGGAGAGAGTGGAATTGGTGGGGCCTGAGGGGTCCCTGGCTGGGGAGCTGCCACTAGAGGTAGGGCACCAAGGGCAGCCTTGGAGGGGCTAGCTTGATCTGTCTGAGAGCACAGGCTAAGTTCCCAGAAGCAGCCCCTCTCCCTCACTTTAAATCTTGGGATTTTCTGCTTGGAAAGCTGCGTACCTGCTCCTGCTGCCTTTCGCAGTCTCAGTGAAGCAATGGGTGTTGAAAATCTCCTGTGCCCTGTGAGTTATTGCCAAACTCCAGAAGGACCTTTATTTACAGTGAAAGGAGTGTTTGTGAATCTTGGAGTACATGGACTCCAAGGACAGGAGAGAAAAACGATTTTAATTTCCCAATGCTAAATAAACACTTGTTGACTGGTAATGCAATGTAAAATTTATAGAAAATATAATTTTTTTACTGAGATGTGTAAGATCCCTAAATGGTGACCTCACTACGTACAAGGAGTGTAGGCAGTGGGTAGGAGGTGTGAAGTCCAGCAGTGGATCACCTGTGCCCCCCAACGGCTGTGGGGCAGTTGCAATGCGGGTGCACCAGGGCCTCTTTTCTCTTCGGTCTTTGTCCTTTTGCCCTGTACATGTGTGCAGTCTGCAATCTCACCAGCTCAGCCTAGTGGAGCTGGGCATGCTGTGCTGCAAGAACATGACCTTTTGCTCTGAAGATGGCAACAGCCTTGTGCTGGCAGCAAAACAACATACCCAGTACAAATAGAATCATTCTGATAATAAATCACCATCCATAATAAGAAGACATCGTTAATAATAAGTCATCCAGGGGCCTCTTGAGACCAGAGTACAACTTACTGTAAAAATAGATAGGAAACATGGTGTGATCATTACAAGCAAGATAACAAATAAAACAGAAAATGACTTTTATAGGCATTTAGCTCTTCTTTCCTTCCCCCAGCTTCCAACTAGTTCTGTTTTCAGTCAGGATGGCTATGATTTAAGTTTGGTCACAAACACAGACTGGATTTTTGTAGATGCAGAGCCCTGGGTTTACTACACCTGTGAGCTGGCTGGCCAGATCACTATCTGCAAAGGAGCTGTCAGGCAAAAATCCCTCTTTTTTTTCCTTTCTGCTCACAGTGTGATCCTTTAGTTATCCTGATTTCTCCAAAGGTGATGGATGAAGGCTCCCTGGCTATGATATACAGAAGACAACTGAGGCCTTGCCCACAGGTATCAGCTCTTTCTGTATCCCCTCAGTTGGCAGGATTTGTTGCCCATCTCCCACGGCTTTGTTTTGGCTCAGCTGATGAGGTAACTTCAGAAACCAGAGGATAGGAAGGGGCAAACACATGGTAAAATGTGAGCTTTGAAAGGAATGAATGTTTGCATTGAGAACTCACCAGACCCAGGAATATTTTCACACATAAACTGTCTGGCAGCAAAAGACTCGTGAAAATTGCTTCATGCACAGAAGCAAAGGGAATCTCACACATTTGTTTAAGGACAAATTTGCAAGTCGCCCTTGTACTGTTCTGTCAGCTCTAATCTGCTTGGGATATCAGTGCTGCTTCCTTGCAGCAGAGGGGAAAGAGGCTGAAGCTGTTCAAATCTTTCTTGGTTTTTCCCCTTGTTTGCATTTGCCAGGCAAACAATAGCAGATGTTATATAGTCAGTTCGGTTTGCTACTAGTCCCATTATGCTCTATTTATGTTTCACTTTATTGGTTTTTTTTTTTTATTTTCCTATTATTGTTTCACTCTGGGGGAGGCAGAGGATATAATATATTCATCTTTATTATACAAAATCTGTGTGAAGCATTTAATAAAATGCTGTTTCCACACAGCTAGGAATATTACTGTTAGCTGTTTTTAAGTTAATGCTCCTATTAAAAAATGTTTGATGGCTGCAGTGACTGGAACTTGTGTGGACAAAAAGCACACACACCACTAAATAAGGCACTCATAGCAATTCAGAGATTTCCTGATGCCTTGTGGAAAACTTCTGTTTAGCCAGATTTCTGCTTATTTAGCATATTTCCAGCATTGTTCTTCCCTAGTTTTATTATTAGTTGTATTTGAATGGAAAATAAATTTTATCTTTTATCCTCAAAACTTTCCCCTGAGATTGGAGGGGTCAAATCTGGCCCCCATCCCCAAGTCTCTTTCCCGAGCAGGAGTTTTGGCAGAGTTTGGGCAAAGGCAAGTGGGGAAGGACACTGACAGGAAGACAGTCATGGCTGCTCTCCGAAGCTGCACCTGCTTGTGTCCTGCTCAAGGTGCTTTCCTGTTCCAAAGCTGCAGATTCACACCCAAAAATGTCTGCATGATGTAGGCTAGGCCTATTCTGCTTTATAAGTTGGTGGTCAGGGCCAGAGGGTCTATGCTTGCTCATGGACATGGAGCAGGGCAGTTTTTGAGACCTCCATGTCATGGTACTTGGTTGTGCCAGGAATGGGGGTGGCTCTCCATGGACCAGGAGCACAGGAGATGGTGCTGTTTCTGGGGGTACTTAGGGAATCATGCAAAATAGAAGTGAAAAGTCAGTGTTACTGCATCAGGTGAGAAGAGATGAGCAATGGAAAAGAATCTGCTCCTGAGAAAGAGAAGAAAGATCTTTCAGAAAAGTCTTTCCCTAATTGACAACTTTCTAGGAAAGACAGGAAACCACACCCTAGACACACCAAGACTGACTCAGAGACTCTTGTTTTAGACTCAGAGCTTAGTCAAGAACACAGCTTAACACCATGCTTATCCTCAGCACAGGCAGGAGTCTGACATGGAGATGTGGGTCTGTGAATCCTCTCAGAATCAGAAGCTTTAGTCCTTGGAAGAGCAAGGAGGCAGTTCAGTGATGTGAGTGTTACATGTTTGCAGGAGTGTGAATGGCAGTCAGCCCAGCACTGATCCATACTAGATATGAGAGGCTGAAGAAGGCCATATAGGGTTTAATGAAATTCTGCCTAGCCTCATATCCTGACTCCATTGCTGCTGCTGCTGACAGTCATCCTGAGAGAGCAAAAGACCCAACTGTATTATATGTTATTCTGTATATTATTATCATACAAACTTTAGTAAGTGTACGTTATGCTTCCTAGAGATACTTTCCCAGCTCTCAGCTGATTGTGGTTCAGAGGCTTCTGAGCCAGAAGTGATACCTTCATGTCTTATGGCCCCAGATAGATTGTTCTTGCATGAATGCATCTAACACTTGTTCTACCCATATAATCTTGTGGCATCCATGATATCCCAGGTCAATATGCTTCATGGCTGATCTACCAGCTATGCAGACGAGATCTTCCATTTGTTTGTTATCAATCTGCCACCTGATAACTCCACATCCACTTGCACTTGTTCAGGAAGAGGTGGCACACACTTAATCCCTGCTCACCCACTCCTCATCCTGTCTGACAGCACAGAAATTCCTTGCTAGAGCCTGTCAGCCTGCATGGAGCTGGTGTGGGAGAGGTGAATCTCCTGGCATTCAGGATTGAGTACTCAATGGAAAAGACCAAGGAAAGTCAAGATTCACCACAGAGGGAGGATGACATTAATGGTGTGGTGGGCAACAGGGCAGCCTCTGGTGTCCCTGGCTGAGCAAACACCCGAGGAAGGTGTTGGACCACCACAATGAATTGGGGGAAGTTTCTTGGCTGATACATGGGGTTGATATCTGTCAATGTGAAGGGTTGGCTACTGGGGCTGCAGTGGTGGAACAGAAACCGTGGGGAGGGAGATTATCCCAATCTGCCAAAATCTCCACAGCTTTCTGAGTAGTCAGGAAAAAGCAGACCAGGAGTTTGGGGCTCACATGTCCTCTCTTGGAATAAATCTAAGCTGGGCATCACTGCACTGAACAGGGAGCATCCACTGGCAGCACACAGGACAGCACTGTTCGGACAAAAGACTGTCCCTCAGCCTGACCCCACCATGGTCTGCAATGCTCTGGGTTTGTTCCTTTGCCCACCCAGGTTTTGGTGCCTTTGTGTAACCCACATTCTTAGGGCTGGGAGGGCTTTGCAGCTGTGAAATTAAACCCAAGGGACTTTTTGGCCCTGCTATGAAATTGTCATGCTTTGGGACGTTACAGCAGAAACATAAGGACAAGTGTGCTCAGCCTTCACAAGGTTTTTCTCTAGACATGGCGCTGTTGGGGAGGGAGAGGAGCTGGGGGAGGACATACCTGCTGTCAGAGCAGTCATTTCATGACATTGCACTCTCCAGACAAGAGCACCTGCGAGACAAAAAGAGTTTGGAAAGCTTGAGAAAGTGGAAGTGTTTTGCAAAAGCACCATAAACATCTGCTGAGAGGTATCTGGGAACGTGACTGTGAGACAGAATGAGGAAATGAAGTGGGGAAGGAAAAAACAGGTCTTTAAAACAGGTGAAAGCCACCAGCTTGTGGGGGTGATGTGAAAGTCTCAATGGCACTGTGGGGGACACAAACCCTGCCAGGCTGAGGAGGAAGCCCTTGGGGAGACTTCCTGAGGCTTTTGCAATGTGGTAGGAGTAAGGAAAGAGCCAGATTTGCTTGAAATACTTCATTTTGATTGCAGAAGGCTGCCTACCGTCTCCCTGCTGCCTTGCTGGGATGTGCCTCTGTCTCCATCATACTCATGCAACTTTTGGACGGGTGAATGGTGCTGCCAATGGACAAGGACCAAAATGTCCTTGCTGTAGGTATCTCCTCCTGTTTAGACAGACCTCTAGGACTTAAACCCTGACCAATGCTCTGCTGGGCAGACTCTTGGGTCACCCAGTCTCACTGCTTCACTGGATTTTTGCCAGTTTTTAACATTTCACTCAAAATGTCACTTGGGGACAGTTCAACTTGCACATGTGGGTTTTCTCATCTAAGATTTGTGGTGACAGAAATACCCTTGAAGGTAAGTGAATGTTAAGAACAAACAAGTCAGGGCAAGGGACATGGATAAGCCACCCTTTATTTCATTGGTTTAAGCATTCTCTCATGATTTTGAACCTGCTTCCCAGTTTTTTTGGCTGCTTGTTGTTAACAGCACAGAAACAGAGCATGGGTTTCCTGCCAGGATCCAGAGTTCTAGTGATTTTCCCAAATCCCTCAGTCTCCAGAAGCCATTAAACAAAATAACTTTATTTCCTGAGACCTCCCATTACAATTCCTGATCTGCAGTGTTGTAACACACAGCTCCCAAGGCTGCATCCCAAGGGGCACCTTCCAAACCCCATCTGTCTGCTGAGCACCTTGCAAATGAGCTGCGGGTTCAGCTGTACTTGATGTGTTCCTTGTTGATGAAGAATGAAGTATGAAGTATGAAGAGACCAAATCTACATGCTCCAGAGGCAAAAATGTGGTGCAGATATTTTACCCCACAATGTAGGTCTGGAAGACCTAGAAGAACCCATGTGTTTGTCCAGCCCTTCATCCTATAATGGTAATTAGTCGTATTGAGATTTGTGCAAAATACAGCACTTTTCCCAACAAGTGATCTCCATTGCTTTAGGTGAGGACCCTGAGACACAGAGAGATGATGATAATGGTTTTTCTTTAGTGCTCTTTCTCAGCTCTTGAAGGCTGCTATGCCAAAAACTTCTCCTCACTCTAATCTCCCAGTTCAGTTTCCCATAACCAGCACTGCATAGTCTTTCTCCACCACCTAACTGCTTATACCCCAGACCTGAAACTGTGCTGTTGAAATAGTCCAGCTGAAACAGCTCTACACTACTGTACTCCTTTTCATTAGTTCAAAACCTGCCCAGAAATGAGTGACCAATATCCCTTGTGGGGCCTGAGGTAGGAGCTGTCTCAGTCCAATCCATGCCGGTCTCCTGGTGTGGGTTGGCCACCTTCCCACTGCAGAGCTCATCCTTCACCTGGATCCCAAGCTGTGTTGCCCTAGGAGCAGTGCCAGGTGGGATTTGCAGACTTACCTGTCCAATCCTTACTAGTAGCTGAGTTCAGAGGAGGGGTGTTGCCATGGTTGGGGGGCCATGAAGAGCAGGAGTTGTGGCAGTGGGGGACACTCCCTATCCCATGCAGAAACAACTCAAGGGTGTGGAGAGAGATGAGGGTATTGGGCAGAGTGTCAGGGGCAGGCAGAGCATTGCAGGCATCCCCTTACCCATCACTGCATGGGAGCAGATCCCTCCCCATCCCATAAAACTTCTGTCCCCTCCCCAGGAAGGGTCCTTCATTTTCCTCCCCTGTTGGAGGGTTGGGCCGATGTGCATTTGCTGAGCCCTGGCTGCTTGCTGTCTCTGCTGCCATTTGCTCTGGGAACAGCCCACGGCACCGGCACCGTGCTCTGCTGTCTGTCTCGATGTCTCTTTAATCCTGTTTCCCTGGTTTCGCATGGCAGCGGCCCATGTTTGCTTGTGCAAAGCCTTCCTCTGGATTGCTGGCAGCCGTGCTTCCAAACCCAGCTTGCCGTTTTCCCCAGAGTGGTGGGATTGATTGGCTCCAGCCGGAATGGGCATGGCTCTCCGCTGCTTGGACCGAAATGCAACCATCTGTTACACCTCTAGTTAAAAGTACATAAAGTTGAGCATTTGCGTGTAGACAATTCCACCCCTGATACGCTTTCCACCACACATCCCTCTCACACTTTGGCAGGATCTTGCACCACAATGGGCCCAGTACAGGCAAAACCAGCACTTTAGCTCTGCTGGAGCCAAGCAGCATGGAGATGGTGGGGGCATAAATCAGCTTTTCCCTCTTCTGCTGTAGCAGGCCACGGTCAATTTTGCAGTGGGTTGTGCCCCAGGTTTACCCCTGGCTGTGGCTGGTCCTGTTACCTGCTCTGCACTGGGAAGGACTGCCCAGGCTGGGAGCCAGGCTGCCTTGTACCTGCTGCACCACCAATGCAGGTGGAAAGGGCAGTGCATTGCTGAGCCTCAGATGAGTGTTCCCATCAAGGAAAGATATTGAAGATGAATAGGCAGCAGACACGTGGGAAGATGGGACCGGCATACGAGATAGCCCAGAGAGTGGGAGGGGAGCATGGCAGATGCAATGTCTGTATAACCCTGCACCTGCAAAGGCCTGGACAGCCCACCTGCCTGCTCGCTGCCCCATGCTGCCAGCCTGGCCTCGTGCTGCCCGTTCCCTGTCTACATGGGCCTGGTGCAGCTTTGCCAGAAGGGGAAGGCAGAGAGCGGGCTGGGAACACTGCTGAGTCACTGCTTCCTCCCTGAAAATGCTGGGCACAGTAAGACACTGCTATGGCTATAAGGAGATTTTCATGGACAGAAGAATTCTGGCTTCTCAGTGTTGCTTGCCAGTTCCCGCCCTTCCACAACTTTGAGGCTTCCCTCCCAAGCTACAGAGAAATACTGCTGGGGCATAAAGTTGCTTGCCATACTGCGCTCCAGCAGCAGCCACTTTACATCTGCTCACCCAGTCTCCAAGTCCTTGCTGTGGCTTTCCATTCCCGCCAGCAAGTCCATGCTCAGACATCCACAAAAGCGTCTAACAGACTCCTGCAGAGGCCTGGGCTCAGTATCCAACCTATGTTGGATGTGGGTGGGCAGGGAGAGCTTTAGCACCTGTAGGGTGGAGGAAAGCCTAAATGTGTGCAGCAACAGCCACAGCTGTTGCCATTGCTGAAGTCCCAGAGATCCCAGCCCAAATCATCCCCTGTTCCTGCTTCTCTCCTAGGAAGCTGTGGCTTCATTAATAAGGCAGAAATGCAGACGACAAATAGAGGCACTGGGGTGGGAAATGGTCCTGCCAAGACCAGAGAGCACATCACAGTCAAGGAAAGGAATTAGTTTGCTCCAGCCCATTTATAACACTGTATTACTGCACCATTTGCTTGACCCTTTATTTTCACAAAAACACAAGGCTGAATTGCTGCAATGGGGCAGCTCCTTTTGGAAAGATTCAGGACATAGAGAAAGAAAATCTCCCAGCCTGCTGAGGCTCACAAGTGGGGAGTAGTCAGTGACAAGAACCCTCAAAATGCAGCAGCATCCCCCATCAGTGTCAGTAACTGTCTTTGGAAATGCTGGTCTCTTCATGCTTTCACCAGAGCCGTAGTTCAGATGAAGTGAGAAGAATGTCACCTTTACAACATTCACATGGCTGATGTCCCAAGGAGTCAATGGATATTGGGTAACCAAGTCTTCTTTGAGGTCTCTGCGGAATTACAGGTCCCTCCTGGATTATACCAGAGGGACCAGTGGGGATGTTATCAGCCATCCCTGACCTTGCTCATCTTTGTGGGGCAGTGAGGGTGGTAGGAGAAGGGAAAGGCTAAATGCACATCCCAGAAGCCAGGGTGGCTCTGAAAGCTGAGAGGAGAGCTGGGGGCTGGGGGAGAAGAAGAGACATCTGAGCTCAACACAGGGACAGCAGATGGATTGGAAGGAGCATAACCTCGTGGCAATGCATGCTCTGGTCCCTGCAGCTGGCATTAAGGGTCAATTATTTTCAGTGTAGCAACTCATTTCTAACCGAAAAGAGAGTGACCTGATGACACTGATAGAGCCTGCTGACGTCCATCTCCCTGCTGTGGGAGAAGACAGCAGCACAAGTCTTGAGCTTTGCTTGATGTGTGATCACAGACCACTGTGCCTGATTCCCTTCCAGACCTTGTGGTGGGCTGAATTTGGCACTCCTAGACAAAGGAAGTGCTCCTGCACACCGAGTTTTGAGGGGGCAGCAGCGGGATGTGGGTGATGAGCCTGCATTTGACATTCACCCCTTTTAAGCGCTCTGGGAAATGTCATCTCTTTCAATCCATCCATATTGGTTTGGCTTGGATCCTTGGTACTGATCCAGGTCAGAGCCACTTCAGCTGGAGAGGGCTGGGGCAGGACCCTGTATGGGGGGCTGGATGCCAGCCTGGCCTCCAGCCCCAGTCTCTCACCTGTGAGTGTATGCACACCTGGATCCTGCTTCCTGTGGAAGAGCTCCTTAAGGCTGCAGGGCTTTCCCACTGCAAAGTGCAGCCCAGCAAGGCAGCAGGTGTGCTTCAGCCCTGCTTAGAGGATGGAAGGCAAGGTTGGGGTGCTGTCCTTGCTGTGCAGCATGAGTCACCCATCTGCAGAAGGCAACTACTGTGTAGGATGCTACAGCATGAGTTGGCCTTTCATGCCAGCACTGTTGAATTTAACCCCTGGAGTGATAGAATCTTGATTTTACAGATGCAAACAGCATCAAAGTAACTTTCAGGAAAAGCATCTCCCTCCTGCAAGCTTAACAACCTTCCTGGTGGGAAGATCATCCCCCAAGGGCTATGGTGGAGAGCAGCCCTGGCACCCTGACTTTGTCTGTACCACAGTCTGGGACAAATGACAACCAAGGCACAGCGAGTGCCAGGGTCAGTCATTGCCTTGCTGTGCTTTCCTATGCTGTTCTCATCAGTAGCTAAGCTCAGGAGCTCTGTGCTCCCTGGGAAGGGGTCCAATCCGCTGACATGAGTAAAACCCCCACCAGCTTGTGCCATGCACGTCTGAGAGTTAAGTGATACCCTGCACTGTGCCAGGTCCTTGACCTGGGAGGAATTGTTTGTGCTGTCAGAGTGCTCTGGGCTGCACTGGCCACCCGACTCTGGGGGCAGCCTGTTGTGAAGGGAATCCATGGCACAGCCATGTCTCCTTTGATCATCCCTCTGATCATCTCTCTCTGGTGCAGCCACATGACACTGGTGAGGTTGATATGATTCACCTGCCCCACAGTGTGAGGATGTGAGCACTAATGGGGGAGGATGCTGAAGTAGAGCATGCCCTGAGCTGTCTCCTGCCATGGTGTGACATGGTCCCAGCTTGGTCCCACGGACTGAGACCCATGGTCACCAGCACATCCCACCATGCCAGAGCAGGTAAACGCAGCAGTGGATTGGATGACACCCTAAATCACAGCATGGCTGTTCTGGAGTCCACTCCACCCAGGATGATAGGAAGAGTATACATGGAGGGAGAAAGGGGACAACCAGGAACAGAGAAAAAGACCCAGAAAAGGCACAGGCTGAAAATAACCAACCCAGATAGCAAAGGAAAGGGAGTCAGTCAGACCTTCAGAGGCTGGGTGTAAAGATCTCAAAGGGAGCGGAGACAGGTCCTGTCAGTCCAAGGCCAGACAAAGGAGATGATGACAAGCAGCTATTTTAGCTGATGGCCTGAAGCCATCCTGCCTGGGGTGGTGCACTCAAGTCACCTAAACTAAGCAAAATTCAGCCCGGGATTGGGAGTTGGGTCAGAAAGGTAAGGTGGTGGGATGAAGGGCTGGTACCAGACCAGCATCATGAGGTGCTATGAGACACAGAGCTATAGGGCACTGCCACCTCTAAGGCGTCACATTTCCAACACGGTGTTTGATGCAGCTTTGTTGCTGGGGACTTCTCTGTCTGTCTTTGCAATAATGGGAATGTGAGCTTCAGTGTTGTGTCCCAGTGAGGGGATCCCAGCAGGCACCTGCAGGGGTTGCTGCATGAGCTGGGGTCCCTCACCTCACTCATCTATGAATGAGACTTATGTGGGACTGCTGCTTTCTGAAGGGGCACTGCTCTCTTTCTATAAAACAAATAATGAGTCCAGTCCATAGTTTTACTGAGATGCAAAACTTACACCTGCTTACAAGGTGCCTTGGGAACAAGAATGGAGAAAAATGCATTTCATCATATTTAAATTTCCTTTCTTTTTATATTTTTGGTGGTGAAGCAAGGTGTGAGAGTGAGGCACACTGGGGTAGCTGCTGGAATGCCCTGTTCTGTGGCATGGCAGCGAGCTGTTGGGAAAAACAACCAGCAAATACCCAAGTATCTCTCTTAAAGCCTCTCACTGCTGTCTTCAAGGGACCATGGGAAGATGGTGCTTCTGTGAAAAGGATTCAGGACTCAATCCTCAAAACACCTGCTTTACTTAAAGCACAAGCATAAATTCCTTGAAAGCCAGAGACATTAAAACACATTTGGATAGAAGCCTGGCTGCCAGCATGCTTGTTGAATCAGAATGGTATCTGTTATATAAGCATAAAAACTATTTTGCAAATGTGGCTGCTTTGAATTCATCACCCAAATTCATATGGAGGCACCTTTCTGTATGCTCTGGTAGCCAGAGCAGAGCTGCTGGGTCATGGGAAGCTGCCATTTATAGAAGCCAGACCCTAAGCTGTGCCAGGCAGGCGTGGAGCAAACCCAAGAATGTCACACATTATTTGAATTGAGACATCATTGACAGGGAGCAAAAAACCCCAACAACCCAAAGCTCCTAAAGCCACCAAGCCTTAAAATGGCAGGAGGAAACAGCCAAGTGAATTATACCCAGGATGAACTTGGCCCTGCTGCTCCTTCAGCAGTGATTTCTGAGGCGATGTGGAGTCTGGCATTTTTATCTCCTCTGGCATTTTTATCCTATTTCCTTCATTCTATTTATTCCTGATCCTGTTAACTTTATCCTATTGATTCAAATGCGTTTTCGTACTCCCTTATGGTCCCCTTTTGCATCACTCTCAGCTTTTAGGCAAACAGGATGGTCTTTTTCTGTCTTGGAAAAAAAACATTTCTTTGGGAGCACACTTCTCTAAACTCCCCTCCTAGTTCTGGGAGACTGGAGTTTATTTATTTATCTCAGTTAGACAAATAGCTTCATTTTCACACAAAATAGGATGCATTTCTGAATGCATGCAGAAAAGGTCAAAGGGTTTTAACCATGCAAAGGGCAAACTCTGAGCCTGTTGAAGTGATGTTGGTGCAGTCCAGAATGTCTCTGTGAATGGAGCCAGCCCTAGAGGCTGCAAATGAATATATTGGGAAGTGGAGATTTACACACCTGCCAGCAGATATATTCAAGCCTTCCACTGCAGAGATGTCTCGGTGTTACTGCTGTCTCCTGCTTTGTGTTGGCCGCTGATACAGATTTGGAAATCACATTTCTTGGAGATGCTCTGTTTTACTGTTTTCTGTTTGTAAGCACACCTTTGGTATTTAGATATATCTGTAGCTGAATGCTGAACATCTTCAAGGCCCAGAGAGAAGATCTGGTGTGGATTTGGGGATATGAACACACTTGTTTTGCTGGTGGTCAAAGACAAAGTGTGGCAGAGGAACATGGGCATCTGAAACAGAGATTTTATGCATTAGATTCCTCAACAGTAGTTTTTTGCCCTAGACCACTCAAAGGCCTATCTCCAGTGGAATCATAGATACTTGGTACTGTGGGAGAGGAGGAATGGAGAAAGCAGGGAATTTGGTGCTTGAAAGAGTCATTATTTTCAAAAATACTTTCTACAGATTTGCCACCTTGACTCTACAAACTGTGGACCTTTAACAAGCATATCCTAGTGGATTTAGACCTGGAAGCAGTGCGTGTCTCCCATGTCTTGGACTCATCAGCTTTTATCACCCTACAAGTTTTCCTTTCAAATAAAATTTGTAGGAGCCCAGACTCCCACTGCTTCCAGAGTGTGCCTCTGGTCACACTCCTTGAGATAAAGACCTGTTATCTGGCACGTACATTTTGTCTGGAAAGAGGAATAAAAGACCTCACCGTAAATAAATACAAACCTCCAAATGGCATGCACGGTGCCTTGTTCAAAGAGCTCGGCCTGTTTGAAATCAGCAGCCCCATAAAATCCAAATGGGTTCAGAAACACTTGGAGTCACAGGATCTCTGCACATGAAGGGCCCGGCTCAGCGGCAGCCCCTCACCGGGGTATCAGGGTTTGTTCCTTGAGCCAGTGAGGCTCCACCGTTCCCCACCTCGCAGCCCAGGGCTGCAGCTCGGGACACGTAAATCAGAGCCTTTGCCCTTCGCCGTGGCTCTGGGCAGTGAGGTCGGGGGTCACAAGCTCACCTCTCAAAATAATCCTGGATGATCAGGAAGTGTTTCTCATTTGATGAATTAGGTATATAAAATCCGTGAAGGGCTCACAAACGGACAGACCTTTTCCTTTCTTCATGGGGATAATATTTCATGATTTGGGGAGGAAAGAGTGCAGAGGGAGGGGGGAAATAATTAGTAATTTGTGATTAACTCTTTTCATGGGTATTTTGTTTCTTTGTTCTCTGATGCTGCCTGGAGCCATTTAAAAAATGACTTAACAACAACAACCAAACTAATCGCTCTTTGTAACTAATGGCTATGTCAGAACTTGGAAATCAAACCAAAGAGTCTTGGAGAAGTTGCAAGGGAGATGCTAAGCACAGGAGAAAAGTCCCTCTCTGGTATCAGATGGATGCTTAGAAAGGGCCCTGAGATAACAGCCATAAAGGGAAATACAGGAACCCTCCCTAGAAAGCTCGTGGCTATTCTACAGATCCAAGTAGATCAGGCTGCCTGTGATGCACCCTTTCCTCTCCACATGGGCAAAAGGTTTTTTTTCAGTTGCACTTGGAGACAAATTCCTCCAAAATCTTCACTTCAGCTCTGTCTGATGCATTATTTAAGATCATGGAATCATAGAATTATATAGATTGGAAAAGACCCTTGAGATCATTGAGCCCAACCACTAACCCAGCACTGCCAACTCCACCACTAAACCATGTCCTTAAGTGTCACACCTACATCTTTTAAATACCTCTGGTGATGATGATTCAACCACTGTCCTGGGCAGCCTCTTCCAACGCTTGACAACCTTTTCTGTGAAGAAATTTTTCCCAATCTAAACCTTGCCTCACACAGCCTGAGTCTGTTTCCTCTTGTCTTGTCCTTTGCTAAGTGGGAGAAGAGACTGACACCCATGAATAACCCAATCCTATGAGTTTTGGCTTTCAGTTAGCACAGAGATTCCCAACAAGAATGTGCTGTCACTGACTCACCAAGGTGAGTCCATTTTCATAAATGATTTGGAGACCTCTTCCTATGTAGACCCAGTGCATGAATTAAAGACAGAGCAGCACTGCCTGCTTCTGGCTTTCTGGAGTTTGGTTTTTGCTGCAAAGTGAGGTGCCTTTCTGGCTGTCAGAAGGTGAACATCAAGGAGTGCAGGTGCCGAGAAGCAGAAAGGGATCCAGGGTAAGGTCTCCTTCCAGTCTTGAAGGCCACCAACAAGCAGTATGTGTAAATCAGGTTATCAGAAGTGACTGGGCCCCGAAGCCTTGTGGTCTCTAATTGGGCCATGCATAAAAAAGAGTTTCAGATTGAAGGCCTTTTGGAGCTATTATTTAGAAAGGCAAATCCATTATGATATCTGATTATGATACTGGCATTAAAAGCACTGTGAACCTCTAATCGATGAAGGTTAATTTATTTAGACCATAAACCAGGAATTAATTTGAAAGGGGCTGTGGTGGAGCAGCAGCTGAGACTCCAACCATCCCTTGTGTGATGCTGATGGGGTGACAGGGACGTGTTGGCCAAACTGAAGGTGTAGATCACAGTTCTACTGACTGTAGAGCTCTGCCTGTCCTTTATGTTAGCCTTGTGCAGACCAAGGAGATCTTATTACAGAAAGATGAGAAGCTGAGTCTCAGATGAGTGTTATCTTTGATTTGCCCTACAGTGGAGACTACCCCTCATTGGGCATATCAGGATCCCAAATCATGGTGAGAGTAGAGTCCTGTTCTCTGAAATGTTGCCCTCTGAGCACACAGTGGTGTGGCTCAGTCCTCCAGCAGGTACTGATGTACATTGTGCCCACACCAGAGACCCCTTGGGTAGATGTGGCCAAAGAGCATCAGGTCTGGAGGGGTCTATGACACAAAGGGTCATAGCAAGTAGCTCTGGTCCAGAGGAGTGATTTACAGCTCCTAGCTCCTACCTAGGGGAGTGCTGAAGTGGAAGAGATTTCCTTAGCCCGTCACTTTTATTTTCCTTGGTTATTGTTTAAAATGCAGAGATTATGGGGTCAAACTTTCCCAGCCAATATTTTTCCTAATGAAAAATGTAGTAGGGTACGAGTCAGTGATTGAATCTATATGGTGAGTGTTCCACACTACAGTGATTTCCACAGACAGAACTTCAATAAATCTTGTTTTCAGAGAAATTATATGAGGCTGATGCTCTTTTTTTGCCAGTTTAAGATCACTTTACCCCTCTGCTGTGCTCTGTCCAAGTGGAACTTTCCTCTTACAGACACTCAAAGATCCTCATGGCTGCAATGCAAGCAGGGCAGGGTAGTGAAGGTGGCCACCAAAGTCCCTCTGGGGCCACCCCATATGGCAATGTAGTTGTGGGGTCCCTTTTCCAAAGGGGACCAAAGATGCTCCTTAGAATGAACAGTAGCACTGTCAATATTCCAACCTTAGTTCTGGCAAACCTGGGGATGTCGCCATTCCCTTGTGGGGAAAATCACAGGCATTGGGTAGTGCTGCTGCTGCCACAGACTGCGTGGGACACCCATCACTGACCTGTGTTTGGTGAGAGACATGTCTTTGTCCTTCCATGACACACAGTCTTGCCTCTTGTCAGTATTATTTAGTGTTGGAGCTGCTGTGGCCTCAGTGCCCCACCATGCTGTGTGCAATGTGACGGCAGCCCTGTCACCCTGCATGCCTACAAACATCCCCGAAGTACTGATAGTATTAGTATTGGTTGGATGGATGGGAGAATCCTTCAATATCTTCACTCAAGCCTAGGAGCTTTTTCCTGATTTCCATCCCAGTTTAGTGTTGCTTATCGGGCAGGCAGATGCACGGGGGCGGCTTGATCCCCATATTGACTGCCCTGCTGTCAAACGCCTCCACTTGCTCAGTGGATTTGGCGACAGCCCGTGTACAACCATATTTCACAGCCTGCCCATAGGATCAATATGACATTTCCATTCATCATTAAATATGTCTTCTTTATTTTGTGCTGCATAAATCAACCTTTCAAACATGGCTCCTGGAATAAAGAGTTGATCTCAGAGACCACTGACCAAAACAGGAGCTTTTCTAGGTTGCTTCAGAGTTATCATGTGCTGCTGGTGTAAATGGCACAAACTTTGTGAAGACCCACAGAAATTAGGTGTCCCTTGCAGGAATTGGTGGAGTTTTAAGCATCATGCTGCCCCTGCATGCTGTGCCAGTTGCTCAGTGCAGGAAGAACACACTGCATCTGCTTGCCCCAGGGACTGGGAAGATACCCAAGACCATTTGGTCTCAGGTTGTGCTGGGTTTTTTACCACTTAGGCAGAGCCCAAACCAGTTTGGTGTGTGCAAGGTCAGGTGCACAGGCACTGAGCTCAAGCTTGCTCTCAGATGCTGTTGATCCATACACTGGAGGGCAGGTAGTTGTCTCTGCTGGAGTGAGTTTCCCTGTCATCTGGGGGTGGACCAGGAACTGTGGGAGCCATTACCTCCCCAGATAAGCACAATTGCTCCTTCAACCCACCTCCAGAGAGGTCTGCATCAGGCTAGAAACAGCTCCTTTCTCACCTTCTGCATTAGATGTGACCCCGGAGAAGCTGGACTTGGCTCATGTGCTTCTCCTCCAGACATAGATGTCCAGCACCCACACTTGCTTGCACAGCTCTCGCTCCCATAGTGGGGGAGAGTGTAGGACTAGGACTGCTCTGCTGAAATATGGGGAAAGGCAAAAAGCACTGCATCTTTGGTGACACACAGGCACAAGGATGGTGGATGCATAGGATCCATAGGATGTCTGGGCAGAAAGGTGAGTTCAGACCTCTCCACAGCCATCATAGCCCTTGGTGGCAGTGGAGACAAAGGGAAGGACTTGAAAGGCACCATGGAGCTGCCTCTGCAGCATGTTGTGATCTCCCCCGTGAAGAGTGGAGCCCTCCCCATGTGCTGGCTTTTTGTCAGCCAGCTCCCTTGTCCCTGCTGCACACACACACACATTTTAGCACTGTCTGCAAAGGAGTTTGGGAATCAATATTGCAATTGTGTTGTAAGTGAATTAGTTATAGATCAGCTTGGGGTAGGATTAGCTTATAGATCAGCAGGCTGGCAGGTGCAGGGAAGGAGCGCAGGCAGACATGCACACACGCACATCCCCCAGCGTGCTCCACTAGTGCCCAGCCAGGAGAGGAGGGTGAGTCAGGGCTCTGCAGGCCTGGGACTGCTGCCCTACAAAGTGCTGCCATACTCTGACATTGTAAGCAGGTGAATGCTTGCTCCTGGGTTTTGCAGTTGTTCGAACAATGGGACAGGGCTTCAGAAGCAGCAGAGGTGTTGTTATAACCCAGTCTTGAATCTGCAGATGTGGAACGAGAACTCATCAGTTGGCTCCATCCAGTCCTGGCCCCTTGGCTTGCATCCTTCCTGCAAATGCCTACACCTCTGGCAGGATTCTGCTGGGGGCCTTTATCCCAGCATTTTTGCAGGTACTGCATAAAAATACCACAAAGACAAACCAGTCCTCAGAGATTTCCTTTTGTGTTTTCTCAGAGATTGAAAAAGTTGCTCTTTTCTAGTTGCCATCTGCAACACCCAGAGTCTTGACTCTTTCTTTTAGTGACCTCACATGAAAGATGTATCCTCTCACAGGGATGGGGAAACCGAGGCACCAATCATAAGCTGCTTGCTGCAGCCAAAGTAGCTGATTCAGTGTATCCACACAGACTCAGCACCAGTCCATACATTATCAGTCCTGGACTCCACTTTCTTCTAGTGTGCTGCCCACTTCTCAAAGTCCCACTTAGACCCTTGTCATGACTCCAGGATAATCTGACTTCTAAAATTAGTCCAGTGCCGGGGTCCATGCTCAGGGGTTTTCCCTTTAAATAATCCCCCTGCCTCCCCTCCTGCTTCTGCTTTGACTAAGCATGCTGCAAAAACAACTTGCTTCTAAAATAAGCATCTCCTCTAACTCCCAGTTTAAACCTGAGTAGCTGAGCATGACATAGCGGGGTTGGGCTGGCAGCTGTGCCGTCTCTCAGGCTACCTTTTGGTGCAATGGCACCTGGAACAGCTGGGGCAAGCACATGTGTGGGTTAGGGCAGTGTGGGCTTCAAAGGGGATCTGCTGGGAGTGTAGGGGGATTATGGGGTAAGAAAGAGAGTGTCCCCACAGTAGTAGCTGCTGCTGAACAGTCCATCTTCTCTGAAGAGCACATTTGACATCAGGACGTGTTCATTTGTTGAGATGAAATACAGGCAGACCTCTGAGGAATGCCAGCCCTCTGGGCAAGGGATAGTGAAATGACTTTTCCCTGGCACCTTGTGCTGACTTTCCTAAGTAACCCTGTCTCCATCCTTCTTCTCCTTATGTCAATCCATTTTTCAGCTGTGGGGCCAAGTTGCTACAGCTCAGTTTACACCCACAGGATTTGAGCTGGGGCCAGATCCCAAGCTCAATTTCAGCCATAAATCTGGAGTAGTTCCACTGAAGTCAGGGGAGTTAATTCCAGATTTACACCCGGTGGCACTGAGGTGGGACCCGGAGTGTCTCTGGCTTTGGGAGCAAAAGGGGTAAAGTCTATAGAGGATTTGCCCTGGCAGGTTGCAGTGCTTGACCCCTGGCACTGCCTGAGTATCCTGTGGTTGGAGTTATTAGAGCAAGTCTTCTCTTTATTATTTGATATAATCTACTGCTATCCCACCGGGTTTCCCTCACTCTGCACTCTGGGAAACCGAGTGGAACTAAGCCGAATAGGAGGATTACAGGCTCCAAATGGAAACGGTTGCACCAAGCCGCCAAGCGGAGCTCCTTGCACTGAGCAAAGAGGGCGGCTGACAGCCTCAATGACATGCCAGCACTTAAAATGCTGGATGATGGATGAATGTCATCCTGCTGGGAAGGGAAAGGGGGGTAGGGAATAGGGGGGCTGGGGGGGCAAGGAGGGGAGGAAATCCAGCCCGAAGGAGCCAGGGAAGAAGAGCTGGCACCAGAGTTGACGTCCGCACTGATCCTCATCCGTGGGCTGTGATTCATGGGGAGAGGAGAGGGCTGAGCTGCTGTCCGCGGGCCCCACCGCTGTCTGCACGCTGGATTGAAATTTTACTGCCGCTAGCAGCTCTCTTGCCCACAGCACAGGCACATGCACAGATGCATACATTTCTGTGTGCACACATAGGACATATAGGAGGACTGTTTAACAGATGTGTGTGCAAATGTGTGTGTATTTATATAAACATCTTCCCTTGACATGCATAGGCAAACGTGTGAGATTTCCTCCAAGACACTTCATTAAAGGCCATCGTTGTTCCCACCTTTCACTGTATATTATAGTTCATCCACAAATCACATCTATTAAATGACTAAAGGTTTTCTGCTAGTTTGTTTTTTGTTTTTTTTTTGTATTCCCCAGATGTCAGGGGATGTCAGTGATATGGCTGCATTACTCAGAATATTGCAATTCTGTCTCCAGAGTGCCTGAGCAGGGGATTTCTCTCTCTGTCTCCTGTTGTATTCCTGACAGCAAAGTAATTTGCTTATATAGATTCTGGCAACAAGAACAACGCAAAGCCTGGCTGCTTGACAGTGTTGCATTTTTAACTCGAGGTTGCACAACTTCAGTCTGAAGACCTCTGGGATTCCTCTTCTAGGGTTGCCGACTCCTGGGATTTGCTCCAGCGCTGGGTAGATGGGACCATGCTGGTGCCTTCCCCAGCACAAGGGCTGGTGAAAGGAGTCCTACTGTTGGCTGTGCCCTGGGCTGAGGACAGAACAGGACCTTTCCTCTGGGCAGAGCCCATGATGCTTTTCTGCTCAGAACCTCACACTGCAGGCATACCACCCCACATGCTGCCCCAGAGCTGTTCCCGGAGGCACAAGTCCTGGAATGGCCAAAAGTCCATAGCTATTCTGCAAAGACATGAGGACTAGCCAGGGGGAGAGGGATCCTGTGCCTCAACACGCCTGTGAGAAGAGCACGTGTTCTCCAGGTGCGTGAGCACATCGATGCTCCAGCCGCTGGTGCTCGGCCAGGCAGCTGACGTGCTAGAAAATGAAGCAAAATCCATATCAGTGTGGGCAAGTCGTGGCTCTGCAAGGCCAAGGGGGTGGAAGAGGGGGTAAGCCCGGGAACAGAGCCCGCAGGGGCAAGCGGGATCCCCAGGAGCGGCGGTGTTTCGGCAGGCGGCGCTCCCGCCCCCGCGCAGCGCTGACCCAGCACCCCGGATCAATCCTGTCACCCACCTCCGACAGCAGCTGCTTAACCGCGCACAGCAACCCGGCACAGCAGTTTCGGCAAGAGAGCGAAGAAGCCCGTATCCAATTGAAACCGCAGGGGGGATTTAGGGAGGCAGAAGGTAATTTCCCGAGCTGGAATATGGCCAGCATACAAGGACTAATATCCTGGCTCTTGGGGAAACAGTCATGGTATCTTTGCTTGCTGAGAGTCATCCTGATCTCTGTTTTAAGTCAGATCTGGAAGAAAGGAAAACAAGACAAAGGGAAAAACCTTTCCAAGATGTCAGGGCTTTGGGGCACTGCTTAAAGCTGCCCTCACCACAGGGAAGATTTTCCTGGAGGCAAAGCTGCCAGGCATCCCCAACATAGAAGCCTGGCAGCTGATAGATGCCCGCTTGCCCTGTGGCTCCCCCATGCTCCCAGATGTGGCCAGAGTACCCTGGCTCCCAGAAGGGAAGTAGGGTGCAATGTCCATCAGTAGCATTACACAAACTATTGCTGTAAGCTGGTCATGTCCTTGTGCCAGTGTTTCCCTTTGCTGGGAGATACCAGGGAGGCTCAGAGAGGTCTCATGTCAAAGCAAATTTGGGGATAGAGAGCTGTATGCTAGTACCAAACAGCCTGCACTGCAGCTGCGGAAAGACTTCTTGGTTGTGTCCAAAATTTATGCCAGCAAAAAGATAACCTGCTGCAGGGTAGAAACTGTTGCAGAGAGGATGGAGTGGGAATAGAGGCAGCTGGTGGCCAGAACAGTGCCAGTGTGTACACTGGTAAATGCTGCTCCCAACACATACAGTTCCCTTGCTTGTGGTATCTGCTATTGGGAAGGGATCCCACCCACTGCTTCGTGCCACAGAGCAGGCAGGAGGGAAAAGCATCCCTGACACACTGGGGCAGGTGAGGGCAGGCTGAGCTGGCTGAGCTCACATCACCAGCTCTTACCCTGCTGGTTTCGTTAAGTGCTTTGCTCAGGCAGAGCAAGACAACCCCAGCCTGTGCCTGTGTGAAGCCATCTCAGCGAGTGGTGCTGAAGAGCTGGTCTAATGGAAGTGAGGGCTGGGTTAGCACTGCTGGGCCAGCCCAACAGCTTCCTGCCTGCAGGAAGGACAGAAAAGACCTGCTTTAAAATTTAAAACACTTGGAAACAGCACTGGAAGCACTTCTTGCTTAAGAATTATTGCTATTCCTAGTGTGGCTAGAAAACCTTGAATGTAAGTTATAGGATAGTGTGTCTTTAATCAGTGTCTGCAGCAGGTTAATAGCTACTGCTCTCCTCACCTTTACAAGTGATCCTTTCAGGTCATCTTTTTCTTATGGCTGGGCTCCCTGTGATCTGCCTGCTGGCTGGCAACGACTTTTTGCATCATCCCCTTGTCTGTTGCTGCAACAGGGCAGGGGATAACAAGCAGCAGCCCATCTCACTGCCCCATACATCATGGCCAAGATCTGTATTCTGACAGTTGCATTTTGTCTCCTACTTTCTGAGCAATGTTTGCTCAGAAAATCAGGAAACAAAAGTATCCTCAGGTTTGATTGAAGACCCAGGGCAGGCAGACACATCCTCCAGATCGCCTCGGGAGATCTGGTTGCTGGGAGTTGCTGTCTTCCTAAATTCTATCTAGGGAGAGCAAGAAAGCAGCCAGTTCTTGGCTTTTCTGCGTGGTCTCACAGTTTCACCTGTTCCTCCATTTGTGTTCCTGCCTGCTGGCAGCCAGGAATGAAACCAGACAAGACCCAACATTAGCAAACCCTGACTAGTGCATTGTATATAATGAGTTTTGTCTCTTATATCTGGGGTGACTGGGCAACACCCGTCGTAGGTGGAACATTGATAGAAAAACAGAGTCATTGTTTACATGAAGCCAGTAGTGAGACACAGCATGGGTTTGGAGGAAGCAGGGAGATTTTCATGAGAAATAAACCAAAGTTCCTGCCATGACCTGTATGTCACTGATGCAGTGGCAAATCTCTTTGCAGCGATTTCCCACAGAGCCACAGCCTGTCCTTGGAGATCAGAAAAAGATAATTTTGGCTATTATTAATAAAGATCTTGGTGGCAGCCTCTTGCCCAGCTGTTCCTTCTTTGATGAACCAGCTCTGTGTTTCCTAGCCTGGCAGAGAAACCATCTCCCAGTTTTTCCTCCTGTTTCAGGAGCAGGGGAAGGTGCAGCTCCGTCATGCTCAGTGGGAGAAGTTGTGCACACGTGTTTCAGAGCAGGACTGTATCGGCTGCTTGCAATTCTCTGAGGGTCCCGGGTGTTTGCAAAGGCAGCTCTGTCAATCAATAAAAAGCAATCACAGTAACGAAGTATCAAGTAGGAAGAAAAGATTTCAAGCTCTACATTGTTGAGGGATTGGGGGTTTTCTTTAAATGAGGCAAGAGAGGCTGGGAAAGCAGAGCCCATCAGGGATGACAAATCTGTTTCTTTTGCATGGGGGAAGTGGCAGGACCGCAGCCCCTCCGACCAGATCCAATAACAAGGGAAAAGCTGAGAGAGGACCCCCTTTCTGCAGACACAAAGGACAAGCCAGTGGCGGTGACTTTCTCTCTGAAAAGTCACGTTTGCCAGGGGAGGCTGTGAAATCCAAGACGTTCCCAAGAGCTTGTTCCCTTCCTGTCCCCCCCAGTCTGGGGAAGGGAATAATTCTGATTTCGTTTTTATTATAGTTATTCCCTCCTGGGTGAGTGCTGGGAAAGTGGTGAATTTTGCAGCTGCCCAAGAGTCAGTGGGAAGGGGGATGTGAAGGATGCATGCCAGAGCAAGGGTCCCTTCTCACCTTTTCCCTGCCTTCCCACGGGACAAGGCATAACTGAAACCAAAAGCATCTCTTGTTGTCTTTGCCCTCCAGCTATTTCCCCCCCAGCAGGACCTGTGGGGTAGTTTGTGGCAGGGCCCCAGTCATACAGGAGTGTGCTGGCTGCATTGGCAAAGGGATAAGGAAAGGTATTTATCTCACCAACTGTTTAGGAAGTAAGTCATGAGCTGCCTTGTACTGGAGGAGAAGTTGCTGGGGACTCTGGTTAGCAAGGCTGGTTAGAGATGGGGAGCTCCCTCCTGCCAGTGCTTGCCAAACTGGCCCATCTTGACTGGTCCTAACAGGGCTTTTTAAGTGCCTTTTTTAGAGATAGGTCACTCAAGTAATCTTCTGTAATTAAACTGTACAAAAACTGTAGCAGTCTTTATCTGCAGCCATGCAGTCTCCAATAGGGCAAAACTCTTTCCTGCCATAGCAACATCAATTAAAAAAACAATGAGATCTCTACCTGGCAACCAAAATCTCCACTGATCCATGGAGATAAGGGCTGGATGTGGTCTGGGAAGGCCTGAGACAGGGTCTGGGATTACTGTGAAGGGATATAGGTCAGTCACACTCTGTTCCATGTCTCTGATGCTAGCTTGTGAGGAATTTTAAGTAGTGTTTTATAGGTATGAATTCAATACAGCCACATCCCAGACAGGTGAGTAAGGCAGAGAAAGGGACATATCCACTGCCACTTTTGCAGAGGAGAGATGCTCAATATCCTTGCACCTGAACTTTCCTTCAGGGCAGCTGTAGTCCCTGAACCAGCTTCACCTCTTACCTCTCCTCCCTCCTCCACCTCGTGCTCACCCTCTTTGATTGCACTGATTGCCAGAGAAGCACCCATCATAAAAAACCCAGACTCTGATGGTCTTTGAAGCTACTGATAGCATGAACCATTGCAGTGGCAGGAGGGAATGGAGGTGCCATGGGCTGTGGGGGCCTCACCAGTGTCTCCCACACAGACAAAAGTCTTGCAGTTAACGTGTCTTGTCGCTCCAAGAGTGATGCAGAACAAAATCCCCTAATTTATTTGATGTTCTAGCAGAGTTGCTTCTTTAAGCAAGTGGCAGCACCTTGGGCTTCAGTGCTGCAGGCCCTGGGTATAAGGCAAGCTGCTCCAGCTGGGGACTGGCTACAACTCTTTCCCTGACCATGACATTCCAGCTCAGCCTGGAGAGCTGTTGCATCTGCCTGCCTCAAGCCTTAGCTCTCTATCAGACATCTTGTCTCAGAGACAGGGTGAGCTGTTCTTCCCATCTTCTCTGGGCTTTGTCCTCACTGGGGAGATGCAGATGTGGAGGGAAAGGTGCTCTCTTGGCAGGATGGGCATAGCTGTACAGATGCTGTCTGGAAGGCATCTACTTGCCTTTCCAGGGGAGAGAAAAGAGAATAACTACCACTAAATTCCAGTTTTCTTCATGGGAGCAACACTTGCCATTGCTGTCCACCTTTGTCAAATAAGAGACAGTGCTGGTCCCAGAGCTCACCAAGCTTTTAGTTAGGGTCTGACCAAGAATAACACTGGGTTTTTTTGTTGGGTGCTGCTTCCAGTCCAGCAAACAGCCTCCAGACTGGGCCATAGGAGACGGGAGGAAGAAAATAGGACAAATTTATTCAGTGAAATTAATGGAGTGACACTGGATGTTAATGGACTATTTACCAACATGTCCTCCTCTGTCTTTCACTCTGCCTGAGAAGCTGCCCTGCCCTCAGATATGCCCATTGCACTTTCCCCCCAGTTTGTTTCAGACTCACAAGGAAGGGCCCCTCTCTAACAGGAACTCCAGAGCCAGACCCCCACAGAAGACCTGACTCAGCTTACCTGAGTGTCTAAGCCCACATGTTCTCACTCCCACCTTGTCTATACATGCTGGCAGGAAAGATGAAGTTGAACAAACCATTTACACGCCAAGTGGATTAGCCAAATTGTGTTAAGCTCCCGCAGGGATGTCCTTGTTCACAGCCTTCATTTGATTTCTCTTTCAAAAGCCCACCAAACTGAATGTGATTATGGCCTCTTAATCCTGCCTGCATGTGTCCACGTGGGGTTAATGCAGTGTAATAGATGCCCTTTACAAGTGCATGCTGGTGACCATTGCTGCATGGCTAAACTCTCAAGCCCAGATGTTCAGCAGATGTAAACCCAAAGCATAGACTCTGACTGCTGCTCTTTGGCCAAAAAGCTGCTCTCACAGCTAAAATGTGGAAGGGAAACTCCATCTTCCCAAGGCTGAGCAGCAAATCTGTGTCAGAAGCAAGAACCAGTGTTGGCACTCAGATCCAGACTGGTTCAACTCCTGCAGAGCCCAACACCCTTGGGAGATCCAGCCTGTGATCAGAACTTGCTTTTTCCTGGAGGTTAGGAAGTGGTACCAGAGTCGCAGCCCCATCAGGAGTGCTACTCTTCCAGTCTGATCCCCACTTGTCAGCATGTGCAAGCCCCTGCCCAGGAGTGGCTCTGCTGACAGGCAGATTTCTTTGTGAAGGAGTATCTCTTTCTTAAGGCAGAAGCAACAAATAAAATGTCATTGCAGCCAAACAGCAACAGTGGAAATCCATAAAGCTGCTCAGCTAGGTACTGCAAACCTGTCTGGCTCTGCCCAGCCAGGCATGGGAGACTGTAAAACACATGGGAAGATATTAGAATTGCTGCCTTTTACAAATAAGGAACCGAACTGATGTTGCCTTCAAGGAAGGAAGTCCATAAAGGGCAGAGGGAGTTATTCCCCAAATCCATTCTGTGAATCACACTTAAAAACAAATCCAGGACTTGATGCAGCAGGACTTGCCCTGTCCAGAGCACCTCTCCCTGTTTTCACAGAAGAAACATCCCCAAGCTCACACATTTACAAGGAAGTTTGCCACAGTAAGATGTGCAAGGTGCTTCATTTAGGGAGAGAAACCTGCCATGGTTCAGTCATATAATCAGCAAGAAAAACCAAACAAACCTCAAAATCCCTCTTGTCCAGAGACAAGGGGGATGGAACCACAGGGGGTAATTTCCATAACTCTTTCAGCCACCACTCAGCACACAAACTCTCTTTTCTCAAAGTCAGACCGCCTGCCAGGGGAGCAAATCCATTCCCCTGGTGTCTCAGGACTGTATCACATAATCCCCTTAATAAAGCAATCAAGTCCCAGATTAAAAACAGATTTCTACCCCACTGAAAGGTTTTTTTCCAGAACATCGCTAGGAGGAAACCTCCTTAAAATGTGTTGGTTTTGCTGGACTGACCAAAAATAAAAAATAACATTCCTCCCAACAAGTAAACGGTAAAACTGTTATTTCCCCATGGAAACTGTTGGGTTAGCCAGAATGATATTTTCCATTAAAAATGTTTTGCTGGAGAATTCCCAACAAGTCAGGCTGCTGCATCACTGATTTTAATCGAATTTAGAAATTCTTGTTTCCCTTTTTCTTAAACTTATATTTAGGAGCAGGGATGGTAACAGATCTCTCTGCCTCCTTCACCAGCAATGTAATGTCACCCACCAAGTGACACATACGAAGAAAGATAGCAATGAAAACCCAATGTAGCTCTTGCTACACTCGGTGCTCCCCAGGCAGAGGCATAATCTCTCACAAGGCTGCCTCAGCTCTCAGAGCCCCCTTGATCTCCAGCTGGTTTTTTGGAGATGCTCATTTTCCTAAGCACAGCTCTAACAGTGAGGCTGTGCTGAATTCACAGATAATCAGTACCTAATTGGATTAGGAGCTGATAATATCTTTGACCTTTTTTTAATGGCTTGCCTGGCCTGGCTTTCTGCAAGGCTGAGGCTTAATTTTAGACAGGAGGTTTTTCCACAAGTGAAGCGTGACCCTGTTAACCTCTGAATCAGAGAGGTGACCTTCCCTCTCCCCAGGCACTGTGGAGCTGCTGGAGATTGTGAGGTACACATGGGCTTCACAAATCTGTGCACAAACAGACTGAACCTACCTACAGAAATCCGATTCAAGACCTGATTTTCAGCCAGAGCTGTGCTGGTATTGGACTAAATCCTCAAACAGAAATGATGAGTCAAAGGAGTGTGAAGCTCCTGTGTAGTCGGTGTCCCTGCCAGTGTCAGCTGCACAAGTCACCTCCTTTCCTCACCAGTTCTTCCATATGCAATTCAGGGGAAATGAATCACCAGTGCAAAAAAGGATCCGGAGATTGGGATATTGGGTGCTTGTCAGACAAAGCCACAGGGATGCTTGTGCATTTGTGTGGTTACATCTTGCTCTGGCTCACCTAGTCCCATCATTGCAGCTGAGTGTGTGCTCCCACACAAGTGAGTGGGTTCCTGCACAAGCCCAGCACAGCTGAGAGCAGAGACAGTGTGTTTCTGTTACACCTAACTCATGCCCAGCACAGACACACTGTATTTTGGGGCACTGGGATTTAAGGAGACGCAGGGAGCACGAGGGGAGGGAAGGCTGCCTGATGAACAGCAGATGTTGGTGATCATTGGAGGGAGCTGTTAATTTAACTGGAGTTTATTGAATAGCAATTAGGTTGGGGTCTCATTACTGTAGCCAAGTGGCACAAAGATGTGCTGTAAAAACCAAGGGAAGAGGAATGTGCACCGGCACAGTGACAACACTGATGGCGTATTTAGGACCTGGAGCAGTAAATCTTCTCACTTGCCCAGAGTTCCTTCACCTGGGTGGTGCTGGCTGGAGCTTGGCACCTGAACTGAGCTGCTGGGCTTGTCTCAAGATGGGACACTGCAAACACAGTGAAGGGTAGTGAGTGTGTGTACTCGGGGATCAGAGGAGAGCAGACAAACAAAGGTCTGAAAACAGTGTCAGTGAAGAGGTGGGAGTGACAGCCTGGGTAAAACAGCAGTTCTCTTGCTCAGCCAGAGACAGGGATGGAAGCAGGACACAGGGTGGAAGAAGGGTTTGGAAGTTTTTAAGATACATTCAGCTATCCTAACCTGCCAGGGGATGGGACAGGGTGTCTTGTTGCTTTAGAAACAACATTACCACAAAACAAGCAGAGTAGCACTACAGCAGGGTGGGTTTCCATTGCATGTGGCAGTCAGACACCACATATTTAATTGCTGCTTCTCCAGAAAGCTGGGATTTGTGTTTCACACCTCTGCTGTGTAGAGTGGCCCTGACACTGATAGGGAGGGAGGTCAGTGCTGTGCTCCTGCTGAATGTGGGCATGAGATCCACCAAGCCTATCTCCCAAGAAAGCCCCAAAGGGGCTCACATCAGCACAGCCTGAGTAGTTGGTGTGGATTAAACAGTGCAGAGAGGGCAAAGGCACATTCCTACCCCTGCACAGCCTGACCTGAGCCTTTCAATGTCCAGTGCAGAGTAAAACCCAAAGAGAGGATAGAGGCAGGACAGAAATGTCCCAAGCAGAGCTTGCTTCTAACACAGGAGACATACACAGACATAGTCAAAACCACATTCACTTTCCTAATGACAAGATTATATCTTGCTTCTGTCTTGGGGGAGAAATCAAATGATCCAGGTTCAAAAAAACCAAAAAACTTCCACTAATGAACAAATTGCCAAACTAGAGTGCAGCAGGGATTTGGAGGGTTAAAATGTTTGGGATTAATTAACTGATTAATTAAGTCCTCACATCAGCCTTCATTCCTGCAGCCCTGCTATTGCATGAGGGATGTACTGGGAATGTGTGATCCTGTCAGCATGATGCAGGAAGGCTGGGGGGAAGGTGCTTAGCAAGGGAATTTTACAGACACATTTGTGATTGTGGGGTTAAAGTCGGCTATGCTCTGCAGACCTCGTGTGAGACACCTTCACACCTCTGCCCTGATTGGAGTGGCTGCACATCAGGGCTGCTGGTTGCTTTGAGATCTTAAAAGAAAAACATAGTTCTCAAAAGCCAAAGGGATTTCTCTCCCCTGAGGGCATGGGTCTTCCCTTCACTGTGCCCTGCTGTGAACGTGACAGCAGCCCTGCTCTGCTCAGCAGTCCGTGATTCCCAGTGCCTGCTTATCCTGGAGAAAGGGAGCAGTGGGCGTTGCAGTGTGGTCTCAGAGGACAGTAGCTGTGGGGCTTTTTGCACGGGTCTCTAGCCCCATCTGAGTATTTAATGCCCAAAATTGGGTGGGACCCTTCATTTCATGACTGGCCAATCTTATTGCCTGGGGAAAAAAAAAAAAGGCCTAATGCTTTTAGCTTTCTCTCCCTTCCTTCCTGACCCACAAAACAACCAAAGGAAACCTGTCCATGCCATGAGGCCACCTGTCTGCTTCCCATGTCCTGACTTGGTAGATATCTATTCACCAAACGTACTGTTGGTGGATCTGGAGGACCATCTGCTCCCTGGTACAGCCTTCAAGACTTGAAATACTGCTGTACTCAGTACTTCTAACACTTAAGCTGATACAACCCATGCTCTTCTCACAGTCAGTGGGCTTAGTGTCCAGAAGGGTGCAAATGACTTTGGTCCATTAACAAGGCCTGGCCTGGGCACTTCTCTTGCACTTTTACAAAGCTGTGCTAGCAGATCCCTTGTACATCAAGAACAGTTTTGCAACCCCGCCCATCAGAGTAAGTGGGAAAATAAAGAAACTCAAATGGGTTTGTACACACAAGAGTTGATCATGAATCTGAAGAAGGCATTTTTATGTAAAGCAAAAAAAGGATAATGGTTACAGCAGGGGATAAAGCATGCCCAGGCAGATTAAAATAGCCTGCCTTGGAGATATCCTTCTGAGAGTGGATGACACCAGCTTAGCCTGTCTCACATGTGTTTGTTTTGTTGGGTGCAAGCACAGCAAAGGAAATGGCAACCGGAGCTCAGCCCACCACCGCTTCACAGCTTCACACTATAAATAAGGCATCGAGCTATTGCACCCACCAAATTCTTCCCTGTCTTCCGGTCTACGGCAGTGTAGTGTCTGGGCTATGTATAGCATCAGCCCCTTTGTGCTACCTGGTGTTTTCTCTAAAGCCCTGGCTCCAGGATTCTGGGATTACATGGTCACCTCTGGGTTTTTTTGGAAAAAAACCAAAGTAGACGCCGGAAATTAAAAAATTAAGATTAGAGTCCAAATGCATCTAAATAGACAGAGCTGATCTGTTTTGCTTAAAAACTTCTTATGGAGAAAAATGTGGTTATTCCAGCATAAAGATCCTTCTGAGGAAAATATTTTGATACAAGATTTTTATTTTCTGATCAGGAGAATCAAAGCAACAATACAAATCATTCCAGCTTCAAATTCCCAGGCTGAGCAGCAAGCTTCATTTTAAAATATGACAAGAAATTTCTTCTTCCCAAGTTGCATGTCCAATGGTAAAAGAGATTTTTCTTTCTGGTGTTTTCACTTTCTAGATTCATGATTTAGCTGCAATCTGCAGTTTGGAGATTTTTTTTCTTTTGCCTTCTGGAGTTTCAACATTTCCTCTGATTCCCTGCTGAGTATGATTTGGAAACACCAAGATTTCCAGCAAGTGAAAGTTTCTGTTTATTTTCCTGCATTGCCAGGCAGACAAAACAGAGGGTAAAGAGAAGTTATGCCAAGTTCCAGGCAGAATGTCTTGGTTCTGTGTATGAACATTGATTCTTGGTGCTGGATGCCTCAAAGGCCGTGACTCTGTCCCAGGTGAGCACTGTGAGTGTGTGGAAGTAACACAATATTCTCCCTGCAGAATATCTTGTTGCAAAGGCACAGGGCTATTCTGCAGAAGATGAACAATTTCCAGATTGCAAACCCCACAAGTGTCACTGATCATTTGCCACCTGCAAAGGAGAGATTAAACCACAGTTGGTAGAAATGCAATTTTCATCAGGTGTCAAATAGGTGGTACAGGCTGTAAAGTCTGCAACATCCACACTTGAGGTCAGGTGGGCTTACGCAGCAAGATGAGTAATTTCTACTGTTTTCAGAGTGAGATTCTTCAGCAGCTGAGCTCGCCTGGGGGCCTGAAGCAGTTCTCCCACAGGGTTTAGGCCTGAGCTTACCTGGGAACAGAAGAGACTTCTTGTCATCAGGTGCTGAGCAGCAGCACTGCTGACATGCTTGCTCTGTCCATTCATTCCAGCCATGCCTCTGAGGGTCCTCATAGTCCACACAGAATCACTTTAAATTCTTATTCTTCATTAATTTACTGTGATTGCAGCAGTGCCTAGACAACCCCAGGGAGATGCTGGTCCAACTGCTGGAGCTATTGCATATCTCCAGGGCATCAGACAGGTCAGGATCTTAGAAGAGAAGATGGATGCACAGTGCAGCGAAAAGAAACACAGTGAGTCCTGTTTCAGAGGCAGGAGAAATGGAGCAGAAAAAAAAGATTAAGTCCTGGACTCCCCCAGAAAGTTTTGCTGATGAAGGTTTGAGTGTATCCACGAACTGGCAAATTCCCCAGGTATGAGTGAACCAGGCAGCAGGGTCAGGCCTCCCCCTTTGCAATCCCTGGCTCTACTGTCATTGGAAAACACCTGGGTTTAGTACATCCTGGATAGGCACTGGGATGTGCAAACTGCTTTTCATCCCCACGGCTCTGAAGCTGCAACTCCAGCTTCCCTGTTGTTCTGCGAGGGCAGAGCTGAGGGTTTGCTGGTGCTGGCTGGAGGGGGTCAATCCCATGCAGGGAGTGTGGGTGCCACTCACACTGAAGATGGGGTGTTGGGGACAAAGAAGTTCTCCTCACTCAGAGAAACTTGGCAATGCCAGCCAGGATGGCCTGAAGAACTTGATGATCCATCAGCCCCATGGTGCATCAGAAATAGGGTGAAAGGAGGCAGCAGGCTGCATCACCCATGAGCTGGACATGTGAATCCATCAAGTGACCTCGCTGATCTGTTTTTGGGTACAGCAGCAATTTACATGGACTCTGAGATGTACCAGTCAGGCAGAGGGTCAGAGAAGCCTCCAGAGTATGTTCCAGCACCCTCTGCACGACCACCATGCACCCAAAGTCACCATCCGAGTGTTTGGGCAGCAGGGATGGGTGACAGCAGAGAGCCCCCAGCGAGGGAGGGCTGTGCCGTGCTGGGAGGGCAGCTCCGGAGCTGACTCGAGGGGATGCTGCTGTGAGTCAGAGGCAGGATGCTCTGAGTGCAGGGCTGCAGGCAGGGGGGAGCTGGAGCTGCAGGCAGGGGGGAGCTGCCAGCACAGCCTCCCGGCACACAGTGCTGACACTTCTTTTTGTTCAGCCTGACAGCGAGCACCTGGTGCCCCACGCGCGGAGCCGGCGGCCGCAGCGAGCGCAGGCACACACACGCGCTCAGCCCCGCAGCTTGGAATCGATGCAAACATATGCTGCCATTAATGTGAAAATCACTCCTGCAAACATGAGGGTCCCTCTATTCACGGCCTTCCCCTCTCCCTGCAGGGAGGAGGGGGGTCAAGTGCAGACCTTTTGTGTGAAATCCCTGAAAGGGACAAGGGGGAGACAGGGGGAGATGGATGGGGCTGATTGTGATAGGGAAAACGGGACAGCAGCCCAGACTAACATACAGGAGCTGCTCTCCTGCCATGAGCTGTACTAAATCTGCAGTGCTGCCTTCCTTTCTCTCCAGTCAAATGCCTCACTGGGGCTGCCAGTTTTGCCCTTGCCTATTTCTGATAAATGCAGGAAGGGACTCTGTAGAATGGTGTGACCAGATGTGTGCAATGATGGGTGCTCATATAGGAACTGAGGGGGTAAATTTCTGAGGCGGTGGCAAGCCCCCCTTGCAATGCCCTCCAGCATTTAAAAAAAACGCTGATGAGGAGTGCTTGCTAGAGCAGTTGTGGTGACCATCTCTGGAGTACCCAGTCTTCCCCTAAAGCACAGCATATATTTTGGCCAGCCCTGGTGTGCATGGCCATATCAGCAGAGGCTGGTTATCTGGATGCTGCTCCTGTGCCTCATTGCAGTGCTTCAGTCTGCTTGCTGCAGACATTTGCAGCAGACTCCTCTCCTCTTTGGGCAAAGTGGCTTCTCTGATATCCTCTATACCATTGCCTGCCTGCTGTGAAACACCCCAAGTTCGTTGTTCTGACAGTGGCAGTGTGGACGTGGGTGGGCAAGTTTGGTTCACAAAGCATCAGGGGTCTGTAAAACAGCTGGAAGGGCTCTCTGTGAATCTGAATGAGAAAAGGGACACAGCTGACATTAGAGGAACCAAATGGAGTTTCTGAACCTCTCAGTTGTTTGTCAAAGGCTTTAGAGCAACACTGTGAGATGTCACTAAAGTGTCTTGCCCCACCTCCCCCATGAGACAGGCTAGGTCCCTTGTCTGTCCTGTACAGAAACAGCTTTATGTCAGCAAGATTCTTCCACATATCTGCAAAATGCCTGCAAAGTCTCTTCTGGGCTGTCCTCGGTTGTTGGTCTGATACAAAAAAAATCTTCTTCAAAGCTTGGAAAACGCCACCTTTTTTGCATTTTGTTTCTCAGCATTGAGCTTTTCTTTGAGGGGGAAAATTTTCCTGGCTCAGCTTTATGCCCATCTCAGACTCATCTCAAAGCACCTGGTACTTTACAGCATCTCCATTTTGTTTCCTTGTGATGTCCTAGACCAAGCACGTGTGCTGAATTCCCCAGCATCTGGCCTTCGCCCATATCTATCTGTTGGAAGCTGAATGCATCTCTGATTTGGGAAATCAATCACACTTAATTGAAGGGTGATTGTTTTCACATACGAGCCTGCCACATCACTTTCATCTTTATCACATTCCCTTTCTCTCTGGGTTTTGTGTGACAAGATACTGCAGAGCAGGAGGGAAGAGGTTGCTGACCTTGGACCTGGATATAATTGAAAAAAGGAGGGCAGCATCTTCCTTTCTCTCCTTGGTGGATCAGTTTGCATTTCCTTCAGCTGTGGGACTGAGCACGTGCATATGCACCCAGAGCCATATTTAATGCAGCCTTACACACAGCTGTGCTGCCACGCTGCACAGCAGAGGAGCTGGCACCCAGCATAGCCTGCAATTGCTGTGCCATGGAGGTCTGGCCCCTCAGTGAACCACAGCAGGGAAGGGGGAACAACTTAGCATTGGTCTGATGTGGCAGTGTTTTGGGTGCCTGGTGTTTCAGAGTTACTCTGGGCATCCTGAAGAGTAGACACAGGAAGATCAGCATGGCTTTTTAATAAAATTTTGGGGCAAGCCTGTTTTCTGTTCCACCTTGCTTTTTGCCAGGCCACACTAGAGATTGTCTTGAACCAGGATTCAGTCTTCTTTTACTGGAACATTATGCTGCACAGCAGGGCTGTGATTTCCTTCAAGAGCTTCCATCACACAGATGGTGCATGAGCAGTCCCTCCCTGTGGGGTTTTGCAAGGACTTGTGCAGTCCAGTCCTGTGTGGCCACCTGTATTGTCACCCCACGGGCATGTACCAGTCCAAACTGCTGCTAAGCTCTCAGCTCACAGGGATGTCTTCCTGTCTGTACCAGCGAGCTGAATTGTAAGCTGGTCCCCAGACTCCAGTTTGAAGGTCTCTATAGTATTGACTTTCTCGCACTTGGAAGTGCCTCATTTATCTTATGCTCTGCATTTGTCTTTCCTGCCAGTGTAGTAGTAAGCAGCTGAAGCTTGCTGCCAGCTCTTCTCCCTTAATGATATTCCACATATGCAGACAAGGATCTGAATCAGAGCTCTGGAGTCAGTTCCCACTTCCTCACTTTGGAGAAATGTATCTTTACACAGTAGCCTTCCTTTGCAGTTTGTCTTCGGGCTTGGCAGTGAAGCAGCCCCAATACCTACCTCTGAAGGCTGTGGTCCAGGGCATGTGTCCAGATTTTAGACTCATTTGAAGGCTGATTGTGTCAACAGGAAGGCTCCTGCTGGCTCTGATGGCTCTTGGACTGGGCAGTCCCAACTATATCCAACTTTGGCTCTTTTCCACTGGGGACAGATTTATCCCTTCCAGATGCGGGGAGAGCCTTTCCCAGCAAAGACCCAATACAAGCCTTTACCAGACAAAGGGTCTTTTCTAGATAGTATGAAAGGAATTTTAGGTTCCTGTGGGTGGATGGTGCCTGTTTATTCTTATGTATCTTCACCACAGGCTTCTCTTTCTGACAGGTGCTGATGACTTGCAGCCCAGGCAGACAGGACTGAGAAGGGTAGAAGGACTGCTTTGTGTGATGGAGCTGTGGGTTTCATTGATTTCTAAAGAAAACTTTCATCAAGACACAGAAACCCACTTCCCTCCCAATTTTATAAAGCTCTTGTCAATCTCTGATACAGCTGCCAGGGCAAAAAACCAAAGCTGCTGGCATCATTGTGAAGATGTGTACACAAGCAGAAGAATGGGTGGGGAGTTGAATATCTTCCCTTGTGGAGAGGAATCAGAGCCCAAGCCCAGTGCTCAGCAACGTAGCCACTCCCTGGCTTTCCCTCAGGGCCAAGTCACCCCACCATGCTGAGTATGCTCTGCTTCCTCTGGGCCTGCTCTTGCCCAGAGGGGATTTGTGTTTGCAATTAACTTTCTGGTGACTGTGTGGGCTAAAAATGACACTTTACAAAGGCACAGTGGAGGTGGGCAAGGAAGAGTGTGATGTTCACCAAGGCTGGGGGTACATGGGCAGAGCTCTGTACTGGCCCAGGGATTAAATGAGGTCGCTGAGGTCTCCTTAAGATGGTAGAAGGTCACCATCCTCTCCCAGACCTACTTTCTGAAAGGTGACAGGAATGACTCTAGGGAGCCAGCAGGACAACATTTCACTGCAAACTGTGTCTTTGGTGGAGCCTTCCCCATCACTGGGAGGTGGTAGACTCACTCCTCCCAGGGCTCGTGGAGGACACGCAATCTCCTTGCCCAGAAAATGCCATGTTCTGGAGCAGGAGGATGGAGAAATCAAGCCAAAAGCAATGATCCAAGCATTATTTGCCTCTTGTACAAAATTTGATGAAAACAGATGGAACATTTGAAGGTTTTTATAAAAAAAAAAAATCAAAGCCCAAAAATTTGAAAGCAATCTTGTATTTGCTATTTGTCTTCTCAGGCTTTGTTTTTCCCTCTTGGCAAAAAATAATTGACTACATTTTCCATCACCAAAAAATTCCCCTACTGAGAATTAAGTATAAAGTCTTCTGTGTTGAGCAAAGATGAGAGGAAGGAGAAATAGTTCACATTCTCTTGGCTTAGTCCAAGAGGGACTGGAGATCTGCTGAGAGTCTGTCTGTCTGTCCAGCATCCAGAGGGAGCAGAGACTCTCCAGAGCACTCTGAGTTGTTCCTGTGCCTCGCTAAGGTGGCAAAGTTCTCCTTTGTGAGCATGAGGAGTATCTGCCATTTTCACCAGTGCCCGGGAGTCCAGAATGAGCAACTTTCGCTGGCTGGCAGAGGGAGCCACTGGAGTTTTCAGGGAGGACCATCTGTGCTGGAGAAAGGGAGACATCATAGTGAGGGTGTACAGGGCAGTGAACCACAGGGTGTCCTGGGGATGACCACAGGGTGTCCTGGGCACATCCCCAAGATAACAACCAATGAATGCTGCAGTGGCCACAGCATCTTGTCCTTGGAAGCCTCTTTACCTGCAAGAGTCAAGAGACTGGTGCCAAATGCCTTCACTCTCATCCATCAGCAGGGATGGAGGAGCCCATGGCCTCCCTCCTCCTTCTTCCACTGGCATTTGATTCAGACATACACTAAAAATGGAGCTGTCGGTTAAAGTAAGAGCTGCTTTTCCAGCTCCCGGAGGATCCCCCTGGTGTGACCTGCAAGGTGTTGCAATCCCTCTCTGCCACTGGCCTGCCTGGTTTTTGTCACACATGCACACACCTTCCTCCCCCTTCCACAGTGCTTATCACAAGCGTTTTGGTAGAACTGCCCTTGTCATATAAATCTAAACATAATTCTCTCTTTCCTGTTAAGCTAAAGAAAATAAACGTGTAGGGCTGTTACTGGAAGCCAAGCTGTAGGACTGCCCTAAATTCTCTTCTTATTGAGTCTGGGCTGAAAATCATTCAATTCTGCTGAGGACACACATCTATGCTTGCACACACAGGGAGGGAAGGTGGGAGGGGGAGGGAGAGAAAGAGAGAGAGAGAAAGAGAGAGAGAGAGAGAGAGGACACGGTGTGTATAAATATCTCCAGCTCTCTAGATAGTCGGCAGATTTATTCCGCTGCCAAGCCTGCAGAAAATTGACTTGTTTCATGGAGGCAGGCTATTGACACATTACCGCAAGGAGGGTTAGGAGAGAAAGCGGTGCGGCTGGCGCCCCTCTATTATACGATAATGTAATCAGCATTGTGGGAAATGACTGTGGGTAAAATGGCATCGCTGACATTTATATTAGAGGATATTGATGGCAGGAACTGTGACCACATCTATCGTACCTCCCGTTTGCCAGGATTGACACAGACGGCTCTTGTTGGCTGGATTTCCTCTCTCTCTTTCTCTCTCTCTCTCCTTCCTCTTAGCTCCGTTGCTCGCTGCTGTCACTGCAGATAGATAATTGAAAAATGGATCTCACCTTTCCAGCAAACAGGAGTGGTTCAGGCAATTACTGCAGAGGTTATCTACTCAATCTCGAGGCCTCTTCTCAGAGAGAGATTCAGAGGAAATTGGATTTTACATGGATGTTTTATTCTACAAGGGCTTTAGTATAAACAGAGGCAAGGAGACACCAGCAGACTGTATGGGTGAGGATCACATGTAGAGGGGTAGGGTGAGGTTTTGACAGGGGGGCTTGGCTGTAGATGCGGTGGTAATACCATTTAGCGGTCCTCTGCAGAATTTCTGATTTCAATTTTTTTGAGGTTGCTATTGGTTTTTCATTTCATGTTTCGCAGGGTTTTTTTAAAGTGGAGGCAGAGAGAGGCTATGTCCACCTGCAGCCATTTGGCTACATTTTGCCCCTGGAATTTTAAAATTAAAGGGGGTTGTTCCCAAAGGAAAGAAAGGCAAAGAGAGATCAAAATGCTCTGAAGACGAGAGGGCAGAGGATAGCAAGATGTATTAAAAGAGCTCTGGAAACTGTCTGGCTCTGAAAAGAGAGGAAATTTTCTCAGGCAGGGAATATTGCCCATAGGCCTATTTTCCATCAGCATCCTTGAAGATCATTATACCTTGAGGTGTGTGGTCATATGAGAGGTAAAAATATACCCATGGTCCTTTCGTACACGCTGAAATGCCAGGTTTTGGGCAGAGCTTGGTGGCAATCCAGCCCTTCAAAGCAATTTGCAGCTGGTACCCTTGCCCTCAGAAACTGCTGAGCCAGGGAGGCCAGAGAAGGGCGCTGAGGGTCTTGGTGACCTTGACAGTTTCAGTGAGCACACAGGAAGGCTGTGGGGTGACCCTGAGAAAGGCTTGGCAGATGTGTCTGATCAGGGACCACTTTCCCAAGAACAACAGGCTAAAGCAGGGTCTGCCAGGGAGTTCTTGGAAGAAGCTCATTCCCCATTTAGGGAAATTCACCCATCTTTTCATGTTTTATGTTAACCTTTCATAGGTATCACTTTTTCATGTGGGGTGTTTTCACATGTGGGTAAATACTCATGCATGTGGGCAACAGCAAAGGTCCTTGCACCTTTCAATTGCTTTTACTCCCAGCCAGTGCAGGATGTGTGGGAGCACAGCTTTGCATCAACAGCTCTTGAACTGTTATCCCAGATGGAAGCAGCAGGGATGGTTTTGCAGGAGAAGAAATTCAGCACAGCATTAGACAGTCTCATCAGCCCCTTGCTGTCCCCAGCAGAGATTCTCACCATCCATGGGTGCTGCTCTGCAGCCCTGGCTCTCTGCACCCTGCCACGTGCTGCAGTCCTGCTGTCCATCACCAGCTTTTTCGCACTCTCCTCTGTCTGTCCCCTGATGTCAGTGCTAGAGGTGCTCATCTCTCTGGCTGATCAAATCATTCCTGACGTGCACAGTGGCAGACTCTTCCTCGCTGAAAGTCTGTCTCCAGGGTCCTAGGTGAGGTCCTGCTCTTTCTTCCCCAGACAGCGAGAAGGCAGAGGTGGGGGAGGGCGGTGAGGGCGGTGATGTGCTCTCCCAGCCCTCACACCTCTTCTCTCCATGATGCTGGAAGCTAGAGGGCCCCCACAGCCTATTGCCTATTCTGGCAGTGAATGCAAAGCTGGAGATGGAGCCAAATGACTTTGAATGAGCAACAAAATACCCATTTTCAAATGAAAGAAGAGATGAGCTGCTGGAGCTCAAGCCTAAGGCAGTGATGGCTGTTATGTTCCTCAAGATCCCTGGGTCTGGGAGGGATGTTTTTTGGGAAGCTGAGTACAGGTGATGTGGCTGATCCTAACCCAAAATGTCCCAGCATTAACTGGCAGGCTGGAATGGGGAGAGGAGGTCCAGGACAAGTAAGGCTTTGTGTTTGCACTCGTCCTGCATCAGTCCTGGGCTTCCAGTGGTGGCCATGAGAAAAAGTCTGGCTTCCTGAAACAGGACTCCAAAGCAGTCATCTAGGTTCTGTAGAAAGAGGCGGCCAAGCTCTCTGAAACTGGCTCATTAAAAAAAAAAAAAAAAAAAAGATGCACAGGGTCAAGCATGTGGAGTTCAAATTTTCATCTTGATTTTTGCACATCTTTTTTGAGTAAAGGAAATATTGAGTGATGTGACCCTAACCTGCATCTTTTGAAGAATGATGAAAATCTGCTTTTTGAGCTGCAAATGATAGACCAAAAGAGGGTGAGAAGAGGAAGAAATTTTAAAAATCAGCAGCAAAATATTTCAAATCACAGTGAAATAACACATCGGCTTCATTTCCCTCTGAATTTTTTCATTTAAAGAAAAAGGCAATGAAACGCTGCTGAAATGACATTTTTGACAAAGTGCCATTTTCCAGCATGACCTCTTGGACCCACTCACACCAGTGCTGCTAACTAGTTCTGCATTCATCAAAGCCTGCAGGAATAGGGGGCAGAGCAGTGTGTGCTGATGAGCACAAGCCCCTTGGATTTTCAGCACAAACCTCAGATTTTTTCCACCAGCGTCCCCTAGGTCTAAGTCCTGGAGCAGTTTTCACTGGAGATGTTCATGCTGAGCTATTGGTGTCTGTGGTCATCAAGAACCTTCTCTTGTGGATGTGATTTACTCCTGGGGGTTGCTGGTTCCTGACAGGCTTGTGCCGATACAGCTCTGGAAGGGAGCATGGCTTGCAGAAGACAGTGAGCTTTCCATCTCCAAGGTGTTGGTCCCAGTGGGCAATCTCAAGTTAGCACATAAAGAAATGCAGAGTGCCAGAGGGAGGCTGTGCTGAGTCACACAGAGGAGACAGCAAGGCTCCTGCTTTCCCTGCTTTTAAAATCAGGAGCATATGGTGGTACCCAAGGCAGAATGAGGGGCCACACTACTGCTGAAGGTCTTAGTGACTGACCACTGTAGGTTCTGAACACCACAAAAAATCCCCTAATATATCCAAAAGCCTAGTGGCTGAGCTGGATGTCCTGGTACACTGTCTCCTCTATAACCCCTGTAATTGTCCTGAATATGGCATTTGCTTTCATTACTTTGCCTAGATTGCTGTGGACTGTTATTACCTACCCAGAAATAGCTGCTGTGTTCCACCTTGGAGGAGACTGCATGCCACAGAAGTGGTGAGAAGGCTTTGCTGCTAAATAAGCTTTCTTGAAGTGGGATAGATGCCATGAGACTTAACTTCCTTTAAAAGCTTGAAGCTTCTTGGGTGGAGGAGCCCAACATTATTTTATTAGCATTACCACAATTGTTAGTGGTATTACTAATATCAATCTTATTATAGACATAATATCTGCTCAGGATGAGAAATAATGAAGCTTGACTAGCTGAGGGAAATTCTGGGGCTCAAGCCATGTTTCCCTGGTGGGCACATAGTGATTGTCTACCAATGATCCCGACCCCACCATAGGAGAGGATGTAAGCCCTGGAGATCTTGTAAAATGCAAGACATGAGCATGTTGTTACTTTAGTTAATTTTCCTTGGTATTACCCTACCGTGGCAAGATATGCACCTTGTATCGGGGTTCTGCCTGTCTTTCCAGCCCCAGAACAAGAAGAACTGTCTTCAAATTGCTCCCAGCCATGATTTAGAGATGTTTAAAAGGTCCTGTGCTTTGCTCAGCTGGTGTTTAACCTTTTCCTATGTCCTTGCCCTGGCCATGCCAGCCTTTACTCCTAAACAGAGCATCTTTTGAGCTTTGCTCTCCTCACTTCTCTTGGTATGCACCCGTGGGCAGGAGGAAGGTGGGGAGGATCCATGGCATTGATCAATAACTCTTTCCTGTCCAGCCAGGAACCCAACCCGCTCAACTTTATTGCTGCAACCAGATCCCGGCTCGAGGGATGTTACGGCAACCGGCCTGGGCTGTGGGGGCCAGAAGAACAAATACCTCCCTAACAGGCATGACTTCAGCCAGCACATGCCCCGCTGCCCGGATAGCTCCTCTGACAGAGGAAGCCCCTGTGAGGATTTACAAGTCCCAACCACTTCCTGAAATCTCCACTCCCACTTGTTATCTCAACCTCCCATCACCTGCAGGGTCCGGATACTGTTTGAAGGGACAGGAGAACCCTGAGGAGGAAGAGGAGGAGGTGTGTGAGTCCTGCTGATCTGGCCATTCGGCTGGGGGGTGGCAATGGACCCCAACGATGAAATATCTGAGCACTCTGGCTCAGTCTTTTTATTACCTGCAATGGAAAATGAGTGCCAGCTGCAAATCAGGGATTTCAACAGCCTCTCTGAAGGCATGTCAAGCATTTTATGGCTGGAAATACATTTAGGGTTTATTATGGGCTGCCCACTGATCATTCCTGCATGCACAGAGTGGCTGGACCCTGTTCCCACCCTGTCTTTGGATGGAAAGGGGTCCCCACAAATTGATCGATTTTCGGATAGCAAATTGATTGGTTCCATTTGCTGCTTCTCTACTTTCTTTATCCTGAGCAAGGATTTAACCTCACATTGAGACAGGCTGGAAGCTGATTTGGAGGACAGCATCAGCTTGCAGTGGGATGCAGCATATGTTGCAGACCTGTCAAATGTCACACAGAACACCACTTGCCCCATGGGTCCCCCCACAGAAGAACAGGCTCTCCCCTTCTAGGAACTGTGCCATCACCTCCTCAAACTTCAGCTCTCAACATCTGTAAACTCCACACCTTCATGGAGGAGCACCCCAATCATCCAGTCCCATGCTGGGGTCTTGGAAAAGTGAGCCAGCTAATGGGAACTAGACCACTTGGAGGTGGGAAGCTGGCAAGATAGGATATGGCAACACACATTTGCAAACCAGCCTGCAAGCTATACAGGAGCCAGGGCACAGCCTGAGCTGATGGAGAAACCATCTCTTGGCTTCACTTCTAGACATGCCACAGCCATGTCTTCATTGCACCATGCACACCTCAACCATCCAAGTCCTTCTGTAAAACCGAGTGCTTTACAGCTCCTTTCAATTTCTTATTCACTGGCCTCCTCTCTTCTTGTTACACTAACGTCACATTTGGAAACTTCGTCTACCAAAAAAATGAACGGGAATTTCCCTGCAGTGTCCTGGTGTTAAAAATTTGGATCTTGAAGGCCTGCAGAAAGTCATCACTACTGGTGATAAAACAGGAGAGGAGAGATAAAATCAGGGATGTATGTGGGGGAAGGACAAAGACCAAAGGAAGGAAACTGGGAGTGCCATTGGAGTAAACCTGAGGAGCTGTGGGCAAGGTCAAGGTCTGCTATCTTGTCACCCTTGAGAGAACAGGGTTGCAAGGTCTCAAGCAGAAGAACCACAGTCCAAAAGTAAGCTGGGAAAAATGGGGCAAAATGGGGTAAATCAGTTCCTGCCCAGTGCTGTGACAGCTCTTTTGGCCTGAGCCATGGCTGACATCTTGCCCAAAGCCATGGCAACCATTCTGGCCTGTGCCATGGCTGTCACCTTGGCTAACCCACCCCAACCAGTCACTCAGTCTACAAGCACACCTCCCTGCCATTCCGTGTCTGAATTCACTCTAGGGACAGTGAGTCCTTCATTAAACTCACAGTGCCCATGGCCTTGTCAATAAGGAAGGGCTGTAGCACCCCTTGGTGCCTTGGCTTTGGGTGCTGCTTTCTTGCCAGCCATTCTCTCAGGAGATGAGGAGCAACGCTGCGGCGTCCAGCTGGGGATCCCAGAGTGGATGCCCATCCCCTTGCTTACTCCTGCTACCATCTGCTGGAAGGAATCAGCCTGTGCACTTGCCTGCCGTGTAGAAACTCCTGGGAGCCATAATGGGAGGGCACAAGGACGAGAACAGCACTGGGGTGAATCTGTCCATGGACAAAACAAGGATGGGCGCCATTCTGGGGTGAATCTGCCTGCTCTCTGCCTTCCCACCCTGTGTTCAGAGGGACCAGGACACCCAAGTATCTCTCGTAGAACTGTTTAAAGACTGGAATTTTGGAGGCTTCCTTGACTGACACCATCCTGCTCCAGAGCCTGGCACAGGGCATTGCTTTGGTCTGAACCTCAGTTTCCCTGTTGCTACTTAAAACACTAACCTGTGGTGTGGCTCCGTCCCCACCGTTTGACTTACTGTGAGTGTAAACATTGTCCCTTCCTAGACAGGTGCCATCACCTTCACCATGTTCCCATCCCTGCTCCTCCCCACCATTCCCAAAACAATTCCCATTGAGCAGCGCTCCCCTGTCCCAGAAACACAGCCACGCCTTGAATGAGGCATGAGGGCTGCTCATCTGTGACCATCTGGGGGAAAAAAAAAGTGCTGAAAGCCAGAATATCTGCTCAACACACTCTCCTGTGCAAGCTGGGCTTGGGACTGAAGACAGTCAGTACCACGCTGGAAGCTTCTGTATTTTTGTTATGGGTTGTTGAACAAACCACACAGTTTTACCCCACAGGGTATCATAAATAAGCAATGAAAAAGCAGAGAAGTGAGAAGCTAAAGTATTTGCCTGCAAAAATACACTACTAAACAAATGAGTCAGAAGGATGTGGACTGAACTGTGCAGGGCCTGCTATGTCTAAAAACAAAGCTTTTATAAGGTAGGGGAAGTGATTTAAGAGTCTGAAGGTAAACATGGGCTGCCACGTATTGTTCTGGGGAAAAGTGGCAGACTAAATATGCAAATCCTTCTTATGTGACAGCCAGAATGGTGGAAATGATTATGAAATAGACCTGGGGAAGCCTGATTAATAATTTATCCTCAAATGGAAGTTGATTCTTGGCTGAACAGCAAGGATAATAAGGCTGAGGAATCAATAAGAGCATTTACAACTCTGTAAAATGCGTTTACAAGTACAAAAAGATGGGTTGCTTTGTGTCCATGCCTTATATGAGCTAGGAGAGAGGAAGGGAGAGCACACAACAGTGACTGTGCAGCATTGGCCACACAGACAAATCTAGAGAGGGAGCTGAGCATTGTCTCTGGATCTACTGCTACCTGAATGATTCTCCACCATTAACACAGTCCTGACTGCCCGTGGAGGACACATTGATTAAGCTCAGTCACTTAAGAAGGTTTGCATAATGAATGCAGTGTTGACAGAGCAGTTCAGTGGTATCCTCAGCCAGAATGTAACTGTCCTCAGGGATACACTGTGGAAGTGACTGCCTGGACACCATGCCCTTGGGTGGCCTGTGCACATCTGGCCTAGCTAATCCCCCTCTTCACCACACCTGTATCACAGCACGCATTAGTAGGCAGCTCACCCTGCTCTGACAGAGAAACAAGTGATCATCAACAACCTCCTTTGATGTAAACTCTAAAAACTTCATGCTTCAGATTTCTGAAAATATCCTCGTTGAGATCCATTGGGCAACTGGAGCTTCATTGCTTGTCCACCCCACCTTCCCTGGGCAGCTGAGGGAAGGTGGCAGCTGCTGCCTTAACAGCAGCCCAACTCTGTGATGTGACAAAACTGGAGGCATTTTTACATGGCCTGATTCAGAGCTGTGAGCAGGCACCTCTGCCTTGAGGCAGATGAGAAGGATGGGGTCTCTCAGCTTGGCTCCAGACTCTGTCACCCTGGAAGGGACATGAACTCATGACATGTAATTGTCACAAACATCTTCCAATCTGTGGTCCACGGGTTCCCAAAATGTCCCTGAAAAATGAGAAAGAAAAGCCAGTGGGGATGCGAATGACCAAAATCCACACTGCCCCTGGCAAGTTTTTGTTTGTGATGTCTTCTGTAATGAGAGCAGTGACATTTTGGGGTAGCAGAGGGAGGTGAGAAGGCAGCTCCCAATGGGGATGTGCCTGATACTGAGACCCTCCCTGCCTTGGGCAGAGAGTCAAGATAATAGATTTGCACAGATTTCCTCTTAGTGCTGCTCCTTCCCCGAGGGCCTTTGGCAGAGGTCTCCAGCGCCCGGCTGGCACGGTCTGTCCTGCCCAATGTTCGACAGAGCGAACACGGAGGGAGAAATGTGAGGCTGAAGGGACCCTGAGACACAGCCTTGCAAGACAGCTCTCCCCAAACCCTCCCAACAGATGGGTGTCCAACCTGCTGCTAAATACTGCCAGTGAAAGAGTCTCCATCCCTTCCTGATAGCTAGTTCCAGGGTATGTGTGTGCTCAGAGCTGGAGGAGTTTCCTAACATCAGACCTAAATCATGCCTGCTGAAAATAGAGCCTTGCTCTCCTTATCTTGTCCCCATGCTGAATATGGAGAGCAATTCATCCTTGTCCTTGCATAAAAACCTTATATACAGAAACACATTTTACTTGCTGCCTTCTGCTCCTTTCCTTTTCCAGACAAAGCAAGCCCAATTCCTTCAATTTTCCTTCCAAGGTCAGATTTTCAGTATTTATCTTTGTTACTGGTGCCAAGGAGTGGCACGAAGCTCTCTGGATGTCCCACCTGCTGTGAGCAAAGAGGAATAATGAGCTCTACGGTGGACTCCTGGTCTTCCCCCTCACAGGGCAGCAGTAGGACCTCATGGAAATGGAGAATAGCTACAAGGATGGTCCGAGGATTGATACTGCCAAGTGTGAGCTGAGACCCTTCAGCTGGTGAAAGACTGGAGGAAGGATAGGTGATAGAGGTGAATGCTATTGAACAGGTAAATAAGGAATGACTGTCCACTGTTTTCTTCAATGTAAGAACCAAGGCTGTCAAGTGAAAGCAGCAGGAGAACAAACAGAAAGAGAAACTATGCTGTGTACAGCTAACCTGAAAGACTCCTTGCCTTGGGATACATGGAGGTTACCTGTTTGAAGAAATTAATAAAGGAACTCAAAAAACGATTGGGAAAAATCCACCACAGCTGCTATTAAACACAAAGCCACAATGTTTGACTGAGGAAGTTCCCCACTGAAGACTGGGAAACTATTCTGAAGAAACCTCATAGCACATCAACCCCCTTCTTCCACATTAGGTCTCCTCTCAGACATGGTGCAGGATTGCATGGACCTTAGATTTGGCCTGGTTGGTTTTCTCCTGTTCTAGTTCACCCCATGCCTTTGTTGAATGTCCCAGAACTCTGGTTACTTTAGTGAACAACAGGCCTGGCTAAAAAATGAGTTCAGCATCAGCTGTCAGAAGGACACTTTGGCTGTCTCAGTCATCTAGAGTCTCTCAATAGCTAAAGAGAGGAGACCTGAGGAACATTAAGAAAGAGAGGGAAAAAAGACATCAGCGGGTCTTGCAGAAACCCACACAAGAACGGACCAAACTTACTGGTCCTATTTAGGAGTTTGTCCTGTAGCATAATACACTGTGATCCTGAGAACATTGCCCAGCTAAAAGTGCCTGCTGGGCTCATGTGGGACACAGACCTGGGCGGATGCTGACCTGCCTTGCAGCCTTGTGTAGCCACAGCTTCCTTTAAGTTTCTGCCCCTGGACTTCAGGCAGTTTAAGATCTCACACATCCCATCCCAGTCAGGTGTGAGATCAATTTACTGTCTGGAGCAAAGGTTAAGCATCCTGAAGGGTGAGGGCCAATGCCAAGCAGTGTCTTGGCCCATCTAGGCTGAAGCTGTCAGCAGCCATGGCTTTTGTGTCTGTAATTTAGGCCTTAACAGACAGAAAGACCAAACTTTGTGGGGAACTCTCATCTTATTTCACTTCTGCCAAGTTTGGGACTGGAGTACTCAAGAAAGAGCAGGAGATTGCTCTTGATATTAAAGTCCTTCTGGCACGGGTTGAAAGGTTCCTCTTGCAGGTAAAGGACACTCATGGCTTTAGAAGCCCCTGGTTTGTAAATGGTTTACTTCTACAGCAGCTCCTTCCAGGGAACAATGCAGACTAATCTATCACACAGCTCAGATGGTGTGAGCAGCAGCTGGTGAGACCCAGAGAAGGGCAGCTGAGGAGAGCACGAGTTCTTGTTCCGTCCTCACATCTAGCATGTGACTGATGGTGTCTCTATTTCCTTCCGTAATAAAGATCATGCATGACTTTGTCCAGTGCTGAGACATGGCACAGGCTGTCTCCTGGTCCTCCATCTACACACATTTCCACCTCCAGGATGCTCAGAAACATTGAGGATGGTATTTCCTGTGGGAGACACAGTGTAGCTGCTCTTGCGGAGGCTGATGGTATTAGTAGGAAGGAGAGTGCAATTACTTAGATTAACAAGGCCCAACACATGGACTGAGAGGAAGGGTGGGCACATTCGTGGGTTTTCAACACTTTATTTGTTTTCATAATCCTCCTGTTTCCCACCTCCCCCTCCATGGTGTCTTGGAAGTCAAGACTGGCACCTGCCAGGATATGAGAAGTGCAGACAAAATCAGAATGATCCTCTCCAAAGCTGGAGTGGAAGGGAACTTTTTTCAGCCCCCACAGAGATCAAAGAGCCAGCTGGGTCTGAGGTTGCAGGGCTGGGCAATTCCCAGGTGCAGGAGACTGGCAAGGTGTCAGTCATGTCCCCCTGCACATGCTCCTGCAGACACTCAGCATATGACTGAGGGGCAGCTGGTGGCAGCTCAAGCTTGGCCCACACTCCCCCTTCCTTGAGAAGCGTGACGGAAGGGATTAAGTGGCTTGTAAGGTGACACGGGGTTGATCAGCTCTCAGTGGCATGGTGGGAGGGAAGATGCTGAAGTGGCTTTCCATCTCTGCTCCCAGTCTCCTCTCCAGTCTCTGTCTGAGCCCAGAAGTCTGTTGTCCTGCTGGAGGAACAGCAGCTCCTGTACTTGTCACCCACTTTCAGACCTTACCTCGCTGTCCTTTTTTCTCTAGGGGCGAAGGATTTGTCCCTCCCATCTCATCATGTCCTAAGCAATGACATTCCCAGGGGAGTGTCTCCAGGAGCTGGAGGTGCAGAGGATGAAAGAGGGCAAGCAGATGCTGTTCAAGCACAGATGTGACAACTAGATGGGATGGACTCTGCAAATCTCTCTCTCCTTCTTGTCCTTGCAGACCTGTGGCAAGGCTTCAGCACTGCTCAGAAGAAAAGGATGATTTGCAGCACAAACTGCTCCTGCATTCATCCCTGTGTCTGCTCCACCACAGGGACCCAGGAGCCAGACATATCCAACCAGCCCAGCTCCCACAAGCAGATAAACCATCACACACCCCAGCATAGGGAGCTTCCTTGGGGTTTGAGGATAGATATTGCCTGGCCATTAGGGAGGGAAATCCCTGAACGCAGCCCTGTGCTGAAAGTGTAAGCTTCTTTTATTTTGATCACCTCTTACTCACCATTAGTCAGTACTACCATGGTGATTTTTTCCCCACAAGGTACACAGAAACATTGTGGAACCCTATCACCATCATCAGACACCAAAAAAAGAGCTGTGCTGCATGGAAGAGTTCTTTCTCCAAGCAGAGGTGCCTCCAGCATCTCCCTGTAATCCCCTTGCCCTGCCCTCTCCTTCTTCCTGCCCTCAGCCAGCCCCCTGGGCAAGCATTTCTGGCTCCACACTGGACCAACTCTTGTAGCCCCCACTGCCACTGCCAGACAATAGGATGCCAGCGCACGGGTCCGTCTGGCAGGGTCCTAGCAGCCGTAGGGAGCAGCATTAGCAGCTCCTGCGGTATTCCTGTATTACCACACGTGCTGTCAGCTTTGTTATTCCTCTGCAGCCTTCCCACCCTCCAGTGACACCCAGACTTCCTGTAACACAGATTCCTCTCATAGGGAGGCACTAGAGAGCAGGGAATAAATTTATAAGATTAGTTCATGTGGTCAGGGCTGAAGCTGAACAGATTTTTTCCATCTGATTAGTTCACATCCCTGCAGCACCTCTTGGCCCCACCGAGGTCAGGCATGCTGCACTTAATCAGTGGATCTTCGGCAGACCTGCTGAGTTTTACAGGAAGAAGAAACACTTTTGATTGTCCAGTCTTCTCTGCTGTCTCAGGCGCAGTTACTGAGCTTTCCTTTCCTATGGCAGGTGATGTCAGATCAGGTGTAGGAGCACAGAGCAAGGCACAAGGATACTGCTGGCATGAAGACTATTTCTCACGTTCCTAATGAGCTTTGTTTCCCTGCTGTATCCCTCCAGTCTCCTTCCTGGTCCAGGAGGCTGTATGTCAGGCATGGCTATGTCAGTAGTAGGAGTCAAAAAGCAGGGGAGATACTCGGTGCTGTGCCCAAGTGATATCCAGACTGGCTGCACGGCAGGAGACAAGGCTGTACACTTAATCCTCGAGGCATGGCAGCGTGGTGCTGCCCTGTAACAGGGATTCCCCTTCGTTGTGAGAGCCCACTGGTGATGGCTCAATCCAAGAGAGGTGAAAAGGCTCATAACTGGCATTGGTAGTGGAAAAAACCCTATCTTTAAGTGGCATCTCTAGTGGAAAATATTGCATCTCTACAGTGGAAAAAATCCAGGCCAGTTCCTCTGGAGAACAAATCTCAGAGAGTACAGCTCTGTCTAAATATAAATCTCTCTCCGTGAAGGTCCCACAGCAGTCTCAACGCTGTCCTGAGGTGATGGAAGGGCCAGAGGCAGAGGGTGCAATACAGATCAGGCAACATTAGAGGGAGCCTTGGGAAGGGGTCTGGGAGGAGTAGAAAACAATAACTAGATGTAAATTACATTTTGTGAGTTCGTTTAAATAAGGGATCCAGTTTAATCCCATCGAGTGTTTGCTTAGTGTACAGCTGAAAATTAGCATCAACAATTTTATGCACACTAATAAATTTAAGCCATTACTCTCTCCATCTGCATCTTCATTCATATAGTTTAAGAATCAAAGTGATTTCCCTGTAAATTTCTAAGCCTCAGTAATTTACTCCAAAGAATGTAAATAGAAAGAGCCTGAAGGCCCAGAGACACAGTCTTACAAGCCCTCCCTCCCCTCCCTCCTCTTTAATCTCATCTCAGGTGAAGACGATGGGAGATGTCAAGTTTGGTGAGCCAACATGGATATCACACTCTGGTCTCTGCCTGCCCACGGGTGTTGCCCTGCAGCTGGACACAGAGCACATCAGCTAGGGAAAGGGAGCCCTGCACATTGGGATGCTTGGTGTGGGTATAGCACCGTGCTCCGAGGCGGCTGCGAGGAAATCAATCATCTTTTATTGTTCTTTGCTCCTCCGGTCGGGGTGGAACATTCCTCCTAAAGAGAAACTTGTTATCCTCCCCGGCAGCGTCCCTGCCGAATTCCTGGCATCAGCGGCTATAAATAACCCCCTGTAGATGAGAACAGCATGTGGGCAAGGCTCCCAGGGACTGCAGGCAGCGCAGGATCCTCCTGCACACACACTGGGCCCTGCCATCAAACCCCAGGAAAGCTCTCCAGCCGGCTGGGGAGGTTGTTCCCCCATTCTTAGCTTAAAAGCCAAGGCAAAGGAGGCAAAAGACTGCAAGGAGACCAGGTGGCTGGGAATTCTCACTCTGGGGTTTTAGGCTAGGTCTGTCCAGCTGGGACAAAATTAGGATAAAGTTCTATATCTTTATGAGTTTTACAGTCTGAGGCCTTGAAATGTGGCTGGAATTAAGATTAGAAAGTCTTGCCATTTTTTTTTTTTTTAATAATTGCAGAAATATCCCATCCCCAAGTCAGAACAACACTCACTAACAGTCACAGTAGCCCCTTTCCCATCCCCTGAACTGTGTGGTCAGAAACCTGGATGAATATTTTTGTATGTGCCACTTTCAACCAGTGGCTTTTGTAGAGACTGCAAACTGTTTAAAAAAATGTTTCCTTTTTTTTTCTGTTATAAAATAGGAAGCATATCTAAAGTAGTCCATTGAACAGTTTAGCTTCAACAAATTAAAAGAAAAATTTATAAACCCCTGTTCTACTTAGGCAAGATGTTTATGTTTTACGTCCAAGGAACTGGTGGATTATACAAGAGGTCTAGGATAGAGCAAGGGCATGTTTGGAGGAAACTAGGGGTGTTAGACTAAAGTACAATGGATGCTGCACAAAGATATGGTAAGAAATAGCTTTGGAGGAGAAAATCCATGCTTGTAAAAGAAAAGCATTTGGCTACATAAGAACTGAAGCTCTGGGATTTGAACTGACATTGAGGTTACCATTTTTAAATGCTTCTATAGCATCAAGCACAATAAAGAGCTGGACGGAGCTCTGCAAAGTGCAGAAGTTTGCAAAATCCAGAGGGGAGAAAGAATGCTGAGAGTTCCAGATGTTCAACACTTAATTAGAAATGTCCATCTTGTTCCCTCTCTCCTTTCACTGATCTCAAAATTATCTGCAAAGGAAGGTCCTCAAGGAGCACTCCTTTCAGATCAGATTAATTAATTTCATTTTAATGTCAAGGTTTAAAAGCATCATACTGCTAAAATGTTAAAACAAAAAATCTGTGTCTAAACATAGTAGTTTTTGAAAATATGAAGTGAGGTCTTTAAACATTGACCAAATGTTTCCTTTGTATTTTCTTTCAAATGAATATCCTGGTAAAATTAGGCACCACTCTGCCTTTTTCCCTAAAGTTCCGGGGACCAAAGTGTCAGCAGGAAGAAACCTTCTTTCAACAGGCATAGAAATCCTGTGTTTTAAAACAGTAATTTTATTACTATTGTAAAGCTTTACTGACAAGTATAAAAAATTATCTTATGAAGGTGGAAAACAATCTCTTTTCTAAGGAGAAATAAACCATAACAGACAGATACTTGTCCCAAATAATTTACCAAGAAGTCTTTCAGTAATGGAAAACACCAAAAAACTTAACATTTGAGATGAAACACATTGATTGACCTCAATCAGGGTGCTGCCTGGGTTTTAAAAAAAAATCCAAGGGGAGAAACAGGGAAGATATGAAAGTCAAGCATAGCAAGAAGCCTCTTCACAAAGCTAGAGAAGGGATCCTCCTTACACCTGTTGGGTGGAAAGACTCTAGCTTACCCAGTTTTTACCTATTTTCCTACTGGAGTAAACAAGGTTTCGGACTGTCCCTACAGAAGACCTTGGAAGTGCCTGTCTTGTTTAGGGTGACTGCTGGACATCCACCACTCTTCTGGAGGGGACAGGCGAGGCACAGCATCTATCCCCACTTCTGGCAAGGCGATGGCAGCAAGCCAGGCACAGGGGCTGGGGGGTAGAATCCAACCCAGATGTGCTCCCACCTGGGTGCAGAAGCAAAGCAGCTGCACTGCCTCGGTGCAGGATGTCCTTATCACTTCTGGAAAGGGGAGGCTGAGAGAGCTCGGCTTGTTTAGCCCAGCATGACACCCGCTGAGAGGGGATCTGATTGCTGTCCATAAATACGTCAACAGGCCTAACAGCAGGGAAGAGCCACTGAAGCTAAAAGAGGACACTGGCACTGGAGCAAACAGGGCTAAAGCACAAGGAAAGAAAATGTAGGCTGGAAATTAGCAGCAGATTTGTAGCCAGCAAAGAGAGGCTGGAATAGGCATCCCACAGGGCCAGAGTGGGCCAAAGTCAATGTTTGTGTAAGACACAGCCTGCTCAGTCCATGAAGGACCTGCAGTACTGGATGTTCTCAAAGCATTATTCCCCAGGTCCAGCAATGTTTTATATGCAAGTCAGGTATGGCTGGTGAGAGACACTTTTCTTTGGCTTGTCTGTCTCTCTCAGTGGAGATGATGGCATTTGAGTCCCCCTTTCTTAACCAGATGGACCAGCTTCTCTACTGGGATGCACTTCATCTCCAAGCCCCGAAGGGCAAATGAAGGTTTGGTTTTCTACACGGGGACCAACCCATCCATAACATAACATAAGACATAACTTAACTGTGCCCACTCTCTGTGCTAGCATGACCATTCTGAGGTCATTTAGCACAGTTAAACTTGGGTTGAGTGAGCCACAGAAACATTATCCCTGCCTCCCTCCCTGCCTCTGCTGGAGAGACTAGCCCTGGGGTGGTCAACATAACCCACTGCTGAAATGAAATTTGCAGATTCATGATTGAAGCGGTAGCAGTGAAGGCCATGTTCTCTTCTGCCCTTTCTGCTCTAAGAATAGCAGCATCTAGCAGAAGGGCAGGGCAGCCAGCAAGGAAGAGCAAGGGATAACCCAAGTGCTGTAGGCCAAGGTCAGATGTCATAGCCCTCATTCCCTGACTGGCCCTAGACTAAAGCTGCCCCTTTGCAGCACAGCAGCTGAGGGCTGTATATTTGCTTCCAAAGTGCCATTCCCTAAACCCTGTCTGCAGATGTCCCTCTGTGCTGATGCAGTGGTGTCTGAATGTTTTTGGTGGCTCGGGATGGCTCAGGGCTGGATGCATGATGTGTTCAGCTGTCTCGGGTTTTGGAGGGCAGCAACATCTGTGAGAGCATGAGGGATTGATGTATCACACATGCCTCCCATTCGTGTTGGGAGCTTGAATGCACCATGCTGACAGAGCCTGATGTGTTCGGGCTGCAGCCAGCCAGCTGGAACCCAGGGACAGCGAACTGACAGGTTTCAGCCATCAGCTGGGCACAAGAAACCTGGATTTGGTCCAGTTTCTGTCCAGTCCCAGGGCAGGGACAACCGACAGCTCTGCTGGAGGCCCTGTGATGTCAGTAGCTCAGGCGGTGGTTGGGTCTCAAGGGGATTTGAAGTGGGCAGTGCAAGCTCAGCAGGTTTGCACTGGGTGACCTACTTTGCCCCAGGCTAGATGTGAACTGTGTGACTGGCCATGGAGCTCCTCCAGTTCCCTCTATTCGCTTGGGCCGGACTTCTCTTTTCTCCTCTACGCCCAGTGCAGCTCATGTTTTATGACAAATTGAATTTAGTTATGTGGTTCATTGATTCTGTGCCCTGGAATTCCCTCACCCCAAGTACCTCCTCCCTCCAGCATGTGCTGGGAATCTGCTCTGAAGCAAATCCCCTCTGATACTGGCTAATCCTTTTTGTCTCACTCCGCACCACCATGACCTGAGCTGATACCGCTCTCTCTTCAGGGGAGCAGACCCTTCGCCAGTGATCTGCTTAACAGAAACTGCTGCAGCCTTTTGCAGTCAAATACATGCTCAGCCATTTGCTGTCGTCTCTTATCTGGGCAGTGACACTGATTTTGGCTGATGGCAACTGGAACTGTAATTGGCATCCACAGCACACGTTTCCGAACAAGTTCCCTGGCAGCAGCAAACCTCAGAAGCTGAGAGCAGTGCTTCCCCTGAGCTCAATGACTGCCATGAAGTTTAGGTCCTCATGCAAACATCTCTTGAAGTGAAAGCCACTCCTACACCTGCAGCAGCAGCATCACCTTCCCAGGCACCCTGCCTGATGACAAATAGCTGTTTCATGCAGGCACATGACTAAGAGAAGATGGCCGGCAGTTGTCTTTTCCCCAGCAAATGTTGTGACAGTGGCTCTGAGGCAGGTAGGGGAGGGACACAGCCCCAGTCCCTCTCCTGGTCTGCTCTCCTGACGACAGTGTTGTGTAAATGTTGAAATATGGCTCTTTTGTACTCCCAGTTATGAGAGGTGGGTATCCTGCTTCGATCTGTCTCTCTCATACACATTCATAACATTCAAATTTATAATGTAATCTTACTTGCCGTTCCATATTTATGAGAAGTTTTGATGGGTGTTTCTTTATGTGATAATATCAAGCAGAATGCTAACCCATTGCCTCAAACCACTGTAAAGTCGTTTTCTTACATAATTGACACCAGCATATTCTTTCATTATACAAGATTTAGCATGCATCTGCTCCACCATTGCACGGCAATAGATGACTTTTTCCAGAGTCTCCTATTATCAATTCAAATTAGCCCCATTTCCCGAAGCTACTGTATGGATTTTACAGTTGACAGTAAGGGAAAAACACAGGAGCATAATGACTCTATTAAATTATTCAGGCCTAGTTAAACCCAGTTCGGTCTGTACTGGAGAGCAAGGAAACAGGGAAGAGGAGGGAGACAGGCAAAAAAAGCCCTTAACTCTACGCAACTCATTGGTTATAAAATGCAGCCATCTTTACAATGAGTTATAGAGTGCATCACCTGCAAGCAGCCTGGAAGTCCTTAATCAAAGAGAAAAGTCTGTCATATGACAGAACATTCATTTTAGTTAGTGTAATTGGGTTCAGCAAGAGGCTAAGAAGAAAAGTTTGGTGAAGAGATGGACATTTATCACCTTTTACCTTCCCCAAATTTTGGTCTTGTTTGCTTTTCTTTCCAAATTGTCTCATGGGGCTTCCTGCCCCATCCCAATCTTTCCCTTCTGTAAGAGCAGGAAACTGGACAAGGAGCCATTGGGTTTTGCCATCTGATTCCACCCTAACCAAACTCAGTGTCCTTTGTTCCCTTGTCAGACAGACAGGTAGACAAGGATAGACCTGTGACTTTGGAGAGGGAGATACTGTGTGGGAATGGATAGGAAAAGGGATGACCGCTGGCTGCTCATGAAGGGATTACTTGAAAGAGAAAAATGTGACTAGGTGTTTTGACCAGATCACATTTAAAAATGGAGGACAGATATATCAGGCTACATAAAACATGGAAAAATAAGGCTCAGAGACTACTCAGGTAAATGGTAAGTAGATGGTAGATGCCAAATTCCCAAATTGTTTTCTAGGGTCTCACACTAAAATGAATATATTGGACATGATCAGCTGTAAATGTTAGACAAACAAGCCCTTTAATATTCAGTGTGGCCAGTCAGACACCTTCCCCTCTCTTGGCAGCCCACTACCTGGTCTTCTCGGCCAGTTGCACCTCCAGGTTTGGCTTTGTGCTGCAGAAACTTTGAGCTCAGTGCAGACAATTGGAAAACAATGGCTTCAGATGTAGTGATGTTCCTGCCACTTTGCTTGGACTAGCAAAAAGCCCCAGTGTTTATATCGTGTGGAGTCTGCACAGTGAGATGATAACAATGTGTAGTTGCCCAGCTATGCCTTTTAACAAACAGCACTAAGCCTACAGCACTCAATTCCCAACCAGACCCTGCCACAGCATCAAGACTCATCTCTGTGAGCAAAACTTTATTCTAACCCATGGTTGTGAAAGAATGAGCAGTGGAGCAAAATCCCCCTCTGTACACTATTTACGGGAGGAACAGGAATAAATCAGGGATTGTTGGGGGTGTTTTGGGGAGGGATGAAGACAGAGGCAGAAAAGCAGCTGGGAAAAAGACAAAGGCCAGAAGGAGCTTTCTGGGAGGCATTCTGCATCCCTGGGTTGAGGTTGCAAAAGGCACAAATAGCCGTCTCTCAGCTGCCCTCTCCTGCTTGGACATATCTGCCCAGATTGAAAGCAGTGGGTCCAGTACAGTATAAACTTGTTGCCGATAGATTGATACAATGCAAAGAAAATCCCTTCCCCATTTTATTGCAAACAAGTATTTTGGCAGTTCTGAAGTGTTTGCCAGGCACTGGAAAACAGAGCAGAGATTTTCTGTGGAACTTGGTGTGCTAGCACCAACCACTGTGCTTGGTCCAGCAGCTCTGCTCTGTCAACTCCCCCAGTGCCCTGGTGGTAGTTGAGGCACAATGTATGGATTCCAGGCTTGCAATGCCCTGAAATATCTGTTCTGGGTAGAAACAAGATGGGACCTGGCATTGCCTTGAGAATCCCGGCCAACCCAAACTATTCTCCATTAGCAGGAAGGAGCTAATTTGGGATCAGGAGGGAGAGCAGCAGTAGCCCTCATGTCCAATGTGGGCTCTGAGGAGCTTGCAGACTTGTCACATTAGGGGTTTCCCCTCAAACTGAGTATTTATCTTCTTTTCTTTCTTTCTGTTCAGGCTTTTCTCATTCTGCATTTTTCATCTATTGCTACTTGCTTCGCAAGCTGTTTCTTGCTGTCTCTACAACAGTGTGTCCCTGGGGTCTCACTGACTGCTGGGGGTTTCTTCCACTTTAGCTTCATAGCCGCAGGTGATAAAGCCCAAAGAGAACACACCCTGGGGAAATGTGACCAGTAAATTGCTGGTTGAATTGGAGAGGATCATTTAACAAAGCAGGGAATTGAGTGAACGGCTGAAATCACAGAATCTGAGGAGCAGCCAGTGGAGTCAGACTGAAGACCCCTGCCCCAAATTCCTGCAGTGCTCATGCTCGGCAGATCCCAAAATGTTTTAGTGCCAATTCTGATGATGCTGCCTGGTTTAACAGAGTGGCACAGTGTTTAGTCCAGCTGGCTGGGTGCATGGGTCCACAGGTCCTGTTCTCCAGCTGCTCTTCAGTCTGTGGGGCTGCAGGGTCTGGCTTCAGGGTGTGCAGGAGCTCAGCTTCAAATTCCCCTGCCCAGATCACGGCTGATCTTTCCAGAGAATTTGCGTGGAAGGGCAAAGTCTCCGCATAGTTTAGTAGCAGCTGTTTTGCCTGATTTATTGGCTGTTGCAAAGGCCTGTGTAAATGTAGCAAAGTGGTCTATTATCACAAGATATATCCACTGCCCCCTGCCTTGCTGATGACTGATGCTCTGATCTAGCAGCTTATTTAACACCTGTTCAGTTTTAAGCACATGGGCCCAGCCCTTTGAAGTCCTCTGGGAGCAGTGGCAGAGCTCATGTGGTCATGGTTTGAGTGTGTGCTTCAATATCTTCATGAATTGGGATCCCAGTGGGGCTTAGCTTTGAAAACAGCAAGGGGCAGGACATAAACCAATCTCTGTGAAGACTTCTACCCACTTACAGAGGGTTGGATAGGATTAGGGTACACGTGAACAGAGGTTCATCTCTTAGTGTCAGTGGGGACAGGGACATGGCTGCTCTCACAGACTGCAAACTCCCAGGAAAATGGGGTATGAAAATCCACAAAGGGGGCCTAGCATGGAGCAGGGAAGGTGAAGCAGTCAGGTAAAACCCAAAATATCTTGCAGAGGTCCCTGTCAACAGTTTTTGTTCCTAGTGAATGAAAGTAAAGCAAAACCGAGAATACTCACTGATTATTCTCACCTCCCTTTTGTAGAAGGAATTTTCTGGATGTAGGGTTACTGTGAGAAAGTGCTTTTGGAACCCAGACAAGAACAAAGCATGCTTTGAGCCCTTTTTTATGAAACATATGGGACTTTCTGGCCTGGCTGTGCCTGACATTTCTGTCTTCATGACATCTAAATCCAAGGAAGTTTTTTTGTGGATATTAGGAAATCACTTCATCCCTTCCCCAACCTGCTAATGAGAATATTGCTTTAAAACCCCCAAATACCTCACCACAGTAAATACTCCAGAGGAGATAGTGATGGGACAGAAACAACCTGCAATATTTTGTTTCATCAGTCCTGCATTCTTCATTTCAAAGAGGCATTTTCAATTTTAAAAACTGGTCAAAACTTTAACAAGGGCAGAAAAGGTTACAGGCAGTACAAGTTGTTAAAATGAGTTGGAGCCACAATGAGTCCTGGAGTCAGTGATAAAAAAAGCATGTTCTTGATGGGAAAAATGAGAACAGTGTGACCCTGTCACCCATCTGCAAAGTGGACTACACTTTTCCCGCAACGATGCCTGGTGTTATGACAGCTTTTAATTAAGCTCCCTGTTAATGATCTGGGAAGAGGCTGCTTCATTCCTGAAGCCTGTAGGTGGTAGTAAAGACAGAAACAGACAGTGAAATGACACCAAAATATTTAGCACCCGGTTTCATTCCCAGTGGGAGCTGGATGAAGCCCATGGGAACTGTGACCTGGGGTTTGAAATAGCAGATGAAGGTCAGCTTGGGAAAACACAGCTGATCTGCAAAGGGAAAAGTAACAGATGAGCCCCATCAGGTTCATTCCAGCCCCAAACCTCAAATACCAATTGGTGGCTTGGTTTCTTACTGGGGGAAAGAATCCTGATCCATTTTCACCTGCTCCACTTTTCATGTGAGTTGCCACCTCCTCCTTTATGAGACTGAAAGAAATTGGTTTGGCTTTCTTCCAAATGGAATAAGCAGAATGGAATATTACTGTCTTTTTTTTTCCAGTCTACATTGGTTGTGCTGGTATTGGAACACAGGCACAGCCATGAGTAGCCAGTAAAGATAAGATTGCCATAAGAAAGATGCTGATATGACTGGGGGCTGAGCACAGAGGCACAGAGGGAAGGATCGGCCTAGAAAACCCCTTGGCAGCTTTGCCTTTGGCCCAAGTAGAGTTCCAGGGGTCATTGCCAGGCCTATGACCAGAAAGCCATTAGCATGATTGGAAGACATTCAGAAAAAGCTATGAAAACAAGCAGAGGTGTAAACGCAAAGATTTACAAGGAACTTTTGAGGGAGCTAACTGCAAGAGCTTAACCTAATGATGACACAGGGAGGACACGATGATAGCTTGCAAATATCTGAGGGGTATTAGCGCTAGGAGCCAGTCACAGGGGACAGCAAGGGTATCATTTAGAGGGACAGGAGTCGGGGAAAGGAGGCAAAGAAGGAGCTTCAAGACAGCTTCCAGAGAACCAGGAGCATTAAGAAATGGGATATGCCTTTCAGGCAATGTTTGGAAGCAACCTAGGACCTATGAACAGCCTAAACAAGGAGCTGCATTGCATGCTGGGGAGCACACCTGGCATGAGGGGCAAGAGGGGTAAGCTCATGGGCTTTTCACGTTGCTGGCCCATGTGATTGTTGGTGTGACAGGTTGGTGCATTGCTGGGGAGTAACAAAGCACTGGGCACTAGAGGCAAGCATTGATGGAGGTTCTGGGAGCCAGTGCCAGCTGGCCGTGGCTGGAAGCCAGCTGAATCCATGCCATAGTCACACTCACACATCAGCTGGGGTACATAGTCCAGGCTTTTGATGTCCAACCCTGTTGTCTTTGCTGGTGTCCTTGATGCCTTCTGCATCTCTCCCAAAGTTCCTCAGTGCCAGCTCTGCCACTGCTGCTCAGGCACCCTTTTCTCTTGCTGTATCCTTGGGCTCTCCCTGCAGCCTTGGGCTAGGCCTGCATTCCTCCTTTCCTCCTTGCCCCATCCTCCATGTTATGGCACGCCTTACCCTTCCCACCTCTGTTATTTCAGCCTTCTGTCTTTCCAAGGCAAGGATTCCCAACCATCCTAAGTAGCACATGGAGGGATCTTTCAATTTTTTTTTTTTTTTTTTTGATACTGAATATCCACTGGCAGCAGGCTCTGGAGAGCATGAGCACACTGAGCCACCTCCCTGCATGTCCCCATGTGTCCCAGCAGTGTCAGATACAAGGTCACCTCTGGAGATGGGGTACCATGTGGCACAGAGATGTGCCAGCCCTGTCAGCTGATGCAAACACTGCTCCTGCTCCAAGGGAGCAGTGCCAGCCACAGAGAAGGGAGGGGATGGAAGAACAGGGGAAAACTGATTGTAGGGCCTGACCTTACATTTGGACCTCCTGGAAACTCTGCCAAGGTTGCCCCCATTTGCTTTCCCAATGAGCCCTGTCTCTCCCCTCTGCATCCCTTCCAGGCACGGTGGGGCCTGGGAGACAGGAGCCCCTCAATCACATCCATATAAGGCTGGGCTGACAGGTTCTACTTCTTGCAAAAACCCCTCAGCATGAACAGAGAGACTCTTCCTGTGGAGCAGGAACCCCTTAGAGATGTTGATAGGGTGGGCCATGCCCAGGGGAGCAGCACTGCAAACAGCGTGTCACAGAGGTGGCACGGAGCATGACAGATCACCCAGTGCCTCCGCTGCTGGACAATCAAAGAATTCCTCCAACTGCTTGGATTTATCCAAAAGTGACATGCATCTGGGCTGGGGGTGGGGAGAGGGGGCTGGCAAGGGACTCTCCTTATGGTAACAGCTGGGACCAGGCCTAAATATGATTAATTAACATCGTAAAAAAAAAGAAAGATCAAGACTGAAAAAGAGCAAGAGAGGGGGAAACGAAAACCCAAGTCACAGACACAATTAAGATTTATGGACCCAGAAGGATGAAGAGACTGGGGATGGAGAAGAACAAGGAAGGAAGGAGAAAGAGTGCCAAGAAGGTAGATTACAATTTAATGCTTCTTCATGCTCAAAAATTACAAGAAGGGGCTGAGTTGTTCCCTGGGATGAGGACTGCTGCAGTTTGGTTGGGCAGGAGAGGGGAGGTGGGGGGGGTGCAAGCTTGCTATACTTTTTGAGGGGGGGAACGTGTCCTGAGCAAAATGCCACTGAAGGAATGTGCAGGCATGATTTACAGCCCACGGCACATCGTGCCAGTGCTTTTTTGGCCCACAGGGACTCAGTGCCATGGGATCCTCAATGATGTGGGACAAGGGGGGTGGCTGACTCCATCCCCCCAGCTCTACCCACCCCACAAATGTCTCCTCAGAATGAAGGGCTTAGAAAGGCAAGGGGGTGAGATCGAAGGGCCACAGCAAGGTGCCCACAACCACACAAAGATTTTGCTAGACTATGCCAGGTCTGAAATCGAGAGGGAACAGGAGGAGGGGCAGGTGACCCACTTTGGATGAAATAGGAACCATCTGGGACCTCTTCCCAAAACCGCTGACCAGTCCAGCATTGCTCTACCCCCATCAACTCAGCTGTAATTTATGGAATGGAGGGTACATGATCCCAAACAGCCCTTTCACATCTCTGTTTAAGAGCTGTCTTGTACCAGCTAGAGTTGTGACATAGCATTGACATTTTCCTTCTGCCTTTCCAAGTTTGTGTGCAAGTGCCAATGACTTCACTTTTTCTCTTTTTTTTTCTCCTGTTGATGAATAAATACTCCAGAGGAGTATTGGCTGGAAGCAACCTGTCCTCCCTCTCTTCCAAAATCAGCTTTCAAAGCCAGATTTTGTAAAATGTGCTTGGCATTCCAAAAATTAGAAGAAATCCCTGGTTGTCATTTTTTTATTTTGCCTTGCTAAGACCCCAAATGGACTCAAAGAATTGCAGAATTATAAACAAAAGAATAACTAGTGGAGTTCTACTGAAGTGAAAAGTTTCTGCAAAGGGTTTGGTGTGCTTTAAAAAACATTTAGTCCAAAAATATTTTGTCACCCAGCTCCATCAGCATTTGCTGCAGATGAGCCCAGCTCATGAGGAGGGTTATCCTTTGCCCTTCCCTGCTAAGACATCAGCATCACCAGTTCTTTTGTCTCTCATCTCACAGGGAAAATAAGGCTGTGACTCCACTGACTCCATCCAAGTAACACCTTGTTGCTTTTCCCAAAACTACTTGTAGAATGCAAAGCACCACCCTCCTAGGATCTCTGCCTGCCCTCTGACCAGCTGGCTCCTGCAGCAGGCAGCAGATGTGAGGTGGGGCGAGCCAAGGGGTGGAAATCTAGTAAAGAGGGAGATTGCTGCTGTCTTGTGCCCGTGAACTGCGTCCCTGGGTAACTCCAGCTGCACTCCTGACCAGTGAAGGAAAATTTCCTCCACAACACAGAGGTCTGTAGACTTTTCCGATGCTGTGCAAATCACACGGTGTTTAGGGAAGACAGGGACGAGCAACCTTCTCTGTTTCCCAAAGTCCTGGAATGTTCATACCTGTTTCATAGAGCCATGGAATTGTTTGGTTTGGAAGGAACCTTAAACTTCACCAAGTCCCAACCCCTGTGCCAAGGGCAGGGACGCCATCAACTGGACCAGGTTGCTCAAAGCCTCATCCAATCTGTCCTTGAACACTTCTAGGGTGCAGAAGGTCAGTGCAGAGGTCTTGGTGGCTGATCAGACTACACAATGTCACAGGTAGGATAGGGGAAAAGACTCAGGGGTATCCAGTGTCTGGCCCTGAGGGAACAATGCTCTTGTGGGAAGGATGTTAATCCCGGTTACTTCACTGCAGTGCTTCATGCTGTGCAGAAAGGGACTGGCAAGCAAAGCACCAACAGAATGGCATCAAATTGACGTCAAAAGTGGGAATAAGGAAAAGTTGGGGGTGTTTGGTTTCACTGCAGCAGATGGGGAAAGTAAATTAATATAAGGAATTTAAGAATTTAGACCGGAACCTTGACTGGACTTAGCACCCATCTGGGCTGTCCTTCATCCATCCGTCCATCCAGGGATCTTCCATGAACCACCCATTCATCCGTTTATCTTCCTCTTCCTGCCTGCAGTAATTGTTGGCACAAGGCAGTGCACAGAGGAAACCAGCTGCAGAGCACAATGTCAATTTGCGTGGTACTAATTCCCCAGGAATGATGCTCCATGGTCCTACAGGCTTCTGAGCTGCTGTCTACACATTAACCCTTTGTGTGTAGCAGAACAGCCACCTCAGCATTTCCATGGTGCAGGGCCTGCTCTGAGAAGAGCATTGCACCCAATCTGCTCCCCATTGTATCAGGACAGAGGGATGCAAGGAGGCTGGTGGTGAGGCTAGCAGGACATGGAGCAAGCAGAGAAGAGATGGAAGCAGAGAGGCAGGGTTTGGATGCAGGTTAGGAGGTACCCAGTGAGGAGAAGTGAGGACAGGAAAAATAAGGGCTGTGTGCATGAAAATAAGCAAGAGACAGGGGAGCAAAGAGTCAGCAGCTGCAGTGCTGGGAGCAGATGGAGTTGTGCTGTGCACGGGTGTCTTGACGGGGTCCTCCAGGGGAAGATAGAGCTGAAAGAGGTAATAAGAGAGGCAGCAAGACCTGGTGCCCATGTCCCTTGGCATGGGGGGTGCTAGCTCCCCAGCCTGGCAGGCTGCTCTGTCCCATGCTGCTCCTCAGCCCCACTAGCATTTTTCCAGCTGTGCCCCCTCTCTAAGGAAAGCTCTTATTGCAGCAGGAAAATGGCAAGAGAGCACACTCCAAAATGGGATGTTCATAGTAATTCACCCTTCACACCCCTGGAACTGCTGTGGGCAACAGTGGCTGGCAAGCTGAATGTGAGCCACATGTCACTCCCATCAGGAATGAGGCAGACAGCATCCTGTCCCAGGTGGTTATCCCATTCCTGTGGCACTGGGAGGCTGCCCTGATGCTGTGTCCAGTTAGGGAGGGAAGTAGAGGAGCTGAGTAGGGTCTGTTGGCCAGGACCATAGCAGGGAGCAGTGAGAACACAGTGGGTCAGTCCTGTGCTGTGAGAGGTTTTTTACTGCATTATTCAAGTGTTTCTCTGCATTTCTGCAGGTTGAACTAGACTTGCAAGAAAGCTGAGTTGTTATTTATTTAAGGCAAATGTGAAATATCTCTGTCCCTTTTCTCTGGGATCTATCCTCAGATGGCTCTTGATACATCTTAAATCTGACCCAAAATGCTTCCCACTGATGAGCTTGGAAAAGGGACCAGGTGCTCTGAGCTCATGATATGCTCTGTTTGGGCAAGTCACCAACAAAGGTTTTGCTAGTGTGTTGGATCAAGGCAGCGTTCTCTTCTCTCCTCTTCCCTGCAGCACAGATCACATTGGGGTCAGTCTCACTGCTTCTAGTTGACAGGCTACATAAACCAGGGGAGTTCCCTGGAAACCAAATCCCCCAGGACCTAGGGAACACATACTGAGAGAAGCTGGAGGGTGGCCTACGTGCTGGAGCCTGTGAAGCAAATTTTCCCCTTTGGAAACATATATGGTGGTATATTCTTCTCTGGTCTCAGCATCATCACATGGCAGTGAGGTACAAACTCCTTGTGTCACCCCCATATTCTCTGCTGCTTGGTTCCCCTGGAAGCCCGTTGAATTTTGTGTGGCAAGACTGGGAGAAGACACAGCAGCTGCTTTTGCTATTCTGCACAGTTTTCTCCACACTCTTACATTCTTTTTCACATTCACTACTTCCCTGTTCTCTCCAGCTTTTCTACAAAGGAAAGTCTTTCCAGTCTCCCTGTCAGAGGCTCAGCCACACATACCTAGGCAGGAAAAGCTGCAGTTTTCAGAATCCTTGTAGGGAAAAGAAATGGCTTAATGCTTAAATACCCTCCCTGCCATGTCGACACCTTCCTCCCCCCGACCTGGTGCATGTTGAGCGAGCAGCAGGGTACCCCAGGGAGCTCTGCTCCAGCTGCACGCTCATCAGCCAGACGGGGAGCGCGCAGCGGTGCTTCGCCACTAACGCTCGCCGTGTTTAATCACACATCTGTGGGCTCAAACAGACTTAGCCAGCATGGGAAGGGATGCACCAGGTAGCAGCAGGTGACAGAAGTTGCTGATTCTGGTTAAACTGTGAAAAACTGATCAGTTAGGGACGGGAAAGAGGCAGTGCCATGGGAAGCAGGGAGCTAGGGGCATTGTGGCCTGGGCAGCTGGGGTCAAAAACATCTCTGTGTGTGTGTGTGTACCCATGTTCCTATGGGAATAGCCAAATGCTTGAACCACTTTGGTTACTGTAGACTGTGCAGCCTAGGTCTGCCATGTTCCTACTCCCTGGCTCACACATGGGTTGGCAGTGCCTGAGCACATGGGTGATATCTTCATACACAGAACAAACCTCATCTAGGTTTGGGCTGAGAAGTTTGTGAAGCAGTCAGTGCTGGCTGCAGTGATCTCATGTGGGTGTGTTGGGACAACAGTGTATTGCTGTGTGTGACAGAACTCTGTGCGGGCGTTTGGCAGGAGGAGACCTTCAGCTTTGTGTAGGTGTTTGCTGAGGTCTGTGTCTGCGAGATGTCATTTTCTTTATTTGTTTGCATGCACCAAGAAAAAAAAAGAGCAGGGGTGCCATGTCTCAAGCAGTGGGAAATGATGAAATGAAGTTTTTGGACCTTGGGGTCCTGCTTCTTGCCTGCATGAGTATGCGCTCGTTCTCCCTAATGGCACACGTGTGTGTGCAGGGACTGTGTCTGTGTCCCACACACCTTCAACCAAATGCCTGCATGCAGGCTCTTGAGGAAGGAGCTGTGGGCTGTGGTCTCCAGCTGTTGGCCATGGTACAGCCTGCACGGCACAAAGGCAGCCCAGAGCAGCTCCTCTCTCCTTGTGTCCCTGGCACAGCCTCTCCTGCAGCTGAGGGAGATGTCAGCCAGGTGCCAGAGCCAGGCACAGGTACTGCCATGACCAGGGATGAGGAGCTGGGCATGGGGACCTGATGCTGCTGCTCATGAGCAGCTATTTAGGCAGTTCCCACTGGCCATCAGCACAGGCAGCCATGAGGTACCCCAGGCTGTATTTTAGCCCAGGGATATTCACCAACTGCCTGTATGCATGGCCTGACCTTCACTCTGTCTCTGCTGTCCCTGTCCCCGGTTCTATAGTGCCCTGCAGCCTCCTTTCCTCCTGCTTTCCAGCCCAGCTGGCAGCCTTCATGCTCTCCTGTTTCTCCAGCCAGCTCCTTGCTGCCATCCCAGCTCGCTGTGCTTCGGTCCCAGCCTAGCCCGTGTCTGAGGCACAGGGTGTCCTGGCTGGCAGCCACGCTGTGATGGCTACTGGAGGGGACAGGTGGGGTCACAGGCAGTCTCTGCTCTGCAGCATGGCACATTCTGGAGCTGCATTTGACTCCCTCAGTGGGAGGGAGGCGGCCGAGGTAATGGCTGCTCTTTGGGAACAGGAGCATCCATCTGGTGTGCTGAGGCCACAGGGGGTTTGGCACCCAGGAGCTGGCTCTGCCACCATGTGTCATGGAAGGGCCAGGTCTGAGCTCTGCCTGCAATGGAAAATGTGTCCTTCCCTCTGACCTTGGTGCTGAGCAGTCCCTGTGGAGCAAGCGCATCCCTCAGTCCCTCTGCTCTGCAGCAGCCCTCCACACAGGCCAGGTACAATCCAGACTTTTTCTGTCTCCTCTCAGGCTGTGTCATGCCCTGAACTGTGAGGGAAAATCTGGGGGAAATGCTCTGGGAGCTGTACCTTGTGCGATTTGCATCAGTGCAAAATGTGGATGGAAGAGCATTTCATACACAAGGTGTGTTTGCAAATGACTGCATAGCAAACCAAAGGGTGAGGAGACTGGAGAGGCACAGGAAATTCCCACCACAGTGCTGCAGGTCCTCATGGGGGGTTGGCAACAGCAAGATGAGAGGCACACAGATGAGTTGACTAAGAAGGTCCTCCAGTGGGAGTAGAGCACATTTAGGCTTGCTATAAACCCCACTGAAAGAAAGAAGAGGATTTAGCATATTTCTCTGCTCTTCCCACTTCTCCAATATCTGCCTCACTTTACCTCTGCAAGAGTAGTTACATTTATTTTCCTCTTTTTTTTTTAAATAACTTACCCTCTGTTTCCCTCAAACTTTGATTTTTGTTATCCTCTCAAACTGTGCCCAGAAACACAAGGTAAATGCACCCCTTGGATGCCAACACATCTCTGCAGATGCAGGAGCCTGCTGGAAAGTGCGTCCTTGGGAGGAGGACTCAGGGACACCAGGTGCCAGTACAACCTCAGTGTTACTGCTGACAGCTGCACAGTTCATAGTCTGTCTTTTTAATGTGCATCCCTTTGGGATCTAAAAAACTGGTGAGTGAAAGGTGCCTTGTGCTGCAGTATCAGGGCACTTGCTTGAGTTCCAGGCAGAGCAGTAACTCAAGCAGTAACTCAAATTCCACCCCTGGATCTCCTCTCTCTGACTGCCTGGGGAAAGCTGGTGATCATGACTTGTCCTCATCCCACAGGAGGTTTCCCAAGTGCTGCTGTATGATGGACAGCAGCTCCTGGTCTGGAACATGTTCTTGGACTTACAGGCTCTCCAGGATACCAGGGGCAGGATGGGACTAGGATCTATAGCAGTCAGACAGGAGTGACAGGATTGTCAGAACAGAAGTGAGGTTGGAGGGTTTTGAGTGTCATCCTTTTCTTTGCATGGATTTTTTCCAAAAGGACTCACCTACATCCCCACTACCTGCTGCTGTACGAACACCCAGCACCATCCCAGCAGTAGAGCTGAAGCTGGAGTTTGAAGGAGCAAAGTCCCAGGTTCCTTCACCCAAGAAGTCTTTGGGGGGGTGAGGAGGGAAGTTGGCTAATGGATAGGACATGCAGAGTCCACAGGATGTTACGCTGACTCTCCATCTCACAGAAATACCAGAGGCATCAATAATTCACATCCTCAAAGCCCTTGCAGTCCTCTGCAGCCTGCAAAAAGCACTATGACATTTACATTGATCCCCTCCTCTCGCTGCTCTGCACCCTCCATCACCCTGGATCCTCAAAACTGAAACCGCGGCTCAGTTTCCCTGGCATCACGACCCAACCAGGGCTGTGAGAATTACTCACAGGCAAACGCACCCGGGTGCTCACAGCTCCTGCCCCCATCGCTCCCGGGCACTGCCCCCAGCCCGCCCCGCTCGGCAGCACCAGCCAGCCCTGCCCGCGGCCCCGCACGGCGGGAGCCCCCACGCCTGCTCAGCATCCCGGCTGCTCTTAGTTTCTCCCTACTGAAGAATTATGTAGCATGAAGAAGCAGGCTCCACCATCTTGAACTGGCAGTGAACTTTGCTTTCTACATATAAATACAGATAGCAATCACACCCCAATCAGCACACAAGCTTCAGGGCATCATCACGGCAACTCTAACTTTCCCATTACGATAATGTGATTTTCACTCAGTCTATAATATCACCAGCCATGAATAAAACAACTGGCTTTTTCTCTCTTTCTCTCTCCCTTCCCTCTCTCCCCCCACCTTCCCTCTCCCTTTCTCTCTCCCCCTCTCTCGGATCACAGTCTTTGCATACTAATGATGGCTGAATAAGGCTTCCAGGGTGCGATCTCTGATGGATAGGGAGGTCAGGCTCAGTGTGGATCCTCGGTGCTCTCCAGCCCTCACACACACGCCTTCATCTCTCTTTGACCTCCTGGGTATGTGGAACCGGACTGGACTGACAGACCTGGCTGGACAGACAGGCAGTCACTGTCTTCTTGTCCCGTCCGCATCATGCCCCTAGAGTGGGGCAGGGACATGCTGCAGTTTGTGGGGCTGAGTAGAGGGAAGATCCTGGTCCCCGGAGCCCACCAGCCCCTGCCCGGCTCCCTGGAGCATCTCCATCTCAGCTCGAATGCTCTGCTGTGTGGGAAATGTGTCAAGCCGGGATTAATCCTGCCCCAGGGCACCCTCACCCCTGCTGCTCAGCCAAGCTGTTTGTCTAACCCCGTTCAGGTCTGCTGTCCCTGAGGATGTATGGAGGCTAGATCAGGGAAGCAATCCCACTGAAAACAACCCTACCACCAAAAAAAAAAAAAAAAAAAAAAAAAAAAAAAAAAAAAAAAAAAAAAAATCTCATAGGGATCAGGTACCTGATCCAACCCACCACACAGAGCAGAGCAGTTGCAGGGCACTAGGGCATTGACTGGATTTTCCCACAGAGAAGCAGCTTGCTGGATCAGACCCATCCTCTTCTGGCTCCCAACATGATTAACAGCTGCTGCAGAGGAGAAACCCCTTTTGCAGGCTTCTCAGGGATAACCCTGACAAGGAGTTCCTGCTCATTTCAGCAACTCTAAAAACTGCAGCCTGATGAGTTTAAACCAGCCAGAAAGGGTTCATGACTGATTTTAGTGGTTTCTGGCAGACTGAGCATCACTGTGCATGTTCTGGTGCAAGGAGGCATCACTGTCCCTGTATTACTTGCCCTGCTCTGCATTCAGCCCCAGCAAACATCCCGGGCCTGCTCTGCATGCCTCTAGCTGAAACTGGCACCCAGCTGTCACAGGAATGGCATGGTGGGGAGCACTCCCATATGGAGACACTCAAGATATGTCAGTTTGATTTTGTTTCCTATTCTCACTCTGGAAACTATCATGCCAAGGCACAGAAACCCAGGAACTTTCCAGACCATACTGATCCAAAACGCAAAGCCAAAGTTTAATTCCCTTGCATCATTCCCACACTTGTCTGCTTTCAAAGTTTTCAGAAGTCTCTTGTTTGGGAGCACTGGTGGAGCACTGTGAGGTTTTCTAACCCCAGAATCTGTCTCAGAGACAAAAGCACTGTTCCTTTAACTCCTCTCCACCCGGTGCTTTGTTTAGGATAATTATCTCATGTGGATAATTAATTCCCTTGAACATCAGCATCTGGCCCTGGGTGGGAGCTATGCTGGAGAGAGCAGCAGAGCACAGGATTGGGTTATAAGGTGCTAGAACACCTGTTTGTGCCTTTTGTGATCTTCCTCAAATCTATAAAGCAGGAGAGGAAGGGTCCCTACTCTGCCCCAGAAAGGTGCCTGTGGGTAAGCGCATTGTGGAAAGGACTAGTTCTCCTTTTTGCAAGACAAAGGGATGTATTCAGTACTAATTGCTCAAGTGGCTGTTGAAATGTCAGTGTTCCTCATGAGCACTCCTTGCTGTGTCAGGAGAGTTGCAGGGTGAGTGTTGAGTTACTGGGGCCCTCCAAAGGCTGAAGCAGCAATAAAAGGCATTCAGAGCAGAAATGGGATAGGATGGAGCCTAGACTTTGGGGTGGCTGAAATTGTGGATGTTAAGTGTGTGCTTGCAAGTTTTGAGTGCTCAAAGGGGAAAAACAGGCAGGAAAACACAAAGGAGCAGCAACAGCCTGCATGGGGCAGACTCTGATGCTGTTAACCTGCCAATTCCTTGGCGGGCTGTGGCTGACCTGGCAGGACAGTGCATGCAAAACCAGCCCTGCATGCCCTGAGCCTGAAAGCACATGGCCAGGGGCTGCCATGTTCATGGCACTGCTGTGCAGCACTGTCACTGCTCCTGACTGCTTTGCTGGAGAGCCATACAGGGAGATGGAAAACTTGGTCCCTGCAGCTTGTCTCTGAGACAGGATAAGCAGGGAAGGTGCATATTACAGACACTTGAATCCTAGTTAATATGTGCCATGGGGGAGCAGACAGGGCATCTCTCAAAATGAAAGACTGAGACAGGCTACCTGTTCACTCCTGCCTGCGAGCACTCATGACTTGTAAGTGTCCTTATATAAATCAAGCTTCTTTCCCAGCTGATGGCTGTCCTTGCAGTATAAGTGGCTTTGGGGATGGCTCTGTCTCTGCCATCTCTCAGATGTGATATAGGCTGATTCAGAAACTGTAATGGGTATGGCTGCAAGCAGCCTGGAAGGTGCCCTCTGTGGCTGAGAAAAGTGTGCTGGAGTGGTGTGGCACAAAAACCTATGCTGGCATCTATTGCATGTCCTTTCCCCACCCCCAGCAGCGGTCTGGGGTATGGTTTGCTTTGGAGTTACAGAGACAGGGAGGGATGAGTCCTCAGCCTTGCAGCTGCTTTTGCTTCTTCTCTAGCTGGAAAAGACTTCCTTGCCTTCCCTGACCTAAAGAGAAGAGCAGAGGTGCTCCAAAAACGAGAAGGCACCTGAGCCAACGGATCCCAGCACAGGGCTCACCCCACAGCAGGCTACGAGTCCCCTGGTGGGTGACAGAGTTGGCTGAAATGGATGGGGCTGTAATGGAGGTACCTGCCGGCAGGGCTACCTGGGAGACGCTCTTATCTGTCATCTGATTTATCCAGGTTAAAAGGCTGCAATCAGTCACCAAGGTAGATTCATTCCCCAGTAAATAGTGCCCGAGGGCTTCCAGGACCTATTTTACTGCTAAGCACTCTCTTTCCAATGCTTGAATACCTTTGCTCCCGATGGAGCTGTTGCTGGCTGATATATATATATGATATGGGGAGTCCCGGTGACTTTTTATTTTTGCTCTGTACAGCTTCTGGCCTTGTCTCGGCTGCGTCGGGCTGCTCGATGAATTATCTGTCCAAGGCTTCTCGCATCTGGGGGCAAATCCAGCCGAGACTGCTCCCAGCTGCCAGGAGAGCTCTCTCTGTGAATCAGCTCTGCCTGAAGCCCAGACCATTGGCATGGTAAGAGGAGAGGCTTGGAGGGGAGGGAAGTGATGCTCCAAGTGCTGGTAGGCTGGCCCAGGTTTTGGGCTGGGAGCTGGGAGGGACCAGCCTCTCCTGCCCTTGCTTCTGTCACTGGGGCACTTTGTGACAGGGTGACAGAGCTGGGCTGAGAGACAGTCATAAGGTGTGGTGCCCAAACAGTTGCTTTTTCCAGTGATTTTTTTCCTGCTGGAGCTGCCTAGAGCCAGTCCTCTATCACAGGTGAGTCCTTCCAGGTTTGGATACCTCCAGGGTCAGGGAGGCTTCTCGAGCTGTGGAGAGCAGTGATGGTACCTGGACCCTAGTGATCCCATAAAAAGGACACTCTCTGTCCTCTGGGGTTCAACTGTCACTTCTCATGACATGTCACAAAGCCAATCTGATTTCTTCTGAGCACTGAGGTCCTCTACCCATGCCCTGCTCTCTGGGGGCATGTTTGCATTAAACTTCATGGTGGAGAAGAGGAAATCTCTATCAAGAAGGCTGTGGACACAATAGCAGATTATATCCTCATTTTAATTTTTTACTTCTTTTTTTCATCCTGGTTGAACTAAACGACAGATCCACCAAACTGCTGGCAAGGAGTTGCCATCCCCATCAAGCCCCAGGTGCTACCTGCCTCTCCATCCCAAAGGACAGAGGAAAGGCTGCATCCTGCCCCCTCCTTTGGGAAGAGTTCAGGAGCCCTTGTCTACTACACCTTGCTCCTTAAGTACCTTCAAGCATTTGTCCTGCAAACATTTGAGGTTTGACTGCTTTTATTCCTTTTCCTGTCTTTGACAAACCTCTTATGTAGTTTATCAACCCAAATCGGTTGTTAACTTCCTCCTGCTCTTCCCATCCCCTCCCACTCCTCCTCCCACTAATTGGAGTGAAGGACTAATGGAGTATTACTGTGAGGGACTAGGCAAGCTTCCCAAAGTGCTTACCTGAGAGGAGAGCACTTTGACTAATAGATGAGCATTAAGGCTGTGCATCCTCTTGTCCTGAGAGTGGGAGGAGGGGTCCAGGAGTACAGAGCAGAGCTCCAGACATCGGCATTACTGGCTCTTTCCAGATATCCAGACTGCACAGTTAGACCATCTCTGCTCTCAGATTCACCCTTAGGGATGGGTTTCACATCTAACTTGCCCTTTGGCAACCCCCAGCCAGGTGGGTTTGACTCCCAGTAGGTCAACAAAGGGCAACACAGCCCTTTGCCAGTTATGGATATCAACTTTCCTGCTCGGGCAAAAGACGACTTTTCCCCGTGCTGTGTTTGTGCAACACCCAGCACAGGAGGGCTCCTTCAGTCTCCCAGGGGATGTTTTGGAGTGCCTGCACCAGTGCTTTGAGTATTGGATCACCCAAAGCTGCCCTGGGACAAGACACTGAGACAGCCAGAAGGAGAGCAGGATGGCTCTGTCTGGAGGCACAGAGCATTTCAGGAGCTGCTGTATACCTAGACCTTCCAGCCATGAATGTAAAAGAGTTTTTTCCCTAACAGTCATTTGGCTTTGAAGGCCCCTATGCATTTTCCAGGGGCCATATCCAGCACTGGAGGAGGGTTGGAAGTTGTAACTATGCACAACCACAAAACCTGAACTTTGGAGATGCACTGGTATGATAGGCTGTGATGATCAATATGTGCCCCTATCCTTGCTCCTGTAATTTGGTTTCTGAACCTATGCTAGGGTGCAGTACCTATTAGATCAGCCTCATGACCATCACCAACGTCATCTGCAACCTTCAAGTGTTGTGTAGCTCAATCCTCTGGACCCCTGGAGGGCATCACACTGACATTTATGCATTGTAAATGGCAGCAGAGCCCAAAAGCACCAGGAGAAAGGTCAAGTGCTTCAGTAAGAGGTGGGCAGGTGTGGGCCTGCCGTGGGCCTTCAAGGAGGGTGAAAGTATTCCCAGAGGCTAGGTTTGGAGAACTAAAGCCATGATGTCTGTGAAATGTGGGTACTCAGGTTCAGCCGACTCCTGATGGCTGGATCTGGAGACAGCATCAGGGGACAGCTTACAGCATGTTTCTGAGACCCCTTGTTTCACCAGGGAACCTGCAACTTGCTAAGTGGGTACTGGATGTGCATGTGGCCAGCCCTACCTTTGTTTCACTTGGGCTCTCCAGGTGTCTCAGATTTGTCTCTGCCACTTCCTACTGGGAGCCACCCTTAGGCTGTCTGACCTCTCAGCAATCTCACCTAGGTAAGTGCTTGCCCTTTGGAAAGCTATTTTGTGTTCCTGGCTTTGCACCCTGATTAGCAGTAGCACTATAACAAGAGAGATGGAGTGATGAACACAGGATGGGTTCAACTTGTCCAGCTTCACTCCCTATAGTCAGCACTTGCTGAGTCACCCAGACTTATGATATTCTTCATCAGGATGCTTCAGGAGGAAACTCTGCCAAACTGAGCCTGAGTGATGGGAAATGGCTCTGTGCATCTCATTCATGTCTTCTTACACTGGGCAAGAGCATGAAACTCACAAGTGCAGACACTGATACAGGAACTGAGTTTGGCCCAGCTGCAGCATGGATTGCAGTTTGTGTCCCTGGCTCTCAGGCTCCGGGCTTTCAAGTACTGCTACCTGACACGGTGTGTGCCGGGAGAATGAGGAATCCGTCATAGCAAGAAGAGTGTTCTCAGGACAGCTGTCTATGTGAACGTGAAGATGAGGGGGTTGGATAAAATGCTCTCCTGGCACAGGGAAAGGGGTTGTCATCATCCTGGCCTCCCCATGCAAGGGGATCCTTCAATCTCTTCATGTGAGCACCGGGGAGGAGGAATATCAGAGCTCCCCATGAGCTGGACACTGCTCCCTCCCTGCCCCAGGGAAGGCACAATGAGCGGCCACAACGCGGGGTCACTCGGCAGTGCTCCCATCAGGGAGGGAGCCTTCCTGTGCCCCGGCAAACCCCTAGTGAAAGACAATCAGGCTCGCTGTCACCGAGCTAATTCCGATGGCATAAAAGCAGTAATGAAATTCACGGCAGGATTAGCCTCTCCATCCAATGGGCCGGCGCCACAGTGACATATCGTGCTTCTTGCCCGAATGTAACACACCATCTAATTTACGTCGTGTAGCGAGCGGGAATGAAATGTTCATAAAGAATTGCTGAATCTTGTCACCTTAACTGCGGCCCCGGGCTCTGAGGCATCTGTCAGGGAGAGGAGAGAGGAGAAGGAGGCTCCTGCCTTGCAAAGCTGCGACCAGGGCTTTGGGAAAGGGGAGATGGCTGCATTAATCTTCTGGGTCTGTGCAATGGAGATGTAGCACGTGGGGATGAGGACTCCAGGCTGGAGGAGGGGGGCTGTAGAGCTTCCTTACATGTGCATGCTGTAGAGTGGTGTTAGCAACAAGAAAGGGGCTTTTAGAGCTTCCCCACCAGGAGAACTGCATGCCTGGGGTGCATGAAAATGGACCTGTGGTGCCATGGAAATAAGGGGCAGCATCCTTGGAGATACATGTGCTCACAGCAGAACACAAGTTCCCAAATTCCATGTTGAGTCCCATGTGCAGGTACACACTATTTAGCAACTGCAGGTGTTCACCTGTCTGGGGAAGCATGTGCAAACCTTTTTTTCTGTGGCTTGGCAGCCCTGTTCCCCCTCCCCTGCCCAATGTTTATTTGCAGTTAATTTTCATGGATTCTAATGGCTCAGATCCTGCTAGGGGGGATTGTGCTTGCCTCTTCAGTCAGAAAGTTTGCAGAAAAAATAGCCCTTTCCTGTTGTGTTTGGAGTAATAGTGTCTTGGTGTCCAGAGGGGAGTTGGCAAGGAAACAGGGAAGTTTATTAAGAGTAAGAGATTGAATTCCACTGGGTTTAATTGGAAGTGCTTGAGCAAACAGCAGAGGGAATTGTCCAGTCCAGCTCTCTGGAAACAGCAGTACTAGCCCCAGGCTTCATGCCCATGGAGCTGACTAGTCCCAGGGCCACCTTATCCTCTTGACTGTTGGGGAAGCTGCAGGGTCTGGCTTGTTTACTTCCTTGGGGTCATCTGTGCACCTCAGCCTTGGCTTTCTATCCCATCACTTTCTGGCTCCTACACGGGATCTGGAAATGCATAAGATGCAGTATCTGGATCTGTATTTTACTTTGGAAGCTGGTTCAGGACATAAAGTGTGCAAGTGAGGCACGGTCCTGTCCTTTGTCCTCTCCCAGTCCTCTCCCATGGAAATCTGGCTTTTCTCCCTTGATAGGGACAGTACTGCTCCAGGCTAGGGCTCAGCAGCAGCTTGCTGGGCTGCAGGTATTGGGTATGCAATTTGCAACTGTGATATGTTTTGGAAGAGTAACCTAAACTTAAGATGCCTGCTCTGCTTTCCCATTTTCAAGCCGAAATGGAGAAAATCCATTTTTGGATCCTAATCCCCACACCATCCTTCAGGGCACAGAAAAGTCTCCAAGTCAGATTGCCATGGATGAAACCATCTGCCTTCCTTGGGCTGGCCTGGATGCTGCCTGCAGAATGAGCTGCAGCACCACTGTGCCTCCCCTGCACCGATAATCACAGGTATGCAAAGCAGTACGGAAATGTGCCTTTGTGGCAGGAAAAGGAGCCAAGTGCCAGAAGTCTGATCCCTCCTAGAAAAGCCTCTCCTTCAAGACCTTCTCCCACACCATGCTGAGTTGAAAGAGGCATCAAGTAATCTTGCAGATGAAGGTAAATGGGGGCTCAGACATTTGCTTTGCCTTGAATTCAGCTGATTGCTCTGCTGAAAAATTCAAAATTAAAGAACAATAAATAATTTATTACTTTATTTACTTTAATTCAATAAATTGCTTCCCCACAAATTAAGATATATTGCTTCAAATTAAATGTTTCATTAAATCTGAGATTAAACTTTTGGGGGCTGGGGAAAGTAAGACTTTTTAATTTGGCTGGAAACATGAAAACTGCTGTTTCCCATTGCTTTAATTGCAAACTCTAGAACCAAAGTGACACACATTTTACAAAGCAGGGTTGTGCTGGTTTGGTCTCTGCTCTCACTCCTCTGGGAGATCAGTGGGTTTTTCTTTCTGGCTCTCTCACATGGCTGCAGACTTTCAGCTGCAAATCCAAATGGATCATGTCTCTAATCCCAACCAAACCTCACACAAATGTCCTCTAATTGAAGCACTTTGTGTCTTCTAGGCTTTGCAGGGTCTTGTTTCTCCATAATCTTGTTTTTTGGGTGAAATTGCCATAGTGGTTGGCTGTGTTCCAGCCACACTCTATGCTCTTTGTTTCAAATATATATAAGTTACATATATATTTTAATAAATTCAATATTATTCAATATATATTTTAATAAATTCAATATATTATAATAAATTCAATATTATTATTATATACATATATATATATATATTTATTTTCTTTTGGTTGATGTCCTGTACTGAGACTCTTAAAGGTGGGATTTCAGCCATATGCTATTTCCCAGTCTCCAAATATGTTCACCTCTAATGAACATGAGATAAAGCCTCATGTCTCTGTTTTCTAGTGGTTTTATTCATGCAGAGCTCTTCTGCAGATTTTCACCAGTATGATGGCCTAGCCATAGAGATGAAGGGGACAGGCAGACTAACAAATGTGGAAATCTACACAGACTGAAATGAAGGAGTTTGTTAGTTTCCTGGGCAGTGATCCTCTGGTAGTGCACCTAGCATGATTGAATCTGCTACAGAGTGGGATCTCTGGGGCCTGCCTGGCTGCTGGATGTTCATACCAGCTTTTGTAACTTATTAGGGACTGCTGGAGGGACTTCCAGCCAGTTCAGCACATGCCTCCATAGGAACTCATGCACCTCTGCACCAATAAAGCCACTGCAGAGCATCTCAGTGCTCTGTGACAAAGTTCTGTGCTGCTCAATATGGGAACAACCTGCACAAACACAATTGCAGAAGCAAACAATTGCTAAAGGGCTTCTATTTTTTTTCCCAGACTCTGCAAGCAGATGGACTGTAGGTGCTGTGAAACAGTGTTTGAGGAATTCTCCCTTGTTTGCATTACCCCTGGTTGGAAGGCTTCAAAAGACACAAGTGCTCAAAGTAGTTGCTTGTGACTCTTTGGTGCCCTCTTTGCCCATGGCTACAGTCTCAGGCTCACAGCTCTGGGTTCTTCATTGTCCTGGTATCTGCTGCAGGTTTGCAAAACTGGTACCATGGTTGTCTTTCACAGGAAGGTCAGAGCAGCAAGAGGAGTGTCTGAGATATTGGGTGATGGAGGGAGAAGGCTTTGTGATGCCTGCTCTGCTCTGAAGAGGATTGGTAGGAACTGGGGCAGAGACAAGGCTGCGTGAGTCATTTCCTAGAGGGAAATCTTTCCTGTGAGGGCCTTTTGCTTTCAAGAGAGGTGCCTTTCTTGGGAGTATTTTCAAGGGTTGGGAAAATCTGATTTTCTGAGTTCTCCCTCAGACACCAAATGACAAAGGAAAATGCCCCATGAGGAATGGAGTGCACATGAATGAGTGGGTTAACTCTGCATGGAGGATTCCAAACTTCTCTTCTGAGCAGTGAATGATGCTGCAGCAGCAACCTCTAAGAACTGCATGTCTGTCAGCTCCTGGAAACCAGGCCACTCTTGGACTCATTTGATCCATGGCAGAGGGCAATTGCTTTTGGATCTCTGCATTGTAATGTGGCTCTGTGACGTGGAGAAAGGCACAGCCACTGCAGCAAGTGGGCTTTTGCCAGGAAAACTCTCTTACGTACTTACTCTGTAAGTCAAAAGTATTTACAGGAGATCTTGCTGCCTGTAACTTAAAGCTTTAGCGAAACAAATTGGAATTGCCTTCTGGAGGCCATTGTTATAAATTACAGCCCCAACATCTGTCCACAACTGCAATGTCTAGACAACCCGTCTCGGCTAGAAGAGCGAGCGAGGGGGTGCTGTGATCACAGTGGGGAGGGGAAGCAAAGGGTTTGTGCTGGGGCTTGTGCCAAGCACCCTGGCTCATGCTGCCCCTCTGCTTTGGAGCATGATGCTCAAAGCAGGATCCATCCCAGCATGGCCAGGAGGGACTTCAGGGGCATTCAAGGTAGAGGAGAAACTTCTGCCTTCCTCCATTGCAGATTGATGCCAGCAACAAATTTGGCCCTTGGAAGTCTTGACTGCTGTTGCCTCATTTATTGCATGTTGAAGGATGTGAGAGAAGGCAGTGCCTTCAGCCAGGCTTGTTCCTTGTTTCCTTGGCCCCTGTGCAGCACTTTCGATAAAGAGGCCAGGCCCGTCAGCTGAACGATTGTATTTTTTTACAGTTCCTAGCGAAAACCTTCTCATTTATATGTAAAGTAGCCATTAGTCATAGCTCTGTTCCCTCACACTGCCTGATGTACAATCACATTTTGCAGTGGATGAATCTTTCCACACAGCTGCTCTGCTATGAATAATCCGTTGCTGGGCCCATAAATCAGAAAAAAATCATGCACCTCCTTTGCCTGATCCTTACACAAAGTCATATATTTTACATGAGGACAAACTAAATATTCATGAGGCTTTAAAAGGCTGTTCTGACTACGAGGTACTTGTTGGGGCTGTTTTTGTTCTGTTGGGTCAGATTTGGTGGTTTGGGTTTGTTTTTTGTCCTTGTAAGAAGAAATCTTTCTTTCCCCTTTGCCACCCTTCAGGCAGCAGCACTGAGCCCCCAGCAATGTTCCTCTGGACTCGTGTTTGCCGAAGGTCTGATGAATTTGTCATTGCTGCTGTGTCAAGGACAGGCTGATGGAAGGTGCTGCAAACACCAAAGGACACATCCCAGGGGAGGTAGCAAGGCCTCAGAGAGTGAAGGAGCTGCTTTAAGGATAAAGAGGCACTTCCAGATCTGTGCTGGGGCACTGGGCTGGCTGGGATTTGGGGTGCATGCTTCTGTATGTGCCTCAGCCTGGTGCTCCTCACTGTGGCCTCTGGCAAGACCATGGAGACTGGGAACACTGCTGGACAGTTGGTATAGTACCTGTGCAAGAATGCTGTCACCCTGAATTATTTTCATTCATATTTTAAACAAAGCACCTACAGAGTCTACGGAGAGGACTGGGACCAGGGCTTCAGCACCTTCTGCTTCCCAGTGGCCAAGTGAATCTGGTGGGGGAGCAGCACCAGGCAGCCACCATGGTAGGATGGAAAACTGGGCAGTGAGCTCAGGTTTAATCTGCTCAGCATGCCTGTAAGGATTCCATATTCAGGATCTGCCCTGTCCAAGACACTCTCCCTTGGCCATCCAGAGCCAGTGATGATGATATTAGCACAGGGAGGGCTCTCAACCCCCAGGAGGGTCCAGACATCCTGACAAGTGGGAAGACAAGAGGTTTTCCACCTTCTATTTGCTGAATTAGCAGCTCCCAATAACTGAGAAGGACCAGTCTCAACCTTCTCTGCCCTGGTTCACTTGCCCTTACAGTAGCTTTGCCATTTGGGTGGTCACAAAAAAAGCCAGCAAAGTGTTTAGTTAATATTTCCTGAGTATAATTTTCCTGCCACTATAGTAAACTAAACCAGCTCACTGTGCTAGCAAACAGGTTTTGGAGCCAGCAGAAGGTGAGAAGAAACACGTGGCTGTCAGAGACAGGAGAGAGGATGCAGCTCCCCTTTTCAGCAGCACAAGGGATACAATCAGCTCAACCTGTAAATGTTAATCTACAGCCTACGCTGCTGTGGTTTCTCTGCAGACAAGTCTTTCTCTCTGGTCATCCCCTCCATACGTGCAGCCTTGCATGTCTTCTTGTACCAGGTAATGAGTACTGTCCTGCTCAGTGAGCATAATTCATACTGTGTGGTCTGGACTCCCTCCCTTTGCTCCTGCATGACTGAGTGTCCCTTTGTCCTAAAAGACCCTTTGCCCACAGGCTAAAGGGAGCCGTTCTGCCCTCAGTTTCCCCAGGCCACTGCACACCAAATGCCTTTAGCTGAGATGCCAGAGCCCTGGGTGAGACATGCCACTGTCAGGCTGGAGAGGCTGAGCTGAACCACTGGGATGTTTGTGGTTGCAGGGGTCCCTGTCACCTTCTCACAAGCTCCTATGCTACTGTGTGTTCAGCACTGTGAAACACAGCCCCAGCAGCAGCTGCTGCCAGTGCTGCTGCCAAGTTCTTGCAGGACAAAGGGAGCAACAAAAGATTCTTCCACCAGTGAACTCCCTTCTTTTCACTTCCCTTCCTTTTTGCTCCAACTTGGAAAGAATGAAGCCAAGGCACTGCCAAAGTAGAGGAAAACAAGGCCAAGCCCACACAGATGGCGACTCAACAAATTTAATTTAAAATCATCCTTTATTATTCAAAATTTAAAAATTCAGGCAATAATGCCCAAAGGAACTGCACTGATTAAAGTTCCCTAATGTTTCATGGCCAAATCTTGCTGCTTCCACCACAGGTCACTGGGACAAGAATGGAAACCCCTCTGGAGTGCAGAGAAAGGTAGGGCTGTACCTGCTGTAGATCTCTTAACCACTTACTTACTGACCCAATCAGCTTCACTTGAAGCAAAGCACCAGCTGTTCCTTACCCAATTAATGACTGCCACAGCAAATTAACATGGCGTTACACCAGGCGTGGATGTGGTCCGCAGAGTCCGGAATGCACAGAGCAATATGCTAGTGCAAAAATAATCACAGCAATATCTTTACTGTTAGGTAGCATCCTTCATCTGGAAGGATGGTGAGGCCCCTGAGCACTATATGGGCTCATTTCAGTGCTCTGCAGCGAGGGGGTGGAGGGCAGGGAGGGGGAGTATGGTTGCTGTTTCAAGGAAAAGTAAAGAGGAGCTGGTCAGGGCGGCCCTACTGTGGCAGAGACAGCACTGACTACATGTCCAGGTCCTGCAATTCAAACAAAATAATTGTTTGTTTGTTTGTAAATGTGCTGAAGTGTGCCTTCTCCCTGCCTTATGCACCACAGACCTCTCCAGTTGGTCTCTTTGCCTGCTGTGTGATGTGACATCTTGATGGTGTCACAGCTTGCTGTGCTGACCATTCTCTCCTGTGGTCACAGAGGACTCAGCAAGCTGGTGGGTGCAGAGCTGGCCATTCAGCTGCAGGGAGCATCCCACAGTGGGAAGGAGCCACAAGGTCAGACTGCAGATGCAGAGATCCAGGTGAGGTTCCCACAAGGTGTAACTCCATGCTCAGTGCTGCTGGGCCAAGTGCTGTTTCTCTGAGTCCTTCCTCAGTCACTCTGTGCTGTGGTGGAGGCTCCTGCCCTGTCCCTCTGCAGTGGTTCTGCATTGTGGGGTCCTGATGGCAGTGTGGCAGAATAACCAAGCCATGACCTTCTACCACCAAGTTTAAGTCCAGCGCCTAAACACTCATTAGTTTTGGCTCCAGAGAGTTCAGGGACATTAATCCCCTGTAAGTTAGAGTCCAGACAGATCAATCAGCCTGGAGGGCTTTGGGACACTGGTGTCTAATGCTGAAGCATTACACTTTCCAATTTTCCAACAATTAGGCCGGCATCAGATATTATTGACAAATAAACCACGCAATCAAAGCCCTGAGCCTGCCACGCTGCTACCAGGAGGATCCATTTCCAACCCAAGCCAGCTGCAGGATGCCTGGAGGAAGGAGACATGGGAGAGCCCTGCCTCAAGCACCAGCAGCCCCTGCTTGCCTTCAGTGCTGTTACAGGAGCCCTCCCTTTGTAATTACAGGATTCTCTCATTATAATTACTGTTATTTATGTAATCGTGGCGAGTGTTTTCAGTGCTGTCAGCAGTCTGGAAAGTGCCCAGCCCCACTAGAGCCATTTCAGGCATTTCACTGCTAAGAGTCTGGGCTTAAAGGATGAGGGCCAGGAGCATGGCTGGGTTGGTCCAAGAATGGCAGCCTTTGCTCCTGGTGACACGGAAGCTCTGTTTGGGAGACTTCTATGCCCTGGGATTGCAGAGGGAGAACACCAGGTTAACTCTTCCTCCTTCTCTTAGCCCACTGCTCTGGAAATGTAGATGATGCCAGCATCACACCCTGCAAAGGCTGACACTCCCTGACATTCCCGGTCACCTCTGCTGGGTCACTGGCTGCAGCAGACACTCCTGGCACTGGACCATGAGGCACCACCAGTCACATGGCCCTGGGAGGAATCCAGTAATGGGTACATTCTCTGCATCCTCTGCTTTCTCTGTAATCATCCTGCCTGAAAATTTGGAGGTGATGGAGTGTTTAGAGAAAATGAGGGAAGGCACTGGGACTCAGGAGATACAGGTTTTGTACCTGCCTGAAGCTTCACTTTCGTTCCTGTGTCAAACAAGGGAATGAAAACAATGGGTCTGAGCTGCATATGGGCAAGCAAGTGCTGATGTTTGCTGGCTTGTTTGCATTTAAATAGGAAGAAATTCAGAGTATCTCACTTAAAATGCAGAGCCAAATATATAAATGCAGCAAGGAAAAGAACCCGAGTGTTTTACTAGGTGACAAACTGGCTAGAAATCAGTGTTGTGTTTGCTATAGAGAAGTAAAAACTTATCAGGGTCTTATAGTTGGTATTAAAACTACAGGAAGCAATTCCTCTCTGCTGCTCCATATAAGGCAGCTTCAGTTTTTGGGCACTGTGAAAAATGTAGAAAAACTGGAGAGAAATGAGACAAATTTAATAGAGAAGAGGATTAGAAACAATGGCTGCCACATGAGCTGGTCTTGCAGGGTGTGCAACAGAGAAACAGAGGAGATATGGTAAATATTCTTCTGTCTATATGCAGCTGCTAGTCAAAGAATGCTGATCAATTCTTTTTTCTCTTTGTTGCTTAGTACAGCAAAGAAATCTCTGTCCAATTTTCAGGGAAAATTGATCTAGAAACATTATTAGAAAAAGGGCACCAAAGCACGGGAGGTTTTTTATGTACAGAACGGCCTCAAACAAACATCTCTAAGGAATGATGTCAGCCTACTCGATCCATTCCACTGATGCAAATTGCCCTGTTTCGCATCCCCTGCGGACCGTCGGTCTGGTGACTTTTCCCCAGACATGTCTGGCCCCCAGAGCAGGGGCTCAGTTTAGGTTTCCCAGCAGCAATGCACTCCAACACGGAGCGCAGCCGGAGCAAAGCGCGGCAGCAGCCGAGCCCTCCTGGGGACATTGGAGAGCGCGGGGCCGTGACTCAGGAGCCAGCCGCACCTTCCACCCCGGGAGGGTCTGGAGCTGGAACTGCCCACACGGCACCTGCAGGACGCGCCTCCTCACCGCCCTCCTTCTCCCGCCCCGAGCGGCCGCGTCCATCCCACCCCGGCCCGCACCTCGCACCCTGACACGTTACTACAACCCCCGTCGGCCCCTGCACTGCACACAACGTATGCGCCAGCCCGCTCCCAGCGTGCCCCCGGGTCCGGACTCTGCCGGGATTTGTAGTTTTATCCGGCAGGTCGGACCTTTGCCAGGAACGTGGCCGGGGACTCCATTTCCCGTGGGCCTGCGGAGCGGCGCATGCGCCGTGCGGGCAGCGGGGCGAGGTGGGGGGGCGCGGGGCAGCGCAGGTTCCCGTCTGCGCTGGCTGCGGCCTTCACTGAGCGGGGGGGCGGCCCCGGCCCGGCCCCGCAGGACGATGGACCCGGCCGAGGCCGTCCTGCAGGAAAAGGCGCTCAAGTTCATGGTGAGGGCCGCGGGGTTGGCCAAGGCGGCGCGGGAGGGTGGGCACCTCTGTCTGTGGAGGGCTGCGGGGGGGCGAGATGGAGCGGGGGCAGTGGGAAGGGGAGCCGGGCCTCGGGGCTGGGCCGGGCCGGGCCTCGGGCGCTGGGCTGGCGGGCGGGGGAAGGCGGTGACCGGGGCCCGGGGAGGGGGCGTCCTGCCTGCGGGGCGGGCAGTGAGCAGGGTCCCCAGATCCGGGCACAGGGAGCTTTGGGAGGAGGGGGAGGCGGCTGCAGGTGCGCCCTGGGAGCGGGAGAAGTTAAACTGGAGTGAGGCAGGACCTGGCAAAGGGGCCCACGGGCACCGGCAGGCTTTGCGCATGTAATTCTTGGATTTTTTCTTAATTGTGCACCTTAGACTATCCTGCTGTGCTGCTCACCATCCCTCTGTAATTTTGTTTTTCCTCTCATTCTGCTGCAAGACCTCTAAATACTGGCGCTTCAGTGTTTCACTTGATGCTGCAGCAGCATACCACTGATAGGGACTGCGGGGAGCACGTACATTGTTTAGGTTTTGAGTTGGCCTTTGCTATGGAAAACAGTACATGCATCCAAGATGCTCTTCAAATATGGCTAATCTCCATAGATTTGAGGCATTGTGCACTTAAACTGTAACTTCATTCTATTTTTTCTTCATTGTTGATATTTCTAAGCATTTTGGCCAAAAATGTGAAATTTAGAAATGAAAACCAAGTGTTGCCAGCTAAATTGAATGTAAATTTCAGGTGCCCCGAACTGTTCTTTCCCTAAGGATATAACTTTAATGACTGGCAACACTTGCTAAAAGTTTGTTTTGGGTTATTGCTTCTAGTGGCAAAGAATTAAACTTGAGCTCATCAGGAAGAAAGAATTCTATTAAATCTTCAGAACATATGCCCAAAATGAAATTGAGGAAACATTAGCTGCAAATTTTAATTTCTAATTGAGCTTCGATACACTTGTTTGGCTTTTGGTTTTTAATCTGGAAGAACTTGTTTCTCTCTTGGGACTTTTTGATCTGTTTGCTAGTAGTCTCCAAGTCTGCCAGATTCATAGTCTCAGCTAGGTGAAGTGGAAAAATGTATGGACACCTAAATCAGCAAGATAGCAATTAGCAATAATGAATGGCCATCTTTGGTGTGGGATTGGCCAAAGGAGTGTCCCAGATCCTTGTGCACTTGTGTTTGGCCAAGCTTGGTAATTACAACCTTCCTCTAGATAGTGAGTTTCACATCCCAAAAAGTTTCTGCTGAAACATTCTTGTCTGCTGCCAGGCAGCATTGTGAACATGCTATGCTGACTTCTCATACATTACTTTTTTCACCCCCTGTGCTAAGATTCTCATTCAAGGGCTTAGTGCAGGTGGTTTGTGATTGTCTGTAAGATTGGGCCTGGAAGCTGAGGGAATCCCTGCCCATCTTGCAGCTGGCAGGATGATGATGGACTCCAGTAACAGATGGTATAGATGGACAACAATAGATATTGATGGACTCCAACAACAGAGCTCCCTGACACTGGGGAGAGGCATGCCCATGAGAGGAAGCTGCTCTTTTGGGATCTGCATCAGATAAAGGGAAGAATTATCAAGATCAGACTGCACTGAGAGCTAAAAGCTAACCCACCTTCTTTCATGTTTTATTAAAGTGCCTCTTGTATGCAAAATGCTTGTAAAACCTGTGTAAAAATGCTGTGAAAGATGTGGCTTCCCTCTGTCCACTCTGAGCTTTTTAGGGTTTTTTGTTTGCGGGTTGAGAGTAGAGGGAGCAAAGGTTTTGTTAAGCACATCCCAGGCTTTTGTTTTAGTGTGCATCAGTCCAGAACGTGGCTCTTCCTTAACCCTGCTGATGAAATCAAGTGTTTGTCAGGCCTGGGGGGTCTGCTGGTGCTCCTGGCTGGGTGGCACAGATAGATACATCAGGATACATGAGGAATCAGTTACGAGTATCATCTTGGCCCTCCCTGGAAATGTCTTTTCTGGGCCTGCAGCACTCAGGCAGGGCTCAGGCACTGCAGCAGTGGCACCGGTGCAGTTACCACACAGAGGTAGCAGATCAGCTAATGCTGAATCATTCACAGTGGATTACCTTGTCCATCAGAGTGTGTGGTATGCTTCATTTGCATCTTCTTATTAGGTGGCTCAGAGTTTGGCTAGAGGTGGGCTTTGCTATTAATTATTGATTTTCCTGAGAGCTTCCCAAGGAGCATTGTAGGTAAATATTCAAATACATTTTAGAGTTATGAGGCCTGTTATCAAAGGCAGGAGAGAGTTTTGATTTTGGTATGTATTTGGGGTAGGTTTCATTTCATATTGAAAAGCAGCCCTCTAGGTGGTAGTTTGTTTATGCTTCTCTAGAAAATAATATGTTTTTTCCACCTAAAAAGGTCAGGGCTTAATTTTTGACATTGACTTTGGGCAGCCCTTTTGAATCACAAGGTACCAGGCAAGATGGACCTGGTGATTTGATTTTTATTTTAATGTCCAGCTCTAACAGAAAAAGTTCATGGGAAAGCTTCATCCAGTGCTAATAGAATGAATGAAATTAATTTTCTTTAAAGCATCTATATTTGGTGTTTTGAAAGACAAACAGTACTCTGTTGTTTTTCTTTCTGCTCATGTCTGTGCAACTTTTAGATGGAGTAGAAGGCAGCTGCCTTCTCACTGGCTGCTGTTGGCTGGATTGCTTGCCAGTGAAGCAGTATTAAATGCAGTATTGCATTTAACTGATATCTGCTACAGTTTCCTGGTTATCTGTTCTCAGGTACAATATGTATAATCTAATATTTTAAGGTTTAAGTAATTTATTTAATTTCATTTGCTTACTCAGTTCATCTCTATGTCTTAATAAGACCTAATTTATTCCAGATATTAAATTGCTGTGTATTAACACCACACAATACCAAGCAACTGCTCACAAGGGAAGACTGTTTTTGCTGGTGAATGAGAGTCTTGTATCATGTGTTCTGCACATCATCTTTCAAAAGTTTTGTTGGTGTTTTTAATTTTGGGGTTTTTTTGAATGAAAGATGATTCATAGGTTTAAAGATGATCTTCAAAATTGAATAGTTCAGTGTTCTGCAGCTGCAGGCAGCAAGGATTTTACCACAATGGAACCCATCTTAGTTCACTTCAGCTTCTTCTATTTTTTGTACAGTCCTGCTGATGAAAGTACACTCTTTGTAAAGTACAGTGTGTAAGAAACTGATGCACAAGCTGAAGAGAGAGGGGAACGTGCCCCTTAACCTAAAAAAATTCACACAAAAGTCCCACCCAAAACCCCCTGCCATAGACAGCTCTGCTTTTATACATTCAGGAATATGGGATTCCCATAGTCAGTCATTTACAAAAGAACAAGAAGTCGAGGTGCTCTATAAGTAACTTTCAAGTTTGAATAAGTGTTTGAAACAGTACAGTACTGAAAGTGTGAGTGTGATAGGCTCAACTGAGACTTTGATTAAATGTCATATAAAGTAAACTACATAAGCCTGCATAGAATAGTAGATATTTTTTCAAAGTAGCTTCAAATGGTTCTGTTAAGTATACGAATGTTCTGATGATTATCTTTTTAATTAAAATGAGAAATCTTTGTTTAAAGTGGCATTCTTTTTTACGGCCTGTTACAGTCTCTGTAACAATCATTTCTTAAGTCTGAACGTTTTTAATTCCAGGAATCCATTTATATAAAACTATGTTTAGACTTAATTAAGGAACGATTCTTACAAAGCTTGTAAATAGCCAAGAAAAAAGGGACAGAAAATAAAACTGACATTCACACTTAACAGAATGATTGTTACAAGGTATGTAATATGCTATAAAAATACAATAAAACCCTTTTTATAAGAGTTCATATTTTTTGTTCCTCATTTTGAAAGGTATTTAAGAAAAATATCAAAGCTCTATGAAGCGACATCTGTTTTCTTGAATGGACTAGTGACAACTTCAGTTGTGTTTAATTGGCAGTGCTTGGAACAGTACCTGACCAGTTTGGGGTCCCATGTAGGACCATTTGAGAGGCAAAAGCTTGATACTTAACATACTTTCACTTTCTCAGGCTTTATGAATTAATTAATTTGCAATAATTTACCTAATTTCCTGGCTCATGAATAGGAAGAAGTCAGCCTGAGTGTTCTTTGTGTTTTTTTTTTTTTTTTCTGTTTCACCCCCAAAATACCATTTTCCTTTTGGTTTTGGATGGTCAGATTCTAGGAGTTGCTGATGGGCTTTCCAGTTTCACAGGAGAACCAGAGCCTTCTGGGTTGTTTTTTGGTTGTGGTCTTTTTCTTAGGGGGAGTTTTTTTGGTGATTGTCTTTTTTTTTTTTTTTGGTTGTGAGTTATTTTATTTTTTAATGAGGGAAAACTCTGAAGTTCATTAATTTTTATATTTGCATGTTTGTAGGAGCTCCCACATAACTGGCAGGTAATATAGCAAAGAGTAGTCAGTGTAATGGAAGGCTGAAAGGTAGGGAAGTTGGAAATATTTTTCCTGCTGTGTGCATGTATATATATGGAACAGATGGACAAAGGCTTATACTTTAAAAGAGGCTCTGCTTGAACTGAGCCCAAGTCATTCATGGTGTCAATAAGACCTGTTATTTGTTTGCTATTTTTAAAAAAATCTTTTGAGAACTTAGCAGTCTTCCCAGTAACATATTTGTGTCAGGGACATTGTGGCAGAGAACCCTGGGGATCCAAAGCAAGGAAGTCATGAAAGCAGTGAGAATAATTTTGTAAGCTGGGATAGCAGAGCATTGCCTCTTAAATGTGGGGTTGCAAATCCTGCTTGAATATTACACATGCACTCATCAGTTTTCCCAATGGTACTGTAATAGCATCCTGGTTTTTTGGGTGTTTGTTGGCACTAGTATATTGTATGGAAAACATTGGTTAATTTTCTTCTACCCCAGACTTCTTGCTGTAGATTTTTCTGCACTTGGTGCAGGCCTTTGGTACTTCAGTAACTTCACCCTCACTTCTCTGGTAATGTTTCATTTCAGCCACTTTGCTCCATTAAATGTATGCAATTAGAAAAGCAAATGGCAAATTTGCTATCGCATCACTGAAGTATTTAGTTTCATAGACTTAAAAAGCCAAATTTGTTGCACCATGCTCTCCTCACTGTAATATGTACTATAAACATCAGAGAGAATAGGGTGACCTTAATATTTGCTTCTCAGCCTAAATCACCGCCTTGCAGCAGTTATTTCCCACTGAATAAAAAGTTTAATTTCACGCCCTGATTAGTGCTAGTATATGCAGGTGGATATTTATTTTATGCAGCTAAACTAATCTGCCTTGGCAAATTATTTGCCAGTCAGCAGAGCTATAATTCCTCTTGAGTATTTGGTACTAAATTATCATTCTCATTAGTGAGATGAAGCAGACTTCGTTCTAACCACGACGTTTGGTTAGGCAAAGGACTTCCTAACTAGTCTTTGGAAGATACAAGATGTGCAGTGGCCTCAACATTCTCAGTATCCTAAAATGGTTTGTGATATACAAAAAGGTGATGAGGATTTTAGAGGGGAAAAAAAAATTATTCTATAGTTGTGTGTCATGTCTGGAGATAAGGTAGGAATGTACAGTGTTCAGAGATCACCTCTTTGAGAGGTGCCTAATGAAGAAAAAAATCAAATGGTCATCTTTGGCTGGCCATGGGAATACTCCAAGCTCTGATGTCTGGGCCATAAATGAGATGAAATATAAAGTTATGTTGTTTTCTTCTTTATTTTCAGTGCTAGTGGCTTCTGAGGTAGCAGAAATAATGACTTGAGACAAAAAGTTAAATGGTTTAGGAAATTTCTGGTCTGGTCTCTTTCTTCACACTCTAAAAACATTTAAAGTGGGGATCAGAAAGTATTTCCTGACATACAGATGTTGAGCGGATATGTTTGTCAAGTGAATGTGTTCATTCATTGTTTTGTTTTCTATGAATTTTACTGTTTTGATAGTTTGTTTGCATTATAAAATATGTTAATGAAAGATACTTATTTTCTGTTACAAGAAGGGTAATTTATATCTGGAAATAAGAATTCTCACTAAGTGGGATCCCTTCACATAATACTAACTTTTTTCCATCTGTATGGGTTGTCATGTATTCTTGTCATATTCATTTTCTCAGTGATTGCTGCAACAGTATTTAGGGTCACATTTAAGACCACCAAAACCAGCAAGCTGAACAACTTGATTTTTGTATAAAAATTTTCCTGCTAAATTCATCAATGCAGATGGAATAGGCTATTTTCTCACTTCCTTGTCTGCTTGTATTGCATCATCTTCAATTCCATGCATTTGTGTAATATTTAACTGTCCTTAGTAGCAAGCTTAACTGGTATTTCCAGTACTGAGTGTTTTCTTCAGTCTTTCTCATTTCTTCCTTACAATTCAGGAATGCTCAACAAGATTTATTCTTTATACATCTTAAGTGATTTTGCACAGAAGGGCTGAATCCACTGTGTGTTCAGCTGTGAAAGCTGGAAATTATTTGTAGCATAGCAGCGTCCAGTGGCTGCAGCTAAAGAGTTAGTGCTCAAAATACAATTAATAAGCAATCAAACATGAAGCTGTTTCCCTGACAGGGTACTGATTAGTGCTGTGAAAAACTTCTTGATACCACAGAAATGGTTGAAAATAAACATCCTGGGAGTTGCATTAAACATTTCCTGCTTATTAAACAACAGAGCTTTCTAATGACAGTTTTTCTGAGGTGCTGGGGAGCTCTGGTGTCGGACAAATGCTACCCCTGCTTGCAGAAAGAGAAAGCTGAAGCTCAGAAATTTGCTGGGGGTCATGGGCTGGAGGAATTTGTGTAGGGTGATATGGTACACTGGTAATAGGAGGCAGAATACAAAGAAACCAGTTCTTCTAATAGCTACCCTTGTGCTTCTGACCACATTTTGGTTAATTTTACAATTGGCTAGCCACCTGTTAAGATAACCCATTTTATCATTAAACAAAATTAATTTTAAAAATGGCTTGAAACTGTCTGATTTTAATGGGATCTGAATATTCTTAGTTTTAATCTGCCTCATGAGGCTTGTCTTTCTTCTGGGAAGTACATTGTTACATCATTAAAATATCATCCCCTACTGAGAGAGAAATCGGTCCCATTCACTAAATGGCAATGCAGAAACAATGACAAGTATTTCTAAAAACTGCATTAAAATTCATTTTTTTCTCTTCGATGTGCAAGTTCCGTGGTCCCATTAAGCAATGGGTGCTCAGCCTATTTGCTGCTGTGCATGCACAGCCAGATTTGTTAGCTGGGGTGGCAGAAGGGTTCAGAAGCAGACACGATGACTTATAGTTTTAAATTATTTCACTTTTCCACAATGATTTTCCTTGGAAACAAATGATTGATCATAATTTTGTTCTCTCTAGCTACTTCTGGTCTTCCTTTGTACTAAAAATTGAGAAAGATCTGATTTAATTTTCCTTCCCCCACTGCTAAAACAGGGTCTTGTGCAGTCATTTTGATGAGAGCAGCGGAAAGGAGAGAGTGAGGAAGAATGGGAAAGCTCAGCAGGGGCCCTTTCTAGTCTTCTTGAGGGAAGGACAGAAGTGTTTCCAGTCTGTGGGCAGGAGACATGCAGCCTCTTGGCAGAATCCATTGGAGTAACCAGTTTGGACTAGAAGCAGCAAAAGGGCATAATGCTGGTTTAATTTGCTTCTTCCCATGGTGAGAAGGGAAAGGTTGCAGGGGCATTTCTACAAAGGAATGAAGTTCTTAAGTACTGTTTTGTGTTAGCAGAGCAATAATAAGTGTGTTCTTTTAACAGTAGTCTAGATGGACTTATCTTCTTCAGAAGCACCTGAAGAAGATGGTAGAGAGGGAATTTGGGTAACACCAGCCAATGCAGAGCTCTGCTGTGAATTTTGTCAGCTGGCTTTGTGCCCTGGATGGGATTTTTCCATTTGTAGGAATACTCGCTCATGATATTTCCATCTTAGGACATAGTTATTCTTACAGAATTGTAAGAATTTTTCCCAAATATAGTGGGATGGATGAAACACTGTAGAGAAAGGTGATGGCAGTCTTTGCTTGGATACTAATCAGGACTGGACTGTCTGCTGACTAGAAAAAAGTCTGAATGTTTCCATGCTTGCCCATACAGGAACCAGAACACTCTCTAAGTTGTTTCTGAGAAAAATGGTCCATCATGAAAGTCTGTCATACAATGTAGTCAGTCTCCCTCTCTACACACATCATCTGTAATTTATTGTGAGAGCAATACAGAATGGAGCAGTGTTTATGTGGGAGTTGCTTTTAGTTTATGGATAGTTGGCCTTGAATCCTGTCTATTAGGAAGATGTTGGCGATTCTCCAGAGGGGTTGTTCACTGGGACTGCTCAATGCCCTTAATTCCACTTTGCCAAAACTGCCAGTGTGATTGAGAAATGCAGCCAGCTATCATTCATCTCCTGCAAATTAGAACAATGAGAAAGGGATGTAGTCTCAAGAAATGATGGATTGATCTTGTTTTAGAAGATGAGTCTTAGAGGCATCTCAACAGAAAGAAATCCAAATAATGTTAACAGCCTCTTCAAACGTGGCAGAAGGTGTTTTCTGTTGCTAATATATTCAAAAGGAGAAAAATCTGGTTCCCTATTATTTTTGTTACTTTTTCTTTTTTATTTTTCCTTCTCTTGACTCTGATGACTCCAGTGAAGTGTATTGCTCTATTACTTTGTTACAGCTGTTGTTATAAGCAAGCATAAATACCCTGCAAGGTTTTTACTGACAAGAAAATATTCCTGTAATGTCCTGACCTTAACGTAAGAACTGAAGTGGGGACGATAAAGGGCCCGTCAGTGAGAAGACATGTGTCAGTGTTGGACTGCAGTAGGTCTTGTGGAGCATGGGTTCAAGTCTGATATTGGCAACCAAAGTCCTCTCTAAAGCTTTCACAAACTACTGAAAGCAGTTGCTAACTGGAATTTTCTTTGTTATGCCATTGCAGAGCTATTCCAAATTTGACTACTTTGCAAGTCAGAATCCTAGCTCTTATTTTCCTGCTTAACTCCATTCATGGCTAATTCATTCTCATTAGTTCATAGGCCAGTGTCCTTGAGCTTAACCAGCTCTCCTTGTTCCCCTGTGTTCATCTGCAGATTCTTGTGGAGGGCAATCATATTCTGCTCTGAGCTGGATCTGGTCAGGCTAAACCAGCATTCTTTAATTTATTTTTCCTTCTGTTGTAAAATGTTTCCTGGAGCTTTTGATCATCTCAGTAGACCTTTTTAAACAGCTGCAAAATTTGATTAGTGTCCCTGAAACACAAATTATCAGAGCTATGCAGAACATTGCAGGAAACATTTTATGGATTCCTTGTGCTAAGGCAGTGATCCCAATTCCTCTCTTCTGGGAAGTTTTTATTTTATACACTATCCTGTAATAGTATTTGCCATTTATTTCTGTGGCCACATCTTATGGGTGAACCATCATTATCTAATGAGTAACATATCCCAGGGCCTCTTTCCCTCTTCTCAGTTACCCAGTTCCTAATTTATAATGGAAATAATGTAACTTTTAAATTTATATGTATCATGTGTCAGTTCTGTTACCAAATCTTCAGGATGCTTTGTCCTATATATTTATGATGTCTCTTTAATTTCATTAGCACATTGGTAATTCTTGAGTATTTTAGCCATTACTGTGAATATTTAACATTAATTTCAAAAATAATAATAGATTTCAACAAGGGTCATTCTCTGTACAGCTTAATGGTTCCTTTTTCAAAATTGTCTGTGATACTCTACAATTTTTAGTTTCTTAGCCTCCTTATAACTCCTGTATTAATCCTAATCCTCTTAATTTTTAACTAGTAACTTCCTACATGTCATCTATCAAATGCTTAACTACTTCTAATTTGTCTGGACTTCAGTGATCTTCTTAAAGAAGAAGATTGGGTTAGTCTAGCACTAATTCTCATTTCTAAATTGGGAGTAGATTTACTTAGCCTCCCATGGTGACTATTTCATTTTGGCAATAGTTAGCAGTACTCAGTCTCAGTGGATGTCCTTTCTTGGGAGACATACTGTTTGTGTTTTGGCTTTGTTTTTTTTCTTTTTTGGCCAGCCATTTCTGCAACATTTTAGGTTCACTCTGGTTAGAATTACAGATGGTTCTGTGTGAGGATGCTACCAGGGGCTGCCCATTAGGTGTCTTCAGCTGCTGCTGTTGCCTCTGGTTCATTCTGGCATTGTTGTCCTCCAAGACAGCAGGTGATGCTTTGGTGTTTCTTGGTTGAAGGAGGAGTTTGCTCTAGTTAAGCCAAGCCAAGGAACATTTGCATCCTATGCCAGGAATTGAGAACTGTCATGGAGCTGAACTTGGCACAGGGTATTTACATAAGGAGAAGAATTTAATATATTTTGGTACATTTTTGAGTCAATTAGTTACAGATTCCAAGTTACTTCTGATGGGTAAAAAGTCCCTGCATTGTAATTGTAGCAGAGTGCTTTGTAAGGGAAATGTATTTGGACAGAATGGCCATTCCTGCAAAGAGGAAATGTTTTGGTTACTTTATTGCACAGGAAAATGTTTGGCTAGTGCTGGAGCCTGCTCAGAAGACAAGAGCTCAGTAGCTAAGCAGAAAATGTGCTGGAATGCTGAAGTGTGCTCTCCAAAGTGTCTTGTTCTCTTTAGAAAAAAAATGGCATTCCTTTTACAAATTGGTCTGCTTAATGTGTGAACCACAGATTTCCTCCCAGGATAGTTGGTACAGACCTGTAACCCATCTCTCCTGCATGCCTTCTTGACTGTTACCTAAAATTCAGCAGGAGATTGGGAAGGTGAAAGTTAATATGTAGGTTCTTAGGCTGATTAGGGGAGATTGTCATCTTCCAAACTCAATTTGGTTTGCCTTGGCTGTATTTTTTTTTAAGTACAGGACTTTCTATTCTTGATGTGCTGAATTTTAGTGAAAAATTAGAATCCGGGTGAGGTCTCTGACTTTTCTAAGGAGCAGCTTCATTTTGTTGATCTCTGGACTAGCTTCCAGCTGCTGTTTTTTACATAAAAGCTTGCACTGTGAATGTCACTGTTCCTGTTGGATACTCACCTGGCACAAAGTCAGGAAGTAGCATGAGAAATGGTCTTTACCACAGATCTTGCAGTCTTGAACGAGGCTGGATATAGTACTTAAATTTCATACTTAAAGTGTCAAATGGTTGTGAAATCAAGCCTGGGCACAAAGAGAATCTCCACACTGCTAGAGTAAGCATGTTTGTGGATCTTGCTGTTACTTTGTTCAGAGATTAATGGAGTGCTGTCATGGGTCTCCATTTGGTTTTCAATACCTTAGCTTAGTATTCTTGTGAGCCCTAAAGAAGGTATCCAGGTGTTTCATGTTACAGAAGTAGTTTACTTGGTGGCTGCTGCTCTTGAAGGATATAAAAAACCCTTGCATCTATTTATCTGTCAAGTTGTATAAATAGACCCTCTCCAGTGGGAGTTGTTTTTGAGCAGATCTCAGTCGAGGAGCTCAGGCAGGTTCATTAAAGAGCTGGAGTAGCCATGTTCACCACGTGCAGTGAACTCATTAAGTTCACAGGCAGTCAGAACCTACTGTTTGAGAGTGCTGTGTCCTTCTGAAGGAGCTTGTGTCAAACTGTGAGACCTGATAGTCAGCTGACTCAGTGTTTGTTCCTTCTTTCTGCAAAATCTCACAAAGGACACACTTAAATATTGGCAACTTAAGCTTTTAGGATCAGATAGCTCATGCGTTTTTCTCCTAATAACAATGAAAGATTTTGAAATTGTGTGTTTGGTTTTGTTGAATTGGAGTCCACAGATCTACCTCTGCTTTATTTTGAGTATTGCTTTGGGCAGTAGAGTCAGGGGTCTGTTTGGGCCATGAAGTTGTATCTTGTGTAATGGGAATTCAGTTTATTGCTGTAATGGATGCAAACTCATTACAAGTTCCAGGCCACAGGGGATACTTTCCTTTGCTGTGGAAGTCATCTCAACTGGACAATCTTCAGTGCAACTGGCCATGCCCTTCCATGTCAGTGACTGACAGATCTAATTCTGCTTTTGTAGCCGACAGCCTGTTAGTTAATGGAGTCCTGAATATTGTTACTCAGAGGCAACCTTCAGAGTATTAAAATGCATTATTCCTGTTCCTCACTTGATATTTATCAAACAAGGTGTTATATCTAATGAATTCAATGCTATTGTCAAATAAATACTGTGTGTAGATCATGAGACTTATGAGAAATGGTAATATAAGTAGCTTCATTATTGCTTTGCAGTGATGGAGAGAGATGAGTTTAGTTTGCTTGTTTAAATTCTATGTGATGGAAACCCAGAGTGAATGTCTTCTCTGAGGGAACAGCAAGCATTATGGGTGATATGATCAGATTAATAAGATCCTTAGTACATATATATTTCATATAGGTCTCAATTTTCCCCCTCCCTTATTTCTTCTTACATGAAAGCAGATGAAATGGAGAAGCAACAGTACTGCCTTGGAAGTACCATAGTAGGTTTCCTTTTATAATTATCATTCTTGACATATTTATCCTTTCTTATGGAAGTGAAGATGCAGATATTTAAGAACCTTTCTTGCACAAAAAAGCCCAATTTCCGCTCAGTACTTAATTAGCACTTGTTTATGACACAGCATCTGATTTGATTTTCGAAACAAATTGCACAGTAAAGAGGCTGATATTTAAACTGTATAGTAACCACAGCTCCAGCTGTGACTCAAATCTTGTAAGCCTTCAGGGGTTGTGTTTAGGCTTAGAAAATAGGAACTCAGGCCTGTAATTAAATGTCCTCTGAAAATCAGCCTTGGTAGAGAGTGGAGAGGGTACCACTGAATTTTAAATTACTGAGTTGTTCTCAAGAGTCATTCTCTTGTTCTGGGCCTTGCTACGGACTGCAGAAATCAAATGGATTAAAAATGGAAGAGTAGATTACTAAAGGAAAAATAGTCAGGGGTTGCAGACAAAGAGATGAGCGAAGTAAGCTATTTTGGCTCCCCAGTTTATAGACAGATGCAATATATATAATTTTAATACATGGCTAACATATAGAAAACAAGTTCTGTGGACACCAGAAAGACTAGAGAGAGAGTTAAGATTTCATACACAATAAAATTGCATTTCAGAACTGTGAGTGAGGTGCTGATGTTTGTGGAATAAGCCATCTGGGATAATGGAAGGCTCATTTTTAAAGCAAGGCCTCAATAATAAACATTCATGTCTTGGAAAAGGAAGTAGACTAGGTTATATTACAAATTAGCCACTCACCTAAATAAAAATGTGAAATATTCACAAAATAGCATGATATAAATTAGCAGTTAGAGTGCTTTCAGAGTTACATTTTGAGGAAAGCAATCACTGTTGATGCTATTGAAAAAGAGAGAAAAATTCCCCTTGCAGCCTGACTTCTAGTCAAGGAAGACGCTGGAGCAGATGCTAAGAGAAAATGCTGTGCTTATGAATGGTATTGAACCATGAGCATAAACGATGTGTGCTCATGGAAATACAAAGATGAGTAGGTCTTGCTGGGCAATTAATTGTATTGCTGGTGGAATTGCTTTGAATAGATCATAATCATGGAAGATTTTAGTGTTGATTTATAAATTAATACAGCTTCCAAACAAGACCGTGTTCTGGATCCCACATATTTTTAAGGCTGGGGGAAAGAGAGGCAATTTTGTTTTATTTTTTTAAATTGACAGTCCTCTTACAGTCCTGTCTGCTGTCATTGGGATACTGCAATTCAGAATATTTTAACCAGATGTATTACTTTAATTGCCTCTCTCTGCTGAAGAATGCATTCCTAGGGGTCATTTACAAGTGTGCCTTGGAAAACCAGAGAAATTCAGAATTCAGGAGATTGGCTAAACTTTTACAACCAGTCATCAATCTGAGAAATTTTAATTAAAATTTTCTGTTGTGCCTATTTTGATGTAAATGGGGACTCACTTGTGCAGATATCCCACTTAAATGGCATAAGCAGCAGTATGTGGGTAATGGCACACATACCTTGTAAGTACTGGTGAAATTTGCTTCTCTTCTGTGTAGTCTCTCATTTCTTCTTAAATGAAAGCAGGTTTATCAAATGCAGAGGAGACATACCTCTGACAAATACAGTATTAAGGATGAGTGGTGGGTCTTAGTTTCTCCTATTTTTATGTTTCATTTGTCAGCATTGAAAAATAAATTGAGTTTACAGTAGCTGCTAATCTACCAAAAGTCTCCTGATTGCTTTTATTACAATACTGAAGCAACTTTACTTTTGAGCCACAAAAAATTGTGTTGGTAAGAGTTGTCTAAATAGAAATGCATTGTTATCTTTACTACTGGAAACACTTCTGTTGAAGAGTAATCCTGTTGCTGGCAACAGATCTGTTAATACACTTCCATATTTGCAGAACCACGGTCTTCAAATTAAATGGTTCAAGTCAGTGTCTTTAAATCAATTATTCAGACTGCTCTGGCCTGATGGGCTACCAAATGTTAAGCAGCCTGCTGGTCTGAAGAGCTTAACTGTTATCTTTTAATTTGTGGTTTAGGTGACAGAACCACAAACAAATGAAGTAATTTTTCACAATTTATTGTGAATGCAGTTTGATTTTAGCATCACAACAATTTGTTGTGTGAACTTGGGCACATCTGAGACTGGTATTCAGGTCTCTCTACTTGTGACACTGATTTCAAATTATTGTTATTTCTGCTTATGAGGACTTTCATTTTTTTTTCCTGGATAGATACATATTGGGCTGTGCTACTTTGAAAAAAAGAAACTGAAGCACTTGACCCAGAAGTAAAATATGTATTTCTGTAGTGTTCTTGCTAGATATGCAGCACTTGGTATAGTTTCTTCCATTTCCAAAGCACATAGAAATGTCAAGAGCTCCTCTAAGCAAACCTGTGAGGTGGGTTAAATGAGTGTTGTCCCCATTTTACAGTCATAGAGAGACTAACCACCCATGAAGTTAGTGCTGAAGGAGGCTTAGGTCTTGGAGGATGATGCTTCTAGCTGTGGAGAAGTCTCGTAAAACAGAGTTTGTTAATGTGTTAAGCATTGCAAGTGCAAACACAGCAGGTGAATGCAGTAACCAGACATACTTGACTTTAATTTATCAGCACAATGGTGGTTATTAAAATTCATGTTCAACTGAGATCATTGGCTAGGACACCAGGGCATAATCTTACTACTACTTTGAAAGATTTAGGAGGATTTAAATTTAAACTGGAGAGAAGCAAAAATAACAAGTGCTTAAAGTATACTGCAAAATCCTGAGTGTGTACTTCTCTTTAGAGGTAAGATTTTAGTCCATTCTAGTTCTTATTTTCTTTTCAAATTCCAAGGCTGCCCACCATAGGTGTGAAGGTTTGTCATTCAGCCGTGACACTTTTTTTCTCTCCAACAAATTGTGGTTTTTGGTAGTACAAGTACAAGAGTGGGTACAGTTTGTGCAAACGAAATATTGTGTTAACTCAAGAACAAGTGAGAGTAAGCTTATCTTCAGTAGAGCTATTCTGAAAATGAGTAAGCTTTTTCCAGCCTTCCAGGAGGAGTGAGTGGTAGGGGCACACATCTGATTTGGAGGGGAAGTACTGTGAGTTAAGAAAGGGATTATGAAGTTGTTTCAAGAAGTAAGAAAAATCTCGGGACTTGGTGTTTGTGGATGTTCTATCTGGTCCTGTTGCTTAGACATGATATTAATTTCTAAGCATCTCCTATTTTGGGGGGAGGAGGAGCACTTGAATCCACTTGAATGAGGGAGTATCTTTGAACTACAAATATATGTCATGTCAGACAGTGTTTTGGGGTTTGTTGCATACTGCTTCCTAGCTGTAAGTTATGTTATAGATGTTTTGTGTTTCTAGAGCAATTTGGTGTCTTGCCTTTTCTTCAATCCAATAAAGCATGAAAACAGTAAATGGGGGGGAGATTATATTTGTCTGTCGATTTAAAGCAAAATTTTTGGCCGTGTGTAAGTATAATAACCTGTTACCCTGGTATTAAGGCTACACCTCTTCAGGAATTTTCTGTCATCTCTTCATGTTGTCCAGTGTCCGGTCTGATCATGTTGAGGATGGTAACTGTGAAAACATTCATAGCTTGACTACTGCTGTTTTGACACCATTTGCTTTTTATGTAGTGTCAAAAGCGTTAGCGACCATTAATCTTTGCTGTTGCACCCATCACAAAGGCTATGCTTCTCCAAGTGCATTTTTGTGGAAATTAAAAAAAAAAACCTATATATATACTGGACTGATATGTAAAATGGTGTAAAACATAAAAATGGTGGCTTTATTAAAAAAGTGTTCTTGAAGCAGCTGATATCAGAGCAGTAAACAAGAACTAATCTGGGGACTAAACCTTCATATGATGCTTTAAAAAATCTGCATTGTTTAAAGTGCTCCAGAATTTAGACTTAGGTTAGCTAGGTCCCAGTGTAAAAGGAGGTCTCTCTTTATGTCTATTCTCTCCTAGCCCCGAATACACATGCCAAAAGATGGATTTCAACTTATATCTTCTGGATACCAAGCATGGCTAAAGCAGGTTGGACTGTATTGTTGTTATTCATCTCATGTGAGGGACCGTGTTAGACACCTGTGCTTGTCTCATTAGTGAAGTACATAAATGAGGGTGTAATGAAGTTACAGTGCCATGTTAGCTGATACCCCTCATAGCCATCACTGTTCTGTGTTTATGCATGCTGTGTTTGTATAACATTTTCTCACCAGTCTGATGAATGTGCACTTCCTGTAAATAAAAGTTCAAAATGCAGTCACCTGGAAGCGAAGAGGGTCAGAGTCTGAAAACAGATCTACAACAACAGCTTGAATTACAGAATTAAAATGGGCCTTCAAACACAAAGCTGCATGGTGGTGGTGCTGGTAATAATGGGGAGGCCACTGGGTTAAAACTCAAGAGAATTGCATCTAGCATCTAATTCAGATCTGCCTGGGTGAATCAAGTATGGACACTTACTCACATCACATAACAATTGTGCAGTTTGACACAGTCTGACACTGTGGGGAGTCCCCACTCGGAAGTGGCCAAGTGCTATATTACTCTGGCTATTATTAAAGGCCAGGCTTTAGATGTCTCAGCAGTCTGCCTCGAGCAATTGCTGTCAGCTTTTCACTTTTGTGAGTGAAAAATCCCCCTTCAGAAAAAATAGCTTAATTTACAAATGGCCTGTACTGATCTGTTCTCTGATGAACATATATGATGAATCCTGTGTCCTTGAGAATACATGGCTTAAAGTTGCTGTTTCTGTAGAAAGCAAAAATGTGTTGTTATGGCAACAAAAACTGAAATATGAAAACAGCACAGATAAGCTGCATCCTGTTGTCATGGCAACTGCAGTTGTGAAATGACAAAACGTGGTGGTGAAGGGATCTTCAAGGTGGTGCTGTGAGCCCAACATAAACAAAGAGCCAAGTCACTTGAGCAGAGTGTGAGAATGAAAAGCTGCACCAGCAAATCCCCTTAAAATATGAGAATTTCATTGAAGGTGCTAACAGGACGGTTTTGATAGTCTCCAGTCTTGTGTCAGTATCTTAGAAGCAGTAGGTAGCAATGTGCTTGGGCAAGCTGCTTACTGCTGTCAACTTACTGACAGAGCTTCAACACCAGTTAGAAGATGGACACCAAATCTTATATTTGCAAGCCATTTCTTTGAATAAGTGATGTGCTTCAAGGGTGAACTGTGCTTTGGAGCTTCTTTCCAAGAGACCGTTTCTCTCTCTCTCCTCGAGTCCACTCCAGTGAAGGTCAGTTGGGACACTGAAGCTTCTGTTTTCTTGATTTAAACTTTGCTGAGCCGGAGGCAGGGTGTCTCAGAGGAATCTCAACTCTGCATTTATTGTCTCACAGAGCTCAAGTTTGTTGACCTATGGGGCATGGCATCAGTTTCTGTTTCTAATGTGGATTGGGAGAACAATAGGAAGAGGATTGTGTGGCTGTTCTGTTTTCCTTTTACTTCTGAGGCCAACAGAGCAGCCTTATATTACCAGTGCTGTGATGCAGGTGGGATATATGCTTTTTGGACTCTGAAAAATACCAAGGGGGTAAATAACCTAAAATGCACAGTAAAATTTCCAAGGAGGCTTTACACTAGGCAACCTCAAATAATAAAAGAATTTGCACTTTTTGAAAAAGATATTTTTGGTAAGCATGCTTTCCCTTTGATTTTTAATGTATTGATATTCGTTCTAAGTCTATCCCAATCTTCTTACTCCTTGATCCAAGGAAAAGTTATAAACTTGTGCTTGTCATCAGCAGACACTGTCGTGGAAATAGCTTTGCTATTCCAATTTCGTGCTGTGATTTCACCACAGGAAGTATAAGGGTAAGGCAGTTGATACAAAGGCTGGGAAGAGCTTTCATGAGAAGCAGAGAGGTAAAATTTTTTTGAGGTGAGTTTGGTTTGGTGTAGGATATCTATCAAAAGTACTACGTGTAGGATTCCTTAAAACCATGTATTGAAAAGAAAGCCACTCTTGGTGTATGTAAAAGCATAATCTACATTTGCATCCAGATGGAATGGGGGCTGTGCATCAGGTTTATTCTCCTGCTGTCTGTATTTTTAACCAGATCCTAACTTAATGATTTTTTTTTTCCTCAGCGTGGCTGAGTATTGATCTGGTGCCTGACTTACACAGGATGTGAGAAGTATCCCAGTAACATATTGTATTAATGTGGACTAGAAGCAGTTTAGATTACAGATGAGGTGGAGGAAGATGGAGTTCTGCAAGACTGGACACATACTATAAATATCCATAAAACTGACAATTTTATCTAAAACGAGTGCTGGCTGCATTTGCATATTTTCAGCCTTCTTAAACTGGAGATAATAGTTGAACACTACCTGAGCATGGGTTGCCCACACTGATGTCATTACCCTCTGCCCTTTAATGGCAGGTTTTATATTTAATGTTACTGTGCTATAATGGAGAGTTGTGTTGTGTTTTTATGTGGGCTAGAGGAAATACAATACCAATGGCCAGAAATACGTGTTGCTTTTGGACAGGCATTTTAAGTAACCTGCATTGTTCTCTTTACTCTAGCTCTTTCCTGTTTAGGTGTTTGTCTTTCTGTAGAAAATGCAGTTGTTTTATTCAGCCTTGATCTTTGCTTAAGCTTTTGACTTGCTAGCAGTGTGTAACATCCCATCACCTGGATGCTGCCCCTTTGGAGACAAGCCACAATTGACTTCCAAAGGGAGACAGGGAGGGAATGTTTGTGTATAAATACAGTCAATAGACATGACATTTTAATTCCTATATTATATGGGCACTTTCTATAATTTAAGCCAAACTATGAAACTGGGCAAGTTAAGCTAATTAGGTAAAACACTTACAAAAGCTTATTTTGATTACATAAACAGGGAAGTAAAAGTATCATTTTTAGGTGGCTTCAGAAACATGGTAATTCAGAGTTAAAGCTAATGCCTCCCTTTTTCATAGCATTGTCAGCAAGTATGCATCACGTAGGATATGTAATGTAATGCACTCATCTGAGCCTTTCTGCCTCCCACTGTCTTTTTGTAGTAGAATTTTTAAAGCCAAGTTATAAACCTGTAAATGTGTTTTATGCTGGAAATTCTTGGTGATACCTTAACTAGATTGGTACCAGCAAAGGCCAGTATAATCAAAACAAGGCACTTCAGATATTAATGGTCTGCACTTCAGTCAAGTCAGCTGGAAAAGAGAGCGTAAAAACCAGGACTGTGGTGAAACCAAGATTCTTCTGCTAAAATTGCACTTTGTTGAGAGAAAAATGAAATTATTCTGGATATATTTTGGTTTTGTAATTTTGTCATTTAGCATCCTTTCCTTAACTTCTAAAACATCTATTTTCAGTGGATCCATATGCTTTTTAAAATTCAGATACTAACTCCTTGGGTGGAAAGTTGAAATAAGATTTCTTTCTGCAGTTCATTTATTAATACTTGGCACTCATATAGTACATTATGTCCTCAAAGCGCTATGCAGGCATATCACTTATCCTTGAAACGCTTTTGTGTGGTAGGTGCATAACAATAACTCAGAGATTTTTTGGAATTAAATAAAGCTAGAGATGAGGGAAAAATCTAATGAAACTTCCGTTTCATATCTCCACCTATGTATGTTTTTTTCTCTGCAGTTTGTGTCATGAAAATAGAGAGAAGTTCTAGAAATGTTCCAAGATGAAGGGGTTTCAACACATTCCTTAGTATGCTGTGTTACTCTGCCCAAACCCATGAGGAATTGTTTGTTATTGATCAGGCTTTAGATGCAGTATTATAGAATCATTAGGTTTGGAAGATATTTCTAAGATCAGACATAATGGAGCTTAGGAGCAATTGTGTTTTCTTGCTTCCCAAAGAGCCAAGTCCACTTGGTCTTGTAAAATCTCTGTTTTAAGGCTTCACATAGTTTCATCTTTAGACCTTGGTGAGATTGCTCTTACTAAGTTTGTTGTTGTTTAAAGAAGCACACACAAGTCTCTGGAAGTTTTACTCCTTAAAAGCAGGGTATGGTACCTAAATCTTAAAGCTCTGCAGCTGCACTGCTTTAGGTTTATCAGCTTCATGCATTGAAGAGCTATAATTATGAAAACATTAGTATTGTAGAGTTCAGATGCGATCCATATAAGTTTCCTCAAACACTTGGCAAATAAGGATCTTGTACACATTATAGGTGGAAGCTGGGGCATGTAATTTCTGTTGACTTGAAATCGCAGAGGTTGAACTCCAGTAACCACTCTTGGGGAAAACATTTATTCACAAACATTTACCTAAAAGCTGTGATTTGATCCTCCCAGATCCCGCTCAGGTAAGTTATTATTTGGATAATCTGAATACATAAATCCTTTTCCATGTGTCTTATCTTTGATATTTAGAAGTAGTTAGTGAACTGGAATATCTTGTAAGAAGTTACTGTTAGCTAGGGAGTTACAAGAAGGTTAGAGAAGAGTTTGCGTAATGTGTATGTTAAGGAAAATTTACTGAGCAATTACAGGCAAAGTGGGTGGCTGAAGGAAGGAGAGCCCTTTACAGCAGTTGGAGTTCTGTGTGCACAGCAAAGCTGGCAGAATGTGGTAATACCCTGAGGGTGAAGGGGAAAACTGTTGCATTGAAGTCAGTGATCTGTACCAGGGTAAGAAGTCCAGTATTACCTAAGTTTGGAGTCTGGGAAGAGTGTTATAATTCAATCTGGTAGCATGTTTCAGCCTCTGATTTGTGAGATCTAATTGTTTGGAAGTCAGACCCTGGTTGTACCAGAAAAATACGCTCAGCTTTCCCAAAGTGAAATGTTGGTTTGCTTGATTCATGAAAAACGGCCCAAGGGTCTTTAATGAGATAGCTCAGCTTTTGTTATAGCAAAGCAGGAGCACAAACACTTTGAATCATACCCATACATGCTTGTGGATATGTGACCAAGGTGTCTGAACACAGTAGAAGGTGAGGAATTGTGCAAAGCACTGGTTGTTACAGCAGCCACATCTGGCCCTTCACCATTTGGGTGCAATATGTGCAAGTTAGAGCTGATGGTGGGCTGGTTGAACCCTGTGAGATCCATCTCATGGTCACACTCCAAGGATTACTACAGTTGTCTCTTCATTTTTATAAATTAATTTTTGTATGTGGAAAGACTTTCAAGAAAAACTGCCAGTGATAAAGTCAGAATTACCTAGTTATAAGTATGGCAAACTGGTCTGGGATGCAAGGAGGTACACATTTTAACTGTATGACTTTTGACTGTTGTTTTTTTGTCTTAATTAAGACTTACAGCTTTTAATGTTTTTCTTATTTTCAAGTGAAAACAGGCAAAAAACTTTCTCCAAAAGTTATGAAAGTATTAATTTGCTCTGAGACATGCTAGTCTCTTTGGTAAGTTCATAATTGGGCAGAATTTTTTTTAAAATGCATTTTCTTGTCTCTCAGGTATATAACTACTTCATAACTGGTAAATCTGTATTCATATGTTAGGGTTTTTAAAGACATATTATTTACACAATTCACTTGAATAGCTCTTCTGAAAGCTGTGTGGCTCTCTCATGTAATTATGTATTTAGTATGCCTTGCATCCATTGTTGGGATAGAGGAAAAGAAAAAAATAACTAAGCCCCACAAAATCTCCTAAAATAAATAATAAAAAAAAATCTCATTCTATTTTGACAGCTTTTTTAGAAGTTGTATTATATTTTTTTTTTTTCAGATTAGAAGAGCTACCAAAGCTAAAAAATGAAATATGTATGACAGGTTTTTTAATTGCAAAAGTATACAAGATGCACTGGGAGTATTTTTTTTTAATACTTATATATATTTAATAAGAAAACACCTCTCAGAACAGTAGAGGGAAACATAAGAGATACCTTTTCATTTTTATGTGTATGTGAGAGGTTAAAATAATGAAAAGTGGACCAGGGAAAGGATCCAAAATAATTTTTTATCCAGAAGTAAATTTCTGGAATTGTTATTAAGTGTCATGAGATCAGCATTTGTAATGTAAATAGCAGCTGCCTTATCTGATATGTTTCATGCAATGTGTTGCATTCTGTGGTGACAGGAATAGTGCAGACTGAACACAATGTGAAAGTGATGTATGTTATATTTTTGGCATTGGCTTAGTTAAGTATGTGGCCAAAAAAGTATAAAAGGAACTGAGTGAGATTGAAAGGTCTTAAAGTTTGTTCTCCCATTTTTTGTGGTGTATGATAAAAATAATTCTGAATATTAGGAATCCTAGTAAGATCTGAGCGTGTGTTTGATAAAGGATTAAAATTCCTTAGGCACATTTCCTGAGAATTAGGTTTTATAGAGCATGCAGGAAACAGTAGTGGGAAAGAGACTTTCAGGGAGAATTGTTTTTGCCAGCCATCCCATATTATTTGCTTTCTGAAGTGGTGATCTGTCCCCTCATATCAAGCTCACATCTGTTTATATATTTCTAATACCCTTCAGAGCATCCCGTATGTTTTATCTGCTCCAGTTTGGCTGGTAGAATTTCTAGGGCCCCTTTTCCCCTCATGTCTTGGTTTTTGTAAGAGTTAGAAATTGTGATTGGTTTATCTTTAGAGTTCACCTGCTTAAGGTGCTGAATTCTGTACTAGAAGGGAAACAATTCTGAACTAGGGAAGGACTGCAATAGATGTGGTTAGCATCTGAAATTAATTTTATGTACAGTACACCAAACACCAGCCCTTGGGGAGAAAATTTGGTTTCCTCTTTAGCTTTGTCACTAATTTGTGAAGATGTACAAAAAGTTGTTAGGCTGCCTGTAAATCAAAGGTGTTTTAAGTGCACAGGTTATCATAAAGTTCAGTACAGGGTTCTTACAGGGGTAGTAGGTAATACCTCACTATTTTAAAATGTGCCACAATTAGAGACAGTAATTCTGCACTACTGTCTAATTAATTTCTTTGAAGTGACTATGAAAAAAATATCCTTCAACTACTGTTTGATTTTCTTTTGGTCATTCTTGTTTTACAGTGAACTCAGTAATAGTCAGTTTATGCTTTCATACCTGTGCACTGTAGTTGTGAACTGTAGTAGTTCAAGAACTTTATTTTTCCCTGTGTAGAGCCACTTAGTTTTACAGGACAAGGTGATATATTTCTGACCTGTAACACAATTTACTAAAACTGTGTTAGTTACCCCTAGTATATTGTATTTGCTGAAGGACTAGAAGAGAACAAATTTGATAAGAAAAACCCAGTCTGAAATGGTAATGTATAATCTTGTAATGCAGTAGCAAATAAAGTAAATAACCAATTTTTAGCACTGGCAAAAATTTAGCCATTGAGTGTGTATTGAAATTTGTCTTTAGGACATCAGATAATTGGAAGAGAGGGTAGACTATTAGAGGCAGAACATCTGATGTAGTCAAAAAATGTTCTTGCAATATAATTACAAGAATAATTGAAGAGGTTAAAATACATCTTCCCTTCAGCTAATGGTTACTGTCCACTCAGCTCAGGCAGAGGCTGTCCATGCTTCTAGCCTATTTTAATTCAAAGTAAGGCAAACCCATTTTAATCACCAGTGGAGCAGCTGGAACCAGCCTCTGTCAGAAGGAGGATGCTGGTCTTGTTTGAAACTGTACTCCCTGTGTTTGTTTAGTGGGAAAATACATTTCAGAGTTCAGGGAGTGGGATTTTAAAATCAATGGGAAAAAGAAATTGGGTTTTTCGTCAAATAATTCCCTGTTTTATGCCACTCAATGTGTATTAAAGATGCTTTGCTTTTCTAAATAAAAAGCTTTGCATCTCTGGGTCTGAAAGTTATGCCGACATCGAAGTATTAATGCAGTTGGGAGTTAGGAAAGTAAAGGGATTGCTGCATCCTGGTCCAGTACTTAGCAAGCAATACCAGCATTCCCATTTGGCTCTGGTCCAAGCACTGTGCTTCTGTATCTTTGTTTTGATGAATCGATGTAGATTGACTTGAGTTCAGGAGAGGATTTTTTCAGTTAGCTTTCAAGTCATGAACATTGAGGCCAGTCCCTTGTTTGTGGAGCTGACAGTACAAAAGTGAGCGTTTGACATGTGGCTTGCTCAGTGCATGGGGATAGAGGCTGTTGAGATTTTTCAGAGATCAGGCTCTAAATGAAGTTGTTCTGGTGGGTCACTCATCTGATTTACACACAAGCTGTTTCTATTGAAGCACCTGGGGCCTTTTGTTCAGGCTTGTGAGTAAGCTTCTTTCAGTCACCAACAGTAATTTAGTGTCTTTGCTTCATTCAATAGGTAAAAGGCAAGTACGGGAATGACATTTCCTTCCACACTGTGCAACTTCACTCTTATGTTTTTGAGATAGGTAACAGAACTGTGCCACTAATGTAGATTTTGTTATATACTGGAACAGATGCAGAAATCATCTAAGGTATTGGTAGTTTTTTACTTTGTACTTCCTAACTCTGGAACAATACTAAGTGGCAGGAGTGCATGGGTGAGGAATGATATCCTCTGTTGGACAGAGAGCTCTGCAGAATAGCCCTTCAATGTTTTCCTTTGTTATTGTGGCAATTTTAGAGGAAGACATTTCATTGCCCTGTAAGTTCCCTGGCACAATAGAGTGCCCTACCTGCAGATTGTAATGACTCTGACTTGAGCTGTAATCTCACGTAAACCTTGAGTCAATTTAAGCTTGCCTTTCCACTGACAGAGTGCTCCTCATTTTTCCTGCCTCTGTACCTTTCCATGCTTGAGTCAGTACAAATATTTAAAGTAACCTCTTTTTTTTATATTATCAGCCAGTTTTAATGGCAATCAGTTCTTTGAGTTCATTATCACAGTACAAAAAACATGAGGCAGCCTCAGGGATGGGAAAGCTTGAGAATATGGAATAAATTACAGCTGTGTGAAAAAAAAAAGTCATCCCATATTTATTTTGTATTATGTTATGAATCCTGGGATGGGTAATGGTAAGCAGCTGATCCTCACCTAGTGAATTTGCTCTGCATCATCAGAGGAACCATGGAGTGAATCTCCTGTTACTGTGATGTTCTTGGAGACTAATAAGCAGCTTTGATTTAAATAAATAAAATTGGTGAAATGCTTAACCATGGATGTCCATCTCATGTATTAATTTTTTTAAAAAAAAGGTTTTTGTCACAACAGCTTTCAGTAGCTGTAGTGATACATATTACATTGCAAAGAAAAAAAATGCTGGCATTTGGAAGGTATTTTGTATGTGGGAGTGTTTAAGAGGTTAGAGTTGTGGACAAGGAAGTATGGCTCACTTTTGTAGCTTGTTACAATACTATGGCTGTAATTTTTTTGGCTTTAGGAGGGGCATTACATACAAGTAGCAAGTTCATGTGATATGTAGTACTATGATGTACTCAAATTCTTGAGTTTCAGTATCTTTGTAAAGGGAAGAGTTGTTTGGTTGGGTTTTTTTCAAATGAAAATGCAGTGAGGAATGTATTTTAAGGTATCATAAACTTCAGTTGAGAATATTTCTATAGGTTATATTCCCCAGCACCTTTAAATACTATTTCTGGAACAGCAGTGTAAATTGCAACAAAGTACAGCAAAGACTGTGGTGAAAGACAAGGTTAATCTCTGTGTCTGTCTGCACAGGACCAGATTATGGATGTTGGTGATCACCTTTCTGCTCATTCAGAGATGGGTTATGTTGCTCTTACATACTCATTTAGTGCAAGATTGCGTAAGGTTTTCTAGCCCTCTCAAGAGCAGGAAGAAACGGAGGCTCAGAAGGCAGCTGTCATTTCATACCCATTCCAGCTGCCCTTTCCACTCAAATTTCCTCCCATCCCCTCCCCCTCTATTAAAAAAAAAAGAAAAAAAGTGGGGGCAGGATTGCAAAAAAAGAAGAGTATGAGGGTTTAAAATCTCCAGCAGCTAATCTATCACATCCTTCAGTTTTCATGGCTATCTGCCAATTTAAAATACACTTGTTTTTTCCTGCCTTGCCAGTAATTAGACAAATGCAGTACTGCTTATGGCATCAAAAACTCTGTGTCTGGTAAAAGCAATTGCTATCATAATGCATCCCTAAATTTAATAGCAGTGGTGTAAAATGAATAAGCAGCTCTCTATTTCAAGGGGTAATGGCTTTAACTATCAAAATTTCCTTGATTGGCTGCTTTGGCTCCTTTTTTGTATTTCTGTTTGTAGGAACTGAATCAATTTATTACAAAAATTGTATTTTATTTAACAAACAACAAGGCAAGCAAAAACATGAAACTCTTAAAAAGTGTCACAAACTTCCTATTCACCTTGGATCATAGGTTTTTTCTGTTATTTAGGAAAATCCATTTACAGACAAAACACAAACCTTTTTTTCCCTGCAAGTATTAGACTTAAAGTTGTCGTTTACTTTTCTGCTTTCCTTGCCCAATTGCTTGCCTTGTGTTCTGCCTGGAGCATTGCTGTGGATAGAGAATAGGTCTGATTAATTGGAAAGAAACTTTCTATTACTGGGAAAACTCAACACGTTGTTGTGGAATATTAATCAAAATTTACTTTCTTGATCCATAGTGCCTTTTTTTTTGCTACTATGCCATCTGTAAAGCTTCTCTCAAGGAAAAAGATGCTTCAGCAATTAGTGCTGTCTTAAAGGGCCGTTGTGTTGATGCCATTTGGCTAAGCCTTAAAAGTTCCTGTAATCTGTGCCATCCTGTCTCATACAGCCCCATCTCATAGTTGTCCTTTCTCTGCAGTGCTCTATGCCCAGATCTCTGTGGCTGGGCTGCTCCAGCCTGGCGGACAGCATGCCCTCGCTGCGATGCCTGTATAACCCAGGGACTGGCGCACTCCCAGCTTTCCAGGTACTTTCTGTCTCTCCCCACTCCTTTTCTCTCCATCTGTGTGCGTGTGCATCTCCTTTACTTGCCTGCTTGACCTCTATTTATTCTGGTTCATACTCTATGCCTCTCCTCTGTCATTCTGATCTCTGGTATTTTAACCCATCTTGTGTAGATTCAGGGCAGCTGGGGCATTTCCATTTACCTTTGATATAATTATTTTATCTAAGTTGGCTTGATACCGTCATCTTTTTCATTGGTTTTAAATTGTGTCAAAAAGATACCACTTAATTATATCTGGCAAACAGCATCCATCACACCGTCTCCAATCTGGCTGTTCTGGCTACTTGTGATTCCCCTCCTATCTAAATTTTCTGTGTGCCACTTGAAGGACTGAGAGGGTGAGTTCATTGCCATGATGATAATTGATGCCAGAAATTCTTTACTTCAGCTTTGTTAGCAGGAGTCTGGACATTTTGACTACAGAAAATTATTATCCAAGTAAGCCATCAGTCAAAAGGCAAATAAAGGAAACTTTTTTATCCCTTTGATCTCTGAGTTTGTTAGATTCAGGCTTTTCTCTGTCATCAGTCAGTTTTCTGCCAAACCAGTTTGTTCAGACCCTTTGGGTGACCAGTGAATCTTAAAAAATGCAGACATTCTCCCATGGGTAGAGAGTAAGGTGCTGCGTGAGCATCAAGAAACCTAGACAAGGCTCTCATGATCATTGCAAGCATTTTTGATGGCATGTGGACATAACAGCAGAGTCTGAGCTCCAGAGATATTATATTCACATTGGAAACTGAGGTATTTTATAAACTGCAGTGGCTGAGGACTTAATGAGTATCTCTGCAGAGAGCATGTTTTTTTGAGTTTAGTGTCGCATGAACATTTACTTTGAGGTTTATGCTGCTAGATTATGCTATTGCTGGCCTAACCTGTGGCAGAGAGTTTTATTTACCAGCATCTTTCAAAACCAGAGAAAAAGAAAAGGCCAGAATCTTACTGAAATTTTCACTTGTTTTGGGGTGAGTTCCTTATGCACTTTAAAGGAAAGCATGCAAAGATTATTTTAAGTTTTACTTCTTGCTCCCAGAGTTAGGATAGTAATGGAAATAATCCTCTTAGTCCCAGAGGAGGTTTAAGTGTCTTGCAGCTTTTTGGTGCAACTCTTTTTGCTGACACAGCAGTAGCACTGATGGACTCTGGAAGGTGTCCTGCCAGGCCTCCTTTGCTGATCCAAGCTTTTAGTGGGGCTTTCTCTGGGGGAGGGGGAAACACGACTTTTTATTAGTCTAAGAGGACTCTAGAGACAACAGAGTTTAGACTCCTAATCCTGATTTGCATAATTTGACTAAATCATATGGGCCTAATTTTTGAGCTTTTGGCTACTGAAGGAATCTCAAATCTCTTTAAGCTTAGCAGTATATGGAAAGTAATTTATAAATTCAAATTGAGACTTCTTCCTTTCTACTTGAATTATTTTTGATTACTTAAAATAGGCATATATTAAAAAAGGAAAGATTAATTTATTTAAGCTTAAGATGTCCTTACTAATGGTAGATATGAGCAATAACTGTTCTGCTAATGCAGTGCATTGATATTTGGGATCAAATGAGTCAGCTGCACAGGGATTCATTGTGCTGGGATACTGGTAGGACATTTGCATTTCTGCAGATTTTGAGAGACATTTCCATGTGTATTTAGTGACTATGGGAATTGGGGAAGTATGTCCTACTTGCCATCTGAAATAGTAAACTGGTACTCTTCACTGAACTCTGACTGTTGTGTTGAGGAGCACATTTACTGCCAGTTGAGAGAGAAACCACATTGCCAGCAACAGCTTCTGCAGCACTGAGTCATACACATTTCAGTCCATTTTTTTCAATGGGCTCTGATTGATCCTCATTAGCTTGCATGGTTTGAAGAAAACTCCCCTCTGAGGCATGGCTTCTGCATTTTCCAGTGCAGAATGGAGTGGTTTGGAGCCTGCTTGAAGCAGTGATGTTGCAGTATTTCATCATTCTTTAATGGTTTTTTTTTTTTGGTATCAAATCTTCAGGAAAGCATTAAAGACTTTCTTGTAGCCCAGTGAATTTTCTCATACTAAGTTACTTTCTTTATTCCATAGCAAGCTTGAAGTAACTGGAGAAGCATATCAATGTTCTTTGCTTGTGGCAAAAGAGAAGATGCCATCTGGAAGGCTACTTAGTCACTGCTGAATTTGTCTAGTTATTTACATGCCTGCCTTCAGATGCTCAGACAGAAATGTGGAAAGATGCTCTTTTTGAATAGCTCAGTTAAAGTCTTGCTGACTCCTCATGGGAAGCACTGGCAGGTAGTTGATTTAGAGATAATTCTGTTAATATGTCAAGTACTTCATTTTTCTTCTTTGTGTTTTTATTATTGGAGACAGGTGAAAACAGGATCTTCTGGTTCCTCAGCCCTGTTTTTAGGCAATCATCCTGCAGTGGGAAAGGCTTTAAGGCTAAACCCATGAATAGGGGAATAAGGAGCTAGAAACAGTTCTTTTTTACATCTTTTATCTCAAAGGACTTTGCAGCTGATAGCCTATTGTGTAGCTGAATTTCATAGCAATCATGGTGGAAGATGGCAGCAGATTGGAACATGAACTCCTATAAGGCACTGTGGGAAGTGGTCAAGTCAAAGAGGGTATTTTAACAAGAAAAAGGCTAGCTATTCTATTTTCAGGGTCTTGGATGTCAGATATTACAGTACTGTTAATCTTCAAAGCAACTGAAAATTAGGTTGCATATTGGTTCTCCTAATAATAAAAAATAAATTATACAGAATATGCTCTTTTTTCTTAGAAATTTGTGCTTTGGAAGTTTACAGATGCGCCAACAGGTGCCTGTTTTCATGACATTTTCCATGTGAAGATAATTACTTTACCTGTTAAAATATTTTTCTATGCATGCTCACAAGGCTCTATTTATGTTGCTTTTCATAGTTGAAGCTCTTTGAAAATTCAAATTTACAATTACACTCATCAAGTATGCCAAGGGAATGATTGTATTAATCCTTCCAGGTCGGCAGAAGACCAAAATATTTTCTTGAATTAATTTCTGTAGACTGTTGTATAAATGAAGAGGCTTGAAGAGGAATTTGAAAGTCTTGCCAAAGATTTTATGTATTGCCATAATAGCAGAGAGCAGTCTGCCTCTTCCTTTTTACCTAATTCACAGCCAACACAAATACCAGCTCCTGTTTAGATTGTAGACTTCTTGGGACAAGAGTCATGCTTTTACTACCTTTGTCTGGAGCCTAGACACAGGTCAAAAAGAAGAGAGTTGTCTTGTCAGCTTTATTTTGCCAAATCTGAAACTTTTATTTCTGTAACAGGCTCTGGTAGTCAAAGGGGAGGATTAACTTTTGTGGTGGAGGTAGCAACGTCTTGTTGAATTCAGAAATGTCTCTACAGAATGTCAGAAATTTGCATTTTGTTTTACCTGAAGATCTTGGCCATAAAGAGCTATACCTCAGTGTTTGTCAGGTGAAGGGGATGATTCTGCTAGGTTTTGCAGAAGTGAGCATGCATGTGAGACTTCCTTAGTCTGGGCTAAAAGCTCTGTCCTGGGGAGGACAGCATGGGTGTACTGTGCTAGGCAAATTGGAGCAAAAGGGAGTGCACTTGAGGCTGTGCAGGATGGATGTGACCTCTATGGACTGAGATTACTTTTGCAGAAAGGTGAACGTACCAAAGATGTTAAAGGTATGCAGTGATGGAAGTCTGTTGTCCCTGTGAGACAGGCATGAACTTATTCTTCAAATTACCTTTACTTTTTTTCCCTAATGTTTATATTTTTGTGTTACAAAGCAGAATATTTGTCAAAGAAGCATTGTCAGTGTATTGGTAGAAACAGTTGTGTCTCTAAATTTCCTTTGGCCTGTTCATGCACTTCTGTGTTAGAAGTTGACGTTTTATTGCTGGAAATACAGTGTAAATGTGAGCAGTAGTACATCATTTCTGGTTATACAGGAGGTTAGAGCTGGAGTCTTGGGGTGGGCAAACTGCATGCTCAGAAATGTGTTTGTGAGAAATACATTTGAAGGAAATTGTTTGGCTTTGGAGTCAGTGTTTGCTGGTGTGCATAGTTCTGTCTCTAATTGGGAAAGATATGGGGTGTCCAGTCACAGACTCCATCAGCACGGAGACACTAAGCCTGCTTTGTATTCACCCTCTTGCTCTGCCTGTGGCTGTGTGAAGCCTGCCCGGGGGCTGTTTATAGTGCACCTCTGAAGCAGAATCCTAATTTTGGTGACTAATAGCCAGAGCATGTGGCTCCAGCACCCCCCTGGCTGGCAGCAGGCTCTACCCTGGTTGTGAATGTAGTTAGGTGGCCCCCAACTGTTTACAAGACAGCAGAGGTGAGATCTTTGATTGACAAGTCAGAAATGCATTAGATCATTCCTCTGCCAGTCTCTGGTTCATGCTGTTAAAAATGTCAGCCTCTCCAAGTTTGAATGGCAGCCCGAGGGCCTCAGAAGCTTTTTGTTTTCTGAGATGGAAACACAAATTGGATGTGTGCCTGAGCGCTTCATCCTGGGCTGTAATTTCATCTTTTAGCTAAGAACCACAAGGTACATGAGCAAAGCACCCTGTAAACAATAATACTGGGGAAAAAAATAAACAAGGTCGTGTTTCTGGTACGTTGATCCACTGGTGTCCTGACCTCTATCACATTGAACATCTCCACTCTGATTGCTGTTCCCTTTGGCATTACAATGAGAGGAGATAGACTGACACAGGAGGCAAAGATTTAAAGTTGCAGTGCTGTTGCACATTCCTTGTATTGGCTATGAAATATTGAACTGCCACAATGTGACACCTGGTTTTTTCAGCAAAGTTTCTTGTTGGAGGTGTTCAGCAGCAGTCTTTTCTGTTTTTCCTCATTTTACCACCTGGCAGGAGCAATTATAAAGGCATGAGAGACAATAAAAATGGAGCAGAAATGAAGCCAAGTCGCATTTTTGTGATTGCCTCCAGCCCCATTTGTAGCTCAGGCTTTTGGGAGCTTCATTGTAGGAACACCACGATGGTTAGCTTAGCTGGAGATATCTTTAAATAAAGTGCCCAGTGACTACAGAAGAGCTTTCTTGAACATTTTTAGGATTTATCCCTCTTTAAATCTGGTGATGTTGTCTGGCTGGGTGATGCTGGGGAGCCCATCAAACTCAGGGAGTTGCCCAGGGTGTGCTGCAAAATCTTAGCTCACGGGTAGTAGCAACAGCAAGAGATATTCTTCTCCTTTCAGGTGGCAAAGAAATGAAGGGGACTAGAAAGAAATCTTTCTTTGTGGATCAGTGGGATGGGTTTGGTTGTTTTTTTGTAGCACATCACTAATTTCTAATTACATTGAGTAATTACATTTAGTAATAGAAATTGGCATTTGTTCTGCACCCATATTGATCCTCAGAAGTTCCATGTGTTTTTATTAGCTCTTTAATCTGAGTATCAAGAAGTGTGACAGTATCTCTCACTGAGAAATACCACCTCAGTGTTTCCAGGACAATGATTAATTTAAACTGCATCGTAGCTACAAGGCCTCCCCCTCCATCAGCCTGGGTAGTGATGGTCCGGTTACTACTAATGTGCTTTTCTCGCTAAGGTGAGGGCAAGGTTTTTAGCACACCAGCACCAGTTTGACTGTTGCGTTTAAAAAATGAAACAAAACTCATCCGAGTTTTCCTTCCTCCCTCGTTAGGAGTCAGGAAGGTGTGCAAAGCCGTAGTGACAAACGGCATATGCAGCGCCGCGTTGGAGGCATACAGGTATCTTTAAAGCTAGCTCCGGTTCCTCCGGATTGAGAACATCTGCTTGGAGGTATTGTGGAGCTCCACAATGCACTAATTGAATTACTCTTTTCTGGAGTTGCAGGCTGCGCTAATTGAATTAGAAGGCGGCTGTGCGTGTGCGCGCTCGGCGCGGGCGCGGCGCGGGGCGGGGGCCGGGCCATGGCGCGGGCTGTGCTGCGCTCCCCCGGCCGCGCCCGGAACTGCAGCCCCGGGGCTCGCCGGCCTTTGCTGCTTCAATCGCATTGCAGCGACTCTTCCGTGCTGCCCCAAAGCCTGCATCTTTGTCCCTTTCTGTGCAGAAAGGAGGCTCTGAGGGTACCCCGCTCCAAGCCCCTCGCACCAGTCATAGATGGTCCAGTGCGTTTAGAACCAGCCTAGTCCCTGTAAATCGCCCCGTTATCACTTTGGATTTGGTGGCTGGGAGGACTTTGGAGGGAGCCGGTGGCACAAGATCGAGTTGTACCTATTTGTGCGCAACTGGCAAAAAGATAACACCAATGATTTTAATTTAAAAATGCAAATACGGTATTTTACAATAAATTTGGAGAAGTCATGAAATACTTTCTTACCTGCATCTAAATTTAAGCAATGTTAGAATTCAGTCACTCTTAGGAAATATGCAGAGATAGTTCTGAATAGTTCTGTATAAGGAGAAGAAAATGAAACATTTCTTCTCTGAAATAAGGTGAACACACACAAAATTTCAGGGAATCAACCCAAACACTCTCAGTAGAAGAGCACTTGCTAAATTTTAAAATTTATAGCTTGAAGAAGTACTTTGCTACACTGCGTCGGATAGATTTCAACTTATTTCCTCTGCTTTCTGTTGGCTATTACTTACATAGTGTGTAAAAATACTCAGCTATTCTCTTTCCTGTATTCTTTCCTCCACAGATAACCAGCTGTCTCACTTTTCCATAAAATCTCAGCTATTTTCACTCAGTTTTATCTGTGTTTGGTAGGTCATTCTCATAAACATAAACCATATCAGAGACAAGATAGTATTTATTTTGCTTTAATGGTTTCTTATATTTTGTTAGATTTGAAATAAAAATAATTTGCTAGAATATTCTGCAAACTAAGTAAAATTAAACTCTCCTTGTGAAAAAACGTAGCAAATATTCTGTGATATGCATGATTCTTTTTTATGATGTTTGTATACTTGCCTTGTGTCTGGTGATGTTAAACAGGGCTTCTAATTACCACTAAGAATTGGCAAAATTGATACTAAAGTTATTTAACAACCAGCCGCCCCTTGACATAAAATGCAGATTTTTTTTGTTAAATAGATGAAAGAGGTTTTTGTGGCTTTTTGAGGAGAATTCCCAAAGAAGTTTGTACTTTGCGAATTCTGGTTTTTGGATATTATTTACGTTTATAGTTGTTTCTCTCTAGCATTTTTTAATATATTTCCTTATTTAAATATATGTGTATATGTGTGTATAAGTACAAAAAAAAAATCAGGATTTCAGTCTTCTTGGCTCCTTTTCTACACAGTCAGGTAGACTGCTTCTAGTAGCCATTGTGAATGAAATAGCCAAGTAACTCATTGATTGTACCCAAGTATTTATTTAGGGCTCATGTCTAAAGTTCGTAAATGGCTGCCAATATAATTTGGTACCCTTGTGGAATTTTCCAAATTGTGTCTGTGTATAGCAAGATCAACCATTGCTTTTTGCCTACCTTCTACAAAAAAATCCCTGTGATTTATTCCCTCAAAATACAACCATATATCCAGCGAACAAAGGAAGCAACTCTTCATTCAGCCAATAAAGCTGCATACACTTCTACTCTTTCAGGAATATACCTTGCTCTTCTATCACATCTTTAGAGTAATAAACTGTGCAGCAACCCTTTGATGTAGGTAATAACATTTGACCTTGCAACACAGTACGTTCCCTTGTGCAAATGAAGACAAACTTAACATGATGATGTGGTGGTTGTTCATTAAAAAAACCCAAAGACACACACACAAAATTAGTGTGTAGGATTACACACTTATATCCAGTGCCTTCTTTTGGTAAAAGTCAGAAGTGAAGATGGTTGTGGTGAGATTGTCACATTTAAAATAATGTGAGAGTGAATTTGGTGCTGCCTTAAGAGGCTGTAAATGGGAAAGAATCTATTCCATCCAGTGTATAGAGTGCTTTTAAAATCAATCTATTTCTAGAAACTAAATTGTCCTGGGACCAGCTCTTGATATAAAAATTCATAGAAACCTGTTTTTCCGAATGTGGTAACTTCTTGCCATAGTGCTGTAGTGTTAGAATTCACATTGGCCAGGTTGTTCTGTAAATTAAACAGTGACAGCTTCCCTCAGGGGAGCAGCCAATGTATTTATGATGATGTGCTGATTACACAAAATACACTGCAAGCAGAAAACAGCTGCAGAGAACAAACCTCTTAAAAGAATACAATTACAAATAGCACCCTCAGTATTTCTAGTGGTGAGAGCAAAATACAGCATGCTAATGCAGGCTTCTAGTTTGCTTCCAAAGAAGAAAAGAGATCTACAGAGAGGAGGCTGAAGTATGGTTGGATGCACACACAATGCCAATGTGGAGCAGCACATAATCCCCTCCTGAAGGTGAAGGGCAAGAACACACCTCAGGCCTGCTTTTTAGCTGTCCTTGTTGCTTAAAATTCCTGTGACTGCAACTCCAGCAGCACTGGCTGGTGAGGTGTTGGGGCTCTCTGGCTTGTTGGTGTTTTGACTTCTGTGGTTCATACCGTGTCCTGGTTAAGAGCTGAGATGTGATTAGATGACTAATTTGTGCTACCAGTATGACCATTATGAAACAGATCATGGGAGATAGTATAGGGGAAAAAAAAAAAGGCCCTGGTTTAAAGCTGAGCTTTTTTTGCTGCTAATTATTGCTTTGAGGGAACTTTTGGAAATAAATTCCAGTTGTTGTTTGCAGTAGCCTGCAGTGTTTTGTTTTTAAAAGGTTCCTGTTTTGTATGTGTGGGGCAAGGTCTTGTACAGTTCAGTTTAGGATAAGATGAAACTTGAAACATAGTATTACTGGAAGATAATGGAGGTGGGACTGTGATTGTAAACTCAGGACACAGACACATGAAGAGAAAAAAGTCTTCAGCTGGAAACGAGGAATGAGAAGTAACTGGAATTGCTTTGTGTAGTGTGGCTGTATGCAAGAGAGTTGTGATAAGGACCACAAGGTGGGATTTTCTGTTAGGGCTTTTTGAAAATGAGAAGTACATGGCAGTGGCAGCTCCCACAACTGCTAATGCCTCACTTTGGAGGAATGCAAAAGCAAAAAACCTCCACAAATCCACAGCACATTCTTTTTTTGTCTGAGTTGATCTGTCACACTTAAATCGTTAAAATATAACATTCTACTTTTGGCTATGCCGTGTATGTATGTGGGAGTGTGAAAATACAGAGAATGCCCTTTTCATCCACTTTTTCAGAGTTACTGATAGATAAGAATGATGACTTAAAAGTCTGGAATTACTGGTGTTTGCTATCTTTGTTATGTTCTGGGACTGTATCAATAAAACATACTTCAAGCAAAAAAACTACCTTTTTAAAATGAAGAAATGTTGTCCTTTCAACATACAGATCTGATTTTAGAGCAGATGAGCTAAAAGCATTGGTACTCTAATTTGGAAGGACTTAATTCACTAGCTTTGAAGAAGTATCAGGTTTTCCAGCTATGGATTGCTGGCTTGTACTAATAGACTGTTATTCATCTGTCTGTATTTTCTTTAAATCGTTTTTGAGCCCGTGTGTGTTGTCCTGCTCTGCTTACATGTATCCCATGTGGCAAGAGGGAGTTTTGTATAATCACCCTGCTTTAATCAATAGAATAATTGATAAACCAGATAAGATTTAAACTGATTACCTCCCCGAGTAGAACTCCCTGAGGGCCTTGGACTCTCTTAATTTTGACATGTATGTTGTGTACCCCGTGGATGAAGTGCAGTTTGAATTATCTGTTTTTATTTGCTTAATGATGGGGAGGGTGTTAAAGTCAAATGTTTAATTAACCCAGCAATGGGCTGCGCTGTCACTTACACACACATCCAGCTGATTGAGATATCTCACCGAGAATACTGAATAGGAATGATAATGTGGCACTGAGACGGAAGATTGCTTTTTCAATCCATTTGCTGGGTCACTGCTTTGAATGTCTTACTGGATGAAAGGCATTCAGCCTGGAAAAAAAAATTCAGCATTTAAGTACATTTTGTTTTCCTGGCCCCTTTCCACCAAGAAGTTAAATAAAACAGATATGCTGTAGGTTTAATAAGCCATTCATGTTGTAGCAAAAAAGCTGCAACTACTGGATCTCAAATAGGCGGTGGTCTAGAGTTGTATTGTTTCCTGTAGGAACAAAATGTTTGCCAGCCCCAAGGTATCTGAAGGTGAGAACCTATGTGCATCTTTATCTTTCCTTCTTTGGCTGCTTGGCTACTCACCCTATTTGATGGTCTCCAAATCATGTCCAACTCTTTTTTCTTACCCAGTGCAATGAAATTTAAAATAATACTTTATAACTCCTAGTTAAAGAAAATGATGTTGTAGAGTTGGAATTATTTTACAGTGGTAGAACCTAGTAGTGAATTGTTAAATTTAAATATTGCAGGAGGGGCTGTTGTGTTGCCAAATTTGCTCTGGCCAAGTCAGGAGAACCCAAGGGTTTGTTTCTTGGGTGGCAGCTGTTCAAATGCTGCAGTGCTTGCTAGCCAAACATTATAATGTGCAGTGCCTAATCTGTAACTTTCAATTCTTTTATTAGAAGATTATAATTTTTTTTTGCTTAATTGATTGAGCAACCACACCTATTTTTCATATCTGCAGTGAGGTTTTTCAACAGCACTGTATGGAGGTAAACACACCCTATATTGGGAGCTAACTAAATTTGCCTCATAGCCCAGTGGTGTGATTGATGCTTCTTGTGATAAATGTAGCTCTGGAAGCTTGAAAAAGCACCGAAGCCTGACTGTATGGACTAATTACTACTGTGAGGCACATTGGGGAGGTGGAGCTGTGTTATCCACACTGCTCGATGGTGACTCCATAGGTACTTTGAACCTGTTCCAGATTGAGAACCAAGTAGCTTTGGCTGCAGGGTCGCCTGGCTCACAGTGTCAAAGACAAAGATCTGGGTGCCTCCACATTCGGTGGTGTGGACAGTGTGCTGTGAATTCCCATCAGTCTGACCCTGCACTGACATCACTGAATCCCCATTTCTTAACAAGCGAGCTGCTTTAGGAGAGAAACTGTGCCTAAAAAGTTAACAAGTTTTGTTCCCCTATGCTGTCATTTTTACTTTGGATAATTTGTGCATCATGTTTTTGTTTTGGATCTCATTTTCCCCTTTTCTGCAATAAAAATAAGGAAGGAAAAAACAACAAGTAAAGCATAAAACAATACTGTGAGATGAGGATTGTGTGGTTGATTTAGGTGTTTGGGAGTGAGAATGCCACAGGCTCTGAGGAAGGGATGTGATGACAAGTGCAGGTATTTTGTCCGTTTGACAAGAAAGCTCAGAATGAGAGGTTTTGGAAAGGGAAAATTATAATAATAAGTGTAGATGATGACCAGGAATGAGAGGGGAGGGGGTTTTATAGTCAGGCCAGTGAGATGGCATTGGTTCTTCTAGAGAAATAGCTTTAAAAGTTAGTTAGAAAATAGTGCTTGAAGAAGAATGATTCCTATATAGCTTAGATCAAAGTTACAAGGTGCTTATGTAGCTTGAGTTGCAAGATATCAATATAACCTGATATATCTATATAACCTGATACCAATATAACCTAAATAATGACTTTTTATATATTTATATAACCTGATACCTATATAATCTGAATCATAGCTTTTTATACCCATATAACCTGAATTATAACTTTTATACCTATATAACCTGATATAAATAACTTTTGATGCAATGTAATGACTAGTATATGTTTAACTAGTTGCTTAATGCTGAATAGACAAAAAAGAAGAAGAAACCTTGCCAGGTGGATAGAAACAGATAAGTGTAGTACTAATGAAAAATTGGCAAGTGCAAAGCTAGTTAGCCACAAAACAAAGAATTTAGGCTGGTTAAGACCAGACAGACCAAGGAACGCTGTAACTGCGCTTGTTCCAAAGACAAAGTTGAAAAGTTCAGATGTGAAGAAGATCATGGAAGCCTTCATCAAAAGCCCCCAAACTCCCCGAGCTGGGTGGCACAAGCGCAGTGCAGCAGAACTGTCTGATAAGCATGATCTCATACGATGTAAATCAGTTCTGGCACCTGTGTGATGATGTTGGAGTGACACGGTGACACGAAGCAATACTCATTGTGTAGGTGTAGCACAGCACTGGGCAGAGGTGGGTGAATTAGGGAGATATCCCCCTCACCATCAGCGCTGCAATAAACAAATACCTGCTCTGCAGACATCAGTCTGTGGGGGTTCATTTCCAGCCTATCTTTTGGGCATCAAGGACATGAAATCTGCAGCAAAACTAGACGCTTTTACAACTGATTTCTGAGAGCACTTGCAGCTCCTATGCAGATGAAGCTGTAATAAATATTGTACAAAGAAAGTTAAGCTGTGTCTAGAGGTTTTTAATAAATAAAAAAGTTTTTAAAAACTCTCCCTGGATCCAGTAGCTCTTGCTAACTGCGGTTAGTACAAGAAATATGTTTTTGACATGTATTTTGAATTTTGGCTTATATTCTAAGCCTGTAAAAGCTGACTTTGTGCTGTTCCCCCCATCCTACATGTAAGGGAAAGAAATCAAGAAAACATCTTATTCCAGCATACAAAATCACTGATAAAAGCCTACAATTCATGAGCATGGGAGGGAAGAATGCTGTGAACTGTGAATAAGAGTGTATAATTTCAAACTTTAGTACTTTTACACTCTGGGATGAGTGTTGAAAATGAATTTTTGTGGAAAGAATGTAGCAAAATGAAAGTAACAAAGAAGAGAGAGCCAAGCCTGGATTGATTCAGTTCTTTTCTAAAAGGCTTCTGTTGCATGCAAAATCCTTCTTCCTGAAGTATGTGTGGCACAATTCAGCAGTCTGGCAGAAAAATTTAACCCCAGCTGAAACTGTTATAAAGGAATTTTAACATGAATTTAAAAGATGGGAGAAATTACTAATGTTGCCCTGAAGAATAGAAAGGGAAGAATATTGTTTTGTTCAATGTGAGGAGCAGATGTACAAGGGTAAATCAGTAGGAAGAAGCAAACTAAAGCATAGAGATAATGATATTCAGAACAAGTCCTTACACCAGTCTTACATAAGTGATCTGGTTGAATATTTGAAAGTATATCCATATTATGTGTGTTGTAAGGTTAATTGGATGTTTTCTGCCCTGCTTTTTTGGGAATGTGTGCTTTCTGTTCCTTAAAAAGATGTAGATGGCTTTGAACTACATAAAATTTTGGAGTACAAGATGTACACTATAAAATAATGCATAGAAAGTGCTAGCTATAAAAACATGTGTATACCTGTGAAGGTGCTGATCAATTTGTGCTGTTTAGGAAAGAAAATTCCAAAACAGACCTGGCTGTGAAGAAATGCAAATAATAAAATTCAACTAGAGGTCCTTGAGGCTTCTTAAGCTCTAACCTTGTTATGAGGAATGGGGAAGTCAAACTGCCTAATGCAGATGTCTGTGAGTTACAAAAATAACCAGATGTCCTGATTAGCAGAAGCAAATGTTCTTCCCTTAATCCACGTGAAATTACATTCAAAGGCTCTCCGGATGTAATGTGTGTGTAAATAAGGGACCAACAAACATTGGAATAGAAAGAGCCATTGGCCAACTAGCTTGCAAAGCTTGAAAGATTGAATATTAACAACAAATTTGCCACTGCTGACTCTCTTAAATTCACAGAACAGAACTGTTAAGCAGGGCTGCTTCCTGGGAAACATGGAAAGCCTGTTCTCATTAGCTATTCTCATTCTCTCTCTCTCTGTCTCTCTCTGTCTGTGTTGAAAAATACGGATGAAATGAAACCAGCTTTTTAAAATTCCCCTAAATGACTTGTTCCTAGCATCTGTATTTTGGAGGGGAGTGGTGGTGATGGTGATTTTTTTGTTAGCTACAACTAGATTTTTGCTGTTCGAAATGCATCTGTTCATCAGATCTTTGATATTTGTGCTGGGTTCTGGTGTTTTAATGTTAAACTGAATTTACCGTTCTAGTAATGCGGACTTCCCACGCCGTTAAATTACCCTTTATAGCCAACAAGTAATTACTAAGTTAAAGAATGTCATAAGAGGCTTTTCTGTATGTTATGAAATTCTGTTATCAAGTCTTGTTACTTTGAAAATTTATACTTTTCCAATTATTAATTTGAATGAAAAATTAAGAAAATCATGAAGGATCCATTCTACAGATGTGAAAATCAGAATCTTGCCCTGGTTGTTGAAACTTTTATCATCATCATCATCAGTGTTAACATGGAGGCAGACCAAATTGGGACTTGTGTGAACATGAATGTCTGTGTCTGGTCAGAGGTGTAGTGTTGCACTTCCCATTTTCACTGCTGTCAGAGATTCAGTTTTAAGAATTTAGGTTTTAGTAGGTATCTGAGCTGCTTGGGCATGAATTTCAACTTGTAAATGTTCCAGGTGGGGGGTGAAGTCTTCACCCCCATCACAGGGCATTTATAAATGTATTGGAGGATAAAAAAGCACCATGCTTCTATGCAGCTAACAAGATAATAAATATAATAAACAGAATAGACATGTGCATGCCAGTCTGTAAAGCAGACACTGAACTGGAAGGCCTTTTAGTTTATTCCTTTTCTTTTTCTGTTATCAGTCAGTGAAAGGCAAGCTGCAGATTCTCTGCCCCCCCCCCCCCCCCCATCATTCTAATGCTCAGCCAAAACCCCTTGCAAAAGTACCATTTAACTTTAAACTTGTAAGAGCTGGGAAACTTGTCTGTGCCTTCATTCCAGGCTGAAGTCACCCCCTTGTGCCTACACGTTGCAATTTATGGTGTTCTCTAAAAGGATCTAATCTTGGTGAATGTTCAGAGCAGCAAATGCCGAGGAGGAATGGGGTCTGATACTTATCTCTGCATTTTCATTGCTGTGGATCTCCCTGTGTGTTATAGCTGTCATTTTTGTTTTATCTACTGAACAGCAGAGAATTGCCTTCAAACTTGCAGCTTTCATACTTGTTCTTCTCAAAGAGCATTACCAATCCTAAGGACTGGTTTTATATATTGTAGTGACTGGCCAAATAAGTGTGAATTGGGATGTTTTGGACCTCATGATAGGAGAAAAAGGAGAAGCTATCCTTACATGTTTTTAGTATATCTTAGACAGTTTTTTTTTTTTAACAGTAATACTGCTTCAGACTGACACTGGCTATGCCAGGATTCATCCTAGCACTGTTTGAAATGGCTGAGATATTTATAAACTGACAGACAGCATTTATAAAATGAGGATGCTGACAGTCCCTTAACGATAACAATGGACTTGGACTCATCTATCACTTACAGAGATTATTGGAAAGGGAACATAAGGCTTCTGTGTGCCTCTGGTCTTAGACTGGCACTTATTTCCACACATATCTCTCTCTTTTCAGTCCTCTCGGGCTGACATTGGCATTAGGCAATTACAGCTAATTTCTCCATACCTTTACCTGATGATGCTTTGTCCTGTTTTCTGCAAGACAACTAACTTTGCAGCATCTTGGAGCAACACCCTCATTTTCCTAAATTCCCTCCTCCTAAACAAGAGGAACATCCTGACTTCTGGCAGGCTGCCTGCTTGAATTGGGAGAGAAGAACAGTGTGCCCTGATTGACGGACTTAACCCAGGGCTGGGCAGGGGTTAAACAGGCCTTCTGCCTCCTTTTACTTTCATACAGCACCAGTCTGCAGACAGAATGCTGATGTACCTCTTTATTCAGTGGCTCCCTCTTGACTGAGAGAGTACCCTTCTGTCCTTGGTGAGGAGGACCAAGTGCAGCGCAGGGACACTTCCAGGAACATGAAAAAGGATGTCAGTTATTTTCAATTTCTGATAAAATGCTGTGTTCATTCAATGCACTTAGGAGCTTGAGGGTCAGGTCATATCAACAGTTTGCACTGGAAAAGGAAAAATGCACTATTTCACTGGTGTGTGCTAAAGCATCTATTTTAATGTGGCAGCAGAAATACTGAGACAGCTATGTCTGGCATCCAGTTTGCCCTTGGAACACTTACTCTACTCTAACTGTTTGCACACTGTGTTCCCACTGTATTATTTGCTTAGAGACCTAAAATACCCAAGTAGATTTCCTACATGCAGTTGGATCTGCTGATACCACTAAAAGCACACTCTGCACACCCAGGCTTCTGTTCGAGCTGATGTGTACGCACGCAATGGCTGGAGCGAGACTTGATTGGCTTGAGGGGGTCTATTTATCAGGGAACTCGATTAAAATACAGACTGCACATGACATCAAATTTGTAATCATTTTTCCACAGCAAGCAAGCAAGCATTTTCTGTATTGGATGCAGGTGTTTAAAGCAATAGTGTGTTTTAAGGGCCAGTGCAGCACAAATTCTGGCCTTTGGGATAAAGACGAGTGTTTTGCCTGCATAAACAATATATTATTTTTTTTCCCCTCCCCGAGGTCCACACATACCTAGTTTCCCTCAAGCTCATCATCTCTGTCAGGTTAATCAATAGGCACCGTATGGCAGAGGGTCAGTAATCAGTGTCATCGTGCCTTTAAATCGTGTTGAAAATTTGCTTAAAGCCTGGGCCAATTAACATCGAGATGATGAATGGATGGGTAGATGGGAAGAGCCTGGCGCTCAGGGGCTTTGTGAGAAGGAGATGCTCAGCTGTTGAGCAGCAGACACCAGCGAATAAAATCAGCCATTCATGTGAGCTCAGTCCACCCACTCTTAATGATAATGTCAATCTAGCAAAATATATACACATTGGAGTTGTCATGAGTTCATAAATCAAAGGAGTTTGTCAAAGGCATTCAGATTAACGAGGCAGCAGCAATAACAAGTCAAATTTGCATAGAGAATTGCCCGAATCTCAGTAAATTATGATCCTGTTTTTCATTTGATTATTTGCTAATGTCTCAAGAGGGAGAATGATTATATTAGCATGCAAAATCTACTCCAGAAGTAGAAATCTGAGGTATAGCAGACCAGCACACGATGACAATTAATCAGTTTCTGCATACTAGCATAAACACGCAAGGCCCAGAAATGAACTCCTTTTTTATTATTATTTCTCCTTGCTACTGATCCAAATGGTTCAGCTTGACAGAGACTTTATATTGCTTTAACAGTGTTCTGAATTGTGCCTGCAGGCAAGACATAGTTATGCAGCTATAACCAACCTATCCATCTGCCAACCAGATTGGAATTCTCCTATCCAAGGCTTCCATTAACCCCCACTGACAGCTCCAAACAGGATTAAGAATTTGAAAGCATAAAAAATAGTTGTGCTCTTCACATAGACACACGCTTCTCCCCCACCCCCACCTCCATACACTTGGAAAAAAGGCTGTGTCTGTACTCTTTTATAATTAGTGCAGGGCAAAACAGCATCAAAGAAAGCCTCCCCCATTTGGCAGGGGTTTGATTTCCACCACGAGTGAGGCGGTACTAAAGGTAGCTCTGCCCAACTGGTAGTCCCTGGGAGTGCATTTCTCCATGTATTATATCTCATTCCCAGCAGTGTTTGCTGGGCTGTGTATACAAAATACTGCATGTCATCTCCTGTCAAATGCTTCAGTCTGGGGATTTTGTATGCATTGTAGCATGTTGTGTTTAGTGGTGGAGGAGGCTTCATGGGGAGAGTTAAATAGTAATAATTTTGTAGTGGTCTTTAAGACAACCTGCCATGGAGTTATATTCTGTTAATTACAGGCTGAAGTTTTAAATGCAAATCAGATTTAAAAGGATCTCATTACAGGCAGTAGCCATTTTAGGAAAAATGAGCTATGGAAGGCAGAGCCCCTTTGCAGGAATCTTCTGTTAGAGACAAATTTTCAAGGTTACAAGAACTATGAGCTTGGGTTTCCTGACTTATCTTCTCAGTACTTCCCCTGTCATTGTGTGACCTTGGGGAAAAAAATGAATAAATTATTTTACCTGTCTGTGGAAAGAGGGGGTGCTTTGGAGACTTCAGGATCTAATCTTGCCTATATTTGTTCAAAAGAAGAGACCCTTGCATGCAAGCACAAATGCTTTTAGCTAGTTCAGTGTTAGTCAAGAATGCTTGCCTGTGGGAAGTAAAAATTTTCCCTGGTGGAAGGGAGTTTGTATGGCTTTTCAGCTTTCCATATGCACTAGTTTTCTTTGCTTCTTTCTCCCTAGCAAATTCCATCGTTCCCCTACTATGTATGAAGTACAGTTGCTGCAGATCTTTAATATTCCCAGTGAGTACACCCAGCTTACCGTCTGGATACCAAATGCTTCTTTCCAGGTCTGTGCCCGGGACGTGCATTTCAGTAACCGCGAGAGGGTGCTCAGAGCGGTTCCTCCCTTTGTCTGCCTCTCCTGTGGCCGAGAGCATCGCTGGAGTCCTGCTGAGACAAACCTTATTCTGACCTCGCACATGTTTATCCCTCCTCCCACCTTGTTCAGCAAGGAGAAATATATAGATGTACCGTCTCAGTCGATTACGTTATGCTCTTCCCTTGGCCGTGGCTAAGTGTTGCCCTGTCAAGTGAAATTCACTTCCATGCAGCTACAGTTAGTCCTGAAATATGCAGGGTCCTGTAGCTGCACCTGGATTGATAGGTTTCCTTTTCCTGAGAAATGAGCGGGAGTTATAAACATCTGTGCTTTTTGTTAAGTGTAATGCTTTCCAGTCATTCTGTCTTCACCAAGCGTAACTTACTTGCCGACAAAAGTGCATGAGCAGCGCTCCTCTTTAATAGTCTGCTATCGGAGCTGCTGTGTTGGTGCTGTAGAATGGTGAGACGCCAAGCTGTGAACCACCATATGCACTTGGCAGTCTTTGTCTGGTCTTTGTTCAGCCAACCTCTTAGCCTTGCCACCTATAAACATAATGAATGCAAAATGGTCCTCTGCTTGCTCTTAAAATTAGATGCTCAGCTTAAAGAAAAAGTAGATAACTTGATGCTTTGCAGTAACTAGAAATTTCAAAATAAGGGCTAACAGTTCACCAGCAGTTCCTGCTTTTTGATGTTTCTGTGAGAGAGGATCTTTAGTGGCTTTAAAAGGCGAGAAGAATGTAAGATTTTACTGTCAAAGAGAGATTAGTTGGAAAGGGGCATCGTTCTGACACTTACTGTAGGGAAGGGGGTGGATGTTGAAAATGAATCCAGAAGTACTAAACAACCCCTTTACCCTACAGCCACAACAAAATGCATTTCCTTTAGTAACTCACCTCAGGTTCTTATAGGTTTCACTCTTGATCTTTTTTTTTCCCCCAAAGCACAAAAATTAAAATCCTAACTTGAATGAACCACTTACTAAACTAAATTTTGTGAGCAGAAAAGAGCAGCTTTAATGTCTGACCTTCCTTTTTGCATATATGCAATTCTAGCTTGTATATTTTTATGATCACAGTTCTTTCAAAGCAGGATTTAATCTAATAACTTGGTCCTGACTGTGACCTCATACAAAAACTTTTAAAAGCTGCCCTCTTACAGTGATTTATCAGGCCTGTTTAGGATTGATTTCCATTATAAAACCCTGGTTACAGCATTCCAAATGTCATGGTGCCTTATAGGTTCTATATCTTGTTTTAAAAAAAAAGAATTCAAAATCACTACTTGGTCTGCAAGCCTTGATTTACTCCTGACCAGTTTATGACATGCCAAGTGTGATTTTACTGTTGTGTTCCTCTCCCTCCACCCGCTGTCTGTCATTTCTCAGCAGCTTCTGTCCCTGCCCTGTGTCCTGGCTGTCCCTTTGGTCCTGTTGCTCACGCAGCGCTGCAGTGGGCACAGGCTCCGCTGTGCTGCTGCTGGCCCTGCGCTGCCCCTGCTCTCCCAGCCTGCTCCTCCTCTGCCAGCACATGCCACTTGTGTCTCCTGAGGTGCTGGGCTGGAAGATGTCTCTGCGAGAAGCCAGGCAGAGCCGTGCTCAGCAAAGGACAGGTTATTTGGGAGACAGATGCAGAATGCAAACTTCTGCTGTAATAGACACAGTCCTGAGCTTGTGTGCAAGTAACTGGAAAGCCACCCTTTTCCTGGCAGAGCTCTCCCTAGGCAGTTTTTCTGCATCTCTTTAAAACCTGTTTAGTTGCTCACTCCTGAATGTGTGGGAATGTGGCCTAGGGCTATGAATACTGTGGTGATCAAACTTATTTTAGATGTGTGTTTGGGATTCCCCCAAGCTGGTTGTCATTTCTCCCCGAGTGCAGTAGCTGAACCTGTGCAAAGGAGTGCCGTCTTCCAGAGTAGCAGACTTTGGCAGTGATGTCAGGATTCTCCCCACTGTATCCCGCAGTTTCTAACCCAACATTTACAAGAGACTATTCATGTCCTGATACAACTATAGTTTGTCTTTAAACCAAGCAATATTTGGTTTTAATCATGACAGTAGCATGACAAAAGTTTCCTCATTGTATTTTTAACTCATGCTGGAAAAGCCCTTGCATTTCTTGTCTACCTCCTCTTGTCTGACTGATCTTTTGTTTGAAGGTGGCAGCTTACATTTTGGAGAATCAGTCTTTCTAGAAATTGTACATATATGTGGAGTCAGGGAGCAGGAGAGAAAAACACAGCTGTATTATCATACACAACCTACACAAGATTTGGGGGTGTTTTTGGAAGGATTCCCTGACAACCTCTTCTGCAAGAATTTAGCTCCACCATAATTTCTCTATTATTTTAGGCAGCCAGGCAGACTCAGTGCAATTAGTAATTGTTAGGCAGATTAAAAACATAGTGGCACAGAGAACAACAGTTGCATTCATTAACAACCTCTTGTTTTCAACAGGTTCCACTCTTTCAAATGGTTATTCTGGGGTGTTCAGGAGCATCAGTGTTGCCATGCTGATTGAACCACCATTTCAGCTTTTGGAAGTGGTTATTGGTAGTTTCAGAAAAAATCGCCAAAGCACGGGCTTCTTCAGTAGATACCTGCACAGTGTTGCATTGTTGTGTTGAGGAGGAGAAATTCTTTCTCTGCCATAACAAGCTGTTTGGCATAAAAGTACAAGTTAGCCTCCAGTATGTGTATATGTAAAATGCTACAGCCTGTGCAGGAAAAATATTCTGTTTCTTTCTCCTCACAGGGTAATATTAGGGATAAGAACTGAATTAAAGCTTACTTTCTTTCACAGAATTCCTCTGAGAGAGAAGACTGTAATAATGATGAGCCCCCTAGGAAGATCATTCCTGAGAAGAATTCACTTAGACAGGTATGTGATCAGTCTCTTTAAAAATGCGATAAAACTTTCTAGCTATTTGAATCCTTAAATGCTTCTGGAAGCTGAAGTCTGGCTTGTGCTCATGGAAATCTTTTATTTTCTTCTTTGAAGTCTGAGCAAGTCTCATTGTACCCAGGAAAATCAGACATAGAGATTTAGCTTTCAGGGGAGTTTGATGACTCTGAAGAAATGTATGCTTCAGTATAGTTCAGTCAACTGTGACTTTAGTTTTACCTTTCTTCTGTTGGTGTTCATCAAGACCTCTTCAGCCTTGTCTTCTGTAATTGTTCCTGTCTTGTTTGTAGTATATTTTGCCTTGCCTTAGATCAAGACTCTCAAAATGTTGTACAACAATTAAACTTTTTATTGCCCTTGAAGGTAAATTTTCTTGGAGATGATATCCAATTTAATAACCTGAAAAGTGACCTGGTCTTATTTCTTTTACATTCATATAAATTACTAATGGGTAAAAAGGAGAAAGGATGGTTTACTAAAACAATATTTCTTTGTCCTTTATATATAGTAAAGCAAATTCCTTATCAATTCAAAATAATTCCTTTTTTTAATCCCCGTGGCCAACAAAGGGAGGCTGACATGTGCTTTCTGGGAAATTTAAGTTGAGTTTAGTGATTTCTGATTCATTTTCACTTTGGTCTTTCTCCCCACTGCAACCTTCAGGCAGCTGAAGCAAAATTATGTCCATGCCTTAGCTGCCTGAGGTTGCTGCCTGGTGTATCAGAGTGAAACCATTGGTGAATGTGACTTAAGTGAATACCCCAGGCCATACATTGCAACAGCTGAGGAGTTGTTGCATTTCCTTCTGCATCTCAGCCACAGGAGCAGCGGCCTCAGGCAGAGGAATAAGATGGCACAATCCTGCCCCACATCAGCTATTCCAGAAGTGGGTCATAGTAAAGGAAGACGTATTTTTTTGATACAGTGCACTTGTGCTTAGAACAGTTTGGTTGGTTTGAAGGGTTTTTTGTGTTTTAATAGGAGTGTTTGATTTTGTGGGAGAGTGTCATGTGAAGGACTGCATACATGTGACTAAGACAGATCCATCTAACAAATGTAGTCCATGTAAGTCTTTTAGACATGAGGCAATATGCTGGCATAATGGCTAAGGTCCTGTTTATAGCTGAGAAGGATTACCTTTGCAGAATTGATTAAATATGTTAGATGAAACTTAAACTGTTTCTGGCATTCAACGACAAACAAGAGCTGGAGGAAGAGGGCAAACCTGCTCAGTCCCTACTGTGTATCCCCAGGAGAGGAAACAAGCTCCCCAGCATGCCAGAAAATCAGGGGGGGTTTATCTTAGAGTAATATTATCCATGGCATGCCATCAGGTTCAGCAAGAAGAGGTATATGATTCTTCTTCAAAAGAAGATTCATAGTAAGAGATGTTAATTAAAAAGGATCATTAGTTACTTATTTTTTGTGTCTTCTCATCACACCAAGTCCTTCCTCGTAATTATTGACTGAGGAAACAGATATTTGCAAACTGTATTATACAGATGAGGAAGGTACAGTTTCTGGAATTGGGTTTCCATTTTGTTATATCTCAATCTGCAGAAGTTTTCTTAGTGTCACAGGAAAGCTGTCTTTTCCCTCAGGCCCACAATTCATCATAATCAAGTAGATACCAGGAATAAAACTGAAAAACCACTTGTAGTGTCCTGAGATTTCACATTGGAAAGAATTCAATGGGCATTGTTTACATTGAAGATGGTTAGCTGTGTTGCACAATATTGTAGAGACATTGTGCCATTCTCCATCTTTGTGTCCAGTCCTTACAGTGACAGATGCAGGACAAAATCCTTGGGTCTTTTATTGCTATCTGGGGCCTTTCTGTTGATAACAGTCTTTGTAAATAAATTCAAGATGTAGTCTTAGTCTTAAAGCAAGTGCCTCTTGTCTAGATCATAGGAGGTGGTTGTCCATGATTTTTTGCCTGTTATGGAGGGAATTCTGGTTCTTTACATAGACAGAAATAAAGCTGTCTGAGCATTTTGAAAGCTCAGATTGTTCCTCCTCTCCATTAGCAATGGACAGGAGCAGTGGGAGTTTTCTGGGGCTCTCATTCCAGAATTCAGACACATTTAGCCACGTGCCTAAATACTCACAATCAATGAGTAATACTTACTGGAAAGATCTGGATCTCCTACACAAAGGTATGCAGAGTGACTGCTATGTCTTACATCTACCCATGCTTTGTAGAACCAACAAAATGTGACCTGCAAATGCTGTCAAAGCAATAATACGCAAAAAATGCCTTACATTTTCCTGAAAAGATGCTAACTTGGTACATATTATGCGAACAGTTTCGTATTTTTTGTTCCTCCTGTGAGACTCCCTTAATATTTCATTGTTGAGGAACATGGACCTGCATGCACGGAGAAATCGAGTGTATGGGGGTAGAAGAGGAGTCTGTTTATTTAAATGGTCTTTCCAGTGGATGTATCCTCATATTTAGTACTTTTTGATTAGTCTTAGAAAATTAATGAGATGCATCAGACCACTTCAGGGTAAGTACTAGGTCTTGACATGTTCAGCTGCTAACAAGTTTAAGTAAAGGTGCGTTTCCTTTTCTTGCCTTGCTTGCAGTGCTGTTATGCAGCCTTAGCCGTAACACTTTCTCAGGTGGGTTTGTGGATCAGACATACCAGAAGGTGGAGGTGCTGAGGAGGTGTAATGCTTACTTACACATCTGAAGTTGTGTGCAGGAGCTGAAGACACCCATTGCTCAGTGCTGTGGAACTGTTACTAAGAGGAATATCATTTTGCTGTTGATTAAAATGGTGTATGGAGATGGGCGTCTTCAGAAGTCTCAACAAGTGGGGCAGTGTCCTTGAATTGCTGGAAGTGGAAGGCACAGGCACTGTTGGGTGCATGTGAGGGCAGCAAGGGAGAAAAGACATGGAGGTTAGCACTGGGAAACTGAAGAAGGCAGTGAACTTGACATTGTTTGCTGGAACAGTGAAAAGATCTAAGCTATGACAGACTTTGGAACATGGATGCAGACGTTCAGTTTTTGTTGAGTGTTTGATCTGACAAAATTAAATTTTGAAGGGATAAACTGAAAATCATAGTATGAAAACAGACCAGAAAAAAACAATGACAAGTGGCAAAAGTTTTTGGCAACTTTATTTAAGCTAACAAACGAATTTTCACACTGCAAAGTTATAAATTAATTTTAATAGGCTGATCCAGATGGTCCATTTGGAAAATGGATAGCTTGATCTGTTGAAAATTAAACTAAATTTATCTCTCTCATACTTCAAACTGAAGTAAGCGTGAGAAGAGTGCCCATTAAGTCCAGCTCATACAGATGGACCGGCAGGTCACACATGGGACTAATCTGATTCATTTTAAAAATAAATGCATGAGTTATTGAATCAGGTTCCTGTTTCAAGCCCTGCATGTGAGCGTGTGTGTGTGCTGCCCTTTCAAAGGGACTCGCAAATGCTTCAGTGCATTTTTAACCTGTGTGTTTCCATTTTAATTCAACTTCCTTGCCAAAAAACATAATTAGTTTTCAGTGCCTATCATTTAGTGTTAGACCCAAACACTAGATTGATTAGGTCAGCCATTTGTTATTTTAAGGGCTATGTCTCCATCCTTCATTTATGAAGAACATGAGCTCAATAGTCTTGGGGAGAGAGCCGGCCTTTAGAAACTGGGAAGGGGAAACTCTCTGGGGGCCCCTCCAGCCTTTTAGCTTCTGGGTGTTTTTAACAGAGCCATGAATGCAGATTTGTAAATTTATTGCAGTGCCATCTGGTTTTTTTTGCAGGAACCGTATTATTGTTGGCTCGTATCTATCTATTGTGGTGGTCACTCCCCGGGAGCTTGCCCTCATAGTCCTAAGGAAAGTGATGAATAGTGGGGGTCAACATGAATAGGTCACAGGGCAGCTGTCCAGGGCTGCCCTGAACTTGATTACCCTACTGGTTTTTAAAGAAGACGGGCACAATGCTGGTTGTTTAAAACCCTCCCTCCCTTCTCTTCACTGCAGCAATAATGAAGTGCCTTTTGCTGCTGTGGTTCATCTGTGGGCGAAGGTGCCTTGTGGGGAAAAGCTGGCAGCAGCAAGGCTGCCACAGTGTACCTCCTGCAAACCTCACATTGGACTCTGCTGTCTTTCTGCAAGCTTCCAGATGGAAGTCCGGGGGAAAAAACATCCCTGTCTGTTACCCCATTCAGACAAGCCCCTTAGCATTTTCAAGAATTCTCCCTCTTACGGTTTTGGCACAGAATATTACCTCAATTCACTCTTACAGACTTGAGATAATTTTCTAAAATTGCATGTAGCACCTAAAACGTGCTCTGGGCACTATTTCAAAATTAAAATAGGCGCAGTCTGATCTTAAGAGTTTAAAGCCAGTACTCAAGAAAACCATGAGAAGCAGAAAGTGGCTGAAGAAGGTAGAGCAAAGGGAAAACAAGAAGTAGCAATTGTTAGTGGTTTACTTTCAATTGGCAGCCTCATCCCCCTGCTTAGGGCTCCTCTCCATGTCTATTTCTCCGCTGCAAAAGTGTTTCTGCCATGCAAGATTGAAGCCCTCTTCTCGAATCATGAGGAAATTTGCATGGTGTGGAGGAAGAGAGGGTCCTTCATCTCCCTGAGTCTCTTTGGGGAAGATGCTGCACTTCAGATTTGCCTTGTGTTGGAGAGCTGTCTGAGGCAGGGCAGTCCTAGTCTATAAAGTTATCCAGTTATTACTGGAGCTGCAGATTGGAAAGCCCCCTGAAATGCTAGAGGTACACCCTTAGCCTTACTTGCCAGATTATTCTTTCTTTTTAAGTTTTTTTTTTTCTCATTATTCTCAAACAACAACAACAAAAAAATAATTTCCATTCCTTTGTGACACCTAGTGCGTGTTACAAAGCTGGCCAAAGCGGGATGTGCTGGAGTCTAAGTTACAATGGGAATGCTGCCTCGTGGCGGAAAGGCCACTGGGCTCTTTGAGCATTAGTGCTAATAGGAATCTGTCACCCCGCCGCATTGCTGCATTCCTCTGTAATTGAGTAAATTGCAAGTGTTGTCTGCTCCCCCCTGCCCTTTGTGTCCATGTCCACTTACCATCCGAAGAACGTGGGCAGTGATAAATAAAGTGCTGAACAGGGCTCCCAGCTCTTTGAAAGCAGCATGTTGCCAGCCCTCTAGTTATATTTCTTTAAGTGTTTATGTTTTTCTGTATTCTTTCTCTTGTGTGGCTGGAACCCTGGGGATCCGAAGCCATGAGAGAGGCCAAGAAGCTAACAAAAGTAGCTGTCCCCTTGTTAGCTTGTTCCTTTCTTCTTTAAAAAACAAGATGAAAACCATCTGGCTCAGGGCATTACATTTTCCTCCCCCATGCACCTCTATAGATTAAGAGTTTCACCTGCAGTGAGGGTTTACATTGATTAGGGAGGGAGCAGTAATTCAAGCCTCCATCCACTTCAGTGGTACTTTGCAGTCTTTAAAGGTGCTGACCCATTGAGTTAAACTGTCAAGGGAGGATAAAAAAGGATCTTCATCCCAGGAGGTAACAGCTGCCAGGTTTTCAACACCTTGCACGCTGCTGGAAAAATGTCACAAATTGTCAATGGAAAGAAAAATCACTTGGCTGCCATCTTCTCTTAATGATACGCCTTATAAAATGAAAGATTTAAGAGTTTAAAAATCAGCAAGTAGCTGTTAGGGGAAAAAAAAATCCTGGGGGGTTTTGAACAATGGGCCCAACAAGATGTATCTTGAAAGACTGCGAATAATGGATCCAAGTTAGAACAGCCGGATCTGATTGGGATGGCCATGGTTATGTCTGCATAGTGGGACAAGAGGGAAGTGAAAGGAGGAGCACAGAAGTCTAACATTACCATGCCTGTATTAAAAAAAAAAAAGTAGGAAAAGTAGTCTGATTCATAAGCCAGTGAACTGCAAGAAGACATACTGTATTTCTGCTCTTCTGAGGACAATTTGTTTTCAAGCAGCTACCAGATGGCTAAATACCACATTTTCTTTTTCTTTTTTTTCCCCCCTTCTTTTCTTTAACAAGAGATCTAGTTTGCCTTGCTCTTTGTTTTTGTTTGTTTTAATGCTTTTACATAGCTGAACAGCTCTGTGGTGTTGGGCATTGTGGCATACTCCTTTTTGTGTTTCTCCCCCTTGTGCATTGATGGATGGGTTTAAAAAAATCTTCAGCTTTAATGTAATTTCAGGTAACGAGCATATTGGACGAAAGCTTTTTGTTTGCGTTGTCTTGAGGTTTTTTGTTTTAAGGGCCTTTTTTTTCCATGTTTGTTTTAGGTAAGTCATTTTAATTGTACTGGGTAATTAGAAGGTACACACAGCCAAGGGAGCTTTGTTATGGTAATTGCTCAAGAAAACCCACTCCCCAACTGCCATTGCCGTGTGTTAAGACACGTCTTCCCTCTAGTGGCAATATTAAGGACTCTGGCTTTCACAGTCAGCAAGGTGTAATTGCAATATGACAAACTGTGCTTTAGGGAAAATCCTGTAAATGATCTAGTTTTTTGTTTGGCTAGTCTTTATTTTGTCTTATGACTTGTTGTGGAGACTATCCTTCCCAAGGCTGGGCTAGGGAAGGCAAAAATTTCATCTTAAGAAAATAGTCGAGGTGGATCCTGGGTAATGTCTTACAGCTTGACTTAATTCTAGTCTTCTTTTTAATTACCTCTTTATAAAAACGTTTTTAAATTTGTTAAGATTACTTAATTCTTTCAGAAGAAGCACCTCATTTGAAATAAATAAATAAATTGCATTTATTTTAAATAGTCCATGTGAAAGACCTTTAAAGGGTAATTAATACAGGTCTCCTAAGACTCTAAATAAGATGAAAGCGATCTTTCCAAATCTGCTGGAGTGATTTGTTTATATAACTTCCCACTTCTGCTGAATTCTTCAGAGTCTAATAACTTTTTTTCTAACCGTTTGGCAATTTGTGCTTAGCTACAAAAGCCCTTGTTCAAAAAGAACAGTTTAATAATCTTTTCCCTGAAAATGACTTGAAGGGAGGGTATGGGTTTTGTCTTTTTGCTGTGTTTTTATTAGTGTTATCTTTCTCTGATAAATCATGTAATTACTAACTATTGGGGGGGAAATCTTATTGAACTCCTGGGTTGCAGCTTCTATTAAAAAGCGGAGCTTTGTTCAGGGACTGGGGATTCTTGGAATGAATGGCCAAAGAAATGGATTTCAGTTGGTAGAAAAGCTGCACACACATGGAGTTCTGCCTGGGGTTGGGGCTTCAGGCTGGTGCTCAGTGTTCATCCAGAGCTGTGCAGACAAGAGTAGAAATGTTTATGTGTTTGTGTCAAAGAGCAGGATCATACTTGCTTTAAAAAGAAAAATGTAACCAAAGACACTTACGGAATGAGATCAGATACAGCTCTATCTTTAGTGAACCATAGTCTAGTGCCTCTGTGGCATTTTAAGCCTTTGGCTGAGAGTGAATACAGCTTTGTGGTTCCCCTGCTTCTGACATGATTTGGTGCTCCCATATATTTGTAGGTTTCTTTTTTTTTCTTTCATTAGAGCTTGTTTGGCTATAGGGCTGCTTAACACTCTTCTCAAACGGCTTTTGCAAGGTTAAAGGAATGCAGCTTGGTAACAAGTTTGTGTCATTTTAAATATATACCTTCCAGTAAATAAGGAGGAGTCTTGCAATCAATCCCTTTTAGTGTGTTATATGTTTCACCTGACAACTAAACCCTCTATTGATTAACCATTACTTTGTTAGATAATCTTGTGTCATTGAAGCCACTGTAAAAATTAAACTCTTTATAATGTTTTACCCTAGCAGCAGTGTGAAAATTGAAAACTTGTTCAGAATTATAGCCAGCTTCCACAAAGAGGGTAGTTTTCAACAAACTGGTTTATGTTTGCATGCTTTATATGCAATATAAAAACATATTAAAGCACTCCAACGCAAAGCTATCTGCCTGTAGCGTTGAACCAGGCTAGCATTTCAGAATACTTTTCCTTGATGAAGAAACCTCTTATTTTGATGAAAGGTGAGGAGAAACTTGAACAGTTTTGGAGCAGAGTAGATGAGATATGTAAAAGGGTCAAGCTTTGAAGGCGGACTTGAGAAATATCTTTCTCTAAGGCTTAGTTTTGGCTTTGATTTTCCTGCTTTTCTTCCAGGTGAGTCAGTGTTCCCATAGGCGTTGGAACAAATGGAAGGAGGTACTCTTACGTTGCTGTGTAGCATCAGACACCATCAAATGTTTCACCTAACATGAAGGGTTCTGTATTATTACTTGATGATATGACATTAATTCTGCTTTCACAATTCACTAGTCTGTTCACCAGACCTGTTCACAATAACGATTAGCATATGAGCAATATCAGATGGAGCCAAATCTCCATGTCCAGCAGCCATTTTGTGTGTCTCAGTAGCCAGTAACTGCTGCCTGCAAAAACCATTTGGAGACTACCAAAAAGCATTTGGAGACTACCATGTAGCACTGCCTTGACAATATATTCTCCAAGCTTCTTACAACCCGGCCTCATGAGCCTGATGCAGCTTCTTTGTAACATTGGCAGTACATTTTTGTTGAGACCTGTCAAGTAGAGTAACATTACCTCTTTTTCCTCTAGACTTTAAGGGAGAACTAGGTTTTCTGTGTTTTGCTTTCAACCCTTTAAAACATACTGTAGAACATGTGTGTGAATCTTCTTTGCCCTCTTTATACATTCCACAAGGCTAATTAAGGCATTCTTCTGTGAGAATTTGAAAATAACAAGAACTTTGTAACTATGAAAAGATAGTAATGTATGTCAAACTGAAGAGTACTTTATTTTTTATTCTCAAATATGCATCCTGATGTGTTGAATCCACAAAATATGCTCTTCTTAGTTTTCCCTTTTTCCCTTTTACTTCTACTGAGAAACAAAGAGCTGCTGAAGGACTAAATGGTCATCTGGTAATTTGGCACATACATAAATCCTTATGTAATAAAATTACTGTGTAAAAGTTGGCTCTTACTGTAAAAGCATGTTCTCCTCTCCTTCTGTAGTTGAAAAGGTTGGGAAGGAGGAGTTCCTTGGCATGTTTTCAAAGGGCAGAGTGGTGTATTGATAGCATGAGAATGCCCAGGTCAGTCAGACCCAGAGTCACCTCATCCATAGCCAACTCCAGCACTGTCAGTGGAAAGTGCTGTTGAATGGGAGCAAGGAAGTCTGGCCTCTTTTGGTGCTTCATTGCCCTCCTGTCCCTGCAGCATCTACTGCTGTTGCGCTAGGGATGTCTGGAAGATATCTGTGCCAAGCATCTGTGGAGCTGCTGTCCATGAGTTTGTTTAGTCCCTTTTTCCACTTCTGATGATGTTTCTCTGCACAATGTCCTGGGGCAAGAAACACCAGAAGTTCACTGCCAACTGTGTGAAGAAGTGTTTCATTTTATCTTCTTTAAATTTATGCTATACTAGTTCTGTCAAATGTCAGTAGTCCTGGTATTGTGGGATTTGACAAACAAGTTATGCTGGAAGTTCAGTTGGTACTCTTGCTGGAGATGTAATGTGTGGGTGAAAGTAATCAAAATTAAGCAATTCACTACAATAATTATTTGTATTTGCATTCTGAAATGTATGTAACTTTTGAATAGTGCATAGTGAACTTCTTTCATTCTCAGAAAATACTGATGTCTCTAGGTTTAGCATTTAGTATTTCACATTTTGTGTTTGGATTGTCTGCTCTTTCCCATTTGTAAATGTGGAGAAAGCCTGTTTCAAGCCCAGCTTTTAAAAAGCTGGCATGCAACCAAGGTTTGTGCATACCTGTCTTGGGAGGAAAAAGACTGACAAGATTTGAGTTCATGGTTCAATTCACAGAGCCACAGACTTCCTTGTTGCTTTCAGTAAATGTTTGTGTGGCTGAGCTTTTGATCTGCAAAGTGGAGTTAGTAGTAACTTTCCTCAATCAGGCCTCATCATAAAACTTAAAGTATGTAGCAGACAAGTTGTGCAGAAATACTGCTTATGGAATTCTAGGAGTTAAATTGCAAGTGAAAAAAAATCAGATTTACAATAAATGGTTTAAATTACACAAATGTGAAAACTGAACAAAGAATCTTACCAACTTTTCATGGTTTTTTGCCTTCACAATCTGGTTGAATTTAACTAATACCATGCCTGTAAAATGAAGTTTGCATGGTATTGTCTGAATGTCAGTGCAAAGCAGATGGTATCGACTTTTGTCTATCAGTTGGGGTGCTATATCCAAGCCCCAGTTTATAGCAGTCTATACCACTCTGATCTTTCTTCTGAGGAGAAAGTTTTATGCATACCAGGATGATGGTTTTATGATGTTGGCAAATATTTGCAAGAGGCAATCAGACTTCTGTTTGCTTGTGGCCTAATCCAGTTTGAGTCTGAGCCTCTCCTGCTGAAAGATGCACTTTGTTCATCTGTGCAGCACCTTGAAAGAATTCATGTGTTTGAATTTTTCAGTTTCTCCTTCTGGGTCTAGAGACAGAAATTGCTTGCTGGCTGCTAGTCAAAGCAGATATCAATGTTGTGACATGTGAGGAGAACTGCTGGAGCCAGAATATTCTGCATTCCTGTCTGTCACTGGTTGTTTTCTGGTTAGAGAGCTAGCTGAGAAATTAAACATGAATGCTAAAGCAATGGAGAAGATAGGGCTTCTGTGCTCTCTTTTGTTTCTGTTTCGTGGTGAACTTTAAAGGAGCTCTATAAACAGGCAAGGTGGAAAGGACTGTGATTTCCCAATTTCTCCAAGAATGTTTGTACTGTGCTGGTCCAGTACAGATCCACCCAAGCCACTATACTGATTTCCCATGGTGTGCAGTAAGGAATGTTTCATGAGGATCATAAGAACTTAGGTGAATAACTCAGTGCCCGTCAGTTGGTGCTTACCTGAGCTGGGGGCTGTTGGGAGCACTGGCTTTGTGGACACATCTCCTACTGTTCAACGTAAACTCCTTTTAATCTCTTTGCATCCTTGCCTCTGACATCCTTTGCCATGTGCCCCTCTCCCAGTTTTTGTGTTGCTGCTGACAACATTTTGCAGAGTCAGGCCTCTGGCAGAGGGGCAAGAGAGGGAGATTGTATTTTGGTTCTTGGCGCTGAGGGAATCTGGCTCTGGCGATGGAGCTTTGGGGCAGAGGGAGAAGTTTAGGAGCCTTATATGCCAGTGTTGTCCACAGGTTTTGTAACCTGTTGCAGGTTTGGGGTTGAAGTCATTACAAATCAAGCAAATGGAAATCATAGCAAGCCCTAAAAAAGCCATCTCCAGAGATTGCCAGTGAGTATTACAGGGAGATAACTGACAGGCAGCTCACTACAAGTCTTTGTGCATCCTCCCATTAAGGCAATCGTAAAATATAATGAACATTAGTATGCTTTACTTAGTGCTCTTGAAAATGTTTTTGTAACAAGTTTAATTTCATTATTTTTCAGCATCTTTCTTGAGGTTTCCCCATACAACTTTTTGAGGTGGCAGCATCTTCTCTGTGGTCCACTTTCTACTCTTGAAACAAATCAAGTTGGTGCTTGCTTTTGGGCTGCCACTTTTGCATGGGAGCATTTTTCTGTAAATGGTGGCTGGTGTATTAATCCCACACTGAAGCTCTTAGATGCAAAGGTGCTGGGGGTGAGGAGAAGAGCCTCAGTTAGAAGCTCCTGAGTTCTTCCGGCATACTAGTTTAAGCAGCCAAGTCAACCAAATTATTTTAAGCCCACTTTGTAAGTATTTTTCGCACTTCCCTCAAAAGGGTGAGAGACTACGAGTGATGCAAAGACTCAGAAGTCTGCAGCCCCAACTGGGGGTCACCTGGGCAAGACAGCATTAAAGAAAAAAGACATTCTACTTTAAAAAAATTTAGAAAGCTTTACATAACTGAGAAAATTAAATACAACAATGAAATGTGGTATGCATTTGCTCCCTTCTGATTATAACCTTCCTTATGTCCTGTGTATTTTACATTTTATATTCTGATAAAGTCGGGTATTTATTCACATTTGATGTACTCTCTGATAACGAGTGTGTAGAAATCATCTTGCTTTAATTATTCCGTTATGCAGCATTTTGTGAAAGAACGAAAACTGAGATGAGATTTTTTCCCATTTTCAAAGGAACAGTGAAGAAAAATCTTTGAATACTGTAAAATTGTACATGGCTTCTCAGAGAACATGCATGCCCTGAACATAGACTTTTGCTATAAACTAGTTTATTTTGCTTTGAAACATTTACATCTTAGAAAAAGGAAATGTTGTAGAGTCGTAGAGTTAGTGTAGGTTCCTGTGCCAAAAATGTGGTGCCTGAAAGAAAATTGTGTTCTTCTATTCATAACCATTTTAATCTTTCTGCAGACCTACAACAGCTGTGCCAGACTGTGCTTAAACCAGGAAACAGTATGTCTAGGAAGCACTGCTATGAAGACTGAAAATTGTGTGGCCAAAGTAAGTAAGAGAATGGCTTTGGTTTTGAGGGATTTTTAGTAAATTGTTCATTGTTAGTCAACAAAAAGTTCTTGTTAAATATTCCGCTTAGGAAAAAATATTTTAAAAAAGAGTAAGTATTTTGGGTAGGCTTTTCTATCCTTCAGTGTAGGATTCTCTTTTGATGTTTTTCTCTGCTGGAAATGATTACTTGAGTTCTGAGCTATGTGGGATTGAAGGGTTCATTCTGCCATACAAGTAATAGGCTTTTCCAGTGGGATGACCTATGCCAGCCGTGCAATTAGCTGTGGCAACTTCAAATGACAAATGCCCAGATATGTATTAGAAATACCGCATGAGAGCTCTGTGTATCATGATTCCCTTTCTGAGCTACCAGAAGGGAGGTGCAAAAAGACTTTTCAATTAAAATACAGTGAACACTGTACTTAAAGGAAAGGGACAAGGGAGATATTGCTGTCAGAATGGTGAGAAAATGAATTTTTAGCCTGTCAGAGAAAAGTAATTTCTTGACAATTAAGGTAGATGTGATTGGAAAAGATGAGGTGCCATTAGCCACCCTCCTTTCTTAGAATTCAGCATAACTAGAGTAAAACAATGTACAGCGTGGTCTGTTTGTGAACGGAGGATATTTGAACCATGATGATGTGTGCAAAGGCTGCATGAAAGATGCATTTAGTCTTGTGCAAGCTTTGTATTTCCACTGAAAGGAAGTTTAGAATGGGCATGCAGGACAGATCAGTGCATGCAGCCATCTGTTACTGAAACCAGCTGGCATTTTGTTGCTCCTCTGTCACCACAAACCTGACCACTCAAAAGCCTGTTTTCTCTTTCAGTTATTATTCCTTGATCTTCTTGAAGTCCATTTCTTTCATACTTTGATTGGTTGTTAAAGGTGCCTTGTCCCTTCAGGGGCCACTTTTGTACTGACCTTTAAGATAATTTCCCAGCTAAATCTTTGCTGGGGTTTTTTGCTGGTGAAATTTGGATGTCCCATTACTTTTGACTCTTGTCAGGGAATTGGCTACCATAGAAGTTTGTAATGGTGCTTGCAGGTGGCTTAGCTCTCATAAACTGTGCTTGACATGCCAGTTACCTTCCACTGGAGAAGCACTTCTGAGAGAAGCTACCAGTCCTGGTACAAAGTTTGATACCAGCATTTCCCTTCTTAACATGACAGGTCTTGCACACTTGCACACTTCCTAAGGTGCTTTATGATGCAGACTAGGTGAAACTCTTCAAGCAGAGCAACTCTGGCTGAGTTGTCTCATCACAGAGCATTGTTCCAATGCCATAAAGCAGCTCACAGCAAGCTCAGGGAGTAAACCCATTCAACCCCATCTGCTCTGTGGTGTCCTGTTTGACCTGATTGCCTCACTAAGGAGCAAGAGTGCATAAGAAGTACTGCTAATTTAGGTGGTGCCTCTTTTAAATAAAATCACATACTTTAACAGCTTCATGTCCTAACTAATACGCTCTCCAAAATTTATGTTTTCAGCAGGTTTGTGGTGAGAGGTGTGGGTAGGGCTTAAGGCAGGAACATCAAAACTTTGTTTCATGCTGTTGAGGATGAGTTTGAGACTTCATCCTGGAAATAAAAAAGTGTATGTTTTTGAAGTATCATGTCTCTATATGCTGTAGGGCAGTATATGTGTATATATACTCTTGGACAGTCTGCCATCATATAGGTATGGAAAACCATATATAAACATATATATGTACATACATACATGCACATACATGTGTATATTTGTGCATCTATCTATCTATCTATCTATCTATCTATCTATCTCTAAAAAAAAACATAAGGACTTTTCTGGGGATATAATTCCTCTAGTGCTTGCTTGCCTGGCTCTTGTACTCCTTCCTTTTGCCTATCTACAAACCAAATGAAGTTGGTTTTAAGAAAGCTTGTCTTTCAAATTCCAGAAGTTTCAAAGCATTTCTAAATCCAACTATCTACATGCAGGTGGTTCAGTGATGGCATAGGCAAATGGCACAACTCTTAAATGTTCCCTAGCTGAAGGGCTTAAATGGGATTTAGGGGGTCCAGAGGCCTTCTCCCACCACATGCACACACCAAGTTTTATCCTCCATGACTGATGTATTTTCTAGCCTTGGACTTTGGAGTGTTTTGTCAGGGAGGTGAATACTGGAAGGTGCTGCAGTTTTCATTGTCTGCAGCACTTTTCCAAATGTAGGGGGTTCCATTTTTTTTTTTTTTTGAAGTTGCATTGAAACACAGGAAGGGTTACTTTGGAAATCATTATTTATTTTTTCTGATTCTGCAGTGCAGTATCAGCCCTGACTGGAATCCACTGTCTGCATTATCAGCTGCTTGTCACATGTGTCAGTCAGTCTGCAAGATGCAATGGTTTTTCTGAAACTAAATTTCTGATTCTGCACCTATTTGCAGAAAAGATAATTGTGTTCTGTTAAGACTGTATTAATGGCATTTGCTGATTGTGTGCTTGACATTTCTAAAAGTTTGTTCAAAGAATGAAATGCAGTTCCCTTGAGGCCACACGTATCAATATTGAGGTATCTTCTCTCAGACTGGAGCACTGCCCATTTGTTAAACTCTCATGTGAACAAGTGCTTCTGTGCAGGACATCCAGTGTAAATTACCAACCTAACAACTGGCATTTTCCTAAAATAAAAGAGAGAAAAACCAGATACACATATTCAGGTGTGGGAAGCAGCATAGTGCCACAGTATTTTGATCAGTCAAGGAAGTTTGTGTTTGTTAGGAGACCTTGTCTGTCTGGTTTGGTGTACAGTGTCATGCTGACTCTGCAGCCAGGTGCTCAGTGCCTTTTGCAAACCTATGAATTAACTGGCTATATTCACACATTTTAAAATAAAGCTAGAATATAATATTCTTATGAATCTTTGTGTCTTATTCTTAGCCTTTCTTTTCTGGTATTTTTCCTCTGAAACTCCATTGATAGGACTCGGACCTGTTTGGGTAAAAACAAACAAGGAGCATTAGAAATTGTTTCAAGTATGTGCATGTTTGACTGAATAGCTGGGATCTTAAATTAAAAATTATACATTGTGATACATAGTTTTCATATGTGTGATCTGTGACATCATTTCTCTTGCATGTGCCAGAGTTTTTCTGTTATTTTTTGGCATCTTTCTGCCCATTGCCTTTTAGTGGTCAACAAATCTGATGTATATTCAAGCTAATGTCTTTTAAAAGGAAATGCAGTCTGTAATTGTGTTTTTTCATGTGTGTGTACACACACAGGCATATATATAGAAACTCCTTTTTGTTTCTTTAGATATCAAAAAATCTCTGCAAGAGGGCTTCTTTTAATGATCCTACTGGTGTGCAACCACAAGCGGACAACTTCCTCAGGAATTGGTGCTAGGTGTTTAAATAAGGTAGAAATGTAGCATGAACCTGGGCTCCAAGGACAGGGTGTTTGATTTTAATGAGGCTTATTGAAATCTGGCCAAATGAGCATCTGTTCCTATTGTTTGTTCCATATTTTGTAAGCCAGTATCTTCAGGCAGATAATGGTGTTGGTGTGTGCTTCATCCTCAATTAGAGAGGGACATAGTTAAAAGTCCCCTGGCATCTGGTATGTCACTAGGATTCTTTTGATGCTCCTGGGTGTGCAAACAAGTTTCTCTTCTGTTCTGTACCCAGGAAACCTTTCTGTGGTGACCTTCACACTTTCTGTTTGATGTGTGGTGGGGGATGCTCTGGTGTATCTCCAGTCTCCTTGGCTGAGTATTTGCTTGGATGAATTGTGTACAGTCCTGTTTTCAACAGAGGTCTTGCCTTTGCACACCTTTATGTGGTGTGTTAGGTCTGAGTTTTGCTGTTTGCTTCAAGTTTGTTAAATTTTGCATTACCCTGGATCCTAGAAATACCCTTTTGATTCCAAGTGCTTTTTCCTTTCCCAGGAGGAGATTGATGTATAGCTGATCTCAGAGTTCTTCAGTCAATACCCATTTCCTCCATTCATTAGATAGGTCTTACTGTTTGTTAACTCCTGCCGTTGGTTCCAGTTCAGCTGTATCTCCTGTACAAAGGAGCGTTCTCAGTTTCATTTTGCACTTTGAATTCTTTCCTACTTTTGCCAGAGACAGGCACCCTATGGCATCCCTGCAAGAGAGCACTCATGAGACACCTTCAAAATGGCATGCAGCACCCCCAGGTTTCTTCATAGTTCTGGACTCAGCAGCAGCAGCTGGGAGAAGTTCTCTGCCTCTGCCATGATCTAAGTAAAATTGGAAGAAAAAAAATATAGTCATGCATACCACCCTTGAAAAATCAGACTTTTGTTTCAGACTAAGCACTGCTTGCTACTCACATAACTGGTCCTACCTTGTTTTTTTAAGGTCCTGGCAAACTAAGGGACTTCTCAGGGTCTTTTAATCATTTTCTGTCTTTCAGGGAATCTTTGCAGTTCATCATACTTCTAAAGGTGGGACAGAGCTCTAATGTGCTTAATTTTGGTAACACAGAACAGGCCTTGGCCCTTCCAGAATGCTATGTGAAATTTCCTTTCAAAGATGCATCTTATTATTTAGCTATAGCTACACATTTACACTCTAGGGTGATTCAGCTAAAGCAAGGAGTGGTGGAAGTAGCTGGTAATTGAAATCTTCTTTCCTTTGTCAGTTCTTTCTGCATCACTACTTTTGAATTTTTAGAACAAACATTGTCTGCACAATAACAACATTAAGTCTGGAATTTTTATATGAATTTAAAGGAGCAGCCACAAGCACTCTTTAATAAAGAAGCATTTAGGGTTCCAGGCTGGATGTTCCAGTTGGCAGTAGGACAAATTGATCTGAAGATGTCCCTCTTGTACTCTCAAGTCCCTTTATGTCACAGATTGATGGCTCTTTTTTTCCAGAGTGTGTGTCTGCATTTACTTTGCATGAATAGCACTACCAGCTCAGAGTTCTGCTGTGATATACCACTGAGTCAGTGCATCTTCAGATAATGCATAGTTTTCTAATGTTTTTGAAGCCTTTCCAGTCCCTGAGATTGAAATTAGAGCAATTTAATCATGAACAAATATTATTTGACTAGCAACTTTCAGTTTTGAGATATTTGTTCTGCTGTTTTAAGAAGAAAGTATGAAAGTTTCTCTATAATGATGGAGAGGGACTGTCAGTGGATGTGCTTCCAGCCCCAAATCCCTCAATAAAGTGTCCTCTACTGTGTCTTGGATATACCTTTCTCTGGGAGGGACAGCAGTGTCTGAGGTTGTTGCAAACTGGATAAACACCACCTGAGCCACTGGCTGATAGATATGTAAGCATGTCATTTTACCCTTCTGTTGGAGGTATTCTCTCTGTAATGAGAATTGTGTGAATGGCAGGCATTGTAGGGATATTGCTGGGAGTACTTAACATGCAAAAGGTGCTTTGAAAGGGAATTCTCAGACAGCAGAAGTAGAAAATGGCTTCGGAGTTTTATCTAAAAGCCTTGCCCTAATGATGATTTTCCTGTCACAAATATGACTGCTTTTATCTTCCTTGCTAGTTCATCTCTCTTTTTTTAGGTCAAGACAATCTTTATGCTTTAGCTTCATCTTGGTCTAATAACCTCTTTGCAAATGATGGAGAAAGAAATGTGATATTCCTGCTCCCCCCACTCCACCCCACCATACACATTCTCCAGATTTTGATAGACTTGTTTTATTTATTTCCAAAATTATATCCGCAGGAAACAAGCTGTTTAAATTCAGATTATGCTGAAGCAAAATGGTCCTGGTATGAGAAGCAACGTGCTGTTTTATGAGCACAGAGTCCCTTTTCTCATAACTGATTGATAGTAAATATTTTCCTGAAGAATTATTGCCAACCATGAACAGTGCAACTGTTTCACTTTTTTTTTCTGTGCTACTTGCTGTACCAGCCATTGTCTGTAATTAAGATCTACAATTCACAATGCAGACGTTTGCACTTCCTCTGGGTCTGAGCTATTTATAAGGCATTTCAGCTGTTCAGAGTTTCTTTTGAGTGTTAAACTATGTGTAAACAGGCTTCTTTAGTCTTCAGTTACGCAAACATTGTGGAGTGGTTGTCATTTCTGCTTCTCTTACCACCCAAAATGACTTTGCATGTCAATGAAACCACAAATTAAAAAAGAATTACACTTGGGGTTTTTTTTAATGCAACAGAGACTTTGAAGAAATAGCAATATAAAAGCTAACTCATACATTGCTTTGTAGCTGAGGGTCTCTTAAGCATATTATGGAGATCAGTTCTCACAGGCAAAATCTTGATATGAAGAATCATTTTCAAAGTTTGGTCAACTCAATGGAGATGTTTCTACATTTTGGACTCCATGGTTTGGAATCTTGATAAAGCAAATTACATTACATTTCGGATTGAGTTCAGTAAATACTGGAAGGTCCCCCCACAGATGTTAGAAACTTCATCTCATGTTTGAGGGGTGTCAAGGAAGAGTTTTCTTGTGGTGATGACAGTCAAGCTGGAGCGGGTTACTTGCGGAGGGTCTGCAGCCTCCATCCTTGGAGATTTACAAGACCAGGCTAAATGAAACCATGAGTTCCTTAATCTGACTTCATACAGCGCCCTGCTTTGAGCAGGAGGCTGAGCTGGACAACTGCAGGGGTCTCTTCTAAATGAAACTTGGAATCCTCTCAGTGTACAGACAGTGAAGCTGTAATAGAAGTCTTGTAAAATGTAGAACTTGACCTGGCATCCTTAGTCAAAATTCCTCTGCGACTGTATTATGTGTAGGAACACATGCTGTTGTTCCTTGCTGTGTTTGCTGTTTTGGTGATGGGTACTCTGCATAAAGAATTACAGCCTTGAGGTCTTCATTCCAGATCCATCACATCAAGCTTCTAAGAAGTGTTTGCCAGAATAAGTGTTACAACCAAACTGGACTTGCATTTACAAAGTACTTTAGGATCCTTCATGCCGGAAATGTGAGACAGTTTGGGATCGAAGTCATAGGTGGCTTTGGTGATAAATGGTGGCAGACATGGGAAGCATTGCTTTTTAAGAGTGCTGCAGTGACAGCACCCTCAGGTGGTACAGAATACACGACATTAGATGTATTTTTAGTATTTTTCAAATACAAGAATTAAAAAAGTTGTTTGAAAATATGTCCAATTCTTCTGCTAAAGCTTGTGGTATGAAATGCTGTAATAGCAGTTTCCTAGTGTAGCCCACTGCAGGGAAGCCACTGATGTGGCCAAGTATCACATTTCAGAAGACAGAGTGAGTTCTGAGTTGAGCCTAGTAAGAGAGCACCCAAAAATGAGGCTGTTTTTGTAGCGTGACGGGGATTAAGGTGGGGTGGGCTCCAACATCTTGGCTGTTGGGAGCGGGCAGGGGAGGGAGGCAGCGAGGAGCGGGTTCATGGCGAGGCGCGCACTGCAGCACTGCCCAGTGGTGCATGCCGGATCACCCGCACGCAGAGATCACATGGCTCCTCCAAAAGTCAAACGATCAATTCGCCTCGTTTTGGCTCTGTACTTAATGCACAAACAGTGCGATCTGCAGGGCTGTAATTGCATTGTTAGGGCCAAGGAACAAGCCTGTGCCTTTTCAGCAGACAGCTGGCAGGGAAAGAGGCATGTTGTTAGGAAAGAGAGAGGCAAGGCAAATAAAATTACTGCTAACGCTCAGAGATCGGCAGGAGTCCTACTTGCCTAATCTTACCGGTGGGAGCAAGCGGCTGTTGTAATCCAATTATAGCAGCATAAGCAATTTGTTAGACACTCCGCATAATGTAACAATTTCCCAATAAACTCTGACTTGTAATAACGTCGGCAAGAGCCCACATAAATCTGCCCGAATGGTGGGGGCTGGAGTGTTCGGCTGGGGGCTTGTAATTTGTGCCATCAGCACGTTTTGTGGAGTGTGGTGTGGTGCAGTCTTTCAGTGCAGGAATTTTAAGAGGAAAAGCATGGCACGCCCCTCCAAGAGATCTCCATTAGCAAGGGTCAAAAGAGATGCCAAACAAAGCTAGGAGGTGGCTTTTCTAAGAGGGAAGAAAAACCAAACCCCAAACGCATGGCCATAGCTGATGAGGATTTAAAAAATATTAAAAAGCAGTAATGAAAATTGTAGTATTTTAAATTACATCAGAGGGAGGAGGGGGAACTAGAATTACCTCTGTTTTGGAGGCGGGGGGAGGAGAATACCCTTCTTCATATTTAAGCCATTTAAATATTAAAGAAGAAGCTCAAATCTTGAAAAGGATGCTCTGTGCTTACAAGACAGAGAAACCAGAGATGCTGTCCCAAGCAATTCGTAATCGACAAAGGAAAAAATTAAACCTTTTCTACTATCCAGTTACTCTCCCGTTGTCTTTCTTGCAGCTCCTAGCTGGCTTCATGCATATTGGCACAGCATCTTGATGATGCATCTGAGAGATAAAACGTAGGTCTAGAACCATTCACTTTGAGCGTACCCCAGTGAATTTAACTTTTTTGGCACAATGATGAATGTCCCCTCTGGTTCATGCAGATCTACACAAAGAACTAATCTAATTTAGATATTATTTAAAAGTAAAATCAGTCTGCTGTGCTCTGCCTGTCACTCTTGGAGTACATTGCCAGTTAGAGCATCGTAGACGCCAGTTAAGGGTTTATGTTTAGCAAGATTTAAGGTATCATATTTCTGTTAATCCCATTATTTAGCATTTCCCTGTGCTAAGATGCAGATAGGCAGCAAGCAAAATAATGTAGCACCCTTTAAATACAACATAGGGACAGTGAGAGGTCCAGAATTTTCAGCGTTTTTTAAACAGTGCTGTGGTGTAAAATTTCCTGACTTCATACTGCTAACAATACTTTATTCATTTCTTAGCTCTGGGATCCTGTGAGGCTTTAGTGTGGAGTGACATTTCTGAATGTGTTCCCAAATTGTGGCTGCATAACGCCTTTGCGTAGGGTAAAAAGTAGCTCCCAGCCATACAAAAGAGTTTCTCTTATTTGGACCTTCTTCTCTCAGACCCTGTGTTTTGATGCTGGGCTAAGCAGGTTCCTTTGCTTAGCCAAGAAAAAACCCTACAGAAAACCAAACCCAATACTAAATCACTGACCTTGTACATACAGCTCATACAATCATGCCTGTACCATGTCTGCCTTTATGGTAGTACTGTATTTTGTGTGATTATGGGGTGTATTTACATATTCACCTGCCATACTAGTCCTGAGATGATTTTTATTTAAACTGTAGAAGAGTAGCTGAGACATGCACGCAGGCTGCCGTGCAGATAATGCTGCATATTTTGCCCTTCCTTATGTGGAAGTCAAGCTTCCATTGTTCTTAATCTTTGTTGTCTGCCAGGGTATCAAGATAACAGGCTGAGACAGCGAGCATTTCCAAAACTATCCTAATAAATATTTTCTTGCTACATAAGTGCACCTTAAAAAGTGTGTTTAAAGGGGACAGGTATTATCTTAGTTTACCGAAGCTGAATCAATAAACTGCAGTGCTTCTAATAAAGCCACTCAGTGTCTGGGTTTAACTAATGGCTGATTTTCACGGCTTTGACAGTGAGCTGTGTGCGTTATTTTCTCCTGATATTGTAAAAATAATGAGAGCAAATTAGAACAATCAGTTTACCCCGATAGCTGCTGATTGGAGGTGATGGGCAATATGGCAGCGGGTAATCCATCTTCGGGCTCCTGTCACATTAACTTCAGCAGTGTGGAAAAGATCAGGCGGAGCGAGTGGGAATCCTGCCCAATCAGAAAGCTGAAATTAATGAGAAGAGCATTGTTCTGTGATCAACCTTTTAATTAGCAAGACTGGAGATGGAGGGAGTGATGAAGCTGGCAGCACAGCTGCACAATGTTGGGCATGTTTTCGGCGAGGGGGAGGAAAAACATGGGTTTTAAATTACCCCTTCTGTGCTCCCTGTACACCAGCAGTGTGTCTTCATTCTAACCCCCTTAAAAGATCTTAATAAACAGCCACATCCAGGTTAATATTGCAAACGTGGCTGTTACTAATGAGTAGTTTCGAAGTAGGTCGTTTCAGGGGTCATTTAGGAAAATGTTGATCACTGTTTACAAAAACGAGAGAGAGAGATGAGAGAGACAGGGTCTGGTGTTAAAGTTTCACTGCATCAAGGAAAGAAGAGGAGGGAGATGGATAAAATTAGAGTAAGGGACTGCCTGTTTTAATACTCCTCTCCTTATTTAGTATATGTTTGAAATATGATTCCTCAGCATATATTTGAAACAAGACTCCTCAGTTAAAAATACTGTGTGCCATGTGGCTTTCAGTAGCAAAAAAAGAGGAGACATCAAATACTGGGTTGATTTCCTAATGCTCCTTTTTGTTGTTTTTTCTTCTAATGTGTTTTTTTGCCCCAGTATTTTTTGTTTATTCACTTAACAACAAGTTATAATGAAATATATTTGACTGCTGTAATTGCTAAAATTGACTTGATTTTTTTTCCTGGTGGTTTGAGAAAATCACAGTTTTCTCAAGTGCATTCTAAAAACAGATACTGGTGTTAATGGCTGTCAGTCCTGAATACCAGTCTTAGCGAAATCTTTATTTTTGTAAAGGGAGAAAAATAATCTGGAGGGGGAAAAGTGATATTACAGAGCAATTTCTGGAAAGGAAAATAAGAAATGTTAGAAAATAATATTTATGTTTACAGTGGGAATGCAGCTCCTTCTGATTACCACAGTTCCTGTTTTTCCTTCCTTGCTCTCTGTATCGTTGTTTTCAGACAATTCTTTTCTCCTTCCCCGCAATACCCGAAGAAGTTGTGGTAGAAGAGTGAGGCTCCATCACACCGTGCTCAGCGACTGTGCTGCTTTCCTTTCATTTTTCCAGTCAGAACACAGGCTCTCTTTATTTTGAGGTATTCCACTTTGTGATGCTGAGCAGCAAATGAACTCTTTTCAGTTTGCAGGCGGAGGCAGAAGCCAGTGCCCTGCACGCAGCGAGCTGTACGGGCTGGGTGGGTGAGTTCTGAGCTCACTCCCACCAGCAGCTCCGTGCTGCCTGCTTTGGGTGGGCAGCACTGAGCTGGGGAGGAAAGCTGCTCTGGGTGAGCTGGGCTCCTTTGGGGTTCACTTCCAGGAGATCTCACCATCTTTGCTTACTGTAGTATTTGGGATATTCCAAGTTTTGTAAGAGCTATGTAATCTTTTCTCCTCAGCCCTCTTTATAAAATCAGGGCTTTGTATGAGTTTGGTGGTATCCACATAGCTTTTATAAGCCAAAAGACACTGCATCTCCACACAGAAGTTAACCTGGTAAAACAGACTTTTTGTGCTATCTAACCAGTTGTATTTCTAATATAATAATGAGTGGGGCTTGCAGTTCTGCTTGTAAAGGTTGTCTTAATATTTTCATTTGTAAGAAACAGTTCCAATTTTCTAAAACTTTTTCACTATTTAACCCTTCAAAGTAACATTTTGTTTCAGCTTCCCACTCCCTGCAGCCTAAGGCAGAAAAAAAATTTGGCGTGTGGTATGAACTGTATTCACTTAACAAACAGCTGTTCAATATTTTATTTTATTCGTATTGCTTGTTCTGTGCCCCAGGCTGTATTTATTGCATGCCTTTCAAGTCCTGGTCAGAATATGGAAATAGGGACTGCCTCCTGGGGGTTTCCCCTACACTTTCAGTGCTTCACAAACCTTAATTAATCCTTCCAGTGTTTCATGGGGGAAGTGTTGGAGTCACAGCATCCCTTTTTTGCAGAGAAGTTCAGAAGTTATTTTAACAACTGAAATTTAGGAAGGAAATAGTTTATTTGTAGTAAGCAATGAGGTCTCGCAGGAGGAATATTTGATTAGGAATTATAACACCAGATTTTGAGATATCTTTTGTCTTTGCCATATTCTGCTTTTCTGTCTCAGTTCTTTCATCTGTAGAAGGGTAATGCTGCTTAACATTTCCTCGTTAGACTTTTGGGAATCTAGAAATGTATCAGTTGAAGCATTTTTTGTATTTAAACACTGTTTTTATTTATATGCACCTCATGTTGATTTGGGCTCTGTTGTTTTGGCATCTTCTCTCATCCCAGGACCACGTACATTTTTAAGGGCTGTGTTAGGCATACATCTTGGGAAAGATGCACTTACCAATGGTTACATTCTAATGGCAGTCAAATATGATCCTTGTGGGAGGCAAGGGGAAAGTCAAAGAGAAAGTAGACAGTTACTAAGCCAAACATTCTTGTGGCATAAAACACCAAAAGCTCTCAACGCCTCCTGTTCTCCTTTAATAAAACTGAAGACCCAGTAAATTATTCCACAGCTGCTTAAATCAGTTTGTCAGCTTCCAAACAGATTCCCCTGTGGGCGGAAACCAAGTGGTAAATTCTTGCCCCAAAGTAATCATACTGCAGGAGAATAACTGGAAAGATGAAATGTGTTGCAGAATCCACTTTAAGTATGGAGCTTACCACCATGACTCTGTAATGGGATGTCCCAACTTGGGGTATAATATCATAAATACTGTAAATATGCCATTTGTGAACTAATAGGCAGCCTTGGGATTGTTAATGTTTGTATATATGTTAAAATGAACGTAGAGCCAATATTAATTCTTTTTTAACCTAGTAAAATAATTTATTCTAGCTCTTGGCTGGGTTTTGCAAATGTATGTTTTTATCAGGGGTTAATTTCTTGGTTGGGTCTATCTTTTACTTCATCCAATTATAATTTCATTCTTTGCTCTCTGAGGTCTAGCAAACTGTCTACTAGCTGTTGACAGAATATCAGCAACATTTTTTTAAATTCCTCTCTTTTTAAAATTTTCTATAAAAACTGTGTTAAACAGAATTACAATTTTCAGACTCAATTTAGCCTGATTTTTGCACATTGAAAAATAACAGCAAATTTCATATATCAAAAGGTTTTGTATGTTTTTTGTAGCTATATTAGTAATACCCTTCTTTATACTCTTTTACATATAGTAATACTCTTCCACAGAAATCCTTCTTTTCTTAATGCAGTAGTATTTATTCTAGGTGAAACACTTTAAAATTTGAGATTCAAAATTTTCATTTGATTTTAACTGTCCCTTCTCATAAGAGCAGTATGAGTCAATGTGTGATAATAGTAATTTTATTTCTTGAGTAGTCAAACATCGTATCTGTTCTATAAAGAGTAAGTATGTTAAACTCATTTTATTAATAACTTTAAAACACAAGGATAACATTTACTTTGAGAGAAATAACTTTGTAAACTTATTAAGGGTTTTTTTGTTAGCTAAACAGTTACTTATAAACTGTTCCAGAATGTAATTTATCTTTAATGCATATTTTAAAGTGCTAGTTCCTGAAATAGTCTTGTAGTTCCCATGAAGATGTGTCAGAGAAATGTGAATTTATGCATTACATAGGTAAGTTATCAGTTGGGAAATGGGGGCATAACTGTTGATTCTGCAGTCTCGTATCCTACAGTAATGCTCAATAGAGTAAAGCAGTTCTCACAGGACAACCTGATGTTTACTTCCAAATATGTAATTCTCGTAGGACAGTGTTCTTGTAGGACAGCAGTTCTCGTAGGACAACCTGATATTTACTTCCAAATACGTGATTACCTTTATTACTGGGCACTTGTTACTATAGTAGCTTCTTTGGATCAAGTACTGACAGGTGGAACCCCTTCAAATATGAAAAATCAGATCAACACACTTCAAATTCTGTCCTCAGGTGGAGACACATTTTCTTTCAGAGTTTCCTGATACTGCACTAAAGAACTTTTCATCTTATGTGGGACCTCAAGTGACTCAACATAAATAGTTTGTGTGGAGGTCAGACACTTGCCTCCATCTCCATTCTCTCAAAGTAAATCACTATCAGCTGTCTGGAGAGGTTTTGATGGTTGTAAGAGTTGATTTGGAGTCATACTGGGATCCAGCTGGAACCTGAGCTTTTGCTCTTTGCAATCTCAGGAATTTTCAGATAGCCACTGCAGTCTATACCCACATAACTGGTCAGTTAAAGGCATGAGACAGTAACAAATTGAAATAAACCATGTAACTTTTCTTCTAATTGTGAAAGCAATAGACAATTGGCCCTGGAGAAAAATGGAGTTCGTAGTTGCAGCATCTTGCTGCCCAGCAGATCGTGGCCTGATCTTCCCAGTAAGTGACTTGAAGGCAACTCCTCCAGTAGAAGTGCCATATCAGGATCTCTAAGGTCACTTGCATTACTCACATCTGGATCTTCATCTGCCATCCAGACATCACATAAATGAAGAACTTAAAGGTTTGTCCCAGATCCTGTGAGAGTTTACCTGGGGGCAGTGAAGGTAGGAAAAGAGATATTCTCTGTTCCCATGTAATACATTTATTATAAATGTATCAGACACCATGAGGGATATCCTCTGTAAACCAGTGACAAACACAGTGAATATGGCCTCAGGGCAATCTGAAGTTACCTGGGAGTTTCCTAGAGGCAAGATTGATGGATAAAACCTCACAAGAATAGGTGCTATTCCTGTGTGTCATGTGCAACTCAGCAGTTCAGCACATGGTGGAAAGGTGTAGGTTGTACATTCCATAAATCTCAGATAGGCTCAAGCTCACTGGGCACTTGCCAGACTGAAAATTGACAGCTCTTCCAGTCATTAATGAGAGGAATGAAGCCCCATCTTTGTGTATTAACAAAGTGGAGTGCACAGTCCCATCAATGTTCTCATTCAAAGTCAGTTTGCTCAGCTGACAATCAGCAAGTTTGCATCTGTGCCTTTTCAGGTTTGCTCTGAGCTGTGAATGATGAATGTCTCTTGCAAAACAAGACATTACCAGCCTTGTTACACCAGAAGGGCTGGAAGGAAGATCCAGGGAACTACAGGCACCAAGTCTGACCTTGGTGCTGGGGAAGGTCATGGAACAGATCATCTTCAGTGCCATCGCGGGGCACATATGGGACAAACAGGTGATCAGGTCCAGTCAGTGTGGGCTTTGAGGGGCAAGTTCCTGCTTGTCCAGCCTGATCTGTGGTAAGGGAAGGGCTGTGAATGTATCTACCGAGACTTCAGTAAAGCCTTTGATGTCATGTCCTGCAGCATTTTCATGGAGAAGCTGGCCAAGCCCAAAGAGTGGTGGTGAATGGAGTCAGATGCAGCTGGTCACCAGTTACCAGTAGTGCTCCCCAGGGCTCAGTATTGGGGCCAGTTCTGTTTAGTATCTCTATAAACAATATGGACAAGGGGATCGAGTGTATCCTCAGTAAATTTACAGATGACACTTAATTGGGTGGAGTGTTGGTCTTCTTGAAGGTAGGAAGGCTCTGCAGAGGGATCTCTGGATCTCTGACTGGCTGGGTCAATGTACTAAGGCCAACTATGAGAATCAGGAAATTGAAGTGCCAGGTCCTGCACCTGGATCACAACAATCCCACACAGAGCTGCAGGCTGGGGCAGCATGGCTGAAAACTGCCCTGCAGAAAAGGAGCTGTGGGTATTGGTCAACAGCAGCTGATCATGAGCCAGCAGTTGCCCAGGTGGCCAGGAAGGCCAGTGGTATCCTGGCTTGTATCAGAAGTAGTGTGGTTGGCAGGACCAGGACACTGATCATCCCCCTGTACTCAGAACTGGTGAGACTGCACCTCAAATTCCAAGTTTTGGACCCCTTACTGCAAGAAAAATATTGAGGTGCTGGAGTGAGTCCAGAGAAGGGCAACAGAGCTAATGAAGGGTCTGGAGCACAAGTGCTGTGAGGAGTGGCTGAGGGAGCTGGGGATGTTTAGCCTGGACAAAAGGAATCTCAAAGGCACCTTATTGTTCTCTACAGCTGCCTGAGAGGAGGGTGTAAAAAAGTGAGAGTCACCCTCTCCTCCCAAGTAACAAGCAACAGGACAAGAGGAAATGGCCTCGAGTTGTGCAGGGAAGATTTAGATTGGCTATTATAAGAACATTTTTCACAGAAAATTTTATGGAGCACTTGAAGCTGCCCAGGGAAGCTGAGTCACAGACCTGGAGGTATTCAAAAGGCTTGTATATGTGGTATTTAGTTTAGTGGTGGACTTGGCAATATTAACAGATAGACTTGATGATCTTGGAGGTATTTTCCAATCTCCATGACTCTATGATTCCACCTTCTGGGACCTTGCAGGTCACTGGTTCCAGCCTCTTGTCTTGTAGATACTACTTTGTCCCTTTAGTGAACTTACTTAGTTACTACAGTCAGTTAAGGTCTGGTCTGCAGTCTTTTTTTCCACTGTTTCCATCAGAAGATTTTTCCAGGACCCAGTTGTTCTAATAACTGGAAATCCCCAGCTAGAGTTTCCAAGCTACTTCATTCATGGAGAGATTGTACCACTGGTTCTTTGTTTCTTCCTTTTTTTTTAATAGTTCTTGTTCCATTTTTGATGTTTATCCACATATAGTTTTAGAGAGCTGTCATACCCACTTTGTTTTATTAGGACAAATTGAATGGTCCTTAAGAGTTGTATGATTTAAGAAATGGAAGAGAAAATATGTTTGAGCATTTGTGGGGTTGAGGACTTTGTTTTCTAGGAAGAATTTATTTATGTTTACTTTTCTGATCACTCTCTTTTAGGCAAAAGTTGTCACATTATTGCTCTGACCTGTACTTCAGGTATTGACAGGCTTACATACATGTAAAGATTTAATCCTTCTGGCTGATGCAATGACACAGCCTGCATCCTTCTAAAAGGAAGAGTGAGCTTGGACTAATCACTGCATCCTTCAACTTGTTATTGTCAGGTATCATGATCCCTTGATTTTCCTGGAATATTGTTCTGCCCTGTGCAGTACTCAGCAAATACTACTGCTTGACTGGAATACAGAATCATCAGTAGTCACTGCCACTAATTGGCAGATTTTAAAATTTATTGTTTTCTCGGAGGGAACTTGTAATGGGAAATAACTCATGTTGTGCAGTAAAAGCAACTGTTCCATATTTTCCTTCATGTATATTTAACACAATCTGTAATTTACAAAAATAGATTTGAATTAGTCTGCCTGTGGAAGCTCATACCTAAGATAACTTCAGCAAGGCAGGCCTTGTTGCTTGTAACCGATGGCTTTGTTGAGGCTGCAGCTTGGAGGGAGACAGCAGTAGTCACTGTATGCATTGCTGAGCCTTACTGTTGAGGAAAACTAAAAATGAGCAGCAAAGTAGTTGTGTTCACAGTCCTGAAAATAGTATTCTAAGTGGCTGCATTTTTTTTAATTTTACCATAATAATGAATCTTGTCAGGCAAATAGTCCTTACCTGCTCGACTCGTAGTTAGGCTGTTTGCCTATGCCCAGCAGGCAAAGTTGCCTTCATGATGCCCTGAATTTGTGAAATACAATTGGTCTATACTAAATGTGTGTGCACAGGTTCAGATTCAACTGTCTTCTCATAATATTAAAGTCTTAAAAACTCCTGTTGCTGCTCAACACATGATGAAACCTTTGTAGCAGCGACAACAAACTGAGAATTCAGTTAAAACAAGACTAAAATATTTCAGCATTGTTTTTTTCTGATCTCACTTCTCTCACTTTAAACAACTGCTTTGTTTAGACTAACGTTCATTTAGAAGAAAATAAAAGTGAAAACCACTTAACAACTATACTACAAAAAATTAGATGGTTAATTAACTAAGACTTGTAATTTCTTAGCAAAGAAAGCTCCCTCTCTGACAAGTAAACCTTCCTTATACGTCTTTGATTGTAGGTAATAAAAATGTTCTTAATTAATGCCAATTATGTACATTTGTTGTTTTCTTTCAAGTCACTGTATTCTAGAAAATTGTGTGAACTACAGAGCTGAATCAGGTTGTTCCCTGCCATGTTGATTTAGATCTGTCAGGCATATTCTGGATCATAATTTGTAATCCCAAATAGTTCTGAGGTGGGTTGTAATGGGAGTATTTCAAGGTTCAATTTAGAAGACTGCAGATGATTAGACTTCACAGGCAGTTAATTAATTGTAAAACCTGAGTTTTGAAACCGGTTCAGGTTGTAAGTGAAGATCTGTTTGGAATTTAATAATTTGTGGAGAGCATTGGCTGAAGTTCCTAGAGAACACAAGCATCATAAAAAAGTCAATAGTTTTTGAAATTTTTTTAATAGTTGGACGGATGTAACTGAAAGTCAGTATTGGATGTCTGAACAGATGAATTCTGCTTGCTCTCAGATTGTAAAGCCAGAGGGCAGGTATATCTGCAGTACTCTTGAAGAACCTGGTCTTTAGTGGCTGCAAAAAATGAACAGCAAAGGCTTGTGAATCCTACAGTTGGAAAGTTATTAAAAAATAATTGTCTGTAGAGCCTCTTTTTAAAAGACTTCCAGATTTTGCTTATGATAAATTGAATACATCAACATCTGACAATTGTAACTATCCAAAAGCCTGTTAAGTGTATAGGAACTGTGATAGAGAGGTTAGAAATACAGAGTCACTTAAGTTGAAAAAGACCTTAGGAGGTCCAGTCTTCTGCTCACAGCAGAATAGTCAATATTGAATTTATAACTCCCAAGTAAGCTCCACTGCCAGGAACCTGCTTCTCCTGGGTTTTGCATCTTCAGAACATCTGACTGCAATCTGAGGTCTCAAACTGCACCAAGAAATGAAGCCAGCATCTGCTTTGCATAAGAAGGGCTACATTTTGCCCTAGCTGTTGCCTGCCTATATCTCCTAAGATAGCACCAAGGACCCACATCAAGTTATGTAGCCTTGAAGTAACAAATACACAAAGCCAGCTGCAAGCTGTTTTCCTAAAAGGAAGGGAAATATATTGCTGCTAATATACAGAAGTGATCACAGATCTGAAAAGTTTCAGTACTTGGTTGCTGTGGGGGAACTGCTGCTGCTGCCTTCCTGCTGCGTGGTCAGCACCACCTTTTACCTGTCTCATTCAGACCTAAGCCGCAGCTCTGTGGAGGTGGGGGGAGAACAGATGGGTTGTGGTGTCAGCCCAAGAGACACCCAGCTGAAGGTCAGCAGCCCAACCAACAAATCTGCAACTACAGAGATCTTGCTTTCACTTGAGATGTCCTTTCACTGCTGCTGGACAGGTCAGATGTCACACTAATCCTTTCCTGCCACATGCAGGAGGTGTGGGGAGAGAGAAGTTGTCGCCAGTGCTTTTCTACAAGTCCTCTTAAAGGGATAAAAGGAATGGGCTTGGATGACATCTGTACTGCAGAAGGAAGGTCTGTGTGTCAGGATTTGGGTGCAGCAGCAGGACTGTGTACAGAGTTCGGGCCCAAAATGGCAAGGACAGCTGACAGATGGGGCTGAGGGACATCAGCAGGCGATGTTGGGAAGTTTTGGTCAGGTGCTTCTGTAATCTACTCGGGTCTAGTTACTTCTAGTCTTTCTTATTGGACTTGTCAGAGACATAAAAACGTAGCTGTGGATAGCCTAGCACATCCTACTGTATTTCCTCATCTCTGTCACATACAAATATTAAAATCACAAACTTCTAAACCCAGGCGATGTTCTGAAGTCCCCCGGTGGTTACACATCAGAATTGCTGTGATGACTAAAGAAACTCACCTAAAGCATATCCTCCCTAGGGCACTTACCTTCGGGATGAGAGTTGTTGCCGTGTCTGTATTGATTTTGGAGTGGTAGCTGGGTGTTTCAGTTTGAGAAAACTCAACGTGAATTTTTTCATAACACTCGCCTTTTGGTTCTGCTTTGGAAGGCTGTGGAAACAATTAGTACTGCTGCATTTTCTCTAACTGGTGAAGTGAGACCATGCCTTTACTAATGAATCTGTTTTCTTTAGCTTTCACATGACAGATTTGTTTGCTGACACTTGAGAGAAAGTTTACACTTGTATGGTGTGGTGTCACTTTGTGACATTGCCCTCAATCAGCACCTTTGGTGCTGGGGCTTCCTTCCCAGCATTAAGCAGTGCTTTGTCTTTGTGTGAAGTGTGTTGGGACACATCTATTTAACTGGTAGACTTGTGAAATGGAGTGGCTTGCCTATGGCAGCACAGGAAGGGAGTGGGAGAGTTAGGAATAAAACTCAAAAGACTTGGCTCCCATTTCCCTTTCTCATTTTTACATTTGCTCTGCCAGCTTTCAGTTTATCAAGAATTAATGAGTAATAACCTATGATTGAAAAGGCCTGACACTCTTTCTGTTGTGAGATGTTTCTCTGTCCTTAGCATTGTGCAGAGCTCAGAATTGTTGCACCTTTTTAGCTTTACTTAAGTGGCATTATTCAATATTTAATGTGAAATAGAAATGCTTTATTCACAACTGCAGTCAGCTGCATTGGGATGTTCGTCAGCCAAAAGGAGGTGAGGTAGTAGGACTTTTTGATGCCATGAAAATTGAAAATTTTCAACAACTTTTTCATTTAGTTTCTTGCTGCATCTCACATTGTACACACAGCTGACATGATAATCCTTCAGCTTGTCCTAAATTACATTTTAAAATAGAGATCAGTTAATTGCAGCAATCTGAATATTTTTAATCAGTTGTAGAGGGAATTTTTAATGATACTTGTTTCTCTTGAATTTCAGATAAACTAGTGGATGTATTCTTAATTATGCATGTGACAAAAAAAGTAAATCAAGTAAAAACTACAAACAACACTACCCAAGACTGCATTGAGTGAGATCAGGTAGTTACAGCTTAGCATCTATGGCTCTTCTGTGTGGAGAGTGCTAGAGGGAGCTCTAACCCCTCGATCGAGGAACAGGCTGTCAATGGTGCATCTCAGAGTTTGGGCTGTGGCAGGAGACGTCGACTTTTTTGACATTTTAATTTTATTTTGTAGCAGGAAGTTGCATATGGTTTTTCCAGTCATGAGCCCAGATTGCTCTTCCTAGATGAGAAGATGCAAATAATATGTTTGTGAGTGTACTATTGTTAGATTTAGTACAGCTATTGTGAGCTACCTGAAAATACAGAAAACAAATGAGAGATATCAATGAGATGTTTAGCAAATAGAGAGTGCTAAAGTCTAATGATCTTTTCCTTTCACAAAGGAGAAAAAATTGTCACCATAGAAGACCTAATGGTATTTAAAAGAGAATACATTTCAAACTGTTGGAAGTAGAAGCTACTTTGCTCAGCATGTAATAGGTTCTTAGATGTTTAGCCAATTATTATAGTAGAAGTTATAGGAAATGGTGGTGGTTGTTAGATAAATTTAGAAATGGGATGCATCTGTGCATGAGGATGGGAGAGATTTCTCACATCATATACTCCACACTGGTAACATTCTTGATATGACACAAAAGTAACTCTCAGAATGGGATGAAAAAAGAAGAGAAAACTTGGGTTTTATTTGTGGAAAGGAAAATATAGGGAAATTGATGCTATTTTCATTGTTTATTAACAAACTCACTAAAGGAATAGCAGAACCATGGCTTTGAGTGGAGGAATATTATGTGGAAAATACAGTATGTTGAAGGACCAAGTGAAGCTAGCGGATCTGTTTTGCCCCAGTTTACTGGGGGATTTATATTGTTTATATGCTACATTCAAACCTGGCCACTTTGATTGAGTCTACTGTAGGGAGAAGAGTAATGGAAAGCTTCCTCCCTCCTTTAGTTTGAGGTATTTTTTTGAAAGATTATTGGCAGCTAAACACTGAGCCAAGGAGGGATCCCTAGTGGAACAGTCTGTGTCTTGGGCTTCTGAGTTATGCAATTTGAGTGTCAACTGATGGGGATAAAGTCTGCTCAGCTGTGGAGCTGCATATGCCTTTCTGAAGTGCTGTTATGGTTAGACCTGGTCACTTGCTGTAGCAGAGGGTACTGGTTTCTGCCTTTCTTCTGTCATGTGCTTTCCCATATCAGCAGCAATTGGCCTAACCCAACTTAATGCAATTTCTGAAGATACAGAATTCATCGTCCTCAACATGGATTTTTGGAGTCTGTTCCTCAGGTCCTGTTCCAATGGTACCTGTTTTGCCAGGTACCATTGAAAGAATGGACCAACACAATCTTAAGATATAAAGTCAAAGAAAACATCAAGATAGGATGGACCTCTGAAGGTCTGCAGTTCAGAAGATGATTACTTCACTACCAATCCATTTTGCTTGAAACTTTGTCCACTCATATTTTGAAAGTCTTCCTTTTAATGTCCAGAGCTTTGCTTACCTGTTGCTGTTGCCCTTCTTCCTGTCATAACACCCTTCTGGAAAGGTCCTTCATGAGAATCACCCCAGTTTGCCAGGAAGATAACTTTTGACTGAAAGTTTAGCAGGACAGCTCATCTGGAGAAGACAATGCTCGTTAGCGAGAGAAGGTTATTGCATGACCTTGTAGAGGTTATAGGAGGCTACAAGGCAAAATCTCAAGATTTTGGCTGCAGACCACTGACCAACTTTAACTTAGTACTGTACAAGAATATTTAATGGATTTGTCCTCTTGCAGCTGCCTCTGTGGTAGCTGCTAACAGCAGTAGTATTGGTATCAGCCAGTGTGAGTTGCTGAGATGGCCTCTTCTAGATCTGGCTGTATTGGTGGAAAAGAATACCATGCAGCCTTCTCCTGGCTGCTGCAAGTTGCTGCCCTCCAGGATCTGTCAGCAAAACTGCAAACCTGCTCTCAGTTAAGATGAGGTGTTTTAGTGTAGACAGTTTAAATAGCAGGTCTCTGCTAACAAGCTTATTTTGACTGAAATAGGTTAGGGAGTGCTCATGTAGCCAACTCCTCCAGCAGATCCAAGGAGTACATTTGCAATGGGAGCAGAGCACATACATGAATCTTGTGCATCTTCAGAATGCTGCTGGGTTTTTGTTTTTTACATCTCTCCAGTATGCCTGGAAATATGTATACTCCTGTAGCTGGGAAATATTATATGATACCCAGCATGTATATTCCTGACTTCCAGTTCTGAATCTCTCACATTGCCTTGGCCAAGTAGTTTGGTGTGCTTATGCCCTCTTTGTTGTTGGTAGCAAAATGCATCTCAAAGAAAAAACTCATGGAAAATACTACTGAGTAAGCCATCTTGGAGGGCTTGTGTTTCATGGTGCTAAGAGTTTTACATAGGCAGAACCATGTGGTTGGAAAATCTCAGTAGTGTTATTGAGAGCAGATAACAGGTTTTTACAATCATTCTCTCTCCCTTTGTGTTGTTCACAGTAGTGTCAGTCTTCTCTGTTACTTCAGCCATGTTTTGAATCACTTGAGTCCATCTACCTGTTCCTGACTGCCTTTCTCTCTGTTACGGGAGCACATGAAGTAAGAAGGAAATCAACAGTAACACCCATTAAGAGTGACTTCACTCAGGCAGTAGATCATGCTTGAGTGTTTTAAAACCAGAAGCAACTGTTCCAGAAAACTGTGTAACTGCTGCTTAGAGCATTGTTTACTTATGTCTCTCCCTGACATAAATGAGCGCTTTGCTGCTACTGGCCATTACCTGATGACTTCAGTAGACTGGTTCTCCAAGTCATAATGTGAATATTCCTTCCCTGCATTAACAGTAATAACATGTAATGGTCCCAGCAATTCAACTGTGGTTCTGGTAGCCATGCAAGGAAGAAAGCATTTCCTTTGGTGGTTTCCCCTGGAAGAGATTTGTTGTTACTGGAGTGTCTGCTTTGAAATTAGTGTATGATCACTTTACAGCTAGTGAAAGGTGTGCTCTGAAACCTGTCCCTTTAAGAGTGATGGTGCCTGCCCTCCCCCCCATATGTCTAGATAGGCATTTGGTCAGGGATCATAGTTTGGGAAAGTAACATATGCCAGTGCTGTGCTGATGCAAGCAGATTTCTCATCAGTGCTTGTTATTTGCTAAGACAACTTGGAGATGAGGAGGAGGAGAGGGACTCCCAATTCACATCCATTGCTGGCATCAGAGAAATTTTATTTTGGAGGTTTTTGTCCACACTTAAAATCTAGGTGGGAGACCTATATCGAAGGAAAGTTTACAGTAAGAGCTATGAGATTCCAGACAATTAAACTTTATTAGCCTGTCTGAAACATTAAGTATTAGCTTAAAAGAATAGTTTTTTAATCTCCTCCCTGTTGCTGTTTACTGTGTAGCAGTGTGGGAGGGGAGCATCTTGTCCAGCAAGGTATTATTGCTGCTCTTTGTATAGCCTGTGTGCAAGTTCCCATGGCTCAGTCCTATCTCCCCAGTCCCAAGAGAGACTCCCCACATTCCTCCTTTGGTGCCTGCAGCTTTTCCTAGTCTTGAACCAAATCAGCCTTTTCCCCCTCTTCTGTATCTGAGGTAATATCCTTAGCCAGGTGCCCTCCAGGCTGACACCATATCATAGGTACTTAGATGGTACCTCTGAAAACTATTGCCCTCCCAGGATTTCAGAAAGTGCAGCAGGTTGGGCTGCTGTGTCCAGCGTAATTCCAGTGATCTTTCATCTAGATGTATCCTTTCTTACAAAGCTTTTCTGCAGTGTGATTAGAAACCAGATGTGGACAAGCAGCCTAAAGCTCCAGAGAAGCAAAATTGCTAGTTTCTAGGGTGCTGTTAATTTCAGTATGTGTGTTTTGAATTTTCTCTTGAAAATAAATAGTAGAGATGCTGTGGTTTCTTTCATGGTGCTTTCTTTTTGACTCTCAGATGTGATTGATGATCATCTACTTCTGGGTTATGTTTGTTTTTCAGAATGTTTCAGTGAGCTTTGCAGTGTGGAAAGTAATTCACTACTGAGCGAGTAAGTCCATATATGAGCTAAACCCATGGTTAACCTCACAGAGGCTGTTATGTGAGATGGAGGCAGGCAGAAATGGGTAGATTCTAAACTGAGCTTTTAAAATAAAAGTAAATGGAGTGAGTTGTTTAATGACCTAGCATTGTAGCCTTGCTGTCAACTCAAACACTGGAAAAGCAGGTTCATCCTGCAGAGGAGAAAAATGAGGAGCTGGCTGCCCTACTCATGTCTCTCAGGTGCTATGGCTCATGAGATCATGTTTTTTATGGTGAGACAACCCCCTCACCACCCCCCAATTCTCAAAGCAAAGGAGTTATTTTACAGAGAGCTGCCAGTGAGGAGCTGTAAAGGAACTTCTTTCCTCTCTGCTTTGCCATGGCAGTCTGGGAATCAGTTTTGCAGCATTTGGTCATTGCAAGCCTAAAAAAGAAGAAGCCAGCCATAGAAACGGAACCTGTATCCTCTTAATTATGGTGTTACTGCCTTTAGGACGTGCAAAAAACACCCTTTGAGCTGCATTCTCATATAACTATCTCTGCCTTTAGCATGGAGGGCTGACATACCTCAGCTCCGTTTCACCATTTTTGTTACATTGCTGTGGTTGCATTGTTGTGGCATCGAGTGCTACTTCATCAAGGGCAGTAGCAAACAGTTCCATGGCCACCCAAGTAACTTTGGGAAATTCAGCTGGGCTGAGGTTCTCTGGCTAAGAACACCTTTTCAGGCATCAAACCAAATCATCCTATGGCCATGCTGGTACTTTTTAATCCCTCTGCTTTTCCCACATGCTTCTAACTTGATCCAGAATTCCTGAGCTTTTGCTTCTGGTGAAAAGTTTGGATTCACAGTTGTGCACATTTTTAATCTGGTCAATCTTGAGGAATATTCAGGATATAGAGGCAAGCATGACTTTGCTTCCACTGTGAAGCTCCTGTCTCTCCCCACCTTCCTTGGCCCCTGGACATACACCTCTGTGGTTCCTTTCTTTGTCATTCCTTTGCTTGGGTTTTTCCCCCCAGTGTCTTTTATCTTGTGAGTAAAGTTTGAACAGTACGTAGAAAGTTAACTGCCTGGAGTCTTTTAAATATAAGTAACACGCACCCAGTAATAAGCTGTCGGTTGTTTTTTTGCTGCCTGCAAAGAAACATAAACACAGCGCTCATTTCTGGCAGGTTTTTACTGTCAGAGTTTCTCCTATTATATTTATCTTACAATTTGCCAGGGGGTGAAGTTATTAAGTTTTAGCAGCAGCCATCGATCAAGTTCACAAGTTAACACGATAAAGGCTCTGTGCCGCTCCGATCCGGGAAAATGATGATCCTCACTCGGTAATTAACTAAATGAGAAAGTTAAATCTTACTTGAGAGCTGGGAGAGATGAAAGAGAGGTGTTTGTCAGTTTCTCAGTGGAAATTAGAAGCAGTTTTCTGCAATTCCCTAAGCTGCTGCTCTGTCATATTTTACATAAGCACTGGGAAAACGTCTTGTAATTAGTGCTGTCATGGAGGATTTTTTTTGCTGAAGGATGTTGGAATAATTCATTAGATTATCAAGAAAGGCTTGTGTCCTGAAATGATTAGCACAGTGAAATTTAAACCATTAACGATAACAAGTTTAGAGCTTGCTGCAGTGCAGAGGCACCCGGGGTATGTCTGTGCCTATTTCAATCATTTCTTATAATTAAACATTATGTCCTCTTTTTTCCTCCCCTTCACTAAGACCCATCCAAAATTCCTGTTAAGGTGGCTCTGTCTAGATCAGTGACTTAACCACAACGGGCTGTGCAAGCAATTGGAGGTGAAATGCTGCAGTTGCAGAAAAGCAGTAAAGGACATTTGTCTGTGTCAGAGCCTGTAGTCCCAGTGAGTCCAGGAAGGAGGGAGGAAACCCAGTATGACCTGTTGGTACTGGACTGTGGAAGAGAAGACCTTTCCTTTTATCTATGGAGAAACTGAAATTTGCAGTGGTGGTCTAAGCTCTCTCAGTATTTTCAGAGCTTCAGCGTGAAGATGTCTTGAAGGTTCAGAACGTGCCAAACCTTGCTGGGATCATTTAAGCCGTTCTTAACATTCTAGGAGGCAGTTTCTCCTTGACTTGAAGAGATGTTGTCTTGCACTGAGTAACACGAAACCTGAATTCATCTACCCAGTGAAAGGTGCCTGAACAAAGTCCTCTGCAGTGACTAGAGGATATAATTTTTTTCTAAAAATGCATAAAAGTTGTGACCACTCACATTGGTGGGTAAACACTATTGCTGTACTACAGTCAGGGAAGTTGCTTGGTTTTGGTTTTTTCTGTGCTTTAGGAGACTCCGTGGTCCCCTGTACGGAACAAAACCAAAAGTAACCTTGGTTATCATATATGGGTTACAGCTGTGACTTACCATAGCTGGTTTGTTTTATATGCAAAGCAGGAGATTTATCCAGTCTTTATTTATCTGTGTTGAAATATTGCACCTTCCTCCAGTTGCAAGCCATTATTTAGATTAAAGTCCTTTCATATATTAGTCCTCTTCTACTTCACTGGGCATACAAATGTGCTTTGTGTTAAATGTAGCCATTTGGAGAAATGGTCTTGTAATTACGGGCTGCACTGGAGCATGGTACGTGGATCCCTGAGCTAGTACCAACCTGAGGCACTCAGTCCCCTGGGTTTCCTGGCTTATGAGCTCAGCTCAGCATTGTCAGAGGACATCTCTGCCATTCCTGCAGATGAGTCATGGTGCCCAGAGCCAGCTGGGGCACCTCTCAGCCCTCACACACAGGCCTTTGTGGAAAGGGAGTTGGGAAAGCTTCATCTGTTCCAACTTAGTAGTTTGCTCTGTTATACTCAAATTTCCTCCCAGATGATGAGCTACCAGTGTTTATTCTTCTTTGCTATTTTTGGAAGGCAAGTTTATAGAAAATGTGATAGTGAACAGTGCATTTGGATGGATATTTACCCTAGCAGTGTGGATGGCAAGTGGAACAGGTTTTTCTTTATCAGGTGAGGCCTGATTATTGTATCAAGAGAGGGAGGAGGCTGTAGATGATTCAATAATACAGATGCTTGATGATGTTGTTTTGTTGATGCTTTATTTTGTAATAGGCCTTTTTCACTGAACTACCAGTGGATTTTCAGGAATCTTTAAATTAAAATTCTGGAACTTTTGTTCTAAACTGTAGTTTGAGTGATTTGAGAGCCCTATCAGTTTATCTGTCTCTACTCTGCAGAGCTGGTGTGTTCATGGCATGTCCTGTCCTCTTGGTCCCCTGCTGGTACAAACCATAGGCCATGCTGGGCACACTCTGGGCTTATGCTCACTCCTTTTGGTGTGAAACCAGAGCAGGCAAGGGTGCAGACCAGGTCTCAAGTAACATTATAAGAATACAGCTGAAGTGTGAACCTAAAAAATACTGTGTTCTCATGTCCACTAATTTGGACATAAACACTGTAAAGTGCTTTTCTTAGCAGACCCACTTTATAAATCTGGAGTTTCACTTCCAGAGCTGTTAAAAGTACTGGTCAATGGATTCTGTAATTTACTCATTATTCCTATCCAAGAAGCCTGTGTTCAGGCAGAATGAATTGTTTTGTCCCATCTGAGCCATCTATTTGCACACACATAAGCCATGACTTGTATTTGCAGATGTTGCAGCTTCTGTTTGATACCACAAACCAATGTTTTAGGTGTAATTGGGAGTTGAAAGCTGCTGGGAGAAGGATGTTCAGAAGGCAAGGAAAGGCCAGAATGTGGTGCCACCCTGTGAAAGGAGCTGCCCCTTCATTGGCTTTGCACATGAGCTATATGCTCCACTCAGGCTCAGCAGGTTAGGCAGACTTCAGAGTCCCTCAAATTAAAAGACACTTGCATAGATTTTTAATAAATGCTTTGTAGAGACAACCTGGTTTTGTAAGATGCACAGCAAACAAAATGAAAAATTAAATGAGATCAAACTTGTGGGTTGCAGTATCTCCCCACTGTCTTAAGCCACTATTTTTACTGGGATGCCTGTATTGCAGGCAGTTTAACTGCAGCAAAAATTACCAGAATCCCTTAACACAGGTGTTCAGTCCACTCCACAGATAATCATCTTTTGCCAGGCCCTTAACTACTGTGGACTTTGCTAGAAAAACTCCAGTCTTTCACACACAGGACTTGATGCCCACAGTCCCTTTAGTGATTTCTCTTGGCCCAAGAGAGTTTTCCTTTCCTGCTGCCCAGTACTGGCTCTATGACTTGTTTGCAGTCGTGCTGTCCACGTGAGGATTGAATGAAATCATATCTCTCTGTCCTTGTCTTGCATGATCTTGCTGGACACAGCCACACACAGCCACAGCCACACATTTGCAGGGAGGAGTGGGGACAAACCTGAAAACATTGAGCTGCAGAATGGAGCACTCATGATATGATCACCATGCTCTGTGTTCTGAAAGAAGCTTAAGTCAAACTGCAATCCAGAAATAGAAAAGAGCTGCTTGTTAAAAATCACAACTCTTTACTGTCTTTTTCTACCAAAGAAAGATCCAGCTCTCTAGAAATGTTGAAAAGAGTATTTAGGTGCATTATCTCTAAGAAAATGAAATTTATATGGTGATCAGTTAAGTAGATTGTCAGATTTTCAAATTTTGGTGTTCCAAAGTCAGGATTCCTGTTGGGATTGGGAGGTATTGAAGTTCAGGAGTTATTTATTCCTGAGAAATGAGAAACTTCTGCATTCCAAATCTACTACTGGTGACTAAATTTTGTGGTGTCTAAATAGCCTGCTGTTTTGGCACTTGCTGAAAAGAGGCTTTTTTGTTGTTTTTCCTTTTCCTGTAAAATCAATTAATCGTTGCATTTCTTTTAGTTCATTAGATATCTTTGCAGAAAGATTTAAGGATTCATTTTTTTCCCTTAAATTTAATAGGGGCCTCTGGCAAGGTCAATGCTTGGAATTATCATAGAAAAAAAATAAGGCATCCCTACCTCAGTATTTTAAGTGTTCTTACATCTGTAAGTTATTTTTAATTATTTGATAATTAATGAAGAAGCTCTGTGTGTATTTTGACAATAAAAATGATGTAATGATATTGACTGTTATTATAATGCTGTCTGGTGTTAAACTGTTGCAATGAAAAAGAGAAAATCACATGTTTTCAGCAGAAAATAGAAACTATTTGACCAGCATAAGAAAAATAATTTCCCAGCAAATGGTTAATCTTACTTTGACAAAGGATACCCTTGCAATGCAAAATGCAGACTTTTCTTCCAGTTAAATAATTTAGAAAGCAGAATTTATATCTTACTATCAAGTAGTAAATTGAAATGTCAATGTTTTGCTTTGTCCCTGAAACTCTTCTTTGAGCTGACTCCTTCTGACAAGATATTAACAGTGCTCAGAAAGTTGAAAATATTTTATTCTGTGAAAGAAGTGTTTACCAAATGTCAGGGTGTATTTTAGCTGGCTTTGCTCTCGAGGTGTAATTCAATTTTTTTCATCCCTTTCATGCATTCCCTATGAATTTTAGCAGCAATCCATTCTTCAGAAGAAAAAAAACAGAGTACAAATGCAATTTGCTGTAGGTGCATTGAAGTAACTGGTGTATGTACATTAGAAATCCAAATGCATTTTACTGTCTACGTGTTAAATAAAGTTGTGTTTATGTTAAAGTGTTGCTGAAGGTTTCCCATGTGACCAGAGTCCTTTGTGTGTAGCTCTGGCACGAGGCAGTGCATTGTCCTGCAGGCTGCACTCAGGCTGATGACAGCAGCCGGGATCTGTGGTCTGACAGCTTTCGTGTGTCAGAGTGCTTTTTGCCTTCTGTTGTCTGCCCCCAAAAAGAAATTGTACAACTGCTTGTGTTTCTTCTCATACGTGTTATTTGGGTTGTTCCTCTCCTTCCTGTTTACAGACAAAACTTGCCAATGGCACTTCCAGTATGATTGTGCCCAAGCAAAGAAAACTGTCTGCGAGCTATGAGAAGGAGAAGGAGCTCTGCGTCAAGTACTTTGAGCAATGGTCCGAGTCTGACCAGGTGGAGTTTGTGGAGCACCTCATCTCCCAGATGTGTCACTACCAGCACGGACACATAAACTCATACCTCAAACCCATGTTACAGCGGGACTTCATCACTGCACTGCCAGGTACTTCTGCAGCCAGAGGGAGCTTGCTCCTTGTCTTTCAAAAAACTGTTCTGTTCCACCCTACCCTGCTGGAGAGGTCTCTTGTAGGGTCAGTTTGCAAAGCAGATAATAGCTTTTGAATAAAAAGTCCTATACCAGTATGAAATTTCATAATATTTTGTGTTCCTACTGTATGTCAAGGCATGATCTAACACCATCATGGTTTGTCTAGGAGTAACTGCTAGCTAATCTCTGCATTGCATGGGTAGTTATCCCAAGCCACAGGGCAGGTAGTTGTGCTCTTAATGCCCACAACGATGCATGAATAACGAAATTTTTAAAATTAAAACTACTACTCTTTTCTGGTTGCTCAGCTGAGGTTTTCCCTTTTCTTATTTAGATATTTGTCTCTCTTTCCTACTGAAATAACTTCCTGAAGCCATTGCTTTGATTATGTGTTTATTGCTTATAGAAAATGGAGGGCATAAGAGCAAGAGATGGAAGTGTTCTGCTTTTTACACCTTTGTAGTGCTTTCCATTGAAAATATTATCCCAGCTATTCTCAGATGTGGCATTGGGCAGATCTCACAGAATGCATACATAAAGTAGTGTACATGCAGTTGTATATCCCCCTTGTCTTATAGATTAGAAAACTAAGGTGGTAAAAGATCAGATATATACAGCAATAGAATTTCGGAACCAAACATAAATTCCTGGCTCTTTCGGTCATATTTTTTCAGACCATTAGGTCATACCTCTGTAGATAGATAAATAGTTAGGTACTTAATAGATTAGCATTCCCATGCCATATGTCCTTAGTTTGAGAGGGACCTGAGCAAGAAGTGGTACAGGTGTTGTCTCTAAACAGCCAGTCGAAGAGAGCTGTTTCTTGCCAAAAGCCTCTTCTGTGGATACCTTTATAGCAGTGCTGAACTTTTGGCAATTTGATCTATCTAGTCACTTGATCGTTCTTCAGAAGGGAGTTCTCAACATGAAATATAAATTCTAGCCTTAAAAGATGGAAAAAAAGCATGTTTAACTGAGAATTGTATAAAGCATAAAGGCACTGCAGGAGTTTTGCTAGGAAGTTAAATAGATAGACTCATTGGATTTTAAGCTCATTGTGCCCAGTAATCAAATGGCTGTTGTAGCATTAAAAAAAAAAAATCTTAGTTATGTTAAGTACCTGCTTTATTTTAGTTTTTAGTAGTCCAGTGGCAATAATCTTCTTGTACTTAGAGCAGCATTATAACTTGTGGAGCTGCTCTGTTTCAGAAAAATAGGAAGTGTTTGGAAACTGCATTGATTTCCCCACTATTAAAGTGGAAGTATACATGTAGATGCTTACACAATTTTTCCAGGTCTTTCTCCAGGGAAGCCCATGAAAGCACCCCATGAAATCAACACATCTCACTGCTCTTGGTTAATTTCTTCCTACAGGGCTTTTTCTGAGAATTTTGGGCAGGTGCTATAAATACTTGTAGAGACATTCCAAATTTCCTAGCCATACCATATTTGTTACTGGTCTATTCCCAGTTGCCCAGGAAGCAGCTGATTTTAGTCTATCAGAATGCAGAATAGATAGGAATCAAGCAGTTAATATGTGAGTATTTTAATAGTTGGGGGAAATGTGTATGTAAATAATGTATATGCATCAATTTGCATATTTACAAAGTGCAAGTGTCCTAGTGAATATCACTCTGAGGGAGAAAATTAAAGGCAAGGAATTGCACTGGTGCAGACTCTGCAGTCTGTGCAGGATGTCCTGAGTATAAGCAGGTTCTAGTGAAGGGAATGGGAGGGAAGAAGGTAAGAAACTGCCTGGGAAAAGATGATGAACACAAAATTCTAAATTAAGTCATATAATGAAAAAAACCTCCTAAACTCTGAAAGTAATTTTTAGCTTTCTGAAATTCTCAAGTGTTCAGTATTCTAGTTTCATTTTTACTACTCCATTCTCTCTCCTGCTCTCCCCCTTGAGTGAATAAAACAATAAAGCTTCTTCAAAATCATGAGGCATCTTATCTCTGTCCTCCTAGCACAGTCCCAAGGAATGACCAGAATTAAAGGTAATTTCAGATCATGGGTATGTGTTACTAATATAGAGTAAAGTTGGGTCAGATTATTTTCCCAGTGCTTTGAACAGAATTAAGATTGTTTGAAAAATACAGCTTAACTGTGTTCTTAACAAAGTTAGTTCAGTTTCTGAAAAAATAAGGCTTCTGCTTAGCATTTTCAAGCTATTTAACATTTTTTATGAGGAAAGTAATTTTGATAAGGATTTCATGTGTGAAATAGCTGAAACATTCTTGTTGGTTCAGAGGGTTGAAGGGCTAATCATGTTTCACATCCATTTAACAAAATCTTCTGTGAGCAGAGTTTTCCCTTTTTAAGGAAGCAATGCTTTGTTAGATACATGCCTCAGTGAGTTGTGCTGTTCCTAAGAAACAAAATAATAAAATTGAGTTTGCAACCAGGCCAGAATAGCTCTGCCCATTCACTTGTCATAAATGTGAGGAGGTGAGGCCAAACCATTAGTATTCTTTAGCTGCAAAGGGTCTAGTATCAATGGCAAAGGATGACTTAAGGACATGGCAGTAGTTACAGCACCTTATTGCAGCCAAGATCTAAAGTGCAACTCCTGATGAAATAGAAAGGGCACATGGGTGGAGATTACTGTGCCCAAGTCTTGCAGTGTAGCCCTGCTTCCTAAAACCACCAGTTGCTCCCCATATATAAAATTAATTCATCTGGTGATGCTGCTGACTTAAAGCCACCTGTAAGGATTCTATGGAGGCAGGCATTTGTAAGTGTCTTGGTGGGTCTGTAAATGTCTGTGAGCCTGCTGGAAGCAGCACAGACTGGGAAATCTGCCATTTCCACACAAAGCTTCAGGAACAGGGCAACAGGATCTCCATGTCTACCCTGCCAGTTGTGGAATTCCTGCAAATTCCTGTTCATATTCACTAAACCATTATCTTCCTCTTTCCACAATTTGCTGTGAAGTCAATCTAAATTTACAAATACTTCTGTTTTTTAATAGTGGTTGTACATGTCTCTTCAGATTAAATACATAATAAAGGCTGATGATGCTTTTATTTTGCAGGTTGACATCTAATTTTGCATCTCTAAAGATAAGAAATGTCAGACCTTTTTCTCCACTCTCTGGTTGTGCCTGGTATCATTCACATGCTTTTTCTACATAAAGATTGAAGCATAAAATGCTGAGCAGAATATCTGACCCAAAGTGTATTCTAAGTTTAGTATATTTGAAAGCAGCAGGAGGAGCATGCTGAATTGTCTCATTTTCCTGCAGTGGGAGATACTTATGAGATCTTTTCGTTAAGGAAAAAAAGGTTGGGCTATTTTTGTGTCATGAACTCTAATCAAAGTCAGCTGGTTGCACCCAGTTTGCAAAAGTCCAGACATGTGACTGCAAAAATATACTTACTGCTTTTTCTTACCCTCTCACAAGCAGGGCCTGGTCTTTGAGGCTGTTGTTTTAAAAGCAAGAAAACATGTATTTAACTTTGTCCCAAATGTGAACCAGAGGGAAGATGCATGTAATACCAATCTGCAATGCTTCTTTTTTCTTGGATTGAACATTATGCCTGAGGGATGATGTGGTCTAAACCTTCACAAAGTGTATGAAATTCAACCTGTGAAGTGAGATAATCTCTTGGTAGCGTCTCACTTGTGAACTAAACAGCCTTCAAGAGAAGCTGTATTTACGCAACTTCTCATTTAAAAGGCATCTTGTTTTCCTGAAGTCTTGATTGTGATTAAATTTGAGTTGTGAAGGGCACATTTTGACTGACTACATCCATCCAGTTAAGAAATACAGCATAGCCTTCACTATGTAGACATTTCAGTGAGCTGCTTGGTGCTAACCAGGCAATTGCTTTACATTTCATTCTGGTCATGTTGAAGTAAAGCCAGTCCTGGTATTCACACTGGAAAATATTTGCAAATGATATTATTTTGGTGTGTATTTTTCCTTCACCCACTAAAATAAACGAAACTAGCAACCTGCTTAACTTTCTCCTTACACAGCCTCTCCTTCCCTCTTGACGTCCCTGTGCATCTGCATATCCTTCCCTCCCCCCTGTCTAAAGGTACCACTGCCCTTCAGGGCACACATTGGGAATATATATTTTTTTCTTCATTACATTTAAAAGCTACTGCTTTAGCAAAAACAGCTTTTGAGCCGTTGCAACATGAGAACAGCTGTAGCAGTGAGATGAGAAATGGTCCTAATATAGAGAGATTTTGGGGGCTGCGTTGCTGAGTTGGAAATGCCATCCATAGAATATCCCCCTAGTGCTAAAACCCATCGAAGTAGATTGGAATGACTTCTTGGATTCTTTATTATTTTTAATGACTTGTTGTGCTATATCCAAAGGAAGTTGGATAACACTGCTCACTCCTGATCTTAGCCTCAAATGCTCTTCTGTGCATTTTGTCCAGCTCCGCATGCAGAAGAGGAGATGGAAGGAGAGTGTATCTTTGTACTAGCAGGGGGAGTTGTCTGTCCAGCAAATAATGTTTTTCTGTTGTGTTGTTGTTCTCCCCCAGCTCGGGGATTGGATCACATTGCTGAGAACATTCTGTCATACCTGGATGCCAAATCTTTGTGTGCTGCTGAGCTGGTGTGCAAGGAGTGGTACCGGGTGACGTCGGATGGGATGCTGTGGAAGAAGCTCATTGAGAGAATGGTCAGGACAGACTCCCTGTGGAGGGGTTTGTCAGAGAGGAGAGGATGGTAAGGAAACTGAATCTTCACCTCTTTTGCCCCCGTTCAGGACAGCAGGGATTGTGTATTTCAAACCATATTTGAAGAGGGTTATTCAGCACTGAAACATCATGTTAGTTCCAAACCTGACAGTTGCTTACATCAAAAATCAGCCATTGGGGAGTTAGGTGCCACATTTGGCTATGTGGCAGTGTGGGGGATTTTTTCCTCAACTTCCTCTTCTGATCATGCTCTTAGCCCAGTGTGACAAGTGAGATATACAGACTGAGATTTTTACACCCAGCTGTCTTTCAGTTCAAATTAAGAAGCTGTGTGTGCCTCAGGGGAACCCTAAACCAGTCAGCAGTTCAGAGCAGAAAAGCTTTTTCAGGAGTGGCAGTGGGGGAGCATGTGCTATGAATTAGTTCTTTCCTGATAGGCCTGTTTGTTTTCCTCAGCAGATTTTCTCTATTAGATATCTGTTTAATTTTCAAACTGGAAGCTGAGGGTAGGTACCATGGAGAATAGGGGACTTTAGAAATGCAGATAGATTAGTTAATAATCATCTGGAATAGCCTTACTACAATGTAGGTCTCACTCAAGTTTGAAGCTGCTCTGCTAACATTTCATTAGAACTTTCTCTCTCAGGGGTACACCCTTTAATACATAATTTTCTTTTCCAAGGGTGTCCCTAGGATGTTGGCAGAAGGGAAACTGGGTATGAATATTTCATAAACAAGATAAAAGTGACAGCTCGGGCATTTTGGTTGCTATTAAAAAGAAAAAGATACAGAGTTGCAAACAAAGACTCCTGGTTTGTGGTTAATTTTGTTATACTGTTTGTCTCAGGAAGTAAAGGCAAGTAAATCAGGATTATGAGACATTCTTTACAAATAAATACTACTTTGATCTGCTTCCAATAGTGCAGTGTTTTAAAGATTATAAAATAAACACAAGCATGACAGTGGTAACTTTTGCATTTCTTTTAGTGACTTATTCTCTCTGGGACTTCAATTTTGTTCTCCCTACTGGTGAAGTCACAGTAGGTCCTAAGAGGAGCTTGAGAGGTCATTTAGTCCTTTTTGTCTCCCATAGGAAGGGACAGATTTTTCCTAAGTCATCCCAAATCTTTGTCTTAACTTGTTCTTAAAATCTTCTACTGATGGAGATTCCCCAGGCAATGCCTGGGAAAGGAATTTGATGGTTTCACTTTTTTACTCTTTCTAACTTCAGTGTTTGAGAGGTTTTCTTGCTATCTAGTCTGTCTTCCTAGCTACAGTTTGACTTGTTACATTTATTCTGCACAGATAAACAGGACAGTTTCTCATTCTCTCCTTTCATGGGAAAGTTATCTTTCCCATGTTGGAAGATGAGCACGTTTCCTATGTTTTGCCTGCACCAGCCAACCACAATGATGTGTTGTCTTGCCCTCTTACTATTTTCAGTTTTCTCTGTTTAGACCCTGCCCAATTCCCATACTCCATTCTTGGAGTATGGTGTAATCAGCTGAGTGTCTTCTGCTGAGGCATCACTGGGGTTTGCTCCCTCCACACTTTAGAAATAACATTAGCACCAAATACTGGTCTTACAGACAAATTACATTTCCTAAAAACAGGTGCAAAATTTTGCTTCTCATCTAAAGGACAGTCACCTTGTTACTGCACCTCTTCTTCAGGTTTGTGCTACGTGCTGGAGGTTACTTTGACTCAAGAGCAAGTTGTGCCCAAGTCTTTCATATTGCCCTCTGGTTATCTCTGTGGTGAACAGAGAGAGTTGTGTGGTTAGGAGATGCAGACAGAAAATACCCAGTGCAATTGCATCTGTGCCATATAGAACTTCATAGCTTGTAATCAGTGCTAGCTCTATGCATGGCAAAAGGAGATTTCTAACTGGACAGTTCAGAATGATGGACAACTGGTGTTACTTGGTTACAGCTCCTCAATTTGCACATGAGCTGCCTGATTTCAGCATTTGCAGCTCATGATTTACAACAGAACTCCCCCCCCCCCCCCCCAATTTTGCAGCATGGCAGCCTTCACTGGCAGATTGTCAGGGAGCAGTAAGGGTTACACAGATTTAGAGAAATATAAAGCAGAAGCCCAAAATCTGGGCATGCTTGTGTCCATCTGATTGAATTGGCTGGTCATCAAAACCTGCAAACAATAGTTCCTTTTATCCCAAAGCCACAGCACAATAGCTACTGTGATGCCATGGAAATTACAAGCAATCCTTCAGCTGAACAGTAAACAACTGACTATGCATGCAGCACAGCACAACTTACAGGTAGCAACCAGACTTTGTGTTACATTAGCTAGTAAAGTAAGAAAGAATTAAAAGGTTTTTAGGCACACAGGTTTTTCTAGATCTGCCCCAAGTCTTCCAGGATGTCTCCAAGGTATTCTGTGCATCTTGAAAGAGGTTCTCATCTTCCTTGGCCAGTAATACTAATTTTCATGAATGCACTTCGAGGCTGGATCACAGTAAATAGGCATATGTCTAGTTAGTGGCTTGTCTGCATCCATGTGTGCCATCTTCATGTATTTGTTCCCATATGCATGTCTGCTGGTCATTATATTTGAAGAAAGAGGTAATTCCTCTGTTCAAACATGAAAGCACCTTTCTCTCGAGTTGTACTTAGAATTCTTGATTTAAAGAAATATCAAAAGTTCTTTTCCTGAGCATTTGTCATTTTGCTTGTCCAGTCCTGTAGTTTGGTATTGCCTTACAACCCAAAGATTTTGGTTCATTGTTGTGATCTCTCTAGTTCAAGTGTATCAGGGCAGCTGCAGTCTCTGAAATAAGTTTTGAGGTGTACTGTATGGAAAGGACAGGAAGGCAATGCACAAGGAAGTATTGAACAATTAATTATGCTGTAATGGAACAAGGGAGGGAGAAGTGGAGAGCTGGCCCAGTGTAAACTCTGTGCCTCTGATGCCAGGATTACACTCGGAGGCATTTGTGCCTGTCTCCATTTTGTGAGGCATGTTGCCAGGCAGAGCAGCAGTTAGTACGCCCATGGTGGGGTTTACTAGCTTCCACACCGTGTTTGGTGGCTTCTTAACTTCAGGATGAGGAATTAAAGTTTTTTACACAGCAGGCAGTGATTGCCGTTTACAGATTTTTTTGGTAACAAAACTCTAGCTTGGGATATGAGTATTCCAAATCAATGTTGAGATGAGGGAGGCACCATAGATGAGGTGTTGCTTACCAGCACAGAGTAGTAGCAGTAAAATGTCCGTGTACCCACACTGATACTGTTCCTGCTAATGCAGATAAAAGCTAGCCTTGAATGTGTAGGGGGTTTGAGGGTTCCTTGGCTCCTTTAATTTGCTTTGCATGCTTTATTTTAAAGGTGACCTCTGATAGTGTGTGTGAATATTGCAAGCATGAACCACTATCAACCCTTACTGAGCTGAATGGGCCCATGTCCATAATAGAGAATTTATTTCCCTTCCCCAAGTTACTAGACACAGATTTTTCTTGGGTATTTCAGTGTTAAAATGCAACACTGACACGTTGCAGGGCAAACAAACAAGGAACCATCCCATCTTTGTAAATTAAGTTTGACTATGAATCTGTCAGCAGTGGTTATCCATTTGTAAAATGCCAGGAGGACCTTTGTCCAAAATGCTGAAAGATTATTTGTATTCAATGGAAATGTTCTTTGTCTTCCAGGGGGCAATATCTATTTAAAAATAAACCTCCTGATGGAACTGCGCCACCCAACTCCTTCTACAGAGCACTTTACCCCAAAATTATACAGGACATAGAGGTAAGAAAGAGTTGCCAGATATGGTAGTGTTTCACTATTGGTTTTTTAGTTTTATTTTTTTCAAATGTTCCTGATTTATTCATGTTGCTGAAATTCTGGGGAAATTCCATTGCAGTGTAATATTTCATTAAATCTGACATGTCTGTGTTTGTCTGGAGTTTGTAGATCTGGGATAGTTGTAAAAGATCCTGCTGCTCCTTTAGACAGAGGATGAGTTGGATTGTTCAGTGAGCTGTTTGCAGGTGGAGTCTCCACCATTTGCAGATCAGATATCACAGCAGCACTGTAACATCTTGGTTTTCTCTGTTCCATGGTACTTTGCTCCTCCTGGTGCAGTGAGACCTAATAGGCTCTTACAGGAGGATATCAAGAACTGAGGCAGTGAGAACGTGCATTTCTGAAGTCTGCAGTCCTAAGACTCAGGGAAACAGAAAGCAGCTGAGCATGTTTGCCTTGCATTCAGTGTGAGCAAAATGGCATGTTCTGCTTGTTTCCTAACAGCAGAAGCAGTGCTTGGGCACTGTTGTGACAAGTTTGTAAATGCGTTTAGAGCTGAACTGAGACTTTCTCTTCTGTTATTTAGCTGTTGAGTCACAAGGGGCTAAAGGTTGGAGATAGAAAAAGACTTTTACATTACTTCTTCCTCACCATTCCCAACTGCACAGACCAGTTTAGCCACGATATGTTTTCCAAGCATTTGTCTGTTTAATTGGTTATATTGCATGTATTCTAGAAAGCAGTTATGTCATTGTATGGGCCTGATTGCAGGAAAAAGTGTAAAGAAAAGTGTCTGCTGCCTTCTCAACCAAAGGAAAAAAAGGGGAGATAATTCTGTGCTTTTCTTTTTCCCCTACATCTCATTTGTCTCCTGTCTCTCCTCAAGACGATAGAGTCGAACTGGCGGTGTGGAAGGCACAGTTTACAGAGGATCCACTGCCGAAGTGAGACAAGCAAAGGGGTTTATTGTTTACAGTATGATGATCAGAAGATCGTAAGCGGCCTACGAGACAATACTATTAAGGTGAGAATGCTCCATCATGGCATACTAATGGCTTGGAGTGCCTATGCCATAAATAATAGTGTCCTAATTTCAGTGACACCTACCCAGTCTCTTGTTAGTAACCCAGCCTTCTCCTTCCCCTTCCCCCATCTCCCACCTGCACAGCAACTACTCTTTTATCTGGCTAGAGAGACCCTGTTTTCAGACAGACAGGCTTCGCCAGCAGAGTTTCTGTCCAGCAATAATTACAGGCTATGTAATTACTGGGCCCTGTATCCTAGTGAGAAGGGTAAAACCAATATTCGTAGTAAAGCCAGTAATATCAAAGATGTCAATGTATTGCACCAAAGAGCCTGTAGAAGACTCTGCAGATGCCACTAAAGGTCTTCTAAGTGCACTATGGAAGATGTGCTGTAGTAAAAAGCAGTCTAGTCAAACCAGTAAGTGCTGAAAGATGAAAACCTTACTGAACTGTCTAGTTTTGAATGTTTGCTGTCTTAGATCTGGGATAAGAATACATTGGAATGCAAGCGAATTCTCACCGGCCACACGGGTTCTGTCCTGTGCCTCCAGTATGATGAACGGGTGATCATTACTGGATCTTCAGACTCAACAGTCAGGTGTGTGCCCGTGATTTGCACCTTTCTGTTTGCCTCTTAAGATTTCAGCTTTGCAAGCTGCTGAAATGATCTCTTCTTAAATGTGTGCTGTTCAAGCAGTTCCATGAAGTTGTTCAGCATTGTGCTGCCCTTATCAGATGTCCATGCAAATCGCTGTCAGGCAGGAATGAGAATCTAAGCCAAGGCCAGTCAAGGTCAAGATGACTTAGGAAGGCCATCTGGCATTTCACCAAGGTTTTGCATGTTTTGACACTGCCTGAGAATGTTATAAATTCTCTTTGAGAATAACTTTTTAAGAGTTGAGGTTTTCAAAGCAAGTTTGAACGTTTAGTTGTCCGTTGTCATTTAATTTTAACAAAATATGTATGACTAGATATCCTGTGACTTTAACTTAAATTTTAGCATGATATTTCTTTTCATTAAATCTTTCTAATCTTGCTTCTCTTCAAGTCTCCAGAAAAAGGATGGACACCTCAAGGTAGCACTTGTGGTGCATGTTGTGCATTTGTGAAGTCCACTAGTCATATTGGAGGATACCAAAGAGTGTAAGGCCTGTAGTGTAAATAGAGGCACAAATGAGTTAATGAATTGCAATATAAACTTGGATGTGAAGGGGCAGGTCTGACTTCTCCATGTTGTTATATACCCCCTCCTTGTCAAAGTACAAGCACTGCTCATGTAGTGAAGTTAGACAGCAAAAAGCTGCATTGGTGACCTTTTCTGGAGCTATTAGCATGCATTCAGATGGCTGTAAGCTCCTCTGCTTGTGTAAACTACTATTGTTAAGCTAATAGTAGTATTGTTAAGCTAATTAAATTGAATTTGTAACATGTGATGCATGCAGTCTTGCAGTTCTGCTAGGTTTTGGGGTCCTGTCATTCATAGGAATCCAGAATTTCAGCAACACTGCCTGCCTGGAGGTGATGTGGAAACTGCACTGGGCTAAACAGCAAAAGGAGAGGCTGATTTCTGTAACAAGCACTGTCATTTTCCATATCAGGCCAGGCAGGCCAAATTGCAGACTGGCTACTTGCCCAGGAATACTTTGTCTCCCACTGTACCTATAAATGTTTGTGCAGACCCCAGAGGCACATAGGATGTATCACTTTTATCCTTGGGTCTCCTCAGGAAGAGAGGCTTCATCCAATAGACAGTACAGATGGGCTCTTAATGCTTCTGAGATCTCAGGGATGCACTTGTCCAAAGAAGTCAGTGGGTCTCCAGCTCCTGTTCAGTTTGGCAATCCTGTCTGCAAACTGTTTGTATGTTAATGGCTCAGGTCTTTAGTTTTTTCTTCTTTGCATTTTCTAATTGGAATGTGGTTTTCCTTCTCATTTAGAGTTTATAAGTTGATGCACTTTAGTTTCCATAAGTTAGAAAATAAGACATTAGAAGTCTTTCTCACATCTTGCCTTTTCTTATTGCTTGCCTTATTGGCAGCAGGAAGTTTTAACTTCTGTGAGATCTGATGTGCCTGATGATACAGCCATTTTCTGCTTTCATATAGTGTATCTGGGATACAGGTGTGATAATGCCAGAAGAAATCTCTTTATGCAAGGCAAAAGAAGTTTGCAACAGAATAGCCCAAAATAAATATTTTTAAGGCTTAAAATTTTCATTTCAAGTACTAAAAGTTCTGTATGAAGCTTTTTTCTAACTTGCATCTTAAATTATCTTTCAGTTGGAACAGTTGGTTCCAATAACATTAAATTGACATAAATGCTATGTCTTAATTTGGGTATTCAGTGCATTCCTGGAATGTAGCTGTGTACCAGATGCACCGCAGGGTAAATGCAAATCATGGTGCAACTTGTGGCAATTACTTGTATTTGTTTGGAAAGAATTGTCTTGTCTTCTACTTCTGTATAAATTACCACTTGAGCTGATAGTCCTGTGAGAGAGGTCAAAAATGAAGCCTGTCAGGGAACTTACTTCTCCACATTGGCTGGAAGTGAAGTGTAAAATAGGCTGGCACAACCAGGAAACATCAGTCTTAAAGGCCATCATTCTTCTACCTTTCCTCAGCGTTAAATTCCCTTAATTAAAGAATGCTTTTTTGCTGGGTACAATATTTTTATGGCGTTAACTGCATTGCAGGGTTTTTGGCTGCTGGACTGTCTCAATGTACACATAATCAACAGGTGTATCTAATACATTTTTTTAATGAACTATTTAATAGATGTAGATATAACTTGTGGTGTTTGCTTCTCTAATATCACTAGAGAGTCAATTACCAGTCCCTGTCCCTCTCTGGCTCTGCAGAAAATTCGCAGTGCAGGTTGTTAACTCCGTTCTGTCTGGTTTGAAATGTGAACCTGCAGAGTGTGGGACGTGAACGTGGGCGAGATGCTGAACACGCTGATCCACCACTGCGAGGCCGTGCTGCACCTGCGCTTCAACAACGGCATGATGGTGACATGCTCCAAGGACCGCTCCATCGCCGTGTGGGACATGGCCTCCCCGACGGACATCACCCTCAGGAGGGTGCTCGTGGGGCACCGAGCCGCCGTCAACGTGGTGGACTTTGATGACAAGTACATTGTATCGGCATCAGGTGACAGAACTATAAAGGTGAGGTGTTTCAGAGGCTTTTTGTTTGCTGCTCTGGGGTATTTAGTAGCAAAGAACAGTGATCAGACAGGGAAGATGGCCCCTGGCAGGATCTTCCTTTAGAAGCAGTGTTCTTCCTCCTGCTCATTTGCACTTGTCCCTCCTCAGCTGACCTGGCACAGCTCATTTACAGAACTTATGGAAAATCAGTTCCAGGTACAGATGCAGTTAAAAAAGAACATTTTTTTCTGTGTTCTTTTTCAACTTGACCACTTCCATAACCTGTTCAGCCATTTAAACAGTTGTTAGAGGGCAGCATGGGGAGAAAAGTGAAGGTGAGTTGATAGGAGATACTTAAGGAGGCACTTAACTTAAGTGTTACTGCTATGATTCCAGTCTGCAGCATTAAACCTCAGGAGAATCTATATCGTTTGTAAACAAAATCAAAGCCCAAGAATGCTAAACCTGGAAGCTAATTTTATACTGTGTGGCAAAAATCTTCTGTGTACAGTGATCCAACCTGCTATCAGTTGCAGACTATAATCACAGGTCATCAAAGGAGTGATTTTCCCAGTCTTAATGGTAGTATCTTCATTAAGAACATTCTATTTATCATACAGACACCATCTTTTGTTAGTCTCTTCGTAATAATTTTGTCTCTGTGTGATTCCCTCCCCCCTTCCTCACAGGTATGGAACACTAGTACCTGCGAATTTGTGCGCACCTTAAATGGCCACAAACGAGGCATTGCATGTCTGCAGTACAGAGACAGGCTAGTAGTGAGCGGCTCTTCAGATAATACCATCAGGTGAGAGACACTCCCCATCACAGGGTTCTGTGCAAGCACACTGTCTCTGGTGCCCTGGGACGTGCTGAGGTTAGGCAGTTGAAGTGCTCTGTACCCTTGTCAACTTTGAAATATGCTTTCTTTAGTATAGAACATTGGGAACTACTGGGAAGAGATATTAGAAGCCTGTTTTACTGTGTTGTCTTTCATCCTCTACATCTCAAGAGTCCCATACTAATCAACAAGTTGCATTCGCTCTGACAGTTCTGGTGTATGAAGGAGCTGGCAAGTACCACTTTCTATGATGTCCTCTTGTGATATTTTAATTGAACTATGTGTCTAGTTAAAGGGGTCAGATTTGCAGTAAGAGGCATTTAATCCTCTGCAGAAATCCTCCTGGGCTCTCGCCAAACTCTTCTTGTGGTACTTGGCACCTGGTTAACTTTGGAACAGCTGGTTTAGAGCATGAAGTTCAGTTTGCTGCCTTTTACACTTCTCCAGCTGCCCTGGTTGCAGTCTGAGATTTAACTCTTTCTGGTATCACAAACCAGAATTTCTCCCTCCATCCTGCAGCTGCTGGCAGAGGAATGTCCCACTAATTTCAGGATGTATGGAACAAGCTTGAATATTAGTTACGTGATATAAAAAAATGGCTCTGTCATGGAAATGGGAGCAACCTCTCTTTCCCTTTGTCATTTTTAAGTAATTGTCTGCCTTTTGGTGAAACTTGAAAGCTGGACAGTGTAAGCAGGAACTCTTCACTTCACATGTCAGTAATAATTTTTCCTCTGTGAGAATGACCTGTGCTATTGTTTGCCTGAGGACTTGGTTTGCCATATGCTGCCTCTCCCTGCTCTGCATTCTGTAGAAAAACAGTGGTTTTTTGGTTGACATCACCAGGTCACTGTTCCAAATTTTAGTACAAGGCTGTCTCAGAGCATGACCAGGAAAGCTAAAACTTCCATCTCTCATTCAAGGGAAAAGGTATTACAGGCATTGTGTTAGAGCAGCGCCACTGCTGAGAACTGCAATAATAACACTCTGCAGTTGTAGCATGAAACTTGGCCACAGAAGTAGAGCAGGAAATAGTTAAATACTACAGCAGCTAGGGAAGGATCTAAAATATGCAGTGCTAATAAAAATAAATGTCAAGATAGTGATAATGCTAAACAGGAATACAGTTACTTTTATGCTTGCATTGGACAAAATCCCTACTTAATAGATAAATTGTGCTAGAATTTCAGGAATGTCAACAGTGAATCTTAATGGAAGTCAAGTTTAGCAGCAGTGTGAGTAAGGCAAAAGACTTACCCAATGCTAAAAGATAGTTTTCTCCCAGCCATTAGCAGAGGGCACAAGTCAGTAGAAGGATGATTAAGAAAAAGGTTCCTAAGTCACCTTTGTGGATGGCTTGGTGCTTTGTAGATTTGATTTTAATCCACTATCAGATGTTGTGTGCTGGACTTCAGTACAGAACTTAAAAGCCCATTATTCCTCAGTTTCAGGGAAAGTTTTTTCCAGAAGATGAATCTGTGACTTCTAGTTTTGCAACTGCAAACGTTGAGGACGTGAAGTAGCTGAGACATAGAAAAAACATTTAGGTTTTGATTTAGGCCAGAAATTTCACCTGCTACAATAGACATTACTATCATTGTGCTAATTTCCATCAAGCAGAAACTAGTCCATCAAGTTTAATCCAATCACTTCAGTATTCTAGCTTCTAGGTCCAAAGTTCCTAATTGCTACAGACAAAACAAACAAACAAACAAACAAACAAAAAGTGTAGAAAAAAAGGAACCAGAGAATTTAGGGCACGAAAAAAAAATTAGACAATATCATCTTAGGTTGAGTTTTTGATGAGTGGTTGGTCTTCATGTGTCTTTTTCTAGGGTGTGCACACATAAGGATCTGATACCAGTCTGTTTAGACAACAGCATTCTTTCTAAGAGGTGGAGATTCAGACTCACCTGCCTTCTGTACATCTCCCTGCTCTGCTTTCAAGTGAATTAAAGGCTGAGATAATTGCAGACCTCCCTCTATTTCCAGAAGTTCTCCCAAAGTTATAGGAAAGAGCAGTGGTAGTGTTTTGGCTCCATACACAATTTAAGTGATGCTCTCTTTTAGTTAGTTCTATAGCCTTAAGTTTAGTTCTTTTACTCTTTGTTCCTTTGAATATTTAAAAAAGTAGAAGTTAGAGAAACTTATCAAATCTGAGAAAGACCCTTGGCACCAAGTCTGCTAAGAGACCCTACTCTTAATAGCAGTCATCCCCCTTGTAAATGAAAGCCCATTTGCCATGTGACAGGGGACATGATCACCTCTTGTAATCCCATCCAGGTAAAACCTCAGACTGGGACCTGAAAATACAGGCCTCAGTTAGTGTGATGCAGCCTCCCAGAGCTGCTGGCAATTTCATCATCAATGGCAAGGAATGGAAACACATGGCACAAAAGTTCCTGGCACAAGATTGCTCTTCCAACCTTTCTGCACCAGTTAATGTCTGGCATTCTCCATCCTGTTTACAGTCCTTGGGAGAGGTAATGCTCTCTGGCAGCCAGAGTGCCTTTGGCTGACCTTTGTCATGGAGTTGCTTGCTCTGACCTTGACTGGTGTGCTGTACTCAAGTGAAAACTGTTGGGCCCTTCACAGATTCCTGAAAGATCAACTTCACAGATTGAAGAATCACTTTGAGCTCCTTGTTGGCTTCAGACATGTGCATAGAGCTATCCTTTCCCAGTTCCACAGTGACAAAATTGTTCTGTTCGTTCCTCTGTTGTCCAAAATGAGAGCAGCTTGTTGTGGCAGGACAGCTGCAGCCATTATCCACCAGCCTTGGGCACACATCAACCAGATCTGGATTATTCCCTGGGGAACCTCAGGAATAAAATACATGGGGGATGGTTTATCTCTTTCTTTGTCTCTCAAGCAAAAGTGACCTGACCTCTCAGCAGCTGTACTGCTTCAAGATGTGTCACCCAGAGAAATTCCACAAACCCCCATATTTCTCACTGCAGTGAGGTTCATGCCAGTCAGAGCACTTACTGAATGAGCATTTGAGAACATTTGTGACTGCCTTCTTTCTGCTGTGTGTCAGGGAGTCAGAGCAGATATTGCTCTTACAGGATTGCTGTATGAGCAGACTATGTCTCAGCCAGAGATGGAACACCTCTAGACTATACATGTCAAAGAATTTCAGTTCTTGTAGGCAAGTAATCTTTTTATATCCATGGTAATTGGGAGTCATGTCAAAGAGCTGGCAAAAGAAATACAAAGCAAAGGAAAACAAATAGACTTACTTCATAACTGTTTGAAGCCTTTAACTAGTTTTCAAGGTAGTGTGCAAGTGTAAAAACTATGTATTTTAATTTATTCTCCGTGCTGAAAATCCATCACAAAAGCTAAAACTCTGGGATAGTTACAGTTGAGAGAATAATGTGTTTCTGGTCCTCTTACTGTATATTGATTTGGGTGCCAGAACTTTTTAAAAATACTGTATTATTAAAAACAGTTCACATAGAGCCACAGGAGTTATTTGAGAGCAAGAAAAATAAAAGCATTTCAAATAATAAACACAGAGCATCCATTTTAGCTTGTGCATAAGGTGCCTGGATTACAGATTAAATATACCTTCAGGAGGAGAAATGACAAAGGAAAAGGTCTTGTTAATTCCTATACCTCTCACCACTATATTGATAACTTAATTTGTCTGATGGAAGTCTCCAAATCAGAAATGGGCATGTAGGGGAACAGAAAGGGGCACATGCCCCATGAAGGTGATCATATCAATTGAAACAAGCTGCCAAGGGGATTAGTAAATCTCCTTCTCTTAATAGCTTAAAAACAAGGCACAGCACTTTTACAAACTATGAACCTCAGTAAAATAAAGTGAGGCTCACTGTGAAGATAACTGGGAGATATCCTGTATTACTGGAGCTGTAGATACTAGACACAACTGGTTTGTGACTCATCTCCTGTGTGTTACTGTAACATCCTCCGGTCATGTGCAAAATCATGTATCTCTTTAACTGTGGGGAAAGGACTGATGAGTGTGCTTTGTTTCTTCTTTGTTGTTCCATCATAATCTTTATTTCCAAATTTTTATTAACTACAGGCAAAGACCAAATGTTTCACTGCAATGCTAAGATATTAAAAAATTCTTAATGCTTCTTTGTACTCTCTTCCAGGCTGTGGGATATAGAGTGTGGGGCGTGTTTACGAGTACTGGAAGGCCATGAAGAGTTGGTGAGATGCATACGCTTTGATAACAAGAGGATAGTCAGTGGAGCATATGATGGGTGAGGATATCAGTGCAGTCAATGCTTTGCATCTTCCTGTGTGTCTGAGTGTCTCCCACCCCACTTTGTGCATCTTCTATATAAATATCAGACTCTCTGTCTGTGATACTAAGAGGACCTTTTCATGGTCAGTAAGTGAGAACCATGCTATAGAGCATAGCTTTCATTCTTCTTTTAAAACAAGTCCATGTGATTTGATGTGTATGGTCCAGTTCTTGTGCTTGGTAAGAATATCTGAGTGACTCAACCTGAAACTCCTTCCAGCTCAACCACTTCTAAGAACAATCTTTCCCATCTGTGGTTGTCTGCAGGACCATTTGCCATTACAGACAAGTTGTCTGCACTCCCATGTGTTTCTGTTAGTTATTACCACCTGCTTTTTATGTGCTTTACTTTATTGACAGCATATTTTTACCTCCCACTAAGTTCTATAAGCTTTACAAAGGGGAAATGCAAGAAGCAGGTCTCAAGAGCAGGATTGCTGTAATTTTCCTTAAACTGGTGTGTTAGCTAAGTTGTACTAACAGTTATTTTTTTTTCTGTGAGGACTTGCTCTTTTCTCTTTAACAGAGCCATGGTGTTTGTCTATTTTTCACCACTAGGAAAATTAAAGTATGGGATCTTGTGGCTGCTTTGGATCCCCGTGCTCCAGCAGGGACCCTCTGCTTGCGAACTCTTGTGGTAAGAGCTTTAGACAGAGGTGTTGAGGAAAGTGTGCTTGTTCAGAGCTATCTTGAGCTGTGAAAACTCAAGTCAGTTTAGCCCCAGTCTGCAGGATCTTGAAATAATTTCTAGGGGTCTGGTTTTTTTGGGTGTCCAACTTCTTCTAATTTTGCAAGCTGTTAATTGCAAGCATTAAAAGTTAGAATATCTGACCTTTTCACTGCACTCTGGACTTTTCAACAGTTTTATTCTGTGATTTGAAGTTAATAACTGAATCAATTTTTTAAGTCATCCTTGGAATCCATATGCTAGTGGGTTTACATTAATCTGTGTGTACCTGATGATGTAGTAGTGAGTTCTATGAATTGTTGGCATGAAATTTCTCAAAAACAGGACATTCCCAATTTGAGGAACAAACACACTTGGGATTGCTTTTAACTGCCTTTTGGGTGTTTAAAGAAAAAGCAGGACAGAAACAGACAGTGAAATTGCCTTATGCCCAAACAGCAACTACTCTTTTCATGCTGTCCACTGGTTTCTAGTGCAGGTCAATGATGATGTGGTTAAAATATCATTATGTGAGTGTTAACAACATTCACAGTCATGTTTAAAAATTGCTCTGCTTGGTCTTAGAATAATGTGAGAAAGTTGTGAGAAAAATGCCAGGACAGCCAAGGCCTTGCGGTGGTTCTATAAGTGTTCCTCCACCACATTCCACGCAAAAAAAAACGACACTGTTGCTGGGGATAAAGCAAGATTTCAACCAGTACCAAAATCTCATTGAAAAATAAGTACTGTATGTTTTTATTTCTTAGGTTGAAAGTGTTTGGGCAGTGTTTCAATAGGTATATGTTAGATCTTTTCCTGCTGTGGCTCATAACTGTAGTCTGTGCTCTAAAACAGGATCATACCAAAGCTATCTGATTCTCTAAAAGTGTGGTTACTTCTCACCAGCTGAGCTGTGCTGGCTGACCTTCTGCACACCCATCAACCACCTGAATTGCTCCTGTTGTAGATTTCACTGAAGTACTTTATGTCAAATTTGGTGCAGGCTGTGAGGTTACTGGGACTCAGCTGATGGACAGTAAGATCATTAAGTCGTGCTACCCTTTTCCAATCATGTATTTGGACCATCAGCTACAGGATCAGAGTCCATGAGAGCTTTGGATGCCTACAGGTGCTACGTTGAAAAACCTTCTTGTTAGCCAAATAGAAGTGCAAATAGTTTCATGGCTGGAATCCAGAAAAGCCCTTTGTCATTGGTCACCCAGTTCCAAGCTATGGAACAACTCTGTGCCCATGAACTCATATCCTGAGAGTCTATGACTTAAGACTTGGTATTAGTAGTGTTTCTGCTCCAGCCTGAGACAAATGTGTGCCTAGTAACCTGTAGACTTAATTTAACTGGTGTGATTTCCTCTGCATTTTCCAGCAGTGGACAGCCAAAGTGGCCCAGCTAATTATATTATAAATCAGAAGCGGTGGGATGGAAACACTGTAGGAATCTCAACACATGGATACTCATAAATCCCTGTTTGATAGAAATGGAGGGGGCCAAAAGCAGGGTGGGGAGCAGAGGAAACTGTTGCAGTGCTTTTAGGACTTTTATGACAACAAGGTGTCCTTATACCCGCTTACCAATGCTTTGGTGTTTTTTTTCCTCTTCTCTCATCCTCCAAAATTAAACCTGGCTGCACAATGAACATCATGAGTCTCCTGCTGCTTGTGTTCAATTTTCAAACAGTAGGAGGAAAGTGCACAGATAACAAATGTTCGCTGCATGCCAGGTCCCTTCCAGTTTTGTCTTCCCTTAGCTGGAACAGTGCGACATGAATTTGACAGAAGCTTTCCATGAACAGAATAAGTTCATGGTTCAGCTTTCCTTATGACATAAACAGTCCAGGTAGGGCAGCCTTACTTAGACCACAGTGACTAGGATCAAAAAGAGAGTTTTGAAAAGGACTTTTGAAAGTAGCTCTTTCTCTCTCTCTCTCCCCCCACCGCCATCATCTCAGTGAATAATCCATCAGTGGATCTGACTGGTGTAATGATACTTTTTGGAAGAACTTCTTTACTGCTATAACACAAAACCTGGAAAAACACTTCCCTTAAGTGGGAAGACAGAAACTCATAAGGTGTTAATAAAACAAACTCAAGTTAGAAGATCAAAAATGTTCCATTGATTAGAAATTCTAAAAGATTTATCTTAGAATCTGGCTTACATTTGCATTTATTCTTAGATAATTTTGATTTAAAGATTCAGAAATTCACTTTAAAGCATCTGTTCTTTGTAAACTGAGCTGTATTTTTGTAGTCTTGTGCTATAAGACAAAGATTTCCCCTTTAGTAACTAGCAATTCTCTTGTGCCTAAATGTTTGAGAAACCTGTAGATTCAGTAGTAAAGTATTTTAAGACACGTTTTTTTCCTGACCTTCATAATCCCCTTAAAATGTGTGAGCACTAAAGAGAAATGTGTGTTCATGGAAGAGTCAGGGCTCACTGTCACTGCACAGTTTCTGTTCCCTGGTGACCAAGGAGGAAGCCACTGCTCTCAGAGTGTCACGAGCACCAAGAGAAAATAGGCAACACACAAGTGAAAGCAGAGTGGATTTGCTCTGTGAAATCCAGGATCTTGCCATTGCCTCCTGTTAATTATGGTCTGAAATCTTGCCAAATTGTCATGCCATTTCCACTCAGCCTCGGAGCAGAATGCAAACTGCCTATAAAGAATGCCCTTTCTAGATCATATTTTTAGAACTGCTTAGGAGGAATTACTGCCGTGTCACTGGACTTTACAACAGGCTCCTTAGTGTCCTCCAGTGTTAAGCTGTTCCCTCTTCAGCAATGGCAATGATGCCAAGTCTTGAATGCAAAGTTCTCATCTCTTACCCTGTAACCTACTGTACCTGGGAATGCTGTAATTTCAGGGGGGAGTTTAGCCATGGAATAAGGAAGACAGTGCACATGTCAGCCTCACCAGATGGAATTATGTGGGGTGGGAGTTTGGTTTGTTCTGCACAATGTGTGTCTAATACTGGGATTTAAGGAGTAGTGGGACAACTGTAATGTAAACTGCCTGCAAGTCAAGTACTCAGATATTTTCCTTGTACTCAGACTTTTCCTTGAGAGAGGGTTTAATTTATGCTCTGGGATGATGATGTGCAGTGTTTCCTCTGGGGTTTACTAACAAATTAATAAGACACTAAAATCAAGCCCAACTTCATCTTCCCTACCCCATCCCAGGTGCCAACTAGTTTGCAAAGTAACATGCTCTGTCTCCCACTGGCATTTCAGGAGCATTCTGGAAGAGTCTTTCGACTTCAGTTTGATGAGTTCCAGATCGTCAGCAGCTCACATGATGACACCATCCTCATCTGGGATTTTCTGAATGACCCAGCTGCCCAGGCAGAATCCACTCGTTCCCCGTCCAGAACATACACCTACATCTCCAGATAAATAACACTACACTGTACCTCACACTCGCACAGGTAAACGAAAAAAACCAAACAAACCTTTAAAAATAAGGTGAGGCTCAAAGGTGGCACTGGATGTAGTGTGAGCCTGCTGTTTGAGCCTGCTAAACTGGCTGGGTTTAGCAGTGTTTGTCATCTTGGTTACACAGTAATTACAGTGTCCTGTAAAAGGACAGGAATTGTTCTGGTACCTTAGAAAAGGGACTTTATTTTAGGATTTGTGACATGTGGTGCCTATGACTCCCCCTGAAGAACTCCTCCTCCTCTGTCCATCATCATCAATAATTAAATCAGTTATACTGCTGTCCAGAAGGAAGAAGGGTTTCTGCAGAGCGAGTAGAGCAGCTGCTGCCTAACAAGAGGATGCAGATGGCCTGACCCTGGGCAGTTGTCACCAGGCAGGAGTGTTTTGCCAAGAACCTCCCTCTGAAGTGATGACCATTCTCCTCACTCTGCAGCAAGCTGATTCAAGATTAGAGTTTGGCTAGGGGAGGAGACGCTGAGGCACAAGCACAAGCCCAGGCAAATTAAATCGAGATGCATCAATGTGCAAAATAATTTACGGATAGGGCCTTTCCCTTGTTCTCTCTCTCATGCCATGGATGTTAAATTATTCATATCAGAGCCTGCTTGGTTTGCTCATCACATTTTGTCTTGGCCAGCACAGTGTGGGAGTACAAGATGTTTCATATGTTTGGGTCAGCTGTAGAGTGAATTTGATGCATATGAGTGAAGTGGCATAACATGATTGCCTGTGTGGGTGGGTACATGCACAACTACTGTTAATAACAGTAAACATAAGAGAGAAGAATGGCAGAAGAGCTGACAGGCTTCTGCAAGGGGTGTCCACAGTGACATTTTCCCATGAAAGTGCTCTGTCATGGGGCACATCCTGTATTCTGTTTGGTAACTGTACAGTGATGCTCTGGACCTGTCAGATCTTGATTTTCTCAAACACTCCGGTCAATCAGATGCTATTTTAAATCATTAAAAGGCTTAATATGAATGGGGTTTGGTTTGTTCTGTTTTTTGTTCCCAGGACTCATTTAAGCTGCAGTATTTAAATGCCAGGACAAAAGAACTATCCACGTAACCAATACTTGCTGAAGAGAGAGGCTCTCAGACTTGTTTCTGGAACAAAGTTGGCATGCGGTTGATCTCAGACAGGGTCTACTCAGCGCGGCTGACTGCTGAAGTGCTGCTATATCAGAAGATGACTTTTATCTTTCATGAACAGTTAGCATTTTTAAACCTTCCCATCCCTTTCTTCCCTCATTCCCCTCTTCATGGTCACTCTTCCCTTTACCCTATTTGATTCCCCTCCAAGCCCAGTCACCAATGTCCTATGAATATATTTAAGATGTTGCCAGAACGTGTTGCTTTGCTGTTAAGCAGAAGACTTACAGCCACAGTGCATCCTGCTGAGAGTCACTTCAGGGTGGGTGGGAGGGTGGGTGGGTGGGGATGCTGCTACTCTCAGGCTGAAATCAATATCCATTGCTAGGCCTTTGAAAAAGCATTCATCTCTGAAGAGCAGCAGAAACACTTATAACAGCCAGACCATCATCCCCCCAACCCCAGCTTCCCTGCAGCTTTTGGCTGTTCTAACTGCAGACTTATTTTTTGTGGAGAGAGGACCCTTGAAATTTGACTATTATGAGCCAAATCCATCTCTTTCCTCTCCTGCCTGCTTTGCTAACCCTTTGGAAGCTGGATGTGTATTGTAGTCTCCCCTTAACATCAGCTTTGCTGGGGAATGCTAGTCAATGAAAAGTTAAACTCTCTCCTGCCAAAGTCCCAAGCATGATGGACTGGGGCTGAAATCCTGTCCACCCCCACCCCAGGTGAACTGTTGGCCCAGGACAGTATTTCACTAGCAAAGGGATTGTCTGTACCATCTTCCTACTGCTGTTCTCCCTGAAGACAGTATGTTGCTGATGGCTTATGAATCATTCTGTAAATTGGAGAAAGTTTGAGGCTGGGCTGAGAAGGAAAGCTGGACATTGCTCCTGTCCTTCCATTCCTTCTCCCTCAGAGAGGCAGTAGATGGATACTGGAAAAGGGAGCTGTTAAAAATTTCATGGAGCTCTCAAGTGCCACCCTAGAGTGACACACTACACAAACGTTCTGGCCATGACTATAAGACTTTGCCTCACTTGAATGAGCAAATGCACACCCTGGAGATCGTGGTTGAGTAAAATGAGTTGGCCATGAGGACAATCATTGCATTTAGCAATGACTCCAGGCCAGTTCTGCAGCATTTTTGGGACTGGCTCCCTAGAAGGGGTTGAGGAGTTTTTGGTCTGCTTCTGCAACCTATGTACTGCCTTGCAGTTTAGGGACACAGGCTGATTAGTCCTTTTGCTGATAGCTGAGATGGGTCTTTGCTTTCTGGCTGAGACTTCTGCTAATTGTCATTGTTTAGAAGACAAAAATAGCCCTGAAGAGTAGGTACATGAGAAACAATTTGCATGTCTGAACTAGACAGAGGTCTGGGGGCAAACAGCTCTCTTCACAGAGCTGGAACAAATTGCAGCTGGCCTGCATTTAGATTAGAAGTGACTCTGTAAATCAGCCCCTGGCCATTCCAGGTTTAGGCACAGATCTTCTGCTGTAGGTATGGAAAAATCTCCACTGCTTTAGTGGGGAGTTGCTCTTTTCCCACAGCAGGAAATCAAGGTCCTTTGTCTATGGGCTGGAGGGCTGCCTGCTAACTGGCTTTGTTAACACCCTCTGAACTTGGCAGATGGGATTTTTTTTTTATAAGTATTTCTCATCAACTTCACTTGGCTGGGGAAGCTGTTGCATTGTTTCTAATTGCTTGGGATGTGCTATTTCCACCAATGAAATCTAGCAAGGAACTGGTCCAAGAGTCCCCAGAGAGCAGTCCAGAGGCTTGAGTAATTTAGGTAGGACAGACAAGAAAGCAGTGGAGTTAGGGAGGAGGGCAAAGCTGGTACTTGGGTAGTACCTAGTGCGTTTCCTGAAGCACACGGGCAGCAGTGTCAAGCATCTCAGAGCATGTGATGACACACTCCACTTTTCTGTTTGAACTATTCCTGTAAAAGGGTCAAACAGTTTAACAACTCTGCTCAGGTAACAGTGACAGAGTGACTTACCTCTGCAGAGTCATAAATAAGTTCTGAGTCACCATGTTTATCCACAACTAATTTTAAGTCCAGGAAGGCTGTTTTGGCTTTCAGGCAGCTCTACATATCATGAATACTGCAGTCCCAAAGCCACAGTGGCAAGGGAGCAGAGAGAATCAAAGTTCACATCCCAAACTTGGTTAAATTCAATTTCTGAGTCTTAATACTATTTTAAGAGTCTCTCTAAGTTCATGTATTACAAGGTCTGCAGCATGGCTGCATATCAGCAGGGGTTTAAACAACCTTGGGTGAAGATTTAATAATTATTTTCCTCGGTTTGGTCATCCTCTGTCTTTTCCATTTCTGTTACTGTAGAAAACAATGATCTGTTACTCCAGCTGCTGAAGGCTGCAGAACTTCCTAATATTTTAAATACTTCTTTGTGGCAAATACCTTCAAGGATGTGTTGTATTTTTGCTGGTTGAGAGAATTTGGGAGAACTGGCAGACTGGCTGGCCAAACACAAGAGATACCACCACTGCAAATTGTCCTTGTTTGTCATAGCCCTGCTGCTCTATGCTGCTATTCTGTTGGGTCTTCAAGTGGTACCATACTTGGTACAGTGCTGTATAGAGCTCTTTAAGGTACATTTAGCTAGCAACTGCTGGAATCCATTTTTGGCACATGGTAAGAAAGGTGTGTCACCCTCAGGAAGGGACTTTGTGTAGGTACTTCAGACAGGACTGCAGAAGGGTGAGGATTCCTACCCCACTCCCTGAGTTGTACAAATTTTCTGATGGCTAAGAAGGAAACTGAAGTTAACTGATCTAACTTGAACTTGAAACTGCCACAGCCTGACATTTGGTGGTGTTTATTGTGCACCCAGGGAGGAGCAGTCTGGTAAGTAGATCTCCCAATGTCAGAAGAAAGTGGCTTTTTCAAACTCCCTTCCCTTCCCTTAGGATATGTGTGCATGTGTGTGTGAGTGTTCAAGAGTGCATGTGAGAGAGAGGTTTCAGCATGAACAGGATGGATAATTCCTCAACCAGATTGGAGTAATTGCAGAGTTTATAATGAAAAGAACTAAAACATGCCTGCTGAAAGGAGATTAAAAGGGCTGAAAGTATCTGTGGGCTTTAAGTGTTGCACATTGCTTTGAAATGAAATACCTCTGCTGCTTAGAGATCATCACTTCTCCCACAAGTAGGAAGCTCATGCTAACCTTCCACCTTGGATTATGGCATGGAAGGTGCTGGAGATGTGGGACAATCTGTTGTGGCCACACCATCTCCTGCGTGTGACTCCTTTGCAATAGGGCACAGTTTTGTGCAAATATTTCTCGTCCTCAGAGGAACACAGCTTGCTTTCAAATATGCAAACAGAAAATGGCGTGAAGGAGATTACAGTGAGATAACTTCTACAGATGTCTCCTCTGGAGCAGCTCCCTCTGCTCCCTTAACATTCAAGGACAGACACATCCACTGTTGGAATGGAAGGATTCAGGTGACAAGTTGAGAAGTCTGTGATCATCAGAAACATTGAAATGCTTTATGCTTGTTCCTAAACTGGAAGCTGACTTGGACCACCATGCTCTACCTACCCACCTCCTGCTCCAAAGGATCCTTTTTTCTTTTTCTTTTTTTTTTTTTTTGAACACTGAAAAAGCTGGAGAGTATCATGCATATTTCTCCACTCCCAGCTATGTGTATCTGCCCCTTCCACATGTCCCTTCCTCAGTCTGAGCAGAGCTCCAGGCTTGGTTCTGAATTTTTTGGCATCCCACCTCCATTGGGAAGCACCTCTCTAGATTGGGCTCTTGCCTAACTTTGTTAGTTTTCTTTAACATGATTTTATATCTGCCTTTTGTGGCTTATTATTCCTTAATTCACTGGGAAAGGGCAATATTTGCATTTAATAAATCACAAATACTAGCAGCTCTCCTTTGCTAGAGAAGGGAACAAGAAGGAATGTCCAGTCTTCCTACTGCAAGCTTGCTCTTAACTGTGGGAGGAGAAGGAGGAGATGACCCAAGTGGTTGAAAACCTGGCATATGTGGGGATGGAAATGGATCTCTACAGAAGTGGGGATGGTGCTGAAAATAGATCTTTTAGCTTGTGTAGTTGGCTGTGAAAAATTGAGGTTTTCCATGATCAGAAGTCATCAGGAGGTGATGAAGTAAGGCCTCCAACTGTTGAACTTGCCAGCTGATGCCCCTTTTAGGATGCAGTGGAGACATAAGGAGAAAGGGATGGTCTAAACTATGACTGCCAAGAGAAGAATGAGCTTTGCCAGGGTCTCCAAGTGGCATGCATGATGCATTTGACATGCTGAGCTTTGCCCTACTGTTCCCCCCAAAATGATAAGCAGCAACTTCCCAGAAGGAGGGGGGAAACAGCAAGTGACCTAGCTGTCCTCAAAGGAGGTCTCCATATGAAATTTGTCTATCCTGCTGGAAACTGGGTTGATTGGCAAGAGGGGGTTACAGTCTTTCTGCCCCGCTTTTAATTCAGAGATGGGAGCAGCAGGTCCCTTGGGTGTGTTCCTTCTCCAAAATCCCAGTAATGTGTTGAGAGGAATGGCTACCTGCTGAGACTGAGCATTTGGCTTCCCCTCCATTCCCCCCTTGCCCCATTTTTTTTAAAGATGAGGTGTAGCCAAACTACTGGGCAAAATTCCCAAAGCAAATCCCATGGGGGAGCCTTGGCACACTGCCAGAATAGTTAATCCTTTGACTGGTCAGAAAACTGTTCCCATGTGTTTGTGCTTGTTCCCAGAGATCGCTGGGCCTTCACGTATCTTGTCCAGCAGATAACCCATGGGAGTTGGCAACACTGGTTGATCCTTGGGGTTGTTAAGGTAATACTCTTAAAATCAGAGGGATTCTGACGTACATGGATGTGCAGCACCTTTGGATACTATAGACAGCTCCTAAATAAGTCCCCTTTTTTAAGAGCCCTGAGAGATACCTTGATTTCTGCTCAAGCAGGAGCCAAGTGCAGCTGTGGCCAGAAAATCAGCATGAAATACAAGTCTTCATCCCAGAGCAGCTGTGCTCGTTCCTGTGCAATGAACAGGTTTTTGCCTTCACAGGCAAAGTGTTTTAACCTCCTGGCACTGGAGCACTGGTTTACCTCTGAGCAGAACTCCCCGTACAGGAGGCAGGTCAGTGGGCTGTTGGCAGTGGCTTTTACAAGGAGCTACCTATGAAATTTTTTGGGCAATTCAGTGTGAAAATCTGGAGCTGCTTTTGAGTGTAAAACTTTGCTTTGGCTACTGTGTCTTTATCATGCAGGCACTGCAGGACTTAGCCTAGCCCCAGTTTTAGCATGGCAGAACAATAGTGTGGACCTCAGCAAAGTGTATTGTCCTGTTTCTTCCCATCATTTTCCATCACTGCATTTAGGAGAGCTGCATGCCTGCCAGGCCAGCCTGTGCTGCATCACTCCAGCCTGCTCAGGCTGGGGGGGCTGTGGAAGTGGGAGAGGTGAGAAAGAACATGGTTTCTCCAGAGTTTTCTGTTTGTTACTCTGCTATATTTGTTATCTGGATTCTTAAGTAATGAGTGCTTTGAATTTTGTGATTATGTTACGGTGATGTGTAGTTAATGTACTAATGTTCACTTGAGCTAGGATCATGGTAACAGTGTGGTTTGTTTTTTTTTTTTTTTTTTTAACTGTTCAGAAAATAACTTAAATACAAAGATTAAGCTGTGAATCTCTCCTGTTTTCCTTTTGGGGGGAAAGATGCTGTCAAAATACCAATCCTGTATCTTCCTCAAACCCATGTGTGTGGGTCACACTTCTGCTACACATGTACTGTACACAACATCTGCAGTGTGAACACCTGGCAGTGCTGGGGATGGAAGGTGGACAGCTTTGCCCCAAGCCTGAGGTGGTTGCAGCTTTACTGGACACAGAGTCTGCAGTAGCCAGTCCCACCTCAGAGCTGCTGCTCATTGACAAATGCAACATGAAAGACTGCCCTGGCAGTCAGAAAAAAAACCACTTATTCCTAAAACTACAGCATACTTTTTAATTAACACTCTCTCCATTCATAGTTAATGGCCTCTGGCTGGGGCAGATGAGTCTGCCCTGTGAGCCAGAGAGTGGATGGCACTGATAGAGAAGAGTTGGAGCCATCCTGCCCATTAAAAAAGTGTAGGGGAAAGCCTGCAAAGATTTTGTGTTTTTCTGGGTATTGTTGCAAGATCCTGGTAGGAGAAGCACAAATTTGTTTTATAAGCTAATCAGAATCCTGCTGTTCAATAATGAGTGAGTAATTGACATATCACAGCACCACCACACAGCTCCATGGCTGGGGATGCTTCCACACTCACCGCTCGCCCAGATCAGAAGGCAGGCACCCTCGCCCTCAGAATACCTTCCTCTTAAAAGTGCTCCTTGGATAGCAGCCTTGGATCTTCCCGTTTGACTTAACAGCCCCTTTTAAAACAAAGGCCACCGCAGTTTTAAGATCCTGACTCCAGGGGTGGTCAGAAAACAAACAAACCCCTGCACTCCCAACATCTCTCTCCCTGCTGGCTCCATTCTTGGCAGCCAGCAGGGGACTGGAGATTGGGAAGGCTCCTGCTTTTCTCAAGTGCTGGGAGCTGGATTCTTGTCACTTCCAATCTCCATCTTTCTTTGTGACAGGGTTCCCAGCAGCCCCGTGCTTTATTTGGCAAGGCTTTGGTGTTCATATGTATGTGTGGGTGTGCACACATATATAATAAATATTTTATATACATACTTATATGTAATATATATATTTGCACCTCTTTAACCTTTTCTGTTTCCTCTCTGCTATTTCTTCCCATCCAATAATAGATTTGGAAAAGGAGCTGCAGTGACAGGCTACATCCATTGTTTTGGATTGGTCTGTAACACAGAATGCAGCTTGATTTCAACAACCTGTGAGTGCCAGCACACACAAATGAGACCTCCATACCCACAGTTCCAGTTGTCTGTGTGTACCCAAACAACACACATGCTGCCTGCTCCCATGAGAAACAGGTTCTCTTTGTGGGTTATTTCTAGATGTTCCTTAGATAGCCCTTCCCCTTCTCCTTGATGTTTAAAGATGAGAATCAGGGTCTTTATTCCAGATTTCTAGGACTAGGACAGTGCTGTCCTGCAGGGCATGAGCTGGAAAACTTCTCCCACGAAATATGGACTGGAATCCAAAAACTCAAGTACTAAAGAGAGTCTTTGAGAAAGAAAAGCAATCTCAATTGTAAATTTCCACTGGAAAACAATGAACAGCTTATCTTAAATAGATTCAGTGGTTAATTACCCTTTCTGTTTAAAAATGTGTGCCTTATTTCCACTTCAAATGAAGAAGGAAAGTAATGTTTGCCATAGCTTCAAATTAACAGCGTTTGATCAACCTACAGCTTTAAAATGAAATCTTCTCTTGTTTGCTGGTTTTTTATTGTTGTCTTATATACATGCTTTCAATAGTATAGTATGGTACTTTTTGGAAAGGGGGAATTGGCCAGCTTAGATTAGCTAGGATAGAAAGAATGTAATTCTTACAATAACTGTTTAGGATGAGTTTAGCAATTGGGGGTTTGAAGAGGATGATGAGCTCTCAGGAGAGGAGGCAGCGTGGCCAAGGAAACAAAAGGCCCTGAGCAGACAGACATGCTGTAATGCTGCCATATATTTCTGTGGGTGAGCTGTCTGTCTGTCCTGGGAGTAAGGGCTGTTCCTGGCTCCAGCAATGTCCTGGCCCCTTTTGTTCCAGGGCAGCGTGTGGCACAGCTTCCTGTGCCATGGCACACATCAGTGCCCAGGATGTAGAAAGGATTCAATGTTTTGAATCATAAGATGGGAATAAGGTGGGAACAATAAGGTGGAATAAGAATAATTTTTAAAAAAGGAAAACTAAGCTGCTGCATGCACTCTCCCATGCAGTGGGCTGCAGCCATTAGAGATCTCAGCCTGACCCCTTTGCCAGGTGATCCACGTCCAGCAGTGCATATCTGTGAGCACCAGCCACTTTGCTTTACCCTACAAGAGCTCAGACCATATTCATTATATCCTCAAGAGACATACTCTTTGTTTCACTTCCATGTTACCTTCCCATCCTGAGCTTTCTCTCCAAAATTATTTGCTGACATGCACCTGGCTGTAGGAGCTGCTAGAAATCTCCAAACCCACAGAGAGATTGCTGAGCTGTGAGGCTCATCAGCCTCACCACTGAAGAGGATAAGGAATATGAGCAGGGACACCTGGGCTGGAAAGGTCTCACCTGTCCAGGTAAATAGCCTGCCTGCAGATGGAGAACAGTCAGATGGGCTCTCCAGTGCAGGCAGAGACAGGGGCTGAGCAGGGCTTTCACTGGGGACAGCACTGACCTCCACAGTGGAGGCCACTGTGGTTTGAAGAAACTCAAGCCCCTGGTTAACATCACACAGCTGATGTATCCAAACTCCCTGTGCCATGCCCCAAGCACCCTGCTGGCATTTACCAAGGTGGATCAAGGAAGGCTTCTTCTCCAAGGGGCGGGAAGGTGGGGAGGTGCCAGACCATCTCTGTTTCTGCAGTGTCACCTCCCAAAGGGCAGCCCTGGCCAACTGCTCTGACCTTCAGAGTGGCACCGATGTCTGTGAGCAGCTCTGCCTGCCCATCCTGTGCTGCCCAGCTCCCTCTCCTCCAGCACAGGGAAAGGGCTCAGTGCCTGCCAAGCAATGCATCTTTTTGCCTTTGCATGAGCTGCTTATTGCTTCCTTGTGGAATTTATCTAGTTTGGACTAGATGGTGCTGGGCAAACCCCAAGAACTAGCAGTGGGACCACATCCTTTCCAAGGGATTTCTATCTCATCTTGAAAAAGGGGACAGACCTCCCCGTGGGGAGCTGTCAGCTCAGGGAAGCCCTCAGGTGTCCCAACTGCTTCTCCATCCTCCTGGCCTCAGCAAATGCCATCACTCTGCAGGATGTGTGCTGGGACCAGCTACACCTGCTGCTCTGCCTCTGCCAGTTCTCACGGGTTTCTTTGTGTGCCTCAGGCACTGTCAGATGCCTTGAGGAAGGAGCTGTGTGAGCACCCCATGACATGGAGTGCTGGGGCAGGAGCTCTGGGAGTGACGATGGGTGGGGATCAGGGTGGTTTATGGGCTCACAGCCACTTTCCCAGCTACAGAGAATATTTTAGCCAGGGACACCTTGCATGGAGGCAGGGGAGGAATGCCTGTAAAATATGAGACAAGCTCCCTTGCAGCTCAGAGCAGTGGCTGTTTCTCACAGCCCTTGTCTATCGTGTGCCACTATCACCAGGTCAGGTCACAGGAGTGTCTCCAATTAACCCAGCCCTCTGGTGAGCCTCAACTGGCACTCCAGGCTCTCCTCCTCCCCCTTCTTGCACTTCTTGAGTTTCTCACCTCTACATCTGCTGCTAAGCCTTTGCTCCCAGCATCCTAGCCACTGCTGGGAAGCAGTGACCATAACCCATATTCACTCCCTAAATCAAGGCAGCAGCCATCCCCTGCCTTGGAGCTGTCCTGAAGATGTCCCTGCTTGGTGCCCAGCATCAGGCTGTGTGGCAGGAGGAGGGGCTGTGGCTGCAGGGACGAGCAGGGGGCTTGGGGACAGGTATGGGCTTCAGGGCAGAGGAGCTGGGAAGTTCAGGAAGGTTTTTTGGTAGGTACTTGCTGGGAGAGTACCAGGGTGGGGGAGGGATGGCTGCTGCTGCTTCCTCTTTCCAGAGACCACTGGACACATTTAACCCTCCACATGCTGCTCCCAGAGGTGAGCCATGCACCTGAATGACCAGAGTTGGAGCAGGCTGCAGGACACAGCATGGCCTGGCTCATCATCCGGTCCCAGGTTTGCTGCTTTGCTTGGGGTGAGTCCTGGGCATGTTTAGGGCTGCCCTGCAGCACTGCAGGTGCTTTGGGCATGGCTGGGACCCACAGGCTGCGTGTTCTCTTGCTGAGTCATCTCACCATGGTTAGGTCCAATAAAATGGATCTCCATCCTGCTGCTCTGGGAATGAACCAGGACCATCCCCAGAAGGACTGAGACTCCTGCAGGTCTCCCCCACTGTGGCCCTGTCACCAAGGTCTCTGCAGCCACACAGCAGCACCTGCACAAAGGTAAGGGTGGTGCCCTGATCCAGATGTGAAGAAGCTGAGTCTGGGCAAGACACAGGAACTCCTGAGCAGGGGCCAGCCCTGGGAAAACAGAACACTGGCAGCTGGCAAGGGCTGGTGGCTGGGGGAGAGGCCCGATGCTTTCAGAAGAGCTGGAGGCTCATGGGCAGGGGGAGACCAGAGCTGGAACATCCTCCATGGCAGAATGTGGTGCCTGGACTCTCCCACAGCCCAGACAGCCCAGCTGGGGCTGGCACTGCAGGCCTGGGGGTGCCCGTGGGGCTCTCCCAGCTCTGCTCCGCTCTCCTGGCCCCGCGGGACCACCCTGAGTGGGGCCAGCCTGTCGGGACCTGTCCCTTTTAAGCCCTTGGAGCTGTTGCCAGCCGTGGCTTAGTGGGGTCCCCATCCTTTCAACTGGCTGTTCGGCAAATTAAGAGCTTGCTATTAGGCTGCTAATTAAAGCAACTTCATTAGCAGCAGGGGAGGCAGCTCCTGGCCGCAGCAAAATTGGATTCCTCTGAGCTGCCATGAGCCGTTCTCTCCTCTCCGGGGCTGGGGGCTGTGTCCCTCCGTGCCCGGGGAAGCAGCTGCCTCCAGCCCTGGCCGGGGGCTGCAGCCGCTTCCCGAGCGCGGGGGATGGGGCACATTTACCCCGCTGGGAGAGGGGCCGGGGGTGATGGGGGTGTCGGGTGATGTGGGGCCGCCCCCGCGCCGCCAGCCTCGGGGATGGGGCAGTGCTGCTGCCCCACTTACGGTTCCCGGGTCTCTCCCGTTTAGAGGGGACATGCCAGAGCTCTCAGAGGTGGCAGAGCATCTCGAGCATCACCTCAGTGGTTCCGCTGCCCCGGGCTGGGCCGTGACCCCTGCGCGGGCTGAGCAGTCCGGAGGCGCTGCCCCTGCCCCCGGCGAGGGGAGAGGCTCCCGGACTCCTCCTCCGGCCGCTCAGGCGCCTCCAATGAGCCCCGGGGGCTGCCCTGCCCTGCCTTCCCTTCCCTCACCTCCTCCTTCTTCCATCTAAAAATGGGAGAGACCGGCCGGGCCGCCGCACCGGGGCTGCCTTCCTCCCGCTCTCCTCCTCCTCGTCCCTCCCCGCGCTCCGCCCGCAGCCTCTCGCCGCCGCTCGGGAAAGGGACCCCGCGGCCCGGCGGGGACATCACCGGGGTGAGCTCCCTGCGGGCCGGGAGGGCTGCCCGTCCCTGCTTCCGTCTGCCCCACGGAGCCCCTGTGCCCCGCTAGCCCCGGGCCTGACACCCCTCGGCCTGACATCCCCCTCCCTTTTTTCCCGGCTTGGAATTCCTGATGGGATTAGGGGGGATTTGCTGTGCGTGAGCCGGGAGCTGCTGGGTGCTACGAACCCGGCTACCGTGCGGGAGGCTCGGGCTGTGGGAGCGGGGCTGCTCCTGGGGACACAGGCTGGTCCCATGTCCGCACCCTGCGGGGACATCCATCGCTCCGGACATTCACTGCAGCACCCCGGGCTGTCCCTGCAGCTGGGGCTGCTCTGAATGCTCTGAGCACCCCGGTCCCGGGCCGGGCTGGGTCACAGCTGCGGGGGGGCTGTTCCCCACAGCCCCCGGCTCTCCGCAGTGAGGAGCCCAGCAGGAGCGGGAGACAAAGGTGTTGGAGGGGATGAGGGTTCAGGAGATGGGTCCAGGTGGTGTTTTGGGGTGCGCTGGGACCTTCCGCGGGAACATTTCAGCGGTGTTGGGCCACTCAGAGCAGCGCCACTCAGCTGCTCCACTGAGGTAGAGGGATCGGTGTCCCTCCTTTTTCCACCTGCTGCCCCTCCCAGCTGGGCAAGGGTGCCCAGGTTACCCAGACTGGGTCATCACCACGGTAAAAAACCTCACACCACAGCCACAAGACCAGCCACGAGGAAGCTGGATCAGCTGGGCTGGGTGCTGGGCACTGGCATGAAGCAGCGCTCAACACAGGATTCCATTGCATTGGGGTCTTTGCACTGGGCCAGGGTCATCCCTGCTGGACAAGGGGCAGTCCGTGACACCTTGGCTCCTGACTCTGCTGGCCAGGACTGTGCTGACCCTTCTTCCTCTTTCCCAGCATCTCACCTTCCCCCTGCTGTCTGTCACCCTTCTGGTATCCTTTGGCTCCTCCATGCTCTATGGCTACAACCTTGCTGTGGTGAACTCCCCGGCAGAGGTAAGGGATGGGCAGCCTCTCTGGGAGCAGAGAAAACAGCCCTGCATCCCTCCCTTGGAGGGGGGAGGGACAGCTGTCCAGCAGCCCCACATCAAAACACTGGCACTTCCTTTGAGCAGTCACCCAGAGAGGAATGGCAGGGGAAGGACATCAGTGTCCATGTTCATGTACTCCAAACTTGTCCCCCTGGGAAAGCAGGGCCTGGAAAGGTGGCCACAACCTCCCTGCTCCAGCTTGAGTGCTCTCTTTGGTATCCCTAAGCCATCCTTAGGCCTCTCAGGTGCTGAGACTTGCTGAGCAACCAGATGCACATCCCAGTCATCCCCAAACACGTTCTGCCCTGCATCTCCTTTAATGCTGTTAAACCCACAATATTGTTCCTGTAGGTCCTCTCTTCCCTTGCCTTCCCCTTTCTGCCGGCACAGCTGGTGCCCGTGTGTGTCTCTGCCCTGCAGCACATAAAGACTTTCTACAACGCCACGTGGTCCCAGCGCTATGGGCACGGGCTGGGCCCTGCCCCTCTGACCCTGCTCTACGCCCTCACTGTCTCCATCTTCGCCCTGGGCGGCCTGGGGGGCTCGCTGCTCGTGGGGCTGCTGGTGGAGCGCTACGGCAGGTAAGGGTGTCCCACCAGGGCCAGGGTGCTCCAGAGGTGGGGTGGGACTGGAGGAGCTCCCTGCTGCTGCTTGTGCCTGCCAGGAATGGGGCTCTGAGCCGCAGCGCTCTCCTCGTCCTCCTGGCCGGCGGCTTCATGGGCTTCAGCCGGGAGCTGGGATCCCCCGAGATGGTGATCATCGGCCGCTCCATCATGGGCATCCACTCAGGTGGGTGCTCCCTGGGCTGGGCACAGCCCCTTCCTCATGGCTCAGTCCCCTACAGCCATTCCTAGGGGGATGAAGAGGGCTTTGTATTCCGCACAGGCTCTGTGGAGGGGTTCTCTGGTACAGCCAGGGCCACCTCCAGTGCCACGGGGTCCCCACTGTGAATGATGCTGGACATGGGAGGAGATGGGCCTAGGGTCTGGCTTCTCCCTTCTGCCTCTGCCATCCCAGCCCCTCCTGTGCCCCCCAGGTATCTGTCTCAGTGTGGTGCCCCTCTACCTGGGAGAAATTGCTCCCAAGAACCTGCGGGGATTTCTGGGCCTCATGCCCAGCATCTTCATCTGTCTGGGGGTTTTCTCTGCCCAGGTCCTGGGCCTGCCAGAACTGCTGGGCAAGGTGAGCACAGTACCCCAGCCCCCTCATGCTGGACACTGCTCTGCTCTCTCCATGACACATCCCATTTCAACTCCTCCCAGGACAGGTTCTGGCCCCTTTTCCTGTCAGTGGTGGTTGTTCCTGCCTCACTCCAGCTCCTGCTGCTGCACTGCTTCCCTGAGAGCCCTCGGTACCTGCTGATAGAGAGAAACGACATCTGTGGGGCCACCAAAGGTGAGGGGGTATCCATGGGCAGACTGGCTCTGGAAGGTGCAGGGTGCTTTACAAAGGTCCTGCAAGACCAAGGTGCTTCCTCATGACATTCTTGCATGCCCATACCTGACAGCCCAACGCAATCCTGATGGTTCAGCCCTTCTGTCGCACCTGGTTGTGCCACAGCATTTCCACAGTGCCCACCACTGTGGTGTGAGGACTTCCCCATTTCCTATGGATGCTGAGCCCCACAGAGAGGCTGCTGGGGAGGTTGGGCCAGGGTAGAATCAAGCCCTTACCTGGTGCCATACCTGTGAGCATGTGCCCTGTGCTGGGGACACGTGTCCATGGCCCGCTCTGCCCACAGCCCTGCAGCAGTTCCTGGGCAGACCCGAGGTCCAGGATGTGATCGAGGAGATGCAGGAGGAGCAGCAGTCGCTGTCCTGCATGGAGATGGCGTCGGTGTGGCAGCTGCTGCAGGAGCGCTCGCTGCGCTGGCAGACGCTCTCGGTGGCGGTGCTGAACGCCGGCATGCAGCTCTCGGGCATCGACGCCGTAAGCCCCACGCACTCCTGGCCCGGCATGGCTGTGCAGGCTCTGAGCTCACACCTGGCAGGGCATTGGGCATTTCCCTGAGTGCCCCATCCCCCTGTTCATGCTGTGTCCCCTCCTGGCAGATCTGGTTTTACACCAACACCATCTTCGAGAACGCCGGGATCCCCGTGTCCCAGATCCCCTACACCACCATGGGCACCGGCGCCATCGAGGTTGTTGCCGGGCTGATCGGGGTGAGTGAGGGACAGACAGATGGACGCAGCCCCTCCGTGCCAGAGCCCTCTTGGCAGCTCCCAGCACCACCAAACGAGGGGACAGAGTGGACCCCACAATATCATCTGTGCCCCTTTTCTGGGGGGCAAAGGATTTGGCGTGGAAATGGGAGATGGGATGAGACAGGCTCCATCTAGGAGTCACGTCTAGGAGTGGTGAGATAATTTTAGGGTATCAGGGAGGTTGGGTAGAGATGGCAGACAAAGAAAAGGTTGGAGATGATGGAGGGGACTAGAAGTTTGTTCTGGCTCTCGCTTTCATTGTCCCTCTGTTAGCAGAGTCACATGTCTCCCTTTCCCCCCGCCCCCAGCCAAGCACTGGCCTGGCCCCAGGCTAGCAGCCCCCCCAGCCCAGCCAGCCCTCATTTAGCCAGAGAGTTAGCACTGGGCCAGGCAGATTTATGGCCCTTGTCCCATCTGCAAGTGTCACCCAGGGCCAGCCCAAGCCACCCGGCACTAAATCCACTCCCTGACAATTACAGAGATGGATGGGGGTGGCTGCTCCCAGAAAGGAGGGAATGAGTGGGGGGCTGCTCCACTCTCCCACAGCCCAATCCAGAGCAGAGTGGGGTCCGCTGCCTCTCTGAAGGGTACCCCCTACTCCCCTCCCCTTTCTGTGGGGGTGTCCCAGCCCCCCAAAAGTCACCTAGCATAGAGCCAGATTGCTTGGGAGCAGCCCCACAAATGGCCCCTGATGGACATGCTGAGATTGGTTATAAAATTACAGGCATTTGTTCTGCTGTCAATACGCTGCCTGCTCCCACTGCCGCTGTGCTGCCTGCCCACACCCTGCTGTGCCCACTGCCCCACAAACACCCCATTCCCCAGCTCCTCTCCTGCCACTGATGCCCATGTGGCTTGTGGGTCTCCCCAGCCCTGCACCCTACCCCTTGCTCTCTGGGACCCATCTCCTGCCCCATGCATGCTCACCCCTGGCATTTTCCATGCCCCAGCCCCAACCCTGGAACTCTGAGCTGGGGTTGCCCCCGATCCCCAGATACCACCAGGAGCATCCTCCCACCTGCAGCTGGAGCCGGGGTTCAGGGCTGGTCCCACCCACCCTGGAGCTGCCCAGCACCCTGTCAGTCTTTGTTCTCTCCTGGCAGTGCTTCACCATCGAGAGGGTGGGACGGCGGCCCCTCATCATCACTGGCTTCTGTGCCATGGGTGTCTGCTCAGCTGGCATCACCATCTCCCTGCTGCTGCAGGTAGGGCCTGGCCACTGCCCCCCCTGGGCAGTATCTGGGGCTCAGTGCGGGAGGGATGGCTAGAGTCCTGGGGGAAGGAGCGTGTGTGGAAATGAGAGGTGAGCTGGCTCTTCCAAGTCATGCTTTCCCTTCAAAGCTAAAGAGAAGGTAAATTTAGCACCAAGAACAGCAACAAAAAAAGAAAATACAAATCCCTAGGAGAAAAATCCTGCTGCTTCTGGTAGCTGTTTTCCAGAAATCTTCCCAGGGAGGCAGATGTGAAATGCCAGGGCAGGTACAGGGTCCTTCTCCTGCTGTCCGCTTCCAGAGGATGCTCCCGTGGCTCTGGGCATTCTGCACCATCACAAGCTGCTGAGCTTGGCTGAGGCTGACCCTCAGCAGCCTTAGCCCAAACCACCCATTGCTTGTCTGCCTCTCACCAATGTGTCCTGTGTGGCCGCTGTTCCCAAGAGCCACCACCAGGCCGAGGGCACGCCTGAAGCCGTGTCCCAGGGGTGCTGGGTCAGGGCCAGCCCCAGCAGTGTCCCCAGCCCGGTGTCCCAGGGGTGCTGGGTGTGGGGCTCAAGGCCAGCCCCAGCAGTGTCCCCAGCCCGGTGTCCCCTCGCAGGCTGCCCTGCCCTGGATGCGCTACGTCAGCGTGGCCTGCGTGGTCGGCATCATCGCTGGCTTCTGCATGGGACCAGGTGGGTCTGGGCTGCGGGAATGGGGAGCACTGGGGTGGGAACGGGGTGGGAATGGGGGCTCCAGGAGACCAGCAGGGTTTGCAGGCAGGTGACAGGAGCTGAGCCTTGGCCCCGTCCCCGTGGTCCAGCCCTGGTTTATGATGCTGTCCCTCCAAGTGAAAGCCCACCACAAACCCCTCCAGCCCCACACATCCCCAGGGCACACTCTACCCCTCCTGCTGGGCCACGCTCCAGGAGGAAGCAGAGTGAAGCCCTGGCAGCCTTCCCCAGACCTCTGTGGAGGTGTCCCAGCTCCTGTCACAGTGCAGCTGGTGAGAATCGTCCTGCCCCTAATGGGGTGCAGGCTCCAGCAGCCAGGAGTGAAACCTGGACTGGTTTACCCAGTTGATGTATTAGCAGAGCTCTTAACAGATCTATAATTCATCCTCAGCCCAGACTTTATTCACTGTAATTACATCTTTAATTAGGATTTTAATGGCTCATTGTTCACAAACAATGATGAATAGGAGTTTTAAAACAAAAAAAATATATATCTCTGTTCTGGGCGAGCTGTGAGTAAGAGTCCGTCAGGGGCCCCACTCCTCCCTCGCTTCTTACACTTGGTTTTTGGTTCATCTTTTCCCTGCATTTATAAAGAGGTCCAGCCACCCCAATTTGAGGCACCTGGGACCCCAGGCATGTCACCATATCAAAAACAATCCCTTGCCAGATTCCTGTGTGTCCTGTGGGGTACTCTGGACCTTGGATCCTACCCCCCAACACAGGGACAGTCCTGGGACCCAGGACTTCTGGCTCAGTGACACTTGGCTGGAGAGGCTAAGTCCTTCTAGAAGAAATAGCCACACCCTGTGTCCAGTTTTCAGACCCCTTACAAGTTGGCTTGGGAAACACTTCCATATATTCTGGGTTCTTTCACTCTGCATGGGAAAAGCAGGTTGGAAAATAGCATTTCTGTGTCCTGCAGGAGATTGTGATGCTCAGAAAAGTGGTTGCTTCTTTCCTCCCTGAATCAGTCACAGTTGCAACAGAAGCTGATTGATATAAGGAAGTTTTCTAAACTGTTTTGATCAAGGGAGTCGGGAAAGGGCATTATTGGAGGGTGCCAGGAAGATGTTTCTCTATGCCTGTGATCTCCATGAGATTTAATATATCAGCATTTATAAACATTTTTGGAAAATGAGGATCCACATGAAATGTTCCACCTTTATTTTGACTCAGTCTGAAACTTCTTAGTCATGTAACCTGGGGAACTGGTCTGAGCACCCAGCAATGTGCCAGTGTGGTATGCCAGGGGACATCACATCACCCCCCATAAGACATATCCCAAGGGACACCAAGGGTAGGACACTGCTCCACCACTCCCTGTCTCCTCCAGCTCTCCCAGCACCACCAGTTTGAACCATGAGCCTTGCTGGGCTCCAGCCCCTTGGCCACAGGACTGAGGTGGGCAGAACCTGGTGGCCCCAGGGGTACCTGAGTCACCCTGTCCTCCATCCCTTGATGTGTCCCCTCCCTCTGCAGCTGGTGTCCCCTTCCTGATGACAGCTGAGCTCTTCACGCAGTCCCACCGCCCCGCTGCCTACATTGTGGGGGGCTCTCTCAACTGGCTCTGCAACTTCACCATCGGCTTCATCTTCCCCTTCCTGCAGGTACCAGTCCAGAGGGGCCCTGGGGGACAGAGGGAACGGACACAGCCCTGCTGCTCTCCCAGGATGGGGTGCCAAGGCAGGGATGCCTGTGCTCTTGGCTCAGCTCAGTGCTGGTCAGAGCCAGCCCAGGGCAGGGGGATGGGAGGGGGCTCTGCCTCGTGCCATGCCCAGTTTAGGAGTGCCAGGCAGTGTCTCTGCCTCATCCTGCTCTTGTCCCCAGATGTCAGCCGGTGCCTTTTGCTACCTGGTTTTCTGTGGTGTCTGCCTGCTGGTGGCCCTGTACGTCTACCTTGTCATCCCTGAGACCAAGAACAAGACCTTCATGGAGATCAGCCACATCTTCGCCACGCGCCGCTCCGTGCTGTCCGTGCCAGCCCAGCTCATTGGCATGATGAAGCTCGATGGCTACGGGACCTTGGAGAGCAGCTCCCTGGAGGGCTCAGGCTCCAGCCTGCCCTGATCTCAGTGGGCTGGGGGGATGGGGATGGGGATGGGGATGGGGATGGGGATGGGGATGGGGAAGGCTGTGGGAACCAATTTGTTCCAACCTGGTCATCTCTGGGTCTCCCAGGACATTTCTCCGTGGCACAGTCTGGGCCCAGGATGAGCCCCATTGATGCACCAAGGCTGCACTGACTGCTGGGCATGATCCCATGCTGGAAGAGATGCGCCCAGAGAGACAAGGGGACCTCCTGAACCAGGGGGTGCTCATTACTCCTGGGTGTGGGGCCTTGGCAAGGGCTCCTGGCAGGAGCTGTTTAATAAAGAGCATTGCCACCAGAGCCATTGTTTGGCAAGTTTAGCCTGAAATGGCAGCAAGCAGGAAGGTGCTGGAATGGGCAGGTGCTTCTCCAGCATCAGGGAAGATTAGAATGGGAAGAGAGGCTTATCCTCCTCCCCCCTGTGACTGGCTGGAAGGGTCAAAGTCACCCCACATTTTCTAGGAAGGGTGGTCAGGATGGTTCCCAGGCTCTTGCATCTCACCCCAAGTCAGTCATGCAAAGCTGGAGGCTGTTGCAGAAGGAACACAGAGCAGCTCTGAGCTGGGGGTGACTGTCCAGCCACTGTGCCCCTCCAGAGGCTGCTGGGAGCCCTTGGTGCCCGGCCTCGTGTGCTGGCCCCACAGAGTGCTCCCATGGGAACTCTGCACACTTCCAAGGGATCCAGGATAAACCTCATCCCCTTACTGCACCCCGTGAATTGCTGTGGCCCCAAGGTGCTCTCCAAGCACAACCTCTCCCATGTCTCTGCTCTGAATCCTGGGGCTGTGTTTGGAGGGAGAGGCTGTCCTGTGTCCCAGGACCCACCACAGCAGCTCCCACAAATACCCTGGTAAAACATGGGATTCCCAGACCTGCCAGGAACTGTGATTTGCAGGAAAACTACAATATTTTGTTCTGGTGAGAGGTAAGCCCAAGTGAGGGGAAAGGGGGCTGTGTGGCCAAAACACTCTCTTGCCAGCACAAACATCATTTTGTGCAAATAGTTTAGCCCTTTTTTTTTTCCCAGTTTCCCTCTCTGTGACAGGTCCACAGCTTGGTGTTTGGTGTTTGTGGTCACTTAGTGAGGAGCCCACCCTTCCTGCACCCCTTGGCAAGGCCTCAGGGCGCTGCTGGGTGTGTGTGGGTGCTGGGCCCGTGGGGACAGGGCCATACAGGGTCCCCAGAGCCTGCTCCCATCCCTGCCATCCTGAGCCAGCAGCCTGGGGCTCTGGAGCGTGCTGGGCTGTGCACAGGCCAGCAGTGAGAGCAGGGTCAGGCTCTGCAGCCCCGGCGCTCCCCGCTCGCCTCCCCCGCGCCGGCAGCAGAACAGAGCGGTAAATATGTGCAGCATTACATATGTATAATGGAGTGTAAATAACCCCAAAAAGTGCATTGTAAATAGACTCCAAGTTTATCCTTTATTAATGAGGCACTGAGTGCCCTGCTGTTTTAGAGCAGCGAGACTTTGATAATATCAAAACCTAAATTACACTTGTGTCTCTCATTCCCAGCAAACGACAGCATCATTTCAGGCCTCTTTGCCACTTGTATTTATTTATTCTGGTATTTATCTATCTCTCCCACCCAGCATGTGGGGCAGCTTGGAGGATGCCCCCTGCCCTCCATGTGAGGGCAATGGCCCCCCTGGGACCAGCCCCCCATTCCTGATGATCTGGCATAGCCAAGGAGTGGGAATGTTGCCTTATGGCCAAGGAGTGCTCTAAGTGGCCAGAGAGATGGGGCAGACCTGGGAAATATGGGGTCAGGACCCATTTCTGTCAGGGTTTTAGATGCCACCAGAGCCAGAAGTGACCTCTTTCCAAGGACTGGGGGTCACTGGAAGAATTCTATGGTATCTTTTGGATGCATTTGTTCCTGGGGACTCGTTTGAGGGTACCATGTCAAAGGACATGTCCATCCTCTTTTCCATCAGGGCCTGGGGGTGAGGAACCCCCATGCTCATGGAACACTGGCAACCATCAGTTTTTTCTGAGGCTATTTGGGGCACGATTTTTGGGAGATTGTAGTTCAAACTGCCTCATGCCACTGACCTTTTACTCTTGCAAAAGAGGGATTTGGGCTTCCTCTCTGCTTGTCTTGCCAGGGAGACATTCCCAGCTGCTCCACTGCAGGCTTCTCAGCAAGGATATGGCTGGGTGGGCTCTGAGCTGCTTTTCCTTGTCCAAAGCTGCTTCCCCATGTTGAAATCCAGCTCCCTGGATTGAGGTCTCCAAAAGCACTGGTTCTGTCTGGTGAGGATAAGGCTGTATTCTCTAGTAGTGTCCAAGTAGACCTTCAAAAACTGGAGAAAGTGCCAAGAAGAGTCTGAGAAATTACTTGGGCAGCTGGAAATGCTGTTGATCCTTTTAAGGTTTCCAGAAACAAAGAGGAAGGTGGGTCTCTCCAAATGCACAAGTGCCTTCTCCTGGTGTGGCCAGTGCCAAAGGCTGGGTGGGTTCAAGGCTGAGGTAGTCACAGGGAGGGCTGGGGCTCAGCCCTGGACAGTGTGGAATGGGAGACCCTGGTTCGAACTCTCCAGATGCTTTGAATGGTGGTCCTCAAGGAAATAGTCATGGCCCATCACTGGATATCTGCAAATCCTCCATGAACCTCTCTAGGCTTGAGCTCACCTGGCTCAAGGTTCTGGGTCACATCTCAACTGGAAATCAGATTAAGACTTGCTGGAGACACCCTGGTGTCCTTGTGCAATCACTGGGGATTGGTGAGGCCATAAGTGGCTGCAGAGAATGGTCAGACCAGAACACTCACACCTTGCCAGTGCCCTCATTCCCTATGGCTCCTGGAGGATGGATGCTTTGAGGCTGAACTTCTCACGCTGGTTTCACCAGGTGTTCTAACAGCAATCTGTCCCTGTCACCACCACAGGGATGCCTTCACTCCCCACAAACCTCACCTGACTGCAGAGCTCCACCAGGGACCAGTTTTGACTGAGGGAGGTTCCTGTGTGCTCCACGTCCCCCCATATTCCATGTGGGAAAAGCAGTGCTGGAGCAGCCCCACAGAGCTTGGTGCAGAATGGTCCCTGCCTCTGGTCTCACTAAGGCTGTCCATGCTCCCAGCTTAGCAGCCACAGGAGAAGGGTGCTGGACACAGGGAGCATTGCCTGGGGTCGGCTGGGTTTGGAAATAGACCCCGTGTTTGCAGCCTGGGCTCTGGATGTGTTTGAGACGTTCAGAGATCGATTCAGGGACTTGAAGGTGGATGAGAGGCTTGACCTGGCCCTGCAATCCATGCCTGCAGCCCAGGAAGACAATCATGGCCTGGGCTGCATCACAGGAGGTCTGACAAACAGGGCAAGGGGTTCTGTCCTCTAGTACACTCCAATGATTCCCAGCTGGAATACTGTGTCCACCTCTGGGGTCCTCAGCACAGGAAGGACATGGGCCTGCTGGAACAAGTCCAGAGGAGGCCATGAAGGTGTTCAGAGTGTTGGAGCACCTCTCCTGTGAAGACAGGCTGATTTGGCTGAGGTTGCTTAGCCAGGAGAAGAGAAGGCTCTGGGGAGGTTTCACTGGATAAAGGGGCTGCAAGAAACTGGAAAGGGACTTGGTAGAAGGGGATGTAGTGATAGGACAAGAGAGACTTGTTTAAACTAACAAAATGCAGGTTAGATCAGATATTAGGCAGAAATTCTTGACTGTGAGACTGGTGAGGCACTGGCAGAGGTTGCCCAGAGAAGCTGTGGATGCCCCATCCCTGCAAGTGTTCAAGTTGGCCAAGTGGCTGCCCCAGACCATGGGCACTGCTCATATAATATCTGCCAGAATACAAGTCACCCAGAAGGAAAAAATTGCACATTCAAAATTAGGACACCTCCTCCTAAATGGTGAAAATTCCTCTCCTGTTTTGACATAGCAGAGGAATATTTCAGTACCATCCCAGGGAAGGGTGATTCTGCCTGGGAAGGGTGATTTCATTAAGGAATGGTTCCTCTTGGAGCCTTTTTTTGTTTCTCCTTTGCCTGGTGGTGTCAGGAGTTTCCCAGGGAGTGGAACGAGGACACAGAGGCAGTGCAGGTGTGTCCACTGCAGGTGTCACAGCCCCGTGGACACTTTTGTGCTATGATAAATTTGGCTCCCTCGTGGCTGGAAGTCATCCCCCAGCAGGACCTCCCCAGGCTGAGACCACATCTCTCATCTCCTTAAAGTGCAGAGCCAGGCCCAGCCTGCAGTTCTCATGGACTCTGATCAAGAGTCTTTCTGCAGGTAAAAATCTAAAATGGGTGGGATTTTTTCTGTGTTCTGGATAGCAGGCACTCAGCTGAAACCCAGCACTTCAGAGGGATGGAGAACAATGATTCAGATCTTTTAAAAGCCTAAAATATTTCCCTGGCACCAACAATACCCACTCAACTTCAGAAAAAAAAAATATATAATGAAAAATATTTACAGTTGGGTGCAGGAGAGTGTTTCTTGCCCTGTGAGAAATATAACAATTCTGTATGGATGCCTGAGGCCCGTGGCTGGTGCCCTGCAGTCTCTGCAGCAATTGTGGGGTGCCAGGACGGGCCCGGGCCTGGTGGCCGGAGCCAGGGTGCCCGGCGGAGGGTGCACCAGCAGATGGCACTCCCAGAATTTATTGCTACAGCAAGCTGCCTCTCCGAGAGCAGCCATGTAGGAGATGTCCTATTATATGGGCAGTTGACTTTAATAGTCATTGTGTGCTTAAAGCACAGCAAAACAACAGTGGGAAAAAAAAAAATCCCCACTCCACTTGGATGGCCCTTTTCCCCCCAGCCCTGCTAGTCTATTTGTACAGTAAATTAAAAATATGAATCACTTCTCTCTACTGCCTCCCCAAACACTCATCCTGTCAGGCTCTGTGTTGTCTTCATTTGTATTACCTTAATTTAATGTTAATTATGTTCTTCATTTACAAAGAACAAGCATTTACACTCCCTGTCTGGGGATTTTCCACACTCGCGGTCTCCACAGACGGGAGAAGGAGCGGATAGGATGGAGCGGGGCCGGGCGGGGCCGGGAGGGGCCGGGAGGGGCCGGGAGGGGCCGGGAGGGGCCGGGAGGAGCCGGGAGGGGCCGGGAGGGGCCGGGAGGAGCCGGGAGGAGCCGGGAGGGGCCGGGAGGAGCCGGGAGGGGCCGGGAGGGGCCGGGAGGAGCCGGGAGGGGCCGGGAGGGGCCGGGAGGGGCCGGGAGGGGCCGGGAGGGGCCGGGAGGGGCCGCTCCCGGACGGGGACGCGAACGGGGCTGCCCTGCCCGGCGATCAGCGTTGTTGCCTTTCGATTTATGAAACCGCATCACTTCCTGTGCTCAAATCCCCCCTAATAAATCCTTTTTAAAAGGTCCTCGGCCAATGCAGGGCAGTGATTTATGGCGGGGAGTGGAGTGGAGGGAGGTTTGGTGGCAGGGTTTGCTGCCGGGGGTGTTGGGGATGTCACAGGGTTGGGAGCCTGAGCGCTGCTGGGCAGTCCTAAGAAAATTTCCTGCAGACTTTCCTTTTCCCTGGTGTCTGCAGACTTGTTGGATGTTGCTGGTGGTAGGATGACCTGTTTGATGTGGAGGGTCCACGGCATGGATGAGCACTGCAAATCCTTGCTCCATGCCTCAGTTTCCCCACCAGCATCTGGAGAAAACCACCCCCTCCTAGCTCTACCCATCCTCAGGGCTCACAGTGAGCCAGAGGCTGGGGTGCACTCACAGAAATGACTTATGGGGATGTGTGTGCAGCAGTGTGTGTTCATGGGCACACATATAAAGGACCCAGGTCTCTAAAAACACCCCACACCTCACCCCTAACCTGACTTTCCCATGCACAGAGCCTTTGACTGGAACGAGGAAGGAGAGAAGAGAAGAAAAAGAAGAAAAACAATGGAAGAAAGAGTGGTGAGCTTTCCTGGGCTATGGGACATGTTTCTCTTCACAGGCTGCCCTTGACCATCCCTGGGATGGGGGACATGGGGGTGAAGGCTCTGTGCAGCCACATTTTCACACCCTGAGCCCCCTGCCTGCACTCAGCAGGGTTTCAGCGAGCGCTGCCCACGCCTGCCTGAGCCCCGCCATGGCCTGTTCTTCCAGCACTGTGTCCAGCCACAGGTCGGGAACATCAGGGGATTTTCCCAGGGAACCTGAGGATGGGATGTGAGCAGAGGAAGCAGCATCTTTGGTCTCATTTGTGTAAGAGTTCCTGGAGTCATATTTTTCAGTGCAAATTGGGGTTGCACCAGTATATCATAGGAGCTGGGTATATCTAACTGAGATGCCCATCCCCAAATCTTAAAAAAACCCAAAAAAGATAATTAAAAAAAAAAAAAATGTGGCCCTCCAAGCCTTCATGTTCTGTATGACACAGGAACCCCAGAAAAGTCCAGAAAACAAACTCCCACTGCTAGGAAAACCCAAGATACCACACACCCGTTCTCCCAGTCACCACCACCCATTTCCATGGCAACAGCCACACATTCTGGTGTGGGGACCTGGGTCCCCTTGTCACTACATGGCCTCTGGACCAGGGCAGGTCTCTTCACTGGTTGCTTGGGGGGAACATCCCCAAGTTTTACCCTCTAGACTTCTGCCACAAGGCCACCTTGCAGCTGCAGAGCCCTGTCCCAAACCCTGTTTGCAGGGGCTGCAGCCCCACAGCCCATCCACACCCCACTCCTGCCCTTGGCCAGCTATGGAGCAACCCCACTGCAGGGCTTCCTTCCCCTGCCTCATCCTTCTGCCAGGTAGATTTGAGACCACCCCATGACAGAAGTGGCCCCACTATTCCCAGTGGGATACGCACGCCCCCGCTCCAGGGGGATGACAATCTCCTCCATCCTCCGCTGGCCATGCCTGCGCCCTCCCCACGTGCTCCCATGTGCTCTCCCTTATTAACAATGACCTTTCCACCGTGCTCACCGCTGATTCCCCAGTCCCAAATATCTTTTAAATGGGTTTCAGGAGCTGATGTGAGCTCTGTTAAAAGGCCACCGCGCCGCACCCGCCCCACACCGCGCCCTCCTGTGCCACGGCCCCCTGTCCCCATGCAGTGCCACCCACACACACACTCACACTCTCACACTCTCACACTAACATTTTAATTAATGAAAACCCCTTTTTTTTCCCCCTCCCCTCATAAGCGCTTTAATGTGTGTTCGCAGCCCGGCTGATCCCCACAGCCATGGAAATATTAGGTTGACGGATGTGGTCTGTCGCCAGCGCTCCCTCAACGGGTCTGCCTGTCAGCTCGGCGATGATGACATTAACACGGGAAGAAAGTGATGACAAATGCCCGTTATCAGGGAACGAGGCCTGTGACAAATCGCACGGCGCCTCGCGAGCAGCCCCATTACGCTGTAATAAAAAAAGATGGATGGCTCAGCGCACCGGGGCCCCGCGCTAATGCGATTTCGCCTGGTCTCTCCGGGTTCTAATTAAGGCAGAAAACGGAGAATGAACAGGAGTCCCTGGTGCCCGGCTCCCACCTAGTGCCCCCCTCCAACGCCCCACGGGGACGGGCACTCGCCCTCAGGGACGGTGTCCCCCAGTTGCCCTGGTGGCCCAGAGCCTTGGGACAGGGCTGTGATGGGGATGCAGATGGACAAAGAGTGCAGATGTCGGGGGTGTGCAGGACAGTGGAGCTGGGGATCCCTCAGTCCGAGCCTGCCCCTCTTGCCTCTGCCAGGTGGGCTCAAGGTTCGCCCAGTCGGGGCGAAGGGAGGAGGGGGGACACGGCCACCGTCAGATGCGTCACTCGGAGACAAATGTCACCTCCACCATCTGCTGCAGCGTGTGAACGGCGGGGGAGCCGCGCGGCAGAGAGGGGACGGGGGGGACAGCGTCACCCCGGGAACAGGCTGTGGGGCAGGGACACCAACACTGCCATTGGGGTGGCCAGTGACGGGGCTGAGCGGGGTCCCTGGGATGATCACGGGAAGTAGGGATTGGTTTTTGGACAGGAGCGGGAGAAGGCAGCTGTGGGGGGGGTCAGTCCCTCCAGGAGTTCTGTGCGTCCACAGCCGCTGAGCACACCGATGGCTGTGCCCTTGGGGACAAGGACACGACCGCAGCTGCCACTGAGGTGGGAGCACCTGCTGGGGGAAAGGAGGAGCCAGCCCCTGACGGGGAGCACAGTGGGGATTAACACCCCACAACACAATGGGGTGCCCAGACTGTGCAGGCAGGCACTCTCCCCACTGTCGCCACACCTCCCCCTGCCACCCAGCTGCCTGCACACCCCTCACCCCCTCCCAGCCCCCCAGCAAGGAGGTAGATCTGGTCCCCCCTCCAGCTCTGCCCACCCACATCCCCGCCTCCTTGGCTGCTTGCACCTGGACAGAGAGATGTGCAAGTGACAGCTCATTCCCTGTCCTCTCCCCGGAGATCTGAGGAGCACTCACAGATGTGAGTCACACATGTGGGGTGTCTCAGTGGGCTGTGGAGACACCCAGCAGTGCCTCCAGTCCAGCTCCTGAGAGGAGCAGTGGCACTGCCACCAGGGCCCTCTGTGTGCCTGTACCCATCCCTGGCTGCACCTTGCAGATGTGCTGGGGGGCCACACCAATGGAGTTCTCCCATCTTTTCTACATGCAGGGAAGGTCTGGGCAACCTCCAGACCTGATGAGGGTGGTGCCAAGGGGACGCAGCCCCACACACACCCTACACCCCACAGAGCAGAGCTGCGCAGAGCAGCATCTCCTGCTGCAGGTCCTGGCCACATCCAGCACATATTTACCTCATGCCAGGCAGTCTACAGGCTCAGGTTCTCCATTCATTTGGCTTTGTGTCATACATCTTAATAATTCCAGGCAGGACACAGCAAGGTATGGGGAGCAAGTGGCACAGGGACCTGTCAGGGAATGTCACTGTCCTTGGGTGGTGGAGGAGGAGGCTGGGACAGAGGCTGGGAACCACATTGTGCTGCTCTGAACATGCTTTTGAAAGTACTTTTCCTTTTCAATGGAGAGCTAAGTTTGTTCAGGAAAGATCCCTGAATGATTCCTGTCATGTCCTGGGGAATTTATTGGTCATTTCAGGAAGCTTTTTAAGGCTTACACTTATTACAGCTCCCCATGCTCCTTTCACCTGCCCAGGCCTTCAAAGGGGCTTTGACAAACTTGAATTATTGCTGGAGCAAAACTGATCCTAAATGGCAGCCACTGTCAGTGGGAGCATCCCAGCTCTGCTGTAAAAGCTGCTAATCTGAAACCAGACTCACGAATTTGTTGCCATCAACTTTTGTATCCCAGATTTAATTTTAGGCCTATTCAGAGTGAAAGCTGAGCAAAGTCCTCCAACAGCTTCTTCTGGATGAAACTCAGTCTCTGGTGCTGACTATCAACCTAGATTAAACCTGCTCTCCTGGATCCAGCAGGAAATGTAAGTGCAGAGGCCATGGAAATTATTTTGAACAAATCACCTTTGCTGAGAGCCAGCTGGGAATGCACCAGGTTCCTGTTCTTGCAGCAGGTTCAGCCAGGGGACTTCCCTCCTCATCTGGGAGAGCTCTGGATGCTGCACTGGACCTGGCAGAGCAGAGCTCAAGGGTGATGCTGAAGCATTAGCCTCAAGCTGCTGCTGCCTGAACCCAGCTTAGCCCGAAGAAGGACCCTAAAAAGGATAAATCACCCCTGTAACATTGCAAGAGCAACCTACAATGGGGTCATGTGGAGGACTTGACAAACCTGTTGGGGAGGGTTGCTCAGAAGGATGGGAGCTCTCACTGCAGCCCTGCGGAGTCAGTAACCCTCCTTGGCTGGGAAATGGGAGCAGGAATGGGGGCTAGCAGGTGGGAAGCACAAGTGGCAGTCTGGACACCAGCACAGCCTCCAGTGTGTGACCAGCAGCAGGAGCCTGGCAGGACTGTGAGAGATGCTCTGCACCTGTGGGATGGCCAGGCAGGGCCAGGAGGGGCTCACAGAGCCCTGCCCAGCCAGGGGTTGGGGTTGGCAGCCTGCACACCCCAGCCCTTGGCTGTACTGTCCACCAAAAATGAGCCCATCCCAGCACAGGCAGGCAGTACAGCTTATCCCTGGGAAAGTCCTAATGCCCTGCTCAGATTTGTTTTGCTGTTCTCCCCCTTCCCAAGGATAGAGCAAAAGCAGGGTCAGCAAAAGTGTTCTCCCTTACTGCTGGACAGAGGGGAGCTCAGTGTGTGGCCAGGAGTGGCATTGGGTGCCTTTTATTGCACCCCCAAGGGCTCCCCTCAGCCAGCTTAGACCACCTAGGCTGGCAGGTCAGGCTGGCATCATGCTAGGGTGTAGAACAGCTGCCTGGTGGGTACATGAATACCCAGGTTTACAGCCATGTTCAGGTCTCAGCCCAGCAGTTGGTGCAGGCAGGGAGGGGGATGGCAGCTGATGGAGCTGTCCCCAAAGCTCAGCTCCCACAGCCTGGCTGGATGCTGGGCTGGTCACCCACAAATATCCTCACTGCCAGAGCACACAGGGAGTGTGCTGAGGTGGGGCTGAGTGACACATGGCCGTGCACAGGGGGGGTCTGGGACCTGGAGCTAAACCTGTCACAAGGGAACGGGGGGGTGCACCCCCACAGGAGATTTCTGCACCCCAAGACTCACAGATCAAGCAGAAGGTGAAAGCCACAGACCAAAAGGGGACATTTCAGGCCCTCAGCTGTGGCACTGCCCTCTGCTGTACCTGCACCAGGTCCTCCTGGTTCCTCACCCCGAGTCCTGGGCAGGAGCTGGGCTCAGACACCTGGGGCCCTCCCTGGCTCTGCAGCTATGTTCATGAAACCATCAGTCCATGTGTGTTCAGTTTCCCCCAGCAAGGAGCCCTTCTCCAGGCTTGGTACCACTGACCAGAGCATCCTGTGGTTAAAGCAGAAGGAGAGCATGGTCAGAAAGAGAGCTCAGGAGCAGGGGATGGGGTGGGGGGTACACTGGGAGCTGCACCTGCTTCACCCCTGCTGTTCAGTGCTCTGGGCAGCTGTGCTGTTGGAACTGGGATCCTCAGCACCCCCTGCTCTGCATCCCCCCTGCCTGACCCACACCAGCCACTTCACTGCAGCTGTAGCTCCACTGACCTGCCATTAGTTATGATGCCTGAGCCCAGGCACGAGGTCAGCCAGGCTGGCCCAGACATAAATCAGCTCCCTATGGGCAAGGAGACTTGGGGACAGCAGTGACAAGTGCCCACCAGTGCTGTAGGACCCTCCCACCCTGGCCCTGGGATGATTCCCAGGGATGGAGGCCTTACCCCCATCACATCCAGCCAGGCTCCTGGGGACCTTGCTGTCCCACCAGCAGCTCCTCAGGGTGAAGAGGAGCACTGTGTCCCAGGGAGGGACAAGGGCTTGCCACACAGAGAGGCAACGAAACAGCAGGGCTGAGACCCTAAAAGCCCAAAAAGAGGTTTGAGGGCCAGCTCAGGAAGTGTCCACCACAGACCTGGGCACCCACAGGGCTGATGTGATGAGAGGTGACACCACGGGGCTGAGGGGACAGGCTGGGGCCACTCCCGCTGCAATGCCAGGGGAGGATCTGGGTGAAGAGAGCTTTCTCTGCCGCTTTGGGCCTCCCTGAGCTGCCCAATAGAGCCCAGCCCGGCCCAGCCCGGCCCAGCCCGGGCTCCCTCTGCTGCCCGCGCTGCCATCCCCGGTCCTCCAGCTCCCTCTGCTGCCGGCCGGGACTGCGGCTGATGGAGCCGGCCGGAGCAGCATCTCAGCCGCCCCAGGTCCCCAGCAAGGTCTCCAGGCACGGACGACAGGGCACCAGCATCTCCCGCAAGCCCCCGATCCGCTCACCTGCAGAAAGGTGCGGGCAGAGGAAGCTCCCGGCACGCTGCGGGACACGGGACAGCCGGCCCCAAGCAGCTCCGGTGCAGTGGGCAGCCTTGCCAGGACCAGTAGGTGGCTGCAGACCCTGGAGATCCCCTGGAGGGATGGACTGTGGCAATATCTCAGCCTCAGTCCTAGACTGACTCCACGCCGAGACTGCAGCTCCAGTGCAGGCATTTGCAAGCAGGTCCTTCCAGCCTGGGTGATTCCTTTTCTCTGGGCAGACATGTGTGTTCATGCCATGCACACTGCAAGTGTCAGGAGCTGCTCAGCAGCCAGTCTGTTTCTTTTCAAAACTTGACATAAGCAGGTAAATTACCCCCAAGTAACACATTTACCACAAGAGGAAAAATGTCGGTGCTGCTGCTGCCACCAAAGCAGGAGCTCCTGCCTCCCATTCCCCACGGTGACGGGGAGCCTGAGTTACAGCCCTGTTGGAGAGACAGCAGGGCTGTAAATGCCTCTCTTTGTGCTGCTTTCCAGCCCAACCAGAGCCCATTGATCACCGGGACAGGAGTGAAGCCAGCGAAGAGAAGCAGGAGCTGGGATGGTGGAGACATGCACCCAGAGCCATGCCAGGAGCTGGACATGTCCAGGGATGCTTGAATCTGGCCCTCTGCATTCTTCTGCCTCTGTGAGACCCCTGGTCTAATGACACAGACTGCTTCTTTCACCCCTTGTTTGGCCAGCAACTGCAAATGGATTTAAGTCAGGAATCCACAGCACTATGGAGGAAGGTCCCTGTGCCAGTGTGGTGCAAGCACAGAGCCTTATGGCACACATATTTGGTGTGAAAAAAGGCTGGTTTGGGGGTGAGAACTGACCCTTTACTTGGCCACAACTCACAGCCACTAAATGGTACCAAGGATGCTCAGGAACTGGGATGTTATTTGCTCCTAGAGAAAAAGAGACCCTGCCCAAAGGAAAAACAGCCTCAGAAAATGCAAGGAGGGAAACTGAGGCACAGAGTGCCCATGTGACATGCAGAGACATCCTGGGTTTCAGCCAGGGCCTCAGCATGGGAAATCCTTTTACAACCTCAAGCATTTGCTGTAGCACAGCCAGTGCTGAGATTCAACCTGAGCAACCACAAACTGCTCTGAATGAGCTTCCCCCAGGCAGGCAAAGGAGGAGCCCTGTGCTGTGTCTGACCTGCACGGGGGCACACTGGGGACTCACAGTCCCTATACTGCAGCAGCCAGGCACATGGCTGCTGCCCCCATGGCAAAGGCCCTCTCTGGCACCCTGAGCCCTGCACAGAGTCGGGTGGCCTCACACAGTGGTTAGGGATGGCCAAGGGGCTGTGCAGAATTCTGAGGACATTCTGCTCATGAGATCCTACAAGGCAGGATGTTTCCCATAGCCCAGGCTGCAGGGAGCAAGGGAAGGTGCACCATCACTGCTGAGCCATGGGGAAAGCCATTTGTCTAGCAAGCATGAAGCCCCTGTGCAGACCTCTCCCATGGGATTGGGGTCACAGTCCCTTCTCCAGATGGTGGGGACGATTCTGAGGGAACACTGATTCCTGGCTTTGAGACACAGGCTCATGCAGACCACAAGACATGACCATGGCATCCTCTACTGAACATGGCCCAGCATCCTGCCACGTATCCATGCCATGTTCCCATCAGGGCAGCTCGGCCATCACCCAGCTGGATCTTATTCCAGACAGAGGAAACTGCTGGAAACAGGGGCTGCAATACAAACCATCACAGCGGGACCTGATGCATGCCCTGCTGCATTCCTTGTTCCTGCTGCCCACTGGCTGCCCAGGCAGGGCTCACTCTGCACCCACTGGCCCTGAGGGTGCCCTGCAGGGTGCTGTGCCCTCCAGGCCTTCTCCAGCCAGGCTTCCCCAGCAGCCCTTCCCTGACGCTCCGCACCAAGCCGACGTCACCCGGCCATCAATAGCGCTTGGTTAATTAATTTGATGGGAACAGCAGGGACCACACTTTGCATTTAGTGAACTTCTGAGAACTTCCAACCTCATCTTCATAATTGGCCTCATAAATTCGAGGAAAGAGAGAAATCAGCAAAGCCAGAGCAGCGCAGGAGGCAGGAGAGGCCCTGCACGCGGGAGGGCGGGCGAGTGCGTGAGAAGTGACTCTATTTGGTGTCCTTATTTAATTTTATTGCACAGATCCATCTTCGCCCGCCCCCTCCCTGCCTAGCCCTCTCTCTCCCGCTCTCCCTGCTGAGTTCACCTAATCATGATAAATTCATATTCATTTCACTGCCTGCTCCAACGGGGGGAGCAGCAGCTCCCCTACATTCGCCCAGCCATGCTGCCATTAGCAAATATTTACTCATGAGCACAAAGTGCTGGAGTTGGAGGCCAAACTACCCTCCCTGCACCCCCTTCCTCCAGCTCCCTTCCAGGATGAGCAGGGCAGGTAAGGATGGGTGTCCTTCCCACAGCATAGGGAGCAGTGTGGGAAGGGCTGCCTAACACCCAGAGCTTTTTCTTTGTCCAGAGATTTTCTTCCTTTTCAATGAAAGAGGCAGAGAGATGATGCTTGTTGGGGGGACAGGAATTGCCTGAGATCCCAATCTAGACTCACCTTCAGGGTACAGGGATGGCAGAGTGGGAGCAAGGGGCATCAGAACCTGAGGGCCTGTCCCAGCTCCACGACTTTCCACTCAGTCTCTAAGTGCTGCTGCTTTTTGTTTTATTTTTAATTTTCAGGATGATCAGACTCACAGCCAGGGAGAGCGGGAGGGGGTGTGCTGGGGAGGGGGAATAGCTGAAGCCTCTTCCTGGGAAGCAGAAACCAGGCAAGACCTCATTAGAGATGCCTAAAACCATGTTTGCTCTCCCTGCCTGCACTGATCCTGGGGACTCAGCACCCACCTCTTCCCAGACACCCCAGGACCCCACCCCTTGTACCTTCTTGCCAAGTGGGGCATGCTGTGGTTTAGAAGAGGCAGGAGGTGGGCTGTTATAAGGGGGTGGTGAGGGATTAGAGGTACAGAGAGGAGCATGTGTGGGGCAACTCTGTCCCCTCTGCCCAGGGCAGGGCTGACTTACAGTGGCACGGCCCAGCCCCTCATGTTTCTCCCCTTGCACCAGGATGAGGGAGAAGCAACATCCAGAAAGGTCACCCTCCAGCTGCTCTGGACAAGCTCCTTGTGCTCCTGCACTCCTGCCCCTTTCAACCCCCACACCTACACCCAAGAGAAATGGTCCTTATCCATCCGTGATCCACCTGGCTGCAGTTAGCCACATGAGGGCCCTCTGCCCCCTCCAAAGCTCCTGGGCAGGGATTTGTGGGGTGGGAGGGGACAGACAGACATCAGGCTCATTCCCTCACAGAGCAGGGGACCGGTGGGATTTCTGCCCCAGTGGCCTCTACATGACACATATGTCCTAGGGCCACCCCCTGGCATTTCCCAAGGGGGTGGGCACAAAGTCTAGCCCAGCCTCTCCCTAAATAAAAGCAGGACAAACAGCAGGGTCAGGTGCTGCTGCAGCACCCCTTTGCTACCTGGGTGTGAACTGTAGCCCTGGAGGAGGGATGACAAAGGGGAAGGAGTTGGGGGCAAGCAGTGCCTATTTCCCATACCACTGCTGATGCCTTCAGCACATGGTCCCACAGAGAAGCAGCCTCAGTGCTCCAGGAACAGCAGCTGCCTGCCCTGAGAGCCAGAAGTGTGGTCCAACAGTGTGACTGTGTGTTCTCCACCTCCACTGAAACCAGAGAAATGGACCAGCACAGGAGCTCCTGGTAAGCCACAGGAGAAAGTCCCAACAGTCACAGTGCAGAGAGCAAAAAGACAGAGACACCAAGGGAAAAGTAAGAAGGGATTTAGTTATTTATTTATTACACTTCAAATTTCAAAGCACCAAAACATGCCAAAAGACATTCATTTCCCCCAGGTGTCCAGCAGAAATGTTGGGTTGACAAATGCCACTGCTGGGGTGTAGGTCACCCTAGCAAAGCCCCAGCCCTGCTGGTGCCCAGGAGCCACAGAAATGTGCAAACCCACCTGGTTTGTGCCTGCCCTAGCAGCAAACATGCAGCTTTGTCACTGTACCTGGTGGGGCCAGATCCCCCACAAGGGAGCAAGAGCCCTGGGGGCCTGGCACAGAAATGCCCACCATGGCACCTCTGCCAGGAGCAACCACTGCAATACCTGTAACAGACAGAGCACTCAATGTCCCTGGGAAATTCATCTCCACAATATAAAACAGTTGAGGTTTCTTGAGATATAAAATTCACTCCCATGGAACTGGTGGGACCAGCCACATGCACCTGTATACACAAACACACACACACTTTCCCTGATCAAAGACTAGATGACTCCATGGCTTCCACACATAAAAAAGGGAAAAGTTTTGCTTTGTCCCAGTTCCAAATTAACTATTTCCTTGTGCTTTTTTCTGTCTCCATGCCTCCTACAGACAGACACACAGTGCTGCTGGATTACATTCAGTGCCAATACATTCAAATCTCTCCTGAGCACAGCTCCCCAAGCTGTGAGCTCTGCTCCTCTCCTGCACTAAGAAAGGAGGTCTTGGGCCAGACCAGGGCTCTGAGTAAATCTGGAGGATCCTCAGAACACGAGGCTGGGAGCAAGCAGGTACAGAACCTCAGGTCCCTATGTCTCTTTCAAGACTCATCTGGCATCAGGGAAAGCTGGAGGCAGCAAGAGCAGCCTGGCCCTGTGCAATGGGACCCATCAAAGGACACACCAGCTCAGACACAGCAGAAGGACACAGCAGCAGCACAGGTTAACCCCTTGAGGCTCCTGCAGTAGCAGCTGCCAGCAGTAGTGAGGAGGAAAGGCCTGTCACAGAACCAAGCTAGACCTCTGCTACCTTCATTCACAGCTCAGAACAGAAATTTCACAGTGTCAGTGCTCAGATACAGAGGAAGATGCACGCCACTTCCTTTGTTCCCAAGCACTGTCAGGGGCTGGATCACAAGGTTCTGCAACCCAGTCTTCCAAAGTTGGGGAGAGCAGGGCCAGGGTAGCTGATTGGCAGCAAGCCCTTCTGGTAGCCACACCAAGAGAGCACTTCCAGTGTGGTTCCAGCCCACAGCCTGAGCTGAGGAAGCCACAGAGCTCTGCCCAGCAGCCAGGCCTCACGCTTGCAAGGAGCCCCAGTTTGCTGGGAGATGTTCCTCAGCCTGCAGGCACCACAGAGCCTTTCCACCTCTGGGGAAATCAGATCCTTCCAAGCAGCAGCACAGCACAAGCCCAGGGTGACGCGCGGGCCTCACCAGTCCCGTTCGGAGGGCTCGCGGTAAGGCAGCCCCAGCAGAATGAAGACATCTCTCTCGGTGGGGGTGGGCAGAGTGTGCCCAGGGGCCACCTTGGCACCACCAGGGCCCCGCACCACGGCCGAGCTGAGCGCGTGCTCCGACAGGCTCATGCCCTTGCTCTTGGCCAGGGCGCGCATGGAGCGGTTGAAGTGAGCCGAGCCCGTGAAGTAGAGCAGGGCGCAGGCGAACTCCCGGTACGGCACCACGATGACGTCCAGGCGGCGGTGGCGCCGCGCGGGCCCCGGCAGGCGGCACACGCCCAGGTACTTCTGCTGATCACCATTGTCCTCCTGACTCACCAGGTCGTCTGTAAGGAAGCCTGCGAAGAGAGAACAGGCCAAGAGGAGCTCAGGGGTAGACGGACACCTCCATGCTGAACTCCCCACTGCCCAGAGAGCAGCAGAGGTGTCCCATAACGTGCTGTGGGACACCAGTGATAACACACTGAGCTGCAGCAATAGTCCCTCCTTAAAACTACAGCTGAGCCAGGTCCAGTAATTTTAAGGACAAGATGTCCCATCCTTAGGAGTAGTGATCACCTATCCTTCAACGAATGCCATCCACCTCATTGCCTCCTTGCCATGGCCATTCTAAGAGCAGCTTCCTGCCCTCTTACCGCTCCTGCGGAGGCTGCTGAGCAGCTTGCTGAACACGCCACGGTGAGACTGCCCATCCGGGTGAGTGACCAGCACATCCACATCTCCACACGTGGCCTTCCCCCGACGGTAGGAGCCACAGGCAACACACACGAGGCCAGGTTTGATGGCCAGGGCAGCTTGTCTGACCTTCAAGAAAGAGGATGAGGAGTCAGAGACCATGCCCTTTTCATTAAGGCAGCAAAGGATCTCGTGCCTGCCTTGAGGCCTGTCCTGCATCTCCAGATGCAGGCATGGCACACTGCCCCACCAAGAAGGCCGGCCTGCTGTCAGGGGAGGAGTGAGCCAGAGCGGCCTCCACCCAGTCCTGCAAACATCCCGCACAATGCCACACCATACAGTGATCAACCATCAGCTCTTGGGAGCACTGGGTTGGGACAAGCAGGAATATGAAGGGGCAAAGTACTGCACAAGCTTTCAGAGCCTTCAGTTTCTGAAACAGCATGAGATAAGAGGTTTTTCAGCAGGCCTACAAGAACAAGGCTCACCAGCTCTGCCCACAAAGCAAATCAGTTCAACAGGTGATGGTCACAGGCCCTGTTTCAAAAACAGAGTTGGGCTTGTGAAGTCTCCCCAGCAGGATCCAACACAGCAGAAAATCTGTGAGTACCCCTTGGAGTTCACTCCTGCAAGGAGCACTGCCTCTGCAGGGGAGCTGGGCTTCCTGACCCAGAAAAAGCACAGTTGTCCCAGCATTTTAGACCAAAGGGATGCCAACATGCTGCTGCCAGCAATCAAACACATAATAAGAACTTCCCCTATTACAGTCTTCTCCAAGCTGGACCCCAGGTCCTGTTTTGTGCAGACAGTGCTAACTCTGATGGCTTCATTCATTACATGTTTAAGAAAGGCTCCAAAGTCTCTGACAGGCCTAAAGTATTCTTGGCCTGATTGTGCCAATCACCCTGCTGGCAGCAAATAATGAGGGGCTCAGCAATTCCTGGTGATGGGGCCATCACAGAGGCTGGGGTTCAGCAAGGCAGTGTCCGTGCCCACAGCCCCTTGTCACTCTTGGGGATCATCCTTCATTAGCAAGAGATAAACCCATTAACCTTTGCCCCAAAGGTGCTCCAAGAAGCCACAAGCCTTTCTCATGCGGAGCAAGCCCTCCTCTGGTGTTTCTGCCCCCCTTCTGGCTTTAAATGAAGATTTCTAGAAAACTCCCAGCCCCACCCGAGAGCCTAAAAGCTCCTCAGATCTCACTGTGACAGGCAGCACAGACAGTGACTAATCCCTCATTCTCTCTCCAGGGCCTGGATCAGAGGTGTGTGTGTGTGTATGGAGGGCAGCACAGTAATCCCATCAAGATAACAATAGACCCACTCCCAAGAGCCAGCTCCTCAGGCCAGCCTGCCTGGGAAAGGGACCACTCACCACCAAAATGGCTAATCCGGCCCACAGGAGTGACACCCCAGCAGGAGCCTGGCAGGAAGGTATTCTTCATGGCCAGGCCCTGTGGCCGAGTGACAGGGTCACACTGGCTGCTGCTTCCATGGTGACTGGAGAGCACGGGGGTAGCAATGACAGTGTGTCCCCCAGTCTCTCTGCTCACATTAGGGTACACTGGCTTAGCACCCCACAGTCATGGAGTGCCACAGCATCCTACAGCAAGCAGCACTCGTTTGCAGCCTGGATCCCCTTTGCTTCCACCAAGGATATCCACCCTCTGTTCTCTAACTGACAACTAGACCACAAGGTGCTCACAGCTCCCTTTGAAGGAGCAGCACCAGGGACACCTCAGCTGAAAGCAGACACTCCAGACATGATGAGAGACAAGAAAGCAGAGCTAGGAACCTGCTTATCCCACCATGCCACATGCAGCCTTCTTCAAAGCAGTGTGTAGGACTAACCCCAGTGAAGTATCCTCCTCCTTGCCAGGCACTCAGACTGAACTTTCTTATGAGGCAAGGTAGAGGTCTTGTGTGCCCATGCCCAAAAAGGGTTCCCCAAGCACTGACCCCAGGCAGAGGAGAGGCTGAAGAGTTCAGCTCTAACACAAGGGCTATTTTCACAGCATGTACTCTCCTGTCATGTCCCAGCAGGTACTGCACTCTGAGGGCCTGTGGCCAAGCTACTCACAGTCTGCTCTATCTCTGCAGCTTCCTCCCGAGGCATGCGCTCCAGGAAATCCGCATAGTGCTTCAGCCCCACGGCCTGCTGGCTGGTCAGAGCGGCCTTGCTGCGGATGTCATCCAGCGTCCGGAAACCCTAGAGCAGACCAGGTGTGATATTCACACATCTGCCACGACTTTGCTCTTCACACACTTTCCACCAAGATTTGGTAAGATTGTATTTAGCCTGTCTCAAGTTCAGGCCTAGTCACAGCTTCTGAGATCACATGTAAAGAACACTTTAGGGCTGGTTCCTAAAAGAAGGGATTTAGGCAATGGCACTATCCATGCACACCTCTAATGTCCACCCCTCCACTGCTCTTAAGGCATGGTGTCTCTATACCCTGAAGGAAAACATGCAATGCAGGTAAAAGAACAACACCCACAACATCCCAATGAAGGAAAGCTGACAGCATGAACACAAATGTGTTTTTAAGTCAAGAATCCAGTCACAAACCAAACACTACAGGAAACCAGGCTTCAATAGCTCATGCTCAGGAGACAAACTGTTTTTAAAGAAGGAACCCACCCAGTGGGTTGGGCTGCTCCTGTTGGCACAATTATTTCAACCTCATTCTTCTAACTTTGAGACAAAATGGATGGCTACTCTGACAGCTACAGGCCAACAGTCAGCAACTGCATCAGGAGGTCTCATGGCCAAGATGTCCTGATTCAAGCCTGGGTCATAGCAACATCATTGCCATGACTACTGTGACATGAGCTCCAAAAAGTGATGCTAGAGCAGAGGCAGAATGTCTCCCATTCCTCTTCTCCACATCTTTGTCCTTTACCCATCCCAGCACAACTAAAGTCTCAGCAGGGTGCTGAGACACAATGGGACCCAATCTCATAGTTCCTCCCCAAAAAAACAGATTTAAATCTGACCTGTAGATATCAGCAATTAAAAACTATTTGTGAAAGTAAATCTCCTACACTCAGCAGCAGTCTTCAAACCATAACCAGAGAGCATCTTGTGTAAGGCACTGAACTTACCTGCTGGTACCACATCTGAGCTGTCTTGACCCCTGCTCCCCAGATGTTGGAAAACAACTCCAGCACAGGCACACTCTCACTGATGTGATCCAGCTTGCGCAGGTGCCCACTCTCCAAGATCTCCAGGATCTTCTCTGCCATCCGCTTCCCAATGCCAGGGATTTTACAGGCTTCCTGGAAAGAAACCAGAGCTGCTACTGGGAAAGCAAAGATCATGGACAAGCTGGGGAGCTGCTACTGACTCTGAGCCTGGTTAGTCATTTGATGACTGAAGGTTACATGGCAGGACTAGTCTTGCCTGGCGGTCTCCTCTCTAGCCCAGGCTTACCTTGGCTGATCAATTCAATTGGAAAAGGACAAGCCTGCAGAATGGGACTGAAACATGAACACACTGAACTGCTGGATTGCCACAGCCCCCAAGACTCATATCCAGCCAGTTTTACATGTTATCACTATCAATGGCCAGTTGCTGTTGATGAAGAGGAAGGTGAAAGTGTCCCTGCATTGTGTCTAAGGAAGGCATTTATCTTGAGAGTGTCCAGATCTGGCCCTAAAAGGCTCAGATTCCATTTTTCTACTGTTCTGCAAACACTATGTGTGGTCAATAATTCTCAACTTGCACTTGCTATACAACTTCCATGGAAGGTCCATCTCCCTGCTCCACCTCCTGGGGAGGTGTTTTACCTGGTAGGAGGTGACTGGTTTGTGGTAGCTCTTAAGTGCATTGATTGCTTTGGAGTAGCCCAGAGCTCTCCACTTGTCCCCCTGGACAGAGTAAGCCTTTGCCAGCACTTCCAGCTTCTCTGTGATGCACTGGTTGTGATTTTCCTTCTTGGTGTCGGAAGACTGGGCACAAACCCACTTGCTGGGAGGCTGGACCACTGTGTCAGAGCTATCACTGATCTCCTCTGATGATTTCACAGGGTAGTGGCCAGAAATCAATGCTTCCAGGTCTCCCTGGGTGACACCAGCATCTTCTCCTTCACTGTCTTCATCATCAGAGTATTTCTTTAGGGAGAGATCAGAAAACAGCTGTGTGAGAATAAGTACATGCCTAATACAAACCCTTGGCACAAGCTACTCCTGAGATTAGGAAAGCAGAGCACTAACCACCCTCCCTCCTGGGCACAGCATGCTCCAACTGCCACCCCTAGAACTGCACACCACAGTTCCTCACACCTCAAGCTACACATGCACATCTCACACTGCACAGGAGACTACACTGCTGTCTACCTGTGATTCAAGCACCCAGGCTCCTCCTACAGCCAAGGCCCTGAGGTAAGACACTGAATAAGTGAGCAACTGCTGCCAGCAGCAAGGTATGACAATGCCAAAATCCCTGACTGGCAGAGATGCTGACTCCCTACTCCCACTGGAAAACCTTTAGCTCATCTGGTGGCAGCATAGGCACATCTCTCACATTCAGACTCAGAAACTTCAACCCCATGATGCAGATGGCAGCAGATAGGCACTGAACTTTGTTTTCAGTTTACAGACACAAAATCTTAACAAGAGTAGTAAATTTAAACCCGCTCATGTTCCCCATGGCTATCTGCAAGAGAAAAGGGGAGGAAGGAATGACACAAAGGACTCCACATTCCTCAGTGACGGAAGAAAGAACCAATGTATGCATTTGCTGATACCCTCAGCATTAAGAATCCTCTGTGTAGACTTAAGAAACAATGAGCCTCGGCTTCAGGTAATGAACAAAAGGGGATAGAAGTGGAAAGCCACACAGGGACTTTGGAGACTGCTTTGCTCACTGGGGTCCCCATCTCCCCTGATGTATAAACACAGGAGTCTATGAAGATCCAAGAGCTTGTGGAAGTAACTCTGAGTGATGCAGGGTTGTTTGGGATCAGTCCAGCAATTACATGCAGCACACCATGTTCTGTTATGAGTTTCAGCAGAGTGTGAGCCTAAGAAGAGCCACATCCTTACAGCCTCTGGTTCTGCTGCCTGAGAAGGTAGGAGGTCTGAAGACACATAGATGGGATCTGTTTTGCAGTCTTGTTTTATAACTTCGAAAACTGGGTAAGATTGAAGATTTGATAGATTTAATTAGTTTAATTTGTCTTGAAATGCAACTCCCTTCAGATGCTGCTCTCTAAGGGCAGCAAAGCCTCAAAAGGCTCAGATAAGTCAGTAAGCCCCTTAAAAGCATATAAAGGAGCATGTTATCCATTCACAACACAGAGAGCTCTGCAGCTGGAGCTGGAAGTAATTCCCATCCTCCTGGCCAGCAGTGTCACAGAGGTGAAACAGCCCTTAAACCCCTGACTCCCTACACTTTGTCAGCAAAGCTGATGGACTCTTTACAACCACATGTGCAAAACCAGCTAGTAGCAACAGGCTACTTGAGAGGGAGACAGGCAGCCTGGGGTGACAGCTCTGGGTTCACAGAGTAACTGGCACTGCTTACAGAGGCTGCCTTGCAGAGAACCACTGCATCTGCATGCCAGTCAAAAAGTGGTTGCTAATCTGACCGTAACAGGATTTCTTCACAGGAGTTTACATCCAAAGGCAACACTCCTAGATCAGTCTCTGTTTAGTACAAAACACTGACACCCATCATCTCCTAGAGAAAAAACCATCCACCCAAGCTAGAAAAGACTTTGTGCTTAAAAACGACTTCTAAACTAAGTTTCAGCTTTACTGCTGCAGCTGGGTCTCAAGTATCCCACTCCTCCCCAAATCACATATCCCATTCCTCCTCAAGTCACACACATCTAAGCCTGGGACAATGGATTTTACTGAAACATCTACAAATGTGGCTTTTGTGCCCTCAGAGAGCTGCCAGGTGAGAGTAATTTCAGGCTTTGAGCAACAACATTTTGGACTGTGTTGCCAGTAATACAAAGCAGCTGCTGGGGATGTTTGAGGTAACTTTGCTACAGACAGATTTGAATTACACAAATGCCCAAGAAGAACTCAGCAAATTTGAGCAAAAATGCAGAGAAAGGCAGGAAAGCTAACAGCGGGCCATAGATGCTGACTCACAGCAGAAGCCACTAATAACCCAACACAGATATTTCAAGAACACCTCCATGATCCTTCTGGTAGCAACCTGATCCACTGTACAAACATGTGTCTGAACAGGGTGTTTGCCAAGGAGTGGAGAACTGACCCATATGGCTCAGGCAGGAGCATGGGATGAAATATCAGAGACAGCTTCCTGAAAAGAAGATATTCTCAGACAGGGAATATTCCTCAAAAGGACATAAGTGTGTATCACCATAGTGAGCCTTGGCCTGATCAGAGCACCAGGACAGCTTCAGCTGGAAAGTTCTGATGGCAACAGCAATTTAGGGCCACTGTTTCTATTCTTAGTACCTAAAAAGGACAAAGAGAAGCAGTAACCATGCCCACAGCCCGAGTCTGGCTCACTGGAACATCCAAACACCTTCCCTTTGCTGAGAAAATCTCACATGGTATCCCTGCAGGGATGCTCTTAGCCAGGAAAAGCAGCAAGCAGGATCTGCTCACAGGGAGATGGATCTGTGCAGGAAATCCTCACCTCAGCCGGTCGCTGCTGCCCAAGGGTGCCCAAGCCTCGCTGTGAGGAATCCAGCTGTGATTCAGTGCTTGGTTTCACTGCTCCCTCCTCTGCTGGGGGCTGCAGTTTTTCTCTGTCCAGGATCTGCTGCTGTTCTTTCTGGAATTCCTCCTCCTCCAGGTACCTGCCATGGATCAGATGTCTCAGTACAGAAGGAGGACTTCTCAACCCCCAGAAGTTTGACCAAGAAATCCTTCTGCATGTTTTGGGATGGACCAAACAACCCACATGAATTGTACTCTCTCAGATCACAGATTAATTACTCTGGCTTTAGCTCAACTCCCCAGTTAACATCTACCTTGCTGACCTGCAACTTCCACTCCTACCTACCTCACTCTTAGACTCTCTTTCCAAAACATTGCCAAAACATTCTGATCCTAATCTGTGCCTGCTGTTCCATTTTTTATTTCCTCTTGTGCCTAGTTTCCAATTTCTCTCTACCTTTCATCTGCAATAAATAAGAAACAGTATTTAATCCTCGGTATTTTTAAGAGACATCTTGTTATCACTGATGGATCAGGAAGAGGTGCCTTTAGCACCTGTAGCAAGTGACAGGACTTCTGGCAGTACTTCTGGGCCCTATTATGTGTTTTGCTACCGCACAGAACTTTGAGTCAGGCTCACAGAAGCCACAAGGAGTTGCAGTCCAAGATTTTGAGCAGAGCTCAAACTGTAGTGCTGTTCAGTTTATTTCAGAGGAAATGCAGGGAGGAATAGCAGAGTGGCATTTGCCTACCTGTGAGGGATAAAGACGCCATAGCCAGCAGTGCTCAGCAGCTTCTGGTCCCTAATGCAGGCACTAAGCCAGGCTGCCTTCACCAGCTGCAGCCCCGGGGGCAGCTTGGTGAGCCTGAGGAGCCGGAGGGCGCGGGGGCAGTCCATGTGCTCGGCCACAATGACGTGTGTCACCTCGGGGCAGAGCTGGCTGTGAACCACGCCCCCGTTGTGCACAATCTGCCTGCGGAAGATCTCGGCCCTGGCCAGGCCAATGCCGGCTTGCAGCACAAAGGCAACGACTGGTTTCAGCCACTCTGCTAAGGAAAGCACAGGGACACAGTGACAACAGAAACCCCACCCAGCAGGGCTACATCTCTCACACAGGACTTGGTGGCATCAGCCCTGGCAGGCAGTCCTGGGGGGCTCCAGCAGGACACACCAAACCAAACTGGCCATGACCACTACAGAAAACACACTGAGGGCCAGAAAAAGCCCACGGGGAACAGCACTTGCAGTTAACACACCGAGTGTAAGAATTATATCCTGCATCACAGGGACACAGGACTTACCCTCTGGTGTCTCTGTTCCTTGCTCCTTCAGGATCTTTGGAGGGATGCTTTTCTCCGAGCCATCCCTCACCTTCTTTCTCTTGGGAAAGGCTTTGACAATCCCTCGTGGCTCCATAGGCCTGGTGGGAAAGGTAGCAGCAATTGCTAAATACAAATAAGAAAGAGGAAGGTTGCTAAGATCTTACCTAACCACAACTCAAGATTCACTCATGTTGTTCACTGTCTTTGTTGTTCTGAAGTTTTTTGTTGTTGCCTTCCAAAAATGCTCAGCTTGAGGGAGGCAACCAGAATCAAGAATGGCAGCCCACAAGGTCAGGAAAACCAAAATCAGAAAGTCACTTAAGTTAACCATACCTGAATGGCTTAGAAACCTCTACAGCTGAGTTCTTACAATGCAAAGCATTCAACTATTTTAACAGTTTAGAGCTTCTATCTGCTCAGCCTAAAGAAGCAACTTTATTTCCCAGGCATTTCTTAAAGCACATTCCCAAGAGGGAAACACTTCTCCTGCCAGGGCTGAAATCCAGTCACCTATGAGACAAAACTCTGATTGACACCTGTCGGGTTTTTAGGCTGTTGCTGTTTAGGTGGCCTGGAAAGGCCCAGGGATGGCCTTGGAGAGCCGACGCTTCAAAGGACGAGGAGAGACTTCTGATCTTGTCTCGGTCTTGGTGTTTATTAATTGTTTATCTAAAAGATTTTCTTTCAGCCCGACAGAGGTCTGCACAGCAAGTCAGCCATGGGCACACTGCGAGCCCCCTGGGCGGTCACTTATCTTTATACTCAAAGTTGCGTATACAATATTTACTATTTCTCCCCAATACCTTCTACTCTTATTAACCGGTGCACTTTTAATAATGACCAATCCCAAAGTGCCACCACCACCACAGAAGATGGAGGCCAAGAAGAAGAAGAAGAAGGACAGGACACGCCCCAATTCCTCCATCTTACTTCTTTAGACCCCCCTGTACCAAAATCCTAAACCCTGTGTTCTACACTTTAACTAACTTATCCCTTCACCATTCACCCAGTGGAATCCTCCCAGTCCTCATACAGGTTTCATCTCCTGTGTAGGATCAAAATCCTGCCACCAGACACTTCTGGCAACATTCCAGGATTCCCGAGCCCCCCAAGGGTGGTCTCGGCCTCTCTGCACCTCCATCCTGAGGTGCTGAGATCCCACAGACACCAAGTGTTTCACACAGCCACAAGAGGAAAATTCCCAATTTGGCTTCATCTGGAAATAGCAAATTACTAAAGATTAACTAGCCAAGTTCAACATGGGTACAACTGTAGCTTTACCATGACAAGCCTTGCAAATGCAAACTTTGGAGCTTGAACTACCAGGACACAAGGAAGCTCAGTTTTTTGTAGCCCAAACAAGCCCCAAATCACTGTATATCCCAACAGCTCCCTCCCTGTGGCTGCAGCGCTGAGTTCACACCAGCTTGGTTTCCTCTCTGTGCAGCACTCCGTGTTTCTCTTACAGTTCTCACACACAGTCCACCACAAACCTATCCCACCAAAGCTGGAAGAGCTGAAAATGGTCCCATCGGGCCATGTCTTCCGGCTATGGTCACCTTCTCATCTGAACACTAAACATAATCCTCTGAAGACCAACCCAGAGCTCGACTCAAGTCCTCACTTCTGTGAGGAAGAGTTCAGCTCCATGGGAACAGAAATCCCGCTACATTTCTAAAACTCACCTTCGCTGAAACGGTTCAGTTTTCAGGACGTTTTAACAAAAAAAAAAAAAAAAAAAAAAAAAAAAAAAAGAAAAAAAAGCCCTCTGGAAACAGTAATACTTTCTATAAGATAAAGCAAAAGCCCCCACCAAAAGCCCGCCAAGGTTCAGGGTGCCCAAGTCCGTTGCAGGGCTGGGCAGTGTGTTTCTGCAGGCTGTATTTGAACTCCTATAAACCACAACGCACCGAACCTGCCTTGTCAGCCTCCTCAGGCCGCCAAGGTCTCAAGGCCACCAACCCGGGACTGGCAAGAACGACCCCCCAGACTCGCGGCTGTGCCCGGGGGAGCCGAAGGGAAAGGCCCCGAAGGAGCGCGGGCCCGGGGCCGGGCAGGGCCGCGCTCGGCTCGGCCGGGCCGGAAGCGCTTCCGGCCGGCGGGCGGAAGTTTCCGCGTTGCCGCGGCGACGGCGCGGCCGCTATGGCGGTGCCGAGCTGGCTGGAGCGGCTGCGGGCGGCCGGCAAGACGGCGCTGGTGCAGGACGGTAACCGTGGGGCGAGGGTCGGGATAGCCGCGCAGTGAAGGGTGGTCCTGCAGCGAGCGGGCGCGGAGGGGAGCGCTCCTGGGCACAGCCCCGCAGCCCGGCCTCCAGGGAAGGACACAAGGCCGTAACGCGGGCGGTGGGACGGGGTCCCGAACCATGGGATAAGGCCCCAGGCAGTGGGACAGAGCCCTACACCCAGGGATAGGTGTATCCCGTCTCCTCTCACCACCTGCCTTGCCTCTAGGGAAGCGGAAGATCCACTACTTGTTCGAGGATGGGAAGGAGATGGCCGAAGAGTACGACATTAAGACTGGCCAGTTAATAAGTAAGTGTTGCTCTGCAGGGCAGTGGGTCTGTACCACCTGGTCAGGAACAAATCATCCCTGCCTATTTTGGGAGACAGACATGCCTGTAGCAGAATTTTGTAGGATCCAGCTTGCAGCCACGGTTCTGTGACTTTCATAGCATAGCAGACCTTGCTTTTGCCCTGGATCTCCCCCAAACATCCCCTCTGTCACAACACACTAGGATGGACTAGATGGGATTGCCAACATAGGTGCCAGGCACCAAGTCTGTACCACATGAAGGGCTGAAATACGCTTTTTGGTGGCTTCTGCTACCACAAAGTGTTTGTTTATGGCTCCTGTCCAAAACCACATCAGCTGCAGCACAGCACCTGTCGCAACCCCACCATGGCTTCAGCACCAAGTAGCAAAAGAGAGGCATTCAGCACAGGATGTCTGACCTAGGAATAGGCCAACTAGCAGATCAACTCACACCAAGATCGAAATTACTGGAATTAAGATACATGTATTCATATAATCTCAGTGTGCTGGGCAGCTTTTGCAGTCAGTTGCTGGAGTTATTGAAGAGCAGAAGAATGAAAACCCTCCTTCTCTCTTCCCCAGGTAGAAAATGGCGAGAGAAGAACACCCTTGGGGGCACGGGCAAGTGGCAGGTGGAAGTGGGAGAGCCAACCTCGCCACTCCTGGGAGCACTGGAGTCAGAGCTTATAACAGAGAGCAGCTCAAATGTATGTAAGGGTCTGCAGGTACCACTGCACCTAAAACTGCCTTGTCTTGTCCTTACAGCAGTAGTTGGTAGAGTGCAGATCACCAAGAGACAGCCTTAATGCAGCCAGCACTCTGCTACAAATCACCCCAGAACTGCAGGGCTGCGTAGAAAGAAGGAACAACTTAGGTTTTTTAGGAGTCTTCAAGACATTTGTAGTTTCCTTAAGAAACGAAACTGTACTGCTGTGTTGGCCAACTGCTATCCTGTCTTGAAAGAGCAGGGTGACAGGAAGGCCAGTGCCAGGACAAGTCAGGGGATAGAAAACAAAGGTGATAGCAATGAAAGGCACAGGCAGTGCATAGCAGGCTGCTCCCTAATAGGGCACAGCTTGTTTCATCTTCATACCCCTCTAGCTGAGGGCACAGCTGGTTTAGTCTCTCTTCATCTTTTCAGAAGCTGTGCTTCTGAAACACAAGCACAGCTCTGCACCACAAACTGGGGCAGAGCTAGCACTGAATCCAGCAGGTTCCTAGAGCAGGCAGAGCTCAGTATTTGGTTGTCAGTAACCCTGTACTGGCAAGGCTTCCTGAGTAAACACTTTCAGCCTCCTGCAAGCAGTGCCCTGGGCAAAGGCAGAGCAACTTTAGCTGTAGGAAGGTGGTACTCAGGCAGCTTCTTGAGTTACTCCAGTGTGAAAGAACAGCTATCCCCATGTGGAGTCTCACAAGGTAGTAGAGGAAGGAGACAGGGAGGAGAGGAGACAGCTGGAGGGGCCTTGCTAAAGGTACTTGTTTGCTGTAGCCTATCTTCATGAGGAAGGACACCGTGAGCAGCTTCCAGTGGCGGATCCGTAACCTCCCCTACCCCAAAGAGGTCTACAGCGTCTGCGTGGAGGAGGAGCAGCGCTGCTGCGTCATCCGGACCACCAACAAGAAGTCAGTAAGGACAGCACTGCTGGTGCTGACAGTCCCCTGGGGTGGGCTGGCACAGGGGGCAGGCTAGTGATGGCACAGGGGGCTGTCCCCTCTTCTGTCCCAGTGTGCAAGGGCTCAGGGGCCTCACCTTGCAGCACGTCTCCTGCTGCCCAATTTCCACTCTCAGCTGCCTCAGACACATTTGCAAGTAGGGCCCCCCAAGCTCTGCATTGGCCATTGCAAACTCATCTTGGCTCCTGTAGGGTGGTGCTTGCAGTGTTCTTACCCTGTCAAATATCACTTTCTCAGAAAAATAAAGTAGGAGCCTTGCAGACTTCTTGAAGCTAGAATATTCCATTTTCTCTCTCTGATTTTAGTCACTGCATCTCAGAATGCTGCGGGATTCAACATGGACAGCAAAATCGTGGGCACCCAAACAGATCTCCCTGCATAAACATGTCCAATAGTCACAGTGCCAGTGATATGATCTGGAGGTAGCAAGCAAAAAAAGGCAGACTGAATCTGGGAAGGAAGCCCCACAGTGTTCTGCCAAGAGAGATTTGAGATGGGAGGATGAAAACAGAAAATGCTGTTAAAGCCACATCTTGCAGTGTCAATACATGGCATCTCACATGGAATGAAACACACACCGTGTCCCAAAGCATCTACAGCTTCAGATAAGCCAAGACGAGCTGTAGTATTGGGAAGTGAGTGCACAGAACGAGCCTTGGGAACACAAGGGAAGCTGATGGAAGTGGCTCTAGGTGGTGCTGTCGGCACAGAACTGCGGCCCCTCTGCTGCCGAGGGCTTCGCGAAGCGGCACCCGCGAGTCTCCCGGCAAAGGGCTGCTGGAGCTGTGCACATCAGCACACCTGGGGGCTCAAAACCAGAAGGCTGGGAAGAGGAAAGGTAACCCATAGAAACAGCAAGAAATTACACCTCTAATACAGAAAGATGTTGGCCTAAATGTACACAGAGGGATTCACGGAACAGTGGTGCTTTAGTAGGGAGACCCACGTAGCAAAAGATGAATGAGATTCCCATCAGCCACACATGGATATCCATGGAGCTAGGACAGGAATGGAGTACTTGATCCTAAATCCAACCACATACTGTCACAGACAGGCTTATCTGCTCCCAGTCCTACTGATAGTTGTGTGTATGTGGGAATTTCCTGCTTAGGTGCCATAAGGTTATAATGTACCACTGAGGCTTTACCTATGCCCTACCTGACTTCCAGTTCTTTTGTACTGCTCTCAGGAGAGTCTTCCATGAGCAGCTCACACTTGTTCTCTCACAGACTGGTGCCAGAGGACCCCACAGCAACTCATGGCCTGTGTCTGACTTTTAGACTTTTAAGGACTAAAAGTCTAAAGGACTTTTAGAATTAAAGCTGAAAGCCACCTCACTGAGGACAAGAATGACGTTGCTGTCAGTAGGGAACAGGGACAGACACCAGCACTAGCACGCTTAGTACAGGCTCCAGGATATCTTAGATCATTTCTCCTGGGTCTCAGCCAGGGCAAGGCACCACTCAGCAACTAATTCCAAGATAGCAACAGCAGCATGGAATCCACAGAGAGAGCGCACATCACTACAGGAGAGAAAGGAAGCCTCGGAGCCTCTCCAAGCCTTGGAAGTCAGCCATGCTGCTTCTGAGCAACAGAGCTGTGCTGACCGCCAGCCAGAGGCACAAGTAACAGGATGGGCTGCCAAGTCACTACTAAGTAGCTCAGCTCTAAATTCTCAGCATACCAGTAGCAGTTTTCCCTACGGGCTAACAAAAAGTGGGTTTCCAGTAGGAAAATAATAGAGGTGATTTCACATACGGACTGTGGATCACGGGCCAGGACTCGGGCTCAGAGTGTAATACTGCCCCTTGGCCATGGGGTGAGAGGAGAGGGCAGAGAATCAGCTTGCATTGGCTGAGATAACCACTCATCAGCTACCTCCCCAGCCCAGACAGGAGCTCTTCACTTCCACCAGTCACTCTGTTCCCTCTGGCCACGGCAAGGGCTGCTCAAGTGGGATTTGCTTAAAACCTCTTGCTGTAAAATAAATCCATTAAACTGAACTCTAAAAACAAACCTAGAAAGCCACCTCCCCAAACACCAAACCTGATTCAATTATTGTAGTGAGAGGCAGTGGTAATGTTAGGAGGAGGAGGGGTTGGCAAGGCAGATCTGGTTTCCTTTGATCTTGTCACAGATTTTAGTTTGAGGCCAGCCAAAGCCATTCTTCTCCCCTTCTCCTTAGTCCTGGGGCAGCAGAATGCTGCTGTTTCATTGATGACTCCCAAGGCCCTTTGAAACAGTGGGTTTTTTTCTGTGTACTGCTTTTTTTTGTCTAATCGGTAAGAAGTTAACACTTCCTTAACATGTCTTTGTGTTCATCTAATCTCTGCTGTTTAACCTTTGACATCTCCCTTATTATCCATGTCTGCCACCTTTTCCAAATACCGACAGCAGTGACAACACAGAACGGTTTGAGCCCTGCGGTAACAAGCCGTGTACATTCCTCCCACTGCACCGGGAAAGCCATTTGCCCTTTGTAGCTGTTTTCACCGTGACTTGGAAAATAAACTGCACTTTGGGCAGAGGTAGCTCGAGAGGCCAAGCCTCACACACAGCCAGCTGAATTGAGAACCACCCCTCATGGTAACAGCCGCTACCTATTCCCATTCTGCTACAGGCACCTCAGTACCAGCTATAGGCTAATTCCTTGGAGAGGATTGCCCACAAGAGTGATGGAAGAGACTAAGAACCCAGCCCTGCCTCTGGGTGGGCACAGGACCACCAGCCAGTGTATTTGGTACAGCCCCAGAGAGAAGCTGTAGATGCAAGGCAAACAATGCCAAGCACAGAAGATCTCGGGCAAACACAGACACAGGTCTACTGCATTCTGGCTCCACAGTCTTAGAAAATCTCTTACCTGGCAAAAACCTCTCTGTCCTCTGCTTGGTTGTGAGAGGTTACTGGAAGACTGGGATAGAAACCAGGGAGAGAACTAGGAGAGCTCTAAGTGCAGAGGAGCACCACAGCCACCATGCAGGCTGCATGGAGACGCTGCAGAGCAGAGGCTCAGGTGGTTGTGGGCAGTTACACCTGGAGATCTGTGCCCGGGGTATGCATGAGCACCACCATGCCACCAAAGCAAGAAGCTACCTAGGAAGTGCAGCAAGAAGTTAAAAAGAAGGGTTTAGGAAGGATTGCAACACAAAATCACAGAGGAAAGTTACATGGCACAAGAGCTTTGACAGCTATTTTGACAAAAGCTAAAGTAAGCTGTTACTTAGAGGGAATGAGAGGCCATGGACAAGGAAAAAGACAAGCAACACCTTGGTAGGGCTGAGTAGTCTAACCTTAGCTGGCACTACACATACAGGCATGCTGGAGGGACCAAGCCTGCTGTCACACACCAGAACTCTTCAGGACTTTGCCAGCTCTGGTTTCCAGTTTGGAGGTTGGTTTCTAGTGCTCCTGCTAACCTAGGGGCATCGGCAGGCACACAACATGGCACAAGGGCCTCCTGCCAACCCTGAGAGGTCTGTTGTCCTCATGTACACTTTGTAGACCAGCAGGCTGTGTCTCAGCACTCCTAGTGGCAGAATAGAAACCCCACCTTTCTTATTTCTGTCTCCTCTCTCATTTGTAGGTACTATAAAAAGTTCTCTATTCCTGATCTGGACCGATATCACCTCCCCTTGGATGCAGCTGCCCTGAGCTTCACCCATGCCAACAACACCCTGATCATCACGGTGAGGTTTTAACCATGCACATCAGCACTCTGCCCTTCTCTTTATGTCCACAAAGAAGCTAAAGTTCTTACATGTGGGGAAATGAAGCAGAGCTGAGGGTCACCCATGCAGCTCCTTCTCTGTCACACAGACAGTGGGAGTTTCAGATTACACTGGGCGTGCTGACACTAGCCAAGAGATCCCAGGTGGCAGGAGAGGCCCTGCTTGCTGCTCAAGGTGACATGCAGGTGGAAGAGTGTCTGCCGTGCCCTGTTTTCCATGTATTATCTCCCTCAAGCCTGAGCAAGCCTCCACTCTCAGGGACATTAAGTTTCTCTTGTCTCAGAGCATAAAAGCCCAAGGACCTGCTGCACTTTGAGGTCTCAGAGTCTTAAAACAGTACAATAAAAAATAATCACCTGCTGCTTTGTGTCAGAGAGGGAACACTTCCAGACACATGGCAGAAGCAAGAGACTAGGAACATGGACACACTTGCAACTTCTTGTTGCAAGGAGCAGACAGATGCTTTTGAGCAACAGGTGTTTGCCTTATTCAGTGCAGACTCAGCTACACAGAGGGCACACCCTCCATGAGAAACCTGGCAGCAGACCTGGGCTGCACGTGCAGAGGAGATGGGCCAAGAGGAGCACCTTGAGTCCTCCTGAGCTTCTGTTTGCTACTGGCCAAACCTTGCAAAAAGCACCTGCATCCACCACTAAGCTGCAGCTGGGTGAGAGGCCTCTGAGGGGAAGACAGAGGAACTGCAACTCTTCCTTCTCTCTGCATTAAAAAAAAAAGAATGCATATTTTATATACATATATATTTTATATATATATATATATATATATATATAAAAAACACTTGTGATCATACAGTCAGTGAGCACAGCAAGGATCTGCTTGCCAGGATATTCCAGAGGGGTTGGTGGGGGCTAAGATTCCACACCTAACTGGAAAGCTTTACTTGCACCATAAAAGACACTCCAGAACTTGGCAAATGCCTTTAGCCTGATGGCACCACCTCTCTAAATGGGCTTCAGAGGCTGCTGGTAAGGGCAAGGCCTCCCTTGGCAGGAGGGCCCTTGCTGGGCTGGCAGCAACAGGCTGCAGTTGGTCTGCTTGGAGCAGAGGCTGAACAGAAGTTCAGGAGCGCTAAGGGCATTTCTCTCTGTCCTACAGTACCAGAAGCCGAAGGAGATCCTGGCTGCAGAAGAGCAGCTGCAAAAGGAGCTGAAGAAGATAAAGGCAGCTAACAGTGGGGATGGAGACTGTAAGACCCAGTAGGCAGTGGCTGCTAAGAGGTTGAGGTGAGGGGCAGCTCTCTGGCACAGCTTCATGGTGTTTATTTTGCCTTATCTAATAAAAATGGGTTCTGTTGTTAACAGAGTAATTTGAAGGAATCTCTGTAAGCCTAGGAAGATGGCAGGGCAGTTGACCTGTCTGCTGCCCTGGCCTGCTGATTTATGCAGACATTTCATAAAACTGTAGATTGGTTTGTGTTGGAAAGGACCTTAAAGGTCATCTCATTCTAACCTCCCTGTCATGGGCAGGGACACCTTCCACTAGACCAGACTGCTCAAAGTCCCATCCAGCCTGGCCTGGACCATTTCCAGGGATGAAATAATCCTTCTGTGAATTGTGGGAAGCTGTAGTTTGCAAAGGAAGCACACCACATCCACAACCAGCAGCCCTGTCCCCATCCAACATGACACCTTGGGAATTCCCCATCTGCCACCATTGCTGAAGGCAGTAATGTTTGGAAAACAAGAACTCCCTCCTCACAGCCATTACTTGCCTGAGATGAGCTTGGGAGCAGCTCCCTCCTGTGCAGTTATGCAGCTCCTCCATGCAAGTCAGGATGCTCTGGTGACTTTGCTATCTCTGCAAACAGCATCAATGTTTAGACCTGAGTGGGCACAGCCTATGAAACAGGGTAAAGAGGAAGACATGCAGCTGCTTCCTTAGTGCCAGCCATCCACAACGTGACAGGGCCGTGCAGAGGGCAGGGACCAAGATGCAGCTGCCTCCATTGGCATGGCACGGAGGGGAAGCAGTGGCAGAGCCCACTTGGATGTGTCTACAGGACCCCAGTAAATCACATCCAGGTGTTCATACTAGTCTGGTTTGCTGCTTCATTAAGCAGGCACCAAATGGGTCACAGATCCTAATTTTTGAATTCTTGTTTGAAAAAGTGACAGGAAATCCAAACTCCCAGGAATCGCCTTCAATGCAGCGGTGTCACAGGGTCTAGCCAGGGAGAGAGATCTATAAGACATGGAGACAGGATCTGAAAATAGGTCCAACCTCCCCCACCCACCCAGGCCCCTGCAATCAGCAGGTAACATCACAGCCCCTTCAGAACTTGAAACAAAACATACAATCTCTTTTGTTTCCTTTCAGTTTTATTTAGCAAAACGCGACCATTTCAGCCCTGCCAAGTGCATAGCCTGACCTGACGGCCAGCTTGGGGAGGCACACTGAAAGCAGGGCTGGCTCTGCCTTTTAGCTCAATTGTTGCTCTTGGCTGTGAAGGACAACACAAGCAGCTGTCAGAACAGCAAGTTAAGGAGAAAGGTGGGCCTCGCTCCAGGCACCCTTCCCTTCCACCAAATCAGTTCACCCCACACACAGCCTAGTCTTGTTTCACATGCTTAGAGCTTGGCTGATCTCCAACTGACCAGCACAAAGCTGATGGGGCATCCTGGCTCAACCTGCCCCTCAAATGATGTATCCACAGGAAAAAAAAGGAAGGAAAAAGAAAAAGAAAAGAAGTAACACAGTTAATAAAACAATTCCTGACTTGCACAAAATAAAAAGGGTAAAGACAATTGGCCTATTATTTTCACTAACAGGCAGGTACGGTTGAGAAAGTTTGGCCCTTTGTGCACTCTTCATTGTAGCTTTCTGGCAGGCAAAAACGTCCCTTCAGAAGCCTTGTGGGCCTTTCTCACCTCTCCTGCCCTGCAATTCCCTGAGCCAAGTGTCAGCTCTGCTGAGTTGGGGTCACCAGAAGCAGCTGTGGTGCTCTTTACGAGGCCGTGAAGTCCAGGACGTGCAGGGCTGACGCCAGGGCAGCGTACAGGTGGGTGGTACTGAAACGGAGGCAGTACACTGGGCTGCTGGTGGGTGAAGACAGGTGAAAGCTCTGCAAAAAACAGGAGAATCAACCTTTCAGAAACAAGGTCAGCCCAAAGATGCTGGGTGGTATTACAGATCCAAAGGCTGAGATGTCTGAGAAAGCAGGTTTTCCCTGCATATAGGGTAGGTTTGCCATGGTGGACTAGCCCCAAAGACAGCCCAGCAGCCCCTCTTTCTTCTTCCCACAAGGCATGCACACTGGGCTGCCAGAGAACACTGAGAAGCTCTGCTGCTGCTCAGTCTCCCACTGGTGCTCACCTGCAGGCACCGAGTCTGCCGCTTATCCCAGAGGCGCACCACACCGTAGTAGGAAGAGCCGCTGGCAATCATATGGTTCTTATCACTCCTTATGCAGTACAGGGCACTGTCATGGGGCTCTTCCCACTCCTGGACGCACTTCCTGCAAGGGCAACACAAACCAGAGCAGGGCTGAGCCTCCATTCCTCCATGCACTTTGCCTGAAGGAGCTAATTCAGTGAGAGCTGAGTTCCCAGACGCTGCACAAGGACAGTGCAGGAGCCTCACGTGGGCCCCAGCAGGGCAGGCTCACCTGGTGCTGGTCCGTATGTCCCAGTAGCGGATGTAAGTGTCATACCCACAGGAAAGGAGAAGGGAGGGCGTTTCGTAGAACACATCCAGGACTCCAGCTCCACGGTGGAAGTCGGTCCCTAAACAGGTCAACAGCTGACCACTGCAATGAAACACATTAGGGGAAGAGTCATTCAGAGCAAAAAGCCCTTCCAGTTCAGCTGGCCAGAGCAGAGATGGTGTCACAGAAGTCTTCCAGATCTCATTTCTGTGATATAACAGAATACAAAAGCCCACATAGTTTTTGTCTCCCACCCCCAGCTTCTACTATTGGTTGGGCCATTAACCATGAAGGGTCATGAAGGGTGACCAGCAGGAGTCCCAGCTGGAAGAGGAAGAGCCAAGGTACAGGTGCAGCTGACCCCCAGCAGAATGGGAGAAGTGACCAGTATTCTGAATTATATGGCTCCACTTCCATAGGAGACAACTCCCAGCTTAGTGAGACTCCAAAGAGTCTACAAGAGCCATTTACATGTTCAATCCCATCCTATACTGTCCTTCAAAATACTGTCTACTGCGGTATTTCCCTAGATCTTTGACACACAGCACAGATCCACAGGCAAATCAGACTCTCCCAACCCAGTCTGCCATGGCTGCTCTCCTCACCCCCCTCCAGTTATACCACATTCTACAAACACCATATCTGGGGCTAAATGAAAAAGGTCACAAGCAACCACCCCAATGATCAATCATCTGGAGATGACTTTCCAAAGGCTAGATTTTTCTCCTTTTCCTGACCCCTTCCTCCTTTTTAATTCCTTGCAGTGAAAGAGCAAAAGCAAGATCTCCATGAAGCTGTATGCTGAGTGCTTTGTGGTGGTATCACTCTGCTGCTTGTTTATATGCAAACCAGCAGCTCACCTGGTGGATAGTGTCTGGTGAGGTCCCAGCCTGCCAGACTTCAAGAAGAAGCTTGAGCCTCTTCCCTGGGTCACACGGAATGGCATCAGGTGCATGGCAAAGCCTGTCCCAGTGTCATTCCACCTGCTGCAGCAGCCACTAGTATTCAGACATGACAGACTCTTGGGAATGGAGTGGGCAATCTGCCCAGCTTCTTGAAATGGCCACCTATTGCAAACCCTCCTTTTTTTCCTTCTCCTTCTCCTCACACCCTTTACATCAAAAATGCTGGACACAATAAAACTTGAAGCACCTGCTTTTCAAACTCTGCTGCATGGCCACCCCTCACCAACAGCCTCCTGTTTCTCAGGACAATGAAGCAGTCGTGAAAGCCAACAGCACGGATCCCGCAGTGGGGTCACTCTCAGCATCTCCCTCCATTATTTTGTTACATTCTGCTCCTTGATCCAGCATCACACAGTTCTGAGGCACATCGCCAAATGCCTTAATTCTGTCTGTAATCTGGGCTAAAGCCCTCATCGGGGGATAAAGACCACACAAAAGGAGAAATAGAGTCCTGGGAGATGTTAAAACAAGTAAACACCTTTGTGTCAGGAGAGAGAAATCGCTGATAAAGCAGATTAGCGCCTCGAGCCCTGGTGTCCCCAGATCAGAAGGCGAGCCCTGGCCGATCTTTGCAGCCAGCACGCTTCTATGATCACAGAGCTGGCGGCATGCTGGGGCCAGCCTGTTTCCCCACAGTCACTCTCCAAAGAGCAGATTATGTAGAATAACAATTTCTTTGTGGCTGTGTAATTCCCTCCGTGACCGTGGCTGTGGGCAGCTACATTGGACCTTGATGCCAGGGCCCTAGCAACCATTTAGAGAGGCCAACCAGCCCTAGCAATGGCCCCCCCATGCAAACCTCTCGGACAAGCTTTAACATCAAGTGCATGAATTAATCCCCCCCAACATGAATCCAGGGGTGCTGGCTTATTGGACTTTGTGTTTCTCCAGGCAAGGAATCGAGGGGATTCCAGGCTTCAGCCCTTTGCAACCTTCTCACAATACATTAACCCTTGGAAGGTTACTTGTAAACCAACTCAGCAGTAATTCTGCACCTGTCTGTGGGTTGAGAGACTGAAGCACTCATGGTTTGAGCACCATGAGCAAGAGCAGTGGGGTTTGGCTGGCAAAGGTGAGTCATCAGATCCACTCTGAAGTGAGACATGGATGGACATGAGTGCTCTGGCACTCCCCCACCCTTCCAAGCACACAGATCCCCTCCATCTGCCATTCTGCAAAGCCAGCAGAACAGATAGACATGCACACAGCCCTTATCAAGGCTTCTGCAAAACCTTCTTCATCCTACAAGATTATGTGTGGCCCAGAGTTGTAAGACACACAATAGAGGTATGAGGAGGAGTCAGCTGCTCTCCCAGACAAGAATCCTTGGATTACCTGTGAGATGCATAAGAATCTTCTGCCAGTTGCTCAGGCAGGGGCAAGGAGTTACTCCCAAGAGGTGAGCTACCCCAGCAAGCTCTAGGCAGCACCAGCAGCTTGGACCCTCAGCACCACCCAGGTGCTTCACTCCCAGTGTTTCTCCTTGTCTTCACACCTCACTGCAGTGGTAACCAAGCACTTCAGCAGAGTCACACCAGTTTTCCTCCCTCTGCTTACATTTCCATCCCAGGCAACAAAAATGAAAGAAAAGGCAACAAAAAAAAGGGAAGCAGAAAAGAAAAGGATTGGCTTTTCTCTGTAGGCATAAAATGAGCACAGATACTTGCAACTTACTGCAGCAAAGTAAACCTTGCTTTGCTGGTTTGTTAATCAGTTCAGTTCTCCTGGCCCAAGAACAGGTCAGCCAAAGCAGCTCTCAGGTGGGATCTGCAGCCTTTGGAAACAGGAGCAGCTCTTTGGCAATTTACAGAGGCAATGTGGTAGTTGCTACAGTGAAGCACTTAACCATCTGGCACCAGGGGAAAATTTACTGTGCTCTACACTGGGGACACAAAAAACCCACCAATGTGTTCTGGCATGGGCACACTTCAGGTGAAAAAGATGCAGAACACTATTACTATTTCCCCTTTATTCAGCAGGTTAAGGTGTCTCTGGACAGCTATCACCATGCCAGCCTAGCTCTATGTGCTGCAGCATACATAGCCATGCTGAACCCATGCTGGGAAGGGAATTCTGCCACAACTCTTCTAGTCTTGGGATCACAAGTTAGTGCCCACAAATTGTCCACTCTTGGTTATCCCAAATAATCCCTCCCCTCAAACCTCATACCTGAACAGCTTCCCCCTTTCTTGGGAGCAAAACTCACAGCTAATCCTTAATAACCCATAAAGGATCAAGATAACCCATGAACAGAGAACAGAACAGCAGCACCTACACCAGCACATCACCAATGGTTTCTAACAACTTAGACAGACAAAGATACCTTCTCCACGAGGGACAGAAAGAGATGGCATAGCTGTCTTGGACCTTTTCCCCAGCAGCAGCCAAACACAGCAGGAAACAGCCATCTTCTTTAATCGGTGGTCCGTTTTTCACCTAAACACCTTTCAAATCCCAGTAGGCTGATCCTCAGTATTTCAGAGGCCCTGTCCTTGTTACAGGCTGTGAAGGTTGCTCAGGAAGTGTCTGTGAAGAGCAAGCGAGCCCAAACGTGGAAGGACCACACCATGTCCCCACCCTGCCATGCCCCTCCAGCAGTAGCAAGTAGCTGTTTCACTCCCAGGTCTTTTTCAGGCAAGCCAGGTAGGAGATGTGCAGATGGTAGGAGCTTTGCTTGTCTTTGTACTGAACGGCCTGGGCCAGATAGTGCCCACGTTCAGTCCCAGTGCTGGGTGGCACCAAGAGAAACAACTCTGCACCAGTGGAGCTCGGAGAGGCAGAATCACAAATGTGACAGTGCAAGTCTTCTGGAAATACCACTCTAGAGCAAGAACTCTCCATTTCAGCCCTTTAACCACAAACCACCTGGGCCAATCCAGCACCTACAAACACACAAGTAAGCCTCAAGTGCTGAGGAATCTCATAATATTCCTAATTTTTCATACTTCCTGTTAAGCATCTAGATAGACTGAATAATATTGGCACTAATCCAATACCTGCCCACAAGGAATAGAGCCAGAGCAAATCCAGCAGCCTATTTCATCCCTAGTACAGGAAAGCTGTGTTGGCACTAGTCTCCAGACTCCTTGGTGATAGAACAAGATGTTTAAACCAAGCTGATGTGCCTGGTAAATGTATCCAACTGATGAGTCCAACAGTGAAAGGCATTTTGTTCAGACACTATAGAGAATCCTTTGATTCATCTCAATCAATTTCCAAGTTCTTCAAGACTTCTAAAAATTACTTTTTAAATCAAATATTTATTCAGGATTTCCACATTTCACTCTTTCCTTCCCATGCTAGAAATCTAGCCATGAGCATAGCTCTCCTGATACCTCCAGAAGACAGGCAGCCCGAAAGCAAAGTAAAGGGAAGAAACAGTCTGGTTTCTTTAAGCTGTTGTTCTTTTTTTAAAACAGCTTCAAGTTTTATTCCTTCTCAATCACTAATATGAAGACAAAATAAGGTCAGTCATGGCAGAGCCCAGATGGTTTCTTTCCAGATAACCCATGGAAAGTTGCTTCACCAAGTTAAAGTTATACATGGCCTCCCAAGCCACTGAAACTATTTGCATGGCCATAAAAGCTCAGGATCTCCCCGAGATCTTTCTCAAAGTCAGAGTCCAAAAGAAGTCTGCACCTACCTCCCTGGAACCTGCCCATTTGCTGAGTATCTTGCCCAGCTGTCTCCAGTGCACAAGAAACTACACTCCAAAAGCTGGAATGAAAAAACATTTTTCTCCCTACCCTCAATTTCTCGTGACCCAAATTTACTAAAATTGATATTATATAAATATGCAAACTCTAGGAAACTGCTGAATTTTGAACGTCTGTTGAAAACAGAGATGTGCAAAACTGAGGACAATTCACTTGCTCTGGAATCCTCATCTGTGAACTGTGATCATCCACCAAAGAGGAGAATCTACTGCACATAAGCAGATGACTGTTCAGAAACCAAAGAGAGCTGTAAACCAGTATTTCAGCCCAAATAACTATTTGAAACAAGACAGGTGGGAAACATATACTTTAAAAAAAAAAAAAAAAAAAGGTATAAAGAGTCCTGTTCAGTTCCAAACACTGGGATATTTGATCTGAGTATCAAACAACAAAAAAGGAAAAAAATCCTTTTAAAAATAATTATCCCAAGTGTAGCATTTGCACAATTTCTGTCACCCAATTAGGAGAGTGCACCAAAACCAAAGGGAAGAGCTGAGCTGCTGTTCTTCTAGGTGCTTTGCAATAGCAGCTGAGGCACTGAGGAGATGCAGCAATTTATGCTAAGAAGGGAAAGGCTTGATCAAACAACATCTGTATTGTACATAGGGATCCTTAGCAAAGTTATTCTTCTATCCTATCCCAAAGTTGCCCCTGCATTTAGACCAGGCTACTAATTCCTGCAGGGAGGTGTGGGATTGGATTGGGGAATTTTGAGGGAGCACCTCCAAGTGAAATGGCTCAGAGATGCTGTTTCAAGTGATTTTCAGGGCAAATGCCTCTCTCTGATTCCTCAGTGCAGCTGAAGGGACTCGAGGCAGTAGGGGGGAAAGACACCAACGATGGTCTGAGATTGTGTTGAGAGGAGAGACAGAAAAGGGAGTTTTGCCTTCTTTTCTTCTGCTTTCTCTGAATTGGCCCACACACATTTTAAATGGTCCAATAAAAAGATACAATTTCTTTACCTTTCCAGCTCTGGGACCCTGTGAGTTTTTGTTGTTCGGGTTCCCGTAAGGTTAAGTTCAGAGGATAAACTGACACACTGGGCTATGGGAAAAAGCCAGTTTCTTCAAATAAAGCCACAACGGTGCAAAAGAGACCCTGCTGGGGCTTTTATTTGGGAAAACAAACAGAAATGGCAGCAAGCCCTTCTGCTTTACGAACCAATTTAACTATAAAACCAATGTTCTCCCTCTCAGGGGTGAGGAGGGGAGAGAGACAGGACATGACAATAGTCCAAAACCTTGAGGGGGGAAAAAAAAGAAGATAGGACAAAAAAGGTTGTCTATCCCCTTTTCTTTCTTGTCCACGGCTCCTTTTCTTAGCACACGTGTGTTCTTGTAAAAACGATTAGATTGCAATTTGTATAACATGGTGACCCCCAAATTCAGACATTTAACCCCTTTTCTCTGCAAAGAATGTCAAGAATGTCTTCTCTGTCTTTCTTTCCAACGGGAGGAGTAGGGGGGAATTCTCAAACTGTGATTTCTTGGAGGAAGAGAAAAAGAGGGAGGCGAGGAAAAGAAGCAGGGAATTCTCAAAGCCTCTCGCCTTTCGCCCCACTTGTGTGGGAACAGGCGGCTGTATTGCTCCCTTTCTGGACAGAGCTCTGCAGGTCTCCTTTACTGGGGAGACAAAAAAATTGAGAGTCCAAATCAAAACAAAGCCATCTGTTTAAATGAGCTACCATTAGCCAGTGACAGAGGGGGTTCCTCATTCACTCCTTCCCATTCTTCTCTCTTGCCTCTGTTGATTCTCTCTCAACCCAGGGAAAAATAAAGATTACTTTTGCTTTGGCTCAGAGGGATGAAACTGATTGATGTGCTTGGAGTGTCCAGCCCCCACCCATGCTCTCTGATTGTTCAGGGCCTTGTAAAGTTGTCATAAATATGCCTGAACAAGAGTTCAAAGGCTGCAGCATGCCCTGAACATGCACACATCCAAAAGGCAGGAGCTGGCCTTATGGTCCTTTCTAGTGGGACAGGGCCAAGACTGCCATGGGGAAGAAAGGATTTAGGATAAACACCTGTATGTTCTTCCTCTTACAATGATTTTACATTTAGGTTAAGATGGATCAGAGCCCTCTTAACAAAAAGAATGGAGAAGATGCCCAGCTTATGTGAGAGAGTTCAGAAACACAGTGTCACAAAATCAAAGCCCAAGCAGAAAGCAGTAAAGAACAACAAGGCCTCAGTTTTGAGAAAACATGCATACCATGGGAATACATTGCACAGACAAGACTGAAACTATCCATTATAGACAGGAGACAGAGTTCTGAACACAACAAAGTCTTCTAAAAGGGACAGTTATCCAAGGAACCATGACTTAAGAGGCTCCTGGCACCAGCAAGCTTTCTCCATAACAGGCTCAAGCTGGCCATGGGCCTGGAGTCCTGCTTCCAACAACACTCAAGAGCTCAAGGTCTGGATTGGTCATTGTGATTTAAAACTGTATTCAGCCAAGACAGAGATGCTGAGAAAGAAATGCAAGTCTGAAAGGAATAAGAAGCCTCTTTCCCACAAAACCTGGAGGAGCTTCCTTGGTGAAAAAAAATGCCTGGCATATGAATCTATAGAAAATCAGGGCTGGAAAGGGTATTCCACATCTACTGCATTAACTCTGCTGCTCCCCAAATCCTGTGAAACTGGCATCAGTGACAGGGCTACATTTGCTATTGCTTGTCTTTCCTGTTATCAGATATATGCACCCACTTCTCTGTGACTGGATAAATCCAGTTTAAATGTCTGGGTGAAAGAGACACCCCACACTTCTTGGAGTCAGTTACCTTTCCTTTTGATCTACCAACTCCAGTTCTGAATATATGTGCTTCCTTCACCCAACAGCTCCTTTGGTGATTAAATTAGAGGGTCTCAAACTTGCATAAACCTTGGAGTTCAAAGTTGGGGAGAGAATGCCCTTCTGCAGAAATTATTTTAGAACACAACATTAAGAAGCCTTGAGCCAAGCCTCTACATTTAAAACTTCTATTGAAAACATTCAGCAAGACTTATAACCAAGAACTAGACCTGCAGATTTTCATTTCACTCACCTACTTCCACACAATTAAAAAACTGGAACACAACAGATGACAAAGTCAAGAAGGACTGGATTTAAACAGGAAATCATCAGTAGTGATCAGCTGACCATAGTGTTCAGTGCTATATGCTTCAACTCTCAATTACACTTGTTTAAGATCAGCACAGGGAGCACAAATTTTAACTCCATGGGCTCTGAAGAGCCACAGAAATGGATGCAGATCAACATAAGCTAAAAGTTGAAAAGACAGCAACTCATTCTTGCCCCCTCCACGGCCCAGACAGATGTAACCTAGCAATGGACCCATGGAAACACACACTAGAAACACAGCAGCAGCACATTAGCAAACTTCAGCCAGCTGCTTAAAGATGGTAACACTCATGCTGGCTCTTGGAAAGAAAGGGCAGAGTGCAACAACACTACAGGCAGAACAGATTAGTAACCTGCTCAGCAGCTGCCTGGCTACCTCAGACTCCTTCCCAACCCTCTGCTGAGGGCACCATCCATACACCTGAATCTCCCTTCTCCTCCACTCCCAAGTCCCTCTCATGAATCCTCTACCTCCCACCTCCCCAAAAGCTGCAGACATCAAAGGCACCTGCCTTGAACACCTGAAGAGCAGGGGGGCCTGACAGTCAAGAAATGCAACTCTGTATCTTCCCCTTCCATGCACTATTTTTTTCTTCATCTCTTTGAAAAAGGTGGCAGAGATAAATGGAGAACAAAGAAACAAGAAAAAGCCTCAGCTCTGGCCCACACCCTGCCTATTACTTAAGGGGGAAGGAACTCTTCCGAAAGAGGAGGAAAAAAATGTGCTCTGACACAATGGCTCAAAAGGCCAGGCAGCAAACCGGGCCACTTTGTACTGCTAACAAGGGAAACCTAATTACAGGAAGAGGGCAAAGAGGGACAGATAAAAGGGATACAAAATTTCAACATCTGTTGCCATAAAGGGATAAGAAGTGGGGAAACGCAAAGTGTCAGTTTGGTGTCAGTGACGGCATAAAGCTACTTTCAAAGGGCTCAGGAGCAGGAGAAAAACCGAACAAGAAATTAGAGGGTTCTTAAAAAAAAAAAAAAAAAAAAAAAAAAAAACACAGAAAACAAACAAACAAAATCCCCACTCTGCCAAAAATACCTTCAAAAGGGGGGAGGAGTTGGACAAAGACTGGCTATTTAAAAGGCAGAGGATCTGGGTGGCTTGCAGGGCACAGCTAACTTTGGTTGTTTTCAGAGCTCTTGTGCCCTGCAGCATGTCATGTCACAGGAAAGAACACTGTAGGATTTGTGCATTTAAAGTGTTTATAGCATGAAGACTACCATGTAAGACAGATCACTGGTCCATTTCAAATATCAAGCTTTGCAGAATAACTCCAAGAGCTGCTGCAAAGAGACCTATGGATTATTCTATCTTACGGAGAAGCATCCTTGAGACAGGAGCATTTGTCACTTAATGACATGCAAGACCACCCCAATAACATGGGAAGCAACAGTTCTCTGCAGGCAAATGACAAATGCTGGCCTTGGAGCTGTCAGTGGTGCATGACCCTCATCTTCCAAGGAGTTTAAACTCCCAAAGGCAATAGAAAGAAGAAAAAAGAGGAGGAGGATCTGAATAAGGTTTCCTTTTCTCTTGCTTGCCATTAAGTGGCTGTTCTGTTGAGCCACACACTCACACTGGCAAACAAGACAGGACGGTCTGAATAGAGAAAGGCAGAAGTGAGCAGAGGAACCTGACCTGCAAGAGGGGCAGCTGCCATCATATCCTTCACTAAAGGAAGGACAAGGGTACTTGGAAGAGGACAAGGAGTCAGCAAGTTCTGATCCTTGATGCAAGGACACAGGTTAGTATCGTGTGCCCCATATCGCTCACTGTTCCCCTTGCAGGCCTCTAATCACTGAACTTACAGCTGCTTTTACATACACACACCTTGATCCAGAGTGGGAATTAGTGCACAGCAACTTCCCCACATCTAAAAGCAATCAGATGGCACAGGGTAGCATGTGAGGGGTGAGAGATGTCCTCCACAAGTGCAGCTAGCCAGCTTCAAAAGCATATGAAAAAAATCTAAATCCTCCTTCATTACAGGAGACAGGGCCAGGTGTAGCAGCAGCTGGAATTTCAGCCATCAGAGACAGTGTTTTGGCATTATGCAGTCATTTCCCTGCTTTAGACTCCCTTGACAATTGCTTGTTGCTGCCTGTTGTGGCTTTGATCCAACGCCATCATCTCAGCAGAGACAGAAATGAAAGACAGTTGTGGGAGCGGGATGCAGCAAGAGGTGTTTCCTTTCCCCACTAAAAATTTCCTCTGCACCAAAAGCAGTCAAGCTCTTTTCAAAGCACAAGACATATTTACAGGTGAAGACATTATCCCCTTCCTCTTGGAGGGATGAGAATGGCTGCCCCAGGGTCAGGGAACAGCGAAGGTCATAAATACAAAACATACCATGACCAACAGTGACAAGCACCAGCCAAGGACTTATCTGGCCTGGAACTAAGATGATCAGTACACAAAAGGTTATTTAAGCTTTAAATCCTTTTGTAGCACGTTCCAGATCTCAGCTGTTGGGTAAAAAGACCACCTACCCCAATGGAAGAGAATGGCACAGAAACTGTTGTACTGTTACTTACTCACCCCTCTGATGCAAAGAAAACTCCCCTAACTGAAGTAGCTGATCCTGGACAGCACTAAACACCTCAGTGGTGCTAAGGATCCTCTGGTTTTCCAGAACACATCTTATGCATCATTCTACCCTTCCCAATTTTTTTTTTTTTGACAGAAATTACCTGGATTCTGTTCTTAGACATCCTTGCCATGTTCAGCCTCTTCGGGGCAGCCTCTGGGCCCTTTTGTGGCCACAAGAAAAGGGTAAGCAGTGAACTCAAAAGGCCCTGGTTCTGACTGCCAGATGTTATCAGGACACATTAAGCTCAGGAGGAGTTTTTAAGTCCTAGGTGGCTCTAAGATTTTAAGTTTTCATGCCACACTCTCAATCCTGGAGTCTGATCAGGGAGACAACATTCAAAAGCCTAAAAGGAACAGAAGCATTCCCTACAAGATCCCTTCTGGCAGTCACTGGAGCCTTTGAAGATGGATCCAAAGCTCTGCTGGGAAGATGAACAGTTTATGGAGAGTCAAGACCTGGAAGGATAGCTCTGTACTCCCTTTCTATGAATAATAACATCAAGCTTCACATGCTAGAGTCCCAGCCATGCTTTCTACTCAGCCTCCCACCCTGCACATGCTGACGAGTCTACCAGCTCACACACAGGTCCCTGCAGAGGAAAAGACCCAGTGGCATGGTGCATTCCAGCTGTGACAGGTGAAGAGGGAAGAATAAGTTTGACACTCTAGCCATTTCAACAGAGGCCCAGTGGCCTAGGTTGCCTTGGCTTTTTTATTTGCCTGTCACTCAGGCTTTTACGTTATTGAAAGATCAAACTCCGCTGTGCTTGTTCATTACCTTAATCCTATTTTCTACACAGCTTTATTATCTCTTCAGGCTTCCTTGGGAAAGGCTGTCAGAAAGGTTGGGGCAGGGGGGAGAGGGTTACCCATCTCCTCACCCCTGTCAGATGCCTCTATTCAAGAACAGCCAGAAGACTTGATGGGCAGGGGTATCACAGTACAGCCTGTATCCTTCTGGGGTACTCCAAAGGCACCACTGGATGGATCACTAAGAAACATGCACCATAACTAATGCACTGGAGTTCTTTCCTGCTCCAGCTTGACCTTGTAGGATGCATTGTTGGAAAGTATTTTTGTTACTTCAGAGAAAAAAAAACTGCTGGTTTAAATTTGTATTTGATAGAGTTGACTTAAACAATCTAAACTATTTAAACTATAGATTAGAAGGTAACTGGTCTCAGACCTACCCTGTGCCCACACCAATCCTCCTCCATCCCCTTTCCCCAAATACAGCTCTACTGATATCCCTCAGGCCCCTTCTGCCATTGCTCACCTCACTTCTGACAGCACTCCTTTGGATAATCTGGGCCATGCCACTCCTACCCAGAGTGTCCTGGTCCTGGAAGGCAGGGCTGCCATTCCAATAATCCTGTGAAATATTTGCTATCTGTCCATCACTACACTAAGACCCTCAGGCTGAGAGTTTCAAATTTGTCAGCAGCTGAGTTCTCACATCAAGATTTGAGAACATTTCCCCAGTTGCTAAGGTCAGCACCTTCACCAAACAGGAACTACTCAAAGACCCCAAATCAGAGGCCACAGCAATTAACTTCCTCAGTGCTCATTAGGATAAAGAGAAGACAACGAGCCTAAGTCACTTCCATAGATAACCTGTTGCCACACATCACCTCTCTGAGCTACTGGAATTGCCAGGCAGGACAAGGTGACTTCAGAGCCTGTGTTTGCCTCTGGCTTCCCAGTACCAAAGAGAAATGGGTGAATGGGAGGATAAGGATCACCTTCCTCATCTCCTCTGGCTGAGGCATCAACAGAGACAGATGAAAAGGAGGGTGTAATGGGTATATTTTGACTGTATACAGGTAATGGGAAGAAACCAGGATGGCTGTGCCATCAACTGGAAAAGCTGAGAAGAAAAGCCAAGTTACTGAACCAGAACCACCCCCCACATACCCCTTTCCACACCAGTTTGCTTTGTCCCCCACTCCTCAACACATCTCATCTTCTATCATCCCTTGCCTCCATTGACAACATGAATAATACCCTTTTGCAGCATTTACAATATTGCATTGATATTCACTTTTCTTGTCAAGTCCCTCCCTGTAACCTGGAAGCTCACTCACCTCTCAAGGTCCCAGATTCTCAGAGGTGAGATGTGTCCACAGCAGGCTGTCCCTGTCACAAATGAGCTGTTAAAAAAAAAACAAAGAAACAAACAAAAAACACTTACTAATCCTCATGTTCTGAATAAAGTGCATGAGCAAGACAGAAAACAGATTACAAGACAGAATTGAATTCTGGTTCAAGATTATTTCAGCATGTGCCACCATATTTCACAAGGGACAGGCAGCAGCAAAGGGAGAGCTGCCAAAGGACTCTCACTAGCTGAGCTTCCCAGATGCAGGAGGTCACAACTGCAGAGAATTCGCAGGACATAAAATGTATTTGTAAATACAAAGGGAAAACATAAACAGGAACATCTGTAAACAACATTTTCAAGTGGGTCAGTACAGTACTTAGCATGTTTCATATACAGTCAGTGCTGTAAGCTGCAGAAAGACCCCATGGAAAATTTACTGTTATTTCCTACTTCATGTCTCACTTCTGCTTGTTGGCAACTTCTGAGTGCAATCATGAACTGGCTGCAGCATCACAGGCCTAAAGAATCACAGAATAGAGGTCTCTGGTCCAGCCTGCTCAAAGCAGAGCCAATTTCAAAGCTGGATCAGGTTGCCCTCCCAAGTGCTCAGACACTCTGTAAGAGGCAGCAATATTTGGCTCCATTTACACCCTCCAGCAGGGCCCATTCCAAAGTCGTCTTGGCAATGTTACATCCCTGCTGCACATGCTGGCTCCAGAGGTCACCTGACACCCACTGGCCTCATACTAGTTCATAAGACAGAACAAATCCTTAAAATCAAGCGTGAGGAACATGGGTGCTGTGCTCTCCAAACCACACTGCTTGTTTGTGCCAGCTGGCCATTCTCAGTCCAAATAAGAGGAAGCAGCTCATCCAAGGATTTCTAAGTAAGTTACAAATTACCTCTCACAAAGCCATATTTATTGCAGCTACTGAGAATAAAATGCCAAAACTACGTTTAAGTCAATGCAACAAGGATAGCATGAACACAGGAAATGGAACCTGCTTTAAATAAAAGCCATTTCAATGCTTTGCCTAAAGAACTTTTGCAGTATGATACAGAGCTAACAGCTGAAACATGAAAGCAAAATAAGAAAACAATGTCATGTCTATAAAAATAGCAGTTAGAGTAGTTTTTAACATTTCTTTGATCCCCTACAGTATTCTTTCTTTGGTAGTCAAGGTGTCTGCAAGCTTCTTTTGTACCAGGAATGGATTCTTGCAGCAGCCTTGACTTCTGTGAGAAGCACTACTGCTGCTGCAAGAAAGCACTCAGCAGCCAAGTGGTGAACACAGGCTTAACTCAATCAAAGCCAGAGAAGGACCAGATGGAAGCAAGACTGGAACTCAGGACTCCTCCTACTCCTTTCTCTGTGGTTTAGCTGAGCAACTGGTTTCTCCAAACAATAAGGCCAAAGCAGCACTGATAAAACACTCTGCAAAAGAGGCAAGCAGATAACATCAAACCATCTAACCACACCATGGAGGTGTCCACAAGTTCTGTGAGCTTAGCTGCCCTTTAGGCTAGAAAAGGCCTGCAGAACTAGAGCTATTTCAAAGTGTCTCCAACCAGGATGTCTTACATGCAAAATTCCAGGTTCATTGGCAGTGCACATGCAATCAGCCAAAGCACCTGTAGCACTGGGCTGTCCCTACAGCCAGGTGCTGCAGAGTGCTCACATTCCTCTTCTCCATGTAAGTCCCTGACCAAAGTCTGAGAGTCTATGGAAAATCCAATTCCTGTTGCTGTGCAGCAGCTACCATGATCAATTAAGAAAGTGTGCGGCATTTCATCTTTGGAAACATGGTTTCTGCTCAATGCCTACCTTCTCTCCACCATAGTCCAGGACAGGAGCGAACATTTCTCTTTTGCCAATGGCACCCACCTCAGAGGAAAACAAGCAAAAGACACCCGCTTTGGCAGCTTGTCGGTCAAGCCCCATGTCTGGAAAGCAGCACTTTGGTCAGGAGGTCCCCCAGCTACAAAGCTAGGCGTTGGGTTTTGTCACCCCTCCCCAGCCATAATCCATTAATAACTACTAAAGTCAATTACTGTGGTTAGAAACACAATAGCAGTCAGGGAGTCAGTCAAGCAGGCAATTGGGTGCTTAAGAATTTTCTTTTGGGGGACAAACTGACTCTGTCCCAGCAGAGAACGCTCTCACGTGGGAGACAGATCCCTTTGTGCAGAAGGTATGCACAAGGCTTTGATGGTTGCCACAGGTCTAAATTACCATGGAGGCACACCAACAGGGAGAAAAAGGTGGGAGGAACAGCTAGGTTTAATCCTCCCTCATGCTGTCAGTTCTGGACTTCAGCTCTCCCTCCTTGGTCCTTACCCCCCACTCCTCAGAGAGAAAAAGAAAAACAAAAAAAAAAAAAGAGAGAGAAAAAAGCATTAGATAAAGAGATTTTTCTCCAGCATCGAATACAGGCCTCAGGGCCACAAACAAGTCTCTTCTGGGTAAAGCTGACTCCATTCAGTCAACAGGAATTTTGTCTCATACTTCAGTGGGATCAGGTTTGCAGGCCTTATCTTTAACAGCCTGAGCCCATTAGCAAGCAAAGATAAGACTTCTCCCACAAGAGCAGGCCACCTTCACTGCAGCATTAGAATGCAGCATTCACAAGACAACGTGCACAAGAAGAGGTACCAATAAGAAATTATTGAAGTCTGAGAGTGAACTGACCTTAAAGTCTGGATTCTAGGGCACGATACAGGGCCCCTCACCTTGAGTCTGATCTGCAGGCACACACCTTGAAGCCTCAGGTGTCTCATAACTGGGAGCCTCTCACAGGTGACAGTTTTACTTCAGGCAAAAGAGCAACAGAAGTCAGCTCTCCTATGTCTAAACCAACATGCAGATTGGAGGAAAGCATGTAAAGCTTGGCTCCAAAACTTCTGAAACCTCATTTAGTGTGGAAGATCAGGCTGAAGCCTTCTATCAGGCTTGCTTCTTTTCTATCTTCAACAAGGCTCTTTTGTCTTAGAGAGCACAGAGCACACATAAGAAAACACTTCAACTTAGAAAAGTGCAGCTTTTTCACAACCATTGTTGCCAGCTGCCCAAGAGAAATGACTGAAGCTGAGTTATTAGCTTATAGAGTATCATTCATTTTGCCACATTACATTCTACAGCAAGACTGAGGAGAGACTAGATTGGGAAGAGAGAAGTACAGGATACCCTAAATATATTAATGCAGGCATGACTCATCTACCTGAAGTATATACAACACGCTGATGTGCACTGACTCTGAGCAGATGCATCTACATCCACAGTAAAAACTGCTATGGCCAGTCTCCAGATGGCCTTGGAGATGTAAAGCCCCTTCCCCACTACGCTTCCTTCTGTCCTTTGAAAGCTGCTGGCTACCACAAATACAAGCTCCCCCTAATAGGCCCTTCTAAGGGGAAAAAAAGCACCAATCTAGGTCTTCCATAACAGGGCATGTTGTCCTCACAGGGATCATCTCGGAACTAAAACCAAGCCAAAAACCAAACCAGAAAGGCAAGAATTTTGCACAGCATTGAGATACACATACTTCATAAACAGCATATTTTTGTTGTCCAACACAAGGAATCTTCCAACTCATCTGATACTTTGATGCCCTCTTTTTTTATTTGAAACTCCCTACTGACAGAGAGGAGAGGAATAAACAAGAGGGAAAAAGAAAAAAAAAAAAAAAACCAGAACAACCAAGAGCCTGCCTCTCCAGAAGCCAGACCTTCTCTCTGCTGCAGAAGAGACGTTCATTACACATCATTCCCCCACAACAGAAGCTGGGCCAGGAAATGAAAGAGAGCACACATCCTGGCAGTGCTGTTGGAAGAAACACAAGAACTCTCCATCTGACTGAACTGTGGTTGTTGAAGATCCCATGGCATTTCTGGCAACAACAGTAGTGCTCTGGCTACACTCCAGCTGCAATAATCCCATAGCTGCTCCCAAGGTGCCAACTACAGTTTGACTCATGTAGCATCCCTCTTTACCCCATCCTGGCCAGACCATTGCCAGATGTGAACAAACCAGAGGAACAGAGATAGATGCCCATTAGTCCTTTTGGAAAGAAGCTGTTTATCTTGAGGCTTGGAAGCAGTATCAGCTCCAGGAACACAAGTCACATTGAACCACACATATTTTCCCCACGATCAACTCAGCCTCCAGAGTGGGTCCTGCTTGAGCTGGGAATCCTGCAATGCAAAGTCATTGAAGGAACCTGGGTAAAACAGGTCATTTCCCATCTCAATACATCTCTGTGCCCCAGGCTTGTGCCCTTCCCTGTACTGTAAACAGATTGCTTCTCTAGTTCTATTCTGCTCTTCAGGGATTTCAAATCCAGAATCTGCTTGACACGTGCAAGAGCCCATTCCTTCCTCCTGGCGCTCTCCCCCGCCCCCTGGAATTGGACATCGTTGTTCCATTTTGGAAACTATTATATATGGAGATTCACTGGACTGGGAAACAAAGAAGTTATTACTTGACAGAGCCCTGCAGCTGGGAATGTGGAAGGTGGGGGGAGAAAAGGGGGAGAACCAAGGGAGACAGGATGGGGCAGTTGGTAGCAGTATTATGGAAGCAATCAACAGAAAGGACAGCTCAAAGATGGGAAACATCTACTTTAAAAAGTCTCAAGTGAGATGAGAAAAGAAGGAGAAGAGAAAGCAAGTCCAAAAGGGAGATAGGAGAAGAGAGAGAGCAGTTGGTGCCGATGGTGCCGCGGGTTAAACGCACGGGTCTGTGGGTTTGTGTAGCCTTTGATTCAGCCCTGACACGCTTTGGCAAGGGAGGCCACCGGAGCTGTCAAATCCTTCACCAACGTGCCCATCAATTGTATTCAGCTCTCCCCGACCCGCACTGGCATTTTAATTACTGTTGGGTAAACTAATTTGTACAAATGAAGGCAACTCTGCCTAATAGAATATGCAAGCTCTCTGACCTCTGACAGGCAATGACACAAGATACAAAGGAGGCAGAGGAAGGCTTTTTATCAGAGCCTTATTACTCTCTATTACTCCAATTAGTTAAGCTCCAGTGCTCCTAATTGGGGGAAAAAATTGCAATTAAATCAATTTTTGATGGGCTGAAAGTGGGTTACCGAACCGCCCTGCCTGTGAAACACTGATATTATAGCAGCAAAGGTCAAAGTCTTTGTCGGCACCTGTGGGGCCCCCACCTCCCCTCTCCAAGCCCCTCTGTGCCCCCCAACACACACACTCAGCTCGCTAAGGCGAATCATTAGAACATGTCATGTCTTATCGCGGCCGCCACCATCCCGCCAGCCTCATCAGTTGACATCATTATGAAAGGTAACTCCTCCGGCATGAATACAGTGCTAAGGTCACACAAACTTGATGGAGTCCCTGCTGAAGAGCAGATGCAACAGTAACAACATTGTGAAGGGGAGAGGAGGAGGTCAGAAACCCTGCACAGGGAGTTTTGCCACCTCCAGCATGAGACTTCTCCAACAGACCAGATCCACACAAAGTGGGAGAGACAGAGTGCAGGGGAGCAAGTGCTCCTTCTGCAGGGGCATTTAATTTGCAAGGAGAAAAAAAAAATAGCACAGCATCAGTTTAGCAACTTCTTTATGAGCAAGCAGGTACCACAAATATGCAAGAAATCCCATCTGCCTTAGATTCAGGCAATGCTGGACAAACCCAGGACTGGGTGGTCATGCTGGGCTGGTGTTGCCCCTTCACTGTCCCAGACCAGTTCCTTTAGCTGTACTTTGTACTTCTCACAGGATGACCAGAGACCTGAACCAAGCATCTTCAGTATCTCAGAAGTCAAGCCAGCTGGATTATATGTTAACATTCTGTAACCATAAATTCAACAAAAATCAACAGGTAAGACAGCACCTAAAGCTCACCCTGAGCAAGCAGAAGATACCCACTGCAGCACAGCCTCACCTTTGTTGAATAACCTTACCGAAAAGACCCAGCAGCTGAAGGCAAATAGCCAGGCTTGTTCCAGAAACAGACTGGAAAGCTCTGGCAGGTTTGCTGCTGCTTCTTTGAGCTCACGTGCATGCTACAGCATCCCCCAAGGCACCAGTCAACTCAGAGTTAAATTATGCTCCTGATATACCTCATAAATGTCACACAGAGAAGGTACAGAAGAGCTCTGCCACACCCCACCATGGACTCAGCACAGAGAGAAAACAAAATGCATAGAGAAGACCATGAACCCTGCAACACTGACAACCACTACTTCCCCAAGAAGAAATCTTGTGCTCTTGCAAGGAGCACCAATGACACATGTATGAACAGATGCACTAATAACTCATTCACATGCCACCTCAAGTGGACCACTGAAAAGTGGTCCCAAAAAGACAGCATTTACATTTTGTCCTGAAGGGCACTGTAGAGATGCTGGATTGAAATATGAAGTCACCTCTGAGGCAGAACTCCAGCTCACGAGATAGAAGAAATGCTCATGTCACTTCCTCCCATCTCATACACTTCATGCCTCATGACAGAGGGAAAATCAGCTTCACCTCTCCAACCTCCCTCCTTGGCCTCTAACTTCATGTCTTCCTCCAGACTTCAGAGATACTCAGGCTGAAGAGCAAAAAAAGCTTTTCTTATTCACATAAGCCCAATTCCTGGCATGGTAGACAGATCACGCCTACTCTAGCAAGCTGCTTTAGCAGATGTCCAACCTAGACACCTCCATCCTGCCTTCACTTCTTTGCAGTTTCACCCCATACTCTGTGCCCAAGTTACCTGCAACCTTGATCAGTGTCCCTTCAGCAGCCCTGCAGCAGGTAAGTTCTGTGAAAACAAGCCACCAGACAGAGAGCACAATCCTCATTTCTGGAAAAAAACTGAGCTCAATGACATAAAGACAAAGATTCCAGACAGGACAAACACATGCACACTCTTCCACACTACAGTATTGAATGGAAAATACCCTTGGTTAGAAACTAGTGATTCAATCCACAAAACAGTCCTGATGTTCCTAGGCATGTTCACATCTAAATATCAATGCTTTCCCCACTACTCCACATGACACACACTTTTAGGAAGAAACAAATGTTCAAAAGAGGACTACATTCAGATTAGCTCTATAAGAGTTGATTTAGGATCTGGAGTGTTCTTGTACAAGAGGAATATTTGAACAGTGCTTTTCACAATGCTGCTGTCATTTTTCAGAACTTCAAACAGAACTGCTTTTGTAGCTACAAGTATTTGACATCAACCTGCTCTTTTATTAAAAGTCTTGAAAATCTATTTTTAAAAATGCAAAGTACATATTTACATGCTATGTCTAACAATCTTTATCTTTCCTCATTTCCCAAACCTCTGGGCTTGCCAGGCATGGAGTAGTTGTTCGTGCAGAGGTCTTTGTACAGAAACTCCTTATCACTCGAGACCAAATTTAAATCCCAAATGATGCTCAAGTTATTACTGTGATTACAGGAAAAAAGAGACTCCTTAGCCATAACAGAAATTTAATCCAGAACATAATTCAGGCACTGATCTGAATAACTTGTACCAAAACTGATTTGTCTGTGCATGCCTACCAGGCCTTTCTGTGAGCAGAGCTCTCTGCAGGCAACCACTGGGGTTACATCTTAGAAGCTGAATAACAAAGAAACACGACTCAACTGAGAAATCACTTCTGAGTCTAAAATCTGGGCTGTGCAAGAGATACAGCTCTCTATTCCTACAACAGAGAGCTTTCTGTGAAAAAAGAGAAGGGGAGAAAAAAAAGAAGAAAAAGGACAAAATCTAGAGACTTTCAGGTCAGTTTGAGACTAGGGAATTAACACCACTACAGCACAGTTACATCAGCTTATCAGTAATCAGAACAAAATCTCAAAGAAAATATTTAATGCTCAGAAGCTATAACATTAGAAATTCAAAGAAAGTGGCTACTAAGGTACATTTGTGTTTTGAGGAGTTTAAGGTTTATTTGGGTTTTTTGTTTCTTTTTCAAGTGCGGGTGAAATAACCACATCTGGTGTCTCAACTTCCTTACTCACACAAAGCATTGTCTCTTCCAACATCACTACAGAAATCTCAGCCATCTGTAGCAACTTCATCCTATGCTCTACTCTTGCTCTACTCCCCAGAGCAGCCTTTCAAATACCAATGGGCAAGACTCCTGAGAGGTACCCACCAGACAGCAAGCTCTACCTCCAACTGCTGCACACGCCATCTGCAATACAGTACATGGGAATTGCAAGATAAAATCCCTATCTTGAGAAAATTCCCTGGGTTTTTTTGAATGAATTGAAAGGAAGGAACAGGTGGAGCTGCTGACTGAGGAGCAGAAAAACATGATCCCTGGATGAGATACATGCACAGTATTAGACACTGGACACCATTTGTACCTACAGACCATCATGCACCTTGGGTAGATCTCTGAGGGCCTGGCACTCAGTTCTTACCAACCTGCTTACCCACTTCCAGCCCTCACACCCATCACATTTCCTCTCTCTACTCTGGTCAGTACTCATATCCTTCCCCCTCGCCCCCATGGGGAAGACACCCTGAGCTCAATCCCTCCCAGACCCAGCAGCCCCCTTGAGCTTGGGGCTCTGGGCCCACACACAGCCTTACAAGAAGCTCTGAACTCCAGCCCTCACTTCCTCAAAGCCTGCCCAGGTGTAAAGCTCCAGCGATTCCTTTTTCTTTGCCATTTTCCCTCCCTCCTCCCTCTCCTCCTAGCCCCACCAACATTTTCAGGCCACACAGTGAGCAGGGAGGCTGGAGTACATGAGGACCACTGCAGCAGTCGTGCTGTTTCAGGCCCCCCCAACTCAAGACAATTTCTAAGAGCCATTTCTTATCCTCCTCTCCGTGAAATTATTTCTGTTAATTGCCTGGTGGGAATCAGTTATAGGTGGGGGAGACTCTCCCCACACACACACCCTGGCCCCTAATTGGCTTATTGAAGTTTTAACGGGGCTTTCACCTGGAGAAGCTGGTAATTATTCCCTTCATTCCCCTCTTGCTCGTACCTGTAGCTTCACACTTGGGGCCTGCCTGGCTCCACGGGGGGGACTTTGTTCCCTCTAACTACAGGCCCGACACAAATGGGCCCAGCAGCAGGAAAACAGGCAAAGTGGTAATTTTCGGCCTGGCGTAATTAGCCAAGGTTCTTTCAGCCCAAACTGCTGAATGGGGAGCGGGCTGCTGGGGAGGGTGCGCCATGTGGGAATGGAGGACTGGGCAGACAAAGAGCTCTGGGGGCTCCGATGTGGGCTGAGCAAGAGGAGGGGTGGGAGCGGGACACTGCGCCTGGCACAGCTGGGGCATGGCCAGCACTGGGACACACAGCCCAGGGCATCCTTCCCCCAGCCCGTGCAACAGGCCAGTGCAGGATGCCAAAAAGCAGCAAAGGAGAAAAGAGATCCAGCGATGCACAACAGAAGCATGTGAAGGGGTGCGATGCATGACACATTCTTGAAGGCCTGGTGCAGCCTATCCTCCCAGGACAGGATTTCTAGTCTAGTACCCTCACACTGAGATTTGGAAAGGCAACAGACCCAGGGAGAATAAGCTGGCCAGTGCAGGTCCCGAATAGGATAGCAGGAACTGTGAGAAGGACAGAGTGAGGACTTCTATTGCTGAGAAAAATCATCAAAAAGTAAGTCAATTCCTCCAGCATCTGCTCCAAAAGTCAGGCAACAACCATAACCAGAAGGACAGCAAAAAAGGCTCCAGGTTCTCTTTTTGCTGAGGCATCTCCCATTAGCAAACCAAAACTGTTTTTCAAAGTGGGACTTCACTTGTGTCTCTCTGCTACAAGGCTTTGGTTTTGTAAAAAACTACCAGGAAACCTGTTCCACGTGGGTTCAAAAAACCTGGCCACGAGTGTATCACTCCTGTGTTAAATCAGACTGATGTCAGATGTCCCACAAACCAGAAACCGGCATCCTGTGTATGGCAGGCTGCCTCTGCTGATCCTCAGAACTTGTTAGCATCTACACTTTTTTTGAATTATCACCATTGCCTTCAGGATAGAAATGCTTGTCCTGACTTGTCAGGTCTTGTAGACAAGTTAAAGCTGCTGCTCAGCTGGATTAATCATCACAGCTTCAGTGCAATGGGGTCTGGGGGATTTTTTGTTTGATTTTAAAGTTTTAAAAACTTCACCTTGTGTCTCTTATGATTGCAATATGCTACCAGAAAGCAAGAATTGTCATAATCTAAAAGCTTGGTCCTGATTCTGCAATGAAGACCAGGTGAAGACCCAGCAGGGAAGTGAAAAGATGCCACTATTATCAAAGGACAGGTTACACTGGAGTGCCGAGCAAGCCCTAGGAGATGATGCAATTACAACAATCCTGACAACAAGGAAAGGAGACCCTCAGGGACTCCAATTGAAGGGAGGGAGCAGGCAGGCAGCACAACCCCCAGGGCACAGACTTTTCTGAGCTGCCTAAAATACAACAGTGACACAATGCTGCAGCAGGTTGCAAACTAGAGAAACAAATTGCCTGGTTCAACCCCATGATTCTGGTTTCTTTTCAGGCCATATCTATTTCTATCACATTTTATGAAAGACTCTTCCAGAAAGGATCATTTTTCAATTTCAATCCTATTTATTTCAGCCTCACCCAAGATGCCTTAAGTACTTGTCACAGATAGAGGAAGTCAGGCAGATACTGTGTGCCTTTGACCCATCAATTTTCAAGACCTTTCCTTAGAACAACTTTTGACACCTCTGGACAAAGTATGCTTGCTGTGAAATCCATGCCAGCATCTGAGCAGCAGACACCAAGAATAAACAAAAGCAGGCCCATGACCAATTTCAAGCCTGTGCAGAAAAACAGAATGAACATTCCCTGCACCAGTGGGAAAAGATATGTAATGTCATCTCTGCTCACATTTTATCACAAACCTTATGTGGTCCAGGGCTTTTCCTTCTTATAACCTCACACCCTACAAGAGGACATGTGGAATTGATTTCATATTCCAGCTGTCACTGCTTTGGAAAACGTCTAAATATTTGCTCATGTATAGAAAATGCTTAAAGAATCATAATGCAAAAGAAGAAAATCTCTTCTATTTATAAAATACCACCTTTCTATTTTTTAAGGTCTGGGACTACCAAGACCAATCCTAGTATTTTTTCAGATGTGACTGGCAAAGTTTTCAGTTAACAAGTATTGTTTTAAAAATGCATGTATATATATATAGAATGACATTTTATATAAACTTTTCCATTAGAATCTATGACAGAAAATTACTTTTCAATAAGCAGCAATCCATGCATGCCAGTGAGGTCAGGGGGAAGGGAGAATCCTTTCAGGTCTGCCAGAACAACTAAAAATCAAGAATGCTTCAGTTTAAAACTGGAGGTGGAAGGAATCTCTTTTACGAGTGCCATAAGCCACAAATTATTTTTGTCTTTTTCCTTTTGCCATACAGACACATGTATAATAAATTCAAACTCTAATATTTAGGAGAACTTTGAAAAAAGTAATCAGGACGGTGAGGAAGAAGAGGAGTCAAACACATACTTTCCTTATCTTAGCACACAGGGCAGCAGTTCTTTCTTGATACCATGCAGAGGCAGGAGCTGTACTTGTTCATGCTTTTAGGGGAAAGAACCCAAATCACAAAAACCTCTGCCCTGTAATATTCAAGCAATTTACAAATTAAGTCTAAGTGAGTTCTTCATCAGGGGAGAGGGAAATAATACTCAGGGGGTTTTAAGAAGTCAAAGATCAGAAAAGGTGAAAGGGGAAAGGCATGTATATGGAGCACATGCTACACACAGAGAGGGCCAGGACACTGAGGCATGGAGACACAGGTGCTCTGTGGAGGAGGGAAGCAAAGCCTCATCTGGGTTTAACTCAGCCATGAAATGACTCCTAGAGCTTTCCTGTGCTGATCACTCCAGTCCTGACACGGACACGCTTGCAACAACCTTAATCCATTTGCCCCCAAAGCTCTGGGCAGCTTCCACCTCCCCAGTTCTCCACAATATGATTTGCTGCAGGGTTTTCATACTATGTGTTTGGAGCATGTCAACTCTTCAGCCCTAAGCGACCAAGATCCTGAATAAAACCCCTCCTCCCCATCTGCAGGTTCAGGGCATGCTTGGTTGTGAGCAAGCACCAGAGTGAGAAATCAAACCTGGCAGTCAGGCCAGAAAGCCCCAGCCCTCCATGCAGAGAAAGGCATACAAGGTTTCATTAACAGATTAACACACATCTAAGGCATAAAGATGTTTAGTGGCCACCTCCCACACAGATCCCAAACCACCCAAACACTCGCTGGAAAAGTTTTGCAGAAGCCAGAGTTCAAACCATGCTGACATCAATAAAGTACAGTTTCACAGCACAGATTATGACCTTCAGTATATGTAATCAGGCTGGGCTGCAAGGCAGGATAAGAATTATTACATTTCACTGATAACTGAGATAAGCCAGATGAAGATAGGAAAGTGATCAGGCAAAACAGATGACACAGATATAGGGAAACGATAGGAAAAGAAGGTGAGCAGTAATTTATTACAATGCTTTATGTCAGTATATTGGGGGAAAACTACACATAAAATGGTATAAGAGGGAAAGGATTGCCTTAGAAATGACTGAGAAAAAGACTCTTTAGGCACACATGTCAAGTCTGCAATGGAACAGAGGATTCCCTAACATACATCGTCCTTTGATGACAAAAAATATCTGATAAAGGGATATTAAGTACCATACTGCCTCCTGCCACTCAATAAGCTCCTGTCCAGGTGAAGCAGGACAACCTGCTGGCAGTCAGTCCTCTAACACTTCAAGGAAGTGAAGCTTTAAGTGCATAGGCAGCTTTGCGGGCAGGAGTGTGAAACCACAGTTTCCTCCTTTCTTTTCCATTGCTTGCCCTATTTCCATGTGCTCTGAGAATTTAGGAAGTCATATCCAAAAACACAGCTATTAAAAGAACAATTTCAACTTGTTAAGTCAAACACCACACAAAGGAATGCCAAAACCAAGCTCAATCACACTGAAATGAGCACATTACTCAAACACCAGTATTTGATTCTGCAGCCAGTTACAAGTGTCCCAGTCTAAACTGACACTCATCTTTTATCATGTGAATACACAAGAACCAATTACATGGCCATCAATTCATGTTGGGCTGCATCTCTGTGGGCTCCAATCACAGGCTGCCCTGGGAGGAAGTGATGAGCTTACCACAGCTCAGGGATGCCTGGACTCCACTCCAAACAACAACTGGCCAGCAAGTTGTGGCTTGCTACTGCTTCACACAAGGCCATTGATATTAGAGTAGGGGTAGCTTGGGAAAAATATTAAAACTTTAAACAGAGTGAAGGGTATGCAGAGAGAGAAATCATTCACTGTATTACCACATAAGACAATCAGGCAAAAGGTTTAAAAATGGAACAACATGTTTCTTCTTCAGGACACAACACTGAATTTGAAAGGCGCCTGTGAAGCCCAGAACATTAACAGGTTCAGAAAAAAGAGATGAGCTGCTCACAGAGTTATCTTCTGCAAATATGAAAGAAACATTGGTCCAGATGAAAACTAGCCAGGGAAACCCTAACCTCTCCTCGTTGGAAGCTGGGAAGGAATAGGCAGGAAAAGAACTTTTGCTCTTGTTTCTTACCTTCTCCATAGACATTTACTACTGACTACTGCTGAACACCAAATGCTGGGATAGAAGTATGCTGGACTGACCCACCATGGCCAGAAGAAGAAGAGAAACACTCACTTTTGTCAAGCCATGGCCCATCGAGTTCACCTTTTTCATCTCCAGTGGTACTGGCCGATGCTGCTCAGGAAGAACATGTAAGCTTGGCAGCCTTCTGTGGTCATTCACGTTGCATCCACAGTTTCTGTATTAAGGATTTTAAAGAGTGTATCCCCATCTAGATCTTCATTATGTACCTGCTATCCATTAATTTACAAAATCGCTTTCAAAACTGCTGGCATCATTCACCTCCACAACCCTCTGCTCTGAGACCATCAGAAAACAGATGTTAGAGAAACATTACTGCTTTTCTAATATCTGGAGCAGGCTCCCTTGCTTCTCCACTGTCAAAGAGGAGAAAATCCAGGGGAAGTGTACAGAAAACGAAAACATGCTCTAGGCCAAGACAGAAAATCAGATGCAAGAGAGAAACTCTTCAATCAGACAGTCCTGCTCCATCCCTGTCTCATTAAATCAGCCTGAACAGCCAAAGCAGGTCACTGAACAAAGCACAGGTGTAAAGCTCAACACAGCTGCACCAGAAGGAAGAGACCAAGCACAGTAATAGTAGCAATTGCTGCTTGGCCCAGCTCAGTCTGCAATTGCTGCTACTGATGAGTTCACTTCTTTCAGGGGTGGGGAAGAGGCACACAGATTTCTTTTTCCCCTGAAAAAAACCTAAGCTGTTGGGTTCCAGCTTGCAAGACTCTTCAGCCCCCACAGTAATAAATCTTTGGCACTATAAATCACCTTGGTATAGGCCTCTCTTCACAAAGGAAATGGGCTCTCTCTTGTCATTAGCTGCCTGTGTCTACCAACCATAGCAGGGCCTCATTCAAGTCCTCTTTGATGGACGGTTAGACTTAAAGGAATATGTACTTCAATCTCAGAGGGGAAAGAACAAGAATTTACTAATTAGACAGGGCAATGCCATTAAAAGCTGGCTTTAATACCTGGTCACAAATTAGCCCTGCACCTGCTAAGTGTGAGGATGCCTACAAAGCAGTAAGAGTACATCCCACATGTGGGGATGGTGAATGGAGCATCATGAGCCCACAAGACCTCCTCAGAGCAAGAAAGTGGTTGCAATGGTTGTGTTCCATGCAGTTGGGAGGGAAGGTAGAGAACACCTGACAAATCCTAGATAATGAACCACAGAACACAATACAGGCAACACTGCACAGAAAGAACAGATTTTCCACTCTGCCTTCCAGTCTGTAACAGTCTCACACTGCTCTGAAAAGAAACCAGAGGCAATGGAGCCAAGCAGAGAGCCAGAGCCACACAATTCCGTCCACGTTTCCAGCATCCGATTCAACTCACAGCAGATATTCAGGATGCCAGCAAGCCAAGGAAACTGAAGATTAGCTACAGGCAAGAGGCACTCTGGCATGCTCCATTTGAAAGTGTATTAGCATTCAAGCCAGATACACACATAGAGGAGAAATTCCCCTTCTTCAGAGGAACTGGTTTCCCTTCAAGGATGACTATCTTGTGTTACTCATTTGCTCCTCTCCAAATTTCAGCCTCTCTGGTCCTGTTCCCCTCTTGCCTTATTTTAAACAGTCTGCCAAGAATCTTCTGTGAAGACTGAAGTGGCAAGGAGAATGTTGCAATGGCAGACATCATCCTGCTGATATGTGCCAGACCTAATATAGGAGAAGCCCATCTCTGAGCCATGCTTTCATTTTTATCACTATTTTCTCTAAGCCTGAAGATACTCCTGGGGGCAACACTACGTTCAGTGTCAAAATGCCAAAATTCAGCAGTAAGTGATAAGTCAGAGATTTACATTTATAACTTCTGTAAATTCATATCATCTGCAACCTCATCCCAAGCACAGGGATGACAGAGCCTGCCCAGCATGAAGGCAGTGCTGCTGCAAACATCTCCCCCTCTGCCAGGAAACACCTTCTCTGTAGACAGAACCCTTCCTTCAGCAGTTTCCTAAAATCCATATTGATATACTCATGTATTCTCTCTCCTTGAGCTGGAACAGAAAAGTTTGTAACTGTAGATTGGAAGAGCAATATACGTTGCATACCACACACCTGAAGAAAGTATGCTTTTCTCTTCTTCTTTCTCCCCCTTCTCCTCTTCCCCCTAGCCTTTCCTGAGAGCACTGACTGATAAATAATCCAGTCCATGCTTGGAAAAAAGAAACTGTCCCCCTCTACTTCTAACCATCAAAACCTTGTCCCTTGAATTCTCTTTGAGTTACTCCTTGTCCCCATTCACACATACAGATGTGCATATAAAGCACATCCATGTCTGCCTGTTCCTCAAGCTGGCACAAGCTATTTGGATCACAAAGCTGTGCACAAGCCCCAAAGCAGCCACCAGACATTCTATGCTGGAAGTTGGCCATTGTCTTCCCAGGCATATGTGCAAATTTCTGATGGATACAATAGCTCTAGTTATAGTAGAATCAGGCAAACACACATTAAACAAGTGTTTTGTGCAGCATGGGCTTGATATGCAGTATAAAACAGGCTTGAATTGACTCCATTGATCATAATCAAAAACATATCTCTTTGCTTCAAACAAACTAGTCCATTTTGGATAGTCTAGAAATTTGATTCAGCAATCAAAACTTGAATCAGAAAGTTATCATCACCTGCAGCCTCCTGTATACTTTTTAGTTTCCTTCAGGAAAACTAGGACTAGCAACTGCCTTCATGTGTACACAATCATTACTTTCTTGTCTTAATAAATAAAGAACTGATGCTTTACTATAATTCTTCCTCCTGCAGCAGTCTGAAATCTTTACTCTGATAAATTCGGTACTTTTGCAGTTCTCTCCCAAATATTTTTTTTTTTTTACTTCTAGAAAAACCAAGGGCAGGGGGGAATCCTCCAAAGAGGCCCAGTGTTTCCCTCCTTGTAATGAAACCCTGTGATGGAATGCCCTGCACTCCAATTAGGAAGAAATGCTAATTTTCTCCAGTTGAGCACCCCTTCTAGATGTATCTAATTTGTTTCACTGCTTTCATCTCTCCCCTCCATCACATTTTCATTTAAAGGTTATGATCTGTTTGTGCCCTCCATGCCGCGCCCTGACAAGACACCCCTATGAGAGGTTGCAGGGGCCATGTCGCCCTTGCTAACCCCCTTCCTAAACAAAAACCAAAGCTTTTTTCCCTCCACTGCCTCTTTAAAAATGCAGAAAGATGAAGGGGAGGAGCAGGGAATTGGGAAGACAATAATTAAAAATAAGAAGTAAGCCCGCTTGCAAGTTAGGTTGTTGGTTGTTTCCAACAAAAGGTTAGAGACCTTTGCACCAGGACCAACACCAGCATGACCAGTGGAGGCCAGCCAGGAGCAACAGCATTACAGAGCTTTGCTACTTCTGCAGATCCATTTAGGAACATCTGCCATGCAGAATACTCTTTTGGAAAAGGTTTTTAGATGCTTAATTGTTTAGCTCCTTGTAGGTCTTGGGGAATACATTTTGTCACATTTGTCACAGTGAGAGTCTGGTCAGAAAGGACATGAAGAGTTGGCTCAGCTGAGGAGGAATTCTCAAAAAAGCATTCCCACTCCTCTCTGAATGGCTTATGCCTTGTTCTGGAACTCTGTGTTCTGAAAATTCCTTTAGAAGAGCAGAGACTTCAGATGGGTAGCATGGGCCTTGGAATAACTCTTCATGGCACCCATAAATTTGTGCTGCCATGGCTGTGGCTGAACAGACATGTAAATCCTCAGGGCAGAACCCATCTGGTTATCCACCCAGAACAGCAGGCACCACATAGGGAAAAGACATCCAGATATCCTTTCTGGTGCCACACCACTTCCCAAAGAAATTTCAAAGGGCTTTCTAAGTCACCAAAAGACTATTACTGAACAAGAATATTAAAAAATGCAGACACCATCCTACCTCCAAGCAAAGCCTCTTTGAAGCCTGCTCCAGTATTCTCAAATAAAACAGTATTCGTGGATCTGAACCCACAGTCTTCCCTACATACAAACCCCGCTCCTAAGCCAAGCTATTAATTACTTGTGTTCAGCCTCTGCCTCCCTTCATTTCAATTTTCTCCATCAGTTCTTGTTTGTTAGAAAGGAAATCATAGATCTACACTCTCTAGACACAAGTTTCACCACCCACCTGTTGTCAACATCCTGTAAATAGAAAGTGACCGAAGAACCTCTTTGGAGGAAAAGCAACTAAGTGGGCCGTGATTGAAAAGGGGTGGAAACTGCTGGGTTGCACTGGTGGCACTGCCTGGAACAACCACTCTCTTGGAAAAAGTAGAAGAACAGCTGGACACACTGCCCAGACTGAGCATTGAGTAGCCTGTTCTTGACAGTAAGATAAACATGGAAAAGTACTGCAGGAGCGTTTTCTGTTATTAATAGGCACTTTGCTAATACTGCTCAAGATGGTCAACTCCCTCTCAGTTATTTCCTGCTGCAGCCTCTGAATCCCATTGGTCACAGCACTGTATGGTCCATTACAAGCTATTTCCTCTCTATGTTTGCAAGCTTCCAAAAGCTTTTGCAGAAAGTCCTGATGATCTCCCTTCCTGTCTCCCTCTGCAGACACAACTCCCTCATAATTTGACTTTCTGGTACCACAAATGGGGAGCGGGTAAGAGGCACACAAAGATTTACTCTTCATGGACAGCAGCCTTGCCCCTTCCTCCCCTTCCAGGCCCCCTCTCTATCTGGTCCATGCAAACAAACCCTGAGTGGGAAAGAGCGTTTGGAAGAGGCCTGTGTCTGGGCCAGCCGCCTTTCATCCAGAAGATGCCTCCTCCCATTGGAAAATACAAGCATTGTGTGAAAACATTTTAATATATTCATGCACATTCCTATAGCTCGCAGGAACGAGTGGGTCTCAGCACCCTCCCCTCCCTGCCTTCCAAATGATTTTCATAGGCAACGATGCACTGGGAATACCACTTGTTTTCTCGAATGCCTGCGAGTATGTAAATTGTGGGAATATGCAGGCCAAGGGCTGTGGTTTTATTGTGCTGCAGAAAAGATTTTACTAATTACTTGCCTAAACTCCAAAGCAGTACGCCTGCTTTTTTACAAAGCGGGAGAGTGGGGAAGGTGGGGGTGGTGGGAAGAGGAGGAGGGGGACTAAAGAGAAAAAAAATAGCAAGGGGAAGAGAGAGTAAAGGGAAAGAGGGAGAAGGAAAGGGAGCACAAGGGATGCATTTCAAAGTTTCTCCAGCAATTGGATGGGGGGGAGCTGGGCCCAATGTGAAATCATAGAGGTCAAAGGTGGGTCTCCCTCCCTTGTGAGAAAGTGGTGAATCAGGACGGTTTATCAAACGATCATTTTCTTTTGAAACTGGGAGGCAGAGGCTGGGACAATTCTGCAGATGTGCTTGATGAGTTCAGGACAAAAATGGGCCGGCTCCTCCCCCCCTCCCCCCTTTAAAGTCTCCCATCAGGGGTTGCTTCTCCCTCCACTGCTTCCAGGACCCTCCCCTCCCTTCTTCAGTGGTCAGCTGAGACCCCCACCCACTGACCGCCTTTGTATTCCTGGCCTTTGGACACAGTGACAGGGCCCTTTATGAGACCCCAATCAAGACCCCCATGTCACAGGTACCTAGTAGAGATACCAGACCCTTTTCAAATGAGGAACAACAAGGAAAATATGCTGGCCCATTGTCCCAGCACAGCACCAAGGGAGATGAAAGGGACAGGCTGCTCCCTCTCCACAGACTGCCTGCCAATCAACCCCAGTTATTAAGGTCACGATGTGGAAATTCTTCTGACCTACACCTAATCAAAGATGCGCCAAGGACTTTTGAGACAACACAGGGGAAGATGGGAGAGCAAGCATCTCCCTGTCCTCTCCACCCATAAATACAGTGGAGCTTTCACAGCAAATTAGTAGGAGTTACTCCAGCTAGTGCTGCAGCACACTTGCCCCAAGTACCACTAGGGCAGCCAAGCAGAGCTTTGTGCTGGCATGCAGCCTCAGGAGAGCTTAAATTAAAAGCACTTCTCACTGAAAAATTACAGAGTGAGCAACACTGGAGGTGGCTCAGAAGCCACGATTGAGGACACTGTGAGACAAATACTAAGCATCCTCTTTCCTATTGCTGATATCTTTGGTTTGCATGGGCTGGGGGTTTCACCAAACGTGGTCAGCACCATCCAACAGAGAGTCCTAAAGAAAAACTCAGTAGATCTGAACTTCTGAGTCTCCAAAAGCTGAAGAACCTGCCATGAGTGGATAGATGCCAGTAGTGTAGAGCAGACATTCTGATTCTCCCCTTGCATGATACAGGATGAAGATACCAAGATGATGCTGATGGTGGCGGTTTTTAGGACTACACAGAAATATCTCACAGAAAGGAGGTAGGAGCCATGTGCACTACCAGTACAAAGAGATGGAGACAAAACAATAAGAGCATGGGTCAGATAGGATCAGAGAAGCACATCCCACCAGACAGCTCCAGAGCACTTGGAAAATGGACAAGATCAACTGCCTCTGAAAGGTTGTTCTGCATCACTCACTGAGTCATCACCATACACTCAGAACAGTCAGACATAATACTTCAACCTGACAAGTGACACAAGAAATGACAGACTACAGTCTGACAGTTCACACAAAAAGGAAAGGAAAAAATCCAAACTCCGTAACAGGAACATTATTCAGCATACATAGGATGCTTTTGCAAGTGCATGACTTTGAATTAGGTCCTTCAGAAGAGCCACATGGTACAAGCCATAGCCACCACTGGCACACTTATGATCAATCTTCAAGAATCAGAAATTTTTGACCCTCATCTTTATGCACCATAACTATGTCATTCAGGGAATACCCTTCCTGATCCCATGCCAGCTTGCTGCTCTCATCCTGTTGGCATTCTTTAAAGCCCACCTGGATGAAGGTCTTAGTGAAAGGAAAACAAATTTGGGGTGGTAGTATAGTGAAGCCATAGAAAGTGGAACAGTCACAGCAACCAAGCTGCAAGTTTCTTTATGCTAAACACTGCTCACGTGTTGGCTCATTTTCCTCTGTCTTTTAGCTAAAAGATACCAGTGCAATGCTACTGGAGCCCCCCATTCCTGTCAGACAGCCTGCAGAAGGTAAGAGCCTACCAGTGGTGACCAGCTGGGTAAGAGAAGAGAAGTGGAAGATTTCAAAAGAGCTCTGGGACAAAGACTCATATCTTTACACAAATCCTACTACATTGCTTCTCCACTGCAAGTCATTGACATTCCTAAAACTATACCTTTGTTCCTTGGCTTTTACACAACTGTTGAAGCAGTTGGAAAACAGCTTTTTTTTTTTCTGGATGTTGAACCAATTTCTCTTATACCAAAAACTGCTTAGCCATGGCAAGGCATGGTCTGGTTTAGGTCATTGCAAGCCAAGATCCAAACTGACATCTCAGACACTGTAAGCTGCAGTGCTCAGAGCAGACATTACTTAAGGCCTGCAGCACAAAAGACAGATATTGCCTTTACTTGAGGGCAATATCCTCCACTATCACCCTCCTTTCAAATGCCAATGGCAGGCTGAGGGCCAGTCTCCTGCTGTCCTCGGAGTGAATCAACACTCCTTTAGAAGGGGCCAGGCTGCTATCTTAGGACACTACAGCTTCACTTCCCACCTCAGGGCATGAGCTTGCATCCTCTGAGTGACAGGTTCAGCCTCATCTGGGAGGAGTAACGGTGGAAGCTGAGCCTGCTTAGAGGCATCTGCACCTGGGGCTCTCACCGTACAAGAAAGGTCCATCCCTCTGTGTCCTTTCCCGCCCCCAAAAGCAGTCATTTGAAAGGCGGGGAGGGAACAGACACCACTCTAATTGTAGGAGTGAAACCTGGCATCCTCCTGCTCATCTACCTTTGCACTCCATTTCTGTTTCTCTTTGAACCTCTGGTACAGCTTGTCAGGTCGCTGCCCTCCTGAGAGATCAGAAAAAAAAATAAAACAGTGATTACTATTGTACACTGATATGCAAGCTGGAGAAAGAGAGAGAGAAAAGGAGAGAGAGAACAGCCTCCATGTGTCAGACTATGAAAGGGCTTCGACTGAAGCCACCTGAAAAACAAACCCTTAATTTAAATGTTAATGAAAGTGCTGAAGAGACATCAGAGGCTTTCATTTCTCTACAAGGAACAGAATCACCAGGTCTAGAATTTATGGCCCACTTCACCTCCCCTCTCTTCTTCTCTGCTCCATCAGCCACAGAAGTAAGGAAAGGAAAAAAACCCTAATTTTAACATTAACTCCACACTTCCACCCTAGGATGCAATTGCTAAATTATCTGTTGGCAGGACACTGATCAAAGGTGGAAAAACAAAGGCACACTGCACAACCGAGCAAAGGTAAACAGCAGCCAAGGTCTGGTGAAGTTACCTTCTCCCCCTGCGAACTTAAAAAGCAAAGAGAAAACAATCACAAACTGGAAATGGAAACCTCAAACCATAAGGTTGCCAGCCCCCTCAACTAAGTTTCTTCGGTCACATTGATTAAACAGTCATGGATTCTCCTGTGCAAACCATGCAGCACAAGAAAGATGCTTCCTCCAAGCTTTCTGAGACAGACTTTCCCCTCAAGCAAGGGGAAAAATGATAAAAAACTACAGGGGGAGGAAAAAAAAATTCAATATGCAACACAGCTCAACACAATTAGAAACAGATGTCTGCGTTCCAACTCAGTCAGCTACTGCCTCCCAAAACCTGCTCACCTGCTTGCAACCACTAGTGAGTCAATTCACACAGTCACAGAAAATATATACATTAGCTTATTGGCCAAAAGTGACAAAAAGGGAGGAAGCCATCAATCACGTGAGCTTTAGAGGGCAAAAGAAAGAAACTGAAGTGAAGAAAGGTAAGCTGCAGTTTCTCACTTCATAGAAATGTTTGCATATTTGTTTGTTTCTAGAGGAGAGGGAAAACAGACATGCATGTTTATGTGTTCACCCAGAAGAAGACCAAATAGAGTTATTACCACACAATAAAGAAGGTAAAACAAAGTCTTCTTCCTCCTAACATCAAGGGAACAGTCAGGGCAAATGGATAAGACACAGGTGTCATTTTAGCTCCAGAGGGGAGAAACTGATACTCATTTCCTGCTCCTCAGCTTTAGGGTGAAAGAGCACCAAGTCAGTTATGACTATTGCATATACCTAGAAACCCACATCCAGATCGCCCTCTGAGGTCAGTAAAAGATGGCAGTTAATGCCACCACTAACTCTGCACGTCCACTCTGGGATCTCACAGCTGAGCAGGTTCTTCCTGCCCTGCTTAAGAAACAGCTGCAGGTCAGAGTCCCCTCTCAATTATTCAAACCGACCAGGCTCTAGGAAGATCCCCAAGGACAGCAGAGCTATTGCTGCCGGCTGTTTTGCTGGCAATGCACAAACCCCAACAAAACTCAGTTACCTCTCCCAAGTACTAGCAGACTCAGAGAGGTTAACTGCACAAAGCAAGGTCAAAGGAGAGCACACAACGGCCAACAGCTCATCTTGATATGCAGTAGGAGAAACCTGCTGATAAAATCGGAGTAAGAAATGAGAGCAGGGGAACATTATCCAACATTTTAACTTCTACCTACCCATTAGGACTTCAGTTGCACAGTTAAAACCACTGCAAAGCTGCTCTGATTCAAGTGGGTTGTTTTGCTCTAAGGCAACCTGCAAGATCAGATTGTTACACTTTCACAAGAAGTTTCTAGATAACCATTAAAAAGAAGCCCTGAGAATTAATCATTTTGATCGCTCCCAATGGAAGAGAGGCCCATTCAGTAAAGTAACCTTTCTCTTCCTTCCTTTCCCCAATGAGTTTGGGGCATGTTTTTCAATTTGCCTGAAGTTGTCCATAGAAGCAGAGATCTCCTCAGATATTACTTCCTCATAATAATCCATGGGAGAGGCAATTAGGTTAAAATCAGCATGTTCAAATACAGGAGCTGGGTCTCAACTACAACACTGCATAAACAGAAGAGCCAGTCTGGCTTTTTTAATTTAGCTGTTCATGTAAGTACATATTTTCCTTTAAATTAAACATCCAATGCAGACAGCTAGTCTTCAGTACAAACGTTCCTTCTCTCTGCAGTTAACCTGCACTTCATCAAGGCAATATCCACAAGGAGAGGTCATCTCTTGCAGCAGACTTATGACAGAATCAGAAAAGAAGAGACTGTCTCTTGGGCTTACACACCCAAAGCATGTTTCTGTCATAGTAGGACACTTCATGATTGCCCCAAAGTGTACCAAGGGTTTTCTAGCTCTCTACCTACAGCTGAAACCTGGCATCATGCTGCTCATCTACAGTCGCACATTGTGCCTCTGTCTTCTCTTTGCTTCCTTTAAAATCTGACATGCTTTGAGTACAGCATCTCATGATAAATATTTAAATATTTAAAAATGAAAATAGCAAATGCCAGTGGCCAGGCCTGGCAGGAGAAGTCAGCTTAGATCTGAGTACTTTTTTAAATTCAACACAACAAATCTGGATCCAAGATTAATAATGAACCTAACATGAAGGTGCACCTTTTTCTTTCCCCTCCAGTTTACACTGTACACTGCTCCCATCTCTTCCCTGGCTACTGCCACCTCAGGGAACCACAAAGCATGAAGATTCCACTGCTCTACCAGAAACTCCTGAGTCTGCCTCACTTTGCACATTTGAATTGGTCCACTGCACTTAAGCTTGCCCTGGTCCCTGAGCACACATAAGTCACTGCAGTAAGCACCAGTAAATGAAAGTTTAACATCTGCGTGATGCAGAGTTCAAAAGGCAAATGAACTCGTGGGGGAAGAGGATTATGAGCAGCTAAGAGATGTAGTTTAGGGTACACAGCAGAGTAAGTACAGCATTTTACTAAGCCATGAAAAAGGACAGCTTCAGAGATCAATTAAACGAGTGGCTGAAAGAAGCTGAGGTACCCTCATTTTAAGTATCCTTCTTTAAGAACTCTCTCAGAGTCTCCTCTAGTCACTTATGAGACATGCAGTGTGTGACCTGTTATTCAAAGCACACCAACCAGCATAACTTTGCAGACTTGCTGAAAACCCAGAATGAACACAATGCCCTCCCATCCCCATTACCCTGCAGAGCACTGTTAGGGATCCCCAAAGCAATGAAGCTCCAACAACACACATAGATGTCAAGACACTTCCATGGCTGAAAAAGTTATGTAAAGGACTAAGCACAGTTTTCCCCAGCACAGTATGAAGAGATGATCCAATATTCTTGGTACCCTTTTAATATCTTTGCCCCTACTCAATCTCTCTTACAGGAATCATTCTGTTTGCAGATCTAGAAACATCCAGAATAGCACCACTACACTAAGAACAAGGAAGCCTCCTCCTCCAGCTCTGCACATCTACAGGATGATCTCTGTAGTGACACAAGGAAACTATGGACAAATCAAAACAGAATACCTATGGGAAAATGCCTGAAACCAGAGGAGCTGTGCTCTGAGAGAACAAGTCTCTAACATTTAGCCTGAGTGTACAGGCACTGTTCTCTAGAGTAGCAGCCCAGCAGTGCAGGACTACAGCAGGCACAGCAAAAACCCAGTGGTGGGTCAGAAGCATATGGGATACTTTGTAAGAAGCTTCACACAGAGGAAGATATCACTGAAAAGATGAAAAGTTTCAGACCATTAACAACTGAAGTTCAGTAAGAATACCACCCTGACTACTCTAGAGAGTCTAAGTCCTGGCAAACTTCCAGGTCAGGAAACTACAGCTTCTGCAAAGGAATTCTGAATGGCTAGAGATGGAGGAGCCTTCCTTGCTCCCACCCCACTGCACAGAACTGCTTTGAGCTCTGTGTGTCCATAGTAGAGACAGCTGCCATTTCTTAGCAGCAATGGGCCAAAATACTTAGGTGGTTGGAGCCTGATTCTCCAGCAGTTACACAGCAGTAGAACTACCTGTCCTTATGGAGGAGATCTCAGTTTACATCAGCACAATTGAGAAGGGAAAATCAGAAGGTCATGTTAAATGTTCAGGAAGAAGTGGAGGTTATAGGCCATGTTCAGCCTCACTGGGGAACAAATGTATCCAAGCTCTGGCTACAAGGATGGGGACTGCAAGGGAGGAAAAGCTTTAGACATAAGTGCATAAGGAGTGCATATGGGTGAAATATGGGCTCTTGCAAATAAAACAGAAACCACAGAGCTCCCCAAAGCAGACTTTCCTAGAAACCAGATATTATCTTTTTGATACTCATGCTCATTAGACAGCAAGTAATAAAACCTATTAGTGAAAAATTCATCTCCCCTGCCCCTTGCCCTGGCCAACCCCCACCACATGCCCTCCTGCTCTGATCCTCTCTCTCTTCTAGGATGGCTGCGATTTGTTCTGAGAATCGACAGGTTTATAGGTTAGCCGACACCTTCTCTCTGTGGAATTTTAATTAACTTCTCCCATCGTCAATATGTTAAGGAGCAGGGTTCCCATTATACGAGGTCAGCAGCGTGTTTCAGGCCCTGCTATATCAGCCGTCAAATTGAAGAATTAATGACGTGGCTAATTGGCTCTAATTCTCCACACCCCCCTCCCTAAAATATGGAGGGGTAAGGGGAGGGTGCAGTAGGCTGGGCTAGTGGGAGAGGCTGGTACAGTCCACGGTCTCATAAAAAATGAGAGTGCACAATTTAAGCCCACTTGTTCATGGGTTAGCTGTTCCACCACCTCAAATTTATCACCCTGCAGGGAGGAAAGGGGGGGTGGGGAGACTGAGGGTAAATATTGTGACAGAGAGTGTGCACAAGCACGCACACCGGGGAGAGGAACACCGTCCTGACAAGAGGCCACGGCAGTAGGTCATCACTTAGGAGTAGGAAGCAGAATGCCACTGGCCTCTAACCAGCCACAGTGCCTGAGCCTGAGCCTGTCAGCCAGAAAAGGGAACCTTGCAGCACAGAAGACAGCAAAGGGCTTCTCTCTCACATCCTGCAGCAGCATTAATGCATGTGGCACCTCTTCAAAAACACTAATTGTCTCAAACACTCAGAGCAAAGGAACAAGGCAACAGCAAAATCACAGCAAACCTGGAGTGCCATTTCTCTGATAAAGCCATTAGTTCTGTTCCACTGAGTTTCTGCTGCCTGCAAAACAAGCTTGGAAATCTAACAAGGACAGCAGTTGTGGACAGTATTTTGGTTTTGCACAAGCCTAAAATTCAGCAGTTGTGGACATCACATGAGCAGCAATAGCAGCTCTTCTTCCCCTCTTCTCTGAGGTATGCTGAGGAAGAACCTCTCCTGCATGCAGGCCAGTTTAACAGGGAACCAAAGAGACAGATCACTGCTGGTTGGTGCAAGATTTTAACAGTGAGAGTTTCTCAGATTTTCACTTCCTCAATAACAGGAGCACTTCAAAGAACACCTTGGAAGACACTGGTGTATGTATTGCCCTTGCCTCCCACACTGAAGCTGTACTTGTAGCATTCTGTGCACTAGAAGCACAGAGCTACAGGCAACATAGGCTGGAAAACCACATCCCTGAACTCTACTTCATCTTTGCCAGTTCAACATGTTCAAAAAAACCTGAGTTCTAACCACTGCACGCAGCTCTCAAGCAGGGAACTTTTTGCTCAGTATCTCTTCTGCCAGAGAATGAGAATACAAGTTGGCATCTTTTCAGCACAGAAAATCTCAAGAGGATCCAGCTCACTGTTTCTAATTAGCAAGTCAGCGTTCCTTCCTCAAGAAATAATGAACAGATCCCACCTGTGGCACTAAGAGGAACCCAGGGCCACCTTCATGGCCTCTTTACAAGGGGATTATTCTGCTGGTATAGGAAATAAGGACCACATGCTCTCCCCTGAGCTCCTGCTGCAGGCACAAGCACCTGATCAGCCTCCACACAAATCAAGTTCCTGAACCGTCACATTGGTGCCTCACAAAGATTTGTGGACACACAGCCTATGCAACTCCTTCACTTCTCTCTGATGAAAATTGAAATTACCTTAATAATGGGCTGATAGCAATGGACCACACTCGATCCTCTGTGTGCACTGTATGTAGACATTGACCAACTCTGCCCGCAGTCAGGGACCAAACCTAAAAGAGAGATGCATGTTATGCCACATCACCCAAAACTGCAGAAGGTAGGATGCATCCTGCCAATGTTGTGCTGGAAGAGCTGCCCAAACTGTCATGCTTATCCTCCCACAGACCCTCTCCCTCAATTACTTATTTTGGGAAGCAGAGCCTTCAATTGCTGGCAGAATCAAGCACTTGAAGTCAGCTTATAAGTATGACCTTCTACCCATTGGTAACAGAGAGCACCCCCATCACCACTTGCTCTCAAAGGGCAGCACTCAACACAAACTCCTCATCTTCTGTAGTTAAATAAATGACAACTAGGATTTGTTTAAATCTGTTCTCTTGAACAGTGTGGGAAGACTTATTAATGGAAATTTTTCAGGGATGCTACTATTAACTATAAAGTTAATCATTCACCAGTCTGTAAAATAATCTTCTTTTATAAGACCCCCTCCTTTAGACTAAATTTTTCAAGTGTACCCCAAGCTGCTTTCAAACTGGCTGCCCTTGCTCACTGACAGTATGAGAGAATTCCTTCCCTCCCCCAACAGTGCAAACACACACATCTCCTTCCACCAGTTCACCCCTTTGTTTCTGGGTCCTAATAAAGGCCCCAAAATTCTTGCTGGGGCCTCTGCTAGTGGCCCTCATTTTCTCCACCTTGCCATCATTCTTGGCCCACAGGACTCAAGCCCCCCAGTTGTCTGTAACCAACCCCCAGTGTTTTGCTTCAGGACTTCAAAGCACAGAGTGCCCTATTTGTTTGTTTGTTGATAATGCCCAGGATTGCAGGCTATTCTTGTCAGTGGGGAATTTAGCACCTAGTGTCAGCAAAAGCAGCAGAAAAGCTTAACTCCTTTAAGGCACCCCTATCTCCTACAGGTTAAAAATATTGCTCAGAGCACACTATCTGCTGCCTATCACACAGGAATGTACATTAACAGCTCTTCAGGGCTTAGTCCTAATCAACACTCAGCAGAGCCCTCAATAGCTTAGACACTTAGAGCCCCTTTAAAAGGTTGGTAGGGATTCCCTTCCACCCTCCAAGACTCTCATTCACGCAAACAAGACAGCCTACAAAAGGATGATAAAAAATAAGAGGAGAACATCCCCAGAGTATATGCTGCAGGGAGCACTGTGTGGGCAAGATCTCACACTAGCTCTAAGAAAAACAGCTTGAAATTCCCCTCTGGGCTTCAGGAATTTGTTCTCAAGGTCGAGGATGTCTGTCCTCCAGCTGTCAGAGAAGCAGCAAGAAGGCACTCTCCCAGAAAAGAGGATCCACAGACCAGAGAGGAGCAGCACTGCTGAAGTGTGAGACAAAGCAGCATCAAGGTCTTGCTCCCAGGAGGCAAACAGCAATCCCAAAATTGCCTCTTGCATTGGAACATTGCTTCCTTTATTTGGAAGTGATTTTACTCAGGAGTACATCTGTACAGAGGGACCAACAAAAATAAATGGGGCCATGCTGCTTCACACACTTCCTACAAAACCTTGAAAGAGACATTTAAGCCTTTCCTTGCTTCAGCTTCCCCTCTTATAAAACAGCAATTAGCTGGTTTTCCTCTTATTTCATGAATGCTCTATGATATAAACCAGGGACCAAGAGTGTCTATCAGCCTACCCAGAGCAAAAACCAACATATTCAACACACAGCAACCACTTCCAACAATGAAACAAGTGGTTGTGAAGATACTACAGGTACTGCATCATGCTAGCAGGATAAGGGTGAAACGTGTGTAGAGCTTCCTAAAGTGATCAAACAGAGCTGATTACAGCTCAGATGAACAACTCTCCAGGTCCACACAAGAACAAAGCATTGCCAACCAGATCCAGATGGACAAAAATCAACAAGGTCCTGCCCCAAAAAGAAATAGCCAAAAATTACGTGACAGGACCCAGTGATGCCAGCTGGAAGAGAAAAATGGGAGCAAAGAATTCTCATAGTCTGACTTCATTCCTGTCTTTTTCCATTCCATTCCATTCTTCATTCCATTTTTTTTCTCCAAGAACCATTGGAGAAAAAAAAAAAAAAAAAAAAAAACCAAGAAAACTCCCACACAGATAACTAAACCAAAAAATTAGTAAATAACCATAGATTTGGAAATAGACCATCCTACCCTTTACAGAGATTGAATATATAACAGAGAGTATGTTAAACTACATTGCAATGTTAAACAAGGATGGGTTTGAAATCCATACAGCAAATTTCACATTAAGTGGCAAGCATCTCCACTACAGTGTAGATGGATGTACAGGGAAAGCAGCAAAACATCAGCTACTACCTTCTGCAATTCCAAGTTTAAGCCAGCAGCTAATGCTGTAAATTACTGCCAAATCTCTTTCTAACAAGCCTGGCAGAGCAAGCATCTTTTCAGAGACATGAGTCAAGACAGTCAGCATTCCTCCTGCAAGGAGTACAGGGCTCACAACAGTTCTGCTGACACTTAAATATTCATGGCACAAGACCTCTGAAGTGACCTCTACAGCAGCACCTGCTGAAACTCTCCCTGCTCACCTTCGCCGTTCGGTCCCGGGAGCCGCTGACAATGAGGCCGCCTTGGAAGTCCACACAGTTCACCTCCTGCTCATGTGCAGAGAACTTGACACTGTAGGAGCCATGGAGCTTGTGAAGGACAATACTTCCATCCCTGAAAAGCAAACCCACAGGCAGGGAGTTTGTACCTCTTGGACATGCACCTTCCACTAATGCTTTGGAGTGCTACAAAGAGTCCAGAACTGGTCTCTGATGGACTGAAATTCATGCAGCATTATTAACCCTCCACTCTTCACACATCACCTGTTCTCTTGCAATTCCACATCTGGCCAGTTAAAGCCTGATCTGATGCACATGAAAATTTTCCTGGCTATCTTTCCACCCTTCACTTAGTGTTAAGCTGCAGAAACTCTAGCAAAGCAGCCATTCCTCCTCCTACTGCTTGGAGCTTGCCAGAATCCTGTCTGTATGCTGAGTGGCTGGAGTAAGGGAATAAATGAGAGGACATTCTCACCCATGTCCAAGCCTCAGCTTTTCATTCATTTCAGAGCAGCCATGCAGGGTGCTGTGCTTTGAATTAACAACCCAGACATTTAGACCTTTTCCAACCAACACAGTTACTGGAATTTTAAATGCAAGCCTTCATTTTCACCTGAATTTTGGTCTATAGTTCACAGTGGAAAGGCCCACAGCACCCAGGACAGACGGCCATGCTAGTCTCTCCCAATTCTGTGCTTAACTGTTGTGTATATTTTTAAAGTTTTAGCCATTAATGAAAGTCCTATCACTTGCTGTAAGTGTAAAAGTCCAGTCATATGCAAAATGAACTGGAGAAGTGTGTGTGTGCTGGAAGGCCTGGCAGTTTCTCCCCTCTCCACAATTATATCAGTGGGTCTAATAAACACACACTTGTCTCTAGAAAACTTCCTGCACTACTGCAGTCCCAGCTAACCAGCAGTACTGATTATTAGAACAGTCCAGCTACCCTGGCTCTAACAGGGAAAGAAATGAAATATGCACAGCAGTCAGGTTTGCCTGATCAGTCATTCCCGATTCAACAATCCTCTGGACATCCACACAAGTTTGCAGAGCAAAGGACACCTTTTAAGGTCAACAGTATGAGACTCAGCTTCTTCACTGCTGCAGGAGAAGCTTTTTCAAGCCAGAACCAAAATTATAAGAAAGGAAGCAACAGCAGCTGACCACAGCCAAGCATAAGGATGCTGTGTAGCAAAACTGGCTCCTCTGCTCTGGGCTGGAGTTACACAGAATCTTTCCAACTTCAGCAACAAAACTCTCGGGCTCCTTCATCACCCAACTTACCCCCCTCCACTGACAATGTGGGAGTTGACAAGAACAAAGCGACACACGTCCTCCTGGTGGCCAGAGAAGATGGCTTGAGGGTGACGCTGCAAACCTGTCCCCTCTGCACAGAGCTGGTAGGCCTGGATGTTCTCCGCTTGAGACAGGTAAAGATATTCGCCATCCAGCTCCATCCAGGGCATCAAACTGCAAACAGATAGCGGGTTGGGAGCATGCAGGAGCAGGGAGAAGAAAACAAAACAAAACAACCTCACACAGAAAAAGAAAACAAAATTCCATATGCAAACATATCAACAAAAACAAACGTCTGCTCAAGAAAAGTCAAGTTGGAGTAGCAGGTGACATGCAAAAGCAGGGCTTAATATAGCAGCACAGCTACAAGTGAAGCTTCTCCAGCAACATAAAAAGCAGAGTACATTGCTGGCATTTTTCTAACCCAGAGCTGAGGAAAAGGAAGTATGGAATCTACAAAAGAGAAGATGGCCAAAAGTCTAGTGAACATAGATAGGAAATACTTAAGGGCCCCCGAACCTGCACATGAGCTCTGTACTTTTTAAGCAACTAGACAGGTGCTGGTGAGCTATGCTGAGCATTTCTAAGATGTAAGACTGTTGGTGCAAACAGCCACTCTTGATCCTGAACACTATTTGCTGGTGCCCAGCAGAGAACACAAAGCTGCCACTGTTCCTCACACCTCTAAGCAGGGGCGCATGTCACCAGAATACCACAGATCTTCCTACAGACAGAAAGTCACCTGCCTCCTGCACTCTGAGGCTACCCAAGAACTTTAGGCTCATGATACAGAGGATGTATTGTTCTACATTCACACTTCTTCCCCTGCTGAGCCATAAGCTATAGAGCAAGCTCTTGGTTTCTCTTGCCCATCTTTTAGAAAAGCCCATACGCCCTTTGTGCCCACTGCTTTATGTGGGACAGTGGCAGGTTTGTATGGAATGGACAAGGTCCAAGCCATGAGCAGTGGAGCCAAAAAAACTATTACAAAGTATTCTGAAGATTGATGTTACATATGGAAAATATGCTTTACTTTCTGGGAGATGAGGAAGAAGACAAGACACTCATGCAATATCTGAATCAAGTCTGACATCTCAAGAAGTTTATTTATTCTTGAAACAAAACCAAAATATAGAAGAAAATAGGCTACAATACACAGGCAGTGAGAGCTTTTCTCTAGATTTTGCTTTTTTGTAGCCAACAGAGAATCAGCAAATAAAATTTCTGGATATAGTGAGGCAGATACAAAGACATGGTACTCATGTCCTATGGGGCATGGACATGTGAAATTGTCTCTGCTCTGCAGTCATTGCCAGGTGCACCAATGCCACAGAAACACTGAGCAAATCCAGAGCCCTTCTACAGAGCAGCCTTTCAGTTCTCAAACTATTCAGGAACAAATGGCTTTGAGAGCAGAGGGACTTCTCATAAAAACCTGTCTCCCTCTTTTTTTTAGATCATTTATCCTCAGAGGTCATAGTTTTCTGTGTCATCAGAGTCATTACACACAGCCGTACCTTGTAGCATCACAATGAACAACTAGATACAAGCAAGAGGACAAGATTGCTCATTAGACAGAAGGTTCCAGCTTGCCTGTATTCATCTCCAGTAACAGGCCTTTAATCACATGGACAAAGCAGTTGAGTTTATAATATTCATCTGGGACTTGATCATATACATGGAAAAAGTAAAAGGCATCTTTAGAGCAGGAGCTCTGGGTTCAGGCAGGCTTTGATTTCCCCTTCCTTCCTCCACTCCTACGCAGTCCTCTAAAAGCAAGTGAATATCCAGCTTACCTAGACTACAGCCAGTTTCTGCAGTTCTCCTTTTGCAGAAGTTTAGCTTTTTACCTTTTTCTACAGCTTTTTCATAAGGAGAAGTAAAAAATCTGAAGTAGAATAAATGAAAATTAGGAGATGTCATTTGGATGGTGGCCTCATTAAATCAGTCCTTGCCTTTTCACTTGGGAAGCTGGTTTAGTAATGATCTCTAATATCCACAGAGCCTGTCTTCACAGATGGTTGCAAGCACTTCAAAGGCAGGTATACAACCTGCACCAAAACCCACTCTGCTCATTACAGCTGTTCCCAGGACTCTAGGCAAGAAGTGACACATTATCCACCACTTCAATCTACACAGCACAAAAAGGCATGAAAGCTCAGTAGAAGGTCCCTGTTCTTCAGCAGCTAACAAACCACAGTCTTTCTCATTTTTCCTTCAGTGTGATGATGTGAAGGCTGAAAACTTCGATGTGCAGCTCAGACAAGAGACCTATCTTATGCTTTGCTTTTAAAGCCAAGTACACCTTTGCAAACAAGAATTTAACAACAAGCTTCTATCATTAATGTCAAATATACATTTTTTTAAAGTGAAGGAGAGAAGCATGAGAATGAAGGAGCAAAAGGCAGATGAATGGCAATTAGCATTTTAGATTTGTACATCCAAATCAGGATCTAGGATAAACCACAGGAGACAAACAAAAGCATTTTGAGAGAAGTGAAGCTCAGATGTGGACCTAAGTCCACATCTGGGATCAAGGTGGGCTCATTGTGAGAGCAGGACAAAAGATTGCTCATGGTATACAGTAGACATGAATGCAACATTTTGTAGTAAAGGTTGCTAAATGTGACTAAAACTGTACAGATCAGAACAAAGACAAATTCAAATTGCTAAGAAAAACTCTGGACACTCAAGCATGAATCCCTAGGGCAAGACAGCAACTCAGGTTACCCCACACCCAGCTAGCCAGGAACACCCAAAATAAGCCAGCAACAATCACTTGTAAGACCCCATGGAGCACAAAGAGCAGGAAACATTTCAGGGCACAGGCACAAACCCAAAGCCCCACAGCAGCTGTAACATAACAAAGAGAAGAGGAAGGAGCCACTTGCTTGCATTTCCATTTCAGGACTGTCTCCCTCCGGCAGCGTCCGTGCCTCCAGTTCTGAGATACCTTCACCCTTTCCTTCACTGGAATGCCAGGAGCTCTGCAGACAGAGGAGGAGAGACAAGATTAGCAACCAGGACTAATGCCTTCTGGATAATAAATGCATTCAAGATGGCCACAGGTAAGCTCTCACCCTGGTTCCACAATGGTGAACTGACATACACTGATGGTGCAGTGCCACACTACAGTGAGGACATTTGTGAGAGCTGACAAGAAAGGAACACTGACAACAGTGAGGCATTACCAGCAAAGAAAGCCACCTCTGATGATCACAAACCTGAAATATGATCAAGACTTGACCAAGTATACTGAATGCAGCACAGGTTCAGACAAAATGTAATCCAAACGAGATGACACAAAGAAATCTCCAGAAGAACCAGAGATATAGAATATCACCCTTTTAATAGAGATTGACAAGAGCCATTTAAGACAAGGACAACATCACACAAGAACAGATGGAGGAAACACTGGTCAGAAGAACACTGAAACAAGAAGCCAAAGAGTGTCTATCCAGAAGGACTAGTAAAGAAACTGTTCCAGAGTCTCACCTCTCTGACAATCCCATAACCAGATACAATAATCAGAAATAAAGACGTGTCTAAGCAAAAGACAAAATACATTCATGTGTATCAACAATCCAATGTACACACACCCTAAGAAAAACTATCCTTTGCAGCAGCTCACCAAAGGATAGAGAATTCCAGCATATCACTGGAAAATTCTCTCTTTACAGTCAGACAAAGCTACTAAAAGAGAAACTCTTGCTGGGCTACAAATCAAAGTTATTGGAATGAGCTGAGACAAACCAAGATCAATACTCTTCAAGATGTGACAAAAAGTAGGTACCACAGAGACCTGGGACCAAGGTCTCCTTAGAGTCTACATGAATATACCCAGCTCAAGCAGCTGTTCAACACCTGTTTTGTTTTCATGATCCAGAGATGATTAAAGACATGGGGAATGGCAACTTTAGCTCCCATCTTTCTCATATCATAAATTGAATTATTCAAAACCCTTACTGGAGCTGCTTAGATAGAAAAAATCAGAACACTACAAACAAGAAGAAACTCTAGAAATTATCCTTTGTAACTAGGGGTTACACTTACTAGGCTACAAGAGTTTATCCCGCATTCATGTGTTTCTCAACAGCCAGCACAGTGAGATTCATAGGGAGAAGGGAAGATCCTTGAGAGATGGGAACTGGTGCCTCATCAGAATCAGTTTCTTCCTCCCATCCCTACAGCCCCTCCAATCCCCTTCCCAAAAGTAGCATTTTTGGGTACTCTGTCATTTTTAAAACAAAGATTAGCTCCCAGTAAATAAACATCTCCTGCGTTAATGGGTGTAGGAATCTCTAACCTGGCCCTGGGGTCTGGCCAGATTCTTATTTTCCCAGCCTTCCTTCCATAGCCTCAGGCTCCTTTTTTTCTGCTCACCCTTCCCTCCTCTTTTCTATGCTTTCCGGCACTTAGTCACCATTATAATTTGACTGCATTCCTGGGCATGTGACCCATTTTAAACAAAAACAGAAACCACACACAGAAAAGCTTTTCATCCTCTAGAAAGCTTTGCAACTTTACGTTTATGATCAGTAGAGCCACACCAATTAAAACTGAATTTAGAAAGCTACAGGCTCTTTATTTTTCATAGCCATTTAAAAACAAACAAACAAAACCAAAATAGAGTTAGACTAGGCTGCAAGAAGAGGAATTCCTCATTTCAAGGGAGCACTTGCAAGAGCTCATGAGGCCAGATAGTGTCTGAGATGAGGAATGCACAGTACCAAAAAGTCAGGTCAGACCCACTCTCATCATTGCTTATTACTCTCCCAGACAGAGTCCAGGCTCTCCGCCTACATGCAATTCCATTCCTTACTCCAAAACACTTCTCCTCCCTACACTCAACCCTCAGTTAAGTTCTCCCCACATACAGATTTCAAGTCACCAGCATGCACAGTGATGGAAAACACACCCGTGCCACATCCTCCTCCCAACACATGCTGGCCCAACCAGACATTCTGAGCTAAATGCATAAACCCTACTAAGACTAGATGTAATTTCCAAGGCTCTGAAAAAGGTGACTCCAAGGTCAAAAAAGCAGCTTCCATCTTGGCTGCTTCCTCCTCCAAACGGACCTGCTGGTCTCTTTTCTAGCAGGCCTTGACCCTCCTACTGCTGAATATGGAAGTTCTGAAGAGTCACGTGTTGGCTCAGCCCAGAGCCCCAGTTCACTATTGCAGTTACTTTTGAAACAGACACCTCATTCTTTCCCACATATCAACAGTTCCTGTCTGGAGGGGATGAGGGTTGGGTGGGGAGACTATATGGGGGAGGTCTGATGGGATTTGGGAGGGGGTGGTCATGGTGGTGTTTTGCTTTTTTTGTTTTATTCTTAATAGATATATATTCATCCAGCCTTCCTCCACCATAAAGCAACTCTGGATCCAGCTAATTTAAACATGTCTTAAAAGTATCTTGCTTTTATATCCCAGACATTTTATTTATTCAAAATAGATGCAAGAAAAGGGACAGATGACACGGAGAAAAGATTATGTATAAATTGGACTGATATATCCCTCCCCTTTGTGAATTATGGGGCAGCAAATGCTGAAGGGCAGTGTTGGTCAGAGACATTCAATCCCTCACACCAGAAGTTAAATCAAGCCCAGCTATGGAATCAACTGCTGAGATACAATTTGATCACTTGATTTGCTTTCTCAACAGCATCCCCCCAGAGCAATTCCCCGAATGCATCAAAAAATGTGATGAGTATCACTGCAATGCCTGAGAACAATTCTCAAATCTTAGAAAGTTAAAAATGTCATCACCATATAAACTTAACAATTTGATAAAAAATTCCTTTTCTCCCCTACAAGAGCCTATTTTGTTTCAATCATGATCAACACACTTTCTACACTTGCAAACTTTTAACAATTTTTCTACGATGACCAAGGCAATCAAAAGACATCACACACCTGCACCGAGTGGTTGACTTAACTAGGTACCTCTTACTTCAGCAACTGTGTTGAACATCCAAAGATTCAGGAGACTAAACCTCCATATGAAGCCAAATGCTGCATAAAATGCTATGGAGGGAACACCATCCACTGGCCAATGAATACCGTGATCTTTCTTAGTATACAATTCCGAAAAATACTAAGGCACAGGCTTAAAATTCAGGACATGCTTAACTACTCTGTGAAATCAAGACCTTAGCTTTTGTGTTCCCAGAGAAGGCACCCAACAGTGAACTTCAAGACTGCTGAAGGCTGACTCACTGAGGAAGGACTGCTATTTTTAGTAGGACCTACACAGGCCTTCATCAGAAAGCAACTGAGGTACAGTCCAGCATCCTAGAAGGACTTTATCAATATTTGATAAAGTTACATTACTCAGGACATACAAGGCTGTCTTTGTTATTATTTAATTACCACCAAAAAGCACTCTATCAGGATCCCAAATCATAGTGCAATACATGACCTGAGCCAATGCATGTTTCCAATTGCATGCACTCCTGATGGAGGCTCCCTTTTCAAAGACTTGGTTATACTAAGAGAGAGAAGGTGAACACTTCTTACAGCCTGAGAGGGAGCTCCAGGACAAAAATCATCCCAAGCAACCCATTATAAAGGATTTTTCATTTTCCCCTTCCTACCTCTCCCCACTCTACAAAAAAAAGCTAAAAGTATTTTGCTCAAATTATGAATTTCCTCTCTTTCTTGGCAGAGTTACCAAAAGAAATGTAATATTCCTTCTGGAGCCCACTTCCCAGCTGCTGAAGTAAGAGACTGGAACTGTCCCCACACAGCACCACTGACCCAGGTGACCTCAGGTACCAAGGCAGGTGCTGGCCTGGGCCCCAAAAGAAAGCAGTGAAGGAATCACCTCCTAAAACTTCACCTCCAACATATCTTGCCTTCAATGATCCCCTCCCCATCCAAAGTCCTTTTCCACCAGAAATGGTATTTCTGCAACAGCAAGAGCTTCTGTGCTGTGCTGCATCCCAGGGAGATTTCTGCTGGCTGTCTACAATTTCAGCATGTACCAAAACAGTGGTGCCTGCAACAACATAGGCCATGTTACAGAAGATAACAGAAGATAACACCAACATGTCATGCTGTGTATTTTCCCAGCTGCATGGGGCACCCTAACCCACCAAAGTCCTTCATGTTTTGTTACATCTTAAGTACTGAAGAGCTCATCTGGAAATGCAAGTCTGCAGAGACCTGCTGGGACTGAATTTCTTGTGTGGACAAAATCTGCTGTCTGCATAAAAGCTGTCACCAGCCTGCCTGAGGCCTGACTGGAAGGGTCATAGAGAGAACAAACAGGTCACAGTGGCTAAGCCCCACTATCAACCTTGGCCCTGTGGCAAGGCTGGCTAACACAATGACCAACTGCACTTATTTGTGTAGTCAGGACACACCTGTTGAGTGGCAGGGTCTTGGTGCAGCTACAAGTCACGGGCCACCAACAGCCAGCCGAGAGGGAAAAGCTATTTATGTCAGGAGCCCCTGTTACTGTCCTCAACAAGTCGGCTGGCTTTCTAAATGTCTCTTCCAGGACAAAAATTCCAACTGAATTCTTTTAGCACATGACCCTTACTTAGCTTACTGCCATGTTCAGCCTGTCCCCTGTGCTCCCCTCTCCCTATGGGACCTGGGTTCGAATAACTCCAAGATGGAAAAGAGCTCTGCTGACTGTTCCTCGCTGTTCCTTGCTTCCTCTGCTGTGTCTGTGCCATCTCAGATGTTACCAGGCTGCCAACTGCTCCACCAAGCAGCTCTTGTGAAAAAGTCACCTCATGAAGAAGGCAGAGGCTGTCATAATACCCAGAGGTGCAAACAAATTTCTGTGCACACAGCAAGGACACACACTTTCACAAAGGCTTCCCAAAAAATCACCACCACCAAGACTGAGCCAGGCCACTCTGCCACCAGATGCCCTCTCCCTTACAAGTGACTGCAATGGGATGTTGGCTAGAAACTCCTGTCAAGATTTGGACTCTCTCTGAGAGTTTCATAGGCTTTTTGGAGACAAAATCTGGGCTTCTTCTAAAATGCACTGCCCTGGAAAGATTATGAGAAAACCTGAAGCTGCTGAAGAAGTGAGAAATGTATTCTGATTTGAGAGAGTAGATTGTCAGGGAAGTACTTGGATAGAATGAAATAACCCATACCTAGTCCAACAGGGGTAACAGCAACAAACAAAGCACACATATTTTAAGCCCTCTACTACATAAAATTCTTCTTTCTCTTTGTACTAGCAAAGATCTTAAGGAAGGGTATGCAGGCCTCAAAGAACTCTTACAAACAACTTCACATTCCCAGAAAAAGCAGTAGTTTCAAGCTTGTGGAGCTGTCCTGGCAGATCTGTCCTGCTCAGCACTAACAGTTTAAGGCAGAGTAAGAATAAATGTAACAACAGGTTTATGAAAACCACCGACTTTTCCAGCACAAAGCAAGAGCTGCATTCCCTCATCCAAGACTTTTTTGTTACTGCAATATCCTCCCCAGAGTATTCCCCTCTGCATCATCTGCACCAGTTCATTGCCTTCTTCATTTCTGTCTTAAAAGTAATGAAAACTTTGTTTTTAAAACAAGTTTAAAAGATGAAGGAAACTGAAGCAGCTTTACAAGCATTCACACTCCCTCCCCCTCCAGTGGTGAAGGCTGAGGTCTCCTATGATGGCTGCAGTTTGCATTTGGATTTGACTTGCACTGATTGGCCATTTCCTGCTCCTGCAGGTACATACATTTTTCCAAAACCTGGAGAAAAGACAGCTTTTATTAACTCACCAAAATGCTTACACAAGCTCTTAAATACTAATAGATGATAAATCTGTCCATTAATGAATCTGCTTCTCTGAACTGGAGAATACACCATGATCCTAGTGGGCAAGGCAGAACAGGAGACAGGCAGAGAGAAAACGTGCAGTGGAACACTTCTATATTTTGATGTCTATTAATACATCACAAAGAGCAAATTGTCAAACTATTTAGGTTCCAACTTTTAACCTGCCCTCTAAAATTCCTTTGTAACAAAGAGGAAATAAGTTTAGCCCAGCTGCAACTTTACTCCTTTCTTCCATGCCTTAAATAAAGAATCACCTTACAATGAGCTCTTTGCCTCTCCAATTTCTGCAGTCCAAGGTGGTCCAGCAAGCAGGCCCTGGATAAAGGCTTAAAGCACCCTCTGCTATTTCTGGCTCTGACACTGACCTGCTGCACAGAGGGCAGCTTGGTTGACATCTCCCTGCCTCTCCTTCCCCTCCAGCCCCTGTTTACCCTGGCTATTTAGGCAGCAAGCTCATCAGGGCAGACTGCTCTTGCTGGGCCTGTACAACAGCTGGCAAAACAGACACAGACTACAGGACACAACTGTAATATCACTGTATCACCAAAACCCCCAAAGGCTTTGTGTTATTACTCAGCTACAGTTTAGCTGCAGAAAGTGTTGTGAAACCTTAACTTTTCTGTGATAGTTTCACCTCACATCATGAAGGCGTGGCTCAACTTTTACTTCAGCTGCTCCTGTGACTGAGTAAAGCAAAAATCTTAGCATAAGGACTCTCCTTTTACCATCCTCATGACGAGGTCTTGTAGCAGTACAAGTCTATACATAAAATTAACTTATTTATACAGAAAAAGTGACAACCTGATCTGGAGAGACTCACAGTTCAGATCCCAAGAAGCACATCATGTAAAGCCACTCTGCACTTCCATAATAGTGACACAATATTCTATTGGATATTTGGTTACCACTGATTCAATGCAGAAATTGCACATTTTTAACACTGAGAATGTGCTTCAAGAACTCTTCCAGCTCAGCCCCTACCATCCCTAACACAGAGGGACCCAGGTGGATGTGAACCTTGTGGTTTCCCTCTGCCAAAGGAAGGAAGTGTACAGATGCATCCCTCAAAGCAAACTTCTTTCTTCTCCTACAAGTGCACAATTGAATCCATGCCGTAAACACTTAACTTGGCTTACATCTGTGGCTCCCATTTGGCTGAATCTACCAGAAAGTGAAAACATTAGAGATTGTCAATATTGTGAATATGCCTTTCAGCATAACAGCTAGTGTCTGGGCTTAACTCCACATCTTCCTTTGACATCATTACCAACTTCATTCAATATCGTTTAAGCACAAGCATGTGTCCAGAGATAACCACAGCTGGCAATTTTTAAAAGTATGCAGCCAGGATGACAATTTAAAAAATTAAGAATTAAGTAATTTTGTTTTTACACATACTACTATTTTTCTTTTCCATGCTGCTAACAGCTAGGAGTTCGCAACCAGCTTCTTATCAATCTTACCTCTTCCCTATTTTGGCAGAAAGAAGTTTTATAAGCAAGCTGACTGTTCAAAAAGTTTTTTCACTTACAAGATAAAGCTTGTTACTTCTGATCCTTGTTGTGGCAATTATCTGAAGATACACCCAACAGAAAAAGCATTTTAAAGAAAGAGTGTCATTTTCAAGTTAATCACCTTTTTAAAAATGGGAAAGTGGAGGCAGGAGTTAAGTTTCACAACTATCTCCTTTAGGCTCAAATTTATTGCTATTTACACAGCATTAACAGATGGCTTATCAAAAGCCACTTAACAGCAGAAATGATCAAACTATTCTGAGATGGATTTTTGTCTTAAACTGTAAATACTCCCTAGACTAGTTTTTAACTTATGCCAGCCTCCCAGGGACCATCAGTTTAAGATCTAATGTGAGAACCATGCATGTTATTTCATTAAATATATTAACCATAAACGGTTCCAGCCTTTGCTTTCTCAACTGCACACAGTATTGCACAAAAACCACTCAAAAGAAAAAACTAGTGTTCACCTCATGCAACATTAGCCAGAACATGCAATAGAAGCTTCATCTCCTGAGTGAGTCAAAGCCAAGTTTGACAAAATCAAGAGTTATTCCATATCACTAAGCAAGCACAGTTATCAAGAAGGTCCAGCTATCCAACATCTTCATCACTGTTCTATTTTCACAGTAATATTTTAGCTTGAATACCTACTCAGCTCAAATTTAACCTTCAACGAGCAATATGCCAGGTTCCTACTTCAAATTGCTATTAAGGATGGTGTGCCCAGAAGCTTACCTAAACTCCCTCCCCAACTCATACTGATTATTCAAATAAAGCACAGTATCTCTCTGCAAACCTTACTCCCTCAGTTGCACGAGCAGCAATCTGGGAGATGGCTCTTGGTCTTGGAGACATGCACAAGGAGCAAGTGCTACAGAAGAGACCTAGCTAGTTAAAACCCTTGAGCTGCCACAGAGACTGTTAAATTCTTCTTCAGCCAAGTACAAATTTTACAGCTGTACAACTCAACACATGCAGCCATACTGGTTCTTCTAGAGATGTTCAGATATCCAGACCTCCTGGTTCTGCACCATGTCCTTGCTTTGTATCTGTTGCCAAACTCTGTATCCTACTGGAGTAAAGCTCCTGCAACTGCCCCCAGACGCTGGATCTCCACCCAGTGAAAATAAGCGTTTGTTTTTCAGGTATCCTCCATAGGATTTGGTACACTATTTCAAGGAACTGGAGATACTGAGACTTCTGTGAAGTTAAAAGTAATTAAAGGAATCATCCTCCAGATATATCTCAAGGTTTCTTCACAACCACTTGTAATGTAACTTAGTGTGTTACCTATGATTGAACTCCCCAGGACCAAGGAAGTGCTGACCAATGCTAAAAGCAGCTCTCAGTACTGGAGTTGTTTGAGGAAAACTTGAAAATAGGACACAGCACAAAAGTACATCCTAGAATTACTAAAAAAAAAAAAAACTGTTCATAGCAAATCTAACAGCACTGAAATCCCTGGGAGTTCAAAACTCAAGCAGCCTTCCCTTCTCTGAAACCCTCTGACCTAGCAAATCTCTTCTGTAGCTGTTTATAGACCTGCATTCCTCTGCAGGGGCAAGTGGTGGTCCTTACACACACTGCACCTGCTCTGCTGTACACCTGATCCCTCCTGCAACTGAAGGAGCCGAGTATCACCTTATTCTTAATGAAAAATACAGAACTTCATTTCCTCAGGAGACAAAACCATATATCACAGTAGACAGGAGTCCAAAGCACAGCCATTCCACAGTGCTTTTTCCTCTTGACTTCCAAGGGAACTGTGCTTAACTTCCAACCTGTGCACACCAAGCAGGCTGAAGTGCTGGCCTGAAAACCCAACATAAGGATTTTCAGCACCAGCAAAGTTCTGCTCCTGCCAGCAGAAGCCATAATTGTTTCTCTAAAGTCTATGCATTGATGAGACAGCAACATCAGACAGCAAAACAAGGGTCAAAACTTGCCATCCCTTCTTTTGAGTCATGTCAGCACAGTGTTTATGGAAACAACACTGAGTCACTGAATGACAAACAATGTCCATGCTGGCAGCTACAGAGAAGCCATAGGAAGAGATTTGTAGATCCTAAAAACACAAACTTCTCTTAGAATCCTTAAATGAGGAAGAAAGGCCCACTTTGTGAAGTTGCCTCCAAGTGGCATTTGGCACACAGCCAAATTTGAGAGAAGAAAGGCAAACTCTGGATCATCACCAACCATCGCCAAGGCCCAAGCCCCGGAGGCACTTCATTTAAGAAGATGACGGTGTCATACACACTGCAAAGCCCAGAGGGCTTGACCTTATTCCTAACCTGTGTTGTGCTGTTGAACTGGGGGGAAAATAAAGACTCCAGGAAAAAAAAACTCAATTCCTACTCACAAAACTTTAAAACTTAGAAGCCATGAAAAGTCCAGGAGTCACTTTGTCTGTGCCAGCCATCACCATTTATACCAGCAAGCTGCTCTGTGAGAACCTAAGACATGTGTTTCACTAAGCCCACTCTCCAGCCTTTCCCCAGGATGCTGTCCCAGGCCTTGCTCCCTTGCAGCTTCTCTGAGGTGTTTTCAAGACCATGGCAGGGATCACTGCTCAGAAGTGGGGAGGGTGTGTGGGCCTACAGGATCCTACAGGCCAGCTGCACACAGCAGCTCCATCCATCTCCTTGTGCTTCAACTTCCCCTAGCCCGAAGCCCCCAAGCCTCAGGGTTTGGAGGGTTCTGGGGACTGAGAAGATCACAAAATCACAGAACTATTAAGGTTGTAAAAGACTTCTGAATATAATCCAGTCCAGCCTCCCTGCCAAGGCAGTGTGACCTAGAGCAGGTTACATGAGTCCAGGTAGGTTTTGAATGTCTCCAGAGGGACATTCCACGCCCTCCTCAGCATAACGTTCTTGCTCCTGCAGAGGTGAAACTTTGTTTTAGTTTATGGACATTGCTATTCATCCTGTTGCTGGCACCTGCCTTTGAGATACTTCTACGCATTGATGAGATCCTTCTCAGTCATCTCCAGACTCCCACAGTCTCTCCCCACAGGGGAGATGTTCCAGACCCCTTATCATTCTTCATGGCCCCCGCTGGACCCTCACCCATAGCTCCCTGTCTTGTATGGAGGAGGCCAGAACTGGACAGAGTTCTCCAGACGTGGAGAGGGCCTCACGCTCCAGCGCTCCCGCTGGGCCTGACAGTGAGATACGCCGCGAAGTCCCCGCCATCGTCGCGGGGACAAGAGGCGCCTCCCCCAACCCCTCCGGGCAGCGCCGGGGCCGGGCCCCGCCACCCTGGTGTACGCCATCGGCCGCTCCCTCCCAGGGAGGCCCTTCCCGTGCCCTCGCCGCCCCTCCTGGCGCAGGGAAAGGGCGGCGCAACCGCGCTCCGGGAATGGCCCCGCGTCCCCCGCCCCTCGCGGCCCAGCGGCGGCCACGCCAGGAGCGCAGCGCGGCCCTGGCAACCGGCTGGGCCGCGGCATCCCCGGCCTTTCCGGGCCGCCGCCGCCGCCGCCCCCCGCCTTCCGCCGGGAAGGCCGCGCTTACAGATCGGTGCCGAGCTGGGTGAAGCCGGAGTTGAGGCAGCCGCGGGCTATGCGCCTCCAGAGGACATCGCGGCTGCTGAGGAAGCGCAGGCGGCGGCAGACCTGGGCCAGGCGGCCCAAGGCCTGCGCGTCCAGGTAGGAGCAGATGAGGAGCAGCAGCTCCTCAGGTAAGGCCCAGAGCGGGGAGGGGGGGGAGGCGGCCCGGGATCCCCCCTCCGCCTGGGGGGATCGGGGGCTCCCCTTCCTCCCCATGGAGCAGCAGCTCCCGCCCCTCCTCCCCGGGAGCCGGAGCTGCTGCTGCCCGGGGGAGGCCCAGCCATGGACGGGGCAGCCGCTCCCCAGTCACATGGGGCAGAAGCCGCTGCCTGTCACTGCCCCCTCCGGGGGAGGAGGCGGCTGCGGGACCGGAGGGGCACGGGCCGCCGAGCCCACCCTCGTTAGCGGATTAATTCATTAACGGGAGCCGCTGGGACTCCCCCTATGCCAATCGCCCTCCCCCACACCCCCTCGCCACGCCACGAACGGCTCACGGGTCTGTATCTTCCGATCTGCGCTTAGCGGCGTCACCTGATCCGAGTATTCATTAATAACGTCAACAATTATGGTGGGGATGGCGATCCCAGGTAACCAGAACATCTGCCTCACCACCTGGAGCAACACCAGCTAGGTGCTGCACTCCTGCAAAGGAAGGTGAACAGCAAGGTGATTTAATGCTCATTAATTATCCTTGACCAGGGTCAGGAGCACCTGTCACCCACGAAGTGACGGCAGGGGTCATCTGATGCTGCACAGCAGTTTTCAACACTCCCAGATTCCTGTGACACATAAAAGAAAGGGTCTTCCCCACATAAGAGCAGGCCTTGCTACAATGGATTTAAGGCTGGCTTTTCACCAGCACCCTTCCTTGCAGTCCATTCCCCCCTCCCTCCAGGGCTCCACAGAGTGGGTGGGGTCTGAAAAGTGCTCATAGTTCACACGTGTGTGTACACATACACAAGCACACCACCTCGAAAGAGCAGTTCATAATAACTGAGTCATTGTTGCCATCCACAGGAGCCTGGAGTACTGACAACGCAGGATTCTGGTCCAAAATGGCAAAGTAGCTCTCCACCGACAGTGGAGCAGGAAAATATGAGTCTAGTGTTGTGTTATTCTTTCTTACAGTACTTTCCACTCTACAGAACCTGAAATGCTGGGGAAATTTCTCCCTCAGAATAAAAAAAAATTGATAAATTATAAGAAGTTCATAATCTGTCTAGAATGCTTTGAACGGGTATCACTTACCACCACAATCAACATCTCATTTTGCAGGGTGGAGTAGGATAATAAATTTTAGCATATAATGAGGTTACCATAGTATACAGGCTGCTTGACAGTACTTGCATCCTATTCCAGAAAGTCATCTTGTCTGTCTAATCTGAAGCTCCCAAATACTCCTATGAGTAAATCAACAGGTCTGGAAGCCTCGTATTTTAGAGGTTCAAAATTGCTGGATAAGGAACTCTCTGGTCCATTTACACTGAGTTTTAATATACCCTGGAAGTCAAGGAAGTTTCAGAAGGCAGCAGATTTTTTTATCAGCATTTTTAAGGAGTGATGTCTGAAGTAATTAAAAATTTCTCAACCTGAGTTTGAGCTCAGGTGAAATAACAGCACATCTAGTACAGGACTTAAGTAGCCAGCTGAAAGGGAGGTAATAAACAAATTTTGCTTAAGATTATGGAAACTTTGTGTGAATGCAGTTTTATGTCAATTTCATATCTTTCTGATGATATGAAACTTGGTTCTTTTTGTAACAGACTACAATATTTTCTGAAACATTAAAATTATTAAAAGCTGAGTGACTTCTCTGTCTGAAATTGTTATTGTAAAGACATACTTAGTATCAAGCAGGTCTGTTTCTAGCAGGATCCCACAGAAACTGCTTGTGCACTCCACACTATTTAATATATTTACTAACATAATATTTACTAATCTGAAAAAAAACTGAAATCCTTCTTAGCAAAGCTTTGTAGGAGGCACAAAGCATGGAACAAGAGGCGAAGGATGCTTATGGCTGCACAGCCCTAAGTTTAGGCATAATCACATCATATGTATTTCAATCAAGCCAAATGTAAAGTCTCACATCTAGGAACAAAGAATGTAGGTCACACTGAAAGGATGTAACTCTATCCTGCAAAGCTGCAATTCCGTAAAGACTTCATTAAGATGAATAATCAGCTGAACGTGAGCTCCTTCTGCTGTGCTGTGACCAAAGGGCTAGTGCTGTCCTGGGAAAAAAAACAAGAGCTCAGAGTTCTTTTACCTCTGGTTTTGACTCTGTTGTGACTGTTTTGGAAATAATTTGTCCAGACAAAACTTCAAGAAGGATGTTTAAAAACTAGAGAGGTTTCAAAGAACAGTAGTAAAAAATGATTACAGGACTGTCAAACATGTTTTGTAGTAAGACCCAAAGAGCTCAATCTATTTTAGCTTTCTAAAGAGAAGGTTAAGGTGTGAGGAGATCATACCTTATGAGCACTGAAACAGGAAGAAAAATCTGGATCTTCCGTTTAACAGACAAAGAGATAAGATCTCTTGATCTTATCAAGAGAAGAGAAGGTAATGGGAAACAAATTTGTGAATGAGGTGTGCTTTTGTAGTGAATAAAATCAACTGCTGAAACAACTTACCAAGATTTATAGTAGATTCACCATTACTGGATTTATTAAAAACAATACCAGTTGGGTTTGGTTTCAGGTTTTTTTCGTTAGAGAGAGAGGCTCGACCACAACTGCTAAAACTTCACCAGGAATTGACCTGGAGAGTCCTAACTCAGGAGATCAGACCAAGACAGGCCAAGGGGACTCTTCTAGCCTTACTCTGCAGAGGCAGCATGTGCATAGTGCATGTTTCCCTGCACTGTGTGGCACCCAAATCCCAGTGGACAGTCTCCAGCCTCTGGCTGTGCTGTTTTACCAAGGAAAACTGCTTGGTGCAGACCAAAGGAGCCTGGGTGCAAAGTACATGCAGTGTGACCCTCTAGGATACCAGGTCCAAGGTATGGACAAGTGTATGTGAAGAAGAGGGGCCTTAGTGCCTTCCAGTTTGTAACACAAGGTATAAACAACTATGAAATACTTGATTAGGATGAAAGGTGCTTACACCCAGTAATCTTGGAGAAGGTCAACTATGCTCCAAGCAGGGGATACAGAGCAGTATGAAGCAAAAAATTACATTCCTCTTAAATATGGCATTGTTTTCAAGTATGGGCAATTGTCTTACAACACAGTAACAATAGTTATTTTTTGCCCAAAATACAGATGTCATCCATTACTTTCCCTGGGTTCTCTTTTAAGAGAAATATACCAGCAACTGCATACCCTTGCACACACTTTCTCAGGCATGGTTTTGGATACTGCAGAGCTATCACAAAGCTGTGCATTGCAGACTGAGAACCCCATAGCCTTACTCTTTGCAGTAATGCCAAAGTAGCTGCTTATGTAGGTGCCTGCAGTAGCAAGAACTAAGGAAGGTTCTGAACCATTCCTAAAACTGTATGTACTGCGTGATTATTTTGCACTGCGTTGTTCACACTCCAGTAAAGGACTTGAAGCAGGTGCTCAGCGCAGTGTAAGCATAATAATGTATCTTTCCCAAATCTTACAAAGATCCCAGTCCTTTTCATGGCTCATGACCAGTCTGAACCTCTGGAAGAGGGGGTAGGTTCTGTGCTGAAGTAGCAGACCATTCCAGGATCACGGCTTGTAAACTAAGAATCGGGGGGCTTAAATCTGCAAAGCCTTAACAGCATAAGTCAATGAAATCCAGCTTGGAGAAACACCATTTGAATACCTGCCTGTCATTTTTTTTTTCTGTCTTCAAGGGGTTTTATTATTTGCAGTGCCCTCAAATACACCTTTCCACCTAAAGACACATTCATGTGGACAGCTCTTTGTTTTGTTTTTCCTTCTAACCAATGCTTTTGTGTATTTCTGAAACTTAAGACACCTCCTCTGCTACTACAGTACTTATCTGTAACACCATCGCTTTGAGGGATTAAAGCAGGTTACTTGTTACACACTTAGATCAAGAGTTATCTGAGTAGAAAGTCTATCCCGTTAGGGTTGGCGGAATCTGTTTTTGATCTTGAGTTGTTTTGATTTTCTCTAAGAGCAAGTAACATGTTATTTTAACTTCTGAATAAGGTGTGCTACCTGACTGTGTCTCTTCTGTTTGGCAGAAAGGATTAGAAACCTCCACAGAACTTGCACTCTATTAAAGCAGAGTGCTCACCATTGAGAACCAAGGAGCTGAATTGTTTTCAGATTATATGTGTGTGTGTGTCTTTCCCACATCAAAGACTTTGATGGAAGCTGTTCACGCTATTGTCAGGAATGCAGGGATTGGCACAAAGGTGATTAGCAAAATTGCTTTTCTGTAGGAGAAGCACAAAAATTATCAAAGGATTAAAGAGGATAAAATTAAAAGGTTATGCTGAATTTGGGGGCAAATTTTCTGCTTTTAAATTTTCTCCCAAATTATACATATTGATTTGGTTTTACCAATAAAATATTTGCCAGAAGAAACCAGGATTAGAAGCTGTTTCTTATGGGTCCTGTTAAAGGGAGGTGAAAAAAATCTTCCCTTAAAAATATTCTCAATTGACCCTATTCCAAAACCCATCTACAAAAAGGTTTTTATGAGTACTGTGGGCACACAGCTAGCAGCCATCCCTACAATGTTCTTAACAGCCACAGGACTGGGACCTTTAGTCATGATTATGCTGAAAATTATGATAACAAACAATTCCATAAGTCAGTTTGTCATCAGTGATGCTGTTTGTTTACTTTTCTCACTACACTCTGCTGACAAAGATACTAAACTGAGGGGATCACTTTCATTATCCACTTGCTAGGCACATGCAATGCTTTTGTATTTTGATCAAGCAGCTGAGCTGCTTGAATGGTTTGGGAAAAAAGGCAATAAAAAGGGATTCTCAAATTTTTTAGTGTATCAAAAGGAACAGAGCCTTCCAGAATCTTTCTTGCTTGGCAAAACTGCAGTGCAATAAAAAAAATATATCACCTCCCATAGCCAGCAGAAGTGTCTTATCTTACTGGTTCAGACTGTTTATTGTGCATTTTATTTTCAAGTCCTCTATTATTTGCTAAGTACAAGCCATATACCTATTTCTTGTCTTTGTATTTTGAGTTTTGTTTGTTTGTTTTACTAACCTGTTCTTCCCAGGAAGTCACCCGGAATATTTTATCTGTTTTAAACCTCATTTATCAAAGTATTATCTAAAGCATCGGTTCAGAAAATGTTAATTTTAACTGTTTTCCCAACAATGACCTTCTTCCTCCCCCCCAGGCCACATCAAGTTGTCATTCACCAGACAGCTGTGGAATTTGGAATCATTCCTTTTAAACGCTTTACAATTCCAAATGGTAGATTTCTAATGGCACAATATGATTGCCACAAAGATCTTTAAATTTCCCAATCCTCCAGGCTTCAAAGGCTGGACCGTCCTTGATCTCCTGAAGGAATGCTTTTGAATCTTGTTCTTTTATAGGGGCTACCTATGAAGATATTTTAGGGGCTTTTTCCTTTCGTACTTAAAACCTGAGGAACTAAACATTCAAATACCTCTGGCATTTTTGGGAGTGAGATCAAGACATACAAAGTTGTTTCTAGGGATTCTCAGCTCAGTTTTTATTAATTCCACAGGTAGTTCCAAAACTTTTGGAATATTTATAAAGCCATATAAATATCTTCAGTGTAGCAGTGACTGTGATACTGTTTTATCCTGCATTTTCCTTCCACCTCCATGGCTACATTGTGCAGTTCCTCACCTGCCTTGAGCAAGTCTGACAGTGCCCTGACTCATCCTGTGTCCATGGGTACAGAGAGGTTCATTGCTCTTGGAGGATTCACTGCTGTCATATCACTTACAAGGTAATAATTTGTTTAAGGAAGGTGAGCAAACCTAATCCTACAAATGGTCTTGGGTCTGCCTTGACCAGGCAACCAAGACAGAGCCTAATTACCTGCAACAACTACAAATAAGCAAAACTATTAGAGTCCTAGGCTCACGTCTCTCTTTTTCTACAGTCAGAGGAAACATTTCACTATTTGTCCTTTCTTTCACAGTAGGATTTCTCAGTCTGGAAGCTGACATTTTTTATTTCTTGCTGGTTAATTCTATTCCTTACTACTGAAACACAAAATTCATTAATTTGAAGTTAAGAGACTTACAGTGCAGCAACAGGACTCTGGCTGGTGTTAGAAACAGCCTTTCTTCCTATTCAGTTCAGCTTATGCCAACCCATAAGGCAGGTTTTACCCTCTCTCCTCTTACAAATGAAGCACACATTTATAAAAAAACCAAGGACAGTATCCCACTGTCCAAACACAGTAGGTCCTAGTCCTGCAGCAGAGCACCACACTTGTGCACAGTCCTCCCACACAGATTCATGACAGATTTGGGGTCTTCAGCTGTACCCACCTTGGGGAAAGCACTGTCCTTTCTGTGCCCCTACAGTACCTCACACGACATGACCTCTGCTGTGACTGAGCCTCTCAGGTGTTGTTAGAAGGAGCAATTAATGCTTTGTCACTGCAGTAAGTGTATGTTTAGATACCCTGTGTTGGCAGTGCACGTGATTTTTAAATAGTCTGCAGCCTAACCCCAGGTTTTGTGACGACAATAACAAACTGCAGGAACCACTGATTGCTAACCCAGTTTATGGGTCAGGGAACAGGCCTTAGATCCTCATTTACACAGTTTCTTATGATCATGTAAGGCCTCACTCTCCAAGACTATTTTTATTTGTTTGTTTAGATCAGTTTTAAAAAAATCCCAGGTCCCAAAATAGAGAATGTTTTCCTTTGGAACTGGAAGCAAACACACTTGATGGCTTTAACATCTGTTGGACAATGCGTGGTTGGGTGGTGGGCACCTCACACAGTTTTGTGACAAACACATGTGCATACAGCGTGTCAGATTATAAATCCAAGAATAAAGAGTCATTAAAACCTCCCTTCTCTAGCCCACCTGCCATGAAAATAGGCTTTTCACTCTATCTATTTAAACTGAAAATTGAGTATTCGGAAGAAAAATGCCGACATTCCAGGGATTCAAGTCAAAATCTCCCCCTCCAGTAAAGGAGGTCTGTCAATTGAACATAGATTGATCCATTGTCTGTCTCCCATCAGGACCCACAAGCCACCCCATGCACATATGCTTCTATTCTAGCTTGAAACAGACCTCACAGTCCCAGGCCATCCCAGTAACATTTACATCTGTCATGGGCTTGATCTGAAACTGCACAATTCTCAAATACCTTTCTGGTTTGAGCATGTGGTGCAGTTTTTGGGTGCAGATTCCAGTGAGATTAGCTTGCCACCCAGCAGAGCATGAGCCCCCTCAGCTCCACCATGAGTACAAACCTTCCTGCTCTTGGAAGGGAGAAAAGGAGAAAGAGATGCTTGCACACTGGATCAACTCTTATCAGAATTCACTTGACTGCCACAAGTGCTAAATTCTGTCCTATCCTTTTTCTTTTCCTCCAGTTTGTAATGTATTTACCACTGTTAGTATGCCTGAAGTGTTAGTAACAATCTATTGAAATGCATTTCAAGCACAAAACATCCAGGCTGGGCAAGATGTCCATGCCCCTCCAGAGGAGAAAAGGCTTCTGATTAACAGACATAGGTTGTGACTCTTGAAACTGAATTTACTAGTATGGTGAAGCCTGACAAATCACAGTGCTTCTAACAGATTATTCTCCTCACTTGTAATTGTGGTTGTTTATCTGTTTAGCCATCGTGAGCCTTTAACACACTATGAGCCTATTAACTGCATTAGTAATGCCAAGAAGAAAAAATCTTTCTAAGGTAGGTAAAGCCCACAGCACTTTTTCCCTTTTGGTTATGTTTTCTTCCATGCACACACATACAAATGTGCCTTTTCCTAGCATAAGTATCTGTACAAGGAACCAGGGAAGCCATCTCCTTGCTTATTTTCTGTTGCCCCTCTGTGGTGTGGGGCCCATTTGCTGTGTGGATGCTCTGGCAGGTGTTTGGATGTGCAGGTGTGTGCACAGGCAAAGTCCTGAGAGCAAGCACAAAGATTCAAATATCAGGACCTTTCAGCCTGAACCTGACACTGCCACTTTAAAATCAGAGATGTGGACATCAAAGTTTTCCACTCCCCAGAAGGAAAGGACTATTTTACACGATGTCTCTCATCTCTCTGCCTTTCCTACAGCCTTCTCTCTCTCTCTCTCTCACATACACACTTTTTCTAATACCATCCCTCCCTCTCCACTTCAAACCATGGGAAAAACCTAGGAAAAGAAGCTTGCCGACTAAGGGACCGTTTCACTGCATTGTGTTTTCCAGCTAGACCTGAACAGACTGAAATCAATTCAGCTCTCTCTTGCTCGCTCTTTCCCTCCCTCTCCCATGTCTTTTTTTGTTTCTCTTAGATCGTGCTCTCTGCCTTAAGAAAGCCTGGTTTAGTTATATCCATCCCCATAGCAATCAAGTGACCAGTGTTTTTTTATTGCTTGTAAAAACACAGTATCTTTTTCATGGGAGTCAGGTTCTCCTTTGGTTTGAAATGCCCAGTGAGCAGTGGCAACAACCTGCAGAATCTTTGATCAATTCTCACATATCCATTTGAAGTATCTTTAGTAGACCCATCAAAAGAAAGGGGCTTGGTAATTAATATTTTAATAGAGTGTACCAGCCTCTCACTGTGTTATTGGCAGGAGGCCTGATTTAACAGGAGCACACAAATACCTCTGTCTGATCTGAATTGCTACGTGCTCTAAAAAAATATACGTTATTAAAGCTGAAGTCCAGCTGTTGCTATATTAATATCCTCTGTTTTTTATTTGCTCCTACCTTTTGGAAGGTTTCAGTTTTCATTCTGAAATTTTCCAGGCTTGCTCCCAATACTGAGGTTATAACTGCAGGGTAAGAACCAGAGGAGAATGCAAGAAGGTTCACTGGAAACTTGAACAGGTGAGATTCAGCACAGCAGAGCCAGCAGCCCAAACAAGACAGAAGTGTCACTTAAATTTTGATTGTACAACCTGTTGACAAAAAGACAAAATTAAGATGTGTGTGCAAGCTGGCTCTTATGCCTTCCAATCTTTGGAACAGTTAATTCCACAGTGAGTATTCCCTTAACATATTTTTTTCTTTCCCAGAGTTGTCCAGGGTCTCAGGACCAGATGTGAGGGTGCTGTAAACAAGAGTTTTCACTAAGTTTAACAGAATTATGCTGCTTTATATTAAAACAGGATGTTGCCTAAAGTAAACACAAAACTTATCCACCTATCCATAACTTCCATAATAAAGAAAACACAGCAACTAAGACTAATCACAAAACAAATATCCAGTGAAAGCCAAACAACACAATTTCAAAACAGTTTAAGTAAGAAAAATGAAGGTGCTGTGAAGCTGCAGGTTATCACCAGGTGGGTATCACACCCAGTGGCCCACAGCCCCAGTCCTATAGGACATGCATAACAGTCTCCCAGGCAAACTGGGCTTGCAAAGTCCAGCCAGCAGGTAATGGCATGCCAAGGGCTTCTTCTCACGTAGCCCCCGTTGATCACAAAATGATGAGGTCCTGGTATGCTTTAATGGCAACTAGATCAAAACCAGCGTTGCAGAAACCTGATCACGACTTACCAGGTGTTCAGTTCAAGTCAGCAGCTGGTCCCAGGGCAGGTACATCCCATTTGAGAACTGAATTGTCACTTTCTTTGCTACCTGTGGTTTCCAGCTGGAGGCTGGAGCAACCACAAAAACAAGCACTAAAATCTGCCTTTAGGACTGACAAACTCAAAAGTCATTGGTTTGTCACTAGCTCTGAAAATCCTGCAGAGCACTGTTGGGTGCTCAAGACCACTGAGCACATTTTATTTAGGTGCCTAAATACTTTTTTCAGTGTCTAGCTTCTGACTCCTAACACTACTTGTGCTGTGTCTCACCTACCTTCTGCACTGTTTTGCTTGGTGTAAATTTTAATACTACAAATTAATTCCCAAACAGTTCTGCATATCCTCTATTTCCTCTACCACCTCAAATACACTGGTAGTAACAGTCTTGAAATGGAACCTACCCAGAATTTATAACCTGTATCCTAATTTTGCCTGCACCCAGAATGTGGCCTAATTATTTTCAGCTAGCTTTCCAGATCTTTATTCAGGAGTGCAGGTGATTAATTATGACCCTAATTTTATGCTATACAGACTTTTAGGTGAAGGAATTGAAGATCTTAGCTATTCAGGTCAGCATCAATTTTATTTGGTTTACACATGTCAGTGTTATGTGTGTGTTAATAAATATTCTCTGTATTTAATAAACAATGTATTCTGTAAATAGAGGTTACCTAGTATTTTTCTTAAAAATGAACATGCCTAGGAGTACAACAGATTCTGTGCAAAATTGCAGAAAGGGGCAAGTAACACTGTACAACAAAGAAATCCTAGATGATAATAGATATTTGTCTTGAAGATAAAAAGAGGTGCATAAAGTTATCCTTTCTGCAAGGTATCTCCCGATTTGAGTGCTTAATCATACAAACTCCTGGAAGCATTAGCAATGTTTTTTGGGTTTTGTTTCTCTTTAGAGAAAATACTTTGGTTAAAAAAAAATAAATAAAGAGAACTTAAACATGGGGCAAAGCTTTGGTGTGTTGTTATTGTATTTTCAGGAGCAGTTTCCCAAGAGCTCAGTCTTTTACATGCTGTGATTTCTTCTGACTTCTTATTTTATATAATACTCATTAAAATCTAAATACAATTTTTTCAAATACTTTTAGGTGCTGAAATTGCCTGGCAGCTTTAGTTGTCCACTTCCAGGTCTGCTGAGCTTTTCTGGCTTGCAAATAATTGTAATGATTATGTGTAAATGCCATCTCTTGGGACTTCTGTGACAGATACTGTAGGAATGCAGCTCCCTTGCAAGTAGCAGACAGGCATCTACTTCCCTGCCCATCTAAAAACATTCTTTGGGAGAAAATTCTTTCTCTCCATCCAGAATCTCAATTATGTCCCTGAAAATCCTGAGAAGAGGGTTGAAAAACAGGGTACACTCTTCAAGAAAAAAAAAATATTGAAGTTAACAAGGTAGTAGGGGAGAATAAAGACATTTTCCAGCTCACATGAACAGATGGACAAGAATAGCCTTCTGAGCAATTTGAACTTTGTACAGGAGCATAAAGACAGCAGATGAACATTGTATTAAAAAGGCAGAAGAGTGAACTACAGTGAGAAAGGAGAGAGATGATGTTGAGACATTTTCGGGGGGGCAGGGAGATGATTCGTTGGGCCAAGTGACCTTTTCCCATCCAGCAATTTCTTCTGTCCCAGTGCAGAATGACAATGGGGACCCAATGGCAGCGCAATCTGACATCCACGTCCATACTGAAAGAGATTCAACTCGACCGTGCTGCATTGCTGTGGCTATGGGATGCTGTGAAACAAGGCAGACCAAAGTTTCCAACTTGCCCTCTTTTCTGTTGTTGTTGTTATTGCTGTTTGTTTCCATTCTCCCCCTTTTATTCTCCATTTTTTTCTGTCTTGACTCTGATGGGGGCTCTTTTTGTGCAAAACAAGCCCTTCTGATCTCTTTGAAAGGCCAGCTCTTGTCATTCTTCCAGATCATCATTGTATGACATGTTTTTATATCAGACTGACAAAGGAGCTATTTGATCAGGGGGTATGGTGTGTGATTGTAAGAAATTCAGCTAGCCGGTGGCAACCATTGTTCCCCAAAGCGGCTCCCTGACCCCATTCTATTCAAGGCAAAACTCCCTTGGAGTGGCCTCTATTCATTGAGTAACACCAGTCCGCAGTCTCACTCCAGGAGTATGCTCAATTCAGAGGTGTGTCACCGATATTGCCCATCAACCAGCCTTTAACTCTTTCATCAGCATTAGGTTTCCAACACAGCAGCTGTTATCATAGGATGAGGTGGGGAGGGGGGGGTCGCGATGCATTCCAGCGAGCTGGAGCTCTCCTTATCTTGGAGAAATTTAACCTTCCTTTTAAAAGTTGCCTTGGAAAATATCTGCCTGCTGCTTTCTGTAAAGTGCAGCCTGAGTCATTTGCCTTCCCATCCCCGCGTCCTAAAATGTCACAGTTTGTTACTCAGCTTCTAAAACAGGAATCTCTGTGCTTGCTCAGGCTAATGAGGGGCTTTGCATTGATATTAATGCTTTTTGGATTTGGCCTAAAATTATCTGTGACCCTCCTGCTCCCCAATCACACAACCTTTTCTCTCCCAGATAATCTTGCACCCATGTGTGCATCCATGGTATCAGTGCAACTGCTGGCTGTAAAAAAGAACACAGAGCCAGGAATCTTCTGTCTCCCTGGGAACCATTTCATCTCACATCATCAGAAAAGAAAACTTAGGGTATCCTCATGAGCTCTGAGAAGGCACTTCACTGAAACTGCTCCTGCTTCCTTCAACTAAACTCTGTGCACTAACATAGAGCATCCAAAACCAAGGGAAAGCAGTGCAAAATCTCATGCTAGGTGTCTCAGGGCCACTGTCCTGTGCTTGGAAGGTTATACAGCATTACCACCAGCCTGAATGGGATCAGAGTCAGGCACAAGGTGCTGAACAGCTGTGGATTTGGCACCACAGTGATTGATGGATTTGAACACTGTTGGGAGAGCTGTCCAGATGACAGGATTAAAACTGGCTGGCCCAGTACAAGTGCAGGTACACAGGTTGCTGACTGTCTTGAAGTAGCCTCTGAAGTAAATTAAACTCAGTTCATCCATCGTAGTGTGGATCTGCTACATCTGTTGATGGAAAATGTTCCATCGCTGTGCTGTGAGTCCGTCTGCTGGCTGCCGCAGGCCATCCATCTCTTGATGCTGCTGCAGTGTCCCAAGAGCAGAGCTCCTTGCAGGGCGTCTTGGCTCACCATTCGCTTGCTTCCCTGGTTGAAAACACAGCCCTGCTTTCAGTATCACTGCTGGACCCCTGCTCCTTCTGCTGCCTTCCTCCAGGAGCCAGAATCCTGCCAGGGGTTTGGTACCACCTTGATAGCAGCCATCTCCGGGATCGGGATCTGTTAATAAACTCGGGCTCCCTCTGCTGGGACAGAGCACAAAATACGGGAGGGGCTGGGGGGACGAGGAGCGGGCTGTCTGTCTGTCTGTCCTGCAGGACAGGGTGACTTCACTGCTGGGCAGTTGGCTTTTTTGCCCCATGACATTTCAGTGGATGTCACAATGAACTCTGCATTTTTCTCCACTGGGTGATAACGGTGGGATAAACAGCAATGCTTTGCACTGCAGCATCCTTCACTGCATGCTCCACAACCTCTGGGAAACTTGCATTAAACTCCCAGTGACCTGTGGAGTGAATTGGCACCAGCTCTGTTTCACACACGGGCAGGAGGAGCTCAGGTGATCGGCCACTTGTTCCATGTCCTGAGCTGGAATGTGTGAGGCTCTCCACTGCCCATTGAGACACATATACTCCCAGTGCACAGTGCTGAATTTTACACCTCTGGGAACAGTCCTTTAAAATGCTTCTGTCACAGACCTGCTGTCTTCCACTGAAGCCTTCCCATCCCCTCAGATAACTGCAAAAGTTGCAGCAGGCTGGGGAAACCTGCTCCTGCCCTCTCCCAAGAGCATGCTCTGCAGAGACCCATCTGTGTGCACAGGAAAATGCTTCTTGGAGGCTGTACTTGCCCAGCCACCTCTGCATCCCCACTAGCAGACACTTCCCTGCTCCACCTGCACCATGCTAAGGGCTCACCCCACGATTTAAAGCATGGGGGAAAGATTCAGGTGCAGCCTTACTAACCAAGCTATTCCCAGTGTGCAGAAGTGTCCAGGCAAGAGTGAAACCTGCTAGGAAGGAGAAACAAACCCAGTTCTTGAGTAGAACAGATAAAGCTGCATAGAAGACACTTCAGGGAGACTTTCCCAGTGCGTCTTGGACTCTTCCCATCTGCCACCTGTGAATTCAGCATGCTACAGTATCTCTATGACCTTTAATCCACCCCTAGTTACTGTGCAGAATGTTACTGCATCAACACTTTTTCCAACAAAAACTGCAGTGTAGATCAAATTAAATGCATTTCCTCAGCAAAGCTGCTGCCTCCATCGCTCACATCTGAGCTTCCTGCCCAGAGATCTCTGCTGAGGGTAAGCAGGCTGCTCTGCATACTCTGGTTTCAAGGAAGGTCAGACATTTCCTAGCAGGTCAATACAGGGAAATAATTCCAGAGACCTGTTGCCTTCCATGACAGCTCCCCCCAGTAAATGGTGCACCCAGCTTGCAGCTCAGTCTGTGTTATGGTCCTGCAGCATCCTGATGTTCACCTGCTACCTCAGGTCTTACCTAGGGCTGAGCCTTCTCTGTGTAGGCTGTTGGCAGAGGCATGGATTCACTGCTTTGGCAGGGAAAGGTTTGCTTCCCCACAATGCATGTTCCTGAAATAATGTACAAACTTCTTCAGAGTTCCTACCCTCATAGGTTCTCTTTAGGTTTAAAGCAGAGCAAGAAGCAACACAGTAATGTTTCTGGGGATGAGGATTCTATGCTATGTTGATGACTCTCCTCCTCCCCATCCTGAGCTCTTCATGTCCCACTGGCACCCACTCTACCTTTATCCTTATGACCTTTTGTAATATGACTGCTTCCTACACAGCCAGCTTCAAGTAACAGCTCCAAACCTGCTCCAGGCAACAGCAGTGGCAGATTATCCATCCTATGCATAAAATCCTGCCACTTGGCACACTCAGAGCTTTCCTGCACTGGCACCAAGGGGCAAGGCCAGATCCATGAGTACCCAGCAGTGCACAGTGCCTGAGATGCTGCCCAGACCCAGAGCAGAGTCTGATCTCAGTGTCTAACATCTCCCGCAGAAGTTAGTGCAGCTCCTCTGGACCATTCATCAGGACAGGTGATGGCCAGGTCAGCCCAGCCTGCTGTGCCACAGAGTGACCCTGCCCTGGGGTGGGGCAGGCAGCAGAGGAACAGTGAGCAGTGGGTGCTGCCTGGTAAAGGAGCCATGAAATAGCTGTCTGTGCCACACTGCCATTTCTCCCAGTGACAGTCCCTTGAAGCAGCCCATTAGGGGTTCACTTGGCCTCAAGAGCAGAGACTCCACATTTGTCATCTCCTGAGTGACAAGAGGACTGAAAGCTCCAGCTTCCTTCTCCTTCCAACAGGTATTCATTGCCAGGAAACCTGCTTTAGGGAGCAGAGGATGGGACCCAAAGCCCTCCTCACCCTTCCACTGGCCAGCCCAGCTGCTTCTGCTTTTCCATGTAGGACTTGTCCACACTCCTGCCTGCTTTGTCCCCTTTGCTGTTTGTCACAGCAGCAGTACAGCTTTCCACACCCAAGGTAGCAAACACACAAAAGAAATGCCTCATCCACACCACCTGTAATGTGATCCATGCCACAGCAGTGAGGATTTGTCTGAAATCACAGAGTAGCACCATCAGGACAAAAATCTCAGCTGTAATTTTCTCTTACCTGTAGGGAAGTTTCTCATCCTTACTGAAGCTGGAGGCAAACTGGCTCTCCCAGGGAGCCCCAGACTTGGTTTGGGAAGCCCCAGCTGATGACCGGAGTGTCTGGGACCATGGTGGCCTGGAGGGTGTCACATCCACCAGCTGGCAACATGACCTCCACATCCCACACACCACCCTGGAGTTCGGCCCCATCCTGGGAATGGCACCACTCTTGCAAGGAGGTTGGAGGGGAGCACTGGTGAAGGACAGGCAGCTGCTGTGGTGGGACAGTCATCAAGCACAAGTCATCCCCCTGCACTGGTGTCAAGTGCGTGGCAAACCCACGGCTCTGCAGGGCGAGGTGGTGAAACTCTCAGCTCCTTGCAGTGATCCCTCTGAGAGGGAGTGAAGTGCAGACACCTTCAGGCCCCACAATGGAGGCTGCAAGGGCTCAGCACATGTCAGCAGCCACCGCTCTCTGCTCTTGATCCACCAGTCCTGTAGGGGCTGGGGATGCCCCTGTACCAGCCAGCCGCAATTGGTAAGGAAGAGCTTTTCTTATAATTAACCAGCTTGTGAGAGTGGTGGGATTTGGGTCAGAGCAGCAGGTGCTGCACACACTGCCACAAGCCACAGCCATAGCCTTGGGAATTTGCAGTTTCCACAGCACGTCCTGCCCTATTGTGCCCCTCTACATCTCGGTCACTCCTCAAAAGTGCTGTGGGACAGCATCTGGGGTCAGAGACCAGCTCCAGAAACACAGAGTCTGCCAAAACCCTGGGGTACAGGAAAACTTGTGCTCTCACTGCTGTTGCTGTGCCAGCTCAGTGTGAGAGAATTGCAGACATGGGCATGGAGGAAAATTAGGTCAAACCACCTTCTGCTCACATGTGAACTTATCCACAGTGGTTCTGGTGAAATTGGAGGAAAGACTGTGGCTTTGCCCATCACAACTGAGACCAAAAATAGATCAGATGTCAATATAAAGATGACAGGAGATGGAGTCCTCCTGGGAGGACACAAGATCCAGCATTTCAGATTTCATTATAAAATAAATGCTGCCTTTGCCTTAGAGATGTGCTGTGGCCATAGCAGCTGGATATAAGAGTCAGGAGACTGTAAGTACCTTACCTGCACCTCCTGTGAGGACCATCCATGTCTCTCTTCCTCAAAACAGACTGGAGTTATAGTGGTCCCATCTGAATGAGGATTACAGCTCCATGGTTGGTTTCAATTGCTCTGCAGGTCCTGCAAGAACCTCTTGGAAAGCACCAGCTTTGAGCAGGGACATCACCCCTGTGGGTGGTCACTGCATCTTTTCTCCTCTCAAGGTCCTGGACACAGTCAAGGCAACACCAGACTGTATTGCCAGATGCTGAGGCCAAAACACTTGGCTGCACTTCACAAGAGCTATTGACAGATGGGAATCAGCTTAAAAAATCCCTACAAGAGCTCAGAGAGACCTGGGAAACCTGCTTGCTCTGCCTGGAGAAACTTGGTCAGGTGGGATGACACTGTAGGCTAGAAGAGGCAAGATCAAGTGCTGTGAGTTGAGTTAGGCACTTTAGGCCAAAAATTACAAAGAATACTGAAATATGGGGTCTCTGCAGAATATCCTTTCTTCCTATTCCTTAAGTAAGAGCTGTGACTTTCACTCAGAAGGCACTGAGCAGGTTTCTCTCATCCAAGTATGGCAGAAGATGGGACGAACATTCAGAATATTCCCCACAACCTTGAAATCTGCTGATGTAACAAATCCAGTCAGCATTCAGGATAGAGTCCAATCTTCAGTCAAAGCTGAGGAATTGGACATGAGGTTTAGAAAAAAAATCAGGTTTGTGGTTTTGTACCTCATTTATAACTCAGATTATTGCATATATGCATTGCTTCTCCCACTGGACCACTGCCATACCTTTTCTTGGCCTCTTTACAGATTGATTCAGCTGATTTGCAGGTCTGCCAGAATTTCTATCAGATCTTAATCTTTCTGGTTACTGATTTTCCTCACACCTTCTCTAAAGAGGGTCTATGCCACTTGCTTTCAGCTCTGGCTGGGAGCTGCTCTGTGCTCACCCCGTGTCTGTGCAGAGCCCAGAGCAGCATCAACTGATGTGGCACAAAGAATAAGGAGGAATGAGGATGTGATACTTTGGCAGAATAGCTCTGGAAAGTCTGTGCTCTTCTCTTGCTAAATTCTGTGCTGAGGGTTTGGCTCTGTTTGCATTGGCTGCTGAAAGCTAAGCCAGCCTGGTGATGATGGAGCATTTTTGATGTCTGAAAAGAGCCCCCAACAAAACCAATCGTTTCTGTTTATAGCTGACCTTCTCTGGTATACAAAAAGTCTGAGCAGGCAGAGCCCATCCAGCTGCAGCAGGCAAGAGGCACCCACCAGCAGCACTGGAAGGATGTGTTCAGCAGCAGCTCAAGGGGAACGGGACACACAGAGGATGCACAGACTGGGACTGCTGCAACTCAGCCCAGTCAAATGCATAACCTGCAAGTAAAACATTTGCCCACAGACACAATGAGTGAGAAAACTGGGTTGTCGGCTTGCCCCGAACTCCTCATTTTTACTTTTGTAAGAACCAGTTTCCTCTTGCACACACTGGAGGTGAAACCCTGACTGACCTACTGGATGCAGAGGCTCACTGCACATGCACTGCCCGGCATCAGGGAGCTTCAGCTCAACCCAGCCCCCCCAGTATGGGTGGCAAGGTAATCCCAATGTGGGAGAGAACACAGCTTCTTTTAGTAGGTGTCTGCTGAAATAAACAGCTTTGTCCTGTGTGCCCAAGGGTCTAATACAGCTAATTACAGAAAATGTGCACCATGCAGGGGAATGCACTGGTGGGAGTCTGGGATGGCCATACTTGCAGTGAAAGGACAGGAGAGCATGGCTCCAGGCAGAACCAGATCTGCACCTAGAGGGGCCCTGCAGGGAGATCTCTGAAACATCTGCATGGGTCTCAGGAGCACAGGTCCTGCTGAAAGGCGCCAGGTCCCAGCTCCAGAAACAGCTCAGGCTTCAGAGCTGAGGCCCTGGCAGGAGCCCAGGTCCCTGAGCACCCACAAAAGCACAACCACCATGGTGCTGGTCATCAAGGTGCTCACGCCTCATCCTGTGTTGGAGCCTGCTTTTCACAAAGTCAACCTCTGCAGTGCATCCTCTGCATGTTCAAAGTCTTTCCTTAACAGGTGGCTGTCCTCCTCCTCCCCAAACATGCTACAGCTTGAATCAGACACTTTGATCAGGGGCAAAATATCCCCAGGGAAAAAAAAGCTCTTGATGTAACACCAGCAATGTGTTTGAACCAGCCTGCCAGGGCACAGTGGAGAACCAGGGCCTGAAACTGTGGAGGGAAAAGGATGAAGACTTGGCCAGCAGCCTCAAACAAACCCTGCCTGAACCCAAAGAGTAAAATACCCAAAAAGTAAAATACAGAAAGAGTATTTTATAACTTTTATAGAGGTACTCACACCTGCAGAGGAGTCTCCATTGCCTTCCAGCAGGCACAGTGTCCCAGGCTGCTATGGAGACATCCCAAGCCTGCACATGCTGATAGGAGCTGCTGTCCCTGTGCAAGCTCCTGGCTGGTGGAGCAGATGGAAATGCTGGTTTGTGGAAACACCTGAACATCCAAACCAGATACATTAACCTGTGCAGGTTTGCTGGCTGGAACAGTAGCTGGACAAAAGAGCTGGACAATGAGCAGTTCCTACCCATGGGGGCCTAGAATGCTGTGATGCCCCCTGAGGATCAATGGCTGCCCTACAAAGAGTGGTGCCTGCCTTCCTGGAGCACCGTGTGGTGGCAGCCCTGTTCTGGTGGCTGCCAGCTCACCCCAACATATGCCAATGACCCTACTTTAATCAAAATGGATAAGAGTTCTGGTCACACCCTTTCCTGCTCTGCTGGTGTGGGACAACTCAAACATTTGCCTGAGCCAGATGCATTCACAAAATTTTGGTTTTAATGGCATTTTGTGACACAGGTTGGCTCCTCCACTACAGCCCCAACTGCTGAGAAATCAATCATTACCAGCAGTTAGCTGTTTGATGGTTAACAGCCTGAACCCGAGCCAAACTGGTTGTTAATTGGGCTAACAACTGATTTCAAGGGGTTGTTTTGCAGGGCCCAACACTCCCAGCAATTGACTTGGAGTTGTAACTAGCAGCCAGGCAGCAATTAACAGAGCCCGGAGAAATTCGCAGGCCATTACCAAAGGGCTGGCTCCCAGCTGGGCTTCTGCTTCTCATGGGGAGATAGGGAGCACAGCCACAGCCCGGGCCGAGCAGGCACAGCCGGCACTCAAGCCCCCATTTCACATCCTGATAGTCAAAATTCTATGGATGCACAGCCTAGGTCTCATCCTGCTCTTCAGGAGGTTCTTAGGGTTGTTTTGCTGTTTTTTTTTTTTTTAATTGTTGTAGTTGGAGTTTTCCTAAATTTTGCTATGAGCTTCCACAGGGACACCTTCCAGCTCTTCTTCAAATCCCTTCTCAGGACCCTGCTGTGGTAGAGTCATGCTTATGTTTATCTGGACAGCTTATGGCACCTGCTACAGTGGACCACAGGAAACATGATGTCTTTGGGACAAGGGCTGCTCCTTACTCTGGAGAGGAGATTCCAGCCACCAAGATGTACTACAGCAGAGTTTGCAAAACAATCACAGAAAGAGGCTGAGATTTTTTTCCCATCTCCTCCTGCTATCAATCTTTGAGGAAAACAATTAGAAAGCACTACTGGCCATATTGGCAGGAGAAGGCATCCAGTAAGCAAAGACCCTTCACAGTGGCATGGTCATGGCTAGAAGAGGTTACTCCATGGCTGAGCAGAGGCCTTGGATGGGAGCAGTGGCACAGATCAGGCATTCACCAAACTGGGGAGGCTCTGGCAGCCCTCAGCATCCCATTTCCAATCCACAACAACCAACAGCACAGCCTTAGCAAAGTGATAATACCTGGACGTGGCTGGAGTGGTCCTTCCATCACAGCCAAGCCTCCCCCAGCCTCTGATCTAGGATTTGATTTTATCTTGGACACCACACAGCCTGGAAGGACATTCCAGTGTTACAGATACTATGAACACAGGAGAGATGCTGTAAGTCACACGAAGCCCAAGAACATCCCCTCTGTTCCTAGAACAGCAAATCTGAGGTGCATTTCCTTGCACAGTACCTGGCCATTAGGCAACCTGGAGTGACAGCCATAACCTTCAGTGTTGCATCACACTGCAACATATGCCAATACTTCAGCCAATCCACACACAAGCCCTCTCTTGTCTGCAGCTGATGTGGGTACACAAGAGGTTCTGCTGGAGCCTGGCACCAGTTTCATGCTGACTTTGGCCCTGCAAAGGCTGCAGGCTCCCATTACCCCAGTCCCAAACATCCCTCCAACATCTCCCAGGAGCTCCTCTGCTGTACCAAACCTCAGGGGCCATGTCTCCCTGGGCCCGTGGCTTGTCAATACCAGAGGCCACAGCACATCCTTGTCCAGGAGGAAAGCAAACAGCAAGCTTAGCCATCAAAGGTCCTCTGCAGCAAAGCCACAGGAACTGGAGGGCAGCCCCATTTCTAAGGGAGAACTGATAGTGTTGTAGGTGTGCCTGGGGAGGGGGCAGAAACACTGCAAATGGGAGGCAGAGTGGTAATCAGGAGCATATGTGTAGGTGTTGGAGCATCCCAGGTGCTACAGAAGTGCTAAGTGTTATTACTGTGCCCAGGAAACTGGCTGTGAAAAACAACTGTACTCCACATCCCCCTCTCTGCACCTTCTCCTGGGTCTGGACCCAACTCCCCATCAGACTCAGGAAAAGAGGAACCAGCCTGGAGGTGCCTTTGGCTGCACCCTGTGGTCAGACAACCTGTGTGGGAAGGAGAGGAGAGGAGCAGAGAGGGACCAAGGCTCAAAAGGAGCATCGGGTCTGGTCCCCTTGTGGCCAAGGAGATTTTGTGCCCTGTCACAGTATGGTGCTGTCCCTCAACACAAGTTGAGTGCTGTAGCAGCACAGAAGGATGTTTCCACATGTGAGACTCATTTTGTGGCCACCCTGCCCAAAGCAATCTATTTCATGAGCTCTGGCCCTGGAGGGCCATTCCCGTGTGACAGCACTGAGCTCATTTCTGCTCCGCTTGTGGCTCCCTCCAGGATGCTCCACTTGGTTCCTCACCAGGGCTTGCTGGTGCGGAGCAGGCACAGAGCAGGGCTGAGCCCTCCCTGCTGGCAGGATGCAGCCCACCAACAGCCAGAGTGGTTTGGAGTGGCCAAAATATGAGATCCCCCACTGAGCATCCTCGTTTCTGGCTATAAATCCCTCCCAAGGAGGAGTCTTTAGAGAGGGGGGCTGAGATGATCCACAGGCTGCAGCCACCCCCACCCCCTCCCCAGAGGAATTACTCTCACACAAATGAAATGTGTGTAATTAATGGGCAGGGGGCTGGACAGGTCTGAGATGAAAGCGTTTCCTGGACTTGTCCTTCATTTGCATGGTATCAGAAGCTGTTCAGAAGGTGTGACTTTTCCCACAGGGAGCCCGCAGTTCGGTGGCACAATAAAGCCAGAACTTCTTACCCAGAATTAATTAAAGGAGGGGGAGGGGGATGGCAGGGAAATGTTTGAAAGCTGAGCCTGATGCAATAAACAAACAGCCCAGTCGTCCTTCCCAAGCTAAAGCCTGCCTAAGGGAGCCTGGGCAAGCCCCAGCCCTGCCACAGCATCCTACAGCCCACCCTGCTCAGTGGGCACCCACATCCAGGCAGACCTCGTGGAAAAGTTGTAAACAGAGAAGGGATGAAAGCACAGACAGCATGTGCCAAAAGGTTTGGGGTTTGGTTGAAAAAGCAGGGGTGCAGCCCCTGCTCAGACAGCACATTCCCCTTTTCTTGCCACTTCAATTTATTGCTGCCTGCTACTCTATTTCTCTGCCATAGAATCACAGAGTGGTTTGGATTGGAACGGACTTTAAAGATCTTCTAGTTCCAAATGCCCTGCCATGGACAGGGACACCTTCCACTGGATCAGATTGCTCAAAGCCCCATCCAACCTGGCCTTGAACACTGCTAGGGATGGAGCACCCACAGCTTCTCTGGGCAAGCACAGCAGCATTTAACCTGAAAGCAGCTCTTTCTCCTGCCTGGTGCTGCCCTGGTGTGTCCACCCCTCATTTACTTCTTACCCTGTGTCAGCTGGCTGGACCAGATGGACTTCCCTGTGCTCTGGCAAGGTGGAGTCTCCCAGACGCTGCTCAGCTCCAGCCTTGTCCCTGTGTCCTCATGGTGAAGCCCTGTCCAGGCAGGGACACCACTGCTGGAGCTCAGGATGGGGATCATCCCCGCTCCAGCAGCCAGAGCAGCAAGGCTCCTCTCCTGCTGCATCTGCCACCTCCCTGCAGCCGGCTGGCAGCACCGAGGGGGCTGCAGGGTGACACTGGGAATGGTGGCATTAGCAACACCACCACAAGGACTCTGCTGGCTCAAAGCAGGGGTGTCTGCCCAAAACACCCATCTAACAGCATGAGTTAACAAAAGCAAGCCCCCCTCCCCAGCCCTGTTCTGCATCCAGCCCCATCTCAGCACCCTGCAGTCCCCAGGGCCCTGGGAGGGCTGTGATTCTCCAGCTTGGGTCACACACCTGCTGACGAAGAAGGAAAAAGGAAAAGTCCCAGGTTCCTGGGTTGATGATTGACCCTATGCATTCAAATAGCAGCCAGAGTTCCTGTAACTGTGGAGGGACAGCAGATGCCACCAGGGACTGTCCCCACGTCCCTGCATGGTGGTGGAAGCCACCAGCCCTGGGGACCCTGTACAGAGCACCCTGCAGGGCCAGGAAGAGCCTGAGCTCCTCCAGACTCACCAAGGATGAAGTGGTATCAGTGCAGAGACAGGATATGAGGAACCATTAATTAATTCACTTACTCATTAACTTACTAGAATTAGGGTCTTTAATCTTCCAAGCAATGGTGAAACAACCTTTGTTGACTAGGAGCTAAAGTCAGACAAATTCAAACAATAAACAAAGTCTTGAGCTGTAGTGCTCCATGGCCACCCAAAAGCCCTTCAATGAGAAGTGGCTGGCTAGCCATGGAGCAGGTGAGCTGGGATCCCTTCCCAGGGTCAGGCCTGGGTGCCTTCACTGTGACAGAGCAGGGAGCAGGATTTGGGGGCTGGTGTGGTGCAGAGCTGTGTGGGGACACAGGAGAGTCCATACCCACCTCAGAGCCCAGGCTGCTGGCTGCTCACTGCTCCAGCTCTCAGCTGCATCCCAGGGTGGCAGGGATGGGGGAACAGCCTTACTGGAGGCTGAGCACCCGCACCATGCCCTTCCCTACAATAGCCGGGGCGTTTGTAACAATACAGGAGACACGGGGCCAATCCTGTGCCTCTGCTGCCCGTACCTGCAGCAGGCACCTGGCACCAATTCACTCGTGTTCACAAAGCCATTAGGAAAAGCAGTTAGACAAATTAAAGGAAGAAAAGCAACCATTAAGGACTATCAAACACCATCTCTGCCTGGGGAAAGACCAGGAGCAATTCACTTTTAATTCCTGCCGTCTGTAAACCACAACAAAGTCTGCCCCCACTGTCATCCTCAGGTTTCTGCAGCCCTCGGGTCCCTCCTGGAACCGTCAGACAAAAACCATCCATGCTGTCCTGTGGCTCAAGCAACATCCCTGATCTCCCTGCTGCAGCAGCGATGCTCAGGTGCAGGCCAAGGCCAAGTGCCTGGCCCCTTCTTTTCCCTCCTTGAAATTATTGACAAATGCTGCCAGCTCAGCCCGGGCTGCTGTGCCAGCCAGGGCAAGGCTCAGCCTCACACCCACAGATCAGCTCCAGCCTGAGCACTCAGGGATGCCACAGGCACCCCATGAGCATTGCAACAAACCCAGGGCTGGCACCGGTGATGCTGAGATGCACCTGGCAGGGCTGCCACACTCGGGCAGTTTAACACATCACACAGTTTTATTCTGGCATGCTTCCATACCTTAGAACCACTCCATATCTGAATCCCTGATTGGCTCCTGTAAGCAAGACCCAGCACTGCAGCAGAGTTGAGCATTCTCTGCAAGAGGGGATGCAACAGCCCATTTTGCACAGCAAAAGAGAGGAGCAAATAGCAGCTTTCTCTTGGAAAGTATCGCCCCATCCTTGAAGGCAGTGGTCAAGGCTCTGTTACTCTGTCCCCATTCAGCCTGCAGTGGGCCTTGCTCCCACACCTCAAGAAGGTGGCACCTGCACATTAAATCTGGAATCTGCTGCAAGGAAAACCACAATTTCCACAAGACTCATCTGGCTCTACAATCTTGGGGCAGTCTCCCATTTTCCAGAGCTGTTCCCTTGGGAAGGGAATTGCACCAACCAGCAGCCTCAGCCCCACCTGCACATGACTGCCATCCTCCGTCATCCGTCTGTCCAGCCCCAGCCCCAGCCCCAGCCCCACCCTGGAAAGCATCAGGCTCAGTTAGACTAATACAAACTTTTAATGCACATATTAAATAAATATTTCAATCATTTCATATTCAATTTGTACACAACCGAAACAAAACAAAAATCCTCAAGGAAACAGGAAAAACCTCAAACAATCAAAAAAGATTGGATGAAAAGTCACCCCTGGTTCTGGCTCCTATCCAGTGTCTTTGTTTGCCCTCCCCGTGAAGAATAATTGGTTTAACCCTTTGGAGAGAGTCACAGTCCCAGGGCAGCATGTGCAGAGCAGGGCTGGCTGAGGATGTTCACTCAAGAGATTAAATGTTTCGTTTGGTTTGTTTTTTTTTTTTCCTTCTAAATATAAAATTGGGCTTCTGTCAACACAGAAATTTTGAAAGAAACCCCCTACTTTCCTGGGGGGTCAAGGGTGGCGGTATTTCTGATCAGAGACCTGTAGGAGATGGTTGGCAAGGGAAGCACCAACTATTACGACAAGATACTGAATATCACAACAAAACAGCCTGAAATGGTTCCAGAATAATTTGTAAACTTAGTTTAATTTTATGGATGAAAACTTGCATCTCATAAAAAAATATAGACAGAAAAAAAAATCAATTTTTGGTGAGAAGTTCACATTTTCCACATGGGGAAAAAAATAATACCAGTTATCAGCCCGCTCCACAGCAGCTGTACCTTAGTACTTTAAAACAAACCAAATGCCAAAGATGCTCCCGTGGGTAAGAGGTACCAAGTCAGTTCAGGACTTTCTCTGGGGAATCCATCACCCCTGTCCCCTCCTGAGAAAAAAAGTAAGTTGAGAGTTGTGAAGCCAGCAGCATTCTCAGAAAGACGCGACTTCCAGCAACCCCTTGCTCAGCCAGAGAAGTGGGCACGTCCAAGGAAAGAGAGCATCCAGTGGTCCTCACCCCAGGCATCACAGTCAGCCCCCACTGGCAGGGTCCCCACATCACCCAGGCTGCAGAAACCACTGAGGAGGCCTCCAACCACCTCCAAAACACATCCCCTCCTCTTTGCTGCTTTCCAGCTTCTCCATCTTCTCCAGCAAGCACAACATTAGCTCAGTTCATTTAAGTAGCACACCACTTCCAGATTTGGATTTCTATGGTTTTTTCCTTGTTTGTTTTAAACATGATTTTTAAACTCCTTTCCCTCTAGAGCTACAAAAAAAAAAAAAAAATATTACAAAATAAAGCGCAACCCCAAACAGACTAGAACATTTCTAAGTGAAGGGCTCTTCTCCCTTCACCAGTCTTTGAATGTTTCATTACTTTTAAAGCTGGAGTACAAAAATAGAGCCTCTCTCATTTTTTTCTTCATTTTTTTTCTTTTTTTTTTGTAAAAACCAAACACCCCCCCCAAAAGTACCAACAACTAGAGTGGGTAATCTTTTTTATCCTCCCCCCTCCCTTTTTTTTTTTTTTTGTTTTTTGTTTTCTTTAATACCCATATGGGAAAGTCTCTACATATAGTCCACCAAGCTCAGAGGAGCATCCTCCAGGAGAGATGCAGGCAGAGGAGGCGGGGCAGGCACATCAAGGGCCAGCTCTGGAGTTTCTAGTCCTTTTACTTCTCCGGTTGAAGGGGTAGTTGAGGAACTCAAAGCGTCTGTGGGGCTCGGTGGTCTGGTGGCCCTTGGGAAGCCTCTTCATGAAATGCACCTCGCGCTGGTGCTGCCGGGTCTTGGAGCCCTTGCGGGGGCGGCCCTTGCGGGTGAAGGCCATGTACCAGCCCTCGTACTTGGCGTTCTGCAGCGCCGTGTAGTTGTTCTCCAGCACGATCTCCGTGAAGACGCAGTCCTTGCCTTTGCCGTTGCTCTGACAAGGGGACAGGAGCAGAGATTTAAGCAATAGGCACTTTCTCAGAGGGCTGCTTCTCACTGCCCCACCCTGCGCTGAATGCTGGCTGCAGAACTTGGGGGCAACCAAAGGCTCACTTCTCCCACTAGTCAGAATTGCCCAAAATTGCTTTTCCCTAACAAGATGCAGGAAGAAGGCATTGTGACAAACACTGCTCGCTGCTGCTTTTGTACCAGGCCAGCTGGTCCCAGCCTTAACTTCCACCACATCCATGGAGGAACATCCCAGCCTTAACTTCCCCCACATTCACAAGGGAACTTCAGCCTCCCTATCTGTGCTTTTGGATGTAACCATAAGCAAACTCTCCATCCCAATTCACCCACCCATCCTGTCCTCCTGGGGTCTTTAATAGAAGAGGGGCATCAAGGAGCATTGAGTGGCAGCAGAAGTGACACGAGGTCAGTGGTGATTGTGCCCACAGATGGTGGCGGGAGCAGGGGGTAGCCAGGAACTGAGCTCCCCCCATGATGGGCAGTAGCAGGACTAGAGAGGGACCCACATGGGGCTGCCCCCAGGAAGCAGCTGCTGTGGAAAATCCTTGCAGATAATCACTGGTCTGGAGGGATTTTGCATGTCCAATGCCCCCACCACGGGAAGGGGCATCAAGGCACGACAAGCTGCATGACAAACCAGCGGGTGGTGGGGTCTGGCCTTGGGGCCAGCCCCATGGAGCATCTTAACATTCCTGGCACTTGTACCATGTAATCGTGGAGAATAGAGCAGCAATCCGCCTATTTGTTCCGAGAGATAGAAGGAATGTGCCCCACACGGCAGCCGCCCACCTCTCTTGCTCCCCCTCAGGCTGCAGGATGGCGTTTCCCCTGCCCCAAAAGGCAGAGCTCCTCTCAGGGCAGTCCCCACTCGTGTCCCCTGCCCTGCCCATACCCCTGCACCCTACCTTGCCAATCAGCTTCCCCTTCTTGTTCATGCAGATGTAGAAACCTGTGGCTGCCCCCTTGATGCGCACGCGGCTCCCAAAGGTGTCTGTCTCCACAATGAGCTTGGCTGGGGAGAGAGGGAGGGAGGGAGGTCAGAGGGGATGTGGGATAGGGCTGGCACAGGTAAGGAGACCCCAGCAATGCAGCCTGATGCTGGGCGCTGCAGGCACCTGATCTCTGGCAGCTGGGCCAGAGAGCCCCAAAATCAGCACATGAGGTTAAGATACAGCCTGTCCCCCTCCCCCTTAACTTACCCCTCTGTCCCTGCATGACCCTGGACTTGTCCCTTTGCCACCTTGAGCTGTGCTGGATGGGGAGTAGCTCTGTTTTACCCAGCTCCACAGGGCTCGGTGGTTCAGGTGTCACAGAGGTGCCCCGGATGGATGCAGGGCAGTGAGCAGGGTTGGCAGAGAACAAGGCAGCTGCCCTGAAACTAAGGCAAGTCTGGGTGTGCCTGTGGGCAAGAGCCAGACAGCACCTTCTGGAAGTGCACAGTGTGCTGCCAGCTGTCCCAGCCCAGGGGACACCGCTCTGTGTCCCTCTGCCAGGCCAGGGCTGCAGGAGGAGCAGTGACTTTGCAGCTGGCAGGGGAGGCGTGAAGGGTACAGGCACCCTTTTAATGCCTTTCACCTTTGCACAAGTCGAGAGGGCGTATTGATTTGGGCTCAGTTTTTTAATGGAGGCATCGATCCACTTCCGAAGGAGCTATGCAAATTGCTGGGTCGATGGGCCGCCTATAAATAGACCTGTCACCTTCCCTCCCTGCCTTCACCCTGGGAATCCAAGCCCCAGAGCCCATCCATTCCCAGGGAGGGGGGAGGATGGGGACAGGACATCCTTCTTCCCGCTCCCGCAGCTGCTCTCCCCAGAGCAAGCCCCGCTGGGAATGGTGGCTACCTGTTTGCACCTCAAAAGGTCTGTGCTGTGCCAAGCACCCAAGAATCCCCCATGATGCTGAAAAGCCAGCTGTGACTGCCCCATCACCTCTTGTCCAGCATTAGCCCACAGTACTGTAAGTGCTATCCAGCAAGGCAATCAGAGGACAGGCCACAAAGGTTCCAAGCCTACTCTTATTATGGGTTTTAAGTCCATTGATGCCTTATTTATCCTCTCTGATTCCTGCACAAGGGCTGCTTAGTTTCTCAGGACTGCAGCTCACTGCAGCTTGCACATCTCTACCCCAGGATGCTCAGCCTCCAGTGAGCCCCAGCGAGGGCAGTGATGTGGCCCTGGAGTGGGAGGCTCTGCAGGAGGATGCTTTGAACGGCAGAAGGAGGCTGTAGGTGCACACACAAGTTAAACTGAGCCTAAATCACACCCTGGGCTAGGGGCAAATGCCTTTCTGTCTCTGCAGTGCCTCAACTCTGCATCTTATGACAGATGCTACTGAGGTCAATGGCACCAAGGGTGGGGACAGCAAGCAGGCAGTACTGGCAGCTGCTGAGCTGACCAATGGAAAGGTCATCCCCAAATTTGCTGGGGCCAACTGATTTGGTGCTGTTAGACAGGCCAAGCTTGATGGGCATGCAGGCACCCCCTCCCTGCACCCCCTCCTGTCAATATCACCCTGCAGCATCTCTTGTCCCCAGGCTGCCATGCACTCACACCCCCCTACTCCTAGACCGGCACAGATTGAACTCAGAGACAAGAAATTTGGGCAGAGTGAACTCCAGGCTGTGCTGATCAATGCCCAGAGCCTGACAAGCACCTAGCATCCCCAAAACCACCCACGGGAGCGATGGCACTCTGCAAACAAAGCACTGAGACAGTGACCCCCTATTTATCTATATTGGGGAAAGGGGTGGAATTGATCTTGGAGGCAGTAAAAGGTTTGAGGAGAATTGATTTTTCTCTCTGAGAGATAGAAAGAGCTGGGAGGAAGGGAGGGAGGCATGAAGAGGGATAGAGGGAGGGAGTGGGGAGGCCTTGGCCCCAGTGAGCACAAAACCCTGCTTTAAAGATGCACATTGCTTCTCTTTTGGACTTTTCTCTTTTTTTTTTTTTCCCCCCCAAAGGGCAGCTGTGATTTACAGCCACCAGACGGGTTTGCTGGCCTGCACGAGCCCAGCCCATGTGTCGCTCCAGACCCCTTATCCACAGAGGATGAAGACAACCTGGCCCCAGGGACTTGCACCCCTAGACCCTTGCAGGCAACCTGTGAACCCTGCAAACTCCAGCCCCAACCCACAGAAAACCCTGGGCACAGACAAAAACCAGCAAGCGGGCAGAGAGCTGTGCTGGTGTCTCCAGCCACTCGTGGGGTCGAGTCCAAGCTCCAGCTGGCAGTGGTTTTCTTGGAGGCAAGCACAGCCTGGGAGGGACGAGCTGGGCTGCACCAGCCTCCTGCCTTCCCTTAGAATTAAAAAAAGTCAATCAAATATTGACAATTAAGACAAATAACTGAAAACACCGGACTCGATGTTAAGTCGGCTGTAAAAATGTCAGCGTGGGGAAAGGGGTCATCTGCGAAAATAAATCAACCCCTTTTACACACCCACCCCCAAAAATGAGACCAAAAAAAAAAAAAAAAAGAAAAAAGCAGAAAGAAAGGCTTGGGGAGGGGGGAATCTTTGCTACAAAAGTGGATTTCTAAATAACATTTGGGGGGATTCCTTTTTTTTTTCCCCTTCCTCTTTTGGAGAAGGGGGGAGGCTTAACGTTTTCAACTCTATTCTTTCATTTAAGTGACAGATTTATCCCAGTAAAATTATGTTTCATGCTCAAACTTTGAAGGGAAAGTGGCTACGTAAATGCTGAAAAAATGCAGCGAGACACACTTGATCCCCCAACTGGACTGCGAAGAGGAGAAAGTATTCAGGAAATGTTAAAAAAGGTGAAAGTAAGAAGCGTTTTAATAGTTCTTCCAGACATGGGGGCCTCCCTAGAGATTCATACAGAACAATCCTGAACCTCTATTTTAACATTTACAGACTTGCAACTCTTTTAAAATTTTACATCTGAAAAACTGCTTGTTCTCTTTCTGGTTTAGATCAGTCTTCATTTTCCTCCTTAGCTCTTCAAATGCTTAACCTTTTTTATTACATTTTAATAGAGTTTTTCAAGCCACCACCAGTCCCCTCCTTCTGGCCGTATTTAAACCTGGTTGTTACTTAAATATGCACTAACTGGTTTTTAAAATCCAGGCGTTAGAGGTCTAAAACAAGATGGGATTTTCTTTTTTTGGCTTCAGAAATTAGCTACTGCCCTTTCAAGTTAGAGCTACTCCAGGATGGGAATAATTCATTTGCAAGATTAATTCTGGATGTATGGAATATCACATGGAACCTGCACTGTGCTTGCACTGATAATGCCCAGCGTGAAGTTTTCAGCCAAAACAAAATGAAGAAAGAGCCCCCAAAAACCAGAAAGGCAAAGAAAAAAATTATTTCTACTAATCTAGCCAAGGAAGAAAGGGAAAATGCAGCTGATAGCAAAGAGGATCAGTTGTGATACCTGTGTGCAACGCACAGGATCACAGGCACTTCCCTGCCCCGGGTGCAGCACCAGGCCTCCCACAGCCGGCCCCACTGACCCCGGCGCTGCATCCAACCAGCCCAACACGTCAGGAGCTCATACGATCAAAGTATCTGGGCTTCGAGAGTCCCCAGCAGAGGGACTGGTCCCCTGGCCCCAGAGAGGGTTTTGGGGAGGGGGTGCAGGGTGATGCAGAGGGGCCGCGGCAGAGCGCAGGCTCTCATGCTTGCAGAGTCCCTGCTTTGTCTCTGGAGACACGGCAGCATCTCTGCCTGCAGCTGACTGCCTCGCTGACCCTTTCCCCGTGATTTGTTTTGAGAAGGAAGGGATGGGACAAGAAAATGCCACTTTAGACAGTCCTAGATCAGGGAAGGCTTCCAAGGCAGTCATTCCCTTTCTCCACCCTGCCTCTGCTTTTTCAAATTTACTTTACATTTCTGTTTCAAAAGAAAGTCTCAGGGATTCTCATTCCTGCAAAGAGCTGGGATAAAATGCCTTATGATGCTCAGGATGCCACAGCCCCAAGCCCACTGAGTCAGGTGCAAACTGAGAATTAAAGGGAAAGAAGCAGAGCCTATCCTTCAAGAATTGGTCCCTTCCCTTGGCACAGGGAACCTGCCCTCACCTTGAATCACACAGCTGCTGATTACTGACCTCTATGTTCTCCTCTTACAAGCCCCCACAAGCCAAATGATTTTAACGATTTCTGGCTAACAAACAGGACGGAAATCATCAATCGCCACGCTGGGCTGAGAACACCTCCCCAGCTCCCCCCATGGCGTGTCCTTACCGTGCACATCCCCATCCTCTGCCATCGCATTGATTTTCTTGTTGTCCAAGATCTGCACATGTTTCCCGCTGGTCCGGCTGTACAGCTGGTAGGTCCGGACAAGCCGCCGGCTGAGCTGATCTGTCACCAGGCTCTGCTCCCTCACATGCTGTGTAAAATTAGGTGGGGACTGAACAGTTACCTTTAGGAAATTAAAAAATATACAACACACCATTATAATCTCTACTCCTCAGCGGGGCAAGCGGGCTGAGCTGAGATCGCTGGCCTCCAGCTGGGCTTTACAGGAGGCCAGGAGCCAGGACCGCGGCGGTGCCTCCTGTGCCATCAAAGTCTCTCCAGGAGAAGGAGCATTAAGCTCGGGGACACAGTGACCAGAGCCCTGTACAGAGTTGTGCCCTCTCCAGACATGTCCTAAGCAGAGGTGCTGGTAGCTTGGGAGTAGAACCTTGATGCCCATCTCAAGGTACCCCAGTCCCAGTCAGGACTCGATAGGAGCTGGGAGCTGGAGGGGATCAAGGTGGGACATACAGGACAGCACTGTGTTGTCCTCTCAAGGAGCTGATGCTTTCATCCCACACCTCTCTCACCTCTGCAGGAGCACACTATGGCTCCAGCTGCCCTGGGCACACACCCCAACAGATTCAACAGCTGCCTGTCCTCTGGGTCTCAGGTTCTCTATTTGCTCCTAAGTACCACACTTATTAAACTCTTCAAACACAAAGTTCACAGAGATGATGGAACTATGAGGCATAAGAATTACAAGAAAACCATAGCCCAGCACAGGTATTTAGTGGTATAAGAGCCCAAGGATACCAACATGCTACCCTGCAAACACAGCTCCCATCCCCTCTCAGCTGTTTGCGGCCAGCACGGGGTCATCCCTGGCCCCAGCACACCAAGCCCTTTAGTCCCGAGCCGCAGCTGAGCCCATCCTCTCCAGACCCGACACTGCTGCTCCTGGGCTTTAAATGATTTTCACGAGCGGCCAAACCTGCTCCCCCCTCAGCCCCGGCTCGCGAGCTGGCACAGAAGTCTTTTTCCCCCCTCGTCTCAAATCCCTCTTTTAAGTCTGGAAAGTTTCACTGCTCCCTGACATTTATAAAGATGTATTCTGAGCAAATGTTAGGAGATCGCTCCTTTCAACATCAGAAGGCTGGGGCTACCCCCCACCACCCCCACGTCAAATGGGAAGATTTCCTCCTGTCTTAAACAACAACAGAAAACCACAATAAAAGCAAAAGCCGCTGCTCTCCCAAAGCCAGCTTTATAGAGATATCTCCCCTTGACAATGTCATCTCTCTCCCTCTGCTTCTGCCTGTGCATGTGTGTTTCCTATAGAAGGGTTTTGGATAATGCAGCAGGATTCTCTCCCCAGCTCTGATGAGGGTACCATGTGGAGGAGAGGTCATTAGCCATGCTGCTATTTGGTCTCCATCTCATACTCCAAAATATTACAGCTATGTTTTTATACAACTGCACAATCCCAGTGCCCCGCTCCCTTCACTTTTCAGCTGGAAAGTCCATTTTTTTTTTCTCCCCCAAGCTTCCAGGAAAATAACAATAATTTTTAAAAGTAGCTTAGAAGGGCATTTTAAAAAAGCTTCTGCACCTGTAATCTCAGGGGGAAGGGGGTTCACCCCGGTTTGGAGGCGCACCGCTCCCAGCGACGCGTGCCTGCTGGTATGCGGGTGTTGCACGAGCTCTGCCCGGGACGTTTAATCTATTCATGTCACTTCTGTCTCTGCCGATACAAACCAGCGATGCTAAAGTCTGACACTTTTAAGCTGAATCAAAACCTGCGCTTTTTGCTAAGGGCTTTTGCAGGGTTTCTTTTCCTTTTTTAAATTCTGCTTTATTTTTTTGGATGAAGCAATATAGTGGGGGGCAAAAAACGGAGCAGAGGGACGGGGATATCCGCAGTGTAATTAGAGGTCGGGGGGGACAGGAATTAAAGCTACTTTAAGATAACCCCGCGTATCTCCTTGAAATCTCGGTACTCTCTGCCTCGCAGCCGGAGTCCCCCGCACCTTATTTTGCGTCCCGGGAAAGGCGGGGTCCCCCCTCGGCTCCGGCTTTTTACAGCCAGGCAACTTTTGTCTCCTGGGTTTTAAACTGCTCCTCTTCCCTGTCTCCCTCCCTGCCCAGCCGCTCGGCGGCGGCGGGGCACCCCCATCCCCGCGGGGGGAACAAAGCCGGGCAGCCCGGCGGGCGCTTACCTGGGCTTGCAGGCAGAGGACGAACAAGTGCATTAACCTGGCAGGGGGAGAAGCGGGAGAGAGGTGTGAGCCGGGGGGGCTGCGGGCGCGGGGCGGGAGGGCTGTGGCTGCCGCTACTCACACGTAGCTGAAGAGCGAAGAGCAGGGGTCCATCGCGGCGCCGATGCGGGGCCCGGGGCCCGGCGGCGGCGGGGAGCGCCCGGGGGCCGCGGCGCTGTCTCAGCTCCTCGGTTCCTCTCGCTCTGCCGGCACGTCCGAGCCCCAAAGAAAGGAGGGCACAAGCGGCTACAGAGGGGAAAGGCCCGGCGGCCCCTCCGCCCGGCCAGCCCCCGGGGCGCTCCCTGCCGCGGGGAGCCCCCCGCCCGCTCCGCGGCCCCGCTGCCGCCGCGGGAGCCGAAGCCGACCCGCAGCCCCGACGGCGGGGGCGGGCGCGGCCGAGGGGCGGCAGCCGCCACGGGGGAAGCCCGGCCGGACCCCGGCTCCCCTCCCGGTCCCGGCGGTACCTGCCGAAGCGAAGCGAGCGGCGGGCCAGGTGTCGCCGGGGCTTGGGGCTGCCACTAAGGGCCGGGCTCCGAGGCCAGTGGTCGGCGGGACTCCCTCCCCAGCCCGTGCCTCAGTTTCCCCATCCGTAAAACGGGGTTTAAGGGCTCGGAGGGTGGGTCGGGGACGCGGTTCCCCCCGCTGGGGGTTCGCCGCTCCGCGGGCGCGTTGTGGATTGGGAGCGGGCGGGCGAGCCCTCCCGGGACGTGCCAGACATTAAAAGGATTACCGGAGGAGGGGGATGGAGGGGGCCGGAGTTTCGAGAAGGAGTGAGGCTGAGCAAATTCGCAACCGGGCTGGGGAGCGGGACGCCCCCAATTTCTCCGCGAGCATCCCCGCCGGGCGCTTACCTTGTAGAGCGGGCGGGCGCCCTCAGGGCCGGCGCTGCGGGGCCATGGGGCCGGGCGGCGGCGGCGGCGGGACGGGGCTCAGCCCCGCAGCCCGGGCAGGGCCGCCGAGGGCTGCATTGTTCCGGCGAGCCCCGGCCCCGCCACCTGTTGCGCACCGGGGCGGGGGCTGCGGCGGGGCTGCGGCGGGCGGCCCCCGGGGCCGGTACCTGGCCGGGGCCGGCGCCGCCTGCTCGGCGCTGAGTGACAGCTGCTAATTTGCCGGCCGTGCCCCGCTGCCGGTCCCCGCGCTCCCCGCGCCCTCCTTTATCTTATCAGAGCCCATAATTACAATTGCTATTTTGCTTCCTCGAATCAGCAATCAGCGCTATCTGCCGCCGCTGGAGAGGCAGCTCCTGTCAGCCGCCCCTGAGTGACAGCGCGGCGGCTGCCCCGCCGCACAAGCACAGCCACACTCACACACACGCGTGCACGGCCCACCCGCACACACAGAGCCACACTCACACACACAGAGCCCCGCACACACACGCACAGCCTCACACACACAGCCCCGCACACGCACAGAGCCCCGCACACACACACAGAGCCCCGCACACACACAGCCACACTCACACACATGCGTGCACGGCCCGCCTGCACACACAGAGAGCCCCCGCACACACACAGCCACACTCACACACACACACACAGCCACACTCACACACAGAGCCCTGCACAAGCACAGCCACACTCACACACACATGTGCATGGCCCGCCCGCACACACAGCCCCCCACACTCACAGCCCTGCTCACACTCACAGCCCCACACACGCACAGAGCCCCGCACACACACAGCCACACTCACACACAGAGAGCCCCACACACGCACACAGCCCCGCACATGCACACAGCCCCCCACAAGCCTATGCAGCCCTCCTGCACACACACAGGTGCACAGGCACACACGCAACCTGCATACAGTCCCTTTCACACACACACAGCTGGCACATACGTGCAGCCTTCCCCCTGAGGTGCCCTCCTTCTCACTCGCACCCCTCACACTCTGCACCCCTCAGCACAGCCATCCTCACTTTACTTTGCTTACCCCTACCCACAAAATACAACCCTCTGCCTCACACATGATCACACCAGCTGCAGCCACAGTTCTCTCTCACACATGCACACTGACACTCAGCCTGTGCATTTTCCCGCTTGCTCAGGCTGCTTCCCCAGCAGCCCTAAACACAAGTGCACCAACACCTCTCCCCGCCACACAACGTGTCTCCCCAAAACTCTGCCTGCTGTCACTTCTGGGGATGGATCCCCCAGGGTTCTCACCTGATCTTGCTCAGCATCCTCACTGCTGAGGGGAACTGCAGGCAGGCAGGGGAGCCTGGGCACTGCCTCATCACTGGGCTGACCCCACAGGGCCCAAGGAGAAAATAGTCCCTGCATCAGCATTAAAAAACCCAGTACAGCACAGGATGACCAACTACCTTGTGCTGGCCAAAATTAACCCAAAATTCGGTTCATTGTTCATTTTCCTTCCCTTTTTTTTGGTGCAAAAAGATGTTTCTAGGAGGTTTCCTATGTGTAGAAAGAAGACTTGGGCCAAACCAGCATTTAACTGGAAGCATTTAGGAGGACCAGGAACAGGCACTGAAGGTGCTCAGCAGAAGCAGGAGCTGGTTTCCAAGGGCACGACACATTCACACACTCAGCTCATCAGTACAGCACATGGTCAGGAGAAAAACCCTCCAGGCTGAGCTGTGTGAACTGTTGATGTACCACAGCACAGGTGAGGTGGTTCTTCCTATTCACCTCTCTGCACTGCCTAAGGAAAACCAAGCAAAACCAGAGCAGGAAACACCAGACACTCCTGATGCTCTAAATTCAGGCAATCTGTACTTTTTGATATAATAAAAAATCAAGGAATTCAGTCTACTTCCCAGATGCTGCTCTCCTTCACCAGTGGCCACCTCTACTTTATCCCTGGTGGGCAGGGGATCAGGCAGGCACATGTTACCCTGCACACCACAGTCCACTCAATAGCACCATTTCCAGAACAGCCCAGACTGCCTTAAATTGGGAGATTTATGGAGTCCTGTACGGGGTCAGAGGCAGCTGCAAGCTGACAGTCCCGTGTGCCCCCTGCCCTCAGCAAACAGGCTCAAGTGCCAGTCATGGCTGTAAAATCCAGCCAGTGTGGGATCACACAGGGGTGGCCACACTTTGCTGACAGGGGATGACAGACGACGCTCCTGTCAGCCATCCTCAGGCCTACAGCCAGAGCCTCCACAGCCCCCATCCCAGCCCACCTTTGGGAAGGGAAAAGGAATGAGCAGGTCGGTGACAGCAGCCAGGGACAGGCAGCATCACGGCTGCTGGGCTCATCCCACCTCTGCTGCTGCCTTGGATCATGGCCACAGTCTGCTCCTTGCAGGGAAGATGGGGGCCTGCACAGAGGCATTTGCCTTCTTCCCTTGGTGCTTCCCAGCCCACCTGTGTTTGCATCAAGAGTGACACCCCCACCTCCTTTTGTTTTTAAGTAAAAAAACTTTTTGGATAGACTCTCCCCCGTGCCAGGAAGAACAAGGGAAATCTGCCTCCTGTCAGCTCCTTCACAGGCCATCTGAGATAAGCCCCCTGGTCCACAGGGTGAGGGTCCCCTCCATCCCCTGGCACAAGGCTAAATGGCTTGTCTGGCTCTCCTGGGGAGAAGAGAAACTCCAGCCCTGTGCTCCTGAGACCAGCTGGGCTTCAGCGAAACTGCTGTGGGGATGGTGGAGGAAAGCCCCTTGTGGCAGAAAGGCCTGGGGGGCTGCTGTGCCCCCAGCACACCAAGCAGCCACTGGGCTGTGATCCCTGGAAGAGGCTTACCAGCATGGTCCCACCAGATCTTGTCCTGCTGCCCCTCTGCTCCATTGCCCTGCTCTGCAGAACTGGGACCATGTTTAGGCTGGTCAGGTACAGAAGGGTATTCCTTCAGAGAAGAGCTCATGTTCATGTTCATCAGGGATGTTAAACACTGCAGATGAAGCATTAGTAGCAGAGATGTGAGCTGCAGCCCTCCCATCCCCTTCCCCACAAAGCTGAGGGTACCATGGTGCAGCCACAGGGCTACAACACCAAGAAGCAGGAGCTGAGAGAGGAACAGGACACAGAGGCACCTGATCCAGCCTGGCTGGGGTCCAGGTTTGGTCTCAAACTTTGCCCACCTCCTTCACCCCACACAGAACCTCCTGGCAGCTGGGGAGAGTGGAGGCAGCTCCTGGAGCAGCCTAGACTGAGATAAGACAGGAAGCAGATCAGGAGAGGCTTTGATATGGAAGGAGCAGCAGGTGAGGGACTGTGAGACCCTGGGAGGGGTCTGTGCCCCTGTACAGCAGGGACTGGAGAGAGCACAGCTGGTGCTGAAGAAAGCTCTTCCCATTCCCCTTGTGATGCTCAGCACGGCACCCCCACAGCCCAGGGCCACCCCAGCACCATCCCTTCTCTGTTCCAGGATCTCCTTTAGCACATCTGCAGAACAGAGCCAGATTCCACCTCCAACTTCCTGCCTGCTTCTTCTTTACTTCTTTACTTCTTTACTTCTTTACCCTGTCTAGCCCAGTTCTAGCCAGAAATGGTCCACATACACCCCTTTCCCTGTGCAGGATGACAAACAGTGGTGTCAGCTCCTGCTCCCCACAAGAGATCAAATCCAGCAAGGAGCATCAGCCTAAACCTCTCCACCAGCATCCTTCATTCAGAAAGGCAGAGACAAGGAAAACAACACCAACTGCAGCTTTAGGGGCAAGCAGTCCAAACTGGGCTGAATGGAGACAAGGGCTCCTGGCAAACAGGGAGTTCACATCATAAAGAGGAGTGTAGGAGAATTTGGAGTGAGGGGATGCCAGCAAAACACCGACAGGAGTTTTGCCTTGAATACCTCTTTCAAGTAGGGGGAACTACCAGGGGAGAGTTTCAGGGGAAACTATCAGGTGGAGAAGCAGCCAGGACGTTGCTGTCACTCACAGAGAAAGGCCGAGAGGCAGAGTTCCCTGCAGGCAGGGACACAGGCAGGAGCACAGCGCTAATCCCGAGCGAGGGAGGAGAGCAGTACCTGCAGCAGCGCCGAGCCCCCAGAGGGCGAGGAGAGCTCTTCTCTGCAGGTGCAGAGCGCTCAGACAGGCTCAGAGCAGTTGCCTGGGGGACTCTGAAAGGTGACAGACAGTGTAGGCAGCAGGCTTGAGGGTTAGCCAGAGGCTGGGGCTCACAAAGGTGGGGACACTGAAGTGCAGGAAGCACTGCCCAATACCTGAGCATCTCTCCCTGCTCCAACACCATATGAAGAAGAGCCAAAATGCACAAACCCCAGAATCCTGTAACGTTTTACAACCAGGCCTGGAGGATGCTTGGCCATAAACTAACTTTTTCCAGCCCAAAATATAGACATGGAGGTTTCCCAGCAAAGCCAGAGGGATATTAGTCCACTCCACCCTCACCCTTTCCAGCCCCGTGGCCCAGTGCCCCCGGCCCTGCCTGCTGATCCTTCACTGCAGCTTTAATGGGCCGTTTCAGAGGCAACAGCAGCTCCTCCATGGCTGAGCAGCACGGAGTAGCCTGGGGCAATCCCACTGCTCACCATTAACCTGCCCCCACCCCCAAAGGGAAGGAACTTGGCGAAACCCCATTGGGATGTGTTACATGGGAATGACCTTGTCTTCCCTACCCACAGCACCAAGGCAGCCCCAGGGCAAACGAGGAGCGGGGAGGGGAGACACAGCCCACTCACAATTAATTCTTCTCTCTATTCAATTACTAGCAGCAAGACTGAGGCATGTTTGGGGGCCAGGAGACTGTCCCTGTGTTCTGGTCACAGCCCCCTGTGCAGGACCTGCCTGGATGATGGGACCGTCTCTGGTCACTCTTCAGCAGCCTGCTCTCACAGCTTCCTTTCAGGGAATTGGGCTGACTCCTCTGCCCCTCACCATCTCCTGTCTCTCCTATCCAGCAGCTTTCTAGAAACACGGCCATTGCTTCCACAATTTCAGTCTGTGCTCCTGCAATTGCAGGTGTCAGTATTGCCTTCACCATCCCCGAGTTGTCCCATGCAGGCTCCCAGGCAGCGATGCTCCTGCAGATCAGAGAAGGCAAAGCTGGGCTCTGCTTTCCATCCAGGCTGGGCCCTGTGGAGGAGAGCTCACCACTCACAACAGCAGGGCTGCCAGCACAGCAGGGGCAGCCTGGGTGGCTCAGCCTGGGGCAGCTTCACTCCTGGCTCCCAGGCAGAGCAGAGGATCCTCCGTCATCCAGGACGGTCCATGGATTCCCACATGGATTTTCCAATGGTGTTAAGCATCCCCTGCATTCGGTCTGTTGAGGCTGGTGCCGTTCTCACCTCTGGCATCCCCACCCAGCACGTGGGGTGAGCCAGGCACATGGGTAATGGACTGGCAGAGCTGAGCAAGACCAAGAGCCTTGTGGAGGGCACTGCAGGGGAGGCACATGCTCAGGTCCCATCCATCTGCAAGGAGAGAGGAACTGGGATGGCTCTGCAGCTACCCAGCTCAGGAAGGCATCCCCACAGAGTCCTTGAGCCAGGCAAGCCAGAAACAAAGACCAAAGGATCCCAGTGAGGACAGTTCACGTGGCATCAGCTCAGGGAGAAGGTGACATCTCCAACCCTGCAGGATTTAAACCCCAGGCTGAGTATTTTTGTGCAATTCTGCTCTGCATTGAACAGGGGTCAGCAAACAAGCAGCCAGACTAGGAATGGCCATGACACGTGCATGGGGAAGGGGTCACACCCATGGACATGTGGATGAGGATGTGTGTGCTCGTGGGCCTTGGGCAGCTCCACTCCATTCCTGACCCCCTTGTACAAGCAGCACCTCCAAAACCTGGTCCCAAGGCATTCCTGGCTGGCACAACTTCCCCAGCATCACAGCTCCAGCCCAAGCTGGGGTCTCCAGGCACACATCATCAGGCAGGGCTGGGAAAGGGGGGGTCAAAGCCAGGCTGGGGAGGCAGGGGCTCCACTGGCCACCCAGGACGCTGGGAGCCATCACTCAATGCCAGGTGTCACTGTCCTGTCTGTGGGATGGGGTCTGTGGCTCCTTCAGCAACACGAGTAGCTGAGACAGAGACACAAAATGCTGTTCCTTTCTTCCTCATTTCCCAGGCAGCCCCATCAAGCAATTTGGCTGGGTTTGGGTCCTCTTAGGAAGAGGACTTCTACACCCAGCCCACAGTGGGGTTAAGCCTAAAACCAACACCATGGCCCGGGGGGGCTCCACGTTGCTGTAACTCTACCTTCGTTTGTTTGCTTACAGCATCCACCCAAAATGCCCGTGTGTGTCTCTGGGCCTCTGTGTCAGTGGCAGCTGAACTGCTGACCCCAGGAGTTTGCAAAACATCAGGGTTATGGCCCCTTTGACATCCCAGCCCAGATGAGCCTCAGCTCATCCTGACTCTGGCCCCGAGGACCCAGGCCCCAGGGCACCCCACATGGTCATGGGGACACAGTGGGGCCAAGGGGAGCGAACCCCACAGGAGTGCTGAGGTGGGCACACATGGTACTTGCTGCTGTCCAGGCTTGGCTGCAGCCCCCCATAATTCTGTGGAGCATCACAACACAGACCTGCCCCAAACCCCGGGCTAGTCCTTATCCATGCCCAGCCCTTCATCTTCTGTCAAGTCTACAGCCCCCACTGGCACGGGAACTGTGCCCCTTGCCAGCTTCCATGCCCAGGCCATGCCTGGTCTCAGTGCTGCCCTGCAGACCTCTGTGTTTTAGGAAGGTGGGGAACATATGGTCACAGGCAAAACAACAGCCAGAGCCTGAAGACAGCCTGTAATTGGTTTCTCCCCAGTTCCAGCTGTGATAGAGGACTTCATGCCACCCTGGAGTGCGGCCATGGCATGCACAACCCAAGCTGCCATCATGGTGCCAACACCATCTCCAGGATGTGCAGGGGTGGGTCAGGGCTGCAGGGAGTCAGCCTAGGCACAGGTGCAAATGCCCAGGGAATTCAGATGGAGTTTGAGAGTTCTCCAAACATTCTACTTCCATTTTTTTCTCCAGAACTAAATTCCTACCTCCCAATGGCCAGGCCCCACTGCCAGACCATGCTGCCTTCCCCTGTAAGCTGGGCATTAGGAGGTCTAGCAGGACAGACCTGCCACAGACAAGGTCCCTGTCCCCTCTGCTCTCCTCATCCTCTACTCTGCCCTTCAGCAGCAACCCTTCCTATCCAGCCCCCAGACCTCATGCACTGCAGCTCTGTGCCTGCCCAAGAGCCTGTCAGGGGAGCAGGGAATGGAGGTGTGGAGTAGTGTGAGGTGTCCCCCAGGCCCTGTGCAGAGATCACCAACAAGGATACCACAGAAGAGAAATCCTGCCCATCTAGGCCAGGGCTCTGCCACTGACATCCCTGAGAGAAAAACTCTGAGAGATCCTAAATCCCTTGGGACACAGCCCAGGTGCTCCATGCAGGCCTCATTCCCTGGATGCCACCAGGCTGGCAGGGACACGTGGGCAGTAGTGGCAGTTGTGCCAGTGCCAGCCCAGAGCAGAGGGATCAGATTGCACCTCAAGGGTCTGAGGGCAGGACCTGAGGGTGCTGAGCACAGAGCTGCCAGCACTGCCCTGCTGTGAGGTGGCTGGGCAGGGGCTCAGGAGGGGACAGTGGGGACAGCTCAGGGAGCCTCAACCCAGGCTGCCCTGCAAGGAGCTCTCTGCCACACTCACTTTTAGCACCTTCCTTACGTGTCTGTGAATTTTAACCCACCCGTACTTCTCCAGCTGTGCCCTTATTGCACAACAAAAAGCTACAGCTTCCTGCATTCTGGGCAGCACTGGGGCTGGGGACACGAGTCCACATCACATTATCACAGCCTGTCACCACCCTGGGCATGAGATAACTCCTGTGCCAGGGTGTGAATCCAGACATCTGCTGTGGAACTGGGAACAGGAGGAACCTCTTCTCCTCCCACAGAACACTCAGTGGGTGAACAGCCCCACATCCAAGCTCCCAACAAACTTGAGGCAGCCTGGGGAGGACCCAGCACGTGTCTGAGCACCAGCATGCAGGAGATGACACCAGACCTGAGCTTTAGCTTTTCCAGCAGAGGCCATTCCCACACAGTGCACCAGCACCATTTCCCTTTGCAAGGCATATTGATGGGAAGAGGATGGGAATTACTGGCAGCGTGGCCCTTCCAGACCCTGCTGCTGCCCCCCTTGGTTGCAATCTGTCCTCAGCTCAGCTCTGCCTGGGCCTGCCCTGGCTCCCTGAGGCACTAGCAGAGGTACCCGTGCCCACTGCTGCAGGATGGAGCAGGGATGGCACAGTCAGCTAACGCTCCAGAGAGCAGGACACCCATCACACCCACCATCAGGGCAGTCCCAGCTAAAGGTGGCTCTGCTGGCCCTTTTTCTGGCTCCTGCTGCCACCAGGGTGCCACATGGCTCTCTGCCCCCTTTGCAGAGCTGCTGCACCCCGGGATAATGGGATGCTGCATCTCCTGTCGTGTCCCCCTTGCTTCCCTCGAAGCCCAGGCAGCCAAGACTCAGAGAAAAAGAGCTTTACCCTGGATCAGCGTGGGAACCAGCTACAGGGAGCTCATGGAGCAGGGGACCAGCCCCACCTACAGCACAGTCACAGCTGTGCTGCTCAGCCACCCTGGGGCCGTGGTCTAAGCCACAAAGAGTTGAAACCCAGCCAGAACTCTGATGGGGCAGGACCCGCTGGGGCATCAAAAGGAAAACCATTTCCTGGCCACGCTCAGCAGAGCAGCTCCCCATCCTGCTCCTCCATCCCTGAAATAGCAACTTGGACCTGACCTCTGAAATCAGAGCATCCTCTGGGAGCTGCTGGCCTGGCTCAGCTACCCAGAGGGAGGAGGCAGCCAAGCCCCAGCCCAGCGAGGCTGCACCTGAGCCAGGCCCTGCAGCAAGCAGCCTGAGCCTCTCACCAGGAGCAGCAGGCTGGTTTGGGAGGGCTGTGGTGTGTGGCACCACGGGTGCACAGCCACCCTCATGCAGGATGAGCTCCACATTAAGCTCCATTCCTCTGCTGCATGGCTCAGCCAGGGGCAGGGTTACCCACTGCTGCCAGAGCAGGGAGGGATCCATCACCAACTGTACCAGCACGCAGAGCCCTGAAGCAGCAGAGAGGGGATGCTCAGATCAAATCAACTCCCAGAGCAATCCTGGAGCCACCTGGACTGGGGCATCATTCGGCTCCCCAGGTACTAGCACCTCCACACCCTTAGGTGTGTCTCCAGCATGGGGAGCTCCCATCTGTACATAGAAACACAACCACTGGATTACCCCTCACCCCGTGGAAGGCAAGGCAGCCCCACACCAGAGCCCCAGCCTCACTCCCTGTGCACAGAAAGCCTCCTGCCCCCCAGGAGCACCGAGTGCCCCCCAGCCATGCCCGAGCCCACCTGCTCTTAGGCAGCCCTGTTTGTTTGCCCAAGGTATTTGCAGCCAGGGGCATCTGCTTTGATACCATCAGCTCCACCAAGGAAGCTGCTCACCTAGCGTGACCCCTGTAATCCCATCCTTCCCCATTAAGTGCTGTGTGAGCATCCCCCATCCCAGCCTCCTGACATTTCAGCATTTATCTCCCTCTCCCCAAGCTGAGCACATCAAGGCTCTGACATTGCTGGGGAGCAGGAAGCAAACCTCCCAAAGTCACTCAGAAAGGGGCTTGGCAGTACCAAGAGGCCCCAGCACCTCTACTGCTCCCTCTCTGCTGGGGGCACTCAATTCCCATGGGTTAGGGTTAGGGTTAGGGTTAGGGCAGCACTGGGGACGCCAGCACCCGTGGCAAGGTCTTGAGCTCGGCTGGTCCTGCAGTGGGGTGCACAAGCTTTGTCAAGCCTCCTGCCACCACCCTCATGTCCCCCACGGTGCCACCTTTGCCCCCTGGCAGAACAGTCCTGCCTGCCTCTGCTCCAGCTACCTAGACACCCTGCAGTACACACACCAGCAGCCTGAAATAATCTCCTTTTACTGGTGAAGAATAATCTCCTTTTACTGTTGAAGAGGCCAAATGCTCCTTCTCGTTAGCCCACACAGCCTCTTCCACTGTGTGAAGCAACAGCATCACCCTTCCAGGACTGAGCAGTGCCCACTCCCTCCACTCATCACTCCTCATCAGGCTGGGAAGCAGCTGCCTCCCCCAACCCTCCCTTCCAAGAGTGCCTTGTTAAAAATGGTCTGGCGGCTCCCGTTCCCTTGGAGTCAGGCTGCATTTCCTCGGAGCACAAGCACATTCAAGGTCTGGCAGACAGATTATCCCTGACCCCTTCCAGGTGCACGTAGCCAGGGAAATCTGCAAGGTGATGGGGTGCCAGCCCAGCAGGGGCTGGGCACTGCCCCAGCACTGTCCCAGCCACGGCTCCATCCAAAGCCCAGGATTCTTTTCCCGTGCCATCAGCACAGGGCACTGGTGCGTGTGCCCACCGACACCTCTCCAATATCCACTCCCCACAGGGAGATGCCACCGCCTCCCTTCACCCACCTCGGCTGCAGGAACGTCCCGCTACTTGCGACATTCCCAGGGCAACGGGATTTGCCGAGAGATCCTATGGCGCCCGTGGGCACGGGCACCGAGCGCCAGCCCCGGGCACAGGGGACGGCGGGGGAGGACAGGAGCCCTGCCAGCCACAGCCGCCCTGTCACCGGAGAGGAGCAGCAGCAGGGAGGGATGTCCTGTGCACCCTGCCGGGGCAGGGCGGCCATGGGCCGGGCAGTCGGAGCGGGAGCGGCAGTGCCGGTGCCCCGGAGCGGCGGGAGCGGCCCGCAGAGCCCGCCTGCCCCCTGGCGGTGCCGCGCTGGCCCCGCCGCCGCTGCAGCCCCCGCATCCTCCCCCGCGCTGCTGCCGGGCTCCAGCTCCCCCGAGCCAGCTGGTGCCCCCCAGGCAGCCGAGATTCCCTGGGGCTGGGATGCCAGCGGTCTGGAGATATGGAACTTTTTGTGTTGGACGGGACTTTTAAAGGCCATCTAGTTTAATCCTCCTGCCGTGGACAGGGGCATCTTAACTAGATCAGGTTGCTCAGAGCCCTGCTCAACCTGATCTTGAATGGTTTTGGGTATTGGGCATCTACCGCTTCTCTGGGTGATCTGTGCCATTGTTTTAACACCCCCAAGGGTGGTAAAAAGCCCTTCTTCCTTATATTTGATTTAAATAAACCCTTTTAGTTTAAAATTATTACCCCTTGTCCCACCACCACAAGCCCTGCTAAAACATCTGTCCCTATGTTTCTTACAAGCCCCCTTTTAGCACTGAAATGCAACAGGAAGATCACCCCAGAGCCAGCTCTTCTTCACTCCTTTTCCCTTTGATGCTCAGGGCTTTGAAGCTTCATTCTGAGAGCTAAGCAAGGTCTGTTTGGGACCAGAAAGAAACATTGAGTAGGTGCAAAGGAGCTGCAGCAGTTCCAGAGGAGAGAAACATAATCTAGAAAATAGCCTGAGCTGAGGATCCACCCTAGATTTCCTACATGAGTCCAGGCTACTGAGAAACTCACTGTCCCAGGGCACCCACAGAGCCAGCATGACAGAACAGTCCATGGTGCTTCTCAGGGACAACAGCCAGTGTCTCAGGCAAGGAGGACTGGGACAGGCATTGACACATGGGCCAAGAATGCAAGACTGATCGCACAGAAACTGCCAGAGAAACATTTAAGGGCAGAACCAGCCACCATGGGTGAGAAATGGCACCTGGCTGAAGTGCAGAAAGGATCAAACCCTCCCCAGGTACCCAGGCCAAGGGGACACGACTCCTCAGCAAAGGTCACAGCTCAGACTTGCCCCACTGAAACATGCATGGGAAGAACCTGCAGCCAGCAGGGACCTTCCTTCAGACCCGATGGCTGAGAGATCTTTATTGAGTGTAAGAACAGTTCTTTACAATGCAAATTGACCCAGAACCTCCCCCAAATCAGAGAGGCTGTGAGCTCCCACCCCACCATAACCGCAGCTGAGAACAGAGCATGGGCCCCACTTTTACACTTCCAAGTATAAAAACCACCAAACTGTGAGTAAGCAAAAGCAAACACATTAGAATCAGTGAAAGTGCCTGTCCCACACTGGCTTTACACCCATCTGCTGGACAAGGGGCCAGGATTGAGTGTTTCACAGCCAGGAAAAGGGGGGGCACAGAGCAGAAGTCCAGGACAGCAAAAAGGCACAGGGTAAGGATCACCTCCTCTATCCCCAGCTCCCAAAACAGGGATCAGGGACAGGGGATATACCAGCAACAGCCATCCAGTTTTGGGATCACCCTCCCAGAGCTGTGTGAAAGGAGACACTTCAGTGCTGGGAGCAGCCTCTGCTCCCCAAATAGTTAAAACAGCATTAAAAAAAAAAAAAAAAAAGAAAAAAAAAAAGCAGCAAATGTTGAGGTCGTGGGAACTGGTATCTAAGGTAAAAACCATCCAGGGAGAGAAGTCCCAGTGAGTACCTAGGGGAAGAACCAGGGTGAGATCAGCAGACTTGAGCAGCACATTCCACCCACACTTGCCACACCAGTATCACAGCCACCCAGATCCTTCCTCCAAGGCAGCCTGGCCCCTCACCTTGCCTGGAGACACCTCCTTCCTCCTCCTACTTCTTGGCTGGCATAATAGGAGGAAGGTCCTCCTCATCCTCCTCAGACAAGTCATCGTCCTCCTCAAAGGAAGCACCTTCCCTGTGCACTGGGACACACACAAGTAATTGTCACTCACCAGTGCATGTCTGTGCAAATACAGCTGGCCCATGAGACACCCCAGGAGCAGAGCAGCCCGAGGGGCTCTGAACCAGCTTTCACAGCAGCTAACAGTGGGAAATAAGCAGCATCCCAGCTGGAGGGAGGTCTCAGAGGGGAATGGTAACAGGCAGACATGAAAAAAGGGGACACTTTGAGACATCCAGACCCCTTTTCCCATGCAAGGCCTTATGGTAGGGAAGGAATTCCTGTACTGAGATAGCCCCTGGGTAATCAGCACAAAGGAGGGACAGCATGCATGCCAGGCAGCACCCAGCAGCTCCCTGGATGCTGTTGACACTGAAGCCCCTTTATCCCCCTCACTCCTCCCAAGCTCTCCCCCACCCCTCAGTCCTTACTGATCCTGTGCCAGCCAGCCAGGTGCACTGGGCCAGAGCCTGCTGCCAGCCGAAAGGTCACTGGAGGCTGTAGCTTGAAATTGTCCAGACTCAGCTGCAAAGAGCAGAGATGGAGCTGAGTTAGGGGCAGAGGCAAAAAGCAGAATTTCCTGTAGTTCCCAGTACAGCACCTGGCCCAGTTAAACATGTCCATCCGAGGGCACCTGCAGCCAGGCCAAGGGTACCCAGGGCATTTGCTGTGAGCTGCAGATCCTAGATCCTGTTCCCTGCAGCCATCCAGCCCTGAGTCCTCAAATCAGCCTCTTACCAAGGGCTGGCATGACAGCTTCAGGTTTGCCACAGGCACAGCGATCTCTTGGTTCTCATGGTTTCGCCCAACGACTTCCACCACGTTGCACTCGTCCTTGGCACCATCAGTGAGGCAGACCTGGGTGGGAGTGGAGACTGTGAACAAATGCTCTCCCAAGGGACACATCTGGGACAGCTGGAGCTCTCCACAGGACAAGGAACCCACAGCACTGCTACCAGCCCAGATGTAATGCAAGGTGTGGGGATGCTGCTCCACAAGACAGGGAGAGCACTGAAAAACTCCATTGCAAATGTCCCCTGACTGCCCCAGAGAGGGCTCTGTGCCTTTCCCAGCTGCAACAGCTGTTACTGCAGTCACCAACATGGATGGCACCTGGGCTGCATTTTCTGCTGATCTGATCCATGCTGACAGGTTCTGTGCTCCCAGGATAGAAAACATCCCCAGGAAGAGCCAGGAATGAAGCCCTGCACCTATCTGGGCTTGAGGAGCAACAAGCCAGAGACCCAGCTGGTGTGGATCTGATGTGAAGCTCCAGCAAGGTCAAATAAAAGGGAAAATGGTGTTTCTTCACCACCTGCCTGGAGCATTCCCCTACTCAGCAGTCTCCTGCCACCACAGGCTTTGCACAAGCACCTCTGTATGATGGATAATTGTGACCACTCTGTGTCGTGCCCTGAGAGCAGCCAGTCCTGGGACCTCAGCCAAGGGAGTCCCCTGATCCAGCCCAGCCAAGAAAGGAGGATGAGCCTGGAAAAGGGGCATAAGGATATGGGCAACTACAAGAGAGAACAAGCACAGTAATTAACATTTCTCTTACCGTAGACAGTGCTAAAATGTGGTCAAAGTTGTCTTCTTCATCCACCTGAAATGTGTAGGATTTGGTACTGGCAGTCAGCTCACAGCCTAGAAGTAGGAGATTAAAAAAGCAGTAGCAAATATTACACAACAACATTCACTACAGGCAAAGGGGTCCTTAGGGGCAGCCCTGGCCAGGCAAGCACATGGCATCCTAAAACTATTTTCTCATGTGAGGAGCAGCATCAGACCAGGGCACCCTGGGCTCCAGGGTCCCAGAAAACCACAGACCTGCCTCTGCACCATGCAGGGACAAAACCTGGTGTCCCCAAAGCAGGCTGCCATGAAGCAATGCCCACGGGCACCCAGGGTTCCCAAGCACTGGCAGGGCAAGGCTCTTCCCCTCCAGAGAGCAGAACAGTCAGGGCACAGCACTGTGGGAAGCAGGAGGGAGCAGACAGAACAGTGACTCTGCTCATGCCATCGCCAGTTCAACTTTTTCTTGAATGGGAGTCTGAGTCTGGAAGCAGAGACAGACACAGAGTGCCAGACCTGAACGATGAGGCACAACCCAAGGGGAGGATGCCAGCCAAGTTGCAGGGAGCTGGAGTCCCTCAAGAGAAGTTTTGAGACATATTTTATTACATAGCCCAGACAGTTACAAAAACAAGGGAGATGCATAACTATGTCCTTAGCTCTTAGGATCAGGATTCAGTCGACTAAAGGGAGGAACTAAATTGCCCTGGGTGCGTTTACTTATTGCAGGATGATTCACCAATGTGAGGCTGACCGGAAAACACAGAGCTGAGCCCTACGTACCAGTGCTGGCACTTCCACGGGAGAGGAATCAGCCTGCACAAGCACAGCCCGGGGCAGGACCGCTCTCTGCCATGCTTATATATTGAACTTACCGAGGGGAGGACCGAACGACCGAACCCCAGGTGCCCGAGAGGCCTGTGGGGCTGTAACTGCGCTCCTCCCGCAGGGCGCCTAGCCGCGGCCCGGCCCGGGCTCACACGGGTCAGGGAGCAGCGCAGGGCCCCGCCTGGCCCGGCCAAACCCCTCCCGGAGGAGGGACCCGGCCCCACGCCCCGCCACAGGCGACCACGACAGGCTGACAGGGGAGCGCGGGGATGAACCGGAGGAGCGGGCGAGGCCGGCGGGAGCTGGGGCTGCGAACCCGCCGCTCCATGAATCCCAGCCCTCTAAAGCCGCCAGAACACCAAAACCCCACGCGGCTCCCCAAAGCCGCCCCGGGACCCCCAGCGTGTGCCTGCTGCCTCCCGAGCACGGCCAAACACGTGTGTGTCCACGCCGTTCTTCCCCCACGGCACGATAATGCCCTCCACGTGTCTCTCCATTCCCACGTGTCTCCCTTGCCTCCTTCCCCCACAATGTCTCTGCTGTCCCCGGTCTCTCTCTGACACTGCCCCCCGGCTCCAGCTGCCCCCACACGTGTTCCCCCCCACTCACACGGGCCTTTCCAGCCTCCACCCAATACCCACCAAAGTCTCCTTCTGCCCCGTCTCTCTCCTGCCCCCAGCTCTCTCTCGTCCCCGCACCCCCGCCTCGTGTGTCACCTCTCCAATTCATCTGTGACCCCCCCCGTGTCTCTCGCTCCCCCTGGTCCGTGTCCCCGCTCCCCCGGCCCGGGCCGCTCACCGAAGAGGACGCTGCCGGGACAGGCGGGCCCGTGCGGCTCCATGAGGCGGCGGCGCTGCGATCGCTCTGGCAGCGGGGCGGGCCGTGCAGAGCCGAGCCGAGCCGCTCCTCCTCGTGCCCGCCCCCGGGGACCGAACCAAAGGGTCCTGAGGCAGAGCCCCGCCGGATAGCTCAATGTCAGAGTATTTCCTGGCCACGCTGGGCCCTCAGCATTTACTGACCCCACCGCCAGCTGTGGAAACGCCACACCGGAAAAACGGCCCTTGCTACCGGCCGCTCACCTACCGCCCTTCTGTGTGCCATCCCGGCCCGCGGCAGCCCACGCCCGGCACTGAGGAGGAGACACACGGCACATGCAGAGCCCCCCAGGGGGCTGAGGGTACGAAGAGGGAGGGTGACAAGCACGGAAGCAGGACGGCAGCTCTTCATCTCTATCCCTTTAAGCATGGGCAAGAGCAGCGTGACCCTGCACTGGGGACTGCGGCACAGGAGCGTTTGAGCACAGAAAGCAACATCCTACTTCAAAATCTACGGCAAGGAGGAGAGGGCTGGACTGGTCTTTCAAAGCAGAAAAGGAAGCAGTCTGCTTGGTGCTGCAGAGGAGCAGCCAAATTAAAACAAACCCCAGTAACAACGAGCTCACATTGCCTTCTGGGGACAAACCTGGCTCTGCTCCTACCGCAGAGACCTCTGCTAGCCAGCCACTCACTTTGCTTCAGCTGGAGCAGGTTCAAGGAAAACCTGACTGAAGGTTTGAAAAGCTGAACCAGGTCCCAGAAAGGAGCAAGTGCTTGTGCAGCAATGGTTACACAAGCACACCCATGTGCTTCTCAGCAGCTGCTCTGCGCAGCCACTGACCCTACCTGACCCGTCTGCAGTCACCACCCCGGGCGATGGAGGCAGGAGAATCCACTGCTGCATTATGCTCCCTTAAAGGAAGAGTCTGGGGCAACATCAGAGCCCAATCCCTTTTCCCAGGCCCACATGTGTTGTACAGAGACAAGTATGTCATAACCTCATGAAACAGGCCTTAACAAAACATAGTCACCTATGTGCAACACATTACTCTTTTTAAACAGAGAACATTTACTGGGCCAGGAGAAAAGTTTTCACCTTGTAACTTCCCTGCTTGGTTTGTGTGTTATCCTGTTCTCCACACTGCACAGCTTCTGAACCACCACCAGTGAGTGCACCCATGCAGCAGGTGGACAAACTCTTGTGCAATGACCTTAGGAAAAAGCTGCTTTTCATACCCCTGGCCCATCCCTTTGATTATTAGCTGTCATTCTAGGGAGGAAGCTACTTGCTTTAGGTATCTCAGTATTTATCTTCCCAAGGTTAATTTTGTGGATGTACAGCTGCCAACACCAAAACCAGACACAAGCCTCTGACAGCTGATCCCAAGGGCATTAAACACTGACAGTGTGATGTAATGTACATTGCTGAACCACTTCTGGTTCTGGACCAGCTCATACACAAAATACACATTTATTTACATTCACTTCTCAATTTTTATTCTATTTCTCGCATGGTCTTCAAATACAGTTTTACAGGTCTTTTTCTGCTACAGATACTGTTGATCTAAAACAGATTAATGAAAGTGGCATTCCAACCTTAATGAAAATTCATAACCATGAAAGATATGTCAACATATCACGTTACAATCCTAGAATGATGGTATTGGCCTGACATTCCATAGGCTTAGACAATTAACTTCTATAATAATAACAAATTCATAGGAAGAGAAAATGTGGCAACTCCTTAAAAGCCAAGAAATAAGGCCACAAGCATCCTATGCTGTAATGTTATGCATCCAGATGAAGTAAGTCGAGTCTGGTATCCATGAAGAAACAAAACTCTCCCACCTGGTAAATCAAGGTTATCAGCTACTCAACATGCACTCAAAGCTGTATAAAAACTAGTGGCATTCAGCTTGGACTTAATGAAATCCCACAGCACAACCCCATACCTCTCTAAAAATGAAATGAACTTGTTTCAACTTAAATACATCGCTACCGCATTAAAAATCATTCACATTCTGCAGAAAAAAAAAAAAATAAAAAAAAAAAGAAACATCTTGCACATGACTGCACCAGAAGGCCAAACACAGCATCTCCTTACAGGTTGCAGACAGCATTACTGCAATCTTAATGCCATTCATTACAGGTTGCAAATCAACTTCTATGCAGCTGGAGGCTTGTAAGAGCAACCAAGCTTCCTTTGTGCACCACTGAAAAAACCCCAGGAAAATTTAAACGTAAAATATAGACAGCTTATGGCAGCAGGTGGAAGAAACAAAGTACTGCAAAGTGCATACCACTGTCCAATCACCTGTCTGGGACACTGGGACTACTGCAAAATACCATTTCCATTAAATGATCCAACTACCTGAATACCAGGTCCCATATGACACCAGTTCCAGCCCATCACCTAGCATGTCCATCCTGGGTAAAAACATTAAACTCTTGGAACATTTAAAAGTAGATAACCATTTAAATAATGTGTAAAAATGTGCTTATTGTGGCATTTCTTATAGAAAAGTTATTTGATACAAATGTGCAGGACTTGAAGACCCTGATTTAATCAAACTAGTACGAACAGGCTTTGAAACATGGTGACTCTTCCAAGGACAAATCCCAGCTGTGGGCCAGCTCTCTCTCCCTCTCACCATCTTTCATCCATAATCCCATGTGAACGTTACCAAAATTAACGGGTTCAGCAAAGCATCCTGTGAATTGCTGTTTCAGTCCCAGGAGAATGATACCCTCGAGCAGTGACAAACTGCAATCTGAAGGAAGGGTCATTGGGATCTGCTCCCCTCTCCCAAGATGGTCAGTACCTAGCCCTGGATATGAGGCACAGTAAGAAAGGTCAGTGCTGAGGACAGACTTGTTCTCGATTGTGGTTTTAGGTTTTTCAAAAGTGCCGTCTTGGACCTATACCATTTCACTTTTCAAAAGAAAAAGTTACAAAAACCAGTAAACAAAAAGTTAGTCAGCATACATCTAGGTTTATATACACTGAGATTTACAAGTTTGTCATTGAGTGACTTCTGCCACAGACCACTGCACATTTGTCCCTAACAAAACAAAAAGCTTGAATCAATGGTCATTAGAAGTGACAACGGGTCATTGCTTTATCAACAAGCATAAAGGTAGTAAAAAATAGAACTGTAACTACTTATCTTTAAAAATGCTGATTGACACAAGCAACCCCTCCCATTTCTGCAACTTGCAATTGCACATCCTGCTCTATGACAGAGAACAAAACCTGCATCTTTATAGGCATTCTGCCAGAGACCAATTTTCTGTTGACAGCTGAACACAGAGAACTGTCATCAACCACAGCACCGACTGAGAGGGATTCCTCTGAGAAGCTATAGCCCATGCAAGATTCCTTGGCACTTCACACAGGACCAGGAGAGGACAGGGTTTCTCTTTGTTTAACAATGTTTTCAGCAGCATTATCCCCTTCCAACAAATGACAGTCTGAATGTGTGATGGGTGATTTTCGCATAGCCCCTTTTACCAAGCTGGCTTATTGCTGGCTTTGTGCAGTTAGACCATATGAAGATCCCCACCACTACCTGCCCAGCTGTTAAGGGTCTACAGTACTGGAACAGTTCACTGTCAAGCACTTCAAAGGCTTCTTCCAAGGATAACAACATCCTTTGGAAATCCTTCCATTTTAGCAATTTCAAAACAACCCAGCTTGCTGTAAAATTCCAAGATTCTTTTATCATCTGGTCTCACTTCACAAAAAGCCCCACGGGAGCCTGAAGAAAGAAAAGAAACAAAATACTGTAGGGTAAGAGTTATCATAAAAAGCACAGACATCAAATATTACTAGAGTTCCCACCAATTTTATGAGGTAAATCAGTGATCCAATTCCACATGGAGCATAGTGGCCAAGAGTTCAGATTTATGGCAGCACAGCTGACCATCCCCTAAGGGGACTACACACTGCATGCATCCATCAGTCTGAACAAACCCTCTGCACACCTTTCAGTGCACACAAAAATATCTGATGTTGAAAAGCAGCATTGCAGGAAGGCACCAAGTGGCATAAAGGAAGTGTGAGTGTGAGGTGCACAGTCAGGGCAGGCAGCCAAGCACTTCCCATATTGAAGGTTTGGTAATTACCCACCAGTGCACACAGCCAAACTTTAAAAAAAGCATAATGACCAATGCCAGCAGGAAAAATATAGACTTTTGTGCAGTGTTCAAGATGTAAAGATGTGTGCTCTCAGTGCCAAATTGCTCCCTCAGTCCTGCCTATCTTCTAATTTGCAGGATAATGCCTAAAATGTAAAGCTCCCTCTTTCAAGGCAGGAACAGAAGTTAGCTGTTCAAAAGCTTTTGCAATTATTTACTCAAATCTTCCCAAGTTTGCCTTGCACTCTAGAAATGACATGTAATTAGGAAACAAGGAATTCTAAGTGCAAGAAATTTACCATTAGCCTTTAGAGAAGAGAGCAGGCAGGCCATCATACTCTTGGCCACACTTGGATCTGTCACTTTTTTGTGGATATCAATCTTTATCAAAGATGGGAAGTTAGCAAGGAACGATTCTGGCAATACTTCTTGTTCTTCATGGAAGCTTAGCATTATTTTCTGAAAAGAATATTAGAAACAGGCATTTAATAATTATCCAGCTTTTAATTTTCATTCATCTTCAACAGGGGAGACTGCTTTGCTCATGGAGTGTACCCCAAAACCAGCAGGCTTTTCAGCTACACCTCCTAATGGCTACTTAGTTCCTCACCTGCTGAACTGCAGTCTGTACTGTCTAGACAAAAACACTGGCTAGAAAAGCTTCTCAGACCATCAAAGGAGGCATGCAAAGCTCCTTCTCAGTGACCCATACTTCAAGTGAAAGAAAACACAAGCCAACACAGAACCAGCAGTTTGCACACAGATACTTATTTCTTTGCCTTTTTAATGGGCAGTTTTAGGCTGCCTTGCACCATTTACAGCTGTCACACTCCACAAACAGCTCAGATTTTCACACCAAACCAAGTGCTCTTGAATTTGTTTTCCCTACTTAAACTGGTAAGATTTTCAGTGCTCTACCTGCAGCATGGGGAAACTAACACTACATTCTGCAGTAGAAAAGAGCAACACTTTACTTTCAAAATGTAATTTTCTCCAAATGAAGGTGCTTTACATTTACTGCATGGATTACTACTCAAGTACACCTCATGGGTGTATTACAGCACATAGCTGTATCTGACTGCCAATGAATAATTCTACTGTCTCCTTCTGATACATCAGCTGCTTTAATACATGCTCAAAGTCTTCAGAAAGGTGAAAAAACTGAATTCCATGTGAGCTCAAAAAAACAAAGACCCACTTTGCAAAGACTTCAGCATATAGTTCTGATTCACAGCTTATACCAACCTCTGCTTCAGACAGCTCCTTGTCACTATTTGGTTTAGTGTATTTTTCTTGCATGAAAGGGATCCAAGACATTTTGCATTTCTTAATGAAGGGAGTTACATCAACTGTTCCCAAAGCATAGCCACATATGCCATCCTCATCTTCTAAGACAAAGCAGTAATCCAGGCTGAGGGTGAGCAGACCTCCAACTAACCTGCAGAAAAAAGGTGCAAATTTAGTCAAAAGAAGGTGTGTTTGACCAAGTATGCCCTTCAGGTTCCACAGAGGAGACTCCAGAGTCAACCAAAGAAGCTGAGTCCGCCAGTCATGGAATTAGTTCCAACAAAGCACTAACTGACTGATCAGCTGTCAAAACTTAGCTATGAGCAACATCTGCACCTCAGGATTCCACTGTTTAATTCCATACACACTACTCTTCAGCTTTTGCTCTTAGTTGCTCTGCTGCCATTATTTCCTTGCTTTCATAATTGCCTTTGGGTATTGCTTGATACCAGTTACACATCCTTTCTTAAGTGCCTTTCTGCCACCCAGAGCAGACTGTCTATAAAATTCTGTCTAAATTAAACATCCAAGACGACAAAAAAAAAATCCACTCAATGTAGCTCATTTTTAATGCCCCATTTTTTTCATCACTTATCCTTTTAAAAAGTTTGTACATGTACTTCAGAAAAACTTGAGGCACTTGGCTGGGAGACTGCACCTCAAAACCTGTCAATTCTATTTTAAGAACTACAGTAGGTCATAAAAAAAGCAGAGGATAACTACAGACTATGGACAGTCTCATTATATACTTTCACAAAATCTGAAATAAGACACTGTGATGCACACCTTTCAGAATACAGAGGCTTCAGCTAAATTTATTTTCTAACCGCTCACTACAGGCAACCAGCACATGAACTGAGACATAAGTGTCAACAGCCTCTTTAAGAAACCAAGACCCCAATTTCCTGAGAGCAAATTATTTTATCTACTCTAAATGCTCTTTGTATTCTTCCCACACACAATTCTAAAAATTCAAATTAAATACACTATCAGGACTTCATCCTTCAGAACCACCTCTGCAGGACACTTGCTGCTAATACATACTTGTCTCCAATTAAATCTGGTAAACTATGGAAGGGTTGATCAGCTCCATCAGCATACATTTCTCTGCAGATCTTATATACAGATGCCTAAGAGGAGAAAAGAGATTATTTCAACTTAGCAGTCACATTCAAAAGAGAGTATGTCATTAACAGCTGCACTATAACCTAGTACTGACAGGCACCCAGTCACCAGAGATCAAAAGCATCCATCTATGCCAAAGGCTGGCATTCCCTCCACCTCCTCCCTGAAAGCAACTCAAAGTTGCCTTCAAAAACATGGCAGTTAAATTGGATGGCTGGGAAGGAAAGGCTAGAGGGCAACTTCCTGCTCTTGTAACAGCACCAGATTAATTCTGAGGGTCAGATACCTAAACACTCAGTGAAGACCACCACCATTGCTACAAAGTCCCTTCACAAAACCTCTGCTGCTCCACTAAGGCAACTCAACTCAACCTCTGCAAAGGACACATACATCCTGCATGTTAAAAGGCTTTCACCTGGAACTCTTTAAAAGAGCAAATTTGAATTAGTCACATCTTAAATAAGAAACTTCACCTTTTTTTTAAACAAAAATGCTTTGCATTTGAGACTTTCTTCCTTTAGTTAAAGGGTAACTCCTCAGAAAAAATACTGTTTATGACTGCATGCTTAGCTGCACCTCTAATTGCTAAGGTGGTTTAGAAATATCAATTCCATTTTCTACCAAAGAACAAGCTTAGGTGGAGTCCTGCACAAAGGTTTGGAAAAGGCTGCTTTACTGTTTGTGAGAACAACACAGGATAGAGCTGGCCCAGAACTGGCAGGAAAAGGAGACTTCATGTGTCAGCCTCGTATGTCTGACTGGCTTCAAAGTTAAGACTTGTTTGAAATCCTGCAAACTCAACTTAGAAATTCCTGTTTCATCTCAGTCTACCTACCAACACAAGATCTCAAGCTGCATTAACCCCTACATTGTTTAAACTGCATCCATAAAGAGTTAATTAAGTATTGGCTGATACTTCACTTTCAAGTATTCTCCGTACCAAGCTAATAGGAAAGAAACTACACTACAGATCCATTCAGAAAACAGAAAAGGTAAAAAGCACTAATCAAAAATGACTAATGGAATTTTCCTGATTTTAAAGCATCAAACACTCCAAAGCAGATCTGACAACATTCTTTCAAAATCAGACCAAAAAGCTTCCAACTGTAACTAAAACAGTATGAATAGCTGAACCATGATGCCACTTTTCAGCTCCATTTTGAGATGCAGTATCAATGTTCTGCCTATACAGCTCTGCAAGTACCAGCAGGTACCACAATAACCACTGACTCAAACAGGCATACACACCCACCCTCTAAGCTTAATTCACTGGATGTTTCCCTGCTGCAAGAATTCTTCTACCAGCCGGACAAATTTAACTTGTCTTTCATAAATAAGGAAGGCACTCACAGATTTAAAAGGGTGAGGGGGTGGGAGGCTGGGAATCAAGCTGTGGGTGTACACGAAGTGCTGCACAGCATATTGCTGAACCAGAGGCATATCATTTAACCTCAGTTCTGTGAGCTAGCATTTGTACTTTGTGCAAGACATCAGGACATCTGCTTCATTAGGGAAAAGGGGACTCAGCAATAATCGCTGCTGCCATGAAAGAAAGTGCATCACTAACAGCAAAAGTGACAAGTGTCAAAAGCAGTTACCTCATCTTTAGGGAAGTAGGGTCGTATGGTGTACACTTTGGAAGTGGGTGTTAATGGAGGTGGTTGAAAAAAGAGGTCATTTGCCCCATCAATAGGCAGCAAACGCTGTGAAAACAAAATATTTAATATAACTGTATGAACAACAAACCCCATCACTCTTGGGTGTGCACTGCAGACTCCCAAAATAACATTTGCTATTTGCTACCCCAAAAGAAGGTGGGGTTGGTATGCTTTACAAATGCAAAGACCTTATTTGAATAGAAAATATCCAATTGGTGTTCTAAAATATGCAATTGAAACAGCACATTAAGAGTCTGTTAATCTTAACTGCTTTAAAAACTTTTTACCAATCATATCTACACTGTCTAAGAACACAGAATGTCAGGAGGAAAGGTTTGGTCTGAAGAGGGTTAACTGGCCAGAGGAGACGCTTTATCCCAAAAGCAATGCGCTGATTCAATTTGCTGCGCGCAGAGCACCTGTGAGGGGGGAAAAGTACAGCGCCTGAAAAATCCATGAACAAATGTGCACATGGTACAAACAGCGAGCTAGGAATACTGGCCAATCGAATTCCTCGCAGTAAAGCACAGTACAGCATCATTTCAAGAGGAACCAAAATTTGGAGGACGATCCCTTTTGCTCATGGAATTCCCATTGGCAGACAAGCATGCGCGCATTGTGCAATTGCGGGCGCAGGTAAAAATGCTGTGCGACCTGCAAAGAAACAATGTGAAATGTACAACTAAAGCCGCTGCGCTTCGCATGCGCGTGGGACAGGCAGCATCTCCTTGAGAAATTACTGTAGAAAGGGGAGGAAAATTATTTTAAACCAAGCTGTAAGGCTAATGGGCTTTGGACCAGAAAGCCTTCGGCAGACCAATCCTTCCAGACCTCTGATGTGCAACAAAAGGTTTCTCATAAAACAAAGAAAATGTCATTCAGTTGTGAAGTCATATTGATACCTGGAACTCTCCTGCTAGACCACCTCTAAAGGCCCAGGGTTCTTGGTCTCCACTTAAGAACTGTGCTGAAGATTGACTACGACACCCTGTTGAGATCAGATCCAAGCGGAGAATGTTACGAGAAGGGGGATTTCCTGGGTGTCTTACATGTCCAAAAAGCTAACATACACTTGTGGAAAAAGCTCTCTAACTGAGCTAGAATCCAGGGCTTGGGGAGGGGGAGGGGCTGTAATAATGTATCATTTATAAAGCTTTTGCGCTTATGCACTAAGTGGTGTATTTCAAATTTTTGATTGCCTGTAACAGACAGGTGAGACAATTCAGCTACACACCTCATTCTAGACCAGAAGGCACAAAAATGGTGCCCTGCAGAACTACGTAGACTTCCCACCCATTTTGTACACTTTTTTTTTTTTGGGTATTTGTGTTAGAAACATTCATTTAATCTATGAAAATCTGACACATCAAAGCTACGTGACTCAATAGATACTACCATAAATTTTAGATCAAACAAATGCCATTATCACAGCCCCTGAAAAAAAAAAGGACCTTTCTGAAGTCACATTTTAGTACTGATTGTTTCTAATCTTGTCAGAAAACTAGGACTAGCAATATATGTAAACAGTCTGGAACAGATCAGGCAGCCACGACAGCTGTATGAAACAGCATGCTTGCAAGAGACTACACAGATTTACATAATCCAAGCCACACCTTCACCATACTGTTGGCACATTAAAGAGCTAAGTAGTGTTAACTGGAATTAATTTATAATTTAACTAATACACCTTGGTGGCCACTATTAGCTTTGCATTTTGTATACTGATTTTAATTTCCACAAGCATACTGGATGCACCAGGGACCCTGCTGCTCAACCAGCAGCAGCATGCCCACTGCAGAGCTTAGCTTTAGCTTGCACTTGCTTTAGAAAAGAAGATTCCATTGGCTGTTTGATTTTTAACACTGTTCTGCCAGCAAGGCAGTGCAGCCTTCACCAAGTAAGATAAATGACAGCTCTGGAGAGACAAAAAAGCCAAGTGGTGGCTGGAGTGGAGATCTCAACTATCCGCCTAGTTTTCTGACAAGAGGAGCAGCGCAAATTCTCTTTTCCTTTTGTGGACAGCAATCTACCTCCTGTTCAAGTAACAGTCTCAGATCAGTACAGACAAGTATGTTGTGCTAGTCAGAGAGTCCCAAAGTGTGCCAAGTTTGACATTTAGGCGAGTTTAGGAATATAGGTTCAATATAAACTATCCTAAGTATGGTAAATTTCAGAAACAATCCAAACACCAGAACTCAAATTTGGTTCACTCCCACTTTTTAGAATTCTCACACAAGAAGAGATCCCTCCCAAAGAGATTTAGTCAAAAACTTGGAAGACAGTATCTGTCTGTCCTTTGAGACTACAACTTAACTAGCACTTCCAATAATTACAGTAAAGAGCTGTGTGAATGAAGAGCTGTATAAATGAAAATCATAGTTAATGCCTCAGTCGCTGCGCAAATGTGACTTCAGTTCATGCCTGCTGTACATCTAATCTATCTGAGCTGCCTCACAGACAAAACCTTTCCATTTTAATTAATTAATGACGACGCGCTGTGAACATCTGGCGCTGTCCATCCCATAGCAGCAGAAACTTGTGCTGAGGATTCTCCCATCTGTACACAATGGGGAAGAAGACAATAGAAGTCATTAGTAATCCATAGTACTGTACAGCCACACTAATTTAAGGGACTGAATGCTAGCTGGACTTGGGAGGAGAGGTGAAAAAAGTGAACATCCAGTGGACCATTGAGCACACCACTGTGAAAACTAACTTGTTTGGATTTGTAATGTACTTGACTTTATATAATGAGGCATTTTATCAAGGACCTTTACTCTGTATTTACACCAGTGATAAAACACAAGCTGAAGACAAAAATGGCCCCTCTCACAGAAGCACTGTTAGGATAAGATTATTAAATTGTACATGTGAAAAACCTTTAATTTTTCAACTATCTAATACCAGTGTGGGTACTGGAACAGAACAGTGCCAAAGTTAACAGAGTTGGTGTTTACTGAGTTGGCTTCTGCTGTGAACCACTCCAAATATTTTATGAGACTTAGAGACTTGAACCTAACTTTACAGGGACACTGAAAACAATTTCAGCTGAATTTAGTACAGTCTGATAATTCTGAAATGCAGTCTGCATTGGGCCCTTGATGTTTTCAAAGCTACAAAAACCACTGTTCCCTTTATAGAGCTTTGGCCTAGAGTTGTAAGCAGATTAAGTTATCAAGAAGAGAGCATTTTGTCTAGCTAAATGTCAACATACAGCAAGGACAGTAAAGTTGGAGGAGATGTGTCACACTTAAAAATGCACAAACTAAGGCTTTAAAAACAGCATGAAGTTGTTCAAGAAATGTTAACATACTACAATGCTCTTGAGTTTTCCTCCCCCACCTGGTTTTCTTCTCTGTGCTTTGCAGAAGGCAATCTTAAAAGCTCTCTTCTTTATCAACTATGAGTTTAGAGATCAGATATTTAATAAGCACAAAACTCAGGAATCTGTTGGACATATAACAAGTTGATGATTTAATAGGTCTTCTCTGTCCTTGTTTAAATCTGTCAGTATTTAAGAATATAATTTAAAGACAATCCAAACACTAGGATTAGACCAAGGTTGTGTAATGGTTAGCCACTGTGAGGTTTGTGACAGCTACAGAAAGTGTGACTTGAAACCATCAGCTTTGCTGTCTGCTGTGTATATCAAGCAACTCCACAGCATATTCCTTACAGTTGGATTGAAACCTGAAAGTGAAATGAGGTGACTAGAATTACTCAGGCCATGCTGGTGCTATTTGCCAACTTAGGATCTCTCAAAAATCTTTCAGGAAAAAAAGCAACAAAACAAAACAAAGTGCCACACATTAAAAAAAAAAAAACAACAAAACCTGTTTCAAGATTATTTTAAGTCTCAGACAAAATCTGTCCAGAGAGCTCCACAATTTCCATCCATTACCAAAAACTAAAATATAGATTAAAAAAAAATTAAAAAATCAGCAATTTGGGAAGTGTTTAAAGGAAATGATTTTGCACCAGAATAGCCTTATGCTAAAGCTCGCATGCGCACAGGGGCTGGGAGGATCACCTTCCTCATGGCCAGGCCCATTGAAAGGTCTGTTGAAGACAGCAATAATGTTATCAAGACAGAGCAAACAGCAGATGGCTGAGGTGATCACATTTCATAGTGTCATTTCCAATCAAAGATCGGGGCACCCAAGGAGTTACATGGCATAGTCCAGTGTGCATTCAGTCAAGAGTAAGTTAAAGTCAACACTTACGTGTCAGATGAGATTCAAGTTTCATTAGCCCAAGAAGAAAATCAAGGTCTCCAATCTTAAACATCCAGCAGACTTCACTTTTAATAGCAAAGCAAACTCACTGCAAGCATTGCTTCAAATAGCAAGACAGGAAAACCTTTAAAACAGGGTCCAACTAGACCCTCTGTCCAAGAAAACACATTCACCTAAATGCTTCAGTTTTCCCCGTGGGCTAATTAAAAACACACATAAAAAATAATCTATCTGGGATTATAATGGCTCCCAATGCACCTACCTAACCACTGCACAAAAGATTTCACCATTGACATAATACTCTTGATATCCCAGACGTAGGAGTACATGTCATAAAGGATTGTCCTGTTGGCACAATTGGAGAGGCGAGTGAACATGCCCATCACCAAGCTGCACATCTCTTCAAACTTGGCTGCTCGGTTACGCCATTCTTCTATCTATGAGAAAGATCCACAAGATCAAACACAGGCTCCTAGGGAGGAGTGGTTCTCTAAATATGGAGAAAGACTACACAATTCACTACTTCTTTTTACCAGGAGGGCTATAACACCACAAATGACTCACAGATAGTCTCTATGGCTGTTAGAAGTGAGGCCAGTACAGAGAACACTGGTCAAATGCAGATACTAGGCTGCCTTCACAGCTGCTTGGCACTACAGGGCTTAAAACGGTAGATTCCACTGGAGGAGTGAAAATTACTGTGACCTGTGCTTCATTATACACTACCTACAGGTCCTACTAAGTAGAACACTAAATAAAATTGCTTGGAAACAAACAAAACACTAGATAAAATTGCTTGGAATTTTGACATAAAAGGAGAGAAACAAGATTTGCACTCACTTTTTCAGCATCCTTTCCTTTGCAATTTACGCTGACAACACTGCTGTTTGCTCTAAGCCACTGGAATTCCCTCAGCATCTGTGCACCTTTGGGTCCATGTTCATAAGGAAGGTAAAACAAGTCAGCAAGAAGCTGTAAGTCCTCTAAAGTCACTGGTTCTACTGCGTAAAGAGGCTTTTCATTCGGCCCAGGCACAAAATGTTCTTTGTTAATTTGCTCATCAGTCTGCATAGGTGCAATGTCACTACCAGAGTCCTCCTGCATAGACATCTCTGGAGACTTTGACTCAACTATACTCTCCTTATCTGTATCCATTGGCTTCAGCTCCTCTGCCATCTTGGCTTCAGCAATATCTGTCAGTATCTGGTTTGCATTCTTGTCTGCATCATCTTGTTTTTCCACCACCATGTCCATTGGTTCCTCATCAGATTGCTTCTTCTCCTCCTCCTTGGCCAAGGCTGGTGAGTCACTGCTCAGCGCTGCACCCTGGCTCATGATGGGCTCCTGGTACACCGTGGTAACCACTGTTGCTGCATTTAAAGAGGATGGTGCCACCAGTGGCCCTACATCCCCTACAGAGGTTTTAGCACCACTGTGGGCCACTTGCCTACCTAAGAATAAAAAGAAACAAGTTTAGTTTTCAGTACCTGCCAAATAGCATTCAAATCAGCAACTCCTGCAAGTGATGGATGATTTTGTTACCACAGCATTCCATCAGCACAGCTTCCTTTTGGTACTTTGCCTGTTCACTTCTGTCAATGTAACTCTAACTATTGACTTTGAGCTTTGCAAGTTTCCTTTACACATAACTGGTAAGCAAAGATAGGATGAAGAAAAAGTTAGGAAAATTATTTAACATTTATTTTTAACTATGCCATCAGAATAAAAAGCTCTCCAAGTAACTATTTTTGCCTCCGCATCAAATGACTTGGTAAAGTTGTATTTGAATATAAAGGACAGCTCATAATAAAAGCTTAATATGATAAGCTGATGTTTAAATATTTCAAATTCAAAACTGTCTTTAACCTGGGGAAAAATTGAGACATTCAAAACCTTACCAGATACAATCTTGGATAACATGCTCTAACTCACCCTCCCTGACCAAGGTCATTAGACTCAAGATATATCCCAAGCTCCCGCTGTACAAAAAAAAGGCGTACGGTGCCAGAAGGAATTTAGCTGATTTATGCAGACAAACTTAGGAAAGTAAAACTATCTTAAAACAACTGGAAGAACAGGGAGTCTTCAGGACCAGGACTAGTTTTTACAACAATCCAACCTCAACTCAAAAAAAAAAAAATCCCAACTGTACTTCCTATTCTCTCAGGTTCCACTGAAGCTTAGTAAGAACTGGGACTAGCAAAATCTGGACCCTTTCCAGCCTTCTATCAGAAATGCCAAAAGATAATATATCAAGATTGCTTCTGTTGATCAGTCAGAGCATTACAAGCACACTGCAGAACATCAAGCATTCTTACTTTTTAATTAAGGTTCCCCAGTTACTAAGGCAGAAAATATTTCCAGCAGAAGTGTATGAATTGCCAGGATCTGTAAAATATCTTTAATCTAAACACAAATACTGAACATCTAACACCATTTTTCTACCAGCCTCAGAATGATACCAAATCATACTCACTGCTGTATTGCTGAGGTACTCCAAACTCCTGTAACCATTCTGTTAAGGCCAACTTCAGGGCCATTTGTGGGCTGTAGAGAACATCTGTTTCAATATCTTCATCACTCCCCTCATTTTCCAATTTAATCTGGATTGAAACCGTGCTGTCTTCAGTATCAGCTACAGAGACAAATTTTAAAAGTTATCATGCTAGTTTAATTTAAAATAACAAGGCATTCAGTAACTCAGGGGCTCACTTGACAAAAAGGACAAGTTACTAGATTCTAATTAGAAAAAAAATTAAAATTATGGTCACCACCAATGTCAACACAGAAACCAGACACTGACATTCAGGGTATCTTCTGATGTGAACTGCTTCTATTCCAATGAAATCATATCCATGGACACATTTCAAACTTGGGCATTAAACTTGCTTTCCAAGAGCATTAATTACATAACCTCTCCAGATGAAGAAATTCTTTGATATCATGTGCTACAGATGTGCCCCAGGAAGTCAGTAAAGCAAGATCATTATCTTTCAGGCAACTGCCATTTACTCATGGAAGAGAAAAGGCTAGGTGATCATAAGAAGAAAAAGTTGGTGAGGAAGAGAGAAAATCATTAAAACCACAGAGAATTGGTATGATTTATATGGTTAAGCACAGATCCAGCAAACAGTTATACACACTTACTCATCACCACATCTTTTCTCACTCCATTCATGTTAGACTTGTACCAGGTTGCAAGCGTGTGAATGGCAACATAATTGGCTTCAAATTCACAGTTTGGATTGGTCAGAACACCCTTGAGTCGAGGGATGAGCTCAGTTGACCGACCCTTGTAAGGCCCAAGAAAAAGCCTCTTCTGATCATAATCATTAGCATGAATGTTATCCCAGATAACTGGGGCTCTCCTGATGATCTTAGAAACTTCTTCAATGGATTCTACAGGAATGTCTTTGGATACAACTTTCGGACCTAAGCAGGAAAGAGGATGGTCAGAGGGCTTTGCATATACTCCAAGATTCAACCCCCAAGTAGCTGGACAGTTTATTTTACAAAATACTTATGAGAAAATACTTAACACCAGCAAAATAAAAGAAATAAGCTATCGATCTTTACCTGTCCATAACACTTCAATTCCAGGGAGCAGTTTTTCTCCTACAGTCCGTAAATACGGAGACTGGGCAACATTTGGGTAACAGAAAGTTCCACAGTACTCTGCACAGGAAAAGAGAATATCACTGTCATTAGAAGGATGCACATGTGTGACAACATACCCAATTGTCCCACAAACACAATGAGAGAATACCACCCTTGGAAATGAAAAACATTTATAAAATTATTCCAGTAAGGCCCAAAAGTCTAAAGTATAAATAAAAAGGACATTATGAATGATATTCTGCATAAATATCAGAAACAAATGGTAATGAATTATTTTAAATTGCTCAAATGTCAAAACTAGGAAAAAATTAATCAAGTCCTTAAGTACAAGGCCTGTTACAGCAGATACTATCCAAGAGAATGAGAAAACCCCAACACTCATTACAAAGTACAAATACCTAAAAACTGTCACACTGGAACATATATCTCTAAAGTTAAGGTCTGCAACAGAACCACAGTGTAAGAGGATAAACTAAAAATAATTTTTGATAAAAAAAGCAACTCAGTGACTAGTGAAGTGAGCAATCTTATTAAAAATAGGAACCAGTGACAGCCATAAGCACAGACTACCTCTACTTTAAAAAATCTTAGAAACTAACAACCTGCTAATTCAAGAAGCAAAGATTTCAGTTCCAGTTAGGAAAAAATAAATTTTCCATTAGCCTAATTCTCAGTTCAAACTTCCTGAACTGTTCTATCAAGCTGCTTATTTGCTTGGCATTGAACCTTTCAGAGATTTATAAATTTGGAAAAATCTTTGCATACATCTGAATAATCAAACTTTTCTTTGTAAATCAATTTCTTCAATCAACCTCAAAATACTCTTTAAGGCAGTTATTAAATGTTAAACCAGGTTTTCAAACAGTAAGGTAACAGTCCCCCTCCTTTAAGGCTCAATGAAAATATTCTGCTTGTTTTACCTGTAGGACAGAAAAGGAATGTGTCTGGTTCTCCTAGATATTGATATATCTCATTTGTGATTGAGACTTGAGCATGAGCAAAAGAACTGAAAACTTCTTTGTCTGCTGCACACATGTTGTGATCAATATCATCAAACAGCAGTGCAAAAGACCTGCAGCCAAACTGAGAAACCTAATACAAGAGACAAGAGTAAAATGTTTAATTTGTTAAATTATTATTGTTTCTTTTAATCAAACAGTAGGACTTTTAGATCTAACCTTAGAGACAGCTACAGGAACAGGGATATAGCTCTATTCACAAGGAATGCCTGCCTCTGACCCATAGCTCTGCTTCTCTCAAAGATTAGATCTTTAAAGACATGCAATCTGTTCCAGTTTTAACCACCCAAAGCTGATCTCACAGGATGGACAGCTGGGAAAAAAGCTAATTCTGTAACAGCTCTTGGACAAAGGAGAGGAGTCAGGAGAACAAAGAAGATGTGCATGTCAGGTCTGCAAAGGCATTTACTGTGGGCTAGAGTTCTTCCTTTAGCAATGCATCTTGGCTTCAAGATTCCGAAATACTCTGAAGACAAAAATAGCCTTCAGCATCCAATACAACAGGAGAACTTTTTTAAAAATCAAAGTTAGCACTGGCTACTTTTGCAATGCAACTTGAACACATCCACTGGAATCATTCAGAGACACCCAAACTAACACCAGTGCTGAAAAGGTTCAAGGAGCTGGTGAAAAGCTGCAAGAGTGAGCAAGGAACTGGAGCTTCCAAATTAAGCAGCACTGGAAGTGTGCTAAGCTTGTGTCGTCCTTACCTGGTCCAGCTTACGCTTCAATGTGGACACCTCTTTAGGATTGGAGAAAGTGATGTCAAGTCCAGGTGAGATTGCATAGATGAATTCTATTTCATGTTCTCGTGCAGCTGATATTAGAGTCATTAGCTGCTCTGGAAATCAAATTAAAATATTTCAGAAGGACTCAATTAAAAAAATTTCTCAGGCATAATCTAAAGTGTTTTATAAAGTGCAGATACCTCTTCAATCATAATTAGAAAAAAGAATTGCTGGAATTTCTTGAAACTAACATAGCAAAGAACACCAAATTATTTGGAAGGTTTTTCAGCAATTATGCCAAAAGGAATACAACAACTGTCCTTGTATTCTCATTTTCCATGATAAAATTTTTATAAATATATTAAAAGTTTTCTTTATCTCAATGCTGTGAGACAAATATGGCTATAGTCTGTTTCCACAGTACATACATCAACAGTTCTAGAATTATTACTCACTTTTCCCACACATACTAACAATTTATTGCAGTAATATCACTCCATGTGACAGAGGTTCACACACCACTCATATGACTGAAGCTTGGGCACATGAAGAAGTGGGGTGTAGCGTCACCATGTTACTACTTCCTGTGCAGAAGTAGTTTCTTTAAGAAACAAACTTGCAATTGAAGCTTTCATAGAATGAATAAAATTTTTTTATAATATGAATAGAATGAATAAATATTTTTAGCATATTCAACAATCTCTGCTGTTATTAGATATTACCTTGCAGTATCCTGTATTTTTCTGCATTGATCCAAAGAGGCATCCAAGAAGAATTATTTAATTTCAAGAGAGTCTAATTTTTCCCCTCACCCAAGGAAAACCATAATCCCTTCAGTCTAATAAAACATCATAAATCCCATAAATTACATAGGTGAGTAAAACAACTCACACTAGCATGAACAGATCTTTTATGTTCTGACTAATTGGTCAAGAGCTGTTTTTCTAACAGGTACTCTTTTCATAGAGACAAGGACTTAATGAATCACATAAAAGGACATGCTGTTTGCTCATCAATCTTTTTTTCCTTTCCTAAAGCAAATAATTTCTACTACAAAAAATGTTCAAAAGACATTCAAGAGCCAGAGGAATAAGTCTAAGCAACCTTTCCTGTGACAAAAAATAAATCCTGTAAGACAAAGCCTTAAAAGCAGTTTCAGAAATCATCTGCAGTTATAGCTAAAAGAAGTAAATCCATGCTTGTTCCAAAGCTCCCATAAACACACCTGCAGGGTATTAAAGAGGCTTTCAGTCACCTTTGGGAATGGCTACTGTGATTAAACACACACAAGTATACATAGCAATAACCAATTCATTCAAAAATCTGCTTCTAGAAAGCACAGAGGAGAAATAAAGGCAATTACCTGCTTCCTCCACAGAGTACATTTCTCGCCAAAACATCCTGTGCTTGTAGTCATCCTTTGGAGCATACAGGTAGGTATTCAGTCCCCACTTCTGAAGCCTAAAAACACAGGAAAAAAGCCTTCCAATAGCCTACAAATTCAGGAATTCTGTATTTTACTTTATGTTATTCTTTTACTCAAACTGCTTTTTTTATTTCTTCACTGAACATTGTGTTATTTTATTAAGTCACAATAACTTTAAGCACAAATTATATTGGACAAATTTGGTATATGCAATATAAAAAGGTGAATACAAATCTCAAGAATACAGATATTAGGCAGCAAGTTGCTCTAGGTTAGAACAATTCTTTCCAGACTTAAGTGGAAGTTTATGATTACATTCCGATGGAATGTGCTGCAGTAAGAGGAAACATGACTTGCCTTCTAAAAAGTTCTTTCCTCTGCTCCATCACCCAAGGTCTTCCATAAAATCCTATGGGCAACAAGATTAGAATTATCCAGTTAGATTATGCCTGCTTCATGAAACTTTGTATTACAACTCACCATTTTTTTCTTCTTTTGCTACATTTGTCAAAAAGCTTCCCAAAGCAGAAAGGGAAAGAAAAATAGTTAGCATGAGGAAAGTGTTATAACCTAAAGTGATCTAAATTTTAAATGCAATTATAACTTGTTTTATCTCTTATGATCTAAGGTCTTATAATTTTGGCCACTGAAGCAATTAATTTTCAGAATGCAAACTGTGCTCCTGAGCATATGCCCTTGACAAGTCAAGTCAGCATTTTTACAGCAGCAGACTGAACAGTTATAACCTAACTAAACTACCACACCAAACACCTACAAAATAGATTTGACTTTAAGGTGAACACTGAAAACACTTGAAAATATTTACCAGCTCAAAAATGCTTAACTGGTGGTACAGACTAGGATTTATATAAGCAGAATACATAAACACATATTGCAGAAGTTGATGTGTAATTAAAAAAAATGTGCAAGTGAGTCAACAAAATGCTTAGGATTTTATTTCTTTTCTGTTTAATAGGATCTTTGTCAAAATTAAGTTGCAAAGTGATATTCTACTTTATAATTTCCACATTTTACAAGCTAATACTATGTCTGTGAATAATCATATATAAAAGCATCTACCCAAGTGATTGTAGAGTGTATTGAAAGTCATACAATTCCATGGATATTGCAACTGCTTCTGGCTTTAAATCTAATCTTTCCATTCTAGAAACAATACTTGTTTAAAGCACTCTCAAAGCCCTCATAGTCAACTCACTTAGACCTATGTGCAAACAGTTCAACCACAAGTGGGCACTTCAAAACAAAGCTTCAGCTGGCAGCCCCTGCAAAGACCAGAGACTAAAATAACATGAAATTTAATAAGCTCTTCCTTTCAAACAGCACAGCCACTCAGTGATGAACAACACTACTAACACACAAAGCTCACACGTCCCCATACTACACCAGCTCAAAAGGTAAACTGTATCTTCATTTCCAAAGCTATTCACCCTCGTAAATCTGTAAATATTCACTCTTATTGAGGACACAATCACCATTCTACCTTCAAAAACTCCAAACTGGTACAATTGAAGACATTTTCTATATATTATATTTCAGTTACATGCTAAGTGTACAATGCTCTTTTAAGTAGCTTAAAACAAGAGGCTCAAGTTTAAGAATTATTCTAAGAGTGAGCTCAAACTGCCTGGCACCACAACGTGGCAAAACTGAGCAGCTACTCCTCCTCACAACTGCCCAGTGCAATAGGGAACAGCAACAGAGAGCTGGGAGGCCTGAAAACCTCCCAGTTTACCTCACCCAGAAGGAATTTCTTATTTTCACTATAGTTTCCAAATTCTGACTGATGCTGCGCTGAGGAAACTCAGGAACTCACAAAAGAAGTGAAAGCCTGTGAAACCTAAAGAATTTCCCCTATGCCTCATAACTTCATGACACTTTTGCTTTATTTGTAATACTACTGTTTCAGACCTACAAGCCTAAAGCAGAGCACAGCCTACTATTAAAGAAAAAAAAAAAAAAAAGAAAATCAGTTATCAAAAACTAATTAAATAAGGCTGAACAGAACTGGCTAATCTGCAGCAATACTTCTCCATCTGTCACATTTCTTAGGTTACTGCTGTCACCAGCCAAGTACAATTCTTGGTTCTTTCTCTCTAACTAAAAAAATCGACCTAGTTTTGTATTACTCCCTCAGGACTGTGTGTCAGGTTAATACAAAGTCAAGAGATTAAGCCAAAATACCTCATCCCATTACCACGCTCTCCATCACTAAAAGTCAGGACACCCTAGAGGCAGTGCACCAAAGCTTTGCACTCAGCAATCTCTTAGACCTTATTACTGTGCAAAACAGTGAATTTGGGAAGTGGCACACACTCTTCACACTCTCAGAGTGCACATCCAGTGTTTGGCCAATTGCCCTCTGCCATCTCTACCAAGATCCAAACTCTCCATCTCAGCACTCTAACCTCACCACACCTTAGTCTGTGTTAACCACTACTTTATATTTAAGTATTTATCTACACTTCTGAAGTTAATTCCTGTTTTTCTCTTAACTCTATAATGCCCTTGAGTCACTAACGAGACAAATGTTTTCATTCACTACCATTTACCTCCTTCACCACAAGTTTTTCTGTTGGTGGTGGTTTTTTGTTTGCCTTTTTTCTCAACACTCCCCTATTCCTTTTCTCCCATACACATATTATTGTCAGACTGGCAACTCCTAACCAGTGTTTGACACCTTCTTCAGGCAGAGGCCATTTTCTTGCTTTGTTTTGTGCACAGTACACTCAGGAACACCTGCAACAAAATATATGCTGAGGCAACCAAGGATGTAACTAACATGACAAGAAAATTTATTATGGTATTCTCAGTGGTTCCAACAGAAACCTGGATGAACAAGAGACGTTCCAGGTGTATCAGCAGGAACATGAGAAAACATGTTGCTACAATCTGTGATTTTCTTCACTGTTATGTGTCTCCCAAACCCTTAATTTGGTATCTACCTTCATAGAATGAAGTCCATTAGCAAAAGAAGGGCATTTTTCTCCACACTGATCGTATTCAAGCACTACCAATTCACCTCTCATGGTCATATTTACAGAACCTGAACGATTTTTTAAAAAGATACAAACAGAAAACAGTCTGCAAAGCAGTGCAGATACTGACTTTGATTAACTGCCTGTTCCCCTCTCCATTCCATCTGCTAATAATTTTGTTTTCCTACTGGAAAATCATTATTGGTACGGGAAATAAACAATTTAAAACCAACCGTTATGCTGGGAATAAACCATTTTTCCTGCTGACTTTCAACCACCTACCTTAACTGACCTGTCAGAAATGCATTACTGAGAACTACAAAAAGTCCCTTTATTCTGCAGTTCAAGAATAATTTAAATATTTTAATGGTGCAACTATGCTACAAGACAGAGGATTATTCTACAACTAAAATGATACTATAAAATATGTTAGAGAACAAGGTGCATTTAATATGAATTACTGAGCAAAAGTCCACGAAATCACCTATTTCCTACTCAGGACTGAACGTGAGCCTCTGGAGCTCAGGAAGAGCACGCACAGCTGAGATAATCGCGCGGTAGCTCTGCTCTCGCACTTCCCCCTTTGGACACGTACGAGCAAGCGAGGCGCAGCACGGCCTCAGCCTCCGGGAAGAACCACGGACGCGCTGGGTGCCGGGCCTGCCCCCGCCCCGCCGCACAGCTGCCATCAAAGGGCGCTCCCCGCTCCGCCACCAGCCCCGGGGGCAGAAGCCCCGCCCGGGAGCCGCGGCTCCTCCCCACCCTGGCGGAGTCCCGGCCAAGAGCCGCACGCCGCCTCCCCGCCGAGCGGGCTCCTCCGGGCGGGGGAGGAGACGGCAAAGCGAAGCCAGCTGGGACCAGCCCACCCCCCGTCTCCCGCGGATACCGACCCCCCCGTACGCCCTGTGTCCCAGGGGAGACCCCCTCTGAAAGCTCTCACCTTCGACGACTCCGCAGAGGAAGCGGCGGGAGCCCAGCGCGGTCTCCGTCTCGGTGTCGGTCTCCTCGCCCCCCGGGACCGGCCCTGCCGCGGCGCCCGGCGGTTCTAAGGGGGCACCGGGCACCCCGGCCGGGTTGGGACTGCCTTGGGGCTCCTCCAGCGCCGCCTGCCCCTCCTTCTGCACCATTCTGCCGCCCGCCGCCAGCGCCGCGGCTCGCTGGGCCGGGCCGAGCCGAGCCGGGTCCCTGCCGTCCCCGCTCCGCGGCCCCTTTGTCTCCGCCGCTCCGGGGCCGCCGCCGCCGCTTCCTGTTTACGGGGCGCTGCGCCTGCGCGGGGAACCGGCCCCAACCGGTCCGCGCCGCTCCGCCCGCAGCCGCCCCGCTCCGCGGGACCGCCGCGGGGGCAGGGGAAGCGTGTGCCTCGGCGGGAAGGGAGCGAGGGACGCGGGCGGTCGGGACGGCGTCGGTGGAGCGGGAACAACGGGCTGGGGCGCGGGAGGCTCCTCAGGGAATGAGGCGGGCGGGCGGCGCGCGCGGTCTGCGCAGGCGCGGGGCGCGGGAGGGCGCGCACTGCGCGTGCTCGGCGGGGCGGGCCGCGGGAGGGGCGAGGCCGCGGCCGCCTCAGGGCGCTTGCGCGGGGCGGCAGCGCGCGCCCACGGCGCACGCGCGAGGGGCCGCAGGGACGGAGGGGGAAGCGGCAGTGGGATAGCACGCATGCGCACTGGGGTTTGTGTAGGGAAGCGGCGCGGAGGGGGGAAGGAGGGTGGGGAGGGAAGTGTTTACCTCCGCTCCGCGCCTGCGCCTCGCGGCGCAGCGCCCCGGCGGGAGTGCGCCTGCGCGGGAGCGAAGGGCGCGCGGGCTCCCGTGAGACGTGCCCTACTTCTCGCGCTGCCGCGCAAGCGCAGTAGGGCCCGCCAGGGACAGCGAGCGGCTGAGGGGGGATGGCTGCGACTCTCACGGCACGGCACGGCACGGGCGATGGCACCCCTGGAGGTGTGTCCGTGCCTGGAAGAGGCCACGGGAATGCTGAAGGTGGGACGGTATCAGTAGATCACAGGAGGGCTCTGAGGTCACACAGCGTCTCTCCTGCTGCAGCCGCAGGGGAGCACCCCAGGGCTGAGGTGGCCTCTCTTGTGCCTGTGGGGAAATTCCGGCAAGGCGATCCTGCCGGCCTTCCCAGCGCTGAGGAGGCTGCAGCAGGTGCCAGCCGGCAAGGAACAAGTTAATAAAGAGCTGCCGCAAACCCCAGCTGGCGAGGAAGGGCTGGAGAAGGCCTGCAGACATCAGGGCAGACACCTCACGTTTCAGCCACGTTTCCACTCATTCCCACTGACAGCAGCTCGGGCATGACAGAAACCGAAGGCGGCTCCGTTTCCGGCACCGGCAATGAGCCTTGGCCAAGGGGCATCTCTAGTTACCACCATCAGCGGGCCAAAGCTTTCAAGGAGCAAAAATAGAAATTGTATAGATACCCTAAATAGGAACCAGCTAAATTGTATTGACACACGAGCAGACTGTACTGAAGGGTTAGAGAGGAGAAATGCACAGAATCTGGGTGGAGAACACACACGGCTTTCACACACCTCCAGAGCTTGGTGGTGACCACAGGGTCACAAAAGACCGTGAAGGGGTGCTCATATCTCTGATCATGGCAAAATAAGCCTACAGTAATAGTTCTTCTAGTGTTGCAATCTCATCCTTTTACAAAATGCTTGTGTTTCTAGGCAGTGTTCAGGGTGCTGCAGTGAATCACTGCCCCAGGCTGCATCAGCTGCCTCATCCAGTTGCTCAGCTGTTTTACCACATAGCTACTAGTAGCTTTTCCTCTGAAAGCTGGGAAAAACTTGCCCTTTTCCAAGGATCCATCAACTCTTCTCTCTGTTCTCATCATAAACCAAATGATTTGGCTGTCCACCCTTAAATGCCACCTCCTACTAACAAAGGTTATCCAAGCCCTGGCTCACACGGCAGCTTCTCATGGCAAGCTGAAGGCACACCTAAAGGATCCAGGCCTCCCTGCCCTCAGGCCCTTCCTGAGGGCCCCTTTTGGGTAGAGCTAAACAGATTATTTTTGACTCCCAGCTCTCCCACCCCCATTTCAAAAGCTACACTCCCTGTACAAATCTTTTCCCACTTGGTGTGAAAAGGCTGCGGCAGCATTCGAAGGCTGAGCCCCCCAGTGCTGTTTTTCCCGATATCACCTCAGCCTCTTTCCTGCCTTTCCCCCTGGGGACAAGGACCCAAGGTGTCCCAGTGGCTCACAGCATCCCTGTGCCACAAGAGGGCACATCAAGCCCTTGGATGTCATTGCCCGAAATAGCAACCAGCCGAGCAGAGCTCAGGGGATAGGATATACCGGGGAAAGTGGGTTAGAGGGGAAAACGTGCTCAGGCCCATTCATACTGCCATACACAGCCCTGGGTGATGGCCAGCAGCCCAAAAGGGTCCCTGGAGAGTCAGAGGCTTTGGAAAGATCAGACTTGCTGCTTACCCACTCCCACAATGGTAATTCCCCCCACAGCCAAAGCCTGTCCTTTTAAGGCTCTGTTTGGTCTCCAGGCAGCTCTTTGCATTGAGCTTTCAGTTCCTGGACCCCAGTCTATAGAATGCTGGACCATTGTGCTGTCCCACATCAGGTCCACTGCTCTCTTGTTCTGCTACTTTTTTACTTACATGACTATTTACTTAATTTTTCCCAGTTTTCAATGATGGATTTTCCAACAGCCAGTAATTGCCATAAGAAAACCTCTTCCCAATCCATACCTACCTCCTCAAGGTGGCAGGAAACCATGTTCCTGTTAGCTCAGCCTTAAATGCCACATCCTAACAAGAGCCACCTGGTCCCAGGCTTGGGTTCACCCAGCAGCATCTGTGGCAAGCTGAAAGCACACCTGGCAGCCTGGCTGCTGAAATGTGACACACTTGATGCAAGAGCTTTTTAGCCTTAACACCTCCAACCTCTGAGCAAGAGAAAAATCTGTATTTACAGGACCACTGACAGCATGGCTAAGCTCAGGGTGCACCCTGTCCCTCATGCAACCTCCCAGAGCACCCATGCACAGCACCCCAAAAAAGATACCAGCCCTCTGCAGAGACCCCTCATTTTTCCTGCCCTCCCATCCCAGGCAGCTGGCAGATGCAAAGACAGAACAGTAGTGTGCATAGCGATTGTGGTTAGATTTTATTGGTTTTTTGTTGGTTTTTCTTTTCTTTTTTTTTTTTTTTTTTTTTTTTTTTTTAACTCATATAATTGTTATAATACAAAATATACAGACTGGAGATGCCAAGCAGGTTGTGGGTCACCATGCCCCGGGGCAGGGGGTCACACCATGCGACCTACAGCGTGAGGGGGGAGGCGGCAGGTGCTCCACATGGCAGCGAACAATGGGTACCCCAGAGAGCTGGGAGGAGGGAGAACAGGGCCAAGAGGTGGAGGGGTAAGGCCCTCCCACCCTTAGGAGAAGGCAAGTGGGAGCTCAGCCCCACAGCAAACCTGGGAACAGGTCTGTGAGATGAACAGTGTGTTGAATGAACCTAAAAAACACATCATGTCTGCGAGATAAATAACATGTCAAACGAGCCTAAAAAAATGTGATATCTGCAAGGGCTGGGACAGGGATGGTCCCCCTGGGAAGCAGCCCCATAGCTTTGGCTCAGAGCCCCAGGGGTTAAATTCTAATGTCTCCAACCCCAGGGCCTCAGCTTGGGTCTGGCCCAGCGTGGGTGCTGATCCCAGACAGCGCAGCTCAGGCCAGCCCAAACCACCCCTGGCCAAGGATACAGAGAGTGGAGCCACAGTCAGGGCTGCCAGGTCTGGGTACATTCCCAGTGCCTGTGAGGGGCTTCTGGAGTTGGCATGGGATCATTAGCCCATGGGCATCACTCTCCCAGCTATGACTTGGAGTGGTACGTGGGCAGGACAGGCCTGTCTGCACACACCCATCTGCAAGGAGCTGGTGGTGACAAAAACACCCAAGGTCCCCATCCCCAAGGTCCCCAGGCAGGCTCTCACACGGCCGTGCTGGAAAAAGGAGAAAAGTCCCCTGCCCCAAGGTGACCCTCCAGCCTGCCAGCAGCATGGCAGTGACTCCTGTCTAACCCCAGCCTCGACTTTGTCCTCCAGGAGCTGCCAGCTCAGCCATGTCACCAGCACAGGGCTATCCTGTGGGGACACCCCTCTGCCTCATTGCTCATTCCCCCATTCCCAGGGCACCAGGTGGGCTGGGATGGGCCAGGGCACAGGAGCAGGGCAAGGTCAGCAGCAAGTGATGCCAGGCTGTGAGCCCTATGGGGCCAGAATGGCCACCAGACACCAGCCCATCTCGCTCTTCCACACGTCCCTGTACCCTGGCTGTCACATCCTCAGGAAGGGTTGGAAAGGGTGTCTCTCCACTGGAGCCTCAAAGTGGATCCCTGGGGTCCCCATGTGCCAGCACCCCAAACCTGAGGGACAGAGGCTGAGGATGCAGCTCTCCCAGCCCTGCATCGTCCATCCTGGGGGGACAAGTGCCACAAGTCACTCGGAGTCCCTTTAGCCTCCACTCTGCCCCTGTCAGGAAGAGCCTCGTATTCTAACCAAGATCCCTGGGATCAGGGGATGCTCCCCATGGCTCACACAGCAATGACCCCCAGGGCTGGTGTGGCTGCCTTCTCCAGGCACGGCCCCTCTGCCCACCCACTGGCCCAGGACAGGGACAGTGCCCAGTGGCTCACAGTGGACACACCAGACATCTTCCCACAGCAAGGCACAGCCAGGGCAGGGGAGGAAGCCGAGGCACTGGCTGTGCCCACTGCAAGACTTTATTGGTTTCTAGACAGCATTGCTGGAGGATTTGGGCTGGAGCTGGGACTGGGGGCTCCTGGGGCTGGGGAGGATCAGGGTAGGCAAGGTGTGGCTGCACAGGGTGGTGTGCACAGGGAAAACCTCTACTGCAGCCTAAGGATGCATCTTTTCCACCGGGATTGGGTGCAGGGAGGTCCATCCAGGTGAAATTCTCATCCTTTGCCTGCCATGCCCATGCTCCAACATCTGGGAGCACCTGCTTGGGATTCCCCGAGGAAAGCAGAGCTGGGCCAGGGGAAAGGGAAGATCTCTGTACCGACTGCATCCCAGGGAAGGAAGGCCCCGTTCCATGGAGGTGTCTGTGCAGCCGGAGTAGGGGAGTCTCAAAGGAAAAGTCAAGAGAGAGAAGAAGGTTCTGGGCCCAGTGTCAGGAGAGCTCATCTGGAGGCAGGTCTAGGCAGGGAGCTAAATCACGCTGTCGAAGAGCTGCATGGATCGCATGATGTTCTCATCCTGTCAGGAGCAGGTGGGAAGCAGGCAAGTTGGGCACAGAACAGCAATCTGGGCAGCTCCCCCAAACCTGGCTTTACCCTCATGGCAGCTCTGGCACATGAGACAAGAGCCCCAGGGATTACAGAGCCCTACTGGGATCCATGGCTCTCCTCATCTGTACAAGGATACTGGCATGGGTACAGTTCCCAAAGGAGAGCTCCAGCCCTGCCCCTGGGAGCCCTGGCTTCACTCCCTCTCTGCAGGAAGGAAGCAGGAGGGACAAAGGTCCCCAAGGAAGAGGGTGGTTACCTAGCTCAGAGAAGAGTTGCTGGTGACTTTACCTTCTGGCAGGACTCCAGGAACTCCTCGATTGTCACCACACCATCCTTATTCCGGTCCATTTTCTGCAGACAAGCACAGCACAGGGAGCATAGCAGGGACAGCCTCAGCCCTAGGGAGAACCTGGTACCCCCTGCCCAGGTCCCACAGGGGCTGGACACAGTGCACCCCTGGCCCCAGGCATGCTCAAGCACCAACAGGACCAGCACAGCCCTGCTTCCTCCCCAGAGTGGGGTGTTTTCTACTGCACCCACTGCAGCTCTGTGCTGGAGCTCTGCTTCCCCAGTGCTCCTGCTTCCTGAGGATGTACCCAGCTCACCTGGAAGAAGTTCTCCACATGCTCCCGGGGTGCTTCCTCCCTCATGGCCGGGTAGGTGTATTTGCCCATCATGTCGTAGATGGACTTCATGATGTCCAGCATTTCCTGATAGGAAGGGGAGCAGGGTTGCAGTGTCAACACAGGGCTCTGCCTCCACCTGGTCCCCAACCCACACCTTTTTCTTGATGCTCCTGAAGGACCTGTGGGGTGCTCAAATGTGTTTCTGCTGGCTCTTTGCACAGTGTGGGGCCATGTGTGCACGTGTATGTGCGACGGAGCCCCAAAGCTGCACACCACTCATCCACCTCCATCCCAGTGTCACACCAATGCTGTCCCTGCCAGGTGCAGACTTGCACTGGCCCCAGGGACCAGTCTGGACCCCCATCCCACCTCTTTGGTGATGCAGCCATCTTTGTTCAGGTCATAGAGGTTGAAGGCCCAGTTCAGGCGATCATCAATGGTGCCCCGCAGGATGGTGGACAGCCCAGACACAAAGTCCTGCAAGGATGGACAAGGCAGGCAAATGGGAGTTAGAGCCACAAAGGGCCTCAGAGACACAGGATACAGCCCTGCTCGATTCTCCTGCAGAGAGGAACTCAGGCCCAAAGCTGATATGCCCTGGGGCTGGGCTGACAAGGCGAAATGTTTGGTATCAAAAAGAGTTGGGGGAGAAAAAATTGCTTAACACTGTACATTTCCCACACTACTCCCTTGGGTCACAGCAACCAAGAGGACAATGTGTTCAGTCTTGTGTGAACAAGACCCAGCCATGGCTGTGTCTGCCAGTCTGGATCCCTACACAACCTTACCCAGAAAATACAGAAAGCCCCTTTTTTTTGCTTTGCATTAGTTTCTGTTGCCTCTGGGAATTTAATAAACTCCACTAGGCCTGCCAACTCTTCATCCATCTGCAATAACACTGCTGACCCCAGTCCATGGTCCCTGGAAGGCTGTGCTCCTTGCCCTACTGCACCCCATCGCCCCCTCCCTGGCCACAGCTCACCTCAAAGCTGACGGAGCCGTCGTGGTCGGTGTCGAAGGCGTTGAAGAGGAAGGTGGCGTAGGTGCTGGAGTCTGCAGGGAGGCAGACAGCATAAGGGGGTGCTGGGTGACCCTCTGCCCTGCAGAGGCACCCATGTGTATGGGGACAGGGATGGGGATGGGCACTCACCTCCTTGAGGGAAGAACTGTGAATAGATCTGCTTGAAGTTTTCTTCATTGACAATGCCACTTGGGCACTCCTGCCAGGGCAAGGTCACAGTGTCACTTCCACATTGCAAAAAGGGCTGAGCACCCCCTAAAAACCTGTGTCTGCCTTGCCTTGCCCTCCAGCCCTATGCACCTGGTGAGGTGGCTAGAAAAGCTGCTTAGAGCATCTCCCTGATTTTTTGGGCTGCACCCCTTGCTAGAGGGGCTCTGAATCCCAGGCACCCAGGAAGGGGCTCTGTGCACCCAAGGAAACAGCACAGGATCAGGTAAGATCAGGCTGTAGCCTCATGTATACTTTAACCCCAAAAACTTTCACAACCCCAAAAACTTTCACACACAAAGCACTACCCCGAGGTGGACATGGCAGCAGAGGGGGGGGGGCTATCAAAGCTGGTCAAGGAGTACTCACATTCTTGAAGCCTCGGTACAGGACCTGCAGCTCTTTGCGGGTGAACTTGGTCTGCTCCTGGAGCTGCTCCAGCCCCTCGGGGCGGTGGCAGACGGTGGAGAGCTCAAACTCATCCTCAATACTGTCTGCAAGGAACCCAGGGGAAGAGAGGGTGGCTGAGGCCAGCACTGTCCTGCCCTATCTTGTCATGCCAGGGGGCAGAGAGACATCTTGCACAGCACACACTGTCCTCTCACACCTGCCCAGGTTGACACATTTTTGGGGTGCTCTGCTCAGCCAGAGCTGGGTCTATGCCAGAAGAGGACACTCAGAGACACCCTGGGTTCAGACCAGGGACTGACATTGGCAACAACCCCCCTCCAGTACAGCCCAGCTTGGGCACAAAAGAGGTGTGAAAACGCCCCAGTGCTGAAACCCTCCCTGCCTGCCCTTCTCCTCCCACCAGCACAGGCATCTGCCCAGTGGAGTTCAGACCCTTGATGTCCTGCAGCACCAGGGCTCACATCCAGCAGGAGAGTTGCCCCTCAGAACCCCCAGCCCCAAATGCCACCCCCGCCCCAGCCTTTCCAGATTCTTTTCTACCCACTGTGCTCCCACCTTCCTTGGCGGCTTCTCTCCATCACCTGCCAAGCTGCACAACCCCTGCCTGCAGCACCAGCACCCCGAGACCCCACTCAGCCAAGGGGGGCACACAGCAGGTACTCCCTCTTCGTGGGACGGCTCAGACCCTGCCCCTCCATACTCACCTTCTCCCGGGGGGATTGGCTTGCACCGTGGAGGTGGGAGAGATCCTGACCGGGGGCTTGGACTCTCCTAGGAGCCAAGCACTCCCAGTACAGGGGGTTAAGGGACTCTGCACTCACTCCCTGCTCAGCCTCTCTCATCACCCCATCACACCTCCATCTGCAGACCAACCCTCAGCTTAGAGAAACAGCTCCCCACCCCTCAGACCAGTGCCGGGAGGGCCCTGCTCCCTGAGCCAGCTCCCAAGCGGTCCTTGCCGCTGTGCATCCCGTGGGAGCTGCTCCAGGGAGACGAGCAGGGAGAAAACCAGCCTGTGAGCAGGTAACGACAGAGGTGGGTGCAGAGCCCATGGGATCGGACCCCTCCGGGGCAGGGCTGATCCTGACAGCCAGGGCAGGGGAGAGGTGGAGGCGTCCCCTTCCCGCAGGCAGGGCCAGGGCGGAGAGCAGGCAGCAGCACCGCCGGGGACACACACACAAAAAGGCAAGAAGAAGCACTTGCTTTCACTGAGCGAGGGGATGGATTTGGGCCGGCAGCAGGGCAGCAGTTTGAGGAATCGCTGCTTCAGCGCTTTTTTAGTTTGGACTGGCGGGTTGCCTGGAAGAAAGAAGGAGTCACCAAGCAGAAGAATTAACACAGCATCAGCCCCCGGTCCCGACGGGCAGCAGGGTTGGGCACCCGGCGCGGGGTGATCTGAGCAAAGGCAGCACATGCAGTGTGAGGCTGGAGGAGCAGGAAGGCAAAACCCAGCCCAGGCTCTGGTCGACCTTCCTGCTCAGTCCCAGGACAAACCCAGCACTGGAGTATCCATCCTGCAGAAGGATGAGGACAACCCTGCTAGGCTACCCACACCCAGCGCTTTTGTACACCCCCATCAAATCAGGGTGCCCTGGAGACTTCCAGGAGCCCAGAGAGTCAGGAAATGGCAGGGCCAGACTCTGTCCTTTAGCCTTGGGGACAATTACCCGCGCCCTGGGGACCCTCTCGAGAGGCTCTGCAGGGAGGCAAGGTAGAATTAAGTCCAAGAAGCAGCCTGTGGCAGACAAGGGCATTGCATCCTCGCTGAGCTCGGGCTGGGTTTGATCCTGCTGGCACCCAAGGGCTGAAGGCAAAGCATGCACCAGACCCCCCATGCAGCCCAGACTGCAGAATGCACCCCCACCCCAGTGCAACACTGGGATCTGAGCCCAGGGAGCTGCTTTGAGACAGCCAGAAGGGGAATGGGGCTTTGTCTTGGCCAGGCTACAGGGCTGGCTGAGGGACTCCCCACGCCAGCCTGGCCCATGGCCACTGCATCCAAGTCACCCTGCATTAACAGTAGGTCCCCTCACTGTACTGACCCCACTGCCACCCCCTGCTCCCCCATTTGGACCCCAGTGGGTTCACCCAGCCCCATCTCTCCCAGCTGGTGTTGCCCCATGGCTGCAGACCCCCTTCCCTCCCTTCCCACAGTGCCTCAAGCCAGCAAACTCAGCGCAGGACTAATGCTGCAGGTGGGGAAAGGAGGAGGAGGAGGAGGGGATGAAGGTCATGCTGGAGTCCTGCCTCTAAGGGGAGGCAGATACCAGCATGGGGACAAATGGGACAAAAGGTGCAAAGTCCCTTTCGGGCTCTGGTTTGTCACTGCTCCAAGCATCCTGTACATCTGCAAGCAGCAGATCACAACACCTACACATCCTGACCTCTGGTTTTGGGGCTGTTTCTCTAGGGGTCTAGCAAATGCTGTCAGAGAAGCCCCTTCTCAGCCTTGTGGGACTAAGCTGAGCCCCAGATGCCAGGAAAATGGTGTTGCATGGTAGCCAGCTCCAAGACAGAGACATGGGTCTGCATCCAGCAGCCACTTCTAGGCGGGCTGGCCCCAAAGTGCCCACAATCAGAACCTGGCACCCTCTGAGCTCACACCAAGGCAGCTCCATCATTCTAGGGGATGGAGAATAGCTCCAGGAGGTCATGGATCCAGCAGGACATCACAAAAAGCCACTCAAAGAGGGCAAATTCTCCCCAGGGATGTGTCATCCCCACCAGGGTGACAGCGAGCTGCAAACCTATAGGGATGAACCAACACCCCCTGGCATTTGTCAGGGGGTGACAGGGGCAAGGGTGAGGACCAGGACCTTGGCACTGATAGAACAGCACAAACTGGCTCCTGTCTGCTCCAGGGTTTGCAGGCAGGTGAGGAAAGAGGACTTTTCTTTCCTGGAAGTGGGTACCAGTTGTACATAAACCATGATTTTGTCCCAGCTACCCTTCCAGGGCCTTAATTTGCAGAGGGAAAGGGAAATTGCACCTTTCAGCCTTCCAAGGATGCTCTGGGGCCAGGTCCCTCCAGCAGAGCTGAGCTGTGGGACAGACCTGACAGGCAGAAGTATCCCCTTTGCTGAGAGGGAAGGGACAGGGTGGGCAGAGCAACACCCAATGCCAGGGTGAGGCACCCAGGAGGGAGCAGGGCAGGAGGGAAACCACACAGCGAGAGAGATGCAACAGAGAGTAAACTGTGGTTGGACTCACAGGGGCAGCAGGTATAGGCACGTGCAGTAGGTCAGGTCGGGTGCAAGTTACACTTTAGTTTGTTATAAAGAAGGAAAAAGAAAAAAATAAAGAACATGGGCGTTTTCTCAAGGAGGAAACCAAAGGGGGCCCAATTCCAGGGTCCCCAGGGCAGGGGGGGAGCACATTCAGCACATGCAGCTTAACAACAGGAGAGGGGTGACCAGGACTGGGGTTTTGCTGTCCTGGCTTTAGTGAACACAAGGGCTCTGCTGAGTAGGACACACCACCCTCCGTCTGTCCCCAGCATCCAAACCACAAGCAAGTCTGGGAGCTGCTCCTTGCTGGGAAACAGCTCTGCCCAAAGATGAGGAGCAGAGCGCAGCCATGTGCTGCCACTCTGGACACAAGGGACACTGCAGCACGAAGCCCTGTCCTTGCCAGCGACAGCTCCTTCTCCACCCTCCTGCAAGGGCCATCCAGCGGCCGGCACAGAGCAGCAGGGGCTGGCAGTGCTTTGTCTGCGGCGGGGCGGCGGCCGCGTTAAGTGGCTTGTCGCTTCCCAGGCATCGCTCTGCAGCTCGGCGGCTTCAAAACACACACACACAAGCCGACACTCCATCCTTGAGTAGCACCAGAAGGGGAAGGGATTTCCCAACCCCGCCTCCATACGCTGTTGAAATGAATCCCAAAGCCTGGCTCTACAGTGGGTAGATTCCTGCCCCCAGCAATGATTGCCATCAGGATGGCCACAGACCACTTTGTATCAAGCCACCAGCAGCTGATGTGTCCTTGGAGGCTGGATCCAGCCAGTGGCACCATGCTGAGGGTTACCCAGTGCTGGGCTGATGCTCCCTTCCCATGGAGGACCCAAGAGGACAAGCAGGAGACAGAGTCAGTCAGGTGCATAACAATGTCCCTGCCTTCCCAGAGAGCCACAGCCACAGTGCCCTTCCAGTGAGAGCTGGGTGGAGAGACCAACCCACCCCTCCCATAGCACCCTCCTGCTAGAATACACCCTCAATAACAAACCAACAGGCAGTGCCAAAACTTCCCCATCATTCTCAGTAACCTGTCAATAAATACATGTTCATAATGGGTGGAAAATGTGCATCCCACAAGATGGGACACTCCCCAGTGTCCCCAGCCCCAGCACCATTCCAGGAGGGGAGCAGAGCACCAGCAGCCCACCAGTCATGCGGCATCACAGCTCCTGCTTGGCCCCGTGGGCAACACTGGGGCAGCTGGCAAGGCAGGAGGAGCTGCTATCCCAGGCTGATCTGAACCCAGCTGCCCCTATAAAACCTGTGGCTGACAATCACCCCCATGCAGGGCTCAGCCACAGCCTCGGGCAGTGCCATCGGCCACAGCTCTCTGGGGGCTGCAATGAGCTCAGCCCGAGGAAGAGTGAGTCTCCCCTGGAGAGGTCAGGATGTGTCCCACCAACAGCAGCTATGCAAATGACCCTCATCAGTCAGCAATGCAGAGCCAAGTGTAGCAAAGGTGCCAGACAGTCATCCATCAGAGGAATGAAATCACAGTTGGCATCTCCCAGGGCCAAAGAGTCCCTGTCCTGGGGGTGGGACAGAGCTGGGAGCAGCAAAGCTGCCAAGCAAGCTGCAGTTTGTGGGACAGCAAAGGCTCAGGACCAGGATATTCTCTGGTGCCAGAGGGAGAAACAGCTGCACAACCCTTATGCTGAGCAGTCCCCAGGGGGGTGCTGGCCATGGGCCAGAACGGGCCACAGAGTCAAGTGGGGCTGGCAGCACTGCTGTTCCCACTGCCATCCCCAGCCTGTGGCAGTGCTCCCAGAGAGCCTGGCTGTGCCCAAAGGAGATGCTACAGAATAATAATTTCTTCAGACCACACCATGCACAAAATGTTGTGAGCAGGGAATGGGACAGGATACACATCCCAAGAGACAGTGGAGCTCAGGGGCTCCCCAAATGGAGCAGACAAAGCTGCAGGACTGGGACAGCATCACCCTGCTGCAAACCCACACACAGGGACACATCCTGCCCCCACCAGCACCTCCTCTGGCAGCAGGAACCAGCACATCCAAACTGCCAGAGGAGCTACCCAAAAAATGCCCCAGTGGAGCAGCAGCTCCTCTTGGCTGCAAGCAATGTGTTCCACAAGAGAGCTGGGGTTCTGCATTTCCATCATCCAGATGCCATCCATACCCTCCACAGTAGCCACAGGGACAAAAAGTGGATGTGCTTCAGCCACACACCGGGCAGCTCAGGGACATCCTCCATCAGAAGGAGGTTGAAAGCACCTCCAGAGCACAGCGCCCTCCTCTTCTCCCCTCTCTCTGCTCTACTATTAGTTGCTCCTCTGATCACTCCTGGCCGCACATCTCCCATTCTGAAATCTGGCTACCCAAGGGGATGTGATCTGCAGTCCTTTCATTTCACAGCATCCCCAGTGCCAGCAAGGATGCAAAGGGGGTGGAGGCAAAAAACCACATTCATGCAAAGTCTATTGGCAGCCCTTGTCTGAGCTGGGACTGTCTGTGGCACCGTCGAGCCAGAGGAAACAAGGCATCAGCACCATGCAGCTCTCTGCACTCCCACCCTCTCCAGGCACAACCAACAGGTGATGTATCCATTGCTCTGACATATTTTGGGTTCCTCTTCTTTGGCCACATCCAGCCCTGTCCTCAGTACCCACTTGCCAATCCAGGAAGCCAACACCCAAAGCATCCTCTTCCTTCTCCAGCTCTGGCACAGCTCCACAGGGAGGGCAAAGGGGCTCTCAGATATTTTCCCATGTTTTCCCCATAGCCACCAATTCCTGCAGCAGTGAGAAAGCTTTGCCCTGCATGGTGCTGCACCTCACATTCATGGCTCTTTTCTCCCAGTTCACAATTATCTCTTCAGCCCCAGCTACCTGCAGTGTTTTCCCCCATCATCTGACAAAGCCCAGCCCTCTGCATCCTATTGTCCTGAGACTCCAATAGCCCAGACAGTCTCCATCCCCCAGCACCCCACATGTCGCTGCACCCCAGTGCCTCAAGACACAGATATCCCCCACCCTGAAGCTCCCAGACATCTTAAATTTCTAGCATCCTGCACCCAACACCACACATTCCAATGTACACAAATATTCCCACCCAATATCCTAACACTCTGAAACACCCCCAGACACCCTCACTTCCCCAGTTCCCAACACCCTTTGCTGGAGTGCTGCCAGAAACCCCAATGCTCCCCCCAGCAAAAAAAAAAAAAAAAAGTAAACCACACTAAGCCTTCAGAAACTCCCCTAAGCACCCTGCAGTCCTTGGAATAGGAGGAGCACCTCCACCACCACATCCCCATCTCCTTGCAACCCCATCCCCATCCCTGTCCCCATCCCACCTCCCCTGGTCAGGTCGATGATGCCCAGAGCATGGAGTATCTTGAGGCTGGAGCAGAGCAGCAGGATGATGCCCACGGTTTGCAGCCCCTGCAGGTCCCAGGGTGCCTCAGCAAGCGCCATCCCCAGACACACAGCCCCAGCCGGCAGCTGCTCTGGCAGCAACAGACCCAGCAACGCAGCAGAGGGGAGGGCAGGGGAGGAGAGACCTGTCTTGGCCCTCCCTCTTCCTGCCCTGGCACCCTCTGGGGTCCCCCGGGGCACTCAGGCTGCAGAGAAGCTGAGCCCAAGGGACTTAGGGGTCAGCTCTCCTGCAGGGCACCCCTGCACTACACAGCCTGGCACAGGAACCTGCAAAGGGGTGCACAATGGGCACCAGTGGGCGCATGGACGTGGAGGAGGCTCAGCCACACTGACTTCCACCCCAACAGCAGCTCGTGGTGGCACTGGAGCTGAGCAGCCTGCAGGGACCCTCGAGTTCATCACACACTACTGGGATACTGCTGTCACCAGCCCGGGGAGCAGCTCCGCCTAGGAAATCCCCTCTGCCCCATCACAAACCACCAAACCTTCCCCCCAACAGTGTCCCCGCCTTGCATGGCACAAGTTCCCTGCCTTGGAGCTCAGCCTTGTCCACTGATCACCTCCACAGACATCTGCAACCCTCATCTCCTCCCTCTTCTTCTGCATCTCTGCACCAGCAAGTCAGTCACAGCCACAGCTGCGGCTGCCAGCCCGGGGTAGGGGTAGGCTGCTTGCTGCTGGAGAGAAATGTACTCCATAGGGTGAAAATGTGCCCCAAAGGGTGTACATGTGCCCCACAGGGTGCTGCCTGGAGGGAGGGCAGCACGTCAGGGACAGCCAGGGTGGGTGTTCCCCACAGCCCACCCAGCGTCCTGCTTGGAGGGCAGCAGGAGAGACTCCAGCCTGGCAGCAGGGGTTATCAGAAAGCGGCTTTCAGCTGTCTGTGCATCTCTCACCTAACAGCTGCTTCTGATGTGGCCACCTCCTGCCCCAGGGCAGGCACCCATGGGGGAATGAGACATTCTCCTGTATCCCTGGCAGGGGATGCTGTAGCCAAGCATGGATGGCACATCTGACATCATGATATCAGCACTCCATGATATCAGCACTGTCATGGACTCCACACTCCCTAGAGCCCAGTCCAGGCCACTTCTCTTCCCACCTGTGCCCAGTCCCGGGGTCTAATCCTGCCCCTCACAGGGGAGAGGTGAAGGACATCCCAATGAGTTCCCACAGCACCCTGCAGCCCAACACAACCTTGTGCTAGAGAGTCACAGCCTCTCCCACTGGACATGAAGGCTTCACCCTCCACCAACAGAGCAGGACTATAAAGAAGGGCAGTCTATTCTAGGCTCCTTTGCTCTCTACATTTCTTGATTTTTCTCACCTCCCTGTGGCCAAGTGATCTCTGGCCCCTCTGTCTGTTGGCTCAGAGCCCATCCCAGGATGGAGTGGGGGCCCTTTCCCATGTCCAGCTGGATCTCCTTTTTCCCCTCTCCAGGCACATCAGCAACAGTAAGAGCAAATCAGGCCAGAGGGAATTGGGAAGGAAGCAATGTGAAAAGTGATTAACACAAGGCCGGAGGGGGAAGAGATTCAACAAGCTAATTAGGTCTGGCTGGGCTGAGCAGGACATGTCACCACGCAGCAGCAGAGGCACAGGGTGCACTACAGGTACTGTGGACCTTGGGGAGCTCAGGGCTGCTGGGAGAGCCAACACTGCCCAGCCCAGAGCCAGTGACAAACCTGCTAGCCTAGGGAAAGGCAAGGGTTAAATCCAGTGCAGATGGGGGAATGTCTGTTGCAGCCCAGCCCAGGGAACCCCAAACTTGCATCTGGAGCTGCATCCAGCTATCCTAGGCTGGATTTCAATGCTCCAAGATCTACTGCCCTGCATCAAGCTCACTCTGACCTCTGGGTCTGTCAGACCCACTAGGCTGGATGACACCCTGAGCCCAGGGACCAAAGCATCACACCCCAAAGGGCCACTCCCTCCTGCAGCCACGACACAGCACTCCTGCCAAAGAGGTTCCTGGAAAGCAGGAGGAACCAGGGCCTGGCACAGGACTTTGCTCTCTCCAGCACCTTGGGGACGCTTCCTTTCTCCCTCATCCTGAGGCAGGCATGAGGAGGGGTCCATTCTGCTCACTGCCACCACCCTCTGCCTGGCACCTTTCAGAGTGGTGCTGGCATCCAGGCATGCTGCTGCTCCCTCCTATTTCTCCCACATTCGGGAAGGGTTTGGCACCCTCCCAGCCCTGCTTCTCTCTCCCTGTCCTGAGCTGTACAGCAGCAGCAGACCCCAGGGAAGGCAGAGGCCAGCACACCCTATGCTGGGGGCTCTCCAAGACACCCCCAGTCCTGCCTGTCCCCCAGCACGTACCCTGAAGAGCCAAGGCAGCAACAGCCCTGGGCGGGCACCAATTATCCTGCCGACAGCAATCTGCCACTTCATTCAATATTAATCTGTGGCTGGGCTACGCGGGTGGCGCTCCCGCCTCCTCCCTCCCGCCATCCCTCCTCCCAGCCGGGACCGATTGCTCTGAGCTGAATTATTGATGCTGCACTTCAAGAGGCAAAATTGATAGTGTTTTTCTCCACCTGCCCCATCCTGAGCGCTCGGCCAAAGCGAGATCTCAGCAGAGGTCTGAGAGCCTCCTGCCTGGGTCTGCCAGGAGATCTTCGGGGCTGGGGACAGCCATGATGGCACTGGGCAGAGGTGGGATGACACAGTCCATCATTGATTATCCAGCTGTAAACAACATCAGTTCCAGCACTGATCACCTTGAAGATCCTGGAGCACAGTGCAATCACGGGGATGCTCCACTGCTGCTGCCAGACAGTGGCTGTGCCCGTGCCACCAAGGCTGTGGCAAGGTCCCGGGGTACAGTGCCAAGCACACAGGACAAGGGGTTGCAGACAGTCAGCACTTCTGTCCAAGCCCTTTTCCAGGGAAGTCCAGCTCCAAATGATGGGGTCCTTGGGGGCCTCATCCAGCTGAGTTTGGGAACCCAGCAAGCCTGGAATTCCCCCAGGATCTCATTGAAGATGCTCCCACTGAACCCTTCCCCCAGACTCAGAGAAGTTGGCTTGGTCCCTTCTGGAGCTGCTCCATTCCCAGCCATCACTGCAGTGGCACAGCACAACCTGGGCAGAGAAAGAGCAGCAGGAAGGGGAGCAGCAGGGAGGGCCTGGGCCAGCAGCTGGAGCAGGGAAGCAATGCCTGCAGCATCGATGGCTCGGAGCAGGGGCAGAGCCCCGTGTCCATTAGCAGACCCAAGCCATTAGTGTTTGGTTTCAGGCTCTTTGCAGTCTCTGGGCTGTCACTGTTGACCCAGCCATGGCTTGTAAACAACCCCTGGAGGGGACACAGTATTCACCAGCCCCAGACACTGCCTGGGACCTTCCCTAGAGAGCAAAATCCTACCTGCTGCCTCTCAAGTCAGAAGGGGCAGCAACCAATGCAAGAGCACCTCACCTCCATCCCAAACCACTGCCGCTCACACACAGGACTCCTTGTACAGTGCCCAGGGCTCAGCTCAACCTCTGCAAACCTCTACCCCTTAAGCAACATTTCCCTCTCCTCTGGGCACCTTCAGGCAATGGGATCCCCAGGGCACCTGGATCCCATCCCCACCCTCACAGCTGGGGCACATCTCCAGCCAAACCAGAGGGAACTGCAGCTCCTCAGCACGGGAATGTGGGTGGAGTGGGACAGGCATGGCCCTGTTCCTTCTGGAGGGGTGACAGGTGACCGGGACAAGGCTGGACACAGGACACCACATTTCCAGCATCCTGCTCTGGCCCATGCTAGGGAAAAGCCACTTGCAGATGGACAAGGAGCGTGCCCCAGGAAACCGAGGAGCCACACAAGACAAGGAGTGGCCCCTGCCTTGTGCAGAGCCCCTCTGCAGGGTTGCTGCAGGGGCTGGGGGCAGCAGGGGCTGGGGGCTCTCTCTCCACTCTTTCCACCACACCTGGGAGCTGCAGAACAGCTGCAATCAGTGCCACCGATTTTGGACCAAAGCTTCCAGCAGCTACACAGGGAAGCAAAAGCACTGGGAAGGGGAAAGCAGGGTCTGAGGGAGGCACCCCCAAATCACCAGGAGGAGGAGGGGGAATCCACCCTGGGCACAGACAGCATGCCCTCCCCTGGCACTCACAAGGCAGGGTGTCTCACAGGTCAGCTCCTGCCTCAGTTTCCCTCCTGGTATGATCCACCTAGGAGTGCTGCTGCTGGAACACAGGGACTTAGCAAGCAGTTAAATAGCAATGAAAACTTCCACCCTTTCCTGTCCTGCAATCAGCTTCACAGGATCAGAGGGAGAGATCCCCCCATCTGTCCCCTCCCTCCCTATCCCCAGGCACAGCCATCCTGTAGGTGCAGCCTTGTGTGCTGCCTGCTTCACTGCTTGTGGAGGGGAGCATTCATCACTACACCCAGCTCGTGTAGCACCCAGTGCTGGAGAAGCACAGTAGATATCTCAGGGCACCACTGGACCGGGAAAACTCTGTCTCCTCCTCACCCTGTGCATGCCCCAATGCCAGGGTCAGGCAGGCTGCAGCATCCTTCAGAGAGGTGTGTGTGGGCATGGGCAGGGGCTGGCAGGGCTGGGGGGGACTCCTCATACAACCATCACCCCGGGAGTCCAGGGAGCATCCAGCAAAGCAAGCCTCGACCTCGCTCCCACCATGAACAAAGCAAAATCCCCTGGGTGGATCCAGACTCTGCCAAGTGCGTCCCGTGCACAGCACTCAGCCCATCCACAGCTGGACAGTTCCCTCTGTGTCCCCCACCCTGCCCAAGGGCCACAGGGAGCCTTGGGGAGAGCCAGGAGCAGGGGCCCAGCATGCACCCATCCTGCCTGAGCCTGGCTGCTGTGCAGACTGGTGCTGAGCACAACACCTCACGTGCAGGGTGAGGTGACCATGGACTCTGGTCACACCTTGCTCCTGTGGAGGTGCTGGAAAACACCCTGGTGCCCCCACACACGGTCACACACAGTCCCAGCCCCAGCATCCCAGCACACATCAAAGTCACCACCATACAGCAGACACCTCACCAGCCCGGTCCCCTCCCTGCATCCCCAGCCACTGGGACAGGCAGGATACTCTGCTCCTTGCATCCTACGCCCCTACAAGCAGCCAGCGGACACCAGGACTCTCTGATGGATGCAGCAGCCTTGGAGCATCCTTGGGGACAGCTCTGGACACCCAGCACCTGCCCCTTGTGTTCCCGGAGGTGACAGCACCACCCACACCCGTTACCTTCCAAGGACACAGGCTCGAAGAGGCCAAATTGCTCCAGCACCTTGACGAAGAGGACCAAGACCACCAGCACTGCAATCATCTCAAGGCCTTCCAGGTTCATGGTGGGGGTGTCTCATGGCCCCTCACCCCTCCACCCCTCCCTACCACAGTCCTGGAGCCCCCTCACCCCAGCACCTCGCATCCCCAGGGACCAGGGCCTGTGTCCCTGGCGGGGTTCGGCTGTCACCCCCTACTCAGGGACAGCTGCCATCAGCCATGGGCGAGCGAGGGGTCAGCACAGGGCTGGGCAGGAGGCTCAGGGAGAGCCAGGCAGAGCAGGGCCGTGCCTGTGAGTGAGAGCGGAGAGAGGCCAGGGGGAGGGAGGCGTGGGGGGTGGCAGGGATGGGGGGGTCGGAGGGGGAAAGAAGGCATGCCCTCCCATTCCAATGACACCACCTCCATCGATTTGCTTAATGCAGTTGCTAAGGAAACGGGCCACAGATATTAAAAGGCACTCAGTTCCCAGGGGGGGACACGGGGAGGGGCAGGACGCTGGGCACTGGCAAAACATCCAGGATGGGGATGACTCAGGTTTGTCCTCTGTGCCCCAGACATGTGTCTGCCCCACGGGGACCAGCTTGGCTAAACACCACAACATCTCCCTCCTGGAAAGTGTCTGGGGCAACAATTCCATCTGCCCCATTGCTGAGCAGGCAGATGGGTCCACCTGTTTTGCTGGGAACACCAAGGGAAGATGGGGAGCAGATCAGGGAGAACAGGCTGGGAGCAGATGCAGGAGTCCTAAGACACTGCCAGACCCCCAAATGGTGCAGCAACAGCAGGAGAGGAGGAGAAGCAGGGGCTAGGGACCCAGCCAAGGTCACAGACAAGCTGGAAACAGAGGGTGAACCTGTGCAACTGTGCCTCGAGCACACATCCACACACAGCCAACGGGGCTAAATGTAGCTCTTTTCTAACAGCATTCCAGCCCCTGCCTGGCTGTTTGATCACAAACACAGGGATCCCTGGGGATCCAGGTACCTGTGGTCACTGCCTATCACCAGGGCCCAGCACCCCTTGGGGTCTTCCCCATCGCTTCCCCCAGGGATGCCACCAGCACTGCCCATCTCCAGGCAGACGATTCCCATATGGCCCATGATGCAAGACCAGCCCTAACTCCAGCACTGGTGTGGTAAGCAGGGACCAGGGCTGCCCCCATGCCATTGCAGCATCCCAACTCACCCCAGGAGCAAGGCCAGCTGCCACAAGTGGGGTTGCCATATGGAGCAGACCCCCGGCAAGAGCTCCCAGCACGGCTGCCTCACCCCAGTCTCCCAGGAACCCCCATCCCCAGCCCAGGAGGCTGAAGGTTTGCCCCTGGCAGGGGGTGGGGAGGGCTGGTGTCTCAGTCCAGGTCACAGCACAGCCTGGCTATCTCATGGCTCCATGCCACAGGGCTTGGCATCGCCTGCCCACCTGGGGCACGCTCCCAAGGCTGCTCTAACACCAGCAGAAGATGCCAGAGATGCATCAGAGGTGTCTTGGGGAAAGAGCTGAAAGCCTTCCCTGGGGAAACATTCCCCAGGCTGGAAGTTTTCAGACCTCACATTTCCTTTTCTTGGAAAGAGCTGAGTTCCAGGCACTGAACCTGGACTTCATGTGTCTGCTTCCCAGTTTTGCCCTCCAGTCAATCCCTCAGAGCTGGGGGGGGCACAGACCTGTTGCACACCTGCAGGAAGTTTCTCACTGATGCCAATTGTGTTTTTAAAGCCACTTTTCCTGCTGAGCCCCAGTTACAGCCCATCCTCTCCTCAAGCCTCCAGCTGCTTCCAGCACCGATGCCTGTCCTGCAAGCCATGAGTCTATTTTTGCAATCTAGTTTTAGCCAGATGTAGAGGGAGAGGAGCCCTTCCAGCCTGATCCAGAGGGTTTAGGGCAGTTTCTCTGCAAAGGGAACCTGCTGAACCCATGTAAATGGACTGTCATTGGCCCCTCATGCCTCTGGCAGCATCATGGGATGCTGGGGCTGAAGCAGTGGCAGGTCAGTCACCAAGTGACAGCTTCTCCACCTGCCTTTGTGCCTCCCCCGTGGCAGCCATCCTCCCCAGCAGAGCAGTGATAATTCTCCCACTGCCTGCCCTGTCAGGATTACACATTTCTGTGCTGGAGCCATTAAAAAAACACTCCATTGTTTGCTGCCAGCATGACACAGAATCCCACCAGGACCAGCACAGGCACCCAGTGCCACACACTGTGCCCAGCTCTCAGCACCCCCAGACTCCCCAGGGTTTCTTGACCAGAGTTTATTCCTTTCAACCAAGGGCAGCTCCAGATGGGCTAGATGAGACCAAGGACCGTCCCTTCACCTCATCAAGGTCCCCAGGGATGTTACTCCACCTGGAGCTGCCCCCAGGATGGAGGAGACGCCTGGGACCACGTGTGGGAGGTCACCACTGGAGCCAGACCCACAGCTGCATGCAAGGGATGCTCAAGAGCATGTGTACCCCACCAGAAGTGTGGGGCAGGGCTTTGCCCCCCATCCCACTGAGGGGCATCACTCCCAGGGGTGCTCCCTGCCCCTGCAGCCAGTCAGCATTTGGCCATGGTGTGGGAAGTGCCCCAAGGCTCTGGCTGAGCTGTGCAGAGAGGGCTCACAGACAGATGGAGCAATGCACACCCCGGGCAGGAGAGGCTCCGCACATCCCCAGACACGTGAGGCCAGTTTCACCCCTCCTGCCCTGCTCCTTGCCTTGGGGTCTCACCCTGCAAACCCCTGGCACTCACATCCCACTGCAATGGGGCTTGGAGAGACCCTTCACTGGGGAAAGTGGGACCCCTGCCACATCCCAGAGCTCCCCAACACACCAGATGAGCACCAAAGATGTGGGTCACACCCAAAGGGACCCAGAGCCCCAAAACACAGATTGAGGCCCGAGCATGAGCTCTGGGCACCCTACAAGAGTGGGAGGCTCCAGAGAGTCCATCTGCATCCCCATCCCACAGCAAGGGGCAGCAGCACCCAACACCAGCAGCATGGTGGACCCGGAGCAGTGCTGAGCCACAGCTCAGCCCCAGGCTGCCACCGGCTGCTCTCACACAGCGGAGCAGGACCACGGCCAGGAGGAACTAATGAAGTCACTGAGGAGATGGAGCTCTCCCAGAGAGGCAGAGAGGGAGTCCCCAGTGCTCCTCTCCCACACCAAGCATCTGGCCCACCTCACTGCTTGGCTCACAGGGCCAGGCCACCCTGTCCCCCCACGTCCCCAGCCCCGTACCTTCGATGCCACTGATGATTTTGAAGCAGCGGGTGGTGAACCAATAGGAGATGAGGAGGAGGATGGCAATCAGGGAGGCATAGAGCAGGCTGTCGTTGTGCAGGGATGGCCTCTCCATGGCTCCATGCCCTGTGCCCCGCTGTGCTATCTGGAGCAGCCCTGTCCCCCGCCAGAGGAGCGGCCACCGCGGGCAGGGAGGCGGGGGGCCGCATGGGCAGGCAGGCAGGCAGGTAATTGGGAGCGTTGTGTGAGAGCCAGGCTCCCAAACCAATTACCTTAATTGTGCTCAGACAGCACATGGCAAACAGTTAAAAATAACCCTCCTGGCCCGGGGGGAGAGTGGCACCATCAGCCAGGAGAAGGAGGCAGGGGGCAGAGAACAGACGGGGCTCGTTACACATGTGGCTGTGTCTCGGTGCCGTGGGGCCAGCAAGGCATCATCACAGCCCAAGGGCTGCTCTGAGTTCCCTGATGATCTTGGGATCCTCAGGGCTCAGCTCCTTGCTGCCACACCACAGGTGAAGCTGGGAGTCCTGGAAAAGGGGCTCCCTAGGGAAAGATGCTGCCAGGATCTCTGCTGATGCCTGTGTCTGTCCTTGCTCCAGACACGAGGACTTGAAGGAAGGTGTCTCTGCAGTTCTGCCGTCCTGGAGAGCTGGGTCTGGCTCCCAGATCTGGCTCTCTGAATCCTGTTCCCCGTGTCCCACAACAGCAACTCCCCAGAGATGCCTGCAATCAGCATCTGTTTCTCTCATCCTGGAGTCAGATACAACCAGCCTGGTTCCTGCGCCATGATGCCAGGTGCATTTAGTGCCACTGTGGGTTTGGGCACACTCACTCACAGATCCCAAACCAAACTGGATTAACTGCACCTGTGCCTGAGACACTTCTGCCCCCGCACAGCACTTGGCCCCACCTGCTGTCCCATGGGACATACGGGTAAGGAAGACACCAGACCCAAGTGTTCCATCCCAAACCCTCTCTGCATATGAGATGTCCCATCCCTACCCTGTACCCACAGGCAGGGGTTGTGGCCAGCCCACTGTGTGAGGAGTACAGCACTGCCCCAGCTGTGCTCCTTTCAGGGAGCAAAATCCAAGCATGCAGATCCTTTCCTCCCTCTCTCCTCTCTCCCCCGAGATCAACAGCTCTGGGGATCCACAGGTGACACAGGACAGGATGGCAAAGTGGCCCTGGCACATGCCCATGGCTCAGCACTGGGGAAAGCAGCAGGCCCTGTAACACGGCCCCAGGACCAGGCAGGCCAGGCTGGCACTGAGCCCGTGCTGCCTGTCCCACTCTGGGCTGTGACACTGACGGCCACAAAGTGTCCCCCACCCAGCCAGCCCCGCCCTGGCTCTCCAGCACTGCCAGCAGCACAGCCCTGCCACACTGCTAAATTTAAACACCCTGCCAGCCACCTGCTGGGTGGTGTATAAATAACCCCTGCAGTGGGGGTTCTTGCCCAAAAAGCAGCTCCATGTCACAGTCACACCCAGAGCCATCAGGTGGCTGGTCCCTGTCTCCATCCTCCCAGCACTACCAGCAGCTGGGAAACTGTCCCCCACTGCGGGATGGAGCAGATGGGGATGGAGCAGGGCAATCACCCATTGTCAAGGGACCTGTCTCTTCAGGAGGGGACCATGCACCTTGCCTGTGGCCAGGATCTGCCCTCCTTGAGAGCCACCCTTGTGGCTGCCCCTAAAGTGTTCTTCACTCAGTGTCAGGACACTGCTTCCACAAAATGTGCCACGGGACCTGCTGGGTCACAGTGAGGTGATGGTCCCTGGGCACAGCTGGGCAGCTGCTGCCCAGGTCTCAGGTGCTCCTGACCTGCTGGGGGGCCAGCCTGATGGATAGGAATTTCTCCTTTTTTTTTTGGTTCTCGGGGCCATCATCCATTAGGGAGAGTTAAATTTAGGTTAAAGCTGATCCCTTATTACCTTGCTGCTAATCAGAGCGCGAGCAGATTATTAATAAGCACATTAAAATATTGGTGAAACGCTATTTTTGGGAGGTGAAGTCACAGTTTTAATCTGGTTAATTGATTGAGTCATTTCTCTTTGCCCTCTCTGGCAACCTGTCCTTGGCCAGCTCCCCAGGGCACCCAGCCAGGGGCCCCCTGCCCCAGGCCCACCTGGTCAAGCACCCAGTGCCTTCTGCAGTGAGCTCCAGGAGACGCCCTTCATCTCTGCAGGAAGGACAGGGGCTTACTGCCCCCCAAAAGGTGGTAGGATAACAGCCAGAGAGGGGTCAGCATCTTGGTGACCCCAGGATGGGAGCAGCAGCTGAGGAGGAGGGGAGCTGCAGAGGGGAGAAGGCTGTGCAGGCCCCACATCCCACACCCAACTCAGAGCTGCCCAGCTTTGGGTTTTACCCCACTTTGGCTTGTCTCAGAGCTTGGGAGATTACCAAGAAGACAGTGAGGGTAGTCAGGGTGTCCCACAGCCAGCCATGCCCTCTGTGCCCATCCCAATCCCATGCACACCCAGCAGGGCTGTAGGGAGAGCCCTTGGTCCTGCTCAGCACCACACATGGTCATTCCAGAAACCCAGTCCCAGGGGACACTTGCTACAGTCCCAATGCCACAGCACCCAGCTGTAAAGCCCAGGAAGAAGGACCTGCAGGATATCCTTGCAGGTGATGGGGTTTGGGAGCATCCCAAGGTCCCATTCCCTCCTTGCTCCATCACCTGCAGCTCTGCTCCTTATGCCCTGGGCTGCACTCAGCTGACTCATCCTCTGCCCCTCCACTCCAGGCCAGCTGGCTGGTGCCCAATGGAGCCAGCTAGCGGGGATGGAGCTGGCACTGCGTGTGGCACACCCAGCCTCCAGAGCCTGGCATGCTGCTGGGCCTGGGGACTGTGCCCCGCTTTGACCAGGAGCCTCCATCCCAGGGCTTGGGTCCCTGTGGGCAGGAAGGCAGCATGCCAGCTGGGCACAGCTCACAGGTCAAATATTGCTCCCACATCCCATCCTCCTGGGCTGTGCCAAGGGCTCCACGCTATTCCTGCATTCCTCTGGCCCCAAGGACGGGCACAGGCTGTGGAGACCCAGGGCTTTCCCCAGGCAAGGAGGGGACAAAACCTGGGAGGGGTTTTCCAGGCAGGCTGAGTCCTGGCAGGAGCAGTGCAAGTCCCAGCCCTGCCCTGAGGCGTGACGCTGCCACGCTGGCCTAACAAGGCTTTCCCTGCACTCATGGTATGGTGCATCCCTCCCCAGCACTGCTGGGCCCTAGGTGGGCAGCCCAGTGGTCCTCAGTAGGGTAAGGCCATGGGGATGGCACCTTTGTCCCTGCACAGGGACGGGGTGGGAGTAGGGCACCCAGATTCCCAGCACACACAGGCCCATGATGACCTCCCCAGGATATGCTCACTGGGTTTAGGAGGTGGTGCTGGGTTCACACCCAGAGGATGAGGTTCTGGGCAGTGCAGGGGCTGGCACAGGGGTGAGGGTCCTGCCATGGCAGTGACATCAAACCAGGAGCACACAGCTCTGTCCCCAGGACCAAGCATCCCAGGACAAAAGCACCAGCAGATGCAGGCACCAGGGCGTGTCCCTGCCCTGGCTCGTGGGGCACACCCATCTTTGTCCAGCTAGATGGAGGGCATGGCTCCAGCCCCAGAGGAGTCAGATTCCTTGACATGTCAGGAACAACCAGACTAGCTGCAATTTATTTGTACAGCAGTTTTCTTGCTCCACTTTGCATCAGTCCGCTCCCCAAATAAAACATCCCCCTCACACCAGGTCCACAAGGGGCCTTCAGGGGCTTTTGTTGCCTCCTGGAGCCATCTTCAGCTTTGCTCCACACGGAGCTCTGTGCAAGCCCTCCACCAGCATTTCTAAGCAGCATTTCTCCCCTCCCCAATAACCCCACAGAGCTCACCAGACAGACATCCCCAGCCACAGAACAGAGACCCCGTGTCCCCCAGGACGGTACCTACCTTGGGAGAGAGTGCCGGTGACAAACTGGTAGAAGAAGCGGATCACCCGGCCCAGCTGCCTCTTGCAGCGCTGCTGGCAGTGGCTCATGGCTCCAGCTCCCAGCGCTGGGGAGGGACCCAGTCGCACCCCCTCCCGGCCGCCAGGCAGCCCCCGGCTCCTGCGAGCAGCGGGCGATGCCCGGGGCAGCCCCGAGCCGCTGTGCCCGGAGCGAGCCTGCGGGCATCGGCGTCGCTGCGGGGCGGGCAGCGGCAGCGCGGCACCGCCGGCCCCGCTCCCGGCAGCGGGAGGGCAGCGGCAACTTTTGCGCGGGGATGCTCCGGTGCGGGCGGGCAGCGGGACACGGAGCTGGGCGGCGGGGCCCCTCCCGGGGCTGCAGCTCACGAAACCGGCCGCCGAGAGGGAGCGGGATGTCCCGGTTCGCCCCCCGGGCCGTGCCCTCCCGCCGGCCGCAAAGTTGCGGAGAGCGGCGGGAGCAGCGTCGGGGCGATGCGGGGAGCCGGGGAGCCCGGCGGTGCCAGCCAGCCCTCCGGCAGAGGCCGATGGACGCCTCCCCGGCCGGCAGAGCCTCGGGTTGCCCCCGGCTCCTGATCCGCCCCTTGGCACCGGCTCGACCCGGCACTTCACGCCCCGGCTGGCCGGGAACCAGAGGCAGGTTGGTATGGCAACCCGCAGACTCCACAGGTCCCGCTGACCAATGAGGCACCGCTGCATCCCAGGGCCGCCTCTCTCCAAGAGCAGGCGAGGATGCTCCTTCCGGAGGGAAGCCGGCACCGAGAGCATCCTGCATCCTTGAGCAGGAGCCACCCACTCCCACAATCAAGTGTTGTGAGCATCCTGCATCCCTGGGCGTCCGTCCTTCATCACTGCAAGTGTCCTGCAGTCCTGCATCTTCAAGCATCCACTCCTGCTGGCTCCACACAGGGGAGGAGACAAGGATGGATGCAAGGGTAGGAGGAAGAGGAGTCAGACTCTGAGACCACCCAGACTACAAGCTGCTCACTCCAAAGCTCAGCTGGCAGCAAGTTGCTGATTTGCACAGTATGTCAGAGCCAGCAGACAGACTGGAGTGTGGTGGCAGTGGGATTTCCCTGCTCCCAGAGCCAGCCTGAGACGGTCTGTGCAGCCTCAAGACAACATCCCTTCCCCTAGACCATTTTCCCAGCTGTATTCCATCTCTACAGTGCATTCACACCCCACAGCAGCAGGATTCTATCAGTTCTGAATCCATCCAGACTCTATAATCTCATAAATTTCATCTCTTATTAATAGGGAAGGAAGTGAACAAAAAGGGACCTGATGGAAATTACAGCTTCTGTTCCCTCAGGGATGGAAAAGAGGGTGGAGCCATGATACAGCCAGGAACAGCCAGACTGTCCAGTCCCCACCAATACCTCAAGAAGGAGTCCAGAGGGAAGGGGAAAGAGCACCACCACTTCCCACCAACCCTGTACTGGGGTTGGCAAAGGGGAGCCTCACCTCCTGCTCCCCAAAAGAATGGCCATCCCCTCCAAACCAAGCCCCCTCTGTCAGCCTCCCTCTCTTACACAGGCTATGGCCCTGCCAAAGGGGCCAGCAATGTCCCCACACCACAGCATGACAGTGTCCCAGGGGAGGGGACCTGCAGCAGGGGATGCTGCATTGGCCACTGCACAGCTGAGCCAGGTTTGGAGAGATCCTAAACAAGGCAGAACACACAGCACAGCAGGGACATGCAACCCTTTAAAAATACATCCACAAAGCCCCAGGCCAGGGAAGGGCTGCTAGGGACACCAACCTCACAAGAGGAAGGGGCCAGCCCAGGCCAGCTGAGGCAGATTGGGCAGCTCAGCACACAGAGACAGAGATGTAGAGACAATCTGTGAGTGCAACAACACCTTGACTGAATCTATCCCTGTGAACCTCTTGCCCCCAGCTGAAAGTTAGAGACTGGGGAGCCAGCAGTGCCCAACCCACTCCTGACACCTTCCAGGAACAGGTGTGAGGTTTAGGAAATTCATCCATGTCTACAGTACCCAGGAGCTCTGCTCCTGGCTCAGCCCCACAACACAAACACATTGGGACAGTTTCTTGCAGTGATCAGGTCCCATGAGCTGTGTGATACAAGGCCAGATCCTGTAAAGGCACGGTGTCCCCAGTGCTACGGGGACCAGCCAGCACAAACACCAGACCAGGGCAGCTGCAGCATCCCAAAGGCCCGCGGGACACAGGACAGGCGACACAACAGCCACAGGAGGGTGCCAGAGCCCACAGTACGTGGCAGCACACAAAGTTTGCAGATCCATCCCAAGCCCCACCATCCAGCTCCGTGACAGCCAGTTCCCATCTGCCAGGGAAAGTTACTCCATCCCAGTTTGTCCCGGGTGGGTGAGAAATTCAAGTCCTAACCCTAACCCTGTTCCCCCTGGCCGTGATGGTCATGCAGGACAGGGGACCTCCAGTCCCCTCCAGATCAGCAGATGTTGGCCACCCTGGTCACTGATCCTGTTCCTCCCTGGAAAGCTGAGTAGGAACTCAGCACAAATCAAAAGCAAGCCAGAAGTCGGGGCTATTGAGCGCACCCTTACACAACTTTTCTTGCTAAAGACCCCACCTGGGTCACATCCACCCACTGCAGGTGCACTGCAGGGTGCATCCTGCCAGCCTCTTGCCCTACAGCCCAGCCTGTGGTTCTCTCAGACCTGGTCCCTGATTAAGAAGGGCAGTGGTTGCCCCGCCCTGCCCAAGCTGCAGCCCCAGGTGAGCTCCATTCCCTACAGTGGGCAAAGCAAATTATCTCCCAAAAAGGTACTTAGAGTCAGCCTGTGTCCCCAGAGCATCTGCTGGGCCCCCAGAGGGGGCACACCGCTGCTGGAGCTGCAGCGATGGGAAGGAGGAAGGCTGTGGCTCCGGGCTCTGCCTCCAGCTCCTGCACGTGGTCCCCCCATGTGCTTCGACCCTGGCAAAGAGAGACACTGCCCGCACCTCCTAATGCCGAGCCTGCACCGGGGCCAGCCTGGCTTAGGGGATAAAGGGCAAATTCAGAGACACTGAAGAACAACAGTCCCGCACTTCCCTGCCCCAGTCCCATGGCGGCCTGCTGGCTGTGCTGGGACACCCCGGCTTGGAAGCACAGGAGCCGGGACGGGCAGCACAGGCCATGAGACACTCCCTGTCATGGGTGGGGACACGGACTGCCCACGCTCCCTGCCCCACACTCCCTGCCCCACACTCAGTGCCCCTCGCTCCCTGCCCCACACTCCGTGCCCCTCGCTCCGTGCCCCTCGCTCCGTGCCCCACGCTCCCTGCCCCACACTCCCTGTCCCACACTCCCCGTCCCTCGCTCCGTGTGGCCGCGGTGCCGCCGCCCGACGCTGAGAGGAGCCCCGGCACAGCGCAGCGGAGCGGCGGGAGGTGAGCCGGGGACACGGCTCGCTCAGACGGCGGTGGCAGCCGATGGCACACGGGGGACAGCAGAGGACACGTGTTGTTGTGTCGGAGCGTGGCCCTGCACGCGTGTGAGAGGACGCACGGGAACTGTAAAGGCCATGCGGCCACCACGGACGCGCGGCCACCACGGACGTGCGGCCACCGCGGTCCCCTGGCAGTCCCTCGGAGGCTGAAGGAACAATGACAACACCGCCGAGGAGGGGGACACGGCACATCTGCCCGCGCCAGAGCCACCGCTTCCTTCCCTAGCCGGGCCCTCTCCTGCCGAGATGCTTCCTGGCAGATCCATCCTTCCTCAGCCACCGACTCTCGGGCTGTACCTGGTGAGGGAGCGCAGGGAGCTGCCGGGGGAATTCACGCTGGTTCCCGGCCATGAAATATTCATTAGCACAGCCGTCAAGAGAAGGGAGGAAATAAAAGATAAACAGAAGGGGATGGGGAGAAGACATAATGCTTGCAGGCAGCTCAGCATGGCACTGACAAGCCCATGGAGTGGCTGAATCAAGGTCTTTATACCAGTCATCACAACGGTATGTGGGTCCCCTGGTGTCCATGCAAAGCCTGATTCACTGTAATGGATGTCGTGGGCACATAAACACCCTTAGAAAATGCAGCCAGGAAAGAGCAGAGCTTGCAGGCACACTCAGCATGGGTAGGGATGTGCCGACCATCCAGCATGTCACAGGGATGTGACAGGCACACCACCAAGGGGCACCATGCTGGGCTGGTGGTCAGAGACTGTCTGTGCCTGTGCCAGGCCTGGATGGTGCCTGGGCTTCAAAGTATTTCAACTTGGGCTACAGCCCTCAGGGACAACAGCAGAGAAGGGCCCCAGCCCAGGGCCAACTTGGCCAGGGCATCTGTGAGCTTTCTGGAGTCATCCTGTGGCTGGCAGAAAGCAGATGCCAACATTTCTCTCAGCGAGGAAGGGCTGTCAGGATGGGAGGCACATTTCCAGTAATGAGGAAGGGCAATCAGGGCGGGAAGGAGGAAAATTTCCATTACCAAGGAAGGATAATCAGAGTTGGAAGGATGCAGGACATCCTGCGACCCTGTTCCAAGCCTCAGCCCACCACTGAGGTCCAGAGCAGCTAAACAAATGCTCTGTTCTCTCTCTAAATAATTCAAACTCACTTTTTTTTCGGATGGAGGGCATACACATCCCAGCCATGCCAGACCCACAGTTGCTTGGCAGGGGCAGAGCAGATCCTGGCTGGAGGGAGAGCTCAGCAGGACTCACCCCAGAGCCAGGACACGATGAGGGAGAAGGAGGTGGGCATCCCATCAGCAGGGATCACTTCAGGAGCCATGAGTTTCTGTTCCAGATACACCACCTCGGGGTGGGTGGCTCCGTGGGATCCCAGCACCGCTGCCACCAGCAGAGGAAGGCTCGGCCCAGCCAGCCCTGCGTGCTGCTGCTCTGCTCCTGCCTCCTCCCAGCCCGGGGAAACCGCAGCCTCCAGGCCTGGGGGAAGTGCTGAAAACGTGATGCCAGAGAAAATAAATAAAGCAGCTAATGAGGTAATTTGCATAGCTATTAGCAGTCAGGATTTGCAGCGGGTCTGACATGGGATGTGCTGTCACAGCGAAGCGCAGCCCGAGGGCTCTGCTGCGCTTGCAGAGGGAAACACACAACACAGCCGTGCTGCAGGGGCACACCGCAGGCACCCACCGCAGCACCGGGGCGGCCGGGGGGCAGCAGCAGATGCAGCGAGGAGGCGGAGGAAGGCTCGGAACAGGGCACACGGCCTGGGAGGAGCTGCGTGCTCTAACCGTGAGCCCCTCCTGCCTTTGGCCACGCAGCTTGGCCCTGGGATGCACTGGGCCAGCACTCAGCTCCTACCTTGCCAAGGCTCTGAGAGCATCCATGAAAGGACGAGCTTGCAAAGGCCAAGGAAAAGCTGCCAGCAGCCCAGGCTTCATCGCAGGGCAGCCCTACATTGTCACAGCCAGCTGGCTCCATGTGCTTTTCCATCCAGAGCGGGCCACAGCTCCCTGCACCCCTTACATCTGCTTGCTCACTTGTAAACCTGGCCCAAAACACATCCCAAGACAAGCACAAACCCTTTTGTACCCCAATCTTTGCTGCCAGCAAACCCACCTCATTCTGACTGCCAGCAGAAGGTGCAATTTTTGGGATGTAGGACTGTGCATGAAGCATAACTCCATCAACAGCTCTGCACCATAACTGCACCCACCCTTGGCTGTTCGGGTCAGGAGTCATTGAACCTCAGCAGGCAGGAGGGCACTGGCCATCCTGGCACATCCAGGAAGGCAGGGGCACATACCTGCAACCTGTGACACGGCTGGATCCCCAACCTGCTGTGCCCAGTAAACTGAGACAGAGAGGAATGGCACGCAGGGCCACTCTCCCCTGGCTGCCAGGGCACGTCTGGCTTTGATCACAAACGTGCAGTGACAGCTCAGCTCGTTCTCAGCCGGTGGATCTTGCTAAAAAATGCATGTGACGTGATCTGTCTGCCAGGGAAGGAGCCCAGCCCAGCGCTGTGCCGGGCTGGTTCCTGGCCCGGCAGCGCCCACCTGGCAGCAGGTGAGGGGCAGCAGCCTGGCTCTGTGGCACCAGCTAGGGATGGCACATGCCAAAGCATCCCTGCAATGCAGGGAAGGGATGGGGCACCCCCCTCTCTGATGGCAGAGACAAAATGAAAGACCCAACGGATGGGTGGCTGGACAGACAAACAGACACAAACTCCACCACCAACTTGGGTGGTGTGCGTCAGACCAAGATGAAAGTCAGAGCCCCACAGGGTCCACCCTGGCGTGTCCATCAGCCCCAGAATCCTCGTGGTGGCCCTCAGACATCCAGATTACACTAAGACACTGAATGCTCCCAAGCCGAATCTTTTTTCATCAGTTCTGTTAAATATTTTAGGTATTTACAGAGAAAAGCTCTCTGTGCTCGGCGGCATGTCGGCCCCCTTGGCATCACACAGGCGGCCACAGACACGCCCCGCCTGCCAGGGAATGAATAATTCATTGACCCCATGAACAGGAGGGGGAACGGCTCCATCAACCCCGGCCCGGCTCCTGGGGTGCACCCCGAGCATCTCCATGTCCTGCAACAGGAGGGCAGAGAACTGCACCAGAGCTGCAGGGAAACAGAAGCACAGGGAAGGGAGCAGAGCCAGGAGCTGAACCCAGCCCTGGTTATAGGGCTGACACATCGAGACAGCAGCTGTGAGCAAGTAGAACCATAACCCGCCTGGACCATCGGGGGGCATCTCAGAGCTTTTTGTGTCTGAAAAGCACAGCAGTGTTGGGGGCACCCAGGGTGTATCAGGCAGTGAGGCAGCACAGCACCCAGGGGCTCCAAAGAGCGTGGCCCTCACAAGTGTGCACTTTGCTGTACAGGGGTGCACAGCTCACAGTGGGGCACAGCACAGACACAGCACCTCCTTATCCCAAAGCAGCATCTCTTTGCCCCTCAGATGCCCACCTTACTCCATGCCCATGGCACCCCATGAAAATCAGCAGGGATTTCTAGCTCCAGTCCCTTTCCAGCACCCATTCCAATCATCACCAGGGTCTCCTGAATTGAGAAGCAGAGAAAAATCTCATCCTGGTCAGAGGTGATGCCAGCCCTGCTCCCAAGCCTGCTCCAGAGAGGACATGGTCTGCAGCATCTCTGCAGCCTTGCCACCCTCACCGCCCCACACCAAGCCACAGAGATGGTGGCAGATTAATGAGCTCTGTGCAATCACACAGAGGTTGGGCTCCAGCAAACTGGAGGTGGCACCCGGCTCATTTCCTCGCAATCAGTGCTCGCTTGGCCACCGACAGATCTGTCTCGGCAGGGTGACGGGAGGAAGCACAGTGGGAACAGGCTGGGACACGACCTCGGCTCCCACGTGCTCAGGCAGCTCAGGCTGCCTTGGGCCGGGAGTGGGACCTCCTGTGTCACCCAGGCAGGCGCTGTCACACTGAGTGACACGGGCTGTTAGCGCCACCGCTCAGCCAGGGGCTCCGCACACGCAGCCTGCACAGCTGGGACGGGGAGATAAGGCGCCCAGAGGGGAAAGATGCTTCACATGGCAGGAATCTCCCCCAGAATGGACGTGGCTTGAAGGCACTGGGAGTGTTTGCTGCTATTAATAACTGCAGAGCTGTAAAGAGGAGCGTGCCCTCGGCTCAGGGAGACACAGCAACAAGGCAGGGTGGGAGGGCAAAGTGGTGTGGAGATGGGGCTGAGGTCCTGACCCAGGGTTCCTCACCAAGCCCATGGAGTCCCCATGCCAACAACACCCCAGCACTGCCCTGAGGCCCCTGGAGAGGGGGCTGGGTGGACCTGCGGGGCTCAGGGCAGGGCAGACACACGAGGTCAGTGCTGCCCTTCCAACAGCCCACAGCCCACCTGTGCCCTTCTGCAGCCCAAGCCAAGGCACAGCACATCCCCATGGCTGGGCTGATGGCCCCCCATGCCAGCATTGACCCTCTCCCCACCTGCACCCTGAGGGATGGCTCAGCCTTCCACCCTGCTGCTCTCTGCCCCACGGGGCAGCAGGGCTGCCCACTCAGCATCTCCAGGCCACCCGCTCAGGTGACTGCCAACCCGGGGGGGGGGGCAAATACTGCCTTTTTAAACTGACATTTTGGGGACAGGAAAGCTATTTTCAGTTGTTTCAGAGACAGTGTTTCCATTGCAGCTTATCTGCCTCCACTGGAGGGAGGGATGCTCTCCCTGGAGGTGCCATGGCCACAGCTCTGTGTTGGGCTGTGACGCCCAGCACCAGCTCTGCACCACTGGGCCATCCTCATCCCTCCTCTGCCTGCCCACTGTGCTTGGGAGCACATGTGAAGATATCCCTGGGTTTCCAGCTGGGCAGGAGGGTCAGGAGCATCCCAGCTGGGAGGCATGGGGCAGAGCCTGGGGGCCTTGCTCCTGCCTAAGACCTTCTCAGCATCAGCAGCTTTTCTTCTACACACCTTAATGAGACAATCCCAAAAATGAGCACACAGACCTGAGCAGCACCCCCTCCCTGGAGCCCCCAGGCACTCTTGATAGGAATAAATGTGCCTGGCAATTATGGAGGGGGAGTACGAGCTTCCAGTGCAAGACCTGCTGAGAGATTCAGAAATAAATATGTTAATAATCAAATATCCATCCTGTGTCTGAGCTCACGGGAGGACTTTCAAGTCTAATTAGTGGAAGATTTGTACCATTGCTGCCAGGGCTCGAGGGACAATTTGCCGTGGTTCCCAGGAAGTGAGAGGTTCTCTGTAATTAGCCAGTCTGCAGGGATTACCTCCAAATCTCCCCCGCAGGAACTCCGGGCTGGGGCAGGCAGGACCCGGGTAAGCCAAGATGAGAGATGGCCCCGGGCTTTGATCTGTGCACATCGAGCCTGGAGCTGCAAATCCCGGGCAGGCAGGGGGACAGGCTGTGAGCATGGGCAGCACACCAGGAGGAGAGCTACCCTGAGCCTGCAGGTCATCCCATGCTTCCACATCTGCACACAACCCCTACATCAGCACGAAACGCAGCTCCCCACAACATCCTGCCACAAAGACCAGGAGTGCCTCTAAACCCGCTCCAGCTCCAGACTGACGGTTTCCCAGCCAGGACCCCAAGAGCCAGGGCTGTTCAAGTGGGGGCATTTCCCAGTCAGACATGGTGTACATCTGCCCCCTGATCCATCACAGCAGCATGAGCAGTGCCCAGGGGAATACTCCTACCACCCCAGCCCATGTGGGTGAGCTCAGGGATGAGGAAGGGATGGAGACTGAGCAGAGGGAGCCACGTCTGCACTGAGGACCAACAGCACAACCGAGGATGCTCTGCTGAGCAGGGCCCATGTGTCTGCTCTCATGGGGATAGCCTGGCAGATCCTCTGCCAGAGACCACTGACCTGGCAGCAGCTGCCAGGGACCCTCATTAGCACCAGCTCATTGCAGGCAGAGGTGGCTGGCCTGGCAGCAGGCACCTGACCACACACTCTTCCCAGCCTGGTAATGGGCAAGGCTCCAAATTGAGGGGAGAATTATAGACAGGTGTCAGTGGTCACACCCAGGGCACTTCCTCAGGGCTGGCCTGGAAACATCTGTGCCAGAGATCCTGTGCCATGAACAACAAAGCCAGCACCTCATCCCTCCCAAGGGCATGCAGGTACCCCATGTTCAGCTCTGTTGCCCAAGCCAGGGCACAGCCATCGCCACCCAGCTCCTCTGCCAGCCCCAGGAGGCCTCCTCAGTGCCACTGGGCTGTTCATCCCAGCAAACAAGGGGTCACCAGCCCCTCACTTCCCCAGTATTTAATTAAACAATGATAAAAGAGAAGTTGTATTACCCAGAGAGTGACAGCAGGTTGCAATTACAGCAGGGCAGGCTGAGGAAACAAACAGTGCTGAGGGAGGCACAGGATGGTGTGGGGCTGGAGGGACACCACAATCCCTTGGGACCCACATCCCTGTGCTGGCACTGTGGTCCAGGGCAGAGGTGGGACTCTGGAGTCTGTGAGGGATGGAGGAGGAGAAAAGGCTCCTTTGCCTCCATGGATGTGGTCCCAAAAGAGCCTCTCTCTCCAGCTTACTCTGCAGTGGGATGACCCTGATCCCAGCCCTTCCTGGGGGATGCTGGGGGATGACCAGTCCCAAGGAACAGCAGGTTTTCAGTGAGTAACTTGGAAATATTAAACACCATCTCCTTCTTCCCCTTTCTGCTTCAGGGCAGCCCCTGCACTGAGGGGCTGGCTGCCCAGCTGAGCCAAGGGCACTAAGATAAGGCACCCAAAGGGGCTCTGCCTGCTCCTTCCCCCCAGTCCCCCTATCCAGGCACAATGCCCTCCTGCTGGGTCACTCCAGGCTGGGGATTGAACCTTGCCTGGTGTCTCACACAAAGCACAGACGGTGGAACAGGAGGCACGGCCACAGTGCACACAAGCAGCTCACAGCCCTGTCCCTCCCCAGCCACCAGCAGCTCTCCCTGAGGAGGGGAAAAGCTCCATTCCCGTGTTCCCTGTTGGAGGGTACCATGGGTGCCATCACAGTGGCAGCTGGGACACATCAGGGTGGCTCAGTCCTAAGGAGAGCACAGCATTCCCTGCCCATCCCAGCCCTGAGGACAGCACAGCATTCCCTGCCCATCCTGCCCCATCAGAGCCTGTGCAGCCCCCAGCCCCAGCCACATCCCTTTCCTTTGTTAAATCCTCCTGCCCTCAGCCCAATCCTCTTACGCTCTCCCTCTCCCATCACAGCATCCTTAAATTAATGCCTGGCCAAGCGTGGGATAGAAAGAAATTAACCCTGGGGAGGAGGAGCAGTCTCTACAATGCCTCTTATCACCTAAAGCACTGTTCCTTCCCTTCTCCCTCTCAGTATGCAGGGGGAACACCAGATCTACCACAATCTCAGCGAGCATCCCTCGAGCACAGGCTCTCAGCCCCTACACCCTTGGCTGGTGGGTGCCAAGAGTCTCCTCTGGGCAGCCCCCTGCCTGGGAGGCTGCAAGGTCTGCCAGCTGTGCTTGGGTTTACACCAAAAACAGCCAGCTGGGAACTCACTGGGAGCAGTTCCAGAGCTGCCTGCACCCTTGCTGGGACACTTTGGGGTCCCAGGTCTGGAGCAAGAAGTCAGTAGAGATTTGGATGCTGTGGGAAGCACTTGTGACACCCACAGTGTGGGGAGCTCAGAGGAGCTGCAGTGGGTAGCAGGCAGGGATGTGGCCAGAACCAAGAGTGCCACGATACACACCCTGAGCAATGCAGGGGACACTTCTTGCCTGTGCCACTGTGGGGGAGCTGGAACACGTCCCTTTCAGAGGATCTGTGTGAGGTTGAGCAGACACCAAGGCCGTGACAAACAGGTCCATCCCCCTGGCTGGGATTCAGGCAAGACTTGATGGCTTTTGGAAAAGTGCCTCAGGGATGCGACCCCACTGCTGCCAGCCTGGCGCAGCTGTGGGAGCAGCAGGATCCCTCCCATGGAGCTGCCCTTTCCCAGGGCAGGGGTGGCCAAGGCCAGGAGCTCCTTGCCACAGCAGCGCTCCCGCTGATCCTCTCCGTTATGCAACAAATTATTCCACTCGCATTAATGACTTTGCGGCAAAGGGGGAAATGACATGAATGATTCCTGGTGCCGGGAGTGACTCACTTTGCACGATGGAGGGGAAGCAAACGGGGAGGGCGGGCTCAGGGGAAATTTGTTTGGGTCAGCATGATCAGCAGAGGGCTGGGGATGGGCTCAGAAGATCAACTGCTAGAAGTAGAGTGAAGGGGAAAGAAAGAGGCACTTAGGGGCAGATCCCACCGCTCAGGAGAGGGCTGAGATGCCTCCAAGAGATGCTGGGATCAGTCGTAACCACAGCATATTGTAACATCTGTTACTGTGCTGCCCAAGCCCCATTTCTCACACCCCTTTTCCACCTGAGCTGCGACCCCAGAACCTGGCACCAGCAGCATCCCTCCCTGCTCCAGGGTCAGACAAGACCTCAACCAAGTGCAACCAGGGCTGGGGGTGCTGTATCACATCACTGAGCCACCCCAATCCAGCATGCCCCCAGGAGTCTAGCAGGATGGGCAGATGGCCCTTGAGGCAGCAGGAGGTGGAGGCAAAGGGACCTGCCACACGGGCTGCAGTACAGAGCCTGGCATCTGACCCAGTCCCTTCTCCCTCACCTCTGGAGACTTCAATAAATCACACCATTAAAAATTAATGCATATTCCCTCGTGGAATAAATCAGAAGCTGTCAAGGGCCAGTGCTGCCAGCCACCTCCTGGGGACACCAGAGACCTGTGGAGACACACCGGGGACTCCAACAACCCACTGCCCAGCAGCCCCAGGGGGGCCCTGCAGGGACAGAGGGCTGGGTGGATTATTGCCTTTAAACCCATTCAGGGGCTTTCTGTAAGCAATGCAATTTTTAAAAATTCAATCTCGGAAGAAACGATTAACCAAAGGCCAGAGCAATGGCTCGCCTGTCTAATCTCGTTAGCGAGCAGGCCAGTTCCCATCCCACCCCACCACTGCATGGGCTGCAGGAACTGGTGAAAGCTCACAGATGGCTCTTCCCTGGCTCCTGACCAGGCTCCTGATGGGTGTGAAAGTTTTCTGGTACCTCTCTGCATCCCACAGGGCTACAGCTTCCCCATGTGGGTGAAGGAAACCCCTCTTCCCCGTGACTCTCATCCTGGCCAGACCATCACCAATGATACTCCATCCCTAAAAAGCACTTTTTGGTGTCCAGTCGCGTGGTTGGTAACAGGAAGAGGACAGGTAAGGGATTTGGTGCATCTCTGCTCTGCTGCTGGGGTCAGTGCCTGAAGCCAGGAGCAGGGTCCCACTTTCTGCCCCACAGGCTCAGTGACAGGCCATGCCAGTCTCTCAGGTAGCATCTTGCCAAGAAGCCTGCCTCTGCTTCAGACTGCAGAGCCCCTTCCCAGCAGGACTGTCACAGCCATGGCATGTATCTCATGGGGACAACAGGACAGACCAGAGTGTCCAATCCATCCAGCTCTCAGCAGGGCAGAGCTAAGGCAGCAGATTTGTGCCACCACCCCACCTCTGAGTTAGTCACTGCATCATTGTCCCTGACCTGCTTCGTAGAGAGGGACCACAGGTGAAGCTGTCCATCTCCACTGCCAGCCCCTGGGGCTCTGAGTGTTCCCTGCCTTCCTACAGGCACTGCTGCTGGTCCCTGACAGACTCTGTGAGCAGCCAGACCCCACACCTCCCTCCCATCAGGACAAAGCCATCTGCCCGTTCCAGGTCCAGCCCAGGGCTCTCTAAGCAGAGCAGGTTTGCCTGCAGGCAGGGTGTGCAGTGCCCCTGCTGGCACAGGGCACAACCCCTAAAACACTCACTGTGCATGAAGCTGGAGCAGGAATTGGGTGATCGCACATGCTCAGAGTGAGGCTCCTGCTTGCATGTCCTGCAGACCTCTCAAGGCCCCCCATGTCCCTAGGTGGAGTGAGCAGGAGCAGCAGGGATGGGACATTGACCTTCTTGCCCAGAGTCACCAGTATCAATGACAACACCAACCTGGGGTTGGAAGATGTGCCAGCTCCCTAAACAGAAGGGATCTCCAACCCAAAGGGTTCAAAAGCAGAGCACTTCCTGCCAAAATGGGGCTGGAGTAATCTGGAACCTGATGGAGCTGAGCCTTAGGGGCTGGAGAGGGCACACAAGGCACAGACACAGAATGGCAGCGAGTGCCTTCCCTGCCCAGCAGGGTCCATAGGTGACAAGCCCTGTCTGGACCACAGGGGAAACATTCAAGGCAGCCCAGATTCAGAGGCAGTGAAGGCGGCAGCCCTCCACATCCCCATCTCTGCCAACTCCTGTTGAAGGCAGCAGTATCCTGCCCCAGCTCCCTCCTGCAGGGCTCTGTCTCCAAACAAGCTAATTACTCTCACTGCTCCCCAGGGGCTGTGCCACCCCTTTGCATTTGAAGAGGAAGACAAGTTAACTTAAAAGCCAGAAGCAGCCAGAGCCACGGCAGCTCGGGGACAGGAGGACCCCAGTAAGAGCCTCCCGCCCAGCAGAGCCTGACTGCCACAGAACATTTGCCAAGCCCTCAAAGGGAACATCACTGGGACCGGGATCACTCATCCCCCATATCACTCTTACCCCAGTAGGAGCCTCCCGCCCAGCAGAGCCTGGCTGCCACAGAACATTTGCCAAGCCCTCAAAGGGAACATCACTGGGACCAGGGTCACTCATCCCCATATCTTGCCACTCACCCCCATGGCACGGCATGCACCCAGCCCCAGCTGCCAGCAGAGCACTCTGGCATGGACAGTGGGTTGAACATGACCCCTGCACCCATCCACAGACCCCGCCCCACGGAAAGGGGCTCCTCTGCCCCTTTGCTCCCACAGAAGCCGCTCGCAACAACCCCAGCAGCTCACTTGCTCAGCAATAACCACCCTCAGCGTTCTGCAGTGTTAGTGAAGGGCTGTGATTCCCCAGCTCAAGGCAGAGCCCTCACCATGGCATCAGACCACCCAGCTCAGCCCCCCGGCGAGGCACGACAGGAGATTGGTTTCACTGAGGGCTCATTTATCTGCGGCGTGATTAGAGAGCAGGGCTGGGATCCGGTGGCAGGAGAGCGATTTGCAGCAGATGGATTTATCATCTCGCAAGCACAGCAATTTGGCTTAAACAAAACCAAACCACTTCCCCTAATGAAAACATCACTAATGAGGAGTGAGGCAGAGGCAGCTCCATGAATGGGGTCTCTCCTGTCCTTCAGGGCTGGGGTGACCCACTGACGTCCGGGCTGTTAATGCAGGAAGCTCAGGTCCAGCTGGGACATAGGGACCCAGTACAGCTGGGAGAAACCAGAGTCTGCTCCAGGGACCAAACCTCCTTGTATACTGGCTCCCAAAGCTCTGAGGGCAACTGGTTCCAGCACAACACACAGTATGAGAACAGCACTACCAAGTCGAGACATTTTCCAGTTGTGACATGGCCAACGGTGAGGAAAAACTCTCTGCCCAGACACAGACTTGGTGAAAGAGGCTGTGCCTGGCCAGCCCTGTGCAGCAGGAGCTGTATCCCTTGGCCAAAGTTGCAACAATCCATGAATTATGCATCAGCATCTGTAGAAATCAGCTGTTTAACCAGCCCAACCAAATCCAGCAACTTCCTGTCAATTAATCCTGTCAATTAATCCTGTGCCACCAATTCCCCATGGACTCCAACCTGCCTTTGCTTGAAGGGATGCAGCAGCGACTGCCAAAACCTCAGCTCCAGCCCTTCCACCTGCAAAATCCAACCTGCCCGTGAGCAGTGGCACCCAGCAGCATCACTCACATGCTCCTTGCCCTGTGTGTGGCTGGGAGCAGCATCCCTTCCATCAGGTACCCTCAGGATCTCAGCAATGCCACAACACCCCATAAGAGAGAAGTCAGCAGCATCAGAGGGCTGCAGACAAGCCAGGACAGCAAAGAGGGAAGAGGAAGAGGGTACAGGTGCCAGAAGGAGGGAGACAGCAGACAGAGATGAGGCAGAGTCAGGCAGCAGTCCCATCGCCCCGGGAAGGTGCAGCAGCCACCGAGGGCAGGCGCTTTGGCACAGAGATGACCCACGGGAGCCCCTAACCTGGCACACGAGGGGAGACCCTGCCCTACAGCACCCCACCCTGACAGAGAACCTCTTGGGAGCTCGGGGACCTGAGGGTCAGTGTGGCTTCCAGCCCGGCCTCACTGCCAGGCTGCAGGAGCAGGAGCGGCAAGCAGAGGAGGTTGCACGGGGCAGCAGCAGGAGGGGAGGCAGGTTAGCAGGGGAGCAGGTGGATGGGCAACACAGTTCCCATGGGTCAGACACCCAGGGGAAGGACACTGGTGGCCGTCACCCCTCCTGAGGGCTGCTGTTAGGAGGGGACAATCCATGCTTGACAGTGACCAGAGGGATGCAGGTAGCTGGCCCTGCCAGACCCATGAGGACAGAGCTGTGCAGGGCTGTGTGCAGGGCTGTTCTCAAGAAAGCAACTGGGCAAGAGAAGGGCCTTTATTCTGGACGTGGGTGAGCTGGTTTTGGGCACAGTTTCCACCCCTGTCCCCCTCCTTGGGATCCATCCAGCACACAGGCACAGCACACAACCTGCCATGCACACTTGCAGCTGAGCTCCTGGCCAGCCCCTGCCTACCACCCAATGATCCTGTCACTCTATCTTCCAGCTGCAGATCCCAGTGCTTCCCCCTACACACACTATTATTTGGGACAGGCTACCACTGACACCTCCTCCACACTCTGGGAAATAAATTATGCCCCATGCAGATGAAGTCCTACGCCATGGCAAGCTGGTGGACATGTTTCCCCAGCTGGCTGATCAGGGGCTGTGAGCAGACACGACGAGCTGCTGGGTTTGCCAGCAGCAGAACAAGCCCCGGGCACAGCCCTGGCTCTGCCCATCACCTGGGGCCCTCCTGCAGCACTGCCAGGACACAGCTCCTCAGCTTTATCCCATGGCAGGGACTGGAACCCTGCTCCCATTGTCCTCCCACCAATCTGGCGGCCTGTTCTCCCTCTGATGTGTCTGTGGGGGACAGCTTGGCCCCACCTCTCCTTTCTTACTGCCATGAGGAGAAATACCTCTGAAACACCCTCCCTCGAGGTGGGGAGGAGAGCTCAGGCAGATGCTGTGCTGCTGCTACGCTGCTGCCTAGGGCTTCCATCTCACAGGGTGGGCTGCTAGAAGTGCTAGGAGCTGGGGAGTCCCCATCCATCAGCTGTGCCTCTGGAGACAGGAGCATCCCAAAGCTCTGCAGATGATCTCTACAGCAATTGCTCAACCCTGCAAACGCTGCGGCTGCCTTTGGGGTGGAGGAAAGCGGCTGCTCGAGTCCCCAGATCATGACAATTGGAGGAAAAAAGCAGGGGTGAAAAAGCAAGGGTGAAAAGTGAGCCTCCTAACCCTTTTTCGGGGACCCAACAGCCCTGGAGATAAATTCCTCATTTTTCCAAAAGGCAAAGCCCCACCCCAGGCAGCCTGGATATGGACCCTGTGCTGGCACACATGCTGTCCCACTCATGGGATACAGCATGGCTGGGAGGGGTTTGTCCCATGGGGTAAGACAAGTTCCAGGCCACCCACCCTTGTTCCAGATCTGAAGCTGGGGCAGCTGTGACACCCACACATCCCTGTGGAGCATCAGGCGGGAGGGAAACCCTTCTCCAAGCTCACTCACCTCTCACACTGCCGGCATTCAGGGTCAGGGATGTGGCACCTGAATTTCTTGGGACAAAGTGGCTCTGGATTCCCATTTCTCCTGCATGGAGAGCCATGGCCACAGCAGTCCTGAGACACTGGCTCTGGGCACTGCTTGCACTCTAATTGCTCATGCCATTAGAGGCAGGAGGAATAATGTAATTTATGGATGGCTTTTATTTCTCGCTAGCGTCATCTAAATATCCAGAAATGGACCAGTTTAATTTCCTGGTGTGTTACCTAAACACTTCCCTCCTCAGCACCAGGTGGGTGCCCAGCCTCAGGCTCAGCAGCCAGGCAGGCACTGCTGCTTCCTGCCCCACACAGGGTCAGCACAGGCTGGCTCCACCCTGGCTCACCCAGCGCAGCCCCTCTGTGTTCCCCTGCACAAGGAAACACACTGCTGCTCTCCCCACTGCTCACACACAGGCAGTCCTCATTCACTCGGGCCTCTCACACACACATCCACGTGCCCACACAGCCAGGGCAGCTGGGCATCTCTGGAGATGCTGCAGGGGGTGGGGACTGTCACTGCACCCTCATTCTCAACAGCTTTTTAAATTTAAAAATGAGTGGACATCGTGGAGTGTGTCTACCCTGAGCACAGATGGGGGTCCTGCTTCCTGCTCAGCCCCTCTCCTTCTCTAAGTGGGTGTGCTAACCCTTCTGTGGGCATGCACAGGTGGGAATCACATTGCTCTCACCCGTGATTTTGGGCAGTGATGGGAGGCAGCAGGACTGACTGCTCTCCCTGTACACCCTGGAGCTGCTGTGGGGCTGCCACCTCGCCTGACACCAAATCATCTCTTGGTTAACAGCTCTTGCATGGCAGATTCCTCTAAACTCTGACACATCCTGGTGGATGGGGGTCTCCAAAGCTGCAGGAACACCCCAAACTGCTCATGCTTGACCCCAAGCAGAGCTGAGCTGCCAAACAGCAGGTGCCAGCAGCAACCCTCCTGTGTGCAGATAGAGCCCACACAGGCACTGCCAGCTTCACCCCAGGGCATTGCTACAGCCCTGGGGAGGTGCCAGTTCCTCACCACATCTCCAGGATATCAGGAGAGCCAAGACCAGGTTAGAAGGCATGGGGCCAAGCTAGTAAACCCTCCCTAGAGTTAAGGTTGCATCCCCTTCCTGCCTGCATCACTTCCACACTTTCTGGGAGAAGGAAGCCTTCCCTGCATAGGGGAGGTCAGCTTCAGTGCATTCAGCCAACTCAGGGGAAATCTGGAACTAGCTCCCTCTCCTCCACAGTGCTACTGCAGGCTCTGCCCTGGCTTGACAGAGATGGGACATGAGTGACATGCCCTACAGGGCCTGTTTCCCACTCTGGGAAATGGGGCAGATATTTCCACCCTTGTTCCCCAATGCCCCATCCCTGTGGGCAGGGACTTGCATGGTGGTACAGCTCCTCTCCATTCATGTTTGCTGCACAGCTGGCTCAGAGGAAAGCCCCAGCATAAAAGGTCTCAGTCTTGGAGAGACTGGAATTTATTTTTAACTTTGATTTGATTTAAATCCATATGGACATTTTAAAGTTACCGGAGAAACCCAAAGTTGTGTGTGGGTTCCAAGTTCCTACACAGCTCAAAAATATCTTCCCTGCAGCACGTTTGGGCAGACAGTAAGCAGCATTTCCCATGTGTGGGGCTGTTCAGGAAAGCAGAGCAGAGGTCCTGCTCTGCTACCACCACCTATTTGAAATCCTAGAGCAAATCCTGAAATCCACCCCTTCCAGACTTCGGCAGGAAAAGCATCACCAGGACTCAGGGAAGCTGCCTGTGCCCACACAACACTCCCTGCGGCACAAGGACACCGAATCCCACTGGCCAAGGAAAGGTTCAGCTCCATTGGGGTCCCAGGAGGCAGCAGGGAACTGCTGCCCCATTTCACAGCTGCAACAGAGGCCTGAAAGAGGACAGGATTTGGCCTGATCTGCGGAGAGCACGTGGGGAAGGAGGGGTGTTGTGAGCTCCAGCCCAGCTGCTTCCCTATCGGACAGTGGAGGATGAGGTGTGACGGAGGGACAGATGTTGTGGGATGTGGGATGCTCGGCAATTCCCTCACCGGGCAGCGGGTGAAGGGGAATACAATAGGGTTACAAATGGGTTGTCTTAATCCTCTCAGTCCCACAGCTATCCCATCCAGGGGCAGGACATCTCAAGGGGTGCTCCAGGGGACACCGGGTGATGGTGAAGGCACCGTGGTGCTGCTGTGGTTTTCTGAGTGAAGTGAGCCTGTCCTCCCTGGGGAACCTGCTGCCGGGATGCTGCTGTGCCACCCCAGGGCGCAGAGAGAGCCCAGCGCCAGACCCTGGCGTCCCGATGGGCTTGGGCGTAACAGTGCGGGAGTGTGAACCTGGGGGCGGCCAAAAGCGGTCCAAGCATTCCACCCCCCGCCCGGGGCCTTTTCCTTGCCTCGGGACAGCCCCTGCAGGCTGGGACCAGCCCTATCGCCCTGGAGCACCTTCCCCTGGGGGTAGGGACTGATCCCCTGCTCCAGTGCCGGGGTCGCGGCCGTTCCCCTTCTCCCGAGCAAGGCGTGCGGCGAAGCGGAGCGAGCAGGGAGCGGGCAGGGAGCGGGCTGGGAGCGGGCAGGGAGCGGGCTGGGAGCGGGGCTGGAAGCGGGGCAGGGAGCGGGGCAGGGAGCAGGGCTGGAAGCGGGGCAGGGAGCGGGCAGGGAGCGGGGCTGGAAGCGGGCAGGGAGCAGAGCTGGAAGCGGGGCAGGGAGCAGGGCTGGGAGCGGGGCTGGAAGCGGGGCAGGGAGCGGGGCAGGGAGCAGGGCTGGAAGCGGGGCAGGGAGCGGGCTGGGAGCGGGGCTGGAAGCGGGCAGGGAGCGGGCAGGGAGCGGGGCTGGAAGCGGGCAGGGAGCAGGGCTGGAAGCGGGGCAGGGAGCGGGCTGGGAGCGGGGCTGGAAGCGGCTGCCCGGGACCGCCCCGCGCCGTGTCCGAGTGGCTGCTGCACCTTCCCCGGCGGCGGCACTCACCCGTCAGCTGGTCGTAGGAGCCGTCCAGGTCGCGAGAGTCGGACAGGCTCTCCTTCCTGCCCTTGCTCCGCATCTTCCCGCCCCGCCGAGCGGCGGGGGGAACGGCGACGGGGCGCAAGGGCTGCGCCGGCGGGCAGGGGCTGCCCGCGGCCGCCGCCTCCCCCCGCCCCGCCGCTCAGCGCCGCTCAGCGCGGCAGCGCCAAGGGGCCGGCGGTGCCGGGAGCTCGCCTCGGCTCGGCACGGCTCGGCTCGGCAGCAGGAGCGCGCAGCCGCCCCGGTCCCCGCCGCCGCCGCCGGGGCTGGGCACCGCCGCCCCCTCCCTCTCGTCCTTCCCCGCCTCTTCCCGGGAACCGCCAGCCCGGCCCCGCCGCCGCGGGGAAACTGAGGCACGGGCTGGGGGCGGAGAGCGGGGGCGCTCCCGGGAAGAGGCGGGCAGGGAGGGAGCTGGTCCGCACCGCGCCGAGGTGCTGTGTCCGGCGGCTCGGGAGAGCTCGGGCATCAGGCACCGCGCAGGGACGGAGAATGGGACAGAGATGGAGAAGGCGCGGGGCAGGAGGGGCGCAGAGCCCCCCAGCCCCCTGCGGGCGGGCGATGGTGCCCCGAGCCCTGAGTATCAGTGCCCATCCCGGGCTGCGCCGTGCGAGCCCCAGGAAGGGAAACCCCGGCCCTGGCCGGTCCCGCGGGGCTGTTGCACCTCCGCCCGTGGGGAGAGGCTGGATGAGGGGATGGGCAGGGTCAGGAGATGCAGGAGAGGGGTGGGGAGGGACAGCCAGGTCCCTCTGCCTGCAGCCAAGCACAGAAGTGGATCCCACTGCCGTCCCCATCCCGAGCATGGCTTTCCATGCAGGGCTGGAGTCTTTAGCAGGATTTTACCCCATCTCCTGCAGCCCCAAGGAAAGGGTGAAGCAGCTGCACACTCGGGGAGGCCACCACAGGCACCACAGGTGCTGCCAAGAGAGGAACTCACAGCCCACCGGTACATCTGGCGCTGGGAACTCGATGTCCCGCCGCTGCCCCTGGTTATTTGTTGCCATCTGTGCACGCAGCCATCCCCGGGGGAAGCCGACTGTGCTGGAGTCCCGTCCATGGACAAAGTCCCTGGCTTTGTACTGACAGGGGTCCCGGGCACATCTCAGGGCCCGTCCAGCTCCCAGCGCTTCCCAGCGCTCCTCCCTTCATTGTCTCACCCATGCAGAGAGGCAGAGGAGAGCAGAGGCTGCGGGAGGAGGCAAAGCATCCCGCCAGATGCCAGCCCGGCACACGGGAGCCGCAGGGCAGGAGGGAATCCAGAGCAGAGGAGGGAGGGCCGTGCTCACGAGGCAGCATGTTGTCAGCGTGCTTTGGTGTCAAGCCATGAAAGAAGCCGCCTTAGCGAGGCAGTGATGCTTAGCAACTGCCTGGATCTAAAAATAAGAGCCATTTAGCAAGGAAAACGCAGTGGAGAAATGCTCAGAGAACTAAACACATTCCCCCAGCCCTCCCTGTGGCCCGGCCAATGCACGGAGCCTGCCTGCACTGACTGCCCGGAGGGAAACTCCCGGGACAGCTCCGGCAGTGCCCCCTCTGCTCAGCCTGACAAGCAAAGCTGGAGCTGGCCAGCCCACAGAGCCCCTGCACTCCTGGCCTTGTCCGTCCTGCTGCTCCCTGGCCTCCTCAGCCTCCCCGCTCCAGCCTCTCCACCACGTGCGTGCCCACATTTCCTTGGCTGCCTTGGGGACCAGCAGTGTGCCAGGGAAGTGGGTTGGGAGCTCTGTGTGATCCATGCCCAGCCTCACCCACCAACTGCATCTTCCTTGGGGTCCATCCTGCCATGCATGTGGCAAGCCCAGCAGAGCTGCACAGGGAAGTTTTCACCTTCTGCCATCCCTGGTCCACTGGGAGGCAAACATGGCTATTTTTATCCTAGCTAAGTGCTCCTGTTCTAGCAGGCAAGCAGGAGATGCTTTGCCAGGCTGGGCAGAGGGGGGGAAGCTGGGCAGCTTGGTGGGTACCACAGGGGAGGATGGGGCAGACCCAGGCCCAGGCTAACATATCCCACCCCCCACAGTGTAGAAAAAGGGGGACACAACTCACTTGATCGCTGGTTACAGCTCCTTTCCCTAGCAGACATGAGGGCTGGGCATTCTGCCAGGATTCACAGCCTCTGAGCCTTTCTCTGCTTGGGAAAAATACAACATCCTCCCCTAAATGTTCCTCTGGGCACTGGGGGTCTGCAGGCTGCCAGGGAGGAGCAGCAGGAATGGCTCTGGTCCCTGCCCTCCTGCCCACACCCAGACAGGTGCCCTGCTGTGGGTGCATGGCTGCTGAGATGCCTCAGTGAGTGTGTCTGGACAGGGACACAAACAGCAGCAAAGTCACCCCAGAATGCTGAGCATCCCTTGCAACACGTCCCAATCTCAGCGGGACGTGCTGCAGATGCAAAAACAGCGGGCCAGGCTGAGGAAAATCACCTGAGCAGTGTCTGAGGCTTTAATCAAAGCGTGCCTTGTGCAGCCTGGCTGCTGCTGGCCACATCCACCACAAAAGCAATCAGCAGGCTCAGGATGGGCAGGAGCCAGCTGCAGGCAGGGCTGGTGGTCTGCACTGCGGAGGTGTCACTGGATTAACTATTTCCAGAGGAGAGAAAGAGCTCTGTCAGCTCCTGAGAGCCCAGACCCCAGTCACACAGGGTAACTGGGAGGAAGGGCCATGCTCTAGATGGCCAGCACATGGCACAGGCTCCACAGGCACAGCTAACCACAAAACCCATGCTCCAAAGCCCAGGGCCAGGGAAGTGTGGAGGGCAGGCAGCAGGGAGATGGACTGAGCCTGCTGGGGCGGGCAGGGGTCTGGTGGATGCACTCAGGTCCCCAAACTCACTTCTGCAACAGCAGCAGAGAGCCATGAGGAAAACAGGGCCATGTAAACCAGCCCCAGGGCTTGGCACAGCCAGCAGAGGGGTGGGATGAGTAGGAGACAGAGGGAGACAGGCTGGGGGTCCAATGGTGCTGCCCCATGAGGTGTCCCCAGGCTGTGTGAGGCAGGGTGTCCCTGGCACCACTCAGACACCCTCCTCATGATGGAAATCACCCAGGCATGGTCCCTGAGTGGCCTCTCTGCCACCCTGTCAGACAGCACAGCTTTGATAAGGGACATCTGCAAAGGATTCCTGCTGCCCCCCCAGGCAGTGAAGCTGCAGCCAGGAATGACCCTAAGGGTGAGAAGGGCTGGACAGAATGAGCAGGGTCACGCTGTCCAGGAGCCTTGTTCGTCCCCAGCTCATCATGGGGCCACTGCAGCCTTGTCATAACTGGGGAAGAGAACAAGTTTGGAAATTCACCAGATTAAGAGTCTGGCTGGAGACAGAACTGAACTAGGCTGCCAGCAGCCTCATCCACACCCAGGCTGGACCGAGCTGAGCCCACTCACAACCATCCCTGCTCCTCCTCCAAGATACTTACCCTGCAATACTGGACTGATCCCTTTGGCTCATCTTTGCCTCCTGCTCCCTGCTGGGACACCCCAGCTCTGGGGCCACAAGTCCCTATACTCCCCTGCTGAAAACCCTGGGCTTCACACAGAACCCAGACAGTCCCAAACCACAGAAGACGACGCTAGAAAGGAGCCAGGAGTGCTTGGGTCTGCACCTCAGGGGTGGAGGAATGCAGGGAGATCTCCCCCAGGCCCTCTGCTCTCTGCAAGCAGCCTGGGGTGGCTGTGATTAGGGGACAGGGAGAGGGAGAGACATAATTTAACATTTCATTAGGTAACTACAAGGCATTGATCTGCCCTACCATCCTGCACGCTCTCTAATTGCAAATCTCCATTCTTATTAGTTCTATCGAAAAAGCAGAGAGCAGCACTCAGGAGTCTGATCCTATCTTTAGGAAATTTCAAACAGAGATGTAATTGTGGAGTGCTCAAAATCATGGTGCTTTACCCACTGTTAACAGTATTTTAAAGCCATGATCATCAATAGCAGTCCTCGGGATGAGCTCCCAGCAGATGCCATTAATCCTATTTTGGCTGTGGTCACCTGGTGTCTCTGGGCTCAGATTTACACTTGGTGACAAGGGACAGCTCTGCTTCCCCAGCAGAGAGGGCTCCCAGGCAGCCCCCAGGGACTGGCTCCAGAGGCAGAGGGCAAGCAAGAGGAGCTCCTTAAACCAGCTTCACCCCTTGCAAACATGCCAGCAGATGGAGATGAGCAGCTCTGCACCAGGGGCTGGCACAGGGATGGATGTTCATGGCCATGCAGGGGTCTGGGGAGGGCTCCAGGCAGGGCAAATGGCCCCACTCAGGAATAAAACACGACATTTACTACATCTGCAGAGGAAATGGATCTGGGTGACACAAGACCAGGATGGGCCCCTCGGTCTCTGCAGAGAGATGGGAATCTTGGAACAGCTACAGCAGACCAGCAGGTCCCTGGGAGGTGATGCCCCAAAAGGACACCAGCCAGGACACACACAGGGGAGGGCTGCTCCCATCTCCACTAACCCACCCTGCAGGGACACATGGGCAGGTGGGATCCATGGTGAGATTCAGACCTGGGGGGAATTTCAGCTGCTGAAAAATCTTGCAAAGCTGGAGGAGGAACAGATGATGCTGCAAGCTTCTGGGAGAGCCCTGCAAGCAGGAATGCTGCAGGAGGAAGGGAAATTCCTCTGTCAAATGCAAACTAGCAGGTGTGAGAAATCTGGGTGTGCAGGAGGGAGAAAGGACTTTGCATCACACTCTGTATCCTCGAAAGCCAGGCACCTGCCTCTGCTTATCCCTCAGCAAGGAGGGATTCCCCAGCATGGCCTCACTGCTGGGTGGGCTGCAGGGGGGCTCTGTGTCCCCCCAGAATGTTTCTTAGCCACTTCTGCACAACAGATACAAAATCTGTGTGAAGAAAGGGCTTAGTCTGGGAAGTGGAGACTGGAGCATTCCTGGGCTCAGGACATACCCTGTGTCCCAAAAGCCCTCTCAGCATTACAAAGCGTCTCGTGTTTGTGTGCTCAGTGCCTGTGGGCTCAGGTTTTAATTAAAGAGGAACTAGATACTATTTCCAACCTTCATTTATGCCACGCTGGATGCCACACCAGGGACTCTTTGAGCAGCTCAGGTCTGCTAGGAGAACAGATGTGCATCTCTGTCACGAGCGAGTCCCCACTGCGGACACGTGTCCTCCTGCACTGCCAGGGCAGGGAAAGGATATCTCCACTGTGACTCGGGCCTCAGCACTCTGCTCTCAGCTGCCCATCCCAATCCATCCTATCCCATCCCACTGGCCTGCCAATGGTTGCAGCAAGGGGCTGAAAGCAGAGCATGGGGCTGGAATGCTGCTGGAGCCTCCCTTGTAGGCTGGGAGAACAACAGGATTGGAACTCCTGAGCAGCCACAGGTCATCACAGCATCCCAGCCCCTGCACATTGTTGGGAGGGCCCTGGTTTAACCCTGGAGCAGGGGAGCTCCAGCTAATTAGTCATTAATTGCTTCAGAAGGGAAAGGAGCCAAGCCAACCTCTGTGTGCCTGTAGCAGAGTGACCTGTGGGCCCTGGGACACAGCCAGCTGCACATCACTGAGCAGTGGCCGAGGGTCCATCTGTCACAGCAGAGCTGGACAAGCAGCTCAGCACAGTGGGTGTCCATCCCAGCAGCCTCCCCAGCCCCTTCCTGCCCCCATGGGACTCCTGGGAGCTCCCAGCCTCTGGCAGCAGCTTGGCAAGGCTCTGAGCTTGCTGCAGTGAGAGGCAAGCCCGGCTCATTTAATCTATTCAATTGGATTCAATTTCCAGCCACATGATTCAATTAGCCCTGGAGGGACAGCACAGAGAGCAGAAGCTTCAGAGCATGGTCCAGCTTGTGCTCTGGCAGCTGCCAAGCTGGGAGAGGGCAGCACTGGACCCTGTGCTTGTTCTGGTCCTCTGGGATGGGCTGAGATGTCAGGGGCTCCAGGGGAGCCCCATTCTGCCCCAGGGAGCAGGAGCTCCTCTGGGCACAAGCTGCTGGTCCTGGGTGATGTGTGGGCAGCTGGAGGGCACAGCTGGGGAAGCCCCATCCTGAACATCTCTCTTTGCAGCCAGTGCCAGCCCTGAGGGCTGACAGCCACACTGGGTCAGAGCTGAGGTCTGCAGCCCCAAGCACCTGCCAGGGTGGCCCAAAGAAGCTTTAGAAAGACAACAGCATCCAGCAATGCTCCCTTGAGGATGCTGCCTATCATACACATTTGGGATCAGCCCTCTGTTTAATCAGTGTCCCCCTGGGCACAACCACACTGTGTTGTACATGGGAGAACCAGGGCTCTGACCAGCAAAGGACCAGGGGTTTGCTACTACCTGCTCCTGGCAGCTCCAAAGAACACACAAATACCATTGGGAGCTGCTGGCCCATGCAGGGAAGACTCAGCTCCTGAGGAGCTGCCTCTCTCTCAAGTCTGCATGAAAAGTGGGACCTGTAAGAGCTCAGGAAAAAGAGATCAAAAATCAGTGGCACTTACAAAACAACTCTTAGTAACTCCCTCCAAAGTTTAGCTCAAATTCAATTCTCTTCCAGGTCATTATTTTGTAAAGTATTTGTCTCTCTGCAGCTGCTGCATAATTTAAAGGTAGCAATCTGACTTCTCCCCACACTCCCCAAGCCTCAGAAACAGCTCTTCCAATAACAGACAGAGTTATGAATTAGATATAACAAAATACACTCACCTGCTCAGATCAGATACAGGGAAGTTAGAGGCTGTCACACACATCCTGAAGCTGAACATTAAGATTTAAATGACTTTCTGCTCAGTTCAAGCTGGCCTCAAAACACAAATTGTAGTAGGGTGTTTAACAAAGCAGACAAATGTGCAGCAGAATCTGTGAGCAGGAGTTTGCTGACACCAGCAACAGAGAGCATCACACACAGGCAGGTCCCTGCATCCCTCACTCACGGGCTCAGCCTTGCTCATGGTTTCCTTAGTGCCAGCCCAGGGACACGCAGGAGGAACAGGGATGCTGAGTCCTGGGTGGTACCTGCACACTGAACCAAGGACAGAGCATCACTGTGCAGCACCACAGCCTCCCTCTGCTCAGGCTGGAAGAGCCCAAGGGCAGTGATAGCCCTGCTGCAGCCAGTGTGCCACCAAATGGTGACAGGGCCACTCCCCAGGCACCCCACTCTCCCTCCAGTGAAGGACAAACACTGCACACTCTGGACAGACGGGGCTCTGCTATTTATTGAGCTCTAGGTTTGTATGTACATCCATTTACAGTGCTTGGTTCAGTGACAGTGTGACAAGAGGACATGTATCACAGTCTTCCCCAGCTCAGACCTGGGTGAGGGCTGGGCTCAGGAACTGATCCTACACATGCCTGGGCTTCTATGATCACCCCAGCAAGGGAGCACCCTCAGGGAGACAGGATAGCTGAGCCCAGAGCAAGAAGCTGAAAAGTCCAGAGGCTGCCAAGTCAGAAGCAGACTCATCCCAAACTCTCTCATGTATGTGTCTAGGCTCAGCCTAAATGGGCTCAGAGAACAGGAGGCATGAGGACAGCTGGATGACTCAATGCTCCACCAGTCACAATGCTGGGGCTGCGCCTCAAGTCCCCTTGAGAAGGTGAGATCCCACCCCTCAGAGGGTGAGATCGCCCTCTATCCCCCCAGACAAGCACCACGTACTGCAAACAACTGCTCCTCATTTTCTGCTGGAGAAGCTGCCTCCTCTACATGCCCTGGCCTGTTCTCAAGCAGTGATTTTATGGAGCCTGCTTGCTCTCCCCTAAGCACTGTCCCTCTGACACATACACATTCCCATACACTTGCATGGCAGAGAGCAAATAAATGTCTGGCTTAGCTGTTAAAAGCCAGACAATTCCCCGCTGAGGAATAGTATCATCTGCTGAGAGAAGCCAGTGCTCCCAAGGAAAACATAGGGATGTCATCAGTGTTGTGCCCAGTGGGTGGCCAAGGACACAGCTCTCAGTTTCCCATGCTCATAGCAGGTAAGATGGAACATTAACACAATTAACGCACAATAGCATGAAAAAAGCCTTGCCTAAAAATGGTAGTAAATGAGCATGACATCCACATTACTCACACTAACCTACAAGGCTAACAGCAGGACTAGGCACTTTAAAAAAAAAAACATCTGTTTTCTAGGGGGAGGAAAAAAAACTGTGGATCTGGGATGTAAATAACTTCTCTACTTCAGTCCACCAAGTCAGGCCAGATCCTAATATCATAACATCAGTGCTGGGAGCTGAAAATGCATGAGCAGGGAACAGGTGTGGAACAGGTGTTCATGTTGTGTATTCCTGAGCTGGGAGCCTGACACAGCACTCTAAACAGGCTCTGCCAGATGTGGGCACCTCTGCAGCACTGGCTCTGGGAGCAGAGAGGTGCCTGTGCCCCAGAGCATCATCCCAGAGCTGCTCCTTGGGAAGCCCTCAGCAGACACGGCTGAACGTCGCTTGGTGAAGACAGGAGGGCAGGAAAGTGAAGTCACTACTTCTCCAGATGCATTTTAACTGTGTGCTACACACAAAGGAAAAACTGGACACTTCTTCATTTATGAAGGTCACCAGGCACCTGCAAACATGTGCAAGGCAGATGTTCCCGTGAGGAAGAGGAGGATTGTCACAAAGCGGTCTCTGATGGGCAACAAGGTGAGTGGGGAGAAGGAGTCATCCTCTGCCCCATGAAAACCAAATGTCTAAAAATGTCCCTCTACCTTAGAAACAGCAGATGAGCTGGAGCTACCGGAAGCAACAGTGACCCCAAGCAGAGCTGGTCTCCAGTAGCAAAGTGCTCTGTTTGATGACCCATATTCTTGGATCCTGGCTCACAATGGACCCTGCAAGCCAACAGCCTTGGAAGCAAAGTTTCCCCTTTTCCAATGGCTTGGTTGAAGTGACACCTTTTGACATCAGGAGACAGCATTGAGCAAGGCCTGCTCCTTGGGGAAACTGTTTTATAATCCAAAGCCATTCCCAATGGGATGGCAATGGATTTGACTTATATGACAGGAGGACACGTTGACCCAGGCTGATGGACAAGAACAGCCCTCACCTGGGACCAAAGAGCTTTCCCCATCGAGCAGGTGAGCAATCTCTACCCAGAACAGTTTCACACAGCTGGGCTGGTTTTATTATTTCAGTTGTGAGCTCTCCCCAGCTCTGCTACAAAGGTTTCCAGTGCATTTTCCCTGAGGCTGTGGAGGGAATCTCCCATTGCTATGTCTCAGGAATGGCTGCCCACTCCCGTGGCACCATAAAAAGTTGCTTCCTCCTCAACATGCCAATCAGCTCTCCTCAGCCCAAGTTCTGTTTAAACACATTCCTTTGGGATCAGACACACAGCAGCAAGGCGTTCCCCTAAAAGAAACTCAGTCCCTTCCGCAGGCACAGGGGACCGGCCGCAGAGCGGAGTGTCCCTGCCCACCGGGGCCGCCCGGCTCCGCCCGCGCTGCCGCAGCGTCCCCGCCTCACGAGATCGTCGAGAATTCCTTCAGCAGCAGCTCCTGGCTCAGCGTGTTGAAAGCAAGGTTCTTCCTCACGTTGATGCTGATGGAGCGAACCTGAGAGAAACAAAACGAGATGTTTTAGCCACGGGACTCGTCCTGGCTCCTCATGAGCCCAGCGGTTTTGACACTGCTGACCTCCAATGCCCAGCATGAAGCTGTTTTGCACTTCCAGCTGCACAGCAATTGCTGCAGCAAGCTCTCACTGAGACTCCAGCCTAGCAAGGAAATGCTGAGGTTCAGCTGTTTCTTGGAAAAATAGGAATGTCTATAGTGACATCCCAGCAAGGAGAGTAAACTCCCAATGAGACAGGGATGGGAGAAGATGCTCTGTGTGGATGCATGAGCTATGATGTGGTTCCTGTTCTGGGGCAAAGAGATGGAGGAAGTGAGCATTCCCAGGCTGCAGCTTAAAGATCATATTTTATCAATGCCCAGTGAGCATTTCCCAGATCAATGCAGTGCCATGGCCTCTGTCCTGCTCCAGAACCCCAGAGCCAAAGATACAGACTGAAGGGGAGGACAGAGGCCATGCCACTGTGCTGTAAACACAAATTATCACCCAGGCTGGCAAAAACCCCTGGGTTCAGAGCCAGCTGTGTGTATTCTGAGTGCTGTACACATGCAGCTGGCTCACTGGCTGTCTCTGAAGAAGAGACACCTTTATCCCTCAATGACACCCAGACTTCTGGTCACCCACAGAGCACAAAGAAGAGCTGGGCAGCCCTGTTGACAGCAGCTTCCCTTCCCCCCTCGTGCCAGCAGACTCCTTGGCCAAATACACAGGCCCCAGACTGGGCTCAGTCTCAGCTGCACTTGGCAACGAGAAAACAAAGTCAAACATCATCTGTGTCAGCGACTGTGCAGCAGTGACAGAAAGCAAAACTGACACAAGCTCATCCAAACAACAGGATTACAGTTCCCAGAGACTCGGAGCCTGTGATAATAAGGTTGTTGCTGACCTGGTTAGTGTTTTGTACTTTCTAAAAGCACTGGAGGAAGAATTCTATATATGCATAATGAGGAATCCAATACCAGGGGCTGGAAGAGCACATATATATGCACACTGCTGAGGGTCCCACTGCTACCCAGTGAGAAAAACACACTGAAAGGGCAGAAAGCTACCCAAAAGGCAGAATGTGTAAGAAAGGGAAGGAAAGCAAAACTGGGAAGGTTAACAGGGAAAGCTGTGAAATGAACCCCAGTGAGCCCCATTGCATAAACCCTAACAACCCGAGCACGCCAGCAAAGACGTCTACCCTAAGAGACAAAGTACTTGAGTTTTATGTTATCTGCAGAAACCACAAACTCTCCTTCATCAGGATGCTTGGCAGAGACCCCAAGCATCTTTGTTCCCTTGGAGCACCCCTTCAACTCTCTACTTTAGGTGTTTTTTGACTTACTCCATCCTCAAATAGTTTGGGACCACGTCTTGCAAGATAAGCACGGTTGTACCCTGTGTTAAACACCACTGCAAGGGATCTCCAGAGCACTGGCTGGCACAGGTCTGTCCTGCTGCCAGGCGACAGGAGTCCCACTAACAGGATTTGGTCCCAGTCCTGCCAAGTGCTCCAATGATCCAGTCAGTTCTTACAAGAAGGAAAGAACACAACAATGAGCTGTGGGGAGTTCTCTGCTCTGGGGAATATCAGTGCCTGAAGAAAAGGGGCAGATGCTATAAGCAGTATCCTTATTCTGACTAAAAGCATTTCTGTGGGTCCCAGCAACACACAGTACAAGCAGTAATGAGCTCCTGGCCTCAGGAGCTGCTGCCAGGACTCAGGCACCAGCAGCAGCAGATTCCCAGCTTGTATACACATCAAGGTCTCCAAGAAAGAGTCTCTGTAAGCCCAGAAAGTGAGGCTGGAGTGGCACAATGAGAACACAGGGCTTAGCAGAAATTGCAGCTATGGGGTAGAGCACAAGAAATTAATTAGCCTGATTAGTTTGCAAAGAGAAGGAGGAATAGAGCAAACACACTCGTCATTATGTAAAATGAGGTCAGAAAGAGAACAGTGAGTAATATTTATCTGGCTCCCCAGGGATGGGGCAAGAAATACACAGCCTAATTTAGACAAAGAAGATTTACACAGGAAAAGAGGAAATACTTTTAAAACCTATGGGTTGTGAAGCAGTGGAGGAGCTCACCTGAAGCTACTGTGGAGCCAGTTTCATTTAAAGACAGCTTCAGGTTACAAGAGAAGCTTTAGACACAAACTTTGGTCAAGAGCAGTCTAGATGAACATAGATCTCCCTTAACACAAACTGGGAAGAAGAGTGGGCATGGTAACACACAGGAGTGACGTTTATACAAATCTCTGCCCAGCATTTCTTCTGCTGTGAGGCATCAGGCAGCCTGAGCCAACCCGCTTAAAAGGTAAGAATAGCTCAAATTAAAGTTAAATCAAGTTATCTCCAGCACCAGGGCTCAGCACAGGGAGCCAGAGCTCATCTCCCTTTTGGAGTTGGAAGACCAGACAGTTACACAAGGAGGTGTCAGTCTGTAACAAGGATGCATTTCAGAAGCTTCCTATAGTGTACCTAAGCCGCTCCATAAGGATACACCCCAGGACTCCTCCTACCTCTCGGTGCAGTGGGCAGCCCAAGCCTGAAATGTACCAGATCCCTCCAGACTTACACAAAGGCCCCAGAACTCCAGAAATTAAGGTCAGAGCTTTAACATTAATTCTGCTAGGAAGTACAAGCAGAGCACATGTCCTCTCTTGCTTCTGTATGGAGCATCCTGGAGAATTAGGGACAGAAGAACTCTAAAATTGTTTTCTTACTATCAGTCCACAAATGTTGAAAAAATGGAAAATGCACAAAATACTGACATCACCTGTGGAAGAATGAGTAAACGAAAGAATGGATTAAACAAGGGCATTAACCATGGGGGGGAAACATGATTAAATTTTAGTTTTGTGTCATCAGAGCTGGAAGTGTGCAAGGTTGTACCGACACTCCTATTTCACAGCAAGTCTCATCAACTAAACCTATTCCTAATCAACAAGCAGTCCTTAAATTATTTGTACAATGGGAAGAACATTTACACTGACTACTACACTTAATTAAAAGTCAAATTAAGATAATTTCTCCAGTCGAAATCAATCCTTAATCAGACTATGTTGAGACTGATGAAACCTATCTAACTGCAGAGACAGTGAATGCTTTGGAAAGATGCTGAAATCTCTTTCCACACATTCCTCCAGCTGCAATGTGAGGGTCCAAAAGCTCACATCCAAACCATTCTTTCTATCAAAGCAGCACAGACCTCAAATGACATCCCTGAGGCTTCAAAGGAAAAGAAATAAAAAGTGTAAGAAAACTTCTTAACTTCATTCCTTCAGCCCCTCAAAGGCAGCACAACATGCTGAAAAACCCAGCTGATAAAACAATCTGCACATCACCTTCCACCACAATGTGGCCGCAGTATTGCAGCCTTTGAAAACCTCTTTGTAAAGGGAATGGGAGAAGAAAGCAGATTCTTCTTTGGGATTAGCAGGAAAGAGCAGCACCGAGGCAAAGCAGGAGAAGTGAAGCAGTGAATTAGCAAAGCAGGTCAAAGGAGTGAGAACAAGATTTCTAAGCATAAAGGAGCCCCCAGAATGGCTTGGGGAAGCTTCTGCTCACCTACTTAATGGGAGCAAAGAGAGATAAAAAGGCAGCTGAAAAGGAAAATGTCTCCTCTATGTCATTCCCCACCCAAGAAGGGTTTGCTTTGATGCAAACATTTGCAGACAGTGATAAGAAAACCTGGCAGAATCTGGAAAGAATTACTTGCAAACAGATCCTGTCCAGGAAGACCTGATGGGAACAATGTGAGTTCAGAAACTTGTAGTTCACCACCAGCCCTGAACTTTTGGTACAGCTCACAAAGAGATTTGCAGCAACTTCCCTCTGCCCCCTCCATGAAATCCTGCAAACCTCCGAGGTTAAACCCAAAGCACTGGGTAGGGGGGTATTATCCAGCATCAGACCAGCAACAGAAACTGAAGTAAAGACTCAAAAGCTTCACAAAAAGAAAGCAAGTACCTGGTTTGAAGGAACTATGGGAAGGACAGGGCAGATTAGGCCCTTTTTGATGAGTTGTTTGAACAATTAATAGAGCCATCAGTTACTGTGCACCTAGAGAAAAGCAGAGCGAGGAGGCCGGGAGGCCAAGTGGATTTGCTGGAGACAAATCACAACGTATCAGGTTCATTCCCCGCTGCGCCGAGGCAACGGCTTAATGGAATGCAGGGGATTTTCTGTAGCTGTGAGTAAAGAACATTTAATAGGGTCCCAATTCTCAGGGCATCTAGAGATGTGGATTAAACTGATTCACAACTGGGTCAAATCAGCACATTTATACAGTAATTATTCAGGCTTTTATATGCTCTTGAGGAGAGGGTCCCAGGGGTACCTGGATGGGCAATTTTCACCAGGGAGTTGACGGGCTGGTTATGATAAACAGATTCTTAAATGATACAAAATTGGGATTTTGAAAAAAATAGGAAATTGGTCTAGGAAGAAAATAATTTTAGCTGAAATGTTTCGTGGCTGTGATGATCATAGGACTGAGAATGTAATTTTAATCAATTGGCATGATTGGCCTGAGCTTCTGCCAGGCCAAGTGGAAAGTGGGACATGCAGGAAGCAGGGCAGTCATGTGGCCAAGGGGAAGGAGATGCTGGCTGAGGGTGGGAGCCCTTGGGACAGAAGAGATGACAACAGAAACAGGAATGTGTCTTATTTCTAGAGTTCAGTAATAGAAAAAGCCTGTGTCACAGGAAGGCTATGGCCAAATTTCTTTGCTGTATTCCAGGAAAGCTGTGTCAAACAGCAGGCCAGAGAGACAAAAACAGGCACAAAAGAACTCAGAAAAATAGCATGGAAGCAATTGCAAATGCTTTTGCCCATATACTACCTAATGTCGGGGCTGGAATGACCCCAAGAAAGTTAAAAGCATGCTGTAAAAGGAAACAAAACCATTTCAGGTGCCTGTTCTGGAGCAGAGCTGACAGAAGGATGCACAACAACATGCCCCACTCATGGAGACTCGTGATAGAGTAGGCAGGCATCAATTACTCATCATTCAGCAGGGACAGAGATGGGAGAAAGAATCAATTCTCAGACTGGTGGAGAAGGCTGCCAAAGTTAGAGATCCCTCCCTTTTGGTGAAGCTGTAATGATTCAAGAGTGAGGCTTTCCTCACACACCAGTCACTACAAAAACACTGCCTCCATGCTCATGTGGCAGTGGACATGGAAATTGCTCATGTGGACAAGAAAAGTTCCATCAGTGCTCTCTGGAGAAGGGTAAGCAAGCTGGCTTGCTGAAGAATTATAGCTACCAACCTGAATTATTTAGACTCATTTTTGTCTTTGCTCTATAATTTTTGTGGGTCTTCCTACCATCAGTCTTCTCTTCTTGCAGAGGGAGACATTTCTAGGGAATGCCTTTACTTTCTATGCTTGGAAACCCTTTTTTTGTGAGTGAAGGAGGAAGGCAATGAGCAGGAAGGTGTTTTACTAGTCCCAAACTTCATGGTCCCCTTAACAACAGCAAAAAAGCCAAGTTGCTCTGCATGATTAATGCCAAGTGGGAGCAGCCAGCTCAGTCAGCTTCTCCCCATACAAATTTATGCCCTGTCTTTGGGGGCAGTCCAATGGAGTAACAGGACTGCTCAGCTACACCCCAAATGCTGCTGCCCAGGCCATAACAAAGGTTCTGAAGGGGGCTGTTGATTGCTCAGAGGCAGGGCAGCTTACCAGCTCTTTGAAGAAGGCAGCCTCCTTATGCTGCTCCGAGTACCGCTCGTACTGGTCCAGCCCGTCCTGCAGCTTCAGCGTCAGCGTGTCGTAGTTGGACCTCACCACCTCCAAAACCTGCCAGCAACAGCCAGACACAGCACAGGAATCAGCATCCACACACTCCTCAGCACAGGAGGAGCAGGGCTGAGATAGATCACAGCTCTGGCACCTGTTTTCACAACAGAGATGGCTTTAAACGGCCAGTATTTGGCTCATGATTAACAACATGGAGCTGGGCACTAAAGGCTTCCTAATGCCAAGGAACAGTCCTGAAATTTACAGAATTTCTCCATTCATGAGAATCACAGAATCACAGAATTTTCAAGACTGGAAGAGACCTATAAGATCATCTAGTCCAGCCGATGTTCTAACTGTTCAGCTAGATCATGGCAGCAAGTGCCACATCCAGTCTTTTTTTAAATTCTTCAAGGGATGATGCCTCTACCACCTCACTGGGTAAATGATTCCAGTTTCTGACCACTCTTTCTGTGAAGTATTTCCTTCTTACTTCTAATGATAAAACCTATATCCATGACAGCAGCAGCTTTCTGTCATCAGAATTAGACATATTAATAAACCAAGCAGCTAATTACCACATGTACACCCAGATGCAACACAGAAGCACAAAACAAACACAGATTTGCCCAGTCCCACAGTCCCAAGGTTAGTTTTGTCACCACACTTCCCTCCTGGCTCATGAATCATCACTCACAGCCTGCTAAACCACCAGCTTCTACAGCTGCTCAGGTCAGCTTCATACAGAGCACTGCATGTCCCTCCCGATAGGAACAAGCTTCTGACAAGCAGCACTAAGAGAAGACCAGCCTTGGTATGGACCCTGCTTTTACAAAGACATGAATCCAGGTCTTCCTGCCCAGGAGATACTTTACTGTCTTCAGTTTTTACAATCAAAGCAGTTCCAGCTTTTATTACTGCCTTACTCTGCTCCCAGAATTGGGCTATACTTGCAAACTCACAGTTACAAATCTCTGTTCTATTGAACCATCCATTTTCCTAACTAGGGAACACCAAGAGGGACTCCCACAATGATGTTTAGCTTTCAAGCATTGCATGGACTAACATATTCCTCAAAGCACTTAGGAGATGGTTGGTGACAACAATCTTCCTACAAGGAACCATAGAGGTTAACACTCCTGGGCAATCATATGCCTGAAATGATTCTCCTAAACGCAGGAACTTCACTCTTAGGCTGTTGCCATTTGCTCTGAGAGCTAAACAGAATATGAACATCTGAGGTTTGCACTGCAGTAATGCAAGCTCATGACAAGCTTCAGCCACGAAGACAGGTGGTAAAAGGTGCAAAAGAAGAGGACCCTGCTCCAAGGCATCACAACTCAGAACAGATCCTAAGAAGAGCATTGCAGAGGATTGAAGACAGCAGTGACCAGAACAACAAGGAGCCCTTGGACTTCTCCTCTTGTACTCCCAACAGTGTAAGCACTACTGTCAACTGCTCCTTTAGGCAGCTGGCAGCTCCTGCCCTTTACAGATATCTTGTCCTTACATTTTTTATTCTAAGAAATCTAAAGTTGCTTAGGGTTCATTCAAAAGCTTGCTTCTCCCAAACTCTGCACGTGGCAGTGGTGCACAGACATACTCATGCTAGTGCCTGAGATGGCAGAAGCTACAGGGAATCATCCAAATGAGAATTGGGGGCAAAAAGGGGGTTCCGGAAGTGGTTCCCAGGTGAGATGGTCACACAGCAGTCTCTGCAGCTCAGCTGTCCTGCAGCATTGCAGACACAAGCTAGGGAGAGGAATAAGGATCTGGATGAAGGTCTCAGAGCCCTTTTCCAACTGCATTGATTCTGATTCTGCAATGTTATTTAAGAACAGCTTGCCAGTGTTGCAAAGGCTCACAGCCTCCTCTCCAGCACTCATTTCCTAATGCTGTTTTTTTTGTCAGCTCCACTGGCAGAAAGAACTCCCTGCAATGACATCCATCTCCAAATTCAGCCTGCCCTTCTTGCTCCTGTGTGCAGAAGCTACAAGAAGTATTGCAGAGCCACGAGCAATGATGAAAGAAAGCCACCTGGGCACAGGAATAACTATCCACTAGGGACACAGTGTAATAGCATAATGCACCTTCTTCTGAGCAATAAAGGATCTGGCAGCTTGCTCCTGTCAATCAGAGGAAGCCAAATTGATCAAGATTAATAAGCTGCAGAGAAAAAGCCTGGTTTGAAAGGTGAGGAGTTGAACAGGATTCTCCAGCAGTAATTCAAGAGCAAAGGCATTTCATTCAGGGTTACCTGACTCCCCAGGAACCCTCCCTTCAGTCTCCCTGTATTCCCATACACACAGGTGTGCCCTGTGCCACACAGTTGTGATTGCTCAATGGATGCACATGTTTCTTTAGGAATAATCAGAATTCCTCCTTGCTAGCTCTGAGTAGAGATCTCTTCAGATAGTCAAGAGAGGCATCCTCAAACCATGATGAAGAAAAGTAAACTCTGAGAGCAGTAGTGAGCTCTGTAACCAGAATCCTTTAAATCTGTCTGCTTGCATCACCTTTGAAAGGCATGGAACTAAGCTAAGAACTCAGTTTGATACTTCAGGATGAGGACAGGGAAAAAAAGAGGCCCCCAAAGTCTCTACTCTGTTACTTATTTTAATCTCTGCAGTGAGCGTGAGATCAGCTTATCCCTTCACTATGTATTTCATTGGCTTCCACTCCTTATCTCCTTTAATTATGAAATAGAACTTAAAAATAAAGGGTAAGTTAAAAATAAACAGCTTCTCCCCACTGTGTGATAATTTCCCTTTCTTGCTGCTACTGAGAAAAAATGCTACGTGGGATCTGAGATAAACCCACTCACAGATCATTTCAACCTCATACCTTGTAATGGATAGAAGCTATTACTGAGATTAGGACCTGCCATCCTTGAGATGACTTCATCTGCTCTTTAAGATGCAGCTGCTAGACAGAGGACAGGTCAAAGAGCAGCAGAAAGTATTAAGAATACCTAACAGGAAGGTTTAAAAGTCATCAACTTCCTACGCAGATGACAAAAAGCCTCACATCCTTGGTGTAATAGAAGACTGTATGTTAGCATCCTTTGCCCTTCTTACACATTGCTTTGACTTTTGCTCAGGAAAACTACTGCAGGAAGAACAGCCTTTTTCCTTAAACACACAAGATCTTTATCTGCACTTTCTGTCAGTTCCAAAGGAACTAGAGCAATTTAATTTTGAGATTAAAGCATTTCTCCTTCAAAGTCTTGTTCAACCAATTCTTCTTGGAAGTCTCATGTCTAGAAAACATGAATTCCAAGATGGTCAAGTATGAGAAGGGAAAGGCTTTTTAGCTGTTCCTCCAAACAGATTTTAAATACTCATTCAGATTTTTACCATCTCATGAGAAGCTGGAAAATACCAGTTTCAGTGTCAGGCAAGGACAGATGAAATTGGACTGTAGATGATCTTCAAGGAGTTTGATGTGACACCCCTAAGACTGCAAGGATAAACATGCAGGGGAAGCTTTTTTCTTTTTTTAAAAATAGTTTACTGGATCTTTACAGTGGAAAAAAAACCCCAAAAACACCAACAAACAAACCGTAATGGAGTTACAATCTAAAAGTCTTTTTGTAGGTTACCTTAGGGGAATCAGAGTCTTTAAAAAGCAGTATGATGGAAGCAAGCAACTCAGACAGGGTCAATACAAGAGGAGGGAAGGCTGCTGAATTCCCTTCCTGCAGTTACCTGTATCAGCCCCAGAGGCTATATTTGCTAATTTTTTCCACTGCAACAAACCAGAACTCAATGGAGCTGTACCGCTGTAATTTAAAGATAATTTGCCATCAAATTAACCCCCTATCACCACTCACTCTCTGACTGCTTTCCAGAAGTTCCAGGGAAATGCTGGAGATTCAGGTCCCTGCATGTGTGTCCCCAAACCAATTTTTCAGGAGCTGCTCTGAACAGCAAGTGCTTTCTCTGGCATTCAGATTTCAGCTTCCTCCTGCAGCCACAACTGCCCATGCCCCATAAAACTCTCCTTCCCCAGTCACACCCACAGCTTGTGAGTAGAGGCAACCCCTCAGGAACATGGCAGGAGGGCTGGCTTCCAACGAGGGACTGATGTGGGGCTCAGCTCTGTGCAGCATCCCACCCATGCCATGCCAGGTCACTGCACCCAGAGGAACAAGATTATTTCCCAGCTTGTGGCTCCTTACTTTGCTCCATCCACCAGCTCCTTCTACCACTGCCTTGCAAACTGGATGGACAGTCTTGGTCAGTTGGGTCAGTGGCTTCCTCTCACACAAGCTCTGAAACCATTTCCCCCAGAAGCAGTTGCCCCTGCCCTGAAATTTTCAGCATTCAAAACACAGCATCATTTTGCTGTACTAGTCACTACCACTGACTTTTTCCTTACTGCACCAGAGCTGCTCCCTCTGACTGATCCTCAGCAAGAGCCAACACACTGCACTCCCCCAGGAGAGACCAGTCCTCCTGGAAGATCCTGTCCTGGAGAAACACAGGGATTACAGCACTCTCCTACCCACACTGTGCCCCGGAGAGCACTGCTGCTGTTAGCAGCATTGCCACAGAGGGAGCTGCACCAGCAGTAAAACCTAATGGGCAACATGCAGCTCTAGGGCCCATCTATCTAGCAGACATCATTTGCTTCATTGCTTAGTAACTTTTTAACCTGCAGAATCCTTCGTCATCTGCATCTGCAGTCTCTGCCTTATTGGAACATAAAATCAGAGAGCACCAGCAATTCACAGCACCCAGCAAAGGACCTGGTGGTGGGTAGGTTCCAGGGAGCATGCACAGGCAATGACAAAAATAAAAGGAAAAACAGAAACAAGAACAAACCAAGGTCTCTACATTGTCTTTTTAATTAGCACAGGAAAGCACAAGAATGCAATCAGTCAGCATCACCAGTACCTCACTAAAACCTCTCCATGCCCATAAGACAGTTATTAACAACCATGACACAGATTGAATGATCTCACACCAAGCAAAAGGTAAAACAGCCCCAACAATGCCCAGGTTAAAATGCACTTGTCCCTTTACCAACTCCCAGCTGCTCAGGGATGGGGGAGTGTCTCAGGTCAGACTAGCAAGGCCCCACAGGACAGAAAAGCCAGAGGCTCTGTCCCATCTGTTCCATGCCAGAGGATGGAGCAGCCAGCCTGTGGGGCATGTAATGCCAACCTCTCATCAGCACTGCTGCACAACAGGGCAGGACTGAGGGCAGCCAAACATGCCTTCTGTGCACCCTGCAGAGGTGTGGAGGCACTGCCTGTGTACCTCATCCAGAGGGAATTCAGGCAGTCCCACCCCCCAAACCCAGTCAAAGCACAAAGCACCACAAGCAAACTCAGCAGTCTGTCCCCTCAGCTCAGAGGGTGGAGGCTGTAGGAAGAGACTCTAGGGTTTTCCTGTTCCAGTAGAAATGTGCATTTTACATTGCAGTCATCAAATGGGCTTGTTTATTCCAGGTTTAGTACAAATCTTCCCCTTTTTCTCCCTCCTTAATCTCTACAACAAGTTAAAGTCCCTGAGTGTTTCTCTTCATGAATTCAACTGAATTGCAACATTTCTCATTGTAATGAAAAGGCTGCTGACACCTGGACTACAAAGAGGCTATTGCCTCTCCATAATAAAGTGCTGGATAATTGACATAAATTTTACAGTAGTAACTTCTAATTAATAGAGAAAACAATTTTTTTCCAAGTGCTACCACACTTCTCACAGAACAACTTTAAAGTTGCTGATGCAGGCTGAAGTCTTTGTTGAAATTAATCCCCAGAAGCACCACAGAGAAAGAACATAACTAAATAATTAGAAGTTAAATAAAAACACACACACAGCTGCCACATTTCCCAACAGACTCTGCCCAAACCCCAGCTGCACTCATCTCCTTCTCCCTTTCCTCTTTCTCTGTCTGCAGGAGCCAATTTCAGAGAGAGGCTCCACTGAGGCTGGCAATGCTACAGGCACATGATGGAAGCAGCTGCCACTGCCACTGGCTTCCAGAAAAGCATCCATCCAGGACTAGCAGCAGCTCAGAGCTCTTGTCTGACCCAACACCGCCCTACCTTTGCAGCTATCCTGGAGCTAAATGCAGTGCTGATGCTCTAGCACCACTCTTCACCCCCACACTGATCAAGCCATGACTGTTATTTCCATGTTCATGAATGCTAAGAGGAAAAGGAGGAGGAGGATGGTGCTATGATAGTTTCACAACTCAGATTCCCAGGACATGCTGCATGTACAGCACACATCTGTGGATCCAGAGGATGTGGAGTGGGTCAGATGGGAAAGGCAAAGATGGGGGCTGCAGATTCAAGGGTAACCATGCCATTTATGTGTAAGACTCACAGCACACTGCCAATCCAGCTCTGGTGTCCCAGATCTGCATCCAGCAGCTGCAGCTTGTACTACATGCAGTGAAGGAGCCATGGCCCTCTCATGCTGTGGGCTGAGAGCATGAGCCTGCAAGTCAGCCCCCACCAGCTCACACACCTGTCATTCATTCCCAGAGTAGAAGGCATCACCTTTTCTGCCCTGAGAACAGGAAAATTTACTGGAAGAAGGATATTTTTCCAATAGTAAAAAGTTCAGCCAGACCAAAAGATTAAGTGGAAGCATTGCAGGGCAATAACTGTAAGAGGTCACTGGGGAGAAGCACAGCCTGCAGAGGTGGGTGCAGCTCCCCATGAGCTCCAGGGTAACAAAGAGACATGAGGACATGCTCCAGCCCTGCTGTGGAGAGCCCAAAGCTGATGGAACTCATGGTTGTCTTGTTCAGTGTCTGGAGCTGGACACATGGACAAAGTAGAGCAGCACACAGCAAAGATGAGTGGAAATAGGGAGAGGAGGAGCCTCACCCTGCTCTCCACTGCTGGGTTGGTGCAGAGACCCCTGCACACAGCTCCCACCAGGTTTACTCTGGCAAGCACAGACTAACAAGTGTCCGTCTCCCTCTGTTCAGCTGACTGAGCATTAGCCAGGACATTGCTTCCTGGAGTTTGGAAGTGAACTGTCTCTGCCAGTCACTTCTCACAGTCCTGCTGTTTGCAGTGAACTGCTCTGTGCTCAGCCAAATACAGTCTAACTTGCTGTGTCCCCAATCCTTCCTGAGGCTGCTTTTATACATCTGTACTTGAGTGGTATCAAAATCCAGGCCTCATCACTTCCCTACACAAGGAAAAGGTTTTGATGGTACTTAAAAGATTATCATTATTATTATTTTAGTTAGCACATCAAGGAGGGACATTTCACACCCCTTTTTCTCACCTCAGCATAGAGCCAGTCTGTCAGGCTCAGATGATATATAGTAGCTCAGATGTTTGTTCAATGATCTCACAGGGATCTGTGATCTTTAAAGGAACAAGCCTACAAAGGCAACACTTTCTATCCATGGAGCGTGAGGGTTTGGTTACAGTCTTTTTCTTCTGCCCACAGGTGCCTCTTCTAAAGATAAATAATTTATAAGCTCACTCAGAAAATTACTGTTGTTCTCTGAACTCTGCTAGCAGAAATGGCATCCTATTTTAGGACAAGAGTTATCTGCTTCAGAAATGTTTTAAACCCACAATCCATTAGAAGCCTTAGGTGTTCAACTTTATTTAATGGTGGTAAAAAAACACACTGATCCAACCAATCTGGAAATCACTCAGCTTTCAGAAACGTCTCAAAGCCAAAACTGTTACCCAGCTCCACCAAGAAGCAACTGTAAATAAAACAGTGCCCATTCCAAGCTCCCACAGGACAGGCATTCCCAACACCCAACAGGTACTTTAAGAAGCAGTAAGGCTGCAGCCAAGGACAAAGGCAAGGAACAAGGAGATACACACACATGGTCTCTATGTGCACAGCTGGCAGGGCACTTCATTTGTAAGAGGTATAGACAAGCAGAACAGATTGATGTGGTGATAACCCTGGACATTCCTGCAGCCATCACCAGGACTAGGCAGGGCTGTGCTACAATAAACACCTTCTGAGCTCTGGCTGCCAGGTAGCTGAAAGCATGCCCACCTTACCAGAAAACCCATGCCAGGAATGCTTCTGCTGCAGAGTAATTTCAAGAAGTCATGTCTATACATGTTAAATGCACCTTGCTCAACCCATTCAGGTTCGGAGCACATGGAGCAAAATCGCATGTGAAAAAGCATCACACTGCCTTTTCTCAAATCCAGTCCACCTTTTCCAGTTTCAAAGATGGTCAGTGGGTTTATACTAATCTGCATATCCCACTTGGCACAAAGAACCTGGTATTCTTTGTGGGACACTGGGTGCTCTTTCCCAGACTGTAGGGGCAGGCTCTCCGGGGAAAAAAAGGAGGCAACTCTGTGCTATTCAAGGAAGGAAAACAGGTTCAGTGGGCTTCTGCCAAGGGAACAAACCTCCATATACTGAGTAACGCTGGCACTTTCAAAACCCAGGCAGAGAAAAAGAAGTCAAAGATCCTGAAACAAATTATCTTTAAAATTATCAGTTAATAAAATAAGCAGTCTCCAGAGCAGACATTTAGATCTGGAAGGGGAGATATGAAACCGAATGAGGCCCACTAAGCTTGCCTGTTTTTAGAAATTTTGTTGAGAAAGGCAGGCAGCGTAAAGAAAGGCCAGGATGATGGCAGGAGCATAAAAACCTGAGATAGATAGATTTGCTATTTTGGAGTTACAGCCCATTTTGGAGTTGTGAACCCTTATCTCCAGCTGGTGGCATTTATGAAAACATTTCTCACTGCTAGGTATGTAAGAGCACTTGCAATTCTGCCAAGGCTCGAAATGCACTGCAGATAGCAATGGACTGGACCGTTAATTTTTTTATTTCCCCTTTGTGCTTACAATTAACTTAAGTGCTGAAAAGTGATGGGCTATTCCAAGAGAAGCTTTTTATCTACCAGCTGCATTCTCACAGAGCAGTAAATCAACTGCTGTCACCAAACCATCACACTAGAGGACAAGAGCATCCTTATGCTCACTGTTATCATTCATGTTACCCGTTCAGCCTAAGTGGCTAACCAGCATTCAGCAAATGAATGCTGTGATTTGTGTGCAACCTTTGGTGCAATTCTCTATTTACAGAAGACCTTGTCCTCCTGAACACCGAGGAAAAAACGGTCAGCAGCAGCTCTTCAGCACATTTAACTGACCAAAGCAAGACCAGTAACCTTGGTGCCCAAAACAAGACAAAAGAGTTTTAAGTTGGGAACTGCTGCTCCAGCTGAACTGAGAAGCCAAGATGTACAAAGATATTACAGAAATCAAAGACAGATAGAAGAACCTTAAAAATGGTAGCTGAAGATTTTAAGAAAAAGTTTGAAATAAAATCCTTGTAGGACCAGTAGGCAGAAAGCATCCTGGCAAATGCTTGAACTCAAATACACAGCTTTCAGCTGAGATTGCCTTAGTGAAATGACAACAGGATACCTGATGTACACCAGAGGAGACTCATTTCCAGCAAAGAAATTCAAATTTGCCCAGACGACAGCTAGCTCAGGAATAAGGCTGTCTAGAGAATAGATTAAGGCAGGATATGCAACAAAGCCCTTTCTGTTCAATCAAACCCAGACAGAAGTAAGTGCACTGCTCCAGCTCAAAGAAACCAAAACCTAATTGTGCCCAAGGAAAAAACAATGGGGAGCCTTATGCTGGGTACGGTCTAATCAAACACCTGCAGTCACATGAGGCTTCTGGAACAACGACACCTGGTCAGGTTCACAGAAATCAGCAGAGGATCCAAGAGAGCTTGTGCCCCTCACACAGCCACCATGGACTTCTTTGGGATATAATGATTGCAGACTAACGTAGAGATAAAACCAAATCAAAACTCACCAAGACATTGGCTTGAAGATCAAGACAAGTGAAAGCAGAACACAGACACTCCAAAAAGCTAGGGAACTTGGCATGCATTTTGATTTTCTTTTTGATCTTTTACAGCAACTAGCAAGCCAATGGCCTTTATGAATGTACAGTCCTAGGTCTGATGCTTGCTGAGAAAAAGTGGATGCTAGATTAGGTTTTTTTCTTTTTTTAATGATCAGAAATCTTTTTAAACTTGGTTTGCACAGCATGAATAAATTTAATTAAAGGAAGCAGCAAAACTAAATACCGACATGCCAAAAAGCTGGCCACAAACCAAGTGGATGCTTGTATTTAAAGTAAGTCAAATCAATATAGGACATGCTAGAGAAAACCAGCTAGGACTGGAAAAGGAAGGTGCACATTTGCAGGGGCAGACATTAGGAAGATTAGTTCCCTAGTTCCTACTTACATTTCAGCAATTAGTGGAAGTGATAAAAAGCAGTCATTCAGTGGCCTGAGGAGATGCAGTGAAGCCAAGAAAGAAGAAACACTAAGCTCACCTGCCTAACTGACTACATGTGGAAAATGAAGTGAAGTCTGTTCTCAGGGAAAATAAAAATTTTTGAATACAAGCAAGAACTCTGGATAGTTAAGAAACCCATTGAGCAAACAACTGTTTGATTATTTGCACTATTTTGCAGTTCTTTGGTATGTTGGATGAACTAAGGGCATTGGAATCAATACACAAGATTTAAAACATGGGTTTTCAAAGACTTACACAGTGAAAACAACAGTTTTTCTCCTCTATTTTTGTTCTCTCTCTAATAATTTCTAATTCTCTATTTGTCTTTATGACTACCGTTGAGTCTTGAGCCAACATTCCCAGGCCTATCACAATGACTCCAGGAGTCCTTTCCTGCATAACAATATCTAAAAGACTTAAAACTACAGTTTAATGATTCTGAGAGACTTACAAATTCAGTCTGCAAAAATGCCTTCTAAAGATAGAGCCCAAAAGAAATAGAAGATCTGTACTCAACCGGTTAGCTACAAATAGCTAGAAAGACTGTAGTAGCAGTATGTAAGTTAGCAAGCTAATAAGGAAAGGTGGGCAGTGCTTGGAAATTTGTGTGACTCAACCCACATAAAAGTTCTAGCTCTTAAGGCTTTTACAAATCTGGAGTTGGAACAGACAGCTATAAGCTGCTGGATGATTCTTATCCTACAGAAAATCCTGTAGTGAAAAGAAACCTTCATTTGCAAAATGTCTGCTCTAAGGCAGCAGTCCCAAAAGGGGTTTAAGCCAAGCTAAGTGCAGCTCACCTAGCCTGCAGTCCAGAGTCTGGAGTTCTTCCTTCAAGGGCGTTCACTGCAGAAATAAGACATTCTACTGTGCAAGTCAGAACTCTCTCTGTTCTAAACACAAGTACCAAGGATGCTGGGGACGAGGCAGGACTGACATCAGGAGGGACTGAGACGGTAAAGAAGGAGTAGAAATTATTAAAATATAGAGCATGCAGCTATGCAAGTCAGGTTTATAAGAATTACAGCAGTTATGGAATTCCTACCAAGACAAGGGGATCAAATCAAATCTATCCCAACTAAGTGACTCCTCACAACCCCCAGGCACACTTTGGGATCTCAGACTAATCTGCATTGCACAGCAGAGGAAAAGGAGTGGACAAAGTCTGTGGTGAGAGCAAAAATTAGGAAATCAAATAATTTCTGACATGCTGAAGGAGTGAAGCTTGTTAACATTTTAATTTGTTGAATGATTCCCTTTTGTGCTGTTGGAATGTGTCATTCTTCTGAAACTCCATCTGGGCAATGACCAGAACTGAAACAGAATGAGACCCTTAATGCTTGGAAGCATCCACAGCCAACACAGAAAACGTTTTCTGCCTGCAAAACCAGAACTGCTTCAACTTGACTGCTAAGTTAATTTAAAAGGAACATTTAAACAGCTATTGGGACAAATGGAAATGCAGGGGCTACTATCCAAGATAATCACTAGCAAGGGCAGGCCTGATGAGATGATGAACGCTGTAGGCTGAGACACTTTTTGACTGAAATGGATGTGCTGGAAAGCTGGCCAGCAGACAGCCAGCAAGGTGAAGCTGAGTGGGAGCAGAGCCTTGGGCATGGACCACACACAGAAAACAGCTCAGATGTTTCTGAGAAATCAGTCTGTTGCTTATTACTGTCCTTCTCAGAGAAAGACATCCATGTGCAATCTCAGGAATAAACACAGAGGCACCAAAGGTTGCTGACACTAATTTGTTTCTAGTCCTTCATCCTCATATTACCAGAGCCTAAGATAATAGCTATGCCTCTGAGGAAGGAGTGAGTCCTGGCATGGTTAAATGGCATCTTGCAATCAAAACATACTTGGAGAACAAAAAAGCCTTGTATGCCTTGGAACACAGTGTTTATCCCATAAACATTTCTTCCACTTATGTCCTTAAAATATCAGACCCACCACCCCTTCAGCACCAGCACTCTCACCATTCACATGCTCCCAGCAACAAGCCCCAACACTGTAGGAGACAAATCTCTTCAGAATGTGGAGCTGAGAAAGACTGAAAAGAGGCATCTTACCTCTATGACAGCGAGCTTTTATCTGCACAGACATTCAGATGCTGGATGGGCAGGAAGGACATGACACAAAGGTGAGGTTTATTGCTGACAGGCCAGATAAGATGACAGTGTTGGCTGTACACCCACCACTGACAATCAAGGAAAAGGTGACTTGTGCTGTCACCTGCTCTCTCCAAAGGATGAGGAGAACAAAAGAATACAACCTATGCTTCCTTTCCAAAGCACCTTTAGCTGTTGACTCCTCAAATTGAGCTGATCAGCAAGTTGAGCAGCAAGCTGGAGAACCACTTATCCACAATGTCTGCCCTCTGAATCAAGAGCATGCACCCTTTGCTGTCACAGCTCTAAACAGAACCTGCTGGCTACAGAGGTGGGATATGCTGAAGACTTAGGTAAAGACAATACCACTGTCCTGGGGATATGAAGCTGACCACCAATGCTTCTGCTTCCTCTATATATTTCTCTTTTGCCATATTCCATGGATCAGTACCTGCAGGATCTGAGATGGAAATATCATCTCCACTGCAATTTCTGCAGTGCTTGGAGGACACCACTGTTCTACAGCCTAAAAATCCCTGTGTGAGGATTTAATGCTCCCAAGTGCCTCTTGGACATCAAACATTTTGAAAACTATTAGCTCTGATGGGTTTTTGAATAAGGCCCAGGGAAGCCACTTCCTCAATATTTCTTATGAGGAAAAGGTAGCTCTGATCTGGTAGAATAAAAATTACTGAGAAGGAAGAAGAGAAGGAGAAACAAAGTCCACACAGCCCACATCACCTGTAAGCAAGGAAATGAGATTTGATTCACTCTGTGATCCTGAGGTGTATTCAATTTAAGCCTGAATTTCCACTGCATAAATTCAACTTGGCTGAGCAATGTCCCCATTAGAGACTGTCCAAAACAACCTAAAATTACCCACAAATGATCTTTGAAGCTGAAGGTTCAAAGCCTTGGTGAGGTGGGGCTTTTTAGCATATTTTTGCATAAGAAACCCATAAACCCATGTCTTCCCAGAAGTTTGAAGAAGACAATATAAAGAAAGCAATTAGATACAGTGCATACACAACTCCTTATTGTTGCCAATTAATCAATTTATTTATTTAGTTCACTGGTTTAATTTCCTCTTCCTACACCACAGAGAACAACTCTGGGTCTGTTTTCTATGAGTCAAAGGGATTAGATGACAAGCTGAAGTCACTCACTAAAAGGACTTGAGGGCTTCAGTTCAGGGATTAATAACTCAGCAGCTTTTTCTCCAGATTTTAAAACCTTTAACTTATATTGCATCAGCTGGTAGTTTTATCTGCAAAACTATTTTTGTTTAAATGGGAATCAAACCCTGCTCTTCCCAAAATGCTGCTGCATTGCCCTCTTGATATTATTCTCACATCCAAATTTTTGACTATATGTAAAGAGGATTTCATGCTTGCTTAGGAAACTTCTTAAGAAACTGCACCTTATACTAATACACAAGTTCAAGTTCTACTTGGCTTTTCCTGAATAACCAGACACAACAGCTGAGCAGTCCCCTCTGGAATTCAACACCACTAGAAGGGCTGGGTGAAAGCTTTGGACCAGGTCTCGCTGTGTCTTCAACTCAGTCTCACATTTCAAAGAAGATCTACAAAATGTTTGCCTGCATTTGATCACATAGTAACACACCTTTAAGGATAAAGCAGAGGGATCCATTCTCACCCTCACACCTTCAGCTAACACAGAATAAATTGGTACCACACTTATCTTGCTAAGAAAGCCAGTGGCAGAAGTTAAAGGGGGTCACATTTTTAATTACCCTGTAGAGACTCTGATCTTACAGTTCTAAGTATCATTTGCTAAAGGGAGCTTCAGTGAAATAGTGCTATAATTTAACCCTAACACTTCTACATCTTAGACTCTATAAATAAAACACAGAAGCAAGTCTACAGGTTGAAAAATTCAGATACTTTAAAGGTCTGGGGTTTCTTGGAACCTGAATTGGCCTGACTCAGCAAAGACTGAATTTCTTCCATATGCCTTTTTAAGGCCCAGCTTGCGACTGTGCCTAAAGCTTTTATTTGGTGTATTTTCACAAACTGCAATAAGTAGAGCTGTTCACTTTGTTTACTGCTTCTAGACAACAACTGCCATCTACAATCAACTCAGAGAGGACAGCAGGGCAGGGCTGGCAGCAGCCACCAGATGCAGCACAGCAGCAAGTGATGGCTGTGCATTAGGAAAGGTCCCATCATTTTTCCTTCTCAACTCTCTAAAATATGTGAAAGGCACTAATTAACAGGCTACCCAAGTACCCAAGGCACATAAAAGCCACAAAAAAAAAAAATCCCTAGTGTCCTGTTAAGGCCCAATCCTAAGATGACTACCAAGGCTTTAGGAACCAACTGAACTCTCCCAGTCACAAGTCTCCAAAACTGATACCAGAAAGAATTCCAACATCACAAGAACTGCAGAACCAAGAAAAGCAAAAAAGAAATAAAGTGACCTACTTTATATTCTGTTATCACATGTTGAAAGAGACCGAATCATAAAATGCCAGAAAGGCACATGCAAAGGAATCCTCAAATTGCCTGCACTGTCAGCAGTGTGACAGCACTCAGCCTCCCACAGAAAAAACAAGGGCAGGGAAAAAACTCCACTCAAATACTGTGCCAGAACAACAGTACCCACAGAGAAGGGAACATACAGTAGGAGCTACAGAGAACATAAGAAGCCTGAAATGCCACTTGCCCTTATCCCAGCAGGCTCATCAGAGCCTCTCCCAGGGAGGGACACCGAGCGTCAGAACGATCCCAACGCCTTTTCCAAGAGAAAGGGACACAGGACAGCTCTCTTAAACATTTCTATTTCTCCAGCATCTGTTCCTGACTCAGTCACAAGTGGCAGGGCAGAAGAATGTGCAGCAGTCTGTAAACACCCAGGTACAGCTGTGTGAGGTGACTGCAGAGGGTTGACAGCCCAGAGTCTGGATTAACCTTTTCAATAACAACACTGTTAAGAACTGGAAAGTAAGGGGCTCGGAGAGCGTAGGCAGAGATTTTCACCCTCCATTCCCCAGGTTTCTACAGATTATTCCATAAAAATAAAAACCACTTATTCCCCAGATTTAACTTCACAGATTTTTGCATCATTCTTTCCTAAAATAAAGATCAGGGTCAAGCCAACTGGTCATTTTTCTTCAAGCATCTTAACCTGACCTTTTCAAACTCGTCACAGAAAAAGGTCTCCATGACATACCTAAGCTGAAGTCATGCTCAGTTATGATCTCATGTATGAAAAACACGGCAGCTTCAATCCTCATCTCACAACAGAACAGTTACCTGCATCTTCAAATCATACCTCACTCAGCTGAAGGGTTTCTGGGTGACAATGAGGGACCAGGCTATGCCTAAAGCTAACAAGATCACATGTTAACAACTAACTTCCTGAGCAATTAGGACAGGAGTGGTCAGTGACCAATTTCTCTATGCTAAAACATTTGGTATGACATTAACTGCCCAGCCCCAGTACCACTTACTCCCAGTTCTGATGCATCAACACACTAAATAGCAACAGAAGCACTTTAGGACTCAAGCAGTCCAGGAATATTATCCCTCTGGGCACTACTGAGGGTGGAAAGCTCAGCAAAATCTGCATGATGTGGAAATCTGTCACCAACCAGATAAATTAAGGTTTAGATCATGTTAATATTCTGCCCTGCAAAAAGTGTGTCACGCTCAGGTATCTGCAAAGAGGCTGAGATGAAGTATTACAGCAGATTTCTTTTTATTCTTCTGAGAAGGGGAGTTTAGCCCAGCAACAGACCTAAGTTTTCTTTCTATGCCTATAAAGTGACTTGTAGGTGGTACTGTAATTAAATAGGTCCATCCCTTAAAATAGAAAAGCACATCTTTACAGCTGAGGTGAGAACTAATGCTCTGTAGTGAGATACTTCCATCAAGTCACTAGTCACTAGTTTTCAGGAGCATAAATGACAGGGTAGAAAATTCCCAGCAAAGCAGCCTGGATGCAAAAAATATAAGCAGACAACCAAAGTCTGAGTTCCAGCATGCCTACCTCAGCTCCCTCACAAATCCACATTTCTGTTTTCATCAGTGGAAAGATTGTTCTTGTTCTAGTGTTTCAAAATGTTCAACAAAAATAGCAAACAAAACAGCTTTAAGAACTCTACACTGCAGTTCACAGCTACCTTTCTTAAGAAATGAAAGGGACAAAACCACCTGCAGATACAGTCACATAAAGCTCCATCTAGAACCACATTCTGTGCTGTAAGCTGTTTATAAAATGACAGATAAACTTGGTGGTGACAGAGATAGCCAATGTTTCCTGTAAGCTGAACAGATGCCTGACTCCAGCAAACCACCACCAAAACAGAGCTGAGCAGAGGCTGGTACCTAGGCTTGGGGAGGGGTATATCTGTTTCTAGTGCAGAAGAGACTGGAAAAGGAGACTCAGTCATTAATCAGCCAGCTAAGCACACTCTCCCTTTAAACACTTGGAAAGAGTACTGCTGGCAGAATGAGAGATATCTCAGGGTTCTGTGGGACTTTCAGATTCACATATGGATTGATTCATCCTGGGTTTGGAGCATTATTTGCCACTGAACCAGGAGAAGGCTGCAAAGCACAATGCACCACCAAAGTGAAAAGAGTGGTGCCTTACTTGCAGGAAGAGCGGTAATTTGGTTTACAACAAGCTGAAGAAATATAACCAGAGGGGAGTTGAGAGCAGTGCCCAGATTCCCACAGTATTCCCACAGCACTGTTACCTTCCAGCTTTCCATTGTTTTAAACATGCTCATGGGGCGCCAGTGCAGCTCAGTTTGCTCTGAAGAAAGGTATTGCAGACCTTCCTAAAGCCAAAGCACCCCAAGAAGAGTTAGCTGGCCACCTCATATCAGCTCCCTGACACTAAATCTCATTGCTTTAATGATGCCTTGTCTGTCCCTGCAAGCAGCTGCCACTGTCTCAGAGACAGAAGCTCGTTCATGCCATCACAAATAGCAGAAGCACTCATAAGAACTTCTACAGTTTTCACATAGGACTCAAACCCAGCATTTTCAGTGGAGTCAGGAAGCCACAGAGTATGATTTCAACAGCATTCTCTGTGTGTTTTTACATCCAACTCACAAACAAATGCAGTCTGCCAAATTACAGCTGCTGAGGAAAATACACTTGGGAAACCTCGATAGGGTTTGTGCACAAATAAGCCTTCAGCAGGACAGTTCATTAGTGGGATTCTGCACACAGTGACACTCAGTGGCAAAGTTTCCAGCTTTGGACTAAGGCATATGGCAGGAGTCACTGGAAACAATGTTATTAGGTGACAGTCTGCACATTACTGCCTTCTCCGATTGTTGAGATTGTAACAGGAGATTTTCCATACTGATCCATCTTACTGCCAGAGGTCATCCTAACTAAGACCTGTTTTCATGGAAGAGGAAAGCTTGCTAGTTTAAACTAACATTGATACAACTGTGACACACCAGTTAACACTGATACCAGCGATGCTTGCTGGGTCACATCAGCTTATTCTAAAACAGTATGTACTGTCAGACAATGCTCCACAACAATTTACCAGTTTCTTGTCTGGGAGACCAGAATACATTTCTCCTCTTCAAAATTCTTGCTGTGAAGCATTATTTGGTGGAGAACATAAATCTACAGATCAGAAAATGTGAAAGAGGAACTCCTCCAAACAGGAGCTCAGGTGAAAGCAAACACAGGGCTATGAATTAATCCTCCTGCAGGCCTACACCCCTGCCAGCTACGAGGCAGATGCTGCTGCTCAAACAGCATGTGCTGCCAGCATTGCTCAGCTCCCCAGGAGCTTCTCTGTGCCTTAACTGAGCCATGGGGGAATCCTGGGGCCTCTGACTAAGGCAGTGGAATTGATTTACAGCCCCTGGCACTTGGCTCATGAACCACCTTCCCCAGCTCCCATCTCTCCAGACATTCATTCTCCCAGCTTGCTGCCTTTTGAGTGGCACATCTTGGTTCCCTGAGCAATCCCAGTGCCTGTCCCAGATCTCCCATGAAGACAGGAAGAGTGACACACATCAGGGGTGCCATTCTCTCCACTCCTAAAAGGTTTGTCTTTGAGGACCCTACTGGGGACAATAAATTTCTATGTACTGTCTTAACATCCAAATGTCAAGTGTCAGAGAGCCAAAAAAACCAATCTTACAGCTGAGTGGAGCTCTGTTCAGATGTGGCACCTTTTGGCTCAGCAGCACTTACTCTCCTGCTCTGGGAGGGGTGGAGACCACAAAGCTCCATTTGTTTCCCACTCTGAAATCACAGCCATAACCCAATTTGTCACTTTTGGGAAACAGCTGCAGCTCTAGCTAGGATCCAGAAAAGGAAAGCAGAAAAAACATCATCTGTAACAGCAGGATCCTACCAGAGAGAAGGAAGAGCAGCAGTGTCAAAAGGCAGGAGTTTTGCCCCAAAGAAGCTCCAGAACGAGCAGGGCTGGCAGTCACTGCAGTCAGTCCCCTTCTGTGAGAGGAAAATGTGACTCCAGGAGTGGCTGATGACAGCCACACTGCTGTCTGTAGCTGGCACAGCAGGCTGTGCTCTGTCTGCTTTCAGGACTCCCAAATACAGGGACACTGAGTGTAAGGAAGCTTAAGGTGGAGCTCAGGACTAGAGTAACAAATCACAGTGCTATAAATCCAGCTTTACAGAGGACAGCCAAAGAAGTTTGCATGGTATCTATAGGTATTCTGGCAAAAGCCAACATCTATTGTTCCTGTTTCACAAGGGATTAAAGAACCTTCTCAATCTGAAGTTTTACAAAATGCAAATTGAATTGTGCATTCACACAAGCCAGACGTTGACAGCTTCTGCTTTAATCACAGATGTGCAGAGTTGTAATTTAATCTTTATAAATGCAGACTGTTTTGATCATTCTGTTGCAATCCTCTGTGGAGCTTTCCCTGCCCTATACAGGCACTTAACAGTGACAGGAATCCCTAACACTGCTCTGCACTTCCTCAGCAGCCTTCCCTGGCAGATCCCACAGCACTTCAAATGCTGCCTGGCTGCCCTCACTCAGGAGGACACAGGGCTCAAGGTTTGCTCAAAGCAGCACAGTGACAGCACAAAGCTCAGACCCCACCCTGCAGCCCTTTCCTCTAGCAACCCACAGCCCCTTTTCTAGGTTTAGAAGCAATAAAAAGCAAGTATGTGCAAAAGAAGCACATATAAGCAAATCTGAGAAGTGTTATGTGAAACAAACTCACTGGTAAAGAGGACAAGCACTGGGACTAGAGCAACATCAGCCTGTCTCCACAATGCAGACTGGAAGATCATTACAAAGCTGAACCTATGGATCATGCTCAGCACAGTCCCAGCTGTGAATCAGGCTGGGCTCAGAACTCACAGCACTGAGTGCAGCTTCTGTAGCCCCAGCACAGAAACCTTTCCAGCTCCACCAAGATAAGCTGCATTCAGTGGCAGCCAGCAGAGAGTAGCACCTCCCCAAGGCAGATCTTGCAAGCCACGTCCCCAGCACTCAGTGGTCACCTGCACCACTGCAGTCTTGGGGCCCTTATCAGTCCCTTCTGTAGTGGCAAAGCCAGGCCAGGATGTGAAAACTGCCCTAAGAATTGAAGGCAAGCCTTGCTTTGAAGTTTAATGGATTTATTTTGTTACTAGTTTGTACCTCAAGGCAGTCCCTTATCTGCCCAAGAGGGCAGCTCACAGAAGTGGTGGAAGCAAGACATGCCTCAGCATCTGCAGTGCACAACGGGTGGAAAGATTCCTCTGCTCCAGGAGCCACCCAGGTTTTTTGGGGTCACACTGCCTCTGAGGCCAGAGCAGCTAAAGTCCCACCAACAGAAAGAGGCAGGATGCTGGGGCAGCTTTGTGGTGAGCCTGAACGAAGGGAATGGAAGAGTGTCTCCCATTTCTTACTGGAACAGGGCAGCATCTCTCCAGTAGCAGCTGTTTTTAAAAATCCAAGTCCTTCTTTTGTCTCTCTAATGGCCTAGCACACTTGTCCCCCCTCCTCCAGTGACGCACAGATTACTGCATTCTGCATGTTAATAAAAGGCACTACACAGCACAAAGTCACTGCTCCAAAGCTCACCTCCAGCTCCAAATCTCCTTGCTGCAAAGCTGATCAGACCTTGGAGCCTGTTCAGACCCATTCAGTCTGGCACACTGCATAAAGCAGACTGAGGTGTTAGTAAATAGTAGGGACATTTCTCTGATAAAACAAAAAACAACAAAAGCAACAACAACAAAAAAGAGGACAATAGCTAAACCAGAGAAAACTCCCATCAGCTAAGCAAACCAGCAATTTGCCAATTCCAAAAGACTTTTTATATAGATTCTTTCCAATTTCACCTGGTGCAGCTCTGATCTTTCTATTTAAACGATAAAATCTGTTTCAAGCCATTAGTCATGAGTAGGTGTCTGTAATGAGACCATGAAAGCCAACATCCCTGCTTCATTTGCAAAGACATGATGACTTTAAATTAAGGTCTTGCCTTGGTGATCCCTCCTTAGCTGGAGTTTCATATTCCCATTACTGTGTGCAACACACCCCCAGCAGGCTTGAGACCTTCTGCCCCAAAGCTCAGTGCATTCCAGAAGTGAAGCACCATTATGCCAACACCATTATAAAGTATTTCTCAAGCCCTCACAACACTTTATATTAATGTAAGAGATTAGGGGGATTTACTGTGGTAGCACCTAGCACTGACAGTACTCTGCATTTCAAAAATATCAAACGCAGACATTGACAAGAGGCTTTTAACACCACTGCCAGCACTGCTAAAAAAAGACAAAGCATTTGTTGTCTGCCAGTGGTTTTGCTACTAGTTATGGAAACCAGAACAACTTGAATAAACCCTGACATTGATGGCTCGGAATTAAAACACTTTAGGGCACCTAAAACCAACTACACCCTTTTGTGTCCTTCTGTTTTCACAAACCCCTTGTGGAACCTCCTCGAGCAGCACTGCAGGTTAGTCCCTCAGAGCCTCACCAGGTAACAGAGGCCATCTGGATGGCAAGGAGGAGCATTCAGCAATTGAGGTATGACCTCAGTGGCCTGACCAAACTGGATTGCAGCTACTGGAAGTGCTGGGTTAGTGCTTGGACTACATGATCGTAAAGGTCTTTTCCAACCTGAAACAATTCTAAGATTCTGCCTGAGTTACAAAGGTACTACAGTGTGAAACAAGCCAAGTGTTACACTCATTTGTCACAATTTCACAAGTGATAGAGTTGTCCTGTTTTTCCATCACAATCTTTGCTGGCTCCCAGCATTTTCCATCTGCAATTACCAGACATAAAACAGGTGTTCACAGCAGTCTCTCACACTGAACTTTACTTCCATTTTTGAGATGACATAACATCCCCACTGTGGCTGGGAAAAAAGAGGGGCTTCTCCTAAAAAAAAACCCACAGAAATGTTCCTGACTAACAAATATTATCAGTCCTGTGTGTCTGACATCTCAATTTTAAGACCCTTAAAGAGGAAATCATGGAGAGAAAAAATGCCAAAGAGAAAACAAGACCTCAGTGAGCAGTCTTCTAATTGGCACAAGACTTGATTGGCATGCAAGGCACCACAACACATTCCTACTCAGAGAAGATTCAACCCAAACTAATGGGTTCCTCTCACTTTGGCCTTTCTTCAAAGCTCTGCTACACTGCTATCAGGCAGAGCTGCCTTCTTACAAACAGCTGCTCTTTCACATCCAGAAAAGGGCTGATGTGAGACCCCACCTAGACCATTCATGCTGTGTGTTCATCCTTTCTGTTTGTCTGCTCTTCCAGAGAAACTCTTGTGTTGCTGTTTCCTCACTGCCTTGACCCTGTTTTCTACAACTGCTTATGCCAGAAAATATTTTGGGAGCTTCTCAGATCAGATATGGCACTGAGAAATTCTACTGCCTCCAACATATTAAGTACAAGGCAGCCCAATCATCTGGAAAGTACAGATAAGCCTATGAATTCATTTCATAAAAGGCTATTTTGCCCTTTGACTCAAGAATGTACCAAAACCTCTTTGAAGACATGGGAATAATCACTTGCATGGGAGAGCTAAAATTACATTGGCAGTTAATGGCCAACCCCATCTTTTGACTGTGCAGCATATTTCAGTCCCTTAAAGGATGTGCAGGGAGGAACCAAATGTGTTGAGAGAACACCACAAAACAACAAATTAACACTGTAGTCGGGTTTAACAAATTAGCAAATGAGGAAAGATGCCAATAACTAGCTAAGACATTCCCTGCTTCATGGTGAGGAACTACAGCAAGGTCAAACCAGCTAATGACTGGGAAGGATCCTGAGTTTGCCTCGGCAAGGAAATGCTTTGCAGAGGGCACTAAGGATCCCATTGTGTTTATAGGCTGAAGTGGATCATTGTTTGCTTGCCCCTGGGAATCTCCCACTCGTTGCTGGAGAATATGGGATGGAAAAGGTCTTTTCCCACTATTTCTGATAAGAACATTGGATAAACCCCACAACAGTCAGCAAAGCAGTTCCATGAAGTCTTACAAATATACCTGCCTAGACCAGAAACCTGCATATTCAGACTATGGTTCCTGGAAATCTCTAGGGCTGAGAACTTACAGTGGCATTAATAGCCTACCCTTAAAACAATCCCACATCCATCATTTTCAAGGGCCTACAAATCCTCCCAGCATGTAATATTGTTAAAATTAATGCTTGTAAATAAAAAAGAAGAAAGCCCTGAAATGACAGACTTAGAATAGTAATAAATGGACATTGGTAATTAACAAGGTAATAAAGGCTTCAATAGGATTAGGAAAAGAAAAAGAGCAAAATCTCTTTCAGCTGATTACTTAGCTACATTTAAGGACATTAAAACATAAAAATAAATAAATAATCTAACACATGAACATGGTGTCAGAACTTAGCTTCAGGTGAATTTGAAACAAAGCAGAGCAGCTGGAAATCCCCCTTCACACAAAGCTGTGTCAGACATACCTGCCTGATCAGCAGGAGATTACCACAGAGGAGTGTAAGCAGCCATACAAGAATGCAGAAAAAGACTGGTGTCTGAGAAGGAAATCTTAATTAAAAGGAAAGTTTTACCCTTAAAATTCTAAAAACAAATGTTTCCACTAAAGAAACATAAGTCTTCTGAAACTACCAGAATAACTCAAAGGAGAAAATGACCAGTCTCAAATGTACTATCTGTGTGTGGACACACAATCTAAATGTCAGCATTAAATATTTCAATGTGGTACACTTCAAAAGACAGGGCTATAAAGGATGGTGGATTCTGTGTAGAAAATATTTAAGGAGAACAGAGAAATTGGTAATTAAGTGAACACACAATTTAAAACAAAGGTACAGCTGGAAGGAAAAACAAAAAAGGAAAGAGACTGCAGCAGCCAGAAGGCAAGCTTGATCCCTCCCCTTCCCACACACATGCTGAACAGCTCACACAATGAAAACAGCAAATTCTGTTAGCCCACAAAAGCCAGAGCCTGGGCTTGATCTGGGCCAACTACCAGTATGGCTCATGCACTTACAGCCACTGACAGAGGGGAGACCACAGTCCAAACACACAGACCTGAGCTCACTGGCACAGCTGCAAGTGGAGGCAAGAAGTCTCCATCCCTCTCCTCCTGGTGCAGTAAATTGCAGGTGAATAAACACCCAGGGACCACACACTCCCTCACCACAGTGACATCTCCCTTATTTCTCTGCAGTTCATCTGGGGCTATTACTGCTTTATTTTGTTTTATATTCTCCCTATGTTGAGAGAAAGCATGAAGAGAGAAAAAAGAGAAATCTGTCTGCCTTTCAACTTCCTAATCATCTTCCTCAAAATGCTTCATGCATCAGCACTGATTTCATTATCTGCCTGCTGCTAGGGATTTTATTTAAAGAATAACACACAAGGAAGAAAGGATTTAACCTGACCTCCCTGAACTGCTGGTGGATGAATACTACACAGAGCTGACAGTGAAAAGCTCATTTCCTTTCTCAGACTAACTCAAAGACTATGCAAAATTCCCCTCTATCCAAGCCTCCTGTTTTAAATTGGGCTATCAAAGGCTTTTCTTTTTTAGAGGCCTGGGTTGATGTAATCAGTGTATCATCAATGAATGAGGATTGATAACATAAACCACCACAAAGCATAGCTATGGATACAGTGACTCTCAAACGCAGAACAGTAAGGAAAACTGAGTGAATTAAAACCAATGTTCTTCTATCCAACTATACCAAGAAGAGAATAGAAACCAGTAGGGGCCACCTTTTTCCCCCCACACTGCATCAGTACAGCATTCATCCTAACTCTGGGGTGTTACATATTACAGATCAAGTAGGTTACTAAATGAAAAGGTTGGTGGGAAACATGGAAAGGTATAATAAAGAAATAGTAAAAATATCATGGACAGAAAGAGAAATGATTGCAGAGCAGGATACAGCCAGGACCTTCTAGCACACACAAGGATGGGATCCCATCCAGTGTTAGGGGCAACCCAAGGTGACTTAAATGAAGTCTGTCCTGGACTGCATAAACAATTTCTTCCCCAGAAGGTCCAGAGTTGTTGATGTAGCTGTATCTGGGAGAATTCCCCAAGCTCTCATTGGCAGCTCTGCATTTTGTCCACCACATGCTTCTGCAGAGTCATTTATCTCTCTAAGAGTGATTAATGTATAATTCTGATATTTTATTTTGGGAAATAGGCCATCTCTTCCATTCCTGAGACCACTCACAGTAGCCTATTTTCAAAAAGCCACGTTTACAAATTTATGCAATACCAGCAGAACACGAAGATAGTAAACCAGGGCAAATTAAGGAAGGGAAACCTAACACAATCACCCTCTTTATTAAAAACCCCTGCTTTTTAAAATCTAACTCACCTGAATTCAATTACCCTAGAAAATGTTTACCAGTTGTTGTCAGAGCTCTAGGTCCCCAATACCACCATAAAAACCCCATCAAACTACATTCAACAGTTCTCTGATAACCAAGTTTGCTGCCAAAAACTTCCTGTCCCATTCTAAATGCCAGCATCCTCACAGTGTCCAAATACACTTGCTGACAATGCTGAATATTTTGCTTGTTTGTACCCATCCTTCTACATCTGCAGGACCAAAATCTCTCTATGTGGTGGTAAAATTGGCCAAAGCAATTCTTGCTTTTCTTTCTCTCACCCTCATCTGAACGAGGAAAGGAGAGTCCCACTTGCACCTCCTACTGCTGCCACATCACCAGTCCCAGGGAGCTCAAGGTATTCCTGAACACCCACATTGCAGAGGTCAACATGAGAAAAGGCCATGGCATGCCTGGCTTACCTGGTCCTCGGAGAGCTGTGATATGTGATTCACTGCAGCATAAGACTCTATCTTCGGGTTGAAGTGATTGATGATGGCTCTGAAACAAAGGAGGGAAATTTTCAGAGGTCTCAGGAACAGCTTAGAGATGCAGCAGAAATTCCCTGCCAGTGTAGGTGCACATGGAGCCAGTCCTGCATGAAATTCTTCCCTCACCACAAGGTAGTGTTTGCTGTGCTGATGGCAATGCAGATCCTGACAAAAGCTCACTGGAAGGTGCAAGCACAGGCACTGTCCCACACATGGGTGCCTTTGTCCCAGCAGATACTGGCCTGAGCTTGCTGCTCTGGCAGGGGGAATTGCTGGGAACAGGCTGCAAACTGCTCTGTGTTCCAGCAGAGCCACAGCAAACCCAGCCATCACTGCCCCATCCTGCTCAGGGAACTGCAGCCCTCAGCATGGCCTGGCATTTTGTGAAACTTTGTTGCCTGATATGATGAAGCTGATAGTTTATTGCTTTGGATTTTCACTTCATTTAAAATGTTATAGCTGGCTGACTTGCAGTCATCCATCACTACAAGCACTACATTTTGAATTCTTACCATAACGACTTCAGTCCTCACCCCAATTTAGATCATTAGAGAGAACTTATGTCACTGTCCCAAACACAGCAGCAAATACTCGTAACTCCTGTTCTTCTGCCTCATTTCTCTCACTAGCTGCACAAATCTGCACCACTCCCTTTACCTTCTAGGTGGATCTAGAAGCAGATGTGAGAAATCTGAAATTGAAAGTAAAATAACAACTGGGGGGAAAAAAAACCCCACCGAACTGCAGCTGGAGCATTTCCTTGGCCTTCCTTCTTCTTGTCAGGTGCTGCTGCAAAGATAAATGGCAGGACAGAAAAGACACCCTGGAACAAAGTTTGCAACTGCTCCAGTTGGGATATTACTCATGGGCCCCACTGCTGAGGTAAACATTCACCGTGGGAATAGGCCATGTCAGTGTTCAGCACAGATGAGTTCTGACCGTGCCTGGAGAACACTTGCTCAGCCAGATTACACTGCAGCAGAGTCAGGGCTTCCACTCCCATATTCATCAGCATGAAAATTCAGTCCAGTCCTCCCTGTTGTACTCTAATGGGTTCCCTCCTCCCCATTCCTCCACCTGCAGAAGGACTTTCAGCTGCTTTCTCCAGACCTCATCACAGCTTAAGAGCTTGTGCCCCAGTCTAGGAATACTTGATATTCAATGGTGCCAGTCAGAACAGGTGGATAAAAACCTACCTACAAGCATCCTTACTTTAAATACACAGTTAAAGAGTGTGGAAGGTGTGGAGAGAGGGAGTAGGGGGAACCACAACCCCAAAAAACCTCCAACCCAAACAGAATCTGCAATTCATAGACTCAAAGAATTGTTTCAGTTTCAGGGGGACCTGTAAAGCTCATCTAGCACAACTTCCCTGAAATGAGCAGACATATCTTCAACAAGATCAGGTTGCTCAGAGCTCCATCCAACCTGACCCTGAATGTCTCCAGGGATGGGTCATCCACCCAGTTCCAATGCCTCACCACTCTCATTGTTTAAAACTTATTTCTCATATATAATCTGTATCAACTCTCCCAGATAAAGCCATTATCCCTCATCCTGTTGCAACAAGCTCTGCTAAAAAGTTTTTCATTAGCTCTCTTGTAAGTCCCCTTTAAGTACTGAAAGGCTGCAATAGTCTACCCACAGCCTTCTCTTCTCCAGTCCTCTCAGCAAGTCGTCATGGAAGGGTTCATCCCTCTGAACACTCTCATGGCTCCATCCAGTGTCCATGTCCTCCCTGTGCTGAGGACACTAGAGCTGGACACTGCACCCAGGTGGGGTCTCAGAGCAGCAGGACAGAATGATCTCGCTCACCCTCCTGGCTGTGATACCCTCACTGCCACACTCCCAGCCACACTTCATCACACACCAGGGGCCAGCCAGCACACAAGGCCTGTCACCCCTGCAGCTGCTCCGACAGCATCCATACACACCTGCCACAGGGGGACTTCTGCCTTCTCACCAACCTTGACACATCCAGAAAACAAATTCAGCAGTGCCTCTACCAGGCTTTCTGCAACCCCCTTCCCTCTGGAGAAGGACAAACACCCAGGTGGAGACATGGCCACTCTTCCCATTTCAGTGTGACCACAGTCACAATCACACTGTCCATTACCCAGCCTCTCCAGCACTCTGGCTTTCAACTGCCAGCTTCATGCCTGGCTGGAGTCATATTTATACCCCTACAGGACACATTGCAAGTTATTGAAAGAAAATGGAACACAGACTTACAACAACTTAACTTCTGGCTTGACAGAAGGTTTGGCAGCTCAGAGGGGTTCAGTGCACTCCCATGGTTCCAACATTTACCAGGGAACAGATTTAGCATTCATTTGTACCCACTGCTGTGAAGCACTTCAGCATGGGCTGCCTGCTCACAAGTCTCCCCTTGGATCTGAGCTAGTGGAGCAGCACCTGCAATCACAGCTGGGCTTCAACAGTGAAAGCAAAACCAGCAACCAGCTGCCACTGCAGTGAGAATCAACAGACATCAAGGAAGGAAAAGAATCTGAGTCTCCTTCCTCATTTCCCAAAAGGTGAATGGGCAACTCCTCAGTGATTAGATGAAGTTCAACTATTTAATTTGTTTTAATTATGCAGAATTCCTCCCCAGTCTGACCATCTGCAGAGCTACCTTCCTGAATCCACAGGCAGCCTGGGGCAGAGAAGCATGAAGAGCTTGGATTCATTCCTGACTCTGTGTAGCCAGGTTCTTACTGCCCAACACACCCACCAAGGCCAGGCTTCGCACATGAGGCAGCTCCTTCTCATCTGCTATGAGAAATTCCATTGCTATCCAGGCCAAAAAACACCTTTCTGCATCAGCTATTGTCATACACCTCTGCTATTCTTCCACCTCTCAAAATACATCTTGTCCCTGCGGCATGCTTTTGGCAACTGGCCTCCTGGGATCTTCACTGATTAACAGCTGGAATTCACTTTGCAGAGATGCCTCTTCAATTTGATCCTGGAGAAAATGGAAGACCAGAACTTTGAAACACAGTGTTATAGACAAAAGAACCAGTGGTTCTGCCACCATTAGTTCCCACACCAGCACATAACAGCTGGTCCTTGGCAATGATTTATTTTTACACTGTGATTGCCTCAATTACTGCCACACCAGCCAGCAGCTTTGAGGAGGGGGAAGGGAGCGGTTAAAGCACTTAGAAAAGATTTGTGATTATGTGTTCCACTGAGATCTTCATATTGATCATGGGAGGCAAAAAAAGAAAACCCTTGTGTTTGGTATTCATGAAACGTGAACATCTTCAACACATTTGTAAAGCAAGGAAATGGTGAAGTGTCAACTGAAAGACAAAATGCTGCAGTTCCCACACAGCCTTCCACAGGATGGGCACTCACATGTGTGCACACTGCCAAGTCCCTCAGTGGGGCTGGCTGTCATGTGTCACACAAATTTCACAGCACCTGTGGGACACAATTCTCCAGGGACTGAGAGATGTCACTTCAGCCACACTGCCTCCTCTGACAGATCCACAGTTCAGCAGTGAACTGACAACAGGAGACTGTCACTGGGTAAAGGAAAGATGCTGAATAAGCAGAAGGCTCAGGAATTAAAAAAACGACTCTCAGTGTCTTGTCTTGAGATTAATGCTTAGTGCTCTAAGGCAGATTGCAAGCCATCTCCACATTCTATATTCCTCAATCTCCTGGGGAGAGATGTTATCTCCCAGTAAATACACAAGGCATACCAGTGGTCTCCAAAAAACACACATCTCACATCACTTCTTCATGCAGCTCTTCAAGCTACCTACACACCATGATGCCAGAAACATGTAGAGACATATTGAATGAACCTGCATATTTCTCAGGATAAACAACCTAGGACACTTGAATTTATGTGTTTTTGCATTTATTGCATATTTACTGCATTCATTTAATTCTACATGAGAAAGAGAATGATTGCAGGAAAAATCACTCTGATTTAGAAGACTCAAAGTGCAGATGAATAATTTATTTGTACTAGCTGTATTAATCATGTTATTAGACAGTAAAAGCAGGTCCCACTGTAACAGGTATTGTACCAATCCAGAGTGGTGGAAAGCCTCTGTCCCAGGGGCCAAAGGTCTCAAATGCAAGAGAACAGGGAAAACATAGAAAAGCTCATTGGCAACAGAATATGTAACAGTGCTGCTCCTTACTGAGCCTCACAAAGCAATTCAGTTTGAGATAAACCATGGACAGAAAAACACAGAAAGTATACTGAAGGAATTATAGAGAGATAGGAAAAAGGAGATAGAAGGGCAGATAGGATCAAGATACACAGAGGTGAAAAACTGCAGAACAGGGAGGATCAGAGAAACAGCAACTCATCCCAGGGCAGTCTGTCCTCTGCAAACTGGAAAGCTCCAACTGCTGGAAAGTTTCTACTTTGGTTATTCTTGAGGCTGCAGAAATTGGCCAGTCCTGAAGTGACTGTTATTTGCCCTTTCTCCCTCAAAACCACATATGCTGGAAGGTGAGAAGCAGAAGAATTTCCATGTGGGCCTACTGATTTTTTGTTCCCCAAATAGGGACATGACACTGTGGCTCTCGCCTAGAGCTATAGTGAGAGAAGGAATCCCCCAGGTAAGCTGCATTCCCCCACCCTAACTGTGTTTACTGCAACAGGACTTGCTTCTGCAGTGGCTGCAGTAGCTCCACAGACAATAACATTTATAAACTTAGGTTTATAGTCTTTAAAAACTGCCTAGAGTTACTCCTTGATATAGAGAAACAACCAGTGCTGCCCTGCAGAGAGGCCCAGAGTAAAAGAACTTTTGAAGACACAAATTCTGCTGACTGGAAAGGGCTCCTATGAAAAGTAATATGGCATGCATGGAAAGAAAAGGTTTAATTAATTTCTGAGTTTAATTCACCACTAGTTGTAACATCAGGTGTGAGAAGTGAAACACGCCAGCAACACGAAGGCACTGGGCCCACAATTAACAGGATCCTCCAGCCCAAATGATCCTCCATGGTAAGGAAGGCCCCTCACCCTCCTTAACCTCCCAATGAGCTGGGCTGGGTCCAATGTGCAGGGAAAGCAAAATCACTTTGCTCAGGCAGGCAGCATTTCTTCAGCACGTTTTCTCTGACCTCCAGACTCTCCCCATCAAGTTATTGCAGATGAGCTGTCTAATACCCACTCTTGCCTGACAGCAGCTACATTGCCAGTGTCCCATAAGACAACACTGTCCTCTTATCCTGAGCAACAAAGTAAAGCACTGTGGAGGTGCTGAAAGTAGGCTAAGGGAAGAACAGAAAGGCTGCAAAGCTTATTATAGAGATGGGAATGCTGAGCCATCATTTGCTGCATGAACCTGGCCTTTGCACCTACCTCACAGGTCCAGCAGGCAGTGCCTGACAAAGTATCCTTATGGATTCCCAAACATTTCTTGCACAATAAAAGCAACACCACAAGTTCACTTCTTCCTACATTGTGCTAGAGTGGAACAGAAAAGCAGCAGCTCTTGGCTGGTATTTACCCCTTCCCAGGAAATCAAGGGTGACCTTATACTCACTGCAGACATTCATCTTCTCATCTGCTCAAGCCAGCACAGCACACTGGGCAGCAGGGAATGCATCTCAGTCCTCACTGAGTAAAACTGAATGCACGGCAAAGGCAGCCAGTTCACTCGCCCTCTGCAATGAGAACTGGCACGATCTGAGATGGACAAATACTCCAGCACACACTAAGCCACATGCATTATGAAGGCTAGGAATAGGCAAGCAGGAAAGGGCATAGTTGTCTGTCATCATACTCCACAAAGCTGCTTTACTTTAAAAAGGAGGCCTGAGATGAAGTAGTTGTTGTTCAGGAACAGGAATCAGTAAGTAAACAGTTTCTCTGTGATTTGCCACAGCAGTTCCCTCTCCCTCTCATACATCTTAGTTTCTCCTTTATGAAATGGAAATAAGAGCAATCACTTCCACAAAGTGTTTTACCCAAGGTGGTAAGACTCAGTGTTCTACTATGTGGTATGTTGGAAACTGCTCAAGCACAAGGCAGCAAGTAAATTACACACAACACAGAGACCAAAATGAACACAAACCCTCTCTCCTTTTCTCCCATACATGCCATCAAAACCATGTCTGCTGGAGATTTATGCAAAGCTTCCAAGCCAATCTTGCTGCAGCAAGCTGTGTCTTCTTCCTGCAGCAAGTGCTGTTTGGGGCAAGGATCTTGCTGACATTGCCCTCATAGGCACTCCCAGAACTCCAGACAATAAAACCCCATCTGTTCCATGCCTGCAACAATGAGATTGAGTTGCTTCATATGTACAACCCCACCTGGCAGGAGGTGAGAGGGTTTAGATTATTTCAACACACATCCATGAAGCATTGCTGTGAAGTACACATACCTACCATACCTAAGCTGTCTGCAGCAATTAAAAGCAAGCAAACTCCCTGGAACTGTGCACCAAATTCTTCCTTCTACTGTGGTTTAACTCCAGTCTGTTAAATTTCTTTTGCTCCTACAATTTAATGAGTACTGACATTAAGCTGAAAGTCCACAACTCACAGTGGGAGGCACCTTTCAGACACAATAATAAACTGCAGGGAAGAACCCAAGACAAAAGGATATTTTAGTCAAAAGCATTTGCTTTAGAGCACACTGAAAATATCCGAGTCAGCACTGCAGCATTTCAGAGGAGAAGCAACTGCTACACCTGTTCAATTCTGCCATCCTGAAAACTATTGATCCCAGTGACAGCTTCCATGGCAGAGGGAGATACATGCTCTATTTATGTAATAAGGAGGGGACAAAAGAGTGCACACACAGCAACTGAGCTTCTCCATTTCTCAGCATGGTTTCACCAAGCTCCCTTCTGCAGGGGCAGAAGCAGAAGTTGTGCTTTCTGAACCACCCGGCAGCTACACAGTGCATCTTGGCACTTCAGTGTTTGCTGGATACTAACACTCTATCACCACAGCTGCAGGATATGCTGATTTTCTCTTTTTACAGTTCATGGCTATAAATTTAAGTCAAGCAAATCAAATACCTCACTTAACTTCTATTTGTCTCCTTAACTAAGGAGATCCTCATGGGTGAGCAGTTAACTCACCTTTTGGAACAGCTGCACAACCTCACTTGAGACTACAATTTAGGGAATTTATCTACTCACCTATTTTCACGCAGCCAGTGCATCACTGGAAACTAATCTAAGAATCATTTCTGTTCCCTTTTCTCAATAAGTAAGCATCAGAATTCTTAGGTATATGTAACCAGTGACACTGATAGTTTAAGTGGTATGAATGACAAAATAAAAAATATTACCCAGGCACAGAGAGTGAAAATATCTATTGAAGCTCAGGGCACCAGACTGAGCTGTGTTCCTGCTCATCTCCCAATCTGTAATTGACTGTTCTACAACAAAGCTATCACTTGATAACAAATGCATTTCTCATCTCAAACATGTAATTTATGAGAGATCAAATGACATATTTTATGGAACATTACACTGCTACAAAACAGCTGGCTAGTAGTGGTGAGAGTGTGGCAAGAGTTTACATGTACCAAAGTAAAGACATTAAAAAGCCAACCCTTCACTACACCTCAATTCCAGAGAGCAGCAGGTAACTATAGCTGCTCACCTCTGACTACAAACAGAGCTGGAGCTGTGTGATGGAATAGAGGAACTCTGTGTTCAGGCCACCAGCACTAAAACCTGCAGCTCACTCTAGCATGTCCCGGGTGTGAGAGCCAGCCATGATTTATGTCAGCATACTGGATTTTAGGCACAATATCTGTGCTTCTTCCACATCTGTGTTACCAATTTTGAAGATTCAGACGACTTTGAAAATGAGAAGTCCTTCTTTGAAACTTCCTTAATATATGCTTTTAAAAAGTACCTTTTAATTCTCACGTACAAGGCAACCTGCTCTCTAAAACAAACAGCAAAGTATGAATAAATAATTCATCCAGAAGGCAAGGGAAAAATAAAAACTAAACAAAGAAAAAAAAGAGGGTAAAAAAGCACATTTGACAGTAGTTCACCATACATGTTTGCATGGCCACTTTCTCTGGTTAGGACCTGAAGTATAGCATTATGGCAAATATTTATTCTCTGCAAGTGCTATAAGTGGGTCAGCATCTACCCATTGCTTCATAATTCAGGTTACAGGATGCCATCCAAGCCTCCTGAGACACAAGACACATGGCAAAACCTCAAACAGAATCTTAACCTGAAGTTTTTTAATTACGTTTAGTATCTTCCTCAGTATTTAATCACAGGATGTTTAACTTTGTTGAGGAAAGCCTGGATTATTGGATACTGCATCTAGCACAAAATACTGTACAGATGCACACACCAGCTTCCAAACATATCAAGCTAAGAGTGAGACTTAGAAAGTTTATAAGTCATCCCAGTGGGACCTTTTAAAGCTCTCTGAGAAAGGCTCTGAGTAGGCTGCTAGTTTAATTAACTTAGTGAAAACTTGCCATCAACCCTGCATTATCTAGAGCACACTGGAAACGACTCTTATTAACTCATTTTGTCAGGTGTGAGCCAGCAGGTATTGCATGAGGTCCTGAACACCCTGTTTGCAGGCTGTGGCAGCAAGACAAACCTCTCTCTCTGTAGGTCATGGAGCACAACCTTATTTTACTGACTCAGAGTAAAACCTGTGCCTGCAACACAAGTCCCAGAGGGAAAGGAAGGGCCTGAAGGATCAGCATTTGTCTGTATTGAGTGAGTGAAGGGTTAGAACAATGCAATTGAGTCGTGAAGTAGCTGGATATTAAATTACAGAGAGAGGAAGGGAAGGAACACTGTCTAAGCAAGAATCAGCGACAGTCAAACCTACTTTGCAAAGGAAATTAAAATGAGTCCCACAACGGTATTTAATTAACTTAATTACACCAAGTGTCAGCTATGGCTGTACCTGCACAGCCACGTAAATCAGGGTTCACAATATCAGCCTCTGAGACACCACCAACTGCCATGCCAAGCAAAACCCATTATTTACAGTCCAATCCTCTGAAAATACAAGATGTTGCAAACCTCCCAATGTTTTTCTTGTCAGACAGGTGCAAATGAGAGTCACATTTGTTGAAAAATGTCTAGTGGAATTCAGATACTTCCAAAATCCAGGACCAAGACTGAAGCATGGATTCTGTTGACACTCCCAGACACACCCCAAGTGAATACCACATCCTCAACAAAGATGTCACCACACATCACCTGGGACAAGGTGAAGTTGGTTTTCAATGGCAAGGAAAGCTAGAGTCCAACAGCATTACAGCTGAATGAATGGTATTCTTTTCAGGATATTTATTTAATGTCTGAAGGACTGGAGGACCTGTAGTTGATTAAGATTCTGTTTTCCTGAGACAGGCTACCTGGTTTATGGACCAGTGGAGAGTCCATCTTATCTCCTTTGTTGTATTTCATGTATACCCATCTTCTTCCCCATTTAACTGCCTTAACCTGACCCATCTCCCTGAAAGCCGAGCCCCCTCCATCCCATTATCCACACATCTCACAAGTATCTACACTACTGAGATCTCTACTCTCACTAACAGCTGATGATCAGAAGCAAGTGATTTATTGACATTGATCAAGTCACCGACTGAGTTACTGGCAACAAGCATGTTGTAAATCCACTGTTCCTGCAGAGCAAAATGCCACAGATAAACTCGCCAGTGCCCACACACTCCCAGTTCCGGACCACAGGAGGACTGGGATCAACTCATCACAGCCCAGAGGACAAGGGGCAACTTTTTTTATTAATCTGCCTCACCAAGGGCTTCCAGAATCACTTCAACAGAGCTGGGGTTTTCTGGGTTTTGCTTTTACTTCACCCATCCCTATCCTGCAGTGGATTTCAGGCAGATGTTGACAAAACCCGTTCAGCTGAATTGGCTGTTGAAGTCCAAATCTTTGGGAACATTTTCCCATGTCACAGAAGTAGAGAAATTCAGTTTCTTTTCAAACCACCCACTATCATCCCTGACATGTCTATACATGCTCACCTCTCTCTCAAAACTTTGGGTTTGTAATTTAGACATAAGCTTTTTTCCTGCTCTGTTCTTTGTACGGGTGTTAGCAAAAGCAAGGCCAGTGAAGTGCATTTTCTATTTCAAAAGTGAAGTATGGTACTCCAGTCTTAGAAACAGCAGCACACCAAACATTTCCAAGTTAACTGCTGATGTTTTCCCATCCATCAAATCAAACAAAAAGCCCAACTCCTACAGTGTTCTGCTACTGATATATCTCTCCTGCTTTAGAATTTAAGTGTTTTTCAAGGCTCTTTCAAAAACATAATGCAAAAAAAGGCCACATGATTTTTAACGAGTTACATGTGACATAATACAGGTGGCCGAGGATCTGAAAAATCTAAGGAAGGAGCCCTGGACTTTTCTCTATGAAAGGAGAGCTAAAGGCTTGCCTCTGCCTTTTCCTTATAATTGCTAATACACAACTACACACGAGGGAGGAATATTAATTGTAACCAGGGCAGTAACTTTGCATAGCTCAAGCCAGTTTCTTTTTGAAGCTTAAGCTGCACAATTCTTATACCAACATTTCTAATGCAATATTCCAGGCTTTGAGTGAACCTCTGAGTTGAGCAACACAGTCTGTGTTTTATCCCCTTTCTTTTTGATATTTGAAACACAAAGCATCCGTGTATTCAGTTGGTGCTGAAAAGGTTTGTAGACACTCAGCATTTGGAGAAGACCACACAACTTCCCAATTCAGCAACCACACAAATAAATGTTATCCATAATCAAGTGAAAATGCAAGAAAAAAAAAACCCCACCAAACTTAATGAAAAAAGCAACATCTGTTACAGTTTTTTGAAAAATAATTAATACCAAAAAGGAAGTCACCCCACTTGGTTGTATTAATTTTTCTGAGCTCTATTTGATTCAGAATTGCTCTAGTGAACAACTAAATCTAAGCATTAAAAGGCTGTTGAAATCTTGACCTGTCATTTCACATTGTCAAAAACGCAGTGTTAACTACTTGTCAGCTATTTGATTTTCCTCAGTTCCTTTTAGCTCTTCCATTCAAAGACTGAAGGCAGCACTTCTCTGGTGGTCCAACCACTGCAGCAGGCTGATTCCTACTCCTGTCCCACCTAACCACTCTTCTGTCGGCAGGCCAGGGGCCAGAATCTTTTCCCTGGTGTTGCTTGTGAACCACCATTAGCAAAATCAGCCCAGCACTAGAAACGTTGGGGATAGGAGTGCTGGCATATGCCATGAAGGAAAAGCTGCCCAATTTAAGCATTTTAGAAAACATGGAGGAACAGGCATATCTTTAAAAAAAGGCATTCAGCACATATACAGGTCACTATTACAAAGTTTTAAACTGTCAATGATTACTGCATGCTTTTGTGACACTGCAGATTCCACCACACTTAGAGAGAAAAAAAATTTTGCACGCCTTCTTTCCCTTGGCTAGCATTCCTTCTGAGCATATGCATAACTACTTACTATTGATAGACACACACTTAGAAATTTCTGACAACTTAACCCAGATCCAGCACTGCTCTAGGCTGACTGATACAGCATTTACTGCCAGGTAAAATCCTGTAAAAATCTTGCTCCAAAAACTCTAGTCCAATTTGCAGCAAAAAATGTGTTAGAGCAACAGAAAGCAATCAGACTTGCTCACTGTTCACCGACCAAACCCTGTTTTCCCTTCACCCACACTGCTCTTGCTTAAGACATCTTTTTCCTGACTGGATTTAAAAAGCATTCTTTGCCAGCAGCTCTCCAGCTACTCTAAGTTAGCTTGCATGGCAAAATTTTCTCATCTGTTGCAAGACTCATGAAGGAATTAAATCATGAGAGTCATTAGAGAACTTTGATTATTCTTTTAAATTACAGATCAGATGATTACAGAACCCATTCAGTATCAAAGCAATTAATTGCTGCTTTAACAGCCAGGGTGGGTTAGCCCTGGCTAGATGTCAGATGCCCACCAAAGACACTGTCTTTTCCCTTCTCAGCTGAAAGGTGAGAGAATATATAATGACAAGGTTATGGATTGATATAAGGACAGGGAGAGATTACTCACCAGTTACCAACTGGCAAAACAGACTCAGTTTGGAGAAGTTAGTTTAATTCATTGCCAATGAAATCAGAGATGGGTAATGAGACTCCTCACACACTTCCCCTGCTCCAGTGTGGGTCTGTCCATCCAATGGGAGACAGTTCTCCAGGAACTTCTGCAATGTAGTCCTTCCCACGGGCTGCAGTTCTTCACAAACTGCACCCATGTGGGTCCCCTCACAGAGTGCAATCCTTCAGGAACAGGCAGCTCCAGCATGGGCCCCTTCTGCAGGGACAAGCCTGCTCCAGTGTGGGCTCCTCTCTCCATGGCACCACAGGTCATTCCTCAGTCTGCTCCAGAGAGGGCTTCCCATGGGGTCACTTTTGGCCTTCATAATTAAATTATCCCAGAAGCACCACCACCACCACTGATGGGCTCAGCCTTGGCCAGGAGTGGATCCACCCTGGAGCTGGCAGCCACTGGCTCCATGGGACACAGGGGAAGCTTCTGGCAGCTTCTCAGAGAAGCCACCCCTGCAGCCCCACCACCAAACCCTTGCCACAAACCCAATACAACAGCCAGCATGCACTCACTGAGCAATGGAGCAAAGTGAGATGGGCTGTGGCATTTGATGCTAATAAGCCACAGCACTTAGCAGTTTGCAAGAGCCAAGGCTTGGCAGCATGCTCATTATTCAAGAAAGCTAGAACTGTATAAACCTCTTCCTGGAACAAAAATTAGATATGGAAAGCAAAAAAAGATATAAACCCAAACAAATAAAACCATGAATGCTATCTAAAGGGCAAAACTGTATTTGGATTCAGATAAGCTGCATAATAACTAAATAAGAAAGGTGAACAAAATTTAAAAGGTTTTTTCTTTTCCTTCCATATTTGTCCGTAAATTGAGATGATTCAAAACTTTGGACAAAATTCAAGATTTCAGTTCAATTTTGAAACATAAGGTTTGGGGTAAAAATGACAAACCTGCATGTTGAAAGCATCCAGCTATGCAAAAAAGTGAGGTGATATTACAAAATAAGAATTGGCAAATATTGAAAAGTGTTTTTATTTCAGCTGTACACCAAAAAATGGTTACATCCAAGTCTTTCCAAGCAATCTCTAAAATAAACCCCCTGGCTCCAGCACAGAGTATTTCCTTGCACACTGCACATAGACACAAAACAGAACTACCAAGGACTAATGTTTTGCCTCCCTTTCTAGCAGGACTCCTTGCCAAAGAGCAGGACTCTGTGGATCTCTAAGCCTTCAGACACAACATCCCTGCACTCAGAGGAGATGTGCAACTGCTCTGCACAAGGTGCTGCCAGGCTCCTGGCAGCAGGCCAGAGGTGCTGGTAGCAGGCCCAAGTTTGGGGTGTATTACAGGCTGGCATGACTGTTCCCTGCTCAGTGTGTTCATCACTCTGCCTTAATAGAAGCCAATATATTTCCCCCGACCTTTACTTTCCACAGTTCTCAGAAAGCCTGAAAAATTAATATTCAGGCAACTTCTAAGTTTCATTCTGCATAGTGATGAACAGGGAGTGCCAGCAGAGAAACAAAGAACCTCTTGCCTCAATGCCAGTGGCACAGGAGAGCAGGAGTAAACAGAGTGTTTAACCTTTTGAATAGCAATGGCAAACCTGAGAGCTTGATTTGGTGCCCCAAAACACCTCTGCCATTATACAGCAGACAGAATTAGGGGGTGGCACGAAAAGAGTGAAGACAGACTTGCAGCTTTTGCAGATTATCTGCAGTTATGTGCTGGGGCAGCTACAAAAAACTCCAAAACAGATTGTCCTGGGCTTTTTTACACCCTCCCTCAGAGCAGCTCTTCATGACCCAGCAATAGATCTGCACCAAGTATTGACTGCTTTTCCTGCTTCCTTTAATGGTTTTTAACATATCATCAGTCACATCATCACTTTTAAGTATTTTTAACCATTCCAGGAAAACTGCAGTCAGACAGCTGCTGAAGGTCGAGCTCTCTTCCAGTCACAATTCACTGTGGCCAGCTCAGCAGTTTCCTTTCTCCTGGTGGTGGGCATCATTAACATTCAGTTTCCACCCTACTTTTACACACAAAGAGATGCTATGGGACTGCCAGCCGTGTTCTAATTGCAGAGTACCTGGATACATGGATACAGGGGGCCTCTTCTAGGTGCCAGTTTTCAGACCCTGAAGCTGATAAACAAGGTCCTCTTGTGCCAAAAGCTGTCTTGGCATCCTCAAGATCACAGTGCTCAACAACACCAACACTTAAGCCTACTCTAGATGTATGCACTTTAAAAAAAAGAGAGACTTTGCTGAAATAATCAGCATATTTAACCCTTCCTTGGGTTTGAGGACAATTCCGAGCATGATTTACTGCTCCTGTCCATTATTCCAAGACTTAACTTGGAAAACTGAGCAAAATTAATCCAGTAAAACCTTATTTTTTAAGGCCTCTCTGAAGCACTCTAGCCTTCTTTTGCTATTACAACTGAGTACATAGCTCTTTCCATTCTGAAACACAATGGGAAAAATCCCTTTTCCCCTAAAAAAACTGAAACATGTACTCCTGAAAATTCAAATTACAGATGTAATAATTTCACTTGGAGGTTAAGCTAGTGAACAATTTCTCCAGACTCCCTTGCAGCACAAGTACTTTATCCTGGGCTCTACTCTCTCAGAACAGCCATCATGGTGACTGCAAACTGCAGAAAAATGAAAAGCTTGTGGCCTACTGACATCTCCTTGAATCTTACCTCTGTCTTGTGGTCTCAAGAGAAAAAATGCCTCAAAATAATTCTCAGGGTTGCCCTTCTGTTTAATTGCTCCCTGGATAAATTTCAGTATGCCTATGACTGATGTACTGGAGGAGAAATCTCTCATTGCAAAGATAAAAGCCAAAAGCACAAGAATCCAGAGTGAATTTGTTAAGTTTTAAATGCAAAATGACACCTTTGATCCAATCTACCTGATTCATGACACTACAAGTCAGTAGATCCGTTTATCTGAACTTCTGTACACCACATTTTTCAACATTACCATTACAGCATTACTCTCATGTCACAAGCTAGCTAGAGCACCTTTCACCAAGGTATTCTATTCAGACAGGAACAGGAGGAGAAAACCTTTCAGTCATTTACTGCAGTGATTAATTACTTATTAAGAAATGGTTATGTAACCTGCAGCTGCAATTTGGTTTCAGTGTCTAGCCTTACATTCCTTTTCTGTTTTGGTATTTTATCTCGTCAAAGACGCTCGGACACTTTAAAGAGCATACCACAGGTTTTGCTTTAAAGAGATTATGATACTGAAATCTTGAAAGCATTTTCACTAGTTTCTCATAACTGGGGCTTCTCTGTCCTTTCGCCAATTACTCAAAATCCTTTTTTGAAACAGACACCAGAAAAAACTGCAAAATATATACAATCATAAAATCACTTTCTGTCTCCTGTTAATATTTCTAGGGTCAAATAAACCTCTTTAGCTGAATGTTTCATAAAAGACCTACAGTAAAGCTGTTGGTCAATGCTTCTTGAAACACTTTTTCAACATACAGTCCCTTTTTGCAAGCTGGCACTTATTTTTTCAAGAACTGCATTTCAAGAACTGCCTGATAGGTTAAAAAGCAATTCAGATCACACGCTTCATCTACTTCATGATTTAACTTTCTGTCAGTTTTCCAGTAACTTGCAACATTCATAAGAAATTCTTATGTCCCTTATGATCACTGAAAAATTTATGTAGCAGTCTTTTCATGCTTATCACCTAAGAAAGGCACGCTCCTTGTCTTCTAGAGATGCTCCACAAGTGCTTTGTCACATCATTCACTCTTGGCATCTCCAGCATCGTCACCGATGCCCACTACCAGCTCCAAAAGAAATATTAGGAGTTCCATGTGTCCCTAGAGCCTCAGGAATCCCTGCTATAAAACTGACACACAAAGGCTCTTAAATATTACCTCTCTCTGCTGTCATGAGCTTTCCAATTGACCAGATGAGCTACAATTGTCAGCAAATAAATACCTGGGGCACCAACATCAAGCCAAGTCGCACCAGCAACAATCTCAAGGAGTTTTTTAGTCTTGTCCTGCACTGACATTCAAGAGCTCTCCAAGTCCCTCTATGCACCTGGAGTTCCTTCAGCAATGAATGCTGACATGACTCCAAATTCCTAAAAATTCTTTGCCAATGGACAATTGTTTCTATGGTGTGTCTGCTTTAGCCAAGACCAAGTGCTTACTGATAAACAATCTGAGGCAGAATTAGTGAGTTCTGGACTTGTCCCATCACTGTAGTCTGCAATGTCCTATTTGATCACATCAAGTGCAGAAAAGTGACAGGAAGAAAAGTCGCAGCTCTGACAATGGGATGCACCCATGTTTCCTCTCAATTAACAATGCTAATAGCACCTAGACACATTCTTCATCTTACAATTGTAGTAAATGCCAGGGAAACATTTATTAGAAGCAATTTATGAGCACACATTCTCTTTCCTCTACAGGAAGCACTGCACATCAGCTGATCTCTCCAATGCAGAGAACTCAAGAGGCCATGCCAACAGATGACTCTGAAGAAAAATCAGCCTTGATATGATAGATATTCTTAACTGAACAATCTAAGAAATATCACATCCCTTTACCTTTTTGCTTTCTTTACACAATTGAATAGAAGAAAAATCCAATTAAATTTCTAAAAAGAGGTCACCTTTAAAACTCCCATATGCTTTCTACAAGACTGCCAAGGAGTTCTCATACACATCTGGACCTAGTCCAACCTGAAATATATTTTGGTGCCCTAAAGCCCATGGAATTTCAGAAGGACAAAATATTCATCAATGTCCCCTATGTACTAAAATGCATTCGGCAATGTTGCTGGCACAAAGTGGCTGTTTGCTATGAGTGGGCAAAATGATTTATTTAGTATATATACATATAGCCTCTGAAGCACTGCAGTCCTGGTGACAAAGAGGCATACAAATGTTAGGATTATGCAAATAAATCACAGGCACAGGACTGGACTTGACTATACTCCCACTGTGTGTGTACATATATAATCTACAAATAGTTTCAGCTGAAGTTTTGTAATATTTTAACATTAAAAACTCTTGTTTCCATTAAAGTTGATTACCACTTTCAAATACCTATATTCCTGCCCCTGTGTATTGACTAATACATTAAGCTAGAATAAGACAATACACTTCTTGCTTCACAGCTATTGAGAAACTCCTAACCATGATTAGATTAGCTCTATTCAACCCAGACCAAAATGATTTCTGGAATGTTCCCACAGCACATTTCATCTAGTACATCTGCATTATTTATGGCATTTACACAAGGTGAATTGAAGGCTTTTATAAACTAAGACACAAATCAATACAAGCTCTTAGCAGATGGGGCCTTAGTAGGGTTCCACAGCAGCAATGTTCCACATCAAGCAAACTCTTTCAACTGAATAACTGGTAACACAGAAGGAAAGGTTTGTTTAGAAAGGCAGGAATTAGAGACACCCTCAGCACCCAGCCTTTCCAGGAGAACTGTACCTGCATCATTTATAGCCTAAACAGAAGGACTAGGTTTGCCTGCAGTAGGCAACTTGAACTGCTGCACAACATCAGTCCACAAGCATCACAATAGCTCTGTTTCATTTGCTTCCCCAAGCACAGATAAAAACGCTGTAACACAGATGGCTTTGCCTGCAAGAGGTACCATGGACTGGGGAGAAATGGATGGGAAGCAAATTCAGCCTGGCACTCAGTCAGGTCAGCACTGTGCTCCAAAGGAGACCCTTCTCAGCCCCCACTGTTGCTCTGGTGGTAGGGAGCACAGGCAGGGCTGGAGAACTGGCCTGTGAGACCAGCTCTGGGCAGGAGAACCAGCTGGAGCCACAAGGTCTCAGATCCTCAGCAAGGGAAAAATCCTCCCCAGCTCCATACACAGCCAGTCTGGGGACAACATGAGGATATGTGGCTACACCTGCTTTCAGGTAATGCTCCTTTAATTCACCTTGGCCGGTTTTCACAGATAAATGCTCATCACAAAGAACACATCATTATTTGAGGCACTTAGAGCAGAGATCAGATTATTCTGATCCCTTTTTTTCCTAACTCCTCTAACTTGTGCACTGAGAAGTCACTCTAGTTTTTTTTGTTTTTTTTTTTCCTTTGGATTAAGTGAAATCGCAAGTTGTCTTCAGAGATGTCAGCAAAAGAACCTTTTATACATCTATTTATAGAGCAGTGCATTGAGATCTACAGTAGCCAGAAGGAAAAAGGAATGAATGATAAATTATCCAACACAAACTTCCTTTAGAACAGTAACCTGCAACAGAAAAAACCTGATTATATTCCTGCTCAATTCCTTGCTCTACAGATGCAGTAAAAGGATCTGTCCCCTTAAGCAAATTAAAGAAACACAGGGCCTTTAACTTTTAAATTTTAAATCAAAAAAGTCTCAAAAGGCTCCATCAACTCAGTTTTTTTTAGCTGACAAACAAGAGGCCACTGAAATTAAAAGACTTTTATATTTGGGTTGGGGCTAGCAAGGAAGAAAAAAAGACAAAAAGTCCTGTTAGTCTTAATTAAAATCATGTCTTGCTCAGCTGGCACGGGTTTTACTTTCATGAGGTTTCTAAGTACATGATCCTGACAGCTCTCCATGAGCTCTTTCTGGAGAAAAAAGGAACAGTGAGGATGACTGAAATCCTGAAGTAAAATCATGAGGGAAGAAAAATCTTCCATGGTTATTCATTCTACTCTTGTCTTCATCAGTGCTCCAGAAAATCATCATTCCCTTGTCTGCCACTCCCACAAAAGACCAAAAGGCTGCCAAACAGGAGATCAGCTCATGTTCTTCCTTAGACATCCCCATTTTAAATTACCACAGAATTTCCTCTGCACACACAAGAAAGAGCAACAAACCACAGAGGCTTGGAAGTCTCCTCTTCTACACACAACAAGAGTGTGGGTCAAAGTGCAGGCAGGAGATTCCTTCACCTAACAATGAACCCTTACAGACCCCTAACATGGGAGTTCAGCCTGCCTAACCTGCAATCAGAGACAGACTGAACACACCATGCACATAACCAGATGTGTGACTGAAAATAAACTGCAATGCCTCCGTCCTGAGAGCAGTGGAAGGGAGATGCTGACATGTGGATTTACCCTTGGCTAAAGACTTTGGAGCAACTTATTCCTGAGAAAATGCTGACAGATAAAATTTATGTAAACATTTAAAATTGCCATACTGAGGTAGCAAAGACCTTTGTGTCCCTACTTCAAAACTGTCTACAATTTGGAGCTCAGATAACAGTATAAAAGCAGACAAAACCAAAATGATACTGCGCCAGAAAGAACCCTTACTTCCAGCCAAATACACTTCAAGATAATATGTGAAGCAGAGGTGACATCTGTATGATCCAGCAACCCATGATTAAATTCTGTTCCATTAATTTGTATAATCATTGCTTTAAATTCATATAACTTTTTAGACATTTCACAGCTTAACTAAGCAGTATATCTTTGGTTCAAGCTTATCTGATCTTCTGATACACTCTCTTCTTACAACTCCCCTTCACCTTCTCTCTGACATTTGGTAATTTTTACTAACTCTTGTATAATATTCTCTGCCATCTCTTCCAGTCTGAAGACTTGTCAGGTATATAAATGTTCTTCATAACACATCTGGTTCCATGCCTTCAGTCATTCTTGATGCCCCTTTCTGAAACTTTCCTAGTCCTCCTATACCCTTTTGAATTTTCTAAGCTCTGTATAGATGGGAAATGAAAGACTAGGCTAATAAATACCAAAATTGGCCTTACCTTTGGGAATAAATTCTAATAGAACATAACACACTATTTTCTGAAGGAGAGGGGTTAAACTGAGAAGAAATTTTTTTTAAAAAGTTTTTACAGCTGGGTAAGAGAGAAGCTCCATTATAGACCAAGAGATCTGAATGATTTTAAACACCACAACAGTATAATTGATGCATTTTACATATTTTATCTGGAGCGATATAGTAAAATAAACATTAAAAAATTAAAAATAAAGAAAACCAAGAATTTTCCAACAGAGCCTCTGTAATGCTACTGTGGGAACATTCAGTTATGTGCAAATCCCAGTCTTGGCACTGCAAAAGAATAGGGGGTTATTTTGTGTTTGCATGTGGGGGATAGCTGCACATGCAGTCAGGTCCCTGACTGAGGAAGGAACTAATATCCTAAGTTAATGAACTAATATCCTAAAGGCTGGGACAAGTTTGGTAATGAAAACTTAAATTCATTTTTTCTTAAATTTTCCTAAATTTTTTACTGCTGGCCTTCCTCAGTAACTGTAGGCTGTCACCACAATTCTAGTGCTGTTCAACTTCCACTTTCCAGGTTTTCAGGAAAAAATGTGTCTTGGTTATGGTCACTGAGTGCAGAGAAGTCCTCGAAGAACAAGGAAAGCACATATGGTTCTTCCCTCCAAATTTGCTCTGAAACATCAACAGCACAGAATACTGAACTTATTGATTTTCCAGCTGAGACAAAAAGCAAACATCCCAGCCACTCAGTGAGCTTTACACTTCTCAACAAAAGCAGAAAGCACAAAATTCCTGTTTGTGTAGCAACCCTGGAAATTTGTCTCCACGGCTTCAGTTCAGACTTTCTTCATTCTTTGTCCTAGACTGTCACATAATGAACCTGTGCAAGATTGGAACCATTTCTGGGTTTCAGCAGAACACCAAAGAAAACAGAAAAATCTCAGGATGTATCCTCTATAGAGTGTGATACTTCTGTAAAGGAACCCAGAGGAAAGAGGGCAGTGTGATTACAGAATGGTGGTCAAAAGAAAAATACAGACAACTTCCCTGAGGCGAGGAGAAAGTATGCTGTGCTAAACAATTTAATAATTAAATTGAAGAAGAAAATACCACTGTAATTAACATACAAAGAACCAGCATAGCCCAGCTAATCTCATCATGAAGAGATGGAATAAAGTAGCAAGCATTTTATGGAGCAATTTAATCTGGCAAGCAATTAATCGTAAGAGCACTAAGTCAAACGAACAGATTTCCCTTTAAGGAGATCACATTCATCATCTGTAATGTATTCTAAACTGCAGTTTGTTAGCCAGCCCCTGAATTTTACTGAAGACATTTACTGTCTTCCTTCAGAGGGAAAGTGATCCCTGACTGACAGGAGGGAGTGGCACCAGACTTTTGGAAGGGGCTCCCCCGTTAACAGTAACAGGTTCTCAATCACTGATGCAGGAAGCAAGTAACCTACATACAGTGTAAGAGCAGGTAAGAGTTTTTAGAGGCTTATACTGTAGAAAACCCTGCAATGGTATCTATCACACTCTGTGAATCACATCTTAAGCCATGGACCAACATGATCTGATCCATCTCCAATGCCCTGGAGCTGGTAACATTAGTGATGGGAGAGGGGGAACTAAAAAAAGTCAAACCCACAAAAATCCCCCACCTCTCTTGCTCACTGAGAACCTCTGCAGACATCTTTCACCTGGGTTACTCCTGGTGCAAATATAGGGCTCTGGCTCTCTCCAGTCTCTCGTATTCTCAGCTTCAAAATAATACTTCCTTGCTCAGATTGCATCATTCTAACTGATTACAGGAGTGCCCCAGCCTTTCAGTGCTTTTAATTTTAGAAAATCTTTCATTTCCAACTTTTATTTATTCATTATACTCCCCCCCATCCATTTGTTCCCATTACAAACAACCCTTCAGATTCAGAAGCTGTTCTACATCACTTTTGTTTTCCACTACATTAGCAGTATCCACTAGTTTTCTCTTTGCTGGATTGGGCAAAGCATGAGCCAAGAGTTCTTCAGAAAGAAATCATGATTCCTGTCCCCATACAAGTTTATCTTTATATAAGATTAATTTGAAGGCCTCCTCTCTTCCTAGGAAAGGAAAATACTTAACAGAAAGTCCATCTTCCTGTGTAGATGGCATTATTTTTCTTCGGCCTGAGTGATCATGAAGATTAGCAGGCTGAAAGCAATCAAAGCTCACATCCTCTAAGTGCCCTTGGCCCAAACTGATTCATCTCCAAACACAGCAAATACTTTAAAAATAAAGTATTAGGAGGGAAAAGGGCCCTAAGAACCCCTCAGTACAGTTAAGTCTTCTCAGTGACCACTAAACTTCACTGAAAAATATGTGATAACATTTCATCTAGAAAACACACAAAAAAATTTCACTCAAATGAGGCTACTGGCCATGTGTGAACAAAAGCTTGCAAGAGACATACAACTTCTGCCAATGCCTTCCTGCCCTACTGTCACTCCAAATCAATTCAAAGGACAAATTTCTTCACAGTAATGACAGGATGAGACCTATGGCTGGCTGCTTTCAGTTCTCTTCCAGCTTAATTTCCCTTATGCTCCACTCAGACTGAAGGCATGAATATAAAGCAGCCCCATGACAAATCAAAGTTAAATATGTAGTCCTGGAGATAGAGTACAATTTAAAAAATAAGAAAAAATCCCTAATCCCTTTAGTTAGTATCACCTCATTCCAGAAACAGTTAATGCAAAGCTTTTATTCAACTGATCATGAGAAAACACTGCTTTACTCCACTGTCAAAAAAAGCACAGGAAAAAAACTTATTAAACCAAAATTAATCAAAACAAAGATTTTTGTACTCCCAGAGGGGAAGAAGAAAACTCCACACTGCAAAAAGATGTAAAAAGTAGAGGAAAAACTCCTGATGGCTAAGCCTTTAAACTCCTCTGACCTGAACCCAAGTGCATGGAATTGCTCCCTGATGCCTTCCTGCTATATAACATCATCCTTAGACCAACACCACATTAAAATGACAGCAACAGTAGGCACAATTCATTTAACAATTAATCCACCCTAGCTATCATTTTCACTTGTCATTAGCTGCCTCTTAAATGCCCTCAATCCCATATAAGCACAGCCTCTTCCTTTAAAGGCACACACACAGGGGATGAGCCATTATGGGCATTAGTCAAAGCTCTGCTTTCCATGCCTGTCATCAAGCACAGCATTAATCACACAGAACAGTTTCTCCTCACAAATGACCGAGTTGTGTAGTTGGATCTCATTGGCAGGATCCAATTTAATGGTAAGATCACAGACAGCAGGCAATACTGGGCATCTGCAACAACACATACTGCAAGTTCTCTAGTTTTTACTCTTTAAAGACCTTTCAGGGAAAGAAAACAGATGCCAAGCATCTACTGACGTAAGTAAGTGCCCTCTCTGCACATCTAGCAGACAGGTCCAGAGTTAACACACAGCACAAGACAGTCCATGAAAACAAGCTTTCTTGCTGCTTTTACCATTTGACCATGCAGTGAAGAGACTGCTCTCTAAAATCAAATGGGTTAGGTTAAAAAGGACCTTGGCACGTTCCATGGCCCAACTTTGTACCCAGCACTGGGCCAGTTCACTCACAGCTATGTTCAGGCAAGGTGTGAACAAGTCCCAAGGATGGAGGTTGCACTGAGCCATCTGGTCCAGTATGGGATCACTCATTCTGAGAAGAGCCTCCTTTATTGCAATCTGACTTTATTCCCCAAGCAAACCTCAGATCCTGGACAATCTTGTTTTGGGACTCTTCATTTCTGACACTAGATCATGCTAAGAGTAAAAGTCACCAAACAAGGAAGAAAAATAGGTGCTACCCAGCAAGAATTGCACAGTCTGCTCCCTCAGCAAGGCTCAATAGATCACACGTGGGCTTAACCTCAAAGCAACCACAGCTTTCAAACCAAGAAATCAAGAACAATGTGTGGCAGATCTATTGCTTTCTAAGTTTACAAGGAAATGTCTGCCCCAGACAAGCTCATCTCAAACATCATAAAAAATTAATGTAAAGCCCAGACTTCAAAGCAAACAGTGTTGCAAAATTACAAGGAGGACAATAAATAATTAGAAAAAATGGTAGATAAAAACAATTGGCCTTCGTTCATTACACTGCTTTGTTTAATGACCTCTCTGTAAAGTCTTTTCAGACAGACCATGAAGGACATTATAGGAAGTTTATCATATTCACACTTCTCTGCCAGCAGCAAGAGCTTTACATTAATTAACACAATACACAACTACACAATCTTCCAGAAGAAGGATCCAGTTTAAAATTCCTCAGGCAAAGTGTGTACAACATCACGTTTGTTTAGAAGAAAAGGCATTTATCCTGCCCTCAAAGCACTTACCAGCCACATTTTGTATAACAGATTGCAGCATTTTTTTTACAGTACCCAAAGCCATCACTGAAATTCAATGTTCTAAAGTTTGAAATTATCCTTCCCTTGGCCACAAAGGTTGCATTACTTCCCATCCCACACAGACTCAAAAACTTTCCATAATCTCACTAATGAGAAGAAAAATGCCACTGTAATTAACACACAAAGTGATGACCTAATTAATCACTAAAGCAGCAACATGAAAAAGCTTTAGGCTGTCAAAGTTTTCTAGCAAAGTCAGGCAAAAGGATTGCCAGGGAGCTTTTAAGGTCATTCCACTTCTGGTCACCCTGAAACTAAGATGCTTTTGAGATCATGCTTTCATATCCTATCAAACAGGACTTCATGGCAGTGAGATGCCTCCAATGAGTCAGTGATCTCCTCCTTCACACTCTGGACCCAGTAACACCCAAGTTCCCACTTTTTGGGCTCATAGTACTATTGTTTCAAGCCCAGTGCTTAAGGCGAAGCTTGAGGCAATGATGATGTTGATTTTAACAGCAAGAACAGTTTGCAAAAGCCACCCTGCACTACACCAGCACAAGCAAGAACATGTAAGTTTAGACCCTGCAAAGCATCACATCTGTGACCACTGATGACTCTGGACATAACCATAAAGAACACTTGATAACATTTCAGCTTAAAACTAGTTTAGCAGGTCAATGCTGCCTAGAGGGACTGTCCTGTTGTCCGTAACACTGAGCATTTTGTGCCTCCACCCTCTGCAGGCTGACACAACCAGTCACATGTGTGCACCCAATGAAGGCTTGAGAGCAGAGCCATATTAAAATACATTGTTTTGTCCTTTTTTGTCCTGCCTACAGAGTCTTATCCTGAGTCAGCTCTCTGGTCTCCTCCTCTACATGCAGCTGAATGATACAGGCTGCTCCTACAGAAGAGAAGGCAGGAACTCTGTCAGTTTTTACCTTCTCCAAGTGAGCAGAGCACAGGCTGAGGAAGCACACTTGGGGCACTTCTGCCAGTGGAACATCCTTGAACTAAACCCTTAACAGGATGAGATATCAGAATCAGGTACCCAACAGAGATGAATTCTTCATGAGATCACTGTTACCTTAAACTGGTTGGCTTTGATTGCTGAGAAGCAGCCAAGCACATGGGCATTTCTGACTGCTGAACCTTCAGTCAGCATCCCTTGAAACAGGCAATAGAAGTTTGACCTCAGGGCTAAGGGAGAAACTGCTACTGCTTGAGTATTATGGCACCATTTCCTTGCAGTCAGAATTTTCTTATAGCTGCAAGGGTTAGAAAAAAAATTAAAGACTACATAGGGTGGGAATAAAAGGTTGCATTCTAGGATTCACAAGCAGTCAATTTCATTCAGGCCACCAGAAACTCTGATGTATCTTAGTTTCAATGTGTACTCAGAGGTATCAGAGCACATAGACTTCACATTTTGGAAGGTAGAGGGTGGTGTGTGGAAATCACACTCACTCAAGTTCTATTTTTCCCCTCCCCTCCAAGCAGCATCTTACTTTCCTGGGAGTTGCAAAGTCAGCCCCTCTGCAGCCTTGATTTATGTGAGTGATTGCGCTCTGCCTCATCTGAAGAAGTGTGGCACCAGGCAAGAAATTGGATTTTGTTTTGCTTGACAAACAGGGTAAGACAACCTATTGGTAGGGTAAGACAACCTTTTCTACCTTCATGGCTGGAGCTCCTAAAAAAACCCCAACACTTTGAAGCTGGAACGAGTATTTATTTAAAAGAACAAAGTCTTAGAAATAAGATGTCTTCCTCTCACAGTCCCCTGGGAACTGAGCTCCAGATTCTAGTGCAATCTAGAGTGCACCAGGAAAAAAAAACAACAAAAAGCACAGACTGCAGTTCTGCAGTCATGCTAACAATGTATTATCCTGGGTATCAGTTCAAGATAAGGTAGGTACTTCATTACCTTAATGAGCAGATGTACTTAATGAGTGGGTACTTTGTCAGTTTAGTACTAAAGGAAGATTAGGAGAACAGGGCATTTACATTCCTAGAGCAAATCCAAATTTTAGGCCCCCCACTAGTATAAGATAATAAGAAATACATGTTACTGGCTTTTGAAAAGCTTTTCTTTAAGTACACATCCCACAGCCCAGACTTTCAGAGGGAATAATAATTCTGGCTGCTGCTGTGAGCAACAGATTTCTTTTAAACAGAAAGAGCAAAACAGCATTATACTACATCACTTTTCAAGGGAAAAAGGTGTTATTTAAGCTCACAATGATTTTTACATTGTTTGGGTTATGAAGAAAGTTGCTTAATGTTCCTTCTCCACTGAAGCAAATCTTGAAAGCCAGATTTGAGACCAGCAGAGATCAGAGTCCCTTATATTTACTCAAAGAATAAAACCAGCATGGATGAAGTTTCGACAAGCTATAAACAGCTGTTTCAAACTGTGCTTCAATCATGTTCCAGTAGAGCCAGTTCTTGGGGCCAAAAGAATCTGGTTGCTTCCTGGCTGCAACAGAGCAACCAACAAAGACATTGACTGTAAGGTTGAATTCTATCAATTAGGAACTGAACTCATGCCAGCCACAGTACCAGAGAAGTAATGAAGATTGTTCTCATAAGCAGAAGGAAACAATACAACAATTCAGAGAGAGAAACAGCAGAGCTCTCAGGATTTTGAGCTTCAACAAAAAACACAAGATGTTTACAAGTCTGCATCCTAGATTTGCAGCACCTGCTTTAATGCATTACTGAGCTCAGACATAATTTGCCTGTAATCCAGCACTGGGATTCACGACCAAAAGATCTGCAAATGGCATAGAAAAAAACCTTCTGACCAATAAATACTATATCCACTTCTGAAATAAACTGGAAGTACTCCCCATACTGACATATACTCTCCACTACTTTGATGTTTCTACAGAGAAAGGTATTTGGCAAGCAAAACAAAAAACAATTTCTTGCCTGGTGCCCCACTTCTTCAGACCAGGCTGTGCACAGTCACTCCCATAAATCAAACAAGAGACCTCAATCGTCAATTGCAGTGAGAAGCCTCTGACTTCTCTACTGTCTTCCCAAAGCTTCACTCCCCAAATTCATCGGCACAACAACTGAAATGATGTGCCAACATCACACTTCCAAGGCTGCATACACAGCTTTCAAAAAAAAAAAAAAAATTGCTAGCAGCTTAACTAACTCCACCTTGTAAACCTACAATCTGCACCCATGAGTCCAGCAGAGATCTGCAGACAGCAATTCCCTATTCACAGCAGTTGCATTTGACACAGAACAAATGAAATCTGGGTCCTAATACATTTGCAATGGAGGCAACACTTCTCACCAAACTGCTAAGTAGCCTACAGATCCTGCCTAACTTTGCAAATCTTTCACATTTCAAGGAAGAAATGTTTCCAATAAAATGTCCAGGAGGACAAAAGTTCACAAGTGGGCAAACTGCATTGAGATGTTCATATTACAAGGACCACATGAACTAGGAGACCAGCTGAAATTCAGAAGAAGCTGCCAAGCAGTGCCTGCTCTGCAGAGCAGTTTCCTCTCCACCCAGCAAACAATCCTCCTTGTACACAGGGCTCACCTCCCCAGCAAACCCTACAGAGCTGCTGAAGTACAGAAGTGGGTCCTGCTCCCAGGCCCCTCCTGAAGGCCAGCCTGTCACCTTTGAGACACGAGGAAAGGAGATGAAAGCTGCTGACACAATTGCAGACCTTGGGGAAAAGCTACAAAAGCCACTTAAGCAAGGCTACTGTCCTAGAAATAAATCACTTCAAGATTCCAACCACTCCAATCCAAAGAGCCTTGTTTACTTTGAGGATGAAATTTTAGTGATCTCTGCAGAATGGCATCCAAATGCACTGAAAAAGCAAGCCATGGCTATAGTATCTCAGACAGAGGCATTCTTTGCCACACAAACATCTTTGCTTAAAATCAGCATCAGCTCCAGAAAGAAAGTCACCACAGAAAGAAGCAAACAACAAAGAAATCAATCCTTTTGAAAACCTACTGAAAACAGAAGTTCATTAAAGAGAAAACAGGCTGGACATTGTCAGAGTCCCTTCATGACTGAAATGGAAGTAACTGGCAGAAAGCAGGAAGGTGAGCTGGGATGTACCACGCTGCTGTGTCTGTGGAAATGGCACATACAATGCCACTCAACAGATTTGCTCTCTGGATTTGGGCCAGTGGCAGAGACAACATTTAATTAAGCCACTGCTTAATGAGAAAGAATGAAAGAAAATTATAGCAGAATGAAATTGGCTATGGCTCTATAAAAGAAACACACCAAGATGAATCAGTTAGTAAATAAAGAGCAACAACTGAAAACTACTAACACTCCTGTCTTGAGAAGAAATCGGATCATGTACAAGAAACGAAGCACTGAAGTTACACAACTAGATGAAAGTTGTGTAATACTTACTTAAATACTTACAAAAATAACTGAAACATGTGTTAGACTGCTGTGAAAAGATGAAACATGGCAACTGAAGATAGGAATTTCCTTCTTTTTTGATTCTTCTGCTATTATGTTGTTAGTCATAAGGTCTTTCCCTTTCAATCTGCCTGCTTCCTCTGCTCAGGTGCCAGAACCTGTTCACACCAAGATCTGCTGCTCCTAGCAAAGGAACTTTCCCTACCACAATACTGCAAGGTGGAGTGAAAAACAAGCAGTGGTAGCAGGTGAATTCTGAGTAACCACTATAACTCTGTTATAACTACTGTGGCATTTCAGGAACTGTTTTGCTGTGCCCCTCTGCAGCCAGAAAAGCAAGCAACAAGAAACACATGAAATGACAAGAAGGGACTGCTACCTTTGCTACTTCTGTTAGGAGTGACCACAGATCACTAAAAAAGAACCAGAACAAAGCCAGAATCCTCATCTAAAATCTGCTTTCAGATTTTCAGATCAGAATTTTTCCCAGCTACCACACTACCACCTGAAAACTGCAATGAACTAATTCTTCAAATAGCTTGGATACACACACTTCAGAAGTTTTCTTATATCATTTTAGTAAGAATTTGATCCATAATCTTGTCAAGCTTGTGTTACAATTTAAAAGTACTGAGAAAATACATTGCTGAGTTTCTCTTTAGGCCTTGTTGCTCTTTTCTTATTACAAAAATAATTGTTGACTGCCTTGTACTATCCGGTGATCTGAGCTCAGTCAGGCTGATTAGCAGTGACAGCATGTCAGAGGTCATTACGATTAAACACACCTCAGTGAACAATTCAATGGAGTTGTTATTCCATCAGTGTAGTCCTCACAGGTGGTTTTAAGAATTGCAGGGAATGAACTCCAGATCACTGTGGGCTGTAACCTGCATGCCTGAGCACCCTCTGCTGCTCTGAGCAGCTCCACATGGTCCCACAGTCCCAGGGGATACATCCAGTGCAACCACACTGCTGGAAGAAACAACACCTGAGCATCTATAGCCAACCCTTGTGGTTCATCTGAGAGAGGCCAGAAACAAGGTTCTAGCTTGGTAGAACCCTGGTATTTTCAACTCAGAGATTATGGCTTCAATAAGCCCATTGCCAAAGGAAACATGTCTGTGCATATGTTCTATATGTAAATAAATATATATAATTTAAGTGTATATATGTGTATATGTCTGTATAAGTATTATATATGCATTTATATATACACAGACATCCATATACGGATATTCACATTTATATAGGTGCATATACCTGCAATGTTCATACAGATATCTGTATTTCAACATACATGCACTTAGATTTTCTTGACCATTTCTTTTTATGAACAGGCTTTAAGTTTGTTCTCCCATTTTCACTCTGATTCATATGGGCAAGAAATGTGTTTGTATGTCTATTAGTCTGTACAGAGAGGCAAGGAAGCAAGTGTGTGTGTACAGATATAAACACATATTTTGCACACAGTCTCAGCTGACTGTAATCTGTAGGTCACCACCTACACCACGAATACAGATGCATTTCTCTATCAGCAGGTCCACTTTCACATATCCTGCATAAAAGCCATTGCAACATGACTAGGTCAGCAGCATTTTGGCCTCCTCTCTCCTTAAACAAACGCTAAATTCCTTGCAGTCTGGTGGAACAATCCTGAAGGTATTAGCTGGACTGCTTGCAGTGGCCCACTTTCTAACAAATATCTGAATGGAGCCTTCTCCTCTGTCAAGGCTTTCAATAAATGCAGTTCTGTGAGTGCTGGTAATTTATCAGGAGCTATAGCTTCAAGGCCAGGATGACAAGTGTCTTACAACAAACAAGCACAGTCCAATTTGGCCTAGCTAAAATTGCCAATGTTCCTTCAGAGTGCTCCTACGTAGACTGGCACCAAGCATAATCATTTTATACACATCCATGCAACGCTCTGAGTGCTCCTCCTAAATCCCCAGTCTCTTCTTTACAACCCCAAAGGAGCCCTGGGAGAAGCAGCACCTTCCATTCAAGGAAAAAGCATCACACAGGGTGGCTCAAGTGGAACAAAAGTAGCTGCAAGATGGAAGAGTGAATGAGAGCACCCAAGCGAGGATTGCAGCTTATGCTACAACAGCACAGAAAACACCTAAAAAAAAAAATTTTCCTATCACCCAGTTCCATGCTACAAACTTACTCTCTGCTTATTAAAAGTGGTTCAGTGAGAAAAATAAAATTATGACAGGGCTGAATTTCAGACAAGGGAGAAATTCAGCCTATTAATCATTGAGTTAATCTATTTATTCACCTTGGAAAAATCCTGATCAGGATAAAGTCTATTAAAAGAATACAAGGATTCAGCTGCCACCTTGCTCACTGAATAGTCAATCAGAAAATGCCCCTTTGAACCCCACATTAATAAAATTCTCATTAAATGCAAATCTGCACAATGTTATCTTGAAGAGGCTCATTAGTTTTAAAAAAAAAACTAGTCTCAAAATGTGTTTATTTCCTCATAGGTGAGAAGGTGAGTTTTTAAACCACCAACTGCTGCACCTTCCTATTTCAACCTCATCAGTGCTGAGGCTATATCTTGCAGTCTATCATATCTCAATTATTTATGAAAACCACAGAGACAAATCCACAGACAGAAATTATAATGACTATTATGAGATAGGACGGCAATCAGAATCACTCATTCCAGTTTGGTATGTAAGATTTTCAGACAGATAAGGACATTATTATTCTTTCTTCTTCAATTTTTCATTTTCTTTGGGTTGGACAGAAATTATGAATTATCTGTAGAAAGGAAAGAAGGCAGAAATAGTCTCCCTGTCTCTTAACACTCAAAAAGAATATTCACAACTGCTTTTTTGACTGGAGTAAGGACAACAAAATTCAAATAATCAGCAACAACAAAACTCAGACCCTACTGGAGAATTTTTAGTCCAACTAAAAGGTGCTGTTCATACCATAATAGGACACACAAAGCGGGATCTCTCTGCGGCTGAGTTTAAAGAAGAACGTGTCTAAGATTCTCTAGGCATTACTCATCCTGTCTATTTAAGCAATTAATCAGCAGAGCTCATCAGTCCAGCACTGTGGGGTACAAGCAGGACTGTTTCAGTGCCTCCTCAATAGTTACTCCTGTAACACAAATGCATTGCAGCCTTGAAACACTGTAAATAACTCCTCTCCCAGCAGAAATGCACATAAAATTGTACACTAGGATTTAAGACACTTGTTAAAGCCCACTGTATGCATGCACAGGCAGATGCTTTTATATTTCTAAAACCCACTAAAAGCCCTAGGATAAGGAAATTGCAATGTTTATTTATTTTTAAATAGCTTGTGTAATGAGACCAAGATATAAACCAAAGCATGACTTTGCACTTCAGAGTTACAGCAAAAAGCAGGTAATCACTGCTCATAAAAACTTTACAGAATGATGAAGCAAGGGGAGGAAAAAATCCAGTGTGGATTTCTCTAAATTCATTTCCTTCATGGCAAAAGCATCCAAATAAGACAGCACACTAAGACCACTCTAAGGGAAAACCAAAGGGGCAGAAACAAACAGGAAACCCAGATAATGGGGAGCTAAGCCAGGTTCTAGTCCCTGTCACATCACACTGTCAAACACCTTCACAAAAGCACACTACCTTTGGACTTCTCTGGCTGCTCTGAAATCTATTCAGCTAAAGAACCCTTCAGACATAGTATTTCTACCACCAGAAGAAGACAAAACAGAAGACAAAACTCTCCTCCTTCTCTTTTTTGAGAGTGAGGAAATGGGATAAATCAGACTAACTTCTCAGAATTCTAATCCCTGTCAAGGCCTTGAATCATCTGTAATGTAGACCTTTACTGATTTCACTGAATGAAAAGCAGTCATTCATGAAATTTCAACATAGATGAGCAGTTGGGAGGAGCAGAGGAAAGCTACCCTAAGTCCAGAAGAGAAAGAGGCTCCAGTGAGTGCAGACATGAACACATCTGATACAGGTTATTCTTGAAGGTGTATCATGTTCATACCATAACAGGACACACAAAGTGAGGGTTTTGCTGGGTTTTTGGTTGCATCTTGTCTCAACTGCATGCTTATCTTCACAAAAGCAGTTGCAAAGCCAACAGGAAATAAGCCCATGCAAAGCCTTGGTTCCACAAACCAGAGGTGAGCACAAACTCTCTGTGATCACTTGGTTTTTCTCCCTTCCAAGCGTAGACTTCTCTCGCTGGTTACACTGAGCATTCCCAGAGCAGGCACTTTGTCACATTTAGTGACATTAGTCAACAGCCACCTGTTCTGCTGCTTCACTCCAAGTGCACTATCTACCCACACACGTTCACTTACATCTGTTTAAAAAACCGCAAAAATAAGGATAGCAGCAAAATAAGTCTAGAATCATTTATGATGCTTACAGACTTTTTGAGGGAACCTTTAAGGTGGTTTACAGACATGTAGATGTATATTGACTTGAAAAATGCCCTCAGGGAGTTTGTCCTACACCATGTCTTTTGTAATGAGGAAAACAATGAGTACTAGCAATGCAAGATTACTGAGCTACTTGGTGTTGCACAGACACCAAGTGTCTGGAGTGACTAGGGAAGTGATATAGAGATTTTTTTTCAGTAGAAGTACTTTTATCTTACATGGTTTCTTTATAAGCCAGAGCTAAGAAGTAAATTTTCCCTCTCAACATTCCTCCATTTTCCAATCAATCATATCCATGATCTTCTTGCCCAGTACCCAGCTTGGTCACTAGTAGCTGCCATAAAAATAAATTATTGCCATTATGAAAGAATACATACCTAGATTTACACACCTTAGCCTTACAAGTAAAGCATAATTTCTCCCCTTCTGCCCTTGAACAGGAAGTGGAGGTTTAAGAGAACATTAAAACATCCTTAAATAATCAGTTTTAAACACACAAAAATCTTTCAATGTTAAGAGGCCTCAAATCTGCTTATTACAGCAGGCTTACAGTCCCCTTCATAGCTTTGTGGAATTGCTATGGAATCACTCAACAGAAATCCATTAGGTTCACAACTGCTCTGCCAGCACAGCATTATTCTCTACTGCATAACTTCTCCCAAGAATGATATGAGGATTAATTCATTACAGTTTGTGCTATGCTTTGAAAGCACTCAGTCTACAGAAGAGCTGAGAGAATTATTAGGGGACAATCAAACCCTGGTGATCATTCCTTTATGCCTGCGAGCCCTGTCTGAGCAACAACTTAGCCCAACAAGTAGAACAGATTCAAAACAACATTCATTAAAACAAATGTGTAACTGTCACGATAAAAATGTAGTCACACACAAGAAATGAGAAACTTTAAAAGAGTAATTAACTTCTACTCCTTACCTAATATTGACTAATGCATGGGTCACCTTGCTTGCAGGCTCTTTCCATTGACCAGCATTGGTAGACAGCCTTAGAACTGAAAGGAGAAAACAGTTAACAGTGCTGGCACAGAACTGGCAATTTCATAATTCAAAACAGGAAAAAAAATCTGCTTTGGCAAGATGGCAGTCCAGGAACCACATCAAAACAAAGGTCATCTTTGAGAATCTGTGATCCAGGGTAGAAATTCCCTTCAAAGCCCATCTAAGAAACATAAGGAACATGGGAGGGGTGAGCAAAACAGAATAATGACTTAAGCCACAGGGGATGGGAGAACCTGGGCGCTCCAAACTGCTTTCACTGTCACACAGAGAGTTTATTTTCTCCAGAATCAGAGCAGCATCCCAAACCTAGAACAGCTCTTATTCCACACACAGCTGTTCTCCTTCAGCTCCTGCTAATGCAAGGTTCCATCTGAACTGGACTACATAGTGCATTTAAAACCCTCTCCAGCAATGAAGAATTCTTCACATGCCCATTTATCTAGAGCTGCAGAGAGAAATTACACACCAGGGTAAAGAAAAAGCACTGCCTGTAGGAAGAAGGGTGGTGTTGTCCTGCACAGATGGTCTCTGACAGACTTAAGAGCAGATCTGAAAACATTCTGCAACAGGAAGAACTTCTAGGGAATCCAATTCTTTTCTGCCAGAGTACCAAAAATACTTATTTAGGTCAAAATATGTAGTGTTTTTATGGTGGCAGTTACTTGCACAACTCTTGGTAAGCATCAAAACAATAACAGATCCTGTAGCAGATGTTTTGATTAATTTCCATCTTGCCTGAACAAAGGGAATTTTCTATGAATTTGTAGATACAGGGTTTTCTGGAGGTTAGACTCCACAAAAATTGTTCACCCTCAATTTAGAAGTGAAGGAACAGTTCACCACCCAAATTTAGGATCATCCAGAAGCATGGATTCTACAAGTGAATGGTTAAACACAGTGGTTGCATACTTATGCTTATAATTGAAGGACAGAACCTTTCAGTCCTGCAGATCTGGATAAAGTTCAGTTTCAGAACAAAAGAAAAAAACCAAATCAATTAGATTCCACCTCCACTCCCAACATGGCAAGTTTCAACCACATTAACAGAAGAACTAAAGGATTGAGTTGCTTTCTCATCTCTGCTAATACCCCAGGTCTAGGGGACAGAAGGGTCACTGTAGTCTCAGAGATGGGCTGACAAGCAAAGGGAAGCTATCAGGACACCTGGTAGCTTTCATTAGCTTGAGACAGTGCTACCTTCTCACCTTCTATTCTACCATTACATGCCATCTGCAGAAAAAAGCTGTCATCTCTGAGTAACATTGTTTTGTCCCACAGTAGGTACTGTGCTAGAATATCTGAAGCAATATATTCAATTCAGGCGCCTGCAAGAGTAATTCAACAGAGTTTACATAGGAGGATGGCAAACATTCATGTGATAAATTGTTTCAACAGCTCAGTTGTGCCTTTTGCAACCCAACTGAGGAAGTATTCGAGTGCTTTATTCTTCTATTCCACTTACCTTCTGCTTCTACAGGGGATGGGTTTGAAAAAAATATAACCTAGTAAGAGCACCGCACCTCACCTCACTAGCTGCAACTCTACTCAGGGAGTAGAAAATGGGTAAGCAAAAAATCTTATGCACTCAGAAGGTACAAAAATGGCCAAGCAATCCCTTATGTAACAGTTGAAAACTGTGGGAAATTTATACAAAAGGGCAGTTTGTTTCTGCTTGCAGTTACAGGGTGTACTCAGCTACTTTCATTTAGGTGAGGATGTCTCTCCCCCATGTCAGAAGAGGGCTGTGGCCCAACTGTCTGCCCTTTAGCTCTCCTTAAACATTTATACAAATTCCTGTTGTTCCTTGGGTGATCAGGCTGAGAAGGGAGCCGAGGGTGAAGGAATGAAAGGTCCTTTTGGAATGAAGCAAACAAAGAACACAGCTATATTCTTTTTTCACAGCTTCAAGTATGCAGCACACCAGTGCTGCTGCAGCTACCCTGGGCTGCAGGTGCCAGTGTCTAACACTGACTGATTATGCCTCCATGCATTCCTTGCTTTTCTTTGTTCCTCTTCCCTGCTGGGTGACACTTGGCTCCCTTCCCTCTCTCTTGAAGGTTGGCAGCTTCTCCCTGTTTTGCCAGGGGGCACATTCTTCAGTCCAGCAATTCACTTGTCACTGCAAGCAGGTTTGTGAGGGCTGTTTTCTTGGTTGCTTTGGCAATGAGTGAAGTGGATGTGATTTGTCTAGCACAGCAAGCCTCCTGCTGTAAGTTTCTCAAATTCTTTTCCAAATTCTTACTTGCATTCAGTGTTTCTCTATGCTGGGTAGTTCTGCAGCATGTACCTGCTTTTTGACTTGAAATTGTCAAATGTAACAGAAGAAAACTACACAAAATGCATGAAATACCACATACTCCATTGTGACAATAAATTTATATTTCCAACATTAGGTGACAGAGGTAGGGGCAAGGAGCCTGTTCGTATTTTTTGTGACATTAAAAAAACCTTATCCTTTTAATGAGCTTATCCTTCAATTCTTAATTTACTAACATGCCCTAGTGCACAAAAGATGTTCACTCAGCACAGAAGACATCAGTAGCAGGTAGACAGCAAACACTTGACACAAACATCCCTCTTCCACCACCCTCACTTCCAGGCAGCAGCAGCCCTGACGAGTCAGGAGGTACTCACCCATAGAATAAAGGTTGTCAAAATTCTGGTGCATGCGAATGATTTCATAATAGAGCTCATCATAGCTGCTGGGAGTGGGCAGAAATGTGTCTCCATAAGTGATGAACATGTTGAACAGGTTCACAACCTATACAAGTGAAAAGAAGTTGCAAGAGGAACACTTACCCCAAATCTATTCTGCAACAGAAGCAATACACATTATGTCAAAACTTTCAAAGGAATCGCTTGCAGTAGCAGCAGATTTTCTTTACAGTACCAAAGAGACAGACAAGAAGCTTAAATACTGTTTTATCTAGGGCCAGAAAGGCATGTTTCTATTTTGAATACAAAAGACCACAGAACAAAAAAAAAAAAAAAAATTAACAAATGTGGAAAATTAAACTAGGCCTTTCCTCACACAGACTTCTTTATTTCACCCTATAGTGAGTCCAAGCAGTGCCCTTTCCAAACACCTAGTGAAACCAACCACAATATTCCTCTGCTTCATGGCCTTATTCTCATAACTCCTTAACAGGCCAGAAATCCTTTCTGGAATCATTTCAGCATTACAATTCCTTCCTAATATTAGTTCACAATTAAGTTGTTAAAATTAAGAGGATTTGTGCAAGGGTGAAGATGCTTACCATAAGAGCAAGGGTGAAGATGTTGTGCTTGGCCAGCAACACAGTCTCATTAGACATGAGGAACTTCAACAAGTTGATCAAAGCTAGGAGAAAATAATAAGTATTTTTAAAATACTATTAAAAGCAAAGCCATTCTCAACAACTTATATACAGACGCATTTACATTATCTAGTGTAAATTAAACTACTCACCTCAGAAATGTATCAATTTATATGCAGGATTTGGCGGTGCTTTTTTTTGCTAAAATACCTTGCCAAACAGGTAGGTGACAGTTATTTTACCTTCCCACATTTATTCTCCTTCACTGACTTACCAATCAAATCTACTCAGGCTCAAGGTACATCCCTTGCTAACTCAGTTCAAGATTTTTCAATCAGCTAGATCCTGGAGCGAGCTTTGGGGTTGGAAAACCCAACTGTCTCATTTCTGCTTCACATATCACCAACATGATGTATGCACAGGCAGCCCCAAACTGTCACTCTTGTTGATACCCGCAGTTATAAAAAATAAAAAAGGTAAGAAAACCCCCACAGCACAGCTTTTCTGTAGCTCTGTGTCAGTGCTGCTGTACTGGCAAAAAGGAGGATGTAGTACTTTATTGTGTCAGTTATCTGGGGCTGTGCCGTAAAGATTACAGATCTGGTTCACACTTGTCTTAAATAATAAAACAACAAAAGCTCCTGCTGTAACCACCCAGTATCAGTTAGTAACAGTGGCAATTAACAAAAAGGTTGGCTAAAAATGCTTTAATCAAACAGACTTTACAATAAACAACTGCATTCCATGCACTTGAATAAAATGTAAAGTTTCTTATCTATTTTTTTTCCTAGTTGTTGAAATTTTCAGATAACTAGTTTCTTCTGCATTATAGCTGTTCAGGAGTGAAAGCTGATGCCTGACTAGAAGAGGTTCTTAAAGTACTCTCTTCTCTGAAGTCAACACATTTCAAGACTTAAAACATCTGAATTAAGATGTCCTGAAAAGTCAATGCTGGAACACTGTACACATCTTTTTTAAAAGGTTCCTAATTATCTACTAATTAGTAACTTCATCCAACAGAACAATACCAAGCATTACTCCTATTTCTTACAGGCACAAGTAGAACCCGTTAATCCATTTTTCTCCACCATTACACAGGTGTCACACACCATCCAGTAACTGGTGAGAAAATAAACTGTGGTTTGGGGGAACTCCACAGTGAATGCAGAAAAGACCATTCAGCCCAAGGTACAGGCTATGAAAGAGGAAGAGATAGAGCACAAGGAACAGGAATGAGATATGGGCAGAATTTCCATACTCATCCCCTTCAAGATTGCAAAGTATTCACAAAAGGTAAAATCAAAAAACCTACAGCAAAACCAAGCAAGCACACCAGTCTGATCTTGAATTAAACAAAACTGTCAGATTCCAAATGCAGTCCTGCAAGCTCTACTTTACAGTACTACAAGTTCACCCTGAGTATCACAAGTTTATACATGCACACCCAAAGGGAAGTCTACAGCCCAAGGTGGGTATTTACTCATCACAGGCAGAAGCTACTTCCATCTAATCTTCCAGCAGGTGCCTGATGCTGAACTGAAAACCAGGAATGAACAAAATTCTCTGCAAACTCCAGACATGCAAGTGATGCATCTTTCAGAGCTATTCCAGGATTAACCATCAGCAATAGCATTTCTCCCTTCCATGTCAGCAGCTCACCTCATGAAGCAAATACATTAACACCTTTTCAATCCAGCCACATAACTCTCTGTACCATCATCACCCCATCATCACACAAACTCCTGGGACCAAAAGCCGAGCCTGGATGCCACAGTAACACAGCTCTGAAAATACTCCTGTCAGTTCTTTTCCTGCAAAACAAACGTTTCAAAACAAAGTAGCAGGTACAGATGGGCTCTCCACCGGAGCAAAGATCCAGCTAAAAACAGGTTGCCAAGGTAACCAAAACTCCACGGCAAAAAAAGTCTCCTGCAGTCAGTCAGTGCCTTGGACTGCAGACAGCTGCCCTGCATCTCTGTCACAGCAGCTCATTGGCCATTTCTCCATCTCATGGTCACAAGCTTGGTTTTACCTCCTTCCCACCCACAATGTCCACAGGGCCACAGCCCGTGACCAGGTGCTGCTGTTCAATTACCAGCAGCTTGGCTTTGTGGAAGCAAAGTAGCAGAGCTCTGGATTTCCTATGACAAGTTGTGAGAAGCCCCATGTTCATTTCTTTGCCTCTTACTCTGCCACAAGAGCCCTGCTGAATGGCCTTTGTCAGCAGGTCATGGCATAGTGTGACAAGAAGCCACCACCAACCATCCAAAATCAGTGAACATGAAAGCTGCCCATGATGAGGAGAAAGTATTTTTAAAAGAACAAGTGTATTTGTCCAGAGCACAAGCACCCACCAAACGACAAGGACAAGCACCCTACAACTGCCCACTGCAGTACTTCTCATAAACCACCCTGAAGCACTTGTACTGCTCTATATTGGTGACAACACTTGAAGGAGAACTTTCTCTGTTCTAGCTCTACATTTGTTTCAGCCATTGTGATGAATCTATGTTTAATTTTCCTGTTTCAGTTACAAAGAAGACAAGAGATTAGCTCTGCTTGAAATCAGTATTTATACCTGAATTGCACTGAATCATAGCCCACTCAAAACTTTCTGTGCTGTTCCTTCCCTAAGAACTAGGAAGGAGAGGGACATGCTTCACATGAAGAAGAAACTGCGTGTGGGCTCAGAGCCCAGTCACAAGAACTACCCTATCAGAGGTTTACAGCCACTGTGTGCCCTGCACTGAAAAATTTAATCAACTGCTAGGAAACCACACATTCCTAAAAAGTTGCAGTGTTCCTAACTGGGATATACACTACATCAACACTAAAAGAGCAGCCAGTCTTTTTCCACACCAGCACATTCTGCAGCAGCCTCTACTCAAGTGTCTCTAAGGACCACAAACACTGTGGAACCTTTAAATCCCTTTGCCATGTCTCTGTAGTTTGTTTGTAAAGGCAGACCCTGTGCTGAAAATTAGGACAGCTATGCCCTGAAGTTTTCAGAGCTAGCAACTTTTAGATCTGGCTTCACATGCCTAGTGCCCTTCAGCAACAATTACACACACAAAATAAACCTTTAGAGGAAAGTCCAACTGACTGAACACCCCTCTGCCCTTGAGCTCCAACAGAGCACTGATGCTACCATTCCTAAACAATCTGAAGCCAAACCAGATGTGTCACATTTTCCCTGCTGCAATCAACTGCTCGCCTCTCACACCCCACCTGCAGACTGCCCTTTCTAGCCAGGAAATTATCTTTCTTTTTTTTTCCCAGCAGAGGAGCAATTCAGTCTCCCAGCTGCACAGGCAGACGCAAATGTGTTCCTTGCTTGGGCTCAGCCACCTTATCCCAAATTATGCACCAGGGTTTAACAGCAATGGATGGTTTGGATATGAGATCTATTTCAGCATTAACTGGAAAACAATTTTTGCAGTACCCTCTAGAGCCCTTTTTTCCTCCCTAAAGATATCTGTTCTTGGTATTTATTAGCAGGACCTAAAACACCCACTGTGTCTTGGAACATCCATAATTTCACAATACAACAGTGCCATTAAGATTTCTTTAGCAATAAAGGGAGAAGACTGTAACTAAAAAAGCAGCCACCAGTATATTCCTGTAAGTGACCTGAGCTGAGTACACTGGCTATGCTTCTTAACAAGAAGGGAACACAGCTTCGGACACCTGTGTTTAGAGCCTCAAACCAAGTGGACAAGCATGCTGAGTGGACACAGAGCCATGTGACAGGCTTCATGTGAAAACTGGTATATAGCACGTTGATTCTTGAACAATTTTCTCTCCAAAGGATAATTCTAGCCAAAGGATGAAAAGTGACATCACAGATATCCTCCCTACTTTTTAAATTGAAATGACTGCATTTAAGTGAAAGAACCTCTTAGCTCTTTTGCTGCACAGCTGCTTTTAAAGACACTTTCCCTTATCAGCTTCTGTAGCCACTCTGTCTGCTAAGGAGCAGCAGTACACGCCTGCTCAGTTATTTGCTGCCCTCCCTCACGCCAGTCCTCTGTGAGAAGACTGTGGGCAGCCACCATCTCTCATTTTCTTCTACCAGGAAGGAGGTAATTCCTGCTACAGTTGCCCTTCACTCCCTCCTTCCCCTATTCCTATTCACACAGCAGACTTACCTTCTCTCCCTGTAAGTCTTGTTTCAAACAGACGTATATTCAGCCCCAGGTGAATTTGGATTCACACAAAGTTGGGGTTTTTTTTATTTACTGTCTCAGTGTTCTCTGTGTGGATCATGTGTAATGCAATGGGACCATGGAGGTAGGCCAAGAGAAAAGGGGGGAAAAAGAGTAGTATTATCCCCTGGGCAAGTCAGAATGTAGCACAGACTCTGCCAGGAGCATCAGAAGGCTGTGATGTGTTATTGCACAATGGAGCAGAAGAGAAAAGCCCTGAAACACTCATCAATGAGAGGTTGGATGGGTTGAGCACAGTACAGAGGCCTCTGTCACTGCATCTGCTGCACTTACAGGTCAAGGATCTTCTAATGGTGCATATAATGGCCCTCAAGAAAGGAGCAAGGCAGAAAGAGATGTGAGGGCTCCTCAGCTGCAGTATAACATCCATTAAAAAGATCCAGTGCTCTACTAAAATTCTCCAATTTTCTACCCTTCAACTTTCAGGGCACACGGGGAAGAACAGTGACTTTCCCATTCCCTCTAGAAGTTACCATTGAACCAACAGTGTATTCAGTGTCCTCCTTCCAGTGTCTCAAACTAGAATCCCCTTAGAAGGATCACAATCCCCTTAGAAGGGTCCCCACCCATCCACCACTGGAAGGCAGCTGATCGTGACATCCAGAAAACACTTGCATGCTGCAGAGAAGTCATCTGCCCACAAGTGCTTCAGCAGCACAGTAACCACCCTGCACCTCCTACAGCCATCCTGCTCATATGCAGATACTGGCAAGGCAAGGTCCACACTACTCACTGTAGCCAGATCCGGTTAAGGCCAAGTGCAACTAAGAACAGAGTGGATTAGATTCTCCATGAAGCAGCACTGGTCTTTCTGTGCTTCAGTTCTTCCAGCATACAAGAGAAAACAGGAGCATTCTGCCTGCAACAGCACTGGAAGTATAAACAGCAACACCACGAGCCCTGGCTGTACCTGGCCAGGTCAAAGCTCCACCTAAGCTTAGTGTGCTGTCTCTACATGGTCAACATCAACACTTGTTGAAAAACAATAGGCCAAACAATGCTTTCTAATATGTTCTTTCAGATTCCAAAATTCAGCATGATTCCCTTACACAAAGGAAATTACAGCACAGAATGTGAAAAAAGCAGATTCTCACAACATGCCAACACCATAACCACAGACCAGTCCACTCTCTTGTTACAGACTAGAAGTCACAAGGGCTAAGCTAGGATAACCGTACAGCCCACTGTGCAGCTATGAGAAGAGACCCCAGAACAGAGTAATCACTTCTAGAAAATGCTACACCTGAAATGCAATTCGGATTTAGGGAAGCAAAAGGCTCAAATATGACATTCTGAGATGACCTAAGTGTTAAGAGGGTGCAGATCTGGCCACATTCAGCTTTGGCAGGCACTCAGAAGAACAGTGATCAAAACAAACTCAGCAGGAGATGAGAATCTACAGATTGGGTTTGACAGGAAAGAACCTACACAGGTATTTTCCAGATAGAGTTGTAGGAATAGGAATCCTGTCAGAGAAATAGTTACATTGCTATTACAAACTAACACACCAGAACTCCCTGAGGCACAAACTACCCCAGCACTCTTGGACAAGTGAAGCAATTACTCAGGGACAGCACTTGCAGCTTCCTGTCAATCACCCACAGCATTAGAACACAAGACTCTTGCACCAACACTGCAGTCCCCTCTTGGGACCAGGGGAAGCAATAAAAGCTCTGTCAACATCATGAGTCAACATGCTCCAGCTCCTTCCCTGTGCTCTGATCAGGAGGGAGCATCCAGCTACTGTAGCCATCACCTGCCTGGGCACTCCTCTACCCTCCCTCTTCGCTGCCACAGGCACTGCCGAGTTGCTCCTCAGCCACCACAGCTACAAAAGGCAAAAAGCAGCTGGCAACTGGCAGGCTCCCCATCACCAGCACTCTACAGCTGCCCTCTCTTTTGCCCATGACTGGCTCTCAAGGGCCCATCCATGAAAGCAGGCTGTTTCCTTAATGAGAATCAACAGCTTGCCAGAGGGCTGGAGCACACGCTGGCACGAGCCATCGCTCCCAGGATTAGTTGAGCAGACTCCTTCACTTCCAAGCCTTTACTCTCTTTATATAGCCCCCATCCCTGGTACTCACTGTTCCCACCTAAATGGAGCCAACAGTGTGAAATTGCAAGCTTAATGGAAATGCTGATTGCTGATGCCAGAGCAACGCTGCTAGATGGCAATCCAGCAAGCAATATGAAATAACACAAATTTTCCAACTTCAGCTAAAGCTCAGATGAACAATATGCTTTTTTCTTACAAATAAATAATTCATTTGTTAAAAAAAACAAACAAACACACCCATAAGCTTCATCCCTCTTTAGAAGAAAGGGTAGTATTGAGCTCAGTTCTGTTTTGTCTGACAGTGTAGGTTCACACTGTTAAACAGTAGTCTTGGGAGTTAACATTGCACATTTTTGCCTCAGGTTTTAAAACAGAAAAGGTGGAGAATCTGGAGAAAGAAAGGAAATATTGTGTGAGAACATGGAAAGACTGCAAGGTAAGGAAGCCAGGAGTGATGCTGCTTGAACACAAAAAGGGGCATGGGATAAATTCTGAGTGCTGCATTCTGAGTGCTGCAATCCCTCCTTGCAGATAAAGAAACAGCTTTGACCAGCTGACTGTAACACTTCTATCATCAACGGGACCATTTCCCAGGAGAAATTATCACACTATCTCCACTAGGTCACTATGATCTGCAAACTGTTAATGATGCACAATCAAGTTCTCCAGCATTTGCTAGCTTTATTAAAAACACAACAGAGCAACATATCTGGATGAGATCTGCCAAGCTGAGGCAGGATGACCAAAACGTTGCCAGACTTTTACCCATGCAAATGACTAAATTCCATTTGTGCTTATCTGAGCAAGGCTATGTTGAGAAATTCCCACCCTCATCTCACCAGGTGATCAGTAACAGCCCCAAATCTGATATTCTACTTTTTCTGTTCACTAGCTATCAGGGTCAAACCCTTTACCATCAATATTAAAATAAGTTAACATAAAGTAAAAGTAAACTAGAATTAAGTAAAAGCAGATGCTTCCTTAAAATGACCCATGCAGGGAATTTAGAACATCCTCCTTTACAAGAAGCCATTGAGTTTCTGCATTTCTTACACTATCTTCTTTAAGAGTTTAACACCACGGCATTTCACTAAAGGCTGGAGTGTTCCCATGAAAATATTCTAGCTTTGGTTGAGGAGGTAATGTGGAAAGGTGAGCAGGACATTGTCCCACCAGCTGAGAATGACAGAAGAATACTACAAGCAGACATTTGCAGTCCTCCTTCTGACCTTCCCATCTTGCTGCCAGTAAGTGAGCTGTGTAAGATGGGACCGGGGTTTTCTTTGGGGTAACGTGGAGTTCTGCCACGAGTACAAATTAAATAAATTAATAACTATCAACCCACAACTCACCACAACTATAAACAAAAATTATTTTATAAAACCATCTTTCAATTTCAATCCTTTCCTGAATTCCTTCAGTATGATAGATATATCATACTATGAAATAGATAACAGGATTAACAATTGCATTCCTGAACCCAGCTTGGGCCGACACAGTACCACATATCACAAACACCAACACTCCTATAATAAAGCAAATAGAACCCCCTAAGGGCTGCAAACTCCCAGAATGTATTCCATGGCACACAAAGTTACAGCTTTTAGTTTGTGTGAGAAACTGAGCCATTTGCTAACTGGCCAAGCAGCTCTATGTTCTTCCAAACTCTCATGGCATCCAGTGACCAGGAACTTTGCCAGTGAACTCGACTGTGTGGTACACCAGTGTGTGAATCCTGCCTCCACAAGAGCTGCAAGATGATAAGCTTCCCTTGCCAGATAGCTGCTGCAGAAAGTGACAGTGACAGCTGGATTAGAGATGAAGGGAAGACACAACATCACCTGACTTCCAGTCTGTTCAGCAACATAAATCAGAGGGTTGAAGCAGACCTGATCCACAGTTGTAGAACCAGAAATTACATAGCTAACACACTCTCAGTAATCAACATTTCAGTCACAAAAATATTAAAACAAAGTGATTACACAATACCATCTTAAATATGCACTGCATAAGGGCAGTATTATATACACTGAAATTCGGGGGGGGGAACATTCTCCTCCACAAAAAATTGTTTCTTTAAAATCTTCCACACAGGAACCTTTCATGTTTTTATTATACACCCAAGAATTTTTGAATGCAGTACTATTCTTATTATAAATACAGAACCTGACAAAAAGATCTGAAGAGTGTACAAAAAGAAAAAACGTGCATTTTGTCTAGCAGCATTGTAGAAGTCTGCTTTGATAACCCTAAAATGAAAAGGAGAAAAATTAACTTCTTAATGGTGCTACATATTTGAAGTATCCTTATTTTAACAGTGCATTCTGCATCTACCAAATTAACTAAGCTACAAGATAAGGAACTACAGCCTTATGTTAAAACAATTTGAAAACTGATCTTCAACTCATCTTACTAATGGTAATACCCACTGTTAATCCTACTTTGCATTCAACTACCCCAATAAATAGCTATTTCATCATTATTATAATTCAGATTTTTTAGGCTCTACTCTTGCTATTAGAAGTCTTTATTAGTACTGCTTTTCTGTTTCTTTAAACATAGCTTTTGCTTAAAGCAAACCATAGCAACTGCAAAGAAGTTACCTGCACCCCCTAAGCTCAGCATGAATTGCTCAAGCATTGCTAATTTTGAAGGGGGAGGAGTTGAAGAAATTAGTTCTTTTTATATAAAAAGCTTAAATGACTCATGAAAACTCTTCTGGCATAGCTCATACATGCTTGACAACAACAACAACACATATAGCACGGTCCATCACTCAAGTGCTGTACAAACCAGCCCAAGAACATTGGGCATAACAGGCTGTTTCTGAGAGCAGTGAACTGGCTGTTCCCAAGTTTCCTAATTGGCTCTAGAAAGTACCTTACATGTGACATTCAATTAATCAGTGTTTTAAAAGAATAAGGTACCTGGCATAACAGTCCAGGAGATTTCCAGTTGGCCAAAATGTCTGCAAGCAAACAGGTCAACAGAGTCATATCCACTTAGAGCTTCTGACCTTGGCCAAATTTCCAGGCTAGTACGAGCAACAGTACGTGGTCAGTGGTGAAAAACCTGAAGATTTGCTTTAGCACTCAAAGGGAAGAGCTTCACACTAATCAGTGGTGGAACAGAAATGAACAGACTGCTGAAAAGGGCTACTAAAAAAGAACCAAGACCAAGAGACATTTCTCGATCTGAATGTCTGGTGTACCTAGTAACTGCCTTTGCCAATCATTCATAGGTTAATCAGATCTCACTATCCAGCCCTCTTTTTAAGATGTTCCAGAATTTAGCTCCACTAGTGATCTGATATTTATTTTCACACTGCTTTTAGCTAGAACAAGCTTCTACACACTACTCTTGCCACCCACAGATTTTTCTTTCTGTCAATCCTGTTTCCAGCTCTCAAATCCCTGCATCTTTCTCTGTCACCTAAACATTCTTGGTCATCTGGTGGGCACAGCCAAAGATTTATACTGCTTTGAGTACTATTCCTCTGGTCCCTTAATGTGAAAAAATTATTCTAATAGAGAAGCTCAGGCTGGATCACATCCAAACACTGTAACAATATTGTTCTTCTTTAAGCTCAGATGTTGCAGAAGAAAGTTCAACAGAAATAAGATCATATGGAAACAATGTGCCAAACAATGGCATATCCAAAAAAGCATAAAGTATTACAGACTGCATAAACAGCATGATACGTGTCCTGAGAGATGCCAAAGCACCTGGCTCCACTGCTTTTCCCTGCCATCACTGCAAATTAAAATCAAACACTAAATGCAGCAACCCTCCAAGTGCTGCTGGCCTTCCATACTGAAGACAAAGCATCCACAAAGGAAGAGCATCAATCCATCAGATGACACCCAAGTGGCTTTCCTTAATTAGAGATTAGCTAACATTAGATTTGGCAAGTGAACAGAAGGCTCCATACACTGCTACTGCTTCCACCTCCAGCCTTTATCTCAGTTCCTCCGCACCCGATACCGACTCCCTGCCCCCAGTATTCTCTTTGTCTTCTTCTCCCACTCAATTTTCTGCCTGAAAAAACTCTCCTCCTTTTATGTGCCAGGTATAACTCTCTCCCTTTCTTTCAATACTTCCTTACACAAATTCCCTCCAGCTTCTTTGTTCCACTCAGCTCTGCTGGGGGGCCTCCACTGCTATTATCCACACTACACCACAGGGGCATTGCTAAAGTCATCACAGACTTTGTCATTCCAGAAGACAAGTGTGGGCTTGAAGACCTTCTGTGAAGCACACCTGATGGGGCAACCAGGTATCTCAGACCTTACAGTGAATAGCTGCTCCCTTTTGGCTGTTCATCCAGCAGTGATAACTAACTCTTTGATCCAAAACAAAAGCCTGATGGTCATATGAAGGACAGAAATTATTTCAGAAGTCTTGTGCTCTGGTTTGGAATTGTCTGTCACATAGATTCAAGACCACAGAAAGAGGCATTCTTTCACATCAAAGGCAGCGGCATTCTGGGTAATCAAAGAGACCCCTTGACAGGGTCAGAGTTAAGTATGAAACAGATCTCAAGACAGGGCTGGCAATTAGCATTTATTCTGCAACTTATGTAGCATTCTAGAAGCACACCTGGAGCAGCCCTGCCCTTTTACAGGTGTATGCACCATTTCACCCAGGGTCTTCCAGCCTGTATAAACCACTTATGCAGCTACAGAAGAATCTCTGTTCACCTCAACATCCTATTAAAAAAATAATAATTTTGAAACATTCTACAGTAGTTTACTCTCAGAAGAGGATCACCTAAAATACACAAAAATCTATCATAAGCATGGAGCTCTTCAGCTACATCGGGTGTGTCAATGTTTCAGCTCCTTCACAGAAACCTGACCACTCCAAGTGTTTTTAGATTACTGCTTTGCTTTCAAAGCATGTGCAGTACTTAATACTTCTGAGGTACTTTATGTTTCCAAAGGTCTATATAAACACCAGGTAATTAGAGACAGCTAACAAGAATATCCCAAGATGCTGAATCTCAATGTGTAGTGAGTATGTTAATTTTTTCTCCTTCCCTAAAATAGGGAAAGTTAAGGATTTAAAGATGCCAACGAGTGCTCCCTGAACTGTGGAACGATACTTTCAAGCAAAAGGTGCTATATTTCAAACTTCCACTCTGCCAGTATGTAGAAAAGCAGAAAATTCCATCCTGGCCAAATGGAAATGGCTCTGGTTCACTGTAACTGCTGAGAAGATATCACACACATTGCCAGATGCAATTTCCATTCACAACAGACATCCACATTCTACACACTCATCTCCTGAACTGGCACTACACTACAGCCATGCCTCTAGGGGCTCTGTTCTGAGGAAAACAACTGAAAAGGAACTGCTAATCCCTTAATTAGTGGCACCCACTTCACCTTCTGCAGGAATAATTTAGAAAGTCTGAATGGGCCACATGTCACATAAGGTGAAAATTCAGTAACTGAAAATTACTCAGGTTGTTGGTTCATTTCTCAGTACCTACATCTCAGCTGGGCAAAGCTACAGAAGGGAAGTAGTCAGTGTCAATTGAGAAGAGCCTCACAAACCACTGATCACTGCCTCTTTCAAAAGCCATCCTCTCAAATTTCTGATGAGAGTTGCATTACACCAGGCAAGTCGCTGATCCTAGGTCTCAAGCACAGCTCCAGGAATACACAATTAGGGCCATGTTCCCTTGAATTTTCATAAAGCTCTTGTTTAAGCCACAACAGCAAGGGGATTAACTGTACTTCCCTGGCTGAGCTACTTCACTGGCTACATAAGAACTGAAGCACAAACCATATCCACCAAAGATGCCTGTTAGGTCTCATCATCCATTCTGCTACTCCCCTCCCCAGACCTCCCACACAATGACTGCCTCACATAAGAGTCCTACAAAGCTGTCGACTAGATTATGTCAGACTCCACAATACTTATTTATCCATCTTGGAATGCAAGTGGCATGAACCAGACTATCTACCATCAACTCAAAGGTCAGAGTTAAAAGCCTCTCTTCCCTCACATTGACATTTCAAGGCTGTTCTCTTTAGGAGCTGCATAACTATTCTATGCGCGAGCATCTCTTGCAGTAAAAGGAAAAGCAAGGTCCATCTCCCTTTACCCAAGAGCCTACCTCCTTTCTACTCACAAATATCTGAGAGAGAAATACTACTCCATAAAACATTACTCCATTTTCTCCAATAGGTAAAGAGAGACCCAGGTAATGGAACAGAAAAACAAAGACATTTGGATACCGTAGTGAGCATGGAAGACAAGGAAGTAAATTAGCTACCATTATGATAATGAACTGGCTTTCCAAAGAGGCAATTTGCATGCAGCAACTAAGAAGCAACATAAAGATGCTTTAACAGAACTGCTGCTTGTTTTTCAACCCAGCAGCAAGGGAACAAGCAGTCATGGCCACAGAACAACCATCACTGTGGGTTTTTCCCATTTGACTGTCTCTGCAGAGGCCAAGTACCTGACCAGAGCTCCCTCCAAGTGTAATGAAGCCTCACTCTGCATTTCTTCTGGTAGCACAGCAGCTTGTGCACAATCTGAATGCACCGTCTGGAAAAGAGAGGGCAAAGGATTAATGACATTGTATCTCGCCACAATTCTACAGCAAGCCTGGAAATACCACTGAAATCAGCAGCAGGGCAATAGACAAATTCAAAGACTACCAGAGGAGGATGGGAGCTGTGACTTATGCCTCCTAAGGGGAATCAACACTCACAAAAGAAAGAATCTGACCAAATGAAAAAAGGGGCCTGTATGCCAGTTTACACTCAACAGGATAGGACTAACCACAAATGCATGTTTGCTGTTCAATAAATACTTTTCACCTTTTGCTACCCTAACCTAGGGGCCTCATAAACTCTACAGAATGAGTTACTTAACTTGCAGTGAGATACTGCAAGCTGCTGTAAAATTTGGACACAATGAAGTTTCTGTGTTTCTCTGGCCCCAGTGACGAGGCTAAAGGAAATTAGGGTGTCAGAAAAACTACAGAATTTTTAGTTTGACTGAGGTGTATGGTTTAATTACATTAAAAAATAAAAGAAATATATTTCTATCAAATTTTCCAGTCTCCTTAATTTAAGTATGAGCTTTGGAATGTTCATGCAACACACATGCAAGCTCTGGAATCCCCCCACATACAAGAAGTGCACTTGTCAAGTCTCCAAATCCTGTAGGTCTCTATAGCATCTAATGTTCATACAGACTACTAAGTGCACAAATATTCTTCACAAATAACATCCAAACTAAAAATACAGTACAGCGAGTAAATTCTCCAACACTATCATTATGGACAAGACAAAAATATATACATATTTGAATTGGTCAGGCCAAGCTATTTTTAGCTATTGACATAGAGAAAAAATAGAAGGAAGACTACAAAACAGAAACATCTCTTTCCCCCCAAATCCCTATTTCTCAAAAACACATTATCTCATTAAAACCCACATCTTCCTGAAAAGACACTGATGAAAGACACTGCACATCAGATAAACATGGAGAAATTAAATTCTAAAAATTTGCATGGAATTTATTCAAAATGAGGTGAAAAGTTCAAGACAAGGCTTTAAAACAAGGTTGTAGTAAAAAAATATGATGCAGAAGGTATGCATCATTCTTTTCAGACCCATAGATAATCCCAAAAATACAATAAGGCAAGAACTGAAATTAACTTTGAATAAAGGTAAAACTATTTATAATCACTGAGCATGACATGCTGCATTTCAAATTGGAATCTCATTAATTCAACCAAGAAAAGAAAGCAAACCAGCTAGGATAGACAGCTGTCTTCAGATCAGGAACAGCAACCCCTATGGGAGAAATCTCCTGTTTCTGATGTAACTGGTACTGGACAATGCCCAGCACCTTTTCACCTCTGTATCTGCTTGGCTGTAAGTCAAGTTATGAAGTTATCTGTCCTGGTGGGGTGTCTCTGGTTTTTAAAAGTTTCGTGCTGAGGATTCATAATACAAATAATGGACAAAAAGTACTCTTAGTCTAAGGAACCTGGATTTCTCTTTTAAGTATTAATATGCCCAGCCTTGTGCAGCTTCATATCGTCACCTCTTAAATGCACTGCAGAGAAGTATGACACTACTTGTGCATTCAGAACAGACCTGCTTTGTCTGCAATAACTGTGTCTACTATGGGATGGTTTCAGACAGGAGCAGAGTGAAAGGACTGCACAAACATGCCAAAACAAATGGATACAAATGTCCACTGATGGTTGCTACTGTTCATTATTTCTAATGTTATGGGATTTCTAGATGTGATGCTACTTTTGAGTCCAAGCATTTCACACCTTTCTTATGAAACTTCAGAGGATTACATCCATCTATAATTAGTTCTGCAATTGTCATAAAAAAAAGAAATTCTCACAAACTCAGTTGAACTGCAAAACCCTTGAAAAGGCACTGTAATTGCAAGGTTATTTGGGCAAAACCAGAATATGCTGAAAAGTTACCTTAAGGGAAAACATCCTGTCTTTATCTTTGCTCCAGAATATAGTTCACATCTTGGGGAAATTCAGCACTGTACAAACAGTCAGAGCAAAGCCAACAAACTGTCTAAATCCTACTTCTGCCCTCCAGGCTAAAGCAGTAGAAAGCATTGGAGAGGCCCCTGTGGGACACAGGGAGTGCTCAGGAGCAGCTCTGTCCTCTGGTCTCCTATTATCCATTGCTGAGTTTTACCCTTGCTGCCTAGCAGGCCATCTCAGCCTTAAACCTCCCTCCCTCCCTCTCCACACTGCCTTCCAGGCCTCGTGCCAGTCATCCTTGCTTTTTCAAAACTGTCTTTTCTGTTTCTAGACCAAGATTCATCTTCTGGGAAGTGGGGATTGCTGCAATGACTCCGTGTTACGAAACTTCTTTTAGACTGAAAAGCTCTTTGTGTTAGATCAAGTAGATTAGGGAAACAGTCTGAAATTGAATTGCTTTCAATTTTCTGGCACACAGAGGATTTTTGAAGTAGAAAAAGTTACTAGAAGAGTTCATGAAAAGCCATCCCACTCCCCACCAGCCACAAAGTGTTATTTCAGCCAGAAGATTGCTCTATGGGCAGGATTTTACCTAAATTCAAACTTCAAATGAAATCATGGTGAGTTACCCCACAGACACTTACACATAGAGATCCATAGGAAATTCTTTCATCATGTGTGTTACAATGAATTCCACCATCAAATCTGACAGAAAAAAAATTATAAAGTAAGTATTGAGCTGGCTACTGCTAGCTTTTAGTAGACTACAAGGAGGTCAAACTGCCCCACCTACCTATCTCTACCAGACAATAGTCCTTCTTAGATGAAAGGGATTTCACTTTTTTGTTTGTTTGTTCTAAAGAACAGTAGACATTTGCTAGAACTAGAAAAGAACCTACTGGAAACTAAGGGTACATACTGTAATTTGCTTTGAGGCACTGCTTCCCCATATGGTTTCCCCCACTATTAGTCAAATAAAGACTACACCATGACTTCTGATGTTTAGAATTGCTCTCATATTTCAAGCCCTGTCACTAATGGAAAATTCCATTAAGAAGCACATTTTAGAAATTTATTCAGAAACAATGCACAACCTAGATGCTACTTAAAGAGACATTGTAAATAACACCTATTTTTCCTAAAATAAATTCTGAAGCAAGTAAAGCTAGTTTGACCTCAACACAGGCTAAGCTTGTGCTTAAGACTAATTCAGGGAAAAAAGAAAAAAGTAGAATGTGTCTAACATTTAAGGGCCTCCAGTATGAATATAAGAGGCAAAGAGTATAGAAATACAATTGAGAGAAGCTAATCAATGACAACTGAATATGTATGGGGGTGTGTTCAACCCAACTTCAGCACAAAATATTCATACCAAGCCACAATTGTGAGCTGTAACCTCCTAGGGCAGTAAGAGCCCAGCAGTGTGACTCAAAAGTGACTAGGAACAGTGCAGGTGAGGAGTCTGTGGGATCTGAGAGCTCTACAAAGATTCTTCATTCAGCTGTTGTGTCTTGGCTTCAACAATCATGTTTCAAAATGCTGAAGATTAAGACTGCTTCTGTACCATGAGGCTGAACAGCCATTCAGGGATGCAGGCTCCATCCATTTCTGAACTCACATGTGCTTTTGGCCTCCACAGTAACGGGAGTCACAACTTAATCATGTGCTGCATGAAAAGCTTTCAACTACGCCTCCATATCCACAGGCAAAACCAATCCTAGCTACTAACATTCCTGTTGTTTTTTGGCTCAGAAAAGGCTCAATGCCCAGCAAACACGTTCACAAATATGTTTTTGTGAACCATAGGTCTGCCATCACCATATCATCTATAAAGTACTTGTCGTTGCTACCACACTCACCTAAACACTGAACTTATTAATCAACTGCCCTCCCTCTTACTAAAAACTCAGCTCAAATGGACCAAGCAGCGTCTGTAAAATTTTCTGTAAATGTATGGTAGGATTTATTGCTACAGAGCTGCAATCTTGGATTTGTCTGCAAGGTAGCCATGTACAAAGATGGGCATGGATTGCTGAAAACATCTTTAGTATGTAACTGTCCTTCTTTTAAGTCCATCCACTGCTCCATTTAATCCTCAAATCTCATATTTCTGTTGCCCAACAAGAGATGCTTCAGGAGCCACGAGCACCCAGGAGCTCTGCCAACACTCACCGAGCACTGCACACACCAGCGGGCGGCAGGGCAGGTTCTTGTCTGCTGCTTTCTTCCTGTGCCTCATCGGCTGCAAACACACCAAGGTGAAAAGAAGTCAGCACAAGCCTCAAGTGACAGTCTGTGTATAACTGTATTTTTCAAGCAAATAGTACGATCAGCACAGGCTTCCTTTTGTTTTTATATCCAACTGCCATCTTATACGTACTAATCCTGAAGACCATGGCTGGAACAAAATTGTGCCTGCTTTCCAGCATGCTGATACTGGGGATTTCTTTCTCTAGCTGTGTATCTGGGAGACAACTGTTCTACTGAGGAGAGGGACCCCAATACAAAAACAAATCACACAGAAATTCCTCCCTCTTGGTTAACATACTGATTTTTTTCTGACCCAGAAGTCTGACTGGCATTCTTAACAGTGTGTACAGTAGTCAATGGCTTTGGCATTCATTGAAACAGACCAGAAAGGCAAACTGGATAGCAAATCTGTTGTTAAGGGCTAATGACTAGCAATTCTTGCAGTATGGTCTCCATAAACTAAAATGTTTGTTTCTTTCTTGAACAGTGAGTGACTTCCAATTGCTGCTTCACTGTCAGATGAGGTGGAACTTTGTGCCAGTACCACAAAGACAGAATGGATCAAGTTAGGACAACTATTCAACTTACTTGTAAGTGCAGAGCTTCATGAGCCAGGTAAGGACACTTCCACCACAGGAAAAAGTTCTGGAAAAAACACCTTCCTCCCTGAAGGTGAATTACTCCACCCAGAATAAGCCAAATAAGAGCACTCAGTGTAACTCCAGCTGGCTATTATGTATCACATGAGGGCTAATGCTTGCTGGAGATTAAGGCAGAACGTTCTCTCTAGCACTGATTTCCTCAGAGACTTCGTAATACAAAGCTCCTCGCCAGCTAGACAGGCCTCTGAATTCACTGACAGGGCAAAGAGCTCTTTGTTCTTTGAAGAATGGAGACATTCTGAGAGCAACTTCCAAATCATTCTGCAGCTACTGCATTTCTGACAGTATTTCCACATGCCTTAGCAATGTAGGTTAGATGACTGTGACACAATTCTCAACATATACTTTTCATACATACTCAAATCCTCTGTGTTTGGATTCTAAAGAGAAAACAATCTGGACGAAGAGACTCACCATTCTGTGTAGGTTTACACGAAAATTCATGTTGTCATCATGAAGAAAAGCATTAGCATATTGATCCTATTGAAAAGGGCAAAAATAGGGAGGAGATATGAAAAGCCCAACACCCTACAGCTGGCTTTCAAATCACATGTGTTTCAGTGTCAAACTCCCAAGATACAACCAACCACCAAGCTATAAAGCTATCTGTCCATTTCTTCTTGTCCCACCCATGTTTCCAGTCACACAAAAGTAAACCCCTCCTGATCCCAATTCCACATTAGAAAAATAAATTGCTAACAAAACAAGCAGTAGTTCAGTCTAACTTTCTCCCCATTTGCTCATTTAAACTCTGGACTGTACACACCATGGTGTGACAAGTTTAACAAGTGCTCCAGGTATATAATATAAGAGGTGGGTCTCCAGCACCAGTTCTGTGACTGTGTGGATAAAGGTTTCTTCTGGCATTTTGATTCCAGAAGCTACTACAGCACTAGCAGATAGGTTTATGAGCTGGTCCATCCCTCAAGCAAATCTCATTGCAAGACCACCTCCAAATTAAAGAGACTTCTCCAGATAATGCACAGCCAGAATAGCTAATAAATATACCCTCTCTTTAATATCAGAACCAAAGAATGCCCTTGTTATGCAGGAACAGAATTTCTTATCTTACATTATCTATGCAGCCACCTGAAGAACAAGTGCCAAAACCATTTAATTGGAAAAATTTTAAATGTAGATGATTTGTTTTCAGGCTGCACCCTGAAGAAACATTATTACAGAATCCTTACAAGGGCTATCAACCTCACTGCTTTTTATTCTTTAAGGACGAAAGGTCTTTACTTGCAAGCAAGCAAAATGTAAATGCCACACAAACACAACCACCATTCAGGACATCAGTCAGCCATTAGAACATGGTCCCCATAAGACAGGGCCCCATTCAGCCAGGACTGCTGACAGAACTCTGTGATGCTGCTTTCTCACCCTACTACCACATTTGCTACTTGTCTTGCTTGTAGGGACCTACAAAAAACATTACTTACTTTCAGCTTGTATCCTTCTTTGGCAGAAGGGATATGGCACAGCCTATGGTTACCATGAACAGCTCAGAGCTGAAAGCCATTAGCACATTACTCATCTAAAAGCCACACCACAGGGTCACTCAAAAGCTAAGAGAGAAAATGCTTTGGGTTCACTCTTTTCTCTACTCATCCCCAGAATTTGGTCAACTCCAATAAGATAATCCCATTTTCAAGTTTCAAGTCAACTTTAACAGTCCTGCATTAAGTAAGTGTCTGAGGACCTCACCACTCAGCTCCTGCCCACAGGAGGCAGGGGCATAGAGCCCTGTAACACACCATCAGCTGAGCAGCTTCACAGCAGCAACCTACCTCTGCTATGCACGTGAGGATGATGAGGCACAGCTTGCCACTGTGCAGCCGGTGCTCATCTGCAAAGGAGAGAAAACAAATCCTCCATGAGCCACATAAGACTAGCAAGGCTGAAGAGCAAGACAGCTGTTGCAGCAAAATAAAAGCCCAGCTTGGAGATTCTTCATAGTCCTACTTCCTCCATAACAGCTCATAGTACTCACTCTCCAGCCTGGCCACTAAATCCCACCCACTTGTCACCAGCCAGCACCAACAGCAAAGATTCAGATTTGAACTTCCAACAGCATTGTAACAGTCCACAATTCTGTCACATTCAGTTTTACTTCCACAGATATTCTAAATACTGTCCTCCTGTCACAGCAGAGACACACTGTTCTCTCTCTTAGACAAGGTGGAAAGCAGAACACCACCTTTGCTGTAGGTTATGAAACAAGCAGCAAAGCTTGCACAGAGGCATAGCACTGTGTAGCAAAACAACTGCTGACATTATGCTCTAAGTTCCAAGCTTTAACCCCAACATTGCAAGGCATGACCTACTTTGCTCTTTGCAAAACCATGAAAGAAGGGACTCTGCAAAGACTTAGCATTTTAAGCCAAGAGTTTCACCCTGATCATGTTCCACAACTTCTTATTCATCTCACAACTTCAAACAGCTTTTGCCTTGAATGACAGCTGGAGCAAAACAGAGGGACTAAGGCAGAAGAATGAAATTTTTATTTGGATTATCTAAAACCCCTCTCAACTTTAACCCTGAATATAAAAAAACCCAAGATACATATAGTCATGGAGTAACACAGGATAGAAGAAATTTCTGGTTCAATCCTTGCTCAAAGCATGGTCAGGGAAGATCATGTTGTAGAAGGTACTGTCCAGTCAAGCACATTTAAAAATCTTCATTCTAAATAATAATGTGCTTGGACCACACACCTCCAAAACCCACAAAAATAAACCAACCATAAACAAAACACTCAAAACTAAATTCTGAGAAGGCTTCACATTGTACATTCCCAAGATTTCCAAAAGCTGCTCTAAAGCACAGGAGTACAAACATGCCATCCCAGACTTCTGCCTTAGAGTCAAACTCAAAGGAGAGGGATATCTGAAACAGTCAAACACACTTTCATATAAAGCAGAAGACAGCATCAGCCAAATTCCTTCTTTGCAGTTGACTTTGACAAACACTTTGCTAGCTGGTGTGTATCTGGTAATTATAAAAACAGATAGAATGGGCTTAGCTAGCTGTTCTGTCTAGTTTGACACCTGTTTTGTTTTCTTTTCTATGCTGCTCAGGGACTGATATTTACTAACAAGATGTGCCCTGAAGCATGCTGATTTCATCTTGCAGCACTAAGTAGGATGAAGAGGAATTTTGGAATGGAAGAGTTAAAAGCCTCTCCCATCTCCTTACCTCAGCTAAAACGTTTAAGTGTGAAGTTTTGTACTTCAGCAAGGAGGAGAAATGACCTAGAATAAAACTGATACACAGGAGTCTTGTTATTTTTATATTGTAAGGCTTCCCTGTATATTTCTGTAGGTGCTGCTACCACTTCTCTCTCTGGGGATGATGCTGTAAAGGCTCCTGTTCCACACCATGGACTCTGCCCTCTGTCAGTGTATTGTGAACATCAGACCATTTTCAGGAGCTGTGGGGCAGCTATGCAAGCAGTTACTTGCACACAGTTCACACTTTCACAGAACCCTTTATTAAAGCAACAAAGCAAACCACTTTCTACAGGGAGGCATAGCAGCACAAAACCTGTTTTGCAGATGAGAGAAAAGGACACAGAGGTTTTGTTTCTCCCAAGGCAGCTGCCACTGACTGACACAAGGGAGGGTAACAAGAGAAGGCTCTAGCAAACACAATCTATTAAATTATGCTCTCTGGGATAGGACCAAAACAACTGTCTAGTCCTGGATGTGAAAGAAACCAGTTTCCCCTGTAAGTGCTCCCACCTGTCTCAAGACACAAGGAGCAAATGAGAATTATTCATTCTTCTTGCTACACTGGTGTCACATAGAAGCACAGAATCATTTAGGTTAGAACAGATCTTTAAGATCATGGAGTCCCATCTTTAATCCAGCACTGCCAATCTCCCAGTAAACCACGTCCCTAACTGCCACATCTACATGTCTTTTAAATACCTTCAGGGATTGTGACTTGAGTACTTCCCTGGGCAGTCTGCTCCTTGCTTGATCTTATACAAGAAAAAAAAATAAGGCAGTGCTGTATCTATAATCAAAATAGAAGGACAGGAACATACCCACTAGAATTAATAAGTATTGGTTTGGAAGGCACACTTTTTAAATGATCAATCAGTGGAGTTCACTGCCATGAATTACTGTGGTGGGAAGGAGGTCTATCAGCTACACAAATTTCAGACCTTATACAAGCTAGAACCAAAGTAAAGAAGGAAACATCAACTCCTGTCTCATAACACAATAAACTCATCTCTCACTGGCTTGTTTAGTAAGGAATCCCTTCTATCAGATTTTATTCTATCTGAAACTAATCCTGTGTAGCAGCTTCCAAGGCCCTGTACAGACTTTCCATATTACAGTGACTAATAAGGGCAGAAGTTAAATTGAAAAATATAAAATTCTTCCATCAGAGTCCTGGATCAGCAAGACAGACCCTGAGAAAAGCAAATGAGAATGAGCAAATTAGAGAGCTGCTAAGTCCTTCTCACGTGTGTAATCTATTAAAATGACTGAGCCAAGACTGATGTGGTTTAGTTCAAAAGACAAAAGCAAGAGGAAACATGAAAGCAGACTTCAAATACGTAAGGGATGACACATAGAAAAAAGAAATAATCCATTCTCCATATCTATCTTGGAGAAGATAACTAGTAATTAATTTAAATCACAGCAAAGAATTTAGGAAGCACACAAGGCTTTCTCACAGCAAGGACAGTTAAACACTGGAATGGATAGGCTGAAAGTGGTGCTCCATTATCACAGTATCTTCACCCAACCTGTCAGCAAAACCTCTGAGAAAAGATACAGGTAAACCTGATTCTGCCTGGGTTCCAAGGAGTTATGGTTTAACCCCAGACAGCAACTAAGTACCAGGCAGCTGCTCAATCACTCACAATGCTTCTCCTCTCCCCACAGTGGGGAGAAGGATTGGAAATAAAAAGTAAATCATGTGGGTTGAGATAAGAACAATTTAATAACTGAAACCTCATCATCATAATCGTGATAATCATAATAATCATCAGCAGAGTGAGAGAGGGTAACAGAACCAAAGAGAAACAAGTGCTGCACAATACAGTTCATTACACAATTGCTCATTGCCCATCCCCAAACAACAATAATCTCTTTCTGGGTAACTCCTGCAGTTTATATACTGGGCATGACTTTCTGTGGTGTGGAATATCCCTCTGGCCAGTTCAGGTCACCTACCCTGGCCCTGCTCCCTCCCTGCTTTTTTGTACCTCCCCACTGACAGAGCACTGAAAAGTCCTTGACATAGGGTTAGTACTACTTAGCCAGGGCCAACATATCAGTGTGCTATCAATATCATTCTCATCCTGAATCCAAAACCACAGCACTGTACCAGACACTAAGAAGAAAATTAACTCTGTCCCAGCCAAAACCAGATAGGGGTGCATGAAGTTCCTTTTGATCCTAATTTAAATTATTACTTTTTCTTCACCTAGCTTGCTTACTGAACAAGTGCCAGACAGCAAAATACAACTTCACTGCAAGCTAGTAGATAAAAGGAAACTGCCTGCTCTCTTACTCAATGCTATGCATTCATGAAACTCAGTAATTGATGTATCATAGCTCTGCAGATATCTTCATATTTCTATTGTTATATCTAACTTAACAGCAAAAGTCAGTAACAGCCTGAAATACGGTGCAAAGATCACTTGTTATGTTCACACTGTGGTCCTGCCCTTATAACCACTGGGCAAAACAGCACCCTTGGGTACCCTGAGCAGGAGATTAAGCAATACTTCAGCTCCAGCAAGCTGAAATTAACCCCCACAGAACTACAGGAGAAACAAAAAGCACAACACAGATACCTTCTCAAGCAAATTACTGCCAGCACAGTCTAAGTTGCTGCTGCCCTATTTATAATAACAGAGCTACTTGTTTAACCAAAGGACAAAGGAAGTATTTCCTTCTAATGCTGAGCTTTGCCCTCTGTGTCAGTTTCTAAGTGTTCTTAAAAATACAGCTCTGGTGTCAGACTTGCCCTCTCTGACAGATAGTTGTATCTGATATACTCACACCTTTGGCACATAGACAGGCTTGGTTATTAGGTATTATCTTTTATTATTACATTCTTTCCATACCTGACATCTCTCCTACTTTCATAAGTCTTATCTAACAATAAGAAATCACTTAATTTTTTTCAAAAGGTGAAATCGTCAATTTTTTTATAAAGAGACTCCACTTCTATTTCTGGAGTCATTAGGCATGTTCTCGTGCCCTCCTGACTTCAGAAGCACTGTTGGCAGCATCCACAGACTTCACTTACCTTTTGTGTCCTGCATCACAATTGAGCTGTACTTCAAGAAGGTTATCAGCAGGTTGCTCGTTTGCACATCAGCATCCAAAGGCAGCTCTGCAGAGCTTATAACTGGAACAAAGCAGATAAGACACATTTATCCTATACAAAAACAAGAAATAACTATACAGAGAACTAAGACACAGACTCCCAGGTCTGGGGTAGGTTCAGCCTACCTGCAGGGCCACCTGACCTCCTCCTCCTCCTCCATGACCACCCAGGAAAGATTTTGTTATGAAGACTGGTACCCTCCCTCAGAGAACATTTCTCCTGCTCTAAGCACAGACTGTGGTACCCTGCAAAGTGATATCCTTCCCTATCCTGCCCCTGCTCCTCCTTCCAGGGAGATGAGCCCACGGTTGTAGCACTCATCAACATCCCCAGCCTGGGGAAATTGGGATATTTGCACTGATATCCAATTAATTCTTACAAGCAACACAGATAACAGTCACACAATTCTCATTTTGTAAAAAGACATGCCCAGGAAAGGCCCTTCCCTGTTTCAGCAATTTTGATATGCTAGTTCCAAAAGATCTGCGTCAATTCCATTCTTCCCTCTCAACAAGTTTCTCTTGCAGAAGCAACACGCAAGACATAATGTAACAATTATTACAGTACCAAAGAGATAGAAAAGGAAGGCAGAAACAGAAGATCTATAAAAACCAGGAAGTAAAAGCAGTCACAGCTTGTGCTAGGTACATCCCAACCCAGCAGGAAGCAGAACTGTACCTTCCATACCCTCAGCAGTTCACTGGCATTTCTCTGGCACACCAGCTGTACTTTTGACACCCTGACCGTGGACATCATCAGCCTTAGACTTTACAAGAAGCTATTTCATCTCCTCAGCTAATTGCACAATGTGCCTCCCCACTCATTCCCCCATTCCCCATGCACCATCTGAAGCACTGAGTTTATGAGCTGTCAAGCCTCTACCATGTGACTGAGCCACATTTTTACTGATGACTGAGCCTGAGCTGTCCTAAAGGGCCATTCTCTGCCTTTCCATTTGGAAAGCTTTACAAGAAATATTGAAAGGGAGGAGAAAGATCAGTGGGAAACATGCATCATGCATTTACCTGCAGATCCTGCCAGATAAGTCTGATGCCATTTAAGATAAAGTAGCTCAGACAAAAAAATCCCCAAGCTGATGGAGCTAGCTTAGGAACATTTCAGTAGAGTACTTAATACAGCTTTGTATAAAAAAATTAAAAGTGAAGGAAATAGGTGGGAACCCATAAAGAAATTTAAATTAAATTACATTTCTATTTCATATCAAAGATCTGGCAAACAAGATACAATTGGAGAAATTACTGGTCTGAGAAAAAATTACTGCTTGAATTCTGTAGACATCAGTTTAGAGAATAATTCTTTGTTTTTCTGTGTGACCTGGACATAAGAAGCAAACCTGGATATAATTGCTTGATAATGAACCTGCTAATGGCAGAAAGTTGGGATGTGTAAACACAGAGGAGTATCAGACTGCACACAAAGAATGGGATAAAAACAAGAACAGATAATAAACACAAGATGAAATTAAACAATGCAAGCCATAGGGTCAGGAATTTGGGGATTTATTTCCATGGCAAGCTGAGAGCTCATCAGCTGCAAACCAAATACCATGATCAGATCACAAGGTGACAAGCTACCAACATGAAGGGCTGAGGAGTGCAGTTCTACAACATATATCCAGAAATTCACTTCCAACAGAGACACAAACATTGTAGTGCCCTGCACAAGGTTCTGGTGAGGCCTTGTCTCAACCACTGTGCATAATTATGCACAAGCTGTGTTCAAAGAGGATAAACTTAAACCTGAACAAGTTTAAAGACAGGCTGGTATGTTGGCCAGAAGAAGAGATTACCTTTCTTGTGAGCAAAACACACAGGTGAGTAAACCAACACGTGAAGAAGAGCAACCTTTGTTTCAGGGGAGGCTTAACACCATGACAAATGGATAGGAATTGACAAGAAATCCAGGTTGCAAAGTTGAATATTTCTAACCAAGGAACAAGATGCCAAAACTCCCCCCAACAGAAATTATTGGGAAACAAATTGAACAGATTCAGTCAGAGCTTGATAAATTCAAGGGATTGTATGCTGATATGCCTGCAAGTACAGGGCACTGGGCTCAAGAGTTAAGGAGATCTTTTCCAGCCCTATGCAACTGTCCTGACATGACAATAACATGACTGTTCTGGCTGCCTAGAGGGTGAAACTCACAGGTTCTCACATTCAGGAGGTCATAGATGGCTTGAATTATGATTGACCAAAGACTCTCTCTTCTCATGCTATAAAAGCAGCCTAAGACAAGACACCCTTTGCACTGGAAACAGATTTACAGACTATCAGTACACACATCTTAAGTATTACATCATCTCTTTTCTGCCCATCCTCAGGAGTGCTCAAGGCTTTTCTCATCTTTTAGGAAAGAAAAAGGTATTTATCATGAGATTGGACCTTGTAAGAAGTGAGGAATCTGATTGTTGGATGACTAGGTTGGGGGCTCTGAGGCGAATTTCATCCTGTATACAGCTGTATTTTGGTTCAGAGAAAAGTCTGCTTTAATATAAAACACCTTTCAGAACTCAAGGCTTGTATCTCATAACCCTGTAATGAGGCAAGTAAGGCTTCAACTGGGGCAAGGGCAGGCACAGAAGGATGAAGGAGACAAGCCAAGAGTAAAATGCAGGATTCTTTAAACTGTGAGAAGCCCAGAGTACAGCACAGGTTCTCATGGAACTCAGGATTACACAATCACCTTCAATACCAAACTGTAGCCCTTGGAAACAAGAGACCAAATAGATCAGTGTAACTTCACTGTTTGAATCACATAAAAAAATCATAATGGGGCTTTTAGGTTATAAAGGTTGCACATTCCCAGGCATGAACTGTTTAGTTTAGTCCATTCAGTCTTGAAGACCTGGGGTTCCTGACACATTACTAATGTGCCATGTCTGTTGGCAAAGTCTGTGCAATGAGTCTGGAAGCTTTCTCACTCCCAATATTATGAATAGCTCAAAGATTTAGCGAAAAGTCTGAAAAATGTATTTATATCCCCAGTGGATCCTTCTTGAGCTGTTACAATGAACGTAGTGAATGAATATTTAACAACAGTAAGCAAACTGACATTTAGATAACTATGGTGACAGGCACACTTGATTTACATATTATGGATAAACAGTTTCTAGCAAAAGCCTCATTTCTCAAAAAAAAAAAAGGAAGAAATCACTCTGAAGAACACATCTCTGCTTATCCTGGTTCATGATACAGACCTTTTTAACACACATTTTGATACTTTACAAGGTCTTAATTTACACTATAGGTTAACAGCCAGAGAAATATCAAACTAAAATATGAACCCTTTTTTTATCCCAGACAAAGAAAAGCACCTGAAATTGATAGATGGATTTCTACATGTTAATGTAACTTGTAAACAGTTCAACTACACATTATTTTCATGCAGTAAAGAGAAAGCAATCTTATCATTCCAAAGCCAAAAAGCCTCTTGTTAACTGGCAGCCATAGGCAAATTTTACAGCTGAGTTGCAAGACCTTAGTAAATGAGGAAAATTCTGACATCTCTTTAAAACAGCAGTACTCAAGCACCACCAAACTAAACCAAGCCAAGGGCCACACAAAAAAAAAACCCACATTGTAGGGATCAACAAGGCGACAGCAGATAAAAATAAAGCAACTTTCCCAATGCAATTGCTGCACATAAAGATCAGATCCTTTTCTTAAATTTAATAACCATACAAGCCACAAGAAGCCTCAAACTTCTCAAGATCACTGCCTTGCTGAAAGCAGGATGGAGGTTTTGTTTTGTCTTGTGGTAAATGAAAAAATAAAGAAAAAAAAGTGCAAGCAAGCTGTAGATGTAGGTAAGCACAAATTCTGTCAGTTGTGTAATATGGTGTGGGGGTGGATACATTTGCAATGAACACTTTGAACAGAAGCCCACAAAATGCCCATCCCTCCACATTTTATGTTATATGCACACAGAGACATAGGGGACTCTTTATCTGAAGCTTTTGTTATCCATGGCAACCAGACAGAATTCATCCATGAGGAGGATCATCCTTAACTAGGGTATCAAATGACCTGAATAGCTGATATAACTGAGTAACCCAGGCTGCTTTTCCCCAGAAATATTTCCAAACTGTGCTCTACTCAAATTGACTCTGTTCCTTCATTAAACTCTCTTCAGCTCAGATGCCATTAAAGTACATGAAAACAGCCATTTCATTTCTTCTCTTCAACTAGGCTATATCTATCCATACCCTAAAATGAAAGGGGTTTATTTTAGATGATTTCAAAGCATATTTATGTGGACACATAACATCTCATTTAGAAGAGAGATCTCAGGTTAAGCAGTTCTTTACAAAGCCTATCAAAGAAAAGGCAATAAGAGGGAGGAATACTTCCACACCCAGACTGAATTCAAATCCCAATTAATTCAAAGCTGAGGACAAGTGCATTAACGACAAGCAGGAATCCACAGCAATTCTCTGTAAATCTGTTCCAATGAGAAATAATCCCAGGCAAAGGACCTGACACTAGAAATATTCATAAGTAAAAGCCTACACAGAATAACTAATGGGCTGGGTATACTTTCATGCAAATATTGGGGCAGTACTATTTTCAGAAGGAATATCAGCATAATTGCATTGAGCAATACACAAGGCAAAATAAAAATAAATTTGAGTCAAAGAATCTTGCTCATTTTTAGCAAGGCATATTACTCCAGGAAAAGACCACCAAGTTACATCTGCTCCAGACAGACCTCATTAGCTGCAGTCTCCAGAAAATAGTTTGCTAGTTATTTAATAGTTTTAAATTCTTTTTCCTCAGGATACCATTGCATTTTTACCATCTGAAGAAGGTGGGGTGGTTCCAAGTGGAGTGACAGGTGTGGTTGGAACTGGGCTCGTTGGTGATGTCATTAGGCCCATTTCAGGATGGCTCTAAGAGAAAACACAAATGCACAGGTCAACGGCTTCCCCAGGCACTAGAAACACAGATCACTACTTGTACTGTTCCATGCTCTTGCACAATAAATATGACTGAAGAAGTCTCAAGAAACTTCAACCTCTTCTCCAAAGAGCCAGGCCATGGTTCCTGACCTTGGCTGTCTAACAATTAAACTGTACATCAATTTCTCTACTCCACAAAACACAAAAATACATCAAAAACAGAACAGCAGAAAGTGGAGGCTCTCCCCAGCGGACAGAAAAAAATCCCCTTCCCTAATGTAGAATGGGAGAAGATTTGCAAAAGCGTACAATGTTAATAGCTTCTAATTCTCCCTAAAACAGCCCAAGGATGTGCATTTGAAGTCTTCCCCCACGATCCTTTTACTTCTATTTCTAAGAGCAAATTCTCCTTGCTCCTGCCTTCCACCTGTTCATATTCAAAGATAATAGCAATTTATTACTTTCCTGTCTCACTGTAAAGCCCTGCAGGAAAACAGTGCATAACATAAATAATACTATCATTATTGATCCTCTCAGCTTCCATCAGCCAGTCCCTCTCCCCATTTCATCTTTGCTAACAGTTGCCTGCCTAATTACTGCTTTGACTCCACTCTTTGCAGGCTTCCGGACCCATCCACACTGGTGGGAGTGCAGGCAATCTGCCATGCTATTTTTGAGCCTGGCTGCCAAGCAAAGTGTCCATTTCATAGGGCAAGTTTTACATAAATGTATCATCTGCCTTAATATATCATCACAATTTCAAAATAAAAGGAAGATACAGAACTGTTGATTTTATGTTAGTTAGTTCCATAGGATTTTTCACAAGTGGATATCCTCCACACTGCCTTTGAATATCTCATTTTATGAGCAACTATAAATGCATATATTTTATGGGAAGCACAGACACACATACTAGAACTCAAAAATAATTTACATCCCTACAGCTACCAACTTACACTTAAAATATAATTTTTCACTGAAAGTCTTACATCAGCCAGATTTCCTCAGACAGGTTTTAGGGGCCTACCTTCTTTCTCCAGAACAATGACTGGCAGTTGAGAGACAAGAGTGCCACCCAGCAGCAAACCCAAGCACCCACGGCTGGTGAGCACACTCTCAACGCTCCAGATACGCACACAACTGAATGCCTGCTCTTCCCATGTGCCACACAGCAGCAGGAAGCCATTCGTGCAGCCCCAAGCAGTGGACACCAGCTTAGGAAAGAGCATTCATCAGCTTTTATGAGTTTTTTTTTCAACATGACATGACCTACCTTGCCCTCTCTTAAATGAAGAATTACAGACAATCCACCCAAGAGTATCAGTTCTCCAATTCAACCCACTGACCAGTGGCTGCTTCAACTTCTTTCACAAGTAACTAGAGTAACTAGTCTATCCTTTTACTTTTAAGAGCTGATCTGTAGATGATCTTTTTCTGCTCTGCTCTTTTCCTGCCAAATGCCTCTCTTCCCTCAGGAGTATCTTGCCCACAGAAAGGCCTGAGTTGGTATTACACAGAACTGAAAGAGCAGAAATCTCTGAGAAGTGGGAGGAATGAATAACCTGGGAAAAGACAAGCAAGGAACTTCAGCAAATTAACCACCCATGAAAGAGAAGCTTTCTTCAGAGGCTGTAGATCTGCTTATCAGCCCTCTTCCATCACCACTACTGTCAGGAGTCCCCAGATGTCTCCTCTATCATGCCAAGTGTCGAGCCTGAGATCTATGGCTGCACTCTGAGGACCTGAGCAAACTGGGGAAAGGTGTTCACTGCTTTGTTGATGTTCTTCTCCCATATTACAAGCAGTACCTACAAACTAAAATTAAAAGCCTGAACCTGAAGGTCCATCAGGCTACCCTTTCAGCACAATCACTGCATCAGACAGGCTCGTTATCTGCCTCCCAGCAGCAACCACCTCTCCAACCTCTCACAGTTAGAAAAGCATCCAGAGACTTGTGATCAGAGCAGCCTCTCAGAAGGCTGCTTCTTCACCATAAACAGCCCAAGGACAAATGCTATGCTCCAACAACTGGTTCCCATGCCAAAGGGGCTGGGCTCTTCAAGGAAGTCTGAACACAAAAGAGTATTTGAAACAACAACTGTCACATGTCAGATGGTCCCTAAGTGAAGAACACCCAAACAGACAACAACACACAGTCCATGCACACACATACAGGACAATCCATCCAATCTGGGAGCTGAATCGGCCTCTTTCTCTCAACCCTAACTTAACAAAACTGTGATATGCTCTGAGAGTTACAGCAACTGCTTTGCTCACTCCTTCCTCCCAATAAGTGGACTATCAATAGGGCACAGAAGGCAGTCCATACAGCCCTTCCCATTTAGTGGCAAAAATTAATCATTTCAACATGAACTGTGACCTCAAAACACTACTCATTTACTGTCAAGGCAGAAAGTATATAATAAAAATTCTTCCCCTGGTCCTGGCCTGCTTCTGCTCTTTCATGCTGATCCTATGACAAGTATATAAGGGGAAAAAAAAAAAACAAAACAAACTCTTTTCACCAATTCCATTTCTGGCTCTCTGATTTCAAAGACATTCACTACAAAGAAATGGGGAAACATTCCACTGAAACTCACTTGTGCCAGAACTGTGATGAAATTCCTGTTTAAGTGAACAGCTTCATAGAGGGCCAGAAGGATTGCTTCATTTGTTCTGTGGGAAGAATGCAGACAAAGACACAGTTAGTGATCAGAATACCAGGAGCCAAGTTTTTTAGAAGCATGGCCTATCTGAAAAAACAAGAATTTTTTTTTCAACTATGGAAAACTCTGCCTCTACAGTTCAGTTGTTCTTCCAATTATTAGTAGCACTAATAATAGTACTAGTAGTAGCAACCCATAAAAGTAGATATTTTTAGAGCACAACTACAATCTTTGTTGCCTTCCCACTGAAGATGTCCCTAGTTGCTCAGTGTTTTCCATTTGAAGTCCTCTCCTTTAAGAGCATAGGGTTCTAAAGACATTAAAATCCCTCATATTTATCACTTGCCCCCTTAATTTAGAAAACTTTGGGGAGGGCCAGAGTGCACAAACTTTTGTTTCTCATGTGCCACCTCTGAGACACCTATTACATGTCACAAATACCTCATAAAAACCAATGGAGTTTTTTTTATAGACTTCATTACAAGCAATTCAGCCATGTCTCCTGCTGTACCCTTCTCACAGAAGGACAAATCCACAGTTTGCAGGGTGTGGTACCATTTTAGTGACAGGAGAACCTGCTCCTCTAGTTTGCTTTGTGACATTAAATAGCTCTGTGAGAGGACAGATAGCAGCAACCACTCCACTGTGTAAATAAAATAACATCTGTGCACTTACTGGACAGAGATCTTCTCATCAGCATCTGCTATGAACATGCTGCCCACCTATGGAAAGAGAGAGCATTGCACAGCAGGAATTTGGGAAAGCTATTAGACAACAACAGACAACACGTGGATGAAAATACATTTTATTTTGCTGTACTGTTACTGACTAATGCCTCACCTGTCGAATCACAAAAAGGACAAAAAAAAATAAGACTGGATCTTGAATCCCAGCCTGGATTAGTTTGCCATTTTTAAGTGGACAACAGAGATTATTTCCTCCCTGCTTGCCCCAGGGTGGATGCAGTTTTACCCAAGTCACTCCTGACAAAAAGCTGTCTACACTGAACTACCCTCACCTACAGGAAATTTTTCTGTCAGTTAAATCTCACAGTACTATGAAATCTCTGACTAAAGCAAAGTTAAACTGAACAAGAGGACCAGTGGATACTCTTTACAAGGAAGAAATTCACAACTCTTTTGAAGGGTACCTCTTCAAAAATGCAGTCAGTGCCCACTGCAGAACCCAAGCTCTACTCCATGGCTAAAGTGCATCCATGCTTGAAAACAAAACAGTAAAGAAACAGAACCTCAAAGACTAGTGACATTCCAGACTATGTGCCACTATGTTTTAGGCCACATCACCAGAGTAATAAGTAGTTTTTAAAAATGCATAGCTGTTTAAAAGGATTAAGAAGTTAAAAACATGATTAAAAGTTTAAAATAAGGTGATTTTTAAAATAAAGTCACCTAGAGTGAAAAAGATGCAAGAAAATAAATTTCAGCTATCAACACAAGAGTAGAGATCAGAGAGTCCTTCGAAAGAGCTTTCCCAGCCAAACAACACATTCCTCAGAATACAACCCCTTCAGTTGTATTTAGTTTTGATTTGTTCAATCCATCTCTATCTCCATAACTCACATTCCAAAGTCAAACTTTTTAGAAACACTCTCCTGCTGAACTTGCATGAATGCACCTTTGTAAGAATGGAAAAACATTGTTTCCTTGCTTACCATGTTAGTTAGGGCTGAGAAGAAACCAGTCTGATGCTCCTCTTCTTTATCTTTGTATTGCCTGAACAAAAAGGAATAAGGATGAAGTTTCAGGATTAGAAATGGAACCAGGGCTACTCCCCCTAAATCTCTATGTATTAGTCCTGTTGGACAAGAATACAGGATGAAGGAAAGTTGAACATTCAACAGCCTTTTTCAAGAACTCACAAAATAAGAGACAAAGTGTATTAAAATATTTGTAAATTGTGTAGAGTTGAAGTGAGGCTGCTGAAAGATGTGAAACTTGAACAATGCTTGTGCTGTTACAGAGAACACAAGCAGTTTGGGCTAACTCTGAAAGAAAGGGATCAAGTGACTTCAGAAATTTTGTCCTGCACTGGACAAACAGTAATAAGCCACACGGGCACACAGGGTCAGTAACCACAGAACAGTTTCACTTCATCCACTACAGAAAAAATCAGAGTTGGTCACTCTACTGAGTACAGAAATGGCCAGCATGGTCCACATGGACCTTTATGGTTCATGTCCTGATCCCATTTTCCTGGAGCAAGAGAAGAGGCTGGAACTAGAGCAAGTGAAGTCAACAAACAGGTTGCATACCTCAGATTTACACTACACTGCTTCATCTGGCTCTCAAAGGGACTAGCAAAGCTCACACAGCCATTTATTTTGTCTGTCACACAGGAATCTGATCCCACACATGTAACATGCCAAGAAACCAACTCTAAATTCCTGGGAAAAGGGGAAGGAATGAACTAAGCAAAACAGGCCATGATCTGAGACAATTTTTGTCAGAATGAAGGAAATTGGGTGGGTGAAGTTTTTTTCTGCTTTACTGTAATCATTTACTCTGTTAAATACATCTACATGATTTGCTGATTTTGCAAGTCAGCTGCATAACTATCACAGCAGGCTTTCAAAGGAATTAAAACATTTTTCTGGATATTTTGAGAATCCTCCTGCACAAAAAATTCTTGAGTTTCCTAGGTGAAATTGCTGTAAGTTTCCAAATTTTTCTAAAGCACTTTCCTCTTAGAACAGCTTGTTTTATGCTGCTACTTATGAAGTAGAGGCTAAGAATATGCTACCCTTTCTGCTGACTTTCTAGCTCTTTTCTTCAGCAGGAATTACTGCTTTCCACCATTTGGAAGAGTTTACATCTCCTAATCATCTCTGATCTGGCATGTGGACAGCCCTGGATACATTTGTTTGTTTGTTAAAGATAGTTTTTTGGCTAAATCAATTTTTCATCAGAGAAGCTGTCAGCAAATTATTATCTTTTCACTTGTGATTAAGATTTTACACAAAATTCATACAGAGGTAAAACCTATGACAGTAGAAACAGACAATGGATATCTTCCCCTACAGCAAGATCTCTCCTGAAGCACATCAGCCCAGCTGGTACAGATGCACTGAGAATTGCAATGACTGCATCAACTGAAGCAAAGTACTTCAAAAAATAAGATTATTCCCTGCCTCTCCAGGTGCATCAAGGCTGTCAGGTGATAAACAAGTGCTTTAAGACAAAAAGAAAATAAAGTTTGTGAAAATGTACAGTAACTATCATGCATTGAAAAACAAGACACAATTTGGTTTTACCTGTTATATTCCGATAAAGCCTGGGCAATTACAAGTCCCATTCCCTGAAAAAAAAGCATTTAAAAAAAACTACACATTAAAATCTCAAGGGAGAAAATCACACACTGAACATACATTGCAATGCTGCCCTCCCCAAGATAACCTAGCATGCTATTCAGAATTTCCCTTGAAGCTGTTTGAACTATTAAGATGTGCTATGATACAACAACATTATAACACAAAAATCCAGACAACCAAATTGAAAGTTATTTACTTATTACTAAGTTATACAGAAAGCATCTCTTCTTCTTAGACCTCCAGACAGAGCTCTCACTCAAGAAGTCTCAGTAAAGCATCAAGAAATTTAGAAAGAAAGTGGTATCAGAGGAAGGACATCCAAAAATTCAAAACAAAGAGTCATAGACATGAATAACCTTGGACTTCTTGCAAACAGCCTCCACTATTACAGAACTACTAACAGTTCTCACCCTTATGGAGCTTGCTTTCTACTGCTGCCTAAAGAGCAGCTTCCAAGTCCAGAACTCACATAACTCAGTCTGCTGTCAATTTTAATCCAGGCCTGGATATAAAACTCATAGCTGCAACCCAAAATATACTGCAGGACTCTTGACTCAGTTACAAGCTTCCACTGATTTACAAGAAATTACTTGTGGAATGATAAAATCAAGTGACACAGCACCAGAAATGAGATTCCCTTTGGCATAAATCATCCTGTGCCTCTTTGGCACATGACAGCAAACAGTGCACAGATAGCTCATGAATGCATAATAGATCAACTTTAGCATGTTCCTTGCTATCTGTTTTTTAATCACCATGTAACTGGTGATCAAACTGTCCAAATCATGAGCTGCCTAACCTATTGCAAGAGCACAGGGCTGAACACCCACTGCACTGCTGCTCCTTAGAGCAGCACTGTTCTGAGACCTGATTTTTACCATACACCATGCTGGCATCCATTACCCTACAGCTCATGTGAAAGAACATCTGCAGCAGCACAGAGGAATCAAGCCAAGTACTCACATTGAGTGTGGCCTCATCATCCACAATGGACAGCTTCACAATGTAGGGATTCACTGACTGCTCAAGGTGGGGCAAAAAAGAAAGAAAAATGGTTTTAAGTTCAGCTTTCAGGGAAAAAGAAACACTATTATGTTTCCAAGTTTACACAACCACCTGGGCAGAATCTCTGTCCTGTCCCATAAAACAGAATACACATAAATAAGCAGAGTCACAGCACATGCTAAGACCACTAGGCCAGGGACATGTTCCCCTTATTGGCTCAGCCAGGCAGTCTCCTGATTTTATTGAGAAGAGAAGGGAGTTTCTGTCCCTGCACCAGCTCCTCTGTCAGTCTGGAAAGTGGAGCAGCCATCCTGCAAGCCTGTTATCTGTGACACACACACAGTTTTGCAGCAGGAATAGCAGTGAGGCTGGATGCAGCATTAGTGCTCTGCTGTCTCCCCTCTGCAGCACCCTGCAAAGATTGCTTAAAGAGCACCCAGGAGGGCAGGACAACATTCTGGACTCATCTGCTGCTGGGTTAGAGAGCAACACTTTGTTTGCAACCCCAAGGAGCTGGAAGTCTCTAGAGAATATAAATGCCTTGAATTTAGCTGAAGAAAAAACACAGGTTTCATCTATAAAGGCAAATGCTACTAATTTGGGAAGCATTTCAGATTAGCAATGCACATTTTTCATGGGTTTTGTATGTCAGTGTAAAACTAAAAAAAGTTGATTTTGAATCAAGACACAAAAGAAAAGTCTCATCTGCAGGCAGGTCATTTAGCAGGGAATTGGAGCTTGAATAATTACTTTTTTGTTAAATAATTTTTTTAAAAAAAATCATTTCAGTTATGCAAGATCTTTGGGAAAAAAAAGGAAAAACACATGAACTTTCTGATTCTCCAAAGCTGTGTCTTTCAGCATCTGTAGCTGTCTATACCAAGGAGAGGCAAGTGCACAAAACTGGACATGAAGAGTTGCTGGATACACTATATGCTGCCAGACAAGCACACAAAGGGAAAACCCCACATTTTAACTATTTTATTTCAGCTCTAACAAAAGCATGCAATTCTAGCAGGTTGAACATGATGCAAACAAACTTCTGCCTAGATGTTATTAATGAATATGTATTCAAAAGTCACTACTTGATTTTATGTTTTAACTTGCTATCCTATCAGCCATCCCTTAAAACACTGGGAAAGTCATCAAATAATTTTTTTTTTCTCACAGCATTTTCCTTCTCACAATATCAATGCAAAAGTATTTTCTCTGAAATCAGGACTAGTATTAAAAAAAAAAAGAAAATATAGCTGATGGCTTGGGTAATTATATAGTTGGAACAACTTCTGAAAACTATTAGGATTTCAATCAAGGGTATCCCTTTAAAGGTCCCAAGTAAAGAGATGTAAATCCCTAGAACAGAAGTCAATAAGCAAGCCAAGATGTCATCAACATGGATAATGACAACATGGAGAGATACTCTCCAAGGAATTTCAGAGATTACAAAATTCACATCCCCAAAATGGAAAAGAACACCCAATGTAAAACACACTGATATTTATGCTAAAAACAGACACAAAATCATAATCAGCTAATGAATTTTGAGCCTGATTAGATTTTCTTAAACAACTGGAAACACAACTTAACCAATGGAGTTCAGACCAAAAGAGAACCTCTTAGCTGCACCACAGTTAACTCAAAAGTGAACTCCTAAGCACCTGAGGCATGAAGGTGTGCTACAATTGACTGACAACCACCATACTGATCCTAAGGACCAAAGAACAGCAAATGAAAGCAGCTACTCAAGGACAAAGATGATGGCTGCATTACTGGAGGCTTGGCCTGTAGCACTGCTACCAAGGGCAGTGCTGGGCAGCTGTCACATAAAACCCTTCTGGGAGTCACTTTCAGCCTTGCCAGAGGAGCTGCTTGGGCTGAAGTTCCCCTTGCTACACATCTGCTTCAGCTGGATTGTATGGATTGCACTTTCCAAACATCAGCACAACTTCCTTCAGAATGCCCAGTTCCAAGATGTCTCAGAGTGTGCTCCAAAGCACTTGACCCCAGCTCAATACTCCCCAGAAGCCAAGGGCAAGCCTCCTGCACTCACAGCATTCTACCTGACTAAGGACATCAACTGCAGTCCCAGGGATCCCTGCCCCAGGGATGGCACTGCACAGCTCCCCAGCATTTGTCTGAATGTTGCAATGAGACCTCTGGTCTTCCCAGTCCACCCTCATAAGTAACCCCACTTACAGATAATTCCCAACAGTTTTCCCTCATAGCCATATACTGAAATCAGGCTCCATGCTCCTGTTCCATGCTACCACAGCACAGAATGCTGACGAGAATCTGCAATTCATTATTCTGACATCATTGACAGGAATGAGAAATTGACAGGCATTACTTTGACACCAAGTGTAGTTCCTGTCCTTGCATATTCTCTAGGTCTATTCATAATTTAGAACAAGATCTATTATAAAACCAGGTAGGTTTTGAAGCCTGCTCCCTCCTAGTAATTCTGTTGAAGAGCAGGTTATTCCAGAACTTTCCTATTTGCTGCCTAATGAAGTATATTAAGATATTCCTATTTATGAAGAAAAAAACCCCTGATCATGAAAGCATTATGCCTCATACAAAGAAAAGCCAAAATTAGGTGTTGTTCTGACATCTGAGATGGTTTTTTTTCAAGCTGATGAATAACAGAAAAAAATGGGAATATACCATAAACATAAAAAGGATGATGAATAAAGTTCCTCAAAGAGGAATCCACCAAAGAGAGAGAGAGAGAGACTTCTCTTGGAACTACTACCTGTGATGTTTCAGTTCATTCTTTGGCCACAGCTTCACCATCTCTTCTGGGAATCTGTGCTCTTTCACTCAGCTAGTCAGGTCCTGAATCACAAATTCAGTCTGAAGCCCAGGATGACTGACAGCTCATTTTACTTTGGAGATTATGTATAACCACACACACACACACAGAGGCAGACGTGTGGTTTGGCACAACAGCAACTCTTCCAAAAGGACCTTCCTCAGAATATTTCCACAAAGACAATGCAAATTCCCTAGGTAGTTTCTTTCATGCTGGCACAGAGGAGCTGTAGGAGTATCACACACATTTGATTGTACACATACGTCAGAGACAGACACAGGGACATAACAGGGCTGCCTTGCAAAGCTTCTCCTGCTCCACTCTGATGCCCTGATGCTACAGTGTGCTCTGCTAAAAACTGCACTGTGTGCTGCCTTCATAATCCAGAGGCCACTCTAAATCAATAAAGCAGAGAGAAGTGATGTTTCTACACCTACCTCATACTTTCTGTAGTTGACCAGCAAGGCCAGAAGGACAACAGCATCATACCCATGCTCCCTGCGACTGAGAGGGCTGGACAGGATCTGGAACAAACAACCACACTGTTCTGTCAGGCCTCCTGCAGGAAGCTTGAAGTGACTCAGAGCACAGCCATGAAATGTATGTGCAAGAGCAAATTATGTCCTATCTGAAAGAAGATATTTGGGTGAAGGGAGTGTCAGTGCCTCAAGGAAGTTCTGCACACAGAGAAGCTCATTTATCACAGACAGGATGCACACAGGCTTTCAGGGCATAAAGAGCACATATATTTCACAACAGCATTGTATAGTATCTCATCATAAACTGTGAAAGTGTTCTGCGTTTCTCCAAGGCTCAGTTCCACTGAAAAAAGTGTAATTTATCCAAGAGCAGAAAAAAATATATCCACACTACCTTTTGAAAAACAGTTTCTCCAGTAAAGAAATTCTGTGTGAAATTAGCCCAGAAATCTGTTCAGATTCTAACTGTGCAGAAATGTCTCAAGTGAAAATACTTTAAATAGTCAGTAGTGACTAAAAACAGCAGACTAAAGGGGAGAGAACATTACAAAATATATGTATGACTGAGCTATGAATGGATGCAGCAACAGTACCAGTGAACTACATTGCACTGAAAATGCTGAAAGGCAAACACATTCTGAAAGTTCTCACTATGGAAGAGCCTCCACAGTAGAAGGAAGAACCCTTACCTGTAAAATGGCTTCAAATATGCTGTTAATCATCACATACTCCAGGATGGTGTTCTGGCTAATGTTATCTGTCACCTGAGTACAAACACAAGTTTTAAAAGCTCATCCAAAATCTCCACCAATGCTGTAGCTGCCTCTGGCACACATTGGGAACCGGAGAGTTCTGCTTCCAGATGGACACATTTATCCAGAATCTCACACTTAGCAAGTCAAGGTGTGACTAGCAATAGAGCTAGACATGAAGTAAAAGAAATCTGTCCTGCCTGCCAGCCCTTTCTCTGCCAAGAAGCACCACCCACGGACTAAGAGCTCCCCCACTCCTCCACACGTCGGTATTTTACACAGCTGCATGAATGACAACAGCCATCAGCTGCTGCAGGCTCCACACAGGAGGCAGAGAATGAAAAACAGGGCACGTATGCTGCACTGAGAAGCTTCCCATCGTGAAGAGGGCAATGAAGAGCTCCACCACTCTCACTTATCTCTTATCACAGTCAAAATAGTTCACAGCTGACCATCTCCAAAAGCTGATGAGTGGCAATTTATTACAACGTCCTCATTCTTCACATCCTCACCACTCTGGTTTTCCACACCTTCTGTCTTACCTCAACCCTTCTCCCTTCCTTTCCATTCATCTGAAACTTCTTAAGTATTTTTTCCTTTAAAAAACCCACACCTGTGAATCCAACTGATACTTCCTCCTGCCTCTCCCTTTTAGCCCTAGCTGGCACCTATCTAACAGGATGAAAAGTGTCTGCTAGTCTGCACTGGCATCATGGTTGGAGCCATCATGCACATTCTGGACTGACACTGGCTCTCATTCACCATTTCTTTCTCCTTCTTAAGCTTCACACTGCAGCATTCTGCTCAAGTTTTGAAACAGCTCCATCCCTCAGATGTGGCCCATATAAGCCCTTAAGTTATTATACAGCTGTTAATTACTTACTGTCACCAAGCAGAGAAGTAGCTTCAGACACAAGCTTTTGAGGCTTTCAGAACCTTCTGCACAGAGGAGGGAGTCCAAACTCTCCATCAGATTCTAAAGAACAACAGTCACATTATTTAAAAGTAGTATTTTAAATTATTTGAAATGTTTTTTATATAAAACCTTCTGGAAGATTCAAGCAGCAGAGCACCAATTTAAAGCCATGTTATTCCAGAATCAATAACTGAGCCATTACTACTGCTACCCAGGCCATATTCATACTATTGCTTCTCAACACTATTTGTGTTAACTACAACTTAATGACTACTGGTAGAACATCATTATCCTTTTCCATGAGTTTTCTCCAGATGCAGCAGCACAGCTCCAATTCACAATACATACATAAGTTATGATTAAAAATCTGATAGGCAAACTACACTTAATGTTTTCCCCAAATATACTACAGTTTGTATAGAGAAGAAAAATTGCTACTCTTGTAGAGAGATGAAAGATACAACAAGAATTCAGCTTTATCACTGGTTACTTTGTCATTTCCTAAACTCAACATCTTTACAGTGAAGAGCATCAAGTAGGTTTAAAACAGTACGTGCGCTGATGGAGTGTGAGAACAGAGGGTATGACTCTCAGATAAAGAAAAAGATGTGAGGTTCAATATTAGGTTCAATAACCTGTGACAGCCTTTCCTGGCTTTAACAGCAACTACACAGTGTGGAACTAAAGAAAAAGAACATGCTTTGTTATATTACTAACCAATCCAGGGACCCCAAATGTCTGTGCTACTGACAGATTCAGCTATTTTTAGTAAGTGGCTCAAGTATTTCCCCCAAAAGCTGCTGCCTGGTAGACACACCCATGTACACTCACTGCCCTTGCAACAACACAGCTGCTGTGCAAAACTACTTCTCTGCACTGCCAGGGCCTCACCTTCATACACAGCTCTGCCTTGTCAAAACCCACAAGCATGTTGATGATGTCAAACCCAGAAGTGGATTTGTTCTTCTGATGGACACCCCGGATCAATGCACACAAAGTCTGCAAAGGGAAAAAACAGAAGGTGAGATGTAAGGCAACACCTCCAACTCAACAGCAAAACCCACTGCATGATCCTCTCCTAGCACTGGCAGATACTGAAATTAATACCACCAGCCTGGAGGCCATACATTTTGTCTAACCTCTCCTCCAGCTCTGGCATTTCTAAAAACATATCTTGGATGCTGAAAATTCGTAAAAATTGGAGAAGAATAGATTTGTCCGTATTTTTTTTTTGTTTGAGCACAAATTTCTGTTTGGTTACCACATTGCTATACCAAGTTGGACCAATAAACTGTGTCTTTGTCAACAAGAGGAACCAATCTTCCCACAAAAAACAAAAAAGGTTCCAAGTCTATTAGGCAGCTTAATTACTGCTTCATTCCAAGTTCTTGAAGATACACAGGTATCAGCACACTATCAGCAGACTCTCTGGAAAATTTATAGGCAGCAAATTACTCATTTGTCCGAAGAGACAAAGATGTCTGGGGTGACTTTTGTCATCAAGCACATCTCAGGCCCATGAAGAGGGGAATGATCAGGAATACAACCACTGCAGTTTCAGATTCCAGCTTAAATTCACCAGTGAGAGGTAATTAGTTTCACATGTAAAGCTGGAGACAAAACAGACCTGATGGAATTAGCAGACCTCTAGAACCACACAAAAGCAAAAAGGTAAGGTAGACATTCTTTTCTTGGTTACTGTCAGAAACAGATACTGGGCTAAACAAACCTTTGGTCACCATGCTGATTCTCAAAAAAAAGGATTGCTTAAGTAAGTTTTGGCTTCAGGATCACTTTCCACATTAACATAGTCTGGTTAAGGGAACACTCTCCCAGTTTGAGCTCAGGATGTGTTACCTGGTTCCTATTTACATGCACACAGCAGGATTCTTGTGACCTGCCCTACATTATTCCAAGAGTATGGACATAAGTTTAAGAATTTGGGGTTGGTCTAAGCTGTCTATGTAGCTATAACTGTTATTTTAGTAGCACCCTTTCAAAGTAATTCTAAAAATAACAATAAAACAATGCAAGATTGTACAGAGATGTAATATTCTGTTTTAAACCATTTTTTCCCAGATCACTGCTGGTCCAAAGTCTCCTACAGATGACTTCTTCAGACCTGAATTTCCTATCCTGCACTCCTAAAACTGAAATGCATTCTGCATACTCCTAAAACAAATACATTCACCAAACTGTGAGAATCAGCTTGTGAACTATTAACATCAAATATCAAAACTGAGGAGGGGAGTCTCCCACACAAGATATGGAGCAGCAGAGCTTTGGTAAGGAACAACCTGCACAAAAATGGCTATGAGTTCTGAGTGATAATTCTTCACAGCTTCCAATTAGGAAGTGTCCAGCTGAGGCAATTTCCTGCGTAAATTTCACACTAACTTCTCCAGAGCTTTATTTCTTTTTTGACCCAAATGGAAATTGAAAAGGCAGATGAAATAAGGTAGAAGAGGTGAAAGTAAAACACAACTACAGAGCCTAAGTACTTTTGAGACCCCAAACCAACAGCCTGCAATGTGAACAAGCTCCTTTGATTCTTCACTGCCATCCACTTCATCCTCCATCACCAGATCCTCATGAATTCTGAAAGCATCTATTGCTGTGCCAAGAACAGAGACTAGGAATGTTTGGAACCTCCACAGACAACAAGTAACAGCTGCCATGTAGACATCACTTCCCAGTAACAAGAAACAAGCACAAGGTGTTTGATACCAGCATCTGAAGTAGAAAGACAGTGTTCCCTGTCCCCCAGCGTGGTACCTGTAATGCATTCACCACTCTGATTGGGTGCTCCTCACCCAGGGCCTGGATGCAGTGCTGAAACAAGCAGTTGATGTTGTCTTTTATCTTCATTAATTCTTCCCCATCCAGAGCCTCCAGCTTGCCTTCTAGATACTCCAGGTTGACCTGTCAGGTTAAGAAGCAGTTCAGGCACATTATACCATCACCAACACCTTAGAAACAGAAGTCCTTGCACTGACTGACTGCCACTTTGTAGGCAGAACAGCAACAGGATGTTCAAGGCCTGTTACCTTCATGAGAAATAGCTCCTCCCAAAACCTAGGGTTGCATTTACTGGGGTCCTCTGTCTGTAAGGAAAAGGAACAAGCATGAGGGCAAAGAAATCATTCAGGCAGAACTTAAAGAAAGTCTTTATCATAGGTAGCTCAGAGTCAGCATCATCTGCCAGATGACCAAGAGATCTCAAAGTGCAGAATTCTGGTTACAGAGATTCCCAGAAAAAAAGAAGGACCAAGAGAAGCAGCTCTCAATTGGGATGCCTCTGATTATTTTCTGAATTGTTATTTGAAAAATGCTGGGAAAGCCATGACTTCCCATAGATGGTAGGTTCTGGTAGGCAACAGGACACAGAGACATTTTGGAAGAGAGCAGAATACAGAGTTCTGCATGACAGCAGGAGAGCCTGTAGCATGTGCCTACACTGTGCAGGCCTTACCTTAAGGAAAGAAATCCACTGGAAAAAAACCCTCAGGACAAACTAAACCAAGAAAATGTAACACAACCCTTTAGAAAAAAGAGATGCTCAGCTGCTTACTGTGAAAATTTCATCATACATCAACACCACTTTCTCTTTCAAAGGCTTCTTGGAGGCTGAAGATTTCCGGAGCAGCCCACCTTTCTTCTCTGTTTGGGCCATGCTGTATACCCTGAAGGGAAGAACAGACAAAAAAGCTCAGAAAACTTGAACTTTTCTTCAAGGCATATCTGGCCTGCCTCAACCATCAAAGATTTTTTTTTTCACTGCACTGAAATACTAACAGTCTCTCACAAGCTCTAAGTAGGAGCATTTATAACTATACCAGATAAGAAATCAGATCAAAGGACCTATCTAGCTCTACATCCCATTTCAAAGACATGCAGAAGTCCACACACAGGCAGAATCAGAATAAGCTCCTTATGGATAAATTTTAATTCTTCTCTATTAGAAACTGATTCATTATCCAGACCAATGCAGTTTACATTTAGAAAAGTATGTATTTTTTAATCTCACTGGAGGAATTGTGATACTTGATAACAAATAGGTACCCAGTCTTTTTTTATGCTGGTCAAGCCTCAAAAGCATCTGGTGACATGAAGCTCCTGAAACTATTTGAAAGTCTCCTCTTTTCTGATTAATTTGCTGCCTATAAAGCACTTCAAATTCTGCTTTTTGTACTCTGAAGTGGCATCCAACATAAGGAAAGTCTCCCTCTGCACCTTTAGCATCCTTATCTGGGCCAGCTGCTCTGCAAATTAAGCTAGACAGGAAGCCCAACCCCAAAAGCATCCCATGTTCACGGTTCAGTTTTGAGAGGAGGATGCAAGACAGAGGACAAGCTTTACAGGGATTTTTTTAAACTAAATTAATTTAATTATCCATTTGACAGCAAAAGTTTTTCTAAAACCACAAAGTTTTACTATCATTAATTGGTGTCTTACTGATTATACTATTAAAAAAAAAAGGAGTATCCTTATTACAGAATAAGCCATTACACAAAGTAATGTGGTCCTAAGCCTTCTGTGAGAGACAACCCACTCGAGGGGCTGAGTCAGAACACACAACTTGCCACATATTCTCAACCTCATGTGTGATGCTACCAAGCGCAGCACTACTCTGACCTTGCAAATACACATTTATCTGCAGTCACAGATTTTCCTGGCAAGCATCACAGCTTTAGCACTGTTCTAACCTCCTCCATCACTGCAGCATGTCACAAGTACTCAGCAGAAAGAGAATGCCATCCCTCCTCATGCCCCTGAGCTCCCAGACTTTCTCCCATACCTCCAAGGTAATTACACACATGGCAACAGCATCCCACACACAGAGGCTTGACTGAAGTCACGCTCCAGGAAAGCACGGGCAGGCTCCTGTGGTAGTTGCACTCAGCCATGACGAGCCGTGGACAGAGAGGTAAGTTCACTGCTCCAGTCAGGGCCCCAGAGCTCTCTGAGCTGGCAGCTGTGGAGGCAGCTTTGGATGTAGCCTCAATCTCAGACTGCCTGAACCCCCTGCCACAGGATTAGATCTGTCTTTCCCTCAAAGACCAAGTTCTACCAACTACTGAATACCAGTTCCATTTCTCCCTTACATTCTTTCCACTGCAGACAATTTTTAGCTGACTTACAACTCTGTTCTCAACTAGGACTCTCAGGCTTCCAGACACAGTTATTCAAACATCCATCCCTTTAGCCACAAATCTTGGTTCTAAGGGGCAGAAAAACATTCTCAGGCCTGGAAAAAGAATTCTGCTGCAAAAGACCCTGCCCCAGGTGCAAAGGGAAGGAGCTTTGCCGGGATGGGAAAGGACAGAGAGCAGCAGATCTCACACCTGAAAAGCTAACATTTACATAAGGAGAGAGGTGTTGTCTTCCCACTGGAAAGGAACCAGCTGGCTGGTTATGGGCTGGGGTGAGAATGGAAAGAGCTCTAAGACACCCTGACAGAAGAAAGCTTAGCAACAATTACACCATAACCTTCTGTAAAAACCAAAATTATTCCCATAGCCTAGTAAGTCTATGTATCAAAGTAAGATAGAAGAAGGTTTCCAACTAACAATTAAAAAATAAAACATTATTCAATCATCTTGATAGCTTCTCTTTTAAAGACTTTGCATTATTTTTAAACTGTCGAGGGAAATAAGACATTATTCTAATTAGAAGCATAACTGGAAACACTGAGAAATCTATTAAAAACCAAATCAAGAGCGATGTCACTTTTAGCCTAGGAATACAAATCTTGGATAAGATTGCACAAAACAATTTTCCTACTAGAACTGTAAGTTTCTGAACCTAAAACAGCTGTCAGCCCCAGCACACAAACACATCCATCAGTGTGCTTCTAATTGAATTAGAGCTAACGAATCCCAGTGTCAAAACTAATAAACTAACTCTCAGTGCTTCTGGGTCAGCGTTCTCACATCAAATGTGTACGTGAATGGGAGGGGATCAATAAGCTCTGCTTAGTCCCTGGATTTCAGAGCTGTATTTTAACCCTTCTCCTACATTTCCAGAAAGACAGAAAAATTGAAATACATCAAGATACAAAGGGTGAGCACCAGAAGGATCACATGATCATGTGAAAATTCTAGTCTCTGTCAAAATGGGTCTTAGGATTCACATTCTCTCAATCAAAGCTGCACAGAGCACATACAAAGACAACTGCTAGAGGCTAGGATTAAATAATGTTCTTGTTTATAATTTGCTATTCTACAAATGAGCATATGGAGGAGCAAGGAGAGAAACATAAACCATGCCTCTCATGCCAACGCTTTATTAGGCCGTGTTTGTTTCGTGACCTATGATGATCAGGTCATATAAATGGTTTTTTCTTTTCACTTTATGCAATTACATTTTCTAGATGTCATAAAGACAAACAGAAAACTGCATCTTGCTAATGGAGACCTTCTACTCAGCTGCAGAAAACAACAGTTAAATGCACAAAACATTTATAAATAAGTTGCAGAGGTGTCAAATTATCGTGATGCCTTGACAGCTTATGAAAACAACAACACTGATGATAATTAACAATTTTCCTTTAAACACCACATTTAAAAGACATCAGTGCATTTTCCACATTTTACGTTCAAATGGATAATTTATTCTGTCAATAGGTCATTCCCATTAACACATGCTGCTAAGTGAATCCTGCTGTATTCAGTGACTGCACAGGAGAACTGCCCCTCAGGGCCACGAGAAGCACACGCATGGGGATTTTTAGAAAAACAAACACTTTGCTGTGCAGCAGAAAATCCAAGATGCTTCATCTGGAACTAAAAGAAAACTTGACAGAGCATGAGTCTTGGCAGCTCAAAGGCAGCAAGATAAAAGACACAAGTTCAGGCAGACTCTTGCTTTATCTCTCATCAACCCCAGGATCAGCTGATCCAGTCAGGAAGAGATGAGCACATCCAACCATGCACCTCCTTTCTGTTTCACTCCAAAACTCGTAACAGAGATTCCAACCAAACATATGACATTCCAATGAACACAGCTCTGTTAGCTTTTTGTTAGAGTAGCCACAGGGAAAATGAACCTGGTATTTTGAGTCTGAGATTTACTCAGACTTGTGCACACTGAGAACTGCTGCACTATGCTTCATATTGTCACTCAGCTCCTGCACAGACTTATTAGTATTCCATAGACTGCCTTTTAACAGCAAAAATACTGTCAAGAGAATAACACGAATGCACATCTACACCATAATGACATCAGGATACAAAACTTGTAACTTGTGTAATCTTGCATGCAGCCCATCAAGCACAGCACTTTGCATTCAATTGCTTTGGCTAACAAACCTGAAAGTTTCCAAGATTATAAATGCACATACACAACCCCCAAATACAACCAAACATGAGTAAGTGTATTTTTTCCAGTGTGGACCCCTTACAAAATATACTGCAACACTTCTCGGCTAGACAAAAAGAATTACAGATGATGCAACATTGTATTTTCACATAAGACTTACTTGGCAAACCATTTATTCACTACCTGGAAGAGGCTGTACAAATGAAGTGATTAGTTTGTTAATGTCAAAGCAGTGAACCTCAATCAATTTCATAAGGACTCTGAATAAGAACTTAGATACTTCTGCTTCTAGAATCCAAGGTCCCTTGACTTGCCAGAGCTACTGAGATTGGACTCACCTGTTCAAACATTTCAAAGGCAGTAATTGCCTCCTCTCTCCCTGAGTGTATGCACCTGGGACTCAGTGTGATCGTGCTTTGCTTTCAAGGTGCTCTGCAGGTACATCACTCAGAATTAAAGGAAAGTTGTTCAAAAACTGCCTCCATCATGCAAGAGGTGGGGAAAAACCCCTGTCTAAAAGTTAACTCACAGCTTCTAAAGCAATGTGCTACAAGCCAAGCACTCATACCTCAGTGAAGTACCAGGAAAAACTTGCACTTCATCCATGTGATGAATGTGCAGAGTGAATACTGGACCTGAACAACAGGCAGTTACAACACAGGTCCCAGAGCCCACCCATCGCTGGAAGCAACAGACAACCTGCACCCAGCACAAGAATTTATGAATCCCAAGGCACAGGGAGTGCATGGACCCAGTTCCAGCTCCTCTGTTAAAACCCCAGGACCACCCATCAGCAGCCCACTATTGAAAACAAACAGAGCAAGAACACATAGAGCTTTTTTCAAAGCTTTAGAAACCATCATGGCCAAATTTCTGCCATCAGCCTTTGTGCAGCTTATTCCCCACAAACTCTTGCATTGGCAGTTACAGATTGTGCAAGTACATCCACACTGCTTTTATATTCCATCCATTGTTTACAACTTCATTTGTATATTGGCCATTGGAATAAAAACTGCTCAAACTGTGCTTTCCTCTACAACTGTAAGGTGCTCAACCCACCAACAAGGGAAGCAGTAACACAGCATGCCAGCTTTGGAGCCATGCTGCAGAATTTCCAGGTGCCTTCAGGCAGTACACAATGAGAAACATATTCTGAAGGCGTGCTGATGACAAAAAAACCCATAGAGATCCTATTTTTTCTGCAGTACAAAGCAACAACCCCCAGCACAGCCACAGTGTATATATATACATATTTTACTAGAAATTCCTTCTATCCCACTCAGAGCAGTGTATGTGCTTCTACATAGTACAATCTAGTTTTATTATTTATGACCTATTTTTTACCTCTCAAAAAATTAGAAAATTACCTTCCTAATGCGAATACAGCCACATGCTACCTCTCCCATTGCACCTGCTTTAGCAATGACATAAAAGAGTAACATTTGAGCTACAATTTTAACACTTCATGCATAACTGCATTAATTTCTATATGTCCAGTTAAAATAACACCCAATCCATCAACTTCACACTACCAATTAGCTATGCTTTCTCCTGTCAAGTCCATCCAGACAAGCATTGCATGTTTCCACCAGCATCTGTTCACACCATTTTCATACAAGGTAATTTTTTTCATTTCACCACACTTTTTCTCTGTATTCCTGGCTACCATGACCAGCTCTCTCAGGTCAGAAAATTACTTTGGGTTTTCACTTTTCAAGCCCTTTAGAATCCATCCCACATAGTTTATCATGAAATATTCTGCACTGCCTTTACACTCCCACCTAAAAGCTCATGTCACCTGCAGACTTTTTCAAGTGCCTTCCTTCTGAAGAAAAACACTCTCCCTGTAACCTTCCCCTGCCCTTTTCCCATGGCTTCAGCTGGTGGTGTGGATCCAAGGCCCATGCTGAACACAGTGCAGCTGCATGACCTCAGCTCTGACTTCTGAGGTAGCTGCTATGTTCTAAGAAGCTGCATAGTAAAGTCATGCCAAGATAAGAAAAGTGGAGTTGCAGAGTGGGCAGCATTTTTGAGATACAGACCATCAGCAACACAAGTACTCAGGAGTTAAAATGCAAACATGAAAAGGTGTAAGTTCAAAAAAAAAAAAAAAATAGGGAGCCAGAATACAGCAACTCAACAACTCTGAGCAGCAGAGGCTGACCCTTCCCCTCCTAAGGGATGTCTGCATGGCTGCCTGGTGTGTTAGCTGGGGGAGGGAGCAGATGAATGCTTAGGCCAGCAGCCCATTAAAGCCTCACTGTTCCTTTTGTGCATGCTAGCCAATAACTGTTTAACTTTTTTACACTGTATGTACCCTGCCCACAGTATCTCTTTGCACAGAGCCAAAGTGCTATAAATGACACTGTGGATCAACCTATTATCACTGGAAAGCCAAACTGTTGTCCTTTCCTCCCCTTGAAATTCCTCTTGTACATTTTTGTCACATTTCCTACTAGAGCTCAAACAGCTGGTGAACTGCAGCCACCACGTATGGCAGTGACTCAAATCATCTCGTTGCTTTGCATATTCCACCCACCCGCTCCCCCTAACTGGCTCTCACCATACATTCGGGTTACAGTCTCTGCTGATGAACAAACTTTGCTACAGTGACATACGCAACAGGGTTTGACCGAGGCCGCAGCTTGCTCCTGCAGCAAGCTCCCACTGCTTTGCCCCTGCTGCTGTTCCCCTTTGCTTTGCCCGCACAAGTGTTGGGAGAAGGGCGAGGTAAACCACACAACTGGAATGATCAGCGAACGTTCGTTCTTTCCCCAGGAGTTATCTCGAACCCCAAGCACCGGCAGGCAGCCGGGGTCGGTGCGGCCCACGAGCACCGAAGGGCTGGGCTGCGGCAGGCCCCGAGGCCTCCTCGGGGCGGCACCCGGGCACGCACCGGGGCACCGCGCCGTTACCGGCGGGCCATGAGAAGCGCCTCCCGCTGCACGGGCTGCGTGCGGGCGCTCCCGCAGCTAACCGGGGTGGACAGCGAGCGGCCCTGGAACGGAGCGCCGGTACCCGGCGAGGCCCCTCGCGGCGGGGAGCGCACCCGCCCCGCGGAGCCCCCGGCGCGGCGGAGCCCCCGGTGCCGGAGGGGCAGCGGGCGGCGCCCGGCCCCGCGGGCGGGGTCCCGCGTCCCCCCCGCCGCTCCCGCACTCACCTGCGGGCAGCCGCTCCCCGCACACCGCGCAGGCGCCGCGCGTGCGCCCGCCGGTTCCCCGCGCGGCCGCGGCTCCCGCAGGCGGGGCGGGCGGGGAGGCTCCTCCCCGGGCCGGCCGGAGCTCGGCTCGCCCCGCGGGCACTGACACACGCACGTACACACGCACGCCGGTAAGAAATGGCCCCGCCGTCTGCGGGGACCCGCGGGTCGCCCTCGGGACGCGGCCCCGCAGCCCGCTCCGCACCGGCGGCGGAAGTAGGAGCGGGCCGGCCCGCGGCGGCGCGGAGCGGCTCCGCCCGGAAACCCGCGGCCCCGTGACTGCGCAGCGCTGAGCGGAGCTGCCGCTGGCCCGGCCCGGGCCCGGCCGTCAGTCGCCGCCGCGGCAGGTGGGTCCCGGCGGGAGGGGGACCCGGCGTGTGCCCGAGGCAGCCCGGAGTTCTCCCGGGCGGCGCTGGGTGTGCGGCGAGCTCCGGGCGCGGCCGGTCTCTGGGAGTCGCTGCCGCTGAACCGGCTCACCGCGGGGGGAAGATGCCCGTGGGGGCCTCCTAGAGAGCCGAGGGAGCCGGGTGCCGGGAGCAGGGTGTGGCGGGGCGCCGGGAGGGGCTGAGTGCTGGCTGTGGCTCCGTGCCCCAGCTCGCCCTGCTGCACGCTGTCGCTGACAGGATGAAGCTGCGGCAGGTCTCCGACTTGAGTGACTTCAGCCGAGGCCACTGGCTGCGGGAGTTGCTGTGCCGCGGAGAAGAGCCCAGCCACGTCCAGTCCAGCCCCGACGGGCAGCATGTCCTGCTTCTGCAGAAGAGCCGGCCGCCCGCCCTGCCGCGGGTGGTGGCCTTCCAGCGCCACAGCATCGCTGGAGCCGACCTGGAGAGGAGCTGGCAGCCGCCCCAGCCAGCCCCTGTGGGACTGCTCTTCCTGCAGAGCCCTGTGGTACCGGACTCGTGGGTGTTGGCCGTGGTGTGGGAACACGGCCGGACCGAGGTGTGGCACTTCGTGGTGGCCGTGGGCTGGCAGCTGCTGCAGACGCTGGAGCTGTGCCAGGGTGCCCGGGCACGAGTGGTGTCCGTGTGCAGCCAGGGAGCCAGCCTGGTGTGGTGTGAGGAGAGGCCGCCACTGGGCGCTCACTCGGACGTGAGCAAGTGTGCCTTCAGGTTCTGTGTCTGTGCCCGTGCTCTGGAGCTGGGGGAGCAGGGCGTGCGGCTGGGCACTGCGAGGATAGTCCTGCACAACAGCCCCGAGTACCAGGTCCTGGCCTCTCCCCAGCATGTCTTCCTAGTGCCTGCTGCTGCCGGCCTCGCCACCACTTCCAAATTCCTCCTCATCTGGCATCCAGAGAAAGCAGAGTTCACCATCACAGCCCCCTCTGCAGGCTTCATCCACAGCAAGGTGCTGCGCTCCAGCAGCGAGTCAGACTTCAAGAAGCTCCTGCTGGGTTCTGTGGGCCTTCTCTCAGGTTTTGCGCCTCTGGACATTCACACCTCCACTGTGTCCAACACTGGGGGTCTGCTGCTGGTGAGCACAAAGGGTTCTGTGAGTGTCGTGGAGCCAGATGGGACACAGAGGCATATCTTTGACCTGGAGGGCAGCCCCCTGGCCCACAGGAGTCCTGTCCAGCTGAAGACTTTTGGCAGCATCCTGGCCTGTGTGCTGGCTGGAGTACTGTACCTTGTCGACCAGAACAGTGGAAGGCTTGTAGAAAAGGAAGTCCTGAGCATGAAAGAGGTGCATTTCCTGGAGTGCCAGGGAGAGGAGGATAGTATCCAGCTCCTCAGTCAGAGTGGCATCTACAGCTTTAGCTTTTCCAAACCTGAAGACAACAGCAGGCCTGAGCCATGCCTGGTGGAGATGGTGTTTGAGGAGGCCTGCAGATATTATCAGAGGAGGAGCCTCAGCAGCTCCAAGCTGACGGTGGAGAAGTTAAAGAAGGGTGGTACGTTCCAGGCTCCTGTAGTCCTTGCTGCCATCCTGCAGCACAGCCTCCAACAGAAGCAGAAGCCAGCCCGAAGCCTACAAGACTCTTACGCCAAGCTGTTGAGCACAGTGAGCCTGGAGCTGCAGAGCTACATGAGCCTGGAGCTCCTCAAGACTTGCGTGGTGTGCGCCCCAGAGAGTGAGGTGGAAAGCTACTGCAAGGAGCTGGTGGAGCAGGAGGTCAGCCGCATTCTGCAGTCTGACATGGACAAAGACAACTTGGCCTATCTGAACTCTGTCTTTGCCTCCTTCCCCAAGGCTGCCTGGAAGGCCACAAGGAGCTGCTTGCAGCTGCAGCAGAATGGAGATGGCCTCTTGGTAGCCAGGGCCACCCCAGAGGTATGGAAGAAGGTCCTGTGTCAGCCGCAGCTGGAGGAGGTGGGTCAGAATGGGATGGTCCCGTTCTTTGAGCTCATTTGTGCCTCCTTCCTGAGGTTCAAACCCAAGTGGCTGCCCAGCTTTGTGGAGCTGACCCAGCAGTACGTTAGCAGCTCTTGGTCATACGGCAGCAAGGAGGGCCCAGAGGGCCGGGTGCCACTGTACAAGAGAGCACTGGGAGTGCTGGCCCGAAAGAACAAACAGGGCGAGGCAGATGAGGAGATGGAGCTGGAACTGCTGCTCTGCAGCAAGAGGCCTAAGGCTGTGCTGCAAGCTCTGCACCTTCTCATCCATCTGAAGCGGTGGCAGCGGGTGGTGGAGGTGGCAGAGAAGTTCTCCAAACTCAGCCCCTTGCTCAACAAGGAGATATTCATCACACTGCTGGCTGAGTTTGCCCAGCACCGGGAGCTGGACCCTTACGTGGACAGGCTGTGGCCGCTGTGCCCTGCTGAGCTCACCGCCTCAGACATCCTCACCACGGTCCTGCAGCACCTCCCTCATTCCCAGGAGGAGCCAGTGCCCTTCTCCAGCGAGGGGAACCAGCTGACTGTGGGCTTGCTTAAGCCACTGCTGCAAAGGGTTGTGCAGCGTCCCAGTGTCCAGGACGAGATGTACTCTGATGCCCTGCAGAGCAGCACCTTCCCCCCTCCCACCCCACCCCGAGAGCACAAAATCCCCTCCAAAGCAGCGGCTGATGATGTTCCTCAGCCATCTATGGCAAGGACTTCCTCACCCTCAGCACTGCTACAAGATGACAGTGTGTGAAGGGGGGAAGGACAATGTCATCCCAAGCCCTGGGTGCACAAGGAAGGGAAATCCTACCTGTGTTGGCAGTACAGAAGCCTGCTCCTTTCCGAAGCATCCCTGCAGCATCTCGAAGAGCCTGTTGGTGGCTGAGGTTGGGGGATCTCTGAGGCAGGGCAGGCTTTCTGGTTATTCCTAGCAAGTGCAATTGTGTGTGTGCCAGTGGAGGAGCAAATGCCAGGTGCATTTGCAGATGAAAATGCTGGCTGCACTACAAAACTACAGAACTGCTCCCTGCCCAAAGCACTTTGTTTTCAGTTTGTTTGGCTCCTTTCTAGCTCCACTTCTACTTTCCTGATGCTCTGGTACTGGTGGTGGAGTGGTAGGCAGTACACAGTCTTTCCCCCCCATTGAACCCCTCAGTGAACTGGGTGGTACCTCCAAACTCTGCCTGTGAGAAACAGGGCATGTTTCCTGCAGCTGGGTCACTGAGTGCTGCTGCTTTGGGCTCAGTCAGATGCTAAAGGCCAGTGTGGCACAGCTCCATGGCACTGGGGATCCCAGCACACACGCTGGCAGTTGCAGCACTCCACACATTGTCTGGCCACAGCTCCTCTGGGATCAGTCCTGTAGCTGTGACTGATTGCAGCTACTTAGCTGAAAAGAGCAGCCTAATTCCCTTATCTCTCTGTCTCAGACAGTACCCAAACTCTCTGCTGAGCTGAGAAGCTTGCAGCAGGCTATGAGAGCTTGGGGCTGGCCCTGCCTTTCCCTTTCCTTTGTGGAAGCTTAGATTATGCTGCAGGACACCCGAGCCCTCTGTTCCCATCTCCTCTACCTTTGCCCTTTGCATACAAAGGGGCTTTGTCAGGGTTGTCTGGCTCATATTGTGCCTCTGTTTGCAAAATCGATGTAACTTGAGAGCAGTTTGTGCAGGAAGATCCAGGTTCCAGCCTCTCTCAGGTGCCTGGTCCCTTCCACCCAGAGGGAGACCCTCACTGTGGCTTTGCCCCTGCATTCTGGGCTCTGATGTAAAGGAGCTGTCTGGTGCCTTGTTGGGCTGCGGGAGATTCACCTGCATTAATCCTCTTGAGAGTGGTCTTAAGCGTGGAAGACAGACTCCTTTTAAAAATAAAGGTTCCTAAAGCACTGCTGAGGTGGTGGTGGATGTTATGAGGGTACACACCCTCAGGAGGAGGGCAGTCTTGTTTTGCCTCTGGTGAAAAGTGGCCAGGCTCATCTCCCTGGTGCTGCCCAGCATGGCTAACAACTGGTAGAGCTGGGCTCAAACAGCTTGCCCAGACAGCTCATTCCATCTGTGGTACTCAGCTGCTCACCACTGTGAAGCCACGGAGACAGAGTCTGCACAGGCAGGCTGCAGCTCTGTGCCACAGGGAAGGGCCATCAGGCCATGCACAGCTGTGGCTGGGCCCAACAGAGTTGAGGAAGGGAGGATTTTTTTCTCAAGCGCTGCAAATTCTCTATTTTTTAGGAAAACGAGCAACAGAGAGTACCTGGCTGGCCCAGCAAAATCCTGCAGTGTCAGAGCTGCCGTTGGAGAGATTATTGTTTGTGAAACCACTGTAAAGATGTGGCAGGGTCTGCCCCAGAGAAAGGCTTGGCTGTGGAAAGTCCCCATGGTGGAAAAAGGCCTGGCAAAGAGGAAGAGAAACTGCTGCAATGGTTCCCTAGAGACTGGCTGGTTATTGATGAGACCTTCCTTGGAGGGGTCCTTGTGCTGTGGCCATGGGGCACCGTGAGTTTCCCTCTCACTCTGGCAGCTGCCACACGTGAGCGGAGGGAGTGGGGCCTGAAAGGAGAGCTGGTGGCATCCACTGTGGGCATTCTGTAACAAGCTGTCCTTGCCTCCTCTCCAGGCAGCTGGTGGCCTTGCCTGACTCTGGTCTCAGCCCCCTCCCAGGGCTGTTTGGGAGGAGGATGATGGATGGAACCCAGCACCTCTTAGAGCCATGGCTCCAGAGATTGGAACACTGCCCTGGAGCTGCACTGAATGGGGAGCTGCTGAGAGCAAGCCCCACACCTTAGCAAAGGCTGTGCAGTCATTTGGGGGGATATCTTCATTGCCAGGGCTGGGTTTGGGTGCAGGTAGCCACAGTGACGCAGTAAATGAGGCTGAAGCTCCCTGCCTTCCAGCACTGGCTCTGCAGAAAACAGAGCAGGGAAGAAGCAATGCCCACAAAGCCAGCAGCAGTGCTGTGTGAGACACAGCATCCCCGAGGCACAGCAAGGGAAGAGGAAGTGGGAGCATGACACAGTAGGGACAGCCTGGGGCCTGGGGGCAGAAGCCTCCATGTATGGGCCCCAGACAAACAGAATTCCGGAGGCTGAGGGTCCAGGGCAGAAAACTGAGCTGAGTGCTTCCCAAGGGGTTGCTGGATAGCTCACACCAAGAACCAGGAAGCATGAGCATCCTTGGGGGAAGCAGGGGCCAAAGCAACCTGAAGGACAGATTGAGCTGACTTACAGGCAAGCCCAGGGCTCTCTCTGCAGTCAGATTCTGCTGGGAGGAGACAGCAGGAGGTAAGGCTGGTGCAGCCTCAGATAAAGGCCGAAGGAAAAACTAGCAGTTGGATCTGAAGGCAAGTGGAAAAAGCAGTAAGAGATGCACCTAGTGGAGGGAGAGCTGGCCTGGCCCTCATTCTGCTCCAGAGAAACTTGGACTTTGCCACAAAGGAAATGAGTCAAGCTGCTCACGTATATCCCCTGTGCCTGACACAGCTTTCGGGATGGGCCCTGCACTTTCACCAAGGAGCAGCACAAAGCAATACCTGAACTCAGCCCAAGGCTCCAGACCAAATCACCCTTGATTTATCTGTGCAGAGCACAATGTGTGCAGGGGTGAGCACAGAAAGTACCCATGGCACCATATCTTGCAGAGAGAAGGTGTAGGCTGCAAGCACCCTGTAAACTCACTGGAAATCCACACATGATACATGCTAGGGTTGCCAGAGGGAAGGGTTTAAGTGCTGGGGACAGCTTGGGGTGGCACTTCATAGACAGGAGGCTCTTTGTGCACCTTATCCCAGGGAGGGACCTGGCACTCACCCAGTCAGAGGAGCAAAGGGCTGCCCAGTGAGGGGACATCACCCAGTCTTGGTGACACTGAGCAGTGATCCTGTATCAACCCATAGGCTGGATGTGGGCAGAGCACACTTGGGAACACCAGAAAGAGCCCTGTGGTCCCAGGCACAGCCTCAGCCTGTGGGGAACCTTCCAGCCCCTAGCCCTGCTTACTTTCATCACTGCTAGACCTGAGGAGCACAGTCACATCCCACAGTGCACACAAACACACCATTTATTATTTGACACCAAAAATTACAGCCCTGGAAAGAGGCAGGTTCCCTGCAAAAATAAATAATCACATTTTTCAAGTGGGGGGGTCTGTCCATTTCCTCCATCTGTGGGTGATGGGAGCTAATGCCTTGTGGAAGGCCTGGGGATTTTGTAGGAGTTGAATGTTGGTGGCCTGCAAAACCAAGGTCACATATGTCAGCCACAGAGGGGGGTAAGGGACAGCTCAGGATGCACTGGGATGGTTAAATATCATCCCACTCCTATCACCTAGCCCCACAGGAAATAGGGTACGGAGACACCTTTCCCAAACCCACCAGCTTGGGAGAGTGGGACCAGCAGCACCTCCAGTCTTGGGAGTGTGGGAAGATGATAGGGGACACCACAATTGCATGCACTACACAAGTCCCACCTTCACAGCCATCCCCTGGTACCAGCACACTCCTTGGTCCCCACCCCCTCCCTCTGTCCCCTGACCCCCCTGTACCTACAGGGGCTGCCCCCCACCCCACAAAGGGACCTGTAAGTAGCTTACATCTCAAAGTCTTCATTCCTAGAGGGGAGAAAAAAGAGGGGACAGTGTTAGTGGGGCAAGAAGATGCCTTGTGGGACAGGACAACAGCTCATGGTAGGACACAGTCTCCCATGGGTCACAAAAGGAGAGCAAATGAGCTTCAGGGTGTTGTGGTCCCCTCCGTCCTGGCTGTCTGATCTGATCAGAGAGCAGTGGCTCTTACAGGCCCCCAGATCATCAGTGCCCCTTCCCCAGGCAGGCAGAGCAGGGCCCCACGCTCAGCAGCACCAGCTCCCTGTGCCTCAGCTTGAGCTCCCTGAGGTTCCTGGGCAGCTGAGCCCATGTCTCCAGCCAGCTCAGAGGGGTGGCAGGAGCTGGGGAACCCCCAGCACAGCAGCTGCACCACAGGGCCACGATGTAGCCCTCAGGAGTCAGAAATCCAGCTAGAAATTGCTCACTATCCCCAGGGGTCAGTGCCTGTGCTGGTGGTGGAGCTGCCAGGCAGAGTGTCCCAGAGGGCTGGGGGACAGCCCCAGGACACTGGTGGCCACAGGCATGTGAGCAAGCACTGCACCCTCGTGGCAATGCCACCAACCACACAGCACACTGCATTCTGCACAGCATCCCTGGGCTCCCATGCCAGAGCTCCAGCACAAAAATGGTGCAAAACACAGTGAGTCAGGTGGTGGACTTGAGCCAGGCTGTGGCTGCAGCCCTGCCAGGCTCCTTCCTCCAAAGGGAATGCACCTTAGTCTGCCCTCCCTACCAGGAGGTTCAGAGCAGGCAGAGAAAAGCTCCAGAACATGCCCATCCTCAGAAGCTGAGGGCCCCAAGTCACCTCTCAGGTTCTCCCCAGCCCACATTGCTTTAGCATGAGCCCCACAGGCTACCACAGGACATGAAGGAGCAGGTGGCAGGGGGACCCCAGACGCAGTGTGGTCCCAGGGGCGGGGCTGCTCCTCACCTGTACACATCAGCAGTATCCATACGGCGGTAAAACTTGGCAAGTCTGACAGACAGGACGATGCTGGGCAGCAGGAACAAGGTGCACCAGCCCAGGCTGAACCAGAAGGCATTCTGCATAGGGTGCAGGAAGAGCCATGAGGTCCAGAGAGTGACTGGGAGCATCTCTTCTGCTCCCAGTGCTCCCCAATGACCACCCACTCCTTCTCAGAGCCTAGCCCTTCCTCTTAGCCGCAGCACTTTGCTGGGCAGGAGCTGAGCACTGCTTCCTGTGCATCCCTGATCCTTCCCTGCATCCCTTATCCTGTGCATGAGGAGGACAAGAGGACCTCAGTGCCACCCCGCAGGTGTGTGTCACTCTACACACCGCTGCCCCACTCACCACAGAGTCCATGATATAGTCACAGCCAATGATCTCCACATCATCCAAGGACTGAGCTATGGGCTTGCAACGTGCCACATCTTTTGTCACCTGGGGACATGGTGGGGACAGCATATGTCAGCATCCACCAAGCCTTGCAGCTCATTCTCCCTTTCTCTCCACTTCACTGAGGAAGGCTCAGCTTACCCTGCTCTTGGCCCATGAAATGTAGGTCTCAAAGAAATCCAACAGCTGCTCCAGGAAGGCCAATGTCTCCTGGAGGGGCAAGCACAGAGTGGAGATGTTGCACCACCAGCCCCCTCCATGTCAGGATCAGGGGGCTCTCAGACCACCTCAGCCCAGCAGCAACAGGGCTGAATGCTTCACCCCACCCTGGGATGCCATGAGGGAAGGGGGCACCCAGAGATGCAAGAGACACTCAGGGAAGGCAGGATGAGCAGCCAGACAAGGTTTGGCTTCCCTGTATAGAGGGAGGTCTTGGTGAGGGGGTCTGGTGTGACCTGACAGCAGGGCAAGGCAAGCTCACGTTCTTGATGATGTTTGGCATCTCCCTCTCCAGGAACTCCTGGGTTTTGCTGGCTTTGTCCAGTGCAGCTGTTGTCTGTTCCTGAGTGAAAGGTGCTCTCAGCACTGTGATCTAAGAGGGGTCTCTGCTCTTCACCAGCCCTGCAAGCAGCACTCCCTGGGGCAGAGCCTCTCAGAGCTGTGGTGCTCCCAGCAGTGACACACTGCTAGTGCCAGGTACACATTGGTAGTGCCAGGTACCTCAGGTGGAGGGAGCCTGTGCCTGGCAGGGTCCATGGCCTCCCTCCACCTTCATGGCCTCCATGAACAGCCCCTGCAGCACATGAAGAGTGCCACAGCAGCCCCCAGACTGCAGGTCAGCCCCACCACCTCCACTGCAGGACCTCGAGGGTGCTTTGCAGGGTGCCCAGGACTGGCATGCACTCCCCTTGTGCAGCTTACCTCCAGCTGGGCAGCCCCACTCTGCACTGAGTGGATGTTCTCCTTCAGACTTTGCTGGGGACAGAGAAGGGGGATCAGAGGTGCAGCCCCAGACCCTGCCAGCAGGCTCTGAGCTCTAGGGAAACCCAGCCCAGCATCCCCAGGACGTGCCCCAGCGTTGCTCACCAGTGGCCCAGAGAAGTTCCCCTGCATCTCCTTTTCCAGATCCCTCAGTTCACGAGCATTATCTTCCAGGTCCTTCTTCACGTCTGTGCCCTGGAAGTGCTGCAGTCAGCAGTGCCCAGCTCTGGGCCTCCCCTCAACACCCAGGCAGGCACAGAGGAGCCCAGTAACCAGTGGCTTTGGGGACAGGCTGGCTATGGCCCTGGGGTCTCATGGTCTCTCACCAGGTTTTCTGCCAGCTGCTCCAACTCTGCAGCCAGATCCAGGAGGCTTCCTTGAGTCATATTCTGATCCAGCTGGAAAAGGCAGAGACAGAGCCATGAGAATGAGGAATGAGGTTCACAAGGGGAGCTAAACCCCTTCTTTGTGGGACAGAGTGGAGCCAGGGCCCTCTAGGCAGAGGATGTGCCTTGTTACCCTAACAGGGTGCACAGATGGCAGAGGACTCTCCTAGCAGCAAAAAGGAGAGTGCAATAGAAGCTCCTCAACCCACATCCAATCCCCCCACCCCAATCCCAAGACCAGGCTACACCCAGCACACCTGCTCCAGGGTGAGGGTGAAGTTGGGAGGCTGTGCAGCCTGACTGGCCCTCAGCAGCAGGTCCTTCTGGCTCTGGTTGAGCAGGTAGATGGGGCTTAGGGTGATGTCCATCTTCTCAAAAGCTGTGGAGATGTCTCCTGCGTACTGCCAGAGCAAAGGGGGCCATGACGGGACATGTGCTGGCCCCTCACTGTACCCTCAGCCCTTGTGCAAGAGTGTGAGTGTGAGCAGTGTGAGTAGTGTGCAAGAGTGTGAGTAATGTGCAAGAGTGTGAATGACTGTGCAAGAGTGTGAATGACTGTGCAAGAGTGTGAGTAGTGAGAGTAGTGTGCAAGAGTGTGAGTGTGAGTAGTGTGAGCAGTGTGCAAGGGTGAGAGTGTGAGTAGTGTGCAAGTGTTCGTGTGAATAGTGTGAGTAGTGTGCAAGAGTGTGAGTGTGAGTAGTGTGCCCTCAAGACCCCGGCACCCCCATGCTCACCTGGCTGATATTCAGGAGCTCGTCCAGGGACACGCTCTGGTCCAAGTGCAGAGTTTGCCACAGGGACGCGTCGTGCTGGCACTGCCTGCAGGATGGGCCATGGGGTTTAGAACAGGGCAGGTGAGGCCACCTTCTCCCAGGAGCATGTCCTCACCTGTGCAGGTAGGCTGCACCTTGCTCCTTCCCTGTGATCAGTGCCTACCCACAGCCTGGGAAGGCAGGGCAAGCTGCCCTGCTCCTGGAGATTATCTGAGGGCATTGAGAAGCTCTACCCCACCAAGGACACAGTGTCAGGGCTGGGACCCACCTGTATATCTCTGAGAAGTTTGTTGTGTCACCCTTCAGGCCCAGCAGCTCTGAGAGATTGAAGTTAGGGATCTTGCCAGGGGTGTCCAGGAGCTAAGAGCAAGGAAAGAGATGGAGAAACTAGACATAGTGCAGGACAGGACACCTTGGAAGAGCATCTCAAATGGCTAGTGCTGCCTCTGCCCCACCAGCAGCCCTCATTAGGAAGCAGTATCTCCAGGCAGTTTCCCCACAGCAAGCTTACCTGGAAGAGCTGCTGGTTGTGCCAGGACTCACAGAGGAGCATGTAAATGTTCCCCCCCAGCACGAAGATGATCATCACCAGCAGCATGAGCAGCCAGTAGAAGATGAAACTGAAGCCAACCCCTCTGCCGGGACAGAAATGCCGTCACCACCAGCAGCCCAGCACTGATGCTGACATTGCCCCAGCTTGCGGAGCCCAGGGGCTGCACACCCCTCACCCCCACAGTTGTGGGAACACCACCCTTCCAACAAGCTTGTCTCTGTTCTGCCTTCAGACCCCAGAGCACAACCAGGCTCTGCCCTGGAGCTTGGACTCCATAACAGCTCTGGAAGCTGGCACTGCCCCGCAGAGCTGCAGGGCCCACGCTCACACTGCCAGGCCTCGCTGCCATCATGGGCCAAACGGGCTCCCCTCAAACGCCTCTCACCAGCACCATGATTGACCCTCAATTTCCCACCTGCACGGGGAGTCACCATGGGGCAGCCATTAAACTGCAGCAAAATGATGATTTAGGAACTTGTGTGTTCCCAGGGCAGCCCTGCCCACCCATCCCACCACTCCCACACATGGCCTTGGCAGCCAGCTGAGCCTCACGCCATGAAGAAGTTCCCGCCAGCATTGGAGAGGCTGCTGCGCTGTGTGGGCAGCACACCTTCCTTCAGCCCCAGGGGCCCCAGCAGCAGCCCAAAAACATTGCAGAGGACCACCAGCAGCACCGTGCAGCACAGGAGGGCACACAGGATCAACCTGGGGCAAGACAAAGGGCGGGAGTCAGGCAGCAGAACCTGGGACCCTCAGCAGCACCCTGCAGCCCACCGGCTGCCTTCATGGGGAGGAAAAAGGTCCCAGACAGCACAGCAGGGAAGGGGCATGTGTCTGCAAGGCACAGCTCTGAGTACCCTGCACCCACAACCCCACCACCCAGTAAAGCCCCACCTCCAGCAATGGGAGAAGCAGGAGCCCTAAAACCCCCCAGACAATGGGGTCCAGCCCCTCTCCCACCTGAGCCCATCCCAGGCCACGATCGGCTCCCTGTACTTCTCCAGCATGGATGTGGCATTGTTCACAAAGGCGCCAATTTTCTGCTCCACATCCAGGAGTGGCAACCTTCCCTGCAAGTTCCTGATCTCCTGCCTGATGAGGAGCAGCTGGTCCTGGCTCTCTGCAAGGAATGGGGGCACGCTGACATTCTGAGCTGCTGCCCAAGTCCTGCAGGGCAGAGGGGACTCAGAAAGGATAGGAAAGGGGCAGTCATGGCCAAGGATGACATTGGCATGATGGACCTGGGGACAGCCAGGGCTGCAGGGAAGGCCTCCAGGAAAAAATGGCTTGAGAAGAGAGGAGGGAATCCTAGAAGAGGGAGGAGTCAGCACACAAAGCCCTGGAGGGAATCCTAGAAGAGGGAGAAGTCAGCACACAAAGCCCTGCTTACTTGCCACCACCTCTTGGGACTGCTCTTGCACCTTATCAGGGGTCATGCCCAGCGTTGTGTTAACCTGCATCCAGGGAAGCACAGCATGAAACTCACATCCCTGCCTGCAATCCAGGGCTGAGCAGCACATCCCCTTGAACCCAGATCCTAGTAACACACAACAGCCAGGCTCCCCACAGCACCCAGTCCACCCTATCAGTGTGCAGGGATGGCTGGGACAGCGAGCAGACCTCTGGCCAGCCCTTCCCTCCGTGTGACACACTGAACTCCTGACAGAGCTCTTCCCCACCCACAGCCTGTCAGCACAGCCTCAGCAGCTGCAAGAGCACCCAGCTTTGTGCCTGGGTGAAGGAGACACCCCTTACCTCCTCTAAATCAGACTTTATGTTTGACTCAGACACCTCACGCAGTGCCTGCAGCTGCTGCTCCACACCTGGGATCTGTGGGGAAGAGCCTGGGGTGAGGGAGCTGTGGGGGCTGGGGCAGGGGGCCCCTCACCCACCCCCTGCCCTCCTCACCATGCTGAAGTTGGCACTGAAGGCGAGCCCCTCCAGGGACACTCGGCGGCAGGGGAGGCCACATTTCTGCAGGGTGCCATTGAGCCTGTCCCTCAGGCTGACCAGCCCCTGGCTGTAGCTGCTCTGCAGCTCCTCGAGGTCTGAGCAGCGGATGGCAATCTTGGCAAAGGTGTCATTCAGTGTCTCCATCCCTGGGGAGAGAGCAGGGAGCTCACATCCTGTCACTGTGGCAGGGACTCCTTCTCATCCAGCTGAACCTTGGGAACTCATGAAAAAAGGCAACATAGGGGCACCCCCAAAGTCATGGCACTTGCCCCAGGGTGTGGTTGGGAGGCCAAAGGGACCCACCTCCATGGGATTCTTACCCAAAAATGCACCCACCCCTCTCTTGATCCCCCTGAGTCCCTTGCCAGTCTCCCAGGGATAGGGCCAGTACCTTTCAAGAGGATCTGGAGAGATCCCAGAGCCCCATCCGTGCTGTTCCTGATGCGGGAGGTGATCATGCTGCCCAGTTTGGGCCCAATGTCTGCAGAGATGGGAGAGGTGGTGTCAATAACAGGTTCCCTGCAAGGTCCTGGGGCTTGCAGGAGAGCTGGTGAAAACTCTGACACCACCAGCACTCCTCCCTCACCCACCCTCCAGGTGGGGGGCAATGGGAATATCCCCAGTCTCCCACCACCCACATCACCCTTCCCAAAGAGGAGCCTGAATAGGGAAAAGCAGAAACTGGAGCAGAGCTGGAGCTTGGAAGAGCCTGCAGACCCAGATCCTTTAGACATCCCCATAAGAACAAGCCCAGTGGCCTGCAGGGTCAGCAACCACCCACAGGGCAGAAAGGTAAACCCACACAACACTCCCACTGCCCAAGAACCCCCAGCCCTGGGGCAGCTCCCACAGGGCCCTGGGGATGTTCCAGCCCCTCCCGTCGCACACCCTCACCCTGCAGGCTGCGGTTGGCATAGCTCAGTGGGACATCGCTCTTGTCGATGACAAAATCAACTTGCTGCAGGGACAGAGATGTGGTGTCAGTGAGGGTGGGGAGCTTTCTCTGCTGCCAGCCCCTCTGCGGCCCTTCCCCCGGGGCTATTTGGGCTGCTCCTCCCGCCTGGCCCCTTGCCCCCAAGCCATGGCAGGGGGCCCGTGCGTGCCTGGGGGATGGAGGCCAGGTAGGTGTGGACGTTGTCCAGAGTGTTGTTCACATTGGGGAAGGTGCTCTTCACAGCCTGGGAGAAGCGGCTGTTGCTGATGAGGGCACAGACACCACCAGCCCTACAAGGCAAGGGTGGCAAGGTCAGTCCCAACGCTCCCCCCAGCACCCTCCAAATCCACCCACACAGACCCCAGCCTGCAGGGTCTGGAGCACACCAGTGACTCCTGCTCCCAGTGCATCCCAGCCCGTGCCCTGCCCCGAGGGACCAGAGAGGAGTGACGCAGGGAACTGGGTCAGGGCAGAGCCCGGCAGCCGTGGGGAAGCTGCGGGGAAAGGGCTGCACGGTTTGCAGTCCGCAGCCCCCCGGGGCCAGCCCCCCACCGCCGCCGCTTCCTCCCCTTTGTCCCGCCGTGCCGCGATCTACTCGTGAACAATGGCAGCTTCCTGGCACGGCCGCCGAGCGCCGGCATTTCCAGCCACCCTGGGCTCCATCCGGAGCCTCCCGGGCCGCGCACTCACAGGAGCAAGGCGGAGAGCAGCAGCACGGAGGCCCAGAGCGCCCGGCGCCGGCAGCGCATCCGCCGGCGCTGCTTCTGGTACATGCGGCCCCCGCAGTGCCCGCAGCAGCGGCAGCAGCAGAAGCAGAATCCCACCAGCGGCACTAGGATGATGAGGAGGACTCCAATGGCCGCGCAGACCAGGAAACCCAGTTCGTAGAGCAGCAGCTGGGATAGGAAGAATGAGAAGCAGCGTAACATTGGTGTCCCCAAAGGTCCCTCAGCTCTGCGCACCGTGTCCAGGCCCAAACAGACAAAATGGGTCCCCCAGGGAGCAGAACACGTCCCCTTGCTGCTGCTTGGCAACCAAGGCTCAGTCTCAGAGCAGCACCCACCAGTATCCCCCAGTCCACGGTGCTCTGGGGCTGCCAGCTCCCCACCCCAGCTGCCTGCTCACCTCATTGATGTCATCTCGGCTGAACCCACTCTGGGACTGCTCAAAATTAATCAGCTCTGGGAGACAAGAAGCACAGAGGGCTGTGAGCAGGTGCTGGGCCCTGTGGAGCTCTCCAAGAGGGTCCCAGACCCTGCTCACCCCTCCCAGCCCAAGGCATCACCTGCAGCTCAGACCAGCTCTGAGTATGGCATTTTTCTCCCTTGCAGCTGCCCTCCCCAGCCATCACATCATGCAGCATTTTTGCACCTAGGAAAAGTGCTGCCAGCTCCCAGGCTCTCAGGGGTTCACAGAACAAGGGAGTTCCTCACCACTGTGGGCATAAGGGACACTGCCCTGGGGCTGCCCTCCTGCAGAGAAGTCCAAGGGCACTGCCAGTCAGGACTGAGTACAGGGGCAAAGGCCCACTGCTATGCTGCCTCTTTCATTCCCAGGGCTCTCCCTGCCTGTGCCACATGCCCTCGTTACAAGCCTTGCTGGCACCTGGGGACATTGATTGTACCCTGGTGTCTATGTGACACAGGTCCTGTGCTGCCAGCCACACCTTTTCCAGCATGTTGATGGTGAGCAGGGGTTGAAGTCAGTGAAGGAGGACTCACAATGGCAGTACCCAGAGTGGCATTTCCCTCCAGGTGGGCAGCACTTGCCCCATGAATATGGAGCAGCTGCAGGGTCCAGGTATCACCTGTGCAAACTTGCAGCTGCTTCAGGACAGAGCTGTGACAGCGACAGGAGCAAGGGCAAGTGCTGGCAGGCAGGGCAGTGCACAGGGAGAGCATGCTGACACCAGGACCCACTGCTTTTGGTGGCCAGCAAACACAGAGGGCTGCAAGACAGGCAAAGAGCCTGCAGGCAGAGTGGGGTTTGCTCTGCACATTTTTGGGGGCTTAGGATTAAGATACCTAGAGGGAGGATGGGGCAGGACTCTGCAAGGCGGCACTACCTCTAACACGTGTCCCGGGGCCCAGCTAAGACAGCCCCACAGTTGTTATGGGGCATGAGCAGGACACGGCTGGCAATCCTTGGATCCCATTCCCGATGACCCCAGCCGTACCAGCCCCCTCTGCCAGCACCCACCTGTGGGCAGGGCGTTGGGCTGCACCAGCCGCAGGAAGCCGTGCGCCATCGCCACCAGCCCCGGCGTGCTGCTCCCCGGCGCCTCGGGGCCAGGGCCGTACGTGGGCTTCCAGACATCCCCCAGCTCCATCGCAGCAGCTCCTGTGGACACCCGGGCACCGAGAGGAGCTGTCGGCGTCGTCGGGGCTCACCTGTCCTGCCTCCTGCCTCCGACCAGGAAATGCAGAGAGAAAAAATATCAGGCACCTGCCCGCTCCTGCCCGGAAGGACCGAGCTGCGGGAGAGCACCGAGGAAGGATGGGTGCACCCATCCCCACCCCTGTCAGCAGCGGGGTGGGAAGCCAGGCAGGAGGTACCCACGAGGGACCGGGGGCTGTGGGGGGCGAAGCGGATCCAGAGCACTCACCCAGTCCTCTGACACCTCTGCGCACCCACCGCTGCGGCAGGGTCCGGCCGCAGTGTGCCAGCGCCCAGGTCTGCGGTTTATTTAAGTTTCAGGGGTGATTGCTGACAAGCTGTTTGCAGGGGCAGGCGGTGATACGGGGATCGCCCCACCCTGCCCCTTACGGCTCTTGGCACCCGGCCGCCTCCCTGTACCGGGCTCAGGGTCACCACCGACCTGTCCCGACGCAGGCATGTCCCTCTCCTCCCTCTCCGCTAAGCTCCCCTGCCCGTGCTGGTTTCCTCCTGCCCCAGCCCAGGAACTGGGTGGCCCGGGGTGATCCCGAGGGCAGCCGTCCCGCCCGCTCCGCCCCACACCATCTGCATCCTTTCGGGATGGGGTGCGTGGAGCCGTTCAGAGTTTCAACACAAACAAGCTGTAGCCACAGAAGCGGGTTTTGCATCTAAAAACCTTCCGAAATGGGGCACTGCGGCAAATCCGGCATTTTCCACTCACGTCCCGGTCCCCCCAAGCGGGGAACAGCCCCAGGAATCTCCAGACAGGATTTTTCCCAAAGGCTGGGCCCCCGCTGGGCTCCATCCCCGCTCCCCGCGGAGCTTTCCCACGCCGCGCGGCTCCGTTCCCACCCCGCCCGGAGCTCCGGGAACCGCAGCCGGAGGCAGGGGCGGGAGGGGCCGGAGGTCGCTCCCGGTTGTGCCGCGGACGCACCCGGCGGATCCCGGTGGCCCGGGGGTCCCGTCCCGGCAGGCGGAGCTCCCCAGCTGGGCACGGCTCCGCACCGAGCCCGCGGCGCGGGTGGCTCCGGGAGGTGCGGGAGGGCCGGACAGAGCCGCCCCTTCCGCCCCGGCCCGCCGGGGTCTGTCCGGCCGCGCAGGCCCCCGCTTCTGCCGAGGGGAAGCCCTCTGCCCACCCCTGCCCCGCTGCACCCTGGCAGCCCTCCTTCACCCGAGGGGCAGCCCTGCTCCTGTCCCAGCCCATCCTGGCATCCTGCATCTGCCCCAGAGACCCCGGCCCCTGCCCTGTCCCGCATGAGAGAGCCGGCCGCCCTCTACCTGGGGATGCTCTCTCCTTGTCCAAGAGAAGCAGCACTCACCCCACACTGCCAGAGCCACTGCTGGCCCCTCCGGCAGCCCCCCCTGCCATAGCACCCTGGCCGAGAGCCCGACCCGCTGCCCACCTTGCCCCTATGGCAGCCCTCTGCTGTGCCCTGTACCTCTCACCTCCTGCCCCAAAGTAGTGGAGCCCCCAGCACGGTGCTTGGCCCCTGCCCTGTGCCCCTGCATGTGTCCCCGGGCTTTTGGACAGGACCAGCAGGGACTCTGAGTGAGCTGTACCTGCACGACCTTTGCATTGGGGGGCTCCCTGCCTCTCCAGCACCCACGGCTTGCTCATGGCCACCTCCAGTTACTGCTTAACTTTCCTTGGCACAAGCAGGCACCACCGCACTCCATGACCTTAGGTGAAGGTGGCCCAGGGAGGAGGGCAGCCCTGCTTCAGGTTTTCTTCCTGGGCTGGCCCATGCTGCGTGCCAGTGTCATGTGGGACCCTCTGGCACAGCACTGGCACTGGGCAGAGCAGCAGAGGGCACAGATATATCCCAACAAAAAAAGGGGAAAAAACACCCCAACAACTAGTGAGTTTCCCGCAGCACTGGAGCTGATGTGGGGGAAGGAGGTTTGGGAGCTTCACAGGTACCCTTGGGCTTTCCAGCTACGACCTCAGGCCCCAAGTGTTGCCTTGGGGCCCTCCAGCAGCTCTTGGGGGCATGTGCAGGATCCAGCCAGGCATATGGAGGATCCATCACAGATGGCAGGATCTGATCCTGCAGGGCATCACTCCCTTCCCATCCAGGGCATCCCATTGAGGCCTGCCAGAGCTTGGGCATGTCAGAAACGAGGGTATTTATTGATGCCTCAGCTCTGGGTGCCACACCATGGGCTCACCGGGGCCACCCTGCCCTCTCCTGCCCAGCCATGAGCTCCTACCACAGCCCCTGTGTCCTGCAGCAGCCCAGCCTCAGCCCTGTCACAGCCTGGTGACATCCCTCACTGCAGATGTCAACCCAACCCCTGCTCCTGCTTTGAAGATAGAGGCCCTTCCTGCTCTCACCCTCTGCTGCATCAGCCCTGTTCTACAAGCATGGTTTCCCCCCCTATCCATAATAAAGCTGGCACAGGGCACCCCAGCTTCTGTAAGGAGGTTGTTATAGCCCCCTGTCCCTCCTTTGCTCCCCCCAGGACACCTCCATGGTGCTGAGCTGCTCCTGCCCTGCTCCCAGGCAGGATTACAGGGCCCCCACTGCTCCCCAGGGAACGTGCCCATCACCTTGGTGTCCTGGCAGGCCTCGAGCTGCTTGTTTGCTCTGCCTGGGGGACTGGGGCCATTTCCCAGCAACCCAGCACCTTACCCTTGCTGGGATTTCTGCTATCCATGGCATGGCAGGGAGCCAGCCATGGCTGTGGCGTGCCTGGGAACCAGCAGGCAGAGGCAGGCCAGCATCATCCAGGGAACACAGTGAGCCCTGTGCCCACACTCCCTGCCAGGGTACCAGGGACATGAGGGGACAACTCCCCTCTGCCTTGCCCACGTCAGCCTGGTCCCATGCTCAGATGTAAGTGATCAGGACAGCTTCAAACCGAAAAGTCATTTTATTGGTACCATACATGACTCATAAATGGCACAAACTATGGAGGGGAGGAAGGGAAAAAAAAAAAAAAAAAAAAAAAAGGAAACAAAAAGGCATTACAGTGTGCCCATGGCAGTGAGGGCTCTGCACCCTCCACAGCAGCCGTGCAGCATGGCATGGAGAATCGTACCTTAACTGTGATGCAGAGCCCCCCTCCCTGCCACACTGGGCTCCCACTCCTGCCTGTAAAGGGGCTGTGGGGACCCCTGTGCCTGGGGGTCTGAGGGGCTGAACCCTCCAGCTCCAGCCTGCCCATGGAGGGGCCCAGGAGCCAACACAGGCATCTCTCCAGGGATCTTCAGCTTGAGATCACGCCAGGGCTGACTCAAGGCTCTGTCTCCCTGCCCAACCACATGGACAGCAGAAGGAAAGGACACACAGGGTGACCCCCACCCCACCTCAGCAACCTCCTGCAGTCTCACCCAGGAGTGGGCAAAGCATGGAGTGAGTGCTAGTAGCACCCCTGCAGCAGCCAGAGCCCTGGCACAGGCAGGCCCTCAGTGACACCTGCCAGCCCCAAGCCCCATGGAGCAGTGGGACACAGACTGTGGGATCCCCAGCAGGGAACTGGGGGTGTCTGACAGAGAGAATGGAGTGCACCCCTCACTCCCCCAAACTTCAGGGCTGCTCTGCCTGCCCCAGGCTCCCTTACGCACGCAGACAGACACACAGACCTCTCGCACACACACTCTTACATACACTTATACCCCCACTCGGGCAGTCCCCTCCCACAACAGCATTTGCTGCAACCCCACCATGGGGCATGCCAGGGTGTTCCCACAGGCAGCCCAGACTCCCACCTTCCCCCAAAACCCCACTCCAAGGCTGCTGGGGTGAACTGGTTAGTTAGCACAAACACCCTCCCCTGGCACCTCCCATCTTCTCCTTGGAAAAAGCCTTGGAAGGGATTATTTTTTTTCTCTTTTTTTTTTTTTTTTTTTAAAACCAAAAAAAAAAACCCCAAAAATTATTATTTTTCTCATCATTTCCCCTAACATCAATGGAGGCACCTGCTCTAGTGATAACACATTGAAAGAACAGTATCGTACACACTGTCTACAGCGCGGAAATGTACAAGCACGAGGTACACGAACCCGAGGGGGGAGCAGGGACAACAGCACACAAGATTTACATTGAGAAGAGAGGTGGGGGGGGCTGCCCCCCGGGCCTCTGGAGGGATTAGAAAGGAAGTCTGCAAAGTCTCTCCTTGGTTTGAAGCTCTCCGAACTGGATATAAAATGAGACTTCCAAGAGAAGAAGCCTGTACAAAAGTCAGGACAGGGTAAAAGGGTTCAGGACAGGAGGGGGGAATGGGCAAGGGGGCTGAGGGGGTATTTTTCCATTTTTTTTTTCTTTCTCTTTTTTAAACTTACAATTTAATAATATTAATTTTTTTTTTTCTTAAAAAAAGACAAAAGTAGGAGGTACCAGGAGCCAGGGGTTGCAAAGGGGCCCCAGGCAGACTCACGCAGGGTGGAGGGGAACACAGGGGCTGCAGGCAGGGAACAAGGGCACCGGCTGCTCCAGCAGAGCCGCGGGTCCTCTGTGCCCCCCAGCCCCCCACCACGCACTTCCTATATACAAGAGTCCCCCCATGGCTGTGCTGCGCCCTCGCTCTGGGGAGCGAGGGGAAGGGGAAGGTGCAGGAGAGTGGGAAAATGCGACAGGGCCCTATCCTCAACACCATCCCAGCACTGCAGGATCTGACCCTGGCACGAGGAAGCTCCGTGGCAGAGCCCGAGGCACAGGGAAGGCTTTCCATCACTGCCCCTCCCAACCAGCCCCACCTTGGACAGGGGATGTGCAACCCCACTGCAAGTGGCTGCTCAGCAAACACCAACCACAGGGCCCAGGGAGGAGGAGGGTCTCTGCGCTGTGCCAGACCCCAACACATGGCATCTGGTAACGCCAGCCGCTGCCAACACCTCCCCACTAATTCCCCCTCGCTCGGCAGGGAGGGGTTGGGCATGTTGGGACAGGGATGAGAAGCTCTCTGGGCAAGAAGCAGAAAAGAAGAGCGGACGGGGAGTAATGAAGCTACGGCCCCGGAAACCCACCCTGCCCTGGGGTCCGTCGGGGAGGCGGGCGTGGGGTGCGGGGAGGCGGCGGGGGTGACGCTGGGGGCTGCCTGCCCGGTGTGCGCCCCATCGTTCACGTGGCGCTGATCCGCCCCCGGTACCTCGCCGCTTCCCAGTCACTCTCCGTTGCAAATGTACAGGTAGATTGGTTGGGACTGAGTCCACGGGGCGGCGGGGGGGCCGTTACTGCGACGCCTGCGACGTGGGGTTCTCTGACTTGCTCTCCTGGCTGGAGGGCGGTTTGCTGTTCCAGGGGCTGTTGGCCCCCAGCGCCGGCGAGTTGTTGAAGCTGTCCTCGTCGTCGATGCCGTTGGCGGCGTCAAACTGCGTGTTCTCCAGCCGGGTGATGAGGCGCTCGTCCTCGTCCCCAAACTCCCCCCCCATCAGCGTGGGCTCGCCTACCACCATCACATCCTGAAAGGGGAGACGGTCCCGAAACATAATCGAGGTGGGGGGAGCCTGGGCCACTAGACCCCCCTCTCATCAGCGCAGCCCCCTCTCCCCAGCTGTAGTGCCACTTCCTCATCTCCACTGCAGAACCTGAGCTTGGGCACTGAGTGGGGCAAACACATCCTCACTCCCTGGCAGGAGAGCAAAGGGACTCGGGGAAGGCAGCTGGGACACCCCCTCCTTCTTTTCTCCACCACATGGGAAGAACTGGGGTGGCTCAGATACGCAGTCCCTGGGGGCCTCCCCCTAGCAGCTCCCAGGGGCAGGGGCAGGGAACCCTCCCCTCCACCCCAGAGCAGGAAGAGAGAATGGAAACGGGATGCTTACAGGTACCTGACTGGACAGGGCAAAGGTGCTGGCTGGGCTCTTCTTCTTGCTGTTGCTGTTGTTGGTGTTTCCCCCACCAGAGCTCATGGTGCTGCCCCCTGACATCTTCCTTTTCCGGCGCTTGCTGGGCTGCTGCCGTGCTGGCTCGGCTGGTGAAGGATGGAGACATACATGGTCAGTGCCAGCAAGAGGAAGCTGGTGCCCCCCAGGCCCTTTTATGCAAACCCTACTTCTTCAAGGAACACATTCGCCCTCCAGGGAATATCACCACCCTCCTCACCTCCACAGCTCTGCTGTCCTCCTAGACCAGAGGACAGGTGAGGGGGCAGGAACAATTCCACCCCTGCTTTGCTTTCCACAAGCAGCTGGCAGCCTCAAGGCAGGGAGTACTGGCTGCCTGCAGCCCTGCTCTGCCCCACTGGGAAGGCAGACCAGCATAGAAAGAAGCCAAATGCCTGGTTCACCACCCCCAGCCTTATGAAACAAAGTCAAGAACAGCTCTGGGGCTGGGAGAAGCCTGCACTGACAGGCAGTCCCAGCAGACAGTGTGAGACTCACCGGGAGGAGCGACCATCCGCTGCCACTTCTGGAAGAGGCAAGTCTTGAGGCAGTCCCGGGGACTGAGGCTGTAGGTCTTGTGCCGTGACATGAGCTCCTGCATTGGTTCTAGGATTACACAGAGCTGCAGAGAGCAGACAGACTCTGGGTTAGATTGCAATGCTCTGAGCCTCAGCCAAATGGAGACCCCATAACCCTAACCCTACACCTCTACAGGCAGACGTCTGTGCTGCAATCACCCAAGCCACGCCGTGGGTTTTTGGGATTTGGCAGACCCACTGCCTCATAGCTCTCTACAGAGCCTCTGCAAGATCCCTTTTGCAAAGCCAGCCTTGCAGCCTACCCACACACCCCAGGGCAGCAAGGCATCAGGCAGCTGAGAGTACAAGATGTGGCAGAACTGCAGAGCTGCAATCCCCCTCTTCTCGCACACTTACTCGGAGGTAGTTGAGTGTGGAGTTTGAGAGCCCACAGCGTGTGATGTTCTTGGATAACTGGTCCAGCATCTGGGGATCCTGTGCCTAGGAATGAGAGGGACAGAAGACTCAGCTGCCTCCAGGCTGGGAACAGCCCTCCCGTGCCCTGGCCCGTAATGCAGGACTGGGTTGAGATCCCCCACCTGCAGGGCAGCCTGAGGAGCTCACAGCCCCGTGTTGCCCATGCCCAGGGGAGCTCCTGGAGCTGTACTCACATGCATGGCAAGGATGCTGCGGGGAATAAGTTCTCGATGCTGGCGGATGCTGAAATGCCACGTCTTTATCCTCATCATGTCATCAAACATGAACTCCAGGTAGAGCCGCCCCTCCACACACACCTGGGCAGGCAGGGCACAGGGTCAGGCACAGGCTGCCCCAGCTTCCCCCAGCCCAGAGCCCCTGGGAACCCCTGCTGCACATTGGAGCACACTCACAGTGGCTCGCCTCTGCCTCTCGCAGAATCCATTCCCATGAGCCCAAAATGCACAGCCCCATGGGACTGCAGCCACCAAGAGGGCACAAAAAACCAAGGCAGGAGGGCAGCAGAAGCTGCGGGTGCTGGCAGTACCTGGGTGAACATGGGCTTGCCGTGCTGGGTGACCATGGTGCACTGGTCACAGTCCAGCGAGACAAAATTGTTGTGGAAGGATTCCTTGGGGTGCTTGAGCACGTAGTACAGCTCTGTGGCTCCCCCTTCAAAGATGCTGCGGAAGTAACGGGGAATCAGAGTCCGGCCAATCGCTGCAGCAGGAGAAAGAGGAAAATAAGGTCAGTAAGGAATGTACATGAAGAGGGTCCCCCCATACCTTCTAGCTGGAAATAGCTAAGCTCTGACATGCTACCCACATCCCCCATAGCACACACTGTCTCCTGCTGAAGGGCAATGCCCCTAGGAAGGAGGGCTCAAGCTGGTACTCACTGTATCTCTTTGGTCCATCCTCCAAGCAGAAAGTGATTGTTAACATGGCGTCATCCTCAAAGAACTCTGTGGTAAAGGCATCCCACCACAGATTGTCACATTCCTGGGGATAGCAGAGAGATGCTAAATTATAGGGAGGAGAGAGAGACAGACAGACACTGGCTGCCTGGCACAGCAGCCATGTGCTCAACCCAGGGAAGACTGTGCACCAAGCTGAGTGCTTGGAGACGGGGGTGACAAGCCCTGTCCCATGGCCACATGTGGCAGAAGGTGGTGGGGGTCCCCACTGCTGAAATACTGCCCTGGCCAACCCTCACCCTCCCAGCTGCCTACCTCTGTCCAGTTCTGCAGCCGCTTGTTGAGCTCAAATATCCTGTAGTCGGTCTGGTTCCCGTACGGCGTGTGCCTCCTGCCCAGAGAGCACAGCAAGCCATCAGAGGGGAAGGCAGCCACAGGCTGTGGAGGGGCCCTAGGCCCACAGGGGGAACACATAGAGCCCCTCCAGGGCTGGCAGAGTCTGAGCAATCCTCCCAAAAGCCCCAGCCAGACAGCATGCTGGCACCCCCACCACAGGCATGAGCTCCCCCCAGGCAGGGTCCACACCAGCCCCCATGCTTACCCGATTCCAGGCTCCAGGTACGTTGGTGGGTACATAGGAGTAGGTCTAGCAGTGGAAAGAGATGCAGGCATGTCAGTGCTAGCAGGGATCTCCCTGCTCACCACAGCTCTTACTTCCCTGGCTACAGCAGGCAGTCAGACTCACTGGAGCTGAGTGACTCCCCACAGTGCAGACTGTACTCTGGCTGCCAATATTTGATAGCCCCATGGGGCGAGCTGTAGCCCAAAACTGGGCTCTGATCCCACAGCATTGGCTCCTCCACCCCTGAGACCTAGCCAACTGCTCCTTGGGGACATACCCAGCTCCTCTGCAGTACTGACTAGTGCCAGGCAAGACAGACATTGAAGAAGGGACTGTTTTGGCAGGAGCTGGGAGGGCTCCCTGTCACTCCAGGGGCTTGGTCAGGCAATGGGCTTGGCCTGACAGAGCTCAAGACCTGGAGGCTTCCTTCATTCCAAATAGCACTCATTCTCAACCACTAACACCTGTGCCTGCTCCAATTCCCTCTGCTCTTGTGCTAACTGAACTCCATGCACTGCAGTCTCTGTCTGCTGCTGGGAAGCACAACACAGAGACAGACCCTGGGGTGCAAACTGCAGTGTCCTCAACGTTGCAGACCCCTCCCTGGGCCCCAGCTCACCCCACATCTCGATCCAGCATGGTGCCTGGGTGGAAGGGGGGGAAGGCGTTGCCGTTCGGGGGCTCCTTTGGCGAGTACAGCTTGAATGACTTAGAGGAACAGCCTGGAGAGAGAGAGAGGGGACATGGGTCAGTCGGGGCACCCTGCGAGGAGAGACACACTGCTGCTGCGAGGAGGAAGAGGAGGAGGAGGAGGCAGAAGGATGCACTCCATCAGCACAGCCCCATCCCTCCTCTGCTTCCCCCCAGATGTCAGCCTACTCCCTTCATCCCACACACAGCTCCAGGCCTCCCCTGTGCAGGATGGAACTTACAGGGTCAAGGCTGAGCTCTCAGGATCAGCAGCCAGAGGGGCCCAACCACATCCCAAGGGTTTCTCACCAGTACCCAAAGTTTGTCAGTTCTCAGCTGGCTGGGCTCTGGGGATGTGCCCGAGGGGGACACTCCAGCTGGTGAGCCTGAAGAGGGGCTGGGCCATAGCCCTCCCTCCCACACTGCTCCTAATCCCACTGACCGACCCACCCGGGAATCACACAGGATCTTTCTGCTGACCTTTCTATCGTCATGGTGACGGGTGAATAATTGCCCAGAGGGATGGATGGCGGGTCCCCAGGCAGCCACCATCTGCCGCTCAGGCAGGCCAGTGGCCACCCGGATCCAGGCGGACAGACAGATCCCACACGCCAGCCCCCAGCTGTGATCAAACCACCCCAAAGCCTCACTGCCCACCAGGGCAAAGGACAAAGAGCCCAGAGAGGGGCATGGGGTGTGATGGGGTCTGCAACAGAGCACAGGATGTGTGAAACCAGCACACATCCTGAAAGCAACCTGGGGGCGCCCAGACCTGCCAATAGGAGACACTAGGTATGGTGGGCAGAGCCAGCCCCATCCAGACTCCTTAGGGGCAGTCAGGGGCTCCCACACTCCCCAGCCCACTGGCACACAAGGGCAGTTCCCGGCAGCAGCGGCTGCCAGCAGCACTCCCGAGCCCCGCGGGGCCGGCAGGACCCGGCACGCCGCGCCAGGACGCTGCTGAGGCACGCGGCTCCCTCCCTGCCGGCAGGCAGGCGGGCAGACGGGCTGACCTGGATGGGGCGCAGCAGTGGGCGAGCTGCCAGGCAGCTCCGGCTCCACCGGCTCAGCCGGCCCTGCCGAGCACAGACACGTCTGCCCCGTCCCGCCGCAGGCGCGGCCCCGGAGCCGGCCGTGCCGTGCCGGGCCGGGCTACCGCGGCAGCCGGGGCCAAGGCGGGATCCCCATCGGTTCCCGCCCGCTCACAGCCCTGCGACAGGCACTTCCCAACGCCCACCAGCCGCCAGGACTGCAGAAAGCCAACCCGGCGCCCCAGAGATGCCACCACTGCCCCCCTGGGCTCCACGGCCACGCTGTGCAGAAGGGTGCTGGGACAGCATCGGAGCAGCAGCTCGACTGTAATGGATACGGCAGGGGAGTAAAAAGCACCAGAGTCAAGGAAAGCAGTGCCACCAGCACAAGGACTCAAGATGTCCAGCTTGTTGCAACAAAGAGCTCATTAGCCAACAGAGGTGAATAACCAAGGCATCACCTTCGCCCCTGCCCAGCCATCTGGGACCCCAAGTCAGCAGTCACAGGGATTGCACACACTGCTGAGCAAGGGCTGGTCAAAAATGGAAGGGGTCACCTCCCGAGCATTAAATCCAACTTGCAACGGGGGAAATAGGTGTTTTACTTCTTGATTTTCTTGGGGCCTTTTCACCACGTTTCCCACAGCAGCTGAAGCCAGCCTCTCTCCAGCACTCACCAGGATCTACCAGTGCTGTGGGGCTGGAGCCAGCCCAGCCACTCAGCCGTGGCTCACTGTTCCCACTCCTGCCCGCCTGCAGTGAGGATAAGTGGGACATGACACAATTTCTCATATGGCTGCTAACAATGTCGGCCCCTTGCTCTTACTGAATGTTTTCGTAGATAAAACAATTTTTAATAGGGAGTTCAGTGCTAGTCAGTTGCTGCTGCAGAGGAATTTTTGCTTTCTGCTTTATCTACATCAATTTGTGCCTAACATACAATAATTCACCCCAAACTGTACTAGAAACACAGCTTTTCTATTTCCTCCATTCTGTTTTTATACAACATGATGCTGAAGCATGTTCAGCACATAGGAAACTTCCCAAAACTCCCAAACTTCTGTTGAAAACAAACCAATTCATTAGGCAGAGACAGCAGCGGCTGATGCACTGCTTGTTTCTGGTCATCATGTCCTGAAGGGCAGAAAAAAATCAGACCCAGCAGGTCTCATCCTTCAAGTCTTTGTTTTCATTCACTGATGAGACATGGGAAAACTAAATTCCCAAGGCTTTTTGCTATCCTCAGTCCCTATCTTGTTTTTCAGGGTGCAGGAAGGTCTCCTGGGGTGGTGAGACCAGGGAGACTCATCACTCTCCATCCAATGTGCTTCTCATGCTCTTCCCTAGCTCCCTGCTGCTGGAGATGGGACAGAAGACAAGCCAAGCCATCACTTCTACCCAAGCCTCCATTTCCATCCTGGGCCTTTCCCAGCAGGTTAATATGGAAACACCCTGCTTTTGGAGCTCTGAGTGACCTGTGCCAGATCTACAGGAGCAGAGAGAAGCCTGTTATGTGATCTCAGCAAGACTGGCATCCTGACTAAGTATTATTTTTACTGCAGCATAAAATATGTCACTGGATTCAGTGGTTTGAAATAACACTAACAGCCTTAGGATTTGATACAAGCTGTCCAAATTCTACATTCACTATAGACACACTACACACATTACATGAAGTAACACAATTACTTTACAGCAGCAGGAACACCAACTTTTACCCACACATAGGCCATGCTGCCTGGTCCAGGACATCCTTTCATCACCACCTATTTTGTTCACACTGCCCCAGCTGCCTGCCAGCCCTGTCCAGCCAGGTGCAGTGACACAGAAACGCAGATGTGGCCCGTCCCAAGCACCTGGTCCAAGTTGCTGTTTCTGCCTGCTCCTGCTCTGAGCACAGGACCTGGGCAGGCTTGGTGATGCAGGCAGGCTTGGTGCAAACAGGGATGCTGCCTGGTGGCTGAGCACGCAATGCCCGTGTGGAACATGAGGCAACAGGAGATGCTTCCTGTGGCTGCTCACAGGGGCTGGCCCAGCGACACAAAAACATTCAGCAAGGGAAAAAATCAGGCTGACGCTGCAGCTGGTGAGCTACCGGCCCAGGCAGGTCTGGGCAAACAGCACAGTGCTCGTGGCCAGGTGGGAGGGAGGCTCCATGGCTCCTTCTCAGCATGGAGGTGCAGAAGGGAGCCCCGGGAAGGGATCTCACAGCTCAGCATCCTTGGCCGAGTCCAGGTCCACAGACCTGCCACAAAAGCGTGGGCAAGTCAACAGCTCCAGGTGGGCACCCGCCCAGGGAACAGAAGGCAGGTGCTCTGCCCGTGACTCACGTACAGCCCAGCACTGCCCAACCCTCCACATGCCTTCTCCTCTGCTGCTCCTGCGTGTGAACTAGCAGCCCTTCTGGTGCACTGTCCGGTGGGTTTGCTGGAGCAGGAATGATTCACATCCTAGCCAAGCTCACAGAGCTGGGGAACATCAGATTTCCCAAGGCACCAAAAGCACAGTGGACACCTCACAGAGCCAACACAGCCAGGAGACAGCAGGGTACTGTGAGCCAAGACCAGCACCTTGGAGCTACCTGCCTGGGCAGGGGACATGGAAAGCAGGAAGAAAAGCCCTGCCTGAACTCCCATAACTGCAGTTCAGCATCAAAGAGCAAAGAACTGCTGAGGACGAAGGCAAAGCAGCATCATCTTGCTCCTCCTATACCTGTGACTGCTGGCAGGAATCAGTGCCCCCCACCAGACAGGAGCCACCCCTGCCTGGGCAGCCAGTGTGCTCTCTGTGTAAGCAGCAAAGCTCACCAGGAAGGCAGAGGCTAAAAACATAAATTATGAAAAAAAATGAAGAAGTGGGGCTTGAAAGGGGCTGCAGGGTTACAGCTCAGCCGGGGAGTGTCCTGTTCCTCCCAGCAGCCCGGGAAGAAGAGGCCAGCCGGGCTGGTGCTTCCCGGAATGCTCCGTGCCTGCTTCCGTGCTGCCGAACGAGGCTTTAAAGTGTAAATAGCGGCATTGTTTCACACGGCTGCCTCGATGGGGTGTGGGCGCCCTGATAGGGGAAGGAATACATCTTCCCAGGCCAGTACCGCTGGCATGAGGGTGGTATCTGGGACTGGGTGCAAGGCAGCATCTCAAAGAATTCACGTGGTTTTGCCCAGTGACAGTGCCTGCTGTCCGGGAAGTTGGCAGGGCTGGGAGGCAAACACGAAGTATTCAGAGTGACTCAGACAGGCAGAGGCACATGGAGCAGACCATGGTCTGCCCCCACAAGCTTGCCTTCACCTCTTCTTCTTTTCTTTGGAATAGAGGGGACTGGGAGAGGCCAGTTGCAAACTCAACGCTATTGTTAAGCCCACAGAAGCCCAGGTGGAACCCACCAAGACATGGCCTGAGACATTATCAGTGACAATATCAATTTGCAGAAACCCCATTTGCTTTAAAAATGCACAACCGGTGAAGCTGAAGCTCTCACGAGGCTGGGCTTTCCAGGGAAGAGGAGATACCACTTTTGGAGGAGACCATGTGCCACGGACTCAGTGGCATCCAGAGGCTGACCCCAGCCAGGACACTGCCTGGCCCTGACCTGTCCCAAGGCAAAACCTGCATCGCCACCTGCATGCAAGGGATTGCTCTCTCTCTTTTCCCATGCTGCACATCCAAGCCATCCACAGAGCTTATCTGGACCACAAGCTGCCTCCCTGCGCACACCAAACCACGTGCATGGTGTCCCAGCCCCAGGTCAAATCCTGCAATATTAGTGCAAAAGTCCCCCACGGGAGCACACAAAGCATCTGAACCCAAGGGTGCTCTTCTCTGCGCAAAGGGTCACAAATTTAGGGGGACAGTCAGAGAAGGGACAATTACGTGCAGCTAACTATTACAAAGTGACAATCCTGATGTAGGCAGCAAAGCAGTGTTATCTGAAAGCATCAGGTGAGGAGAACCTGCCCGGGATGTGGATTTACAGGTCAGGGCTCAGCGCAGTCCCACAGCCCCAGCTCTGCCAGGGTTCAGGGTCTCCTGCAATGTCTAGGGACAGGAGGAGTCTCCCCTTTCCAATTTTCTTCCTCAGATGATTCAGACACGTAGACAGGGAATTCTCCAGGAGGGAAAAAGGGAGAAAAGCACACCCTGCCAATTGTAAAACAGCCAGAAAATTGAATCACGTTCACGGCTGCAAGCCCCAGATGCAATCCCACAGATAACCCAGTTTCAGCTCCACTACTATCAACTTACCACGAGGCAGTCATTTCCTGCAACTCTCAGGGAAATATCCCACTGTCCCTAATTACTCCTTTCAGTTCACTGTCTCAAAGATGATCCATAATCAAACACTGTCGGTTTCAGCCTCAGAAATGCACCTTTCAAATTTTCAGACACTTTCCCTGTCTCCCAGACCCCTTCACCCAGGGGCCCTGCCACTCTCACATCCCACCTGCAGCACGCATCGGTGCAGCACTGGCAAACAATGTCGTGTGGGAACCATGGGGCTGGAAAAAAAACCCTGTCAGCATACCTAGAATAAAAGCCTCCTGACAAACTAGGATTTTCATCATCAAAGGTTTTCCAGGCTCTGCGGCAACACAGAATAATTCAGTTATAGCTAACCATGCCGATGGCTCTGCAGAACATGAAGCCAACATCCCTGCTCACAGCTGCCTGCCACGCACATGGTGGAGCAAAACTAAACAGCTCTGCATGTCATTGTGAGCTTGCTGCTCAGGGCAGCCCTCCACAGAGACAAGATTTTCCCAGGAGAGCTGGAGCCGAGAGCCACGCTGCAGGGAAGTGACAGCAAGAGGCCGAGGTCTGTGCGTACACCGAGAGCGGGGGACGCGCAGCGATGCCCCGGCCGGCAGGACCCCCGGCGCCGCCGCCTCGGAGCGCAGGAGGCTGTCAGCCCCACGTGGCGCATGGAGACCCGCGATCCCGGGATGCACCGCTCCCCTCGCTCCCTGCGCTGCCAGGCGCCGAGAGCTGCACGCTGGGACGCGTAGTCTCCGGAGACGCGGCCCTGCCGCCGCCGGCCGCCTCGCTCCATGTTGCCTCCTAGGTGGAGCCCCGCAGCCCTGGCAGCCGGCCAGACGCCCGCGCCGGAAGGGGGAAAAAAGCTGGATAACTCCCGCGGCGGGGATCCAGCTGGCCTCGCTGGGGCAGCGTGCGCCCGGGGACAAACCATGGCGCTGGTGTGCGGTGCCTGCCACAAGGTCTGGAGCGCTCACAGATGCCCATGGAGAGGAGGGGACAGTGCGAGCATGGCAGGAACCTTCTCAGTGCAGCTCACAAAGCACCTCCATTGCTTCTTCGAGCTGCCAGGGCAAGTCTCTGCCCTCCTGCTCAGGCAGAACTTCTCTCTTCTCAGTGCTTGGTTCAAAGGCAACATGGGAGTTGCTGAACAAGGGACAGGCAGGCTGCCGGTAGCACTGGGGACAGGGCAAATGCAGTGGTTGCAGGACTCCCACCTCTGAACAGGCCGCAAGTGCTGCCACTGGTGTCAGGCCTTTGGACAACCAGCGCAGGACAGGGCCAAAACCCCAGGAAGCAAAAGGACACAGTACGGTCAAGCACACTTGCCCAGTGGTCCTGAAGGCAGGAGGAACCCAGCCCCAGGGAAACCCTCTTACCCCGGCATCCCTGGTTACAACTCCACCCAACACAACAGCAATCCACGGGGCAGCAAAACCTCACTGCAGCAAGCGTGACAACCCACAAACACACACACAGAGCAAACAACAGCAGCAGCACTCAGTCCCCAGATCACCCAGAGGATGGGAGTTTTTCCAAGGGAGAGGACCACGAGAAGCGCTGTCTTGCTCTGCCACCACAGAGCACTTCAGGTTTGTCTTGTTAATGGACATGTCAAGCTCACACCAGTGCAGAGCTGTAAGCACATGAAAGAGGGCACACTGATAGAGACCACTCTGGACCAAGCACTGCTGCCACCCTACCAGCCATGGAACAGGAATGGAGTCCTGGGGCTGGACTGGTCCATATCATCCTCTGCTCCTGCATCCTGAGGAGCTGGGCAAGCTCAGGGCCTGCAGCTATCGCTGCTCTCTGAAAAGAAGCTGAAAGAGGTTCCAGGTCCCCAGACTGGGGGACCTTTGCCTCAAATGAACTTCCGTGGCTTTTCACTGCCCTTTTCCTATCTTACATGGATTGCGACCTGCTCCTGGTGAGGAGAAAAGTCACCAAAAGGCAGCAAAACCTTTGTGCCACCAAACCTTCCAGCACCAGCCTGTCCCCCTTGGATCACAAGTTTTCCACTTTGAGGCAACACAACTTTATGTCATTCTGCTCAGCAGTACTCACTCTTTAAGGGGTTCTGAGATCACAAACCTGGGATTTCTACAGGGAGTGGAAAGACCATATTCAGTTCAAACCTTAACTTCCCCCACAATGAGAACACTCCAATACCTAAAGGAACAAGGACACTGATATTTACTCATACTTGCAACAGAAGCAGTAAGAGTTGATACCTGACCAGCACTGGAGGAGTCGCTGCAAAACTGCTCAGAGAAGGTGCTACCGAAAGCACGTTGGAGAACAACTGGGAAGCCCCTGGGAAGGGGTGTTTGCTCTCACACGTGCCTGGCCCAGCCTCGAGCAGGCTCACTTCCTTCTCCTGGTGAGAAGAAAGCAGGTGACAGTTTGCAGTGTGGGCTAGGTGCACACTGTGTGCCCCCAGAAGGTGACTCCCTGTCAGACCCCACAGCCTTGCACCCCTTTACTCACACCTCACCCTGAGAGCAGGTGACACCTCTGGTTTTGGCTCCTGCTGCGGCACTGGCTTTGGCTAGGGACAGGAGTTGCTCAGCAGGTTCCTGCCTTGGTGCCTGCCAGCTAAGGCTGCAGGGATGGGATTTGGACTGCCCAAGCCAAGGGAGCCCCAGGAGCGCTTATCACCCATCGCTAGCGGGCGGGCTGGCAGGGACTACCAGGCCAGACACCCGAGATCAGGGCAGCCTACCACAGCAGGCTCTACCAAAGGGGCTCCAGGAAAACACCCGCCAAGCTAAGACACCCCTCCACAGTTCTGGCATGCATGCTGACTCCTAAACTGGAGCTGATGAGGCTTCCCCACTCCCGAGGATGCTGTGCTCACCCTCAGCTTGGTCCCCACTTCTGGCTGGCCCAGGTAAAGCCAGTGCTTTGTCTGCCAGGGAGAATGAGCCCCCTATGCCCACGGCCCCCTGAGCCTGGACACCCAGCAAGGCAGCTTCTGAAAAATGTGTGGCCCTCATGTGTTTGCACCTCTTGGACCTTTTATTCCCTTTGCACCCGTGGGAGGCTGGCGGGACCCTTTGAGCTGCGAGCAAGGATGAAGTTGCAGCAAGCAGTGAGGTGCGGCAGGTGAGCAGCCCCAAGCGCCGGGCACTGGCCCCGTGAACCCCGTGACAGCAAAGGCAGGAGGAGCAGGAGGGCGTGGGGCAGCTGTCAAGGGGCTTCGGAAGGGGAAGGAACCCGGAGAAGAACAAAGGGAGATGCGGGCTGGAATGGAGCAGGGCACGGCAGGGCATGGGGGCCGCTGGCAGCACCCCACCAGGCTGGGGGTGCCGCTCCAAAAGCCAATACGTGGTGGAAAGAAAGGGGAGCCAGGGGAGGGGAGGAACACCACAGGCAGCGAAGGGGAGGCCACACATGGGAGCTAGAGAGGAGGGAACGAGCTGAGGGGCCAAGGATGCACTGAGCAGCTGGGGAGGGATGAGGAACGGGAGAACCGGGTAAGGATGGAGAGGGAAACCGAGGAAGGAGAGAGCAGCTGAGGACAGGGAGAGCCGAGGAACAGGGGGAACAGAGAGCGGGCAGGGGGCTGCCGCGGGGACCCCGGGCCGTACGGGGCCCCGGTGGGGAGCGGCGGCGCGGTGCGGCCGCGCACAACTTCGCAGACGCGGGGGCGGCGCAGGCAGGACCCCGGCCCTCACCTCCGCCGCCCGAGCGGGGCCGCCACCGGGGTGGGGGGGACCGGGAAACTTCCGCGGGGGGGCAGGGGGGCGCGGGGGGGGCGGGGTGACTCACGGCGCGGCGGCGGGCGGGGGTCCGGCGGCGGCGCGGCGGCGGCGGGCGGGCGGCGCGGGGCCGCCGCGGGGCGGGGCGGGCGGGGCGCGGGGCGGGGCGGGGGCGCTTCCTTTGTCTGCGCCGCGGCCGGGACCACAATGGCTGCGGCGGCGGCGGCAGCGGGGCCCGCTCCCCCCGCACCGGCTCCCCCGCCCCGCGCCGCCCGGGGGCCCACGGGCCAGGGGTGACGCCCGAAAGGGGGTCCCCGGAGAGCTGTCTGCCCCCGCCCGGTGCCGGTACAGGCACTCCCCGGGATGGGGATCAGGGAGCCGCGTCCCGCTGAGGAGCCCGGCACCAGCCGGGGCAGGGATTCTTTCCCTACTGCGAAAGTTTGAATAAAAATAGACCATCTCCCTAGCTTGGTTTCGGGGTGTCTGAAGTTTTTTCAGGATTTTTTTTTCTTTTTGAAACTTGTTTCCCTTTCTCTCAGTTTCAGACGAGAAAAGAAAAATACAACCGGTTTGTTTGGGAGGGGGGATGAAAAATAAAATGCTCCAGTTTGCAATTGCCATCATACCCCCAGGGTCCCCCTTCCTTGATAAAACTGCAACCTCTTCCAGTTAGAAGATTTTAGAAAAAAATCCATTATGAAAATTTCCGTTATTAAAAATATCCATTTTCCCCGTTCCCCTTCTGCCCCACATCTGCCCCTTGCAGCTTCTCCTGCCCTGGCAAGTCAGACTGGCACAGACCTTTGCTGCCAGCCGGCAAGCCCAGGGGCTCAGTGCACGCACACACACACACACACACACACACACACGTGTGTGCTGGTACAGCTCACCCTGCACACATGCACTGCTGTTCAGGCCGATGGGCTGGCATGCACTCGCATGCCTTCCCAAAGGCCTCCGGGCACAGCCCGGCCGGGTGTGCACCCGTGCCTGGGGCATGCACACCCTCCCACATCCCCCTGCTTGCAGGGCCGGGCCCGCTCCTCATCCCCTCCCCGAGCCCTGGGGTAATGCAGGTACAACCAGTTGGATCCTGCCAAGCACACTCGCTTCCCCCCTCACACGAACAGAGCAGAAAGGGCTGGTGCAAATCCTCATCCATGAGGTTTTGGGGGCTTCCTCCCCTCCGTGCTTGTGCACACCCAAAGCCCGGCACCTGAAGAGTGGGGGCAGCCCCCTGCTCCCCAAGGATGTGGCTGTCTGGGACCAGCACTGCAGAGGGACAGGCAGCATCCCTCACTCCTGTCCCCGACACTCATCGGCTGAGTAGGCTCCAACCTTGTCCTGCTCCACATTGCACCACCATGATTTCCCCTTCCGCTTGCAGGCTACCCTGGAAGCATCATTTTCCACAGCCACATGGCTAAATAGACTAAAACTCTTTGTAAACCCCAGATTTACAGAGAAAACAATTCACTGTAAACCTAAAAACCTCTGTGACACCCTACTCTGTGAAAGGCACATGCAGCTGGAGGTACCCATGCTCTCAGTGCCTTGATAACTGGACATAGGGATGCTGTGAGTGCCCCAGCATGCCGGCCCTTCACTGCCGTGTCCTCCTGCCAGCCCCAATCTTGTGGCACTGGGTGAGATGGGGCTGCAGCATGCTGACCCCCACCATCATTAGGCCAAAAAAAGTTCTGGCTGTAATGTTGGTGACAGCTACGGGATGGCACAGCTCTCCTGGCCAAGACTGCCATTAAACGCAGTCCACCCGCACCCCATTCCCACTCCAGGCACAAAGACACACAAGGCACAACCACCCACCAGCACTGAACACCACGCTGCTACTGCAAAATACTGCAAAACAGTGAAAAAAGGGTCATTTTGTCCCCACATTAGAGACTCCTGGCACCAGTGCCGTGGCCAGGGGATCAGAGAGCAGCCCCCATTCATCCCCAGGCCCCGTGCATCCACAGCAAACATGCCTGGAGCAATTTATCCCGGGGCTCAGCAGCCCTCCGGGACTGCTCACGTGTCCCTGCTCAGCTCTGACGACAGCGCTGGACTGGTCCACGTGGCTGCAGCAGCCCCAGCTGTTTATGGTTATAGCCGAGTTAATAATTAAATAGACGCTGGATGGAGAGCAGAAGGGCTGGGATGCAGCTGGGAAGCGTGTGTGGCAGCAACGGTGTGGGGGGGGGCCCCTTCTCACCAAGCACTCATGTGAGGGGAGCACAGGGCTACCCAGTTTTTGTGCTAGGGCACTACATCCCCCAGATCACAGCCTCCACTCTCCCCCTAGCAAGGGCCCCATGCCTGCCTGGTCTCTCCAGAGTGCAGCCCTGACCCAACACCTGGTACAGGTCTCAGCCCAGGGAGCTGGCAGCAGCGCGAGAGCAGGAGTGAGCACAGGGATTCCTCCCAGGGAAACGGATGGGAAGAGCCCGGTGGGGACCGGGGTAGCCAGGGGATGCCCAGGTGTCTCTGATCCCTGTGGCCATGGCTCAGTGTGCCTGCAGTGTGCCTGAGGGATCCCAGGCGAGCAGGGCAGGAGGCAGGGCATGCTCACACTGACTCCCGGCCAGGGCCCTGGCAAGAGCAGGCCTAGAGCAGGGATGTGGGCACGCGCTTACATAAAAAATAATAATAAAAATCTGCTAGCTCTGCAAACAGCACAGCCTGCACCGGGAGATGCACTGGCCAGGCACTTCCAAACCTCACAGACTTGTCCAAAGAGCAGCCAGACCTGGGCACCATCGCATGCATGCAGATGCAGCCTGCAGCACAGCATGCATCCTGGAGCCCCCCCTTTCCAGAACACAAGAGCCAACCCTGCAAATCCTACCATCCTTCAAACAGAAATATGCTTTGTTTCCCTGTTTCTCAAGGAGGGGCTTCTTTCCTCCCTAAAGCTATGCATGACCAGATAAAAAGGGAGTTCTGGAGCAGGAGGGGCCCCTGTTTTTGGCTGGAGAAGCCACAGATCCATCTCTCCAGAGGAGGTTTGGGGGAGGCTGGAAACTACATGGTGAGTCATGCCAGGCAGGCAGCAGATCCTGGGGGCTCCTGGGATTAACCCTTCGAAGGCAGAACCACTTCCAGACACCCAGAGACAGAAATAAAGCCAAGGGGCTGGGAAAAAGCTGCCAGAGCAGGATGAGAAGTTACAGGGCCACATCTTGAGCATCCTGCATGGGACAGAGAAATCAATCTGAATATGTGAGCAGTGGACAAGCAGCAACCGAGTGCATGCACTATCCTCTCCAAAACAAGAGGATGTGGAGAAAGGTTAGAGAGGGGTGCAGAACCCCAGAGTGCATGAGGTTCACATGGGGTGTCCACCCTCACATCACACCTGGTTCTGGTGTCATGGGTCACCCTCAGCACCACTGGGCTGCCCAAAGGCTCCAAGGGGAAGGTGCAGTCCACAAGCAAGCTTTGGCACATCCTGCTAGAATGGGGTTTCCCCATGGCACCAGCACAGAGAAATGCCCCACAGTGTTCCTGCACCATCCCTGAGACATTGCAATGCACGTCCTGCAAGACCTCAGCCCCAGCATAGCCACCCACAGCAGTGAGCCCCAGTTCCTCTGCAGAAGCCCGAGGCCAGCCCGCCAGAGCTGCAGGGTTTTAAGGCTCCTCCAGAGCCTCCAGGTGGATTCTCTCATGTTACAAGAATGGCTCGTTTTACAGCCCCTTTCCTGGCCTGGGAACCCACAGCAGGGAGGGGTGACTTGCAGCATGGCTGCACAGCTTCAGCATCTTGTGCCTGCCCTCTGTCCCTCAAGAAGACCAACAAGGGACAGGCACTGCTGCTTCAAAGACAACCAAAGCAGAATCCTCAACACCCAGCCCTGCAACTACAGGAACTCAGCCCTGGTCAGAGAGCATCCTGGTCTCTGTCCCACTGTTCCCCCTGCATTTCCTCCAGTCTTGTCTCCCAAGCCACAGAGGACCCTTGGCATCCATAAGAGATTTACACAGCCAGGAGCTGCCACCCACCAAACCCCCCCAACTAAGGCTGCCATCCCTCCTGGTACACACATGTCACTGTGCCCTCCCACACTAGAAGCTCCCCTGGGAGAAGGTAAGGGACATCTTACAGGGCCATGGCTGTACATGGTTCACTCGAAGCAGGTAACTCCAGCAGCTAAGCCCACCCCCTGCCACCCCCCTACACCGTGCTGCTGAACACTCCGGAGCAGCTCTCCGAATATAGCAGCATCAAATAGCTCCATCAATAATGCATTGCTTCTGCTTCCTCTCACTGCCGTGTTTTTGTTGCTAACATGCGTGTCCTTCCTGTTAGCAGCTGCCTCCTCCCCACCAGCTAGGCCAAGCAGGGACACAGCCACGGTGGGATGGTGATGGCAGCTCCCACAGCTCCAGGTCCAGTTCCTGTAGGGATTGACACAGAGCCCCATCTATGCCACCCGGGGGCAGCCTGGGGTTCTGGGGGGGAACCCTGCCACCGTCCAAGCCTCCCGCTGCGCACGCGCTGGCAGCGACGACAGCATGCCGTGGCTGCCCAAAGGATTTGGCAGGGGCACCAAGCTGGGAGGAGCATAAGGACATCTCCCCAGCCTCAGCAGGGAAATGCCCCTCTGCAAGGACTTCTGGCAGCCTGGCACTCCCCGTACCCATGCAGCACCCCCATTCCCAGCTCCATGCAATGCCGCACCACATCAGCTCCTCCAGCAGCTCTGTGTTGCCATCCCCAGCAGGGAGAGAGCTCCCACTGCCGTGCTCTGGCCTGCCCCTGCCCGCAGCTGCCCCGGGCTCACCCCGGGCCCGCCCTGGGCCAGTTGAAGCAGGCAGGTCGGGGTGCCTGGACCTGCCCCATGCCCAGCAGAGTTGCATGCGTGCAACGCCATGAGCTGCCATGGGCTCCTAGTAGAGAGGCAAGAGCTGGTGTAGGCACAAGCTGGCACCCACCACCCTGCAGCTATTCAGAGCATGCAGGGGCAACCTCTGCCCTGGAGGGCAGACCCCCAGGCTGCACAAGACCTTGGTTGGAGGAGAATGCACATAGCAGAGCAGAGTTTGGTACAAGTGGCTGGTGTAGAATGGTCCAGCCAACACCACCAATGTCCCAGCTTGGCTTGAGCTGCAATCACTATGTACAGACACCTGAGCTGTACTGCAGAAACCTGGCTGCATACACAACACCTGTCCCTTGGTGCGTAGTAGAGGGCCTGAGGCTGCTTCTCCTGCAGAAAGCAGGGGCCCTCCCACCCCCTGCGTGCCACCCTCTCAGCCACAGGTCCATCCTGGGGCACAGGCACCGTCACCTTGGTGCAGGGTAAGCTCTGCTACCTTGTGGGTTCTACAAAGCTGGGGCAGAGAGACACCCTGCAAAAGCGGGGCTAAAGCTACATGCCACAGGGCCCCCCAAAGGAAGTGGCAGCAGAGGGGTGTGGGCAGGGTGTTATCAGTCGCCCTGCGGGCAGGGCGGGTCAGGGCTGGACAGGGGCCAGCGCCTGCCACAGCGGAGATTGCACCTCGGGTTTAACGTTCATTCCCATCCATGACCTGCCCAGGAGAGAAGGGGGTGGGCTGCACTGGGAGGCTGGTCTGACAGCTTTAGAGACTCCTGAGCTCCACCAGCACTCCTGCTCAAAAGAGACATCCAACAATGGTGCACAGCCCACTTTCCCACACTCCCATGAGCACGCAGCAGTGAACCTCCCAAAAACCTGCAAAGCATCACCCCTGCTGCAGCCACCCCAACTGTGCCCAGCAGAGATCCTGGGAGAAGGGCAGACTACTGCCAGTATCCCCGCTCCAGGTGGGGCACAGGAGCCCCCTGGCAGCCCTGCCTGCTCCCCAGCACCCTCCCCCCAGCACTGGCAGGAAACCACAGCCGCAGCCTGCGGGCAGCTGATAACGGTCACCCAGCCCCATCCTGCCTGCACCCACCAGCCGGGGAGCTGTCCCCACACCCACTGCTCCCAGGCCCAGAGGTGCACCCACACTGTGCACAACAGCAGCCCCAGGGCCCAGTGTCACCCTGCACAGAGCTGGGAGCTCTCGCTGATAGTGCAGCTGGGGCACCAGGACACACCAACAGTTGTTGTGCATGGGCACCATGCTCCCAAGTGTCCCAGCATGCTCCTGGCACACCATGCAGAGCAGACTCATGCCTCGCGTGTTCTAGCAACATGGATATGGCGGGAGAATCTCAGAGCAGATTAGGGGAGGAGAGGGTGGCATGAAATCGAGTGATCTGACCCAAAAGGGATGGGCAGGGGACACTTGAGCTGCTTTGGCTCCTGCCCTGCCGGGGGCACACAGCCACCTGGTCACAAGGTACCTCCCTGCCCTGGAGGCCCCAATCCCCAGGGGCATCCCCTCACTCCCAGGGGAGCAGCTTTCACAGCAGTTTGTGCCGAGCAGGTAATAACATTCCTGGAATAAACCTGGGGCCCAGTGCAAACACACAGTGCAGAACCGGCTGGCATTGGTGTGGAACTAACCCACGCAGGATTCTCCAGGCAAATCCTGGGTGAGCTCACAATGGCCCCAAGGAGTGTGATGGTGCCTCACACCAACAACAGGACCCCTGAGGAATCCCCTCACTGAGCACCAGACAGCCACAAACCCATCACAACTTTGCTACAGCATGCCAGAAGTGTGCAGGCAATGCAGCACACACGGTATCAGTGCCAGGCACTGTGCTGCTGAGGGGGACAGGGCAAGTAACACGTTTCATCCAAACATCACTGGTAACGTGAAGAAAGCCTGGACTAGAGCGCACCAATATGCACAACGAGGCCTCGGGACCCCTACTGCTCCCCTCCTCCCCAGCAGGCCCGGGGCACCCCAAGGTGCCAGGCACCCCGGGGCTGTTTGGGAGCCAGAGCGCACAGAGGTCAGGGCTGCCTGCCCCCCCGCCGCGGCACTCAGCCCGCTCGCTGCCATCCCTTTCCCAGCGCATCTGTCGCAGAAGGCATGTGGCACAGCTCGGCCTCGTGACAGTGGGGGATGCACGGCGCCAGCTCGGCAGAAGGGAGGGATACGGCAACGGGCTGTGCCCTGGCTGGACGTGTCCATGCCGGGACCCAAAGCATGTGCCCTGGGAAGCTCTCCCTCCAGCCATAGGCGTGCACAGGCTAGTTCTCTGCAAGGTGTCCCAGGGAAGGTGCTGACCTTGGGAAAGTTGCCATCCCTGCCATGAAGCTGGAGCCAGCCCCGCAGGGAGGGAGAACAGCTCTACTCTGCTTCGCTTCCCTCCTCCCCCCCTGCACTGACACCATCACTACAGGGGGAAAAACAATGATAATAATAAAAATAATTAAGGAGGAAAGTGCAGAGCATGCTGGGAGAGTGAGAGGTGCCCCCAGGGGTCAGGGCCCCGCTGGGGTCTGGATGCCAAGACCTGTCTGCCGGCCCTGCTCCAAGCAGCCCTGGGCACAGCACCACCGGCACCAGCACCAGCCAGCTGCTGCCCCAGCCGCTGCCACCTCCTCTCTGAGCCCATTACGCTCTTGCTGCTCACCTCTCCATATGTGAGGTGGGGGGCAAAGCCCCCCTCAGGCCTCCACTTGCCCCAGCAGCTCCCCGCTATCCTCGGGGACAAGAGTGCACCAGCCTCCCAGCTGAGCAGCCTCCCTGCTCCAAAGCTCTTGCAAAGGGGAAGAAAGGAGCAGGGAAACATCTCCGGAGGGGTGCAAGAGGAGCTGCAGTGGGGCAGGAGGCACCCCCAGGGATAGCAAGGAGTACATTATCCCTCTGGGAGGGCACAACTTGGAAGGGGGGCAGCCAAACCACCCCCCCCCCCGGCAGCAGCTCCCAAGCAGGAAACTCCTCCAAGTTAATGCAGCCCTGAAGAGCAGCCTGGGCAGAGCGGCTCATTAAATGTTTCTGGCTGGCGGGAGGCCAGCGGCAGAGCTTGTTTTTTCTATATTCCGATAAACAGTCCGGGGAGGGGAAGGGGGAGGGGGGCGCAGGCTCTCGGCGTGCCACCCAGCCCCAGCGGGGGAAGACGCGGGGGGCACATGTACACTGCACGGCAACACCGCACAGCAGCCTCGTGTCCTCCCTGCCCTGGGGCAGCGGGCAGGGGCGGCATGGGGGGGACACAACACATGAAGCCATCCACAGGGATACTCCCAGGTGAGGGCTGACCCCACGGCTCCCCATCACCGCACCGAGGGAGGACCCCCCTCTTTGCATCCACCAACATGCCGATGACATTCCCAGTGGCGTGGGGCCAGCTCCCGGGGAATACGAAGGGCCCCCCGTCGGCCGTCGCACGGCCTTTGCCCCGCCGCGGCGGGAGCCCCGCCAAGGCTGCGGGTGTCGGAGGGTGCCGTGCCCCGGTGCGGGGTGCCTGCGGGGCGGGTGCTGTGGCTGCTCGGCCTGGCTCGCAGGGAGGTTCACGTGACTTTCTGCTTGAGGAAGCAGCGCTCTGGCAGCTTCCAGTGGGAGATGGAGGAGGAGGAGGAGGATGGAGGATGGGGGAAGGGGCCGCCTGGCTTCATAGAAACACGGCGGCGAGGCGCAGGCAGCGCAGGGGCGGGGGGCCGCCGCGCAGGGGCACCCCTTCCCCACCCCGCTCATCCAGCTGCAGACCCCTGGGCAGAGGCGGCGCCGGGGGAGGCACGGGGACCGTGTGCTGTCACAGCGCCCCACTGCCTCCAGCAGCCCCCCAGCATGGGCTCCTGGCCTAGCAGGAGGCTCTCTCGGGACCACAGGGATGCTGCCACGGGAACTGAGGAGCATCCCTGCTGTTCCCGCACAGGGACCCCATGTGCCAGATGCCCAGGGAAATGGCAGAACCTTCTCCCCAGGGTCCCCCAAACTTGGCTCCCTGTCTGCTGGCCAGCGCTACAGGGACCTGGCGCTGGACAAGGTTCCAGCAGCCCTCCGGGACCCCTGCCCTGCCTTGTTCCTGACACAGCAACGTTCGGCACGCAGCAGCAAGCGATGCAGCCAGGCCAGCTGCCCCAAACCTGCCCCCAAGCCCAGGCGTGCAGATGAGTATCCCTGCGGCAGCACCCTCCCAGGTGCTGAGACCTCACCAACTCATCACACCTCCTATGTAGTCCTGCAGCCTTGCCAGCCCGCAGGCTCCAGAATTAGGAACAAGCTCTCCAGCAGACACCCCACAATGGCCATGGTGGGGGGCCGTACAGCATCCACGTCCACCAGCAGCACTGGCAAGCCTCTGCAGGGACACTGTGCCTCACACCTACACGGGGAGCTGTGGCACCCCACAGACCTATTGCTCTGGCCACAGGGGTACTTTGGGGTCACTCTTCACAGTGCCACCTGCATGACTGCCCAATGCCCCTGCAGCACTCTGCCAGTGGGGTCCCATTTCCAGGCTGGTACCAGCACCCATGTGCTCTTGGGTCCCAGATCTCTTAGTCCAACAGATCTCAGGATCCATGCCATAGGAACCCCAGCACCTATGCCATAGAGTCCTAGCCTCACAACCACATCGTAGCACCCATGACCATCGGGCTCCAATCCCACAGTCAGACCCAAGTGTCCACGCTCTAGGGACTCCAGACCTTCAGCTGGATTCCAACAGCCCGTACCATGGGGACCTCACCCCCATGGCTGGACCCAATAGCCACACCATAGTGACTAGGACTCCAGTGTCCACACCTTGCTGACACCCATAGCTTATCCCCAGCACCAGCACTATGACCAAACCTCAGCATCTACACTGAAAAGGCCCCTGTGTTGTAGTCAGCTCCCAGCAGCCATGCCCCAGGAACCCAGCCCCATAACCAAACCCCAGCACCAATGCCACAGAGACCCCAGCACCAGTGGCAGATGCCAGCACCAATGCCATGGAGACCCAGCACCGATACTGTGAAGACCTCAGCCCCACAGCGAGATCCCAGCACCAATGCCATGCAGTATCAGGGACCAATACCATAGAGAGACCATCCCCATAGCTGGACTCCACCACCAATGCCTTCAGAGATCCCAGCATTAATGCCACGGAGACCCCAACACCAATGACACGGAGACCACAACACCAACGCCATAGAGACCCCAGTCCCGTAGCTGGAGATCTCAGCCCCAAAGCAGGACAGCAACATCAATGCAGTGGGGACCCCAGCCCCACAGCCGGACACCAGCGCCCATTCTTAGGGGACCCCAGCCCCACAGCCAGACCCCAACACCACTGGGGCCCCCACCCCGTAGGTGGCCCCCAGCTCCCCACCCAGCCCGATGCCGCGGGGACCCCAGCCCGAGGGGCAGCCCCCGCCCCGCCGCCGCGCACTCACCAGGGCATGCACAGCCCACTGACATCTTCACATGCCTGGCCCGGCCGGGGGTCGCTGCGCGCTGCCCGGGCCGCGGGGGTCTCGCATGGGCGGCGCGCCGCGGGCTCCGGCGCGGCGGGCGACGGGTAGCGCCGCAGCCAGAGGCTGGCGGGCGGGCGCGCCGCGAATCGGCGGAGCAGCGGCGGCAGCGGCAGCAGGAGCAGCGGCGGCGGGGGCGGTCGGGGCGGGGGCCGCGGCGGTGGAGCGGGAGCGGGGGCGGGGGCGGCTGCGCCGGCGGCGGGCGGGTGGGGGCGCCTCTGCGCGTGCGCGGGGCGCCCCGTTTCCCCCCCGCCGCGAGCGCGTGCGTGTTGCGTGCGTGCGCGCCCCCCCCGGCTCGTCGCTGCCGCGGCTGTCCCGCTCGCACGCACGCGCCCCCCCCCTCCATTTCCCCCTCGCTGTGAGGGGCGGGGGGATCCCGGTGTGTGACCGGGGGGTCCGTGAGGGAGGACACGAAGGGAAGGACGAAGGCTCCCCCCTCCGCTCTGAGGAGGCTCTCGGCGCTGCCCCCTGGGGTTTGCGGCCGTCGGAGCGGGGGTAGCGCTCTCCCCAGAGCCCCGTGTGTGGGTGAGGGTTCTCAGGGCAGCGCAGGGCTGAGGCTTCCGTCCCCCCCGGCCGGGGCTGCTCTTCCCAGGGCCTGAGGGGGACTCAAGCGGAGGGACGAGTGCTCAGGGACTCACGCCCGGGGTGGCCGATGAGCACCCCGGGTGTCTCAGGGCAGCTTGTTGGGGTTTCCACCTGGGAGGCCGTGGGGACGAGTAGAGGACGCCGCGGCTGTTCCGCATGGAGGAGCCTGCTGAAGGATTGTGCTTTTTGGGACCTTGCCAGTCCCCCGCCCCGGGGCACGGGAAAGATACGGCGCTGTGGAGGTTGTGGGTGGGAAGGAAGGGGGCAGAGAGGGCCGGAGGGCAGGAAAGAAGGGGGTTCGCAGCAGCGCTTTGCACAGTCAGAGTGTGAGCTGCGATTGCTGTGCCTTGTGCAGCAGGGGATGGCAGAGGCTGCTGGACAGGAGTCTGGGAGCTGCTCTGGTCTGTGCTGCACCCTATGTTGGAGAGATGTGCTAGCATCCCGGGTGAGGCTGGGGACCAGAGAGATGCCAGGGCAGGAGCAGAGTGCCGTACGGACAGGGTCTCTCAGGGGGACACCCACCAAGAGGACCTCACCAGGGATCCTGGCCCAGCCCCACGCAGTTCTGCTCCTGCACACCAGCTGTAGGGACAGAGCCCATTTTGCAGAGGCAAGCATTGGCCCTCTACTGCCCTGCCAAGATGCAGCCCCAGCCCCACGATGGGAGTGGCACCCTGGGCTGAGCAAACTGCCCCAGGGAGCCAAAGCCTTCTCTTCTCTCTGAAGGGCCAACTTCAGCCATCTGCTCCTGCCTGGTTGGGACACACATTCCTCTTTACTGAGTGGAGTGTCCTTTAAGCATTACATGGTTTTGGGGCTCTCCTTTTCACGCTGTGCCTATTAGCCCTGAGCAAACTGCCCACCCTGGGTGATGCACAGGCTGAAACTGGATGGCGCTGAGCAGCATCTGGCTGTGCCTGGCCAGGGAGTGGTCACAACACAGAGAAGGAAGGGAGGGGAGCCAGGGATGTAGAATGCGCATATTCCTTTCTGGCTTGTTGTTTGTTTTTCTTGTAAACCGGCAGGAATGCCTGGTGTTGCCCTGTGCCAGGAGTGCATCCCTGCTGGGGATTGTACTGGGGGAGGGAGATAACTGCAGGTGGGACTCCCTATGGTGACACTCCAGGGACCCTATGTGCAAGGAATATGGTTCCACTTTACAGGATGCACACCAGGCCAGGCTTGCTCTGTCAGAGATCAGCCTTGTTGTGCCGCAGGGTCCTGGCACACGCAGGGACAGAGGGATTAGGCAGGTCAGTGTATGCCCTGGATGTGCCCAGAGGAGAGGACATGACAGCAAAGGAGGGTGTGGCCCAGGATAAGGAAAGCTGCAGGGCTCCAAGGGGAACCTTTCTCCACATCCCTGTCAGCAGCTCTCTGGGTGCCAGGTTATAGACAGCTTCTCCTCAGGCCAGTGGACAGAAACGTTGACATTTGAAAAGTGACTTGTTCCTTAACCACATCTGGGCTGCAGAGAACCTGGAACACTTTCCCAGCCTCCTCTGCAGTGCCAGAAGCAGGTGCTGGCCTGAGGAGCCAGTTACATTCAGCAAAATCCCCCACACCCCAGCAGTGTGCTCACATTCACCCATTGCAACAGGTGTGCTCTGCAGCTCTCAGACATGGATCCATAGCCCTGGAGAAGGACACAGCCACCTGCCTGCTGCTCAGACAGCATTTTGCCAGATACAAGTGTTGGTGAGAAGTGCTATGGGTTCCTTGGACGAGGAGGTGGAGGGGAGCAGCTCCCTGGACAGAGAGCCTGTTTGTGGCTAGGGAGGGCCACACTTGTCACAGCCCCTGCGAGGCAGGAAGTGACGAGTGATCACATTTAAAGTCCCTTGTGGCAGGAGTGGAAGGAAGGAGAACAGGATGAGGCTCCATGTGTCTGACATAGTTCAGTCCAATGACCAGGCACACAGGGCCGAGAAAAGCAGCTCTATCCCGTGGATCCCCAAGGGAATCTGGCTGGGGCAGGCCTGTGCTCCAGGGACTGATGTAGAGAAAGGGAAAATTGCTCCCCGCCAGGTAAAACGTGCACTTCAGGGCTCCAGTGACATGTCCACACTGCGCCTGTGCTGCTGTAAGCACATCCCTGAACTTCATGAGATGATCCTACTGTCAGTCTGGAAGACAGAAGAGCCATAGGAAGTGACAAAGAGTCCCCAAAGGGACTCTGGGCTTCCTGAACAGAGGGCACCAAGCAGGGCCAGGCCAAGCACCTGTGCACACCAGCATCCCTTGCCTTCTTGGGGAGCCAGGCTGGATAGCAACTGTGTCCAGTGAGCCCAGTTTGGCTCCCTCACATTTTCCAGGTGATCTTCTGTGTGCCAGCTTTGGAGAACAGCAAAAGCCTAAGCAGAAGCAGTGACTTGGGTATCCTGCCCGGTTGCCATGCCAAGAGGGTGCACGGCAGCTCACGGTGCCCATCCCTCCTCTCATACCCGATAGCTTCTTTCATCCGCCCTGTGCCCACCACACTGCGTCTCACCTCCACCAGCCCCACACGAGGTGGGGCTCAATGGAGCACCATGGCACAGGCACCTCAGGCAGAGGGAACGCTGCTCACAGCCTGGAGACGGCGAGCCCACAGCAGCTCTGCCGCTGCTTTCCGGGAAGCACGGGGACACGCGGCTCTGGCGCGCACACGTGCGCGCCAGAGCCGGCGGGGCGGGCCCGCGGCGCCGCGGGAAAATGCGCGCCTGCCCCGCCCCCAGGGGGCGCTTCCCGCCAGTCCCGCCCGCGCCGCCCCTCCAACCGCGCGTCGCGGGGCCGGGCCGACCCTCCTCGCCGCCGCCCGCCGCTACGATGGCGGCGAAGCCCGAGGGTCTGCCCGCTCTCAAGATGGCCGCCCGCGCTGCCGGGGCCGGGCGCCCCCTCAGGCTGCTGCCCGCCTCTCGGCGCGCGGCCAGCGGCGAAAGGGTGCGCTCCCGGCGTGCCGCGCGCGGAGGGGCGGCGCGGGGGTTGCCGGGAGCTGTAGTGCGGGGCGGGCGGCGGTCACGTGGCGCTCTCGGCAGTGGCCGCGCTGGGAGCAGAGGCGCCAAGATGGCGGCGCGGCGGGGCGGAGCGGTGCCCGCCGCCAACGGGGCCGGGGCCGGTGGCGCTGCCGCCGCGGCCGCTCCGCGGGGCCTGGCGAGCGGCGGAGCCCTGCGCGAGCCGCCTTTCCGCGCCGGCAGCCCCCTGCAGGTAAGGGGCGGCGGGGCGCGGCGGGCCGCGCCGTGACACGTGGAGGCCGGGCGCGGCTCCCGCGGCCGCTGCACCACGTGTGCCGGAGCGGGCCCGCCGCACCGGCGGCGGGCGGGGGTCGCAGCACGGGCCGGCGCCGCCTCCGCTGGTCCCGGAGTGGGGCGCCCTTTCTTTGGGTGGGGGAATGGGGTGCCCGCAGCTCTCCCGCCGGCGTGGGGCGTCGGCGCGGGGAGATTACGGCGTTAGAGGGGCCGGAGCACGGCCACGGGACCCGGCGAGACGGGTGGCTTGGTGTCCCCTGCGGGAGATGACACCCCGGCCTTGGGTAGTGGGGGACAGGGGGATGCCGCTCGTGTCATTCCCCCGCGGTCCCTCCATCCCGGCGCCGCTCTCTGCCACCTGCGGCCGCGGGGAGCTGGGGCTGGCGCGGTTTGGGACACCCGCCGGTTTCGGTGGCAGGAGCTCTGTTTGCACAGCGTGGCCCGGGCCGGGAGGGGTTCCCCCAGCCGTACCGAGAGCTGATCCACGGGAAGCGGGGCTTTATCCCCAGCAAGAGGTTCCCGCGCCGGGCAGGTGTGGGGCGCGGCGCTGCCGCTGTCACCGGCCCCGGTGGGCGCCTGCCAGGGCCGGGCTGGGTGCGGGTCCCCTGCTGTCTGACGGGGAGCGCGGGGATGCAGCACCCCGGGAGGGGACGCGGGGGCACCTGCGTTGTGCTTTTGCCGGGATTTTTTTGGGAAAGCCCTAGGCTTCTGCCTCCGTCAGGGTTCTCCTGCGTGGCTGAGGGGCTGCGGGGGAGACACCCCTATCCCGACCCCGGGCTGGAGGACGCCAAGCCCGCCTCGCCCCTCCCCGACGCGAGCAGAGTGGGCTGCGTGTGGGGGAAGAGAGGTGTGTTCCCGCCTGATGCTTTCCGAAAGCAGCGGAGGAATGCAGGGAGCATCCTCTGGCTGTGCTGCGCTGGCCGGGCGGAGCCCCCCGGCTCCCGGGCTTACCCCGCGCCCTTGCCGGCAGCTCCGGCGCTGTAGGAGCAGCCTTGGCAGCCAGCCGGGGACCATGGCCGCCCTGTGCTCGGGGCGTAGCCGCAGCACGCCGGGCACACGTGTCAGCAGCGGCCTGCGGGGGCCTCCGTTGTCCCTTCCGGGGAGCAGAGCAGCGAGCGCAGTGTACCCTGCGCCGGGTGGGTGCCGGAGGAGCTGGTGGCCTCGCTTAGACTGTGTCCATTGCAAGCAGTCAGCTCCAGTCCCGGTACCCGCTCTGGGGCTGTGGGCATCCTCCCTTCTCCCCGGCAGTGCTGGTTGCTTGGGCACAGCGTGGTCAGAGCCGAAGCCTGTCCTTGAACATTCCCGTGACCCTCTTTCCCTGCAGCGCTGCTTAAAGCAAGCACGGGGAGCTGTGCAAGAAGGCACGGCGGGTTCCCCCCTTCCCTCCGGGCTAGGAGTGACAGGGGTCTCTGGCAGGGAGGAGCGCGGGCAGGGACGCTGGAGCAGGCTGGGCTGGTTCGTACCCCCGCCCCGACGCACAAGCGATGCTCGAGTGATGAGGGCTGCAGGAGGTGCCCGTCCCCAGGTGGATCAAAGGGAATCCTGGGGGAACACAGCCCAGGCCGGTGACTCACGGCTGTGAGACTCCTTGTTGCAAGGCGCTGAGTCAAGGGACTCGAGGAAGGCATGGGAGATTGCCCGCCCTCCCTCCCGGGCTGCGGGCAGGAGCCACAGGAAGAGGCCATTTGAGTGGGAGGGTTTTACTTCCCTCCCTCCTAATGTCCAGCGCTGATCACAGCTGGAAACCTTTTATTACATGTTTTCTTTGGGGAGAGCCGCCCTGTGGCCAGATGAGCAGGGCTGTGCAGCCCGGGGTGTCCTTCGGATCCCTTTGCCATCTACAGGCAGGGTTCAGATGGTCCCTGCGTCCCTGATGCTCCCTCCTGCTGGCTCCTTCGGTGGCCCGGGTACCTCTGCCTGCCGGTCACCGCTGACTCAGGGTTGCACTCGGGGCTGGGCGTGTGAGCCTGGATGTCTGCGTATCTGCGTGAGGATTGGTCGGGAATTGCAGCCAGGCTGCGCCTAGAGGGCCGCCAGCAGGCTCTGCGCTGTGCTCTGACCGGCAGCCAGCACCGGCAAGGGAGGGGACTGGGGATGCTGAGCAGGAAAACTGCTCTAAAACTGCTTCATAGCCTGATCTGCATGGTGGGGTGGAGGGGTGCCCTGCTGTCACTGGTGGGCTCCACTTCCAGGCAGAGGGCCCTGGAACAGGCTGGTCTGGGCTGGCAGCATGTCTGCTGAGCCCCAAACTACTGTAGACTCCTGGTCCTTAGGGCTGTCATGTCACAGACTGGGGGAATTTGGGATGGGTAGCTTCGAGGCATTGCTGTGAGTGTCCTGGCTTTGATTCCCAGCCTGGTATTGGAGTGCCTGTGTTCTGGGGTTGCACGGGGCTCCTGGCTGTGCTGTGGCCAGTGGTGCCTGTTTAGTCTTATCAGAGGAAGTCTCTGAAGAGCCCCAGGGACCAGGGGTTTGGGCACGTGGCTTTGGTGCTGTTGTATTTTAGAAACATCTATTTTGTGAAATGCCTGCTGTCTCTCCGGTGCTGTTTACTGCTTGCTAGAAGAGGATTTCAAAGTATTAGCAGCTTCTCTCTAGGGACAAGGTACAGTTTGTTCTGCATGGGCACAGGCTCATGCAGGCTCCGGTACCTACATGAAACAGAGGTTAACTGCATCATATGTGCATCCCCCAAGGTTTGGCTGTATTCTCACAGTGCTGGTGCTGCTCCAAGGGCAGGAAGATGGGTCACAGCCTGCTCCTGGCTAGCTTTGGGAGGGAGGTGTACTCTCCCAGGGCTCTGTCCTTGGTGCCCTTATCTTCCCAGCCTCCATTATCTCTCTGCATAAGCCCATCTACAAACAGGAATTCGCATCCTGTCTCATGCCGGTGGCACGCCTGTGCTGCTGCTCTGCTCTGTGTGTCCTGTGGCTCTGCTCAAGTGGGGGCTGCAGCCCCTTCCCTTGCCCAGCATCTGGCTTTTCCTGGCTGTCCTGCAGCATGGCTGTGTGACACCCTGGAGTACAGTGCAAATACTTTTTTGAAGTTACCCAAGCATCCCTGGAGGTGGCTGGGGGACTGGAAAGGATGTGGGGTTGGGAATTTGGAGGAGGAAGAGTGACAAAGCTGGTTTGGTCCTGGATTGCAAGCACAGACCATGTCCTCTTGTAGCCTGCAGCAGAGGTACTGGGGTATGGCTCCAGCAGTGGCAGCTGGCTGCACCCCTGTTGCTGATTCCTGCACTTTTGTTATGAGTTTCGTAATGGTTTTGGGCTTATCTGAAGCACCAACAGCCGGAATTGGAGGAGCGCGTGACAGTCCATGAGGTGGCTGGAGCTGGCTTGTCTCCTCCCTGTCCTGCAGGACCATGTGTGGTGTTGGGTAGAGCCTGGTGTTTTATCCGTTCATCTTTCCCAGTCATGCAGCTGCAGAGTGAATCAGGCAGAAATTTTCGGTGTGGAGACATCCTGGGTAATTGGAAGGGTCTCGGGCTGAGAGCAGCACAGGCCTTTGTGCAGTGGACCCTCCTGAAAGCAAGGGGGAAGGTCCCCTATGCCACCTTCTGACCTGCAGCTGCATCCCCCTGCTTCCCCTGCGTGGTCAGGGTGCTGGGGGTGCCCTGCCACAGTTTGCAGCACAGGCTGTTCAGAGCCTGTGTGTACTGTGAGGAAATCAGTGCTGGTAGGGGAGCTGTGCAAAGTGTTTACCTGGCTCCCCGTGCTCCTCAACAGTGCTTTTCCCTTGAGGATGATGACCTGAACTTAACATCGTTGGATGCAGAAACCGTCTTAGAGGCTGAAGAGATCCTGGGCACAATGCAGAACTATCTTGACTCCTCTGTGATCTCCATCATTGAGGATCTTTCTCTGAGTGAGGTGGGAGCTTACACACAGATGTGGGGTGTGGCATGGGTGGGGGTGATGGCAGTGTCCTCAGTGTCCAGGTCTTAGGGCTGTGTCCCATTGCCCTCTGAGACCGTCCCTACCCTTACAGCAGAGCAAGGCCTGCCTGGATGCTCAGAATGAGCTGTCCCTGCTGACTGCCATCACAGAGATCCTGGACAGCACAGATGATGAGACCTTGTCCCCCTTTGACACCATCATGGATGCAGAGCTGCTGACCTCACCTCGTGAGTGGGAGAATACCTCGGTAAGTTGGGGGGCAGATGCAGCCTGACCCCAGAGCCCATGGGAAGATGCTCTGGCAGGGCTCTGCTAGGTCCTAGCATGAGGGTACCCTGAAGTAGGCCAGTAGGACCCTGGCCTCCAGTACGCTGAGATGAACTCTCATGACAGTTCCAATGTGAGAGAAGTGCTTTGGAGGGCCATGCCTCCCCCTTGAGTCTTTATAAAGAGCCAGAGATGTGCCAGAGGCTTTGGGGAGCAGCATGTCCCCAGTGGGAGCTGTGTGCAGTGTGGGTGAAACAAGGCTGTTTGCTCTTGGGCTTTGTGGGGTGAAGTGTGTGGGCATTGTGGGGCTGGGGGTCGCCTGTCCCCTCCAGCAGCGTAGACCTGCCACTGTCTCATCTTCTGTCCATCTTTCCAGTTTCAGAAGTTTCTCACCTTATCCCGCCCATTGCTGGAGTGTGAGAGCCCTACCCTGGAGCAGCCTAAGGCTCTCAGACCTCTCAGCAGCAGCAGTGTCTCCGTGGCTGGGAAGGTGAGCAGCTGAGCAGGGCAAGCTGAAGCAGCAGTGTTGGGGTGGTGCTGGGATAATTGCCTCTGCTGCAGCCCCCAGCCTTCCCTCCTGGCATGGGAATCCTTTCCTTGAGACAATGCTTTTGCAAGGTACCAGTGGCAGTGGGAGCAGGGTCTGCCTCACGTGGTGGGTGCCAGGGACTGGGGATGCTCCCATAGGAGCATCAGATTTCCAGCTCTGTTGTGTTTTACTGGGCAGGTCAGATGTGTCCCAGCTTTTTGTCAGCCGTGGGGCTTTGCTGTAGAGTTGCAGCAGACCCAGTTGACTGTCCTGGGGGAGTGCTGCTAAAAGCCCAGGAACTGATGTTTGCTGTGGTCCCCTTTCCCAGACTGACACAGATGTGGCCTGGGACCGTGCTACTCATGGCCTCGAGGACCCAGTGCTGCCAAAGAAGCAAGTCTGCAGTACCCCGAGAGTGGAGAGGAAGGTGGGCTGGCACCGAGCCCGAGAGCAGCCCCTGCCACAGCGCAGTGATGGGGAGGAAGAAGAGGAAGAGGCTGTCTTGAACCTGGAGATAGACAGAAGCATGGAAGCTGTGAATTTCTGTGTGAGCGAGGCAGGGGTGGCGCTGGAGGAGCATGAAGACCCCTGCATCATCAACACAGGTGACGTATCCCTGAGCGAGCTGGTGAAGTCCATGCACCCCTACTGCCTGCCCACCTTCACTGTGTGCCTGGACCCTGACACGGAGCCTGTGGCCAAGGAGCTTCTGAGCAGTCCTGTCTTGCTGGAAATTGTGCCTGGAGAGGGAGAGAGTGTGGAGATCCCTGTGGTTCTGCAGCCCTTGACTCCCAACTCCCCTGACCTGGAGCCCCAACTCCTGCGAGTAGAGGAAACTACCGGCGAGTCAATCCCAGAAGATCGTGGGGAGCTGCCAGGAGCTCCAACCCAGGAAAATAGGTTGGAAGAGGAGAAGGAGGAAAAACTGCCTGGGAAGGAGCCTTCATGCAGTACTGCAGAGGCCACCTCCCCAGTGGAGACAGCAGCACCTGGAGCCTCAGGTCCCAGCAAGAGCTCCTGGCACAGCACAGAAGCCCCAGCAGGTGGAAAACGTGAATGCTCTGAGAAGGGACGGGGCCGTGAGAGATCAAGGAAGAGTCGGAAAAAGAAAGCAGCAGAGGACCAAAGCAAGCAGGACCGGCCTGGCAGGGACTGTGTAGCCCACCGGCTCCGTTCCGTTGGCTCTGGACAGCCCCATGCCCAGCTAGCCATCAGCAGGCAGCGGGCAGAGTGTCCCTCTGTTCAGGTCTCAGACTTCCTGGCACAGCAGCTGGAGAGAGCCCGGAAGGAGGGGCAGATGGAGCTGCATGCTGAGCGGGCACCTCGGCCCCGGGGCAGGCCTCATAGCACAGCAGCGGCTTTGCTGCCCAAGAAGGTGAAGCAGGAGCTACAGAAGGAGCCGGCACCAGAAACCGTGAATGCGACCCTGGAGAAGAACAAGACTCTGGTGTCCCTGGAGAAGACTGCACCAAGCGTGGAGAGGCAGCCAGCAGCTGCATGTCCCAGCCCGACAGACCAGGCTGAGGGCCAGGCAGATGCGCAGCCATCTGCCGGACAGAGCAGTGGGGTCTCAGAGGCTGCCTCTCAGCTCCCAGAGCAAGGTGCTGGGCTGGAGCCTGCCCAGAGGGTGCCAGCAGCAGAGCCAAGTGGGGGCCTGTCTAAGGAAGCCAAACCCAAGGCCCTGAGCCTGCGTGAGTACCGCATCCGCATGCTGCACCGTCAGCCCAGCGCGGGTGACAGCCAGGAGGGCAAGAAGCAAGTGGCCAGCAAGTGGCCCAGTGTCCCTGAGCCTCCGACAGAGCTGGCGGAGATCCCCTGCCTGGTGTCACCCATGCTCTCTGCCACCGAGGCGGACAGTGCTCAGAAGGGACCGGACAAACCCACCAGCCCTGCTGCTGTCCCTTCTCCTGCCAGCAAAGCTCCCACTGCTCTGACTTCAGCCCCAGCACCTGCCGCAGCTCCACCACCGCCATCAGCACCAATGCCTTTTGTCGCACCAAACGTGCCCCCAGCTGCTGGGGTGGCCCCCACTGGGATGCCACCAGCCTCTGTCGGTGCTTATGCCCTTTACCCACCAGTGCCTTCCTGGCCCTGCTTCAGCCCGCAGCCCATGGGCTGCCATGGTTTGCCCCCACCACCCAGTGCCAGCTCCTCCAGTGCTTTTCACATGGTGCCTGGCCTCCCACCTCCATCCATGGCCTGGCCCCCGCCACCTTTGCCACCCCCGCCTCCATTTGGCCCAGGTGGCCCCTATGCCCCGGTTGGGTGGGCACCACCATCCTACTGGCCTGGAATCCCCGTGCCGCCTCCGGTGCCTTCCCTTGCGTACAGGGACCCTGGAGCAGCAGTGCAGGCCACCGCTGCCTTCCCAGCTGGCAGCCACCCTGGCACAGCCCCTCTGCATGGGCAGTCTCCTGCTGCCCCTATGCTCAGCTGCCCGGAGCCACCAGCCTTCCCTGCCCAGTCACCTGCTGCCCCGAGCAGTGAGATGGGGCCTGCAGGTGGCCCGGCCAGGCCGGCGGCTGGCAGGGTGTCAGATCCCAGGAGGCAGGCAAGGCTGGCAGGAGAGAGCTCCCTCCCCAAGGCCCCTGTGGCCCCAGCCCAGCCCCTGCCAGCCCCCTCAGCTGCCACTGCCCAGCCCAGCAGGGTCCCTCCTGCAGTGCCAGTCCCCCAGGCTGTCCCCACCCAGCCTCCAGAGGAGTCCCAAGCTGCAACTCCCAGCCAGCTCCCAAAGGTCCCCCCAGCTGCCATCTGCTGCCCAGCAGAGGTGTCTCCTGCCCCTGTTGGGGAGTCCCCTGGCACCCAAGCCACGGAGAAGGCTGTAGAGCCAGGGAAGGAGGCAGCAGAGAAAGCCCCATTGGAGCCCAAGGTAGCTGCCGGGCAGGAGGTGCCTGGCCAAAAATCCACCTCCCAGGCTGTGGCACCACCACGGAAAGCAGGTCGAGAGAGCAGCCTTCCCACCAAGGCACCCACTGTGCGGCCATGGAGGCACCAGCCACTCCTCAGCCCAGCCCAGCCCAGAGACAGCAGCAAGGACATTGTGCAAGCCTTCATCAGTGAGATTGGTGAGTGGGAGGGCTGCAGGACGCTGGGCTGAGTGTCAGCAGCCAGCAAGGCTGCAGTGCTGCCGGCAGCCTGGGTAGCAGGACCGGTTCCTGGCATTTCTGGGGGTGAGGGTGGCAAAGCCATGCCCACAGGCTTGCAGTCTCTTCCCAGTGCTCTGCTGGGATGTTGCCTGCAATGGATGGTCTGGGCTGGCTGTCTTGAAACTACTTCCTTCTGGGACTGCAGAGCTGGCTGCTGCTGTCCTTCTGGGACTGCAGAGCTGCTGCAGGCTCTGTTACTGCTTTTCCTCCCCAGTGCTTGTCCCACCATCCAGGGAGGCTGATGGGGGGGAGAATGGGGTTGGGGTGCATCACTGTGGTGCTGGGGGAATTCTAGCTGATCTGACTTGCTGTGCTTTCTCCCTGGCTCAGGGATTGAAGCCACCGACCTGTCCAGCCTGCTGGAGCAGTTTGAGAAGTCTGAAGGTGCGGATCTGGCATGCCATCCCCTGCAGGGCTCCCTCCGTGCCACGCTGGCCTCCCTGGGCTGTCCATGCTCCCTGCGTCAGGGTGGTAGTGGGAAGGCTGTGATGCTGCTGCTTGTGGGCTCATGTTACCCTGCCCAGGTGTTTTGTCCTGCAGCTGTCTCTGCCTCCATCTCCTTGGCCTGTGGAAATATCTGGGGGTCCCCATGGCAACCAAAGGGGTGGTGAAGAGTCTGTGAAGGAAAAAGGATGTGCAGCTCCTATCTTGAGGGAGCTGGGTTTCAGGAGCTGTGCTCTTCCAAGCTGTTCCTGGGGTGCTTTGTTGACCCTGTCCTTCAGCCCTACATGTTGCCCCTCTCACCTACCTGTTCTCTTTTCAGCCAAGAAAGAGGAAACTCCTGTACAGCCCCCTGAGGAAAGGCAGCTGACAGGGAGCTCTGGGTGAGTATCAAAACCTTGGCAGCTGGTGCCCAGCATGGAGCCCAGCAGAGCAAGGGCACAGAGCAGCTTTCAGTCCTGGCAGGATTTGAAGTGTGGTGGTGCTGTGTCCATTGGCCCAGGAGGGGCTGAGCTTGTTGCTGGCCTGGGACAGAGCTGGCACTTAGGGGGAAAAACTGGGACAAGCAGTGATGGGCATGACAAGGCTGTGCAAGTTTTATCCTAGCAGCTCACTTGGATCCTCTGTCCTCGTGAACTGGCCGGTAGGGCAGATTGAGTGGGTGCCCCAGGCTTGGGGAGTGGGGTTGGGCTTTGCTTGCTGTGTTTGACAAAGCTCTTTTCCCATTCTCAGACCTGAGATCCAGCAGGAAGCATCAACCCAGCAGGACAGGAAGCCCACAGATGGGCTGCAGGCCTCTGAGCTGGCCAATGTGGCAGGTAAAGAATATTTGGGACAAGGGAGGGTAGTGTGCTATGTCGTAGCAGGGCTGTTATGTGTCTGAGGGGACACCTTGGGGGGTGAGGGGCCTGGGATGTGAGGGAGCCCCAGCTGGGTGGGTTGCGGCAAAGGGCTGCTGTTGTAAGCATTCTGGTGCTCTCCCAGGCCTCACGCCCCCAGCAACACCTCCTCACCAGCTCTGGAAGCCTTTGCCTGCTGTCTCACTGCTGGCCAAGACCAAGTCACCTGGATCCATGCCCCAGGAAGGGCCCCAGAAGTCAACCAAGCTGATGAAAGCCAAGCCACTGCTCCCAAACAAGATCCAGGTGAAGAGCATGGTGCCAGCCCCTGCCAGCACAGCCCCCAGCCACGTCTGCTCGGGAGACCACGACTACTGCCTCCTGGGTGCACCGCAGCCCGAGAGCAGCCATGGCCCTGGCACGCAGCCCCCTGCCGAGGGAGGCTCCCGCTGGAATGTCAAACACCACCGGGACATCACTATCAAACCCATCTCCTCCTTAACCAAACGGACGCTGGACCCACCTGAGCCCACCCCTCCAGCCCCCGACACCACCGTGGGGCACAGCCCGGAGCCCCTGGGGATGGCCTGCCCAGCTCCCCTGGATTATCGGACTACCATCCCCAGCAATGGCAGCACTGGGTGCAGCAGTCCCCCCACCTCAGTGCTCCTGTCTCCAGCTGCATCCCCCTGCCGGGAGCAGGAGGTGCGGACTGCCAGTGCCCAGCCCAGCCATGCTGCTGCCAAGAGGTCCCTGCGCTGCTACCGGAGACCCCAGGACTCACCCAGCCCCTCTGCCGACAGCTGGAGGGCTGGCCGGAGCCGTGCCAGCCGTTCTTTCAGCTCCAGTTCGGATGGAGCTAGCGAGTCTTCATCTTCATCTTCATCCTCGTCCTCCCGGTCCCGCTCACGGTCGCTCTCCCCACCTCCCAAGCGGTGGCGAAGGTAAGCAGTGCATTGTTGCTTGCTCTTGGGGAGTGTCTTGGTTTGAAAAGACAGGTGTCTGGTAAGGAGGGCAGGAGCCTCTCTTGAAATGGAAAATGTAAACCCCCTCCCTCCAAATTATTATAATTTTGAAATTAAGGGGCTCTCAGGCAAAGATATGGGAATAGGAATAACAGTTCTTTACTAGGAAAATTAAAATAAAATTGCAGTAATACAAAAAAACACTGACAGAGTCAGAATACAACCTGATTAGATGGTGGCTGCTGTCCTCCTGGAATGACAGGTGTGGTTCTGTTGAAGCAGTGATCCTGTAGAAGGATGTAGTTTTCCTCTGAAGGTCCAGTGGTGGTGTAGATGGGCCTGGTCTTCCTCTGGGAATCCTGTGGAAAAAGGGTCCCCTGGGTTTCCAAATAACAGATTTTTCTTTGGGTAGGAATGCTTGGCTCCTCCCCCTGGGTGGAGCATCTCACAATGGGATGATGTAATTTTATGCAGCGAGTCAATGGCCCATTAACTGGAGATATTTCCCTGGATGGAGGATGGGTCATGGAGGAGATAAAGAACACTGCTCCCCCTGGTTTCAACAGGTGGTGGTAGAATACCTGTAGTATTTCAGGTTACATCTTTCATTGCAACCTAAAACAGGCAGTTGTCCAGTGGCTGGTCTTTTGCAAGAGCCCAGACACATCTTTATGGTCCTGCTTAGATGGCTGGATTTGATGCTTTTGTCCTTGTGGACCTTCTGAAGAGATGTTTGGCTCACAGAGGGTGGGGAAGCTGCACCCTGCCCATCCAGTTGTGGCTGAAGCCTCCATCTGGGCCCATATGCCTGCAAAGCCTCCAGTGAGCCAGACTTCCTTACTCCTTCAGAAACATCCAAACCATGTTACAAGTCCTTGGCTGCATCTTTGCTTTTGGATGCTTTTTCTGGAGTATTACAGCAGGTGTTCATAGTTGTGCTGTGGGACTGTTGCAGCCCTTGGTATAGAAGTGAGAGGAGCCACAGTGGAGCTCTCCAGGGAGCTGCTGGAGGCAAGCAGAGAAAAACCTGTCTGGCTTGGCTGCCTCAGGGGCTCCCTGTTCTCTTTATGCAGGTGGCTGTGTAGGAAAGTGGGACAACTTGCACTCTGTGGGATTCCTTTTGGAGCCCTTGTGCATCTGAGTGATGTGCAGCCTGTCCCAGCTGGGCTGGGAGGCACTGGAGGTAGTGAAGGGTTTCTCCTGTAGTTCTCTTGGCGTTCAGCCAGTTCTGGAAACATCCCTGGGCATGAGGGGCCTGTCCAGCCAAGACCCCTTCATTGATAGCCAGTAAATGCAGAGGCTGGAGCTGGAAAGACCAGGTATAAAAGTGCCGTGTTTTGTGGTTGTGCAGCTTGGGGATTGTGAAGCAACACATCTGGCTTGGCTTTCCAGCAAATCAGCTGGCCTTTTGCTGGAAAATGTCCCCGTGTACTGTGCCACCCTGACTTGCTGTCTTCCAGGAGAATGTGGCATAGGAATATGTGGCAGAGTCAGGCAGCATGCCCTGCTGGGGTTTGCCCATGGCAGGGACCACCTATGGCCAGCATGTCTGGAGAGGGACTGTGCTCCTGGCTGGAGGCAGCACAGCTTAATCCCAGCTGTGTTTTGGTCATGCTGTCCTTAAGGTTTCCCTCGCCCTGCTGGAGAAGCTCTTGCAGTCTCTGTTCACATGGCTGTTGAGCACAACATGGATATAATGTTGTCTTGTGCATCGTGTGGGGCTCAGCACTGAAGTCCCAGCCCTTTCTGAGCCCTCCCAGGCACAGCCCTGTGCTTCACAGTTCCCCCATGACTATTTCTTGTTCTTTGGAAGCTGTGCTTCCTGTGAGCCTGCTCCCTTTTCTCTGTGGCATTGGGAGCCAAATGGAGCAGCATTTCTGTAGTCTTGCTGCCCTGGCAATCGTGCTGGGGATGGGTCCTGTCCAAGTGGGATGCTGAATACCATGGGGACAATGGATATCTTTTCCTGCTTTGGAGCCTTATGATGCTGGACAAAGGGAGGGCTCAGCTGTATCTCTCCTTCCCCCAGGTACCGCTCAAGATGTTCCCACAGCTCCTCCTCTCGCTCCAGCTGTGGGTCATGTGGCAGGTCCCGGGACAGGTCCTCATCCTCATCATCAACATCCTCCTACTCATCCAGGTCCACATCCCGCAGCCAGTCCCGCTCCCCCTCGCCCCGCGGGAGGAGTAGCAGGTGGAGAAGGTGAGCGTGGCCATCCTGCAGGGATGTGAACTCTCCCCAACCCATCTCCCAGCCTTCTGTGGAGGAGGGATGGACCCACTCCTTCAAGATCTCCCTTGTGTTTGGAATCACTCTTATGACACCCCCATGATTCCGTAGCTCATGTGTCTGGTTTCTGCCCTGACAGATACAGCTATGATGCACAGGACCACTACCAAAGGCAGAGGATCCTCCAGAAGGAACGTGCAATAGTGAGTGATGGAGGGCTGGGAATCTGGGACTGGAAATTTGGGGGTTCATAGCCCCCATGTCACTTCAGAAACAGAGGGTGTTTCTGCAGGGGGGTGAGCCTTGCCAGCAGCATTGCTGGGAGGCCCTGGGCAAGGCACAGTGTGGTGGGAGGCCATGCAGGGAGGGTGTTCTGTGTGAGAGGTCCTGCTCACGGATGGGCCATCCCTGTCCGCAGGAGGAGCGGCGAGTTGTGTTTATCGGCAAGATCCCCAGCAGGATGACACGGTCAGAGCTGCGGCACCGCTTCTCTGTGTTTGGGGACATTGAGGAGTGTACCCTGCATTTCCGCTCCGAGGGGTAAGAGCTGTGGGGAGATGGGTCAGTCCCTTCTCAGGGATGACTCCTCTTGGCCCTTTTCCCATTACTCAAGGGGATGTTGCAGACCAAGGGGGGACAAACATAACTGTTGCTGCTGATCTCCTCCAATGTCAGGGATAACTATGGCTTTGTCACCTACCGGTATGCTGAGGAAGCCTTTGCTGCCATTGAGAGTGGGCACAAGCTGCGGCGCCCAGACGAGCAGCCCTTCGACCTGTGCTTTGGTGGCCGCAGGCAGTTCTGCAGGAGGAACTATGCTGACTTGGGTGAGTTGCACAACCTCCAAGTTGAGGGTTGCCCTCCCTGGGTCCTTCTCTTCTTTCCAGAGGCATAGGAGTCCCCATCCTTGGGATCAGTCAGGGTTGGCAGCAGAGCTGCATCCAGGAACTGTCCTGCCCTGAAGGATTGAATGGGGGCTCCCTGTCTCTCCAGCACTGTGTTGGAGGCCGGCCCAACTCTGGGTCTAGAGGCTGGCAGGTGAAAAAAGATAAGAAATTTGCTGTGGGAATGGCCAGAACTGTGCCATTGTTTCCACGAGCTCAAGACAGCCTCTCCCCATCTCTTCCAGATTCAAACCGTGAGGATTTTGACCCAGCTCCCGTCAAGAGCAAGTTTGACTCCCTGGACTTTGACACTCTGCTGCGGCAGGCACAGCGCAGCCTGCGGAGGTAGCGGCAGGCAAGGCGGAGAACCCGCCCCCACTTTTATACTCAAATACAAAAGGCAAAAAAAGAATGGAGAGAGAGATGAGATTTTTAATAAAATGAAAAAGGAAAAAAATTTGTTTTATAACCAATATTTAAGGAGGATGGGTCATTGGCCTTCAACTGGGGCAGTCCCGGCAAGTGGCAGCCCTAGGCTTGCCCCAGACATATAATAAATATGGATGCCCAAACAGCAGCACTGCCTTGTTTCCTCTTTTGCATGGGCTATTCCCAGGTGTGGGCTTAGGCTGTGCCCCCCTCAAGACCCCAGGGACTTTGCCTGTGTATGGCCCCATCAACTGTTGTGCAGGTCATGGACTGGGCACAGGAGTGGGATGTTTGGGGAGAGTGGGGCAGGATTGAGGTCACCGAGTGTGTGACTGTCACCATGGCCTGGCACGGAGTGAATGCCTCTCTGAGGACCCCTCTGACAGTCTCTTGGGCTCTGCTGGCTGCAGGACTTGGCACCCCGAGGCTCCCAGCAGTTTTGGGGCCACCTGCACCTCCCGCAATGGCCACGGGGGGGCAGTGTAAGATGCTCCACCGCCGCTGCCAGCAGCGGGCTGGGAACCGGCTCAGCCCTTGGCCAGAGCTCGGGCACGGCTCTGCTCGCTCCGAGCCCACTGCCCTTCGAGCCTGCTTCTTGGTATTGCTCCGGCTCGCCGGAAAGAGAGGGGAGACATCTCATCTCTGGGTTTCCCCTGAGGGAGAGGTGTCTGTGTGACTGCAGAGTTTACAGCTGTCTGCAGGGGCATGGTGCTTGGCAGGAGAGGATGGCCAGTGGCAGGGATGGATGGATGGTGCCTGTCTGGGCCCTCTCAGTGCACTGCAGCTCATGGAGGAGAGGAGTGATCGCAGGGAGCCCCCAAGGGAGCAGGCTTGGGCCTGCTGCCAACATCTTTTCTGCTCCCTGCTCTTGTGCTGGCAGTCAGAGAAAAGCTGTGCCTTGGACTGCTTCTGGGCTGGGACAAGCTTGGGCATCCCTTGCAGGTGGCAGTCCTGACTGGGAATGCTGAGATGGCATTGAGTACCCTGGCTTCAGGACTGGGACAGGCTTGGGGTGGGGTGCAGTGTTTGAGCCCTCTCTTGGCACACCCTGGGTTAGGAAAGTCTGCAGCTGCCCAGCTGGACAGTGCAGAGCTGGGAAGTGTGGAGGGAAGTGATGGGAAGGGGATGGACCCCCATGCCATCCCAGGGTTTTTCATGGTGTTTAGGGTAGGCAGGGGCTGGTCAAAGTCCCTTCAGATCCCTTACTTGGTGGAGGCAGCACCCACTCCAATAGTTTGAGATCAGGGAGGGGAATAGGGAATAAACCCTGGGTGGGGGAGTTCAGCCAAGTTGATGCTGATGTTGCCACTTGGATCATGTTCAAGGCTTTGAGCCCTTTGTGGCTGTGCCTAGGTGTATTGCAGCACTCTTATGGACTGGCACTGTGGCTGGAGCTCACCTCTTCCCTGGTGCTCTCCTAGGTGGAGCGAGGTGCTGCTGCTCCTGCCTGCACACTGGGGACTTGTGCTGCTGCACTGCTCAGCCCAGGGAGGCCTCTGCAGTACCCAGGGATGTGGGGTACAGTCAGGCTGCCTGCAGGTGGGCCTTGAGTAAGCTCCCACCCTGTTCTCTCCTCCTGGCCCTGGACTTTGCACAAGGGAGGGTCCAAGGAGGCAGCTGCAGGCAAGGATGTGAGTGGGATAGAGGGAGGCAGGATGGGGGCTGTTAATCAGCAATGCAGTTCTTCCAGGGACATTGAAGGAGGGAATGACAGCCAAGGCCCAGTGGGGTCTTGTGGGGAGGATGTGTGTCCCTTTCTGTGAGTTCATGCAAAGTCCTGTGGCTGCAGCACACCTGCAGCCCCTTTCCTGCCCAGAGGTGCTGGGCTGATGGTGGTGCTGACCAGCATCTCCCTGGTCTCAGAGCTGCCACAGGAGTGGCAGATGTGGATCCAAGCATTACAGGGAGACCATCTCTTAAATCAGCTTTGAAAACACTCTCTAGCTGTTGGGTGATTCAGACCTGAGGAAACTCTTGTATGCCTTAGAGCTGGGCTTGTTCCTACAAATACTTTAGGTGATCTGAAAGTTTCTTTACAGCCTTTCCTTGAAACTGTGGTGCATCTGAAGAGGCAGGCAGGAGCGGGTAGTGTTATAGGCAAAGTGGAGTTGGACATAGGGGATGTCTGCTGTCAGCAACCCTGGGAACCCCATGGCATATGGTATTCCATGCATTTGGGCAGCCCTGTGAGCATGGCATCACCCCAAATATGTGTGCTGCTGACTCTTGCATGAGCAAGGCTGTGTGCTTGTGTTACTACAGCTGGGCTGCACATGGTCCCCTCTCCTCCCACTGCTCCTCTGGGTGACGAAAGGCAGGGGGTACAAAAGCATTTGTGTTGCCAAAAGAATTAACACCCTGCTGTTGTGCCCTATAAATCTTCTGAGTGTTAGAGGCTGGCTTTATTCCCCTGTGTTACAGTTTAATGGTTTCCGTTAGCAATAACCTGCCCCTGTGTTCTTGGTTATTGATTTAACGTTTGTTGTGGAGGGTGTGAGAGTTGCAGAAAGGTGTTTTCCTGCTGTCCAGCCAGTGGCAAAGGCACTGTTGCAAAGAGGAGGCAGGAGCATGGAAAGCAGTGCACAGCAGCTCTCTGGAAGCAGGGGTGCTGGTGGAAGCTGTCTGGAGAAAACTGGGGACAGTGGCAAGGAGCAGCACTTGGAGCATATGCTTCACCCTGGCAGGCAAGCCAGAGGTGAGGAGCAAAGATGAGGTTTTGTAGGAACCCCAGCTCTGTTGGAAACAAATCTGCTTCACCATAGGATAGCCAACCTTCCTCCTGCAAGCAGCAGCACCCTTTGCTGCCTGTGTGAGTGGCTCTGCCCCGAGGTGCTGCAGCCCATGGCTGGGAACCACACAGAGGGTGTTTTATGAGAGGTCACTAAGCAGGAGCTGAGGTTTTCACTCTATTTCTCTTCAAAGCACTCTCAGCTTTTCCCTTTCTGTTCCTGCTACAGACTCTAATCTCCAGCAGCTGTCCCTTTCTGCACCAGGCCCTGTTATCTACAGTCTTCTTCTGGACCAAATCTCTAAGGGATTGATGCTGATATCATATCTTCTTTCTCCCTTTCCATTTTAATTCTCTCTTGCATTAGTATGTTCTGAACATGATTTCCAAGCTAGAAAGCAGCTAGAAGGGCATCCAAATTGATCGTTCATAGTGGGTAAAACCCACAAGATGAGGGACTTGTGTTCTGTGCATAAGCTGTTTTGGAGCCCACGTGCAGAAGGCAGTGGGGCAGCAGAAGAGTCTGACAGCAGCACTCCTTGCACATCTCTGCCCAGGGCTGAAGACTGCACAGCCCTTGTCTTCATTTCTTTGCAGAGCTCAACATTTTCTCAGCAACAGCACAGTCCCATATCCTCAGGAAAGTTTATTCCGGGTCCATGGAGTTGGCTGCTGCCACGTGTGGAGTACTCACATTTCTGTGAGGTGGGTGTTCTTTCTCACACTTAGGATATTCACACTTAGAAGTTCAGCATACTCATCCTGAAAGTTGACAGGGACCCCTGTGGGCAGAGGTGCCAGGCAGGAACCTGGCTATGGTTCTTGCTGTTGACACCCATTTCAGACCCTGAGACCACCAGTCCTTGCGACTCAGACTTACTCAATGCACCCAAGGGCTCAGAGCTCCTGACCCAAAGCAGAGGTTGCTGCTGTGGCACATCTGTGCCTCCCCAACCTGGGTTCCCTTCACCAGGAGCCTCACAGGGGTACCCAGCTCCAGGGTGCCTGCTGAGAATGGCCATGGCAGTCTGGTGCTGGGATCGATGCAGGTGGGCTCAGAGGAGCCCCAGAGGGCTGGGAGAGGTGCTCACCCCACTTTTGCCTGTAGCACCCTCAGATTTGGGGCTCCCTCACTCACCACACTTTCTCTGCTCTCTTACACATTCCTCATCCTAAATCCCTGCCTGCCTGCTTGTAAATAAGCCCTGGAGGTCAGCCAGTGGTTGTGTGTCCTTTAAATCTGTGCTTGTAGAGCTGAGAGCCTGGGTTAATGCCCCTGTTTCCTCTCACAGCCGCTGCTGCAGTTACTGTGTGTGCTTGTGTTCACATTGGGAAGTCCTCCAGGGTCACCCTGTAGTCCAGTGTCTGCAGCTGGGAGTAAACATGCAGTGAACATCCTGTTGGTGCTTCTAGTCTGGACACCTGCTCCTCTCACCTCACCAACCAGGTGCTACAAGTGCTTTCTGACTCCTCTCAGAAAAAGACCTGCAGCTGTAACGTGCTACAGGAAGCAGGCAGGAAGATTAGGGGACCATTGGTCTGCAGCTTGGCAATAGCAGAGAATTAATGAAAAAAAATTACATAAGGTCTAGAAAATAGATGTGAACTTGGGGAAGTAAAAACCCAAAACAAAACAAAACAAAAAGGCCCCAATCAAAACCACACACACACAAAAAATGCAACCGCAATTTTTCTGTCAATCTAGGAAAATTCCCTCCTGACCCTAATCTGGCAATAGCATTAAGCCTGATGTGTGAGCAGACCTCTGGGACTGTAATGCTAGGAGCACCAATGCATGAAACCTAGAGTTTGCCTTTAGTTTCCCAAAGGAAGGAAAACCTCAGTACCTTTAGTAGCAAATTAAGAGGGAAATTATATTCTTCATCATCACAATGCCCAGCAGAAACCCAGAAGCCTGGGGTAAAGCAACATCTCCTCCAAATACCCTTTGTACTGCTGACCCCTTGGCCAACCTGGATCTGTATCCCAGGCTGAGCCACCCATTTCCAGGGTTCCTTCACTTATAAATTAACGGAGGGAATTCTAACAAAGTGTATGTTAAAATGATGCAGGCTTTTCTGCCTCATTACCCTTCTCAGAAGGCTGGTCCAGAACATTAATCCTGGCAGGGGTATAAGCTCTCTAATTCACCATCTAAACTTATTAAATATTTTTTGCCATTATTGTACATCTTGCATATTTTCATAACAATTTTATTTATAATTTTCTTTTGGTGGTTCTTCAGAAATATATCTGTCCCCTCTCAGCCTGTCTGGCCAGAAGAAACCAAACTCTTTTAGTAGATTTTTAATCAGCTGGTGTTTGTTTGTCTCAGCATCCAAATTGTTTCTCTCTGTGCAGTGAAAATTTATCCTTCCTGGATGTAGAGCTGCGAGGATATTCTGGAAGAAGTCTCACAATGCCTTGCGCAATGGCAATAATGTTTCTGTCTCTGCTAAAAATAACTTGTCTGATGCATTCTAGCATAGTGCCATTCCTTTTCCACAGAAGCATCATGCTGCTGCTTCATATTCATCCTTCAGTGCAGTAAGGTCTTTTTATTCCTTCGGAGTGTTCATTTCATCAGTTTGTAGCAAATGCCCTTGCTGCTGGTCCCCAAGTGTTTAATCTGCCCTTTCTGCCATTAAATTTCACCCTGCTTCCCTCATCCCTTGACAAGGTCAAGATCCCCTTCTTCCCCTATGAGGAAATATTACTCTCAGCACTTGCAATACCTCCCAACCGTCTGCTCCCTCTGCATTTTGGGAGTTTGCACATGGCTCTTCTGAAATTACCAATGGATTTACTAGCCTGAATTTATTCTCAGAATCTGTGGTTCTGTCCTGCAGCCTGGTCATGCTTGTGTCTGATGCAGCCTGGCCAGTTTCTTGTGTATCTCCTCTCCAACCCTGGGACTGATCTTCACCTTTAGCAGCAGTTTCTTCTGATTTGTAGTGCACCATCCTTTACTTTGAATTGAGTGCCTCAGTCTAAGAAACTGGCAGCCCCATCTAAGGGATTATTTCCGTTGTGCTGTTCCTGTTTCACTAGGTATCTCCTCACTCCCCATGTTCCCTTCATCACCTTTACTGAAACAGAGTTAAACCCACTTTTGGGGTTTGATTGCAGCTGGTTCATGTCTCCTCTCCCCTCACCTCTCTCCCTGCAGGGGTACATTTGGTGTCTGCTCCTCCTTACAGGTCTGTTCCCTGACTGATGGAGTAGGCTTATCACTCAGTGAAGCTGTGTCTGAAATGATGTTGTGGTTTATGTTATACTGAATCGATATGGAAATTTGCTTTCTGTCTTGTCAGAGGATATCTGAGCACTGCTATTCTGGCACAGCCTGGCATTCACTGTGAAATTAAAGACTCCTATAATTGCACAGTTTCTACTCTTTATCCATCTTGTAGCCTTGAAGACAGCACAGTTTATTCTCAAGGCTGTGTCTGGTGTATAAGTAGCCAGCCCCTGAGAATAAGGACCCTGTGCCACCCTTTCACACACCTCCTCAGGATGTATCTTATCCATAATTCCCTTTTATGTCCTTACAATGACCTGATTTACTAGCAGTGCTTCACGACTTCCTGCTCTCCTCCTACCGACCAGGTGCTGCCAGACAGCTTCTCCTCCCGCTTATCTCTGCGGCTTTGTTCCAGGTGGCACACTCTGCCCGTGCCAAGCATTCCAACGCATGCTGGGATGCACCATCCTCTGGCTCAACACCTTTCCAGTATGCCAGCACTCTGGCTTGCCTGATGTGGCCACAGCAAATGACAAAACTTGGGCAGAAGCCTACAAAATCAGTAGCACAGGCTGTGACAAAATCTGAGAAGGAGAAAAAACTTGTATGAGGAATGGATGACTGAGATAAAGGACATGGTGTTTCCAGTTTAACCTCAAAAGATTCTGGTTATGGGATGACAGAGCCTTAGGTGATAAGGCTGGTTGGACAAATGGCTTAACACCTCTCAGCTTAATCCAAGGGAGACCCACAAGTCCGTGTGAAAATGCTAAACAAGGTAAATTGAGTGTGACTGGAAGGCTTAGTTGATGGGTGAGTTACAAGGTTGTGAAATTGTGTACGATATCAATATAGCATACAAGCACTGTTCTCAGGTGAACTGGTATTAGAAACTGCACCTTCAAATAGCATATTTTTAGAGGCAGGAAGTATGTAAAGAAGTAGCAGAAAATACACTTCTTCAGTTACCAAGAGACAGTTGGAGCTTGTCCCTAAGTAAAGCAGCTCTCCTTCAAGTACCTGGGGGTAAAGTGACTCCTGCATCCCACTCATTCACTAGAGCAATGCTGCATAAGCTCAGGAAGCAGGACTTTACGAGCTCCAGCCATGTGACCCAGAGCAGACATGACTGAGGGCGTAATTCAGGTGGCCTGGAGCACGATGTCTATCACTTATCAAAGGACTCATGAAGGGCACAAAAAACACTGACCGTGTGGTGCAATGAAGATGTGGAGACTAGGCAATATCTGTGTATCAGAACTTCCAAGACTTGGGATTTCACTTAGCCTGTAGGCAAAGCACTTAATTTGTTATAAAAATTAAGTGAATAAGAGATGATCATAATGTTTGGGGAAACACCTGGTACAATGAATGAGAAACTACTTCAGGCTAAATTTGTGTTTTTATAGGCTTTGAAGTCTGGCTAAGGGGCAGTTAGACCTCACTGTGGTCCATTTTCACCAGTGGACGAGAATGAGTTCTACTTACAATCTCATGTGAGTAAAAAGACCTGCAGGATGTATCTGCTCATGAATTGTAGCTGCCACTGGAGGAAAATGAATAAATCAGACTCCTCCAGATGCTGGTGGAAGCAGACTTCAGAGAAGGCAATGCTATTAATGGCCCAGATAAAAGGAATAGGTCAGAGCAGGACAGGATCTCTGGAGTGCCAATAGCAACCAGGGAAAGAGGGGACAGCAGCCAACACCACTTACTGCTATGGACAGGTGTTCTCTTAATCCCTATCTCTATCAACATCTCTAAACATTTCCATGCGACAGCAAGGCTGGTGAATCCATAACCCCTCCCAGATCCACAAGCTGGGCTCAGTTTTGTCTTTGTATTCTCTCTCTCCTGGTGCTTTGACTAGTAGCTAATTCCTCAGACCTCGGTGCTTCCCATTTGATGATTCACTTCAGAGCTATCTATTAATGAAATGTAAGTTAACAGGGACTAAAACCTGATCTGGGACCCTCAGCCACCACCTTATTACTTCAACAATATCTCCCTCAACATGCTGCAAGCCACATGTTGGAGTGAGGCAATTACAAGGCTGGACCCAAACTTGATAGAAATTTTACATATATCCATTGCTTTTAAACCACAGCTAAAAAATGTTTGGATGTCCACTACTGTGCTTGGCGACAGTAGTCTGTAGTCAAGGTAATTTTTCTGCACTGTTCTTCCCTTAAAGCTCTCTGTTGGGCCCCTGAGTCCCTGTAGGCTTCCCCCTACTGTGTAAACATGTCTTTATTAGTAATCTTCATGTTTTTAAAAAGCTGCTCTTTGAAAATTAATTTGGCTGGCTTAAATGTGTTGGGTTGTGGGGTGTCATTATTTATTTATTTATTTAACTTGGCAGGCTTTGGGGTTTTCTGTATTTCTTCTTTGGTCATACTTTTTTTTTTTTTTTTTTTTCTCCTTCTAAATATCATCTTTGTTCTACTGTTCTACTTTGAGTGATGCCAATTTAAAGCTTTAAATGAAGGGTCTCAATATCATTGCAAGCATTTGTCCATTCATTAGCTACCTAAAAATTCTTCTTAATTACTCTGCTGACTTCTACACTTATTCCCTTTGGAAGGAGAATATACTCATCTCCTTTTTAAATTACATTGCACTGCAGTGTACTTTTCTGTTGCTTTTTCCTCCCTGGCTATAATACTGGATTTGAGCAGAGTGTGTTCATAAAGACAAGGTGACTCTTCATTATTACATTTCAAACTCCCTCCCATGTACTACTCGTGACTAAATCAAGAGTTCATCCTCTGCTTGGTTCCTCTGAGTGGTCATTCTAAGAAATATCCACTTATGAGGGCTAAAAATGCAGTCTTTGCATCATTCTTTGACATGGAGTCTACCCAGTCTGCATGGGGGAAATTAATGTCTCCCATTATCATTATGTTTTCTCCCCTGACAACCTCTCAAGTCCTTCAGATGCTTTTTATTCCACTATTCTAATCAGGTGGTCAATAGTTTATACTCAGGATCGCTTAGGCACATGTCAATGCTAAATTGTTCTCTAGTAGTTTAAACAACATCCCAGGTGTGCTTTTTTCTCCCTGTTTTCCCCATCCTTTTCCTTTTCCTTTTCCTTTTCCTTTTCCTTTTCCTTTTCCTTTTCCTTTTCCTTTTCCTTTTCCTTTTCCTTTTCCTTTTCCTTTTCCTTTTCCTTTTCCTTTTCCTTTTCCTTTTCCTTTTCCTTTTCCTTTTCCTTTTCCTTTTCCTTTCCTGGATGAACATTCTGCTACTAGCCTGAATAATTTTCTATGGCTTCATATCTTGAGCTGCTTCTCTGGCATTAATTTTCCTACTGGAATGAGACAAAACCTTACATTGGCCTGGGTGGGTTTTTTGTTTTGTTTCTTTTGTTGTTGTTCCTTTTTTAAAATAAAATTCATGTCTGATTTCTAGCTCTGGACTTTGCTCCATGAAAATGTCTTCTTTCACCAGCTGTTTTTTCAGTTTGCTGAATGTACATTTGTAACTTGAAAGAAAACTTTTATCACCTTGGAGAAGGGCGGAGATATTTTCTATCTGCCTGCAGCCCCCTCCTCTTCTGTAATGCAAGAAGCATTTTATGGTCATTGCTCATAAAAATTAGCTTACTGTGTAGGAAGACAGCTTTTTTTATACCCACACCCACACTGCTCTTCCTAGGGTAATGGGTATGGTGACCATTCCCTAATTTCCTCGATCTCCATTCAGAAACTGCAGAGCATTTGCACTTTTCACTTCTTGATTATGAGAACCAGCTTAAGCAGAACATAGTACACTGCATCAAGTAAATCAGTGGTTTCATATCTGAAGGGATTTGAAGTTCTTGATTAGTCACTTGTCATTGAGCCTCCAGCACCTCCCTCATGCTTTCACAGTGACCACAAACCTGTTTAACATTGAGCAGAGTTTTGAGTGTGGCTGTTGACTGCAGAACATGAACATCTGAAGCCATTTTGAGTGCTGCCTTCATTCTTGTAGTCTATATATATAGAGAGAGAGGTTTTATGATGAGCAACTTTAAATTTTCAAACTCTTTGCACACTTTATTTTGGAGACACTGCACCTGTCGAGTTGCTGGTGTGGAAAACTTGTAAGGTGCAACTGCTTGATCCACTTGCCTGTCTCTTAGGATGCACCAAGCCTTCCTTGGAGTTACCTGCACGTTTGGTTGAATTGTTTTGTTGCTTCTACAGCATTTATAGTTTTGGCCAAGCTCCTTAATGAGCTGACACACACAAAGATGCTGTTGTCTGCTAATCATAGTGGCCCTGGAGCAAGCATTCACAGATTCACAGAATGACCAGGTTGGAAGAGACCCTCAGGATCGAGTCCAACCCATGCCCTACCAGCTCAACTAAACCATGGCACCAAGTGCCACAGCCAGTCTTTTTTTAAACACATCCAGGGATGGTGACCCCACCACCTCCCTGGGCAGGTCATTCCAGAACTTTATCACTCATCCCATGAAAAACTTTTTCCTAATATCCAATCTATATTTCCCTTGGTGCAGCTTGAGACTGTGTCCTCTGGTTCTGTCAGCTGCTGCCTGGTGAAAGAGACCAACCCCCACCTGACTACAACCACCTCTCTGGAAGTTGTAGAGAGTGATAAGGTCATCCTGAGTCTCCTTTTCTGCAGGCATTCAGAGCATGAGAACTGACTCAAGTCATGCTGCAGTCTCAAGTCAAACATGCTGTGGACAACTTGACTGTTCCAGTTCCAGCTCTACCCTGGTTTCAGGTAAATGTTTCCTCATCCCCCAGAAACAGTTACAAGCTGACCTAGTGTTCACCTTGATTCAGGGTGCGTCACCCTTCCTTTTATTACAAAGATGATCTTTTATAGTCCATTTATTCAACTGTCCAGCTTTCCTGCTCCTTTAATGGGGATAAACTCCCTGCTGTAAATCCCAGATTATTCCCATCGACCTTACAGATCTGTTGCTTTCTATTTATATTTATATTATAATTTCTGACAACACATTGTCTTGTGCCCCGAAATCCATCCTAAACTTAATGATAATCTCTCTGCTTTCACACTGATAGTCTGTCCATCTCCAGTGAAGCTGCTATTGCATGCGACAATAAATTCCTTTGAAAAAGGGATCAAATTGCTTCCCTCTTCATCCATCCTGCACACACTCCATAGTGTTTCTCAGGTTCCTGCCCAGCAGTGTAAGTCAGTGTTTCCCTTACTATTATTTGTGGATCATTGTATATGTTGCTCCGTGCTGTTAATGCCCTCTTGTCTTCCAGACTCATCTCTTGCAGGATGTATGATTGTACTCGTGTCAAAACCTGGCACACAAACTTTGCTTGGATGGAGTGACTTTGAGCACTGAACAAATGCTAAATATGTTGTCAAAAGTTAATTTTGTGTCTCTTCTCACTGACTTGGGTAGACTTTCCAAAGTGCAGTGTTCCTTTTGGTGGACACTGAGTCTCCTTAGCCTGTGATCAGTCATGGCCTCCTCCATGATGTCACTTTCTACCTCGTTAGGATTTATTTCAGTGTAGGCTGACACACTTTTGTATGAGCTCCTCCCTGCAGTGGGCATGGCACAAGCACTTGGACTTGGCTTGCATTATTTTAACTGTGTAATCCAGTTTGCTGCAGGGAATAATCCTGTTCTGGCAAGAAAATGAAGAGTTAGTATCTCTCTCTCATTGCTATAAATCATTTAACAAAGGTGATATATTGGAAGCATCCCACATTCCTCAGAAGAAGGCATGTTTCCCCCTAACTTTCAGTGAGGTCTCATTTGTTGCTCCACTTGAAGGGATGTAGTTTGTGTTTGCTTCTGCTTGTCTGGGGCTTCTCAGAGGACTAGGTCACTCCATCCAAAAGCTTGCAGAGTCTGGATAGAAGCAGAGTTTTGTGTGATATGATAAATATACTTTGCTGATAATGGGGAGAGGGTTACAAAATTGAATTTGTGCCTTTTTCTCGCTTGTCTTTGTTCATACTTATGGTTCAGTGCTTCCTTCCTGAGACTGTGGTACTTCACACTTACACAAGACAGATATCTTTCTCACAGTTCTTTGCTTCCCACACTATCTCTCCACAGCAGGAGTTCTGCCTAATCTGGGCCCTCTCCAGTATGTGAGGTATTACCCCAGGGAGAAATTCCAGCCTCCTGGTCTGGGACCCACAACAAGGGCTGACTGAAGCCAAGAAAGCTACCACACATCCACAGACTATTTTGTACCCTGTCTCTAAGGGATCAATCACTGACTTGTAGGTTTGCATGCACTTGGCCACATGCTGCTGCCTGGAGCAGATGCACAGAAAAGGTTTTGCTGAAATACTCACTTAAGAATGAGGATAGTCCAAGGCTGCTTGTGCAAGTCTCACTTTCCTGCAGCTGGCCCCTTTCATTCAGACATCTGCTGTGCTGACGGAGAAGATGCCATGTTCTGAATGGCGTTGCCTTGAACACTGGCCACACAAGAATCAGGCAAAACAGCAATTTAGTCTATCCCCTTCTCCCATTCTGGTGTATTCCTTCTGCAGGACCACAGAAGGGGGCAATTAATGGGACAAGAGGGTAAATCATGTTTGTACTGAGTCCCATAAAGGTCATGTGATTCTATAGGGCCATTTTTAACTCTCACTGTTTCCCCACCTCTGGCATCTCTGGGACTGTCATGATATTGGGTGTGGTGCAAGACTGTGAGAAGAGAGGTTTCTGCTCATATGTCTTCCTGAGTATTTTCTGTTCTTATGGCAAAACAGATGTTGGAGAGACCTGCTGTAGGATCTGCCCTGAAAGTCTTACCTCTGAGATGCCAGGCCCTGCTCGGGGTTAAGTGAAATTGTCTGCAGCTCATTAACATCAAAGCATTTTCTCCACTGGGCTGGGCAGCTCGGTGGTAACCAGCGGACAGGCCAGAGCACAGCTACGCTCTCCACTAAGCTTTGTCTGCAAACAATTAACATCAAAGGGGAGCCACTGTGAAACAGGGGGAAAACAACATTTCAAATGTAGCAAATCCCATGGCTCATGGGAAATGGGGGGAGGCCAAAGCTGTGTCCCAGCTAGAGAGCTTCTGCTGAGACGTTTATAGGAGCAAGGACAGGAGTGGCTGCTGGGGCCTGCTGATGGTCCTGGCCAGGAAAATGGTGGATCTGCTTTGGTTTAACAAACCTGCCTGACCGTGTTGGTGGCAGCATGGTGCAAGCTCTGGTTTATCAAACTTGCTCCAGCCTAACTCTAGGATCAAGTCAGATCTGCCTGTTGCCTTGGTAGTTTCATGATTACTTAGCTGTCACTCTTGATGAGACTCTTGAGGCCAGTCCCACTGCTCTTTATACCCTTTTTCTCCATTTCCCTGAACACAAAAGTTTTAGCTTGTGATTGTAGAAGATGCTGCTCTTTTATAAAGTGGACCTTGGCCCTTTGTTTGCCCCTCCTCACAGGAGGCCTGGGGTATTAAACCATTTTTTAGATTACAGGACTCTTGCCTTTCTCTAGCCCTCAAACACCTCCTGCTTTATGTACTGGATCTTCTGGTTCATGCTTTCCTCATCCTCTTCCTCCCTGTTTTCGTGGTGGGTAAGAAATCCAAATTATTGGTAGTTATCATGCTACCAGTCAGTGGTTAGCCCTGGGGAGGGCAACACATTATAGAAAATTAATTAATTTTTATATGGGTCCCAGTCAGGTATTAGAAGCTTTATGGTAGGTTCAATACCTGCACAGGGTAGAACCGTGGGGCTGTCTCAAAGAGTTTGCTGTCTAAACATCAGTCTAAGAACAGAGGATTGCAAAAAAACCCAAAACTAGAACTCTCTAATAATTAGTGCTGGGAGTTCACCCACTGTTCTAGCTGCCATGCAGACTTCAGATAGAAGTTACCTTCTGGAGTTTAGACCATTCATGTTGTAATCCCTTTGTTTAGGTTATCTACCTCTCAGGAAATGCACACTTCTGTGATTAATACAGTGCCTAATAGACTTAGGAACTCAAGCTTTAGTGAAAGACATGCCCGGACTTTGAGTTGAATGGAGATTCCCCACTTCTGGATGTGAAGACATGTAGGCCACAATGGCTGATCACACTGAAAAGAGGGTGGAACAAAGACCAGGATATCATCAACAATTGGAATGAGATGCAGCTAAGGGGATCATTCATGAGCAGGGGTGCCCAAAGAGCTTTCCTGCTCTTTGTGGTATAGAAATTCTCCATAGGTCATGCTTTCCTTGTTTTCACTGTTAATGGCTTTCAAACCAGGACTGGGATTCCCTAAACCTGTCAGGTCTGCTCATGAAAACAAGCTTCACCTTGCCCTCACATGGAAGCTGCATCTTGAAATGGGCTTTTGCCTCTTGCTACTCTGGTTGCTGTCTGCTCTGGCAAGTTCCACCTCCCGCAGTAAGAAATCATCCTCTGACTTCCTCCAGGAGAGTACTGAGAGACAACCAATAATCCTTGCTTATACTGCCATTGGCCTTCAGATAGCTCTGTCCATCTTTTCCCACTGCAGCTTCCCTGGTAGATTGGCAGGGTAAGTACACCTTGGGTTTGCATTCCCTTTGCTGGACTAGCCAAACGGAGCTGTCCTGATCTCGTTTTGTAGGACAGGTTCATTGCTCTCCTACCTGCCTACACCAAGTGCCTCTTGGTGTTTCCTTTGAACAGGACAGGAGGCTTACTGCAGCTACAACAGCAGCTGAACAGTAGCTCAAACAGTACTTTCTGTCCAGGAAATACTTTATCTAGGACATCCTAATACTGCAGCTGCATTTGACCAGCCATCTTTGCACAGCCAACTTTGAGCTCCATGCCTTTTTAACTCCCTAATCATGTGTGGCTAGGCAAGATGAGGGTAATGGCTTTAGTGGTTAGGATAGGGAAATAAAGGCTCATACACCTTAATCTCTGGCCTTATGGCAAGGTTTGTTGTAAGAGATTTCACTTTTCAGTCTAATCCCCTGAGCTTGAAAGAAGTTGGTACTGGTGTTCTTGTCCTCCTGCACAGGCACAAGGCAGTGCCATGCTTTCCCTAGACTGTCAGTGTATTCTCTGCTTGCTGTCATCATTGTTACTACATCACCAGTGCCCGTACAACATCTGAGCTCACCTGGAGGGAAGGCCTTGTGCTTGTGGTGCAAGGCTGTAGCACAGGAGGTGGACAAGTCGTGGAGCTGTCTCTGCAGGACCTCCCGGCCACTGCAGGCACATGTGCCTTCCCTTTGCATCATGGCCACCAACAGAACTGGTGGTTTTATAACTACACGGTGGAGCAGATGAGATTTCATCTTTTCCTGATGTGATCTGAAATGGCCCCTCAAGGAAGGATTGCAGCTCTGGGCACAGTGAACCCTCAGGAGTGGGCTGTCCCCTCAGGACACAGTGTCCTCTCATGGGTGGCACGTCCCCTCAGGACATGGTGACCCCACAGGACACGGTGACCCCTCACAGGTGGCACGTCCCCTCAGGGCACAGTGTCCCCTCAGGACACAGTGACCCCTCACGGGTGGCACGTCCCCTCAGGACACAGTGTCCCCTCAGGACACAGTGACCCCTCACGGGTGGCACGTCCCCTCAGGACACGATGACCTCTCAGAGCACGCTGACCCCTCAGGGCGTTCCCGCGCCCTCACGAGAGGCTCCGGGGTTGCACAGCGCCCCCTAGCGCACGGGTGCCGCGCGGCCGCACGTGCGAGCCGCTGGGGGACAGGCGGCGCATGCGCGGGGCGGGGAGAGCGCCGAGCGCGAGTGGGCGTGCCAGAGCGCGGCGCGCGCGGCCCTCCTCCCTCCCTCCCCCCCGCCCCGCCGGCCGCCACCGCCCCCGCCCCGCCCCCGCCCAGAAGATGGCGAGCCCGTGCGGGCGGCAGCAGTGCTCCATCCAGAGGCGCGGCGTCCGCCACCAGCTCGATTCGTGGCGACACAAGCTCATTCACTGTGTAGGTGAGGGACGGCGGCGCGGCGGGGAGGCCGGGCCGGGCCCCGCGGCGGCGGGAGGCTCCGCCGGAGCGGGGGCCGTGAGGCGAGCGGCGCCGCGGCCTGCGGGCCCGCCCCGCTCCCCCTCCCCGTCTGCCGCCGTGAGGCGCCGCGCCGGGCCGGGCCCCGCCCTGCGCCGAAGGGGGGGAGCCGGGAGGGGGTCCTGCCCTGCCCTTTTGTGCGGCCCCTGTCAGCGCCGCGCCCGCTCCTCCCCGCTCGGCACGGCCCGGCCCGGCCGCGGCCCCTTCAAACTTGTTTACGGCGGGGCCGCGCCCGGCGGCGGCGAGCGGCCCGCCTGTCACTGCCCGGGGGCGAGCGGGGGCCGGCCCGCCTGCCCCCGGCCCGGCGAGGCGGGAGGGAGCGAGGCCGCGGAACCGGCGGGAGGAGCGGCGGGGGAGGCGGAAAGTTGTGGATCGCGGTGCCGGATTGACGCCTGAATCCGGAGCGGGGCCGCGGGGTTAAAAGGATGTGTGATTGCTTTTCTGTTCTCCCTCCACCTCCTTTTTTTCCCTCCCCTCCTCCTCTTTGCGCGTTTCTTGTTGAGTAGGCTCCCTGCAATCGAATGTTTGGGGTTTTGAAAAGGAAGTCCCTTTCATCTCGAGTAACTTTTTCCATTCAAAATACAGATTTTGTCCTCTTATCATTCCCTGCTTAGAAATTGAAACCTTTTCAGTGGGACCCAACATTCACATAAATGTCAGCTCTAGGCCAGTAATTCAGTGTCTCCAAAGAAAAAAGGTTTGAGAACAGTAGACTGTGAACTTACAGAGCAATCGTAAAAATCCCTGTCTGGAGCATTGGTATGTTTCATCTTGTTTGGCCTTCTGTTTCTAATTGAGCACATATCCTCGTTTTATTTTTAAATATGCAAATATGGCCATAATCTGCCAGTGACTGCTCAGCATAGGTAATCTGTAATAACAGTCATAGATTCACTTTAGTTCCTTGTGTGCACAGTTAAACCTCTTATTGTCAGTTAGCTCAGCATCCCAGTTCATTATCAGGGATTTGAAACACCATTTTTGGTTACACCAGGATGTGTAACTGCTGTGTATATTTCTGGCTTCATCTAGATGTTTAAATTTCTGTAATACAAAAGTGTGCTCTAGATGCTTGTTAATTTCAGATTAATTCAAGCAATTAATTTGTTTTATATATGAAGCAACTGAAGGGCAATATATTACTGAGAAACTCCTACTACATAAAAGTGTTGGGTTTTCTTTCCAATGAATAATTGATATTTCTAAACTCAGTTTGTGGGATTTTATTTTGATTCTATCTCTGCTACATTTTATTCCATGTCTGCTTGAACCAGATTTATTTTACTTCTATCTCTTTTTCTCAATTCCTCTTACCTCAGGCTGCTGGGGTTCAGCTGTTCTGGTCCTTTCTAAACTCTCTATTTGCAGCATGGCATCTTATCTTCCTCTGAGTCCCTGCTGCTCTAGCACTGGCTCCAGTGGAGCTGTCCTACTGCTCAGAGTTTAACATAGCTGTGAGGAGTAAATTTGGAGGGAAGAAAAGAACCAAAAAGGAAGTTTCAAAGCTGCTGTTGAAGATACTGTGTTGGGATGAAATGCAGGAATTGTCTCTATTCATTGTGCTGCTCTTCGGGAAAATCCTGGGCAGAAAGAGAAGTTTCTGTCTACAGACTCAAGGAAAACACTACATGATTGAAGTTCTTAGCAACCCTAAGTGCTAAAACTTAAAACAAACACCCCACCTCCACCCCCATTAATACACACCCTGTTCCATTTCCCTAAAGCCATTTAAATTGCCAGCTTCTGGTGAAGTTGCTTCCTCCCCTCGTCTCTTGCATATCTCTTCCTCATACCTAAACTTGATATGTTTTCTTCTTCCAAAAGATTTCTCTCTCTGAAAGTCCCTCTGTGTGTGTAACAAAGGGTACTGAGAAACCTTTTAAGCACAGAATTGAATGGGGTTTTTTGGAGGTAAAGTACAAAACCATTTTAAAAAAAGAAAGTCCAAAGTGTAACAGTGCTCTGTGACTTTTATCTTGATGGCAGTGTGTCGTAAATAGTTTCAGCTTCAAATTGATCAGTTTTATGAGGTTTCAGGACCTGCCTCGTTCCTACTATGAATCTTGCATAAATTGTTGGGTCATGTAAATGTGTTAATTGTTACCTTTTTTGTTTTCATATTTTTATAAAATTATAAAGGATTTATTGCACTTGCCCACAATCTCCAGCTGAAATTATGTTGTGATCATAACCCCTTGTTCTAAATATATACCTCTGTCATCTTTTTAAGTGAATTTTGATAATATTCCCTGAGATTTGGAAGTAGACTGTTAAATGATGTAGTCTTCTGTTTCACCTTGGCTGTTTGTAGAAGTCTTTGAGATTTTTTTCCTGTAATAAACACTCTACTTTCCAGTATTTATGCACCAGGATGTGAAAATCTTTCTTGTAGTAATCAGACATACTCATTCATATTTAGTTCTGAAAATAAATGAGGTGTGTGGGATTTTCTGTGTTAATATCATTCCCTGAAAAGTCATTCTAATACCACACCATGTGGCATTCAGAAAAATATACCTGTGGTTTGAACTAGTGCATTTGGCAATAAATATGGCTTAAGTAATTCACTTTCCCCTCTGGTTTCTTGCTTCTGCAATTGTCTGTTCCTTTGGACTGTGGGTTCATGACAATTTGTCAAACTAAGCTTGTGCTCTTAAGGGAGCAAAACCACAGAGGGACTGACAGACCACCTGCCCACAAGGAGCCAATTCAGGGGAGCTGTCCTAGCAGAAAACATATTTTGGAGGGAGTAAAATAATTTTATTCTGGTCTAGAAGGTCAAGCAAATACCAGCACTAGCACGAGGAAGAGTGTGAGAATGCAAAGCTGGTGGAAAATAAGAGTGACAACAAGGCAGCAGAGATACAGATAAACTTGAACTGCCATAGAGTTGCATCGTTGGTTGTCCCAGTGTGGCCTTTTGTGGGAGATAGCTCAGGAACTGATCTGGCTGAAACCTTCCTTCACTGTCATGCATTTCATCCCCTTTCTGTGAGGAGGGAGATGGTGAGGCTGGTGCAGCTCACACAGGTCTGTGGGCAGTTCTGTTATCAGTGCTGAAGGTGAGGGAGCAGCATGCCATGGCCTGGAGGTGAAGGGAGTGTGCAGAAGGGGTGTCTAAGCTCTCTTAGCAGTGAGTTGTAATGGGACTGTGAGCCACAGGGCAGGGATAGCTGGGACTGGTGCATGGATTGTGTGCCCTGGTGGCACTTTGTAGGGACACAGTCTGCCAGGTCACAGCTATTTGATGCTGCCATTCGTGTTCTCTGTACCAGTCTTGAGTGCTAGTGTCTTTTTCAGTGGTCAAAAGCAGATACCTAGACATAAAGGCATGTGGTGATTTCAATTTATTTTTCCTTCTCCCAGCCTCTAATCATCTTGTGTTCAGGCACTTACTGAATTTGAAACGGTTGATGAGATTGGATCTGCTAAGGAATGGGGAGTTTGAGGAATGAAATAACCCAGAGATCTCTGGAACCCTCCTGCCACCTTTGCTGCAGGCAGTTAACAGCATGGCAGTGCTGTGATCACTGCAGTAGTGTGAGGTGATCGCATGCATTTCTTCTAGCTGGTGATGCTTGGCCCTTTGTTAAATATTAGCTGTACTCTTGGAGAGTCTCTGACTGATTTATGCTCTGTGGTGGGGGTGTGGGGGCAGGGAGAGAATGGTTCACTACCCTTCAGAAGTGATCCTAGTTTTGGGAGCAAAATGAGGATTTCAAGGGAAAATCTGTCACATTCTCATCAGATTTCCAATCATCTTGAGCTCTGCCAGTGTTTCATTGAGATGCTGCTTAGCTGTTAAAGTTATTGCTGCTGATTAAATACTGCAACTTAAGTACCTGATCTCTTTCTGTTTAGTTCATTGTATGCTGGTGGTCTTCTGTGACCTTGGATACTTAGGACTAAAGTGTGGATTCTGAGGAAGAAATATGATACATCAGGAAGTGTTAGAATACAATAATAATCAAGAGAAGGTGTATAGCAGTTGAATAATTCTGAAATCTTTATTACTTTCCTTATCTTGATTATGGCTCCTGTATAGCTCCAGCCTGTGTGTGATATGAATTAGCTGCTGCTTCCACAGTTAGCTGTGTTACCTTGTTTTGGAAGTAGGCTCGAGTCTTCGAGTGTTTAACGTGGTTCTAGTTCAAAGGTCAGATTGTATTTCTTTGTTCCAAAATGAGAAAGCTTATTATAGCTGTGGTGTTGATGAAAAATAATAATAAAAAGCAAGTTAAAGTTTAAATGTAGGGCTGTTCTATCCTAGTGTTTGTTTTAGATACACCCCCAGCCTTGTCCTCAGCAAATATGAGTGGTACTGTTTGCCTTATCTCAACCTGCTTGCAACGTAGCTGCAGATTGTGGCTTCTTTTATTAATGTAAATCCATTGTACAGCAATTTTACAATTTAGTAGCTGAAGGCTTGTTCAAGAATATCTGTTCTATGCTCCAACGTTTCTGCTTGTTGGCAGTTTGAGTAGAGGGAAGGAGAATTACCCTTTTATTACAAAGTTATGCCAGGAAAAGATTGAGGCAACTATCATTTAAAAATGAAAATCTTTCATTGGAAGGAGTAAAATTTACAGTGGGATTTTTAGTTTTACTTTAAATGTGCATGGAAGGCTGGTATGTATCTGAAGAGCAGGAGAAGTTGAACTGCAGTGGATGAATCTTGAACAGTTTCAAATTCAAATTCTTTGAATTCACTACAAATCACTCTGGATTTGCCCTTTTTTCCCTGCTTGCACATGAAAAATATTTTCTGTTCTTTTAGGGATGATGTCAACCAATCAAAAGCATACTCAAAAAATTATTGATAATCACTTTGAGTGATACCATCTTGAGATATTCTTCTGATGCCTGTGACATGAAATTTCACACTAGGCCTAATAATTTGGGTTTCTTTCACATTTCAACAAAAACGTATTTTAATTTGTGTGAGGTAATAACAATCATTGCAAGGTGGGATGTTTCCTTCTTGGGATATGTTTGTCCTGCAGCAAGTATAGGCATTTGGACTTTTTAACTAAGAAATAATGACATTCAGAATTCATCCACTCTAATAGAACTTACAGAATTAATTACAGTAATCCATTCCATGCATGTAGAAAATAGTAAAAATCCACCTAGCTAAAATCTATTTAGCATTTATGTTGGGATGTAGATATTACAGATTTACAGCTTTGTGGTACAGTACCATTTTAAAAGAGTACCTGAAGGACTGTTCCAAATTTTTAAGCCATTTCTTGACAGTTTGTGCCATATGTTGATGATAGTCCAGATGCTGTTATGTATGGAAGTCCAGTAACTGCACTTTAATGAATAATGGGTGATAAAAGAATCCCAATTTCTGTGCTCAGTTGTCCAAATCCTCATTGCATGGTACTTTAGTGACTCAACAGTCTGCCATCTTAGGCTAGTGTACATCCAGGCAAGTACTGGCATGTGTCCTTACAGGGTTTGGGGGGGTTTGCTTGTTTTTGTTTGCTTTGTTTTTGTCTGAGAACTTATGTTATGTTAAAATCACAACGAGGATACTTCTTAGAAATCAGTTTAGGCAAGGTTTGAGGAAAAACAAGCATTTAATAGGGTTAAAGAAAATTAGCCCTGTCTTACAGGTTGGGGCAGAGCAAACACTACTGCAGTATTTTACAGGAGACTTTCCAATCCTCTTCCTCACCCTTCTATGTATACGTGTTTTCACTTTTAAGGAGATGAGGCTTTGGTTCTCAAAGTTTGCTGGGATGGATATTTATAAATCTCTGAGAAATACAAAGCTTTTGGGATTTTCTGAGAGCAGGGTTGGATGGGATGGGCTGAGCCAATTTAGGGTCTGCCTCTGGCTAAGAGGGGCATTGGTGTTTATTTTTACTAAACTGACAGAAGTCTGCAAAAGCAGCTCATCTTCTGGTGATGTGCAGTACCCTGAGTCATCCTAGGTGGGAATGAGATGATCAGGAGAGCTCATCTGAAACGCTGATGGGGTCACATCTGTGGGGGAAGGGAAGTGGGTAGAATAGTCTGTTCCAAAGACACAGAGTCTTCTAGTTTGTGTCTTGTTTCTTATAGCCATGCTACAGACTGTGGTTATGTCTGACAGTAGTGCTGTCTAAACTGGCTTAAATAGTCCCCTCTGTTCAAGCACAGCTATGTGTAGCAGCTGGGTGGATCAGTTCCCTGACTAGACCTGACTGGAAAACAATCTAAACAATCTTTTTTTTTTTTTTTTTTTGGCTACAACATCTGCAGAGGAAGAAGAGGTGCAGAGAGTAGGAGTTGGTGAGGAGCTGAGACTATTCAACTGGTATTGTCACACATGCAGAAATACATCTTTAACTGAGTAGGTGTTAGTTTTTGTGTGCTTCATGTTCATTGCAGAAGTAGGAAGATTGAAGCAATCTCCCTCTTCATGCTCTCTCCCTGATAATGAACTGTGGGCTTTGCTTTCCTAACCAGTTTCTCTTTAATAAAGTTGCAGCTTTATACCTCCTCTCCTTGTATCTCTGCAGGCCTCTGGGGTTTCTCATTTCTCTCTGATAAATCTGCATGGCCATTTTGGGAAATGAGAGCTTCAGCTTCTTTCTTTTTCTCTTGAAGAATGCCTTACTGTTATTTCTCTGGATATCTTTAAGTCATTTACTGTTTTCCTCAGATTTAGTTCACCTTGTGTGTTGTGTGTAGTATCACATGCTCTTTATGGTGAGTTGTCAAAAAATTGAACTCTCAAAGCTACGTAGGACATTTGAGTTACACATCAAAGCTGCTGACACATGAAAGATGAAGTAGAGGTTATGGTTTTGTGACATTTCTGCAGGATGCCAGTTCCTCTGTGGTAAAATTGCTGCTAGATGATGTCTCCATCTGGTTTTTTCCACTGTTCTTACAGAGAAGAGAAAGGATGGCACTCCTCTTGCATTTTCTAGGAGGGGTGGCAAAGTGGCTGCACAGGGAAGACTTGCAAGAAGACAAAGGATGTTCCTTATGCCCTGAGGACCATGATATTTTATGGGAGGGAGGAGAGGGGGAGAAAAGAGGACTGGACAAGAGCCTAGTATTCATTAACAAAGGAAGCTTTCAGAAGCTGAATCCAGCAGCGTGGAAAGACATCAGAGGCCACCAGACAATCTTAACTCTTGAGCTGAGTTTACTAATGAAAACTTTCCTGGTTGTGTTTGATTGCTTTTTGCATACACCTATAGTACAGGTATTTCAGTGTGTAACTGGAGAGGTGAGTCCATCTGATGTCCTTTGCCCTCTGCTGCTGCAGGGGTGGTGGTCGTTTTGAAAATGGATTAACTGCCAGAGTAGGAAGAGGAACAGGTACTCAAGAGTCACAGTTCTTCATTTCTTTATTTCTTTTTTTGTTGGTTGCCCTAACAAAAGGATGTGAAAGCTTCAGCCCACAGCCTGTAGTTCCCTGCTCTTATAGTACTTCGAGGCTGGTTCTCAGCACTGAGGCTCCTGTGCTTGTTGTAGTGTCTGCAGTGAGTCTGTAGCAATGTGCTGTTTGGCTCCCTTTGCTGCTGTGTTTGTGTGACAGGAGGCAGCTTGCTGTGTTACCTGTGTAATAAACTCCTGAGTTCAGCCTGCAGCCTTGCAAGGACAGGATAGTCCTGCAGCTGTTAAACTTTCCACAGAGATTCATTCTCCACGGAGATTCATGTACACAAAGCACTTTGGTGGTGTGCTTGTGCTCCATGTGCTGGCTAACTCACGGGTCAGTTTTGAAACTTTGTCGCAGGTTAGTCAGAGTAATGGAGTTCTGTGCCTGTGCACTTCAGATGGAGAGTCTTGTGATCAGATGACTCCTCTCAGCCTGTGCCTTGTGTCCTGTAGTCTTAGGTTTCTGAAGAAATATTTTTATATATTTGAATTGATTAAATGGATCAACTTTGGTTTTAACAGCAACCTGGCTTACTTCTTACCTTCTTTGGGAGTTATCTGGTCCTCAGTGTGAACAAGTTGAAGATAAGCTAGTGTTAGAGTAGACCCTTGTCTGAAGTTTCGGTCATCTCCTGGGTTAAGGTCTGTCATTGTGACAAAAATGATGGGAGCTGCTGTGTAGGTGATGCTTTATCATGGCTTTAAGATGTGTTTCTGAGAACATGCATAAAGAAAATTTTTGCACAAGTGGATGCTTAACTTCCATTTCATTCTGCAAAAGCAAGAGAATAGGAAAGCATGGAGGTAATTTCTTTTTCTGATCTAAACAAACTTAAAAGCAATCTTCTAAAAGCAGTGATTCCATTTACATCCTTCAGAATAGGAGGAGCACTGCTATTTATCCCTAGCTTTCTCTTCTATTTTAAAGTCATTAGTGAAACTTAAGTTTATATGATACCAGAATCTCTCTTCTGGGTTTTTCTCTCAAGGGTCTTACTTTTATCTTATGAGGAAAAAAACCATCTCACAGTGATCACTTCCAAATGAGCAGTGAAAAAACTTTTCTTAAAAAAAAATTACTGCACTTTCTTGTCAGTGATCATTTCTTGATCTAATTGTCCTCTTTGGTAAGTAAGAGGAGTGTTCCTTGCTGGTTTTAAATGTCCTTTGGAAAAGTTGTGCTCTTATTCAACTAGAAATTGAAAGTTTCAGTTACCTTAGTGGTTATTCTTTATCTGCATGCTGTACCTTACTATCTTTCAAAATATTACAAGATTAGGAAAAGGATGAAGACATGTAAGGGAACATATTGCAGAATGTGTTGTGTAAGACAAGTGCACTGAGTCTTTGTCAAAACGAAGTGTCAAAGTCTCTTGGAGGGGGAAAAAGTAGTTTTTTCCCTGAAATATTTCCCATGAATGTTTAGTTTATTCTAACTTATACTTCATGGCAAAATTGTATCAAGTATAACACTAAATTTGGTATTTCTGGTTAAATGCCTAACTACTGCCCACACATTTCTCTTGGTTTTTTATACTTTTCTGTCATCCTTGTCAGTCCCGTGCATTCATACAAAATAAGAAAAACGTAATCATCTGTAACTGTATGGTAAGATGCTGTGAGAACCTAGTTTTTCTATCTTACAGGAGTATTTTTGTAAACTCCTCACAAAATCTAGTGCCTTGGTCTTGCCTCTGCAGTTTTCCTTGAGTGATGTACAGTCATTTGGGAATGAATGGCTTTAATGCTCAGTTGGCGTAGGCCATGCAGAGATCCATTTTGCATATGATCTTTTGAATTCAGCAGGGATGCTGCATTTATTTCTTGAACAAGCCTAAACCATTGAGAGAACTGTGTTTTGCCAGAGCTCTCTTAAAACAGTGTTTTTCAATCTGAAGTTGGCAAGAAGCAATTGTGGAAAAACAAGGCTACTGCCAATAGTTTAAATTGTGTGGCATTTTATGCTTTTCAGGATTCCACAACTTGAAAATTACTGTTCTAAATTATTTGTAAATGAGGGCTATTTTTCCTTTCCAAAGTGGCTGTAGGTTTAAGGAGTATGAGCTGATACTTAGTGATCCATTAGAATAGGACCGATTTTTATCTTTCCTTCCTCTTCTCATACTTTGCTATTTAAAAGTATATTTTATCCAAAAATGGATATCATGGTGGATACTAAGTCTGGAAAACTTCAGTTTGAAAGCTGACTTCTGAAAAAAGGTTAGAGTGGTGTTAAGTAGGTCTGTTTACAGAACTGCACTCTGTGAATGTAGAGCTTCTGTATTTTCCCTTCCAAGAATCTTGCTATGAAGGCCAAACTCCTGCTAGCTGGTTTAGATGTGAAGATTTCATTGCATTCCTCCCTCACAGGATTGTGAAAGAACTTTAAATGTGCAGGCTTGAGCGTAAACTGAGGTATTCTCCATGCAGTGCATTGGCAGATGCCCTGAACCAGCAGGTAAACCACCTTTCAGGTCTCAGGAGGACATGGATTTATTTATTTTAATGACTAGAAGGCATTTGAAGTATGGGATGGATTAGCTGTTTGCTAATCCCTTGGTGTACTGCTGTTCTGGGTTTCAGAACCCAAATAGTCTCCATCCTGGCCACTGTCCACCTGACTTTTTTTGCTAGAACCATAGCTGAGGTCACAGTTTGAGCATGCTAGAAGTACAAAATTGAATAGAGTTCAGAGGTTACTCTGCTCAACAAGTTACTCAGTTTTAAAATAGATTAAAATTTGACTTGGTAAGTTAAAGATGCTGCAGAACTGTAGTTGACTTTGCCATGGAGGCTGCTCTCCTTTCCTAGAACAGATTGGTTCTTGTTCTTAAATCATCTGTTTGCCTGTGACTAATCTTGAATTTGTATCTTTCTGCTGCTTGTACTTTGAAGTGAATTCTGTGCTCCAAATAAGAGCAGCAGTCAGGGCTTTACATTTCTTCGGCTCCTTGTAGCCCAAGGACTGCTCCTGGCCCTAGGGTCGGAAATGCCTTACACAGCTTGGTATATGAGGGGAGGTGCTTGAGAGGAAGGCAAGAAGTCGATCACAGCTGCTTTGGTCTATACTTACTGGCATGGTGATGAACTTTAGCACCTAAATGCGCTTGTGATGACACCTCACAAACTTCAGAAAGTAAGCAGTTATTTTTGGAAACTTTTTTCCCCTCAGGACTAAAACTACTAAACCTACTTAAAAAAAAAGTCTATGCAAGAGCACTTTTTCCCAAGAAATCGACACCTTCTGCTTATCGTGTTTGTGGGCATTTCAGCATCCCAACCCTATTGATGTTCCTTCTTGTCTTTCTAGTGTCTGAAAGTTGGAGGGATTTCCCTTGTTGTAGGGAAGAAGAATAGTTATTTCCTATTCAACTGGAGGAAAGAGATAAGCAATCCTCTGATCTCATCTTGCCATGGTGCTGCCTAGGGGGGTCTTCATGATTGTGCTGGTAAGCAGCAAACAGAGCTGATTTCTGAGTTGGTTTGTACTAGGAGACTTGAAGGGTTAAGAGTGCTGAATTTATTGTGCAGTTTTGAGATTCTGTTGGAGGTGTCAAAATTTTTTTTAATAAATAAATAAATCATGCTCTGAACACTGGTTTGCTGCCCCGTAGTGTTGCTGGTGTAGCTCTATTTGGTCTGTGTTTAAGCTGGGTTGTGAAGTCAAGGTTTAATCAGCCTTGACTGTAATGAGAAGTCACAGGCTGGTGTGAACAGAGGCTGTGGGACCTTGGCTGTGAGTGGGCCAGAACGAGAGCCATGGATGTGGGTGTGTGGAGGAATCCCTGTCAGGGATGTCCTTGCCTCTGAGCTGGGAACCGTCTGTTCTCAGAGGCAGTGAAAGGACACCAGTGCCTGCAGGAGCACCTTGTGGTTGTGTGTGACAAGTGAGCTCTCCTGAGGACTCATTCCCGCTTTCTGTCAGCGTGGCAGCCAGTGTGGAAATGTGCTTTGGCTGGAGTGCAGGAACTGCCTCACCCCTGCTGTCAGTCCACACGCGTGTAGGGCTGGGGTCTAAAGCAGCTTGGGTCTGCTGCTCTTAGGAAATTGATCTCTTGCTTCAGATGACCTCACAGAAGGTCATAAACTTACTCTTGTTTTCAAAATGACCTGTAATATCCTTGTCTGTGGGCTTTCAAACTCCTTGGTGAGGCATTGTTTAACTCAGATGGTTTCTCCCTGCTAGTTCCTTTTGAGGAGAGGTAGAGGTGGAAATTAACTACCAGGACATCATAGCCTTGGAATATCCCAAGAGTTTTTCTTCTTAGAACCAGTGAAGGAAAATGAATATTTCTTCAAAACTAGGTCTGTTGAAAATCCAGATTTAGCATAAATGAGGATGCTTCACAAAGAATGCTTTTAGAAAAGGAGATAATGAGCTTTAATAGCTGTGGAAAGACTAAACTCTTCCAAATACCTCTTGAAGCATTTTTGGGAAATCAAAATATTTCCCACTTCAGAGGAAAAAAAGAGTTTCAGGTAACTAACTAAGGTAGGATCAGGGATCAGGGATCTTCCCATCACAGAGAAAAGTGTATTCATCTGAAGCCTTTGCTTATTAAAGTTCTAATGCGAAACTGAGGGGGCAGCATTTGGGGAGGCACTGGTGGGAGAAGGCAGCCAGGTTCTGGTGGGTTTGTTTTGGTTTTTTGTTTGTTTGTTTGTTTGTTTTTTGGTTTGCATTTGGTTTTGCTTTTGTTGTTTTAAGCTTAAAAAGTCAAGTTGAAGTCTCCATGAAAAAGCTATTCTAAAAACATACTATTTCCAGTTAAATGTTAGGATGGCAGAGGGATGTGCTTAGATAGGTTCTCTGAATCTTTTTTTAAAGGAAATTAACAGAAAATGGTCCTCAAGAATATCTAATGAAATTACTGTTGGCTTTTGAGCCATGAGTTATTCTTTGTCCACAATTAAGTTAAACATTATGCTGTTTTTTAAACTGTCTTGCATGACGTTAGGCAAGTTTCTAGATGGTCAGATTTCTGAAAAGGCATGAAATTACATTCTTTGCAATATTACTGTTTTGGTGAAAAATATTGAAATGTATTGATTATCGTTTATATACCCTAAAAGTGATGTTCAGTGTTTGTAGAAGGTGCTCTAGGAAACATTAAGTAGACTTTATTCCTTTTTAAAATAAAGGAGAGGTCATGCTAGAGCAGCTGTAATAAAGCATTTCACCCTGTTTTTGAAGAAACTGCAAGTCCAAATTTCGGATCTTGCCAAACTGCAACTTAGTGTTATATTTAGAGTAGGTACAGGTTCAGGCAGTAACTCCTACCATAATTTCTGAGAAATCACAATTGTATGTCTCTTAACCTAAATGAGCAGTATGGGAGATACAATTGTTTAATGCTCACCAGTTTATAAGATTATTCAGGAAAGATTTTGGTTCCACCACAGGTAAACAGAATACGTGTCCAAGGGATGCACAGCAGTAGAAGTGAATTTCTGTATAAAACCAGAGTTCATGGTTGCACAGCAGTTTTTACTCTCATGTAGATTTAAAATGCTGCAGGAGAAGGGTGATCATACCACCCCCTTTGTGCCACTGCCCTCACTTTGTGTAAATGCATGCTGGGTTGGATCAGGAAACTGATCCCTGAACCATCTTGTCGTGTTACTGTGCAAATGCGAGATGAGTGAGCATCTGGGGGGTGGGGAGGATGAGTGGGATCAGCTCTTTCAGTGGAGAGGTGGATTTATCACGGATTAAAGTGCCAGGTGATCAGTAATCATAGCTTCAAAACATTGAAACATGCTGCAGAATGAACTTCCCTGGTACAGTAACCTTCAGTTTGCAGTAATCTGTCTTCTAGTGACTTGGGATAAGTGAATTGTGGAATTTTGTGTTTTCTTACTCTGCTTCTCATAGCTAACAATTTTTGCACAGTATATTTTGCAGTCATACATTTTGCATACACATGCATTTTTACACAGTGCTGTTTAATTTTTATCACCCTCCTTTAATGCACTTGAGTCAGGCAAGCCTCATTTTACTCCTGATGCTGCCTTATTAGTCAATGTGCCTTAAGTTGCAGTAAGTCTTGAGTAGATAAAGATCTTTATCCAATATGTTTGTTTTTCATAAAATTAACAGGAGGTTAACTGATGCTGCAATGGGGACATTAGGGTCATCACTAGTTAGCAAAAAATTATTTTCAGGGATGAAACCAGCTGAATCTATCTTTATAGTCATTCTCATAGGTATTTCCTTGCTCTGGTTCCTTTGACATAGTGGTAGTCTAAATTCTCCTTTAGACTACCATTCTCTCGTTGGGTAATCTGTGTTTTTGGGCTTTAACAAAATGACAACAATCTCTGCTGGGGTACCTTACACCTTAGGTTTGTGTTGCCAACTGGGAAGATGGGCCAGTGCTGAAACAGCTTGTTTGGGGTCAGTGTTCTCCCAAAGAGCAGGGGCAGTGGGTTTCTAACCTCTAGAACCTCCTGGACCTCAACCCCTCATTACACCAGACTTCAGAGCATTGTTGGTCTAGTGCAGTATCTTCCATTTCCAGTGAAAACAGTCCCTACTACAGAGGGATACATAGGTTTGGACTGGACTTTTTATGTGGTCAGCCAGTGAGAATGCATATTCAGCACAACTGCTGGTTTTTAGGGATTTTGTGTTAAGACAAAGTTTACAACTGCCATAGGGCTTGCTTCCAAACCAGAGTCATTAGGGAGAAAAAGCAGGTAGAGCTAAGGGCAGTTAGCACTTGTGCTGAGTTCATCTGAGATCATCAGCCAGCATCTCCTGCTGGCTGACCAAGGAGTGTGCCAGGGCTGTGTCAGACCAGCTCTGCGTTCATGAGAGAGAGCTGGAGTGAGCACCACTCCCTGCTAACACCTCTGCTCATTCAGCAGGGTCCCACTGCCTTCCATAAGGGCTCTGTGATCTGTGCTGGCCTCTCCTACAGGAGCGTGGCTCTGTCCTGCTCCTCTGTGTCTCACCTGTTCTCTGCAGCACACTGTGCCAAAACCTATGCACCATGGAATGTTGTTGACTCTCTCTCCTTTCTTTGATTTTCTTTGCTTTGATTTGATTTTCTAGCATCTTTACTGTAACATGCATCTCTCATGGATTTCATTTGCAAGGAGTCCAGTGCAGTTACACACCTGACAAACTGGAGTAATTGCATGCTGTTCTTTAACAGACTTCTAAGCAGCAGCTATGCTTCTCCTTCTGAAAAGAGGTTTTCTGTGATGTGCTGGCTGTGCTTTTCATGATGGCATTGGTTAAGTCATCTCCTTGTATTGCCACTTACACTTTTGCCCTTATTGGAATTGGGATTCTGGGCTAGGTAAACCTTTGTCTTAACCCTGAACACCCGTTCTCATACAAGGTGAACTTACAGAAGTTACTGCTTAAAAAAGAGAGAAGTGAGGGGTGTGTGTGCAAAATCACTTATCCTTTCTGCAGTCTCATGAACTTCTAGCAGTGTAACTGATGCAGTGTAGGAGTAGGAATGAGTGATGGAGTAGAGAAGGAAAGGGCTGCAAAACCTGCTGTTGCTACTGCTCCAGAGACTACTTTGAATCTGTGAGGTGATTGGACTTTGCCTCTATGAATCTTGCCTCATGCCAGCACCGATCTTTTAAAAGGGGCAAAAGATTGCAGAGATACTTTGCTAGTGTCCTCTGGTGCAAAATCAGAGATTAATTTTTGTTACATCTGAAGCCATGCATCTTCCTGAAATACACTGAGTTCTTCAATGAGATTATGTGGTTCTTGGTTCTGTACTGTCTTTATAGTTTGAACTAATTTAATACCCATGCTGTGTTTCATGTGCCTTTGGCTTGAGGGATACCTGGCAACATGTTGTTTAAATCTCCAGTGAAATGTGCAGGGCTAACCAGTTTCTGTCAAAGATGAAGCAGACTGGTAGGAGCTATTTTGTTCTTGCCATCACACCACGAGCAGCAGCTGAAGATGTGCACAGGATGATTTATTTCAGAAATCACATAGTTGTCAAGGGGAAGGAAAACCTTCAGTCTCCTATTTGCTTGTGATGGGATGCATAAACTGGAGCAGGAGTCTCCATGCTGGAGCTTCTCCTAATGTTCAGCAACATGATAGGCAGAAAGATGGCTTCTGGTAAAATGTTGAACCTGTTGGTTTGGGATTTTGATTTTTTATTTTGTTTTGTTTTTTGTCTTTTTTTGTCTGTGGACTGCCATGAGTACGAACCATCTACATAATTGCCTCATGGAACCCTTGTTACCGAGGAAAACAAATTCTGTAAAATTAGCCTAGTTTGTTAATTTGGGAATGAATCAGAAAAAACTGTTCTTAGTTTGTGTCTAGAAATATTTCTTAGAAACAAAGACTTGACAATCCTTGGAGATGTATGCTGGTTACTGTAACTTTTACATTTGCGTTTGTCTGCCCTGGGTGAGGAGTCTCTTGTCTTTCTGAAGACAGAGTCCATGCTTTCCTCCTGTTATCTTTGCTATTAAAGCTGAATTGTGCTGACATCTGCCTTGATGGATGAGTGGATGTCATTCTTGGGAAAAGTAAATATAAGGTAAAAAATAAATGGTGAAGGATTTTTTTTTTTAATTCTTCTTTCTTATTAGTAGTTGAACTGACAGTTTTGGTTTATTTTCTCAAGGACCACAGGAATAAATCTGAACAATGCAAGGTTGAGTTGCACCTGTAAAAGTGGATTCGTTTTCTTAGCTTCCTCCTGTTCTGCACAAAGCCACAAGCAGCAGAAGTACTGGAAGAGCCTGCTGCGTAGGCTTATGCTAACCGTATGTTAACTTTGCTTAAAAAAAAATTAAACCCTACCTCCTGCAGAACTTGATTTGCCATTGAGAAGAGCTTTCCACTTGCTGGGCATGAAGGGGAATTTTTCAGTCCCTGGCAATTGTGCAGAGAGATGGCTATTGTTATTGCCTCAAAGACTGTAGAAAGAACTTTAATTTCCCTGCTCTGTTTGGTGCCTCTGCAACTCCAGACTGTCTTTCAATGCACGTATTTAGCTGACTGTCCACTGTTGCTGCTTCTAGGTTCCTTTCATTTTATGTTTTATTCCACTATCCTTGTGGTTCTTCTACATTGAGTGTTTGGAGTTATTTTTCATGAGGTGTTTTTGTTTCCAAAGTAATTTTATTTTTTCTCTGGGTCATTTATGTATTTGTCTTCACTAATGTTTGCAACATCTCCGAACATAGTATCCTCTGTGAATTTAACTAACGTGCTGTTTACCCTTTCTTCCAGATCCAGTTTCTGATCCTACTTCCACATTTGGGAGTATGCAAGGGACAAACACAACTCTTTGCGTAGCTTGACTGGATATCCCAAGACTAGGATGTTAGTATATTTAAACATTTTTTTTGCATTAAAATGTTGCCAGTATCTTAATTGCACATAGAGTATTATTTCTTAAATGTAATTAACTTTATTGGCATTATGCATATTCAGAAGCTTGCTGGTAAAAACATTCTGCAGTCTGACTAGTGCTTATTGGTGACTTTAAAAAGGGTGCAGGAGTAAAAAGAATTTCAGGGTTGCTTTTTTAATGAGCTTATTTAGTGTTACAGCTTTAACACTCATTCTTGAAAGTGTTGGCTCTTTGTGTAATAAGATTAACTACAGGTTAATCCATGAACATATAAAATCTTTAGACTATGTTCAAGATAGTTATGAAAGACCGTTTCAGACTTATGAATGCATGAAGAGAGATTTTTAAATACCTGAAATAGTCAAATATCTATAGAAATACTTGCATCAAATAAGCATTAGCAAAACCCAGAATTGCACACTGAAGTCTTCCTGATTCCCTGCATTGCAGGTCATGTTGTTATTCTGGGTCTCATAAGGAGCCAGTTGTCTGAAAGAGTAAACCCTATGCTAAACTATTTTTGCAGATTTGATAATGCAGTTCCCTTAAAAATGTGTTTTGTGATCATATCACTACTGCAAAATGAGGTATTGCATGTTTTCTGTTATGCAAGTAATTGTATGGAAGTAATTAGCAATGCAAAGACAAAGTCAGCATTAAAATATGTGCTGTTTTGAAAAATGTTGGTTTTTTGACTTGGCTACTCTGTTCCATGTGTTCAAATACTACTGTATGTAATTGAATTACTTATTGAACACTAGGCAAGCAAGTATTTAAAATACTGAGGTGACTAGGATACTGAATACAGGGTTCATTGTGGAGCTGTGGATTTTGCAGGTTCCTTTCCAGCCTTAGTTTTCCAGTGTGCTTCTGTTGTTTTTCCCCTGTAAATGAAAGGAACCTTCTCTTCATGAGATTTGAATTTCTTTTGTTAAACTGCTGCTGACCTTCTTGCCTGTGATTTTACAGTGATTAGGTATAGTTTCTCTACTTGGATTTTAATTGATACTGTTCAGCTTTGTACATGGGTAATAAATCCAGTAAAATTGCAGTTTTTCTTTAGCTTGGCTACTTTGACAAAAGAAAAACTGGTGCAAGTTGTTCTGCAACACTTGTTCTAGTATCCCACTGCATTTTGTTTTAGTGTCTGATTTCCTTCACTCATACCTCTGGTACTATTGCTGTGGTTTTATAGAAAAGTGTGTTATGGTCACCACAATGTGTTCTAGAAGTCTAATATTCCTTGAACTTGGAAATATTTCTGGTGTCAAAGATAATTTTTTTTTAAATTGGCTATATTTGAAATAATTTCCAAAGTACTTAAGATATAAAATTGATGGTAGTGGGGAGCAGGGCCCTCACGTGAGGTAGTTATTAATGCTTCTTGCACACACAGTCATCAGTAATTTACTGTTCCCTCTTTATGCCATTCTTTGTTCATTACGTGTGCATGATAGTCTTTTTCTTTTAGAAAAGGGAGAAACTTATGAGGAATTCTGTAGGGGAAAAAAAATTACCTTAGGGGAAGATATTTACAAAGTGTCTTAGATATCAACAAACTGAATAGTTGTTAGTGCTACTGTAGACTTTTAATCCCTTAGGATCAGATAATTAGGGTGTAGCCTGCAGAAACTCAGTTTGCATCAAATTTCTTTGCTGTTTATATGGCTGTGCTGCTGGCAGTTCCTAGCTGTGCATTAGGAAATCCATTTCTGAGATTTTGCTCTGAAAGAACAATTAAGAAGTTACAAGAAGAGCTGCTTTGATTATAAGGGCACAGTGATACTGATCTTAAAAGTTGAATCTTCTAGCAAAGCAGCACTCAAAATTGGAAAGGGTTTCTATTGTTTCTTCTTGTATAGGTTGTACCAGATACTTCAGTTTCTGGTGAATTTAGCAGTACAACAGAGTGGGCAAGCTTGAGAAGATTTGTATATAGGTTACCTGGAAAATTGAATTCTGATTTGGAACAAAGAACTAACTTCTGATTTGGAAGGCTGAGTGCTCCCCCAGTGTTTCTTCACTTAGCATGAAAGAATTGGTTTCAGATCTTATGATCTTCCTAGTGATGATAGTGACTTCATTCTCTGAAAAGATCTGAGGGAGGTTTAGCAGGTTTACTAAGACCTTTTTATTGAGATACTAACTGTAAAATAAAAACTGTAAACAGCAAGACTGGCTGTTGCAGAAGTCTTATCTTCAGATGTTCTGTCTTTGTAACAGTTTGATGTTCTTGACTAGAAACCTGTAATTTGTTTAACTGTTAGCATATGCTGAGATTCTGCTGCAACACAGTGACATTGAGAAACTTAGTGTGCAGAAAGTATGGGACTGCTGTCTTCTCTCAAGTTCACATCACAAATGATGCTTTGAAGCAAGAACTTCAACTAGAATGAAAGCAAATGTATGAGGGTATAGGGTGGCCTCAACCAAAGTACAGTGGATTAAACATTTGACTAAAGAAGGCCAATAATATATGCTGTATTTCAGGAATTCCAGAAGGTCTGGAATAAATAAGATGGAGAAGACATCAGTGTCAGAAAGCTGCACATAACTACTTGGTTTGAGGAACACTTAAAGATGATGATAGGAACTGAAATTACTATGTATATAACTCAGTTAAGTGCACTATAAGCTGTTAAATATACCATTAAACACCAAATTCACTGTAGCTATCCAGGAAAGGTACTTGGGAATAATTTTGAAATCCTGGATGGCCATCATGAAATCTGTGTTCTCTATCATGTTACTTTTGCATCAACCAAATTCCAAGGGATCTTTCCTGGCTATGATCTTTACTTCTGATGCAGTATTTATATCAGATATCTGTCTTTAATCTGAATAAGGGAAACGCAGTCTGAGAGAGCAAAACACTAAATTGGACAGATCTTGATTTCTGCAGTCTTGTCTAAGGTTTTCCTCCCTGGTCCTGCCACTTGTTCCTGCTGATGTAACTGGACTAAGCCAGGAAATTGTTACCATCTAGAAAGAAGTCAAGCAAAAATGATTATTTTTTAAAATCTTCTGTATGTTCTTATGTAGTAATTTATATTGCCAGTAAAAAGTGTGATTAGAAATGCTGATAGTCAAGCAGTCTGAGCTCAGCTTACAGAATTGGTGATGTGTGTCTGAGGCAAGACTCCAAGAGTTGTGACATGAGATGATGGTAGACATTATGTGACATCAAAAGTGAGAGAGAGATTTATCAGTCACTTGCTCTTTGGGAAAATTTCACTAAACTCCAAAGGTCAGGCTTTTTTACAGCTATTTACTGTGGGTCTCTGGCATCTGATTGTAGTTATTTTTTTAGAAAAGGTTTACTGGTCCTCATCTACACTGAGTAATGTTCCATCACATCTGGCAATTTCAGTTCCCGCAGTTAATTTCAGCACCAAATTGTTTTTCTGCTGTAATATTTTGTTACAAAGTTGTCAGCAGCTGTGCTGATGCTTTTCTGTTTCCAGAGGAACATCAGGGCTTGCAACTTCTTCAGTGCATCGGCATAACCTGAGGTGTGACTGCCGGATAGCTTAAGAATATTTCTGTTAGTATTTGGTTCTGTTGACACAAGAATAACAACAGTAATACAGCTGTATCTTCCTTGCTGTATGCAAGGGTAGTCATGTGCTTACTTTGTACCTTTGTGTTCTTAATACTACTGCTGTGCAAACAACCATAAATCTGGAGAGGATTGTTAGGCTTAGTTTTGCTTCCTTTGGGTTTGCACCTTGTGTTGTAGACTCATGGTCTTGATGTATACTTGCAAGTGTGACTTCAGTGATGACAATTAGTCACTATAACCTGCCCTGTAGCTGGTGTGAATTCTGTGTCTTTCAGTGTTAAGATACTCCTCTGTGTGTGTTGATTTGTTTTCAGGGTTTTTGTTTAAGGTATATAACTTGTAACTCCCTGCCTTGCTTTCATTTACCCTTTCATTTTTGTGTAGCTGCCTGTATCACCTTCTGATTTCATCTAGATCATTCTTCCTATTGAGGCAGAAATGAGCTGTCCATCTGAAAAGGCTAAGGACACTTTTCTAGCATTTCTGGAAAGCCTTCTCAAAACATCACATGTGCTTCATATTCACTGTAGTCATTATTCAGCTTTCTTACCATGATCTAGAGCTTTCTTTGCTTTTGTTAAGCTTCTTAATCAGAATTTAGATACTCACCGATGTGGTGAAATAATCACTTGACTTAATAGTGTTGTATCTTTGTATACCATAAGATTTTTCAGGATGCTGTGAGCTAGATGGAGTCAAGGTGTACTGTTCATTGAGGCAATTATGTAATGGCTTATTGAGAAGGTTTATATTATACCAGACAGACTTACAGTCACAAAAAACAGAGTAAAAATGCTCTTGGCAATTTTTACCTTACAGGTAAACTCAGTATATTCACCTCTCAACTCAGAAATGTTCAATTGTTTTCATGGGTCTGTTCATTGAAGGTCATCAGATGTTCAATGATTGGTGATGGGATTATGTTTAGTTTCCTAAAGAGAATCATGTTTTCATTCCCATTTACTGATTACTTGAATAGATCTGAAAAATCTCTGTAGAGATGGTGAAAGGGATATCTACAACTTGAGAGCTGAAGGAAAAGAATAATATATTGAGTTAATTCAGTAATGAATCATGATATAAATGACCTCTTGTGGTAAAGAAGTTGAAACTGAGTCACACTGCAGGAGTTTTCTAGATCACAGCTGTGGTTTGGTAGATGCTTTTTCTGCTGGCAGTTCTTGTTTAAGTGGATTCAGCAGCTTGTACCTACCATTTCTGGGCTGATTTTTAGCTTTGAATTATTTCAATTAATGTGGTTTCAGTAGGTGAATGTGTTGCAGACAGGGAACAAAGTCAGGCAAGACTGGGTTGCTGAGGGAGGCAGCCCTCTTCAAACAGGACAGTTGTGGAGTATAAAATATAGTTCCTATCTCAGCCAGTTAACTCATCCTCTAATGCTTCTGCACTGTGCCAGTATCTCTTGAGGCTGGGCTGCAGGTCACTGGTGTCCTGTGCTTCCACACAGACAGCTGCTGTGGGACAGGGGGGTTCTTCTGTGCTTCAGGCTGGCTCGGCCCTCTGCTGTACCTGCTTGTGGCAGGTTGTTCCTGATAGCACACCTGGCCTGGTCTGTGACACGAGCATTACTGTGGCCACGAAATAAAGTGGAGCAGAGAATTGATGCTGCTGGAAATCCTATCTTTTCTGTGGGAGGCATTTTCCAGGGAGATCAATTTCATCTACTGCAAGGCTATTCTTAAGTTTGTGCCTTAGGAGCATGGCACATGGGGATAAATAGTGGTAGTTAATGAATGCCACCTTACCTTTGCTTGGGAGTGAAGCATTAATGGATTGTCTCCAATGGGGAAAAAGTTTCAAGGTTTTTATTTTGCTGCAATATGTAATGCAATACGGTTAAAAATAAAAAAAAATAGCCTCAAGTTTGATAAATGTTTGGGTCTCTGTATTTTGGTCCATGCTGATTTGTGCTAGTGTGCATTGTCATTCTTGACCTATTTGACTTTTCTAATCTGTAAACTTCCTAGCTAGTTCTTACAGTTTCTCATCAGTGAAAGTTGTACCTGGTTGCCTGTTGGAACTCCATACCTGGAGGTTGAACAAATAAGAGCACTGTCTTTGAACTGAGATACTGAAAAGCAAATCCCACTTCAATTTTTATTTAAAAAATTCATATGCTTGGATTTTCCTTTAGTTAAGTTCTTTTTAAAAAAATTTAGGTCCTCTTCTACCATTAAGGAAAACCTTTATATTTTTAAGGATGCATAGAAAGTTGGTAGTTACTGAAACTCCTCTGTTGTAATTCTTTGTAATTTTGTGCTGCCTGTATTTTCTGGTTTATTTTCTAAGGTAATAAAATGCAAGTATTTACATGAGAAGATTCCAGTTAGGTCCTGCATTAGTGGTGACTGACTGTGAAGGAAACCAGATCGTCGTACAATAAATCTCCTGATTTTGAGTTAAATGTAAACCAGAAATCCACAACCCCTGACTTGAGCAACTAGCCAGATTAGTGGTGCAGTATCTATAAATTTGAGGATCCTTTCACCCCTGTAAATCCATATGAAAATTGCAACTCAGCCTGCCAGAAAAATTGGTGCATCTTGAGGGGATCTTGAGACAGCCATTGCAATGTCCTTAGCTTTTCTTGAATTCTGCTTGAGACTTTTGATTGGAAATAAGAAGTTTGCATGCCTTTGTGTAATTCTCTTCTTGATATCAGATCGCTCACACAAAAATACTCCTCGTGGGAGGGAAGCAGGAGATGATCCATATTTTGCTATACTCTGCACTCAGGCAACAAGCTTTATAACTTGTCACTTCTGGTTTTTTGGGGTTGAATTTTCAGTTGTAATCAGTGAGATAACCTGCCAGTTAGAGTGCTAACATTGGATGGAAAGTCTCCTGTTTCCATTTCTTGTACTGTGACACAAGCTGGTAACTTGCTTTGCTTCTCTGCTCTTCCTTGTAGAGCAGAGAGATCTCCCTTGTTCTAGGGTGTTTGTTTGGCAAGGCACTTTTCTGCTGTGAAGGCAAGTGGATTGCAGCTCTGTAGTTCTGATATGTAGCTGTTATATTTAGCTCATTAAATTTTAAATGCCTTGCTGTGAGTTTAGGATTGCATCAGAGAAAATGTTCTTAGACTTAGCTCTCAGAGGAAAAGGAATAGCTTGGTTTAGAGGGATGTTTGGAGAGCAGAGTGAGGATGGTCTGCTGCAGTTTTTTTATAAAAATTACAAACTAGTAGTGGAATTTTAATTAAATCCTGCAGGATTGATGGTCAGTCAGAAGCACTTCTATCAACAGTTCTTGTGGTTTTTTGCTGTTTTCTTGAGTCTCAGCTTACTGCTGCAGTAAGTTACTGTAACAGTGATGTAGTGGCTGTTTGGCAGAACATGCGCCTTGTTCGCTTCTTGATTGCTTCAAATGAAGCTTCTTTACTGGAGATGCTCTTCTACAGTGAATAAAGCATTACTCTAAAGCCAAAATTCTTTTTCTCTTGAGCTCCAAGTTCCTGTTTAGGGACTTCAGCACATTATTCTGTATTCTGTCTTGAGAACGGAAGGTGTTTTGGTGCAGAAAGCTACAGAAGAGCTGTGTATTGCCATACAGAGCTTGGATATATCTGTCCTTTTAAACAGTACCTGTCTTAACATCCTTAGTTCTTTTCTTTTGTATGCATGTGGCTATATTGCTCTTAAAGAACCAGGTTGATATTTAAGGTCCTCATAATCCTCTGGAGCAGGAATGTGTGCAGTAAGTCCCTGAACAGTGCAGTTTCATTAACAAGAATGGGGAAGCATGAAATTTGAAAAATTGGTTGAGATGTTCAGCTTTTACTTTGTTCCCCAAGAAGCTAAAGCAAAGTTGATTTACCTTGTACTTGGAGTCCTTAATTGGTCTCCATGCAGATAACGAGATCTCTCATCATAGGTAGATGGGAGTTTCTTATATTTTGTTGCATGAATAAAAGAATATTCACAACTTATAATTATGTGCATGTCATGAGACTTAGTGTGTATTAATAACTGTCCTGTGACTTTTTTCCACCTCCCTTGTTGCTGGGTCTTGCTTTTCTATTAAGATGCCTGTGACTGAAACATTCAAGTTTAATAGATTTTTGTCCTGAAAGAGACAGAATTCCCGTGTTACACATAGAGTGTAGGATTTTTCTGAATTAATTCCTGCTTCAAATCCCATAGCTGTGGATAAATATAACCAATCTTGACCAGAAAATGTAGGCACAAGAAATCCAGTAAAAACCTGATGTGATGGTGGCTCTTGGTTCAAACTAATGAGACTCCTAGCATGATGAATCCAAGTGCTGGGAGAGAATGAAAGGGAAATAGATCTCAGCAAGCAGCCTGTGCTTTCCTAAATAACACCTTCAGAGTCCTAGAGTAGGGAAAACAATGATCCAGTCTTTGGGTGCGTGTCTTGTGTCTTCAGTTGGACCCTTGTAAAATTAAAGAGTGTCTAATGTCTGGCTGAGTTTGATCAGCTTCCAGTTCCAGCTGCTGGATCTGGGTATGTCTTTGAGAAGCTGTTTTTCCTGTTCCTAGATGTGTGATTTGTGGCTTTCTCCATTCCCCCTACCCCCCTTTCCAAGTAGTGTTTAATTGCATTTGCTTTCGTAAGCAGCTTCTGTGACCTGGGCCTTTTGTTAATTGCTGCTCTTCCTGTCTTTGTAGCTCCAGCAAATTTAGTGACTGCTTTCTTCCAAGTCACTGGCTAGGACTGAAATGGCAAATGGCACAGGGCCAGGAACCAGTACCTGATGTACCTCATTGCCAGTAGTTTCTCACTGCCACCAATATTTTAAGAGCTGTCACTTAATTGATTTTTAGTGTTTTGTATTTATTTAACTGATTTTTTTTTCCCTTGTTTGCCTTAGGGTTTTGGTGGTTTTTTAATTTTGGGTTGTTTTTTTTTTAAATATGTGGCTTTAGTCAAGATGTGTCATGCCAGCCCAAAAGTCTAAAAATATTATATCAAACCCATTGTTAATTAAAATTTTAATTTTGTAAGACTCTAATAAGAATTTCTGTAAGCCCATGTTGATTGACACCATTTTTACTATCAATTCCTGAGAACTATTCATTGGTTTTGAAACCCTTTACCAGTTTGAGACCCTGGTACTAACTTGTTTAATGTTGTGACATTTCAAAGTGATTTTTTTTTCTTTTTTTTGAGCCCATTGGGACTTCCACAATATTTCAGGACTTTTTGGAATTAAACACTGCTGCAAATACTCTGAGTAACTCAGAAAAAAACCCAGCACATGTCCATTGAATATTAAAACAATTAACTTACAAATGTTAGTAACACCACCTTGATAGATTTTGTGGAATTATTGGCATTCTATTGAACATTTTGTAATATACTCCCATACTCCTACATATTTTATCTAAAAATTCCAATGTATATGTGCCTTGATTTTGATTTTATCTTTGCTTACTTTAAAGCTGTTTGCATCTCCTCTCTGACTTTTGCAACATTTCTGAGTTTTGATTTAACTTCTCTGCTCTGAGTCTTCCTGTCCATCATCCAACTGTTTGTCTCCTCTTTGTGCTTTTACTTCTAGTCACTTGGGTTTGGGTTTTGTTGTTTTTTAAATTTTTTTCCCCCATTTAGCAGGTCAGGTTTTCTCCCCCATGGGTTTGATGGTTTCTCATATGTTCTTAGATGGTTCATAAATTTATACAAAATATATAGCCCACTAATGTCTTGAGTGACTTGACTAAATTTCCAGCTTTTTGAAGTTGTCCTTTTAATGTGCAAATTGCTATATATTTGGCTGTTTATTATAAATAAATGCTGATGAATCACTTGTCTTAATTTCTATTGCAACTGGTCCATTGGAGTTTGATTTGATCCTTGTGGATCACTTCCAGCTCTGGATGTTCTGTGACCTACTGTACTTAACTGCTGGCCTGGGTAGTACTCATTAAGTCTATTGAGGTTTAGTTTATAAATTGATATTCACTGATTGAATTTATATGCACAGATAAGGGCTGAGGAGTTGACAACTCTGTATGTTGCTTTTAATTTTCTGCCCTTGCTGTGCTGATTTTTTTTTTTTTGAGTTATTAACAATTTATATAATAATACCTTCAGAGCAATAGTAGTCTGTGGTTTTTTACTTCCCCCAAAATGATTTGTACCTGGAAGTTAAAGTCAGGCTTTACTGCTTTGACTAGATGCATATCTAGGGCTGAATTATGTAGTAACCATTCAAAGGCATATTTGAGCTGTGCTGTCTTGAGGGGGAAAAAAGCATTGTTTGACATGCTAGGCTCTGTGTCAATGGCACTCCAGAAGTGCATCCCTATCTTTTTCTGAAGATCTTGCATTCCTGTTTTTATAGTAGAGAATGTGTCTCTGGCTGATTTGCATTACTAGATACTGTTATCCCAAGGAGCCTGGAAGCTACTTAATGATCACAAGGGCTCTCGGTTTTAAGGGAGAAGATGGCATGAGGGCTTAACTGTTTTTTTTTCTTTGTTTTAAATTGTTGTCTTACACCATTAGCCATCAAACTACAGTTTAAATTTCTGACCAAATATTTGCTCATAGACGGGTAAAAATGCCAAGAAAAGATGAAAATGAAACTGTTTAGGTGCAGAGAGAAAACTAGTGAAAATTGATCATGCTGAAGACTGCATAGTCAACCTTACCCCCTGCCTTCTCTTTAGTTTTAATTTCTTTCCTTGCTACCCTTAGCAGAAAAAATGGCATGTATATATTCTGATTTTTACCAGAGGATGTTTTAGGGGAAGCTTTACTTGTTTACAGTTTAACTGTTGTGAAATGGGAATAAGTGTGTAACAACCTCTGCATTTAAAAAGTTATTCCACCATTGCTTCAGTACTAAGGATTTTCTTTCTTTGTTCTGGGATTTATTTTTTCTAATTCTTCACTTCCTAGAGAGCCTTCTGGAAAAGAGAGATGTTTTAAAGTTTATAAATTCAGGGGGATTTTTTAAAATCAAAATATTTTTTTCTAAATTCTTCTACTAACATCCAGAAAGTGTTTTTCATTGGAAACGTCACCAGTAACATTTGTGAGAGTTAAATATGTGGCTGCTTTGATTGTGAAGAGCATATCAGAGATCTAAATACAACTGATACTGAAAATCTAATACTGATTTCTAAAATACTGGAATTTTCTTTCTTTTTCTTTCTTCTAATTCTGTTATTCCTGCAACTTTTCCACTGGCTCTGCTCTTCAGCTGCTATAAACTATCAGACACTGAGACACAGATGATGAAAATATAGAAAATGGAATTTAGCAGAGAGAGCCATGTTAATTTCTGTTCCATTTGAAATGCAGGAAAATATCATCTGCCAAATGGAAAAGGACAATCGGTGGGAAAAGAAATGTTCTTTTCAAGCTTCTAAGAGCAGTGACAATGGAGAGAAAAAATACTATAAAAAGTAGGCAGCTCCTTTTTCAAGATTTTGTTTTCCATGTATTCTGCATGATTAACTGTACACAGTTGCTCTTTTGGAGCCCTGAATGACTGAACACAACATCACAGGGCTTAAAATGCCTTTGCTGCATTGCACTTTGCATTTGGGGGGAATAGGGCTCAGCTTTATGGCAGTTTTACCAGTCTCTAGTATAATTTTTGAATACATTCATACTTCCCTTATTTGCCTTTTTTAATGTCAAACATTGCACATAAGATGTTCTGCTGTTGCTATGCAACTGCTAAATCCAATATTTAATATTAATAAAACCCGAGTGGCATTAGCATCACTCAGAACAGTGGGCTAGCAAACTACGATCGTACAATATCCAAGCTGTAAAACTTGGCAGGGACTTCAGTGTGCAATTGCATGCATGGCAAACTGTGGGGCATGAGTCACTGCCAGTTACTATTAAAAGATTGATGAGTTTGAGTAAAATTTCTGAGGTCTTTTGATTTTTATACATATATACATATATATATATATATATATAAAATAGAAGTTCTGAACAAAAAGATCAAGAACAAGGTTGGTTAGCTATTTTCCTTAAGGTTTCATTTCAGAGTCAAATTCTGAGGGTCTCTACCCATATGTTAAAAACGTTATAAACTATTCAGCGTTATAAACCTATGGGTCAATACCCTGATTCTCCTATTTTTCTTCTAGGTCAGGTTGGTCGGCCCTTTCCCACTGTTCCTGCCACTTCCTGAAGCCTGAATTGGCTTTTTTTGGAGGCAGTGCTACTTCTCTGCCTGACAAGGTGCTGTTCAATGGGATGTGTTTCCAGTTTCTCCTCTTCCACCTTGTTTTCTGATTTCTCCCTATTTCCCTTCACTCTTGACTGTTATTTCACCTTTTTTTTTTTTTTTTTTTGATTCTTGGTTCTTTCTGAGATTATATTTTTAGTGTTGTACCTCAGCAATGCTTTTGCCATCTAACTCATGTTGCACCTTGCAAATTCTGTAGCATCCTGCATTGGATTGCTGAAGATGTTGTTGCACTGACACTCTTGCTGACACCCAGAGGGATGAAACACTGTTTGTCATTTCCTTTTGAAGACTGCTTTCCAAAACATAACTTAGATATTAGATCTGGATGAAGTCAGAATTATTTTAGAATTACTGCTCTTTTGAAGTGTAATAAACTATTTCCTTCATAGTACACAATCGTTTAGATTTTGACTGATATCTTAAACATTGCTATTTTGGGTAGTTTATCTGTCCCTGATTCACCCATGCAAGTTTCTCTAAATTTAAGACCATACTTTTGTTTCTTAATTTGTTTTTTATTTCTTCTTCTGCCACTCAAAGATTCAAAGAAGTAGGAGAAGCTAGAAGCCCCTAGCTACTTGCAAACCATTCTTAAAGCTACAAAGCAAAAAGTATTGGAAGGGATAGGGAAGGGCAGGCAATAGTAAAGTTATAGTCCTGAATTTTTCTGGTTATTCCATTTTTATACATTTTTATAAGGTGGAATTTGTCTATCACCCCAAAAGTAATCTCTGTACTTTTCACACTCTGCTAACCCATCTTCTCACAGTACTGCGTGGTGAATAGCTCTCTAGATTTTTTACTGCCACCAGGGGGGTTAGTATAATATTGATTTAACTTTTCCAAATAACGGCAATAATTTTGGTGCACATTTTCCCTCTTCTGGAATAAACTTAAATTGATTAGATTTATTTTAGGTGAGGTATAAATTGTGGCATTGAAGTAGATTGGACTGTGTGTGTCTTGAGTGCAAATCTGTGATTGAAATTTTATTCTGTACTAATATGGCAATGCTGAATCCTCCTCCTTTTAATTTTCTCTCCTCAAAACTGCAGTTCTTGAGGAAACACTGATTCTAATGTTTACTGAAATTCAGAAAAGTAACTGAATGCCACTGAGATGTAAGAATGTATTTTTGAAATTGGGAAAATTTACCTTCTTTCAGTTTTGAGGCTTAAATGAAAGTATTTTTGTTTGCGTAGAAATTACTCGGCCGCGTTGTAGAACCTGCAGCTTCCTATGTTCTTTTGCAAATGGTTTATTTCCATGTTGTAATGTTCTTTATTTTTAACCTAGCTACTTAGAAAACTGCAGGAGTCAGTGGACTCTGGGTTGTGCTCTGATTTATCAGTAGTTCAGTCATCACAATTGACCCGTGTATCTTGTAATACTTGGAGAAAACGTGTTGAGCTCTGTTCTTGGAACAGATAAATATAGAACTGCTATTGTGAATATTGTGGTGACGTACTAATCTAGAAAGCTAACAATTCTTTTATTTGCTTTTAGGGTTTGAAAGTATTCTAGAAGGCCTGTTTGGACCTGGATTATTAAAAGATCTCAGTTTGTTTAAAGGTATTCAATCTCTATGTTTGTATCTTGTTCTGCATTTCTAATGACAGAAGCAGCCTCAGCTCTGCCTCTAGAAAATGTGTGTTACCGTGGTGATTTGTGCTTTTTTTTCCCCCTCCCCCAGGCAGTGCTCACAGTTAGTTTCATATTGGCTAAAATTACTAATGAGTGTGCGTTCATCTTTATGTAGCTGGGAGTGTATTTTGCAGTGCTCAGAAAAACAGATTTGTTGTGCATAGATAAAATGTATATAGTTTGGTAATCTGGGGATTTAGAAAAATGGCCGAAATGAAGCCTGAATCCTCAGAAAGCAGGCAAGAATGTTGTGAAACAGGTATTTAATTCAGCATTTCTCTTTTGGCTCCAGTTGTGTCGTGGTTTATGAATATGAAGTAATTTGCTATTCTTCTGATTTACAGACTGTGAGCCTGAAGGTGTTTCTGATTGGTCTTTTGATGAAAATTGTCTTTTCTGCTGCCTGAGAAGAGAAAAAGTGAAGGTAACAATGCAGATGTGTGAAGCTAGTAGTTGTAGGGGAGGGACAAAGGGAGGGAGTTTGCTGCTCCTAGTTAACTGAATATGGAAAATCTGCAACCTCCTACCCCTTTCTCCTTTGGAAAAAGGTTTTCTGAATTAAATTATGCAGGTTAATGAACAGACTTGCCTCTTTCTCTGCAACTTTTTCTTTGTAGTATGTAATGCAGGTGGTGGGTTTCTCTTTTTCTTCCCTGTGCATTAGCTCTTTCTGTTTGGTGTTTTTATTTGTTTTGTTTGGGTTTTCCTGAGTTCTTTGTAAGGGATCTTGTTGGGAATCATGAAACCTTTCCCAAGGGAGCTAGACTGTGGCTTGTGCATGTTTACTACAGTCAGATGATAGGCTTATCTTCAATATGGAAATGTGGTCCATTTTAACAGTCTAGAATCTTGTTCTGTATCTTGGAATCTTCTTCCCTGTGGGCCATATCCTTTTATTAAAGTGCTCTTGTGCATGGTAGATTTTTGTACTGTGCTTGTTCACAATGAAGTCAGAACCTAAACATGGACAAGTCAGGTTTGCCAACACAATAAACTTGCAGTTTATTTTCTTATGGAGATTATAGTTGTATATAAAACAAAAGCTTTGGTGCTATACTGATTGTTGTTCAGCCCACGTATTGAAATTGTGATTGTTCTATAACATAGGAAGGAAGGATCATCTGTCTTGGCAAAACTTCCTTTACTGGAATTTGTAACTACTGCTTCTTCCTGCACAATGTAAAACAACACCAGAATGGATCTCTATCAACTTAGGAATTAAACAAAAGCACTCTTTCCTCTGTAGCAGCTAGCATGTAGCTGACTGGCTTGTCCATAAAGGAAGTACCTTGTTGACACTGATATTTGCCGTGCTGCCAGTTCATGCATGTTTCTGTATTAGAGCTTTTATTAAGGCACAAGAGGAGGTTTAGGAATGCTTGCATTTAGAACAGATGTAAGTCATAGTTATTTCATTGAGACTGACAGCAGGTAACATGTATGTATACTTGTGAAAGGAGCTCTTTTTTTTTCTTACCTCATTTCATAAAAGGACAAAATCCAGTGTTAAACACAGCTCTGGATAAGCCATTGAATTGATTCAGAAATTAATTTTGTGGTGAATGAGAGGCTGGTCATAGTGTGGGCCAGTGTATGGTAGGTATTCAAAAAGGCAGTCTTACTGCCCTCCAGCCTCTCTGTCAATTCTGTTGGGTTTGGGTATTTTGGCTTTTTGGCTTGTCTTTGTTTTGTTTTTGAAGGCATAATATGTGTCCTTTTAGGTCTAGGGTTTTTCTGTGTCATCTGAGAGATGGTAGGATGGGAGTGCTTCCTTTCCCCTGTGGGTGCAGCAGATTGCTGCCCTGCTGGCACTGATGTCATTAGCTTGCAATACAGAGTTAAATATGATTCTTTCACAAGAGCCTTCAAAAAGTGTGAATTTGACAACATCTTAATTAGAATTCTAATATGTGAGACTAAATTGTTGGAAAAAGGGTTGTAACTTAATTGGTATTTAGCTAAATAATGGACAGTCTTCAGTTAATTCAGTTCAACTAAATTTAGAATGGTACTAGTTTTTTTAAAATCTCTTCCATTGAACATCTGGACTGATCTCTAATTCTTTAGGGAGTTGCAGGCTGTTCATGTGCATCCTGTCACCTTGTTTGGAGAAGAACTGGGCAGGGTGGCATGGTTTGGGTTGGTGCTTGCATGAGTGCTGAGTTGCAGAATGAAAAGGTGTGTAATGGATTGTGTAGCTGGGAGCTGGATAGCCACAAGCCATGTATTAAGATAGTGTGTGGCTGTGGCTGGCATGCTTTTTGGGGTTTTTTTGAGTACATAATTACCAATACCTCCTTTTGGATTAGTCGAATAATCAATCAATCTACTTGATTTTCACCTGTAAGTGACATGTAGATACCTAGTGTAACAAGTTCAAAACCAATAAATATCTTCAGGGTTTTTTTCTGGATTTCATTTGCCCATGAGAATTACCTGTAACTTAGGAGACCAGTGGCTGTGCATAAGTAAAAATGAGTTCTGGACTTGCAGGATGAGAATTGGAGGCCAGTATTTGTTTATTGGCAGAGCTGCTTATGGGGTGAGAATCTACATTAGCTGTCCCACTCAGTGATAGTTGTTAGTGCTTCTGCAGGCAGTCAGGTTCATTGCATGACTTCTTCAAAGGATGGAAAACCACCTTTTGAAGTGTTCTAAAAATATTAATGTATTTGTACCAGCAGTTCTAATTGCAACTACTGAGCAAATACCTGCATTTTTGGAAGTCAAAATACAAGACAAGTTTTGATAGAGAAATGGACTTAAGTGTTTTCATTTGAATGAGGTAACAAAATACAGACAAAGTAGGGAGCCAGCATCTTCCCGGACATTTTTTCCCAATTCCAAAGTGTTATGTGCAGTAATGTAGAACTTTTAGAAACTGGATTTTTTCTTTTCATCACAGAATGCAGAATACACCATTGTTTCTGCATGGTGTGATAGGAGAATAAGTGGTTACCTAAGGTGCTGCTACCAGGTTATTAATGTGGGTGCCTTTGTGCAGAAATGGACAGGCACCTTGAAAGACAAAAAAAGCCATTTAGCAGCTCTGGCTGCCTCCATGAGGTGAGAGAAAGATTGGGATGGGACCAAATCTGACACCAAATCTGACAAATTCACATTTGGATAATGTGCAGTTGTGGTAATTCTCTATTGCTTGTGGTCTTTATCACTTTTCCTTCTAAAAGGTTGTGGTACAGCCAAGACTCATCAATTGAGATGAATTGAAGTGTACTTGCCTTATCTCTTTTTAATTATGATTCCTAATTTTTCTGTGTGATTTGTTAAATAATCTGACTGAGCTATCATTACAGAAGAAATCTTTGGCTTCATGTAGAATGTTTGTATCAAATGAGGTGGTCTGTAGTGTCATTTGCTCATAGTTGGAGCTCAAGCCTAGTTTAAGAAAGGCCAGAAGAAAGGAGAAACTGGAAAATGAATCCTTTAAGAATATTCAGTTGAATATATTCATGTAGAAAAGAAAACACTGTTGTCTACAGTGACATAAAGCAATTCATGTGTATTAAGAGAAAAAAGGAACACACATACATGGATACACAGCTAATCTCATTGGTTGGTGAGAGCAGAACAAGAAGGATAATACTCCTAAGCACATTAACTATTTTATAGATATATTTAAGCTACAAAAATAGCAAGAGAGAAAATTACTTCTAGGAGCATATTCTGGATTCATAGGCTGCTTGATGCCAGAATATTGATTCTGGTCTGCAAAGTTCTCTAAAATACCTGGGCTTCAGTGAAAGGACCTCTCAAAATTCCTTCATTTGTGAAGAAGTGTGTTAAGGTACAGCATTTGAAGAAGTTATTTTAAAATTCAAAATTACTCTGTTGTGATTTGGGTATTTTTAAAAGCTTGTAATTATTTTACACGAATCTGATGGCCTTTGACTGTGGAGGAGCATAACGAGTAAGATATGAACTGTGGTAAATGTCTGAATAATTCTGAAGAGAAGTTATCACTCATCTAAAGCATTAACTTGTAGAATAATTGAAGGTGGCAAAGGAAATATCTAAAAATGAGTTGAAGTTGTAGAACTCCTACAATTTTTGATGGCTTTAGAATGTGTTTAAGCTGTGTACAGAGTTCCCCAAGTGTGCTGGAACATGCTCTAAAACATTTTAAATGGATTTCATCACTTAAACTCAAGCATTTAGACTGTCACTTTTGTATTGTGTCATTTTAAAATTATTTGATATGGAGACTAAAACTTGAAAATATTGTTTGTGATAATCTCCAGATGTGTTTAGCAGTAATGCAGGGTTGCAGCTTTTCTTGTGCATCAGTGTTAATGTAAGCATGTTGTGGTTCCACACCGCAGCATGCTTACATTTATATTTCACTGATATATTTCTTTTTCCCCTACTATAGATAATAAATGATAGTCAATAGCTATGGATCAAGTTGCATGTTTTGAATGTGATAAATATGATGTCAGTCATCGTACTGTAAAAAAAATATATTCAGTAAGTGAGGGAGGTCTTAAAACTGATTAAACCATCTGAATTTTGTTTAATACTAAGCTGGGAGCAGTTGTAGTTGCTTTAAAGGACATGCTCAGAATCGAAAATTATCTTGATAAATTTGAAAAACAGGACAAGACAGACCTGTTTTGTCAAGTCACAAGTTTCAGAGGTCTTAAAAGTGATAGGAATGTGAAATTGGTAAATGACTTCATGGACTGTTTCAAGAGAAGAATTTGTGTTAATACCTGGAGAGGAAAACCTGAATGCTGGTGAAGCCTCAAATGACTGTAGCATTTTGAGAGATGTAAACAAACTGAGTATCGTTGAAATGAAAGCAACAAAATGATATTTTCTTGCAAGTAGAAGGGACGAAGAGGTCTGCTACCCTTAAAGCTTGTCTACAGAAAATTGTTCTCCTTTTTGTTGGCTATGAATTAAAAAGACTGTACAGTCTTAAGGAAAAAAAAACACATTGGAGAAGACAGCCTAGGGGTGTTTAGCAGTCCTTTTTTTACTCAGTGTTCCTGCTTTTACAATGAGGTAGGGTGGGAGGCTGGAGGGAGTCCATGGGATTGACCAGTCAGCCATGGGTGGTCTCTGGGCAGCCTCCTTTTTTTTCCCGAAGATGGATAGGAATTATCTCATCCTGTTCTAGCTTGTGGGCTCTTCCCATTCCATCTGTGTGTGTGCTGTGGCTTAAACATGAAACTGCTGTTTGCACATCTACACCACAACAGCCTGCATCATAGAGTTCTCTTCATGTCAGCAGTTCAGCATTGGAATTGCTGTATCAACATTTCCTGCAAGGAGGCTCTCAGTGAGCATCCAGCAGTAGTGCTGACAAGGCTGGGCTGCCCAGGATAGGTGGTCTCACAAGGTCACACACTGACCTTGCCTTTTGAAAACCTCAGCTCTGTATTTCTAAGGCTCTTTGACTTAATTACATTGTTATGCTGTTTATCTTAGTGTACAAAAAGAGCTTTAGCCCACAAAGAGCATGTGCAAACCGCTCCAGGTATCTTTCTCTGAAGGTTTATTGTTCAATAGAGTGATGCTGCATGTTCACTGGTGGATTCCAGGAATGCTCTGGGGCATTCTCTTCCCACCTGAAGAGAAGCACAAAGAGAATAGAAAGAATCCTATGTTATAAATAATACCTAAAAGTAACTGAATGGCTATAAATACCCTGAAAAAATGCCCAATGAAAATACTATCTAGATATTACTGGGTTTTTCTTCTTCCTATTACCTGCATCTTGCTACTGAAAACTTAGATGTGATTTAGGACTGTAGAGCAAGTGAGTAAACCTGAAAGTAGTGGTTTTAGATAATGGTTATTGGGAAGAAATACTAGAAAATGTGAAAAAATGACACCTAAAAAATCAACAACCCCCCACCCTAACCAAACAAAAAAAAAACCCAACAAAACAAAACAAACAAAAAAACAACAGAAATCAACCAACCAGACACTCCCAAACGAAACAAAAGCACCTCACTTTTGGAAGTAGAATAGCAATCACAATCAAATACTTAGTGTGAAAGCTTGAATTTTCCTTCTGGGGTGAAAAATCCTACAGATTCCTGGCATAGTTATGGTACAATAGATAAGAAAACAATTGAAAAGTGCAATAAGCAGAACTACTCCCAGTATATTTTGTCTCATGTAGTCAGTGCTGTACTGAACATGCCCAAAGACTTTTTTTTTTATTCGAAGAGTTTAAATCTGACTTTTTACATAACTGTATTTCTTTGTTTTGATGTCTTAGCATGGACACTGATAAAAACCATACATGGAAGGAGATGCTCCTTAATTTGGGGGGGTAAAAACTAAGCACTGCCATTTTCTTCCTATTATTCCTCTTCTCTCCTAAATGCAGATCAAGAGATCCTTTACTGAGCTGTTCACCAGCATAAGCCACTTAGAATTCTTTCTTCTGGCTGATCCCTTTTTCTTCATTCCTTCTCTATGTAGCAAGTGTACAGCTTTAGTTAGTTTCAGTAGATTAAATGGTACTCTTCTTATGTTGCCTTTGTGTGAGTAATATAAAATACATTTGTTTATGGTGAGGCAGGGTGCTACTGGACTATTTTTCCACTGAGTTACCAGGCTAGTACTTACAGTGTCTTGCTATAGATGCAAAAAGTACTAGGAAGATTTGAAATGCATTGGCCAAGGGTTTTTTGTTTTGTTTTTTTTTGTCTTGGCCAAGGGTTATTTTTATTTTAGGCTTCTTCCAGAGCTATAGTCTGTTAAAGAAGAAGCTTCTCCTGTAGGAGCAATCAGGTTTGAATCTCTGGTATGGAAGAAAACCTCAGTCATTTTGTGAGGCCTTCACTTCTGCAGGCTCTTACCTTTGCAGAATCAAAGATGTTTTTACTCACTTGTTACCTCTGTCATTGCATGTTCTGTTTGTCATAAAATACTGCTTTGTGTCTGTCTGAGATAGTATCTCCCTTTGCTTTTGATAGAGAGCTTTTGGAATCACAAATATGGTGTGAAAGCCCATCCATGTGGTTCAGGCCAGAGCATTTGGTATTATTACCCTTAGCACACAGTTTGTGTGACTGCTGCGTTTGTTAATTTACTGTGGGCTTCTCATATAATCTTGCTTCTTAAACCTTTTGAAGTTGAGACAGTGGAAACTTAAGATTTGCTTATTTTTCATTTATTGTGATTTTTAAATGAATTTCCAGTTCTTCCCTTCTAGTTCCATGAGTCTGAAATCAACGTATACAGTAGAGGCCAAAAAAACAGATGCAGCCTAAATCTTTATAAAGGTTAACAAAACAAAACACTCCCTGAAGCCAAAGAGTAGCTGTGTATACATTCCTGCAGTAGGTAAATACAGGTATCTTTAATATAGCTTAAAATGAAAGTGGAAGGAGACGGCCAGTAAAGAGATTTTTCTCCTGAGCCAGAGCAAGGCATTAAACTGATAGAAATGAAAAAAGGTGTGTGCGTCTGGGGGTGGAACCTAAGCATTTAGATTTTGTATTTTTGTAACCTTGCCTTCTAGTTTCTTGACTGTACTTAAAATGAATGATGTATCCTGACATCTCACGTGCTTAATTATCCTAGTTTGAATTTATTCTTGAGATTACTCAGCTGCTTCCAGTTGTGAGAATGGATTTTATTTTGTTGTAGGTGTTGTAACAGCTAACTTAAATTTATTTCACTTAAAAGTAGCTACTATTGAGATTCTTCACAAAAGGTCCTGTTTGTTGATAATATTTGGTCATTTTTTACTTAGTTTGCATGGATATATGGAGTAAGGAGAACTGTGGATATTTTGCCTTCAACAGTTATTTCTTGAATCTAAAAATAATAGCCAAAGAACAAGTGCTAGATATGAGATTTGCAGCCAAATGCTTTTCTTCTTTATAATGCACTCTTATTTTCTGTATTGTTATCAAATCTTACATTTGTGTAAGATCATCATCATTTATGTCTTGAGTTGTAGTGTAAGGTGTCACCAAAGTATGTATTCTACCACCACCTCCATCACCTTCTGACGAACTGTTAGTGATAGGTCCTTTGTATCAGCTGCATACCCCACCTATGAGCTGGGTGTAGTGTTCTCTTTGTTACACCCAGCCCATCTCTGCTAATGTGCCGTCAAGGACTCCCCAAAACATCCTATGTCTTACAGGATTGCATCATTCCATTGTAAAATTCCCTGTCCTGGGGGAGGTACTGAATGTTCCTGCCTGGATTTGAGGGTGGTGTATGATCTCAAGGTCTGGGGACTTGGGGGAACCACCACTGGACCCCCAGGGAAGGAGCAGACCTTTCCACAGGACCACTGCTTTGACAAGTCCACATCCATCATTTCAATGGGACTGCAGCCACCATTTAATCAGACTGCCACCCCCACCCTGACCAAGAGGGTGCCAAAACTCTTTGTCAGTGTAAGCCAGTGTTTCTGTACTGTTGCCTTTAATGTAACTTTCCTATTAAATTGTAGCTCCCTGTGGAAATCACTTGCAAGGTATTTGTGTGGGGTTAATTCCTCCCTCTGGTTGACCTTCAAACCAGCACATATTTTGGCAACCAGCGTGCAGCATCCTGAGAGACGTCAGAATTGCGGTTTTACATTGTATTACAGAAACTGCCTATTCACCATGATGCTTGACATGTTTGCATGGATGTTGTACCTTGCTCTCCATATTTTTCTACACATGGGGAAGTATTTGCCAGTTGTGATATTCCTTTTGAGACCAGGGAATGCTATGAAAATTGCTTTGTTAGTTATTTATGTATACTGCATGATAATATCAGAAGCAGTGAACCTCATTTAGATGATATATTCAGTTTTGTTCTCCTGTCCTGGTCTGGACTGCTGGTTATGGGGCCTTGTTAATAATCTCACCCAGCCAGTGGTGGGAAGAGTAGAGAATGGTGTCTTCCAGCTTTTCAGGCCCAACACAGCAGTTTTTGAAAATACTGTGTTTTGTCTGGATGTCAAGGATGGCATAATCTTGTTAATTTTACTCAGTCTTCTCTGTATGGCCTGTGCTGTGTACGCCATGCTTGGAGTCAGGACCAAGCTTGGTGTGATCCAAGCATATTCAGGAGGAGGAGGAGGAAAAAAGAAGCCAGTCAGCAGGCCCTGTCTGAGCCTGTCACTGAGCCAGGACTGTCACTGAGCCAGGACAGCCTAAGTCAGTAGCAGTTGCCTCTGTTCAAGAAAAGGAAATTGAAGAGCAAATCGGTCAGCAAAGGGACTCATGAAGAGGTAGCAGGACCTTCGTACCCAGGTGGAAGAGACAGAGCTGGAGATCATCACTCGGTCTCTGTCCCTGGGTGAGTTGTGTGAGCTGCAGAGTGAGTTCACACGGCAGCTAAACAAGTCCATTCTGAGCTGGCTGCTGCACATCTGGGACGCTGCAGCCAATGACACCTGAAAGGATGACATTCTGAAAGGATGTGGGCATGTCTGTAGCTTGGAAGACAAAATTGAAGAAGGCCACCAGAAACTGAGGAAGGAGCTTAAGGAAGGAATTTACCACATCTTGCCAGAACCAAGAAGAGTCTCTGTCATTTGGACCAGATGTCCTCCAGCCAAGGAGAGAGGATACACTCCATGAGGTAACCTCTGTTTTTTCCTTCAGGAGAGTGGAGAAGACATGAAGAAGTGGGGTGTACCTCTTCCTTAGCCACCCAGGTACATGAAGTGAAAGGAGGAGCAACAACTGCAAGAAGCTCATCTAGAGTCAACGCTGCTTTGGTCTCTCTTAGACAAGGCTCCAGGTGGTAAAAGAATGATGATATTACCGACCCTTTTGAGGGGACATCAAGGTCATATTTACTGGAGGAGAGCAATGTGTGCAATGACCGGGATTTAGAGGGGCCCTGCCTTTAGCCAGGTAGGGGACGGGGACAATCGAGTCTATTGGACTGTGTGGATCCAGTGGCTTGGCATGTCTGACCCACAAAGGTTTATGGCTTTGGTAGACACCAGTGCTCAATGTACCCTGATGTCATCAAGGTATGTGGGAGTGGAATCCATTTCCATTTTTGAGGTGACAGGGGGATCCCAGCAGCTGGCTGTATTGGATGCTGAAGTGAGCTTGACTGGGAAGGAGTGGCAGAAACACCCCATTGTGACTGGTTCAGAGGCCCCATGCCTTGGCATAGACTATCTCAAGACTCAAAATTACATTGCTGGGCTTTTAAGATAGCTGCTCTAGAGACAGAGCAAATCAGACAACTGAATACCTTGCCTTGTCTCTCAGACAACCCCTCTGCTGTAACAACAGGTACCAATCACCACAGCAACAGTGCACCATCGGCAATATCACAGCGCCGAGACTCTCCCATCCATAAGATGATTCCTGAACTGGAGAGCCAAGGGGTGGTCAGCAAGACTCATTCACCCTTTAACAGCCCTCTATGGCTTAAATCCCGTAGAAAATGGAGCCTGACAGTGGATTAACTTGGCCTGAATTAAATCCTGCCACCGCTGAGTGCTGCTGTGCCAGCCATGCTGCAGCTTCAGTACGAGCTGGAGTCCAAGGTAGTAACATGGCATGCGACCATTGACATTGCCAAGGATTTTTCTCTGTTTCTTTGGCAGAAAGAAAAAGCTAATGCTTTCACCTGTAAGGGTGTGCAATATACTTGGAATTGACTGTCCTGGGGGTGGAAGTAGAGTTCCACTGTCTGCCATGGACTGATCCACACTGCACTGGAAAAGGGTAAGGCTCCGGAACATCTGCAGTGCATCAATGACACACCATCATAGGTGGGAACGCAGCTGGGAAGCCTTAGAAAAAGGAAGATTATCCAGTTTGTCCTGAAAGCTTGCTATTAAATGAAGTAAGGTTAAGAGACCTGCTCAAGAAATTCAGTTTCCAGGAGTAAAGTGGCAAGATAGACATTCCCAGATTTCAGTGGAAGTGATTAACAACATCTATGTCTCCACCAACCAACAAGAAAGAAATGTAGGCCTTCCTAGGTGCTGTGGGCTTTTGGAGGATGCATATCCCAGAGTATACAGTACAATTGCAAGCCCCCTCAATCTCATGACACAAAAGAAAAATTATTTCTGGTGGGGCACTGAACAAGCTTTTGAATTAAACAGGAGATTCCCATGCAGTAGCCCTTTGGTCAGTCAGGACAGGGCAGGATGTAAAAAATGTGCTCTACACTGTGGCCGGGGGAAATGATCCTTCCTGGAGCCTCTGACCTGAGGACACCCGAGGATGACTGCTGGGATTCTGGAGTTGGGGATACAAAGGGTCTGAAGCCAGCTGTACCCCAGCTGAGGAAGAGATTCTTGCAGCCTACAAAAGGGTTCAAGCCACCTCAGAAGTGATTGGCACTGAAGCACAGCTGTTTCTGTCAACCCCACTACCAGTGCTGGGCTGGGTCTTCAAAGGGAAGGTTCCTTCTACACATCATGCCACTGATGCCATGTGGAGCAACTGGATCGTGCTGATCACACAGGGAACCTAGATGGGAAATCCTAATCTCATTGAGATTCTGGAAATCATAACAAGATGTCCTGAGGGTGAGAGTTTTGGACTATCTTCTGAAGAAGAAGAGGAGCAGGTGACATGCGCTGAGGAGACCCCACCAAATAAACAACTACCAGAGAATGAAAAGCGATAACGCCCTCTTCACCAAGGGTTCCTGCCCAGTTGTAGAAACAAACCTGAAATGGAAAGCTGCTCTGAGGACCCTCACACAGAAAGCTGCAGCAGCTACCACGGGACAAGGCAGATCAAGTCAACTTGCAGAGGTTAAAGCCATGCAGCTGGCTTTGAATATTGCTGAATGAGAGAAGTGGCCAAGAATCTACACTGACTTGTGGATGGTAGCTAATGCTCTGTGGGAATGGCTGGATCAGTGAGGAAAGGCCAAATGACACCGCAGAGGGAAACCCATCTGGGCTGCTGACATCTGGCAAGACGTTGCTGCCTGGGTAGAGAAGCTGACTGTGAAGGTCTGTCACATCAATGTATGTGTACACAAAAGTCAGGCTAATGAAGTAACGACATGCAGGTGAACTTTGCTGCCGAGATTCAAGTATCTCAGGTTGATCTGGACTGGTAGCACAAAGGAGAATTACTTCTAGCTTGTTAGGCCCTCAATGCCTCCAGTCATGAGGCAGGAGATGGGACATACCGATGGGCCTGTGACCAGTCCTGTGGACTTAAACATGGACAATATCTCTCGTGGATGACTGTGAGACATGTGCTGCAATCAAGCAAGCCAAGTGGATGAAGCCTCATATGGTATGGTGGACAGTAGTCAAAATACAGGTACGGGGAAGCATGGCAAATTGACTACATCACCCTTCCCCAAACCTGCCAAGGCAAGTGCTATGTGCCGACCATGGTTGGAGCAACCACTGGAGGGCTGGAAACCTACCCTGTGCCTCACACCACTGCCCAGAACACCATCTTGGGCCTGGAAAAGCAAGTCCTGTGGAGACATGGCAGCCCAGAAGGAACTGAGTCTGACAGTGTGACTTGTTTCAAGAGCAAACTTATAAAACCCTGGGCTAGGGAACATGGTGTTGAGGGGGTGTACCATATTCCTTATAATGAACCAGCTGCTGGGAAAGCTGAATGGTGCAGTGGACTATTAAAAACCACCCTGAAAGCATTGGGCAGGGGGACCTTCAAAAACTGGGAGTTGCATTTAGCAAAGGCCACCAGGTCACCAACAGCCAAACCTCCGTCAGTCAAGCTGGTCCTGCCCAGTCAGAACCCTTGCACATTGTAGAAGGAGATAAAGTCCCTGTGGTACACATAAGAGGTATGTTAGGACAGATAGTTTGGATTAATCCTACATCAGGGAAAGGCAAATCCATCTATGGGATTGTTATTGCCTGTTTATACTTGGTGAGTAATGCAGAAAAATGGGGAAATCTGTTGTGTACCTCAACACACCTAATTTTAAGCAAGAACTGTGTGTAATGCTTCATTGTGTAGGGGTATATAAAAAAGGGTATTAATTTGGATATAAATGGTGTAGAATAAGGGTTGAATAATATCTTAGGTTACAATGCAAGGTGCCACCAAAGTATGTATTCTACCACCACTTCCATCACCTTCTGACGAACTGTTAGTGATAGGTCCTTTGTATCAGCTGCATACCCCACCTGTGAATTAGTTGTTGTGTTTTCTTTGTTACACCCAGCCTGAGGGTGGTCATTTCTGCTAATGTGCCGTCAAGGACTCCCCAAAACATCCTATGTCTTACAGGATTGCATCATTCCATTGTAAAATTCCCTGTCCTGGGGGAGGTACTGAATGTTCCTGCCTGGATTTGAGGGTGGTGTATGATCTCAAGGTCTGGGGACTTGGGGGAACCACCACTGGACCCCCAGGGAAGGAGCAGACCTTTCCACAGGACCACTGCTTTGACAAGTCCACATCCATCATTTCAATGGGACTGCAGCCACCATTTAATCAGACTGCCACCCCCACCCTGACCAAGAGGGTGCCAAAACTCTTTGTCAGTGTAAGCCAGTGTTTCTGTACTGTTGCCTTTAATGTAACTTTCCTATTAAATTGTAGCTCCCTGTGGAAATCACTTGCAAGGTATTTGTGTGGGGTTAATTCTTCCCTCTGGTTGACCTTCAAACCAGTCCAATTTACAACAAGAAAACAGGACAAAGTACAATGTTCTGATGCAGCCAAAAAAACAAGGTTTGATTTAAATAAATTCAACTTTGCTGAGTACCTGAAAATGTTTTGAATTTAGTAAAATATTGAATGCCTAGAGAACTTCATGAATTTTGGAGTCTGGAAGATCTTACAAATATTAAATATCTTTGCAGGAACACTTAGTCAGTCTGGATGAGCCAGCCTCGGAAGCTGGACAAGAAGCTCTGCTTAGACAAGAGCAAGCAAAAATCATTCGTTTTGAAAGGCAAGCGGAAGAGTTCCTCAATGCAGTCTTTTACAGAAAAGGTTGGTTTTAATGGGGGAGGAGGATGTGGGAAATGGTCTCTCTTGTGATCTTTTTGCATGCAATATAGGTATCAAAGATCTGATGTTCAGTATTTTTCAGTTATCTTCTTTATATATATTTATCAAGGATACAAATTGATTCTGAAGTAATGTGGCAACATAACAGTGTGGGCTTGGGACAGTGGAAGGGAGTATTGATGCCTAGGGAGCATAAAACTGTTTAACCCTAAACCAAATCTCTCCATGAGATCACTGGTGTTTTCACTTTTGGAGAGATGACTCAGTTCTTACCCCGCAGAACTGTTCCCCATAGCCAGTGTTTAGGTGGGTGGACTGTTTGGAAGGAAGGTCAAGTGGCAGTGGTGGTTGTAGGCGGGTAATGTGTTTTCTTATTTAAAAAAAAAATAAAATTATTTTGATGGGATATGTACTAATGCAGTTTTTTTTAAAGGCCATCAGTCTTTTCACTATTGGTAATGATTACCCACCCTATTCCCAACAATCTAGAGTATAAAATATTATTGGAATAGTGCTAAGGGGAATATATGAAGAATTCAAAATGTGGTCAGCAAAAGAATTGCTGTAGAATATGCCGAGAACATGCTCAGTGCTAGAAAATCACCTAAATATTTTCTGGAGAGTTGTTGCTTAAACTGCTCTTAAGGAAGGCACAGAGCTCATTTCACTGTTTTCTACAAATCTGAGAAACATTAATCCAGAGGTTGCTTCCAAATGCATCCTGAATGAAAGTACATCGTACTTATCAGTCTAACCCATGTGTGAGAAAATCTGCCAAATCAGTAATTCCAACCTATCTGCTGGGGCACAATGCAAGGCTTCAGTTTAACAAATTAGAAATTGCTGTAGCCAGTCCTCAGCCCCTCCTTCCAGTGACCAAAATATTTAAAGGTGTTTTAAGTAGATAACAGTATCTTTGCCTTTCTTTTATAACTCAAATGAATAAATACAAGCTATACATTATGATGCTTCTATACTTTTTGCAATACATGCAGGATGGTAGGAAGGATAGTCATTGCATTACTACTGATAGTTCAGATAATCCCTTTATTCCAAGGCTTCCTTTTTAAGTTTTCTTTTTTTCTTGTAAGCTTAATGTTTCCTTTTGCTTTTGAGTTTATCCCATTTATCTTCAAATCCAGAAGGAATTTAAGAAAAGTAAAGTCTAGAGAAAACATTTTTTTTTATGTTGCTTTTTCTGGTGACGAAAAAAAAAAGCCTTTCCATAATTTCCAAATTGTTTATTAAAGACCTCATTCATTTACCACTAAACTTAAAACATGTATGACATGTGTCTTTTAGGAAAGTATGCTTTTTTAAATTCACTGAGGAGCCAGCAGCAGATACTGCAGTGTGTTAATGAAGGGTATAATACTCTGTCCGTGGCTTTATACTAGAATAAAGATAATGAAACATGTCAGATTTTTAAGAATCTTTGAGATTTTTTTAAAATATACCCTTGTTTTTCTTCCTTGGACAAAGCTGTGCTTGGTGCAAGAGTAACAGGCGAGGGATAGAAGCCTAGCAGGAAGTCAGTTCTGAATCTTTAATGCATGATTTTGAGCTTGCTTGTATTTAGATTGCTTGAAATCTAACTCATGCTACTACCATAAGATCCCAAGGCACTGTCATACCAAAGAGGACACAAAGAATGGCAGAACTCTAACGTTCCTACATTGCTCAGAGATGCTGAGCTCTCCTGGCTTCCTGCCAGCAATTCGTTTTTTTCTTCTTTCCATCCTCACTGCCAGTAACATTTGAGATGGGTATTTTGTAGCCTGGGTAGATCAGAGAAAATGCAGCTGCTCTCTGAACACTGGCCACACATTAATGTACTGAGCATGAATGGGGAATTAATAAGGTCAGCAAACTTTTTCAACAGGTTTACTGTTCCTTAATCCTAGTCCTTTCTCTGAAGTTTGTGTCCCTGGCACTCTGACCCAGTAATGCTTCCTTCAAATACTCGTATTTTTCCAGTCAAAGCAGAGTGGTAGTACTTAGTTGTCTGTTACCTTTACTTTGTGGCAGGACAGGACCTTCTTCTGGTTTAATGAAATAATGTGTTTATTTGTATGATACTGCCCTTTTAAGATTTTGATATAAAAATACACAAAAGCTATTAAGGCTTTAAAGCTCAGAGGTATTGCTTCAGACTAGGTATAGCTGATAATTTTTTGCTGTATTTTCTCTTCTCAGAGAATTTCTATGTTTTAGTTAATTTTAGTTTTATTTTCCTAAAAAAACCTGGACAGGTGGAGTCAAGATAGATATGTGGTTGATTTCAAGTGATGCTGGATGGGCACCAGCACATGTTTTCCACTCTTGAACAGCTTTAATCCTCAGCATGCAGGCTTTATATTAAGCAAGAAGCCTTTAATGTGCTAGGTACCTACCCTTCTGCTTGGAAACAGAGTTTTGTGACCCAAATTAGTGCATTTATCTTGAACAGCACTAGAAAGTTGTCATTCTGGTCTGATTCTATGAAGTTGCAGCTTACAAGGATGCATGGCTGTAGTCATATGTAATATTTTATTTCTGAATGTGTAAATATGTTCAGATGTAAGCATTTTTGAAATGAACATAAGAACATGGTGCACATTGAAGGCCTGGTTCTTTGTTCAGAAAACACAAGTGCCATAAAGCTCTGCATTCCTGCCAGCCCCACTTGTGTATGCTGCAAGCACATGTCAAACAGTTGGTATCTGTCTGGTCATGCCATCAAATTGTGTCCCTCTGGGCCTCCTTAGAGCCTTTCTATGTCCTTCAGGAGGTCATAGTGAAGAGATTAGAAAAGTAGAAGAAATGTCACCATAGCAGAACAAAACCTTCTCGCTTTTCCAGGCTGGTGTCCTTGTGGACCATTTGGGAAACAAGTGAGATTATAAATGTACCAAAATTTAGGTTTGGTTAATTTTTTGGTGTCTTCGTAAAACTGTAGTATTTGATACTTGAGAACAAGTAAAATCTACAGGATGTTTTAAAGAAAATGGTTACATATTTACATAAACATCCTGGAAATTTATAGGATTTACAGAAATTTAGTGTAAGAATGTACATGGTGACTGTATAAGATCTTAGGTGTAGAAAGCTGTGCTTGACAGAATGGAATTCGGGCCTGATAAGTATTTCAAGCTCAATATGGTGTTTCATCAAGAAACAGGCTGCTACTGCTGCTCTTTGATTTGTAGGCAGCTCTGCTCAAACCTTCATGTCAGTCGTCCTTTACACATACCATAAAGCTGGTTTGTTGTATTGATGTACTTTTGACAAAAATGGTGGCAAAAGGTAAATCTAACACTGAAAGGTCCCACAGAAGATTTTCCTAATGCTTCTAATAGCTCAATCTCAATAGATTACCTTTCAACCTGGGCAATTTTTTTAAAAGAGGTAGTAAACACTTCTCTATTGTTCCCTCTTGAGAGCTGCTTTTAAAGATTTATTTGGTCTTCTACTGTACAGTTGTTTTCTGAATGTTTCTCCGGTAATAGAAAATCAAACCTTTTGAGCCATTTCTGGAATAGTGGTGTGATTTTCAGTGCTTTGGGGTTTTTTGGGAGTATTGTGGGTGGTTAGTTTTTGTTGTTGTTGTTTTGGTTTTTGGGATTGTTTGTTTGTTTAAAAACCACAAAGCTGATTTGGCCAGAGAACACAGTGTTTCAAGTGAAGTGGCAGGACTTAGCTTTTGTGATTTAGGAGTTACAGATTTACTTTTACATCACAAATTACTACTGGTCTAAAGTAGTGATTTTTGTCAATAAATTTTTGTGCTGTCCACATGCCCAGATACATTTTTATTTATACACTATTTCATAGAAATAAATTGCAATGTCTACTTGTTCTTTTTCACATCCGTTACTAATAGATTTAGCAGCTCCTCTAGAAATAGAATTACTTCTCATGTGACACATTTTGGGGTTTTGTGTATATGCAAGTTCTTTGGGTGATCCTGCATTGATTGTGTTGTTAGAAATATCAAAAGGAATACATAGAATGAGATGGAAGACACTTGAACATTTGATCTTCATGCAAATTATTTTAATTTATCAGAACTACAGGGCTTTATTTATCAGTAAACTTATAGGGGACTGCTGCAAATTTATTTTCCATTTTACCTTTCTGTAGCTGCAGGTAAGTTATGCAACTCTTCCACTGTGTAACCTGTTCAATATTTTTGGATGAGCTCCATTACTTGGCACTTTAGCTCTCCTTTCCATTTCCACACCTCTTAGAGGTCTGGTAGAATATATCTGTATTTTAAAACAAAATATGAGATTGTATATTTCTTTTAGCAAAGTGTTATTTTGGGAAGATTGTACCACAGTTAGCAATGGTTCTTATTCAGGTATTCTAAGGCTAAAGTACATTTTCTACAGAAACTATTTTATCTTTGGGGGGTTTTTTTCCCCCGGATTTGTTTTGGTAAATAAACAATGATTTAATATAAAAGCTGTTTTACTTAAAGTGCTTCCTTAAAAGAAATCTCTGATATTTGCAGACAGTCCTAGGGTCTCTGACCCAAATATTCCCCTAGTGGCCCGTGAGATCATGCAGCGAATGATCCGACAGTTTGCTGCTGAATATACCTCAAAAAATAGCTCTACTCAGGACTCCAGCCAGCCCAATAGCACAAAGAACCAAAGCCTGCTGAAAGCATCTCTGGTCGCCTCCTCTCCCACGGCTGCAACTGCTCAGAACCCTGTGCTCAGCAAACTGCTCATGGCTGACCAAGACTCACCTCTGGACCTTACTGTCAGAAAGTCTCAGTCAGAACCTAGTGAACAAGGTAGGACTCTTACCAGTGTCTTGCATCCTGTGGCAGTCCCTTAATGGCATTCTTGCAGAACCAATTAGAAGGTTGCACTTTTGCATAAAATGTAAAGTGGAAAAGCAGTAGATGTTTTTACAATTAAATAATGACTAGTTCAGTATGGCTGGGAGAGAAAAGACTTTTTGGAAGAATGTAGACCCATGAGAGATTCTTCTGAAGAAGGGCAAGGGAGATGGACATGGTCTAGTCTCCAAGGATGAATGTGCTGTTCCTACTGGTAGCTGCAAGAAACAGTCTTCCAAAATAGACTGTACACTTGCTGATAAGAGAAGTTCACATGGTCATGAAAATCGTATTGTTGTCTCTTCTCTGAAGATTTAGTGCACAATTTGACTGAAAAGCTGATTTATTTTCTTTCTGGTTGCGTGTGAGAAGAGTATCTTTAAAAAGTCTGTGAGAAATTGCTTTGTGAGGGCTATGAAAATGATACCCATGAACTGCACTAAACTTCCAGGTTTGTGTGTTTGGAAGAAATGTCTCTTTTCTACCTTAAAAATAGACTTGTTCTGCAGAGCACAGATTGAATAAATCCTAACAGTGTTTCAGAGCTTATTTTAATTCAAAAACCTTCCTTTCCATCAATAATGCTTTTTTTTAAAGAAGCAAATTCTGTGAGTGATATAGTATATGAACTTTTCTTTTCTGAAACTGTTGAATCTTAAGTGTATCATACTGATTAAAATTAGACCCTTTATCCTTCTTCAGAAAAATGTTAGTGCTTAAAGTCATTCTGTCACAGTAGGCTGTCCATCTGCAAATGGAAAAGTTGCCTGAAAAAAAGCCTTTTTCTAGCTATGACAGAAAAGTAGGTATCCCTTTATTCTTTTAAATTTGATTTATGAAGCTTTTTGTCCACAAGTGAATTTTATGTGTCCAGTAATATGCAGCTTGGACATCTGGACACATTCTGCACTTATAGGACTTACTGAAAGCTGTTGTTGCACTGCAGTGAGAGGTTGAATAGTGTCTCTCTTGAAATATGGGTCTCTGCAGTTATCTGATAGGCATTTGTTTCTAGCTGTCTTTATTATAAATGCATTTTGTGAGTGTGTTTTGCATGTATGTTTGTAAATGTTAAACTGTTCTCGTTGTTAAACTTTTTGCTGAAAGAAAGAGGGAGAGAATTAGTTTTGCTTTTGGTTTGTTCCTTTTTAATTAGAGGATGGTGTGATGAAGAAAAAAGCATGAACATGAACTGTTCTTTAGTTACCATGTGATGGAAAAAGCTGTAAGATAATGTATGGTGTTCATAACGCTCATTATGCGAGTAGAACATGTGCATATTGAATTATACAGTAATCTGTTTGCTGATGTAAATTTTTTCCCCAATTTACATTTAATGTAATTGGAAAGAGATTTTGCCAAACTTGTTAATGAGAGATTTCAGAGGCTGTCATGAAAGATTGCTAGTGGTGCTTTGTGGTATAGTTGGTTCTAGGGGGTTGAAGGGAACCCAGCTAGTTGTACACTTCTCCCTGGGGTGTGAGGTTGGCCCTGCTTCTCCTCAGGGGCTTCTAGGTCATACCGACTCTTCTGAGGGAGGAAGCATGGATGCAAGTTCCTCCAGCAGCTGCCTGTGCTGTCCAGCCTCTTGAAAAGAATGAAAGACTTGATCCAGTCTGTGTCTCTTGTGCCTGAATAAGTGTTGTTCGAAAAGAAAATTTAATTTTCTGCTTGCTTAAGTTTGGGTTATGGTGTTCCCAAATGCAGTGGGTGGAACAGCTTTTTGTAAGCTAATTCTAGTTCACTGTTTATCATGTTTTTTTCTCCATATGTCAAATGAGAACTTTAAGCAATGTGAAAGCTGCCTTACATTGTTCTTGTGTTGGGTGGTATTCACTTGATTAGATGGAACGAGTGAGGAGCTCTCATATGTCTCAAGTTCACCTTGCCAACAGGTTTCATTTATCTCTGCCTCATAAATTCCTCGTTTCAAAGTTTCCCGGAACTTCAGATGTCTGGGCTGCTTCAATGACAATGCTGCCCTTATTAAAATGACCAGAATTTCAAGCTGCTTCAGTGCAGCAAGAGCAAGACTTTCCTGGTGAAGCATGCTCCCTTTTCTGGTGCCTGTAAATGCAGAGTTTACATAAAGGTTTGCAGGGGAGCATGGGGGAGCTTGAGGATGTGCCATTAGTGAGAGTGGAGGAAGCAGTCTAACAGGAAAACCAATTTGGCATATGGAAGAGAGGGAATAAAACGACACAATAGGAGGAGAAAGGCAGCAGCTTTTCCAGTAGGGACCCATTGGAGATATGAAAAAAGAAGATGAAGCTGGCTGCCATGTGAGAAGAAATCTCACATCTATGTGTGTAATTATTTAATTTCCAATATGAAATTCTCAGTGAATTTTCCTACAAGAGATTTGGATAAAAAAAGAAAAAATTCCTAGTACTGGCTTGCAGCCTCCCTTTAAGGAGGGGAATATCTCAGATTGACAAATCTTGAAGATTGTCTCAGTTCTGGACCACTGAAAGGTAGTTATGTGATAGGCTCTGTTGTATCCAGAACTGTCACTTGTAGGTGATTTGTTATGCTATGTCTCCTGTAACAGATGCACTTTTAATTTTGTTAATTTTTATTGTGATTTCTGAAGACTGTATTGAAGTCACATGTAAACCATATTGCAAAAAAAAATCCCAAGCCTTATTTTGTTTAAAAATACAATAAACCAAAAAATGTGTGCTAAAAATGACTTCAGCTCAGAAGACTTGCTTTGTCTTTTCAGCTGAAGACAGGATCAGCATGGCTGATCCTGCTTCTTCAAACACTGAAGTCATTCTTTTGTCTCTACAGACGGTGTGCTTGATTTATCCACTAAGAAGAGTCCTTGTGCTGGCAGCACCTCTCTGAGTCACTCTCCAGGGTGCTCTAGTACCTCGGGAAATGGGTAAGAGAAAGCAACTTACTATGACCTTTTAAAACAGTTTTTTACTAAAAATGTGTGCTTAGCTCCTGGTAATTTTAAGTTTCTTTTGGTGTTAACCCTTTGGAGTAATGTGTTTTCTACTTGTACCTTTGGCAAATACCTTCACCCCACCTGCCAAATAAGAGTTGTTGCCAACTGAGACAGGTTTAAATTGCAGTTAAAGACTCTAATATCTGGGTTTTTTTGCCAAATTGGTGCTTATCCAGAGATCCTTCCATTACCTGTTTCTTGGGGTTAGTGATAGGTTATTGCTGTTAACATGCAAGTTCAAATAAGTGCATGAAGAGTCTTAGAGGCTTTGCAGTATATTTAGACTTCATTTCACTTAGGGCAAAGTTAGCTAACAGGAAAGTTTATTTTAGAGGTAACAGTGGTTTGGGTGATAAACCATGCTGAATTAGATTTAAATCACTGTGTGATTTTTGTTAATATTTCCTCGCATAAACCACAACTTAGAAGAGGACATGGGGCAGGAAGTCTGGTCGTTCAGAAAACTTTAAATGTAACTTTGGATTTGTGATTGTTCTGTAGTGCTGAACAAGTTTTTTTAAAAAATAATCACAAAGTATGTGGTGTACTACTCTTGCCTAATCAGTTTAAGATGTGAAATACTGTTAAATAGAAAAACGATCTTTAGGTTTCATATTTCTAATGGTCACCATTTGCATACATTTAAAAACCCTTTACTCTTGGTCAGGGTGGTACTGGAGAGGCTGACTGGGACAAAGAGGGGGTTTGGGTCTTGATTATCTTGAAGCTGCTGTGAACAAGTATTTTTTACTGAAGTACAGAAATAGTATATGGTTTAAAGTGCTATTTAATTGCTGGATTTAGCTTTATGATAGCCTTTGAAAACTTCAAAATCTCAACTAGCAACCCTCTTCCACCACCATTCCCATGTACTGCTAACAGCTGATTGAATTTTTGCACTTCTCTTTGGAAAAATATACGGTCTCGGATTTCTCCTTTCAAGATTACTTTTCCATTTAATATTTCTATTAATAAAATACTTCAATCCCTCTTTAAAACTTAAAACTTTTTAGAATTCTTTAGCATAAACCTTCACCAGCAGTACTTCTCTAATTCTGAACAGGTTATTTCCATCTTTATTTTCCTAGGAAGGCAGCAGAAGCCACTGAGGCTCTGTACTGTTTGTTCCCTTGTTTGTGAATCAAGTGAGGGCCAAAGTCCAACACACAGGGATGGCAGGGCCAGCATCTGGCACTGTCCTGCTCAGTCCTGTGGGTCCAGAGAGGATGTGGCATACTGGCACCTGTGGTTACTTGTCCAGGTGTGTGGCATATGAGGCTGGCTGCAGTTTGTTCAGCATCACTAAGTCGGGTGTAACCCTCTATTAACTGCCTGTATGACCTCTATTTAGGTGTAGAATCACTGGTGCACCCTGTGATGCTGATACATGCTGTAGAAGGGGTGGAGAATGCACATTGTCTGAGAGTGTTCTCTGGAACTGCAAACTTTGATCCATTTCTCTGGATTTTGTTCTGAATCCTTGTTGACTTTTGTTGTGCACATCCTATGACTTGTTGCATCCTGGAGAGAAGTGAACAGCATGTGTATCAAGCATTGTGTATGTTACATGCCAGGTTCTTGCAATGGACGTCTTTTCTCTAAAGACTCTTTTTAATCCCAGTGTGATGTTAAAAATAATAATGTAGCTTTTCAGCTCTATGTATCCTATCCTTAAGTAATGCTGACTTAGCCAGAGGGCTTGACGCCAGTATAACGTCCCAGAGCATTAAAATAGATTCTCTTTGTTAATTTGTATGCTGAACATGGAGAAATTTGGAGGTGGATTTTGAAACCAATGTGACTTAATAACTATAGGGGGCTAAGCAATCAAAGCATTAAAATAGATGTGACTCTCTGCAGCAGTAGTACTTAATTTCATAGAAAGAACACTTGTGATGAAAGGGAAATGGTAAAAATACATACTGCCTTTTTTTTTGTTAACTCTTGATCTGAATGACAGTTGGTGCTTAGATCTTCCTTTTCCTAGGCATGCTTTTTATCAAATGAGATTCAGGGCTCTGTCTATATGCAATTAGTTGTTAAGAGAGCAGTTTGGTAAGTCTAGTGTAAGTGTTTTTCTTTGTGATCCGCAGTATCCAGCTTTCATATTTGGTGCTTAATGAAATTCAGGCAAATGCCTCTGAGGCCTGCTAAGCTTTTTCTTTTATCCTGAGCAGCAGTTCTTCAATATGATGTAAGCAAACATTATCCAGGGTTTCCACCTGTGTGTAGATACTGCAGGTGGCAGTCATATTTACATGTTGAATATGTTGCACTTTGGCTTACTCTTTTATTACTGTGCTTGTTTAGTGGTAACGTCACACCAGTAACACAGTTGTGTGTAGATCTATGGCGATTGATTACTACTTTGTAATTAAGGTGCTATTTTCAGACGCTTGCGCGAAGTCTTTTCTACTCCGAGAATTTGTGAACCCAACCAGAGACCAGCCAACAGGTTTCATTTTTCTTTGCCCAAAAAGCTTCTCTTTTTTTTGCGAACAAGTTTTAAAACTGACTGATGCTGAGACTTTAAAAAAAAAATAAATTAAAGTAATAAAAAAAAATTTAGAGAAAAATAAATAACACAAAAAGTGATGTTACCCAAGCAAGGCCTTCTAATAAAGGAGTGGCCCCCTCACCCATCCCTCCCTACCTGTGCAAGTCCTGCTCACATCAGTTTCCTTCCATCCAATTAGGCGACCTGGGAGACCCAGCCAGCACCATCCGGAGGGACTACAGAGTGGTGATGGGGTACCTCCAAGAAGCTTGCAGGATGGAACCAGGGAAGGTTATGGCCACTCCACATCTCTTAAAGTACCGCTGGCTCGATCACTCCAGATTAGTGAAGAACTGCTGAGCAGAAACCAGTTCTCTGCAGCTGCCAGCCATGGGCCATCTGGACTACAGAATCATGGACAGCACTTAATATTATCCAGGGAGGCTTCTTGGGCAAAACCACACTACGAATTCAATTTCAGCCGCATGAAATTCAGGGGAAACGGTGCACTCAGCAACATCAGTGACCTTCCTTTTCTTACAGAAAACTCTGCCTTTCAAAAAATGGCACTTCAAACTAAGCAGGATGGGAAAAAGGACGTGAGCCATTCATCTCCTGTGGATTTAAAGATACCACAAGTTCGAGGCATGGACCTTTCATGGGAGTCCCGCACTGGTGACCAGTTCAGCTATAGCTCTTTGGTAATGGGTTCACAAACGGAGAGCGCGCTTAGCAAAAAGTTAAGGGCTATCCTTCCAAAACAAAATAGGAGAAGTTTGCTGGATGCTGGACCAGATTCCTGGGGCTCAGATGCTGAGCAGTCTACCTCTGGACAGCCATATCCCACCTCAGATCAAGAGGGAGATCCTGGCTCCAAGCAACCTAGGAAGAAAAGAGGGAGATACAGACAGTACAACAGCGAGATACTGGAGGAAGCAATCTCTGTGGTTATGAGCGGGAAAATGAGTGTTTCCAAAGCTCAGAGTATTTATGGGATCCCCCACAGTACACTGGAGTACAAAGTTAAAGAGAGGCTGGGCACTTTGAAAAACCCTCCAAAGAAAAAAATGAAATTAATGAGGTCGGAGGGGCAGGATGTTTCAGTAAAGATTGAATTAGATCCCCAGGGAGAAGCAGCACAAAGTGCGAATGAACTGAAGGATGAATAGGGATGTTGTAGAGTGCCAATTACTTTGCAAACTGGGTGAGCACTACTGCATAGTTCAACCATCACTGAGCGCACCTGAGTCTCCTGTTTACTGCAATGCTCTTTCCTTTGCAGTTTAGCATAGACTTATGTGAACACAGGTGAAAGATGTGCTCTGAATGTCACATTTGTAAATTTTTCTGGCCTAGTATGGCACAATTTCCCTCCTTCACCTGCCCACTTCCCTCTTTCTTTCTTTCTTTGTTCCTTTTTTTTTCTTTTGCCTTTTGCATGTTTCTCTGTAATAGAGAATTGAGTTACCTCACAAAGAATGCAGATCTGTAGAAGTGGACATCTTGCCTGTAGAGCCTGCCTGAACTTCTGATGTTGGATTTTTCATATCTGCCTTTATAGAAATAAGTCCACTTTGTTAAACTGACACTCTCCTGAAACCAGGCAATTTTCAAATGAAAATCAGACTGTCATTCTTCAAAAATGTTTCAGAAATCTTTTTTTTCCCCTTCTTATTTTTTGTTGATCCAGTTGATTGAAAGGTTTGAGCTAAATCAAATTATTTAGGAATGGTACCTCTCTTGAACTCAGATTTGTCAACTAGATTGATAATCAATTGGGTCTAATTAGGCTCTCCACTGTTTTCTTTCTAAATTAACCGTACTTACCATTTGCTGTCTGCTTAGTGCTCACCCGGAGGGGAGGGGAGGGAAAACTTACATACACTACCTTCAGAAAATGTCAGTTTATTATTTATAACACTACCTTCACTGTAATTTTATTTGGTGTTTTTGAAGGGTGATATTTACACTCACCTGCTTGAGGATGTAGCCTTATCTCACGGAAGACAAGCTTCTCACAGTCAGGAGCAGTCAGGGTACACTAAATGATGTATTAGGGTATGCCTCATTATACCAGAACTATGGTTCTTTGTGACCTTTACACTTTTACAGACTTGGTTCTGAGTTTACTAAACTATGTGGTCCCAACAGCTAGTTTATATGACTCTAATCCAGGGATGGGGGATTTGTGTAACAAACTACTGTGATACTGGGAGAAAAAAAAAAAAAAAGGAAAAAAAATAGCCCACAAAATGGTGATCTCAAACGTTACAACCTCAGTAGTCTGCCCAAATATCCACATTAGTGAAGGAGCTTGTTAATGTTCAGGGAAGAAGTAAAACACTGGTAGCCTGATCTAATTCAGGCTCTGCATCATATCTATCTGTAATACTGTCAGGGTCGAACACTCAATGAATGGGTGTTTCCTTTTTAAATATTACAGTTGCCAGTAGCAGGAATTAAGTCCTGCTTTTTTGTTGTTGTTTTTATTTAATCTATTTTGATAGTGGTTTAGCACATGCTAGAATAAGCATTTAAACACCATAAAAAAAAGCACTCCGTAAACCACAAATCTGGGTTTTTTCAGTATGGTGGTATCTTTATGCTTATATGGAGATCCAGGATAAGTTTTGTACTGAACTTTTATCTTTGATACTTTCTGCGGGAGTGGTCAGTAACTAAATGGAACTTACTGGACTTAACCACAACATGACCAAATCATAATTGCTGGTTCTTCAGGTAGAAGCAATTTGGTCTTAATCTGTGCAAAAGGTAGATAGACTTAGCATTTTTTTCCCCATTTGCACAACCAAAAGAAGCATTGGAGTTTTTGTGTGAGAGCATTAAGTGATGTCAGTGAAAGTGGTCTCTCAAAGTTCATGGGAGGGTGACCTAGGTAGCCCTAGGGATGCTGAATGACTTCTGGAACAATTGAATCTATTAGCCTCTCCCCCTCCCCAGCAACTTCATATTTTCAAAGGTTAGGCACACCATTGCTGTTGTTTTAAATATGCACTGCTCATTCTTGAAATGGACTGGGCATTTGGCCCCAAGTATACTTTATTTTTGTTTACTTAATATATTTTAGTCCTCAAAATCCTGGTTCCTTGTAGCTTTCTAGTTGTCATCTTGGCATTTAAAGCAGTTTAAGCTCAGTAGCAGTATATAAACTCTGCAATACGTTCCAGTTTAGCTGGTGATTGCAATAAAGGCGCAGTTTAAGGCGTGGTTTCATCTGCTGTTGGAGGTTATGGTAGAAAGTTTGTTGCAAGTTAAAAAAAAAAGTAACACAGTTTTACTCTTGAGAGAGGTTTAACCTTTTGCAGTTGTCCTTATTTAAGAAACATGAGTTGAGTTTTATAAAACTTGTCACTGTAGTGTATGTGGAGTGCTCATTTTACTAACCTAAATATTTTGTATGTGTATGTTTAAGTGGGTGACAATCGTGCAGCAGAAGAATGGTGTGCCTACCCTTTAATGCTGCAGTTTTAAAAGAGAATTTGTCTTGTCATTTCAGACTGTAGGCTAAGAATTGTAAATAGATAGTGAGAAGTTGAGTACTCTTTATTTGCTTTGGTTAGGAAGTGGATTTAAAAAAAAAAAAAAAAACAACAACAAACCAAACACGTAACTTTCTCAGTTTAAATGTCCTGAGACCTGAAGATTGTAATACTCATAACTGCAAAGCTTTTAAACACAACACTTGATCTGTGATAACTTAATATTCAGGTAATCTTTCTTTTTCGAGAAGCTTTTGAACAACCATATTTCCTCCAAAGGTCTCTGTTTAAAAAGGAAAAAAAAGAAAAAGTGTAGATTATTTTTTAAGCACTAATTGCATTACATTGGTAACTGCAATATGAAATAGCCATTATTGTTTTGTGAAGCATGGTTGAGATTAGTTAGTGGTCCCTTTTTAAAATTTCATGAGCCTCTCAAAAAATAAAAACAAATTTAAAAAAAAGCTGCTGAATATTCAAAAGATATATATTTTACCTTATTGTAGGTTTTGTAAATTTAGTCTGTAATATTCAGGTGCACCTTTTAATATTACTTTTTTGTTTCAAAGTCCCATCTAACATATTTTCTCTGAGGTGATTCATCACTTAAGACTAGTATCACTCTAAGTGCTGCAGTGATCACTAATATTTTGTTTCATTTTCCACTACATATATTTTGCAGGCGCTTTCAGTGTAGCTAACTAGTAGTATTTGGGATCATTTTAAATATATGATTGGAATTAATGTTTGTCCATTAGCATGCTTAATTTTCTGCTGACCAGCAGTTTGCATGGCCAAAATCCCTGGTTGACCATATTTTGGTGTGGGAAGGTGTGGTTCACTGCGGTCTTTGTAACAAAAGCCTTGTTTCTCATCTTATTTCTGGTAAGTGGATGCTTATGTTACTTGGATCACTTGGACAGGAGAAAGATTTTAAAGCCTTCTCCTGCTGCTCTTGTGAGATGGCATTAACGTGTAACATAGACAAACTGCAACCCTGTAAAAATCGAGACGTTGTTAGGAGGAGACCTTTCGGGTATTTTTTGTCACTAGTTTTCTCTTATTCCCGAGAATGTCCATCCAATGTAGTTATTGGACTTAACAGTATTGTTGTGTACTACGTTGATGTAGCTGAAAAAGCCTGACAGCAAGAAACTGTGAATTATATTTGTGGCAGTCTCTGAAAACTAGTTTTTCAGTCCAAGTACCATGAAGGAGAATCCCCCTCCCCTACCCCATCCTAGAAAAGTAATTTTATATTTTGTGTGTATAAAGTTTTAAGAATCGAAGTTTCATATTGTACTGAAGTTTAGGTGTCGCTTGGTAAATCTTTGCTGCAGCATATAATTGAAGATGAGTAAGGCTTAGTGTGGTAGGGGTCCTGGTGTGGAGTTAATTATCGTACAGTTCTGGTGGGAAAGCCCAACATGTATGAATTGTGTCCTTTTTTTTTTTTTTTTCATTTGGATTTGTAAGATGTAAAAGTGCTTTTTTAGAACTCTGACCTATTACAAACTATTACCTCACTTTCAGCCAGCTGGATCCTCATTCCACAGTGTTGTAGGCATTATTGTGGCTGTAATGCTTGAGTACAGCTATAGAGTTGAACGTTTCCAGTTAGATATTGTAGGGACACGTTTCTGGACTCATTTTTATTTCTGTCTAAAGATTATTTATTTTCCAGTCATTCCCTGATTTTTTTCTAAAGGTTCCAGACAGTTTCCTTTAGAATTTCTCATTTTTTCCCTGTTGCACAGGAGAAGTTGCTGCATAAGCAATACAGGTATGCCTTTACTTTCTTTTTTGTTGCAGAACTCATAACTTGATGCTTGCATTACCAACCCTACTGATAGACCTGAATTCAAACTCTGAACTTTTTTGGCAGTTGGAGAAAAAAATATTTTTAACAATGCAGGGATACAGATAGGATAATGCCTCTAGTAAGTGAACACATTCAGCTTCTGTGTTCTCTCGCAACTCCTGCATGACAATTTTTGCAGAACTTTCCACTGCTGGAGGATATTCCTAAACACTGGAGGTAACTGCATTTGTGTTTAGACTGGGTAAGAGCAGACAAGGAATAGTCTGTGCTTTGTCTTGTGGCAGGCCAACATTTGCATCTAAATATTTCTTTCGTGAGTACTCAAGAGTACATTGCCTTTCCCTGGAAATTCATGGGAGCTGGCAAAGTGATTTAGGGGCTTTAGGGTTGAGTAAGCTTTGTGAAACAACTTTTTAGTTCTGATTGAATCGCTTTATGTTTCATCTGCAACGATTGTTATACAGGCAAAACTGGAATTGCCATGTGTTTCTTTCCAGTTTACTTTCAAGTAATGCTCTTAAGATGTCCTTGAGTCTTAGGAGAAGAACACAGTGTCCAAGGAGTGAAGGGAGCATTCTGCTGTTCCCTTTTTTTCTCAAAAACAGTGTGGCTGCATCTGTAATGTAAAGACCTCTTTCTTCAGTGAAGACAAAATTTGAACTCTTCAGTATAAGAATGCATACTCTTATTGCAGTCCAAAATCTTATGAAGGCAAAATTATTAACCTTACTTAAAGACTTTTCACAATATTCTAAATAGCTTAAATTCTCTGCCAAATGTTAGAAGTAGGATGGGAAGGGTTGTTTCCCTCATTTTCGTGAGGATCAGAAACCTCTAGGTATTCCCCACAAATGTTTCAGAAATTAAATGTAATTTCAGTCTAGGTCAATGTTGCTTTTTCTTGGCATCAGTACATAATGTTGGCTAATATTGTTTTAGAAAGCTGTAAGAAAATAATTTTGAGACTTGTTTTGGTACTATAAAGGTTTCTACTTGATCTTGAATTATATTGAAAATTCAGTAATTGGAACCTTCAGAAACCTGAAAATCTGCACTGGTAGTTGTATGCAGTTCTGATGAATGTAGCAGATAAAGTAGCCACTATAGTAACTCATTTCAGATTATCCAGTGTATAAACACAATGCACTGTGATGACCACTAGGCAGAGAGATATTTCAAACCCAAAATGATCTGTAGATCCACTTCATGTGTACCAGGAAAAGCTGTTAAGTACTTAGAGCATTCCAGTGTCCATCTCTCTCTCTTTCCTGTTCTTTCTTTGATTGGGGCCAATTCTCTAAACCAGTATTACAGCAGCAGTTTTGGACCTCATGTCCTACTGAATTATGCCTATATTCAGGTATTGTCATAAAAACCTTCATATTAAGAGAGCTCTATTTAGTTCTTACAAAAATCTCTCAGCCCAGTTGCAAAATCAGTTTTCCTGGGTGATGTACTAGAAAGGAGGATTTTTTTTTTAGCTTGTCCAGGGCATTTAATCTACCTGCTTAAAAACAAACATCCCCACCAGTGCCCCTGTGCTTGTCTCTACTGAATTGGTAAGTACAATTCAGGAGGACTCAAGATGATAACTACCTTACAGAGCAGGGATTAGGACACAGGCTTCATTTTGACTGGAGCAGGAAAAGTTAACATCCAAAACAATTTCTCTCATCATCACCTAGCACAGTTTATCTTAATATTTTTTTCCTACTCAGAAATAATGAGGATACTGCTAGAGCTACTTAAACAATTTATCAATTACTTGGTGCTACATTTCTCAAATAGTTTTGCAGATAATACTTTTTATGCCTGCGTGAAAACATGTAAACAATAAAAAGCACTTGTCTGACCTATTCTGAAGTACCAGAAAAGGGATAAATAACTGCAGCACTTTCTCTGTTACAATGCCAGAGTCTTAATTAAATCTGGTCTTCAGGTTATGAAATACTTCAAATATACAATCTAGGATCATGAACAGCTTGTCAGGTCAGATCACAAGGTTTCTTGGGATATTAATCTGTCTTTTAAAGACTAGTACAACAAAATATTCTGGAGTTCAGGCAGGGGATGTATATATACATGCCTGGTATTTTTTACTGATCATTTCAGTAGGCCATTTCAGGGCTTAACATTGGGAATCTGGGATGATGGGTAGGGAAGGGAAGTTTCCCAAACTGAAAAAAAAAAACATTTTGGACCATTGTTTAATGTTCAGTTTGAAAACTATATCACAAGAAAAATGGGTAGGGATTCTTTCTCCCTTATGCCTTCAGGGAATGAGTAGTATTTAGAATCTCTGGCTGAAATTCAAGCCTTTTTACCGTGTAAATTTTTAATATAAACTCATTGACATGCTTTTTACATCTGAGGACTGAAAATGGATCTTAATGTTTAAGTTGTGGAATGGTATATTTCTTAAATGAAGGGGGAACATTTAAAAAAAATAGATTAGAATACCAGCATTAGTGAGCTTAAGGAATTTTAGTATGTAATAGCAAAGTATAGCAAAGTATTTGATTAAAAAATTAATCTTGAATTGCTAGTCTGTAACTAGGTGCATTCTAATTTAGCAGGTGAATATTCTTTACTTATCGATATATGATGGGCTTTTTGCAAATAGAAACCTTTATCTGAGTCCCACGTGTTGCTTGTACTGATGGGATGTATGCTTACAGCAGCTTACTGCTGCTTTAAAATGTATAAAATGTTTTGAGTGTTTGCTCATAACTCTTTTTAACCTCCACTTGTTAAATTGTCAGACATTGGTATTTTATCAGTCCGCAGTGTAAGTTTAAACTAATGTTCTTAGGAATCCAACTTGTACACACACTGTTTAAAAACCCTCAGGGACAGTTTACACACTATCCTCACTCAATTCAGGTACTTGTACTCTCTTCTTAAACCTAGCAGTGACTTGTATTTTGTTTTGCTTTTCTTTTGACGTGCTGATAGCACATCCTTGATGAATGTCAACTTAAAACTCAGTTCAGGTATCCAGGTATAACTCAGCCAAACGGATTTTAAAGCTGCATATTTACTCTCCAGCACACAGTGCCTCAGACACTTATAGTGGCATTCTGTATATTCAGTTATTACTACTGAGCAGATCGCGTGGGGGTTCCTGGTATGTATTGTAAGAAATTCCTATGTATATTATATAATATGTATTATATTATATACATATATAGTATATATGTTATCTTAAACTTATATATTTTAAAATGCCACTACTAGCCAGCGCAGCTAAAAATGAAATACATTCCCAGCTGCTTCTGCGAACAGCAGAGGCAGCTTCTTAACGTGGCTCTTGCTTCTCTCTCACCATAACTACTTCTAACCTCAAGCACGGGTCCTTGGCTGTCTGACCTCTACACTCTAGTTATGCAATGTCCTTAGAGAATTCTGTGCACTGGCCACTGTGATGGAAACCAATGGGCCGGGAGTGCTTTGAGTTTATTAGTAATTGTTCTGCCAAAGTTGGTGTTTGTATGACAAGCGTGTAAACCTGTCAGATAATCAGCAGAGGTCCAGGTTGTCTGTAATTAATTCCACCTCCTGGGCAGGACCAGAGCTCACGAGGCACCTCCTTTCTAAGGCTGAGCACTGTTCACTGAACACCTGCAGTGCCAGGCCTCTGTGGTGTGCTCACCTGGAGGCCAAGCCTGAAACTAAAATCTGCTGTTCTGCCTTCATGGTGATCTGTTGGCAGTCGCAAGTCAGCAACACCTCTGCTTTATTATTTGACACTTTACATCTAAAAAGTCTTCTCTTTCTATTTATGTAACCCATAGTCTTTGAAGAGTATGGAAAATGGCATTTCTCTCTGACCTCTAGAAGTTCAAGTGTCATGGGAAAAAAAAAACAGGAACCCCCCCCCTTTACTCTTATGGACCTCATTTCAATATACTGTTTACAGTTTGACGGAATTGTATAATTTAATATTTCTCTTGTACTGTAGTTTATATTTATTTACAGATTTTTTTTGTACTGTGTGATTTGAATTTTTTGTTCCTTGCTATGATCAATGTTTTATGTAGTAGAGCACTTATGATCACAAATTAAGGTTTTTGGTTTGATTGCACTACATTAATTTTTTAAATGCAGTTCTGATTTTTTGACTGGACTAAATAAGCTGTGTCTTAATGTATGTGATAAGTACTTTTAAATTTTTATTTCATGTGGTCCATTTATTTTTTGCATTGTATGTCAAAGCGCTAATTCTCTTGTTGTGCATGTGTAAGATTTAATGGCTCCATTGTATTATTTGACCATGTCATTTTGGAAACACATTCCCAGCTGTAACGTTGTGTATGGTAGTTTTCACTGGATGCTAGACTTTTCAAAACCACTATTCTTCTAATAAATTTTGTTGTGAAAAACTTCAAGGGGTTCCAATTCTCTTGTTCCTAATGTGTTTTCTAAATGCTTGTTACTAGTAGCCCAAGGATATGAGATGGAAGCTATCACAAGGGGGGAGAAGCAGGGGAGGAAGTGAAAATAGAAGGTAAAGCAATTTCTGGCTGAAGGACTGAGCTTTGGAATCTCCATACTCCGTTGGGTTCCTGCCCTAAATAGGATTGACGGTAAAGCCGCTTTAGCAGCTGGGTAGGGAATACATGTGAAAGCTGAAACGCTGTCTCATAGCAGCCTGGTCTCATGAACTCCCCTACTCTTAATTTGTGCTTCCCTACTGGCTACTTTAATATCCTTAATGGTAAATAATTTATCCAGTGAAGAACAAACAGCCTCTCAGAAGGGAAAATAAAAGGTGGTGTAGTGATGTTCACTGAGCACTCAGTAATGAGCCAGGCTAGGCATGGAGGTCGTGAGAGCGTGGCCAGAGCCCCGTGTGGGTCGGTTTTGGGCTGTGGGGTGGCAGCAGGCAGAGCTCTGGCTGGGGCAGTGGAGCTTAGTACTGGAGCACACATCACCAGGCACAGGCACCTTGCTTAGCTGCCCACCAAGGCACTGCTGTTGCTTTTATTTTCTCTGCAGCTTTATTTTCTCTGCTCTTCTTGCACAGAGGGGGCAGGTCCCCAGCTCCCCATTAGCACAGGGAAGGTTCCAGCAACTCCATCTTGCTGTCCCTCTGCACGGGGGCACACGGCAAATCCAGCAGTGACACCACGCTGCAGCCAGCCCTTTTCCAAGATCCATGTTTACTTTCTCGTGCCTGTACTTGGGGTTGAACGACTTTTGATGTTATGCATTATTGATACTGAAATGCTGAATACTAAAAAGTAGGTTACACTAAGTGGTGTATAATGGAACCCACGTGAGTTTAGGCATTTCTGCTAACCTTTGTGTTCAGTTCTACAATGATTTGGAGAGTGATGCATAGGGATTTCCTAGCTTTAGGAAAATTCATAATGCTGCATGGTATCTAGCCCAGGTTTCTTTTCTCCTGAGAAATTGCCTTTCTTAGCATGTGCTATTGAAAAGTAGGTAATTTAGGGTTTGCATTTTTCAGTGCCTTTTTTGTTTCTTAAAATCCTTAAATAACTGTTACATTACAAACTAATTATTGTATTTCTTGTATACTAATGCCGTTATTAAAAACAAAAAGCAAAATGGTAATTGGGTGCTGTCACTGGTTTAGCTTTACCAGGCAAATTTCTCTTAAGTAAAAAACTTGGTTTAACTAGAGACTACATCCTACACTTACTCAGGAATAGTGAGTTTTTATGTGTAAATAGCTTGAAAGCCTTGTGCGGTAAACTATCATTTATAATATTTTTTTTCTCTTTGTCTGAATACATCTGTCAAATCTATGAAAATAGCCTTTGAAAGTGATGAACCATATTCCCATCTGCCATTCTTTAGGATGCATTACACTGTGCAGGCTTGTCCCAGAACATTCTTAATTGACACTTTTAGTCCTGCGATTATCAGAAGTACCATGTTTTTCTGCTTTTCCTGAAGGACTTGCTGATGGTCTCGCACTGCTAAGATGAAATTGTTCAAACTTAAATGAACACAGTCTTGATTTCTTCTTTTAAAAGCTGTTTCCTGTATCATGACAAGATTTCACAAGATGTTGCACCCAGACCCAGACAGAAGCTTCCATTCTGTTGTCTCTTATAAAAGTAGAAAAGAAACACAATTAGCCCTGTTAGGCAACTTTAAAAGTCACCTTCTAATTTCCTTCTGTTTGTTTGGACTCAGGGTGGGTTTTGAGCTGCTCAGTCTGTTATTGCAAGAGGCAGCTGCCTCTTTTGTACCTGCAGGAGCATATCTGGTCACCTTCTGAAGTAACAGATCCTTTGTGGAATAGCTGTGGACTGTACCCCCACAAACAGCTGGCTCACTTGCTACAATGCAGATACTCCCTCAGATGTGGAATGAGAGGCTCTGCTCATTGCTCCTCTGTGGAAGTAAAAGCTGCTGGGAGGGGAAGAGCAACTCCCTGAGCTCAGCATGAAGGATCTGAAAGCTGGAAATAAGCTTAATTTTTGTGAGTGAAGCTGGTTTAATTAAGGGAATTCCTGAGCATGAGAGTTTCACCTTCCCGTGTAACCAAAGCCCGTGTGGTGTGGCTCCTCGAACACCACCAGTGCAGAGCTTGCTCTGGTGTCTGCAGTGAGACAGATCGCCAGCAGCTTTCCTGCCTGAGCATGCTGAGCTCTCTAATTTCCTACAGGCATGACAAAAGTGGGTCTGGGGGAGGGGGAGGATTTAAATCCTGATTCAGGAAGATACTTCAGCAAATCACCGTTTTCTTAATCTGCCAACTCTGCTCTGGCAGATGCCCAAACAAGGGTACTGGCTGAATGGAGGTTTTAACTGGAAGTGAATAGCAGGTTCTTGGACCTGTTTAGGAATATGATTCATACACAGAGGAACAGAGCTACAGATGAAAAGCAGTTTCAAAAAACTGAGCTTGAAGTGTTAGGGTAAATCTAGGATTATGGATTTTGATACAATGAAGATGGAAAAGAGATTAAAGAGAAAGTTTATCTTTTTAATGTAATTATTCTTGAGACACTTTAGTAGATGTTACAATGCTGGAAGGATCCCAGTTTGTGAGAGTGTTGTTTCCTCTGATCTGGTACATTTGATGCAGACTCTGTAACTTGAAATCCAAGATGTTCTCAGCTGTCTAGTAGGAAAATCAAAAGAAATGTGAATGACTTCACACCTATGAATTATGAATTAATTAAGTTCCTTCTTACCCACCTACTTGAAAACCGCAGACAACACAATCTTTAAAAGCTCCCTTTTGGTATCATGAAGAGGGAACACAAAACAAATGCATCTTGTTTTTACAGGTCACTTTGAATGTCTTATAATTACAGATCGCATTTGAAATAGAACTTCTAAAAATCTTCTCTTGCTGCCTCCTCCTCTGCAGGTGTCTAACAGCTCTGCAGGAGTCTGTTCCCAACACACTTAACTAAAAGGCAGATTTTCGTATGAGATGGCTACAGCTCAGATTTCCAGGAATTGTTTAAAAGCTCAGCTAAAATTAGAAGTGCTTAAGGTATCCTTCAGAGCACAGAAGCACAAGCACTGCTGCCCGAACATACAAAAGTTGCCTGTATGAAAATACAGCTGCATCTCCTGAAGGAGCTGACCGGAGTCCTGGACCACAACCCACCCAGCCCTGACATTAACACCATGGGGATGGGGCAGAGGCTTCAGCTCTTGCCTGTGCCCGAGCCTGCAGTGGATCTGTTGCTGTGTGGCTCCTGCCTTGTCTCCCTGGCTGTGCTTTCCAGGGCTGGCTTGGTCACAGCTTGCTTGCCTGCCTTTACTGGGCTCCTGCTCCAGGTGCAGATCAGCCAGCCGTGTGCTGACAGGAGGAGTGGTTTGTCTGGAGAGGATTATCAGCAAACTGCCTGTAAAAATTACAGTGCTAAATAGGTTACACCTGCTCAGGTTTGGAAAATTTTTTTGCTGATATGCAAGATCCCATTGTCTCATGTCCCAGATGCCTCCTGCCCAGCTATTAAAGTGTGGGGCTTGCTTAACTCATTTGGAATGACATTCCTAACTTTGAAAAGGGCTTTTATGGTTTCCTTTCTTAAAGCTGAGCCTTTCTTCTCCCTGAGCTTTGGAGGAAGGCCCTGACACTAATTGTTGAGTTACTCTGGGACTGCAGGGAACACCTGACACTAGGAGAAGTCCAACAGCTTCCCCCATGTGTGGAGGGGTTTTTCATACACACAGCCAATATTTGTGCTGGGTCCCTTGCTGTAATCTAAGCCTGAGGTGGTTGCTTGGAGGATCCACTAGTTCCACTACGTTCCCCTTTCAGGTGAAGATGATATTATAGTTTTTTCAATGCTTTCAGGTGCACTGTGGTCACACATGGTATCTTCCTCAGATTCCTTTCAGGTCTTTAAAGCAACTAGCTGCATGTGAGGTGTTACCAAGGGTTTAAAAACAAACTACTTGATTTTGAAAGGAGACCGTAAAAAAAGAGTCAGTAGGATTCTGGTTTTGCATAAGAAGCTACCATAGCAAATACACTCTGTTTGTACAGAAGTACAAATTTTTTTCTTGTTTCTATTCATCAAACATCAGCTCAAGGTGCAAAAGCTAAACAAGCTTACTTGGTACCTGAATTGTGGTTGTTAATAACTAAATTCTGGTCGGGCCATTGTGCCTGACCTTACTGTTCACTAAAGGTCTATCAAGCTGGAATTCAGTGAGCTTTGCTGCTCATGCTCAAAAGCAAGTAGAGTTTTGCTCCTGTTTCAGGCCCTCTATTTTTCTCTGACAGACACAAGTGTGTATGGTAAAGTTGACCACTCATCTGCTCTTTAGTTCTAGCCACCTTGCACATACCTGTCCTTATGTTGGTGTATTTACTTGTGTTTGAGTGTAGACTGGATTTCTAATTGATAAAAGGAAAAATAACATAACTCAGGATTTAAAAGAAATATGCTCTGCATTCAATTGTACTATTGAATTTGCAATAATAGTTATATAATGTAATATTGTAATAGAATAACAATTATAAAGCTTAAAATCAAAGTGACAAAGGTAGTGCCTCAGTGCTGGCAAAAAGCAGATTGATTTGGCTTTTTCCTCTCTTCTTTTGTGTCTCATGAGCAAAAAAAGGACTTCCATTGCAAGATTTATCAGAGTGGCAAGGCCTCAGCAGGACAATAGGGAATTTGGCAGTCAGCCTTTTGTGGGTCAGAATTCTCACAACATGCATTGTTTGGGCTCTGGTGTCACTGTCTGACCATCTGAGTTGCTGTGAGCAGGATTTTTCAGAGGTGGTTTAGCTGCGATTTCTGGGTACAGCCCCGTTCTGTATTTCTCTGGTCATAAAAAGCACAGTGCAAATGGCAGTGTCCCGTGAGCATTGTTGTCTCATTACAGCTGCGTGGTTGAGAGCGAGTTCATTTCTGTGAGCTCTCAGGGTTTGCATAGTGCACTTACTGCTAATATGATAAAAAATGTCTGCAGTAGAGGAGAGCTGTGATTGGTTGATGGGCAGGATGTGCTAATGGGTCATCATCGCTTTGGCTTTCTCTGCAAAAGTTAGGGACTCATTTTCCTGCTGGAGGGACCAGGAAAGCACAGAAGTCAGAGGGAGGCAATCTGTGGAGGCATCTCGGGGGGATCTGCAGGGCTCTGATGCTTGCTTCTTCCTCGCTGCACATGAGGAGTGATGAGTCACCTCTGCTTTTTCCAAAGGATCTGTTCCTTTGCTGGCATAAGCTGTTGTTGATGATTTTATTTTATTTTATTTTTCCTTTTATGACAAACCACCAATTGATGGGTTTTGTCACCAGTATAAAGAAACAAACAATGCCAAACATTATGCTGTGTTAAGGAAAATCACACAGAGATAAAGTACATTTCAACTGCAGCATCCATTTACAAAGGGTAAAATGCCAATTGAGGAGGCTTTAAATATGGAAAATACCCCTAAAGTAAACTGGGTGTATTGGTAGTGATAGAATGTTGCATACTAAGCAAGGTGTAGTTCCCTACCTCAATTTACCACGTAGCTGCACAAATACTGCCTGTGTGGGGGAAGATGGAACCTTTCTTAGTGGACATCTGCCAGGGTCAGATGTGGTTTGAATTTGTCAGTCTTCCTCTAGCACTGCAATGTGTGACAATATAAAGAAGGGAGAAAAATAATTGTGGGCCAGGATATCAAGGTGAATTTTTGAGAAGAAGAATAGACTCTCTTAAAAGAGGGAGGAAGGACAAGAGTGTGTAATGACAAGGGTTAAAAAAAAGACGATGTGAGGGATGTGCTGAAATGGAAGGATGAGAGGTTTGAGCTGAAGGGGAGGGGTATGCATTAGCGCAGAGGAAATCTCTCCTCACTGGTATGCACAGAGACATTTCCTGCCTTATGTTTTGGTTTCTTAATAGTTATCTGACTATAAAATTAACCTACATCATTTAATGGTAGTTGAATGGCAGCTAAATTAACCCACTTTCAAAATAGAGCTTACCTAGCCCGTCAGCTCTGAGACAGCCTTGTCCCCAGGCATCCAGGGCTGCAATCCACATCTCTGCCTTAACCTATTTCCCAAGCAACCAGCCAAAGTGGTGCATCAGAAACAGGCTTTGCTGCTCAGCCCAGCAGCTGACAGAGAGCAGGGACATGTATCAAACTGCTAATTCATATTTCACCAGGCATTCCCCTGCAAGCAGGGCTGGCTTGGCATATGGGGAGTGCCGCCCTTAGGAGTTGTGATACTGTTTCTATTAACAATGTGGCCTTGATTATCTGAGGCCCAATTATCTGAATCTCCAGGTTATCTGAAATGGGGTCATATCCCCCAACATCTGTTAATTACACCCAGGATACCCTCTCCTCTTCAGATCTCTCCACTGGCCCCTCCCAAGGTTTGGTGACTGGGCTGTGCTGAGTGTGGTTAGCTCTAGTGAGTGCTCAACCAAGCTCCTGCATTTGGTTTCTCATGTCCATGTTGGGAAAATACCCCAACCTGGATAATTACAGAATCTGAAATCCTTGAAGACTTCTGGAAGTAGGCAGTAGCTGTGCGTGGCAATGTGTCTGTTGGAACTGGGACCAGGAAAGTCTTAGGGGAGGGTGTCCAATGCATTTGAGTTTTCTTCCACCTTTCAGTGTACGTTCAGCTTAGGAGGGGAAGGTGGTATTTCTCTCAGCACAGCCTATCCTTGTCACAAGCCCTCATTACTGCAGATAAGTGCACTTTCAGTGGGAGTTTGACAGTTGTTGAACCCCTGCAGTTATTACAGTAACTCCAGCAGACCTGTGTGTGCATGTCTGAAGTTTGGGGAGAGAGAGCTTTGTCCCCAGGACAGACAGGACTGACTGTGATGGACACAGAGCAGGGGAGAGGTTATACACCTGTGTCACCTCAGGTGCAGAGCCAGTATATCTTCCTGGAATGGTTAAAGACACTCAGGGCATCCCTCTCTACTCCACAGTCCCTGTGGTTCATTCCCCCTTCTCTTAACTGGGTGCTGCTTTTTATAAAACGTGCAAAGCTGTGAAAATCATTGTAAGAACTTTTTTTTTTTTTGCCCTGCATGCTTTTGTTATCTGTCTTCTGGTGCTGTCTGTTTTTCTATCTATTCTGGTCTTCTGGTGCTATCTATCCTTTTGGAGCACCTAGCTCAGCAAAGATTCTGGGTACTGCCTCAGAAGGAAACAGTCATGGTAATTTTTTTTTCCTTAAAGGGAAGATCCCAAATGATCTTGATAATTAGAAAAATTAGCAAGGACAATTCTGGAAAGGGTTTGAAAGTTAGTATGTAGAATAGTATTTCCAACATGATAAATTTCCCTTGGTTTTAAAGCAATAGCTCAGTGGTAACATTTTAAATTAGTCATTAAATATTATATTAGAAATATTACAATGATGATAAAGTACTATAGAATACAGTTGGGTTTTGGGGAAGGTGGGAGTCAAGGAAGTTATGACAGGAATATAAAAATGCAAAACTTATTTGATGCTGCTATTGGTTTTTTTTAATGTAAAACCAGCTTTGGTTTGTTTGATTTCTATTTGGTTACAGGTGGGGAGAAGTGATTTATAATGCTAAACTAGTTTAAAAATAAATAAACAAATAAAAGACACTACTCTGAAGGGTTAAAAGTGTGAATCTATAATGGATGTCTGTTACTTGTCCAGTCACTTGGCTGATTGTACAACCTGGATATGTCGATGAATACATGCAGCTGACAAAAAAACCCAGCCAAACAAAACCCACCTATAACTTGTTTCTTCCTGCTTTTCAGCTGAAATACAAGCTCAGTCCATCCCCAAGTGCGTCACCAAGGATGGAGTAAATTCTGGGGCCTTGAGAACCTGGCAGCAATATTTCCATAGTTATTTTGGCTGTGCTTTGCACAACTTCAGCTTTTAATTTAGAGGAGAGTGCTTTTTCTCCTTCCTAGCTGTTATGTGGAGCCACGGCTCTTTGCATGCTGCTTTTCTATTTTTTTTCAGTGCAGTGAGGGAGAATTACTGTAGCACCCACAGAGGTGTGAAGGGACTCATTCATCTGTGTGGGGAGTGTGAGGTGCCAGGCATATTTCTGAGGATTGAAATACAGGCATTTAAACTGGTGCATCCAGTGTCAGCCTTTTAATTGGGACTTTGAAAGATGAGCTCCAGAAAATCTTGCTTCAGTGGCTTACACTGTTCGTGCCCATGGCTGGTTTGCCCATCCCCTTCAAGGGGACATCCATTCTGCCAGCAGAAGGAAGCACATCCTGCACCTCTCAAGGCACGAGGTCTGTGCTGCAGCTATGAGTGGAGATGGGTTTGAGCACAGTCAGATGGTCCCATGCCTTTCCCAGCATGTTTGCTTTTGCATGGCCATTCCAACAAGCTGAACTGGGACTGGCAGAGAGCCCATTTCCCCCTTCTGCTGGGTAAGATCTCTGCATGCAGCCCTCCAGCACAGGCAAAGCAAGCGTGTCCTTGGGAAGCCACGGCACAGCCCCTTCCAAGTGCACGCTTGGCATGCGCTCCTGGGGCTGGGCTCAGCTCACCTGACTGCCAGCAGTGAGCAGGTCCCCTTTAAGAGTCTGTTCTTCCTTTGCAACCCTTCAAAAAGGCATTTCCACTCACCCTGAAAAATAAATTAAGTGGTTGAAACCAGCAGGGCTGGAGGTGCCACCCAAGGGCAGTGAGACACTGCCTCAGAGCTTGGGCTCACAGTGGGCATGGCCAGTGCTTTGGGTTCAGCTGATGGAGGGCACTGCTCACCAGTTAGGCTTTCTTCTTAGTCATCCACATTTCTCAAATCTCTGCTTTTAGTCAGGTTTCCAAGATACCTTTCAGCCTGGTGGGGTACTCAGGAGGTACCTCTGGTTTTGGGGGGTGCAAGGCACCTCTCTGCCAACTGGCACGAGTCAGCTGCCTGGCAGCAAGAGAGGGAGGGGAAAGGTCATCCCTGTAAAAATACTGAATTGGATTTTATAAGTTTATAGCTATGTTTTGTTTCTTTTACAGAACTATAATCCTGGTGCTTAGAGTGGTCTGAAAGGAACAGAAACACTTAGCCTTGAACTTTTGTTCTGCTGCTGCTTCTTGTGCCTCTGAGGTACAAAACATACCTGTAAACTTATAATCAATCAAACCGTTGTTCAAGGGCTAAAAAAGGAAACCTAAAAAGGGTACAGGCTTCAAGTTTAATAGTGAAAAACTTGGGTTAGGCAAGCCAGAAGATTGCAGTTGGCAATTGACAGGTTTTCGGAGACTGTCTTCCCAGGTAGGTTGGTATGAACTAGCCGATTTCTTTCTTTCCTCCCCTCTTGCTCCCTGCCCAAATACACTATAGAACCAGAGGCAGGCTGGGCTGCCCCTAAAACTTTTTTTATGGCATTCACAAGCAGAGCAAGCACAGCATCACCCTTGTACAACAGGAAGAGATATGACAACTCCACCAGTGGGCTGGGGGCTCTGCAGGAGCTGGGAAAAGCTCCTCAGGCTGTGTAGGGAGAAACAGATAACTTGGCCCTTCCTCTCCGTGCTGTAAATGCTCTATCTGTGCAGCCTGTAGGTGTTAGGGACTGACAAACCTCTGCCTTCCCCCAGCCCCTTCATCCCCAACTGCGTGGCCTTTGTTGGAAGCCCCAGGTCCCCTCCAGCAAGAGCTGGGGGAGGGTTGACTTTAAACTCCACTAAACAGTGGAGGCACAATGCAAACAAATGTATTGCAGCACGCAGCTATGCAAATAGCTTCAGAGCGCAGCATGTTTCCCCAGCATTAATTGCTGCACCGCCGGGGTTGCGTAGCAACAGCTCCGCTTGTGCCTCTGACAGCTCCTGCCCCTTGATGCCTCTGACGCCTTCTGTGGCAGGCAGGCAAGGGGAAGAGAGCAGGGCTGCCCTGGGAAATCAAGAAGGGCTGGGAGGCAGTGAGGGGCTCTGGTGATAAAATTCACTTGGGACACTGGGGCTGTGTGCTGCTGTGTCCCAGGGTAGTGTGTGCGGTGGGGCTGGAAGGAGGGTGTGGAGCACAGGAACAGAGGACATCCTGCAGCTGCAGCCCTGTGAAGGCAGCATTTGAGGCTGGTGGGCAGAAAGGGCAGATCTGCCATGTCCCAGGCTCTGCAGGCAACCCCACTGACAGGTGGGCTGTCTCTCCCACTGCAGTCAATCCTTCTGGAGACCCCACACAGGTTTCTGACTGCACCTACAGCTTGGCTAGAGGCATAGAGGGTCCCCAGATTGTCTCTCACTGGTTGTGAATCTCCTTTTGACTTGTGGCTTTTCCAGCCCTTGAGAGAGATGGCTCGTTGCTCATGCACACCCAATCCTAGGAGAGCCCTGTGGGAAGGGGTGAGGACAGGCACCAAGGAGAAGGCTGTGGGTGGGATGGGCAGCCCTGGGCACCTTCGCTGGTCTTTCCAGTCCAGCAGCTTCTGTGGGGCTGGCCTGTATCTCCCGAAAGGCAGGACTATGCCTGCCTGTCTCTTCAGAGGCAGGACTGGCTGCCTCCTGAGAGTAATTTTTCCTCCTGTTCAAAACCATGTTCCCAATTCCCATCCTCTGTGCTTACCAGTGAGTCTTCAGCTTGTGCTTTTGCCGGGCTGAGGAACATGTTTGCACCTGGCACCTTTCCCTGGAAAGACACTTCAGCTCTGCAGTCAGCTCACCTCTCCTCTATTCTGATAAGCCACATTAAAAAAATAGTTTCTCTGCAACAGTTTGTACTGTCCATAAGCTACTCTGCTTGAAAATGTGGGGCACTTGGTGAAATTCTGCTCTTACATGCGAGCCAGAAACAAGCTCTTCTCCAAAACTGCCTTAAGTAGGGAGCATGTGGGCAATCTACATCCATCAGCTGCCTCAAAAGAGAATGCCCATGGGCATGTTTTACTTATTAGTGATAGCCAGAACACTAGCCAGGACAGGAATAGTGGGAAATGCTGGATAGGTACCAAGGCACACAGATTAGCAGGCCCCAGGGAGCACAGAACTCTGTGTGTCTGGGAGATCTGGGGATGGTGAGGCACAGGCTGCAGCTCAGCACCCTTGGGGGCACAGGGAGAGAGGAAGGACAGAGTTGGGACCTAGGCACCCTCAGAGCCTTTTCACCGCAGGTGGCAGTGAAAGCTCTGCCCCAGGGTTATCCTTAGACACCCAGAATAAGGTAATGCTGCCTGCAGTACCCAAGCAGGGATGGACTGGAGAAGGAGCAGATGAGCTCAAGGTGAGGAGTTGCAGCCTTTCTTTGAGCTGAAGTGGCGTGACACCAGAGGACCCTGAACACAATGTGCCAGGTGAACTGTGTCACTGAGTTCAAGATGGGTCTTCTAAGTAGAAAGGGCATCAAAACTGAATGGATTTATTTCCTTTATCAAGTAGGAAAAATGTTTATCTCTGTTTTTTTAAAATTTATAGCTTGACAAGTTCTGTGTACCTCTGATTGTCTCCCTGGAGTACAGTAGGGCAAATAAGGTGACAGTGAGCACGAAGGCCTCAGTCACACTTCAGAGGAAGAAACTGGGTGAAAGGCAAGGCAGAAATGCTGCTGGAACCTTCAGGATCAGGGAGCCAAGGTCCCCTCTGCCATACAAGCTGTGCAAAGCAGGCATGACCTGCAGCTGGCTGTGCTCAGCATCACAGCTGCAAGGCAGGAAAGGACAGTGCCCAGCCATTTTGGTCCCTTCTCCCACACCAGGGGCTCTGCACACAGGTTTGCAGCCTCCTCCTCACCAGGGGTCACCCAGCCTCTCCTCTCCTCTCCTCTCCTCTCCTCTCCTCTCCTCTCCTCTCCTCTCCTCTCCTCTCCTCTCCTCTCCTCTCCTCTCCTCTCCTCTCCTCTCCTCTCCTCTCCTCTCCTCTCCTCTCCTCTCCTCTCCTCTCCTCTCCTCTCCTCTCCTCTCCTCTCCTCGGCAGTCACTTTGCCTGTGCCATGGATTCTTCCTTCACAGCCGTGGAGTGCAGCACCCGAGGGTGCCCCAGCAAGGAGTGAGATGGCTGTTTTGCCACCACAACCCCTTCCCGCAGCTGCCCAGGCAGCATGGCACTGGGGGGGCCAGGGCAGGGCCCCACCTCTGCTGCTGTCGTTAGAAATTTAGTCTTCCCAGGGGAAGATGGCTGCTTCTCTTGAGAGCTGGGCTTGTGAGTAGGTAAGAGGAGTCACCGCCCTCTTTGCAAAGGTGGAAAAAAGATTACGCTCAGCTCTGCCTCTTCAAAAAGCCCCCTGCTCCAAGCCCAGGGGGGTTGAAAGGTTTTTTTTTATCCCCTTTTGTTATTCAGCAGAGCGAGGGGAGGAGCTGGGCCGTGTAAGAGATCCTGGCTGACATAACCCTTCCCATGCAGGGCTCTGGAGAGGGGCCAGGTTGTACCTGGGTATTTTTATTTAAACTAATCCCAGGCGTTCCAAATTGAAAGCCATCGCAGCGCCAGGTAGGACCAGGTCAGACGGTTGCTGGAGGGCGTTTTTCTCACCTGGGTGTAGTAAAGCAGTCTCCAGGTACGTGTTTATTGCTAACCCCGGGAGTGTGTTCTGGTGGTGTTGGGACACATTTGGCAAGCTGAGCTGGCTCAGCCTTTCCGGGTGGTTTCAGGAAAGTCCAGCCTAAGAAGCCTTTAAGGAAACTGAAAGGCTGGGCTTGGGAGGCAAAGCCTCATTACTTGTAAAACACGTTGTGCCTGGGCAGACTGGAGAGCAAAGGGCTGAGCAGAGCTGCTCAGGGCAGGCTTGGCTGCAGCCTGGCATTTCTGGGCAGAGAGGAGACCTGGTCAGCCCTGAGCCTGAAGTGGCCCCAGGTGTCTCCCCCTGTCCACCAGCCCAGGGAATCAGGGCACTGGAGGTGCCTCCCTGGTGCGTGTCAGTTCAAAGAAAGCAGCCAGCAAGCAGCAGGTAAGGAGCAGGTGAGGGCTGCCCAGGGCAGGCTCAGGTGTGTCTGATGCCACTGAGAGCGGCTGGGTCCAGCCACTGGCTTTTGCTTGTCCATTTCTCTGCTGATGGCTCCTTCAAACTGGCGCTCTTCCTCCTCATCCACCTGTTGAGCTCTGTGCCTGGCAGCATGGAGAGTGAAAATCCACTCTAGATGAAGCTGCTTTTCTCCACCCTGGCCCTGAACTCTTTGATAAGCGTTGCCCCCCTTGACCCAGCTGAGTGAGTGAGGTCAGTGTCTGATGCTGGTGGAGGGGGCAGGCAGAGAAAGGCTGCAGGGGGAGAAAGGACTTTCACTCCTCCAGTACAAGGCCAGGAGGTGCAAAGTGCAAGTGTTGCTGCAAAGCAACCCTACGTTACTGGTAAAGTGTGGGTGGCAAGTGTGGGTGCCAAGACGTGGGGCCCTCTCGGCGTGGTCAGGACTGGGTGGGAGTTGCCTGTGCTGCTGTTGGGAACAGATATGGTCTCAATAACAGCACCTGGCATGGCACTCGTGATGGGTTCATGAAAACACTGGGTAATTATCCCCTAACCTCTCCACCAGTAAGTCCTAATTAATTGCCTCTGCCAAGCAGGTAACTGATAATGGCCTGGGTTTGAGTGCTAGCTAGTGGCACTGACCCTGTGCTGTAGAAGCCCACCTTTCTGCACAACCAGTGTGTGCTGACAGCCCATCGGCTGCAGCAACACTTGATTAAATGGCAGCTAATCAAAGGTCAGTGCCAATGGCACAACACCACACAGGGTGCATTGCTGCCTGCATGTCCTGCAGGCTGGGAGCTCACCAGAATTTCTGTGCTGACTACAGAAGAGGCTCAGATCTGCTCAGTTTGGCCCCAGACCCAGCTTCTGCTAGAGGTGTAAGCAGGATTTTAAGACTTAAAGTAGCTGAAGATTCCTGGCATCTGGATGCCCAGCTGGGATGCTGCTCTGCTCCCACCCAGCTTGGCAGTGCAGAGTGAGGGAGCGGAGGTATGCAGCCATCCTAGAAATGCTGGGCCTTCCACACCAGGTGCCATGCAGATATTAAGCCTGATTCTTTTTAGGTTTGCTTTGAGCATGTGACATGGTGCCTACACACTGGGATGTCCTAGGCAGAAGTGTAATTATGAGTGCTCTGGCAGTGGCAGACAAACAAAAATGCAGTCTGTGTCCTGCCAGCAGTGTGCACATGTAAGTGTGCATGCTGGGACTGAAGGAACACCTGCCAGCCCCAGGAAAACAGGATGCTTGATCTCACCTGGAGGTCAGACAAGGGATGTGCCTGACTGGGAGGAGAAGGGTTATTTTGGTTTTGCAGCATAAGCTAATATTCCCTAAGACATATTAGTGACTGCTTCTCTCTTTGTCTCCCTAGTGAGGATCCAGCAGAGACAATAGCAATAGACTCTAACAATCAGCCGAAGTCTCCACTGGAAAAATTTATGGTCAGACTGTGTACACATCACCAGAAGCAGTTCATTCGTGTGCTAAACGACATATACACTGAAGTACAGCCAGACTCTGACGGCCAACAGTTATCTGAATCTGAGAGCATGGAGGCCTCTACTTGTGGCTCTGGTTGTAGCCAGCGAAGCACTGAAAATCAGGATAAGGGTGCTACTTGTACTGAATCAAAGCTCCCTTCTCCATTGGACCCAGGACAGTCAGGGGCCGACAGCCCCCTGCATGTTACGGGACAAGCCCCGAAGCAGCCAGTGGAACTGAAGTCTCTGGACAGAGCAGAGAACTCCAGTCCTGCTTTGAGGAGGGACTTCTGCGAGCTCCCCATCACCAGGCTTCGCTCTGCTAGTCCAAAGGATAGCCCCACCCAAGGATACCTCAGCACGTTGAACTCTTCCTCTTTGAATTTCCATCATGCCGCAAAGAGCCTGGAAGGGCAGCAAGCTGCTGGACACGAACAAGAAGCCGCTGTCAGGAAGTGTGAGGATAATAAAGAGCAGCTAGCAGGTAAGACTCTCATGGAAGGTTATATCTCAGTCAAAGTGGCAAATGTGAATGGCAGTGAGGACAGCTTAGACAGCTGTCTGGGGTCCCAAAAGAGCTCTTGTAGGGCTCTCCCAGAGGAGTCCTGGGATCCTGGCTTTGCAGTGACGCCCGCTCGCAGAGCCGACAAAGAGAACACTTTGCAATGCGGCTCGAAAGCATCTTTGCACCAGGACTTAGATGCAAAAGAACAAGACGTGAGACCAAAGCAAGAAAACCACCTGCATGCCATGGCCAAGGGCAAGGCAGGCTGCCAGCTGCACCCAGCCGACAAGGGCATGCTCGACAAGTCCAAAGAGGGCTGGCTGCCCACTGGCGCCATGCCAGCCGCCCACCGCCCCCCCGGTGGGCACCCCCGCACCAAGGCAGCCTCCCTCAGGCCCTCTCGGAAGAGCAAGAAGGCATCGGGGCTGAGGATCAATGACTATGACAACCAGTGCGACGTGGTGTACATCAGCCAGCCCATCACCGAGTGCCATTTCGAGGCGCAGCGCCTGGTGTCGTCCCGCAGGACGGCCAGGAAGAGCACGCGGGGCTATTTCTTCAACGGTGAGTGCTGCGAGCTCCCCACCGTGCGCACGCTGGTGAAGAGCTCCCGCGCCGAGGAGAGGGCGAGCAGCCCGGCACTGCGGACAGAGACCCTCGTAAGTGCGAAACCGCCCCTGGTGCTCTCGGTGGAGGGGTCTGCAGGGGCAGGACGGGAGGGTGAGAAAAGGGTTTCCCTGAGGCTTCTGGCTAAAGTGGCACCAGCCGGTCGAGAAACGAAGGAGAGAGCTGAGCTGGGCTCCATGCAGCTCCGGGAAACCCGAGCACTGCGATCAAGGGAAGCTGCTGTGGCCATGCCGTTCTTCTCTCTCTCTGCTCCACCCAGCCCCCAGAAAGAGGACAGCTTGGCCAGCTCGCCGCCACCTGGCTCCCCTCCTGCTGAAGGAGGGGAGTCACCTCCCCTCAGTGCCACAGTGGGAGGCACTGTCACCTGGGAGGCTGGCAGTAGCCTGGGCTGCTCTGGGGATGGCAGCAGCAGCAGCCAGGCTGCTGAGGTTGCTGCCTTTTCAGTCTCAAAAGCACACGGTGAGGAGGAAGGTTGTCCAGGCTCTGACATACAAACTATTCCAGACCCCCCTGCCAGTCCAGAGCCAAAGTCCTCCTCACAGCCCTCTGCTGCTACAGACACAACACCTCTGCCCTGTGATGGTGCCAGGGATCCTGCCCAGCTTCCAGGCTCAGGGAATGCTGAGCTCTGTGGGCAGTGTCTGGCAGAGCCCTCCGCATGCTCTCCAGGCTCACAGGCTCCTGATGAGCCCCCTGCCACCATGGATGGGAAGAGCCCCCTGGAGCCCCCTGCCACCATGGATGAGAAGAACCCCCTGGAGCCCCCTGCCACCATGGATGGGAAGAACCCCCTGGAGCCCCCTGCCACCATGGATGAGAAGAGCCCCCTGGAGCCCCCTGCCACTTTAGAGTGTGGGGATGTGAACAAAAGCATCGATGCTAAGCCAGAAGCCGAATCATCGGTCATGGTGGGTGACAGCCCTCTTGAGCAAGAGGATGCTGTGCTTGTCAGCACACCCCTCCCCAAAATCTTTGAAGTAGAAACAATGCAGAATAACAGCACAGCAGGTGAAAAAGAGCCCACTGAAGGGGAAATGCCACCTGACCCAAACAGCTCAGACTCTGTCTCTTCCAAAGACAGTCTAGACAAGAAGCGCAAGAAAGGCAGGAGGGCGCTAGTGGCATCGGACCGGTGTCTCCGAAGCCAACGATCCCCATCACCTGCTGAGGGCAGTGCTGAGGACTCTGGTTCTTCCAGCTCTGGGCAGCTTACTTGCCTTCAGATCAAACTCTCCAAGAGCCCTGGTGCTAAGCGGTTCAAGAGAGAAGTGCAGCTGGATGAGGCAGCATCCATGCACTTCCCCAATGACTGCTTCCCCAATGTGCTGCTCAAAACCAGCGAAGAGCCCGGCACTGGCCAGGCTCCAGAGAGCATCACTGAGCAGCAGCCAGGCAAGGAGAATGGTGTCACTACCAGACGAACCTATAAAAGCATCTTAGCAAAAGAGACTGCTGCAGAGGGAGAAAATTCCTCTAAAGATGACTCCTCTGCTAACAGCAGCCAAAGTCAACAGGGTGAGATGCTGGAAATCAGCATCCAGGCTGATTCTGAGAAGAAAAACATTACCCTCCCTCCAGAGAACACTGTTCCTGCAAATGATGCTGAGCAAGTGGATGTAAAACCAGTCAATGCCAGTGCAAAGGACAAGGAGAGCTCTGACAGTGTCAGGGATCTGGCCAAGCCAGTGAACTATGAGCTGGTGACCAATTTGCCTCCGTGTCCCAGCAGCAGAGGTGGAAGCAAGCATCTTCCAGCAAAAACTGCAAAGCACAAAAATGTTGCTCTGCAGTTTTACAACTTACGACATGCACCCGCACCTGTAGACAGTGCAAAAAAGAACACACCAGGGAAGGAGTCTATGCAAGCAATCCCCAAACTGAGGGATGAGCACAGTTCAGGGAATGATGACTGCCCAGCACTGGAGGACATAGACATGGCTGACAGCAAACCAAAGTTCATGGAGTGGTGTGCTGAAGAGGAAAACCAGGAGCTCATTGCTGAGTTCAACACTCAGTACATGAAAATCCAGAAGGGCTGGATTCAGCTGGAGAAGGAGGTCCAGCCAACCCCCAAGGTAAAGAACAAAGCCGACAAACTGAAAGAGATTTGGAAAAGCAAGAAAAGAACACGGAAAAGCAGAGGCTCACTGGAAGTGCAGAAGCTTTCTCCTGTGCAGATGCTGTTTATGAAGGCCTTTAAGCTGTCTGACATATGCCAGTGGTTTCTGGAGACAACTGAGACCAGGTCTCTAGTGATTGTGAAAAAACTCAACACCCGTCTACCGGGGGAGATTCCCCCCATGAAAGTCCCCATGCAGAAATATTCTTCCTCTAGTCTCTACCCCAGCTCACTACAAGCTGAACGTTTGAAAAAACATCTCAAGAAGTTTGCCGCCACTACCCCGGCTCGGAATAACCTGAAGAACCAAAAGCTTTGGGCCAAAATTCGTGAGAATGCGGATAAAGCAGAGGTTGAAGAAGCCACCGCTCCCAGCCAGACATCTCCCACTGATGCCAGCACTAAGGAGCTGAGTGAGGACAAAACCATCCCGCCTGCCCTCAGCTTGCCCACACAGGCCAGCACCAGGATCCTGCGCAAGTACTCCAATCTTCGGGGCAAGCTGCGAGCCCAGCAGCGCGTGGTGAAGGCGGAGAAGCGGAGCGAGGGCCCAGGGGACCAGCTGTCCCTGGAGAGCAAGCAGAGCCGGAAAAGTGTGTGCATCAACCCCCTGATGTCTCCAAAGCTGGCCTTGCAGATCAAAGCAGCTGCCTTTCCTGCTAAATCTCCCTCAGTGGATGGAATGGGGAAGGGGCGAAAGGGGAAGAGCAGGTCCCAAGAGGATCCCTTGCCCAAAGTCGACCTCCAGCTCAGCAAGAAGAAGAAGATGCTGAAGGAGAGCGGGAGCACCCAGGAACGATCCAGCTCTTCCACCAAGGACAAGCTGCCTGCCAAGAAGGCCAGTAAAATAAAGCATTCAGAGGGCAATGTGAAATCTCCCACCACCCGAAAGCAGACTGCCATGGAGAGGAGCAATAAGCTGGCCAGAAAAATTTCTTTGAAAGAGAAGAGAGTCCCGAAAAAGCAGCTGGAGAAGCGGCTCCCCGTGCGGAAGGGCAAGGAGAACACGAGCAGACGGGCCGCGCTCCCTCCCAGTCACGAGGAGTTGTCCAAAGCCCCAAAACAGAAGCCCCTGGGGGAGTCCTCCACACGGTCACAGAAGATGGCCAACAAGAAGCACAGCAGTGGAAAGACCTTGACAAGGTCCATGAAGAAGATGCAGGAGAGCAGTGTGTCTCAGGGCAAGAGGAAGCTAAGGGCAAAAGTGGACTGTTCGCACAGCAAACGCTCGCGACTTGACCCGAAATAGCAAAGAAATGGTAGCCATGTACAAAACTGATGTATAGTAGTAACCCTTTACCATGCATTAACTAAAGCTGCTTTTATAAGCTGTAGCAAGCCTTTAAAAATCCGCAGTTAAAGGATAAATACCCATGATTTTAGGCATCAGCAGATGTGTCTTGGACAGAGAAGAGGTTGGTCTGTCTGGCTCTGCTGTTCAGAAGGAAGTTTCTGTAGTTTGAACGTTCCTTGGGTTCTTTTAAACTTAGAACCAGGCAGTTTTTGTTAAAAGTACAGTGCCTTATTTATCACTTTAAAAATAAAAATAAGAAGCTCATCTGTGTGATTTGGAGGCTTGCGTTTTATACTTGAGGCACAAGCACTTGTACTGTAGCAGAAAGAAAACCACCTTCGCGCACATGAAGTAGCTTTTGTCAGCCTTTGGGTGCACACAAACATTTCCCTTTCTTTCAGAGTCCTCCTTCTGTCTGTCTTCTTAGTGGCATTTAAAGCAAAACCAAAACCATTTCGCATCACTAAGGGAGAGAAAGGCGAGTCTGTCCATTGTCGGTTCACTGGTAGCGGTTGCTGGTGTCCCAGACTGTCACCTGCATGAGAATGTGAAGTAGCTGCTGGAGTTGTACTGCTGATGGCTGCCTGCTCCTCGCTGCACACCCGTGGGTGGGGAGGGCCCGCTCAGGCTGGGGAGATGCCCTGGGGGTGCCAGGTACCAGGCTGCCACACCCGCTGCTGCCGGCTGGGCAGGCTGGGCTGTATCTGTCTTTTTTCTTGCTGGCTTCAGGGATGAACCGTTCTTGCCATGCTCTGCTTTTGGACAGACTTCCTTTTCCTAATTCCCTGTCCTTGTGGTGATTTCTGTGGTCTCTGTTGGCAAAGCTTTTCTGTAGTGCTTCACTGAAGGTTGAATCTCTCCCTTTTTAAGGGCTTGAGTTCCTGATGTTAGTGCTCTGCAGGAAGGGAACTATGGCCCTCACCTTGTGCTTTTGTGCATGCCTTGCCTAGTGCTCTCTGAAGCCAGGATTTGCAGTTGAAATAAGGCTGGGATAAGGGACTGGCTTGTGTTAATTTTTTACCATAATTTGCATTTCACCCTTTTACCAGCAAGGTGCAGGAGGTTTGTCCTTGCTTGTGTCACAGAACAGGGTCATAGTGCCTGTCTTTTCTTAGAAAAACCTGTTAGAAGTGCATAGAGTGTGTGGCTGTGCTGGTTCTGCTGGGCAGAGATGACCAGCAGCTAGGGAGGGCTGTGGTCTGTGCTAGGGAAAGGTCCCTGCTCAACCATTGCATCCCCAAGGCTTCACTTTCACATTGCTGCAGAGTCCATTTGCAGGAATTCCAATGCCAGTCTCCTTCCAGACATAAAGCAGCAGTGCCTGTCAGGGCACTGTGTGGACCCTGAGGCTGCCAGACCTTTAACAGCTGCCTTGCTGGTCCTTGCTCAGCTGCTTGTCCCTGATGAGAGCAAGGCTCTGGTGCAGCCCATGAATTCAAGAGATGCTGGCCCCTGGAGCAGAGGCTGAAAAGGGATTGCCTGCAAAGGGAATTGCTTTTTGTGGTTGGCATTGAACCCCAGATCTCAAAGCCTGGGGGCGGGAGGTGAAAGACAGATAATTGTGTTAAAATCTTTCATTGTACCCCTTTAGTACAGAGGATGAAACCAGGTGTTTGATTTGCACTCCCTTCACAGAGCACCTCTGGCTCTCTTGGAGGTACTCCCTTTCCCAAGCATTGACACTCACAATGCTGTGGCACATTTTTCTCTTTACTGTGAAATGGCTGATTTAAAAAAAAAAATCCTCTGCCTTTCCTTTGAATTGTGCTAGAGTAAGTTAACTCTCTGAACAAGTAGGAAGTGATTAAATCTAGCCTGTCAGTCCCTGTACAGATTAATATGAAGCTATCTATTACTTTAATTTTTACTGCATGCATTAAGTATGTCAAACATTCCATCAGAAAAGATTTTAAAGCGTTTCAAGAGAGGTGTAAGGCAGGAGGGCACTGATGGCAGTTAAGTGACTGATCTGTACCTCTTTTGCAGGGTATCTTTCCCTCTTGCTTCTCCATCCTTACTTTTGGTCCTTCTCCAGCCTCTGGCTGGGGCCCAGCCACATGGGCCCAGATTTCCTCTTCTTGCTCTGGGCCAGGTGTACATGTGAGCACACCTCTTACCTTTGCTGCTCACGCCATTCCCCTGTAGCAAATCCCCTCTTCCCGTCCTTCACCATCACTCCTGAAGCGCCTGCACCGGTCACCATGCACCTCCTTGAGGCTTTCCCTCTCTCTTCTCTCATTTTTTAGCTGCTGGTAAATGGTAAATGCAGGCTGTCCTGCTCCCTGTCTTCTGTGCTTCTGGGAGCAGTAGTCCCATTAGGATAGAACCCTATACATAGCAAGTGGAAAGAGTCTTTCTAGATGGGATGCTGCTGCTCCAGTGTCCTGGATTTCTTCCTGCACCCTGGTGCTTCACCAGCACTGACTGGCTGAAGCATGTTGGAGGACAGCAGGTGTCATTGGTGCTGGAGTGGAGCAGCTTCTGGGCATCTGTCCCAGCTCAGTGTGCACGGCTTGGCTCAGGCAGGGTGGGATCAGAGCACTGAGCTTCCCGGCAGTGTCCCTGACAGGCAGGGGTGACGTGTGCTCTGAGGCACAGCCCCTGCTTCAGAGCAGTCTGTTACCAATAAATGTGGCTCTTACATCAAGCAAGGGATGCACAGGGAGCTGCAGATGAGCTTAATGAATGGAAAAAAATAAGCAACATGATTGAGTACCTTATTCCACATGGACATGGAGTGTGTTTCCATGTGCTACAGGCGCAGAGCTGCCCACTGGCACTACCACAGTGCCATCCTCAGATCCACAGCCTCATTGCGCTCCTCTTCCCCTGGGCTACCCCACAGCTCCCTGCTCTGCTTCTTCAGCTCTGGATTTCAAGAGATACAACGCACAAAGCAGATCTCTTTCTGTTACTTTGGCTTTTCTTGCTGGCTACTTTCTCATCCTATTGAAATTAGTCTCCATCATGCACCCTGGTCCATGAACGAGGAGCAGCATCCTCTTAGCTCTGCACCTCCACAGATGTCCTCACTGTCCCTCTGCTGCCACCCCCCTCCCTCTCATTTGCATGGTTACCTTATTCTCTCTCTTGTCATCAGCAGCTCTGGGTCTTCACACTTCACATGTTCAGAATCCGTCCATTTTAATAAAAAACCACTGAGAGGAGCTGTGTTTGCCAAGCTCAGAGTAGAAACTTATGTTGGTGCTGTAGCAAGAGCAGTTTGAGCCCGGGATGGCTCCTCCTACCTGTAGCTGTTAGGATCTTGTTAAGCAAGGCCAGCCCTGGAATGGGTTTCCCTGCTGACAGGGTGTGTGATATGTACCCAAGGTGTGCATATATTTATATTCATCACTTGCTCATCCCTGGCAAGGTCCTGTTTGCCGGTGTTCTCTCTGTGCAGTGGGGTTTCTGTAGTCACCTGCCAGCAAGTCAGGGAGACAGATCTGCAGCAAAACTTCTCTGAAGAGCTGAACCAGTCGGCGCTGATGCTTCTGACAGACTTTCTGCTGCATTGCTGCTCAAGGTCCATGAGCTGTGAGAGCAGGATGAAACTGTTCCTGCTGCTCTCTGCACCCTGTCCCTTCAGTGCTGGGGGTGCCATGCAGGGCTGGACTGAGCGGGCTGGCTGCCTGCCCACACCACTTTCTGCTGGTGTGCAGATGAGCAAAGCTGCAGCCCAGCCCATGTCCCAGCTGGTCTTGTGGCACCTCTGGAAATGCTGATGTTTCCAAAAGCTCTGCCAGCTCCCAGGAAATGGACATGCAATCAGATATACTGGTGCCCTGTTTTTAAGATTTGCTGATGGACACTTTTTCTCTCCAACTCATAAACTTTCAGCCTGACAACTGCATTCCCAGCTGAAGGTGACTGAGAAAGCTGTGATTCCCAGCCTTCCATGGGTACAGGTAGTGCTTTGGGCATCATGGAGGTGTGGGTGGCCATGCAGGTTGGGCTCTTACCTTTCCACCATCAGCAGTCATGCCGGGGGAAGAGGGCTGAGCCCCAGCCAAGGTGTACTTGGGTCTGCATCCTTGGGCTCTTTGCCTGGACAGCCCAGGAGCAAGACAGGGATAGGCTCCTCCTTGACAGGGAATGCCACTGGAGATTTTCTTGTAGCAGTAGGTTTTTTGAGCAAACCACGAGGCTATGATGTCCCCATGTCACGTGTGTTCCCCCACCGTGTGTCGCAGCATCCATTTAGCCCATCCTTCAGCTTGGTGGTTGTGAAATGAATCCATCTGTTCTAAGATGTTCTCAGGAGTTCTTGTTTGTATTAAGCTCACCCCTAGGCTTAGCAGAAGTCACAGTCCCCATCCTCCCTGCTCCCCTCCCCGCAGACAAGCCCTCTCTCTCACGAGCACTTCCACCTTCTCCCCGAAGGGCAGCAGAGGGCAGCTGGCGGTTTTGATTCAGGGCACGTTGGCAGCTTTGGGGCAGCCGAAGGAGCTGGGATGCAGCTGGCCAGCATTTGTGACATGGGTCTGGAGGCCAGGCGGTCCCACGGGCTGTATTGCTAGCCAATGTTTTCTAAGTCTGTTTTTAAGAGTACCTAATTTTAAAATGAAATGTGAATATATATTATGTGTAGGTGCCATGTAAGATAGTGTTGTGCTAGGCAGCAGGATGCTAACCTACTTTTTAAGCTTTTTGGAGGCAGGAAAAAGCATTTTTCTCTCACTTCATGCTCACAGATCTAATATTGTAAATAGGTTTTTTAAATATTTATTTCATGGGCTTTCCACAGGTTCTCGTTCTGACTGGTGTGTGGCGGGTGGGGCTGCATTGCCCAGCGTGCCCAACCAAAGGGCTGGTGATGGCGTGGGGGCTGGGGTGGGGCGGGGTGGGGTGGTGGTGGTGCTGTTCAGTTTGGGTTTTTGTCAGAGCTGAAGCATTAATTCTCTTCATCTCGTTTTGATGATGTCAGACCTGGTCGATGGCCACGGTCCCCAGGGAGGCTGTGAGCTCCCATGGCCGGCCAGGATGGCTGTTCCCCAGGACAGGGGGCACTGCAAGCAATAAGATTTGTAGTAATAATGTCTGCTGTGATGGCAGGGGCTCTCGGGGCTCAGGGCCAGGTGGGAATAACCCTACTCCCAGCAGAGGCTCAGTCCAGCATGGCTTGGGGGGTCTCTGGACCTGGAGGTACTCAAGGAAGTGTCCCCAGGGATGCAGAAAGTGGGGGATGCTGTCACCCCCAAGGAACCCCCCAAAACCAGCGGGGTAGGGTAGGTGGTTGCTGGTAGCAAACTCCCACTAGAGAATCACTGCCTTTGTGGGTACGGGTGACCCAAGGGAGCTCACCGCTGTCACTGCTAGTCCTAGGGCTGGCTCCAGAAGGTCATTTGCTCATTTGCTGATCATTCTGTAATTTTAATTCTCCTTCTAGGAGGTTCGAGGTCATTTGGTAATTTTTGCTTAAGTGGGTTTAGGTTTTTTTTCTTTGTTAACCCCCTTTTGCCTGGAAGTGTGGCTGGCTCTGACCTTCCAGTCTAGCTGCCTGTGTGGGGCAGTGTCAGCAGCATCTGCTTTTATGATGATGGGTCTCTCTGACTTTGGAGGATGAAGTGAGGGGTGCTGCTGGGTTCCAGCCCTGCAGGACCCTTCACCAGTCCCACACTTCCTTCACCCTTGGAACAGGTGTGTAAAAAAAGAAAAAAAAAGAAAAAAGGAAACAACACAGTAATTTTTTTCTTAGGATGTAAAACATTTGAATATTATCTCCACCCTGATGGCAAATGTTTTTCCTTCATCTGTGTCTGCTTCCCTGGGAGAGTTTTGTTTCTCTGTTTCTATATGAATTTTAGACACTGAGCTGAAATTCCTCCTGTCCGGTACTGTATGTTTAGCCCAAGCAATGTGAACTGTACAGACAGCAGTGGGAAGGGGGAGCTGGTGACTGCACCTGGGAGAGCCGTGGCTTGGGACGGCATTCCCAGTTGGTGTAGGAGTGGGAAGTACTGCGCCACAAGTTGGGAAAATGAACTGTCTGCTGTGAATTCTCAGTTGGAAATGTGGAGAGGAGTTTCCATTAGATAATGTTTACATACCTCACCTGACAAACCTTTGAAAGTGTATATATAAAAAAAGAAAGAAAATAAAATTATATTAAGTTGCTTTAAATCAAAATGTATAGCTATAAGAGCTGGGTCATTTGAACTTTGAATATGTATCGATTCTCTAAATGTTGACATTTTGTGAACTCTGTGCTCCTGTCTTTTATTTCATCCTAGCCTATGGAAAAAGTTGTGTTCTTGTTCCAGGTAAAAGGTCCCTGACCCAGATCTGAACTCCTCAAGGATTCCCACCACCTTGTTTTCTTTTCTTCCTCACTGTCAGTATTCACCCTATGAGCTTTCTAAAGGTCCGTATTTTATTGCCGCTTATTAAACGTTTCTTTGATATCAATGTTTGTTTGGTGTGATAAGTGGGGAAGACTGAAGGTGAGTGAGTGCACGAGGTAGGGCACAGCAGGCTGGCACCCTCCAACTGCCACCCCCTCCCTATGGAGGGGGCATATAAATGCCTCTGTGGGGTTTCAGTGCTCCCATACCAGTGCCTGAGCTGTGGCAGACTTGTGTTTGTGGCACCAACAGTGCAACCTCAGGTGGTCCTGAGGACTGCTGCCCAGGCCCCTCTACCCTTCCCCAGAGAGCTACAAGTGCCTGTTTTCCCCTGGAGCCATTCCATCCCCACAGCGGGCACTGGCCCTTCAGCTTCCCACGTGCAAGACCCTGGCAGGGAGGGCTGCTTTTGCAAGGCATTGCATGGATAACCCTGGCTGTCCCTGCACCATGAGGGCAATGCATTGGCCAGGGCTGCTCCAGGAGTAGGAAATCATCCCCCAAGGCACAACCAACTCTTTCCATCCTGGGCTACCTCCTCACACTCTCAGCAGCTCCCAAGAACCAGCTTCTCCCTTCTCCCCAGCAGGAAAGAAGAGGCCAAGCCTCTGAATGAATAAATGTCATGTTCACATGGAAGACAACATAGACAATACCAAACACCTCCTAAAACAATACAGCCTCTGCCAGCGGAAGGATGCCCAGCGCCTCCCTCGCCAGCCTAGTACAAACCAGCGTCTTCAATAGTGACACACACAAACCCCACGGGCCAAACAAAGCCACTGTCATTTTCCTGCCCAGTAGCATCTGTAAACAAAAAGAAAACATCATTTGTTGACCCCAAACATATAAAAATACTATAACAAAATGAAATACAAATATATATTAGAATCTGTAAGTATTCTGTATAAAGAGATACTTTAGCGGTTAGCATACAGCAAGAACAGAAACACAACACAACCAAGCCCCGTGTGGGCCACAGGCAAAATGAGACGCATCCCAGCTCCTCTGTGTGGCAGAGGAGCTCCCATGGAGAGGGCATTTGTGGCAGAAACACATCCCCGTGGTGGTGGAGATGCCCTGGATGCCAGTGGTGAGCAGGGACGGGGACAGCACCTGCAGAGCTGGGTGTATCTAGTGGAGGTGCCTGGAGCCCGGGCACAGCTGGCACTGCAGACCTGAAACCAAAGTGCTGGAGCGGTGAGATGGAGAGACCCAGGACTGCAGCTCTGGGGAGAGTCTGTCCACAGGGGGATGTGGTGTTTCGCTGTCCAGCCATGTGCAGTGTCCAGATTGGGCCCCTGCTATCCTTGGCCCCCACAGTTGTAGAGGTGATGCTGCTCTGGATGTTGGGTGCCTGCAGTACCCCGGCAGGAGGTCCCAGTGTGCCCCTGCTCCCACACCAGCCCAGCACATGCCCTGGCACTGTGGGCTTTGGAGAGATGCTGGGTATGGGCACTTGAGTCCAAGAGCTGATCAGTCATGCCCTGGCAGTGGTGTTGGCTCCAGGCTTGCAGGTTTGGATATCTCCAGCATCTTCACCTTGGCACACACAAGACTGAGGCCCCGGTGATGGGCATGGCAAACCTGCATTCCAGCTGTCCCAGCAGCCTCTTGCTCCTGCTGGCTGGGGCAGTGGCACATGGGGGCACCTTCATCCAGCTGCAGGCCTGCTCCCCTGGGACAGAGCCTGGAGAAAGGGGATTCCTGTGCTGCCCTCACACAGCTCCCACCTCTGGGCAGAGCCACCTGGCTGAGCCAGGGGTATGTGGGGCCCTCTCCACAGGAATGGCACAGTGCTGGCCACATGGCACAGGGCAGGTTGGCACGGGAACCCTCAGGGACATCTGTGCACTGCTGCCTGTCCTCCATTCATTGTGCCTGGCACTGCCCTGGTCCTGTTCCACCAGTGTGGCCCTGATGTGACCACAGTGATGGGACCACAATGACTGAGAGTGCCCATGCATTGCAGAGCCCATCCAGTATGCACAGACTGGGGGTGTCACCGAGGGTCAGGCTGGGACCACAGAGCTGGGGACATTATCTGGGGTACTTAGGGCTACAGCACCCTGCAGGGAGAGAGGCCAGGGCTGCTGGAGGAGAGGACAGGAAACCAGGTCTGGGCTCACCAGGACTGCAGGACAGTGGCTACACCACACAGCCCACTGTAAGCCATGGCCATAGATCACAAGGCTCTGCCACGGCAGGCCTCCCTCCTCCTGTCACACATGTTGGAAAAGCCCTCAGATCGCTGGGCTGATGCAAGGGACAGGGCTGCCAGGGAGGGAACTCACCCAGGATGCAGGCACTGCCCTCCATGGCTGTGGGGCTTCACTGGCAGGGAGGCAGAGTGCCACAGGGAGAGGTCAGGGCACCTAGGCAGGGTGCCCACTCCATATCCACATATCTGTGTAGCTGCAGATCTTAAAAAAATTCTCTATCTACACATTTGCTTTGTTGTGGGGGTTTTTTTCTTTTTTTTTTCTTTCTATTTTTTTTTTTTTTCTGTTTCCTTCCCAATCTTCTAGATGCACCAGCTCTACCCTCTGCTGGGCTCCTCAGATGCAGCTGCAGTTTGGAACACCCAGAGAGCAGCACCATACCCACAGTGTAAAGTGAGGTCCTTGGCTTGGGGGGCTCTCCCCGCCAGCCCCCGGCTCTGCAGGGCCGGTGGCTGCTCACAGGCACTGGCTGCAGCCACACTTGCTGGGCTTCTCCACCTCCTCCACAAAGGTGGCACCGTTGCTGCACTCAAAGGCGTATTTCCTGCGCCGCAGCCGCAGCCCGGTGCAGCAGCCAGCGTCAGGGCCGCTGCAGGTGCCCCGGCATTCCACCCAGGCCACCGGCCGCGTCGTCTGGCAGATGGCGTAGCCCCGCTGCACCTGGTGGTAGTCCCGCACCGGCTCCCCGTGGCACTCTGGCTCTGTGGGAGTGGGACAGCAATGGTCAGCCTGGTGCGGTGGCGTGGGGCTGCCTTCCCTGGACACCCCCTCCTCAGCACCTACCTTGGTCACAGAGGGCTCCGGTGTAGCCGTCGTGGCACTCACAGGTGGGCTGGCCAGCTGGTGTGAGGTGGCAGTGGCCATGGACACAGGGCTGGTGGCGGCAGGGGTCGGGTGGCTCGGCAGGCTGGTTGCAGAGCGCGCCCTGGTAGCCCTCGTGGCACTGGCAGCTGTAGGAGAGGGCATCAAGGGGCAGGCACACTCCGTGCACACACCTGTGGGCATACACTGCTGTCAGGACCTGCTGGGGTGCCACCAGCATGCACAGCCCACCAGCATTGAGTATGGCCTGGCTCTGCACCAGCGCTGTAGTGCAACTAGTACGGCACCACCTGGTACAGGACAGCCATCACGGCACAGTACAGGTGTGGCTGTGGCATGGCACCAGCACAGAACAGCCTGGCATAACTCAGTGCTAGTGGCACAGCAGGGCAGAGTCACGACAGGGCACCACTATGATGGCACGGGACTGGCACCAGGAAGCAGCCACAGGGCAGGGTGGGCAGCCAGTGGGGTAAGGGCACTCACTTGTGCCCCTGGCAGGGCCCGCCGCGGGGCTGGTCGCAGTGGGGCCCGTCCCAGCCCGGCTCGCAGTGGCACACGGGGCCCTGGGCGCCCGAGGGCTGGCAGATGCCGTGCAGGCAGTAGAGCTTGCGGCAGGGCTCGCAGCCTGGCACCACCCCCGGTGTCATCCGTGTCTTGGTGAAGTCCTGCAGCTCATTGTTGATGTAGAGGTTGCGGATGCATCCGTGGAAGCTGGTGCCATTGAGGAGCTGCCAGAGGCGGAAGGCAGCCGAGTTGACATCCACAGGCATTCCTGGGGAGAGCAGGACCATCAGCGCACCCCGATGCCCCCCATGCCCTCCCATCACCCGGTCCCTGTCCTACCTCCTACGTAGAGGGGAGCCTCACTGTTCAGCGTGTAGTGCTTGCCCGAGTTGTCCATGGTCATGGGGCTGCCACCGTCAATGGACAGGTTCACCATCTGGTCGAAGGTCACCAGCTCCACGGTGTGGAACTGCCCGTCGTTGATGGTCTCAGCACTGGCAGGGATGGCTGGGTCACCGAGGATGCCCCCAGGCCAAAGCAATGGGGGTGGACGTCCCCAGTGAGTGGAGAAGGGGTGCCAGGTACCTGTAGATGGCCGAGCTGGGGTGGGTGCCAGGGTCATAGCTGACCCTCACATGGCCCTGGTACAGCTCCACAGCCATGTGGTCGCTGTCACCATTGTACAGCAGGATGCCATTGCCTTCAGCCGTGGAGACCTGCCAGAGAAAGAGGTGGGAGCCCACATCCCTGGGGCAGACCCTCAGTGCCATCCCTCAATGCCCCCACGCCCTCCTAGCCCTCACCTGAAGGGTGATATTGGCCCGGGGCCAGTCTTGCAGGTCAGTGAATTGCAGGTACGTGTCACGGTCCACAAAGTTGACGCTCAGCAGCTTCTCACATTTGGGGCCACCAAAGCCAGGCAGGCACTGGCACAGGGCGCGGGCACCCCGTTCCACACACAGGGCCCCGTTCTGGCATTCAGCTCGCTCACAGAGGCCAGGCTGGCCAGCGGTGTGGGGCGGCATCTCGCAGAGCTGGCCACTGTGGGGCCGAGGTGCTGCTGGGCTGGGGGCTGGGAAAGAGCCCTACACCCTGCCCAATGCCCCACAGGGCTCTGACAGCGCGCCCCTGATCTGGGGTCCCTGGGGAGGCTCTCCCAGACACAGCATCCAGGCATCCCTCTGATGCCTCGATGCTGAGCTGTGCCCTGGGGTCCCTCCTCAGTGATGCTGGCTTCCCCCAGCCTCCACCCACAGAGAAACACACTCCCAGCCTCACTCCTTCCTCTCACACTGAGGATGGATGGATGGATGGATGGATGGATGGATGGATGGATGGATGGATGGATGGATGGATGGATGGATGGATGGACTTGGTATCCAGGACTTGTCCCTTCTACACAGTGGCAATAACCATCCCCAGTACCCCAGGTGTCCCAGGTGTTCCTGGTGGTACCTGTAGCCCTCGGTGCAGAGGCAGGAGTAGCCATTCACCTCATCCAGGCAGCGGGCGTTGTTCTGGCACCGGTGGTCCTGGCAGTCGTCGAAGTCCTCGCTGCAGTTGCTCCCCACATAGCCGGGTGCACACTCACACCTGGGGCAGGCAGGGGGCTCGAGGCTGCCCCTTCCTTCCCCCTTGCACCAGTGGGTGCCTGCTCCTCCCCTTGTAACCCCCCTTCTCCATGCCTTCTCACTGCAGTCCCCAAAAAGCAAAGCTGCTCACCCCCAGCCAGCCAGAAAAAGAGGTTTGGAGAGGAGGGGGCTCACCTGGGCCCCTGACTGGTGGAGATGCAGGTGGAGTCGTGCTGGCAGGGGTTGAGCTCGTCTGAGCAGAAATTGGGTGGCTGCTCACAGAATTCCCCTGCAAGGCAGAAGAGGGGCTGCCCAGCAGCTCCAGGACCAGAGGAGCAGCCCCAGTGCCCACAGGGCAAAGGGGACCCCTGGGGGACTCAGCTCAAGACAGGGAGCTGCCAAGCCCACAGCTTTCACCCCACGGGCACAGGGTCCTCCTTCCCTGGAGGCAGCTCCTGCCTGAGCCAGGCACTGAGGGCATCCCAGGGTGTGGGGGTTCAGCTGGGTATACCCAAACTCAGGACAGCTGAGCCCAGCCAGAGCCCATGGCAATGGGCATTGAGGCAGCAGGCAGAGGAGCTATTCAGCTCCTCTACCCACATGGGTGGGTAGAATCACTGGGCACATTCCCATGCCAGGTCTGTGCCATTTGGGGATGGCTAGCCCCCATTCCAGGTACCTGTGTAATGGGCAGTACAAAGGCAGGTGTAGTTGGTGGCACTGGGCACACAAGAGCCCCCATTCTCGCAGCTGTGCTCCTTGCAGGGGTCGCTGGTGGTGTGGCAGCTCGGGCCGTGGAAGCCCACTGGGCACAGGCACCTGCCACGGGGACAGGGCAGTGTCAAGGAGGAAAATGAAACAGAACATTTTGGGGTGGCTGCCCCAAAACAACCAGCACAGGACCTGGCAAAGAGCTGGGTTTGGTGTCCTCCTGTCAAACACTGGGCACAGGGGTGGGTGGCAGCACAGCCGGCCCGAGGATGCTGTGTTGCCACGACAACAGGCTGAGAGGCCTCTCAGCACAGGGAGGGGCTGCACAGCCCAGCTCCTCACCCCCAGCCTGCCAACTATTTTCAGCTCCTAATTGCAGCCTGATTCCCAGAATGGCCTAAAGCATTCAGAGCAGTGAGGGTTGTGTGAGGGTAAGGCAGCCCCTCAGGGAGCAGCAGTGACTCCAGGACCACAGCAACCAGTCCCAAACCCCTCTCCCTCCCCCTGCCTTCTGTGGTGATGGTACCCTCCTCTCCCCCACTGACCTCCACCTTGCAGCCTTCTGGGCTGGGAGGCATGGGAAAGAGCTGGAACTCCCATGCAAATGCAATATCCCAGCTACATGCCCAAGGGAACACGCAGCAGGTGAAGGAATTATCAGAACTTCTCTGCATGGGAGGCCAGGGTCCCATGCTACTGCCCAAACACCCAGCTTTCATGACTTCCTGTCCAGCACTCACCTGAACCCAGTTCCTTCCCCCTCCTGAGGCTGGCAGGTCCCCCCGTTGGTGCAGGGGTTGGAGGAGCAGCCACCGAGTGGCACCTCGCAGTCACGGCCCTGGGGAAGGAGGGAAAGGTGGGAGCGAGGAGGTACCACAGCAGCTGCCCAGCTCTGCCCATCCTGCTCAGCAGGATGCTGTGGCACACAGGGAGGGTAGGTGGGCCCACAGGGGCATGGCGGAGGCTCTGCTCCCCTGCCCTCTGCAGGGACACGTCCCCCTGCACTGGGGACCCCTGGGAGCAGGGTACCTTGTAGCCAGTGGGACAGGTGCAGCGGTAGGAGCCAAGGGGGTCGTTGTGGCAGGTGCCCTGGTTCTGACAGGGGCTGGAGAGACAGGGGTTGCACTTGGCCTGGACGCTCAGGGCAGGTGGGCCTGTAGGAGGGGAGGCAGGGAGATGACCATCAGTGTGAGGAGTGATCAGAATGCGTGCTTTTGTGGGCACCAGTGGCGGGGCAGAGCCTCTGGTGTTGCTGGGAGCAGATCCTGTCCAAGGGTCTTTGCACCAGGCAATGGGAAAGCCACAGGTTTGCTCAGTCACCAGGGAAGTGCCACCAGTCAGGTAAGAGGATGGAAGCAACCTGGTCCCTCTCCTCCACAAGGCAACTCAAAAGACTAAATCCTGGAGCCACCCAGACTCACAAAGCATTGCTCTGCCCATGGGAGGGTATGGAGAGACAGCATGGGCACCTCTCACCTTGGCACTCAAATTTCTTGGCAGGGGTGGTGAGCAGCAGCTTCCCTTCCATGTCGGGGGGCCCAGCGCAGCGGGCGATGCCTGGCTCCTTGTAGCCCGTCTTGACCCAGCTGGAGAGCCAGCGCAGGTGGCAGTTGCAGTACAGGGGGTTGGCCCCGATGGCTCTGCACGAGGAGAGGGGCAAAATTGCACCTGCTGCCACACAGAGGGAACTGGGCACAACAGTCACTTGGCCAGGATGCCACATGACTGGCAAACCAGCGTTCCTCCATTTCTGGAACCACCAGCAGTGCTGCCCACAATGGGAGGACTGGGACACGCACAGCCCCACAATGCTGGACTGGGACACACACACAGCCCCACAGTGCTGGACTGGGACACGCACACAGCCCCACAGTGCTGGACTGGGACACACACACAGCCCCACAGTGCTGGACTGGGACACGCACACAGCCCCACAATGGGAGGACTGGGACACACACACAGCCCCACAGTGCTGGACTGGGACACGCACACAGCCCCACAGTGCTGGACTGGGACACGCACACAGCCCCACAATGCTGGACTGGGACACGCACACAGCCCCACAGTGCTGGACTGGGACACGCACACAGCCCCACAGTGCTGGACTGGGACACGCACACAGCCCCACAGTGCTGGACTGGGACACACACACAGCCCCACAGTGCTGGACTGGGACACGCACACAGCCCCACAGTGCTGGACTGGGACACGCACAGCCCCACAATGCTGTCCAGTTAGAGCACCCTGCTGCCAGACCCACTGCTCATGCAGTGCTCCATGCTTGGCCCTCGGGCTCTCCTCCATTGGCCACGCTTGCACACTTATTCACACTCTTGCACACTCTTGCACACTCTTGCACACTCACACTCCTACACACTACTCACACTCACGCACACTACGCACACTCACTCGCACTCTTGCACACTCATACGCTTGCACACTTATTCACACTCTTACACACACACACACACACACTCACACTCTTGCACACTACTCACACTCACACACTTGCACACTACTCACACTCCTGCACACCCACTCACACTCTTGCACACTACTCACACTCTTGCACACTACGCACACTCACTCACTCTTGCACACTCTTGCACACTACTCACACGCTTGGCATTCTTGCCAGACATTCTTGGCAGCCCCTCTCCAGTACACAGGCAAAGCTGCCTGGGGCCAGCAAACTGCAAAGGACCCTGAGGCCATGCAGAAACAACAGAGTCTGCATGGGAGCTGCAGGGCCGGCCTGGGCTCTGCTGCACAAGCCTGCAGGACAGAGACACAGGAGTGGGCAGGTGGGAATGAGCAGTGGGTCATGGCCAGAGCTTGTGCAGACAGCACTGGGGGGAAGCAAGTAATTGCTCTGGGAGAGGAAAATGAGGATGGAGGGTTGCTCTGCTCCACAGCAGAAAAGGGTACAGAAGCAGTGGATGATGTGGCAGGTGGAGGGCCTGGATGCCTCTTTGAACCCTCCTTGACTGCAAAGGCCAGCAGTGATGGAGGGCCAGTGTGACAAACACATGTGAAAAAGGAGATAGCACCCAGAGGTGAGGCAGTAGGGACAGCAGATCTGCTGGGGCTGACTAACCTGGTCCTAAAGCACCCACAGCACTGGCTGTGACATGGCTCAGCCTGTGGGAACTGGCAGTGCCAGCTGTCTGCAGTGAAGGCAGCAAGGCAGCACAGCCAAGGGAAATTGGAGCAGAGCAAGCAGTGTTGGTCCCCAAAAAACAAGGAGGCTACGACTGGGTATCAAAATGCTCTTTGCAGACTGAAGGAATAGCCTGAGGTGCCCAGGATGCCAGGAGCAGGCAGCTGGGAAGAGCTTAGTTAGGAGACAGGCAGGGAACTAAAAAGACACTGTGAGCAAAATTAAACCCTGGCCCTGGGTGGTGGGTACAGGGCAGTGCAGGCCCACTCAAAGAGAGGCTGAAACACCACCACTGGCAGGAGGATACTCCGTGACAGACTGGGGGGCTGTTGGGGGGAAGTGCACTGGCAGAAGGCTAACAACACACTGGTGTGTGTCAGAGCAGCCCCTGCCAACCCACAGCTGTGACACCACTTTGCATGGTTTACCTACATCCTGGGGGACCCCAGAGATCTAGTGGGTTGGGGAAGGACCCCACAACACATCCACCTAAGACCACAGGGACATCCCAGCAGCACTGGGAGACTCAGCTGCACACCTGGATCTGAGCACGGGCAGCAGGTGACAGCACTATCCAATAAATCATGTTGCGGGTACCAGCCCAGAGAAGAGGGGAAAAGGCAGCTCATCCCCCAGGGAAGCCAAGCTCAGCCCTGTAGTTTTTAAAGGTCTGTGGAGCCTGCATCCAGCCCTGAGCCCTGAGGAGTGGGAGGAGATACTCACAGGTGGGACAGGGAGGTGACATCTGCAAAGATGCCCTCGGGGAGGCTGGAAATGTCATTGCCATGGAGAGACCTGCAGAGAACAGAAGGTCCTGCAATGCCCAGGGCTCCAAGGTGGGCAGCAAGGACTGTGGCCCCATCCCACAGGTCCAGCTGTGGGTGGCAGAACTGAACCCCACCACACTGTGACAGTTGCAAATGCACCATCTGCTCTGAGAGCAGACGAACCTTCCTGTGCTCCCCCTGCCCACCTGCATGCACCCAGCTCCAGGTGGGCACAGGGGACACAGGGACATGGGCAGCAGCAGGGAAGGGCCCTGCAGGGCTGTACTTAGGGCAGGTACTTACAGCAGCCGCAGGGAGCGGAGGCCCTCGAAGGCCAGCGGAGGGATGCACTGCAGGGAGTTGTAGCTGAGGATCCTGCGGGAGGGAAACAGGGAGCACAGCAGTGTGTGGTGTAAGAAACCCTCCCTGGGCTACACACTGCCCCTGCTGAGCTCCATCTCAAAGCACAGCTTCACCCAGGCAGAGGGTGAAGGAGACCCTGGTGTCCCCAGCACCTCCCAGTCTTCAGGGTCCCCTAGAACAGCCTACACAGCTCAGCTGGGCTGCAGCCCCGTGTGGCACTGCAGGGACCTCACTTACAGGGTGGTGAGCTGGCTCATGTTGGTGAAGGAGGAGTTGCTCAGGGAGCTGATCTTGTTGTTGCTCAGATCACTGCAAAACAGAAACCCCAGGGCTTGGAGCCAGCTGGGCTCTGCCCCCTCTTACTGCTCCCCAGCCTGCTCAGCTGCAATGGGGTGCAAACAGCAGCAGGGCTGTCACGCAGGGTGATGGCAGCAATGCCACTTGTCCCCTCTCTGGTCCATGCCTGGCACCAGGGGGTGAACAGCCAGAGGCTGAGCATTGCTGCCAGTCAGTTGTGCTCCAGAGCAGAGGGGGGCACACAGAGAGATGTCAGGGGTCCCCACACACTGCCAGACCCCTCCTCAGGATCACACACCATGGAGACAGCCCTGCCCTCACCCACAGGTTCCAGCAGTGCCTCCAGCTGCCTGGGCTCCTGCTCCTGGCTACTTACACAAGCTGCAGATACTTGAAGGTGGAGAGCTGCCCCGGGACCTGAGTGAACTGGTTTCCATCCAGGTAGCTGCAACGGAGAACAAAAGCACCTTGGGGTGACTGAGAAGCAGGAGATCCCTCCCTCTTCTCCTTCTTTCTCCTGTGCACCACCATGGACTTCAGGCTGCAAGGAACATCTCCAGCATCACCTCCCTCCTGCACCCAGGGCCCAAGGGGCTCTCAGGGGACTCCTGGGCTGGCAGGGGAGCTGTGTGTGAGTGCAGGAGCACACCTGGGTTTACAGGCATGTCCCTGGGGACACTCTCCCAGCAGCCCACGTGTGCCAGCACAGCCAGTGCTGCGTTTACACATGCAATGGGAGCGTGGGAGGCTGTAACGCTCCCAAGGCATGTGTGAGAACGTGAGAGATGGAGCGGGATGCAGAGAGAGGAGGAGTGTGCAAGACAGTGGAGGGGGCTGCGGGGGTGCTGTGCATATATATGTGTGCCCAACCAGTGCCTGCACCTCCTGCACACAGGACTTGCTGCCATCCCTCATCTCACATGGGGACAAAACCCCTTTCACAGCAGTGGGCATCACGGAGCCTGCACATCCAGCTCTGGCATGCACATCTGAGCTTTACATGGGGACCACAGCTGCAGCAGGGGGTTGTCCCTCACTGTCCCCTCCCAAGGGCCAAAGACAAGGGTCTCAGCTGCTGGGTGACAACACCTCTTGCACAATACCCTTGATTGCTCCAAATCATCAGAGAGACTCTTGCTGAGCCACTTGCTGGTGTTGGGGCTGGACAGGATACCTTGGATGGGTCAGGTTCTACCCCCACTACCAGGCCAGGATGGGGGTGTGAGGAGGAGCCCAGGAGTCTCTGCCCTGCAACCCCACAGCAGAAGCCCCCCACCCAGAGCTGTAAAGTTGATGGAGGGCTAGAGGGAGAGCTTGGGTATTTGCCCACAACTCACAGCTCTGTGACATTCTTGGGGATCCCCTTGGGCAGGGCCTTGAGATGCTTGTTGCTGCAGCGGACAACCGTGTCGAGGCAGGTGCATTCCTGTGGGCACTGTGGCCGGGGGATGCAGGTGGTCTCTTCCTTACCTGCACCAAGCACGGAAAGCCACCAAGTCACCAGGGTCCAGCCCTTGGGTATTGTGTGAGGGCAGATTCAAAGCCTTGTGCCAGCCTAGGATGGCTCCTCTCCCATGCCAACCATCCTCGCCCGCCCCCAAAGCAGGGTGTTGCAGACAATATCAGTCAGGAATTAGCAGTGCAGGAATTGCTCCTGCACCCAGAAATCACCTGCCCTACTGGTGTGGATACAACCAGCCAGCGCAAGGCTGCTCTGATTTTCACCATTTTCATGCAAAATGCAGTCACAGGAACAACACAGATAACAGCACAGAAGAAGGGGCCCAACCCTTCAAATCCTCCTGAAACAAGCTCCTTCACCCATCTCCAGACACACATTAAATGGAGCCTATGCTGAGCAGCCAGAGCAGCTGGCATTGCTCCCCTTCCCTGCCATGATGCTGGAATCCTTCGGGAAAGGCATTGCTGGGACAACCGTATGCTATCTCGCACTGCTAGGAAAGGCGCAGGATGCAACCCTTCAGTCTTTGACGGGGTGGAGGAGGGAAAGCAGAAGAAAGGATGGTTTGTTTGTAAATATTTTCCAGAGGGCTCAAAAGCTGCTCTAAATTTAAAAAAAAAAATCTAAAAAGAGGTTTTTCTCCCCACGCACACTCCCTGTCTGCTCCATCTGCCCACTGCCAGCTCCGGTGCATGTGCAAGGCTGAGAAGGGAAGGAGCAGGATGAATCCCACTGGGCTTTGCCTACACCTCTGCTCCTGTCAGCACCCAGGGCACAGTGTTTGCCAGCATATTTATGACCCACCTACATATAAAAGCCCCAAGGTGCAGTGAGTGCAAACTCCTCTTCTGGCTTCAGAGTGTATATTTGAGTGCCCAAAGGCTGAGTACCAGGAAGTGAAACTTTTGTATCATTAGGGGAGAGCATTCATGGGGCCCCCTGAATGACTGCCTTGCCACAGGCACATCCTGGCAGCAAGGATGGTGCTGGGACAAGGAGCACAGTGTCATCCTGGGAGGAGCAACCTCATCTCCCCTCATCCTTGCCACTGCAGGGCCCATGAGTTACCTTCCTCACACCTGAAGTCAGGGAAAGCCACATCCTGGAGCGGGATCTGCCGGAGGAAGTCAGGGTTTTGGCACCGAGGGTTCCCTGTCACGATCTTCCTCTTGCGCAGCCAGTCCCCCAGCCAGGCCAGCTGGCAGTTGCAGTTGAAGGGGTTGGCGAGCAGGTTCCTGCACACGGGAGAGAGCACCAGGGCAGCACCTGAACAAGCACCAGGCAAGGGCACCTGCAGCAAGGTGCACAGGCTGGGGGCATCCCCCGGGGCCCAGGACATACAGTGTGGAGAGGGACTGCAGCGTGTCAAAGGCACCCGGCGCAATTGTGCTGATCTGGTTGTCGTACAGGGAGAGCAGGCGGACGTTGCGCAGCCCTGTGAAGCTGTCATTGTGGATGCAGCTGATGCGGTTGTTCCTCAGCATCCTGCAGAGGGAAGAGAACAAGGGCACCTACAACAGGGGCAGGCACCACGGGGGAAACCCACCTTAGCAGTGCTCAGGCTGTGCCCACCTCAGTGCTGGGCAGCAGAATGAGCCTGAGCAAGTCCCTGAGCCGCAAAAACCTGCCCCACCCAGCACTGGATGCAACCAGCTGGTGGGCAAGGCATCCTGGGCTGGCCCTACAAGGAAGCAAGGAGTAAGGACATCCCCATTTGGGTGCTCATGGAGGAGAAGGGACTCACAGTGTCCTCAGCCCGTCCAGGCCCCTGAACATGCCGCTGCGCACAGACTCCAGCTGGTTGACAGTGAGGTGCAGCTCATTGACAGAGGATGCCCCCTCAAATGCCCCATCCTCGATCTCTGACACCTTGTTGTTGCTCAGGTTTCTGTGAAGAGGGAAAAGCAGGCTGGGATGAGGGCTCTGTCTTGACCTCATCCTGAACTCTGCCTCCCCCAGATACCACTAAGCACCCTATGATTCCTTCAGAGGACCCTCAGGCTGGGACATGCCCTCCATCTCACACCCCAGTCTGCCCTGGCATCAGGACCCCCATGTGCCTTCCCAGCCCTCGGCACTCCTGACATGGCTGTACCTGCCCAATACTCACATTTTCTTCAGATGTGGGAGTTTCTTGAAAATGCCAGTGGCCTCCAGGATGGAGATCTCATTGTTGTTCAGGCGCCTGGAGTAGGCAGCAGGGACAAGAGCTCAGGAGATGCCTGCAAAGTACCTGGTACAGCCCAAACCCTGAGCCAAACCCCAGTGCCAGCAAGGTGCCTGCTGCAGGAAGGAAAGCAGAGTGAGAGAGGAGACTCTTACAGCTCAGCTGTGGACTGTGGGATGCGATCTGGGATCTTGGTGAGTTTCAGGTTGGAGCACTCGACCACACCAGATTCACAGCGGCATTTTGGGGGGCAGATCACGTCACTGTTGCATTCACTGTTCAGGTGGTAATCCTCTGTCCCTGTGTGATGGTGAAGGCAGCGTGGGCTCCCACAGGCAGAGGCACAAGGGACTGCACTTCTCTCCTCTCCCTCTGATCCTCCCACATCCCCACTGGTCTCATTTTCCTCCCTAGCTCCCCTCATTCCAGCCCTTGTGCACATATTAGTTTTCTCCATGCCCAAAGCAGCTTATCTACAAGGATATTTTTCCTGGGTATACAGGGCACTGCTCTGCCCACCACCCTCCTCCAAACAAAACTGGACCCTGGGGACACCTCTGTGCCCATCCAGGTAATGGCAGGATGGGAGATGCCACAACACATCCCGGTACCCAGCATGTGGGAAGTGAAGAGTGGTTCTGCTGGGCCAGACCACGGGGCTCTGGCACAACATCCCCGCAGGCAACCTGGCTGACAGGGCACCATGCACACACAATGCACATGTGTGCGGCTCCTCTGCTCACCTGGGATGAAATACTGCTCCTTGGCTGCGGGGAAAAAAAAGCACATCAGCCCTCTGAGCACACAGACACCAGGCTGGGACAGGGCTGGGGACAGCTGTGCCACAGGACCCTATGACAGGGCTGGGGACAGCTCTCACCCGAGCAGCGGAACTTCTTGCTCTTGATCTGGCCGATGCGCTTGTTGGCCAAGCGCCGGGGGCTGGCACAGCGGGCTCCACTGGTCTCCACGGGGTTGGCACGCAGGAAATCTGCCAGCCACTTCAGGTTGCAGTCACAGATGAAAGGGTTCTGGGCCAGGTGCCTGTGCCAGGGACAGTGGGTGACACACCGCCAGGGACAGCAGGTGATCAGCAGCTCCAGGCCTGGAGATGCTTTTCCCCCAGAGGCTCTCCTGCCCAGGCATGGGAGCTGGAGTGGACACTCACAGAGTCTGGATGGCCCGCAGGGAGGTGAACGTGCCTTTGGCCAGGCTCTGGATCTTGTTGTCATACAGAGAGAGCAGTGAGAGGTTCTGCAGATCCTGGAAGGCATCTGCCCGTACACAGTTGATCTTGTTGGCATTTAGAAGCCTGGCAGGGAGGGAGGGATGTGAGTCTGGGGATACCCCCTCACTGCACCACGGGTGCTAGGACCTCAGTCCTGCTTCCCTCTGTCCCTGAAGAGCATCCCCCACAGCCATTGGCGCCTTACAGAAGCTGCAGGGCAAAAAGTCCTCCAAAGACACCCTTAGGGAGGTCCGTGATCTTGTTGCCATACAGCACCCTGGGAAAGAAAGGCTGGTGTGAGAGAGATGGGGGGAGTGGTGTGGGCCATAGTTAAGGGGTACAGCATCCACCCCATCCCACCCACACCACTGTAGTCACTTACAGGGAGTTCAGTGAGCGCAGCCCCTGGAAGGCATCAGGGGCGATCTCCGAGATCTGGTTGTTGCTCAGGTCTCTGAAACCCAAAGGGAGAAGGTGGCCTGGTCCCCTCTTCTCTTGTCCCATGTCCTCATCCTTCTGCTAGTTCCAGGGGACCACCCCCAAGACCCAATATACAGAGCTGGGGTTATCCAAGACCCCCTCCCAGTGCTGCCATATGAGGCACCCGTGTCACAGCAGATGCCCCATGTCTGTCAGCTCTCAGCATTGGCCAGCAGGATGAAGGGTGTTGGGGTTCAGGGTGAGCTGGCAGAGGCTGCACACTTACATCCTCCGCAGTTTCTTGTAGGGTGAGAAGGCTCCTGGGGGGATGGACTTGATGCCGTTGAGTTCCAGGCGTCTGCAAAGAGAATAGGGGGAGGTGAGGGCTCTAGGGCTTGCCAAACTCCAGAACCCCACCAACAGAGCTGGGCCTGCAGGACCCCTAAGGCTGCAGTAAGTTACCCCACAGGAGCAGAAATATTCTGCCCAGAGACAATTTGCATCCTGTGGCTGGGGCTTTCTCCATCAGGGAAAGGTGCCATGGGTGGGGGAACCATGGTGGCTGGGGTGGAGGAAGCACCTCTCTTCCCAAGCACCTCGGGTTTGGGGGTGCCTGCTGCCTCCCACATGCTTTGTGCACTGTCCCAGCAGGGGCTCTGCACCATAATTGGATTCCTCTAAGGAGATTATTTCTCTATTTACATTTTTAATGCAGCTAAATCCAGGGCTAAATCTGGGCAGAGTGAGAGAAGGGCAAGGAAGGCCTGCTGCCTACAGAGTGATTGAGCAGCTCCTGTGTTCCCAGTGCCTTGAGCCACCCAGAGCCTGGTGGTGACGGTGTGGGGCCATACTCACATCTCTGTCATGGTCTCGGGCAGGTTGGCGGGGATGGCCGTCAGCCCTTTGCCCCGGCAGTCCACAATGCCATTGCTGCAAGTGCACATGGCTGGGCAGGAGCCAGAGGACAAGCTGCAGAGCTGGGCATGTGCTGAGTCCGTTTGTCCTGCCAGGGAAGCAGCCAGCATTGGAATTGCAAAGGGCTGAGCCAGGGCAGTACATGGCAACAGCCTGAAGAAGGGACCCTGGTGACAGCTCAGCATGCAGGGACAGTTCATGGCACCCTTGAGTGGGTGGATAAGATCTTAGTGCACCCCAACCCCCTGCAAAAGCTCCAAAGGCACAGACTGATGTACTGTCACACTGATAGGGTGGCATTGTCCTCATATTGTCCCCACACCAAGGACTGTGCTGACCTGAGATGAACCCGCAGCATGCGTTCTGAGGCTCTAAGCTGGGCACATGCACATGGCAGGGAGTGAAGATGGGCTGCATTGGTGGCACAAGCCTTGTCCCCCTGGCCCATGTCCCTGCCCTGGCACCCACCACCTCCTCTGCCCCCTCACCAGAGCAGCTGAACTCGTTCTTTTGGATCTCAGCCACGTTGAGGCCGCGAAGCTGGGCGGGAGCAGCACACTGGGTGAAGAGCCCGATGGTGGGGCGCTGGCGCAGCCACTGGGAGAGCCAGGCCAGGTGGCAGTCGCAGAAGAGATGGTTGGAGTGCAGGCGGCTGTAGGAGGATGGATGGAGCAGTCAGCAGCCACAGGACAGCTCCTGCCCACCCCTCTGCCCTCTGAGTGCCCCAGCCTGGCTCATCCCAAAGGCTGGGTGGATTCAGAGGGAGATACAGAGGGGCTGAAGAGCATCTGTGACAGTTTCCGAAGCCGCCTTGCCTGGCAGTATTTGGGGATGCTCTGCAGGGGCGTCCCCTCCGTTCCCTCACCATGGTGCTGTCCTAGCACTATTGGGCCAGCACGTGGGCCACCACCACCAGCAGCAGAGCTGGGGACATCCCACTCTAGCCTAGGAGGCCACTCCCACCACCACCACGGCCCTGGCACTCACAACGTCCGCAGCTTGGGCATGTGGTTGAAGCTGGACACAGGAATTGAAGTGATATTGTTGTTATTCAGGGTCCTGCAGGAAGACAAAGAAGGGCAAACAGGCAAAGAAGGTCAGAGCAGACAGGCTGTAAATAGCCACGTGAGATGGTCTAGGTGGCGCTAATCCCTGGGAGCAACCTAGCACAGGGTGAATGGATGGGGACAGCCCGAATCCCCAGCAGGACTTCCTGTCCTTTCCAGGCTTCTCCTCTCCACAGCCAGTGGCACCCAGGTGCACCTCAGGGGCAGGATCAAGCCCTGGAGCACAGCTCTGCAGCAGCTGTACCAGAACCCTGGTCAGCCCCTGCTCATGCCCAGGGAGAGATGCCATGCTGGGGATGTGCCTGCAGCACCTCAGTGAGGGGGGACACTCAAGGACACCCTCATCCTGCATGGGGCTGCAGTCTGGAGGCTCCAGCCTTGTCCCCAGTCACTTACAGGACCTCCAGCCCCCGCAGGGCACGGAAAGCCCCATCCTCGATGCAGCTGATCTGGTTTTTGTCCAGTTGCCTGCAGGAGAAAGGGAAAAAGGGGAGAATTGTTGGGACAGCCCAGGCAGAGAGCAATCAGTGCTCCTGATCACTCCTGCTGCCACTGGACCTGACCCCAGACTCCCTCATGCCCAACACTGCCAGGACTCACAGGTTCTTGAGGTCGGTGGCCCCACGGAATGCTTTCCTGGGGATGGCCTGGATGAAGTTCTCACTCAGGTCTCTGCAGAATAAAGAGGTAGGAAGGCAAATGGGCAGTGCCTGCAAAGTCTGATGTCCTGTGGGAGCACGGCATGCACAGGCAGGGACACTCCCCAGCACTCAAGTGATCCCTCGAGGACTCTGACAAACTAATTTGGCTTCAGGTCCTTGGCTGACCACTGTTCTGCTGGCTGTCCTGAGGCAGTCTCACTCCATCTATGGTGGCTCAAAGTGACTGGGGCTCCCTGGGTACTGCAGTCAATGGCTCTGACAAGCAGAGCTGACTGGCACAGCTCCGGGAAAACCCTCCATACTTAAATACTCTCTGACTGCTATAATTACAAGTCCCTGCTGATTAGCTGGTAATTACACTTAGTGGCTCCAGGAGGCATTCCCATGGAGCCTGACCTGCACTTCAGAGGGCACAAATAATCGGGTCATTATTTACTTCATCACTGCAGGGTACTGTCTGTGTAATCACCTGCTCTGTAATGCCAGGGCATGCCAAGCCAGCAAGGGCTCTGTGTTGCAGGGTTGGCAGCAGGTCAGATCCCCTATCATGCCTGGGCTGGCTTTTAAAGACTATGAAGACCACAAATCTCACTGCAAGCAGGGTCTGGGTGGACTGACTCAGCTGTGGGAAGACCTGATTGTTTTATTTATTCTCCATGGCTCCCAAACAGACACTATTCCCTCTTCCACCCTAATAGTCAGCAGCTCCTCCGAAACTGGCTGGCAACTGCATTGCCTGCTCCCATCCTGGGGTGCCAGCAAGTCCTGCTCTAGCCACCCCTGGGGCAGGAGGTCAAGTTCTCATCTCCTTCCTGGCAGAGGTAAACTGAGGCACAACACAACATTTTCCCTATGCAAGTCCATGGATGAGTGAGGAGGAGGACCAGGGTATCCCACACAGATTAAATGTCCCCAGAATTACACAGGCCACGCAGACACCCCCAGCCCCAAGAGGTGGTTTAGGGTGTCCATAGATGTCAGCACTTCACACATAGTGCTCACCAGCTCTGCTTCAACATAACAAAGCCTGTTTGCTCTTGATACCCCACACCTGGACTGGGTCAGGATGGAGGCACAGCATCCACGTTCCTCCACATGCCCTCATTTCCTCCAAAAAGTGGGCTCAATAAATGGGCACAAGCTGCTTGCAAAACACCAGGAGGTCTCCAAACTGGGACTTCACCCCAGCTGAAAGCTTCACTAACACAATGAGAAAATGTCCCCAGAGGGAAGCACCAGCATTACTTGCACAACTGCATGAGGAAAAGGAAAACAAAAGGACAGTGGGCTTGCCTGACCACCAAGGAGATGCTATACAGTCCAGTGCGATGCACCAGCCCCTGTCCTCTGCACAGCTTGTGCATCATTCTGGGTAAATCCTGGGAAACCAAACCCGGCTGGCAAAGCATCATTGCCAGGGCAGTGGAAGGGAGATGTCCCGCCAGGAACTGCCCAGGCTTCTGGAGAAGGACAAGCCCAGCTCCTGTGCGAGCAGCAGGCGCAGTTTCGCAGCACCCCACGTGGCGGCACTGCCAGGCTGCCCTGCTGTTCGCTGCCCTGACTGCGCCGGCGATTCCACAACTCCGCCCACGGGGGATCATGGTCCCTCACCCTCTCCAAAGGCAAAGGACCAGACGCCTGCAGCAGCCTCCAATTGCCCAGCACTCTTTCAAATACAAATATCTTCTCCTCATACTATGTTGGAGATGTGATGAGTCTGGGGACCGCCAGGAATTGCACTGATCTTTCAGAAAAAGACAGCATTGCACCAATTCCTCTTTTCTCTTTTAGCTTCCACAAGGATTCCCTTATAAAACTCTTAGGAAAAGATAACAACTTTTTTATATGGCCAGACAGTGATAGGGGGAACAGTTTTAAACTAAAAGAGCAGAGTTTTAAATTAGATGTAAGGAAGAAATTTTTTACTGTGAGGATAGTGAGCCACTGGAACAGGTTGTCCAAAGAACTTGTGGATACCCCATCCCTGGAAGTGTTCAAGGCTAGGCTGGATGGGGCACTGAGCAACCTTATCCAGTGAGTGCCATCCCTGCCCATGGCCAAGGGTTTGAAATAGATGATCTGAAGTTCTCTTCCAACCCAAACCATACTATGATTCTATGAACCCTCCAGGCGCAGCTCATCCCTCTTTCTAGCAAAGCATCAGTGCACCACATTCCTTCTTGGCAGCTGCCTGTCCTCCAGCATTAAACCCTCACAGAGATGAGCACCACACCTCAGTGCTCTGCACCCCTCTCCCAGCTCTGGCACTGCCTGCCCAGGCAGGTCCTGTCTGCGATTTGTTTGGTTCCCCCATGGAAAGCTAGCTCCCATTTCTCTGCTTGGAGCACATGGGAGTCCCAGTGCGCCCAGGGAGCAAACCCAAGCGTCTGTCTCCAAGCTGCTCACTTGCAGCTTGTGAGGGAAATGCTGCTAGAAGGTTGCAACTGACTTTGCGAGGCTTCTCCCCTTCACAGCTTTTTGTGACAGTCCCCGATGAAGTGCTGCCGTGGGGGGTACCGAAGCCAAGAGGGACAGACGCTGGATGGGAGGGTTTCAGCAAGGCCCCGGCATGGGCGTAGATTACATTGCACAATGACACAGCTGACGACACCAGGACAAACACATGCTTTGCCTGTGGAATCCTCGGGCCCCGGCGTTGGAACAAGGCACGGCCCCTTCCCTCCTGGTGTTTCATAGCTCCCAGCTATGTTTGCTTTACACTTTGGCGCAGAAGAAACAGCAGATGGCACGGCTTCTCCTCGCCCTGCCGTGCCGCTTGCAGCACCCGCGGCGGCTGCATCAGTGCCACCTCATGCCCTGCCGAATACAAGAGTGTCACTGCCATGGCACGTGGAGTGCCAGCTTGAAGCACTGACCACGGGCACTGGCAGGTCTGACAGCCCCACTGGGGACCAGCTGACAGACAGGTACAGACAGAGGAGGAGGAGTTGTGACAGTCACCCTCACTGCCTCTTCTGGTTTCACTTCCAGGTATTGTCCTCAAGCTCCAAGTTTAAAAGTTCCTGGCTGTTGAATCCAGGCATTTACCAAACAGCCAGCCCATTCACAGTGCTTGTCCTTGCACAGCACAAGGTACAGAGAGCTCTGGTAGTCCCAGGGGTGCAAAGAGAAAGTATAACAGGGGGTGAGGAAGTGATGGAGGACACCTCTGTCACTACACTCACCTCCCAAATGGATTTCTGACCCAGAAGATGCCTGCACAACAACAGCAGCCAGCTCCAACCTACAGCTGTGTGATGGCAAGAAGGCAGGCACCCACTTTTCTTCCAAGTCCCCCAAAAGCCTCATGGCCAGACTATATCCGCACAAGTGCTCCCTGGCCGGGCAGTGAGAGGGATGGCGGTGGTCAGGGATCGCGATTTCAGGAGCTTCCCTGCTCAGATCTTACACCCGGCTGTTCTGTCCCATTGTGTGTGTGACGGCTGTCGGGTACTCGCGGTATCCCTAGCGAGGCAGGAGGTGTCCCGGCGCTGCCTCTCCTGGCAGCCAGAGCCCCATGGCACCGCCGCGGTTCCCGGGGAGCCTCGGCGAGGAGCCAGGCGCGGGCGCGGCTCCGCGGGGCTGGCAGGGCCTCGGCGGCGGGAGCCAACCCCCCAGCGCGACGCCCTGCCCGGCGCTTAGCGGGGCGCCCGAGCAAAACTGTTCGACATGGCTTCCCAGTGGGGAGCCCACTCAGGCAAACAAACCCCGGCAGCCTTAATCTCCCGGCAAGAGGCCGGCGGGCCGCAGGGCGGGCGAGAGGGAGGGGGCCGCAGCGGGGCTGCGCCGGCTGGGCAAGGAGGCCGGAGCTATTACCACGCTCTCATTCTTTTGGCTAATCCTGACTTCACACTTTAACCTGATTGAGCCTTGTTTGGCGAGCCGGCTCCTTGCGCGCCGTGTGAGGGGATTAGGGCCGGACGCAGCGGGGCGGTAATTGCTTCCCAGCGGCGCTGGCCGCGTCCGCCGGGCCCCCCGCTGCCAAGAGCGCCGGGGCGGCCTGGCAGCCTCCGGCGAGGCGCGGCCCTCGCCAGGCGGCCCGGCTTGGCAGCGCCGCGGGGCTGGCTCCGCCGCTGGCGCACAGGTCCAGCCTGCCCGGTGTCAGCCTTGTCCGGGCCAAGGCTGCAGCCCGTGTCATGTCCCAGGCACAACGGCGAGGGCTGCGGGCCACGCTGTGCCAGGTGAGTGACATTCCAACCTGGCAGTGCCCGCATGCCGACTCCAGGGGGCTGCTCCTCTCTTTTCCTTGTTTCTTCCCCAGCATCCATGCTGGAAACTCATCATGCGGGCTTCAGCCTCTGCCAGGCCACAGCTCCCACAATGTAAATGCATGACACTGCATGCCCCTTGCTCACACGCCAGACACCGCTGCAGCAGCTCCACTCCACCAGTGCTGGCACCAATCACTTCGGGCACCAGCTCAGCCACAGCAACCATCCACCAAGCCTCGAGCAGACAAGGCAACCAAAGCCACCAGGCCTGCAGAGCATCGTGTTTCATGCTGGGACAAGTGCTCCCTGGATCCCAGCTTCACCTCAGTGGTGCTGTGCCAGAGGCAGCTGTGCCAGAGCACAAACAGCATTTCCCCGGCAAGGACTGTGGCACCAGCAGCTATTAAGTAACCCGGTGTGTCTCAGCTCACTCCGCACATGCTGTCTGTACCAGCACAGCCTGTCCAGGGCAGAGGGATGAGCAGAGACAGGGCTGACAGCTGTTCACACCACCACCTTCACTGCCTGACAGGTGACAAGGGGTGAGCTGAAGGGACAGTAAGACTCGTGCATTACAAAAAATCAATAGACTAATCAGCACTTGCATTAGTAGGAATGGCCCAGAGTCTCCCAGGGGTTCTGCGCTCCGTGTTGCCACTCTAGGGCAGGAGCTGCTGCACCCACTGCTTGTGTCAGCATCAGCACCTGCAGCCCTGTGCTGGGGGAAGTGTCACCCACATGTCCACAATCCCACATGTGGCTACACAATTTACTTGAGGTGATGCATACAAGTCCCCAGTGCTTTAAAGACCCAGTGCCCAAGGAGGGGTGTCCCTCAGGGAGTTGCTTGCTGGAGATGGGAGCTGCCATCCCTCCTCTGCATTAGCAGAGTGCCAGGGCAACAAGGCAGAATTTTGTCCGCTGTGTCACCTGCCCCCAGCATTATGTCACACTTTGATTTTTAATGGGCTCCACTGGCCCAGCTGCTGGCACCACTCCATCCTGGCCAAGGGAGATGGACAGACCTCCCACTGCCCCCAGCCCACTGTGACCCTAGTGTCCCCAAGGTCACAGCCTGTGTACTACCTGCCACTGCTGTTGCTGCCTGCCACCCACTGCAACGCCCTGGAGCTGAGGGCATTTGCACAGGACAAGGTGGGATGGCAGATGCTGATGCATGGCTACAAAGAAGCCAAGGTATAGTGTGATGGGCTCAGCGTGAGCCCCTGCCACTCCAGAGAAACATGGTGGGGTTTCTGGAAAAGGCACTTTGGCAGGGGGCAGAAGGGGAAATGGGAGGAACGGGACAGGGCACAAAGCAGCATGGTGTGGGGGAAAGGAACATTATTTACTGCTTTTCACAATGCTAGAACAAGGGACGACCAACACAATCACAAACGCCAGCTTAAAATCACAGCTAAGAGTGAATCCTCCAAATTAGAAGTCCATGCATCTCTCAGCCACAGCCAGCTCAAAAGGGAAATTAATAGAAGCCAAGTGCAGAGATGCACCTGCCAAGCCTTGCTGTGGCAAGAACACCTGCAGGTGGATGCTCAGGAGCTGACTCTGCTGCCAGGAGACCAGCTGGGCACATCTCTGGTAACACCACCCTGCCCAATGGAGGCTGCGTGGACAATGGCTCCGCCACTGCTCTGCTGGTGGGGACTGTCACCCACCAGGAGTCACTTCTGTCACCCTGTTTTAGCAGCAGGCAGAGATGCACAGTCTCTCTGCTCCCCAGGGCAGTATGGGGACATCAGCCTGGGGTCAGGGCAATGCTGGAATGCCCAGCCAGGGCAGGGTACCAGGATCCCGGCTCCAATCTCTGCCTGTCACTCCTGTCACTGCCCCTCCCGGGAGAGGGGAACAGTGAGCTGAAGTGGGGGAGGAAGGCGCTGCTCCTACAGGGGTTCAAGGGGGAACAGCTGTTTGCTGTGAGCAGCATCCCAGGCTGGGCGGGGTGGCACAGCCCTCCCCGCTGGCAGCCGGAGTGGAGCGGCTCATCAGGCAGCCCCAGCCGCCAACAATTACGTGCTGAGTAAATCGATGGGATATAATTGGACTATTAAGATCTCATTATCCTCCGAGCTCTGGTTGCCACAGCCCGCAGCGAGCTAGGGGAGACTGCAACCTGCAGCCACAGAAACTGCCTCCTGACACACACAGTCTTGATGGGCACTGGGAAAGGGTGCATGGAGGAGGGACAGCAGGGACAGAGGGGACAAGGATGCTGGCAGCAACCAAATCCAGCACAGGAGACATCTCTGTGGCACAGCAAAGCACTGTGCAGAGGCAAGGTGGTGTCCCTACAGGGGTCCTAAGGATTAAGACAACCAACAATTCTTCTAATCACCACACCAGCCTGAAAGCCACCACTGACCTCTCCTGCCCTGTGTTCTCATTGCTCCTCAGTGAGATGGGCAGTTTGGCCTCTGCATGCCCTTACATGCATATCTCTACCCCATTCCTGCTGGAAAGCAGGGCTCATGTCCCCACCTGCAAGATACAGGATGCCTATGCTCTGAATCACACAGGCTGCCTGGCCCTGAGTGTCCCTTTCCCTGTGCAAGGGCTGTGTACCCACATCATCACCTGCTCACACTCCACCTGTGTTGGCTGATATGATTCCAGGCCATGGGACAGTCCTCCCAAAGGGACCAGCATCCTCAGCATCTCCTGGCAACAGGTCATATCCACTGTGATTCAAGTGAAAACAAATAATCACTTCCCTTAGGAGAGCTGACCCTAATCCCACCTGAGGCTTCTTGTAATATTTCTTTTCTTCTTATTTTCTGAGCACCAGTGAAAGTAATGCATCAGAGCTCCTCCTTGTCAAGCCTTATATATAAGGACAAAATCCTTTGCTGCAGCAAGGCAAAACACAACTTGACACCACTATGTGCTGAGTGTCTCAGACCTCAGTGACACAAGAAATCCTATCAACAAATTCTGCCTGTCCACTGTGTCCCCACAGTAGAGTGTAAAAGTGAACAGAACAGGGAGCAATGCTTCATGCATACTACCCTGCCTTCCCCAGGCTTCCCAAAGTGCCGTGCTGACCCCAGGCACTGGCCCTGTTTTTCTCCCTCCCAGGAGATGCAGATGCTTCCAAAAACATTAAAGCTGGAGAGGTTTGTTGCTTGGACAGATGAGCAGAGCATGTGTAAAAGCCAACATATGCTCATGGCAACAGTTAGTGAGAGGAGTACCAGCCCCAGCGTGGTGTTGATTTAGCAAAACATTTCAGGGTGTGTATAAATCTCAGTGGCTTCAAAGGGACACTGCTGACCATGCCATGACACACTGACACCAGCAATTGACTCTGGCTAATATCACTCAAGGGTGCCATCACGGTGTCAGTGTGTGCTGAGGGGACACCCCGGGGATGCTGAGGCATGTGGGTCCATGCACTATGTAGCCCCTTGTTTGGGCATTGGGGAATTTGGGGACAGTGCAATGTCCCCAATGAGTGGGAGGGCACTTGCAGGAGCCAGGTTTTGCTGAGCAGCTCTGCCAGGGCAGTGCCTGGGCAGTGGCTCCGGTCCAGTCCCAGCAAGGATCGGCTCCTGCGTGGGCTGAGCTGCAGTGCCAGAGCTGCGGCCTCGGCCTCTGTGGGAAGGGGGATGCTATGGGAACAAGGGGAGCTGGCCAAGGAAAAGAGGGAGGGTGGGAGGGAGGGGGAATAAAGCATCTGCTGCGCACCCTGGAGCCTCTTCAGAGATTGAAACAAGTTAAAAGCAGCAGCTTTAATGGAAACACAAGTGAAATAACAAGCTGCAAACCCTGCGTGCCTGTCACCGCCCCCTCCCCACAGTGTCCCTTTGTTCCTGCAACCTCGTTATCGGCAGGAAGGGGAGCTAACACGAGGCTAAGGCATCGCCATCAGCTCCCCCGCATCCTAAAGTGCCTTGAGAGAGGCACAGCTCCTTCTGTGTCCAGTGCCCTGTGGTCTGTCAGAGCCCTGGGTAAGCAGGGGAGTCTCCTGCAACCCACCTGTGGGAGCAGCCAGCCTGTCATTTCCTGCACAAGGACCTGCTCTGTGGCTGACACATCTACCCCTGTTCTCACTGTCTGCTGGGTGAGGGCTCATTCTCTCCAGCAAGTGTCTGGCTGGACACTGTTAAAACTGCACCTGTCATGCTCACAGCCCCTGTGTCCCACTGCCACTGGGACCCAAGGCACCCAGCCTCTGGCTCCATTGCTGCACAGCCTCCTGCTTCTCTGCATCCCTGCTTCTCATCACTTCCAAGTCCCCTTAGCCCTGATGTTCAGCAAATCTTTTCTCCTCCCTCTTTTCATGTTTTTGCTTCTGTCTTACCCTCTAGTAGTGGGAAATCCCTGCATGAACCTTCCACCAAAGCATGCTTTTCCAGCTACCACACTACCCTCCAGTCTGTGCACCTGCCTGCTTCACATCTGCATACCTCAGCTCATTTCAAGCACGTTCCCCACATGCTACAAATAAAAGGCACAGAGACATTCCTTTCCCCAGGGCTGCACACCAGGCTCCCAACCCTGCAGAGGGAAACTGCTGCCCAGAGCACAGGACCTCAGCACTCACAGACCCACATGTTCCAGGATGACCAGCAAATCAGAGTAGCTCATCAGCTCCAGAGCCTGGGACAGAGTGAGCTGGGGGTGGTGCAGGGGTTTGCTAGACCATGTGTGGTTCTACCTCCAGCAGACAGCAGTGTGCCACAGCAAGACCTTCCCGTGTAGCTCTGTGACAGGACAAGGTCAGTCCCCCCTCACCCCATCACGACCCCATGCATGGCTGTGCCATGCCCTGAGAAGTGCCAGGCTCCAGCCCTGCCTGCCATGCAGCCTTACATCCTGCAGCATGCAGCGTGTGCTCCCTGCCTGGCAGCTCACACCCGAGAAGATACCCCAAACTCCATGCTGCAACACTCATCCAAGGTGTAAATGAAAAAGCAAATAGCTCTTCTGGCGAGCCAGCCCTGAGCCCTGTGGGGAGTTGGCTGCAGCTCTGGTTAGCAGGCTCATCCCCTGGGTTTGTAGCACTGCAAAGCCCAGAGCTAATTGACTCCCAGGCTCTGAGGCTTTTAATTGCTAATAAGTGTGAAGCCAGCCCTGCCAGCCCTCCTGGATTCCTCCGAGGTGTGAATGAGGCTGAGCCAAGCTGAGAATTGCATCCCGGCTGTCCCAGATCTGTCCCAGATCTTGGTGAGCCAAGAAGTGATGCTGCTCCTCAGCTTTACAGGTCCTGGGACAACAACTGGCCCCAGCTTTAAGAAGAGCTAAAGCAAACTCCCTATGGCCTGGAGGATGTTCTGAAACTGAGGCTGAACCTTGCAAGACAGCTGGAGAACTTGGCGAGATGCCCTGACATGACTAAGCATCCTTCACACTCTTCATGTTTGGCCCTAGCACTCAGACAGGTAAAACTTATGTCTCATAGCCTGGGGCTTCCTGAAAGCTCTTGGGAGAGGCTGGCAGTGGGAGGAGAAGTGGGAGATGCATTGCAGGATGAAAGGCAGCCAGGAAGGAGCCAGTGGGACATCTCAAATCGTGCCCAACAGCTGGTAAAAGAGATGTGATTTTACACAGGGCTAGGAGGAAACAGCCAGGATAGGAGAAGGAAAGGCAGATGGAAAACAGCAAAGGGAATGTGAGGCTGCAAGAGCACCCGAGCATGGGAATCAAGTGTAGGGCCACACAGGGAAAAGCCAACAGGAAGATAAAGAGACTCCACCTCGTGTGACACACATCAAAGCCAAGATAAGAACTGCTGAAGGCAGGCAGCAAAGCCCTGTCACAGGGCTGGCCCAAGCTGGGGCTGCCCTTGCCCCAGTAACAACTGCTCTTGAGAGGAGTTTGGGAGAGCAGCACCCAGTCATAGCCATGCTACAGGGGACTGGGAGCTGCATCCCAGCTCACAAGGCTTCCCTCCCCAGAGCTGCTCTTTGAAGAGCCCCTGACACAAAACCACACCACAGGTCTGGGGAAGCCTCTGCCTGCAGGTAATGAGCACAGCTGCAGCTCCCACCCATGGACCTGCCTGTGCTGTGGATCAACATCCCCTCCTTGTTTTGGAGAGGCAGAAATTAGTTGCTGGAGCCACTGGGTGCTCCTCACTTTCCCTGACCCATGCATGTGTGGAGCTTGGAGAAGTATCAAGCCCAACAGCAGCGCCCAACCACAAGGCACAGACTGAAAAGTGCTGGTCCTGAGTCTGTGGGCACTTAGGGGTCACACACAGATCTTCAATTTCTGTATTGAAGTTCAAGTGATGGAGCAGCCCCATACCCCTTTCCAAAACTGCCCTGAGGTTAATTATCTTTGGGGTTAACAATGCACCTTCTTTGTTCCAAGTGCATCTGACTCATAGTGGGGAAAGCAGCTCTTCTACCCCAAGAGCCCATGGCTGACTCTGCCCTGTGGATGTGCCTGAATAGCTGGGGACTGTGTTGCCTGCATGTCCACACCTCCTGCCACAGCCTGATTGAGCTCAAGAGCAGCCAGGATTGCAGAGGGGAACTCCACAGAGGGGAGAGTGAGGACGTTGCCAGGGAAGAGGGGATGGGACCCTTCACCCTGGCTGGCTTGGGGGGTTGCTCCTCACAGCTCCAGCAGAGGTGCTGGCCAGGGCTGGAGCTGCCAGGGTTACAGCCAGCCTCCAGCATGGCTGCTCAGGTGGCCTGGCACTGCTGGCACAGCTGCAGCTCGTGCTCTAGGACCTGGGGAGAGGAGCTGCTGAGGCTGATTACCCCTGCCAGAGCAGGCCTGGCAGGTTTATTTTTAACACGTCTGATTGAAGCTGGTTTCCTGCTGACATTTACACTCCTTCATCATTATCGGCTCCCTGGCTCCCAACCGCCAGGATAAAAAGGAGAATGAAATCTCCGGAACAGTGGTGTCCTGGCTGCAAACCCCACAGAGGGGGAAAGACCCAGACCAGTGCAGCTGGGCAGATACCAGCCTCCTTGGAGGGAGGTGGGTGCCTGTCTCTCAGTGGGGGCATTGCAGACTGGGATCCCGCCACCAGATGCAGCAGGAGCCATCTCAGGGCAGCCTGGGCAGCAATATGAGTCATCATCACTGGCATGAGTGTGGCATGGCAGCATGGCTGGGCTGCAGATGCACCTTTGGGTGCTGGTGTCCCCAGAGACAGGCATGCTCCTGGAAGTGCCCCGGTGGCTGGCTCCAGGTGCAGCAGGAGCCATGGCTGCTGGCTGGGCCTGCAGAAGGCTGAGGTGCCAATCCTGTTTGCATGTCCATGCTATGAGCTCCCAGCAGTGGATAAAGGGACTCATGAAGACACACAGGGCTTGGACCCCCAGTGGTCCTCTGTGATGGGACAGTCAAGCAGAGGCTGTGCAGTACAACCTGACCTTATCCTCCTTCCTATGCTGCTGTGGGAAGGCCAGCAATGCAATGCAGAGCCAGTAGTGGGGCTCCCAGCATGGCCAGAGCACTCAGATCTGAAAAGCTGCTTTTTTCCCTATGAAACAGTCAAATTCCAACACGTGATGTCTAAAAATGCACTCTAGTCTGCCCAGGCCTCTGCCCGCTCTTACATCTCTTGGATGATTCATATTTTGTCAGATTCCAGATCAGTTTTGAGACCAGAAATATCAGGTTTGAGAGACAAGAATGTCACAGGCCCTGCAAGAGGAGGCTGGAGATGTGACCCAGGTGGGAGATGTCCTTCTGCAGCAGGGACTGTGGGCTGGATGTTCCTGACACGTAAAACAGCTCTCCTGGAATGGGGAAAGCCCTGCAGCAGCCCTGGATGGGTATAAGCTGCTCCAAGGCCAGACAATCAGCACAACCCTGCTGCATCCCAGAACAGCCCCAAAATGGGGTGCAATCATACATGGGAGATTGCCTCCAGCTTTTACTTAATTGACTTAGTGGATATTAAATCATCAATAACTAATTACACAGCTCCATTCCTGCCTAATATGCTGAAATCTGCCTCCTAATTAAATATTATAGGCATTTAAAAGAATTTCTGACAACATATTACATATGTAAAATACTGCAAATTAGCTGGCTCCCACACTGAAATCCTGCTCAGCAACAATGCAGGGACCTGGTTGGACAGAAATCCGGGACATCATTCCAAGTGAATTGAGAAAAGGGCCCACTCTTCTGGCAAAGGATTTTTTTTTTTTTTTTTCTGAGGGGTGGAGATTACTGAAGGACAAAGGAGCCTAGAATCACCTCTGCCAGTCTTGCTGCCCCTTGAGCCACGGGAGCCCCCCAGCAAAGGCGATTAGGATGTAAGAGGGCTCCTGATTAGTTAGGCAAACATTAATGCTAATTGTCAGTGAGCCTGGACATGAGATCCCAGGCACAGTGGCTTGAAGGGGAGCAGGCACTTCCTCATATTATCAGCCCATCCACTCTCTGAGGCGGGAGCAGGAGCCAGGAGCTGCTCTGTGTCATAAGAAAGGAGCTCCAGGAGCCAATTTCCATCCAACCACAGCACATTTGATGTCTTGTGAAGTCGGGTTTACATGCGCTGTCTCGCCTCTGCCTCGCACAAGGATGGGCTGGATCCTCCCCCTGCACACACAGCCACAGCTCTGGCTGAGCACGTGAGCATCCCACAGCACCCTGGGATCCAGCATGGATGAGCCATTCCCACTGCACCCTTCTAGCCAAAATGCAGCTGGAGAAAAAAGGGCTGGGTTTGGTCTTCTCTGCACGAGCAAGGGCCAAAGTGCTGCTGTCTTGCTTTGCCCCCTGCATGGAAAACTTCTGTTCCTGACTTCAACTGTGGCTTGGTGTGAGCCCAATTCAGTGCTGAGCTGGGGTCATGAGGATCATAGGAGGGGGCACAGGAGGGCTGCAGCATCCCCACCTTAACCTGCAGGCAAGAGCCCAGCCCAACACAGTGTCTGTGTGCTCTGGTGTTTGTGTGTGCTCTGTGCCAGGCTTTTCCCCTAAAAGCAGAGCAGAGAGCAGGCGGTTTGCAGGGGAAAAGGCCGGGAGCTAAGGCGGGGAACACCACCTGGTAATTGCCTGCAAACTTAACTTGCAAGTGGAAGCTGCAGTGCCAGGCTTTGAACAGGGCTGTTTCATGTGCCTGGTGTTCCTGCTGCTCCCTGTGCATCCCATCAGACATGGGAGAGGGGATGAGGACAGACAGTGTGTTTGAAATTCACACTTCAAAGTTGCTATCCGAGTGCACTGGCTTGTATTTGCTGCACAGCTGGAGACAAGTCAGGGAGGGGAAGGGTGAGCAGGGAGACAAGGGCTCACATTCCCCAACCCTTTAATGCTGGGATCAATCACCTGCTCAGGGATGCTCTGCTGCAGTGAGATGAGAGCTGTACTCATCCCCTTCCTTGCTACAGCTCCCATGCTGCAGCTTGTACCAGGGTAAGCTGCCTGACGCTAGGGCACCCTCGGGCTGGGGGTTCTCCACACGCTCTGCTGCACTGCCTGCTGTGTCCATACCCTGCAGCACACACTGCAGCCCATGGCCCACTGCACCACATCCACACTCCCTCCAGCATGCAGACACACTGCACACACACTTGCTCTCTTAATGACTCCTTGATTGTCACTTTAGAGCCTTTGCTGTTTTCTGCCCGCTCCTGTGTCAGCACAGCTGGAAAAGCAGCACCGTGGGGAGCAGCAGAGGGGGGACACAGTCTCTCCAGGAGTCCAGCCCATCTTCTGAGGCTGGTGGAAAGACCATTCCAGTCTCCAGTGCTCCTCTCCCAGCAATGCTTCCTTATGCACACAACCTAAAGAGGACTCTGGGGAGGTGAGGCAGAGAGGAAGACCCTGATTCACCACTACCGGACCAGGGACAGATGTGCAGCCCCAGATTGGCCCAGATCTGCACACTAATGCCTGGACTCTCCTGCTTGTGCTCTCCCTGCAAAACACAGCAGCAGCATTGAGGGTCTAAGTATATCGAAGCTGGGCTTTGAACCATTTTAATCAGACTGCCCACACCGCCATGACAAGATCCCCCTGAGCCATCTGCACCTTCCTACATGGCATCCCAGAGGCTTGCAAGGCAGAGCTGGAGCACAGAGTTGCCCCAGCTGGCAGACACAGGGGCTCTCTGGGACACAGCTAAGGGGATGGACGCTCTGCATTCACCTTCTAACAAACGACAGCCCTAAACCTGACCCCTTTTCAGGACTGCCACCTGCTTTCCAGGGACTCAGCAGCATCATCCCTGATTTTCCAGGGACAGATTAGGGCACAGGGACAGCATATTGGTGGCCATAGAGCCACAGGCCAGGGACCACTCTGTCCTTCAGCCCCTGGAGACGTCCGGAGCCCCCCAGCCTGGCCAGCTGAAAGGCTCTCCCAGCTGCTCCTTGGAGCCACAGCGTCTGCAGGGCCGGGCAGCGCCTGCCCCTTCCCGCGGCGGGGCGAGCAGCGGGGCCGGCCCGCTCAGCCCCAGGAGCCGCGGGCAGCTGCCGGAGCGGCCGGCCCTGCCTCACGGGGGGCGCAGGCAGCCAGGGCCGGGCAGGGCGGGCAGCTGCCCACCTCCCCCGGGGAAGGCGGCGGGCGGCCGGGAGGGGACAGGCGCCAGCCAGACCACGCCGAGGACAGTCACCAGGCAGGACGGCAGCCGGGCGCGGGCCACACGCTGCTGAGGGCCGGCCCGGTCAGCTGGCGGATGGGCCCAGCAGGAACGGGGTCCCACCTCCCGCTCTGCCCCTCGAGAAGAGGGTTTGAAGCAGCGCCTGCCCTGCCAGGCTGCAGCCTCTCCCTCTCATTATTTTTTCACCGCAAGAACTATCTTACACCTTATCAATAATTCACAGGTACAAACGATAACGTTCGCTGTCATGGTCCGGGAGCCACATGTTCCCGGAGAGGGGGAAGGGGCCGGTTGCAATCGCTATTGTTAATGCCTGCGGAGCTGGGGGGAGGCGGGGAGGATAAATATTTAACACTGTCTCCGAGCAAATGTCCATGACCGAGGGCTGAACATGGGTTTTACACAGAGCTGCTCCTGCCCTTGAGAGGGTCATTAGCATGTTAAAAGCCGTCAGAGCGGGGCTGATGGAAGGGCTCTGCCGGAGGGACCCCCAGCGCTCGGCTTGGGGGCTAGCGGGGATGCAAGGTGCTTTTTGCTGCTGCAGGAACGTGGCCGTCTCCATCCTGCCCAAATCTCCCCTTTTCGGAGCACAAAGGCTGTGCTCTCGGCCGCTCGTCGAGGAGCATCCCCACCTCTGCCCGATAGGGAGGCATGAGGGATGAGGCACCTGGGATAGCCCGGGGCTGGTGGGTGGCCAGGGCAGTTCATTGTGCAGAGGAATTACAAAGGGGACACAAAGAGCCACACACCACATTTTGTGTGAGCTTCCTCTCCCGGGCCGCCCGGGCCTTTCTTTAGCCATGTTGAGGGTGAGCTTTCTGTGTAAATCCCCAGGGCACGGTGAGGGGAGAATAGGTGTCTTTGTGAATGAGGCTGGAAAATAAAGGGAAGAAAAAGAAGCAAAAGCACAAAACCCAGGCCCTGCTGTGGCAGGCGGCAAGGACAGGAGCACAAAGATTCCCAGAGGATGTAAAGACAGTCCTACAACCAGGGGATCAGGGGTTGGGAGGCTGCAAGTGCCCTGCTCATGGGGGCACCAACAGCTCCCCACAGCATTCTGCCACTCTGTAAGTGTCCCCAAATATACAGTGTAACTTCTCCAGAGCCATGTCCTCATCTACAGCCCAGTTTCACATTCTTATTGTTCCAGGCACAATTTTGGGCACTGACAGACAGGAAAACCCCACGCTGGGATAATCCAGGAGCACTCTGTTCTGGCCTTGCTGTCACAGTCACTGCTGGCATCTCTCTGCAGATGGATGGGAATGGGAGAGGAACAGGTCCTGTCTGGCTCTGTGGAGGTGGGGGCACAGGAGGAACAGTTGTGATGGACAAGGGAGGAGCGTAGGAAAGAGAGAACAACTTCAGCCACCACTGCCATTTGCCCTGTGAACTCCAAGCCAAAGCCCCTGGAAAGTTCAGCCAGCCCCTCACCAGCCAAGGTATTCTAGAGCTCATAAAATTAAAGCAAGGCGGTCTTTCCCTTTTACAGTGCTAATAAAATATATTTCTGCCTGAGATGCTCAGACAGGACTGCAGCACAGAGGTCAGGAAGGCCACGGCTGAGCATACCCGGGGAAGAGCGTGGGAAGAGCGGCGCCAGTGGATCTCCCCAGCCTGGCTGAGAGCAGCAGGGCCAGCCTGGCACCCCCTCCAGCAAGCCCCCAGCTGTGGCAGCCCCATCCCTGCCCACAGACATGCCTGTTCAGACATCTACTCACATCATCCCAGATAGAGAAGAGCCTCTGCAGCCAGCTTTGCTCTGCCAGCCTCACAGAGCGGGGATGCTTGGGAGCTTTGAGAGCAATTAAGGACCTGGCCAACCTATGTTGGAGGCACTGGACTTATGTCCCCAGTACCCAGAGAGGGAGAGCGGATGGGGCGTCATCCATCACCCAGAAGGAGACACTTTATCACTAGGACACCTCTGAGCACTCAGCCCAGACCCAGAGCCCTCCCAGGGATTTCTGCTCCAACTGACATTTCCAGTTTTCACCATTGGGAAAAGAAGTACAGTCTCCTTTGCAACTTCAAAGGACATTCAATTCACCTCTTCCCAGCTGAGTGTTCAATGGTTAATTGCTCTCTGTCGTGAAAAAGACAAATTTAATTCTAGTCTGAATTTGTCTAGTTTCAGCCTGCAGCTATTGAATGATTTTATGCTTTTTCCTTTTTCTTTCTTTCTTTTTTTTTTTTTTTTTAATTAATGGCATCCCTATAATCAGGCTTTTCTCCATGCAGGTATGCAGAGATGGAGATAAATTTCTCTCCTAGCCTCCTCTTGCATACACTAAATAGTCTGAGCTTTTTAATTCTTTTCACTGGAAGGCAGATTTTCCAGACCTCCAATTATCCTGCACTTCCTCTCTGAGCACTTTCTAATTTCCCAACATCTTTCTAAACTGTGGGACCTGAAGCATAAACTGTGCTCAGCAGAGGCCTCCTGCCCCCCAAACTGGCAACTCCCCTGTGCCCAGAGCTACTCCGTGCATCCATCACTGCCCAAGCTGGAAGCCCACATCCCAGAGCAGGCTTACATGATGGCTGCTAAGTCCTTTTCAGTGTAACCACATCCCCAGACACTGCTCCCTGTCTCGTAGCTGTGACCTACATTTTTTTTTCCCCAGCTGCATGACCTTGCATGAGGCTGTTTCCCAGTGCAGGTGTTTGAGGCAGAGCATCCCCGCTACACCGGCATCCCGCCCGCAGCACTGCTCCTTCCACCGCTGCCTCACGTGTCCTCCAGACTGAGTTCTCTCACTGTGCAGGTGGTTTCTTCCCAAGCTGCATCACCCACGCCACTCAGCTCACCCTCAGCTGGTGCAAGGCAGGAAGAGGAGGCAACAAGAGATATTGGGGGCTGATTGGCAAAAGTCAGTAGCACCACCAAAGATTCCAAGACCACCACAGCTTTGCAGAGATGGTGAGAATTAGTTCGCCACATTAGTTCACCACCATCAGACCCCCACTGCATCCTGCCAGAGAGGTGACCACTGCAATTCCCCCAGGGATTTCTACCAGTGAAGAATGCTGTCAGAAATGCTCCACAGACTTTTGCAGAATATTAATGTTTTCATGGCAATATCCTCCAGGCAAGAGCAAAATGACTTGCAGAAGTCTCGGTATATCATGTCAGCACAGTCGCTACTTATCAACCCAATTTGTCAGCTCATCAAAAAAAATGATATCAGGTTTGTTTGACGAGAGCAATTTTCCATGTGGATTGGCATTAATTATCCTTTAATTCCTCCCTGATTGCCACCCGTACCGTTACTGTAGCGGGGATCGGTGTCAAGCTGGAGGCAGAGCAGCGGCTGCCGCCGGGGGGAGGCATGGCAGGGATGCTCCATCCTCACTCACTGTGCTCCGGGGTTAACGACCTCACACTCACTCCGGAGGTGACAAAGTGACTGATGCATAGAAAGTGTCACATCCCTCCCCTCAGAGCCCAGGTCCTGGGCAGGGGAGTTGCTAAGAGACGAGACCAGGATGAAGAGAGTCAAGGATAGGGGGATAGGAAGATCCTGTCCTAAGGAGCAGGCTCAAGGTCACAATGGGGAATTTGAGCTACCTAGGTGAAAAGCCATGTTTGTGCAACCAGCCCTGCCAGGGATGGGGACCTGCCTGCACCATGAGTCCCTTTCCTCAGGCAAGAGGCAGCCCTAGCCACAGGCACAGGCTGAAGCAGGCATGGGCTGGAGCAGCCCCAGGAGAAGCCAATATTTGCTTTCTCTCAGTTAACCCTCAGACTGAGGAATGCAGGGTCACCACCTGTGTGGCTCCCTGGGGAGGCAGCTGTGTGTGGAGGGATGCAGGGATGTCCCCTTTTGGCTGTGCTGTTTATTTTCTCAATATTTGTGGAAGGAAACAAGAGCCGGGTGGGGGAATGTGGGGCCAAGGATGAGCTGGGAGGCTGGGCAGCAGAGCGTTGGTCGAGGGTCAGCAGGTGATGGAGGTCAGCCAGCACTTCCCAACTACTCTGTGTGTTCTTGTGACACCCAGCCAGGGCCCTCCTCTGCCACCTCCCTCCTGGATGGGGAGTGGGGCTGTGGGTCTCCCTTCTGAGTGTTGCCTCATTCCCTGGTTTAGCCATCTGCTTGGATGCAGCTGGACACACCAGAGCAAACCACTGCCTTCACAAAAATCTATTTTAGGGTGAGTGGGCTCATTCCCACCAGGCCCAGGGCTTTGCCAGCTTTCAATAGCAGAAGGTTCTGTGTGATGCTCACTTCATTAAACCTGCCCACTTCTGTAGCCCTGCTCCCCTGCTAAAAAGTTAAAATCTCCCACAAAATGATGTGCTGACCTACAGCACAGGTGATATTCCCAGCAGATGACTGTCTCACAGCTTATATCCTCCTCCTGCTCTCGGCCATTAATAAAAAAAAAACAATGACCTTGAGGTCCCTGCCAGTGACACCAAACCCCAGCAGTCCTTCACTTCCACACTCTTCATCTCATTTGGGACTGACATGCTTCCAATCAAGGCTCTGCCACCAGACAGGCGGCAAACACACAGCCCTGGCACCACGTAGCAGCTCTGGAGGAGAAATCTGGCCATTGGTGAGAGGCATAGCCCTTGAAAGACAGGCAGGGCTGTCACCATGTCTCTAACCCCTACAGATCTGGGAAATGCAGCTGGCAGGGCCACACGGGCAATTTAGTTCCTGTCTCTGTGACTCAGTTTTCCATCTGTAAATATGAAAAAATACGCTGACATCTGCAGTGGTGGGGATGTCGAACTGAGTGAGCGCTCGCCCCAAGCTCCTCTAGAGCCCAGGGGGAGGGCAACAAAGACTAAATATTATCATTTCTCATTGCAACCAAGACTGCTGAGCAGAAACTGATGCACCAGTGGTGCTGCCCCAGTGGGCTGTATTTGCAGTGTCAGTTAATGATTGAGCTGAGGCACCTCTGAAAAGCTGGAATCACACACAGAGTGGTTGTCCCCAGCCCCACACCGCCAGAGCCTTGCAGCAGGGAGTAGAGCTGCTGCACCCCATGCTCCAGGCCAGCCAGGGAAGGAGCTTCCTGTGGTGTGTCTGCCTGCTCACCCCAGCAGGGCTGGGCAGCCTCAGGGCACCCCAGTGCCATTGGCCCATGCTCAGAGCAGCCTCCCTGCTGCAGGAGAACCAGGCAGCTGCTCTGCTGTAGCATCTCAGCTCCCACCCCGAGCTCCTTACCAGCGGCCCCTGGCTGGGCTTGGGGTTGCGGGGGTGTTTCCCAGTCCAGGATGCCCATCTGGAACCCATTAGGCACCTTTAATCCCCCTCATCCATTCTGGTGCTGTCTGAGCTCCCCCCCACCAACACACACAAACGCTGCCATTCAAGCAGTTAATTTAAACAAATTCTGCCCAGCCGCCACATCGAGAAGCGATAAAAAAGCCAAACGAAGCTGCTCAAAGCCAAGGAGAGAATGGGGAAAAAAAAAAAAAGAAAAAGAAAGAAAACCAAAAGAAAACCACTCAGCACGGCGGGCCTCTGATACCCAGAGAGACCAGCTGCATCCTCCCATCCAGCCAGCCCCAGTCCTCCCCTCTCACAGGCAATCAGATACCATGCGGGCTGTGTAATTGGATGGCAAAGGATAGAGAGAGACATCTTAAAGCTTGGGTCTAATCTCATTAGCACCCGGCTGCGGGGATGCTGTGAAATCGTAGGATGCAGGAATGAGCAACATGCTGAGCCCGTGGGGAGGAGAACAAGCGAGCTGGAGCAGGACGACAACACTGGGAGGTGGAAATGCCTCCGGTCAGACAGCGAGAGCTGGAAACACCACCGAGTCCTGGGAATGCAGCCAGCCCCCTTGCTTGCTCCTCACTTCCTTGCTCCTGTTTACCCCACAAGCACAGATCCCCACTCCTGTTACGTGGCCCCAGCTTCATCCCTATGATTGGTAATTAATGGAGTATCCCTGGGGTTGAATACCTACCCCCATCCCACACCCATTTTGCATTTCCACTCTTCTTGCCTCGGACCAGCACACTGCTGCATTTTTTGCTTGGTATGTGCTGGTCCATGGCAAGAAGAATCACCAGACCACAGGCAAATATCCCAAAATGTGCCATGGTGAGGTCAACCTCATTGCAACCCTCATTTCCAGGCCCCTGTTGCCACTGCAAGTCTCTGTCATATGGGAAAAAGCATCCTAGATGGGGTGAAATGGAGGAGATGAAGCACCCACCCATGTATGGGCCTTCTAGGTGGACAGAAGTCCCTTTGAGTGTCATACCAGGGATGGGAAGGTATGGAGAGACACAGGGTCAGAATTTCCAGGTCCCTTTCCCAGTTCTGCCATGGGAAGGGTCTGGGGGCGGAGAACTTCCCAGCTCCGGGACAGGAGACACTTTTTGAGAGGTATTCCTGTGCTTTCCACATTTAGTACAACCTAGCTAACACTTCTCCCTCCTTTCTCCTTAGAATCCCAAAATTACCATTTCTCAAACACTCAAGTGGATGGTCAGGCTCTTTCTGGCTGCACCTCCCAGGAAACCACCTCTCTTCCAGCCTCAGGGCCTGCAGAAAGTCTGTACCACTTTTTTTCTCTTCAAGCAGCTCTGCCTCAAATGCCATCCCTCACTGGAGAGGCAGCGAGGACTAGACAGGGAGAAGGAGGTCACGGTGAGGAAACCATTCTAAACCATCCCTGCCATTTCCTGCCTCCCAGTTTAGAGAAAAAAAGACAGTGGGATGTCTTCAGTTACCAACAGCTCCCTTGGGAGCAGTAAAAATTAATCCAGCTTTTCCTATCCTGAAGGGAAATACAGATACAAATGAGGACAAAAGCCTCTGTGGGCAAAGGGGGGTGCAACAACCATGGAAGGGCCGTGGAAGACAGCTGGTAATCCACAGAAGACACCCCAAATCCATACTCTGCTTAGCTCTGGCAGGGCAGTGGGAGTCCCAGCCACAGAAGTCTGTGTCTTGCTGGTCAAGTGAGGATAAGCCTGACATGATAATTGATTTAACACAAATGAGAATCTGGAAAGTGAATCCCCACCTCCCCAAACCCACCCCCATCACACTGCCAGCAGGGTTCCCTTGCTTATGGATGTCAATTGGCACACACAGGGAAATGGGCTCACCAAACCAGGACACCCTCAGCTCATCCCTGCAGGTAGGGCACAGCTTCCCCTTGGTGATGCCTAGGAGTCCTGCTTCACCAGGAAAGCTCCCAGGTGTGCAAAGGGGCATCTTTCCCACTTACTCTCATCTGGCCCTTACAGCACTCCAGCATGGGGAACTTTACCCACCTGCAGCACTGGATAAAGCATCCCAGTGCTCTAGGCAGCCCACTTGAATCTGGAGCCCACCAAGCCCAGCTGCTGGTGTTGGGGTTGCAGGCTGTGTGGTCCAGCACCAATGCCAAAAGCACCAGAGGTCCCTTGGGAGCAGAAGAGAAAGAGCACGGCACAGGCACCCTGTTGGGAGCAGTGCTGGAAACTGCTGACAGCTTGTTTTCATTGCAGCCCCAGCACGAGAGAGGAGGGGTTGCAGCACCCAGCCGCGGGAAGATCAGCTAGCAAAGGCAGGTTAATTACCTGGCTCTGCACATTCACACGTCTGTGGGATGCACATGCAGTGGTACCAAGTTATAACTTAGCCTCAAATCACTGCATAAGACTTTTTTCTTCCACATTCTGGAACTCAAATTACCAGAGGCTAATTCTGCTCACAATTCTTTAATATCACTTTGAACTCTTCTACTATTTGAGCTGTGAAAACAGGAGGAAGGAAATGCCTTTATGCTGTGCTCAAAATGGATGGACAAAGGCATCAGCTCCTCAAAGTGCTCTTTTAACTCTTTCAGGGGACCAAAGGTAGATAAAGGCTGAATGTGGGACAATGCAGGCAATGAGCTGTGAGGCAGGCAGGGAATAAATAATTCCTGTGTTTTAATAGCTGTGTAATTAGCACTGCTGCTCAGCTTTAGGAAGACTTGATTTTTCATTGCTTTTTCCCATGGGCTGCAAATTCCCATTTGCCAGTGTGCCACTGGGAAGCTGGACAGGGATGCTCTGCATGATGCCATGTGGAGGAGAGGACTTTGCTGAAAGGGGCAGGGGGCTGAAAGCTGCACCTCACCACAGACTTTCGCTTTAATAACATTACAAACCCCAAATCCAAGCCTGCACCCAAAGCAAGACAGAGGGTGGGCCAGCAGAACCAGTGGCTCAAGGAGAGAGCCCCAGGAGTGGGGCTTGACCCTGTGCATTGCCAGGGAAACCCTGGAAGCGTCTCAAGAGCCAGAAAAGTGGAGCCGGCCGTGAGTCAGGAGCACAACGGGGTGCATGGAGGGAACGGGGCAGATTATCTCCAGGCAGCCGTCTGGCAATGCCCGCTCCTGGCAGCCCCGGCTCGCTGGCAGATAATGACACAGAACAGAGCAAGGGCGTCCCTGAGCAGGACGGGGCCCAGGCTGGTGGGAGGCAAGGAGGGAGGCTGCTTGTCTGTAGGCTGGGCCATGGCTGTTACCCTCACCCCAGCACTCCTGTGCCTCTGGAGACTGCGGGTCAAGTCCCGAAATGCTTATGGAAATGCTCAAATATGAAGAGATCTTAAGAATGTGTTTAATTTGTGAGGCTTTGAGGTTGTCTGCACTCAGGATCCCCCAGGCGGTCTTACTGCCCTCCCCCCCAAAAAAGCTGAGATCTGTGGCACATTAATGATGGAGGAAGAAGAAGAGCAGCAGGCAGTGAGCAGCTCCCCGCACAAGGGTGCTCCTTTCCAGCAGGGTTACCCAGCACAAAGTCCCAGAGGTATCTGTAAGGATTCTGTCCCCATGGAGCAGAAGCACAAGGACATATCAGCCTGCCTCAGCTTGGCCCTCCTGCAGCCCCCTGAGCCCTGCCAAGGCTGGGGTGCCAGGAGCAGCCCCTCAGCGCCTGGCAGCCCGCCGGGGAGGGGGCTGGCCGCCCGCCCGCCTGGCAGCATCCTTCCCTAGGTAACCTCCCCACCTATTAGTGGCACATTTGTTTCCCTGCGTTTCCTTAGAGCTGTCACGAGCCACACTGACTCTTTGTTCCCGGGGGCTGCAGAGAGGCCTCCCTTCCCCTTCCCCCCAGCTGGTGTGGGGGGGTGTCTTGCAGCACACAGACCCCACAGCTCCCCCCTCCCCCCAGCTCCAGGGGTAAACACGCTGCCCCTCCTCATTGGTATTCGGGGGGACACAGCCCCGCCTGGCCCCCCCAGCCCTGCTCTGTCCCCAACAGAAGGAGCTTTGTTGGGGAGCGCGATGGGGTGCGGCACCCGGAGTCCAAAACGTGGGCATGGTGACAGCGGGGACACTTGGCCCTCACCGGCAAGGGGAGGGGGATGCTGCTAGAGGGGGAGCTGGGACAAAATGAGGGATGCTGGGGAAGGGGAAGCAGGGAGGTTTGCTCCAGGAAAGCTGCTCTCTGCTCTGAGCTTGGCACTTTGCTCTTGGACCGCAGACCTCTGCACAGAACATCAGCACATGCACATCTGTGCCAAGAGCAAAGGGGCATGTGCCTGGGGAGCCAAAGCAACCCTGCTCCAGCAGGGAAAGATGAAAACACAAGGCTGTGCCGACAGGCCCCTTCCCACACAGCAGCTGCAGGCTCCTGGGCACTTGCTGAGCTCCAGAACCAGCACAAACCTTGCTGCAAGGAGTGAACCTCAACCAAAGCCACAACAGGAGTGACTGTGGGACATGGGGGTGGGTGTCTGGCACAGGAGAGCCAGGGCACAGCCAGAGCCAGCCCGCCACAGTGACAGCATTTCCAGGGAGCCAACCAGCAGGCAGGCACCAAATATCCCCCACTAAATTGAAAACGGGGCTCAGGCAAGTCTCCCCCACTGGGAGGGAGCAAAGCTGTGGCACATGCACTCCCCAGAGAGCGTCCCCACCTGGCACCACACCTCCCACCTGGCACCACCATGACTACCCACTGTGGGGGCACAGCACCACTCCTTTATCCAGCCATCACCAAGAACACATTTTTCCCCTAATCCCTGCCTTCCCTCTCTGGGGGCTTTCCTGGTGCAGCCCCAAGAGGAATGGTCACTGGTACAGTCTCGCAAGCAACACCTCCCACGCGCAGCCAGCCCCATCTGAGCGGGGCCTGTTTTGTTATTCCTTTCTCTGACAGCTCCTTTTTCACTTGTCACCCTGTTTTGCTACTACTCAGCTCACAGCTTCCTCTGGCGTGGTTGTGATCCTCTCCTTCTTGAAGGATGTCATTTGCATTTTCTCAAGTTATTTAGCAGCCCTCCATTTTTCTCTGCCTGCTTTTCTAAAGGCAATTAGGGCTGGGTTTAGCCAAATGTAGGGGTGGTGAGAGGAACCTGCCCCAGGGCTTTCCATAATATCACCTCTCCTCACCAGGCAGCACATCCAGCTGTGGTGCTCTCTGCCACTCAGCTCAAAACTCCCTTTAAATAGCCCTGGGTCCACGGTGGGTCTGGACCAGCCCCTGGTCCTTCTATCAGCTCCCAGACAGAGGCAGCCATAGAGCTTCACTATTCCTCTGCAGGATCTGGCCACAGAAGAGTCTCACGGAGCATGACAATCCCCCCAGCTCCTACAACATTTCACATATCCCCGGCTCAGAAAGTCACCAGCCCTGATTGAGATGTTAATGCTGTTTCTAGGGAGCCCCTGCCCTTACAGACTGAGAGCAGCATGGCAGCCCTTCCCCCTGGGCTTGGCTGCCAGCTAAGATGTGGCACCATCTCCTTCACCATTTTAGCTGGCATGGGTCCGACACAAACTGACAGTCTGTTGCCCCTGTCCTAAATCTCCCTCCTTCTGGAGACAAGACTTTTTCCCCCCTACTCTCTGCTCACTCTCTCTCAGCTCCCATTCTGCCTGAGCAAGGAGCAGCTACTGCAGCTTTTGCTGAGGGAAACCACTGGGCAGCTGCTCCCATGGGGATGCAGCCATCTGGGATTGTGACTCCCCTGCAGGAGCTACTCCCCAGAGCTCCTCACAGCTAAGCACCCACTGCTCCTCTCCTCCCTCGCATCAGCTCGGCTTCCCTTGGAGAAAACTATTTATTTATAGCCATCCTGGCTGCCTTTAGCACATTTCAACAGCCCACGTCTTTGCCTCCCTGATGATGCGCCCGCAGCATTTTTGTCCTCACCCTGCTGCTACAGCCATTCCAGACTCCTCTCTCCTCCTTGCATCCCCAATCCAGAACCCCCAAGGGACTTGGAAACAGCTTCAAGAGGAAGTTTTAAGGGGAGCTGAGCAGAGAAGAGAGAGAGTGTTACAAAACTCCTATTTCATCCTTCACCCCCACAAGGAAGCAGAGAGAAACTCTGCTTGCTTTTTCTGTTGGGGGCTGTTGGGAAAAAAACCCCAACTCCTGCCAGCTTGGGAGAGATGGTAAAAGAAGATCTACCAGCATCCCCTTGGCTCCTGGTGTGCATCAGGGCTGTACTGGAACACCACTGCTGATGTGTATGGCTGTGGCACACTGGGGACCAACAGCAGGCACTGCAATAGAAGAGGTCACTTTCTTGCCTGCGTAATTCTCACTGGAAGGAAAGATCCTTCTTTTTATCACCCCTCCTCGTCGCAGGAGATGTGCTTTTCCCCAGTGAGCTGCTGGGGGACCCTGGCTCTCCCCCTTGAGCCCACAAAGCTTTGTTCTTCCGTCCAGTGCTGACAGTTTAATTAAACCCAGTTTGAGAATGGGTCACTGAGGTCAGGCACTCTCCAGCGAAACCTCAGCTCAGCACCACTTCCAGCCACCAGCACTGCTTAATGAGTTATCCACACATAAATAAAGGAGCCATGCAGGGAGTCCCCCTGCCTCCTGGCCCCACTGCCAAGGACCACCCCCACTATCTCAGACTGAAATGGGCTCTGGGCAGGCGTCAGCTCAATATTTCCAAATTCCAAGGGGAAAACATTCCTCTCCAGGCGTCTCACCTCCCCCATGCCCTCATTTGAGGTTTGCTTCCCGTTGGCCCTTTGCTGCCATTCCCCAGTTTATTTAAGCCCCTATGGATCAGGTTTAACTCCAACCCTTTCCATTATCCCGATGCACAAATGCTCTTTACAGCCAACTTCCATGTAACTAATTGTAGCTCGAGCCGGGCTGGGAGACCACAAAGTACCACAACGTGGATGAGGCTCTGACACTCAGGAGGTGCACAAAGAGCTCTCCATCCCAGCCTGAACCTCAGGGACTCTTCTTATGCTCCTGAAAAATTTTCATCAGGTTCAGCAGGAAAGGTACAGTGGGAAACTGCTCTGTGGGTATCACATACCCTAATTCAACAGACTTGTCTTCGTCTTCTGTGTAACTGATGTGCTGAGAAAGATCCATCAAGACTATGACTAGAAAAGGCTAGAGCACCCAGGCCAGCACTCATCTAAGTAACCCCCAGCAGCTCCTGCAATCCACCCCTGGCTTTCTGCTTCAGCTGCCACCAGACAGCCTCAGATCTCAGCCTGACTAATTCAGTCAGTTTTTGCTAATTCAAGACCTGCCAGTACAATGTTGTGAGGACATGAGGAGCTAGCAAGGACTCCTGAACTCGAGAAGCATGCCATGGGTGGCTGCAGTCAGCAGGTCAAGGGGAAGCCTGTTTGTTGAAAGTGATCTGGAGATCAGGGTTTGCAAGAAAATGGTGCTGGTAAGAGCCTTGTTTTCCCAGACCAGCACAGGTCCTGGCCTGTTTCTGGGCAGGGAAAGGGTCTTGAGCAGTGAGGCCACCCCAGATCCATTTCAGCAGTTAAACAAGTGCAAAGCCCAATGGGGAGGCTCCAGTTTCGCTCAAGGAGAGCTGATTTCAATTTAGCTTAAACCTGTTCCCCACTGACTCATATCCCTGTAGCCTGACCCGGGTTTGCAGCAATTTAAGAGTGTCCTTATGACCTCCCGCACTGGCTGGCCTAGCACTGGTCCAGATCCCACCTCCTGCTAAGCCAGCATGTGTGTCTAGACAAGCCACCCAGGGCACCCCCTGCCCTGCCATCCCCCTGAGCACCTCAGCAACCAAGGAGAGGGAGCAGCAGGTCCTCTGGCACATGGGCTCTGTTGAACAAATGCAGAACTCGAGGATCTGCCAGGACACTGGCTCCTAGTCTCCCTCTGGGCAGACCCCAATGCTGCACCCCTACTCTCATAAATGTGTGTGGGGGAACCTGCTGCAGAGGAGGCTGGAGGGTGGCTCAGAGTGTCCCCTGTCCCCAGTCCCACCGCTCATCACAGGGACCCTCTGCTCCAAGCACACATCAAAGCTAAACACAAACACAAAAGTACCCAAGACGTGGCACCAGCTATAGTTGAGGAGCTGCAAAATCTGAGCCTGTGCACACAGCCCTAGATTGAACAAGAAAAGCTCCAGGTGCTTTTCCAGGCATCCTGTGTCCAGTATCCAGGCAGTTTGCCATGACAGAAATGACCAGAAAACAACTTCAAAATAGGGTGGGAGGGAAAAGGTTTGAAATAACCCCCACATTGCAGTAAGCAGTAAAACAACAGGAGGAGGTTGAAATGCACCTAAACATGAGGTGGCTAGAAGGAACACCTTGCACAGCCCTCTTAAACTCTCAGGTTGTGTGCAGGCCCCTGCACCCCGAGGCACAGTCCTGGCTCCACACAAGCCTGGCACTCTGTATGTGTAGGAGACACACATGCTGCTCTTCTGCAACTCCACAATGAATTGTTAGGGTTTGCTTGTTGAAAGAGTCTGGTATTAAAATCTAGAGAAGATTAAAAAGGAAACAGCAATATTTGTAAAATTATTCTCTGGCCTGTGTTTCTGTTATGCAATGGGTGGCTGGAGGAGTTTGGGCCCTTGCTGGCGCCATGACATGGCACAGCTGAGCTCAACAAATGCCATTTGATAATTAATGGAACGCCTGTGCTACCAGCTGCCATTACCTAGACCCATCTTTGGCACCTGTCCACCACTTCACACATCCCATACTGGCAACCCACACAGCGTTTTAACCCTTCATTACCCACCCCAGGCTGGACTCTGGGACTGACTCCCTGGCACTGTTGGAACAAAGTGGTTCAGCCACAGCCTGACAGCACAGGCAGGGCTGCCTGGCCCCAACATGGCCATGCCTGTCCTGGGAATGTCTCAGCACAGACAGTTATTTCATCCATTCCTGCCTTGCCTCAGCAGGGACCTGGCATCCTCATGTCACAGCTGATCAATGGAGATACAAGATGCTGCAAGCAGAAAGCTTGTGTCCTGGCAACCATCACCCAAATCCACAGGGTATAAGCTGCTTCTCTGAGTGATGGAGAGCACCCAGCCCCAGTCTGACACGCACCCTCTGCTCCTCACAGCACCCTTCCCAATGTATGTAGTGCCTGACATAGCTGAGAGCCTGTAAACACTTTGTTTGAACAATGCTGGCACTGCTGAAAGCACCATTGCCTGAGCAAAACAGCCCCAGGCAAGGGAAACCCAATATGGAACAGAGAATATTTATCAAAACCCTAGCAGCCCTCCCAAGCAGCCTGCTGCTGCACAGAGGGAGGAGGAGCAGAGAGATCTGTGGAGCTGGGGCTTGCACAGCAAGAAACAGGCCCTGGAGTTGTTTCTGCAGGTGCAGAGGGACAGGCAGGGATGGGGACATGTAGAGCAATGCGAGGAGAGGGCAGCAGGCATGAAGGGCTGGATCTGCCCTGGGCAGGGCTCCCCCCTCCTTCTCCAGACACCTAGAGAGAAGCAGCTCTTGAGCAGGGTTGTGGGGCTCTCTGTGCCCCATGGAGGTCTCTGGAAAGTTACCTCTTTCACCCTCCTTTCAGGAGAACCTGGGCAGGTGTGTAAGGGAGCCCTGCTCCAAAGCCCGTGATCCACACGCAGGGAGGAGAGAGGAGCTCTCAGCACCTCTCATCCTGACACTGCACAGGCACAGCTCAACTCTGCGATGCCAGACCTGGCCCAGACTGCCAGCACCTCATCCCATATCCCCATGTGTTACAAGGACATCCTTAACACTGCCAGTCTCAGTCCCCTGCAAGTCACAGCCCATTTCCCACCTTGCTGCATGCTCGGCTCACACAGAAACAGGGAGCATTCCCCTGCCAGAGCCCTGACTGGCACAACACACCCTAACCACCAGCACACCCCCCCAGGAGCAGCACCCTCCCGAGGCATCAGGGTCCCTCCCAACCCCATGGCAGTCCCCAGGTGAGCCCACAGCAGTCCCCAAGAGAGCCCTGCGGGCACAGAGGGCACTTACAGCCGCGACAGCGCCTGGTTGTTCTGGAAGAGAAGCTCGGGCAGGGTGTGCAGCTGGTTGCGGTTCAGCCGTCTGCAGGGACAGAAGAAAAGGGTCAGGGTTGGGAGTACAAAGCAATGACCCCATCTGCAGCCCAGCTGGATGCACCACGCAGAGCTGGGCATTTTGGCTCGCTCAGAGAGGCCAATAGAGCAGAGCATCCCACCTGGCAAGGACAGCCCCATCCTGCTCACCACAATCCCAGGCAGGGACAACCACGGGGCACTAATAGGCCCACTCACAATGTTGTAATTACATGCAGAGAGGAATCCAAGCTGTTAACTGCTGACTGCTGCTTAACTGCGCTCTTAACCTGCTGCTCTGCTCAGCTCCTCATATTTGCTCGAGCAGCTTGGGATTTTTAAACTGCTGAGCTATTTTACTGAGTGCTGGACCAGAACTTACAGCTCCCTTGCTAACATACAGGACACAGCTGATACAGCAAAAGTAATTTGTGTTTAACCTGCTCCTCACTTCAAAAGCATCAGAAAGGACTCTAAGATCTATAGAAACAGAAATAGGTGTGCTTCCCAAACTGTAAAATACCACTGCCACGCAGAAGAGAAGCTGTTTGAAGTCAGGCAGCACTGATACATTAGGGTTTAAGGGAAAAAGGAAAGGATGCTCTCTGCCATAAATCCAGCAGCCCCTCACCAACCTCCCTCCATGACCAGACACTCACAGCCGCTCAAGCTCCTTCATGTCATCAAACGCCCCACGCTCCACCACGCTGATCTGGTTTTCCATCAGCTGCCTGCAGAGAGAAGGGGTCAGCTTTCTGCAAAAGTGGTCCCCAGTGCCCCCACTGCTTCTTTTGACCCAGGGCACCTCACTCCCATTATCCCCGCAGCACAACCCAGACCCTTCCCACTGTCTCCCAGCTGGAAATCCACCAGGCTCAGCCCAGCACAACACCCTCCAGCCCTGCTGGCTGAGGCCCACAGAAAGAGGCTAACTCCAGCAGCCCTAGGAGGGGCCACAAACCAAGCACAGTATCCACCAAGGTGGGAGCATCTGGCCCCACATCAGGAACTCACAGGACACGGAGCTGCTTCAGCCCGGCAAAGTCATTCTTGTTGATTCGTGTTATGTTGTTGCCATTGAGCTCCCTGCGGAGAGAATGGGTAGAAATTAGCGAGGAAGCGCTCAAGAGGCAGCCAAGCACTGGGCCTCCCCAGTACCTCTCCAAAAACGGCAGGCAGGGCCCAAAGGACAGTAGGGGCTGGTGCAATTCTGTGTCCCCTCACCAGGCCCCAGGAATGACCCCTGACTCCAGAGAGGACCCTCATCCTCAATGACCAGCAGTGCTGGGCACACAGAACCTGGCTGTGCCTGTGTAAGCTGGCATCTTTCATGGACCATAAGGCAACAAGAGGAAGGGACTCTCTGGCTCCTCCCTGTTCCCGTTCCAGATGCCCCCCCGGGATACACGTCACCCCTTTCTGCAAATGTAGCTAACACCTGCTAGGGTCATCCCAAACGCATCTAGAGTTGTTTAGGGGTAACAAGAAACAAACAAAAGTCCCCAGAACAGCAGGATCCCTGCAAATACCCAGCTGCAAGACACTTAAAAGTGTAAGTGACACTTACATGATAATGGCTCCTGCCATTATCCTTGCATCACAACCGGTTCAGTGCACAGCCATTTCACACCTTCTACCACACTCAGGTTTCACCTGCCAAGAGAAGCTTGCACAGGACAAGCTGCTTTGTGGCATCACTCTCTCCTTCAAAAGCCCTGGGTGAGCACAGGGACAGGCAATGCAGCCAGGAAGAAGATGCCGCCCCTCCTTGCTCATTCTGCTGGTGGAAATAAGGGGTACCTACACCCACTCATGGCCTGGGTCCTGCCCAGGCTCTGCTGAGCATCAGGACAACGTGTCCCACTCCTGGACACACAGGACCTCTCTCCCAGCCTGCTGGTTACACCTTCCCCAGCTCTCCTCAGCCATGCTCTCCAGCACGCTCCTGCTAGGATTATCCTGCTTTAAAATACATCAAGCCAGAAGCTGCCGAGATTTGCACCTCGCAGTCAGCTTTGCAGTGCCTTTCTGCATTACAGGGTGTGATTACTGAGGGAAAAGCAGGACCATCAGCCCTGGGACCCACAGTCTGCAGAGCTGGGGATCTCTGTGCAGCCCCCTATTGCAGGAGACATCACAAAGCACAGCAGCATTTGCTCCTTGCCATCAGCCAACCTGCCCAAGGCATGTGCTGGGCATGGAGGGTGCCTACGCCAAGGCAGAGCCCAGGGAGGGCTCCTGTCCCTGAACATGGACACAAAAAACAAAGGGAAACCAATAAACTACGGGAGGAGAAGTCAGTCAAGTGAAGGATGAGCGGCTGGAGCCAGGGAAGGAAAGAGACAGGAGAGTGCCACTATGGAGCAGCTTGGGGTGCTCGGGCAGCCCCGCGGAGGGGTCTGTAACTTCCTGAGCCCTGACAGCGGGAGCAGGGAGCAGGAATGCCTCACGTCACATGGCTGGCTGAATACACAGCCCATCACTCCCATCCAGAGCCAAAGCTCCCCTCCACCGGGTTCTGCAGCCGTGCGGGGGCCAAGGTCAGCGGCGGGCCGGCCCCGGGGCCGCCGAGCAGCTTGTAGGGCCAGCGGGGGCAGCAGCGCAGCCGCGCACCCCGGGGTGCTGCCATTGTCCCGCTGGAACGGCTGATAATGGCTAATGAGTTCCAGCTCGCCATTACAGCCCCGTAATTACAGCGCTATTCAGCCCCGCGATTGCCGGGCTCCTGCCATTATCCAGCCGTGTGCGCCGCGCTGGGAAGGAGGTTGGGAGAGCAGCGTTACTAGGACACAGATGAATGCGAGCCGGAATGAATAGAGGTTCCTCAGCCCCAGTGATTAAACTGAAACCCACAATTGGGCTCTGCAGCCCCACGGCTCCCAGTCCGACCGGCTCGCAGAGAGCACAGCGGGCTGCCGGGGACGGGTCTCCAGATCAGAAGGAGCTGACCCCCTGAGTGGGAGCAAAAGCCGTGGTCAGTCAGGCTGTAAATCCCAGGCACCAAGCTCTGGGGTGTGTCACACGTTTCAGGGACATTTGTCACCACAAAGGGGGTCGTTTGGTATGTACAGCTGTGCGCCCACCTCCTGATGGACCACAACCCCAGAGTCAGCTAAGGGCAGGGAGAAATCACAGCTTCAGGAGTGGGTTTAGGACATTTTCTCCAAATGTCCTAAAGGTTCCTTGGCAAAGAAGATTGCCTAGCAGATCCCCAGGGCCAGGCTGGGGACCAAGGTGGAGGTAATGGCACCCATTCGAGCTCCTGTGAGGGAGGGTTCCCAGCAGGACTCCCATGTCACCTTCCTTTAAACATACCTCACATTACTCTGGCTGTGCAGCCAGAGTGCAATTCCAGTACAATGTGTGACTGGAAGTTGAGACATCTCCAGCACTGCAGAGGGACAAAGCAGAGGGGCTTGATTTAGAACTGCCCAACCTGAAAGGCAGGACTTAGGCCTCAGCCTGCACAGCCCAGGGTGGTGCTGTCCTCGGGGCACCAGCATCCCAGAGCCTTAGCCAGAGGCAGAGCATGGGAACATGAAGAAACACCAAAGAGCCACGGAAGCCACGGACTAAACACAGCCAGTCCCTGCACATGCCAAAACCAGGCTCTGCCCTCTCTCCAAGGCATCTGCTGGGTCAGTGCAGCCCAAAGACTGCAGCACCAGAAGGCACTGCCAGGACCAGCTACCCTGGGCTCTGCTGCCCACACAGCCCAGCCTCTGCTCCCTGCGTGCTTGCAGAGCATCCTCGGGGAACTTCAGCAGTGGGGCTGGTGGCAATCCCCAAGTGGGGCTGTGTCTCAGGGCCCCCTGACAGTCCTCCTTGCTCAGGAACTGGCTCTCTGTGCTCCCTGACAACTGCTCCCAGCATCCTTCCATGCCTTTGTTCAGGTAAATGATGGCCTTTGCAACCCAGATGGGAACGAACAGCAGGTAAAACTTATTTGTAAGGATGCCGAGGCAACACTGCCATTTAACTTCATGACATTTTTCCCCTCTGAACCCCGTTCAGTTCCTCATGGAGATAAATTACAGTCTGCAGTGCCCAGAAAGCCGGATCCCTGCTGCTCAGCTGCTCACCCACTGCCTCCATGCCCTTTCCTAGTGAAGCAAAACACTCTGCCCTGCTCCACACAGCAGAGCTTCAATAAGGACTGATGTGTCTGGGGAGCTGCCCAGCAGATTGGTTGTATTTCTAGACTATGACTTGAAAGCAGAAACACAAGGCGTGCTCTTTCCTCGCTAATTCAAAAGATTTAACACCAGAAAGCATTCTCAAGTTCATTCAGGCTGCTTTCCTCTGCCCCACCAGACCCAAATCTCACACTGCTGATGGAGAGGCAGCAGATTTTCATTTGCAACCCTCAAATTTCAGAAACCCCCCTCCCATTTCTCCCTGGGAAGAGGAAAGTCATTAAAACAATCAGTCCCTTTGCTACATTGCCTGTGGATCATCCCACTCCCAGATGGGATGTCTGTGCTGCAGCAGGGTTCGTTAGACTGGATTTGCATAGTCTGGGTTTATATTTGGTTTCTAGCTTTGGATGGCTTATCCATTCCCAGGGGGTCTGATGTGTCTTTTCCCTTTGCAGGGTTTGGAGCTACACTAACTCAGTAACAACCTCAGAGAGCACAAATGCTGAGAGTTAATTTATTAAATACAGCCAACATGAATGATATTTCCCTGGGCACTGATTTATCAGGAGCAGGAAGGAGCAGACAGCGCAATCCCAGGATCCCTACTCTTGCAAAGCATCAGCTATTCAGCACACATGTGACTCCTGTCCTTGTGGCTCAGCTCAGCTCTGCTCTCCTGCTGAGGCAGAAATCCTGCTCTGCTCCCTGGAATCCCGCTTTAAAGAATGCAGAGGGAAAGTCTGTGAGATGGATTCCTGCATTTGCACCCACCACCACCAAAATGTGCCCTGGCCCATCAGGGCCAGCACAGAGCAGGTGCCCACAGCTCTGGGCAGTGACTGCAGGGGCTGCTGGAGAAGGATCAGTGCTCCTGTGGTGCCTGCTGCAAGGGCTGCCCCTGCCCTGGTGCCCGGTGGGGCTGGTCCGTGTATTGTCCATGAGATCTGTCCCTCCTCGACGATCTCCACTGCTCTGCCTTCCCTGCCCTTGCCTCAGAGCACCGGCCCCCAAGGGCATGGCTCCCCTCCCAGCAGCTCCACAGCCCTCATCCCTGAGCCCTGACCCCAGCTGGAGCCGGCAGTGCCAGATAATAATCAGGGAAGCAGAGAAATGAAGGCTGGAAGGTCACACACCCCACAGCAGTGCCTCTGCCACCCTCCATCAATCCAGGCAGATGCACACACTGCTCCTTCAAGGACAGGCACTGACACTACCCTGTGCCTTATTCCAGCACCATTATCAAAATTCTGACCTGAACCCCTCCCACAGCACACGAACCCCATCTCTGCCTGCCCAGGCCACCATGGTGCAGAGATCCGGTTGCACCCTTGCCCCTGCAGGCCTCTTTCCCACAGCAATCCCCCAGCCCAAGGGCACAGCTCTCCCTCAGGGCCTCTCTGACTGGCAGGGCTCTGTTTGTGCTCCATTCCACATCTGTGCTTCTGGTGACTGCCTCCCACCAACACTTTCCTTGAGTCCCCAGGCATCAACCTCCTTCCTGTCAGCTCGTTCCTCCCATTCACCAAGGCCACTCTGAAACCTCAGCCTGTTCTCCAGCCCTCCTGCATCTCCCCCAGCCTGGTGGCATCTGCCACTGTCAGAAGCAGCTCATGTCCCATCACACAGACTGCTAATGGAAACTGGGATGAGGCTTAGACTCCAGACTGACCCCTGTGCTCAGCACTGGGGACAGAGCAGCTGCAACCTTTCATCCCACACTTTTATTGCATTTTTCAAGTCTTCTCAAGATTTCACCCGGCTGCTTGAATGTAACTTAGCCCCAGCACAGACTCACTGAGCTGCTCAAACAAGGAAATGTGGGGCAGAGGCCCTTTCCAGTCCTGCAAGAGCTGGTCCCCTCCAGCACAGCACCACATTCACCAGCTCTCTGGAGCCCATATGGTCATGGCTGGGTGCTAACTCCATCCCCTCCAGTACCAGGGAATTACAGGGTGCTGCTGCCACTGCTCAGGGAGGGGACACTGGTCACACACACATCCTGGGCTCACACAGCTGCACAAGGGGCTCAGCACCTTCTTCTCCTTTTCCATCCCTGTTCTGACCAGAGCCCTCAAGAAGAGCAAAGGTGCCCAAGGGATATGTGGAAGTCCCTTCAGGGTGTCACTCACCCAGCACCAGCCCTACCAGCTGCCTGCAGGTGCCCAACCAGCAGAGCCAAGAGCAGCTCTGGGGCTCATCTGGGAATCACTGCCCTTAGCCAAAGGGTACCCCAGCCCCAAGCACAGCCATGGCCCCACAGCACAGGAGGCTCTACAGCAGGTTAGCATCACGACAGATCTTTAAGCATTACAAACAGCATCGATCATGCAAGTAACAGTGAGGATGCAAAGGCTTTCTGTTCTCCTAACTTCTCTCTGGGGTTTTCATGCCACAGCCATTAGCTGCTCGCAGTCAGGGAATGCTTTACGCTCACACAGCATTGTGGTGTACCACCTTCAGGTTAAAAATTAATAAATAACCTCCCTGAACCCCAGTGGGAGAGCGAAAAGGCAGCAGGGCATTTGTGTATCACAAATGTGGAAACTGAGACTCAGCCAAGAGAACAGATTTTCTGGGATAGCCACGAAATTTGGCTTTTTATGCTGTGCTGAGTAGCCTGATGAGGGGCTGCTCTCTAGCTCCTCTGCTTCCCAGGGCAGGGGAGGCTGCCCAGCCCTCAGGCTGCATCCTGCCACTCACTGAATTGAGTTCCACTTTGCATGTCCCACAGCAAAACCTCTTTGGCTTCTCCCTCCTGGAGTGCTCATACCAGGGATGAGAGGACAAGTGCACCTGAACTGCCCAGTTATAGATGCCTACTCAATTCCAGATGGGTATCCTGGAGAATCCCATTTGGGATGTAGGGCTTCCTCCAACCAAGAAATATCCAGGACTAGGAGCTTGCATCTCTCTCACTCTTGGTGCCCAGGGCTGCTCCTTGGCTGCATCGCTTTAAAAATTAATCTTCCCTTTTTCTGATCTTCCTCCTCTAGCAGCCTCTCTCCCCCATAGGACACTTGCCTCTGCTATTTTGAGCAGCAAGTGCATCCAAAATGCATGCTGGGGAAGCAGGCAGTCAGCACAGCCTCAGAGCCTGAATGTAGCAGGGAGGTCTGAGATGATTCTTGTGGGGACAGCCTTGGGCCAACCCCACAGCAACACCATGGAGAGGTCCCCTCATCCCACCCCATTTCCTTCTCACTCCCAGCAGTGCCATGGCCCCAAGGACCCGGCTATCCTTACTGCTCCCATTGCTAACTGGCATCCTGGTGCTGTACAGCAGGAAATCCTCTGCTCCTCTCCCCACTCCTACCACTGCCATCCCTGGCTGTTCCTCGAGCAGGGACAGGGGCCAGCTGCTGGAGCTGGCCTTGGAGCTCCTCGCACTGGAAGCCTGCCAGGGAGCAGTGATCTGGGTCTGAATCCCCTGGGATGAGGCCATTTGCTAACACACAACTCTGCGGTTTTACTGCTTTTCAGTAAAACACACAGAGAAATGTCTCCTTGCCTCTCAGGTTTTATAAAAGGTTATTTCAGTAGCAATGAAGACCAAGAGGATGCATCTGCAGCACCAAGCACCTCTGGAGTGGGCAGGGAACCATGAAGGACTCAGAAACAAGACAAAGGCAGGCTCCCTTGGTTCCCTCATGCCTGTCCTGCTCCAGTACTCTCCTCCACATCTTTCAGAGAGCAAATCAGAGCAAGGATACAGGAGAAGCCCCTCTTCAGTGGGAGGTCATGGGCTTGTACACCTTGCCCTGGACAGGACACCCATTCCTGTCCACACCACCCTGGTGATACCCCAAATCCCTTCTGCTCCCCCAGGCTGCAGGTTCTGCTGCCCTGTGGGGGTCCCTCCTGCATCCTCAGCCTTCTATAGCTGCTCACTCTTCTGCCAGCCAGAGTTTTGATAGGAAGCAATGAAGCAGGGGAGAATGAAACTCAAAGCAAATGCACATCCTGTTGGAGTCCCTTTCTGTAACTGGGCTGGTTCTGTGTGTGCTGCCCTGCACTGGCACCGTGGCCACCATGCCCAGCCCACCCTGGGACCTGGGCACAGCAGCAACAGCATTGGAAGGTGCCCGTGGGAGACCCACAATTAAAGCTGGAAACAGCTCCCCTTCCTTGCTCCCACCTCAGCAGCAAGGAACTGCTGTTAGCACAATGCATCATTCTGGAGGACCAAAGCGGCAGCACATTTAAGGCAAAAATATCTGTTTTAAAGGATGCAATAAAACAGAGCCAGGGAAGGGTTTATAGGGAAGCAATTGCTGTGTGGGGTGAGAAGTGGTCACCAGAGGCCAATCTGCCTGGCTTTATTGCCTGTTACTTGTGACTTTTCCCAACCTGGGGACAATAGATCCTCCACTATCAGCCTCCACTTCAGTCAATACAAACACGACATAGTTTTTTAAACTAATATTTTTCCAGCATGCAATTCCATAGAGAGTGAGAACGCAGCGTTACCATGGCAATATATAGACAGCATCTGCCTTGGACGTAGCTGAAGGGAGAAATTGGAATAGAATTGCAAATTTCCTCTGTCCAGGAAGGCTCCCAAGGAAGCCACTGCGGTGGGCTGGGCAGGCTACCTTCCCAAGCCATCCTGCATCCTCCCAGTGCCCAGCACTATATCTCTTGAGAGCTGAGGGCTGCAGGGCCAGCCAAGCACTGCCCTGGCTGGACCAAGGTCCTGCATGCTGCTCCAGAGCTCTGCAGAGCCTGCACAGACCCTCTGCAACCAGACTGCTCACTGGGAACTTGCCTGGCCACTTCAGGGAAAGGAGAGGTTGACTTCCTCAAGGTGCTTCCTAAGAAGGAGCATTGCCTGAAGCCTCTGAAAGGAGAGGCAGCCCAACAACTGGAGTGGAATGCAGGAGTGCTGCTGTGATACACCAGCCTGGCTGCTGCAAGACATTTTGATTAACTGGTGAGAGGTAGATGCAGGTGAATGTGTTAAACATGCTCTGGACTAGAGCTTGCTGCTGGAATTTTGGCAGGGGATGGTTGGGCAGTATGCAGGAGTGCTCCAGGTGCAGCCACCCTGCCATGGGGCTCCCACACCAAAAGGCTGTGGCTCAGCACCCCTTCCCTCCACCAATGCAGACACAGGGATGGCAGCCTGGCTACAGACTGCATGGGGCCCATTTCAGCACAGACAAACCCCCAAAGTCTGGGAACAAGGCAAACAGAAGCCCCATTAAATGCTGAGGCCAGAGACTCTGGAAAGGAAAAGCCAGAGCCAAGAGGGGTGCAGTGATGGGGACCCCCAAACCCAACTCTGCTGCCTTCCACATGGGGGGAGGGACACAGCACAGCCCCCACTGAGATGGGGGATGATGTTCAGCTCATCAGAGAGGAGGCAAAAGGGGCAAGTGGGGCAACTCTCAATTGTCAGCCAAAAAATTCAATAGCAGAAAAGAGTGACAGGCCATCACAGCCAATTCATCCCCTACAAGCAAAGAGCTGGGCTGGAAGCTGCCATTTGACAGTGGCAAATTTGCACTGATCCTGCTGGCATGGGGAGAGCTATCCACCTCCCCAACAAGGCAGTCTGCTCTTCAGAGACACTTTCAAAGGAAAAAAGAAAGAAAAGCAAGCAAATGGGGAAGGAAATTGTGACCTTCTCCCACAACTCTTCTCTGGTGGCTGAGGCCTGAGGGACTCCTGGAAGCAGATAACACCGTAGTGCTGGAGGATTATCACCCCATCCTGCCTACAAAGCCTTCAGGCCTCTGTTGTGCTTGCCAGAAGTGTAGGCAGGAACACAGGCATCTGTGAAAAGTGCCCAGAGACTTTGCTGCTTCCCACCTTGCTCAGCCCTGATCCAGCCAGAGGGCAGGTGCACAACGCCCATCTCTGTTGGGCTGCAGACTAAAAGGCACTTAGGGATCAGTGTGCTGTGCCCTGGTACAAGGCAAGAGGGGTCCTGTGTCCCCCCACGCAACCATCACTCATGGTCCATCCTAGACACATCTGCAGCCCTTACTCTCTCCCAGCAGCAGAGCACTCATCAGGGTGATATCACAGGGGAAACTGAAACAGAAGACAATTTTTCCCCAGCCCATGATTCTCCAAAGTTGCAGTGACTCTGCAAGGCAAGTAATTCCCTGTTCTTCAAAGGAAAGGCTGCATTGCAAAAGCAACAGAGCACACACCTCATCACAGCACGCTGCTGCCTGAGTCCCCACAATGGCAGTGCCAGCAGGCCTAGCTGCCCTGCCCAGGGGCTTGACCCATGGGGCCCAGCCAGGTGGGAGGCTGGAGAAAGCCTGGAGGCTCTAAACACTGCACTGGCACACAACAGGCAAGAAATTCAACAGCAGGGACATCCCTGCTCACTGCCACTGTGGGATCCGTGGTGAGGTTGGCATTGCTCGTGCTGTGCTCTCAGGGCTTGGGAAAAGAGGCATGCAGTGAGGGGCACTGGTGAGAGGCTGATGACTGCCCACAGAGAGCTGACCCCTGGAGAGAGCAAGTCCTGGCACAGCCCCTGCTGCAGGCTCCCCTGTGGCTGCCTGCTGACCTTGCTCCATCGAACACGGAGGAGCTGCAGACTGCAAGGCTGCAGCCTGCTTACAGGGAATTGAAACTCACTTACGAGCTGTTACAGCAGGAGTTCACTGCTAGGAGATAGACCTGCTCTGCACAGACACCCTCCAGCACCTGCATGGGTGTGCAAAACAGCAGGAAGTAGTTATCCAGCAGACAACACCCACGAGAGAGCAAGCATGTCTAGCTCACTCCAGACAGAAGATCCGGCAGCACCAGCTGCATTAAAATCCAGAAAACCCAATGCTGCTGAATGGCAGCAGGCATGGAGGACCAGGTCAGGGGAGGCAGAATGGGACACAGCAAGCAGGACACACCTCCAGAGCAGGAGAGATGCCCTGCCAGAGCAGGAGTGAGACACCCAACAGGGCATCCTCCATTAGCTCACTGCAGCATTGCTTCATTTGAGCAGTGCTGAGCAAGGGGCTGGATGTGGGCAGAGCTGGGCACTCAATGCCAACCCACCCCAGGACCCTGCACCCAGCTGCATGGATGGAGAGCTGATGCCATGGACCCCATTAAGCTCTCCAAGAGACAGAAAGGGCTGGTGCAGGCTGTGCATAAACCTTCCCTCTGCCCTGGGCACAGCAGAAAGGGGATCCTGTCTCAGACCTCATAAACTTGGTCTATGGGATAGCAACTCACGGCAGCCTGGTTGCCGTGCTGGGTAATAATCATTTGTATGAGGATAATTATGGTGGGAGAAAAGAAAACTCCTCTAAAGTGGTATCCTGCAGAGTTCTTGATGCTGCATGCTGGGTGCAGCCCTGGCAGCTGCCAGGCTCTCTGCAGTCCATGCATGCAGTCCTTCCATCTGCAGGCAAAGGGCACAGTCAAACCCCAGGAGCTGCAAACAGCAGGGCACAGGGACAGGAGCACTCTGTGGCTGTCCTGGAACATGTCCTGCAGCTCTGCTGCCCAAGGAGACAGCAGCTCAACACTTCCCTGCACGGCAAGGGGGATGTGGGGGCAGCCTGCCCCAGGGCCAGACAGCTCCTGTGCCACCGTGGTCCATTGCAGCTACTGGGATGGGGCACCTGCTGCTGCTGAGCAGAAGGGACAGGCTGGGGACAGCCCGGCTCTCCTGCTGTTCCTGTGTGCCAGGAACCTCCTGCCAGCAGCAGGTTGGACATGTCCAGCTCATGCTGCTCTCCCTGCTTGGCCACAGAACCCCAGGCAGGCAGACCTGCCCAGCCAGGCACAGCAGCAGAGGCCCCTCCTGCTCAGGGGAGCTCAGCAGGTAACACGGGACCCACACAGCCGGCTGGACCTGACTGTGAGAGAAAAACCTTCCTCATGGGGCTAAGAGAGCCAGGAACACCTCCCAGCACCCCTGAGGACGTGGCAAGGGATTTGATGAGCAGTGAGGTGCAGCCACAGGGGACTGGAGAGGATGAGTGAGCTCTGGCTCACGATGGGTGAGCTGCACGGCTGAAGGCTGGTCACAGAATCTCAAGAGGGGCTGGGGCAATGGGACCTGATCCTAACACGATGTGCAGCACACCCAGGAGAGCTTCCTGGGGACAAAGGGGTGCCCAGCACAGGGGCTTCAGATGACAGGGCCTCTCAGAGAACCCCTGTGGCTGTGTAGCTACCCAGTGACAAGTCACTGGAGGGGTGGCCACACACCTGTGTGTGGGACCCACACACGCAGCCCATTCTGGGCTGCCCCAGCGCAAATGCCCCCTGGAGCAGCCCACTCCCTCGGGCACTGCTCTAACCCCAACCCCGCTGCACATACATGCACAAAGACTGGCACACCCGGGCTCTTGCATATGCCGGAGCCCTTGCACGACCCTCACACAGAGAAAGGGCTACACACACCCTGCCCCAGCAGGCTCTCACACACACCCTGCTCTCCACCTCGACGGGCTACTGCACCTCCCTCAGGAAGGGGATGATGCACATAAACTCACCCAACAGGCCCTTGCACACGTATCCTCTGGACGGAATTTACAGACACACAACCCCCGGGCGTAGCGGGACACCGCACATCACCCACCCCACCAGGCTTTTGCACTCGCACCTTTAGGGCGGCCGACCGTGGCCCCACGGGCATCTGCACGCGTTGTGCCCGTAGGGGGCACGGCGGGCACTTGCACACACCGCAGACAGGCTGCTGCCCACCCCCGCCACGGACAGCCCCTTCCATCCCCGGACGGGCTCCCGCACGCACTCCCGAGCTCGGGCTCCGGAGCGGTTCCGCACCCCGCGGGGCACTCGTTCCCCTCGGGCTTTTGGCCACACGCCCTCGGACAAGCCCCCGGCCCCCGCGCCCCGCCGGGCTCCCGCACCTCGTCGGCGCAGCCCGGCGGCGGCGGACAAAGCCCGGCGGTACTCACAGGCGCTCGGTGCCGCGGGGGATGCTGCGGGGCACGGCGCGCAGGGCCGAGCCGTGGCAGTCCACCGTGGTGCCGCTGCAGGCGCACAGCGGCGGGCAGGCGGCGGCGCGGCCCCGGCACAGCGCGGCGCACGCCAGCAGCCAGGCGGCGGCCCGCAGCCCCGCCGGGACCCCCGCCGGCCGCCCGGGGGTCGGGGCCGCCATGGCAGCGGGCAGCAGGGTCAGGCGGTGCGGCCGCCGCGCATCACCGGCGAGAGGAGCGGAGCGCGGCTCGGCTCGACGCGGCGCGGCTCGGCTGCGGGGCGAGAGCCCCGTCGGCGCACACCCGCCCACCCTCACTGCCGCCCCATCCCGCAGCCCAGGCTCAGCCCCCGCGCTGGCTCCTCCCTCCCGCCCTGCCCGCCCCGACGGGCCCCCCCGCCGCCGCCGCGCCCCTCCCCGCGCCCCCGGTACCCGCGGCGGCCGAGCGAGCGGCGGTCCCGGCCGGGCAGGGCACGGGCACCCCGGCCGCCGGAGCCGTCGGGGCTCTGCGCCGCTCCGGCCGTGCGGGAAGGTGGCTTCGGATCGCTGCCCCCACCTGGGACAGGGGCGGCGTTCGCGGAGCACCCGAGTTCTCCGGGAGAGCGGCGGGCAGCGGCACCCCGGGGAGAAACAGCCTGGGAGCCAGGCGGCCGCAGAGAGAGCGTTCCCACCTCTCCTGGGGGTGCCGAGAACCTTCGCATGCCCTGATGTACCTAAGGGAGCCTTGGCCTGTCTCCCACCCGGCAGCCCGAAACTCCAACCCATCATCCAGAGTCCGGGTGAGCACGGGGACCTGGCGGCCCACGGGGAGCACGGGACAGGCTGGCGCTTGTCACCCGGGATGGCGCCTGGCCCCTGAGTCCCGCGGCTCAGCACTCCAGCCTACAGGAGGGACTTGGGTGGCACTCTGCTTTGATATGTGCCCCACACACAAACAGCAAATCTTGAAGTACTGGCTGTGGCATTAGCTATGCTCTTTTCCATTCCGGAGGAACACCTTTAAAAATCAATAACCAAAATTTCTTTTGGGCTAACCTACAGGGAAGAACAAGGCAAAGTACATCTATTTCAATGCGAAAGGAAGTGAAGCCAAGAAATCTTACAAGTTTGACCCTAAACAGTTGACATCTCAAAACCACAAACATTGCATTCATTTTATTGCCTTCCATTTTTTTTCCCCCTGAGATCTGCAAATGCAAGGCAGGAGGGTGTAACCAGGAGGGCTGATCGCCTGTTTTATTAATGACACCTGAAACACTTGTAACCCCATGGCTCCAAGTGCTGAGACCTTAAAAAAAGAACAGGTATTTTGATGTGCCCAACACAGCCCTGGCTTCTGGCAGCAACTGCTACAAATGTCCTCCTCAGAGAGGAAATCCACAGAAGGAGGGGAGATGAGAGCCTGTTGCACTGCAGGAGGACGGTGGGAGGGTGGTGTGTGAGCATGGACACCCCAGTGCAACAGGGCATGGTGGATATTTGCAGGGATGGTGGCAGGTCCCAGGAGCCAGAGTGTCTCTTAAATGCATGCCCTCTGCACATGGAGCTCCACAGGCTCCTTAATCAGGGCAAGAGGGAGGTGTCTGCCTGGGGTCCTGCTCCAGCGAGGGCCACCTCACACACACACAGGGCTGCACCAGCTTGGCCCAGATCAGCAGCTCTTTTCCATCCCAAATGCCAGCTCCCATCATCTGTCTGCATTTTCGTGACATCTCCTTCCTCTGGCCCCAGTCCCGGGAGGAAGCTGTGCCTGAGATGGATGAAAGGGGTTTGTTCCTCGTTGCTACCCAGCAGCCCTGACAGCAAGGAAGATGAGCTGCTTCCCAGGACTCTGGGAGCCGACCCCTTGCTGGCAGAGCTTCTGCAGAGGTGTCCCTGCAGCCTGTCCTGGGGCTCACAGGGAGAGCCTGGAGGCAATGGCACCCAAAGGGGTCTGAACTGCAGACCTTGGCTGAATTTTGTGGGGTGAAGGTTGTTTCAGAATGGCTTGGTACCCCCCAAAAGGCTGCTATCAGTGTGATGCTTGTGACAGCCCTCCCTCACAAGCTCCCCTTCACCCCTTGGCTGGCAGAGCAGAACCAGGTCTCCCTAACCTGCCCTTTACCTCTGATGCTGGCAGGAAGGTGGGAGGGAGTGAGGGATCTTGTTTCCTCTGTTTTTTTTCATCACTCACCCCAAGCAAACCCCTGTGATCTGCAGAAAAAGCAAGTTCTGTCCATCTCTGCTTCCAGCTGCAGCAACACCCAGTCACTGACACGGGGCTGTGGTCTTGGCAAAGAGAGGAGCTGGCAGGGCTTGCCTGGAGCCCACCACACCTGTCCTGGTTCCAGTGGGAGTACAGGACTGGGAAGCTGAAAACTCCATTTCAGCTGCACATTTTCTCCTGTAGTGGCTCAGCTCCTGCTGTTCTCTGTGAGGTTTGGCCTCTGCCTGCCATGCAGCCAGTGCCCCACGCCCCAGCACCACGGTGCATCCCACTGAGCTGGGCTGCCAGCCCTGGCTGACCCCTCAGTGGCTGCTCCAGCTGCAGCAGCAACACCCTTCCAGGGCTGCCAACACAGCAGGGGCTGAGCCAGGACAGCAGTGGGGGGACAGGCTGTGTACCCACGCCTCAGCCCCTGGTGCATTTGGGTGATCCCAAGTCACCCAGGCACCCTGATGGGGTGGGCCTCAGAAAGCAACAGCTGCCTGGGAAAATCCCAGGGTTCCTCTGAATATGGATGAGGAGCAGGCAGAAAAATAAACCCCAAACTTCTTTATCAGGGGAGGCCTGGTCCTGCCGTCTGCCACCGGGATTTGGGCCAAACTGCTTGATAGAGAGAGACCATCTGGATCGTCTGATGGGCTCTGGGTTTGGTTAAAATGAAGAGGAAGCTTTTTTTTTGTAGGAGTTTCCATGGGAAGATCTGGGGAAGGGTTCCAGGGTACGCGCCAGACCTGTCGTGCAAAGAGAAGTGAAGCAGCTACAAAGCTTCAAACAAAACATTGCTGCCAATGGGAAGCCAAGCCCCCCAGGGGAGCACCCCGGCATTTCCTCCCACCCAGGACAGGTCACAGCTCGCCCCTGTTGGCTCTCCCGTGGGCTGGGCTAGCACTGGGTCCCATGATAGCACCTTCCAGCATGCCTGGGCTTCAAGACAGTGTACTGTACCCTGGATTTGGGCATGCAGAGGGGAGGCAGCATACCCTCTTCATTTGTACCACGCTTTGAGGCAGTGCTGTGGCTGTCACCTGTCCACAGCAGTGCCCAGCATTTCTCAGGGTGGGATCAGGCTGCTGCAGAGCAGAAGTGTTTAAACACAGTTCTGGTGTGTTGGCTGTGGCTGGACACCCGGTGCCCCCCAAAGTCACTCTGTCCCTCCCCATCTCAGTTGGCCAGGGGAGAGAAATATAATCAGAATATAGGTAAGGCCAGGGAGAGATAACCAGTTACCAACAGGGGCAAAACAGGCTTGACTTGGAGAAATTGGTTAAATTTATCACTCATCAGATCAGACTAGGATAGTAAGAAATAAAATCTAATCTTAATCTTAAAAACACTTTTCCCCATCCCTCTCATCTTCCGGGGCTCAGCTGCACTCCCAGTTTCCTCTACCTCCTCCCTACCAGTGACATGAGAAGATGGGGAATGAGAGCTGTGGTCAGTTCATCACACTTCATCTCTGCTGTTTCTTCCTCCTCAGGACAGGGACTTCTCACATTCCTCCCTTGGGCATCCGCCGGCTCTGCTGTGGGGTCCTTCACAGGCTGCAGGTGAATCTCTGCTTCACTCTGGACTTCCATGGGCTGCAGGGCTGCATCCTGCCTCACCCTGGGCTTCACCAGGGCAGCAGGGGAATCTCTGCTCTGGTGCCTGGAACACCCCCTCCCCCTCTTCTTTCACTGACCTTTGTGTCTGCAGAGTTGTTCCTCTCACATATTCTTTCTTCTCTACAGCTGCTGCTGGTGCTCTGCAGAAACTTTTCCCTTTCTTACATACATTATCCCAGAACTGCTACCACCATCTCTGATGGGCTCAGCCTTGGCCAGTGGTCAATCCATCTTGAAGCTGACTGGCACTGGCTCCATGGGACATGGAGGAAGCTTCTGGCAGCTTCTCACAGAAGTTTCCCTGCTACCAAAGCCTTGCCACACAAACCCAACACAAGCACAGGTGCATGGTGCCTGCTCCAACCTCCCTGCTGAGGAGCATTGCCAGCTGCAGGATCTGTCATCCCTTGCACTGGGGCTGTGCTTTGAGCCCTTCCTTCCACCAGCAGCACCTGCCTGGGGAGCAGGGGCCATAAGACCCAGCCAGAGATGTGTTGGGAGCAGAGTGGCCACAACATTCAGCTTCTAAGTGTTCCCCAGAGATTTTGTGCAGGGTGGGCTGCCAGGCTGTCCTGGGCCACATCTGTCATGCCTGGCCAGCTTGGCTCATGCTGGGAGGCCAGGCTGCCTTTGTCCTGGCTGACACACTGGGCTTGAGAGAGCGAGGCATTGTGTGGGAGCAGGCCTGTGTGTCAGCCCCATTAGGGTACCTCTTGGGCTCCTGTAGCACGACAATGCCCTTGATGGGTCTATTATAGAGTGGTGCAGGCAGCTGGGGGCACTGGGATCACAGTAAATCTCTCCTGGTTAGCAGCAGCAGCAGCAGGCAGGGCTGGGATGTGTTCTTTCCTGTGTCTTTCTAGGGACAAGCCCTCCCTCACAAACAGCATCACCCTGACTGTGGCCAGCATTGCCTTGCAAACTGCCAGCACTGCCCTGTGAGCATAGCCAGCATTGCCAGAGTTGCCCTGTGAACACCACAACATCACCCCCAAAGGTGGCCAGCACTGCTCTGTGAAGGTGGCCCCACTGACTGCAGGAACCAGGCAGCTCTTCACCCTGGGACCAAGTGAAAGGAACAGCATCCACTGACTGCTCTCACAGGTGGTGCAGGAGATGCCAGGACTCCCAAGCAGGTGGATTTGGCCCCAGCCTAACACAACAGGGACCATCCAGGTAGGGGGAACCCAGTCTGTCTCACTGCCTTGAACCATTGTGGAACAGCAGGAGAGGGACAGTCTGCAAGGCACTGCATCCCTGCTTTGTGGTGTGGCTGAGCAGAGGGGCTGAGCCCTGCAGCCTGGCTTCCCCAAACCAGCCCTAGCCCACAGGAGCACATTTGCAGCCAGCAGCCCAGATGCAATGAGGAGATGCTGCTCCCAGCACGGCCGGACACACGGAGCGCCGGGGAGCTCGGCAGAGCAGTGCAAGCTAGTTTGAATAAACCACACGCCAGGAGGTGTCTGTGAAGCGCCTTGCACATGGAAATGCTATTGTTGGATCAGGGGCTCCAGAGTCCCCAGATGTAGCAATTGTTCCACATCCGTGCTGTGCATACACACACACACTCTTTCCCACTCACTCTGCCTGCAGCCACTCATTAACCCTCCTCAATGAAGATGCATTGGAGGGATAATTTACTGTTTAATAGACTAACTTTCCATTTGCTGTTGCCAAGCACATCCAACATATTTCTCCACGGTGCCATAAACTGCAGCTCCTCTGCCATAAAACCCTGCCTCCCAGAAAGAGCAGGTGGGTTTTCAGGACTCAGCTGATGACCTTGGCCACGGGGTAAGCAGAGACAGTGTTCTGTTGTTAGAGGAACAGGGCTTGTTCCCACCAAGCCCTTTCACCCCCATTGCACTGACATCCCTGGACTGGGAAAACATCTAACCTGAGAAATAAGGAGTGCCTCGGTGCCTCAGCCTGATGGATGAGGGAGGCAGAGGCTCTGCCCTGGTTTTGTTGATGAAGATGCCCTGGGTGCAGACCAGCATGCCTCTGCTCCATATTTATGGCTAGCTGGCAGCTGGTGCCATGCTGGGCTGTGATCAATGAGCTCCATGCCCGCTTGGGCTCATTGTGCTTCCACAGTTGCAGATGGCCTTTCTGTGCCTTGTCAGTCCCAAAGTTGTGAGCATGTGTCTTTGCATCCTTGCTCCTCCTTCCCCAGCCCTCACAGAGTCACAAGCTACTAGAGCATGAAAGAAAGTCAGATTCTGCTAAACCTGGGACAAGGGAACTCCTTCCATCTCCCATCACCCAAATTTCCACATGGTAGAAGACAAACTTTCAGTCTGCAGGTTCTGCAGGAAGGAGCACCAGCCCCAGAGGCATGAGCCTGAAGGACTGGCTCTCAGGGTCTGGCTCTGAAGAATGGCAAGAAGATGCCAGCAGCCAAAAATAACTTGAAAAAGAGAAGGAAAGGGTTCAGCTTGCCATGTGACAACTCTGCTTGGCCCTGGATGCAGGCAGGGACTCTCCTCAGAGCTGGAGGACCATGCTAGGGGCTAGCTGCAGAGCTGATTTTTGAGGACATCCTTCCCCAGCCTTCTCGGTGCTCTTTATGTTTTTGTTCACTTTATTCATAGTCCCAGCCTCCCTCCTCCCTCATGTGCCAGCTGTAGCCAGGAGGAAGGAGCAGGCGTCTCCAGGCCTGCCCCAGCACATCTGGGGGTCCCATCCCGCAGTGTGTGCTGCCAGCCCCCTCTTGTGCTGCTGCTGCAGAACGGCCTGGCACAGGCACCATGCACCCAGAGCCTGCTGTGCGAGAGGCTGCCGAGATCCTGCTCCACAGCTCAAGCTTTGTAAGTAAAAAGGTTGGAAGAAACAAATTCTAAAAGAGCCACAGGTCAATACAGACACCCCCACGTCAAAGACCTGTGCACACATCAAGTCACATGCAGCTGTGATGGCCAGGGCAGGCTGGCACCTCTGCTCATCACAATTCCCAGTGGCACAGGAGCTTCAGCCAAAAGCAGAGCATCAAGAGGGACACAGTTCTCTCCAGTGGAAAAGGAGATGATCTTAATGTCATGTAATGCACTGCATGGGAGGGCTGGGTGGTGGATTTGTAAATCTTCCCCAGCAGCAAGGCAGGGGAGCTGGGAGCTTGGGAGAGGAGGAACTGGGGAGGGGGCCACAGAAATGACGACTCCAGCTGTGACTCAGCAGAGAAAGGAAAGCTTGTCTCCCTCTGACCCAGACTAAAATTGAAGGCTGGAGCTGGGAAGTATCTGAACATCACCCTGTGATGCATGGGTGGGGGCAGCAGCTCCTTGCACAGGAGCCCCAAAACATCCCCATCACATTCCTCATGTGTGGGCACTCCCCAGGAACAAAGCTGGGCTGGGACAGGATGGGGCCAGAGAGGCAGTGCCAGCTGAGATCCCACTCTGAGCTACAATGTAAGGTCAGTGTGGGACCCAGCACGGAGATCTTGGCACCTACGTGCCTGAACAGTTTATGAGCTTCAACACAAACCCTCACTGGGAGATGAGCAAACACAACTAAACATGGTAATTTATTCACTCCATGAAAAAATATTAGTTAATCCAAGCCAATGAGATTGTAAAGCCTGATAACTGGTCTGGCTGATGCCAATATCTATCGCTAGCAACAGTCATGTTTTTTGTCTACACTGTTGCCCTAGGCAGTGAGATGCAGCAGCAACATGACAGCTCCCAGCTACACATGATAATTTAAGAAAGAGAAAATATCTTATTTCAACTCCAAACCAGGGCAGAGCAGTTTAAAAAAAAATCAAGACAACTTGCAAAAATTGATTTAGATAGCAGTGACACCCTGAAGAACTTATTTGCAAGTCTGTGCTGTGCAATTTGAAATAAAAACTGTTTAATGAAATGAAGGTGAGCACTGCTTGTTTGCTTTGTAACATCACTGCTGTGCACACATACCAACAGGCCAAAGCAAACACACTGAGAGATGAGTGATCCCCCTTTAAATATACACCTTCACCCGATGCTGGGTCCCAGTGGCTACTGCCCTTCCACTTGCAGTCAAGCATAAGTGCTTGGATTGTGGCTTCAGAATCCAAAACCTACTCATTTTTTTGAATTATGTAAGCCAGATAAAGCTGTCACTTTGAATCACAGCTTATCAGGGGGGCGATATTTGGATTTTCAGTATTGAAGATAGCTGTTGTGAGTTTTTGCATTCCTTTGTTCAACACGTTCAAGAAGAGAAACGTCTCTCTAGACTCTCGTGCCCACTTTGAAGTGCACAGAGGCCCATCACCCCCGCTGCCTGAGCTCCAGGGAGATGGGGCTCACCATCCCCATGACACCTAAGTGCAGCACGGAGGAGCAGGGGGCTGCCTTGGGGCTCAGCCCGCAGGAAGGCAGCGCCGCTTTCAAACGCGCTCCTTCTCCTGCTTGTTTTTCAATTGCATGGTGAGGATGTTAATGAGTGTCTGAGCTATGGCAGGCGAGCCCAGGGCATTTCAAACGTGGAAGAACTTCACAGAGAAATAATCTGCATAAAATCTGAGACGCCATTATTAAGAAGGAGGAAAAGAAAATGCAAGCAGAAAGCATCCTTTCTCAGCAGCCAAGAGTGGCAAGAGAAGAATGGCCCTACAGAGAAAAATTTATTCATTTGATCCATTATTTATATAAAGTGTTCTTTGTAAACCTGATTTCCCATCACCCTGGATGACAGCAGGGGGAAGACAGGAAAAGAAGAGGTCCAACTTCATACTTCCAAGGCAAAGACAGCCTGTCTGGGCACCCTGTATCATGCAAGTATCCCAGAGGCTTTTGAGCCCTAGTGCCAGCACCTGACCAAGCACTCCCACACTTAAGAGTAGTAGCTCTGGCCTTTGAAGCAGACATTTCCTTCTTCTTGAAGGTGGATGGGAGTCCTTGTTGTCCCAATGAAATTGCTTAAGCCACCAAGCAAACCCACTAAAAATAAAAGCATTTAATGTGGTGTTTTCACATAACACACAGAAAGGCAACAGTCTGCAACAGTACTGACATAGCATATATAAATAAGGACAAAGATTAAAAATACTCTGGAAATGATAGACTCTGGGAACAGTTAGCGGCTGCTCTGGGAAGAAGCATCCTCATGAGTCATTGCACAGGGCAGACAAACGAGACACATCCAAGCATAACTAAAACTCTCCCGTGCCTGGGAGACAGCGGGAATGCATTGGGACAGCAACAGCCAAGGTCCTGGGGTGGAATCTGCCACACATGGTGAGCCCAGCAGCACAGACTAAAGCCCAGGGCACTGAACCCCTCCCAGGACTGGAGACAGCACCCACCCCCTTGGCAGGTAAGGCATGTGACACATGCAGAAGGCCTGGCCAGTGCCCCTTAGGTAACTTTTCTTAGAGCTGAACAAATCTCAGCTGTGCCAGAAGCCAGAGAGAGCCCCTGAGCTAGAGCCATCAGTAAGGGAGGACAGTGGAGAGTTGCATTTGTCTCATCTGTATGGGAGCAGTGTGTTTAATTTCAGGTACAAGACTGCCTTGCCAAGCAGTCACTCATCCAGAGGGCTATGAGATATGCCAAGTAGGGACAATGGGGAGAGGAGGAGTGAACAAGTGCTTTACCCAGCAATTGTCCCAATGCGAGAAAGAGCAGAGATAGCAGGAGCAGTCCAGCTCTCCCTGTGCTGCCACTTGACCTTTGTCTGTGCCTCATCTCTGCTCAGAGGCAAAGCTCAGATTCCCAGGTCTCTGCTAACAGCAGGCTGCAGGGACAGGGCAGAAGTGCAGTCAGAAAAACATGGTGCCCTTTGGAGAAAAGCACACAGACAGCTTCAGCCTCTGGAGGGAATGATTACTGACACATCCAAAACCACATACTACTACCACAGCAAACAGCCTCTGCCTTTCCTCACAGCATCACCATCAGTCTGGTCCCTGAAGAACCACAGCTCTTTCTTTGCTGTGACAGAGGCTCCTAACACTAGCAACTCCCAACTCACACATCTACAGTCCCCCCACCCCCTATATTTTCAAGGCTCCAACTTGGGGTCAGACTGGGGACAAGCATCCCTGATAAAGTACCAAAAACCACCCTTTGTACTGAGCACCACAAGGATTTGTATCTTAAAAAAAAAATCACCATTAAAAAAGTGACAAATTCCAGCTAAGTTGCACAGGGCTCCAATGCCCTGTTCTGACAGCTCCAGCCAATCAGACTGAACTCCCTGCTCATATCCCAATATTCACACCTCCTGCCACCAGTTGTTTCAGAAAGCTGTCAAGAGCAGAGCATTAACTCCTGCTGGCTGCTGGTTCTTAAAGATTAGAAGACAAATATAATTGGATTCCAGAGATTATTTACTTTGCTGAGAAGGGCTGAGGAGTGTTTAGATGGTCCCCCAGCTGATTAAATCTTCATTTCACAGTAGCTACCCTGTGTGTCTCCTACCTCAGAGTGCTTGCAGACAGGTTCTTGGCAAGGCTGGCTTACTGGAGCACTTTGGCTTAATGAGACCACTGACATTGGCCAGCTGTGATTGGGGCTTATCCTGTATCTAGAAGGTTTAATCTCATTTCTGCAGCTCAGACCAAAGAGCTGAACCCAGCTTCAGCCCTTTCCCCCAGTTTAATGACTAATCAGCCACTTGCCCTACCAGCCAGCCACATCTCTTGAGCCAAAGCCTTTGGCACCATTTGCAGCACATCACAAAAAGATGGAGCCCTCTCTCACCTCTCACACTGTTTTTCACACACAGCCACAAGACTCTGCCTGCCCCAGGCACCTTAACTTCCAAAGATTAGGCTGTTCTGCCCCAGACAGCCTTTGCCAGCTTCCTGCTCTCCTCAGCTTAAGCCTCTCTGAGTGAACACAAAGCTAAGACTCCTGGTTCAGAACTGTGCCACTGAAACATGAGGGCAGTGAGCAAGGGCTACCTCCAGCTCAAGATAAAATAGAGGGATGACTTTATTGGGGAAGCTGCTTTCCCCTGGCCCTAGTTGAAAAGATGGCATCCAGAGCCTCTCCTTCCAGGCCCATCCCATGCTCTGTACCGTTCGTGCACTTCAGCCCCTGGGAAACAGCAGAGCAAAATGGAACCAAGAAGAAGCAGCAGAGAAGGGAATGCTTCCAGAGGAGGACTGGAGGCAAGCTTGGATGTCAGGATGTGGGTAAGGGTTACAGCCCATCATTCTCACTGCTAACAGGGGGAAGGAAGCAAAAACAAGCCAACATGTTAAAAACTCGGAGCAGAAAAGCAAAAAAATACAGCCTAGCAACATTACAAGAAAGCTGGGAGTGCACACAGGGCCCTGCAATGAACAGGGCTCTCCTTGTAAGCAAGCACTCCAGCTCTTCCCAGAGCCAGCAGGTCAGACATGCTGCACAGGTTTTGGTTAGATAGTGGTTTGCCCCATAGTAGAATGAAATGTAATTTATATACAGAAACAAATCCCTGCAATCCTTGCAAAGGTCCAGTCTCAGGAGTGCTGCTGTATGGTGAGGGATGCTGTGAGCCTGCAGCACTCCCCTCTCAGGGCAGCACATTCACAGCTTGTGAGACGGGGCCATCCCCATCCATGCGCTGGCGCCAGGCGGTTCAGAGGGAGGAGGAATCCTTGGAAAGCAGGCGGGCTCGCATGCGTCTGCAGGATCCCTGGAGCACAGAATGGCACCAGTTGAATGCTTGGGACACAGAATACCACGCAAGAAAAGGCTGACATTCTCCCCCTGCAAGGGCCTTCCCTGGTGTCAGCCTCCCACAACTTTGCTAAAGCTCGAGATGAGGCAGAGAGCAGAGAGCAGCAAACACAGCAGTCGGTCTTGGGCTGCACCAGCCTCTTGTCCCACTGCCACCCTGACAGGCTGTTAGCACCACGCTGTGCTGCCAGCTCCCCTCTGCTTCCTGCAACATCCAGCCTGCCAACTCACAGGCAGAAGGGCTGTAAGACCCCTCAGGATCTGGCTTCCAGCATGTCACCTGCCTGCAGCTGAGCACACTGCTACGAGCTGGGGCACCACAGCTGTCCTAGAGCCCTGAGTGTGTGCTGTCACCTCAGCAGGCTTCAACACACCAGGCTCCCTGCAGGAAGAGGAATGGGGGGTAAGGGGAAGTGTCTCACCTCTTTCTGGCCTTCCAAAGACTTCAGCTTGGCCTGGGACATATGAGCTGGAGAGCCACATTTCTGTAACTGGACAAGAGAAGGCAATAGGAGGAGAAAGCTGGTGAATGAACTGCCATCCACAGCCTTCCCCGGGAGCAGCCTGTACCACCAAAGAGCATCTATCACCCAAATCCACTCTTGGTTTGTCTGGGACAACCCTACTGCATACAAGCAGCAGGCTTTGTACAGCCTGTGGAGGAGGATGAGAGAGAGGGAAGGGGGCACAAGACAATGCCCCAGGGCAGGACACAGCCAGAGAAACAAAACTGGAGTAGAGGTCCAGTGCTGTCATCCCTGCTCGGACACTGCCCTTGCCATCTGCTCTGTTCTCCTCAGAGCAGCTTCTCAGGACCTTATTTTATCATACAGAAGAAACTGGGAACCCTTCTCTTGAGCAGAGAACAGCTCCCCAGGGATTACTGAAGTTGCACTCAAACTCCCCTCACACACACTTCCCCACCAGCAGCTTCAGTGGTGCTGGGAGCAGCTCTTACCAGCTGGACGTTCTCTTTGCTGACCCGCACAGGCTCTGGAGTGGAATCCCTGCTCTTCCTCTCCAGGATAACTGGAGTTCCCAAAACTTTCCGCTGTTGTAAGAAGAAAGGGCTGTTGGCTAGTGCTTAAAGTGCAAAGTAAAAAAGAAAGGGAAGGAGCAGGATGCCTTGCTGGGAAGCAGTTGAATGCTGGGAAAGAAAAAAAGGAAGCCAAGCTGGGACAAAGATTGCAAAGCAGAACCACCTGAAATACCACACCACTAGGCTGAGCCCACCTGATTGTAAAGAGTTTGGGAGTTGACCTGGGGCCTGGCCAGGAGCCCAGCCTGTCAGAAGCAGGGACATGCTGCTGTAGGGCAGCCCATAATGTGCTAAAACCCGTGCTAACATGCTAGACTTCATGACCAGCTCCCTGTCAATCCTCATCTCATCTCAGGAAGCAATCAATTCTCCAGAAGGATGCATAGATCCTACAGCCATGTGTTTCAAGATAATTACACTTTACACTAACAAGGCTTTTTGTCACTCTGCTGCCTTTTCTGCCCCACTGGATCTGTGTTGTTTGGCAGGCAATACTTTGAGGAGTCCCTACCCTTTGAGAGTCTCATTCGAGGCAGGGCAAGGCAGAAGCAAAAAGCAACATCAGAGATTCACAGCAGAGAGCAAGGGTCAGAGGCTGCTTTCACCTTAATGAGGCCGCTGAAGGAGCGCGAGCGGGTGCGTCGTGGTGCTGGGGACGTGGGCACATCAGCGCCAGGAGTCAGAGCAGCTGGGTGCTTATTAAACTGGGAGGAAACATGAGGGCAGTATGTTAGCACAGTTATACCTGTCCCTTGCTGCTGAGTGCTGCTCTACCTGCTGTCCCAGAACTCAGTTTCTCTCCTTCACCCCTTAAAATGGAGGAGCAGCTCAGAACTGCAGGAGGAAGAAAGCAGAGGAAGGCCACACCTTCCACCCAGGATTACAGGGAGTTTGGGTGCAAAGGTGCTTTGTGCTGGCTACCAGATTAACCAAAAGTGGCAGATGTTGGGAGCAGAAAGAAGCTGGGCAGCAGCTGGAGGCTGGCAGCCACGACTGCTGCTGACCATATTGACCAGTTTGTCTGGTGCAGCAAGTTTTCTGAGACCAAGAGGAGACCAGTTTGTCCACTCTCTGCAGGCCACAGGGAGAGAAACTTTTCCCTTCCTGTGGGAAGAAGCTCAACAAGGCCATGATCAGGGTTGGGAAACTGCTGGCTAGCAAGTCCTTAGCTTGAAAAACCAAACTTAAAAGTGCTACTTGGGACAGCAACATGCAGGACACCTCCTCCTCCTGTCTTCTTACAGCTCTGCCCCTTACACAGCCCAGAACCCACTTTCCCCAGCCTGCCCAGGATTAGGAGCAGCTCTCAAGAGGACCCTGTCTTTAGCCCTGTGCCCAGGATTGTGCTGACAAGCACACCCCAAGATACCTCTCCTCCCCACACTACCTGCCGGATAAGCTTCTTCTTCTTTGCAGAGTCAGGCATATTGTGGACGTGCAGGAAGAGCTCCTTCAGTGCCTCCTCGGTGCGCTGCTGGGTCTCCTCCTGATGGCAGGAGTCCAGCCGGCTTCGCTTCTGAGACTTGAGGGGCTGCAGCTCCTTGGAGCCAGAAGACGTCAGCAAATCCAGGTCGTCCTGGGAGAGCGGAGACAGGAGCCGCTTGCCATGCTTTAATCCCAACGAGCCACCCATCTGAGCCAGCCCAGGAGTCTCGTGAGCTGCCTCACCCCAGTGAAAGCACAGGACTGTGCTTTCCCTACCCCTCTGCAGCAGCACTGCATCAGCAGGCCCCGTGCCAGGAAGAGGTGACAGCAATACAAAGGTGACCCCATTGCTTCTTCCCTCCCCTCCCAGATGCGAGCTGCAGAAGCCCTTCCAGGCTTGAGAAGGGTCAGTGCAGCTCCCTGCCATGCATCTTCCCTCTTCTGCAGCTACATGAGGCAAGGAAGCATTTGCTGGCAAGACACAAATGTTGTCCCAGTGGCAGCAAGTAGCCTTTATCTCAGCACTTCTGCCAAGCAGCCTGGCCATGGCAGCAGGCGTGTCCGTCTGTTTGGAAGGCACAGCCCTGTGAAGGAGCAGGTGCTGCATGTACTGGGCACAGGGAGCAGGTTTGCTGCTAAACAGGGGCTTGTAGCTTTCTTTCCCTGTGCTTTTGATTAACAGATGCTTCAACTCTGTCCAATTTCCCTAATGCAGCCGCCTGCACTACCACACCATATGCTTCTCTTGCTCCTGCCCTCTGACAGATCCTCTTTCATGACTTGGTTTGTTTTCAGCTTCTATCACTCACAAAGATCCATTCATAACATCACAGCCTCTGCCCTTTCACGGAGGGCAGGCTGCACTGGCTGGCCTTACCTTTGATGTGTGGGCTCTGGATCCCAGATAGTGCAGCCTGGCACACTCCCGGATGTACACTGGAGCCTGTGAGCAGAGAACAGGCCAAATGTATGTTTAACATCTCTGCTCTTGGGGCAACTCCAGCAAGAGCTGCTTTTCAACCATACAACACAAGTCACTTGTATCAAGACTCAGCCACCTGAGCAAACAAAGCCATGGAATCTCATGTCCTCTCCCTGTATCCCCTTCACAGTATCCTCCCCTTCACAGTATCCTTTACAGGCAGACATTCAGCACAAGTGAAACTCAGAGTAGGGAAAAGTTCCTGTGGAACCCTGCTCTAAGTAATTGCCCCAGTTCTGAGCTAGCCAAATAGGGGCCAGACAAAGAAGACAGAAGGGGAACTCTCCACGGGAGGACTCTGCAGTGAGCAGATGTCTCCAGTGACCAGGAAGACCCTGAGAAGTCGAGACTGTCTGTTGTAGAAACGTTTCCTTGGAGAACACACTCCTGACTTTCCTACCCAGCACCCTCCTCAGAGCTGGACAGTGCCTGTAACAGCAGTGGGCTGATGACCATTAGCAGAGAAATTCCCAACAAAACAACCCAGTGCATGCATCAGGTATTCTGCTCCTGGCAGCACTGAGGCAGGACAAATCCCTTCCATTCCCTCATCATGCCAGAGCCCGGGAGCAGCCTGGTGTGTACCTGCCCTCGGGGCCAGGTTTGCTGCCGGGCAGCAGGTGCTGCTGTCCAGCAGAGGGGAGTGTTACACTGCACCGTGCTGCTGACCTGCCCTGGCAAAGCCACCTCCAGCACTGCTGCCCAGCAAAGGCCTCCTCCCCAGTCACTACTGGAATGGTTTCTGGTACAAAGTCTCCTTCTCCTACCGCAGAAGAGAGCCCACAGAATACACACTCAGCATGTGGGATCTGTCTGGACAAGGGGCATTCAGCCTCCTGGATGGAGGCAAGACAGCAGGATGCTAAAGCACACTCACCTTGAAGAGTTTCTGAGAATGTTTGATCATGAAGGTCACTCCATTGTTTAGCTTGGTGATATTTTCCTGAAGGTCATTTGCTGTCACCTGGCAAGGGGACACGGCCATCCATTAGAAGGGGAGGAGGAGGGGTCTCTTCTGGGACACAGACACACACAGTGCCCCAGCAGGAGATCTACTCTGGGATCACAGGCAGACAGGGCTTATAGCAGAGCTCACAGAGCCAAAGCTGCTCTCAGAGGAAACTCAGATAACTCTGAGGCAAAACAGTTCACCAGCAGCATAAGAAAACTTGAAGAGATATGTAAAGTTTTTCTGGAGCTGACATTCTAAGAAGAAGCATGACTGTGCTGTGCTTTCAATTTGACTGAAAAAGATGCATAAGTTGCAAATGAGACTCATGGCAGGTCTGGGCTGAACACTGGGACTGAGTCCTGCCAGGAAGCTCCCACCTCTCCATCACAGCCTCCAACCCTCACATCATTGTGTCAATACTCAACCTTCTCAAACCTTTGTTTTTCCCCTGCCAAGCCTTTGCTTTTTACCTTGCAATATCCCACCCACAGACACTGAGGCATTGCTCACATTTCTGGGCCATAGGATGTGGGGTGCAAACATGAGGGCAAGGTTGTGGGCAGACATCTTGTTCTTGTCCTGCTTCTTGGCAGTCTGGTAGAGCAAGTCCAGCAGCAGTTTGAGCAGGCTGCGGTTGGGAGCGGGGAGGATCAGAAACAGCAGCTGGAGGGCTTCGATCTGGCGCTCTTTGTCTGGAGTGCTGGTCTTGTTCCCCTTCTCATCAAACAGCGTCAAGTCTGCCAAATCACAAGGCAGAACATGAAGGACACTCATTACCTTCCTTCAGAGCAGTCTCTTGCAACTGCTTATCCTTCCCTCTTCATATGCAGATCTCCTACAAACCCCTGCACAGCTCTTGGCCCTCCATCTCTCTTCCCCTCAGCTCCAAGGCTCCCCACTTGATGTGTTAATCTATGCTACTCCTCCCACAGAACAACAGAGCTGCTAAGAGCTGTGATGGCTTGAAGGCAAGATGCAGCAAGTTCACATAAGGTAGTTCAATAACAGTTATTAAATGCATAGAAACCACAACTTGCTCAGAACCCTGGACATGGAACAGATGGAGACCCAGGTTATCACTGTGGGCTTTACCACTGTGGTATCTGAGAAGAATGGTCTAGACAGACTTGGTCTGATTCTTTAATCAGCTCCTGTCTTTCCATCACCAGGCTGAGGTGGCAGGAAGATTCCCTCTAAGGCTGCCTTTGAGGAATACACTTCACAGCCTAGTGTGCTTTCTAGGCCAATTCCAGTCCTTCTGCCCACCCCTGCCTCTTGCTGCCCACTCACCTGCAATTTTGAGGTGGGCATGGAAGTGCTTGTGTGTCAGCAGTGGCTCTGGTAATTCACCCAGGAACATCTTAAGTAGAGTGGCCACATCATTGGAATGAAACTCCCCAGAGTCCAGGTCAATGTCAGTACCACTGTTCAGAGCATCCTTTAGGATCTGTTGCCTGATGCTGTTGCCTGGCACTCGAAACAAGCCTTCTGCTCTTAGATCTGCTCAGCAGAGGGGAGAAAAAAGGGCACTGAATAATCAGAGGCTGATTTCCCACCTTCTTACTAAAGCAGTTCCCTCTTCTTTCCAGAGCTGGATAGCAAACCACAGTGAACTGCATTCAGAGACATGACTTCAAGCTGTCTCCCACCAGTACAGAAAGTCCTTGTACAAAGGGAAATAGACCAACATATCTGCTAGGCAATTCGGGGAACAGCTGCCCAGCGCAATCCCAAACTCCTGCTGCTGGAGAGCTCAGAGCTTGTCACTCTGTGTGCACCAGGGACCTGAGGTGGGCCAGACAGATGCCCATGGGGATAGGAAGACAGGAAACAGAGGCACTTACTCTTGTGCAGATACTCGATTAGCTGGGAAACCTGTGCAATGCCTTCTTCTGTCAGCGGCGAGCCAAACACCACCCCCTTCTCTGCAGAACAGAAAACAACCTGCTCAGGCAGTTCAGAACCCACAGCCACTGAAATTAATGCTCCCCAAAGAACAGCGTTTCAACATGCAAAGAGCAGTGCCCCAAAATGTTAAGGGTGAAGGTCACAAGGACCCTCACAGATGTGATGTATCACAAACACTCCAAAATAAGTGACTTCATCGCACCATGCTGTACTCACATGGGCTTCATCAACCTTGCTTCTTACCTCACTTTAATTACAGCTTATATCAGCTAAAGCAAATATTCTCTAGCCCTTGAAGAAAAAACAACACCAGAAGAGATGCTTCAGTTTAAAATGGCACAGAATCTGCAAGCCCAGACCTCACAAAAAAAACAAAGTGGGAAAGGCAGATGTAAGAGCCTGGACAGCCTGGTGCCTGCCACACTGGCCACTCCACACCATGAAAGAAATGTCCAGATTAATCCTCATTGTGGCTTGACATGAAGTGGAGCAGAAAGAAGAGTTGCAGCTATGAGTTTGAGGGAGAGGCAAATAAGCACTACTGGGGAGAGCAGACATATTCTGACTGGCTCACACTAGCTTTCTTTTCAGGCATGGGTAAAACATGGAATTTCCTCATTCCAGTGAATCTCTCTTCCATGTCAGCTGCCCTGGTCTGAGTAAAGTATGAAAGCTGAACAAGGCAGAAGGAGAGTAGCAAAGCAATAAGCTGGGCTCCTCTCTTGAAGTCTGTTCCCATCTCATGGGAATGAGATTGGGCATGGAGCTGCAGCTCCAAAACTCCAGTAAATAACACAGGTTATAGTTCCAGAAGATGGAAACAACTGAGCTGAAAGGAAGGGGATCCCTGCAGGGAAGGAAACATTAGATGAGAAATACATTTAACTGAAGGGCATTTGTTGAACCAATGTAGAATACTCTTCTTGTTCACAAAGGAACTTCCCAGGTGAGACAGTGATTATCCAAAGGACAGTGTTTTCTAATAAATGCAACCTTGCTACTGAATGGATTTTCTGTCCAACACACACAGCCAGTATGACCTATCCCTCAGAAGGTGGAGACAACTCCCAGAGACTTCAGTGGCAGCAATCAGAATTCTGGGCACCACACTTCTTCCCTCAGATGAGTATAGGTTGGACTGGAGACAAGATACTGGACAGACTGTACCACAACATGCTGGCTGGGACTGAGAACTGGAACCAGGTACAGAGCTGCTTTGTCCTGCCCTGGTACTTAGGCTTCAAAGAGACAACAGATACAAGAAAAGAATATTCCTCCTTTCTCCATGGCCAGACTGCCAGGAACATGGGTCACTTCTGAGGGCAGGCTGGACATCTGCACCATTTGCACTGAAGGTTTCCCTCCTTACTTCTACAGCTGATAGCCCAGTAATCCAAGCAATGCATTGGCTGGTCTGATAAAAGTTATCTTCCCCACAAACTTTCTCTTGCTTTTTTCCCCTCTCATATGTAATTTTGATTTTACTTGCCTTTGGTTTCTTGTACTACAGATCTTCCTGCTCTGTGGTGTTGATGCTCACAGCATGTGAGGGAGACCTGTTAACCCTAGGCACTTCTCTAGCAGCCATCCTGTGCAACTAAATTTATTCCGCCTGAAGAATGTTCTGCTTTCTTCCAGGACTTCTGAAATACGTGGTAAGCCACCAGGAACTCCAGCCTCCTGTTAAATCAAGAACTTTCTGACCTCACTGATAAAGCACATGCTTCAGTCCTGCAAGAGAAAGGAGGGCAATGCGAGCTCTTGATTCACACCAAAGATCTGAAAGGTTTGAGTGCAAAGGGAGAGAATGATCGGCAAAAGATTCTTGTCCTTGAAGAAAACTAAACTCATTAGACATTCAACAGATAGAATCAACAGTGGCCAGGAATAGACGAGGAAAATACATCTTCTTGAGACATGCAGGGCCTGACAAATTCGATTTAGTTTTGAAGTCAGAAGCTGGTATCTGAATGAGAATTTGATTCTCAAAGAAACTTGAAAGACGTGTCTGGAGAATGGATGCTGCATTACAAAGGCTTAGATGTTATTGTACAATTGCTTCTGAAACTAAGCAGCAGCATGAGACTGAGTTTCCTGATGCTCAAAGAAGTTGTAAGCATTTGCAGTTTGATCAGCTCTGAGCTCCATGGTTCTTGGCCTCTGGCTTTGAAGAAATAAAACTTGTTTGCTGTAGCTGGTCTATAACATGAAGAAAAACAAATGATGGCTCCAAGATGAAACACACAGTACACGAAACTGATTTTCTCTGTAGGCACAAACCTCTTTTCTCAGACTTTGGCCAAGGAGTTCACAGACAGTGCCTGTCAATGCTGGGAGACACTGCTGTTGCAGCCTGGGAGCGCAGCCAGCAGACTTGGGAACATCTGCTAGCTGTAGTGACACACGGCCATGGAGACGTGAATGGGGGAAAGCAGAGCTCTTGGGGAACAGAGTTAGCAGGAGATGTCAGCTCTGATAAGAGCAGTGCTCCCAACAGAGTACAGATAATTTAATAAAAAAATTGAGCTGGAGAAGGCTCACCAGCCCCTGCTGGAAGGTTTTGACAAGAACATGGGGGTTTCCATACACACTGAGAAGACATTTTCAATTTGGTTACTCACTCACTTTTATTTGCGAGCAAGTGGCAAGTGCTTGAATTTAAGGTGTCTGCTACTCTCTGGGAAGAGGGAGAAGCAATAACAGGTATGAGTACAGTCTAACTGCAGTTTAGGGGCAGCACACAGACCTGTTATTGTGGAGCAGCAAAGTAAGTCATGGCAATATAAAGTAATTCTCATCTAAGGATGCTAAAGGACTTGAAGTCTTTTCTTTTCCTAAGGTGAGTAAATGTATCAGGATTCTTGATGGGTCAGACAGAAGTGGAGGGCTGAAACTGCCACCAGAAAATTCTGCCTCATCAGTGGGCTGCAAAGCTTGTCTTTATGAAACACAGTGGAGGAATAGGCTTGGTATAATCAGAATCACTTAGAGAAATTATATAATGGTTGAAGACACAAAAAAGCTGTAGTCAAACTATGCCATAGCAATAGCTCCCTTCTCTGAGATACTCACAATAGCAGAACTGCTCAAAGGAAGGGGAAGACTAATCAGAAGTGTTCAACCTCAGGCTGCCAACATTTGAAGGCAGCTCACAGCTTCTCTGCCAGCAGCCAGCCAGTCTAAGCTGGGAAACCAGAGCTGAGGAGGAATGTGAGGGGCCCAGATGGAGGCTGCTTCTGCTTAGATGAGTGAGAAGGTTTAACTGAACTTATCAGGAGAACCAGGCTTCCATTGAGTGTGGGCAAAAGTGGGAGAAGACACGCACACACCTAGAATACCTTTTTATTTTCAACAAACCAGAGTGGTAAATGCCAGCCATTGAAGAGAAAAGGATCTGAACACAACCACGTTCAAAAGAAGACTTCTGTGAAGGGCCTGGGGCTAATGTTTCACAACCAAGACAGCTGAACTGAGAGAAGATAAGAATAGTCAGTTTAGCAGAAGAAAACTCCAGTGGAATGCTTGTCTAAGAGAGAAAGGGAGATATGTCATCTCCCTGAGTTGAAACTGGGCTTCATCAGTCAGCCTGCAGAGCTTTGTCACTGCCTCACTGGATTGGGATGTGGATCAGAGCAGCACTAGCATTTGGATGGAAGATACTTACAGATTTCTGAGCTGCACAGTGGGCAGCTGACCCACTGAGGCAAGCCTGACACACGCCACAGCAATAATCCCAGAACAAGGGGAACTATTCTCAAAGGGTAGGCCATTGCCAGGATCAATTTCCTGGCCTGTTTTGCTCCTTTCTAGAAATGGCATCCCTAGAGATTATGAAACTGTAGTATTAAGCCTTCTACAAGTTCAAAACTACAGGCTGAAAGTTTTGTAACTCAGTGTAACAAATGGTGACAGCATCACTCAAAGGTGGGCACCAGCCTTTGTGCCATCCACACTCACCCTTGCGCTTCAGAGACATCAGAGAACGAAAAAATCCAGAGGCTGTGTTGTTTGCCCCGGGCAGCTTTGGGTCCTCCTCTCCCATGAGCTGGGCCAGCTCTGCCCCAGGCAAATCAATGAGCCTGGTGATGTTGCTGACAACCAGCTCTGTGAACACCTCTGGCTTCTCATGGCGCAGCTTCTCCACAAAGAAGTCGGGATTGAAGATGATGGGCTGGCTGCGGAGGGAGGAGTCATTGCAGATGACAAAATTGCAGATGGCATCTCTGAAAAAAGGGAAAGAGGAAAAAAAATACAGTAACTCTTCATCACTTCGGTTTTTACAGCCAGCTGGTCTGCCCTGAAGGAGACATCTGCTGACACAGGAGCTACCAGTCTACACCAACAGCACTGTCTGACTTTGGTGAGTGTTCAGCATAGCACAGTTACATTTCCCTATGGAGCAAAATCATTTCTGGACTCTTTGTACAACACAGCCTAAGACTAGCACTCCACAGTGTGATGATGACATAGGCAACACCCAGTGAAAACTACATGGACATCTTTACTACTTGTTTCACTGTATCTACATCATACTAGCTCTGGCAGAGATGACACCTAATATTTTACATTAACTTATTACTTTAAGTCAAAAATAAGTTTGGCTTTACCTCTCTTCCTCCACAGAAATTCACTCCCAGTGGCCTAAAAGTCTGAAAAACAATCTAAATTTTTCATGGCCAGCTTACACTCATCAGTTCCTATTGCCATTCTATCATACCTACCTTTCTATCAACAAATAGATAGTTCCCATGTCCTAGGACTTTGTTTTTAAGGTCATAAACGTGCAATAACACTGAACCATCAGTTTTGCTGTGGGTGTGGTCAAATGCTCCCTGTGCTGCCAACCCTTTGGTTACTGTTCTCTGCCAGCTCCTCACTCTTAAGTCTGGAGCCAGTGAGAACTCACATGAACTATGCAACATCTGTCCTTGAGGAACCCCTACTAACTTTTCACTAGATCATCCCTTTTCAGCTCATCCAGTTCTTATTTCTTTGTCATCCCTTCATGCCCTTAATCTGCCCTCCCTATTCTCTACTGACACCTTCTTTCTTCATTTCATAGCTTCTCATGTGGCATGGGAAAAGGGATGCACCTGAGACACTGCTCCAAGAGTTATCTCGAACAGGTGCATAACCCTACCAGAGGGTAGGTACATTTACCATGTAGAAAATCAAATCAAAGAGTTATCAAAGAGATATCTCATGTTAATCAGCACTCTTAATGCTCACACTTAACTTTTATCCCAATTTCCATCTACCTCTAGGTCTTCCATTACTGTCTTCCCACCACTGTTCCAAACATTTTCATGTTTCTTAAGTCAAGCCCATAGGCTAGAGTTGCCCAGCTTGCTTCTCCCTCCACTCTTTTACTTAAAGGTGAGGATTAGTGTCATTATTCTCCAGTCATGAGCTACTGTCCTGATTTCATACTCAGCTATAAAGTGACAGCCTGGCTCTGGGAATGGATGTGCAGTTCTTCCAGGGCTCTGGGAGGAGGATGCCTACCCACTCAGCTTGCACATATTGTGTGTGTTCAGCCTGTGACATTCCCCAATCTTTTAATTATTCTTTAGCTCTTATATAATACTTTCCATTCTTTCTACATCCATCCTCAGCTGTGAGCTCTCACTGGACACCATTTTCCAAGGGCAGCTGCCAAGTGCACACTTAATAGGGATGCTGTGCTTATGTACCAGGGATCACATCAGCCCCTTAGATGCAGATGCAGGACAGTGAGTGCTCTGCATCACCCCTAAGCCCATAAAGGCTTTCTCTTCAAAACAGGCTTTTCTAGAGAAGACTGGAGGACCTTCATCTTCCTCTCCTCCCTGCTGAAGGGTGGAGGCCATGACATTGTGTTCAGTCCATGCTGGGCATCCCTGCTCTCTGCTCAACACAGCTGCCACCAAAAACATCTGCAGCCCCCTGAACCTCACATCCACTGGCTCAAGAAACAGAACACTTCACTGCTAGTTCAGAGACCTCAGCAGCTTCCTGTTCTGATGTAAGCTTCCTGTTCTAATGTAGCTCACGACAGGAGGACATCAAAGCACATAGTGGCAAGTCACCTGAACTCCAGCCCACCTCCACACGTTATCTGTGAACCCAACAGTTATCAGAGCTACTCTATGTTTTTGACTGAAAGACTATCTCCAGGATTTCCAGGATGCCTGATCAGCATAACAGAACAGAAGCTGGAACTCAGGCTCCACAAGAAGAAAGATACTTGCTGAAACAAGAGGAAATGAAGCTCTCAGCAACTCTTGCATCGTGAGAATCCATAGCAAACCCCCTCCCCTTTACACTGCTCTCCATGGGTACCAAAGACGCCCTTCAAGAGGATGGAGAGGAAGAAGGTCTGCAAGGCAGACTGCAAGGCAATCTGCCAGGTCATCTAAAATTTTAGAAAGCTCTTAAGGGCTCCCAGCTGCCTGGCTCAGTGGCCCAGCAAGCACACTGCTGACTCCAAATGGGGGCCATATTTTGCTCAGCACCTCCCAGCCAGTTTTTCAGCAGTTTGTTATCTGCAATAAATCAAGACCAAAATGCAACAATTCGGTATCAGCTGCCAAAAAGCAACTGCCAATTGATCTGATCATATTCACATTTCATTGCATAGGGCTACAATGCACAAACAAGTGCCAGCTCTGCCCATAATGTGGAGCAAGCCCTTTGCTTGAAACCCATGACAACTCATTCTGTGGCAATACAGATCCTGAGAAGGGTTAATAGCAAGTGTATAGGCCCAGTGACCCTGCCTGCAATGATCCGTGCACTGTTATTCACTCACTAGCAGTTTTGTTTCCCCACAGAGAAGATATGCAAATACTTTGAAGCAGTTACATCAAGCATCACAGATTATCTCTTCCCTCTGACAATTAGATATCTGGATTCACAGAAAGAAAATTAAACAATTTTGTCAACTAGCACTGACTGATATGGCTTCTCTGCACAGCCTGTGTTAGAAGTCGCACAAAGTCCAACAACATATTATGCAAAAATAAATAGAAAAAAGTAAATTTCTTACATGAGTGCTGAGAGCTTTTGAAGAGGCATTAGGAAGCAGAGACAGGGAAAAGAACTTGCTCCTTGTTTCCAGCAACAAAAGAAACCTGCCTGTCCCAGCACAGCCTATGCAAATTCCACGCATGCTACGAGACACAAGGGCGCATTATTGGGTCTGAAAGGCCCCCTTGGCACACACTGGGCATCAGCCTTCACACAGGGACAAAACAGAAAAGAAAAGCTGGACAAATTGATTCATGTCTCTTGCCAAAGGCTGCGTTGCTGGAGTTTAACTGCAAATAATTCCTACATAGAAACTGGGGTTTTGAATCAGGACCAGCATGGTATTAAGTGCTTTCCACCTGTATCCAAGAGGAATCCACGAAATAGTTCCAAGTCTACCCTGTGTTTACCATGAGTAAAGCCAGGCAAACACATTCCCAACAGCATCCAAGCACAACTGATGTTACAGCACTGGCAGGACAATGGCCAAGTCCCTTAACTGCACCACCCTGTGCCCAGAAACCTTGCTGGAAGCACTTGCCTTTCACACTTTCAGATCCTTTTAAAGACAAAGCTCGTAGATCAGCCCCTCAGAGCTGGAAACAGCACCTGGCCATTGCTCCTTGCTACCATTACTGTGCCACCATGTGCTGTTCATCCACTTCAGGATTCCTGTTCCACGTTTCTCAGGATTCCCGTGCAGTTTCCCTGCCTGCTGCAGCTGGGACCAGCCTTGTGTACGCTTATTGTGATATGGCACTTCAATGAGCTACTTCATTTTGAAAGGTCACTTTATTAGCAGCTCTTCCTTACACAGAAAATTTGCTTTTGTATCATTATTGCTAATCAAAATGGAAATGTGAAGCAAGCCTCTATTTCTGAGCAAAGATAAAGCCCCCACTGGCTTTATACACAATAACCCTGCCAATCCTCACTGCCGCACACACCATAACCTTCAGAAAGAGCCATGTGCCCCATCTGCTGTTTTCATGTTAAAAAAGAGAGATGGATGTACTCTACCTACACTCACAGTTTATATAACAGCAGTAAAGGGGAGACAAACATGTATTCATGGAGTTTATTGCTTTTTTTTTTGCCTTGCTTCCAATTACAGAGTTATATTTTCTATATGCTGTGATCTCAGATTGCTTTACGACACGTCAAAAGACAATAAAGTAAAGGAATAAATAGCTTCCTCTCCAGTCTCATGAATATAATCAAATCCCAATGAATAATAAAACCTTGTTCTAATAGGGTTGTGATTAAGACAGCAGATTTAAAAAAAATGGGTCCTATATTGTGCTGAGATTCTTGCCATTCTAGTATCCTTCAGAGGCAAAGCCTGTGATCCCAGCCAAGTCACAAAGAAAGCTGTCTGTCACACACAACGTTTTTGCTTCAGGCATGACAGCCCCATCATTTCATGGGGAGTGGATGGTGCAGGAGGTCAGAATCATGATGGATCAATTAATCCCTAAGGTAACTAGATCCAGGCCAGGGAAATGCCTTGGAAACTAGGACAAAAATGAAACTTTAACTGCCAAAACCTGGTGATCAAACCTGCGGTGCAAGACCTCTGCAAGCAGGCAGATAACTTCACGTGGCAGCAAGCTTGCATTCGGATAGGTGAGATGGAGCTGCTGTAGTGGCTCTCACAGCTCTGATATTGGTCTAAATCCACGCATGTGACAGAAGAAAGGTCCAAGAAGCAGGAAATAGAGCATAAGGAGAACAGAAGGCAAGAAAGACAGAGAAGGAAGAGGTACCTTTGGGGCAAGGCATCAGCTGTGTTTGTCTAGCTGGGAAAGGGGATACACTGAAAGCTAAAGATTTCAGAGGAGCCTTAGGTGTCTCTAATTCAGTGGACAAAATCCATCTCCAGTGCCATTTTGCACACTTTGTATGTCATCACCAAGGCCCTGTGCTTCAGACACACCACAGCAGACAAGTTTTACTGTATAGGAGTGAAAGGATTAAAGAGCTTTTGAAAATAAGGCAGATAATAGGAGAAAATCTCCCTCTATAATAACAAAATCTTTAGATTATAGGAAAGAGCCTGGCTGGTACCAAATACTAAGAACATGGTGATAAGCAGGCAGTGCTGAAGAACACAAAACATGAACAATTCTCTGCCTGGCTAAGCACAAAGGGACATGGGACAGATGCTCACAGGCTCAGATTTCCCCAGGGAGGAAGAAGTAGCATTGCCTCCTGTGCTGTGCCAGAGTAAGGAATCAATTAATGAGGATGTCTGAAGACAGTATTTCCAGAGCCAGATAGGAGCCATTCCAGATTTTGCAAAGAGATGAAAGAACCATAGTGGAATTATATGGAATCATTTTAAGAACAAAAGGACTAGAAGACAAATTATTTTCTAGATTAAAAAAGAATTAAAAATAAATGTAGTCTAATGGGAATGGTCTGCAGAGACATTAGAAGAGACTTCACAGTTAAAGTTGCTTTGAGGGCTGTACTTCAGACTGACATTCTTTTAAGATGGTGTAACAAAGATCACATTCAGGCCTCACAGTTAGTGGCACCCTAACTTTTCCTAGCATGACTGATAAGCCTCTGAAAAATGTCAAGAAAAACACAGAGTATTTTTTGCCCAGGGTTATACTCATAAGGTCTTCAGGGGCAGAGTTCTTTTGTGATGAGTACACAGTGCACAGCACAGTGGGTGCCAGTTCTTGCCTACTGTCTCTAGCCTTGACACAAGTAAGCCTTATGAGATATCACTGTCTTTTCAATTTTTGCTTTGCTTTCTTCACATTTAAATAGCTTACACAGAGTGATTCAGCCTTCTGACTATGAGAACCAAATAATAATATACAATTTAAATGGCAAGGTGCTGGCTAAGAAAGCTGCTGTTATTTATGGTGGCCTGTGCTCAACAACCTGGAACTAATGCAACTCCTGGCCACTTTTTAGAAACCAGGTATATTGGTTATCCCTGTCACTGCTATCATCAATGAATTCAAATTCTGTGTCAGTAAACAACTCAGAGTAGATCTTGCCAACACTGGCTACGCATCTGTGACATGAACCTGGAGGAGATGGACCTATCTGAAAAGATAAAAGGGTTGGGAGGGGTAGGGGTCTGTGCTTTGGAAGAAAATGAAAATGCAATCTATTACCAGCGTCAAAGAAAACAGCAGTAGCAAGACAGCTTGATACATGTGAAACATCAAGAAATTTGCATTTCAGCATGAAATTTCTCAAGTTTGACCTGAGTGATTCTTTGTGATATTTTTAATAATAGCCACTGGAATATTTTAAAGTCAATCAAGCAGTACTTCAATCAGCCATCACAACATCAGAGCATCCAGATGCCTTCTAGTGCTGGGAGGGAAAAAACCAAGGGGTGCCTTGGAGAGAACTGCACGTTCACTGCTGCTCCTCATCAAGTCTCCTTCCCAGTGCCACCACCCCAGGTCTGGGTGCTCCCACACTCTGTGATGGCTCAGCTGGCTACCCAAGACCCTGTAAAAAATGCAGAAAGGCAGCTACCACCAGAAATGCAGTAATTTTACATTAAAAATCTGCAAGCTCACATGTCTGCCTTAAGATCAGATTAACAGAGTCGAACAGTGTTAAATAGGAATGCTGCTCTGATTCTCATGACTGTCAATGCTTTTGTGTCTCTATTTTAATATAAACTCCTACTGGGAGCAGCGATAGAAGAAGAGCCTTAGATCCAATCCTGATTTCACTGAAACCAGCACCAAAACTGAATCTTTTTAGATGGCAGCAGCTGCCTCCTCTCGTTACTGATGTGCTCACTTTTATCACTGTGGCACTGGGAACCTCGGTCACAGCTGGGGACTCCGCTGTGCTCCGTGCTGAACAAACAGAACAAAGGCAATACCCTGTCTTCAGAGGGCTGATAGCTAAATCTGAAATGAATGCTGCAGGGACAGAAAAGAGAAGGAATCCCAAGAGAAGAGGCAGCACTATCAGTCAGCATGACTGATATAACTGAACTCTGCCAGCTTTTCTGTAGACACTATTAAAAAGGAGGGCGAGGAAGGACAGGAAAAATAATCAGGTCACACTGCAGACATTTAGAAGAAATCCAGCTTTTGCACATGGGGTGACATGGGACTGAGCATAAAGGAGCTGGTTTGAAAGCTGTCAGGCAGGGATGGCTGGGACATGGGGCTGAGGAGGCGAGAGCTGAGCCCCACGCACGGGCTGGGAGCGGCTGCTGAGGCAGACACAGGCCAGCAGTGCCAGGGAGCTGGAGAAGCTTGGCAGTGCCACGGGGCACCGTGTGGCACATCCAGACCCTCACTGCAGGGTGGGACACAGCCTGAGGAAGCCCCACAGCCATTTCCCACCAAACATGTCTGCTGTATCCCCAGTGTGCTGGTGGGTACTTTCTAGTTGCCAATAATGATAGCATTCCCTTGCTCTTCTCATTTTAAACTGTCTTTATCCTCTTTATTTCCCCATGTTGAGTATACTGGATGGAAGCCAGGCATGGCTCAGTCCTGCCTATACCTCCTTGGCCTCTGGCAATCCAAATTTGCCGCATGCACCTCTGACTGTCACCCTTGTTCTTGAAGGTGACAGTCTTAGGGCATCCTCCAGAGGTAGAATGAAATGGAGTTCAGAGACCAGCAAAGACACACCTTCTAGAAGCTTCTCAGTCCAGTAGCTCCAAGCTAGTGTTCAGGTAAGAGCAGAACTACCATCTATAAACAGCAACTTATAACAATCAGGTTTACTTCTGACACAAAAGTCAAGCAATTTCACAAAAACAACACAGCAAAGTTAACAAGCTATTGTAGCAACCAGTCTGGGAACTCAGAGCAACCCAGCAAGGCAGGACAGATGTTTTCCTAAAGTCTTCCACAGGATGATACCCAAAATTGGTAGCACCAGCTGGTGCCCAGAACACATTTGGGAATCCCGTGCCACCATCAATTGGTAACTGGTGCTTGAGCACAGCACCACAATTTGAGTACAGTGTGCTGCAGCACTCACAGGTTTGCCTGACTGCAGTTGCTTTTTATGCACTGAGAGGACACTGAGCCCTGGGTCAGGACTCACAGCCAGCTCCTCACAGCACTGTTGGTGAGGTTTGGTAGTCACAGCCTGGCAAATACAGGGGATGAAGGTATCCAGGAATTACAGCTCTTGCTTTTGTTCACTACACTTCTGTAATTCCACAGCACTCCAGAGATGCAGTGAACAAGCTGCATCCTCGCATCTGTGTTTTGTATCACAGTGGTGTTTGCAAAGGATGATAGCACATCAAATCCCTCCTCATCAGCAATCCTCTGCAGACACCACTGAGTATGTCAGAGGCCACATCCCTTGCTCCAGATGTGTAAACTCCTACGAGCTGGAGTTGTGATGAGGAACACCTGGATTCGTGCCAGCATTTAAATAAACTGGTGACATCTGGTCAGGGCTGCCGAGCACACAGATAAACAGGCCGGGCCCGCCACAGAGCAGCACAGCATGCAGCACCAGGGAGACACAGATACACAAAGCAGCCCAATTAACTCACCAAACTGAACAGGATGGGGGCCTAGGGCTTTTGAAGGGGATCTGGGCAGGCTAGGATGTAAAAAACTGGAATACTGTACACAGATACCAGAATTCAGATGACAATAACCTACAGTGTCATTTTATGCAACTCTGGTGAGATACAGCTTCTCTTCACATCCTGCCTGACACTTCATCTCTGGCTCAACTCTGCTTCACTGCAGAGCCCAGGGAACTGTGATATATTTACACAAGCTCCAGGGGCCACTCAGGAGAATGCAGAGTGGCATGTGCATGAGGAGAGCTCCAGGAACCCCCAAGAGTTTGTGAGGATGTTCCCTAAAAGGCTTCCTGCTCTCCAAGGCACAGCATGCTTGTCTCCTGCTATAACACAGCCTGCAAGCAGGGCTGTAGGAATGCCCATATGGAAGTCCCAAACCATAAAGCTATGTTTCAACCTTGAATTTGAGCTCCAGAAAAACAAAAAGGAAAACTAATGCCATTTCCCCTGAGAAATTCCTGCCTCTGAAAATCAGAGCTGCCACATTACTGCTCAAGAAGAAAGGATGTTTTGGCTGGAGTCCAAATTATTATAGGCCAAAAGCAAACACATTAAAAGTTCCTGTAAGCCAGCTGGCAGGCAATTATTAAGCAGCTTATCACATTCCCTGCTATCTATAGTTTCTGAAAATAAAATTTATGAGGAAACTCTAGATGGCTTAATTGCAATTACCTAGTGTAGAGGTGAGAAAGGCCAGGAGTCAAGGAATGAGGGTTTTGCACTGTAGAGAAAAGGGCTCAGACACCATGGTAAGTGTAATGCATGACCAGGATGAGAGGTCAGGGACACACCAGACCTGTGAAGCTTGGAAAAACTTCATCCTATTTATCCCAGCAAGCAGCCACATTTCTCCTCCCTTCTCTGCCCATGCTGACTCCAAGCTGCCTGTGAGCTGGGGACACAGGAACCCGTGGTGGCAGTCCCTAGGATCACAGTGCAGCTTTGGCAACAGCAGGGCTGTGCCTCAACCCAGCATGGCACAGGGCAAGGAAAGGGCCTTGGCTCCCTGCTCCTGCCTCCAGCTGGAGGGCAAGTGGAAATGAGACCCTACAGAACCAGACAGGCCCAAAACAACTGGCACATATAAGGGCTCAGCTGTGACGAGGAGCCCGACCTAACACTCAGAGGGACAGTATTTCCAAGATGGACTTGACTTCAGTGTAACCATTTGACATTAGCCAACATTTCCACGCTGTCCCCATCTCCTTCCCATCTGTTCATGTCACTTATTAAATCAACACACACTGAGGACTTTTGACCTTTAGGACAAGGCATTTGATTCCCAGCAGCGTCTAGCACTCAGTGCTTCAGTTTCAGGCTGAGCTAAATGCCCAGGCACCTTTAAAGGAGTGATAACGAAGCTCTGTGACATTTTCACAGGCATGTAAATGTGCACACAGCAACAAGGCAATGGCCAGGCTGGCAGGGAGACCCAGACGCTGCTCTGGGCTATGTGGGAAGCAATGCTCCCCCTTCACACACACACACAATAAACTGAAGGGTAGCAGAACAAGGATCCTGTTGTCAAAGCCCATCCCACCCTGGATGGGAACAGGACAGGGTGTTACATGCAAACATATAAAAATACTGCAAATACAACATGGCCTTGAGCTCGGTTCAGATGCAAACCTCACAGGACTTGGACTGAGTATGGGGTCAAACATGAGTTTAGGTCTCAAAGATTCTCATGAGAGCTGTGGAAAAGGGAATCTGTGAATGAGATTGCCCCCAGCTCCCAGGCTTTCTTCAGAGAAAAGTAGCCATGTGTTCAGACTTGGCTTTAACTCTGAAATCAACCATTTTTTCTGCCTGACCCTCAGCGAGTCACTTTGATTTTTTGCCATTAAGTCATGTTTACAGTGAACATTTTGCTATTTCCAGTAAAACACAGATGGCAACTGTGTCTCCTTTCATAACCTGTTTACGATGTAAGCTCTTGATGTCCAGTTGTGCAGTGCGACTCTATCAAGCCATTTTAGCAAGATGCTTTATGGCCTTTTCCAGCTTCTTCCAGCCCCACTGTTTTTTCCCTTCCACTCACCCCACCCCTGCCATATCAAATGGCCGACACGAGTGCCTGGCAAAGCATTTGGGCGCTGCTTGAGTCGGACATTAAATGAATTCATTAAACAGACAGATGTTTCTCTTTTGAAATTGAGCACTCTGGCACAGTGCAATCTTCATTCTCAGTTATGAAGACCCAGGCAGAGGTTAGAGAGACCACAAAGAGAAGAGAGAGACCCACACAAATCATCTTTTGTCATGTTCAGTAACATTTGGTAAGGAGTTTAGGACAACCAGCTTTTTAATTCCATTCTTTAAGTCAGCATGCTGTAATACCATACACACAGCACACAAGCTTTACTAGCTAACTTGCACTTCTCTCCAGATGAGAGGAAATGGGAGCAAAAGCACAAAAAAAAAGCAAGCTTTGTGGCCTGTGTGGTGATAGACCAGCAAAGCAAGAGCTCGATTTTCTAGCGCTACCTGTGGGTGACAGGCAGTGCTGAAGGAAAACTTGTACTTCAGGCTTTGCATTAACAGAATAGCTTTTGGAGGGTGGGGAATAAAGAGCAGGAGAATGCATCCTAAGGACAACTGCCAACATAGAAAAAAAATAAATCTAGTAATTTAGGCTGATCCAGGCCATGTTACAAATTCTTTATCCAAAAAGGCATTTTAAATATCAGCTGTACTAAGCATACACTTCCCTTTACCATGTCCAGCATTTTAGGCACTCCCTGCCCAAAGAGGCTGCAATGAGCACCATCTCTTCATCCCTCCTTCCGGGGCAATGCTGTGCCCCAGCCCAGGCACCACAGCAGTGCTCCCAGATCAGCAGAGCAAGTGCCATCGGGATGGGTCCCACTCAGCAGCGAGCAGGATGGCACCACTGTGAATCAGGCTGGGTAAGAGGCATCAGCCCTTTTATAAATAACTATATTTATTTATCCACAAGAATTACCATTCAAAGGATACTCAGTTTGCAGCTACACACCACACACACAAGGGGAGAAAAAAAAACAGAAGTGGAAAAAAAAGATACTGGAGCTTTTTAAGAGTAATCCGAAACGGCACTGCTGTAGCGAGGTGCTCATGCAGTCCTTGCTGCTTTATTGCAGCAGTAACAGAATGGCGATGCATACAGAATTGTGAGCTAAAGGTGGATTACGTGCAGCTGACATCGCCGGTGTGTTTGAGCGTCAGAATAACGCGGACAAAGCGAAGGGAAGGCGAAGCCAGTCTGTATAGTGCCATCATCCTACCAAAGCCCGCAACTGCCGAGCGCTCAGCGCGGGCTCTGCGGCTGCGGGAGCGGCGAGTCGGCGCGGCGGGCCCCGCAGAGCCGCACGGCAGGCACGGTGCCTTGTCCCCCCCGGGAACACGCCGTGCCGGGGCGGGATCTGTGCCCCGCAGAGGGGCGGGCGGCGCTCCCCGCAATGCAGCACCGGGACGCTGCGGGGAGCGCTCCCCGCCGCACAGCCCCGGGCACCGCGGGCACACGGGGCCCTACCGCCACCCCGCCGGGCTCCGGAGGCGCCGGAACACTGAGCCCGATAGCTCCGTTAAGGTGCCGGGGCACCGGCGGGCGGCGCGGCAGCTAGGACGGCGCGGCTCGCACGGGCAGCGCCGCAATGGGCGGGCTGAGGCGCACAGACCGGCGCCTGCCCGCCGGCTGGTGCGGGATGCCCGACCCGTACAACGGCGGCGGGAGGCCAAGGGGAGCGCGCCGCCAGGACGGGGCGAGGGGTGTCTGGGTCCCGCTCCTACCTGCGGCCGCCGGACGCCGGTGCTCCCGCCGCCATCTCATACCTGCCGCTCCGCCTGCCCATTGGCCCGCCGCACCACCCCCTCAGCCCCGCCCCGCTCGCGCTGCGCCACGCCATTGGCTGCGGCCGGCACTGCCCCGCCGCTATTGGCCAATTTGAACGGACAACCACCGATCCGCGCGCACGAGGGGGCGGGTGCGGGGGAACGGCCGCCCGTGCGGCGCGCTGCCTGCTGGGAGTTGTAGGCGGCGGCGCAGGCCTTCGGCATGGCCGCCCCGGCACCGGGAGCCGCGGCAGCAGAGCGGTGCCGCAACCCCTCCACTGCAGGGAAACCCACACCGGCCTGACGGACCCCTGCTCCAAGAAGCACGAGTTACACCATAAAGTGCAATTCCCATCTCGGCTTGAGTGTTTTTATCACTGCTCTGCATCAAGGACGAATAGAGAACACAGATACTGGAAGAGCAGTTTCATTCCCTGTTTTTCCTCTTTGTGGGTGAAAACATCTGCGTGCTCGCAGCCAGGGTCCCTGTGGCTCTCTACACTTGCTGCACCTGCAGTGCTCAGGTAGCAACTACAGAAAGAACTTAGAAACAATTGAAACTGTAGATTGGAGTGCTGAGGGACTAGGAATTAATGTAATATTTTTTTAATTGACTGGATTTCAGCTGGAGTGGTCCCTTGGCATTTTAAAACTCCACACTTAATTATCTTGCTGCCAATCATTTCAGCTTAAACACCAAAGCTCCTCTTATATGCTATCCCCAGGAGGGTTTCCCCATGTCTGCAGCATATGTGTGAGGAATCCCAACTCTGAATGGGGAACCCCAAAAGGCCCTGCAGTGTGCTTCCAGGATGGGGTGGTCCACCTGGATGGTGGGTGGGCACAAGCCATGGGGCACATCTGCTTTAAGAATCAGGATGGGCATTTAGCCAGTACTGGGGGACATGTGTTAGTCCTGCCAGCCTCTCCCCAAGCTGCTATCTGCAAGGGTTAGGAACCCTTTGTGACAATGTCATGTGCAAGTGTGGCTCCATACTGGTACTTCATGGTTCAAGAGCCTGCTGGATGAAGAAACAGCCTTCAAGCCACCTCCCAGCTTGAGCAGCAAAAGCCAAGCATGTCTCCAGGTCCCCAGCTGGTGCCTCCCCACAGGTACCTGCAAAGTTGTGGCAGGCAGGGGCAGGAGGCACAACCCCCCTCACCTGCCCCATGTCAGAGACGTGCTCAGGCTCCTGAGGGTCCCCAGGCTGCAGCTCTGCTCCCTGCCAGGGGCAGCTGCTGGTGGGGAGCAGGCTTGATTCACAGCCAGCCTTCCCAGGCAGGATGACATCTCCTCACCCAGGGTTTCCATTGCATTACATGATTAATTAGCTGATTAACAAGATGTTGTTGCAGTAGAATCCGTTCTCTGGACTCCAGCTCAGGTGAACACCATTCTCTGTGCTAATAAATCTCTTCTGTTCCATGCAGGCATAGACTAATTTAAGCAACAACATGCAAATGAAGAACAATAGAGTGAGTAAGCTGGAGCTCCCAAATAAATTAGCTACAGCCTTCTCCAGGCCCTGTCTCCAAGGAGAGAAGGGAAAGCAGGAAGACAGATAGCTCTGCTGGGTCTAGAGCCTCAGGTTACAGGTGTCTCAGAAGGTGACTGCTGCCTGTCTCCCCCTGTCCTGCTTTCAGGGGAGGGGAGGGCATCAGGCCCACGCTGCAGGCAGCAGAAGATGGTGCAGCTCCTGGTCACAAGGTGCTGCTGGACAAGCCTGTCCTGTAGGCCAGGCTGTGAGCTGCCTTCTGGCAGGACAAGCAGCAGCACCTCAACTTGAACTGGGGCTCAAGAGTCCCACTGAGAGCCCTGGGTGGGAAAGCACACAGGGAACAGCATTCCTGACAAGGCAGGACCAGTATCAGTACAAGAGCTCCTCCTCCATCCCAGGCTTTTAAAAGGATCTTGGAAAAAAAAAACCAAGCATAAGAAAGCCACAAAACTGGATTTGCAGCCTCCAGAAAGAAGCCTGCAGTAAGAGGCTGAACAAGCACAATCCCTTTAGCTTATTACAGAACTGAGAAGCGTTGCAATTCCAACATGTAAGCTGCCACAAAAGGAAATTACAAAGGGCTGAAGGCTTTTTAATATGAAAGAGGAAGGGAAAGCCAGCTACATTCACCAACACATGTTCTTAGCAGTGTGAGCAATGGGACCTGTACCCACTACCCTCAGAGCAGCTCTCTGCAGCACATTTGGGCCAAACACCTTATTTTGCACTCAGCATAGAAGTAGCTGGGCAAAACCTGATGCTCAGGCCAATGTGACAGGGTTGAGCAACTAAAAAGCTTCAGGATTACTCATGTTGCTCAGGTCTGGCAGGAAGTGGCCAGAGCAAAGGGCTTCTCTCAGCTCTCAAAGGTAAGAGAAATGGCAAGGCACAGAGCTTTGCCGTAGCAGTTTTCCAGCCAGTTTGAAGAAATTTGCAGCAAACTGTTCCTGCCCTGCCATCAAGCGTGGCTGATATGGTAGAAGTGTCCAGTGGTCAAATGGCAGTCACTTTCCACATGGCAGAGATCCTCTGGCCATGGTTTTGGGCAGAAGAGCCTGCCAGGAATTTGGTAAAGAAAGCTGGTTGTAGGGACTTCAGCCTCTCTGGCATTGTTCTATGGCCAGCTCCACATCTCAGCCCTACTGCACATGTGCCCCACTGCTCTGTGCCACAGTGCTGCTCCTGGCAGCCTCCAGGCAAACCCAGTGTGGGAGAGAGAGCCCCAGGCCCAGGCTGATGCTGCTGTGAGCCCTGAGGGATGCAGCCCTGCAGTGACAGAAGGACCCGCTGCACATGGACAGAAGGCACAGCACAGTTATGCAAGATCTGGAGAGAAGGAGAGAGAGGAGGAATCTGGGCTGGATAAGAACAGAGAATATTTATCAATATAGAGAATTCTTTACACATCACTTGCTCACACACACACACACACACATCCATGCCTGTACCAGGCACAGAAGGGCCATTAGTCCATAATACATCCAAGTGGCTTCCCAGGGAGTCTCAGACAAATGCAGGTCACCTTCAAGAGGACCCTCAGCTGTTCCACTAACAGGATGCTGTGTCCTTGGGCAGGTGGAGCACTGGAGTGTGCTCAGGAGCGCTGGGCCTTCAGACGGTTCCTGCGGCCGGCCTTGGCCCCGCGCTGCGCGCCCTTCATCAGGCCCTTGAACTGGCCCTGCATTTTCGCCCGCTTCCTGCAGGGAGCAAAGAGCAGGGAGCTGGTTTGGTGCAGGCACTGGGCACACTTCACCCATGGGGCTGGTGTGGTGCAGGCACTGGGCACACTTCACCCATGGGGCTGGTGTGGTGCAGGCACTGGGCACACCTAACCCATGGGGATGCTGCTCCAGACTCCACAAGGAGTGGCACAGCAGATGACAGGGAGCTCCCAAACCCACCAAAAAACCCCTAACAAATTCAGGATCAAAGCCGTTCCCACCGCTGTGCCCTTCCTGGTTAGCCTCACCTTCTGTTGAGTTTAGCTCTGTTCAGGGGGATGTAGGCATAGGGGTCGAGTTGGCCCTTCTTCTTCACGTCACCTTTACCTTTCTGTGGGAGACAGTGACATGAGAGAAGATGCAGCACCAGGGAAGACACGTGCATCCCATTCCAGTGCAACCCTGCCACCCAGCTATCCCAAAGACTGTGTTGCAGTGGGGTGCCAGCTCAGCACACTGCCCTGGGAGCTGATTTCCCACCAACACGATGCTACAGACACCTGCTTTGAGCAGTGAGCAGGAACTGTCCATGGCAAGGATAGGACAGGAAGTTTGAAATGGGCTGGCAGTGTTCAGAGATACTGAGTGTTTGGCAACTCCTCTTGGAGCAGAGATCCCATCCAACCTTGGTGCTACAGGACCAGACTCCCAGCAAAAATGGTGCTTCCTGCCCCAGCAAATTCCAAGCATCCCCACAGACAAACCCTGCCACCCCATGGGTCCCTCACCTTGGATCTATACTCTGCACCAAAGGCTGGCACCTTGTTCAGTGGCCGATGGATCCCAGAGCCTCCAGCTGGAAAAGAGAATGTATGTTGGAAGGGGTTCCGGGGCCTCCCCCTGCCCAGTTCTAGGCTGTGGAAGCTGTTCCTGTTTTGCCTCCAGCTCTTGGTGTCAGGACAGCAGAGGGGTGGCCATTTCCCATTAACCAAGTAAAATCTCAGGAGAAATGTGCATAGAACTGTCTGAAATTAATGAAGGCAAATGCACCCGGGGAGAAATAACCCCAAGCACCAGTTCAGACTGGGGGTCAACCTGCCGGAAATCAGCTCTGCAGAGAAGGACCTGGAGATCCTGGTAGAAAACAAGTTGTTCATGAGCCAGCAGTGCCCTGGTGGCCAAGAAGGCAAATGGTGCATAGGAAGAGCATTGCCAGCAGGTCAAGGAAAGGGATCCTGCCCCTCTAACTCAACCTTGGTGAGGATGCACCTGGAATGGTGTGTCCAGTTCTGGGCTCATCAGTACAAGAGACACATTGAGCTCATGGAGCTGGTCCAGTGAAGGATTAAGGGACTGGAGCATCTCTGGAGTCTCCCACAATGGAGATATTCAGGAACCATCTGCATGCAATCATGTGCCATGGGCTCTGGGATGACACACGGTTCTGGCCCTCTGGAGAGCCCCAGACTGGGCACAGGCAGAGGATTTACCTCTATACTGAGAAGAGGTTCCACCCTCAGCTTCCTCATCGTCTGGCTCCTCTCTGAACCGACGCTTCTGACTTTTCTTCTGCAGAAAAAGAGCAGAAACCCTGCAGCTGGCTTGTCTTACAGTTCTGCCCTCCCATCAACCCCCAACCTCCTGCTTCCTCCCATGGGCACCAAGAGGCTTTCCAGACAGCCCATCCCCATCCCAGACAACTTTCTGCAGCCCTCCAAGTAGCTGGCAATTGCCTGGTGTCCCCACTGGCCTCTTGGGCAGAGCTGCAGCTGCCGTGGCACAGGCAGTGGCTTAGCAAGGGTGAGTTCCCCCAGCATCTCCTCAGGACCACGAGCCCCATACTCACACTGCGGAGCCCCACATCTTGCAGCACATCTGCCATCTCCTCATCTGCTCCTATGGCACAGGATGAGAAGGTCAGTGTGTGATGAGGCCATGGCAGAGCCCTGGTACTGTGCTAGCTCCTGGAGGGAGTGGCAGTAGCAGGGTGCCTCTGCTGAACCAGCATCCTCCTGATGATGTGGGTGACTGCTTCCCCTGGGCACCAGCCCAGAAGAAAGCCACTCGGTGTGACACAAGGCCATACCAGCTCCTACCACTTCCACCCACATCCCCCCAAGATCCCACATGCAGGTGGCAGGATGAAAACCATTCAGAGACCCAGAGCAGGTCTAGAGTGGCCCCTGTCAGCCCAGGTAGTACCTTTGCCTTCATCATCATCCAGCTCCTCCTCCTCTTCATGGATGATCAAGCGTCCATCCTCAGACATCTGGAAATCATGGCTCACTCCTCTGGACCGCTTGGGGCCTGGCTTGGTGGCTGCTCACAGAGAAATGCAGAAGGATCCAATTCTGGGGGCAGCAACCCCCAGGGCCGCTGTGCATTGCAGCAGCCCCTGCCCCATCCATCCCTCCCTAGCCCCATCTGAAGCTCCATTCCTTACCCAGCACCCGCTGGGACACATTAGGGTCCAGGAAGTTGAGGGGCTCATCATCTTCCCCTTCCTTGAGCCATGCCTGGCCCTTCTGCCGTGCTTGCTTCCTCCACTCCTTGACCCGATGCTGTTCCTCCTCTTCCTCCTCCTCATCCTCTGAGTCAGCCAGGATCTCCTCCATACTGGTCAACAGATGGAAAGGATGATGGAAATGGATTAAGCGCAGGGGTGCACCCTGTCCCACAATGAAGAGCAGCCCTGCAGATGTCGCCAGCATCTCTAGGAGGACCAGCTGAGCAGATGGAGTACCAAGTCCCCTGTGGGGGCTGCTCTTTCTTGACCCTGAGCCCATCTTCACCTGTCTCCTCTAGGCTGTGGTGCTGGTGCCTCCTCCTCATCCATATCTGCAGCTGCCTTCTTCAGGGCACGCTGCTTGCGGCTCCGGGATTCTGCCTTGCGGATGTTCACCAGCACCTTATGGTACTCGGCTGGCAGCAGCCCCTTGACCAGCTCAAAGCTGAGGAAACACACAGAGAGCAGTCAGCACCCCCCTCCTCCTGCACTGCTCCCCAGAGCACCCTCACCACCCCAGGACATCCTGGCATACCCGAACTTGCGGATGAACTTGATGAAGAGGTTTCGCAGCTTCATACGGAAGTGGCGCCTCATGTCATCTGAAAGGTTCCCCACAGCCTCCAGCTGTCAGGACAGAGACCCTCAAGACCAAAGCATGCCTGCATTGGGGACCCAGCCTCCCAACCTTTATCTGCGTGGCCACCTTGTTCACCCTGGTGCCATCTCTCCATGCCTGCCCCAGGTAAGCCCATGGGGAGGTGTCCATGCTTGGCAGTGCTAGTTCATGGGGCTTTTTTGGCACATCTATGCCAGGATGCAGAAGAGGAGCCTCCTCGCTGCCATCTCAGCCACTGAGATCAAGGTTGTTTCCTTGGCTCCCAGGCAGAGTGCAGCTGGAGATGCTCCTGTCTGCCCAAGGCAGACACAGCTTTGCCCACCACCCTCCTCGAGGCACCCCGTGCGCGATCTCACCATTGTCTGGACATGCTTGGCCAGGAGCTTGGTGTCCACCAGCAGCAGTGTGACCTTCAGGAATCCCAGGGCTGCCTTGACCACATCCCGTGTGCGGGAGGCCAGCAACAGGCAGATGTTCTGCAGGAGCTGCTCCACCACACTGAACTCCAGGTGATCTGCAACCACGGTGGGACTCAGCCACAGATGGCTTCCTCCCAGCACCCACCTTCCCCAAAGGGCTCTGCCTCGTCCCCCCAGCCCTCCTGCTCACCTTTGAACTCGAAGAACAGGCGGGTCAGCGCCAGCACGGTGCAGCTGATCATGGTGACTGAGCCGGTGAGCCCCACGTAGATGAGGAGCAGGAAGCGCTGCATGGCCTCTGCAAGAGGGGGATGACTCAGGGCCCGACTCACTCTGCGTCCAGCAGCATCCCTGGCCCATTGCAGCAGAATGCTCGGCCTGAGTCTGACCTTCCTGAGGCCAGAGTGGCCGTGGGGCTGAGCAAGTAGAACAGAAGCTCACCTTCAGGGGTGGGCCCAAAGCGGATGAAAGCATGGCCCATCTCCACGAGCAGCATGAAGGCGTTCTTGCGGGCCCCCACGGACACTTCCTTGGTGCACAGGATGACCTGGAGGAACACAGCATGTCACCACTGCTGCCACCACCACAGCCAGGACCAGCCAGCTCCTCATAGGGACCATGCTTACCTCTGGGACCAGGGCAGTGACAAAAGGCTCGTGCTCTGCAGATAGCTGCTTCACAATGTGGAACAGGCATTTCAGCCGTGGCTGAGGAGAGAAAGAGACCAGAACTGGTACACCCAGGGACACACACCTGGTTACCCTGCCATCCCTTCCCTTCAGCAGTGCTGATCACCACCAGCACAGCCCTTGCTCTCACCCTCTTGGCCGGGGATGCTGCGCTCTTGAGCGAGTCCAGCAGCACTGCCTGCAGCTCCTGGAGGTGGGAGTGGACGAAGGCCTGGCAGGGAGCGTGGGGAGCAGCACACACCTCCTCCAGCACACGGTACGCCTTCTTCTGCATACTGCGCTCTTTGCTCTGCAGGGACAGCCAGCATGCTCCCACTGTCAAGGCAGCCTCTCACCATGGTGTCTGAAGGGACACCAGCACCCCACACCACGCAGCAGAGACCTATCCCTTATGGCAGCTGCTCAGTCCCTAGAGTGTGGGTCCAAGCTAGCAGCAAGCAGAAGGTGCCCCACTGCAGCCCCAGCATCTGTCAGGGCTGAGGACCAACTCACCTGGAGGGAAGGCTGGATGGTACGGTACAAGGAGTCCAGGGACTGCTCATCAGCATAGGGTGCCATTGCCACTACCAGGTCCAGGATGGAGAGTCTGCAGCAGAGGACACACAGCTGCAGCTGTTAACTGTGGCATCATGTCTTGACCAAGCTGGGACACCAGCTGCCAGTCACATCAAGTGCACCATGGTGGCAAAGCCCACACAGGACAATGCCCTAGTGCTGCTCACCAGGAGCATGCCAGGAGTTTTACCCATTAGCATCAGCTCCCAGGTGTTACCTGGCAAACTCAGAGCTCTCAGGACTGGTCAGCTTTGCACTGGCTTTCTCCAGGAATCCACACACCATCTGCAGGGCAGGCACAGAGAGCAGGATCAGAACTGATTGAAGCAAGTGCTTTTACAAGAGTTTACAATCCACCTGGCAAACAACTTGCTAAAGGACTTTGTGGAGACCAGAAGCACCAGTCTAAAAAGACCTGGACAAATTCACAAAGAGCTTGTGCATGATAGGTGAGATGTGATTGCAAGACTGGGAAATCCCAGACTGTGGGCTGAGAGATCTCCCTGCCCATGAGGGCAGGAAGGGCTGCTCTCTGGTCAAAGCCTTTCTTCCTGTCCTCATCAGTCAGGCCTGCACCAAAGCCCCATCAGACTGAGTCCGGCTGGGAGATTCTAGCCCAAGCCAGGACAGCTTGCCTCAGTGCCACAGTGCCCCTCACCTGAGGATCTGTGATGGTCAGGTAAGCACGGACAGTGTCCAGCACAGAGCGGCGCTGAGCACTTGTGCCCCCATCCTCCTCGGGTTGGCTGTAAACGTTGAACAGGATGGGCAGGAAATTTTTGGCAAAGCGACCCACTTCTGCCCGCTCTGCATCTAGGGAAAGGATGACAGGGGCTACAGATCAGTATTTCCCCTCCCACAGGTGGCAGGAACCCCCCACAAGGACCTGTTTTGCCCCAACCTGTCTTGCAGCCTTTGTGGATGAGGGTGCGCAAGGCCTGGCACACGGTGGGGCGGAGATCAGGGCGCTCACTGATGGCCATGCCCAGGGTGCGGGCCAGCCCCTTGAAGGCCCCCAGCACATCTGTGGGATGCGTGCAGAAGCCAGGAAGCAGAGTCCAGACCTGGAAGGCAAAGGAAAAGATGGGAGGCCACAGTCTTTGCCCAAGTCACTGCTCCCCAGCCTGGTACAGGGGTACACTATGGCAAGGCTCCCAGGCGCTGGTTGTTACCTGCCACTGCAGCGTGTCGTAGATCTTGGCCTCCACACTCTTCCCATCCTGGGTAAACTCCACGGCTGCAGAAGAGAAAGAAATGAGTGGAGCAGAAGACATTGCAAAGCCTTGCTCCACCTCAGGGCAGAGAAGGGAGGTCCCACAGAATACCCTGGACTGCTGAGGCCCCTAACATGCTGCTCTCCTCACCTCTGCTTTTCAGGGCAGCTGCCAAAGGCAAGAAGTAGCTGGTGAAGAAGCCAAGGCGTGCACCTTGCACATTGTCCCGCAGCACCGGCAGGAGCCAGCTGCGGGGGAAATCCAGTGTCTCCCTGGGGAGGAAAGGCATGGCTCAGGAGGGTGTGGGGCACTGCCAGCATCAGCCCCTGGGCACTGGGCACCTTCACCCAGCCCCAAAGCTGGGCACAGGTAGGCTTAGCAGCCATACCTGCAGTACTGCATGGGGACTGAACAGGAATATAACAGCTACAGCAAAGCTGCTACCCCGTGACTGTACTCACTCCTTGCCATTGATCTCCAGGGGCACAGCCTCCAGGAGCACCTCAGGACCCATGGTGCTCACAGCAGCCCCCACTGCCTGGTCTACTTCAGCAGTGTAGGGAAAGTGTGGGGAGAGACGCAGGTCACACAGGGACTGGAGACACTGCGGGAACAGGGCAGGACAGTCACAGAAGAGCCACGTGCACAGGGCTGGCACATATCACTCTGCCTGCCCAGGGATGCCAGCTGCCCTGCACGTCCATGTGCTGAGTGTCCCAGAGCTGTGCACGCTCTGGCCACACACAGACAACAGAGCAGGGCAAACAGCATGGCCCTGCTCCAGCTGGAGGGGGCAACACAGCCCAGACACTGTAGACACAGGTACCCCAAAGATATCTCATACCCTCCTCAGCAAACTAGCAGGCTGCAATCTCCCCTCTTCCCTCCTAATCCCACAGTGGCAGAGTCCCCCACATGCAGCTACAGACCCCATGCTCCAGTGCCCCACACCTCCAGCTTTTTCAATCTCCTGCACACAGAACTTGGCAGTGGAAGGTGCTGCAGGGTGATGCTCAGGGGCTGCACTCACCCCACCAGCCTCTATGGATGAATCTGTGCCCTTTTAGCCTGGCTCACCTTCCTCATGATGGGATGGCACTGCTTCCCACATGTCTCAAAGAAGACCTCCAACACTCGCAGAACTTCATCCCACGCTGCATGGAAACGGTATGTCAGCCCTTCCTCCACTGATCTGGGGAGAAGAAGGAAGATGGCAGTGTTCAGGGTGCCCACCAGGCCTGCTAGACCCCATTGAAGACTGAGCAGAGGCTGGCCAGAGCTCAGCCAGACCCATGGGCAGCCCCTCCCGCATCGCTGCTCCTCACCTGAACATCTTGCACAGGTAGGCAGCAGGGGCTGGGGCAGATGCAGACACAGTGCCCACATCCTCCATGTGGGGGGCAATACACTCACTCAGGATGGTCTGCAAGGGCAAATAGGAAAAATGGGACAGCTGCTGGACCACAGAACCCCCAGCTTCAGAGGCACAGAGGGGCACACCACTCGCTGGCAAGCCCCAAGCCCCATGGCAGAGCCCCCCACAAGGCCCAGGGTATCCAAGCAAGGAGAGGTGTCTGAGTGTGGTACCTCCAGGGTCTGTGCTGCTGCTGACACCACCTGGGAGTGTGGGGAGAGGAAGCAGTTCATGGCAGCAGAAAAGAGCCGGGGCAGGTGAGCCCAGCACAGGTCCTTTTGCAGCCTGGAGAGGAAAGAAAAGCCAGATTAGAGACCAAGCAGGCACCTCTCCCCTCAACCAGCCACAGCCCCTGTCTGCACCTGCCCAGGTTGATGTGAGCCCGCTCCATGGTGGACAGCCAGGTCAGCAGTGGCTGCAGGTCACTCGTGCTGGGCACGTAGTCGTAGAGAGCCTGCAGAAGCAGAAGGTTGGGTGGGTGGGTGCTGTGCAACTGCCAGCTCTGTCCCTCCCCACACTGGTAGCCCACACTCACAGTGATGATCTGGGCATTGAGCTCAGCTGGCAGGCAGGCCACACTGGGCTGGGCGCTGAAGAGGCTGTGGAAAGCTTGCATGGCACACGCTGTCACCAGCTGCAAAGGACATGGTGTCAGGAGAGGGGGCTCTGCTTTGAACCCAGTTCCCCTATCCCAAAGCAGGCTCTGCCCTGGAAAACCCAGCACTACTGCAACTATGCTGCATCTGCATAGCCTCCCTCTTCCACAGCAGTCAGGACAGCAAGCTGTCCTAGGCCCTTTTCCATTTGCATCCTGCATTTTCAGGCTCCCAGTTGGCAGATGAGAGAATCTCATCCCTTTCAGAGTGTAGCCCATGGGGAAAGGGTCTGCCCTTGTCATCCCTGGAGCAGGAACACTCACCACATGGCTGAGGGTCATGACTCTGAGCAAGGTCTCACAGCAGGTCTTCACCACAGCTGCAGGGAAGCAGGGCAGCACGTCTCGCAGCAGGGCAAGGACATGCAGGGTGGTGGTGGCCTCCTTGGCACCTACAGGAGCAGAGAAACCTGAGCCTGTGGGACACCACAGCAAAGCCCTGCCCAAGGCAAAGCCCCATGGCAGCAGTGGGGCTGACCCACAGAACCAGGGTGAACACTCCCCTAACTCATGGGAGCAGGAAACCACCAGAATGGCTGAGGAGGCTTCAAAACACCATAGGTACCCCAAAGATATCTCATACCCTCCTCAGCAAACTAGCAGGCTGCAATCTCCCCTCTTCCCTCCTAATCCCACAGTGGCAGAGTCCCCCACATGCAGCTACAGACCCCATGCTCCAGTGCCCCACACCTCCAGCTTTTTCAATCTCCTGCACACAGAACTTGGCAGTGGAAGGTGCTGCAGGGTGATGCTCAGGGGCTGCATCGCCAAACATGAACTCGCTGCCCCTCAGGACAGAGCACACGCCGTGCTGTGCTGCTTTCCGCACCTGCAGGAAGAAGAGCCCAGGTGAGCAGAAACTACAGACTCAGGGGTATAACCATCCCCAGAAACAAACCCCCAGAGCAGCATCATCTCCTGCCAGAAGCACTGGGCTCTCACCTTGGGCTTGGTATGAACACAAAAGCTCAACAAGCCATGATAGACCTGCAGGGTGACAGGGTAGCTCCAGGCTGCCAAGTCTTGCTTCCGTAGCAGCGTGGCCAGGCAAGAGAGCACCTATGACAAGGGAGCAGCAGGGGCATTAGCATCACCCCACAGAGACATCCCCCTTTTACTGCAAGGGCCTCAGTCGGAGCACCCAGCACCACCCTACAGCAGCAGGCCTTGACCCCAGCACTCAGCAGAGCTGACATGGCTGGCTGCTTCCTGGCTACTCACCCATCGCAGGGCAGAGGTGGAGCTGCTGCAGGCCTGTGAGGACACGATACTCATGAAGGCTTTTGAGGCATCCGAGAACTTTTTAATGAGAACAGGGCTCGGGACCCTGCCAGGAAAAGGGGACATATCAGTAGGGTGAGGAGCAGACAGCTGGTAGCAGTCACAAAGGGGACAGCATCGCCAGGTCATCCCAGGGGGATTCCTTCCCCAGCCTGGGGAGGGAGGACAGCGCCAATCCCTTTTCCATGATGGAGTCTGTTAGCTCTCTCTACTTCTCTGCCAGCCACTCACCGCTTTAGGACAAGGTTAAGCAGGTAGGCGACAGCAGACAGCGACTCGGGGGACTCCACTGCCTCCAGCGTGGTCATCTGGGAACAGAAGGGATGGCTGAGGGATGGGGTGCAGGGGTCACACCAGGCCAGCCCTTCCCCAACCCCTGGGGAGGGGGAAAAGAAACCAGGAGCAGCCCAACAGCATCTCTGCTGAACAAAGGCACTCAGGCTACAAGCACAGACCTTTCTCTATCCCTCTTCAGAGCCCACCCATGCTGCCAGCAGCAGCTCCCCTCGTGCCCCTTCCACACAACCAGCACTCACCAGTGCAGCAAAGTATTCTGTCTCGCTCTCCTTGCCGCCCCGGGAGCGGATCACCTCTGTCACAGCCGCCAGCACGGCACAGATCTGTGAGCAGCCAGCACAGCAGGTCAGCACCTCTCAGCCTCACAGCCATGGACCCAGACAAGACACCCCCCTTCCCCAGCCCTGCTCTGCCCGTACCTCTTTGTGAGCAGCAGAGTTGGATTCCCAGAAGCGCTGCACCTTGCTGAAGGTGACGTTGCTGCAGTCGCTCAGGCCGCTCAGGAAGGTGCCGGAGGATCTCTCCGTGGCCGCCTCCTCAGCACTGCCCTCCTCCATCCGCTGGGCACTGTCACCCGCACGCTGCAGACGCAGGGACCCCGACTGCAGCTCATTGTGCAGCTTCACTGCATCCACCGTCAGGTTACTTTTCTCTGCAGGGTGAGAGATGTGTCAGAACTGAGGAGTTACAGTGCTCCACCATTCACCCTGAAATCCCCCACGCTCCTCTCCCCTCCCAGCCAGACTGGCTTGGCTGGAGCTCATATCCAGCATGGGGAATACAGGTGCTGCTTTGCCCCAGCGGGCAAAAGCACATGAATAACTGTAAAAAGCTCCTCGTTCCTGTGCAAAGAAACCAGAGCACAGTCCAGTCATCTCTGATGGAAGAGAGCATCATGTCCAGGCATGCCAAGACTTTAACATCAAGGTGCTTCTTGTACTCTGCCTTATTTATCCTCTTCTACCTGAAGCCCTAGCAACCAGACAGCCAGGACAGATGCTGTATGTCCCTGTGAGTCCCAGCCATCAGCCTGCAGCCAGCATCTACAGAAGATTTCCTTGGCCAGGAGCAGCCAGTGCTCTCACACTTGGGTTTACCTTCCCCATCATGTGGCCGGCTGAATGTTAGTTTGTCACGTTCATCATCATACCAGACACCACAGCAACACTTAAAGATATGGCCATGGCTTTGGGGAGCCTCGCAGGACGAGTAGCACTGCAGCATGCGGTGCCCCATTCCGTTTCCGAGGCCCGGTGTCACTACGAGGTAAACTCCTTACGCCTCGGTTGTCCTCCCCGGTTTGCTGTCTTCGCCTACCCTGGAACTGTCAGCGGCTCCGCTCTCACTCCTGCCCCAGCCCCAGCTCTCGGAGGACCCCAAGGTTGGCCCCGCAGCCCCTCCGCGCCCCGGCACCCCTCCGAGAAGAGCCGGGCACACGTCAGGAGCCGCCTGCCCCTGCCCTTACCCGCCGGCCGGCTGCAGAAGCGGCTGCGGGCAGCCAGACGATGCTGGCGGGTCTCGGGGTTGGAATCACTGCTGTGGCCCTTCCGCCAGCGCTTCAGCTTGGCCGCGGCTCCCGAGCGGAGCCTCCCGCTCCGCGCCATGCTGGACCCGGCGCCACGTGCGGCCGCGCCCACAGCCCCGTTTCCGCTTCCGGCGCCAGCCGCCATCTTGAGTGAGGGCAGCCGTCAGGGAAGGCCGCGTGCCGGCCCAGTGGGCGACAAGCGGTGTCGGGGGAGTGCTCAGTCGGGGCTGAGTTGGAGACCCCACAGGCCGCCACCGGCAAGAGCCCACCAGACATCCCCGTGCCCGAGTCGCGGCCCTGTGAAACCGCTCAGACCCAGCCCGTAGCCCCGGCCGAGAAGTCACGTGTTACGTATTACTGAGTATCGTGACGTCACGGTGACGCCACGCCCTGAAGGTCGCACCGCCCTTCGCGGCCGCGCCATGTGGTACGTGCGCCTCCGCCTCGCGCGCGTTCAGCGCATGCGCCTCCCCCTTCCCACGGGCGGCGCGCGGGGCGGGGCGGGGCCGAGCGGGGGCGTTAATCGCGCGCGGCAGCGGCGTGAGGAGCAGCGCGCCCCGGTCCCTCCGCCCGCCATGGCCGCCGCATACCGGCTCGTCCTCGTCCGCCACGGCGAGAGTGCCTGGAACCTCGAGAACCGCTTCAGCGGGTGGTACGACGCCGACCTCAGCCCCGCCGGGCAGCAGGAGGCGCGGCGCGGTGGCGAGGCCCTTCGAGGTACCGGTGGACCAAGGAGGGGGTGCTGGCCAAGAGGGGGGTCGCGGGGAACGGGATGCGGCCTAATGCGGCAACATTGAGCCTGACGGTGCTGGTTTGGGGCTCTCCGATGCTGGGCGAGGGCCTCCAGTGTCGGGTCGGGGGTTCAGTGCTGCTGGGAGAGTCGTAGGTACCGCAGTGTGTTGGTTCTCCGGTACCGGTCGCGTCCTGGCCGCCGCCGCTTTCTGTAAAGACGAGGACGCGATCGGTACCGGTGCGGTGAGGCCGCCGCCCTTGCCCTTTTCACCGATTGCATAAGGCCGGCCACTCACCTTCCTGGTCTTCCCCCGCCTCCCCCTTTCCCCGTGTTTTCTAGATGCCGGCTATGAGTTCGACATCTGCTTCACGTCGGTACAAAAACGAGCGATCCGTACTCTCTGGACCGTACTGGATGCCATTGATCAGATGTGGTTGCCCGTTATCCGGACCTGGCGCCTAAATGAGAGGCATTATGGAGCTCTCACGGGTTTGAACAAGGCTGAGACAGCAGCGAAGCACGGTGAGGCGCAGGTCAAGATCTGGAGGCGCTCCTATGACATCCCTCCGCCTCCCATGCAGTCTGACCACCCCTTCTACAGCACTATTGCAAAGGTAAGATCTATTGCTCTTTTACTGCCTTGCTAAGAGTCTCTTGAAAGTTACCTACAGCATGGCCTAGCTTCCTGTATAAGGTCTCCTGTGTCTCTGTTGTGTTATCTGGGGCTGTTTTGCATGGAGATGGTAGACTTCAGGCTGAATTTATCCTGCTTCCTTCCTGTGGAGTTGAACCCCTGGGCATTGTACAGATAGATCCAAAGAAGAGGGCACAATATCTCTGTTAATCATTAGTGCCATGACCCATTCATGAATGTTTGATCTGATTTCTTTGCCCAGATAGGCAATGTATGACTTTTCCCAGGAGGGCTCATGGCCCTGTGGCTTGTTGTAGCCCCAAACCTCAACGATACTTTCTTGCTTCCACGCCTGGCTTTGCTTACAAGTAGTGAGTCCTCGGGTAGAGAATCTGGGGGAGAGACAGAATCTTGCCACCTTCTTCCCACGCTGGCGGGGGGGCACTGGGCTGCTGTGTGAGCGTGGCTGTTCTCCCAGGATCGCCGCTATGCCGACCTGACAGAGGACCAGCTGCCAACGTGTGAGAGCTTGAAGGACACCATTGCCCGGGCTCTGCCTTTCTGGAATGAGGAGATCGTCCCACAGATCAAAGAGGGCAAACGAGTCCTCATTGCTGCTCATGGCAATAGCTTGCGTGGGATTGTCAAGCACCTGGAAGGTAGGTCACCCCTGAGGGGCATCCCAGGGACCTCTCCTTCCCCAGCTGCCACTGTGGGAAGGTGCAAGAGTGACGGCACTGCTGTGTTTGCAGGCATGTCAGAAGAGGCCATCATGGAGCTGAACCTGCCCACTGGCATCCCCATTGTCTACGAGCTGGACAAGAACCTGAAACCTGTCAAGCCCATGCAGTTCCTGGGGGATGAGGAGACCGTGCGCAAGGCCATGGAGGCCGTTGCTGCTCAGGGCAAGGCCAAGAAGTGAGGGCAGGCAGCAGAGCACCACGTAGTAGAGCCCCCTGCCATCCCCCACCCCTCTGTTCACACCCCCACAGTTGTAGGAACTCGGAGCTGTGGAGCTGGAGGCGCTCCCCACGGTTAGGCCCATTCCCTCAGAGCAGGCTCTCCTCTGCAGATAGCCTGGGGGCTCCGGGCCGAGGGCTGGACATGGAGGTCTGGTGTGAAAGGGAGTCCTGTCTGCCTGGCAGTGACCCCACACCTGTCTATGCTGTGATCCCAACCCTCAGACCCTGTCTGCAGAGGGAGAGGCCAAGCAATCCCTTGCCATGCCAGGCTCCTCCTTTGCTTTGCATCCCTGGCAGCTCTCATCACCTGTTTACTGTAGTTTTGTCACTTTAGTCCTCCTGGGAGCAGTGAGGCGAGTGCAGTGCTGGCAGTGACCAAGGTGGGTACCCCATCCCCTCGTGGGTGCGTGGCACAGTGACTAGGATGCCACTGGAAGGTTGTGTTTTGGTGCATGTGGTACAGCACCCCAGGGTGGTGCTCACGACTCTGGGCCCAGCTCTGCCAGCCCCTGCTTTAACTATACTGCCTTCAGACAAGGGTGAGGGAGGGAGCCTGTTGCCTGGAGGTCTGTGTCTGCACCATGCTCATCCTGCTGGTGAAGCAGGTGCTGTTGTGTCCCACCCCTCATGTGTGTACGTGGCCTGTCACTGTGGCCTCCCCCCTGCCGGTGTCGTGAGCCTGGGCTTGCACAGGATCAGTGTAACTGTCCAACCATAGCAGCTGTCTTGTTCCAGTTCAATAAAGGAGTAATGCGCAATAAGGAAGTGTCCATGTGTCTCTGGGCCACGTGGGCTCCGTGCTGCCAGCACGTGCACATGCAGCAGTCACTGCTGGGCACGCACATGAGCCTGCAGAAGCTGTGCCACGCACAAGGAGCAAAGCTTAGCTCTGCAATCTCTGCCCGACAGGGTGATACCCTGCCATGCTCTGGTTTTTGGGCTCTGTGTGTGCCACACCCTTGTTCCAAAGGGCAGGGCATGCACGTGTGGCCTGAGGAGATAATGTCCCCAGGCTGTTCTCAGCCACAGCCCACTAGTTAGTGGTTTGCTGAGACAGGCTTTGCTCCAAGCTTGACTCCAGTGTGGGGAAACCACTGGTGAGGTGAGTGCCCAGCACAGCCGACCCAGTGCTCTGTGCTGTTCATGTCACACTATCACTCCCCTTCACCAGCACTGAAAATGTGCTTCCTTCTGCCCCTGGTGCTGTGGAAGCTGTTCCCTCAGCTGCTGTGCTGCAGGAGCCAGACCAGAGTGCTGTAGATAGCCCTGGTTCCCACATTGACTGTAAAGAACAAAGCAAGAAGCTCTCAAAAAAAATTTATTATCCATAAGTAGCAAACCTGTCCTTGCCAGTGGAGGCCTGGCTGAAGCCGTGAAGAGGGTGGGAGCCCAGGGGCTGCTCTGGCTCCACAGGCCCCAGTGCTGCAGCCCCCTGCCCCCTGGGGTGTTATGTCTGCAGGAACTGGGGCTGCACCCGGGCCACCTTCCGGAACTCCTTGGTGTGTGTCCGTGGGCACTGCATCTCGCACCAGCTGATGGGCACCATCTGCACCCCTGGGGACACAACATGTCAGGGCTGCTCCTTCCCAGACTTGCACTCCTCCATGTGGAGAGGGAGGCAGCTGCATCAGCTGCCCTAAGGCAGGGATGAGGCAGCACTGTTTTATCCCAAACCCGTCTCTGTCGCTACCTGCCTCACTGCGTGCCACCACCACGCCCAGCTCGTTCTCTGCTGTGCTCAGCAGGTAGTTGGACTGTGCATCCCCCAGGGAGATCTGGTTGGACAGAGGTTAAGGGAAAGACTTCCACAGGGGAGCTTGAGCCAACCCACTGTCCCTGAGGGGGAAGGATACAACTTTGGCCAGGACGATGTCACTGGGGCGGAAGCTCTTGTACACTTCTACCTGCGCAGGAGAGAGCAGGCAATGCCACACAGCGCCAGGCTGCTGTCAGTGGGGGCCCCACAGGCAGAACCTGGGGGCAACGGGTATGGAACAGTTCCTGGCAGTGCCTCACTGACCTTATCCTTCTCTGTGGCTCGGATATCTTCTTTCCTGAAAAAGGAGATGGAGGGATCTGAGTGCCAATGAGCACAGACAACTCAACAGCCTGTGGCAGAAGCTGTCCCAGCCTCCCTGGGCACTCAGCAGGACCTGCTGGACACCAGCCCAGTGCTCAGGGCAGAGCTCCAGCTCAGGGCAGCCAGCTGCACTGCCCACCACAGCCTTCCTCCCCCTAAAGGGAGGGGATCTAACCTTTTCCCTACCGTATGGTGCCTCGGAAGGTGGATTTCAGCGGCGTGGAGCCAACATACAGGATGTGGACCTTGGCAAAGCGAGAGTTAATACTGCAGACCTGCATGTAGGAAAAGGGGACTCAGTGGTCCAGGCAGGGAAAGGGCAAGGAGCAGGCAGGGCTGCATGGGGAGCTCAGGTCTCACTTGGCCTCCTCCACCCTGTGACCAAGCAATGGTGGGACACCTGGCAGCAAGCCAGGTGAGGAAGATTATACTTGTGCAATTCGAGGCACCAGAATAAGGCTGAGACCTGCAGTGATCCCAGTCCCTCTCCTGCCACCAGGAACATAAGAAAACTAATCCCTGGTCTGTGTCATCCTTCCTACAAGCTGCTTGAGGCACTGATCTGCATGCTCCCTGCCCCAGAAAGAGTTATGGAAGGAGAGCAAAGCCTCCCCTCAAGCCCACCTCAGTCTCAGGGGAGGTGTCCCTCATGCCAATACTCACTTTGTGAGTGAGGGACTCAAGTGAGCCCCTGGGCTGCCCCTGCCCTGGTGGGAGTTGTACAGAGGGGACTAAGAAGCTCAAGGACTCCTCACCCCACCCTATCCGTGTGCAGGAACGAAGCTCAGTAGGAGACAGAGCCGAGGCCCATGCAGTTTGTTAATGCAGCGCTCCAGTGCCCCACCTTGCATGTCACCACAGCCCCCACGTTGGGCAGGAGCTGGGACTCGCTGTCTCTCACCACCGACACCACGGGCAGCTGCAGGGCAAGACACGAGGGTCAGCACAGGATCACCAGCCGAACCCCATCGGAGCCCGATATTCCACCGCAGCCCATCAGGGAAGCTGTACAGCCTGGGCACACAGCACTCAGCCCTGGGGAGGAGCAGCCGTGCCGCGGCCGCGCTCACCTCGTTGTCCTCATTCTTTCTCTCCAGACAGCCCGCCAGCGAGGAGAAGATGAAGCCATGACGAGTGTAGGTGCCGCTGCCAGCCGTGGCCTCCTCCGTGCTGCACAGTCGCTCACCTACGACACAGGGGCTCAGGGGCTGCCGGGGACCCGGGCCCGACCGCCCCGGGCACAGCGCTCGCTCCCAGCCGGCCTAGTGCGGGGCATCCCCGGGACAAACTCCCCCGCACTGCCTCGTCCCCTGCTCCTCTCCTAAGCCACCGCGTCCCCTTCCCGGGCAGTAGCAGCCCCAGCCCCAGGAGCCCCGCACCGCCCCGGGCCGCACTCACCAGGGACGCAGTAGCGTGCGGGAGGCGCCATGCCCGCTGCCGACAGGGCATCACCAGAAAGCCCTCACCCTATTGGTTCCAGACTTCAATGCTGCCCTGTAAGCGTCTCGGCTATTGGTTCTCGCCTACCCGACGTGAGGCATGCTGGGATCTGTAGTCCGGTGACGGCAGCCAGTGCTCCCGGCATGCCGCGCGCGGGCGCTGCCCGTGGGCCGGCGGGGCCCGGGCATGGAGGCGGCGGGCGGCGGGCCCAGGTCGGCGGCGCCGGGTGGGGGTGTCAGGGCCTTGCCAGAGGCTCTGGGCTTGTGGGGGCTGTGGCTGCCGTGGGGCTGGGCGCGCTGGGCGGCGATACAGAGGCGCCTGGGGCGGGGAGCGCGGGGGCTGGGAGGCGATGGGGGATGCTCTGTGTGCTGTGGGGCAGGAGGGGCCTGTGCGGAGCTGGGAGGCCGTGGGGTCTGTGGCGTCTGTGGCCATGGAGTCTGTGGGGTCTGTGGCCATGGGGTGCGCTTGGGATGGGAGGCAGCGGGGAATGCTGCTAGTCTGGAGGGGCCGGGATGCTGCGGGGCAGGGAGAGCCGGGGTTTCGGGGCTCGACGCGGTGGGGCTGCAGGCGTGGGCAGCCTCTGAGCATGGGGCTGAATGGCGGAGAGTGTCCTGGCGCTGTGGGGCTGGGTGCTGCTGAGCCGGGGAGCCGGGCGCTGTGGAGCCACCGGAGGGTGCCACAGGGCTGCGCCTGGGTGCCCGGCCCTGGCAGGGGAAGGCCTCCTCTTTGCCTGGGGTGGGGCCAAATGCAAGGATCCCCACCCCTCGGCTGTGAGGTTGGCAGTGCTCTTGTCTGTGCTGGGGGCTGCTGTCCCATTCCCCTGGGCTCGGTGCCCCGTGGGGATGTGGGGACAGCCATGGACAGGGCGAGGGCTGGATCCCAGTGCCCGGCTGGGCAGGGGAAAGTTTCTTGACTCTACTGGAGCCTCATCTCTGTGGTTGTGCTGCTGTCTTCAGGCAGCTGCCTGGGGACAGTGGGTCTTGCTCTGGAGCAGGCTGGCTGCCTCCCCTGTGGGTTCCCTGCCCAGCAGCTGCCACTGTTGTAGGTGAGGAAGCTTCTCGGGGGGCAGGAAGGCGCTGTGTCTTTGGAGGAAAGGGCTGACCTCAACACCCGCTTCTGGCAGTATTTTGTCTTTTACCACACTGACAGCACAGGGATGTGCACCAAAAACCTGCATGTCAGGAAGCTGTTGCTCCACTTTGCACCTGCTGAGTGTCAAAGAAAAGCTCTTGGCAAACCAAAGGAGAAATGTGGAGAAAAGGGTGATGCAGGCGTTTGCATATCCCACCTCTCCCATACCAGGGCAGGAGCCATGCCTGTGACCTGGAATGGGTTGCTGGGTCTGGGGTCCTCATATCCAGCACATCCCAACCTTGGGGTCACTCCTCAGGCAGGGTGGGGGAGAGCCCTGTCTCCTTTAGGCTCTGGATGCTGCAGCTTCTGCCCTCACCCTCCCTGCTGCTCCCCAGGGGCTGTGTTGGTGGGCAGAGCAGTGCAGAGAGACGATCCTGCTGGAGGGACTCTGAGCTCTGGCACCAGAGCCTGGCACCAGGCCAGGGCGAGTGCTTGGCCCAGGCTCAAAACGTGCCTTGGCAGGACCCTGGGGCAGCCTTGCTGCTTAATATTGATGGGTATTGCCTGCACGGGTGCCTGGGGGCCCCAGCCCTGCAGATCGTTTTCCCGTGTGCTGGGCCAGATCGGGTTCCTCGTCACTCCCCGCAAAGCTCGCAGGCAGGACAAGGGGCTCAGCAGGCAGGGGACCACTGGCCATGGGCTGTTCCTGGGCCTCTCATTTGCTGGTGCGTGGCACTGTTCGAGGATGCAGGCGAGGAGAAAGAGGAAGTGTTGGGACTCTTGGAGTGAGGTTGGGGGAGCAGCCTCTGCAACTTGGTCCAGAAGTTGAGGTGAAGGGAAGTAGCATCCTTCACTTTAGGGAGGGACTAGGGGAGGAGGGGTAATCCTTTACTGGCTCCTCCACGTTTTCCTTGTGCGAATTCCGCTGTTCATGAACATGTTGGGAAGGGCTGAAATCATCCCTGGAAATGGCCCAGCATCCTGGATGTTCATGCCTTCTCTGGTTTCCTTTGAGTCAGACTCTCCGTGTCACTCCCCCGGCCTCCTCCCCGCTGGGAAAGACGAGATGGGACCAGAGAGCACCTGAGCCCAGATGCTGAGGGGCCTGTGCCCCCTGCTCCGTGCAGAGAGACATCCCGGCGACAGCGGCCCCGCAGCCTGCGGGAGCTCAGCTTCTCCAGCTCGGCATCCTCGGCAGCTCAGGGGGCTGCACTGCCGGCACCAGCGCGTCAGGGACGGCCAGGCAGCAGGGTGGCCTGCCCACGCCCAGCTCCTGTCCCCCCAGGCGTGGTGTGGCAGGGATGAGGAGCCGGCAGCGGATGTTTGCCGCCGTGATGCGTCTGCTGCTCAAGTGCCTGCGGCTGGGGCGGCGGCGGCGCTTCAGGCTGCTGCGGCAGCTGGAGCAGCTGTGGCACTACGGGCACCTCTGCCTCCGCTCCCTGCTCTACAACTCCTTCACCAACGGCGATGTGGTGCTTGACTCTCTCTTCGAGCCGGTCTACTGGCTGGTGGACCATGTCACCCGATGGTTTGGTGTGGTGAGTCCCCCTCTGGGGCAGGGTGCACGTGGTGCTGGGGCAACAGGCTCAGGGCTGCCTGTGCTTCAGGCAGGAAGTGAGCTGGGACCTCAGTGTGTGGTTCGGATTGGTTTCCTCTGGCTCTGTCCTGGCCGTGCCTCTTCCCGGGCAGCAAGGGACAGGTGCTGCCCATTCCAGTGACCAGGTCCCTTTCCTGTAGGTGTTTGTGGCACTGGTGATTGGGCTGACGAGCTCTATTGTGGCCATCGTGTACATCTGCCTGCTGCCCCTCATCCTGCAGACCTACACACCTGCCTGGATATGCTGGCACCTTGCCTATGGACACTGGAACCTCATCATGATTGTCTTCCACTACTACATGGCTATCACCACTTCACCTGGGCACCCACCACAGGTGGGGCACCAAGGGAGCTGCAGATGGTCACTGGGAACAGCCTGGTGACGTTGTTGCAGGATGCCTTTAAACTGGGGAAGCTGGCCTGGGCAGTGCAGAGTGGGGAGGCAGTGGGGCAGCACAGAGGAGAGCAGGAGTGTGAGATGCAGGATTTAAGATGCACAAATCTCTTCTGACCTGTGCACAGGCCAAGAACGACCTCACTGGTGTGTCCATCTGCAGGAAATGCATTGCCCCTAAGCCAGCTCGCACCCATCACTGCAGCATCTGCAACAGGTAGAACACCCTCCCTCTGCCTGGGGCAGCCTTTGGAACCCCGTTCCTCACCCCCTGCCTGCCCCAGTATGAGACAGGGGCCCTTCTCCTCTGCTCTGCCCCCTCCTTGTCCTGTCACTTGTAGCCTGCAGGGCTGGGGGGTGCCTGTCCCCTCCCAAGCACACCCCTTGCGCTGGCTCTGACACTGGCACTTGTCTGCTCTCTCCCAGGTGTGTGCTGAAGATGGACCACCACTGCCGTATCCTTCTGCAGTACTAACCAGTGGCACACTTCTGGGGGGAACCAGCACTGCTTCCCCCTTCTCTCCCAGTCCCTTCTCTTGAGGAGACAGCCAGCATAGGAATGGGTGATGGGAGCAGGGCCCAGAAGAACTGCCCTGGTCCATGGGCTGGGTTTGAACCCATGGTCTGTCACAGTTATGTACCCTTAACCCCAGAGGCAGCCTGGCTAAACAACTGTGTGGGCCACTACAACCACCGCTACTTCTTCTCTTTCTGCCTGTTCATGACCATGGGCTGCATTTACTGCAGCGTCAGCGGCTGGGACATGTTCCGGGATGCCTACGCAGCCATTGAGGTGAGCAGCTTCTCCTGCCACACACCAAGACTGCCTGGCTGCCCCAGGCTGAGCTTGCAGAGCAAGGCTGGGCCAGCCCCAGCCATATAGTGACTGTGCTTCCCCTCTTCCTCCTCCTGCAAGGCCCCCAGCAGCTCTGGTCCTGTGGGGTGTGAGGGGAAGGGTCCCTGTCCCGCTCCTCTGAGACACATAACTGGTGCCCTGTTTTCCGTCCCCCTAGAGAATGAAACTGCTTGAGAAGGAGAGACTGCAGGTGGCTGCCAACCAGGTGGGACATCCCTGCCCCCCAGCTGCTCCAGGCAGTGTGGAGCAGAGCTGCTGTGCAGGCTGGGTCCTGCTTGGGACTCCGTTCTCAAGGAGCACCCCACATCAGAACCAGCCCCCATGTTCATCTCACATGTCAGAGAGCTGGGGCTGGTCAGGCAGCTCTGCTGTGGACAATGCCTCCAGCAGCTTGGGGTCTGCCTCTGCACCCAGCTTCCAGGAGCTTGGGTTGGTGACAGCTTCTTGGCATGCTCAGGCCATGGTCTCCTGGTGAAGCTGCAGCACTACATACACATCTGTCCATGACCACCAGCTGCAGTGTCCTGACCAGGCCCTTGGCTGCTCCCTGCCCCCTTACCTCCAGCCCACTGTTCCTCACACCTGTGCCAGCTCTGGGTGTCTGTCTGTCTGTCTCGTGGCTATCCCAGCTGCCTCCCCCTCACCTTGGCTGTTGCATTAGTTCCAGCTGCAGTCCTTTCTTGCTGTCCAAGAAGGGGAAGGGTGCAGAGATCCCTGTCTGGCTTCAAGCTCTAAAGCAGTTTGGGTAATCCTCCCCATCTGGTCCTTTTTCAGACATACTACCAGACCCCACCACCCACCTTCACCTTCCGCCAGAGAGCTTTCCACAAGAGTGTGGTCTACCTCTGGGTCCTGTGCAGGTGAGGGGGCCCAGGGGCTGGGGAAAACAGAATGAAGCCTGTGACACTGCTTGCCATCTGCCTGCCTGTAGCTGGGCTTGCTCACTCTAGCACAGAGTTTGCTGCCCTGCCACCCTTTGGGCCACAGAGAAGGAGAGTTTTGTCTCGGTCGCAGGAGATTAGACAAGCTGACCCACTTGTGCAGCTGTGGGGAGGCAGCCTCAGCCCCCACCAGCTGCAGTGCCAGGGAAGGAAGGCCTGTGTTCCACCTGCTGTCCCTTGTCATACCTAGCTCGGTGGCACTGGCCCTGGGTGCCCTGACGCTGTGGCACGCTGCCCTCATTACTCGCGGGGAAACGAGCATTGAGCGGCACATCAACAGAAAGGAGAGGCAGAGACTGCAGAAGAAAGGCAAGGTGAGCAGAGCCCACAGCACGGGGGCGGCTGGGGCAGAGCCAGACGTGATGTGCCTCTCCCTGTCCTGCAGGTCTTCAGGAACCCCTACAGTTACGGCAGCTGGGATAACTGGAAGGTGTTCCTCGGTGTGGATGTGCCAAGGTAAAATCCTGGGGAAGCCCCTGCCTGAGAAGGTGGTGGCTCAGCAGCCCTTGGGGTGTAGGGACAACAGGGGCTCTCCTGGGGCTGCTGGGGGAGAGGACAACAGTGAACATTGATCCCACACTGCACTGGGCTTTGTAAGGTGTGGAAGATGTGGACGTCATTGGCCTTGTGCCTCAGGAGCCCTGTCTGGTGACAAGGTGGCCTGCCCAGCACACCTTTGCCAAGAGAATCTGAGCTGAGGAGCTCAGCAATTGTGGCAGCTCAGGATATGGCTTCTCAGAGCTGAGAAGCACCAAGACTTCACCTTTTGGCTGTGGCCTCACTTTCCCCACAGGCACTGGCTCACCCGTGTCCTGCTGCCCTCTCCTCACCTGCCCCACGGGACAGGCCTGAGCTGGGACCTGCCTCCGTGCGTGACGGACCAACGCGCGCCACTCCTGGCAATCTGAGGCCCTCTGCTCTGGAAATCCCTTCCTGCCGGCAGGGGAACCCACTCCACCACTGCAGCTTCCTTTGGCCAAAGTGCCTGGCAGAAGGCTGGCACATATCACTGACTGGAGCCAGGGCCATGGGGAACTCTTATGGACAGTGTTGGTGCCTGGACACCTGCCCTCTTGGCTCTTGGTGGCTGCAGGCAGCCCAGGGGCGAGGTGGCAGAGCTGCTGTTTCCTGCTCCAGCTGGATGGTGCTGGCCCTCATCAGCACAGGTACGGGCCAGCATTGGCCCAGCTCAGCTCTCTGAAGGGCTGGGCACAGAGGATGGCACCCCCAAGTGCTCCCCGGGGAGTCTTTTTAGGACCATCTACTAAATACTGTTTTTTTTTAAGGGAGTCTGTTTTTGTTATCTTGTGGGGGACGTGGACTTCTGGGGATGGGAGAAGAGGGACAACAATGTTAAAAGAAGAGGAAGGGTCTATAACCACCAGGATCTTAAGCAGCTGAACACACAGAAGAGCACTGAGGACCCAGCCCGAGCTGCATGGAGACCCTCAGAGCATTATCAAAACAGATATATTTATTCTTCTGGTACATGGGTTGTCACACACCACACGTGTGCACAGACCTGTCCTCTCCACTCACATGTGGCAGGGGCTGTCCATCACTGTCCCTGGCTGCAGCAGAGGGTGGGGCAAGCCACAAGCAGCATAGCTCCTTCCCCGCTGTGGGTGCTGGGAAGGGACTGCAGCGAGGGGTGCTGTCTGCTGGCCTGCAAGCTCCAGCCCTAGTACTCGGGCACTCCTGGGCTCTGAGGATCCAGAGGGTCCGTGGCATTTGGTCGGATGACTTGGTGGCTTAGCGAGGCGCTGGTCAGACTGTTGGTCAGCACAGGGAAAGGACACAGGGTGCTCACCTGCCTGGGCTCCCGAGCAGGAACCTGCAGGGACAGAGATGGTGCCATCAGCCACATCCCCTACACGCTGCCACCCCCTCAGCAGCTACTTCCACACACTCACCATTCTCCGCGTGCTGCCACTGCTTCCTTCCGCACCAGCCTCTTCTTGTCATCCAAAGGCTTGGCCAGTGCCCGGATAACTCGGCCCTTGTATGGGAGCAGCTGTAGGACAGAAGGGGCTCTTTGTGAGAGGAATGGATGCTGGCTGCCCCCAGGAGATCTGGGAGCCCTTGCCCCTCTACATGCAGGAGCAGGCAGCAAGGTGCTGCAGAAGCACTTACCACTGTTGTGGGCAGACTGGTAAGGGCATGGGCACAGCGCAGGGCGGCGATGCGGACAGCCTGGAACAGACAGGGATGAGGGCAGCACAGGGGGCAGGACAGAGGGGCATAGCAGGGAGGCAGGAGGGGGTGCACGCACCATGGTGGGGCTGGAGGTGAGGTTGAGGAACTTGGTGACCAGTGTGTCGACATGCAGGCTCATGATCTGGGGAGCTTCAAGCAGCAGTGGGTGGAGGCAGCTCAGTGTGGAGAGCTGTACTACACGATCTGAGCAGGACAGGGCCTCAAGCAGGAGGGAAAGCAGCTGCAGAGAGAGGGACAACACAGTTACATGAGTAACCCCAAACCATGCACTCCACAGTATCACAGCTCACCCTGCTTGCCACCCAGGCTGGCTCTTACCGTGGGCAGCTCTGTCACCAGCACAGGTTTGGGGAGGTGATTGAGCACATGGGACAGGCCCTTCAGGTAATTGGCCTTCACATCTGTAGAGAGCAGAGATGGTTACAAGCAGCCTGCAGAAGGAGGAGATGGTGGCTCAGGTCCCCTGGTTAAAGGGTCAGGAGTGGTGAGGCTGGGCTGGGGGTGGCACTCACCGGGGCCAGCCCCATGGAAGCCTCGCACCAGCTTGGGGACGTTGTCAGTGAAGAAGCGCTGGCGGAACATGATGCGCACGTCAGCATGGCAGCCCTTGTGCAGCACGTCCGGGGACTCGGCCATGAGCAAGGAGAAGCCATCGGCTGTGGCAGGGCCCAGCTCCGTGTCACCCAGCAGGCCCAGCAGCTGCAAGGGAGAGACCCCTGAGACACAGTGCCCTGCTCCTGGGGGTCCCCAGCCAGCCATGGGGGAGCAAGGCAGGTTTCTTAGACCACCCAGCCCCACTAGCACCTACCTTGTCTGTCAGGCAAGAGCTTAGAGGGTGGTAGCGCAGCACCAGGGCTTTGGTCACCTGTGCAGGTAGAACAGTCAGTGCCAGGCTGGGTCCCCCTGCCCCACTCATCCAGGACAGGCCTTACCCAGAGCAGCAGGGTGAGTGCCTGCGTTCGGCGGGGCCCCTCCGCAAGGCTGGGCTCCATCCTGTTCACTGCAAGCTGCAGGATTTCATCCAGCTGCTGCCCTGGGGATGGAAGGGACAAGCTGAGCCATTCCTCCTGTCAGCAGTGGGCAGGGACACCTGGCATCTGCCCCAGCCCCCTTACCTGCTGGGTGCTTGTTCACCAGCCCTGCAAAGCACTTGGCAGCTGTGGTGGCCGTGAAGGGACAATTGGAGGAACAGCTCAATGCCAGCAGCTCCCGGAGCAGCCATTCCTGCTGAGGGATTGCCACCTGGAAGAGACATAGAATGTGTTATGGCCCAGGGCTGCAGCTGCTCCCTCAGTCTGTCCATGGAGCTTGGTGTGGACAGAGGCTGGAGGGTGCTTGGGCAGGGCTCCTCTCCCTCCTGCTCCCCATCAACGCACATGGCGGGGCAAGGAGCAGACGAAGGCCATGAGGAGGGCGACAAGGCGTCTCTGTGCCTCCAAGTGCTCCCCATCCTGCAAAGGAAGAACAGTGTCCATGTCATCACAGTCCTTGCTGCCAGCCTGTGCAAACATCCTCATTCTGGTGCCCCAGCCCCAATCAAACATACCCCAAAAGGCTGGAAGGAGCAAGGAAAACTGTTTTGGGGTAGGAAGGAGACATCTCCATCCAGAAAGAGGGGCACCACATGAGACACACTCTGGGCAGCCAGCCTAGGAAAAGACATTGTAGTGTGCTGCTTTGGAAGGGTCACCAGAGACCTCCCAGGAGGCACAGGGCCACCCTGTACAGACAGCAGCAGGGGGCATGCAGCCTGCTACCTCCCCACGATGGAGCACCCAGCTGTCTCCCCCAGCCTCACTCACTCAGGACTCAGGTGAGTGGTGGCAGCACTGATGACTGGAATCATGGCAGCCAGCACCTCTTCCTCCAGCAGTGCCTTGCCTGGCAGTGTATGGGTGCTCTCTGCAGGTAGTGGGAGGAATGGAACTTGCTGGAGCCTGCTGTTCAGAAGGAGGAGGCAGGCACAGCCCCCTGAATGCAAACCAGAGTGGGGTAGGGCTCTGGGACAAGGGCAGGGAGCAGTGAAGCCCACTTTTGACAGCCATGGGTGCCAAAAGGCATCAGCAGTGGCACAGACTGCAGGATCAGGGACCCCTGAGAGCCCAGGACTTGCCTGCTCTCCCCTCTCCCAACTCCAGCCCTGCACTTACCTGGCATGGCTGCCTGCACAGCCATGGCCAGCAGGCATGGCACCACTGTCTGGTGGAAGTACCAGCAGCCCTCAGCATCCTGCTGGCACTGCAGGGCCACACGGTGCAGGCTCTGGCACACAGAGATCACGTCTTGGGTGTTCTTGGCCTCAGTCCCTGCAGGGCACAGTCACCAGCAAGTCAATCAGCCTCAACAGCCAGCCCCCTGATCTGCACCAGGATCCTGGGACAATGCAGCTCTTCTGACTCCCACTCCACCAGTGGGATGCACAGCCCAGGTGTGGGTTCCTTGTGCCACTGCCATTCCAGCTCTCTCCCAGCCATCACCAGTAACAGGAAGCTCCTGCCCAGACACGCTCTGTGGAGCTGCCTGCAGGAGCTCCAATTACCTTTCTGCACCTTCTGGAGATGCTGTAGCAGGATGGGGACAGTGTCCTTCACGATGCTGGTGTGGGTGGACACAGCTGCCAGGGCCTGCAGGCAGCGCTGCTGCAAGGAGTGACGCTTGTGGTGGCTCTCCTCCCGCTCTGAAGAGGAAACACAGCTCAGAGGGGGACCTGGGGACATCCCACCCAGGCACAGCAGGGCCCACACCCTGCCAGGGTGGATGGGGTGAAGCAGCACAGCAGACCCAGCCCATGCCAGGCTCAAGGCACTCTGCCTGCTCTGCAGCTGGGCAGCTCCTTCCCACAAGGGTGGCCCTGGCCCCACACAGGCTGGCTGCCAGACCAGCCACAGCCTCCCCTGTGCCAGCACACAGTGCCTGTGCTGGGAAACCCCAAGGACAGCCACCAACCTACACCACACAACACAGCCCCACTGCCTGGCAGGAGCCAAATAGGGATGGAAAAGGCTTTACCCCAAAACCAGTCACCACTCCTTTCCCAGCCCCACCTGACTGCAGCTCCTCTTCAAGCCTGGGTACCATGTGTCCAGAGAAAACCTTTGGGTAGGTGGGGGCTAGGGACCCAGCTGCCTCCATCGCTGCTTCGCTGCCAGGGGGAAAGAGAATGGGAAAGGTGATGCAAGGACTGCAAATCCAGGGCTGCTTGTACACCAGCTGCACAGACCTGGCCAGAAGGTGTCTCCAGAACCCCATTTCTCAGCAACTTGCCTTTTTCACCCCTCAAGCAGGCAGAGCAGAACCCCTGCTTTGACAGGCTCAACTTTGTTATTTCCAGCCCACGAACTGTCTGGTTTATTCCATGCAGTCTTCTTGTTCAGAGCGTTCCTGTGCCTTCCCTCAGACTACAGCAAAGCCAGGCTTTGTTCCTCCACCCAGAGTGTGGGCATGATGCCAGCCCTCTCCTCACCTGCTCTGGGAATCCTCCTCATGCAAAGCAAGACGGATGAGGTGATCCACAACCAGCTCCAGATTAGAGGAAGACAGGAAGCCTGTAACAAGAGCCATAGAGGAATCCTACCCTTGGCCAAAGACAAAGATCCTGGTGTGCTGGACATGATCCTTCCCCCTCATCCAGGCCAGCAGCAATGCAGCAGCACACAAAATACCAGGGATAAAAGGTGCCCAGCACAAACAGGTAAGAGAGAGACCAAATGTCCCTGGAGCTCCTGGCTTGGGTAGAACACACTGCTGCTACTCCTGTGCACTTACAGGCAGCAGGCAAGGATGTCCCAGCAGCCACCGTGTCTCTGAGAACACAGTGACACCTCCCCCTCTCTCAAGAGAAAAAAGGCACCAACCTTGCAGGGAGCCCACGACAGTCAGTGCCTTGATCCCAACCAGCTGCAGCTGCACACTGGGATCCAGCAGCGCCGAGAACACCACAGAACAAACGGGGGCTTGGTGCGACAGCAGAGGGCTCTCATCTGGAGAGAGGGGCAAGGAATCACTGCCAGTGTCTGGCTGTCACCACACAGCCACCAACACAGCACTTGACAGATGCTTTCTGGGGTGCTGCTTTTGATACCCAATCATGCAGGGTCCCTGGGACATGGCAGGGGCTCACACATGCAGCCACACTGGCCAGTGAGTTCTCCTTGTGTGTCAGCATACAGGAAAGTGAGGTTAGAGCCAGGAGCTCCTGGGATGCAGATGCCTCCAGACGGACCAGCCACCCTCACCTTCTTCCACATGTCCCCATTTCTGCTGCAACTCCAGGAAGCCTAGCAGCATTTCCAGGATTGTCCTCCTCTGGCTGCTCTGCAGGGACACAAAGGTGTAACCCAGATCACCGTCACTGCTGGGACAGAGCTGCACCTCAGCGCAGCACTGCAAGGCCACAGGGTGCCCATGGGGTCTCTGCCCACAGCCAGGGAAGGACATCCTCTCAGACACCCTGCTGCCCCAGGCCCCGTGGGTGCCCCTCACCTGCGTGTGCTTGGTGTACTGCTCCAGCAGCAGGGGCAGGACGCTGTGGCTGATGCACTGGTAGGTGCGGAGGGAGGCGCCCGCTGCTGCCTGCAGGAGTTTGGCACTGGGCCACACCAGCTTCATGTCGGGCTCGCACAGATGGTGCCTGCAATCTGAGATAGGCTGGGCGTCAGCTGCTCCTCTGCCTCGCGTGCAGGGACACAGCTGATAGCAGGCTGGGACGTGCTGCCAGGGCGCAGCTCTGAGCTGCAGCACAGCCTCCCCAGCTGAGCAGCTTCCCACAGCTCCAAGCGCACAGAGTGCAGTTCCAGCAGAGATGGAAGCAGCTCAATCCCCTTATCCTCCCTTTCTGCAGCCAATTACCTTGGAGAAGCCAAATATTGCTGTGAGGACTAGAAAGAAAAGAGGCTTGAAAGACAAGAGGAAGGCACATGTCTACTTAGGATGCTTTCAGGCATGGCTGCATGGGGCAGGTCTCTGTTAGCTACCTTGCAGGATGCTGCTGAGGAAGGAGTCCAGCAGATCCTCAGAATCAGAGCTGAGCACGGAGCAGGAGAGGCAGGCAGAGAGAGCACGCAGTGCAGTCAGGCATTCCGTCTCAATCTTCTCGCTCGCTGTCTGGAACACCTGCAGGAAAGGCCACAGGATGAGCTGAGCTCCACTGCCTGCAACAACCACGGGCTTCAGGCTCCCAGCGCAGGCTGAAGGGCTCAGGCTCCTTCCTGCCTCACTTCCCATGGGATTTCAACATGCAGCATGGCACATTCAAGCCACATGGACATGCTGATAGGGCTGGCTTGTCCCCTCCATTTTCACCGGGGGCAGTCCAAGGTCACAGGTGCGACTGCTGGGAGACACGGGGCCCACCTAGTCTGGCAGAGAACTCCTGCTCAGAAGCCCAGCCCAGGTGGAGCCCTGCAGGACTCACCTCTCTGCGCAGGGATGTCCAGAGGCTGGGAAGGAATTCCTGCAGCTCCTTCTGCCCATAGATGGCACAGCAGGCAGTCTGCAAGAGGAAGACAGGAGAAAGCATCACAGAGAAGCCAGTACAAGGAGGACACAGTGCCGGGACACTGCCCATGAACTGGCAGGTTCATGCTGAGCTGCAGAAATCACTCAAGAAAAACAGGAAAGAGTGATGCAGGGCCAAACCAGGACTCTGGTAATTGTGGCTCTGCAAAAGAGAGTCTCTGGCTGGCAGGAAGACGGGCTCAGAAGTGGCTGGCAGCTGCTACTGCCACCAATCAGCTGTAGGCTGAAGGGAGTAGGGGATCTCTCCTTACCAGAGTCTGCAGCGAGTCAAGCTTGGCACTTTGCAGCTCTGAGTCCAACTTCTCAATAAGCAGAGGGAGAAGGAACTGCAGAGAGAAACACTTTAATTCAGCCCATCCCCTGTACCACCTTGTTCATGGCCCTGCAAGGCTGCAAGTTCAGCCTCTGCCAGGAGAGCAGAGGTGAAGGGGTACCTGCAATAGGCAGCCCCTTCCCAGGGTGTCAGTCAGCACCCTCCCCATGACCAGCCCCAGCAGAAGACAGGGCTGCCCAAGTGCAAGCTCCTGCTCCCAGTTTTCCCCATCGCACAGAGCCACAGCAGGAGCTGCAGCACTACGAAAGGCAGCCCGTGCTAAGGGAACAGTGAGCTGCACAAGAATCCCCAGGGAGCTTTGCACCTCAGCAAACTGGGTTGTGGAGGCCAGTACAGCCCGGAGGCTCAGGATCAGGTCTTCCCTCTGGATGCCATGAGGATCATTGGGGGGCTGGAAAAGAAGCAGAGAGCAGGTCACCCACCATTGAGGAAACATCTCAACCCAGCCATCAGCCGAAGCTGCATCACTTCATCTCCAGCAAGGCAGCAGCAGCACCAGTCATGGCAGCTACTTTGGCACCTGCCTGTCAGCCTGGGTACAGCTCACAGCTGAACACTGCCCAGCCAAGACCCTTGGCCACCCTCTCATCCCATTCCCTGGAGGGGACACAACCCCCTAAGAAAACACTAGAAAGAAATAAAGTACAGGCTGTGGCACATGGCAGACTCACTCACAGGAGTAAAATCAACAGGGAAGTAGCAGGATGTAACTTCAAACAGCTCCTCCACAAAGGGACCTGCAGACAGAGGAGAGGGTGAGCAAAGATACTGGGCAAAAAAGGCACAGCAGCTGTGTTCAGCACCCACGATAGGCCAGCTCTGCACCTTTTAAAGTATGTTAAGGACCACCCTATGCCTGGTCAGACCCAAGAGCCATCCCTCCAACAGATCAAAGAAAAGGGATATGTTTCCCAGTCAGCTCTGCATGGCAGGTTTAGGCTCACCCAGGGCATAGTCCTTGGCAATGAGATCATGCACAATCTGGAAGGCCACCAGCAGATTGCGGGGATCCTTTTCCCCATCCATGACCTGGATGAAGCCGAAGGTGAAGTTGGCACCCAGGCCTTTCAGCTCTACAGAAAGAAGGAGCGTGAGGAGGTGCAGCACATCAGACCTTAAAACATGGCATTAAATCAGCCAAACTGCTGAGCCTCACAGTCCTTTTCCAGGTCTCTCAAGCAGAGCCACAGAGCCCTTGGAGAAGGTGAAAGTGAGTAATTTTCCCAGCCTCAACAATCCCAGAGTGGTTCTGGCATCTGGCCCCTCACCTTCCTCCCTGGTGCTCATGAAGTTGGTGATGATGCTGTAGACTGTGTGGCGGTCCAGCTGCAGCAAGGACTGAAGGGAGGAGCAGAGCAATCAAAACCATCCTCTACACATGGCAGCACAGCTACCCACTACCCCACATGCCCTTGAGAGAGAGCAGGACCCCCAGCAGCTCAGCTGCTGCTCCCTAGCACAGAGATGCCATTTATCACATGCAAAGTGTGCATGCCTATGCAATGGCACATGAACATGACTCTGTCCCATCACATCAGTCACACCAGGGCCACACATGCTGCCCAAGGCACTGCCAGCAGAAACAATCTTATTTGTGAGGAGAACTGGACTGGGGGCACTTAAACACAGAGAATGGGGCAAAAGGAAATAATTCCTCTAGGGCTGAGAAAAGAGAGGACAACGGCCAAACAGGATTCTTGGCTGCTATCCGTCTCTCACAGTCTCTCTTGCAGTGATCCAAGCTGTCTCTGAGCTCTGCAGAAGCACTACACTGTGCTAAATGGCCAGTCCTCAGGGCAGGAGGCCACTCCCAGACACACAGGGAGCAGAGATCAATGACAGGAGGATAGAAAATCACATTGCTCACCTGCACATGTACCTCCTGGAAGATAGCCTTGAGCACAGACACTGCTAGCCCTGGGGACAGCACCTCACACATGCTCTGGGGACAGGAAGAGGAAAGCAAGAATACAATACCATGATGGCAGCCACATAACAGAGCTCCTGCCTCCATGCAGCAGCTGCCTGCAGGATCCTCTTCCACAAGAGGGAGAGCTCAGCATTCCTTCCCCAGACAGAACAGAATAAGATGCCCAACATCTGTGCTGCTCCCCAGGGTGGCCAGGGAATCCTTACCACAGGGCAAGAAATCAAGGCAGTCTCCTGTCCCTGGCTCCTCCACAAGAAGCACAGCAGAAGAGAGGAGACAGGGCAATGTTGCCAGATGGGCTGACAGCCCAGCCAGACCCTGCTCACACAGTGCTCCAGCCCATACCCAGGTGTTGCACCTCCCTGGCACTGCTGGGGGATGCAGCCCAGCACTGTGGGCTGGGGGTGTGAGCTCACCAGTGCCCGGAGTCCCTGCAGCACCGAGGGAATCACCAGGTGATTGTCTTGCAGCCGGCTCTCATAGAACAGGACCAGGTGCAGCACTGTCAGAAACAGACCCCAGTGTGTGTTAGCCCTAGGAAACACAGCTGCTGGCTGCTGGCCCCAGCTCAACCACAAACTGGTGGATTAAGAGTGAGCACATCTTGCACTGGTGAATGGGACAAACTGCTGCTGTTGGGTGCACCCACCTGGCTCCAACACCTTTGCCCTCCTCTTGTAAGCAGCCCACGCCTAACTGCAGCAGGGCAGCAGCACCTCTGGCTGCTGCAGAGGTGCAGGTGCTACCCAAGAGGCGTTTGCCCTGGCCTGTCCAGACATGTGGATGCAGACACCAGCAGCAGAGTGGCAGTCTGCTCAGCAGAGGCTGGAGGATGTCATGGGGTGGGGTACAGAGCTGGGGCAGGAGCTCTGGCTTCCTCCAGCTTGGCTCCACAACACGTTCCTGGCCCCTGAGTCACGGCCACGGGCGCCTGCACACCCCAGCCCTGGGGAGTGGCAGCAGGAAGCAGACTGGAAGAGCCGGCTAGCAGCATCCTGTGCCCACAGCTGCTGCAGAAACTCAGCCCCCCAGGAGGCAGCCTGACGCAGCACTTGAGAAATTACCTGCGTGAGCAGGGACACGAGGCTGTAGCACAGCTCACTCCCCTTGCTCAATTGCCCTGAGTCTCTTTTCTCCTTCAAGTATCCCCACTGAACCTCCCCACCTCTGGCTGCCCCTCCAGAGCACCCCAGTTCCCATCAGTCATCACACCTGTCTCCAGCTACTGCAGCAGATAAGGTTCTATGCACAGCTGCTCTCAGCCCCGCCTGGCTGCAGCTAGAGAGCCAAATTCCAAGGACTAAGCATCTTTTACTTCCATCCTCCCCTTCCTCCACCTTACTTACTAGCTAGGCCCCCTGTCTAGCCAGCCTGCTGGCATAAGTTCAGCTTCTCATTTGCAAGGCCTCCAAGCCCAAGCCAAAGCTTGCTAGCACTTACTGGTTTTCCCTGCTGCCAGCCAGCTGCTAATGGGGCATTTAACACAGGCAGACCTTCTCCTTGCCTCCATGAACAGGGCATCTTCCCCTCCCCACCCCAGTGCCCCAGTCCATTCCCATCCTTACACTGATCTCCCCTCCTCCCCAAGCCCCAGGGTTCCTCCTGAGTTAAGCTGGTCAGGCTGCAGGGCTGCAGTGTGACTTGGTGTGTGAAGGACAGTGTTCCTGCTCTGAGTCACCACCCAAGGATTCTGACATACAGATGTATCCCCAATGTGTCCCACGTGGCGCTGAGCACACCTTGGTGTGCAACACCCACAAACTGTCAGGGGCCCCAGCTGTCCAGCAATTTGGTGTAGTGACCTGAATTGTGTGGTGAGTTTGGCAAAAAGGCTGCAGCACAAAGCTTTGTGGACTTTGGACTTTGACTCTTAGAGACATGTACAAGGTTGTCACAGTGTTCAATCAACCCCTTTGCCAACTGCAAGACAGACATTTTAATAGCACAGGCTTTGTCCCCAGCCAGACACTCAAGGGCCAGAAAAGCCCTTACCTTCCTTCTCCTGGAGCAGGGAGTAACACTGGAGCAGGACTTGCGACAACAGCTGGATGCCTCGCCCTCGCATCCGAGGATCTGTGTTCTCCAGGCAAAACCTAGGCCAGGAGGGGAGAAAGCCCAAGAAGCCTGTTGTGAGCAAGTACATCCAAGCAGGAAGCACATCCTGAGCAGGCTCAAAAACCAAAGAGGTGTCCCTCTGTGGGCCCGACCACGCCTGACTTGCTGACAGAGTGGAAACAGACTCCTCTCCCCCTGTCTGTGCTGCACATGTGCACTCAGCCCCAGGACCATGCAGAAAGAAATCCAAGTTCTCAAGTCAGAGCACAGAAAATGCTATTGCACCATGCTCCCAAGATCACAAGGGTCAAAAAGGATAAAGTCTCTTACAATGAGGCACACCCAGCCCCCAGGTTGGGATAAATGAGCCTAGGCCATGACAGTTTGGACACAAAAGCAGAAGCTGAGTGCCAGCCAACTTGTGACACGGTGTTGTGCAGCTGTGTGCTCAGGCAGCTCCTGCTGGGGACAGCCCCAGCTGAAAAGTGCCCTGCAGCATGCTGCCTGCCACAACATCTCTCCTCTGTCCTGGGAGAGCATCAGGAGCTGCTCTGGCCTTGCTCTGTCCCAAAGAGCTCCCACATCCAGGGAGGGCAAAGCACTGCTCAAGCCCCACGCTGTGAGCAGACAACATCCTGTCCACTGCCATGTGTCATCCAGTGCTGAAGCTCATCCTGGATGAGCACACTTGTCCTTCTCACTCTGCCTCCTTCTGGGAATGTCCCCTGCAAGGCCCTTACACAATGTATAACTTGCATAAGGCTTTTCTTACCCCAGGGCTTCCACAAGCTGCAGCACCGTCCACCTTCCATCCTTCACCCCTGGAGAAAGGAGGTAAAGAGAGTGAACCAGAGAGATCATGCAGGCATTTTACTGGAGATGGGTGCTGGGACACCTCCCAGCACTGCCCTGGGAACAGCCAGTCAGTGCTGCCGCCTCACCAAGCACCAAAGGAGCCATGTGCACTCAGCTGGTGGGGCTGCCTCCAGCCCTGCCTGCAAACACCTCTGAGACTGAGAGCTGAGAGGAGACAGCCAGGGGAGAGCTTGCCTGCACTTTGTCTCACCCTCTCCCTGCAGCATGGCTGTATGTGTGGCTCCTAAGAGAAGTCTTGCTGTGTTCCACTTCTCTGAGATACTAAAACCCCCTTTTCCAATGTGAGCATGCTGTGAGGAGACAGAGGGCAGCTCTCCAGGTGCTTCCTGAGGGAGAAGTGGCTGAACAAGCAGTGCAGACACTAGTGATCACTCAGCTTCCCACCTTGGCTCCATCACCTCCATGCTGTGCAAGAACTGCACTAACTCCTTCCAAGAGGGAGGGCACAGAGAAAGGCAGTTTTGTGGACAGAGGAAGATAAAATGCTGGGATTCCTGGAATCTGTTTCCAACTCTGACTCAGATTCCTTGCCAGGTTGCCTCATTCACCTATGGCCTCCGTACTCTTGCAATTCAACTGGGGGAAGAGTCACTCCTCAGGAGGCTTTGGAAAAGACCTGCTTGCTGTACCTTACAAGAACCTTGGCAGAAGGGCAGGTTCTCCATTCCTGCCACCCATTGCCAATGTGGCACCTCCCCAGAAGGAAAGCTCTGTGTACATTCTCTGCTCAGACATATGCTGGCAGGCATGGGACTGCCTTCCTTCAGACCCCTAACCTGCAGTCAGGTGTCAAGTGACATTGCTGGAAAACAAGCAGCACCCCTCACTTTCTGCCTGGACAAAACAGCATTCCCATAAAAAAACCCCAAATCACCTGGCAGTCACTGAGACTGAGTGTCTTTGCCCAGAGGCACTTCTGGGCACTCTGGAGGGACCTGCTCACCTCTCTGCCCTGCTGAACCTACATGACTGACAGGGCACTCACCCTCTGAGAAGCCCAAAGGTTTCATTATGGGCTTTCCCAGGCCTTGTTCTAGCTAGTGTCTCCTGCTGCTGCAAGCCTTTACTGTCCCTTCCTAAGCAGTTAATTCCAGTATTAAGACACACTGTTCATCACAGAGCTGTCTCTAAGGATGGGATGACAGTGTTTTCTGACAGTGTGTTCTGACAGCAGGCAGTCCTGACTCCAGAGACAGAGCTTTCAGTCCTGCCTGGCGCAGCAGGGAGAGGGAGCCTGAGCTGAGAAACAGAACAGATAAGGGGAGCTGTGTGGAAAAAGAGCCCAGCAAGTCTTGGAATTGACGGGCACAGACTGAAAAGGGGGCACCCTCAGGGACAGCCATGACGCGCTGGCAAAATTTCCTGCAGAAAAACAACAGTGAAACAGCAAGCAGATGCTTTGCATCAGCCAAAACAGAGTGGGCTGCAGAGAGAGCTTGGATGGCCTCTCCACATCCAGCATCCCAGTATGTCGCTCTGCAAGCTCTCGAAGAGCCCTTGTGCCTCTGCACCATCATAGAAAAAGTCTGAGGCAAATGCCACCTCTGTGGCCAGGTGCTCTGCCTCTCTGTGTCTGCAGAGACTGAAAGCAGCTCTACACAAAGCTTCTGGCTCCCTACTCAACAGGAAAGAGCTGCAGTGCGATGGCCAAAGCACAGTCAGGTACTGATACACCCTGAGGTCAGCAGCTCCTTTGCTCAGCTCAGCAAGGGAGCTCCCTGTGCTCTCAGGGACCCCCGTGTGACCAGCGTTGCCTTGCCTCACACAGTGTGGCCACCCCTCCCTGGCACAGCCTGTGAGTGTGGTGTGCCCGTGGCCAGCACAGCTCATGGACCTGCCTCATCAGCACGGCAAGCACAGTGGTGAGCCCTGAAACTGCTGCCTCCACATCTGGCAGCAGCACATATGCCCCAAGGTTAATCAGGCACCTTGAATCCCTTTACCAGGAGGGGCTGCCTTGCTATTCTGGCATTCCTGTAGCTCCCAGAGACTTAGCAGAAGGAAGCCATTCACCCTGTGCTTGATTGCTACTTTGAACCAAGCTGCTCTCTTTCCTGACAGGTCACTCCCCCTTTCAGTGTCCTTCTAGGTATTAGTCCCTTCTGAAGGACTTCATTCTTGTTTCCCCCACACCTTCAAAATGTGAGCACAACATTCACAGGGAATGTGTAATGGATTCTGTAACAGCAGTAGCCTTCTCTCCCCATTTTTTAAGATGAATTCAGCCTCCTCCTGCCACCCACTGACCCATGCAGCCCAACCTGCCCATGACAGCACCAAGGCTTTCAGGCCACTTGCCAAGTTACACTCATTTTAGTCCTTAGCAACAAACTGGTGCAACAAACTGGTGAAGCTCAGTGTGGCTGTAACAGCAATTGCACAATGGCCATGAGCTTAGAAAAGACCTCCCTATCCTTTTGCTCAAGGACACACAATGCAATTTAATCCTTTCTGATGTGTGGTTCTGTACGAGGTCAGAGGGGCTCAAGGACACTTGCCAGCACCACTGTTTGTGAAGGGGGGCTTGTCACGAGAGCCACATGGCTGAAAAGGGCTGGGAGGAGCAAGAGGGGAGCAATTCTCTTTGTACGTCTTACAAGAGACAAAGCTTTCTCCAGGCACTTCTCTAACATGACAACAGCAGTTGTAAGGTTATCCTTCCCCACGTACATCCCAAATATGTCGGAGACTGTGTAACCCCTCTGCACCATCTTGAATGTCACATAGCTTAGAGAATTCTTCCCAATTTCCCTGGCATTTTCTTCAATCTGTGTTACATGAGCCACTGGGTTTCCTTTCTGTTTTGCCAGCTCATCTCATTACCAAGACGCTACATAGCAGTTCACAAGCCATCAGGCCTCGGGAAAGGTTCTAGAAGGTACCTGTCTGTGTAATGTAACATACACAGACAGCCCCTCTCGGCTCTCCGAGCTCCTTCCCGAAACATGCTGAAGCCACTGCCTACACGCACAAAAATATCACCTTATCCTTAGAAAGCCACATTCCTGAAGCTGTAACTTCCGTATGCAACAAAGTCACCCAATTGCTGTTCGAAGGAGAAGGATAAATTATGCAATGAAAGCAAATGCAAAGTCTTGCTAGAAACCACAGAGAGGGCGCAGTCTGCAACTGTCACCTCCCACGGTCCCTCAGCAAGGCCATGAGCTCTCGTCCCACTGCCGATTTCTCTGCCACGCACACGTGCCTCGCTCCTGGAGCCCCTGACCCTCGCGGCTGTCCCGCTCTTACCGCGCACCTCCTGCAGCTCCGAGCTGCAGGCCCTACCCTCCCCTTTCCCACGTGCCCTGCCCGCACGGCAGCCCCACAACCCACAGACACGCTCCGTCCACACCCTACCCGACCCGACCCGACCCTGCCCTGCCCGCAGCCCCACGCTCCCTCCCAAACCCCTCCCCACGCCGCCACGACCCGCCCGTGCCCACGCCCGCCCCAGGCCCCGCCGCCGTGCCCACGCCCAGTCCCGCCCCGCTCCGCCCCGCCCCCGCGCGGTACCTGCCGCCACCTCCGCGGCACGGCTGTCCTGCTGCCCGGACACGAAGTCCCGCACGGAGGCGGCGAGAGCCTCCGCCCCGGCCCCGGCCGCCGCCATGACACCCGCGCGCAGGGCCGCGGTCCGGCCCCCGCACCCCGCCTGCGCCTGCGTGGGGGCGGAGCCGGCGGTCACGTGTGCCCGGGGGGCGGGGCGGCCCCGCGCGCACACCGGGCCCCGCGCGCACGGGCGGGCGCAGCGCGGAGCCGGCGCGGCCCCGATGCCGAGCGCCGCCGGTCGGCCCCGCCATGGGCGGCTGCGTGGGGCGGCAGCGCCGGGAGCGGCCCGCCGCCGGCGGCAACACCCGCAAGCGAGCAGGTGAGCGGGGGTCGTCCGGGCTGGGCACCCCCGCGATCGCGGGCACTGGGGCGGGGGGTCCCGCGTCCTCCTAGGGGTGGCGCGGGAGGAACGTGGGCACCGGAGGGGCGCAGTTCGCCATGGGACAGCTCCCCCCTCGCACAACCCCGGAACCGCTCTGTGCCCTCGGGGTTCCTGGACGCCGGGGATCCTGGTTCGGTGCGCGGCCTCGGGAGCGGACAGGAACCGCGGCTCCCGTCCCGGTGCCACGGAGGCTGTGCGGGGTGAGGGCTGCTCGTCTAGCCGAGCCCTGCCGGTTCCCGGCTCCTCCCGGGAAGTGCTGTCCTGGCAGGACTGCAGGGTGGCGGATGCCCCGCTCCGGGCTCGGCAGCGTGCCCTGCGCGGCGCGGCGCGTCCTGCGAACGGCCGGGTCCTGCCCGCTCGCGGTCCGGGCTGTCCCGTACACCGGCGGGCGCCGCCGCCTCCGCGCTGCCCCGGGGCTCCGGGAGGTGCGGCCGGGGCAGGGAGCGGCTGCGCCGGTCCGGAGAGCGGCGGCGGGGCTGGTGCGGCCCCCCGGAGTTACCGGTAGCCGAACCCCCGGGTGCCGTGAGGTGCTTCCCCGTGATGCCACGCCGGAGGGTCCCGGAGGCCGCGGGGATGGGTACGGCGGAGTTTTGGCGGAGAAGCCGTGGGCTGGTAGGATGAATCACGCCTTTCCCTTGCCGCCTCCCCGGCCGGTGCCGTCGCAGCCGGTAATTACCGTGTTTATGGCAGAGCGGTAGTGGGCGGCGGAGAGGAGGGGCAGGAAGCGTGTGCTGGGGACGGGACGCCCCGGCCCCCGCCCGCAGCTGGGATCAGGGAGCGAGGGAAGGGCGCTTTCCGTGGGACGGGGCTCGCCGCTCCGGCAGAACGTGCGGGGGGCCGTGGCTGCCGGGCCAGGCTGTGCCGGTGCCGTGGGCAGCCGCCCCCGCCGTGCGGGGCTCCCGCTGTGCCAGCCTGCCCCGGGGGTGCCCTGCTGGTACGGACTGGGGTGATTGCTGCCCCACCCCGACTCACCTTGCCCCCCAGGAGTGCCTTCTTGAGGGTATCGGTGAGGCCTGGGGTTCCTGGCTGACTGTTCCCTCAGCTTGGTGGGATGCGGAGCCATTGTCATTGCCTTGTGGCTCAGGCTGCTGTGATGGGGGCGAGGTCAGATCCCAGCATCTGGATCTGTGTGATCCCCTCCCGTGCCAGGTAACAGCTGGCTGCAGAGCCTGTGTCTCCGTCCCCACTTGCTCTGCTGGGATGGCTCATGGTCCCTTCCTGGTATACTGCTGGAGTCGCTGCTGCTTCCTTCCAGTGTGTGCCTTCCTGGGGGAGCAGGGCTGTCCCTTGTGCCAGGTGCTCTGGCTGGTTCTTGCCTTTTGGTTCCACCAGCCCATGGGAGCTGCTCAGCAGGTGGTGGGGGATGAAGCAAGGCTACAGCTGCTCTCACCAGCAGTAAGGGGACATGCCCTGTGCCAGCAGGTCCCAGTACACGCGGACCTACCATCAGTGGGGAGGGGGGCTCTGCCTGCTCACCCCAGCTGCCACAGGGGCCCTGCTAAGCTGCCCACCTGCCTGGCCAGCTCCTGCCCTGGCTGGGGCTTGTTGTGACCTCCTGTGGAAGGGTCCTTTGAGGACTCCCAGCAGCAGGTGACAGCATTGTCCCTGGGGTGAGCAGCTTACCACAGCAGGAGCTGGGGATGCCCATGGCATGCAGCATCCCAGCCCTGCCTGGCTCAGGAGTGGACCAGCCAGCACTGCTGGCAGCAGTGGTGTGTGCCTTCTGGCTGACATCTTCTCTGGGGCCCCCAGGACCTGTCAGCTGGGGCTGCCTAAGGCTCCTGTGGGCAGGGAAGCCTTTAGGTCACATCCTCCTGCCTGGGGGTCCCTCAGCAGGGCACCATGGGGGCTGAGCTACGGGCAGGGTGCTGCAGGCACAGGGCAGGAGGAGCAGGCTGCCAGCCAGATCCTGTTGGCTCGAGGCTGGGCACAGCGAGCGGATGGACCTGTCTGGTGGTGCTGCTGTGGAGAGTTGCACAAGGGGCTAGGAATAGAGCAGCAGGAGGTGATTAGAAGGTGCAGGCCCAGCTGGGTGGTAGCAATAAATAGACTAGGCTTAAGCCCCTGCCTACCTGGGCAAGGCTGCTGGGCATGTCTGTACATACGAGGCAGCCACAGCCTGTCCCTGCTCCCTGCCACAGCCAACCCCCCCGGCCCCCCCCGGCTCCAGTCCTGCTGCCTCTCCTGAGCCAGCCTCTTCCCTTTGTTGCAAGCAGAGCTGGGGGAATGGTGCTGACTGGGAGTGCTGGCCAGGAGTCCTGGCTGTGAGAACATGAGCCCCCAGCCTCGTGGCCACAGCAGTGTGGGGACATGATCCCAGACATGTCCTTCAGGCTGGCTGTGGACACTTCTCCGCTGCCCTCCTGGGACAGGTGTTGCCTCTGACCTTGCTGTGTCCTGTGGTGCTGCAAATCCCTGTGGCCCAGCACGGTGACTGCTGAATCGGCAGCGCTGGCTGCAGCCGGCTGCCCTTGCTGCTCCGGGCATGTGGGCAGGATGCTGCCTGCCAGGGATGCTCAGTGCCCAGCCCTGGGGTAGCTGAGCCCCTGGGGACCCCTGAGGTGGGTGCTGCTGGGAGGCAGATGCCATGCTGGCTCCAGTGGTCTTGGGCAGGGTGAGGCAGGGCTGGTACAGTTGAAAAGGTCCTGTAGTGCTGTGTGTCAGCACACACTTACTCAGGAGCAGCTGTCTGGGGAACTTGGCTCAGCCACAGCTGGCGGTGGTGGCTGTCTCCAGTGGCTGGGGTGTGTGGCATCACCTTGCCTGGCAGGTCGCTGTGTGGGCACAGGCATCTTCCTGCCCAGCTGGAGCCTCACTTTCCCCTCATCCTGTCCCCACAGGAGGGGTGCTGCCTGGCCAGCTCAGGGAGGGGGGTGACAGGAAGGAGCTGTTATCATTCATTGTCCCCAGCTCAGCTGGGAGTGACAACAGCTCCTTCCTGCCCCACATGTCCGGCCTGGCTGTGGGACCGGCGGGACAGGGCTGTTCCCACAGGGCCACAACCCAGTGTAGGGAGGGCTTGGTGATCTGGGACTGGCATTGGGGTGGCTCAGATCCCTGGGCAGTGCTGGCTGCTGAAGGTCTGTGGGGATGTGGCTAGGGGCTGCTTTGGGGAGAGCCAGCTCAGTTCAGCCCATTGCCGGGGCACCTGCAGTCTGGTAGCAATGCCCTCTGTGCCCCTGGTGCCCAGGACGCTGTGTGCCTGCTGTCCTGCCTGCAGCTGGTCCCTGTCATCCCGGGGTGGGCAGAGGGGACAGTGAAGTCCTGACCCCCCCTTTGCTGCAGCTCAGCCTTTGTAATCCCCTTCTCGTTCCAACTCACCAGCTTATTTCCTGGCTAATTCCCCAAGCTATAAATACTGCGCTGCCTCAGAGGGCCCTGAGGCCCTTTGGCTACCCTAAGGGGCAGCGGCTGGTCCCCCAAGCAAGGATGTAAGAGCCCTTGTCCCCACTGGGGGCAAAGGGTGTCACTTGAGGGAGCAACTGCCATAGGGCCAGTGGGATCTTGGGCCAGGCTTGCTTAGGCCAGTTACCCCTGGCTACATTGGGGGCTGTTGTTCACTGGACAGGGTGATCCCTCAGACCCTTGCTGGGGTGCAGGAGGTCTCCAGGAAGAACCTGTGGTTGTGGGGAGGTGGGGGGCTCAGGCCCCAAGGGGAAACCCTGTCCTTTGGCTGAGTATCCCCCTGTCTACAGGCCGCAATGAGCCCCTGAAGAAGGAGTGTCCCAAGTGGAAGAGTGACTACCCCATGACAGACGGGCAGCTGCGCAGCAAGCGGGACGAGTTTTGGGACACAGCACCAGCCTTTGAAGGCCGCAAGGAGATCTGGGATGCCCTGAAGGCAGCTGCCTATGCTGTAGAAGCCAATGACCACAGCCTGGCCCAGGCCATCCTCGATGGAGCCAGCATCACCCTGCCCCATGGTGAGGGTCAGCATTGGGGGTTTGGGTGGGGTGTGTGCTGAATGTCCCATATCTGGGCGCATGGGGTCCCAGGCTAGAGTAAAAAGGGACTCCCACCTGCCATCCAGAGCCAAGGTGAGAAAGGCAGGCTGTGCCATGCCGCTTGAGGTGGCCCTGTCCCCATCTGAGTGGTCCATGGGGATGCCCACCCTTAGCATCTTATCCTGCTGTCCCCAGGGTCCCTGACGGAGTGCTATGATGAGCTGGGCAACCGGTACCAGCTGCCCGTCTATTGCCTGGCACCCCCAGTCAACCTGATCCTGGAGCGGAGCGAGGAGGAGGCGGTGGAGCCGGCCGAGCCGCCGCCCCACGCCCGGCGGGAGTTCACACTCAAGGTGCGCCTCTCCACTGGCAAGGACCTGCGCCTCAGCGCCAGCATGAGCGACACCATCGGGCAGCTGAAGAAGCAGCTGCAGGCGCAGGAGGGCATTGACCTGGCCTGGCAGCGCTGGTTCTTCTCAGGCAAGCTGCTCACCGACCGCACGCGACTGCAGGAGACCAAGATCCAGAAGGATTTTGTTGTGCAAGTGATTGTCAACCAGCCCCTTGCACCCAGGAACTGAGCCACCCCCTGCTGGTTGAGGGGAGAGGGCAGGGGGCTGGGGGGTGTGGTACCTCAGGGGATTCCCTGTGCTGTGTTCTGGCCCATCTGGAGCTGCTCCTGCTCCCCCCTGAGGCTGCCACACAGGTGACCCCCCCAGGAAGGTGTGCATGGGGCTGTGCCACCACGGTGGCTCCCCTTGGCCGGGAACACGGGCAGGCGCCGTGTTTGCTGAAGGAGGTTCGAGACCAAACGTCTCTGGGGCTGGGGCTCCTCTGCCAGGCTGTGCTGGCAGGGAGAGGCTGTGACCTACTGGGCTCTGGCTTCCCCCTGGCCAGGAGACCCGTGGGGTGCTGGGCTGGGTGGAGATGTCTCCCCTCTGTACATAGTCTGTATTTATCAATAAAGCCTTTTCATCCTTCCTCTGGCCTTGGGGACAGGCTGGAGGGGGCTGTGACCCATAGCCATGGGTGGTCCCTGTGCCTGTCCTGTATCTGCTCCCGTGTCAGAATGGGCACAGGGTGGTCAAGGGTAGCCTGGACACCCTGGCTCTGCTCCCTAGTGCCACCCTGATCCTGTCCTGCCAGCCCTGGCTGTTTGCTTGCCAGGACCCTTCCCCTGCATTGTCCCATTGTCATCCCAGCTGCTTCTTAGTGTGGGGTCATCACCTTCCTTTCCTGCTGCTTCCCCTCTGGAGGTTTAAGCTGGTGTCTGCCCTTGCGCTAGGTGGGACAGTCCGTGGAGGGGAACAGTGCAAGACTACCTTTACAGCCACCATGGCCTGTTACACCCATGGGACAGGGCACCCCAGGATGGCCCTGGGAGCTGCCCAGGAGGGTGACAGTGATGTATAGCTGTCTGTCCCTCCCCCAGGTCCTGTGCTGGTGGATGGTGCCCAGCGCATTAACTGTCCCTGCACAAGGCAGTGTTTGCCTCACCTTACAAGGGGGGAGTTCTCAGGAGGGTTGAACAATGTTCCTGCTGCCGGGAATAGCTGCCAGCTCTGCCTGTTGGCCCCACGTGAGGCCACTCCTGCTGCCAGCCTGCCATGTGCTGTGGGGGAGGCCAGGCAGCCTCGGGGACCCTGGCAGGGCTGCTCAGAATGTTCCACACCTGAGGTCATCCTCTAAAGCAGCACACAGGGGCCATGACTCCTGGCATCCCCTGCTGCTGCTGCTGAGAGACTTGAGAGGACCCATTGCCTCCCTTTGGGGTGGGCAGACCCCCCCCCCAGGCCCCCACACTGCCCAAGGGGCCAGGGAACCTCGGGCAATGTTGGTGGCTGCTGCAGCATCTGACTGGACAGAGATGGGAGCCATGGGAGCATCTTGCTTGCCCAGGGTGGGTGGCACAGGCATAGGTGCTATGCCTATGGGATGACCCTGGATCATGTCCCTGTAGTGCTGAGCCTGTCTTGACCGGCTGTCACAGGTTCTGCACACCACAGCTCCCCGTAACAAGCACAGATGTCCTGGTCAACCCAGGGTGTGTGGGGGGGGGGGGCTCTTTAGGAGAGTGTGGGGCTGGAGAGGTGAGTCAGGGCCAGAAAGCAGGAGGGTGAGCTCATGGCAAAGCTGCCCCAGTCATGTGGAGCAGTCACAGCTGTCAGTGCCCTTGGGCTGTGGGACAGAGAGACCAGCAGCATAAAGCCTCACAGCCAGCAAAGCCGCCGGCAGCACCGGGACACAGGACTGGGAACTCCCTGCCCCTGGTAGCAAGAAGAAGAGGACACATCCAGAGCACAGGACTGTGCACTGCAGGCCGACATGGAGCTGGATGTGGAGCGGGCCAAGGAACTCATCGAGCAGAAGCTGGCAGAGGAGGAGAAGGAGGAGGTGGGTCCACAGGGCAGGGGAGCCCTCCTGGGCTGTAGTAGGAACCCCCATTGTACTCTGTCCATCCTTAGGGACTTGGATGTGAGGAGGCTGGCACCGACCTTGCCATCCTGGGGGAAATATGAAGGTGTCCAAGGGCTCTCAGGGGGATCAAGTTCCCAACCCGGCAGCTCTAGCCCATGGGGCAGGACTGAGCAGCCAGCAGGTGCCCAGCTTACCAAGCAGGGTGGGCGGGCATGCCCGAGGGCTGCCAAGCACCCTGCAGACCTCAGCGGCGAGTGGAGCCATGCCCAGAGCCACCTTCCCTGGCAGGCTGAGGATGGAGGCAGTGGGGCTGCTCTGTGCCCAGACAAGACCATGAAGCACCCGCTGTGCCTGTGCAGAAACTCAGAGGGGATGGAGCATGGGAGCCGCCAGCCGTGGAGCGGATGAACACACCTGAGCTGGAGGAGGAGAAACTCCGCGGGCCCAGGAACTGGGGCCTTGAGGCCATCAAGGTGAGTGGGCTGGGCTGCAGGCTGGCCAGGGGTGGCTGGTCACAGACAAGTCAAACGGGGCACTGTGTGTGCTCGGCAGGGCCAGGAGAAGGTGCGGAGGAGCTCCGTGGATCTGAGGCGGGAGATCATCGACGTGGGGAGCATCCAACGGCTCATCGAGCTCCGCAAGCAGCGCCGGCAGCGCCGGGCAGAGCGGGCAGCCACCCCCGAGCCCGCTCCACCACCTGAGCCCCTGGAGATTGTACGTCAGGGGTCCCAAGCTGTGGGAGGGGGCTGCTGGGATAGGGGCTGCACCACCCACAGGCCAGCCCCCGGGTCACCCTGCCACTCAGAGACCTTCATGGGGAAGCAGGGCAGGGGACCCCCATGTTGTCCCCTCTCCTGCACCCCTGTGCTGCCCCAGCCCTGAGCCTGTGCCATTGTCAGGATGGTCCTGTGGAGCCAGAGACCTTCCTGCGAGCTGCTGTCCAGGGCAAGATGCACTTCATCGAGAAGTTTCTGGCAGATGGTGGCTCCCCTGACACTTGTGATGAGGTAGCATCCCTGGCAGCCACTGGTTGCCCCCTGTTGCATGCCACCAAGACCTGCAGCCATGCCCCACCACACCTGTGGGTGAGCGCTGGGACCCTTGGGACAGGGCTGGAGGTACAACCAGACTGGGCAGGGGAGGATGCCTCTGTCTGCCAATGTGCCACCCTGTCCCGCAGTTCCACCGCACAGCCCTGCACCGCTCCTCGCTGGAGGGACACATGGAAATCCTGCAGAAGCTGCTGGACACTGGGGCCACTGTTGACTTCAGGGACCGGGTGAGGCTGGATTCTGCTTCCAGCTGTGTGCTGGTCTGAGCATCTGGGTGTGTTGCAGCCAGAACTACGGCAGAACTGGGGACCCTGCAGTGGGGCACTGCTGTCCCCATCACGGAGGTGGCTGCAGGCAGGGCTCTGCCACTTCAGCTCCAGCACGGGGACCTGCTGGGGCAGGGGACAGGCACAGGGTAGGGGTGTCCCCCCACCATGACACAGCACTGTATGTCCAGCTGGACTGCACAGCCGTGCACTGGGCCTGCCGGGGTGGGCACCTGGATGCTGTCAAACTGCTTCAAGACCGCGGGGCAGACCTCAATGTGAAGGACAAGGTGAGCAGGACAGAGCAGGTCACAGGGTTGTGCCAGGGGCAGGGGCATACCCTGGAGTACCAGAGCTGACCCTCTGTTGGGTTAGCAGCTGTGGGTGCTGATCCCCCCCGATGTCCATCTCACCCCCCTAAAGCTGCTCAGCACACCCCTTCACGTGGCCACCCGAACCGGACACCTTGACATCGTGGAGCATCTCATCCACTGTGGGGTGGATATCAATGCCCCAGACAGGGTGAGTGCTGCAGCCATCCAGGCATCACTGCAGGCAACACTGATCCCTCTCCCTTTGCTGACCCCTCCAAGGGCTTCCAGCACCCACGGTGGGGCACATCTGGACATACGCACTGCTGCCCCAGGGTGGTTGCAGCTGCAGCCAGGTCTGGGACAGGAGCATCCCCCTTGTGTGGAGATTGGTGTGCTGGGGACAAGCAGAGGGTCCTTGTCCCTGGACCCCACTGTCCAGTGAAGCTGTGTCTCTCACAGGAGGGTGACACAGCGCTGCATGATGCCACACGGCTCAGTCGCTACAAGATCATCAAAACGCTGATCCTGCACGGGGCTGACATGATGGCCAAGAATGAGGTGAGTGTGTGAGGCCAGCACTGAGGCCATTTCCTGCCCCACCATTTTGCACCACCCTATGCCCAGCCTGTCTGTGCACTCTTGCAGGCTGGCAAGACCCCGACAGACCTGGTGCAGCAGTGGCAGGTGGACACACGTCAGGCGCTGGAGACCAAGGAGCAGCCACAAGGGGAGATGGAGGTCCCTGCATGATGGCGCCAGGCACCAGGGGCTGGGCCCAGCTCCAAAGAGCAGGATCCAGACAAGACTTGTCTGTGTCAATAAAAGTCAGCAAAGAGCAGTGTTTGGCTCCAGGGAGCTTTGAGGTTGGGCATCTCATCGTTGATGGGCCTGGGGAAGCTGAGTTATTTGGGAGCAGGGTTATCTGGCAGCATGATGAGCCCTGCTTCCTATCACTAGGACTCAAGTATTGGTGACACCAAGTGGTTTAAGGGCAGGACTCCTTGCTGCAGGAGTCCTAATTGCTCACAGTTCTGTGAAGTACCACCTGGGCAAGCTCAGGGAAGAAAATACATGGAGGACAGCTCAGCCTGAGTCCATGTGGTGCTGGAGGCTGGGGCTATGCCAGAGAGCAGCAGCTGTACCCGTGCTGGGCAGCCACTCTGTGGGGTTGGATGGCTTCTTGTCCTTCTGCCTTTCCTGCTGCAGCCATCCCCAGGGGACACGTGGTCCCTTTGCACACATGCAGAGTGCAGTGCTCACTGCTCCCTACATGGAAATGTTCACACTCACCCGTTTACAGGAGACCCTACACTGGCAGCTGGATCAGGTGATCCCTGACCAAAGCCTTGGGACTGCTTGCAATGCCTGGTCCCTCCCTGGCCTTGCAGCCCAGCCCTGTACGAGGCAGAGGGATGTCTGCCAGGGTTGGCAAGCAGAAGGGAAAGCCACGGCCGCGGTGGCCAAAGCTCACCTGGAGGGGACTGAGCTCCTTGCAGCCATCTCCTGGAGGGGCAAGAACACCCTGAGCTCATCTGGTGCCACCCCCCATGTCGCCTGCCCAGCGGGGTCGCGGGTCCCTCACGTGTCCCGTCAAACATTAACAGGCGCGGCAGCGGCGGAGGCAGCGGCAGCCACCATGGCCCTCAGCACCGGCCTCACCGCCTCGCTCCGGCCCGCCCTGGCCGCTCTGCGCCGGGCAGCCCCCAGGCACTGCCGGGGCCTCAGCACCCCGCAGGCACCAGAGCCCTCATTCAATCTCGGCGGCATCTTCCCACCGCTCGCCACCCCTTTCTCGCCCACACAGGAGGTGGACTATGGCCAGCTGGAGGGGAACCTGCGCCGCTACGCCCGCATCCCCTTCCGAGGTAAGCGCTGCCGCCGTCCTCCTCCGTGCCGGCTCCCGCCCGAACCCCGCCTGCCACAGAGGCTGTGCGGGCAGCCTGCCAGCTTCCCAAGGGTGCTCAGCCTCCGGCTGGACTTTGCTCCGTGGCTGGCACCGCCTCCGGTCACCCACCTGGGGCCCTCTGCACGGCACGTGCCCAGGCACACGAGTGTGTCCTTGCACACCCCCAGCACAAGCCAGCACGGGCTTGCACACACGCTCCACACACGTGCAGGCCTGCACACATGCTCCACTCATAGCTGCAGGCTTGAACCTGTGCACTCCCATGCACACTCTGAAAAATTCATGGGTTATGTATCTGTTGATTGCCAGGGATGGATAGATGATAGGAGAGGAGCTGCAGCCTCACAAGGATAATCCCCAGTGTCCTCTCTTCTGACCAGGAGGCTGGGACTGCAAGGACATAGGCAGGAGAGGGCACACTGTGGGCTGTGGAGCTCTGCCTGGGTGCCAGCAGCAAAGAACGGAGTGAGAGTAATGTGGATCCCTGACAGTCCTGGCACTCTTCTCCTGTCCTCCCCACATTTGTGTTCCAGGGCTGGTGGTGCTGGGCTCCAATGGGGAGTATCCCTACCTGGCGTCCCGTGAGAAGGTGGAGGTGGTGAGCTGCGTGCGCCGGGCTCTGCCCAGGGACCACTTGCTGCTGGCTGGCTCGGGCTGTGAATGTGAGTGCCTGTGTGGGCAGCGTGGGGGGCAGTGCAGGGCCATGTGTCCCCCCTGGAGCACCCCTCACCCCTCTGCCTCCTCCCCAGCCACCCAGGCCACCATCGAGCTGACAGTCAGCATGGCAGAGGCGGGGGCTGATGTGGCGCTGGTTGTGACACCCTGCTATTATCGGGGGGCCATGACCACTGCTGCCCTCATCCATCACTACACAGAGGTGAGCCTGTCCAGTGCCTGCCAGCCCAGCAGGTTTCACACGTCCAATGTGTCCCCAGCCCACCCCAGCTACTGAAATGTGCCTGGCTGCCTGCAGGTTGGCGACGCATCCCCCATCCCTGTGGTGCTGTACAGTGTTCCTGCCAACACCGGCCTGGACCTGCCCATGGAGGCTGTCACCACCCTGGCTCAGCACCCCAACATCATTGGGATCAAGGACAGCGGTGGGGACGTGAGTGGAGCAGGATTTTCCCAGGGCTGCTTACCACCAAATGTGGACCTAAGCTGGGAATGGGGAACTGGGACCTGCAGCCCTTCCCTGGACCCCAGGGCTGCCCGCAGGCACCCTGCAGCAGGGGCACTGGGTGATGCCGGCCCCAGGGCATGTCATGTCTCTCCCTAGATCACCCGCATGGGGCTGATGGTCCACAAGACAAGGCAGGAGGATTTCCAGGTGCTGGCAGGATCAGCTGGCTTCCTGCTGGCGAGCTACGCTGTGGGTAAGTGCAGCTGCCCAGACTTGGCTGGGGACACTGCCTGGAGACACTGCCTGGCAGGGGGAGGCAGGCGAGAGACCGGGGGGTGCTGGGTAGGCACAGCACTCTGAGCTGGCTGCCACAGTGTCCTGGTGTCTCTAGGTGCCTCCGGGGGTGTGTGTGCCCTCGCCAATGTTCTGGGTGACCCACTGTGTCAGCTGGACCACCTGTGCCGCACGGGGCAGTGGCAGGAGGCCCAGGACCTGCAGCACCGCCTCATTGAGCCCAACACAGCGGTGAGCAGGCAGAACCCCATGGCTGCTGAGGGGAGGGGTGCCAGGCCAGGAGACAGGCAAAGAATGGAAGTCCCTTGGGCTGCAGGGGGTGGATGGGTGGTTCAGGGGTACAGAACAGCACAGCACACAGCACCTTGGCCAGCGAGCCAAGACAGGCTGGAGGTGAGAAGGTGGAAAGTGCCAGCCCTGTCGAGGAACAGCTTGTCCACTGGCACCAGGCAGTGGTGCATGACCCTCTGTGAGAGCCTTGCTGGCTATTTATAGGCAGCAGTGTGTGTGGGGGAAAAGGTGGTCTTTCCTGGGCCCCTCATCCCACTATGGAGTGGCCTGTCCCTGCTGCAGAGCCCAACGTGCCACAGAGCTCCTGTGTGGAGTCCTGTGTGCGTGTGCTCTGCGCCCCCACCCCACGGTGGGCACTTCATGGGGTGCTGCAGCCACCTCACACCCTGCCAGCCTTGCAGCCCCACATGGGGAGGACAGGAGTGATGGCAAGCAAAGCCATGGGAGCAGGGGCTGCACAGCAGAGCCCAGAGAGCATGCTGCCCCATGGGGGCCAGGAAGCCTCCATGCCCTCCCTCCGTCCCACAGGTCACCCGCCGGTTTGGCATCCCGGGGCTGAAGAAGGCCATGGAGTGGTTTGGCTACTATGGAGGTCCCTGCCGTGCACCCCTGGCCCCTCTGAGCCCTGCCCAGGTTGAAGAGCTGAGGAGCACCTTCAGTGCCAATGGCTGGCTGTGAGCTGTTCTCCATCTGCCCCTTCCCACTCTGGGCAGCTACAGGAGTCAGGGACCCTGAGAACTGGGGACATTCTGGGGACACTGGGGGATGGCCAGGAGAGGGCTGCCATATTACTCTTCCCTGTTGGACAGGGCTGGACTGGGCAGACTGGATGGAGGAGGGCAACCCCAAGCCAGCCCCCAGGGACCTGTTCTCTTTGCCTGGGAAGGGGTGGATCTTTGTGCCATGAATAAACCTGCAGTCTCCTCTTTGTGTCTGCAGTCCCTTCTGTGCAAGGCGCCCATCCCATCCTTGCTCCCAGCAAAAAAGACATGGCACAGGTGTTTGGCAACATGGTTTACTCAGCTGAGGCCCGTGCAGGCAGCAGCACAAGGCAGGGTCACAGCAAGGCACGGGGCCCGGTGTGGGCAGAGGCTGGCAGGGAGGCACAGCCCCTGCACTGGGCAGTGAGGGCTGCCGGGAGCCCAGTGCCACAGCCAGCCAGACCACACTGGGGGTGAAGGTGAGCATGCAGTGGGGAGGTGAAGGATGCTTGTGGGGGCAAAATGGGGAACTGTGTGCCCCCTGCCTGCCCCGTCACTATACCTCTATCCCCGCTCTGCCCAGGCCTCCTGCTCCAGCCCTGGCACTCCATGCAGCCCTGCTCAGTCCTCACTCCAGGCTCCAGCTGACCCTTCTCCTTGCTCACCATTGCTGCCATCCTCACCAGCGTGCAGCAGATGCACCAGGCTGGGCATTTCCCAGTCGCTCTTGGTGGGGATGTGCTGCTGGTGTCCCCAAGGCAGTGGGTGGATGGGTGGATTGGCACAGGGATGAGGGGAACACAGCCCATTGGCTGGCCTGAGAGCAGGCTGGGTTCTTTGGGGACACAGTGTCACCGTAGCCTGGGCATGCAGGGGGATGGCCAGTCACCCTGAGCTGAGGGTGCAGGCCACAGCATGCCCGGGGTGCCCATCCTGCCTCCAGGACCAGGGCAACAAAGTGAGCCAGGAGCTGCCCCTCTGGGGGCACGTGGTTCAGTCAGCAGCTTCCAGCCAAGGCACCCTGGCAGTGGGGTCAGGGACCAGCCTCTACCCCCCTGCTCCATCCTCTGCAGCTGGCTAGCAGCTGTAGTGGTCCACAGTCTTCCTGGGGGGAAGAAGGGCCAAGCCCTTCTGCTGCTCCAGCAGGTGCCAGGGCTACAGCCAGAAAGAGAAGGCACCACGGCTGCCCCAGGGCACTTGGGTGGAGAGCGGAGGGTCCCATCCCCTCCAGCGACAGGGGTTTGGCAGGAAGACGCTTGGAGGGGACGAAGGGCAGGGAGGCACCCAGCAGTGCCACATCCCTTCTCCAGGGCCAGCCAGTGCCCAAGCAGGGGGTCCCTGCTCTGGTGGGAGGGGATGCAGGCACCCTCACGCTGTCAGGCTGTGGGCAGACTTGGAGGCGCCCTGGGCCCTCTGGATGATGGCCGTGCACTTCTCCCGCCGCAGCAGCTTGTTGTTCTCAAAGAATCCCTCATTGCGGGGCACGCCGTGCGAGCCATCAGGGAAGGTCAGGAGACCTGGGGAGGAGAGGGAAGGGCTGGGAGTGAAGAGGCAGGGAGCTGCACCCACCGGGATGGGGCCAGGGAGGTGCTGGAAGGGGCAGAGCTGAGCAGGGGCCGTGCAGCACTCACCGAAGCCATACACGCGCCCGCCTTTGAACTCGCCCTCGAAGGTCATGTTGTCACAGCGGGTGAAGACCCCGACGCCATTGAACTTGCCCTGCACAAACTCCCCCTCGTACCTGTGTGGGAGGCTCTCCTGAGGCAGCAGCTCCCCACGGCAAGGGGGAATGCCCAGGGAGGTGCACGCGGGAGCGCCGTGCCCACCTGGAGCCGTCGGAGAAGGTAAGCACGCCGCAGCCGTGGAAGAGCCCGTTCTCAAAGTGCCCCACGTAGGCAGTGCCATCAGCAAACGTCAGCTGCCCGATGCCATGCCTGCGACCTGGGTGAGAGCAGAAATGGGCAGCACTGGCCAGAGTGAGACCTGCCCCAGTGTGGAGCTGGGCAGAGATGTGGGCTTTGTTATCCCCCAGCACAGGTGGCACCGTTCCCTCCTGCCACATCTCACCTTCTTTCCACTCGCCACGGTACTCCTCCCCGTTGGAGTAGGTGAAGGAGCCTTTGGTGAGGGTCATGGCAACAGCCTCCGGCACAGCAGGACAAGAGCTGGCAGGGAGAGGCACAGAGAGCTGCTGGGCAGGGAGAGCAGCTCAGCTCACCCAGAGCCCTTGCATCCCTTGCCTGCCTGCTCTGGGGACAGCTCTCTCTGCTAGGGCACAGCACAGATGAGGAGGTGAGCACAGCTGCCCTGCCCAGGCTCTGAAACCCCAGCCGCCAGGTTCGGGTTGCTGCCCGCCCCACTGCAGGGCTCGGGGAGATGTGAGCCCACGGGGGTCACAGCCCTGTGAAATGTGAGTGAGTGGCAGGAAGAGGAGTGTGTCATGAACTGGCTGCCTCCGTCATGGCACTCCAGCAGAACCCCAGAGGTCCTGCACTGTGCAGGCTCAGGCCAGGAGCCATTATGAGCTTTGCTGAGGCAGTTCCAGACAGAAACAAGCATTTTGGAGAGGAGATGGATTTGCTGGATTGTGTTCAGGGGAGTATCTCAGGAGAGGGAACAGAGAGCTTGTGGAGTTTCCAGATTCAGCATCACGAATGGGCAGACCCGGTTTACCCCCAGGGATGACAGGACACTCCTTCCAAGAGGGACAGCACAGATAGGATCCTGGGGCTTCAGGGCTTTGCTCAGCTACCCAGGCTTTGCAAGCCTGCCTGCCAACAGCAAGCATCCCCTTAAGCCCTGCACACCTCGCAGAGCCCTACTACGCAGCACAGCTCTCGCCAGCAGACAGGGAAGGCAGCAGAACAGAGACAGCCCCGCAGGTGGGCTGGGCGCTGCCTCTCCAGCAGCTGCCGGTGCAGCTGAGGCAGAGCCAGAGATGGGAAGGGGCTCCCAGCATCCAGGCGGGGTCTATCCGCTCACAGCCGGCTGCACATCACCCAAAAGGTGGGTACTGAACCACATGAAACCAGCAGGACGTGGCAAAACAGCAGCAAAACAGGAACTTGCCAGGGCTTTGTGTCAGAGAAATGGCCCCAGCCCAGGCGAGCAGCGACTGAACAGTGCTCTCTGCTGATGGGAGGCACCGGGAGCGCACCGCCGGCTCCCGCCCTGCAGCCTGCCCAGCCGCGCCGGGCGCAGGAGAGGGTGCTGCGGCGGGCTGTGACACGGCCAGCACGGCCTGTGACACTTCAGCCGGAGGACAGCGCCCCATGAGCACTCCAGCCTGCCCAGGAGCCGGGCCCGCCGGCGCGGGGCTCCCGGTACCCGGAGCCTGCCCCGCGTACCGCGCCCGTCGCAGGGAGGGGCGGCGCGCCCCGCACAGCCCGGATCGCACAGCGGCCGAGGGGGCACGACCCCGTTGCACCACACCACACATCCCCGGGCCGAGGCACGGACATCCCGCCCGCGCCACGCACCCACGGGGGATGCGCGCACACCCCGCCTGGGCAGCGTGTCCGGGGGCGTGACCGCGCCCACGGGCGATGTACCCATATCCCGGTGTACCGATACCCCGTCGTGTCTCTGTTTCTGTGAGCGATCACCCACACCCCGGTGTGTCCGTGCACCCACACCCCGCCGTGTCCGTGCACCACGGCTGATGCACCCGCACCCCGGTGTGTTCATGCACCCACGGCTGATACACGCACGCCCCATCAGCGGGACGCGCGTGGCGATGCTCACGGCCCCGGTGCATGCCCAGGAGCGGGGCGAGCGGGGCGGGCGGCGCAGGAACCCGCGGCCCGCGCTCACCTGGCTCCGCGCCGTCCGCCTACGCCGCTCCCCAGCAGGTCCCGCCGAGGGGCGGCGGCCGCCACCGCCCCTGCCAGCACCCGCCCCGCCGGGCGGTGCCCCGCCGCCAGCGTCCATCCCCACTCGCCGTTGGCTGTTTCCATGGCAACCGCTAGCAACGCGGCTGCTCATTGGCCAGCTGCGCAGCACGCCCTCGCCGGCCGCCATCTTTGTGTGGGGAAAGAAGCTCGCCGCCGTGGGCGTGGCTGCAGAGGGGCAGCGCCCCCGCCCTGCCGCCATCTTTGTGAAGGTCAGCAATGGGCACGGCCACTCCAGAGCGTCCATCTTTGTGTAGGGCACTGGCGCCAGCCGCCTCGCCGGGGGTGTACCGGGGGGGAAGACACCATGGCGTCCCCGAACGAACGATTCGAGGCGCGAGAGGTTCCGACCTAGCCCCAGCGGTATCATGTGTGCAGCGGCGCCCGCGGCTCCGGCCGCAGCGGCCGGGCTGGGCGTGACGCGACGTGAGGCGGAGCAGCCAATGGGGTGCGGCGGGGGGCGGAGCAGCCCCTGGGCCGCCGTGACGCGGTCGGAACCGGAAGCGGCGGCAGCGGTACGGCGGGGCCGGGCGGGCGGCGCGATGGACGAGACGAGCCCGCTGGTGTCGCCGGAGAGGGCACAGGGCCCCGACTACGGGCTGCCGGGGGGTGCCGTGCGCGCCCTCCCGCCCGCTGCGCCCCCGCCGCCCTCCCCTCCCGGCTCCCCCGGTGGCCGCGACCGCGAGCGGCAGCCGCTGCTGGAGCGCGGGGCGCGGGGCTCGGCGGCGGCGCAGGCCCAGGCGCAGGCCCAGGCGGCAGCGGCGGCGGCAGCGGCGGCGGCAGCGGCGGCCGCGCAGCGGGAGCGCAACGACTTCCCCGAGGATCCCGAGTTTGCCGACGTGGTGCGGCGGGCTGAGCTGGCCAGCGAGCGCGGCATCTTCCCCGAGCGCATCTCGCAGGGCTCCAGCGGCAGCTACTTCGTGAAGGACCCGCAGGGGGTGAGCTGGGCCCGGCCCCGCGCGGCTGACCCCGGGGTGGTGGTGCCGCCCCCGTAGCTCCGGAGGCCCGTGGGCTGAGCGGCACCGGCCGGGAGCGGGACGCTGGGAGGGCTGCTAGGAGAGACCGGAGCAGGTGTGAACCTCCCCGGGGAGAAGTACAGCGGGAGCAGCAGCGAGAGTGCGGGGCAGCAGTGTCCAAGTGCTGATTGAACCTCTTCTGCGGCTTTATGCCCAAAGAGGAAGGGTCACCCCCTCCCACAGGCCCGTGCATCAGCATCTGAACACAGTGACTCCAGCCCCAGGGCTGTGACTCTGTGGGCTGAGCTGGTTTTGGCCTGTTGTTTGAACTGAGTGAGATGTCTTCTCTGTGGCTGCGTGGTTGGTATAGTGGAGACAAAGTCCTTGGCATGTGGCTGGTCCCCTATAGACCTGGTGGGCTGTGTGGCAGCCGTCTTTGTGCCACTGACCGGATGAGTGTGCAGCAAAGGCTGGCTTGTCTTGTGACCGGCTGCTCCCTGCCCAATTACTTGAGCTCTTGCTGTTTCCTGTGGCTCCCTTGCCACGTGTGTGCTGGGCTGCTTCCAGGGAATCAGGAGTGAGCTCTGTGGTCTCTGATGTGTCCTAGTTTTCCCTCTCTGGGTGAAAGCCGGCTCCTGGAAGCTGTTGCAGGCAGTTCCCAGCTCAGCTGATGGTGTGTGTGGAAATACTCGTTTGTGCCACAGGCCAGCTCCCTCCTATTGCCCAATATGAAACCTGGAGTGGGCAGCCAGATGAGCTACTTGGGGATTGCAGGCTGGAGGCTGCCTGGCTGTAGGAGACCCAAACTCAAGGATGGCTGCTGGAGCATGAATGTGAGAAGTCAGAGTCTGTGTACTGCTGGTGCTGTCAGCTGGCAGGTCCCCCAGATTATCCTGCTGCCAGCAAATGTGGTGTGTGACTGGTTGCTGTGATTGCTGCCCAGGGTTACCAAAAACATCCCACTGCTGGCACGGGAGAGAGTGCAGCATGTAGATATTGTGAGCAGCAGGAGGAAGATATTGAGGGGGGGGAAACTTTCTTCTTTGATTATTTCCCTTGAGGCTACTGAGGCCTGAGCCGTTCCTGGGCTGTGCTGCCCAGCCCCAGTGGTTATGATCACCCCACTGCCAGCTGCTCCCCTGAGCTGGCTGGGCTCTCTCTGCCTTGCTGCTGGCACCAGGCAGACCTGTTTTCCCTGTCAGTGCTGCTCTCGGCACGGCTCTGTCTGGAAATGGATGCTGTGCTGCCAGGCCTCTACTGTCTGCTTCCATGCTGTCCCTGCCTGCCTGGGCCTTGTTCTGCTGGACTGGTTCCATGGAGCACAGGGCTTCATGCTGCCAGAGCTCCTGACAGGCCTCTTTGTGGGCTTACATCCAAGCATGGATATATTGACAGTCGTGTGACAGCCGTGTGGGGCTGGTGTGGGGATTGCCTTCCTGCCTGCCTAGGGCAAGTGGGGCTCCACCATGTGATCTGGACATGGCTGAAGTGATCCTCTTCCCTCAAACCCTCCCTTTCTGTCTTCCTGGTGGACAGAGCCTCGGCTCTGCTTGCTCTGGCCTGGCTTTTGGCCCCTGAGATTGCATTAAGGTTCCCTGCTGGAGCACTGGGACTCATGTTCTACTTCCACATTCTGGCAGGAGCTCAGCTTGGGGAAGTGATGCCCACACAGGCCAGGGCTAGCAGTGGCCATGGGGAGAAGGCCTGGTTGCATGTGATGCTGAGTCACTCCAGAGCAGGGACTGCCATCCCCCAGGGATGCCTGACTTGTGGGGACAGGTGGCCTTGCTCCTGTCCCAGCCCTTCTCTCGTCTGTGTGCCATGGCAGTGCTGGCTCAGTGGTGGTGCAGTGCCCTGCACAAGGCTTCTGTGCCCTCTGCACAGGGGGATACCTACACTGCTGTCCCCACTGCTGGGTTGGTGTGTGTCTGAGGCTGGGTTGAGGGGCTGGGAGTGCTGCTGGTACCAGCTGGTGGCCAGTTTGGGGCTCTTGTCCACAGTGTATCCAGAGAGTCAGCCCTTCTGCTGGACTCCCCAGCACAGAGCCCTGGCTCCTCAGGGGTCCTGCAGGTGCTCAGCTGTTATGGTCCTTTTCCTCTGGTCAGTTTGGGATCAGCTCTGTTCAGTGGATTTTTGAGCCAGGGCAGGGATTGCTGTCCTGTCCCTTTCCTGTGTGAACATAATGACCAACGATGAGCAGTAGCTCTCCCCCGCCATCCAAAGGTCACTGGGATGAGACTGATGTGTTTACCAGGAGACTGCATCATCATTGGTGTTTTTTGGGACTCCTGTTGGGTATAAAGGTCTCTGGGCAGCACTCTGCTCTTGTGGGATGGGATACTGGCTGGAGAGGGCTTCTTCCCAGCTCTGGCTACCTCCTTCCTGGGAGCTGTGGAGTTTTGCCTGATCCCAGGAGGCTGGTTATTATCCTAATGAGGGGCAGTTCTGGACCTGTTCCTTAATATCCCTGCTGTGGGCTGAGAAAAGTGTCCCAGCTCTGCCAGTTCCTGGACTCAGCCTCTTTTCTCCCACTCACAGAAAATCATTGGTGTCTTCAAGCCCAAGAATGAGGAGCCCTATGGGCAGCTGAACCCCAAGTGGACCAAGTGGCTGCAGAAGTTGTGCTGCCCATGCTGCTTTGGGAGAGACTGCCTTGTCCTGAACCAGGGCTACCTGTCAGAGGCAGGTGCCAGCCTGGTAGACCAGAAACTGGAACTCAACATTGTTCCCCGCACAAAGGTGAGGGAACAGCTGCTGGGAGCTTCTTCTGGGGAGACTTCTGTGTGCTTCCACACAGCTCTGCTTGCACCTTATTTTGTGTCACTGCTGGCCTAGGAGACTGAGTGCTCTAGAGTAGGACTGTCCCTACTCAAACCATGGGGATCCTTGTGCTGGGCAGAGCTCTGGGAAATGCTGTGTCTTTTGGGGCAATCCTGTGATTTGCCAGAGGCCCCTCTGACTGTGCTCATGTCCCTGCAGGTGGTGTATCTGGCCAGTGAGACCTTTAACTACAGTGCCATTGACAGGGTGAAGTCCCGAGGAAAGAGGCTGGCCCTGGAGAAGGTGCCGAAGGTTGGCCAGCGCTTCAACCGCATTGGTCTGCCACCCAAGGTAGGGCTGCCAGCCTCCATGCCTGCCTGTTAGCACCTCTCTGGCCTCCGTGGCCTTGTGTAATGCAGCCTGTCCTTGCCTCAGGTGGGCTCCTTCCAGCTCTTTGTGGAAGGCTACAAGGATGCAGACTACTGGCTGCGGCGCTTTGAAGCCGAGCCGCTCCCGGAGAACACAAATCGGCAGCTGCTGCTGCAGTTCGAGCGGCTGGTGGTGCTGGACTACATCATCAGGAACACAGGTAGGGCCAGCTGCCTGCCATGGATGCTGCTGCTCCTTCATGTCCTACCATGCTGGAGAAGGGGGAGGGAGATAGGGTCTCCATGGCTTTTCTCTGCACCTGAAACTCCTCTCCCCTCAGCTGCTGCCAGGTGACATCTGCCTCTAGGCAGAGTGCAGCTGCTGGGCTGCTCACCACCTGAGGCTCTGGCTGCTGGCCAGTTTACTGGCAGATCTGTATCTACCATGGTGCTCAGGTGAAAGTTTGCCAACGGTGAGGATCCAGGGACATCCAGAAATCCAGCACCTAACAGTGCCCCTGCATATCCCATTTCACACCGTGTTTCTGAGTTTCTGCTAGGCTGGAAGGGATTGAGGTTGCACTCTGGGGCTTGCAGGCTGACCTTTCTCTTGGGAGCTGGCACTTCTAGGGCTGTCTGTGAGGGGCTTGATGTGGCTTCCCAAACTTGCCTGCAGCAAGTTTAAGGGCTCTGGGAGTTTGGGCCTAAAATGTGTCTGTCTCAGTTTTGGGTCAGGGGAGGAATAGTCTTCTGCCCAGCCTGATGCAGGGAGGCCCTGGTGGTGACACAGCTGGTTTTATCTCCCTGCAGATCGGGGCAATGACAACTGGCTCATCAAGTATGACTGTCCCCTGGACAGCGCGGGCGTGCGGGTGAGTGGCTGCTCCTGGGCAGGGGCAACACAGGGACTCTGCTTCTGGAAGCTGCCAGCTTGGCAGGCAGGACGGGAATTTCCCTTCTGCTTTGGGTTTCCAAGTGTGTTGAGGCCTTATCTTGTCTCCTGGGCCTTTTGTTACCATTTGTGTTGGTGACTTGTGGCCTAGTGGGACTTTGTGAGGATGCAGCTGAACTCTGTGGGGGAAACTGGTGTTGCTGGACCTTGGAGTGAGGCCTGGGGGGGGAAGCAGCCTTGTCCCCCTTCCCACCCAAAGCAGCCTTTGGCTTCCTGTGGTTAAGGTGCCATGCTACAGGCAAGAGGCTGCTGTGCCTCTGTGGTAGCCAGGGTGGGGCTGCAGGGAGTAGGAGAAGGACTGTTCCTGCTGGGAGGACTTCCTTGTGACATGCTTCACTTCCTTCCAGGACAGCGACTGGGTGGTGGTGAAGGAGCCCATCATCAAGCTGGCTGCTATAGACAATGGTTTGGCCTTTCCCTTGAAACACCCGGACTCCTGGAGAGCATGTGAGTCCCCCAGGCCTATGCCAAGGCACCATGGCAAGCTGCACAACTCCATGCTTGGGCATCCTTTCCAAGGATTTAGAGGAGAGGGCTAGGGCTGTGCCTCTGCAACTTGTGGGTTCATGGGCAGCTCCTCAGCAGAGACTGTAGAAGGCAGATGCTGGACCCTGTGTCCCAGATGCAGGGAAGCTGGCACCCAGGGGCAAGTGGCACCATGCATTGCATTCCCCAGTTCTAATGTCTCCTACTTTCTTCCACAGATCCGTTCTACTGGGCATGGCTGCCCCAGGCCAAAATCCCCTTTTCACAGGAGATCAAGGACCTGATTCTTCCCAAGATTTCAGACCCCAACTTTGTCAAGGACCTGGAGGAAGATCTGTATGAGCTCTTCAAGGTGAGCTGGAGGAGTGGGTGAAGATGATGTGGGAGGAGGAAAAGCGGGAGTCGTATTGGGGAACTCCCTGTCAAGGTTACAGGGACAGAGGTGGTCAAGCTCCTCACAGTGTTTCTGGGCTGAGACACAGCAGGGTTATCCTTCTGCCAGAAGCTGAAGATTCAATGTGGGAGAAGCAGAAAACCTATGGGACAGGACAGGGGGTATGGCTTATTTGGGGAATAGGCATCTTGTTGACTGTATGAAGCAGTGGGTGGATCTCATTGTGTTCTTTGCTGTCTCTCTTGCAGAAAGACCCTGGCTTTGACAGGGGACAGTTTCACAAGCAGATTGCTGTCATGAGAGGTCAGGTAAGCTGTGCATAGGGAAGACAGATGGATGAGGTGGGAAGCCTTGTCCTGCCTTTGCCTGGAGTGGATGCTCTCTGTTGCTCAGGCAGGGCAGCTCAGGCATTGCTCTGTTGTGCCATACAGATCCTGAACCTGACTCAGGCGTTGAAGGATGGGAAGAGCCCACTGCACCTGGTTCAGATGCCGCCCGTGATTGTGGAAACAGCGCGCTCCCACCAGCGCTCCGCCAGTGAGTCCTACACGCAGAGCTTCCAGAGCCGGAAGCCTTTCTTCTCATGGTGGTAGCTGCGGGAGCCGTGGGCAGGGCTTGGCCACCTCGGACTAGCACGGCGAGAGGAGCTGGGCCACTGCTGCCTCCTGTGGCTGGGACTCGACCTTCAGGGTAGAGCGAGCAGATGCGACTGGAGGAACCTGCAGCTGAACTGGAGGAGCCAGGCAGATTGGGCACGGTCCCTCCCCAGCTCCATTGGAGCTTGGTGCCCTGCCTGGGGCAGGGGCCAGGAGGAGGTGTGGGAATCTACCAGGAACTGTGGCATGGCTGGGACCCTGCTCCTGCCTCTGTTCCTTGGCCTGCATGCGGTTCTGAGCACCCCTGCTTGGGGCTGGGATGAACGGGCTACCTGAGCCAGGATCCGTCCAGCCCTTTATACCAGCCACTGGCCCTTCTTTTCCCCACCATGCCAGCTGCCAGGCTGGGAAGGCCTTTAGCAGGTGATACCCCCTCCATTTCCCTGAGGGTGTGCTGTACTCCTCCACTGTCCCTCCAGTGCCCCAACCCTGTGCACGCTGCTTTCCTCAGGGGGAGTTCCTGCTGCCCACTGGCGTAGCGGGGACCACAATGAGTGGCTGTTCTCTGGCTAGAGGCTCAAGGAGGGGGACATAAGAGGGACAACACAGGGGACTGGCTTGGATGCAGTTAGACACTAAGGCAAAAAAGGTGCTGGCTTGTCCATGTGAAGAGGAGGTGGCTTCGCAGAGCTCTCCCATGGGAGCTCTCCCCTTTTGCCCCAGTCCATTTCTCCTGCCTGGGCTCCATAGCTGCTCTCGCTTGACTTTCTTTGCTCTCCCAGCAAGCTCCCTGGCTGCTGTGCAGCCAGCATGGTGCCAGCCTTGTCTGTGCCTAGGGACCCTCTGAGGAGCAGGGGTTGCCAGGGAAGAGCTGGAGGGGCTCTTCTGCCACATGGGTGGGAGCACTGGGGGACCAGCATGGACTCCTGGCTGCCCTGGAGCTGACAATCTCGCAGGCCTGCTGTGGGTGGGGAGGCGGGGAGCCCCTCTTACCAGCAGCTGCTGAGCTTGTGTTGTATCAAACAGCACCAGGGCTGCTGCCTGCACCTGCTTGCCTTGAGCTGTGACTTCTCAGGCTGCTGGGGAAAGTCAGTGTTGGGTCTTGCTGTTCTGTTAGCCCACCTTTGGGGAGTGAGAAGGATGAAGGCAGGTGAACCTGGAAGGCATAGCAGCTGCCTTGTCTCCTGCAATGGGGAGGGGACTCAGCACTGGCTGTGTAAGCACAGAGGGGGCAGCAGTGGAGATCCCAACTCCCCAGCCGGGCCCAGCTGCATTTGACTGACCCAAAATGTATTGTTCTAATGCACTGTAGAAATGTATGTAATGTATTTAAACCATGCAATGGTCTGAATAACAGAGCTGCCATTCAGCTGGCTACATCTGTGCCTCTGCAGCACCCTAGAGCAGGTTGGGGCTCCTCGGCCCATGGCTGGTATCCATGTGTACCTGCACAGGGATGCACTGGCTGCCTGCAGCTGCTGGAGCTGCTGCAGGACAGAGTTCCTTTCCTGTCTGCTCATGCTGGACATTGAAGGCAAGCAGCTGCCCAGGCTGTCTCCTGGCATCCTGTGTCTGCAGATGCTGCTCCAGTCTCTCCTGGGCCCAGTGGCTCTTGGAGAGGGAGCTCTGGAGGCTGGAGATGAGGCTGCCCAGCTGCTGCTTCTCCTCCTCGAAGTGGCCACATTCAGACTGCAAGGCTGCTTCCTGTAGCTGCTTCTCCTCCTTCAGCCACAGGACCATGGCCTGGAGTTTTGTTCTTTTGGCAGTGAGGCTGAATACTTCCTGCTTCAGCTCCTCAAGCTTCAGAATATCCCCCATGACTTCTCCGTTCTGCTGAGCACTACACTCTTCCAGCTTGGCCAGCTGGTCTTCCAGCAGAGAAATCTCTCCCTGGAGAATCTCTATTCTCTCTTCTTCGTGTTCCTTTTCATGAAGGGCAGCATGTAGCTTGTTCTTCAGTTGTCCCTGTGACTGTGCCAGGGCAGTTACTGTGTGACTGTGCACTGAAACAGATTGCCCAGAGAGGCTGTGGAGTCTCCCTCACAAGAGATATTCAGGAACCATCTGAATGTGATGCTGTGACATCTGCTCTAGGATGAACCTGTTTAAACAGGGAGGCTGGAACAGATGACCCACAGGTCTGTTCCCACCTCACATGTGGTGTGGGGCTGTTCCCTTTGCACTAAGTGCTGTACAACAGCATGGACCATGGTTCTGCCACTCAGGGATGGGCAGGACACAACCAGAGCCTCACCCAGGCACCACTGTCCACCCTTTATTAACCATTCATTGCACCCTGCCCAGTACACTTAGGGTCCTTGGAAGGCTGCTCGCCGCGGCCCAGCCGCTCAGCGCTGCTGCATGGAGCCCGAGCCCCTCTTGGCCCCGCAGTCACCCTCCTGCTTCTTCTCTGCGATCCTACGGGCAAGAGCTGTGTGTTAGCGGCGTGGCCCGGCCGCACTTCCCCCAGTTGCCCCGCCTTCGCGACCCGTACCTACCGAAGGTGTTCGAAGCGCCGTAGCGCGGCCATCCCACCGCCGGGCTGGGCTGTCCGTCGCCGCCGGAGCCGCCGCAGGGCCCGCGCCATGCGCCGCTGGCCCGCGTACCGCCAGACGAGGCGGGCGCGCTCCTCGGGCCGCTCGGCCCCGCCGCTCCGGAACAGGCTCCGCAGCTCTCGCAGCCCCACGCCCTGGAAGATGTTGGCCGAGGCCCGCTTGCGGGCGCGGGCTGCGGGCGCCGGCCGTCCCGGAGAGTCGCTCACCACCGAGGCCGGAGTGCCCATGGCCCTGGCCGCTGCGGGCACCGAACAGTCGGCGTCAGGCTCCGGTCTCGCCGCCCGGTCCGGTCCGCCTCCCCCGGGATCCGGCGCGGATGCCCAGTGAGGAAGGGGGGCCGTCGGGTTAAGGGCGGTCCGGGATGCCGGGCAGGGGGCCAGCCGCACAGGCGTGGCCGTCCGGGAACGCGGGAGACGCCCCGGCTCGGGCCGGAGCACGCAAGTCCGGTCCCGCCCTGCCCGGGGCGCTGGGCCCCGCCGTGACCCACTTTCGCTCCGACGCTGCCCCGCACCCACCGGCCCCTCGCACAGACCTGGCGGTGGCGGCTCCGCCTGGTGCCCGCTGCGTTCCCGGACCCGCTTCGCGCCACCGCGCCGGGGTCCCGCCACAGCCGCGCGCCCCATTCATTCACCGCAGCGTGCCGGCCCCGCCCCCCGCGATCCCCGCCCGCCTCCCGCTGCCACGGCCAATCGGCGCCGAGGGGCGCGGCTTCCCCGCCTCGCTGGAGGCCACGTGGCAGATGACGTCATGGGCGGGGTGCGAGGCCTCGCCCCTGGGCGGGGCCCCGCCGCTCTGCACTCCGGAGGGAATCCCCGATGACGTAGGGGGAACCCCGGCGCGCGCCCCCCGCCGGCCGCCGCACGGGGTCCCGGTGCGCTGTCCCTGCGCCCCGCCGCCGGCATCGGTCGCCCTCTCCCACGTCCTCCCGCCGCCCCTCGCGCCTCGCGTTGTGGCCCGCCCCGGCGGCAGCGGGACGGGAGAGGCGCGGCGGTCCCTGCCCGACGGCGCATCCGCCGCGGCCCTCGGGTGTCCGATGGGCTGGCGGGAGATGCGGCGGGGCGCGGAGGCGGGGCAGGGAGGAGAGGAGAGAGGCCCCGCGCGGGGAGGACCGCTAAGTGCCAGATGTTTGGCAACAGCCAGGGAGGAAGTCGCTGCCGGGGCCCTGAGTCCCGCCCGAGCCGCGCCAGAGTAGGCAGGGCCGCGCCATGGCCCGCACGGCTCCCCCGACGGTGCCGCCGCCTCCGGGGCCGCCGGCCCGCGGCTCTCTCAGCCTCCATCGCGCCTTCCTGCGGAGCCCGCTGGGCCTGCTACGCCTGGGGCAGCTGGCTCTGGGCGCTGCCTTCTGGGTGACGGTAGCGGCTCATAAGTACGAAGGGGCGGCCCACTTCGCTCTGTTTGCCGCCGTCCTCGTCTGGCTCCTCACCCTGGCCCTCTTCGGGCTGAGCCTGCTGGGGCGCTGGGAGCTGGTGCCCTGGTTGGGCTCCCGCTGGCTCCTCACCAACCTGGTGCACGACCTGGCACTGGGTGTGGGGCTCTACGCAGCTGCCACCGGCATCATGGGTCACAAGGCCAAGCAGAGAAGCTTTTGCAACCTGCCGGGCTACAGCCAGCACTGCCTGTACAGTGCCTACCTGAGCGCCTCCATCTGTGGGGGCATCACTGCCTGCCTGTACCTCTTCTCCGGGCTCTACTGCCTGTTGCGGCGTTGCCAGGACCAGCGAGACATCATCTGACATCCCGTGCCACTTGGCTCCCCTTCTCAGCCGCAGACAGAACACAGCCTGTCTTTGGGATGAAACGACCCTGCCACCCCATCCCCTCCTGGCTGACTGCACTGCAATTCCTCCAGAGACTCCTGCACAGACGGATGGACAGACAGAGGCCTTCGCCGAGCACGGCTTCCCCTGCAGAGCACTGAGACAGCATGGACACCAAGCCACTGCACAGGCCCTTCTCCTAGCCCTGGACAGACATAGGGTACTGCAAGTGGAAGGACCCAAATGGAGAGCCCCTAAGAGGGATACCAATCTTTGGGAGCCCCCCTAGGACTCAAGCCAAAATCCCCTGGTCTTGCCAGTGCTGCATGTTCAGGTGGGTGCTGACTTTTCCCTGGGGTAGAGGGGGGACTGGCCTGGGGAAGCTGAGCTGGGGGCAGCAGTGCCTAGGGGACTTGGATGGGCATAACCCCCCCTGACCTGCTGGCAGCCCCATCTTGCCATTCCAGCTGCAAGGCGCCTCCACAATTCCCTAAGGGAGGCTCTGAACTTGGCTTCCCCAGCCTGGGCCCCTCCTTCTGTCTGGCCTGAAAACATCCTTTATTTTACTGGAGCCCTAAAGGGCTCAGTGCCTCCCTGCCCTGCACTCGAGGGGTGTAGAGACACTCAGTACTGCACAGCCAGATCCAGCATCACCCCAGTCCAGTCTGGAAACTGAGCAGGGCAGCAAGGCCTCCATTGCTGTGCAGGGAGGGGAAGGACAAGGGGAGCCGTAACCTGTTCTGTGACCCTGGCCAGGGGGGAAATTCCCTGGAGTTTATGTAGTCCTGGGATAGGGCCAGGTGCCCCAGAGGTTGAGGGGAGCCAGTCATGGGGTTGTTCTCTCCTCCTGCTGTCCCTGCAGAGAGGTTTGTGGCTCCAAGCCACCAGAGCCACTGAACCAGCCCTGGGGCCAGACTACTCCAAAAGGGACAGAAACAGCCTTGCTGATGGTTCTGGAGACCAGCCTGCAGCCCTGCCTGTCTCTGCCACACTTGGTTTATCATCCTGGAAAATCTTCATCTCTGGACTCTGTGGGACTGGGCCTGGAGACTGTGGTGGGGTGGAGGGGAAGGGTGAGCCCTGCAGCAGTCTGTGCTGGCACTCTTGCCATGGTGGAGCTGGGGCCAGGCATTGTGGGAGCACAACCTGTCTTGGAGAACAGAAGAGGACACTGGCACTGGAGCCAGCCGAGTCCTGGATCAGCCTCCAGAACCCACCAGGTGCCAAGCCCTGACGACACCATGTAGGGCTGACTAGAGAAATGGGCACCTAGAGACAGAATTTTTGGAGCAGTGCCACACTAGGGCTGCCCTGCCACAAGCCCTCCTCACCCTGCCTGGAGGCAGGTCTGTATTGCTCTCGGTTCAAGGGAGGGTCTGCTCCCATCTCTCTGTAGACTTAGATCAGTGAGACAGGTGTCCCCAGCAGCTGGCCACAGCTGCCTATTGCCTGGGGTTCCCTGACACCTGTTTTGAAGTGTAGAGCAGCACCCATGGTTCACCTGGGGCCTTGAAGGGGTCTGGGATTGGTACTGGGTCGCCACTTCCACCATGATGTGCTGTCCCAGTGCATACCCCGTCATGCCCCAGGCCATGTACCCCTTCCTTGGGCAGGACATGCTGTCTGTGCCCTGTGTCAAGGCTGGTCCCTGACACCGCCTGCCCCTGCCTTACTCTGGTGCGGCCCCTGGCCCAGGCTGTCCAAAATGCCCTCGGTGCTTCTGCCACCACAAGTGCCTTCTCCTGGCTTTCTGCAGCCCTGTCTGTCACACCAGCTCTATCCCCCTACAGCCTCCTTTCAAGTGCCAATGGATTCACCTTCCAAATAAAGCAATATTGGCGCTCACTGGGTGTGTGGGGCTTTGTGCTGGAGCTGGGATCTGCTGGGTATGAGGTCTGAGCTGAGATCACACCCAGCTCTATATCCCTGCACCCTGGGGCCTCTCTGCTTGGAGTCTCTGGCCATAATCATGAAGTCCTGGGGTGCTCTGGGATCACAGGGAGGCTCCCTCATGCTGAGCCACTGCTCCTACTAGAGAGGCTTAAGCCTTTGCCCTTGGGGACAGGGGCTATCCCTGGCCCTGCACATGTCAGAGACTGGGCACAGCCTGATGCTCACATGGGGCTCTGGACAGAGCAGAGGGAGGCCAAGTCCCAGGGCTTTGGGTATGGGATGTACTGAGGACAGGATGTAGCTGCATTCCTATGGGCTTCGTCACTCGGTGGTGAAAGGGCCCTCTGTCTGCCCAGGGCACCATGGGCAGCCATGTACACACGGAATGCCCCTTGGTGGGTCGGGGGCCAATGGAGGGCTGCCTGCATCTCCCCGGCCTGGCCACAGCTCTGGGACACACTCTTGGGACAGAGTTGAGTCTGGGACCTGGACCTGCAGCTGAGGTGTCACTGGGTTCCCCCTTGTGCCCATGGGACACATGCCCTGTTCATCAGAGGCTGCAGGCAGTCGGCAGCAGCACTGTACCCTCATTGTCCAAGAGCCAGCACAGAATTATAACAAGGTTACAATTTTTGGCATCAGACAGAATCCAGGATCCCCAGAGCATCCCTGGGAGCCAGCATCTCTGCTCTACTGCAAGCACCATGTAGGACGGCCCATGGTGCCCTGAGCAGTGCGAGCAGGGCTGCAGGCTGCTGGGCAGGACAGTGCCAGTGCACCCAGGGCTGGGCTGCTTTGCGGGTATGGAGGGGCAGGGAATGAGCTGCCAGCCACGCTCAGCGCCCGTGGGGAACCTGCTGCTCCCCTCCAGGGATTCGGTGTGAGGCTGCTCCCTGGTCTCTCCTCGGGGAGAGGTGGCCCAGCAACCTCACGGGGACAAACCCACCGTGACCGACACAGCTGGATGCAGGCCACGCCAAGACCCAGACTGGGACTGAGCCCTGAACCTGGATTAGACCCGGATCAGTGCCCAGCCCTGGATTGGGACTGGATCCAGGCTGTGAGTGAGCCCTACACCACAGCAGACCCGAATCGGGACCGGGCCGGGACCGACCTCCCTGTCTAGACCGAGCCCACCGAGACTCCGCCCCGCGCCTCCCGCCCAGGGCGTGCCGGCCCACAGGCCCCAGCCAGGCGGCGGGCACGCAGCGCGGGCGGAGCCGGGCGGGCCCGGAGCGCCGGGCGCGGCCCGTTCCCGTTCCCCGCGGGCGGGGCTCCCGGCGCGCCGCTCCCATTGGCCGCGCGGAGCTCACGGCGCGCCCGTCGCGTCACGGGAGCGCGCGGCGGTGTCGGGCTGAGCGCGGCGGGGCCGCTCGGCTCCTGGTCCTGTCATGCAGGCGGTGGAGCGGGACGGGGCGGCAGGCGGCCCGGAAGGGGCGGCGGGAGCTGCTGAGGCCCCGCCGGAGCCGTCGCCGCCCAAGGCCGCCGCTGCTTTCGACCTGCTGGAGCTGGTGCGGAGCTACCGGCGGCTGGAGCTCTACCTGGAGCCGCTGCGGGACGCCGCCGACGGTGTCCGCTCCCTCCTCCGGTAGGTGCGGGCTGGGGCGGGATCGGGACCGCGACCGGGACCGGGACCGTGACCGTGCCTGGGTCTCATGTCCCTGGCCTTCCCCCTGTCGGCAGGTGGCAGCGGCCTGTGTGCTCTCTCCTGGTCTGCCTCGGCCTCAACTTCCTCCTGCTCACCCTCGGCCAAGGTGCGTCCCGGGGGTCGGGGCTGCTCCCGTTCCCGGACCCTCGCGGCTGACCCTGTCCCGCCTCTTGCAGCTGCCTGGTACTCGGTGCTCGCCCTGCTGGTGGCGGTGCCGGCCCTGCTGGGCTACCTGCAGGAGACGTGCCGGGCCCGGCCCTCGGAGCCGGAGCTGGTGCGCAGGAGGTACCACAGCATCCGCAGGGAGGACCTGCGCAAGGTGCAGCTCTCGCGGCAGGAGGCCATCGCCCAGGTCAAGAGCTTGTGAGTGCCGGGCCCTCCCCAGCGCTGGGGCTGTGGGGGCCTCTGCAGCCACAAAGGCTTCTTGGAGGCTGTAGGGGCTCCTGCTGTAACCCACGTGAATGTGGGGAACGAGGGTGTGCGTTTGTGGGGTTTTTTGTGACTGTCTCGTTCGCAGCCTGATCCAGCTGGAGGGGTTTCTGAACGGGATGTGCTGCAGCTGTGAGGCAGTGTACCGTGTGCTGTACTGGGAGAACCCCACTGTCTCTTCCCAGTGAGTAGTGCTGGCTCAGGAACCCTGGGGTAGGCTTGGTGGGGAGAGAGGCTCAGCCAGGCCTGTGGTGCTGTGTTTGATTTGTTTGGTACTTGGAGAGAACAGATGGAACACCAGATGAAGGAAGGAGTTTTATGCTGTTATGTGAGTTGCTCTGACTTGACCACAGTATCCTGCTGTTTTCCACAGGTTTTATGGGGCACTACTGGGTACTATCTGTGTCCTCTACCTGCTGCCCCTCTGCTGGGTCCTGGCCATCCTCAATAGCACCCTCTTTCTGGGCAACACCCAGTTCTATCAAGGTATGAGACCTGGCTGTGATGGGTTGGGGAAGGGCCCTCTGAAGCCAGGGATCCTTCCGTGGACCTCTCCCTCACATGAGCCCACTGTCTCGTGTCAGGCTCTGCCATAGACCCTGAACCCCCCTGAAGGTAATGATGCCCTAGGGGTGGTGCTCAGCAGCCCAGGGTGGGTGGTATGCTCCTGGGGCTCAGCTGTTGGAGGTGAGAGTCTCTCCTGATGTGTGTTCCAGCCCAGGTGCTGTTTCATTTTCTTCTCTGTGGTGTGGCAAACCAGGGTCTGTCAATGAAGGCTGTGTGTGAGCCTCTCCATCTCTCTTGAACCCTGACCCTGCTCTTCAGGACTTCAAACACATTCAGTGCCTGTGGCAGTGTATAACACAGGCTTGAAAACATGCCATTGGAAGGGAGAGGAGCCCTCTTCTGTGGCTCGTGCTGGAGGAGTGTTGGATGTGTCTGAGCTGTGATGTTGGCTCCTGCCATTCCCTGTCCTGAGCTGGGGCAGGTGGGGCGGGGGGGGGGGGAGCTTCCTTTCTGTCCTAGCTTTGATATGTGAACAGAGGAGTGTGTCAATGGCCCACCTTGAACTTGGAGATCAGGCTTTTGTGTGATGTGGCTGGGAGTAGGGAAATGCCGTCCTACTCCAGCTGTACTCCCCTTTTTACCAGTGATAAGGGAGCTCAAGGCCTCCATTGAGCAGTGTGTGGGCTCCAAACCCCTCGAGAGCACTCCAGAACCTGCTGAACCCCTGCCACCAGCTGCTGCCCCAGATCGGACCCCCACCCCCACCAGTGCCGAGGTGAGAGAGGGGCAGGGCTGGCAGTTGTGGGGTGGGAGCTGCAGAGTCAGCCCTTGGGTCTGACTGTGCCTGTGTCTCTCCACACACAAACTTTTCCCAGCTGCCAGATTTGCTGGAAGCCTGTGAGCCACTCCTGAGTTACTGGGATGCTGCTCTCTGCCCTGGGGGCTTGTCTCAGTCCTTTTGCCACATGTAAGGATGTGGTTTGAGGAGGCAGGGGCTAACCTCACCTTCTGACACTTGTGTCATCTGTGAGGCTGCCTGGGGCCAGATCCATTGTCCTGGAACCGGCCCAGAAATGCGGGGCCACCTTTGAACAGGGGCAGGGGAACAGCAGGACTAACTTTGTGAATCTCTTGTAGGACCTTACCCCTGGCAGTGTGGAGGAAGCAGAGGAAGCAGAACCTGATGAAGAGTTCAAAGATGCAATTGAGGTTTGAGGCTGGTTGGGGTGGGGCAGCTGAGGTGGGAAAGGGACAAAGACCTTGCTGAGCAAATTGGGTGCTCAGAGAGAGTGACTGTGGGGCTGGGTGCCTCTGACTCTGTGTGTGCTCACTCTCCTCTCTGTCCCATGCTGCGGGAAAAGGAGAACCAGCTGCTGGTCATGGTGAGTACTGCCATGCCAGGGTGTGGGATCTCCTCCCAGCTGGAGCTTTGCCTGGTTTGCTGGTGGCTTGTAGAAATGCCAGGTGCAGCACCCAGTTTGTTGGGTGCCTGCCTCTGGCATGGGCTGCCCTGCAGCCCTCAGAGTGCCCCCAGCCACCCTACTGTGCTCAGCTGGCTCTGCTCTCTGCAGGAGGATGATGAGAGCTCTCAGTGCTCAGCAGAGTTTGACCTCAGCCTCCCAGACAATGGTTTTATGAGCAAGAATGAGGTGATCCGCAGCAAGGTGTCCCGCCTGACCGAGCGCCTGCGCAAGCGCTACCCCAGCAACAACTTCGGTGAGTGTGGGAGCAGGTGCTGCTGGGGAGCTCAGCAGCCTGGGCTCTGTGCTGCTCCCAGTGGTGACCCGAGGACTGGGAGAGGGTGTGTGGTGTGTGCTAGGCTGTGCTGACACCTCCAGTGACCTTTTCCACTCTGTGGGGAGAATGGTCTCAGCACTCCTGGGAAGGGCAAACACGGAAGGTGCAGCAATGTCACCTCTGAGCTGAGCCTTTACAACAACTACAGATGCTCTTGTGCCACTTGCAGCCCCAGGCAGCAGAGCCCTGTCTGACCTCTGCTCTCTTTCTTTCAGGGAACTGCACAGGCTGTGCTGCCACCTTCTCTGTGCTCAAGAAGAGGGTGAGTCTTCAGCTTCTGCCCCAGCTTGCTGTCTGCACCTGGGGCAGAGGTGTTGCTCATGTCTGGCTTGCCCCAGCTTTCCCCAGCAGTTCAGGTGTCTGGCCTCGGTCACAGCCCAAATGACCTCAGCTAAATGCTGGCTGTTGTCACATGCATAATGGCACCAGAGATCCCTTGTGTTGTACAGCATTTGTCCATTTACTCCTTTGGAAGCTGCCTCAGGCCAAACTCATGTGTTATTGTAGAAGATACCTGCTCTGTGCCCTGGTTTAGTCCATTTCCTGTGGCCTTTGTGGTGAAGTAGAGCATGGGTCTGCTAGTGGGAATGACCTGTTGCCTTATCTGAGCCCTGTGTGCAATGCTTGGCACACAGTCTGTGGGCAGTTCTCAGAAGGAGGTATAGACTTTTGACCCCTTTCACTTATTCCTGGGTTAGTCTGGTACCACATCTGGGTCTCACCTCCATCTTCCTCCACAGCGGAGCTGCAGTAACTGTGGGAACAGCTTCTGCTCCAGGTGTTGTTCCTTCAAAGTCCCCAAGGCTGTGATGGGAGCCACGGGTGAGTTGAAAGGTGGAGGGAAGAGCTGCTGCTTCCCCCTGTTCTGTGTGCCCAGGCATTTGCCCCAGCCCTGGTGGGGAGGGTGGACAGGACGTGCCCAGCACAGCCTGGCTCAGGACAGAGCAGTGATGAATTTGCAGCTCTCGAAGCAGTTCTGTGGCTGGGATCCCTAGCCCATGGTGGGAAAGGGGGATCATCTGTAACATTTGCTTTCCTTTCCAGCCCCGGAGGCTCAGAAGGAGACAGTGTTTGTGTGTGCGCTCTGCAACCAGGTGCTCATCAAGTGATGAACCAGGCCCAGCCAGCTCCTGTGTCCTGCACTGCCTGACACCTGGGACAGCGGGCAGGCACCCCTGCCACTGGGAGCCTGGAGTGTTTGGATCCCAGCATGGCATTTCCTGCCAGAGGACGCTTGCCCTTGTGCTCCTCCTGCCAGCGCCGGGCTGGACGGACCAGCCTTCCTTGCCATGCACTAGCTAGGTCGCTGTGGAGGAGCACTGCCCACAGCTGTGCCCCATCCCTGCAGCTGCTCCAAGCCCTGGGTGCTCTCTGGCACCTGCTGTGCCCTGCCACGTACTTGCCCAGGCCCTTGGGCCTGGCTCAGTGATGGAAGAGCCATCCTTCCTACTCGTGGTCCTGCCTTCGCCTCCTGGGTGGGGCAGAACAACCTCAGGGCTCTGTCCCTACCTTTCCCAGCACTGTGCTATAAGTGACTGTATTTTTGGGATCAATTCAGAGCTCCTCCTGCATCCCTTGGGGTCTGGACTAGCTAGGTCTTTCATCCTGGCTCAGCTGAGACTCTGCTAGTCACTCCTGTGCTTCTCAGCCTCACTGCCTGCAGGTTTAGTCTTTTACCCCCGAATTTGGCTGTAACCTGGAGGAGGAAAGAGAATGAGTTTGGACTGGGCTGTGTGGCTGGGTCTCCAGTGTGACAAAAGGCAGGAGTTGGTGCTGCTCTGTGCACTTCGTGACTGCTGCTTTCTACTACAGATTAATATATAAATGCATATAGAGAATGATCAATAAATCTCTTGTCCTCAGCTGCCTCTTGTGTCATACCAGTAAAAGCTGTCCCAGGTCACTCTGACACCTCTGTGGCTTTGGCCCTGCTGTCCTCCTGGAGAAGTGGTGTTCTGTGCCACCGGCTCTCCATGCTTTACTGGAATTCCCATCTTGTGTCCTGCTGTAGCCTTGTTTGCCCCCTGCTCAGAGCTGTGTGCAGCTGCCTGTCAGCTGTGCCAGGGCTGGATCCTGCTGGGCTGGAGCCAGGGAGCACCTCAGCTCTGACAGGAGCTACTGAGCTTCCTCTGCCTCCCGTGGCTGCTCCTTCCCCTGCCCTCCCCGGGTGGTGCTCCCACCAGCTGCCTGTGTGCACAAGGATGACCTTTCCTTGTGTGAAGAGCAAAGCTCCCAGCTATCCCAGGAATGTGACCCTGGCTGCTGTGCAGCTGGGAGCAGCCATGGCCTGGGTCCCTGCCAGCCAGCTGCAGCTTCTCCCAAGCCAGGGAATCTGGGGGGCCAGTGCCCACCAGGCTGTGACACCCGCTCGTCTGAGAAGTTGTTGGAACCCAGACCCTGCTGCAAGCTCCACATCCCCCCAGTGTGGGAGCTCCTGTGTGGCAGAGCCTCAACACTTAGCTTGGCTGGGGGCTCATAAACTCCTTCACATGGACATTTGGAGAAAAGCTGGACTTGGCATTTGATGATGAGGGTGTCTGGCTTGTGCTGGGTGTGAAGGGGAGTGCTGTGCAGAGGGCTGAGCAGTGGAGGCAGTGAGTGGAGCGGCTGTAGCATTGGGGAGGGGGCTGTGTGGCACCACAAGAGCTGTGGGTGTGTTTTTGAGGGTGTCTGCAATGGGATATTACGGCCTGGGAGGGACTGTGAGGGGTCAGCTTGCTCAGACAGCTGACAGTGGGAGGTGGAGGAGCCACTCATATTTCTAGAGAAAACACTTGGAGCAGTGAGCACTATGTCCATGTATGTCTGAACACTCTCTGGGAAGATGCTAATGACACAGAATACAGAGGGCTACAGATAAACTTAGGCTGTGGGAGATGGGGTTTTATTTATGCTTTTAAAGTTTTGCAATAAAATGTAATTGACAGTGTTTATTCCTATGGAAGTGTGCTCTGCAGTCAAGCTCTGAACAAACCTAATAATATTTGAATTTTTTCCCCATTTTTTCCCCAGTGGCCAGGGAGAAATGCCCATTTCTGGTGCAAGGCTGGGGCAGGGGCTGGCTGGCCCATGTTCCTGGCTGGCTGTGGGGCCAGAGTGGGAGATCTGGGGCTCTGGAGGCTGACCAGTGGGGCCAAGGCCATGCCCAAGGAGGGCAGAGGGAGAAGAGGTCAGCCCAGAGCAGGGCAGATGCACAGTGCTCTTGTCAGCCAGAAGAGGGTGGGTGCAGGGATCCTGCAGCCTCAATTTCCCTGTCCCAGGAGCTCCCTGAGGCTGGTCAGCTCTGAAGAGAAGGCAGTGGCAGGCAGTCACTGGGGGAATGTCCAGGCAGCACCTTGGGCCCCTCACCCTTTGGGATGGTGGATACCAGTTTGCACAGCAGGAATGACGGGGTCCCTCAAGCTGTCCCCTGCCAGCTGGGACTGGGGGCAGCTTGGCGGTCCAGCTGAGCTAAGGGACAGCCCTGCTGCCATCAGGGCTGGGCTGAGGGCTGCCCTGCTCATGGGGCTTTTGGGAGGGTCCTGGCCAGTGCACGTGGGTGGCCCTAGGAGTCATTTTGGCGGAGGATGGAGGTTGTGGCATGGGAGCTCTGGCAGCCAAGCAGGGCTGGCAGGGAGCTGCAGAGAGGACTTTCAGATGGTATGGTATGGGGAGGGCAGGGTTGGAGGCCGCCTGGTCCAGTATCTGCCCCCTTTGATGCTCAGTGCCAGGCTTCTCACAAGTGCTGTGAGCTCCCAGACCATGGATTTATCCCCTGGGGTGACAAAGGAAGAAAAGGAAGAAACTTCCCTGTCAAACCACCGCCAAACCCAGCTGTGAGGCTACAGCAGCAGTGATGGCCCTGTCCCCCCATGCTGTTCATCTTGATGCCCTCCCAGGCTCCCTGGAGTGGCAGGGGTGCCTGAGGCTCCAGGGATGCCTGTGACCACCAGGAACCACATCCCCTGGCTTGGCTGGACTGCCCAGGCTCAGGGTCTGGGCACAGCACCTGAGTGGGGCCAGAGCCAGATCCTGAGGTGACCTCGCTCCCTCAGGCTGCCTCACTCAGTGGGCAGGACTGGGACCCCCCTCCCAATCCTCTGGGGTCCCTGAGGGAGGCCCAAGGGTTCTTACCCATGAGCTGCAGTGAGTGGCACACAGACTCCTCTGAGCTGGAATAATTTACTGTGGTGTTGGTGGGCAAGGGGTGTGTGGCTGGGTCACAGCAGGGTGTGTGCAAGGGGTGCAGCAGGGCTGCCCTGGGGCATTGGAGGTGTGAGCTCTGTGCTATGGGGAGTGGGGGAGCCCAGCAGGGGTTTGTGCAGCTCTGGGCACTCGGTCTGCAGGGAGTCAGTCTGTGGGAACAGAGGGACCTGCCTGGGCTGGGCTGGACCTCTGGAAGGTGAGACAATCCAGGGGTGGATGTGAGCTCCAGGTGAGGGCATGGGATGTGTTGGTGGGCCAGAACAGGGACTGGGGGGCTGAGGGTCCGTGGCATATCATGAGGGAGCTGGGCAACGGACATGGCTGCATGGGACAGCTCCCAGGTGTAGCCAAGAAGGCCAAGCAGGGATCCTAAATGAAAGCAAGGGTCTCTGGGCTTCTGGGTGGGGAACCCGGGAGTAGACAAGGGTGTCCAGTACAGACCAGGGCTCACAAGCATGCAGAACAAGGGTCCCAGGTCCAGACTAAGCTCCTGGACAGGGATGAGGGTCCTGGAAGCAGAACAGGGATCCCAGGGGTGCAGAGTAGGGCTCTTGGGGGGAGACAGGTGTTCTGGCTGTGGATCAGGGCTCCCACAAATGCAGCAGGGAATCCTGCAGGTGCAGAGCTGGGTTCTGGGGCACAGCCAAGGGGCTGAGGTGAGCAGAGCTGAGCTCCTGGGGTGCAGCCAGAGAAGCCAGGAGTGGGATGTTGGGCCAGTGCAGGAGTTCTGGGAAAGGGCAGGGTGGGCAAAAATCCTAATGCTGCCCAGCCCCATAGAGCAGGGGGTGGTAGAGTGGGCAAGGGTAGGAGAACATGAACTTGACTGCAAACTTCATCTCCTTGTTGTGCTTCTGCCAGGGGTAGATGGCCAGCAGGAGCAGGCGGCCGCCCACCTTGCGGCCCATGACCAGGAAGCTGCCGCTGAGGCTGTCGAGCTGGGGGCAGGGGCAGGCACCCGCGTTCCTCATGTGCAGCACCATCTTCTTGGTGTCCTTGCGCTTCAGCGGGCCCAGTTTCAGCACCTTCTTCTTCTGGGCAGCCACCAGCCGGCGCTCCCCGTTCTCCTCCGTCACCTCCTTGATGCGCATTTTCACCACTGCGTGGGGCAGCGGGCACGGTTGGGGAGGGAGGGAGGGAGGGAGGGAGCACTGCTGGGTGCTGGGGAGGGGAGGGCCTGGGCCGGGGACCTGGGCACCACAGGGTGCAGCCCATCCCTGGGTTGGGTCCCTGGGGAAGTTACTGGGTGGGGAGGGGAAAGGGGTTGTTGGGGAGGGTCCAGCAGAGGCCCCCAATGACCCTCCCAAATGTCTTCTCCCCTATCCCCCACCAATGTCTCCTGCGGTGCACCCATCCCAGGCATGAAGGGTCCAAGGGAACGGCTCAGGGGTCTCCCAGAGGCTGTCCCCATACAACCCCACCTCTGGCCAACTCCCACTCCAGCTGCCAGACCTAGGGGAGGCTGAGAAGGAGACCCCAGCACTCACCAAAGTCACTGGAGCACATCTGCTCCATCATGCCATCCGCCTTGTGCTCCATCTCACACTGGGTGCAGATCTTGGACACTGTGGTGAGAGACCGGTTAGTGTCACAGCTTTATGCTGCTGGTACTCGTCACCAAGGCCAGCTCCTCGGGGACATGCTTGGGAGAGCCCCAGCAGCTCCTCTGCTCCCTAGGTAGCTGTGCTGAGGTGATGCAGAGCGGCACAGAGCACCTTGCAGGCCAGGGTCACCCCCCAGGAGGGGAGGAGAGATGGAGACGCCTTCCCACCAGATGCTGGCACTTTGGAGCACAGCAGCAGTGAGAGTGGTCCCAGCCTAAAGGCTGTCCCAGCCCTGACCCTGAGCCTAGGCTGCCTGTGGATGATGTCCCCTCTCATGGCTCAGGGGACAGCCACCCTGCAGCTCCAGTGTGGGGCTGACACCGCAGGTGCAGCACGCTCTCTCCTGCTGGCATGGGACCCAGCGGCAGCAGAGGGACACAGCACTGCGGTGGATCGGCTAGCGGCTCCCACCTCATCCCGTGTTCTTCCTCATCCCGGGACAGCTGGGAGCACAGTGTTCTGGGCAATAGTGCCCAGACAAAGCTGATCCTGTGCCCGCTCCCGCCCCTTTACACACAGAGTCCTTGGCCAGCACCGGTGTCCTGGGCTGTGCTCTGAGGGGTGAAGGAACACCTGTGCAGGGCTCCACATGCATTCCCATCCCATCACAGTACCCTTCCCGCTTACCTGGGGGCGGCGTGGCTTTGCTGTTCCCAAACTGGACGGCGATGCAGAGCTCGTGGTCAGAGGGGAACTTGCCACAGTGCAGCATCTCAGGCCAGGGGAAGCCGTAGGACTCCATGACGGGGGCACAGGAGTCCCGCACCACCTCGCAGAGGGAGCGGCACGGGTACACGGGCCGGTCGAGGCACACGGGGGCGAAGAGGGAGCAGAGGAAGAGCTGGGTATCTGTGTGACACTGCTTGGCGAGCAGGGGCACCCAGCTGCCGGCCTGCTGCTTGGCCTCGGCCATGGTCTCGTGCTCCAGCAGGTTGGGCAGCCGCATGCGCTTGTAGCCCACGTCGCGGCAGAGCTGCATGTCGGCCGGGATGTCGAGGCACTGCGGCTCCCGCCCGTAGAAGCGCCCGTGGGGCAGGCTCTCGGGCTGCCAGCCGTAGTAGTCGTAGTGCTGCCCGCCGCCCAGGGACCCCGCCAGCAGCAGCGACAGGGCCAGCAGCGCCGTGCCCCGGGAGCCCGGGGGGGTGCCCGCCTGCGGCATCGCCGCTGCCGAGCGGGACGGGAGCGTGGCTCGGCACCCTGCCTGCTCCCTTAGCGCCTCCCACGCTCGCTGCCCTTTCTAAGGAGCTTGGAGACCTCGCCGGCAGCCAATCTGCTCTGCCTGCGGGGCCCCGCGGGGCTGGCCCTCGGCTCCCCCTCGTCTGCCCGCACCGCTGCCACCTCCCTCCCTCCCTCCCTGGCACATGGCGCTCCAATGCCCCTCGCCCCACAGGGAGCCCCCCTGCATGCACCCTCCCAGCCCACCCTGGCTCTGTGTGCCCCCAGGGTGATGCTTTCTAGAAGGGCTGGCTCGCCTGTCCACGGCGAGGTGTTGTGGCCACAGGCTGTCCCCGTTATTCACCAGTCCCGCTGCCCCCATCCCACCTGGCACCCCAGTGGCTTATTCTGCCATAGGGCAGGGGACCCTGCTTCCTACCCTGTGCCACCCCACTCCCCACTCTTTTCTCCCTAAACAACATGCTTAGGGTGCTGGGGTTTAAGGAAAGGGACACCCCAGAAGCTTCACGCTGCAGCCCTGGCAGGGCTCCTGTACGCAGGTGCCAAGTATGCCATCAACGAGGCAATGCCATGGGCATGGGGTCCTCATTCCTCATGGGTGGTTCTGCCAGCATGCACCCTGGGCAGTGCATGGTCTGCTGGCACAGGATAGAGGGGATTACACCTTCCAGCAAAGGACCTGCACCCAGGCTCTGCCAGTGCTCAAGGTGTGGGCAAAGCTAGGGCCCCAGTGACATGAGGGTCCTGCCCAGATGACATTCCCCCATTCCCTTGGAGATGGGGGGTGCAAGGCTTAAGACCCCATTAGAAACCCATTTGTCTGCAGGGGTTATCTGGGGCACCCCTCCCTTTCCCATGATCGATGCCCCTGCCTGACCAGCGGGCTTTGGGCTGCCGCTGGCCCCTGCCCACCGGATAAGGCAGCTCTGTTAATGGGCTGAGAGAGCAAACAGTCCAGTGCAGGCTGTGATAGCAGCTGCTCTTTGCCCTGGGCTGGGGGCAGGGACTGTCCCCCAGCCCTGCTGGGGTACATTTGCTTTGGGGCCATGCTGGGAACCTCAGCTGCACAGCCTGCCCTTCCCTGCAGCCTGCCCGCCCTGCCCATACCCTGTGTGCTCAGCAGCCATCACTGCATCACTCAGTGCTGCTTGCTTCCAGCCCGAGGGTGGGCTGGGTTCATCCCACCCAGCCCAGAGATGGCACCATTAATGTGTAACTGCCGGGGAGCCCGATAAGATACAGCAGCCTCTTATCAGGGCTGCCTGGTAGCAGGAGGGAGGGTGATCGAGGCATCAGGCTGTCACGGCAGGAGTAAGATTGTCTGGAGATAAATGCTGATAGAAAATAGCTAATCCGTGATGGATGGGCTTGGCCAAGGTGTAATTGCCATGAGAGCTGGGCTGGGAAGGGCTGGTGAGGCCTGGGAGCAGAGGCAGAGGGAGGCCGGGTGTGCAGGGTGGAGCTGCCAGAGTGCCAATACTGAGCACAGTTGTGGGTGTGCCATGTCCCTGGGCTGTTCCTGTGGCACTGCCAGCACTGTCCTGCTCTTGACCATGGAGCCATAGATCCTGGCTCTCAGCCTGCCCCATCCCACTGCCCAGTCTGGCCTCTACACCCCCAGTTCCTCCCAGGAAGGTGTTGGGGGTGCTGAGCCCTCTGTGCCAGCTGACACCACAGCAGATGAAGGTGAGGGGCTGGCGAGGCTGGGGCTGAGCAAGGGTCTCCCTGCCAGCTGCCCCAGGCCCTCCAACTGCCATGACGCCTTCATTAGAGCCTTAAGTGACCTCCTGGTCAGGGCTGCCCCACAAGAGCAGTCTCTGCCCCCCGTGCGGTGTCCTGGCAGCCTTACCTCGAGCTGAGTCTGTGCCTCTGCTCTGGGGAGCCCCTGCTGCACTCGCGTGGCTTCATTAACCCTTTCCCACCCAGGATGTCCCAGGCTGATCTGGGCTGTACCCCAGAGAAGGGGATGGACCCAAGACAGCTGTAGCTGGCACCCCTCCCTGTGTGTCTCATCTGCGCAGGCTGCTCCGGTGCCCACATCTCCGTTCTGCAGCCATGCAGCTGTCCGGGAGATAGACACTTGCTCCTGTCACTCCAGAAAGCTGGCTGTGCCACCGCTTATGTCACTGCCTGTGCCACTGTCACAGCAGCGAGTCCGGAAGCGGGGCCATGGGGTCTGCCCCCTCTGCGCTGGGGACCTCGGGGACGGCCAGCCAGGGTGACACAGTAAGAGCACATCACCTGGGGGGCTGCCTCGACACTCCCGACCCTCCCTGGGGGTACCCGTGCCTGGCTGTAGCACGGACCGGGTCCTGTAGCAGCGAAGGGAGACTCCCAGGGAAGGAGCAGCTGAGCAGGGTCCCGGCCGCCTCCTTCCATCCTTGTGTCCCACCCACCTTTCTGCCGCAGCTTTGGGTGCTACCGGCCTTGTTTCTGTCAGCAGAGATGCATCCCCGGGGGCTGGGTGGGTGGGCTGAGTGGGCTCTCTCCCATTCTCCTCTTCCCCCATCCCCTCACCCCTCCTGTCCCAGTCCCGCACTGGTTCCTGGGCTGCACCCAGAGTGGAGCAGGGGCGTTTGGGAGAGGCCATGCCGAGTCCCAGGAGGGACGGCACGCTGGCGCTGTCCCTGCACAGCAGCTCCCGGGAGAGCAGCCCGGCCGGGGGCAATGCCGGGCTGGCAGCACGGCTCCGGGGGTGGTCCCGCCTGGCCGCGGCCGCTGGAGGCTGGGGCATGACGGGGGCACGGCGGGGCCGAGGCTGCCCGGGCGGTGCGGCACGGCCGGGAGGGTCAGCGCTCGATCGCCGTGCCCTTGCCCCGCGCCCACACATTCTCCCGCTGCCCGGCAGCCCCAGGAATGTGCTGGCAGCGCTCCCGGCCCAGCTGCGGAGCCCAGACTGCCCCGGCGCCCTCCCAGCCCCAGCCAGCACCTCCCGGCCCTGCCCAGTTCCTGCCAGCCTGCACACAGACCCTCCCTGTTCGCCGCCGGACACCCCGATCCCGGCCCCCGGCGTTCAGCAGGGCAGGGAGGGGGCATGTCGCATGTGCAGACCCTCTGAGGAGGGGTTCCTTTCCCTCACAGCGTGGCACCATGCGTGGGGACCTGCTCTGCAGTGCTGCTCGTCCCTTCTGCCCCACCACAGCCCCATGCCCGGTGTGGGAGCAATCCTCGCACAGTCCCTGCTCCCAGCTGGCTCCTTTGCTAATGGCAGACCTTGGCACCTTGCTCTGAAACCACATCCTCCTCTGCTTGCCCGTGTGCCGGAGGATGCTGTGTCTCCCAGCCTGTGGACTCTGTGGGATGTGCTGGTGGGCTGCCCCACCTCTGTGGGGGCTCCCAGTGCAATGAGGGTCCTGGAACCGCCCCTCACTTGGACAGAGCTGGGCTGCAGGTGCCGCAGAGGGGTGTCCACGCTCAGGGTGCCCAGTCTGTAGGGTCAGTTGGTCCCAGTTTGGAGCACTCTCCATGTCCTGTGTGAAGGGGCAGGCTGGGGCATTTGGAGCTGTTTTCCAGAGGCTCACAGTGTGGGGCCCTCGTCCCCCTCCCTTTTCCCTCCCAGGTGCACACACCTGGGATCTCTCAGGAAAGGTTATCAGCTAATCACGCTGTGTTTGTGCCTCCCAAATGTCACCGTTGTCCTCACTGGGACTGTGAGCTCATGCTCCTCACCATTACTGAAAGCACTTCCAGTGCTAGGAGAGGCAGCTGCCATGCCCTTCTGTGGCCCCTTTGAAGCAAAGCTGGAGCTGCTGACAGCTCTGACAGGCTGGAGAGAGGTTCAGCAGGCAGGGGGTACAGAATGGAGCCACAGGGGTTGATCCCAGACTGGTTGCAGGGCTCCAGCTGTCCTCCACAGGCCTTGGTCATCCTGGCACTGCAGTGAGGGTTGAGATGCTGGGATGAGGTGCAGCACCATGCACCCAGAGACACCCAGGACACCCCTGGTCCTGGGCTGGGGGTCAAGTGCAGGGCTTGGAGCAGGGGCACTGCTGGGCCATGCCTGCTGTGGTGTGGTGGGCACATTGCCTGCTGAGGGCTGGCCATAGGGGTACCAAGTGTGCCCCGTGTCTGTCCCATGGGGCCAGGGCCTCTGGGAGGTGAGCCAGGGCCAAGGGCAAGGAGAGATCTGTGGGGTCTGTCTGCAAGACAGGTCAGAGCTGCCCACCCCAGGTGCAAGGGAGGAGCCAGGCAGGGGAGTAAAGGAAGCTCTGGCATCAGCCATGCCTATCCCTGCTGCTGGGCAGCCTGAAAAATCCCCCCTTTGGGCTGAGCAGAAGGATGAGGGCCCTGCCAGGACCCCTCACAGTGCATGGTCTGGGGAGGGCAGTAGGGCCATGCAGCACACTGAGGCTACCCCGAGCCCCTGCTGTCCCTGCTGCTCCCTCCTGGGCAGTGTGGCTGGCAGAAGGCAGCTCCCTGTTCTGGGGGATGTCCCACCAAAGGATGGGACATGCACATACAGACAGCAGGTCCATGGCCTGTGAAGCACATGAACCAAAAGTTCTTTGCTTGGGCTGGGTTGGTGTAGCCAGAGGAGACAACCCTGGGGCAGCACTACAGGATGTGGGATGATGGGCAGAGTTTGGATGGCAGGGAGAGCATCTCCCCGCTGCTCCTGGCCCCTCACTGCAGCACAGGAGAGCAAACTCCATCTCCTGGCAGGCACAGCATTGCCATGGCAACCCGCAGGACTGCCAGGCGGGCAGGCCAGCACCGACGCGGCAGTGGCACGCAGCACAGGAAGGACATGGCAGGCAGGGGCTGGGGACATCTGGGGACAGGCTTAGGTGTGTGAGCACACTGCATGTGCACCTGGGTGGGCACCTGAGTGCATGCACGAGTGCCTGTGCCAATGTGCATGCACGTGTCTGGTGCATGGGAGACTTCACACAGCACCCTCTCAAGGGTGCCCTCGGTTTTGTGGCACCATCGAGGCAGGGTGTGCCTCGCTGCTCTGGAGAGTGGGCTGGCAGGGTTGTGTGGGAACTCAGCACAGCAGTCCTGATGTGCAGAGTCACCGAGACAACCCTTGGGGGGCTCGGAGGTCCTGGAATGTTGCCAGAAGTGTCTGGTGGTTGGACTTTGATCCTGCACAGGAGACGACACCTGTATGAGGATGGGAGGATCACACGGGGATAAATGGTAAAGGGATAGATTAATTATGGTGTGAAACACAGGTTTTAGAATCCCGGTACAGGCGGGTTCTAGGGAGACAAGATGGAGGAATTAGGGCGTGTCCTGTCCTTCTTCTTCTTCTTCTTGTCGTCCATCTTCTGTGGTGGTGGTGGCACTTTGGGATTGGTTCTTACTAAATGTGGACTTGGCAATAAGGGTGAAAGGTATTGGGGAAAATAGGTAAATATCTTATACATAGTTTTGGGTATAAAGATAAGTGACCGCCCCGAGGGCACGCAGTGTGCTCATGGCTGATGTGCTGTGCGGACCTCTGTCAGGTTGAGAGAAGATATTGTGGATAAAAATTAATAAACACTGAAGACCGAAAGAACCTGAAGACTCCTTTTGTCCTTTGGAGTGCGGGTTGTCCCAAGGCTATCCTGAGCCTTTCCAGGCCATCAAAAACAGCCAAGAACGGGACAGGGTTGCTCTGACCCTTGGGAGCAGCAGGTTTCCCCAAAAGCTGTGGGATCCATGGCTTTGTGTCTGTGGGCTAGAGGAGCCCTCCAGCTGGGGTCCCTGACTGCATGGGTCCTTTGGTGCCTTGGTCACAAACCCTGCCATGCTCCAACCACCCCCAGGCCTCCATTTGCCCTGCCCAAAGCCTGGGCTGGTGCTCAGAGTGGGGAGCAGGAGTCAGACAGAGCTACCCCTGCGCTGCAGGGAGCTGGCTATGGCATGTTTGCTGTGTTAGCTGTGAGTTAACTGTGAGTTAGCAGTGTGTTAGTTGTGTTAGCTGTGTGTAAACTGTGTGTTATCTGTGTTAGCTGTGTGTGTTAGCTATGTTAGCTGTGTGTTAGCTGTGTTCTGTGTTGGCTGTAAGTTAGCTGTGAGTTAGCTGTGTGTTAGCTGTGTGAGCTGTGTGTTAGCAGTGTAAGCTCTGTGTCAGTTGTGTTAGCTGTGAGTTAGCTGTGAGTTAGCTGTGTGCTAGCTGTGTTAGTCGTGAGTTTGCTGTGTTAGCTGTGAGTTATCTGTGTTATCTGTTACCCATGTTATGTGCCAGAGCAGATGTTCGGGCAGGGCCCGGCGCTGCCCCCAGCATGGCCCAGGTGCCAGGGAAGGCTGGCAGCTCTCCTGCCTGCTGAGGGCCCTGTGCCCAGCTACTGCATCCCTTGCCCCACTGCAGCCCAGCTGGGAGCCCCCCTGCTTCGCCTCCCGGGAGAGCCTCTGTTCCCCCCGTTTGGCATTTCTCCGGCTCTAATTGAGCTGTCAATGGGCAGAGATAACGGGGAATTCGTTAGCTCTGCTCTTTGATGTCTGCCCGCGCTCTGATCGCAGCACCAGCTGCAACTCCTTCGCAAACAAACAGCTTCAGATGAGGTCCCTTGGCACGGCGCTCTGCCAGTCCCACGCTGGACTCCCCAAATCCCTGCCGGGCCATTCTCACGGCCCCTCACACCCGCTGTTACCTCCGGCAGCCCCCTCGGCAACCAGGCTTCCCCGCAGGGACCCCCAGCCGCATCCCGCAGATACCGGGCTGCGGCACTCGCCCTGCCGGACCCCCGGGACGCACAGCAGCCGCCCTCCCTCGCAGCCCCTCTCCGGAGCCGGTCCCGGGGCACCCGGTGCCGCCGTCCGCAGGGGCTCCGAGCCGGCGGCAGCAGCCGCCCATACCCGGCGCCTCGGGGCGGGCCGCGGCGGACCGGGCGGCTGCGCACACGGGGCGGCCGGGCCCGCCTCCGCCCCTCGGCTCGGCAGCACCGCGGACAGCGCCCGGCCCCGCGCGGCTCCGCACGGCCCCGGAGACGGCGCCGCTGCGCTGCGGTCCCCCCGGCGCGGCACGGCACAGCCCGGCCCGGCGCCCGCCGCGCCATGGCCACGGAGGTGGGTGCGGGCGGCGCGGCGGGGGCGCCCCGGCGGCGGCACCCCCGGGCCGGGCTGCGGCGGAGCTCCCCGGGCCGCGCTGCTCCCCGGCTCCCCCCCGCCCTGCGCTGCCGGGGAGCGGCACAGACAGGGCTCGGTCCGCGTGGGGCGCGCTGCTGCGGGGGGACAGCGTGGGGCGGGGGTCCGTGGGGACAGCGGTGCGGGGCTGCGAGGGCTCCGCGGGCGCGGAAAGGCCCGTGAGGGGCCTGAAGGGCTGTGGGGTGCAGGGTGGCTGCCGGGCGCCTTTGGTGAAGGCTGGAGCGGGTCAGGGTTGGACTGTGGGACGGGGGGCTCTCCTCCTACATGCCGTGGGTCGGACACGGGACAGCCTCAGACCGTCTGTGGGGCACAGAGCAGGCAGTAGCCTCATGTCATCCAGAGGAAGCACGGGGACCTGCCTTGGCGCAACCTGGCGCCTCCATCCCCTTCTTCAGGCACAAAAGCTGCCCCACAGGCTGGAGCTCAGGGACTGGCACGGGCTCTCACACCCTGTGGGGAGTCAGGGCTTAGCACCTGCTGCCGGGGCTGCCGGTCCTTTTCATGAGGACACCCCGCTGCAGCCTGCCCACACGCTGGGCCACCGCTGCAGCCCCGCTGCCCAATCCCTGCTCCTGCTCGGGAGCCTGGGAGCTGTTGGGTTGGCTGTGTCCTGGGGCTCTGCTGGGGACAAGGGTCTGTCCCCTCCCAAGGCCATGGCCCGCTGGCGACACATGCTTGTGTGTGCAGGAGCCACTGGGGCTGAGACCAGACACCAGCCCGGGCTGAGAGCACTCACACTCACCCTCCTTCCGAGCAGGGGGCTACCACAGCATCCTCCCCTTGCCTCCATCCTACCCTGCCTCCCTGCCTCGCACCTCCAGTGCCAGGCTGTGCTCATGGCATGACACAGCCTGTGCTAGGGGCTCTCTGCAGCCTCTGCTCCCCAGGCCTCCAGCCCTCCAGCAGGGATGCCCAGCTCCCCTGGCTGCAGGCCCCGTCTCACTCTCTGCCCTCAGGTGCACAGCCTGCAGGAGCTGCGGCGCAGCGCGTCCCTGGCCACCAAGGTCTTTGTGCAGCGGGATTACAGTGATGGGACCACGTGCCAGTTCCAGACAAAGTTTCCCCCTGAGCTGGAGAGCCGGGTAGGGAGTCTGAGAGGTTGTCAGGGTGGGGGGTGCCCTATGGGGACTCAGAGGGAAGAAGGGTGTGGGGACTTATGGGGTGTTGTATGGCCCTGGGCCAGCTAGTGCTGCTGGGCGCATGCAATCACAGCTGGCTTGGCTGGTGTGCAAGGGTTTTGGTGCTTCTGGGGACTGGGAGGCTCTGCTGAAGGCTGCAGGTGCAGCAGGTCTTGGTATGGGTGGGAGATGGGCAGGGGCCTGTGAACTGAGGCATCAGCTGGGCAGGGAGGAGAGAGTTAAGCGCTCTCCAAGACCCCCAGGAAAGGGGATAAGGTGGTGCAGGGAGTCAATCCCTGGTCAGACTCCTCTTCACCCTGGTTTCTGTCCTAGATTGAGCGGCAACTTTTTGAGGAAACTGTGAAAACCCTAAATGGCTTCTACGCTGAGGCAGAGAAGATTGGGGGCAGCTCATACCTCGAGGGGTGCCTGGCCTGTGCCACTGCCTATTTCATCTTTCTCTGCATGGAGACACATTATGAGAAGGTGCTGAGGTGCAGGGGGGGGTTCAGGGATGGGCACAGGGATGGCTCAGGGGTGTCACACATGGGACTGAGGCCAGAGTAGATAGCAACGCTGGCAGGCCCTGAGTGTCCCTCTCTGTGCTGACAGGTCCTGAAGAAGATCTCCAAGTACATCCAGGACCAGAATGAGAAGATCTATGCACCACGGGGGCTGCTGCTCACTGACCCCCTGGAGCGTGGCATGAGGGTCGTATCCTTTGGGCAGCGGGATGCTTGGGGGATGGCAAGGGTGAGGGGAGACTGGGCGTGGGTTCTGGGCAATTGGGCTGGCACATCTCACCGGTGTTCCTTAGCAGGGTCCAGATCGAGATCTCCATCTACGAGGACCGGTGCAGCAGCGGCAGCTCCAGCAGCGGCAGCTCCAGCAGCAGCAGCGGTGGCGGTGGAGGCGGGGCGGGGGGCCGGTGACTGGCCGGGAGTCCCTGCAGGGACTCGTACTGCCGGGACAGTGGCCTCTCCGAGCTGCGCAGGCTGCACTACCAGAGCACCCGCTTCTGACCCCAGCGAGAGCAGCAGGGGGAGGCCGGGGCTACCGGGTCCGGCTACCCACCTCCGTCTGCTCTTTGTCCCCCGCAGTGGGTCTGCCTCTGCTCGGACCCACTGTGGGCAGGGCCTGCTGCTGGGGCATGCCCGGTGTTTCCCACTGAGCCAAACTGCTGCCAAGGGGCTCCTACAGCCCTCCATGTGCTTGGTGCTGCCGCCCCTGCCGCAAGCGAAAGGAGCTTGCCCTGCTAGGGGGCAGTCCCAGCTGGCAGTGTCCCTGTTGCCAGGCGCTGGGAGCGGCAAAGCCTCAGGCAGCGCTAAGCAGAGGACGCACAACCCCGCACTCACAGGCACTGACAGCTCTTGCTGCGTCCCCTCCTGGGGGCAGCCTGCCCTTGGTGCTGTGATGTGGCTGGGCTGCTGCTCGTGCACCCTTCAGGGGGCCTGGCAGAGCACTGGTGCCACTTCTTCTGCATGATGGGCCATGCATTCACCCCAGCTCTGTGCCACCCACTGCCCCATTGCTGCTCTCCTGGCCCTTCCATCTGGCACTACATCCTCTCCAGCAGCATCCTTCACTGCCAGGACACTAAGCACTTGCTTCTGCTCCCTGCACGACCTGCTGCCATCCCCAGCTGGACCCACGCAGTGTCCAGGCCAGGGAGCTGCAGTGCTGGGCATGGTGCTGCCCCTGTGTCATGTGCCCTGGGCTCATTCATGGCCTGGCACAGCCGAGGCTGAGCTGTGGCATGGGTGAGGCAGGCTCCCTGCCCAGTCCTGGCAGAGTTTGCCTGTGCCCAGCTGCCAGCAGCCCCCTGCCTACTCTGCCCCATGACCTGCCCTAATGCAGGGAGGGTGCCCAGTGGGGCAGCTCCATAAGGACCCTTCCTCTCACACTGCTGAGTCCTCCTCTGCCCACGTGTCCTGCATGCATCTGCCACCAGTGCCCCAGTTCTCAGCCTGGCCTGTGAGAGGGGACCTCGAGGGGCACCTGAGCCTGGCAGCAAGGTGTGGAGGTTCATGGTCCAGGGTCAGATAGCAGGAAATAGGAGGGTCCATGTGACATCCAGCACCCCAAGGAGAGGAATTCCTATCTGGGAGCAGAGCTGAACTGAGCTTGCATTTCTCTCCTGGGAGCTTGGAGGGAGGACCCTGCCCTGTGGGACTTCTTTTGGCTCAGTCATGATGTGTGTGTGGGGTGGCCCTGGCCTCAATGTTCCTGCTGGACTCGCCCCACCCCTGCATGGAGACCTTCCTCAATAAACCCCACGCTTCTTCCCCCACTGCCTACCCTGCATCTTCTTGTGGTGGGGAGGTGAGCAGGACAATGCTGTGGGGGCACAGAATCAGGCTGGGTATCTCTTTTCACACTGGGTTGGACAAAGCCCCACAAGGCTGAGCATGGGGGAAGGGAGGAGATGGAGAGGAGGGGGCAGTCTAGGGCAGCAGGGGGACAGGTAGCAGGCACGTGGCCCTGGGACAGGGACACACAAGGAATACAGAGCAGGAAAGGGTTTATTCTGTTGGCACTGAATTCAACCGGCACAGTGCTGGGGGGTAGCAGGGAACACCTGGCTGGGCCAGAGCAGGCTAATTGCGCCAGCAGCGTCCACCAGCACCCAGGGAGAAGCCATGGTGACAGTGGCAGTGGAAGGAGCCATAGCTGTTGTGGCAGATATGGTCGCAGGGACCAGGCTGTGCCTGGCACTCGTCTATGTCTGGGAAAGAAGGAGAAAAGGTCAGAGCTGTGCCAAGGGTTCAGGGACTGTGTGGCATGGGCAGGGCAAGGGATGGAGGAGGCATGAGGGGAGCAGCTCCAGGGCTGGGTGAATGTGGGACACAAGGGCAGGTGATCCTGCCACTGCTTGGTGCCAAGGCTGCTGGGTGGCAGATGTCCTTACTCCACCAGCTCCTGCACAGCCACAGTCTGGGCTGTGAGCACACCTGGACACCCCATCATCTCTGCTGCCAGGGCAGCACCAGGTGGGCACTGCAGGTACTCACCCAGGCACCGGCTGGCAGCCAGATCGAGGGGATGGAAGCCTGGGTGGCAGAGGCAGCTGTGTGCCCCAGGGCTGTTGATGCACAGCTGGCTGCAGTTGTGCAAGCCCTGAGCACACTCGTCGATGTCTGGTGGGGATAAAGAGAGCAGTGTGGGGTTATAGCACGTAGGGGGAAAAGCAGCCCAGCCCTGTTGTTGAGGTGCAGGCAGGGCTGCTTGCTGCACCCCAGCCCCCTCAGAGCTGTAGTCCCAGTGCAGAACTGGGCCAGGGGCACCACCACTCTCCAGCCAGGTCCCAGGGTGGGCAGAAGCACAAGCATAGCCCAGCCCTGCAGAGCTCAGCAGACCAGGTTAATAGATGGGATATAGTTTATTGGGGGATCTCTGGGAGAGGGGCTGGAAGACTGTTGGGACTAAGCAGGGTCAGACTCCAAACAGTAGGGTCAATACGTTAAAAAACAGACCAGGAGGGTCCTGCCCCTGCAGGGCTGGGAAGAGCCTCCTCTGCCAGGGCTGGGGAGGTGTTCCCGTCACTGAGGAGGGGGCAGGCGAAGCACACACGTCGCAGGCCAAACCAGCAGGCACATGGTACGGTATCGAGGCGACGGAGCAAGGTACCAGCATGGCAGGAACAGCACTGGGGCAGGGGGTGGGCGGGGAAAGGGGCACTGCCAGGCTGCCCCAGGGCTGCTTTCCCAGAGATGGCACAGGACAGCCAGGTCTGTGCCCGTCCCACTGCAGGTCACCCCACTATGTCCCAGCCGGCACTTCCAGGGTGGTTCGACGAGGACAGAAAAAGAGAGACAGGCAGAGGCCAGCCCATCCTTCCACCAAGGCTGCTCTGGCGTGTTATGGGCAGGGCTTAAAGTGCATAGAGACAAAGGCAGAGTCCGAGGACTTGAGGGAGGAGGGCACTGTGGGGGAGCCCAGGCCAGCTCCCAGCAGAGGGATAGCCCCCAAAAAAGGCCACTTGAGCTGCACAGAGAAGGAGAGAAGGAACAAGACAGAAAAAGAGAAAGGGAAGGGGGGTCAGTGGCAGATCAGTGGGAGGCACGGACAGACAGACACAGAACCAGGGTGGAGGTGGCTGGGCTGCCGTCCGACAGGTTACAGGCTGTGACCTGGCCTTTGTCAGGGGTGCAACAGCATCCCAAGATGGTGCTTTGGGGCTGATGCCAGCTGGCATGGGGTCAGGTGTCCCAGCTATCACTCACCCACGCAAGCTGTGCCGTCCTCGTTTGGCTCAAAGCCCCGGCTGCAGCGCTTGTTGCTGCGACAGCGGTACCCGCCATAGGTGTTGATACAGAGAGGCTTCTCCCGGGGACAGATGAAGGGGAACTCCTTGCACTCATTTGTGTCTGCAAGAGGGTCCTCAGTGTGAGATGTCTAGGCAGAGGACTTGGGGCTGCCAGCCCCTCCAGTTCCCCCGGTACACTGGATGGTCACCCCAGTGGCAGCCATGCATAAGCCATATCTCTGTCCAGGAGGCTCCCAGCATGGCCACAGCCACCCTGCTGCTCCTCTGCTGCCCCTCCCATCATTCATGGCTGCAGCACACAGCCTGCCACATGCCAGCCATGCCTCCTGCCCTAGCACATTGCTCTCGCTGTTCCCTGGGACACCATTGTGCCCCTCTGGAGCTGTACAGGTGTCCCGTTCCCAGGCCATGTGCCAGGCAGGCAGCTGTACCTGGCACAGACCCATGTGGCAGGCAGACACCTCCCAGTCTCAGTGTCCCCCATGGGTACAGCATCCTGGGTAAAGGCACACCTGTGTTCCAGCAGCCACTCACCTACACAGCGTCCATTCTCGTGCTGGGAGAATCCCTGCCCGCACTGCATTTGGGAAGAAGCAGAGACCACTGGGATGGAGAGGAATCACCCCTGGGCAGCCACTGAGCCAGGAGAGCCCAGCCCCTTGTTTCTGTCCCCAAAGTGTCACACCCTAGACCCACACCTGGCCCTCACCTCCAGAGGGGCAGGCATGAGTGGCTCCTCCACATCCAGAGGGTAGGGGATCTCCAGGACAGAGTTGGTCTCACTGCTTGCCACAGCTCGTGACACCACACGGCCATCTGGCCAAGTCACCTCCAGGCTGCTGGCTTCATCACGCCCTGCAGGCGGGCAGCCCATCAAAGGGAGGGTCTCCAGGGTGGGCAGGGGCTGAAAGGAGGCCAGCGGGGTGGTAGGGATGGAGGGACAAAGTTCTCCCTTGCTCCCTGAGCCCAGCTCCAGGTGCTCATGCTGACAGCCCCCCCACATGGATGTACTCTGAGGGGTGTACATGGGATGACCTTGCAGTGGGGAGACACCCCTGCAGGCTTGGCTGCACCAGGGGAGAGCTAAAGGGAAGGGAAAGCCCTACTGCCTGGGCAAAGCAGCAGGCAGGGCATGGGGAAGGGGGCAGCTGCTCCTTGCAGCACAGCTGCAGTGGCTCGGCAGCCTGCCCCCAGCCTTACACAGAGCCCAGCGTACCTAGGGTGACAGGCAGGGACGATTACTGCGCAGCGGGACACCGGGGCAGCAGACACAGCCCCTGCCCTGGGGAGTGCCAGGGGAGGTTGGGGGGGAGGCGGCCCCTAGCTCACCCAGTCCAAAGTGTGCCACGGGCTCCATCTCGCAGAGGTAGCCGGAGCCGCCGTCGATGATGCGCAGGTGGGCCCCGCTGCGCCGCGTGAACAGCACCACCTTGGCCCCCCGCGCAAACGCCCCGAAGCGCGTGCGGGGGATGACCCGCAGCCAGTTGTTATTGGTGCCCTGCAAAGGGGGAAGGAGCAGAGAGATTGAGTTGAGAGGGATGGAAGGGATGGGTACAACATGAGGAGTCCCTGCTTGACTCACCTGGGTGCCCTTGAAGATGGAGATTGGCTGTGCCATGGACTCGCCGTGGGATAGGATGAGGTCCAGCATCCCATCGCCATCAAAATCTGTCACTGCACCTCCTGCAAGGATGGAATCATGCTGTGTCTGAGGCCTGGCCCCATGTTCCCCAGCACTAGACCTTGCTGCTGCTGTGGCCTTCCACTGGCAATGGGAGCACTCCCAGCCACGCAGGGACAGAAAGGAAGATGGGGTGACATCAGTGCAGGAGTGTGGCTGGCACCTTCTAATCAGAAGCATTGGCATCCTGGGCAGTGGAGGGGACAGGCAGTGCCTGGCTGGCTGTGTGTCACAGGGAGCTGCCTGACCTCTTCCCAAATGCAGAGGCTGGCTTTGAGCAGCGGGCACCCAGGAAGGGGCACATCAAGAGTGCCTCTGGGGTACTGGAGATGGCACTGTTGGCTGGGTATGAGTGGAGGGAGAAAGCATGGGGCCATTCCTGGGTGAGAGGAGCTCCAGCCTGCTGGTGGGGAGCAGGCAGATAACTCAGCCAGGCATGTGGCATCCTCAGGCAAAGAAGGTGCCAAGCAGTGCTGTGCCAGAGCAGGGTGTACCCACCAGTGCCCCGTCCCTCTGGCTCCAGTGCATCCCCTGGATTCAGCTCTTCCACTATGGGGTCTGAGTGTTCTCTGCGGATGAGCCTGCCAAGGACACACACAGGGTATGAATGCCAGCTCCTGCAGTCCTCAGAACCCTCCTGGACATGCCTATCCCCTCCTGAAGAATCATGGTAGGGGTGACAGCCATGGTGGCTATAGGGTGTGGACTGAGGATGTGACTGTCCCCTGCCTGTTGGCACATCCCCACTCCATGCAGAGACAACAGGAGTTTCATGAGAGCTTCTGGATCTGAACTGCAGAGCAGCAACAGCATCTGTTGCATCACTCTGGAACATGGAGATGTCTCCAAAGGGCTCCTTGCAAAACCCTTGCCCTCTACCCACCCATGGGTGCAAACATTGGGTAGACAACCAGTTCCCATTGCCCTACACACGAGGCAAGGAGGTGCTACACAGAAGTAATAAGACTTGACCCCCGCAATTAACAGGAGCCATGAACAAGCTTCCACACAGCTGCTAATCAGCGGTGCTGGGGACCCCAGGGGCTGCTGCAGGCACGATCACAGTGGCTGGTAATGATGCCAGGAAGGGCTCAGTCACGACGCCTTTTATGAGCCGAGCCCGAGCCGTGGCACTGCTGGAGAGGAGCCCTATGAGCCTGGCTGTGCTGCTCGGCTCCCAGTGCAGGGTGCAGGGGTGCCCGGCCCCGCCGGCTCCTACCGGAACAGGCGATTGGCGGAGGAGCCGCGGTAAGCGATGTTGTTGAAGAAAACCTCCAGCTCCTGATCGTTGTCGAAGTCGGCTGCGATGACGGTGCGGACGGGAGACGGCATGGAGAACTTGGGGGTGGCGATGTCCTGCATGGACACAGCCTGACAATAGGCACAGGCAGCAGGACACCCGGGTCCTGCTTTGATGCCCCGGGTGCCCTCCTCGCTGTCAGGTGGGGCTCAAAGGGAACTCGGAGCGAAGGCAGCCCCGCTGGCCGAGTGGCTCCGGGGCAGAGCCGTCGGTGCGGGGGCTCCGGCCCTCACCCGGAATCGGACGCGGCCGGGAGCCCCGCTCTGCAGGTAGAGGCGGTGCGGCCCGTTCCAGTTGCCATAGACGATGTCCACTCGGCCGTCCCGGTTGAAGTCAGCCAGCGCCACACCGCGTCCGTGCTGGTAGGGGTCATCCAGCCCTGGGGAACCGCAAGGGGACAGGGGGAGACGGGAACCCCTCCCTGCCTCCTTGTCCCAGCACACCTCCCAGGATGTGCTCCATTGTCCCCAGACAGGTGCTCCACGCACAGGGTTACATCCCTGCTGCGCTGATGGATGCCCCGATCATCTCAGCCACTGCACAGTGGTCAATGGGGCTCTGGGTCCCCAGGGCTGTCCCCTCACTGCCCTCACCCAGTGCAGGCATAGCCACCCCCGCCCTGAAGTCCCCAGCGTCCCTGTGTCCCCCCAGCTTCCCCTACTCACCCACAGCAGCTGCCACGTCGCTGTACGTCCCGTCCCCCCGGTTGTGGAAGAGGAAATTTGGGCTGTTCTCATTACCGCAGAATATGTCAGAGGCACTGTCACTCAGGATGGGGCCCACGGCCACCCCACGGCCGCCTGGGGGACAGCAGCCCGGGGTGAGGGGACAGCTGCCGGGGTGAGGGGAGTTTGTGCTCCCCATGTTACCTCAGTGTTGCTCACACGGTGGACCCAACCCCCCCACCACCCGTCCCCTCCACTCCCCCCGCCGTGTCCCATTCTTGCCCACCTCCAATCCCTCTCATCAGGAGCTAATTGGGCCTGGCAGCCGCTCGTGTCACTCCCAACCCTAATCACTGCCATCGCCATGGTGACAACACTCCTAATTAGTGACAATTTACCGCTGGGGCACGCAGCAGTCCCCACGGTGGTGGGGCAGCACGGGGCGCAGGCGGGCTCGTTCCTCCCGACGCCTACGTTCCCAAACCCCGCTGGCTGCCCTGCGGATGCTGTGAGCTCGGGAGGGACTACCCCCGGTGATGCTGGGCACAGGGGTCCGGCCAGGCGTGTATCCATGGTCCTGGCGCCTTTCACGGGCCGTGGGGCTGCCACTAGATGGGGCAGTCAGGCAGCCCAACGCGTGGCACGGACCTGGGGCTGCACTGCCCTGCCTCAGCCAGCTCTCCCGTTCGCCGTGCCCTGCAGCGCCCCGTACCCTCGCAGGGCCACAGCAGCCGGGAGTACCTGTGTACTTGCTGACGCCAGCCTGGGCGGCCACATCCACCAGCACCACGACACCGCGGGCAGGGTCACTGGCAGCCACATCCATCTCAATCAGGGCATGGGGGCCCACGTTGCCGCTGGCATAGTTGGCGATGTAGATGGAGTACCTGCCGGAGCCCTGCAGCCGGCAGCACCGCCTCAGCACCCACCCACCCACGGCTCATCGCCAGGGGACCACAGGGTGCCTGCTGTGAATGCTCTTATTGCCCCGTGGGGGCAGGCACTGCTGCTGTGTGCTGAGCGAGAGCCCTGCAAAGCCCACGGCAAAAAGCATCCCAGGAGCAGGGATGTGCCCCATTGCCTCCAGGAGCTCTCTGGTCACAGTGCTGGCATGGGGCACATTATCCTCCCTCCCAGCATCCCCGGCGTGCCGGGTCCTCCCAGTTTCCACCACCCCCTTTGTCCCGTGCAGTAGCTGCACCCTGATTTAGCGATAATCATTTGGAAACAAACCGCTGGAGGAGGAGGACGAAGAAAGAGCAGGTGACAGGAACATAAATCACCTCGACAGGCACGTTTATCAGCTGGTGGCAACCGTGTGGACAGGCATCCACAGTCCCTAGAGCTGGGGCCGTTGTGAGCCCTGACAGCCCAGGGGCAGCTGGGGGGCACCCTTGGCCAGCAGAGGATGGGATGGGCAAGAGGAGCAGGGCCCAGGACTCCACTGAAGGGGCACTGGGAGTGGGAAGGGGGCAGAGATGCCTGTCCACAGAACCCTGCTTGCTCACCGTGCGGTCCACGCAGGCAACAGAGCGGCCGGCAAAGCGGCTGGCCACGTCCCGGTTCACCTCGTCACTCAGGATGTCCTCCCAGCGCCCGTTGCGGAGTTTGAACAGCTTGTCTGTGTAGGTGGCCATGCCTGGGGAAGGGGCACAGGTCAGTGGGCTCCAGCACACCGCCTCCTCCTGAGGAGAGTGCTTTGTAGCAAGGGAGGTTTTGGAAAAGGCACCCTTTTTCCAGAGCACCCCAAATATCTGCTGTCCCTGCAGCCCCCTACAGTGCAATGGGGCTGGGCTGCTGCTGCAAGAACCCCATGACCCTTAAGGGCCATGGGGAGACACACAGAAGAATCAACTCATTAGGCTAAAATATGTCCCAATGAGGCACAGCCCTGTAGATCTTCCCCAGGAAGGCAAAAAAAAAAAAAATTGAAAAAGAAATCGATTCAGTGGCAGGCACAGTCAGCGAGCTACACCATTTGTGACAGCAGCAATGGCAGATCCTGATTTAGGGACAGGTGTGCCAGCAGCCACTGCCAGCCCGGGTAATTAGGAGCACTGGGAAGACAGATCTGCCGCCTGGAGGTCAGGGACACAGGGCAGAGCTGGGCTGGAGCACCAAACCAGGCAGCCCTGGGGATTCCCAGTGCCAGCTTGGAGCATGTAAGTCTTGTTCCCATGACAGGCATGCCAGGAGCACTGGACTTGGTGCAGCAGGCACAGGAGAGCCATGAGATCAAAGGGGACAATGGCTGCAGGGCACAGCTGGGATTTACAGTGTGGGGTCCCAGTCGAGGGGGCGGAAGGGAATCTTCTGTCCCACTTGGGGTGCCACAAAAAGGGCAATGGGCAGCTGGAAGTGCTGACTCGGTGGCTGGCTGGGCTCAGTGTCCCACCCGTGCTGCCATCAATCAATGGAGCCACTCAAGTGAGAAATTAACTCCAGCCCGCACACATCCCTCACACGCCGAAGGTCGCGGGCGGCCACGCCGGGGCTCCCCCCGTGCCTGGGGCCCGGCTGCCGGCAGGGCTCACCAGAAAAGGCATTGTTGGTGTTGAGGAAGTAGATCTCCTCGCGGCCGTCGCCGTCGATGTCACAGGCTGTCACGCCGATGGCGTTGCCCTGCCGGTCCCGCAGGGCGTAGTACGGGGAGCCCCGCTCATCCTCCGCCACGTTCACCAGCCGCCCCTGCGCCTTGTCGTACTTGAGCACCAGGTTGGGGCCGTTGTACCTGTGAGTGCAGGCAGAGTAGTGGCTTCCCGAGGACTGAGGATGGGATTAAAGCCCCTGTCTCACCCCTGGGGGGACACTGGGTGTGATACTGCGTTTTCCCCACGATGGGCACTGCAGAGACCTGCATGGTCCATGGAGGCCAAGGACCCTGCCACGCACCCCATGTCTGGCAGCACTAGTGGGGGTCAGGCAGACAGAAGTACAGGATGGGGTGCAGGTCCCTGCTTGCAGAGCTTTCCCAGGGCAAGCAAACTGCCACACAAGGCAAATCCTCTCAGCACGGAGCATCCCACTGGCTCCTCGCCCGCTCCCGCCCAACGCACCAGTAAACAAGTTATACAACGGACACCACGTCTGCTTACAAAACTCCAGCTGCCCTCTTGACTCAGCACAGCTGGCAGTGGTGGCCCAGACCCCTCCAGGGTTCCAGTCCTGCCCAAGTTTTCCTGCCTCAGTGATGTTCAGAGCAGCATAAGGGCCAGACTCTGACTGCCTGCCACCATAGTGCCTCCATCTAGCTGGATGGGATCTGTGAGGGTAAAGGTGGGCACATTCTCAGGTGGGCACACCTGTGTGTGCAAGCCTCTTTAGGGAGTGAGGATGGTGATGTGTACACAGATACCCTGCAGTAGCAGCTCACGGCAGTGCCAGCACACACCATGGTCTCTGCTCTTCCTGACCAGGGTTGGACCTGCTGGCAGCAGCTGCTTTGTGTCCAGCCCCACTTGGGCACTGGCAGCACAGCACACGGCTCCCTGCTTGCCCGGCTCCTGCCGGCCCTTCCCAGCCATCACTCCAATAAAGGACTATAAAAAACCTCCAGCCAATTAACTGAATCTCCAGAGAGAGCTGAGTCCTGTCAGCAGAGCAGAGACGGCCTGGGGACACGCTGGCTGTGCACTGCAGGTGGACCCTGACTGCTGGGCAGCTGCCACCGCCCCACAGGGAAGGGACCGATGGGGGCACTCACGTGGTCCTAGACAGGCACTCGCTGGCATCCACACCCTCTGTGGTTGCACACACACGCACACACACACACACACACACACAAATTCACTGGTGGGTGCATGCAGACCTCAACTCACCCATCTGTGTGCACAACCCCCCCAGCCGGCCACAAGACCACAGAGGAGGGAGGAATTCCTGTCCCTGCTGTCACTGAGGCCTTAGGGGTGCCCCACTCACCCTGCCACCACAATCTCGAAGTCACCGTCGGCATCTAGGTCGGTGATGGCCACACCGTAGTTGAGCTGGGTGGGGTTGCTGTCATAGTCGGGCGGCAGGAGGCGGTGGGTGACGGCTGCAAACATGGGCTCGCTGCGCTGGGAGCCCTCGCTGAGCCAGGCCAGGGACAGCAGGCACAGCGCCAGCATCCTGGACACCTGGGAGAGACCTACAGCCCATCAGCTCAGGAGCAGACTGTGCTCCACCATGCCCAAGCAGCCCACTGTCCTTGCATGGGAGATGCTCTCTTTTCACCCCTTGCCATAGCACCCCAGCCTGCACCACACCACCTGCCCCTTGACCCTTGGCACTGTCACTCTGGTGTCCCCATGCACAGACTGTCCTGGCACTGTTCACCCTTGGGACAAGATCACACTCCAGTGAGCTGGGGCTGAGGAGCAGCCCAGCCTTGGCAGCCCATCCTACTGGAGGGACTGGAGAGGTAGCAGGAGGGCTCTGGGGAGCTGACAAAGCTGGGCTCAGGCCCAGATCACTCTGCCCTAAGGTGCCACTGGCTTCCAAGGTCCTGGTAAGTCAAAATGTCAATCACTGCTCCCTTGGCAGGGTCAGAGGAAGAAGACATTCACTGGCCCAAGGAGTTTGTCTTCTGTCCCATTGGTGTTCCAGAGCTGGGGAAGTTCGCAGGGAGAACAGGGATACTTTATCAGGTTACTCCCACGTGCCTCAGTTTCCCCATCCTGCGGGAAATGTTCCTCCCAGGGTCTCCGCAGGGTGAGCTCCTTCCAGCCTGGCCAGGGAAAGCTTCTGCACAGGGATGCAGCCATGAGGAGATGCTGGGAGGAACAGGAGACTGGGACGAGAGGCTCATTTAACCTGGACTGCGGAGGACAGCCTCTGCCAGCACTGCTGGCAAGGCTGCAGAGACTTTGGAGCTGGCTCTGACCTGGCTGTAGCACAGGTGATGAGCAAGGTGGCACTTAGGAGGGCAACCCCTCATCCCAGGCCTGGCAGTCACCTCCAGAAGGGAAGAGCCCAGAGATGAGCTGTGTGTCCCCAGGCTGTGAGCATGATCCCACATGCCTGCACTCCAGCTGGGAGAAAAAGCAGCCTGCTCCACTCTTGCAAACCAGAAGGGTGGTTGGGGCACCTGGCCTGCAAGGGGACAATGCTGCATGTGACTGTGCCTGGGCAGGACAGCCCTCCCAGGCAGGAACAGTCCCCGTGTCCAGGAGTGAATGACCCCCTGCCAGCTGACCCCAGTGCTGTTGGAGTCAGACAGCAAGCCCAGGAGTAGTGGCAGCTGGGCGGTACCACATGTGCCCAGCTTGGAGAGGGGAAGGTGCCCATTTAGACCCCAGCAGACCCAGCAGATTGTGGAGAACTGCCTGCTGCTGCCTCCTCAGGATGGGAATGGTCCCAAGGCTCTCTTGGGGGCCAGGATTCCCATGCCATAACTAGCTTCCAGGCCCACATGGCTGGGCAGGAAGGAGCTGTTCTCCAGCTGCAGAGGAAACCCTAACCCTACTGCCCACAACACCCATAGTTCTGTATTCCATTGCTCCAGCAGCTTGCTCTCCTTTCCTCTCCAACCCCATCTGTAGCCTGCGCACAGCATCCAAGGTAGATGTGTGTGTGTCCCCAGCTCTATCCTCAGGAGAGGAATGCTCCAATTCTCTTCCTGTGATGGCCCATTACCCTGCCATGCTGAATGGAGCAGCCCTTGAGGGGCAGGAGCCTGGATCCTTCCCTGGTGCAGGGGTCCCATTCAAGACACGTGATGGGGACAGGGTTCATTGGGTTGTTGAGGGATGGGAAAGTCCCCGAGTGTCACTCTGCAGACAGTGAAGGAGGGGGAGCCTTTGCCACAGCCCCACTCCAGGCTTACCAAAATGAGCACAGGGGAGAGCCACTGACATTGTGGACAGATGGGTGCAGGGGTGCCACATAAGCCCCTGGCCCTGCAGAGCAGTGCTACCTCACTCCCAGGCACAGCCAGACGATGGGTGCTGTCCCCAGCTCATTGGCAGGGCCCCCTGTCTTTGCCCATTCCAGCTCCCACTCCTCAGAGCCTGGACTGCTACCAGGTGCCCCCCCTGCCTCATCCAGCTGCAGCTGAAATCCCTCCAAGCTGGATGGAGCTTTTCCAGTAGGAAACAATGCTCCTGATTGGAGACAAAAGGCTTTTCCCAGTGGATCCGGTGCTTGGTGCCATGGGGAAGGGATGTCCAGCCCAGAGCCAGGCCATTTTGGGAAGGGGAAGGGAGGCAGACTTGGGCTCTGCATGTCAGATGCAGAAGGGCCTCATCATTCCCAGCATGCTTTTGATAGAACCACAGTCCCAGCATGAAGATTCACCTGGGGTTTGAGGCCATGGGGCCCTGCCTGTATGCAGGGCAGACCTCAGTCTCTCTTGTTCCAGCAGAGTCACGTCCTGGCTTGTGTCGTGGCATGTGGTGGCAAGGTCACCCCAGGGGGTTTCTGCAGTATGGCTAGTGACACGAAGCCAAAGTGCCAAGCAGGGCAGAGCCACTGGGAGGGTGCCAAGGCACCCATGCAGGGTGCAGCCAGGCAGCCCAGGGAGAGGATGCTGGCCCCCAGGTGCAGCATGTAGGATTCATCTGAGCCCATGCATTGTTATGGCTGACAGTGCCCAGGTGGGATGGGACTGGAAAGGGACCATGGGACAGGCAGGCAATTGGGCCCCAGACTGCTCAGCACAAGTGGGGAGATGCTGTCCCCAGATGTCTTCACTGTGCACACAGGGACATGCCCGAGCCTACATCATGGGGAAGGTGGGTGTGAGGTCCCTGTGCGGCCACCCCACTCTGCATGTCACTGTGACATTACTCCCCTGCTCACCACGCACCCCAGTGATGTCACGCGCCACCACTGCAGCAATGTCCCGCTGTGGGCCGCAGTCACCTCCGCGACATTTCTGGACGTCATGCAGCAAGGGCATCACTGCACCCCAAACGCACCCCAAAGCGGTGACAACAAGGTGACATCACAGCACCTCATGCCACCATGCTGCATGTGCCCCACTAGCATCATATTCTCATTGCTAGCACAGCCAGGCTGCCACAGCTGTACCTGCCAGGGCAGAGGACAGGCAGGAGACATCCCACAGACCCATCAGACCCCTGTTCCACAGACCCATCAGACCCCTGTTCCACAGCAGCTGGGCTGCCCAGAGTACCAGCAATGCCCCTCCACAGCTCCTCAAAGCCCAGCAGCCCAGACCCTGCAGTGCCTCTGCTCCAGGCAAAGCCCATGAACCTGGGTCCTGCTGCGACGTCTGCTCGCTGCTGCGAGCCTGTCCCTCCTATGCAGGACTCCTCAGCGCTGGACCTGGCAGCCTGGGGCTCAGCCAGCAGCAGCCAATGCAGTGTGGAGATGAGCAGTCACCTTAGCCTCTGAGCTCGCCCCAGAGGGACACCAGGTCCTTGGGGTGCTCAGGCCCAGCAGCACACAGCCAGCCCCTTCCCACGCAGGCAGGTACACGGCTGGACTCCTCTGCCCACTGCCCCCCGCTCCTCCACGGGCTCGGCCAAGACCAAGCACAAGTGCCGCTATAAAGAGGGGCTGTCCCTCGCTGCTCGCAGTGCTGCTGCTCCTGCCAGCTCTCTCCAGTCCCTGCACACACCGCCCATCACCGTACAGACTCTTGAGCACGGTTCTCCCCAGCCCAGCGTCCTTCCATCCCCATCCCATCCTTCTTCCCGCTCCCTCCCGCCTCCCTACCCCGCATCCCCGCCACGCCACGGGGACAGGCTACGTGCCCGCGGTCCCGCTCCGCCCTCCACCAACTTCTCCCCGGGCCGGCGACCGTGCCGGAGTTGACAGACGCACCTCCCCGCCCCGGAGTCCCCGGGAAACTTCGCGGAGCAGCAAAACCACACGGCTACTCACGGGCCAGGGGGGCCGCCCGGCGCCCCCACGGCGGCGGGAGCGCATCCCGCACCGCCGCCTCGCCGCCCGCCGCGCCTCCGCCTCCGGTGCTCCGCTCCCGGCTCCCGACGGGCCCGGCCCGCCCGCGCGGCGCCTTAAGAACGGGCGGCGGCGGCGGCGGCGAGCGGGGCGGGGGCGCCGCTGCCAATGGGGAGCGCGGGGTGGGGCCGCCCGCAGCCAGGTCCGGCCCCGCGGTGCTGCGGGGGGGCACGGCGAGCATCGCCCCGGGCACCGGTACCGGGAGGAGGGGGCGTCCCGGGATGCCGGAGCCACGGCCGAGAGAGCTGCACGGCCACGGCGGGCAGCGTGTCCCGGCTCGCTGCGGGCACTCCGGGGTGCTGCATGGGGAGCACTCGGGCCATGGCTGGGCACGGCTCCCCAGCTCCTGCAAGGGCCGCTGGCGTGATGAACCGAGCAGAGCCAGGGGCCTGACCCGGCTGGGGGCGACGGAGGTCGGGCACAGGCGGACGAAAGAGAGCGGAGCTGGGCATGCCCCTGGTGCAACACTATCTTGGAAGGGTAAGAGAGAACAGTTTTAAACTAAAAGAGGGGAGATCTAGATAAGATGTTAGGTGGAAATTATTCACAATGACAATGGTGAGACACAGGAATGGGTTGCTCAGAGAAGTTTTAGGTGACCCATCCCTTGAAATGTTCAAGGCCAGGTTGGATGGAGTCCTGGGTACCTGATGTCGTAGTCAGCATCTCTGTCCATGGCAGGGGGATTGGAACTAGATGATCTTTAAGGTCCCTTCCATCCCAAACCATTCTATTGTTCTATGAATCCAACACTCATCCACACCCCGAGGGGTCAGCACCTGCCTGTGTCATCACCCTGCACATCACCATCTCTCTCTGCAGGGGCCCCAGGGGTGGCTGTGCCATGGCAGCCAGCCTGAACTCCAAGAAAGGCCCCATCTTATGTCATGCAAGGCACTGACTTGCCCAAAAACTTGTAGCCAGTGTATGCCCCAGGCACGATGGCATTTGTGCAAGCCTGCCTTTCCCAGCCTGTTTTCCTGAGGGGCTGGGCACAGAGCTCTCTGTGTGTCTCTGGAAGCACAAAGTGGCTGTGGTGGGGACTGGGACAGCACTGGCAGGGCACAAGGCTACCAGGTCACCCTAGTGTGGCACATTCACAGTGCTCACAGCACAGAGTCTGGGTCTGTGAGCACTGTGAGAGACAGCAGCAGAGACATGTTGGAAGACAGCAGGAACTCATGCCACTCTGGCTGCTTCAAGTGGCTAATCACCTCCTCTGCTAAAGCCCTTATTTCTCATTGAACATGTCTGGCTACAGCTTCTGCCTGTTGCTCCTTGTTCTTCTCTCACTGCTAGATTCGAGAGCTCTCCAGTCCCAGTGATTGTTTCCCACAAAGGTGCTTCCATACAGCCATCAAATACCCCTTTATTTCATTGCTGACGACTCATTCTTGCAGGGTGCTTGGCTGAGCACCAGGCTTGCTGCGTGGCTGCCTGCTGCAGGGTCCTCACAGCCAGAATGTTGGCATCCAGGCACAGGGAGCCTGCTACAGGGCAATGCCATGGGGCAGGAACCACACCGGCTCTCTGCTTTTGCCATGCTGAGCCACAATGCCAAGCAAACCCAAGTGTGCCCACCCCACATGTGCAATGCCGTGCTTGTGTGCTCCTGTGAGTGCTGTGGGTGTGCTCTGCCCGCCAGTGTCCACAGCCCATGCCCAGCTGCACCCTTGCATGAGTGTGTGTGCACTCAGGGTGAGCACCCCTGCTGCCGAGCTGCTCCCTCATCCCAGCTTTGGTAACACCCGGATAATTATTTGTACAAACTGCAGGCTGGCTTCCACTGCCCTCCCCCTGACTGGCAGGTGTAGCAAACACACATGCCAGCAGGCAGCCAGCTCAAGCATGCCAGGACTGTGGATGGCACCGGGCACAGCGGCTCCCTGGGGCTCTAAACCCAGCATGCCAGCACAGCGGGGCTTGGCACTGGCCACGAGCACACACAGGCAGGGCTGCCGGTGTGCCAGCACAGGGCACATGCAGCTGTGCAGCCGTGCAGCCTTGCAGCCGTGCAGCTGTGCATGTGCATCGGTGTGTGCATGGCACAGGGCACGGCTGGGCACACGGTGCTATACACACACACGTGCAGCCCTGCAGGTGCACACGCCGTGTCCCTGGGGTGTGCTCACCCCCCGGCTCCCCGTGAGCACACACGTGCTGAGTGCCAGCAGGACACACGGGCCGAGAGCACCTTGCACACTGCAGCCCCCAAGCACTGCTGCTGGCACCCAGCAGGGTGGTTTTCCACTCCTGGGGCTGCAGGGTGTTCCCCAATAGCTGCTTTTGGAGCTCCTCAGTGCCCTTGCCATGGATGCTGCCACCTTGCCAGGATATTTCTTTGCAGCCAGCAGACGCCTTGGTACAACAACAGCCACAGCCATAAGAAACATTCTTGCACCCATTCCTGGGCCCTGTGCTGCTTTAGATGTCTCCATCCCACCCCTCTGGATGCATCCACGCTGGGGACATAATGGGGCAGGCACCTTGGGGTGTGACAGAGCTCTCTGCAAGGAGCTGCGGAGGGAAGCACGGAGCATCAGTGGAACGAGCTGGGATGCATGAGAACAGTGGCAGGGGCGTTTGCAGAGCAGTGAGGTAGGGCGCAGGCGTTGGTGCACAGGGAGCCTTGCAGTGTGGTGCACGGAGGGGGTGGGATGTGCAGGGAATGGTGGCACAGAGATGGGGACAATGCACAGGAAATTAGAGCGAGCAGCAGCCAGACATGCTGCAGGGGGAAGGGAGATGCTGCGCTCCACTGAGGGCTGTGTGAAGGAGGGGGAAGGCTCATCTGCTGAGCTGGGGCCAGCATGAGTACCAGCCACCTCTTTGCACATCTGGGACCTCCCTTTCCCATCCCCAGGACTAATATGTCCCAGTTTCCCCTGGCCCTTGCCCCTGGGGCCCCATCCAGGCCAACCCAGCTCCCAGGGAATGGGAACCCTCCTAAAGCCAGCAGTCCTGATTCTTGGTGACCCTCTGCCTGGTGGCTCATCTGCCACCCCAGGCTCTCCCTGGGGAGAAGGCAGCAGGAAGGTGGGGACCAGTCTGTCCCGTGCTTGCATTGCAGTGGGCAGAAGGGTGGCACAGGGTACCGCCAAGCAGAGTAAGCCTGTGTGGTGGCAGTGCCAGATGACCCCCATGGCTCTTGCAGGGACAGTACTGCTCTGGGAGCAGGATGGGAGTCCACCTAGGATCAGGGACAGGAATCCACCCAGGATCAGCTGGATTCATAGAGCACTCATCCAGCAAATGTCCTCCAGCAAATTTCAGATGGTGCAATACAAACAGGGTGCAGGTGAGCACAGGAATGCTGACTGAAGGCACTAACCTCCAGGATACTTCACTGGAGCCATCATTCCCCTTTCTAGAGCATTATGAGGGCCAGACACCTGCACACAGCGTGCTGGGTGCACAGCACACACACATACACACTGTCAGCACACTCACGAGCACCTACATGCACACACACAACAGTCTGTGAGCATCCACCCCCTCTGCCTGTGTGAGCACTCAGTGTGCCACCAAATGTGTGTGCAGACCATGCACACACACACACCTGCACTCACACGTGCATGCAGTGATGTGCAAACATCCCATCATATACCTCTGCCGCTTTTTGACACAAGGAGAGGGCTCACACTGCCACCACAACACGCTGCACGTCCCTCGGCTGCCAAGCCAATGCTGGCTCTTGCCTGGCACTGCTTTTTTCTCTGGAGGGGCTGTGCTGGGACATCCCTGCTCCGAGGGTCTAATTTCCACTGTAAATGTATTCATGGATAATTTATCCCCAGTTGTTCCTGTGCTAATGTTGTCTTTTAGCTGAAATAGCTCTCCTCCTCCCTGGCGTTTACCCTGCTGATGTATTTATAGTGAGCACTCCATTTCCCCACAGCCTGCGCTGTGCTGGGCACGAGTCGCTGTCCTCCCTTCACGGGTCTCCTGGGCTCTGCCTCCCTGGCAGCCCCATGGTACCTCTGCTCCTCTTCCAGGCTGATTCCAGCACAGGCAGGTCCCTTGGGGCCCAGGCAGGCACGAAAGCAAGTGCCCAGTCCTGCCAGAAATGCCTTCCTGGTTCCTCCTAGGATTGCTTTGCCTCTCCCATGTCCGCGTGCCCATTGTGTGGTGGCTCACGGTGATGGACTCCCATGCTCAGATGGCCACTTGCTTGATCCCTCTTGTCCCTGCTGTCCCCTCCCTGCCATTGTCCCGCAGTGTCTGATCTCCTGTCTTGCCCACAGACCTCCTTTCTCTCTGGTCTGCACCCCAGACCATCACACTGCTCCTGTGTGCCCTGGACACCTTTCAGCGTGGGGTCTCTTTGTACCACGGCTGGCAGTGAACTGGTGACCGTCTCCCATCCCAGTGGCTCCCTGTGAGCTTCTTCTCCCAGCACCCTTCCCCAGTCCCCTCCTGCTGCCAGCAGGAATCCCTCTCCGGTGCTCCCTGGGCATGGCAAACCCTGGGAAGGCATTACCATCACCAAAGTCAGGTTAACCCCCAAGTTTGTTTAATCTAGTCTCCTTCCAGTTTAATCCAATCCTCTTCCTCACAGGTTTCCCACATCCTTGGCGGCAGCAGCAGGGTGTGAATGCTGGATCCCAGGCACTGCTCACCCAGGGGGTCTCCAGGGGTGCCTTGCCCCTGCCCTGGGACCCCCAGCCCTGCAGCTCTCTCACAGCCCAGCCCCTGTCTCTGCACAGCCTCCCTGGACCCCACACGGTCCCCAGCCTCTCCTGTCACCGTGCACAGTGCCCCCGGGTCCCCACTTGGACTCTTCCTGTCGCCGGGACATCATTAGAAATGTTAATTATTTATTATCACTAAAAGCCCTTTTTGCTGCATTGCTGTTCTCTGCCTATCTCTCTGCCCCGTGCTGCCTGTAACCGGATCCGCCTGTGCTTGCCTCCTGCTCGCAGTCCCTGTCCCTGCTTCCCTCCTACCTGCTGGGACACAGCGTGGGGGAGTCAGAGCCTTCCACCACCCCCTGCAGGACGGGGCCCTATGGGACGAGCTGGACTTGTCCCCGTGGGATCCCAGAGCCATGTCTGGTGTGGAGATGCACCAGTAGCAGTGCCCAGCCTGGGGACTGCCCTGTCCCATGCCAGGAGAGGGGACAGGAAGACAGAGGAAAGACCTGGCTGGGGCTGTAATGGAGCGAAGAACCATTAGCTCTTCTCAGCCAAGGACAATTTTGTCCCTCCCCAGAAGCACTGGGATGGGGCTCCCTGGCCAAGGGACATCAGCAGGGTGGAGGCATCAGACTGTGCTCAGCCCTCCCAGACAGCATCCCTGGCTGGGAAAGAGCAAACAGGCTGAGGGGGAACCTGGGGTGCTGCTTGCAGCCAGCTGGGGCTGGCAGGAAACACTTGGGGCAGCCAGCTGCTTCAGAGAAGCCGTGCAGCTGCAAGGAGGCAGGGGAATACCTAGCCTGCACGGCTCAGCCTCCTCTGCCAGGACTCCTGAAAGATTTATCAGCTCCAAGTGGATCCCATTGATGAATCAATTAAAGCTTATCAAAAGCAGTGGAGTTCCTTCCCATGGGGCAGGGCTGGCACTGGATGCAGCAGCTCTGCCACAGCCAGCGCTGGGTGAGATTGGGAGTTGCTTCAGGTTGAAACATCCCTGAACACTGCTGGGCAGAAATCACCTCCTGGCAGCATTGTGCCTACCAGAGCCAGCCAGGGCGCCCTAGTACCTTCTAGGGACTGACAGAGCGGGCTGTGGCAGTGCTGATGGGAGCCAACTGGAGTCAACATAAAACCTGGATCCATCACAAGAGGCCTCTCCTTTGTATTCCCCCCTCTCCAAAAGGAGCCAGGCTATCCAGGTTAGCAAGCTCCCCAGCCCCGGTGCTGTCACCCCTGTGCTGCAGGGTCCTGCTCAGTGCTGGAGAGCCAGGCAACAGCGAAGGAGGCTGCAGCGGTAGCTGTGGGAGAGACGCTGGGGATGGCTCCCACGGGAGCGCAGGGAGGAGCACCCAGGCCGCTCCTGGAGCAGTATTGATTCCTGCAGCACAAGCGCTGCCTCCTGTGCCTATTCATTGTCGATGTGCGGGAGAACAAGGAGCAGGAGAGCGCGGCTCCCGCTGCACAGCAGCCCACAGCACTCGGGCCGCGCCAATTCCCTGCCCGCAGCGCCCTGCCCTGCACTGCACAGCGCCGTCACGGCCGCCGAGCCCCAGGGGCTGTGTGCGATAATGCAAAGCAGATCCAAACCACCCCAGCCCCGAGCTCTCTGCAGTCCCCTCCCCACAGGCTGAGCTCGTTCCCTGGCCAGGCACGGGAGAGGGACCCAGGGCTGGGGTGCTCTGCCTGCCCCTGGAGCTGACAGCCGATTCCCCTGTTGTTCCTGCACACGTCTTGCTGTTCCCCAGAGCTTTCATCTGCCAGAAGCACTCTGTAAGCATTTGCTCTGCAGCAATAAATCAGAGGGATGCTCACACGAGCACGGGCCAGCCCTGTGCTCCCTGGGACCAAGGCGCTGCAAGGTGCTCGAGGCAATGCTCAGCCCCAAAGGTGGTTCATTCATTCCCTGTCTGCCCACAGCTTGGTGGAGCTCCAGGTAGCAGTTCTCTGAACTGCTTGGGTTGTCTGGGTCCTTTAGGACTAGAGCAGAGCAACCAGGGACCCCTCTACGCCCATGTGTGGACCCAGAGCGTCCCCAGGACTGGCTGGGGTCTGACATGGATGCAACAGCCTTGGTTGTGGACAAGGTGGTTCCCTGTTCCCGGACCATGCCTGGTTGTCCATGTTCCTCCTGCTCAAACCCTGGCAAGGAGCCAGGGAGGAGCAGCCCTGCCCTGCCCCCTCTGACACCCCCAGAGCATGTTGAGCCCGCAAGTTCTCAGCTCCTCGAGAGTCCCGGGAGTCACAGGAACTGGCAGGCTCTCTGGGGGCTGGGAAGAGGCTCCAGGGCTCACAGAGAAAGGTCAGGGAGAGCTGAGGTTGCCCCATGCTGTCCTTTCCATTCCAAGGGCCAGGGCTCAAGCCAGTCAATGCTGTGCAAACAGGAGCTGTATGCAGAGCTCACTTGAGATCAGCCCCAGATCTGGGGCTGCCAACAGCTCCGTTCTCTCCTGCACTGCTCCTTTCAGCCTGTGCCTCCCCATGGCCCCAGCTGATGCAGCTGCAGATAAACAGACAAGGAGAGCCAGGCAGCAGCTCCTGGCTTGCTGTGCCGTCCCCTGGGAGGCGCAGACATGGCAGCTTTAGATCAAGACTCTTCAGAAGCAAGAACAATCCCAGCTATCAGCAGAGAGCGGCTGCTGGTTCCCGGCATTCACTCCGCTGGGTACACAGCATGGGCAGTGGGTTTTGGACCGAGGTACTGGGACCACTGATGGGATACTGGAGCTCCCACCAGCATGGCCGGGCTGGGGGCAGAGCAGGCAGCAACAGGTGACCCCTGTTCCAAAATTGGGAGCAGTGGGAGCCCAGTGCCACCCTGCTCTATGCAGAACTAGAGTCAGCCTTTAGGGAGTGGGATTTCCATGCCTGGCAAGACTCCCAGGACCCCTCAGACCACTCTAGCCCAGGAGAAGCTGAGCCATAGTCAAGCCAAACCCTACAGTACTATTCTGGGGTAGCTCAGGGACCAGTTCAGGTGGGATGCCCTGACCCATTTGCCCTTTCCTGGGGAGCATAGGGGTGTTAGTGGCACAGTGGGTCTCTGTCCACGTGGGTGGCAATCTGGAGGGTACACCGTGTCCTTTGAGGGAAGCAGAAGCACAGACACAGTGGCTGAGGCTGGAGAGGACATGAGATTCTGTTTCTAGTGGACAAAAAGAAGGGGGTCCTTCTGCAGCCCACACCTTGCAGTGCTTGGACTGTTTTACGGCTGCCATGGAAACTGCTGTGGAGCATCATTCTGTTGCACTGGCCAGGGTGACCGGGCCATGGCAGTCCCCAACATTCCTCGTGCTCTCACACATGGATTTACAGGGTGGGAGAGGCTGGATGCTGCCTGCGGGTCACCATCCTTGGGTCACCCTGTGACAGGATGGGGGCAATCCCTGGGTGGGGCACCCAAGGAACAGAAGGGATGGAGAAACCAGGTAAGTGCTGGCAGGGGATGTCTGGTGCCATTCCCAGACAAACCCAGCTCCCACGTGGCCAGGGGCTCCACACTGCTTGGCCTCCCACAAACATAAATCATTTTCTAATTTATAACATGAATAATTGATTTTGCCTCCATAGCTGGCAATAAATCTCCTGTGCGCACATGCATAAGAAAATAATAATAATGAAAGCGATCAGGATCTGCTGCCATCGATTACCTGTGAGAGGGAACATGGTCCCCTGTGTGCCACATGAGGCTGGGAGAGGGGCCACTCCCAGGGGATGCTGCGTGGCCCTGCCTGACGTGAGCTTTCCTTGCCCTGAGCAGGGGCACCTGTCTGAGGCGGGATGACTGGACCTATCCTGGTCTGAGCCCCTGGGGCTGTACTGGGACCCACCCCGGAGCACTCAGGAAGGTCCGAGTACTTCAGGGTATCCCAGACCTCAGGCATCAGCAGTCCCAGCCTTATTACTGCACCTAAGGAGGGATAAGGTTCTTGGCACAGCCCCATTCAGGGATGCTGTGTGCGATGCCTCGGTGGCACCTTGCCAGGGTGGCCCGTGACCGTTCCCCTGTCCCTCGGCATCTTCAGTCCAGGGGGAGCTGCAGAAGCCGCTCCGGCTCCCGGCTGCCCGGTCCCGCACGAGCAGCAGCGTGCACGCCATGGGACATTCCCGGGTCACCTCCGGTACCCCCCCATGAAGCTGGCTGGGATACAGCCGGACGGAAACCGCATCGGAGAGCTTCGGCTCGGTAGCAAGGAGCTCCTGGAGCGGGGAGCGGGCAGAGACCCGCTGCCCATCGGCCAAACTAACCAGGGCGGCCGCACCGGCTTGCCCGAAGCCTTCGTAGCGCGGTGTCCCCACGTCTGCCCGCCCGGTCACAGCGAGCACCACGGCTCCCGCCTGCTGGGTGACCCACCATCCCAGCCACGGAGCCTCCTTCCTGCGGCTGCCGGCTGCTGCCGGGGTAGGACGGCCCGCCGCGGCACCGTGGCCGCCCGTGGTGCCGAGCAGAGAGCACGGTGCGTCCCGGCGGCGGCGGTACCGGCCCGTGTGCCCAGGGCCGCGGGAAGGAGCGGCGGCGGTACCGGCCCGTGTTCCCACAGCCGCGGGAAGCAGCGGCGTTTGCAGAGCAGTGAGGTAGGGCGCAGTGAGGTACCGGCCCGAGTGCCCGGGGCCTGGGGGAGGAGCGGCGGCGGTACCGGCCCGAGTGCCCGGGGCCGCGGGGAGGAGCGGCGGCGCGGCGAGGCGGGGCGGGGCGGGGCGGGCGCGGGGCCGCGCTGCCGGTGCCGCACTACAGGTCCCGGCGCTCCCCTCGGCGGGGCGGGCTCGGCGCGGCGGAAGCGGCAGCGCGGCGCGGAGCGACGGGGGACCTGGCGCGGCCACGGGTAACGGCGGCGGCCTGGCGGGCGGCCCGGCGCGGCCCAGCACGGCCCGGCACGGCGGGGCGCTCGGTACCGGGGCACAGCGGCCCGGGGTGCGCACCCTGGCCGCTCCCGGCGCTGCCCCGCTCTCCCTCACCCTGGTGTCCCAGCCCTGATCCTTATCCCCTGTCCCTTCCCTGTCCCCAGCCCTGCTCCCCTCGCCCTGTCCAAGCGCTGATCCCCGCCTGAAGCCCGCCCTCCCCAGTCCGCCGGTAGGCACCCCCGGGATGCCGGATAAGGGCACGCTGCAGAGCCCATAGCTCTCCCAGCACAGTCACAGGGCCGTGTGTCAGCCCTTGGGTGCAGGGGAGCTGCACGGGTTCCTGGGTGCGCCACTCTGCCGTGCCGTGTAAAACAGGTGCCTGCTGCTCACACGTGCTGGACACTGCCTTTCATGGCTGCCTGCAGGCCTTGGCGTCCTCCTGTATCCTTCACATCACCTGTGGTTCTGTGTGCTGCCTGCTGTGGCCCATGGCACGATGCTGGTGACCAGATACACCTCTTGCACATTTTAGGGTGGCCATCCCAGTCACTTACTTCCTGGTGTAAGTGCACTGAAGGGCCTTGCTTTTCAGGCTGCTCTTGCTCCCTGGGTAGCGACTTTGGGTTATTTCAACTTCATTTTCCCAGGCTAGGTCTTGCTTTGTTTCCTGCTTACATTTCTTGGATCCTTTCAACGGTGTCTTCTCCGTATGGTGTTTACAACAGCTCACTACTCAATATCATCTAATGACAATTCATTATTCAAGCAGAGGTTTGAGAGATGCTGTAAAACAAGACCCTGAAGTTCAGCTAAGTTGGCTCTTGCTTGCCTCACCAAAAAGCTTTGCCCAGTGATTCTTCTGAAATAGCTCTGGGCAAGCCAGTGTCCATCATTCATTGTGCAGGTATGCTGGCTCCTTTAACGGCCAGTTTTGTTCTGCACTGGGAATAGGAACAGGGTTTGTCCTGTTCTCAGCTCTGGTTGTGTTGTCCTTTCTTGCAGAGAAAATCAGTGCCTTGTTGGCTGTACCCATTGCTCAGGCCCTGGTTTCTCCTTGGCACTGTGTGTCAGCAGGTTAATAGGTTCATCTCTGCACTGGCCAGGCTGGCCAGGTGACTGTGTCTGTGTGGACATGCTGTTTTTGCTTTTGCTGCAGCTGTTTTTGCAAGGCCTCTGCCTCATTTGCATTTTTCTGTTTAAAAACAGTGATTTTTCCCTTTTGAGTCATCTTTATTTTTGAGACATCATTAATTTTCTCTCCCTCCTTGTTTATTAATAGACCTTTTCACTTTTGTGCTGATTCTGCCTGGTTATATTTGTAAAGTCCTTTGTATTCCCCTTAGCATTCTGGCTGTTAACTCCTTCTGCTGGTTTGTTGTCCCTTCCCTCTCCCATGCCCCCCTGCAGCTGTGAGGGGACACTATTGACTTTCAGATCATCTTCCTGTCTGGAATGTTCCCCTTCTCTTCTTCCAGGTATCTCCTAAGAGCATCTATTCCAGGTGTCTCCTAAGAGTATTGCAAGTGAAAGGCACGATTGAAATCTCAGTGCCTTTGATGCTTTTGCCACCTCCTCACACAGCCAGTGTTGTGTGGCTGCTGGAGAGCTCTTTCTCCCGGCAGCAGGGGACAGGACGCCTTGAAAAGCCACGGATGCAGCTCTTTGCTCCTTGAATGCTTTGCTTTGCCCTGTGCCTTTGTTCTGTCTCCACCAGGTATCCAGGTCCTTTCCTGGCCCTGTTGCTGCTGTTGAGCCAGGTGGCCTGGGCTGGAGCCCTGCTGAGAGCAGGAGAGGTGCAGGGCAGCCAAAACCTCTGACAGTCCTTGCCTGGGCTGCCAGGGGTGGTTGTGCAGTTGGTAAGTGTGCCATGGCACGTGCCTGGCATGGGATGAGTCCTGCAAGTGTGAGGTTCCCCAGTGGAGCTGTTTAGAATCTCCTTGTACCTGCCTTTTTATTAATCTTGTTATTGTAGTTATTTTTTTCCCCTTCAAAGAGCCCAATCTGCTGCAGGCTGTAAAGAGTGACATTGTGGTGTGCGAGCTGCATGCCAAGGCTGCGTGAGGCTCCCCCAAGGCTCCTGGTCCCCCACTGTTGCCATCCCTGTTCACTGCCAAGGCTTTAAGGTTATCTGCTCTATCGATGGGAATATGGATTGAGTGGAATTAGAAACCTCGAAGGCTAAAAATACAGCTGCCTGCCAGGAAATGCAGCAGCCTGCTGAGAGGGTGCTGTGTGGCACTGGGACTTCTCCAGGAGCTGCCATGTTCCACATGAGCACCACAGCCCAGCAGCATCCCTGCCTGTTCCCATGCTCTTGGCTGGCCTGCTCTTGTTTGTGGGGTCCTTCCCTTGACAGGACAGGGGGAGAAGTCAGGGAGAAGATGCTGCCCTGTGTGCTGCTGATGTTCGATAGAGGAGAAGCACAGGCTGGCACCTGAGCGGGCAGCTCGCTGAGACCTCACCAATGCATACCATGAGCACAGGCTCCCCATGAGCAGATTGTTGTGTTCCTGGGAGCAGTGTGAGAGGAGCCTGTGCCTTCAGGGAGCTCTGGCTGCCTCCTGGCTGATGATCCAGCACCCTCCTGGCCAGGCTGGGCTGTGTTGTGCTGGGCTGGTGGGCTTTACATGGCAGACAGCTGGGCAGCACTCCCATCACCGCTTTTGCCATGGTGTCATGGCCTTTCCCTGCTTGGTGCCAGAGTGCTGAGTTGTTTTGCTAGGCAGGTCCATGAAACAAGACAGCATCTGGGGCAGCTTTGGGGATGCACTGCTCATTGCTGCCTGTCTTTGTGGGGCAGGCTTGGTCCCAGACTCTGGAAGCGGTAGGGTTGCCCTGCCTAGTGTAGTGTGAATGAGACCCAAAGCCAGGGCCATTGCTCTGCCTCCCAGAGCATGAAATTAGTTGGTGCTGACCCGTGGCTGTGGCATTGATGAAGTGTTTGATAGGCTGGGGGCAGGGGCTGTGCTGCCCTGTGGGGAAAAAACAAAGCTCTGCAGCATCCCTGCCAGTGTGGTCATCTACCACCCTGCCGTGCCTCTTCCCAGGCTGCAGGAAGCAGCTCTTCCCCAGCAGTGTGTGGCAGGCAGAGGCAAAGCTGTGCAGGGAGAGGATGCTCCCAGCACCAGCCGTCTGGCTAATGCTGCACCATCTGCTTTGGAGGGTGAGGCAAGGTGAATGGCAGGTTTTTGAGGAGCCCATAAATCCTGTGTGCAAAGGCTCTTGGAGGTGACATGGGATCTGCATGGAGCAATGCTTCTTCTGGTTGCTCCCGGTGCTGGGAATTGTCAGGAAGGAGAGCCTGGGGAGATCACTGACCCCCACAAGACCTTCAGCAATGAGCCATGGCCTGGGACTCTTGGAGTCCTTCATCAGAACATGCTTCAGTGCAGTTGGAAGCTATCTGTGGTTGGAAATGGTGGTGCCAGGGGGGCTTCCAGTGCCCCTCCCCTTTGGCACTCGGGCTGCCACTTGGTGAGAAAATGTATAATGCCTCAGTTTTGAAAAATGACTAATCCAGTCCTTGGAAGGTTTGTAGGATACATTCCTTTCTTGCGGTCGATAAAGATAAAGGGGATCGTTCTGCCAGCAAAATTAGTGTATCAAAGAGGGGGGGAAAAATGACAAGAACTACGGAGACAGAAAAATGGTTGGGGCAGCCCTGGGATGGTGCTCAGCATCACCACAGCACCTGTTCCTGCACCTCCTGTTCCTGCCCACCTTTGCAGCATGAGGTGCAGGCACAGGCACTGCGGTCGTGCTGGGGGTAGTGCCCTGCTGGGCTTTTCCAGTGGTTTCTAGAGAGCCAGAGAGACTCATCCGTCATGCCAAGGCAAAGGTCTGTCCATCCATCACAGAGGGGATGATGCTGTGTGGCGTGGGCAGCCCCAGCCACTTTCCAGCCGTGGTTGGCCTCCCCTCGCCTTGCTGGCACCGGTGCTGCTGTTGGTGCGGGGCCACGGGGAGCGTTCGCGCCTCGGTCAGGGGCTGTGTGCAGGGGAGCCTAATGCACCGGAGGTGCCTCGGAAATGAGAGCCTTGGATGGGTTCCTGGCCCTATTGATCTGCCGGCAGTTTATGCATCCTGACATTCATAATCTCGGTCGGCGCTGATGGTCCAGATTAATGGGCCCAGGGGCTGTCCATCCGTCACTTCACATTAATTACTGAAGAGGTGTTTTTCCAGTGATTTACCTGACAGCGGCCTGTGATGAATCCCCCTAAACGGAGTGGGCAATGATTAATCATGGGGCCCCAGCCCAGCCCCACTCTGCCTTCCCCTCAACCACAGTGCAGCCCCCCGCACCATCCGTCTCCATAAACCCTGTCTGATGCATATTTATGGGGCCGGGGGTCTGGCCGCATGTGGTGTGCCTGCTTCTGCCAAAGATGATGAAAAATAAATCTCTGTTGGGATGGGGCAGCAGGTGAGCAGGGCTGCATCATGCCATGGTCCTGTACCAGGGTATCCCTGTGCCAGGGTTTGCTTTCTGTTGTTCTGTGGCTGCCTCAGGCTTCTCTGTGGTTTTTGATGGCTGAGTAGTGCGGGGTCTTGGTGTTCTGCTTCAGCTGCAGACACTGGTCCCTTGGGCTTGAGGGTCCCAGGTAGGAGCTGCTGGAGCTGGGCCAGTGGTTCTGTCAGGATTTCCCTGCTTCCTCCAAGCCAAAGGCTGTAGGGCTGTGGGGTGCTCCAGGCCCCAAACCCTGTCTGCAGATACGCTGCTGTGGGGCTGTGTTGGGGCTGCACAGTCGATCACTGTGTGCCAGCTGCGGAGGAGCAGGGTGGGCGCTGGGACCCTGACCCAGTGACCTGGGCAGGGGTTCCCCCCGTGCTCTCAGCCTGGGGCTGCTGGGCCGCGGGCAGGACAGTGACGCTGTTCTCTCTTGCAGGCACGGTGGCACCATGCAGCAGGAGGCTGAGGGCGGCCGGGCGCGCCGCAGGAAGCCCGACATGGCGCTCTACGTGCCCAAAGCGCGGCGGGAGCGAGAGGCGCGAGCGGCAGGGGACGCGCGGGGGGCCGGGCACTGCCGCGAGCCCCAGAACCACCGGCTGCTGCAGGACCCGGCCGGCGGTGAGGGGCAGAGGCCGAGCCCCCGAGCCAGGACACAGGCAGGCAGGGCGGCGAGGAAGGAGAACAAGGTGGATGCCAGCCCAAAGGAGCTGCGGGCAGCCTCTGCCAGGCACAGCCATAGGACGAGAGGCAGCTGCCCTGTTGCACTGGAAAGCCTGGAGGCGTCACCCAGCGTGTGTGAGCCATGCCCAGATTCAGCTGTTGCTCAGCACAGGGGCAGGCAGGACAAAGCATCTCACGAGGAACCTGCAGAGCTCAGCCACAACCACAGGGTGATAAGGACTGAGCCTGACCCTCCATCCACACTGAATGCCCAGGCTGAGGCTGTGAAGTCTCCCCCTGAGCCTGGGGATGACCCCGCTAGCCCAACACCCGCTGCTAGCCCAACACTGGTTTGTCAGACAGGCCTGAGTAGCATGTCGGAGCACTTGGGGGACAGCACCCCAGATCCAGCTGAGAACCTCTCCCAAAGCCTGGGAGAGGCTGTCCTGCAATCAGCAGGGGTGGGCAGCCATGGCAGGGTGCCCCAGGTGGTGGGGGAGACAGTGGGTCCGAAAGCCTGCGAGGGGGAGAGGGAGGAGGGGAGGGAGGAGGGGAGGGATGAGCAGAGGTCTCTCCTGGCAGAGCAGAGCAAGGGTTGTGCCACTGGGGTGCCAGAGGCAGAGGAGACGTGGGGAGGCAGAGCTGAGGTTCCTGGGGAGAGCACCTTGCATGCACCAGGAGCCAGCTGTGAGCCTGTGTTCCTGGGGGACAGCATGGGCGATGTTCCAGTGCTCCCAGCGGGGAGCACCCCACAGCAGGGCATGGGCAGCCCATCCCAGCCTGCCATGGAGGAGAGCACTGCTGGTGCTGGGGGTCCCAGAGGGGAGGGTGACCGGGTGCCTGCTGTAGTGGAAGCAGGCAGCACTTGTGCCTGCACAGATAGCAGTGCTGGATCTGAGAGCAGCCCGTGGGAGGGAGCACCTCTGGAAAGCTGTGAGCCTCCAGTGCCCCTAGAGCAGCTGTGCCATGGCATGGAGAGGATCTCACCTGCATCCTGGGCCAAGGAGCTGGCAAAGCCAGATGAGGATGTGGGCTCGCTGCAGAAGCACCAGGAGGCTGAGAAAGAAGAGAGAGGTCTCCACAGCAGCTCCCCTACGGAAGGACAGAGCAGTGCCAGTGCTGAAACCCTGAGCCAGACCAGCCCAGGTGCTGAGGAGAGCTGGGATGTGCTGTTCAACGATGATGGGGACTGCCTGGACCCACGGCTGCTGGAGGAGGTATTCCCTGCTAGCCAGGGTTTGTGGGGGTTGGCAGGGTCGGTGGCTGGTGCCCGCTGGGATGAGGGGGATGTGTTCCTGTGTTCTCTGGGGTGAGTGCATGGGGTGGGTGGGCTGCACCCAGGGCATGGCCAGCCTAGCTGGCTGTGCTGCCTGCTCTTAGAGCCAGCCTTCCCCTGTGCTCCCAAAACACCTGGGATCTCCATGTTCCCATCTGTCCCATCCCATCCGGCATTGCTGGGGAAGGTTGGGGTGATTGCCCCTCTGTAGTACATAAAGTGTGCCCAGTAAAACCTGCTTAAATGTAAACTGCAACTGCACCCTCATGAAACCAGGGCTGGTGATAAAGAAACGGGCTGAGATGTATGGGATCCCATTGAAACAGCAACAGGATGTTTCCTCGAAACTATGGCTTCTTAATCAGCTGTGGCTCGTTGCCATTCCCTCCTGCACACATGCTGCTGAATTTACTACACTTGGCTGCTTGGTGCCAGGACCCACACCATTCACAAGGAAAGCTCAGTTCCTGCAGCAAGGCTGGATATCCCTTATTGCATTTTAAATAGTAGCGTCAAACTGGTAATTTTCCTGAAGAAACAAATAACATTGATATTGTTACATCCAGCGTCTGCCTACCCCTGGCTGGAAGCAGGGTGTGAGGTGATGGGTGCCTTGATAACAGCATGTATGAAGGGATCAGGTTAACTCAAGAGCACCTTACTGAGGGGCACAGATCCCACCTTGTCTGCAAGGCCTTGCTTGGGCTGATGTGTCCTCTTGGAGCCTGGCACAATGCTGAGACAGTGGGACACAGAGGGCTTGCATTTGGGGGATGTGGAAGGACATGGGGTATTCCCATCCTTGTGTGGCTGTGCTCCCCTGAGCCACTGTCCCTCGCCCTCCAGACTGGAGATTGTGGTGAGTGCTGGTGTGAGGAGGACAGCACTGATGTTCTGAGACAGCTGGTGCAGGTGGTACTGGCTTTCTGTGGGCTGGTGCCATGGGCATGGCTTTGTCCTCAGGGGAGGAAGATCAGGGAAGGTGCAACCACAGGATGCTGTGAGCAGGATTGTGCTGTGCAGTACAGGCTCTCACTCCAAGGACTATCTGTATTGGCTCCCCTATGCACAAGCTCTGAGACAAGTTTGAGCTTTCCAGGGAGCTTCCCAAAATCGGTGAGAAAGAACCTGAAATAGGGATTTATCAAAAGTTGCCATCTTTGTCCCCTGCAGATTCATGGCACCTCATGCTTCCTGAGCCCTCCTGAGCCCTCCGAGCTCCCAGCAGGTGGATGTAGCTGCCTGGGGAGTGCACAGGCTCTTGGGAGGATGGAGCTGTTGTTAATTAAAATAAAGAACAAGAAAATTAGTAATGTCTTCCTCAAAACCGAATCCTTATGCAATGCAGAGAGCTGGCAGAGAGCAAGATTTATGACGTTCTGTGCGGAGGAGAGATTTCTGATAGCGAATGGCTCTTTAATCTAGCAGGAAAAAAAACACTGTAGTGAGCAGCATTGGCTGGTAGCTGAAACCAGACAAATTCAGAGCAGAAATCAGTTTGAACACAGAGTAATTAAGCACTGTGCCCGTTTCCTTGCGGGCTCTGTGGACTCTCCATCAGGCGGTGCGGCATGGCAGGGGCCGCAATGCGTGCGTGCTCAGGGCTGTGGTGTCAGTCAGCAGCCACAGACCCCCGACCTGCTCTGGCAGGAGTGTGTCTTCAGAGGGCAGCGAGATGTGATGGACAGGCATCATTTTCCCTGTCTTCTGTCTGTCCATCCATCAGTACTCATCCATCTGTACCCTCCCTAGGATGCCTGCCAGGACCGGGGACCACACTGGCTGCCGTGCCCCATGGCTGGGAGCTGCTGGCATGCTGTGTGCTGTGCTGGGCTGGGCAGTGCTGGCAGTGCTGAGCTGGCAGTGCTGGGCTGTGCTGGGCTGTGCTGTGCTGGGCAGTGCTGGCAGTGCTGGGCTGGCAGTGCTGGGCTGTGCTGGGCAGTGCTGGGCTGGCAGTGCTGGGCAGTGCTGGCAGTGCTGGCAGTGCTGGGCTGGCAGTGCTAGGCTGTGCTGGGCTGGGCAGTGCTGGGCTGTGCTGTGCTGGGCAGTGCTGGCAGTGCTGGGCTGGCAGTGCTGGGCTGTGCTGGGCTGGGCAGTGCTGGGGACCTGTTGAGCCGTGCTTGCCATGTGGCTGAGCCCTGCTGCCAGACGGCTCCTGTCCTTCCTGCCCCGCCACACTTGGTGATTTGTGAAGGTCAAGGGCTGCTCTGGCACTCTGTGCTCCTGCTCTCTAATCATCTCCCCGCTGCCTGGCACTCCCTGAGTGCTCTGCTCCCTCAAGCAGCACTGCAGGGCTGGAATGTTATCCTGCCTGGAATGGCTCCCTTGCTTCCCCGAGCAGGCGCAGGGTGCCTGATGAGTGTGCTGCCCTGCATGGGGGTGATGGCAGGGCAGGAGGCTCTGCTGGCAGTGCTGGCTCCTCCTGTGAGCTCCATAACTCAGCTCTACCCTCCGCCGGCATCCAGCCGCTATGGCAGCACCCCCTTACCTGCCGTGAATCCATCTTCCCCATAAAATTGTCGGAATGAGCACTTTTTATCGACTGAGCTGGCTGGGATTTATGGACTCTAACCTTGCAGTCGTGGTGTGCTCTGCTATGATCGCTTAGGGGATCAGGGTGGGAACCCATCTGAGTTATGTGCCCATTCCTTGGCATCATGCCAGCCCCACGCTCCGGGAGCTGTCAGTGCCTTTGAACTGCACCTGGCCTGGGGTCTCAGCTGAGGCAGGGCAGTGAATCCCCTTGGCCACTGGCATGGCGTGGTTTGGAAAGCAAGGGTTCAGCAAGGGATGCGGGGTGGCCCACTGGGCAGAAGAGGGTGCTGGGTGACCAGCTGGCACTGGCAGTGCTGCGGGACACAGGGAAACAGGGGCTGGATGCACCCTTGTGCTGTGGCAGCAGGAGGCTGCTGCCTGTGTTTTTAAATAAAGGCTGTAAAACGTGCATGGTAGAAAAGCTCTACAGCCATCATCTTTTAGCAGCCCCGCTGTGAGGTACTAAAGGAGCACAACCCATTTTATCAATAAGAATATTGAGAAGGGACTTGATTAACATTAGAAAGTGTTGTGATGGGGAGGAGACCAGGGACTGAGGGTTCTTTAATCCAATGGAGAGGCAGAACAAGAACTGCCAGCTGGAAAGTGAAGTCAGACAAATTCAAATGAGAAATAAAACATAAATTTCTAGGTGCACAGGTGATTAACCAACAGAACTTGCTCCTCAGTGGAGCACTGTCTTTTTCATCTTGGCATCTGGGCTGCTGATAGGCTGCTCCAGTGCATGTGCTGCAGCCAGGGCGTGCTGAGCCTGGTGCTTCCATGTAGCATAGAGACATCAATTTTTCCTCCTGGCATTACTATCCTGCTCCTTGTTTTTCCCCTAAGGTATTTCAGGTCATCACATTCCTGTGGAAGGGGGGTGTGTTTGGAGTTGCATGTTCTGTTTCATCCCTGCCATTCCTACCATGTCCCTGACCTGGCCACTGAGCGTGGCAAGTGAAGGGATGCTGGTAATGAGAAAAGCAAGTACATGGTTGGTAACTCCTAATTCTCAAAGCCATGAATCCGTCTGCAGTGCTGGGGTGGGTGCAGGGTCCTGGACAACTTTCTGGGGAGAACTTGCCACGGGTTGGGAATTGCTGTGAGGCAGGTGGGCATGGGTTGCTCAGTGCTGTGCCTCTCCTGCTGCTGCAGCTCTCAGGGGGTGAGAAGCACCAGGAGAGCCAGCAGTCACCCCGTTTCAACTACTATCGGGCGGAGCCTGCTGCTCCAGACATCAGCAATGACGAGCTGCCCCACGTCATCGAGATCTATGACTTCCCCGCGGATTTCCGCACCGAGGATCTCATGCGTGTCTTCTGCAGCTATCAGTGAGTCTGCCAGCTCTCTGTCCCTGGTGCTGGGGTTCCCTGCCTGGGCTCTGCTCCACATGGCTGCCCATCAGGTGCCCATGCCTTGCTGACCTTCCCTCTCTTTGGCAGGAAAAAAGGCTTTGATATTAAATGGGTGGATGATACGCATGCCCTGGGCATCTTCTCCAGCCCCATAACAGGTACTGCTCCTGGTTCAGCTGGGGATGGGCAGAGAGGAGGCATCCCTCTCCCACAGCAAGATGCTGGGCGTGGGGCTGCCCCTGCACGTGGACATGCTGCTCTCTTCCTGCAGCACGCGATGCCCTCAGCACCAAGCACCTGATGGTGAAGACGCGCCCACTGTCCCAGGGCACCCGCGCCTCTAAAGCCAAAGCCAGGGCATTTGCTGGTGAGTGGTGCTGCCCTGTGCCAGCTTGTGCCATCCTGCTTGTGCTGCAACATCATCCTGATAACTGGGGAGGGTTGGGGCAGCCAGCACGGCTCTACAGCTGCCCTGTCCCTCACAGAATGCCCCACTAATGTCCCCCATCTTCACAGAGTACCTGCAGCCAGCCAAGGAGCGCCCTGAAACATCAGCTGTCCTGGCCCGGCGGCTGGTGATTGGTGCCCTGGGGGTACGGAGCAAGCAGACACCAGCCCAGCGAGATGCAGAGCGGAGGAAGCTGCAAGAGGCTCAAGGTGAGTTTGGAGGGGCTGCAGTATAGGGGGGCCTTCCTCTTGAGTGCTCTGTCTCACAGGGTGCTGGGTGAGAGGGGGCTGCAGCAGGGTGGGCTCCAGCCACGTCCACAGGGAGGTGGGGTGGTAGGGGTGTGGCATTGACCCCCTTGTCTCTGCAGAGAGGAAGCGCCTGGAGAACAAGCAGCGGGAGGATGCCTGGGAGGGCCGGGACTGAGCCAGGAGGCTGCACTTTGAGCCCATGTCCCTCTCTGCAGGCAGGCAGAGCACTCTGCGTCTCAGAGCTGGGACACGTTCTGCACTGTGTCCAAAAGCACTGGGCTGCTTCACCGAGAGGGCTGAGCAGCGTGAGGGCTGGTTGGTGCTGTGGGGATGCTGTTGCTGTCAGGCAGCACTGCCCACCCTGCCCAGGGCAGAACCCCCGAGGCTGCCAGCCACAGCAGGAGCAGCAGCAGGATGCAGGGAGCTCAGTAGAGAGCATGGGGGGCTGTGTGGGGTGGCCCTGGCCACCTGGAAGGGCCTTGTGATTGAGAGTTTCTGTCCTTTATTTTGCTAATAAATGCCATTTATTTTATTTGCTTGCCTGGGTGGTGGCTCCCCGTTCCCTTCATACTGGGGCAGGGTGTGCGTGCCGGGGGCAGCTGCGCATGGTCCGCGGGCTGTGGGGATGTCCACCCCTCCCAGGTGCTGCTGGGTGTCCCCTGCGGCTGTGGGGGATGTGCAGGCAGGAGGGGTCGGGCAGGACGGCAGGCAGGAATGTGCTGGCAGCAGCCCTGTTTACTTCCGCGGAGCAGCTGCAGCCCTGAACAGCGGGGCCCTTGTCAGAGCATGGGCAGGGCCGTGTTCCCGGCCCCACATGGGGCTCTGATGTGGCCGTGCTGCCAGCCATGGCAGCCTGGGGGCTTCCTGCCCTGCCCCCGGGTGGAGGCTGGCACCTGGGACCTGCCTTTGGCTCTGCTCTGCATCATCTCTCAGCACCTGAAAAACTGCTCTGTGTGCCCCAGCACTCCCACCCTGTAGCTCTGCAGACTCTGAGGTTTTGGGGCCTTCCATGGGAGGTGAGGATGGGGATGATGCTTCTCTACCACCACTACCAGCAGTTTGCATGCTTTTGGTTGCTGAAGTGCTCATGTGGCTGCCCCGTGTCCCCTGGCTGTCCCCCAGCTTGGCAGCAGCGGGGCTGGTCATGACCCCGTGGCGGTGGCTGCCTGCCCCTGCGCCATCCGGCGGCGCTGCCAGCTGGGAGCCATCTCGGCTGCCGTTCCCGGATGCTCGTGGCTTGGCCGGTGGAAATTCCAGGCAGCAGAGCTGCTCTCATGTGGAAAACATCTTCCCGGCCATGCGGCATCCCTCAAAGCCCCAGCCTGGCCGGGTGAGCCTCCACCAGCACGTGCCTTGCCACGGTCTCTGGCCTCGGGCCCCTCCAGTGCATCCCTGTGCTCCCAGCAGCGGCTCCACGTGCAGGGACCATCACGTGTGGGTGCAGCCTGACTTGTCCTGGGCCGAGGTGGGTGCTGGCAGCCCCCCACCCTGGGCTGGTGCCTGCCAGCGAGGCAGGAATGGACACAGGTGTGCTAGGAGAGGGGCGGCACTGCCCCGTGGCTGGCAAGCTGGGGAACAGACAGTACAGAGTGTGTTGGTGACATTCCCTTTTATTTCTTGTTGTAAGAAAAAAGATAGAAACCATGGGAGGTAAGAAACAGAAAGCAAGGGCACAGTGTTCCCTGTGTCCCCACACTGTGTCTTTGAAGGACAGAGTGGCCCTACCACAGCTCCCATGTGTGGAAAGCTGCCAGGACAGCCTGGGAAAGCCCAGCATGTCAGCTGCATACACTGTGGCTGCTGGGCTGGCTGCCAGCCCATGCTGCCACAGAGCTGGCTGGGTCTTTGCATGCACAGGGTTAGCCAGTTCAGGGCCATGGGGACCACTAATGGCAAGCCAGAGCTGCTTGATGCCAGCCACGTGCAGACAGCCCAGGAGTTGGTGGCCCTGGGTAGCACAGAGGGAACACTGCCTAGCTGGGGACACATTGCCTAGACCAAGTTGTTCCCAGCTGGGGATTGGCTTCATGATCCTAATAGGAAAGAGTGCAGGGGAAGGAGGAGGTGATGGTAGGATTGATAAAAGAGTAGCCCCTCTTCCACAGCACAGCACCCTGCTCCCAACTCACAGAACCTTTATTGAAGACAGGACTGGTGCATGGGTGGCTGGGGACTGTCCTGAGTCTCCTGGAGCATGGGGGGCTGGGCAGGCTGAGGTAGTTGTCCTGGGGGCCCTGGGGCTGTGGAGGTGAGGCCTGCTGCAGTACTGGGGCCACTCTTTCCAATCCTGCTGGCAGCATAGGCACCCCCAGGCACTCCCCGCCAGCCCTGGCGCTCATCTCCCTCCTCTGCAGCAGCATCAATAAATACACAAGTCTGCAAGTCCCTGAGCTCAGTCGGGTGCTGCCAGGGCACAGGGGCCGGGCTGCAGGAGTCGGACTCTCCCGTGGGACCACGCCAATGGCAGGGGTTCACACGAGGTTGTTGGCCAGGCGCTCCCGTCTCTCCATGTCGCTCACCACATTGGCACCGTAGGCATCACCTGGGGAGAGCCATGTTGTGGGGTAGGTGTGCATGTGGGGGCACAAGGAACCTGTGGCACCCCCAACCTCATCACTTCCCTCACCCTGCCTGCCACAGCCCCTAAGCTCCCGTCCCTCCTTACTTGTGTGGCAGCCATGCATCCAGACGCGCTGCCCATCATACTTGCACTGGCACCTCATCACGTTGTTGGAGAAGTCTGACTCAGCCACCTCATGCTTGGGGTTCACAACCACCTGGGGAGGGCAAGGGGCAGGGCTGGGAGCAACTCTGCTGTGCCCTGGCCAGGCAGGGCTGTGGCATGCACAGCATGGTACAGAGCAGCACCCTGATGAGCAGGGTGAGGGATGCTGTTGTGCTCATGGAAGGGACTCTCCAGCCCTGAGATCTGGTAGCTTGGTGTCCCGCACCCCTCCATCCCCATACCTGGAAGGTGTAGCTGCCTGGTGGCACATCGGTGATGTCGATCCACTGGCAGTCGATGTCATGGCGGTAGGTGTCCCAGCACCCCACACTCACCCCCTGCTCACCAAAGTTGGCACAGGCAAAGCGTCGCTGAAGACCTGCAGCAAGGAGGGAGGTGAGGGAGGCACAGACAGAGCCCCTTTGGGGAGCAGAACTGGGCCTCTGTCAGCTCTGCAGCTGGCACCTACCTTCGGGGCAGTTGGTGTCTTCCAGGCAAAAGCTGGCCTTGTGTCCCTCGGCCACCTTGGAGCCATTGAGCGTCAGCAGGTCATAGTGGGTGAAGACCTCGATGCTGTGGAAGTGTCTGTGGGGACAGGGGCTCAGCACAGGACCAGCGCCCAGCCAGGGAGCACGTGGCTGTCCCAGGCAACCCTGGCAGAACTTCCGGCAGGGCAGCACCCAGGGACTCAGCAAATTACAGCCCTGAAGCCAAATAAAGCCGTAATGACAGTGCTGGCTCAGACGCTGTCAATTACCCTGGGTGGGACAGGTGCCACCATGCCCTGCCAGGCCCAAGGACAGGGCAGCTCCCTGCCAGCCCCTGCCTATGGGACACTCACCGGTGGCACTGGTGCCAAGTCCAGGCATGACGCCCCATCCTCGGTCGGAAATCGGCTCTTCCCAGGTTGTGGATCTGGGAGGAGAAGCGCAGAAGGCGGCGGTGGCCGTAGGGCCACTGCATGTTGTCAGCAGAGCGGGAGAGGCAGCGCTCCTCATGGGCACAGTACAGCAGCCCCAGGGGTCTGTCCTCCAGGTAGGCTGTCTCCTGCACCAGCTGGGCATTCATCACCAGGTCTGGGGCGTCTGGCACGGAGGGGATCAGCAGGGATTGAGAAGATGGTCCCCACCCTGCACAGCACTCCCTACCCTCCTACAGGAGAAGAGGGGTGCCCCCTCCCAGCAGTACCCCCTGGGCTCCTGCTACTCACGGGCAGTGCAGGTGACCCCGGCTGAGAAGCGTCCCCCGCCGCTGGGGCAGTGGACAGGGCCGTGGCGCTGGCACTGCTGGAGGGCCAGCTCGGTGCCCGCACAGCGCACGCCGCTCATCACAACCTGGCTGGCACCGGGGCTGCCTGCCCAGTACCACGTCTCCTGCACAGAGGAGGAGCACAGTGCTTGGACCAGTCCTTGCAGCCCTTGCCAACTCCCACCTGCCTCCCCTCCTGCCCTAAAACTGCCACCATCGTCCCCACTGTCCCATCCCAGAGCCCCTGGCCACACCATGCCCACGCTGTCCATCCTGCAGGACCCCTGCAGTTCTGGCCCCAGGCTGGTACCCCACTCACCTGGAGGGCATGGCTGGCAAAGCCCAGCCCCAGCTGCCTGCAGACCACCATGGCCTCGTTCAGGCCCCACTGTGCCCCACACACTGCACCCCACTGCAGCTGCCCCTGCACTGGCACCAGCACTTCCACCACACCTTCCTCGGGGTTGCGGCCCCCGGCCAGCCGCACCTGTTGGCAGAGAGGGGCAGAACTGGAATGTGGCACAGATCCCAGCTCTCCCACTCCACACTGCAATGGGACCAGCAGCCCTGCACATCCAGCTGAACATCTGCCTCATCTTCCTCCTTTCATCCCTAAAGACCAATTTGCCACCAGATCACCCTGCAGAGCCCCATCAGGACACTGCTCTGTGTCCTCCCATCCCCTGGGTCACTCCAGGGCTGCTCTGAGCACCCACACTGGGCATAGAGCTTGGGGAGCAGGGACTGTGCAATGGGGCTGGGGTGAAACAGGCCCTGGGAAGGAGGCAGGGACTCACCTGGCTCTTGAAGTCCATGAAGGGCATGTGGCAGCGGACGGCAGCGTCGGCCTCGTGCCGGCACCCATTCTGCTCAGCATCCTGGAAGCGACACTCGCCCAGGGAGTGCTCATGGCCAGTGCACTGCACATTGCTCATATGGATGGGCCCCAGACCTAAAGGACAGGAAGGGTCAGTGCTCCCTGCTCCATGACCATCCTGAAGCAGCACCCTCATCCTCCTTCCCCCGGTCTGGGCATTCTTTATAGGAATGGGGCTGCCCATGGCAGGAGCAGACAGGGTAGCCTCATCCTAGGACAGGCTGGAGCTACGTGAACATCCCAGGATTCTCCAGCAGGACACCTCAAACCAGTTGATTTCCCCATCGTACCCCTCCAAGCCCAGAGGTTTCCCAAGCCCACGCTGTAACACCTGCCTCACCTTGTCCCATCTGGGCTCCCACCAGGGCCTGCTTTGCCGTCCCATAGCCCAGCTGCCGGCACACCACACTGGCTGCAGCCAGGTCCCACTGCTTGTCACACACGGTGCCCCACTGCCCGTGGCGCAGCACCTCCACCCGGCCCTCGCCAGCGTGGGTGCCCGCTCGCAGCCGCACCGGGAGCACCTGGGCACAGAGAGCAGCCAGTCAGCAACCCCAGGGCACAGCCAGCCCCCCCTCAAGTGCAAACGGGGTGGCTGAATGCTGCTCAGCCCTGGGACTCTGAGGGTGTGGAACTCTGCAAGGGCTCACCTTTCCTGGTGCGGTCTTGTTCTTGCCCTTGCCCGTGCCCTTCTGGAAGGCAGGGCCAGGGAGGCAGCTGACGATGGCGTGCATGCCTTGGGGGCAGGCGTGCTGGCGGGGGGCTGGTGGGGCCATCTGCACAGGGCAGCGGGCCAGGTGGGGCTCTGAGCCCTGACACCGCACCCTGTGCACCCAGAAGCTGTTCTTCTGGCTGAGGGTCTTCAGGCTGCCAAGGGAGAGGAGCAGGGCCAGGGTCAGCTCAGGTGCCAGAGACTCTCTCCCACCCAATGCTCATGCTGGGCACCCATTCAAGTTGCCCTGCCCACCATGCACAGTGCTGAGTCCTACCTGGAGTTGGGGTCCTTCAGCTTCTTGTTCCAGAGCTTTCTGTGGGTGTACAGAGCCAGGAGATGAGGGAGCATGCTGACACTGCCCAACTCTGAACCCCCTGCCCCAACATTTCTGCCCTCCCTGGCAGGAGATGGAGACCCCAGGGTATGTCATATTCTCTCCCCACTGGCAATTACTGTGCCAAACCTGTCTGTACCATGAGTCCCAGCGGGACTGTGCGACTCCTGGCACCCGCAGGGGCTCATTATAGGCTGTATTTATAGTTCCAGGCTGAGACAGGGTGGGAGGGACCAAGGGACACTTGTCTTTCCTCTCCTTTGTCCCACACTTTGCCAGCCATGATGGTGACCATTCCCAAAGACTTCTGGATGCTGTGAGCCCAACTCTGACCCTTGTCAAAGGCCCAAGAAGGGGATCCAGGCTGCCATACCAGCACCTTGCACACCCACCCATGTGTGCAGCCCTTCTCTGACCACTCCTCTATCTCTTGTCCCCAGTGTGCCCCCCCCCCCCGTGCCCAGGAGCAGCGTGTGTCTCCCTCATCCCTACCGGTAGAAGCTGGTGTTGACGTGCTTCTCGCGGGGGAAGCCCAGCATCCCGCACACCACACGGCTGTTGTTCCTGGTCCAGTTGGCATCACACACCTGCCTCCAGCGCCCATTGTGCTTCACCTCCACAGCACCCTCCATCACTGGCATGCTCAGCTTGGCCCGTGCCAGGATGGGCTTGAGCCGCACCTCCTCCAGGGCTTGTCCCAACACCTGCCACAGTGGGCATGGCGTGGGCCTGGGGCTCCAGCATCGAGGGTAGAGCACTCAGAAAAGGGCAGGGCAAGGGTTGGTGGGACCTGCTCCAGTCGCCCTGGTGTACCCTGCTGGCCACAGGCACATGCCACGGGCCCCCACTCACCTCTCCCAGGTGACCAGTGGCGGTGGCCTGGGGGGAGTTGCCAGGCAGGCGCTGTCCTGAGCACACCACACCAGCATCCTCGCCATGGTGGCAGTCACTGATGCCCCAGCCATTGTGGGCACACTCTGCCAGGGAGCCTTCACTGCCCCCACATCGCACGTTGTCCAGCCAGATGGGGCCTGGGGACACAGCATCACAGCCCCATGCAATGTGTCCCGCCAGCTCTCTGCACCCACGGCCCTGTGGGGAGGCTCCCACAGCCAGCGGGAAGCACACTGCCCTCGTCGGGACCCCTACCCCCATTCCCCATCTGCCCCGTACCTTCCCCTTGGCCGTAGGTGGCGCTGTGGGTCCAGGTGATGGCTGCGGTGTAACCCAGCTGCCGGCAGGCCACCGTGGCCGCATGGAAGTCGAAGCCATCGTCGCACACGGTGCCCCAGCGGCCCTGGTACAGCACCTCCAGCCGGCCCTCTCCAGCTGGGCCCCGGGGTCCCCCCAGCCGCAGCTGCACCGGGGCCGGCTCCTGCCTGCTGGGGGCCACCCAGCACAGCACCAGCACCAGCAGGACGTGACTTGAGCCAGCTGGCATCACCATCATCGTTCTGTGAGTGGATGCCTGGGGACAGACCAACAGTGAGTCCTTGGGGACCATGGCAGAGTGGGGGTGCAGCTGCAGCCCCCCCTGTGCCCCAGGAGCTGGGCAATGCGGAGGGATATCACGCCTTCTTGCACGGCGGTGACATCCCTGTCCCTGTGCTCTGGGGGATGCATGGGCTGGTCCCTGACACATGCACAGCATACCCCAGCCCTATCCCCTTCACCAGGTCAGCCAGCTCTGACACAGCCCTCTCGGGCACTGACAGCCACGGGCAGACCCACAAACATTGCCCTGTGCTCTTGTTGCTTCCTGTCTGCCCCATGTTTTGGGACATGGGTGAGGGCCCCACAGAGCCCCCTTTCATCCTCCACCTGGATTCTCTACTGAACACCAGGATTCCTCTCTATCTTGCACTCAGCCCGGTCCCCGTTGCCTCACCTCTTCCCCTACATCCTCATTCAGAGCACTGGTGGGATTGCTGACCCCCCTCCAGGTACCCAGACCGACCCTCCCGGGGCCACCTCTGGCACTCACCCTGGCAAGGGATGGTGGTGCCGGAGCGGCAGCGGTGCGGGGCAGGCGGTGGCGAGGGACACGGTGGTGGCGCTGGCAGCAGTGGATCCCGCAGCTCCTGCCTCCCGCTGGGCACCGCCTGCAGCCGCTTTTATGGTGCGGCGGGGTGGGCCGACCCGAGGGGGCCCCCCGCCCCCCGCCCTGGTCTGGAGCCCAGCCCTGCTCCCTGCCCACCCCCGGCCCTACTCTGCCTCACCGCACACGGGGGCAAACCCGTTCCTGTCCCAAAGCCCGTCCTGTCCCCAGCCGGGAGGATCTGAGCTGTCCCGGACAGTCCCTGCCCGCCGTGAGGCTGCGCCTCCCCCGAGTCCAGATTCCCTCGGTCAGGGATGCTCCCCTCGCGGGGCTGAACCGCAGCCAGGCACAGCACGCACTTTCCTGGGATGACGAGCGGCTGTGCCGGGGACATTCCCTGCAGCTTCCCACCAACGCACTGGTTCGAGTGGGTGCACGGGCACAGGAGGTGCTGCAGTGGGGCCGGGACTTGGGGACACAGGGACCACGGCAGGGTATGGGATGGTACCGAGAGCCGGAGAGCAGCTCTCCCAGGGCTTGGGGCATCATCACCTGTGCCATCCATAAAGCAGGCTGGCTGTGAGGGTCCTGAGGCTCAGCCCCGCTCCGTGGGACGTGGGGACCGGTGATGCCCCCCGCCCCCTGCCCGACTTGCCCCGGGAGCAACCTCCGGCTTGGGGGGCCGCCAGTCCCCGGGGCACCCCGCTGCCCACACGCCCGCCGTGGGATGGGGATAAACAGGAAACCCAGTGCCCCGGCCGTGCCCAGGGACCGGCCAGGAATGTGCCGGTGGCCACCGGACTGTTTGTTTGGAGTCAAAGCAGCCGGATCCTGCCGGGAGGAGCCAGGATCAACACGGCCGGGAATAGCCCGTGAGCTCATCGCCACGTCTCGCAAGGAGCCCCAGCACCTCTGGGTGTGCAGGGATGCACGACTCTGGGTCCCCCTCGCAGGGCACTCTCATCCCAGCCTCTGCCTTGGCCGGGATCGGGGCAATGCCCTGAAGCTGCGATGTGAATCGCTGGCCAGCCCGAGAATGGAGGCCACGGAAAGCCCTGGGGAAGGGCAGGGTTGGGGCCAGCAGTGGAGCCCGTGACTCATTCGTCTCGACGTTTTGGAGATCAATTGCTTAAGTGTGAAGCCAGGAGCCTCCCCCGAGCTCCTCCCCCGGCAGATGCTGGCAGGGATGCGGGCAGGCGGGCGCTGGGTCCCGCTCCCAGCTCTGCCTCTGCTCCGGGGACAGCAAGAACAGAGAGGTGCGGGGAAGGGCAGGGCAGGGCTCTGCCTCTGCTCCGGGGACAGCAAGAACAGAGAGCTGCGGGGGCTGGTGGGCTCTGCCCCTCTGGGACCTGCCAGCTCTTCTCGCAGCTCTACGGACACTGTGTCCTGCCGCTCGTGTGACCGTGCTGGGCTGGAGGTGTCCCCTTTGCCCTGAGGTGTCAGCCAATGCCCCTCGTCTCCCTGGGGGCTCACAGGGTGCCAGCACCTGCAATCCCGGGCAGCGGCAGCAGCTAAAAATACACGGCCGGCAGCAGGGCAGCCCCTGCGCGGGAAGCTGTGGGCGGCGGGCGGGCGTGCGGGGCTATTCTCAGCGGGCTGCGGGACTATTCCTGGCCGGTCAATATTGATTCAGCCAGCTCAGGTGCAGCAGCTCACCCTGGCAGCACCGTATTTAGGGCCCGGCAGGAGGCGAGGCGGGCGGCTGAATCGGGAGCATTGTCTGGCGGAGGAAGAGGGCAGGGAGAGGATGTGAGCTCTGTAATCTGCAGCCAGCGGCTCCCGGCTGCAGCCCGGGCGAGGGGCACACCCGGGCCTGCTGCGGCTGAGGAGCGGCCAGCACGGAACATCTGCCCTGGGGACGCGGGGACGCGGGGACGGGGCCAGGACACGTGCAGCGGCTTCCGTCGGGAATAGGAGCATGTGTGAGGCACGAGGGGCAGCTGCAGCCCCGGCTCCTGCGGTTTCTGAGCCGCTGGGCACGTGTCTGCTGTACACACAGCCACCAACAGCCGCGGACTGGGGACAGCTGGGGACTCCAGGCACCAAAGCAGCATCCAGGCAGCTCCCTGCTTGTTCTAAGGACTTAGGATGGTCTGGACCTGCCCGGAGCTGGGGAACTCAGTACAAACAGTCCTGCACGCACCTGAGTCTGCATCAATGAGCAGAGAAGAGGGTGAGGGGCTGTTTGTCCCTGTTCACTACTCTGAAATGTGCCTGTGCTCTCTGGCAGCTCCCCAAGGCTGCATTACCAGCAAGTGTGGATAGTGCAGTAGGAGCTGCATGAGTTGCTCAAAAAACACAGTGAGAGTGCTCATGACAGAGCCCAGGCCAGGGTTTATTTCCATGGGCACAGGCAGGGGCTGAGTGAGGCTTGCCATGGTCATGCAGGGTCCAGGAGCCACTGGGGCAAGGCTGGGTTGTGTCAGGCTGGGAGCACAGGGGACCCTGCCAGCCTACATCCAGCTCTCAGGAGATGCTGCTGCCCTGAGGTGCTGGGGAAGCAAGTTGTGGATGGGCAGGGCTCTGCATGGCACCAGTAGGGCATGCTGCTGTCACAACCCTGTGTTGGTGAAGTCAGTTTCACCAATTTCATCAGAGGTGCCTGAAATCCTTGATAGCCACCTGGGCAGCATTGCGTCCTGCTGCTCCCATCACTCCTCCTCCTGCAAGAGAGGAGAAATGGGGAATGCTGCTGCACCTCTTCCACATGGCACTTTCTTCCTTCTGCAGGCCTCCATGAAGGTCCTGCTGCCAGCTCTGCTCACCAGGGTGGGCTCCACTTCCACACAGGTACAGGCCAGGAATTGGGGACCGGTAGCCAGAGTAGGATGGTACTGGCCGGGCAAAGTACAGCTGGTCCAGAGACATCCCTCCATGGAAGATGTTCTGCCAACAGAGCTCTGTGTGAGCTAGCTGTGTCTGGCCCAGGCCCGTGTGACCACTAGCACTGGCACCAGAGCGATGCTCAGAGCTGACACTCATGGTACCCACTCCACCGGGCAGCCCAAAGATCCTCTCCAGGTCTGGTGGCGTCAGGATGTCCCTGCCAATGACAGATGCCTTGAACCCTGGGGCATAGTCTTCGATGCAGTCAAACACTAGAGAAAGATGAAGGGACTCCTGCTGGGCAGCCCGGGGGATGTGGTAGCAAACTCCTGTGCAGCCCAGGGCAGCTCTGCCCATGGGTGTTACTGGCTCTGTGTGTGCATCACGTACCTGTGTCTGCGTATGCATTTCTGGCCTGCTCGTCCCAGCACCGCCCGCCGGCCAGCACGGACGGGGTGTACTGTGTGAACAGGGACACGACGTGGCAGCCTGGAGGGGCCAGCCCCGGGTCCAGCACTGAGGGAATGCAGAGCTCGATCATGGGCCTGGGGGAGCAGTAGACCAGCTGGACAGGCAGAGGGGCACCCAGCCATGCCATACCTCCCTCCCCAGCATTCACAGCCATGGCTGTCCTGGCCCTTCCCCAGTGCACCAAGGTGTGCCAGTACAGGCTCCTACCTGCTGGAGGGGTGCCCCTGGGCAGCCTCAGTGAATGCCTGGTGCAGGAGCTGGGTGCCCTCGCAGTTGAGGTGTATGGAGCACTGGTGGTGGGGCAGGGCCTGGCCATCGTGGGCATTGGGGGCAGCCAGGAAGCTGGGCAGCCGATCCACCGCCACTGGGCATGGGATGGGGAGATGAAGTGGGGTGCAGCCTCTTGCTGAGCCTGGCACCAGTGTTCCTCCAGCAGGGATGGCAGCTGAAGCATCCCTGCTGGTACCTACCATTGATCTTGGTGACAGGGGAGCGTGTGTCAAGCTGTCGGATCCGCTGGACAAAGTCCTTGGGCAGCTGCTCCTAGGGTGGGATACACCATGCAGAGGGTGGCTGTGAGAGGCAGTGGGAATGGGCTATTCCAACAGGCCAAGCCCCCCCCAGCCCCACGCACTCCATACCTGAGGAATGAGTTCCAGAAAGGTGATTTGGGGGGAGGCATTGGACAGCACCAGTTTGCTCCTCACCTCTGTCCCATCCTGCAGCACGACACCCCGCGCCTCCCCGGCCCTGCCCAGCAGCACGTGGCACACTGCCTGGGCACGGGTAGGGGACAGGACTTTACCAAGAGCATCCCTGCTGCCTGAGGGCATGGCCAAGCAGCTCCCCTCTCCCAGACACCCCGTACCTTGTCAGCAAAGATGTGGGCTCCCCGGGCAGTGGCTGCCTGGGCGATGGCGTAGGACAGGGCTCCCATTCCGCCTGCCACGTAGCCCCAGGCCCCGCGCCGTCCCTCCAGCTCACCCATGACATGGTGCAACAGCACATACCTGAGGTAGTAGGACCTTGGATTAGCTGCTGGCTGAGGGGATGGATCTGTTCCCTGCATGGGTAGTGAGGATGGTGCCACAGCCCCCACAGTCCCCCCATGGGACCATGCCACCTCATGGGATGTAAACTCAGTTACAGGGAGGATGCACCAGCCAGGACTCAGCCCAGCCTGGGGACAGAGGTGCCCAAACAGTGAAGGGATAGGTGGGGGCCACTCAGGAGAGCCACTGGCAGGGCTGGGGGCAGCCCCTTGCCCAGCACCAAGCCCTGAGGCACCCTGGCAAAGTTGAGCAGGCAGTGGGAGGGAGAGGCAGGGGGCAGGGCACAGGGTACTGGTGCAGCAGAGCCAAGCACAGAGCACGGCAAGGGGGGACAGTGCAGGCATGAGCCCCGGGGGGAAGGATCCCTCACCCACTGCCAGGGGTGTGTGGGCTGGCCATGGCTCCAATCACAGCATCAGTAGCCAGAGTTGCCTTCAGGGGTTCTGACTCAAACCAGTGATCCAGGATCTGGCCCAGGAGAAAGAGAGCATGCCAGGCTTGGGGTGGGGAGCTGCTGCAGCATCCTGGCAGGCAGGAGAGGCAGAGGGTGTTTCCACACCAGCACTGCCAGCACGCACCTTGGAGATGGGAGCTGTGAGCACCTCGTAATAGTGGGGCAGCTGCCGCCCCAGTGCCAGCCCTGGGGGTGGAGAGGTGGTGTGAGACCTGCATGGCTGTGCCAGGGCTGGATACTGGTGCCCAGCTGGCTTTGGAGGTCACTCAGCGGCACCAAGGTGAGCAAGCCTACCAGAGCCTGCCAGCCCACACTGGGCTCCTGAGGAGGCTCTGCACTGCCCATCCCAGGTGCTGGCAAACACCCCTTGCTGCCAAGGTCCCTGGCATCCCAGATGTACCTGCCTGCAGCAAGGGCTTCAGGGTTTGCAGGTTCCTGAGCTGCTGGGGCAGGGAACCCTTTCCCAGGGCAGCTGTATCCACTGGAGGGGCATCCAGCAGTGGGTCAAGGGCCAACACCATGCGCCCCATGAACGCCTCATACTCAGGATAGACCTGGAAGGGGACAGAGGGTGGACAGCAAGGGCTGCACCATTGTGGGTGCAATGGATACCCCACTCAGGAGCATCTCTGCCACTCCAGGGGCAGGGCAGCCCCTTGTGGGTTTTGCTGTGCCAGGGGCACGCCCCTGCTGGTACCTGGGCATCCTTCTGGGAGAACTGAGCAATCTGCTGCTGAGTCTGGGCCATGTCATGTCCCAGCAGAAGGGAGCGAGGAGGGCTCCTGTCCTCCAGCAGTGGGGTGAAGGAGTAGGGGTCCCTTGGGAGTACCCTCAGACCGTGCCGCTGCAAGACAGGGATGTCCCCACTGCAGGAGCCACCCTGCAGGGACAGCCTGGCAGCAGAGTCCCCCTTGCTTGCACGCTGGGAGTTGCCAGCAGCCCAGCAAAGGATGGGTGCCAGTACCTGCAGCTCCAGATCAGCATAGATTTGTGGTCGCAGCAGGCTGAGCAGATACGATGCCCGGGAGAACTTGAACCCTGGAACATGTGGGGTGGTGGGGAATGTCCACCAGCAGGGCTGGCCAGGGGGACAAGGGGCACGCAGTGGTACCTGGCACGATCTCCTCAGTGACGGCGGCGCCGCCCAGCACGTGGCGCCTCTCCAGCACAGCCGTGCGCAGCCCTGCCCGCTGCAGGTAGGCAGCCTGTGGGGAGCACGGGGCACACTGCCATCCCTCCAGCCGGGATTGCCACTGCCAACAGGAGGCCCCTCCTGCACATAGTGCCCCCCTCACTAGGGAGGGCCTGTGGGAGCCCCAGCCCCATGGACACCAAAGCCCTCCCTTGCTCTCAGCGCAGACCCTTCCCAGTCCCTGCTGTCCCTGAGGATGGAGGAGAGGCAGCACGCCACTCTAGGTACTCACTGCCACCAGCCCGTTGTGTCCTGCAAGAAGAGAGGGAGATGAGCAGAGTCCAGTGTTGGTGATGGGCCTGCAGCACAGGGCACCCTGCCGTGCCTGGGTCATGGGGCTGTCACAGCCACCCCAATAACAGGCTCTAGACACAGGGATTCAGGTGACAAGGAGAATCCTCCCCCAGCCCTACACCCCTGGCCCTAATGGTGCAGCAGAGGGGGACAGAATCACTCAAGGCAGATGTTCCTACAGTGCTCTGATGCTGGGGGGCTGCAATTTGTGCCAGACCCCTGTGTGGTCCCAGGCATGAGGAGCAGTCTGGGGGTTTGCAATACGTCCAGCACGACTGCGGTCCCCACCGAGCTGCTCCTTTGCTATCTGCCCTGGGGGGTGGGCAGATGTGGGTCCCCGCCCGCAGCCCGGCTCTCGCTCCCTGGCTCTGTTACCTGCCCCGATCACCACCGCATCGTATTCCTGCTGCAGCTGGGCCGCGGCCCCGGCATGGGCCAGACGCGCTCCTGGCGGCCGCAGGCACAGACGCCAGCCCTGCGGCCAGCGGGAGGGGCAGCGCGGACCGAGCGTTCCCCGGAGCGCGCAGCGCCCGGCCATGGCCGCTCTGTCCGGCTTTGCTCTGTCCGCCTGGACTTTGCTTCCACGGCGGAACTTTTCCCAGGGCTTCCGGGCACGGGGAGGGACGGGGGGCCAGGCGGGGAACGCCTTGAGGAGGCGGGGAGGCTGCTCAGGACAGGGGCTCCCGCCGCTGCTGCTGCCCCAGCGAGGGGCGGACCCGGCACAGCTCAGCTGCGGGCTTGCAGCGGGGCCGGAGACGAGCCCAGGGCTGAGAAGGGGCCACATCCTGCCTGGGGTTCCGCAGGTGCTAGGGGGTCCCCAGGCTGTGCTCCAGGACGGTGCTGAGCAGGCAGGCGGGGGCCTGAGAGCCCCCTGCCCCAGCTCCTGTGGTGCTCCAGGGATGAGCCAGAGGCACATGGCTGGGATGATGGGCCAAGCATGGCAGGACAGAAGGAGTTTGCCCCCCCCCACAGCCCTGAAAGCAGCAGAAGGGGCAGTTTGGGAATGAGCATGGCTTTGAATCCAGAACTGTTGCTCAGCAGGGCGAATTCCAGCTCAGCAGGATGGGGCAAAGGCCCTGTCATGGTCCAGTGCTGCCTGAATTGCTGTCCCCAGCTCCAGCGAGTGGCATGGGAGCAAAAAGGGACAGTGGCTACGTGAGTCCCTTGGGGCTGGCCTCATTCCCAGCTGTACTTGAGGTTTGGAGTGCACTGAGCCCAGACGTGCCTGGGAAACACATAAGCTGCCTCGGGATTTACTCGCTGTTCCCAGCTAAGCTCAGAGCTGTGGCTAACTGGTGCCTGGGTGTGGGAAAGGGAGTGCAGGATGGGCTGCACCTCTCCAGAGCCTGCCAAACCTCTGAGGGCCCTGCACCCCACATTTGGGAGTGAGGGGGAAGGGGAATGCACCCTAGACCATTGCTTCACTCAGGTTTGGCTACATTATCTCAATCTCTGGCCAAAGCCTGGCAGCAATGCCAAGCTAACATTTAAAATCCTGCTCTGGAAATGCACTTTTCAGCAAGACAGTGATTTGCCAGCAACCTCTCGGCCCCACTCTCTGTCCCCAGAGGCTGCTGGGTGGCAGTCATAAGCATGGGGAGCAGGAAAAGGGACAGTGTCAGCCCTGGCCAGGCTGAAGGATGGGAGGCTTGCCTGTCCCTGCCTACAGGCACAATCCACAGCATGGCACACAGACGCTGAGAAAGCAACCCAGGCTCTGGGAGCACCCACACACCCACTTTAATCCCGGCCCCAAGGCGGCTGGAGGCAGCTCAGAGCAGAGGGATGCGGGATGGCTCCCAGAGGCGCCGGGCCAAGTCGTAGGCCTGCTGCACCACCAGCTCGGAGGGGATGATGCCCAGGTGCAAGGTCAGCAGCTCATAGCACTTCACTACCTCTGCCTGGTGGTTCTTGCTGTAATAACGCAGCAACTTCCTGCGGAGGAGAAGACAGGGGCTTGGCAGGTACAGTGCACACAGACAACCCCTTCCAACAACCTTCCCTCTGTAAAGCACTTTGCAAGGACACATCCCCACGGACTCTGCCACCCAAGCCCACCAAAACCATGGCACCAGGCTGGGAGATGGGCTGGTGCAACTCCGCTGGCATCCTGGCATCACCCCCAGGGACCCGTGTGCCATCACAGCTTTGAGTCCTGGTGCCAAACCACAGGGCTGGCAACTGCTCACCTGTAGTAGTCCCCTGCAAGCATCCCAATGGGAGCAGAATCATCAGACAGGACTGGTACCTCCATCACCTCCAGCTTGTAGCCCTGGGGAGAAATGACAGCAGAGGGCAGGAGCTGGGATGGGACCACTGAGCAGTCAGAGCTGACTAGGCCTGCAGCCCTGCTCCCTGCCCCAGAGAAAGAGAGCTCAGCCCCTTCCTGGCCCCACATACCATCTCATTCTCAAACCAGAGGAAGTAGGAGCAGCAGTAGTCACCATCCTGCAGCATCAGTGTTGTATAGCCCTTCTGCAGGTATCGCCGGGCCAGCGTGATCAGGGACCACACCTGGGGGACAAGGGACACCTGAAGCCTGAGCAGAAACCCCTCCAATTTCCACCCTCTTCTGCGGTTCCCATCCCACACCTACCCCATGAACAGTACCTTTTTCTTGATGAAGGTGGCCAGGGGACTCTTGCCCAGCTCTGAGCTGGACTTCTCTGTCACACTGAGTGATGGTGCCATCATTTGTCCAGCTGTGCGGTCCACATAGATGAAGTGCACCAGGCCAGGGAAGTCCTCCAGGTACGTGGGATAGGTTAAGGGTGTCCAACAACTTTGGTGCCCTTCTAGGACAGCCCCTGAGCCTCGGGAAACCACCTTTGCCCACTACATTCCTCCCCTTAATCCTGGTGCTGGGAGACAGGGTCCCACTCCCACGTCTGCTACCCCCTCAGGGACACCCCAGTGGCAGGCTGGCTCCCCAGTTGCAGGGATGGGTATGACACCATGGTGATATTGCGCCTGCTCTTCACCAGCAGGAAGTCCCGCCAGTCCAGCAGCTTCTCCCTGCCGAGAAGAGGCACGGTGAGAGGCCAGGACCCACAAGCCCCAGCAGAGCTGGGTGTGGGGCAGCCCCCTGGCGATGCTGACCGTCCCCCTGCACTCACCTCATCAGTTTCTGAGCACGGTCCCGCAGCCCTTGGGACAGGCTGTGGCCAGCAGAGGTCAGGAAGAGCTGGCGGTACACGGAGCAGAGCTGCCGCTTCACGTTGGCCACTGACTGCAGCAGCCTGAGCCAGGGGACACAGACAGAGCCGAGCTTGGACACTGGGTCCCCAGCACTGCAGGGACAGCTGTGCTCGTCCCCAGGATGGGACAGATCCCTGCCTGTCCCAGAGATTTTCCCTGGCTTCCTGCTACTCACTCTAGGGAGCTCCCAGGCTCACTCCGTGAAAATATCTTGTTCTTAAAGTCCAACCAGGTGTTCTGCAACTAGAAAGAGACAGGATGGTGTCAGGCTGTGGAGAAAACAGGACAGGGTCCTCATGTCCCCACGCCCACCTGGATGTCCTGTCCACTCAGCTTCTTCACAAATTTGTCCATGCGCTGCCGCAGCTCAGCGAGGAATGGGTAGGAGCGTGCGACTCCCACCTCTGGTCCCTCTTCCAGCTTCCTCTCCAGCACCAAGAAACCATCCAGCAGTTGGTACAAGGTGATGGCCACCTGGGTCATGGGGCCCTGCCAGGGAAAGGAGAGATGGGTCAGGCAGGACCTAGTCCCACCCAGCTCCCCTCACCTCAGAGACAGCTCACCTTGGTCAGCAGCACAAGGGAGATGCCTGGCCAGAGCGGGAGGCAGTGCATGGTGTGTGGCAGCAAGGGGCAGTAACCTTCCCGCAGGCTGGCATCCAGAAAGATCCTTCTGGGGTTTGAAGCTTCAGGGACCAGAGGCCCCAAGGTCTGCAGCAAGTCCTCTGCCATCTGGGAAGACAGGGGAGATACTGAGTCCCCTGTGGGGATGAGGGAGCTCGCACAGAGAATGCTCTGTAGGGATGCAGCATTGCCTTGAAAGCTGCAACCAGGCAAGACAGAATCAAAAGAGCTGGAGGGGCCATGTAGCAAAAGATCAGCAGTGAGGAAAGTGCCCAGGGACCCCAAAGGAGCAGCAGAGAAGAAGAAGACTGTTGCAAAGACAAAGGTTCCAAATGCCTTAAACCGGGGCCAGTGTTTGCTTGCAGTGTGTGAGGTGTTGCAGCATCCATCAGGGAAGCAGCCCAGAAAGCCCAGCGGCAGCAGAGGGAGACACTGGACTGCTCTGAGGCAGCCCCGCTCCCTCTCTGCTGTGACAGCTCGTTGTAAAATGCCCAGAGAAGGAGATCAGAGCTGTCACAAATATGCACAACATGGGCGACACGGAGTACCCACAGCTGCAGCACAGCAAGAGAGAGTGATGAGGACCAGAAACTGCAAAAGGCACTGGGGCAGGTCTGTGAGGTGTGGAGCTGGGAGGTGTTGCAGGACTCTGGGCTCACCTGGACATCTGCAGCATCCACCTCCCCAATGCTCAGCATCTCAGCACCCTCTGACCAGCTCTCACTGCCTGCAGAGAACATGGCAGGGCACCCTTCCAGCCCCCACACCAGAGCCCTGGGCCTCTGCAGGGCTGGGGGTGTGGGGCACGGCTGCTGCCCAGCTGGGCACTCACCTGTACTGTGCCCGCCTGGCGAGGGCTCAGGTGTGTAGTACACCTCAGGCACAGAGAGATCATCTGTGTCCTGCCAGCAATAACAAATGGGTCAGCATACGGCGATACAGGCAGCCCTCCCAGCAATCCCACCCTGCAACTCCTGATCTGAAGGACTCACTTGGTCATCTGAGTCCTTCTCTGCAGCTCCATGGGAGCCAGGGCCACTCACAGGGATGCTCTCACTTCTCTTGGGTCCCTGAGGGAGAACATTCCCTGCTGTGGGCTTTCAAAAAGAGAGAAAACCCCCCCTAAGCCCCAGCTGTCAAGGCATCACCCCATGATGGGAGCACCCTGACTTGCTGCACCCCCAGGCCTGCTCTGAAGCACCTGTGGGCCAAGATCCTCCTCAGCACTCTGGCTGGGGTACAGGTCCTGAACCAGGAGGATGAGGACGAGCAGGTCGGCAGGGCGGATGGAGCTGGCGTTGCGGCTGCAGGACAGAGAAGGGCAGGGTCAGCTGGGAGGACACACGGCTGCCCTGGGGAGGGAGCGTGGTGGGACCGGGCACACCTGGAGTAGAAGGCCAGCAGCTTGGTGTGTACCAGGAGGAAGGCATGGCCCACTTCATCCCCGCCACGCTCGGGGCTGGTGTTGATGTGCTGCACCACTTGTCGCTCCAGGAACTCGATGCACTGCTCACACAGCTGAGGATGGATCAGCCGCTCCACGGCCTGGGGTGCAGGAGGAGGGGAGGCTGCTGAGCTTCCTCAGCCCCAGCCTTGCAGTCCTAGGGGCAGGTCTGAGCTTCCACTGCTCCAGGGAGCTGCCCTAAAGTCCCCAGCCTACTGCCTTTTCCCACATCCTGGGACTCCATGCAGCCTCCCACCAAAAGTGGAACACCCCAAAAGTGAGGGACAGTGCAGATCACTGGTACCTCCACTGCAAAGCTCTGGTCCTCCTCCCGCAGGTGGCTGTAGGTCTCCAGCAGGCCCCGCAGCAGGCTCCACACGCGCTCCCGCTGCTCCGAATCAGCCGGCCGCAACCTGCAGCGTCACAGAGGGTAAACAGACAGCTGGCTGTCACCTCCCCGCATGGGACACTGACACACCAAAACCCAGCTGTAGCCCAGCAGGCAGGGGGTCCTGCTGCAAAGAGAGGGTCCCAGCTGGAGACCCCACTCCCAGCCCCCAGTGCTGCATGAGGGCAGCCCAGGGCAGCCCCCCCAGCAGCCCGACATGCCAGCCTGTGCCGGGGGCTGTGCCTGCTCACTCCTTGCGGATGAGGTGCGAGTCGAGCGTGACGAGGCCACAGTGAGCCTCCACCAAGCGCCGCAGCACGAAGAGCGTCCGGCGCAGGTCGTCCTCGCTCTGCGTCCCGTCGCCGTTCACTGCGATGTACAGGCAGTCCCCGAACTGCAAACGGCAGCGGGGTCAAGCGGGGTCAAGCGGTCCCTGGTCCCCGGTGCCGCTCAGGGGTCCCGGTGCCGGTCCTACCATGTGCAGGACGTGGAGGTGCCGCCCGCCCTCGGTGGCGAAGCAGGTATAGGTGTCGGAGAGCTTCTCCAGCAGCGCGGCGCAGGAAATGATCAGGGGGGCGAAGAGGGTGTTGAGGCTGTCCTCCAGCGCCGGGCCCTGCGCCACACTCTCCCGGTCAGGGCCCACGCGCGACCGCGCACCCCGCGCCCCCTTCCCGCACCCGCACCCGCGCCGCCCCGTCCCGCCCCACCTGCCCGGCGTGGGACGACCGCAGCCGGCGGAGGAAGGCGGCATCGGCCCAGTAGAAGAGCAGCTCGGCCGCGGTGCTGGCGATCAGGACGCAGCGCATGGTCCGCGGCCGGGGGGAACACCGGCACCGGGACAGGGCGGCTGCACCGGGACACCGGCACCGGGCGGCTCCACCCGCCCCGCGCCGCTTCCTGCTCCGCCGCGCGTGACCGCCGCGCCCACGCGCGCAGCGCCCCCGGCGGCCCGGAGCGGCACCGCACCGTGTGACAGCGGCACCGCACCGTGTGACAGCGGCACCGCACCGTGTGACAGAGGCACCGTGTGACCCCGGCGCCGCACCGTGTGACAGCGGCACCGCACCGTGTGACAGAGGCACCGTGTGACCCCGGCGCCGCACCGTGTGACAGCGGCACCGCACCGTGTGACAGCGGCACCGCACCGTGTGACAGAGGCACCGTGTGACAGCGGCACCGCACCGTGTGACAGCGGCACCGCACCGTGTGACAGAGGCACCGTGTGACCCCGGCGCCGCACCGTGTGACAGCGGCACCGCACCGTGTGACAGCGGCACCGCACCGTGTGACAGAGGCACCGTGTGACCCCGGCGCCGCACCGTGTGACCCCGCACCGTGTGACAGCGGCACCGTGTGACCCCAGCACCGCACCGTGCGACAGCGGCACCGCACCGTGTGACAGCGGCACCGTGTGACCCCAGCACCGCACCGTGCGACAGCGGCACCGCACCTGTGACAGCGGCACCGTGTGACAGCGGCGCCTTACCGTGCGACCGCGGCGCTGCACCGTGTGACAGCAGCACCGGTCCCGCCCGCCCGGCCCGGCCCGGTCCGCGGCGGACAGAAGACGCCGGCGCGGTTGAGAGCCCAACTTTATTACACCTCCGGTAGCGCCTGGCCGCGTCGCAGCTGCTCCTGCCCGCGACACCGCCACTCTCCCGGGCAGGACACGCTCTCGGCCCGCCGCTTCGGGATGTATAATTTAATTATCAACATTTCCCGCCGCGGAGCCCGAGCTCGCTCGCCCGGGGCGGCCCCCGGCGCTTCCTCCCCTCCCCTGCCCCGCCCCGCCCCGCCCGGCGCATCCCGCGGCGGGCCAGGCCGGCTGGCGGCATCCCGGCGGCAGCAGAGGGAGCTGCTTCCATGCGCTTGCTGCACCGGAGCACTGCCCGCCGCCGGGGAGGGGGTCCGGCTGCTGCAGGGGTCGTCCCGAGGGGCAGCGGGACCAGGGGGTCGGGGAGGGTGTTCGTCCCGGGATATACCGGGGCTCAGCACCCCAACCTTCCCTGCAGCCAGTGGGCATCAGGGCCCGGCTGCTTCTCGCAGCTCACAGGACGGCGGATGGCAGGCCCTGCAAGTTGGCTGTCGCACTGCTCTGGCGGGATGGTGGCCAGGGCACGTGGAGCTCTGCGGTCACAGGGCAGGATGGTCCCAAGCGGGAGGACATCCTGGGGGTGAGGATGAGGGCACGGCGTGGAGCTGCCCAGCACGGCCCAACGGCGAGGCTGCGTGGGCTGCCGAGGAGGCAGCGTGACCTGGGCAGTGCACAGGGGCAGGAGCGGGGCTGGCGAGTCCCTGCTGGGCCCAGGCTATCGGTACCGACAGGCCAGCGCGTTCACATTCTTCACCACGTAGAAGCTCATAGTCAGCGGGGGGATGACCAGGGTGCGGCCGGCCCGCAGCGGGCGAGGCTTCAGCTCGGGGAGAGTCCCGTCATCCACCATGGCCAGCGGCTGCCCGTTGAGCTGGACCGACCTGAGGGACCAGGAGAGGGTCAGCGCAGTGGCACTGAGGGTGCGACAGTGGTGGCAGTCCCAGCCACCGGCATCAAACTTACTTGGAGTGCAGCCCATCCTTGCCATAGGGCTGCAGCAGGTACTGGTGGACAATCTTATCCCGCAGCGTCCCTGCCAGCTTGATTTTCTTCCGGGAGCGGTGGAGGTTGATGATGTAAAGGGTGATGGATCCCCGGACATAGTTGTGACTGCAAAGGGGAGAGTGGGAGGTGAGGGCTGCACTGCCATGTCCTCAGCGAGCATTGCCTCCAGGAAGGGGCTTGGGGGTCTCTGTAAGAACTGGCCTCGTGCAGGCATCCAGATTCACATCATATCCTGCTGCCCCTTCACGGGGAGATGCCACCTTCCCATCATGAAGCCTGGTTCTGAGGCGACACCTTTCGACCCCCCTCTTTAGCCAGCAGTGACACGGCACAAGAGAACGCTGCCACAGTGTCCAGAGGGGGGGGGGGGGGCAAGAACAGAGTGTCAGTCCCAGGACGGCCCCAGCCCCCCATCCCCCCAAACCTTGCAAGGAGGAGGCTGAGAACGGAGGGGAGCTCTGTGCGTCTGCCCCCGCCACCCCAGGCATCTGACAGACAGGTCCAGACACTGATCCTCTGTCCCTGCCTAATCGGGCAGTCCCAAACAAAGGCTATAAAGCACTTTGCACCTGTCAGTTACTAGACAAGGTTTCCTACCGAGCTGGAGGCATGTTGAAAGCATCTGGACTGTGTAAAGAAACAGTCTCTCCTCCTCCACAATAGCAACTTGTGTCCGCGGAGGAGGTGGCCGCCCCCCCGGCTCGCTGAGGTGCTTTCAAAGACCTTATCAGAGAAACAATAACCAGGCCAGGCTCCCCAGCAGCCCGGCCCGGGTAACCCGAGCGAGCGAGCGGGGCCCCTCGTGTGAAATCCACTCCCTTGATGTCCGCTGCCCGGCGGCTCCGGCACCACCGGCCCCGTTCCCAGGCGCGGGCTCGCCACCATTTTCATCGGAGGCATGGCCATTCTCGCACTGCACTGTAACAGCGGCCAGAGCAGGACCCGAGCGAGCATCCTGGGAAGGCGACCTGCACCCAGCGTGTCCTTGCTGGCCCCCACCTCCTGTGGGTGCCACTGATCCCACCCTGTGACCCTGAGCCCTCCTCGCTCCGCTCACTTGTGGTAGCTGGTGCAGTGCGCGTAGATGCGGAGCTTGTCGCGGATGACTCTGCCGGGCCGGGGCTTCCTCTGCAGGCCGGCCACGTGGATCGCCAGCACCTTGGGACCAATGAGGCGCTTGTAAAGCAGGGACAGCCAGTAGTCCTGGGGGGCAGAGGGGACAGTCAGCAGCACAACAGCCCCCCCCTACTCACAGAGGGCGTGGGCAGGAAAGGCTGGCTCCCCTGCTTGCAGCCTGGCGAAATTTTGGCTGTTGGGGTGAAAATGTTGTGTGCCAGATGTCTGCCTTGGGATGAGCTCTTTTTGTGCACTCCAAGCCATAATGGCATGGATGTTTCCAGGAAAGAGATTCAGGGAGGAATTCACTGCCCATGCTGAGAGACACGAGTACCCTCTTAAGGAGCTCAGATCGTGGCTGGGTTGCAGAGCATGGGAAGCAGCATGAGCGTCCTTGCACATACCCATGGACCAACACACAGCCGTGCTGTGGACCTGCACACCAGCTCCAGCTGATGCTCACAGGCTGGTGATGTCTCTGGAGCAGGCTCTTCCCCCACTCTCTACACAGAGCTGGAGCACATCAGAACTCTCCCCTGCTCTTTGTCTCTATTTGTGGCACACTGCCTTTTGGGACTGCTGAGGGTGCTCAGCTTCCCAGAGGTATTTCCCCCATTTTAAAGCCTCCTGTGGAGCATGGGGAAGCCAAGCTCAAGAAAGAGGAAATGCTTAGGCCCTATACACATGCATAAGTGATGCAGCCTTAATTACGTCACCACACACAGCTTTTTCCTGCAGGGCACGGCCTCGCACGGCACACAGGATGGGCCCCAGGCCCCGGGGAGGGAGCTGAGGCTGTGTGGGCCCCCCTCTCATCCGCTGCAGGAGCTGGGAGGTGTGTGGTAAATGAAGCAGGGTTGTGGGAAGGGAAAGGGCAGGCTCAGGCCCTCGCCTGCTGTTCTGCAGGATGGGCCTCTGGCCCCGCTGCTGCTCCAGGCACGGCAGGTGGTGCTGGGAAGATGGAGCCTCTGGCCCAGCTAAGGGTACACAGCTTTTCTGAGAAAAACCGTGCAGGTGCCATGGGATGGGTAAGATAGTCAGCAGTGATTTAGGGTGAATGTGCAGTATTTCAGCACAGTTAGTGCCTCCAGGGCAGTGCAGGAACCACTGTGTCCCTCCAACATCTGCAGGAGATGAGGGGAGAGCAGTGCTTTTACCTCGCCTTGCTGGCAAAGCTAGCTCCAAAGTCTCAGTTTCAAGAAGGATGTGAAAATACCAGAGAGAGTTCAAAGGAGGGCCAGAAAAATGACCCAGGGTTTGAACAGGAGACATCAGCACTGGCCTCAAGGCACTTGAGCTCTTCAGCTCACTGCAGGGAAGCACTGAGGACAGCTGCAGCTTTTCGCATCATCGCAAATTTGCTTGTGTGAGGGGCCCAAATCATGTTATTTGCAATAAATTACCAGGGCCTGGTGACACCAAGCACTTGGATGATGAATTACACACACACACCTAGCATGACTGAAACAAACCTACTGAGGGCAGACACTTTCCCCAGCTGGGCTGGTGCTCCAGGGCTGCTCCTTCCGCTGGCATGAGTGAAGCCCAGCCAAAACCATGCCAGGGCTGCTGGGCTTCCCAGAGCTACCAGCTCCAGTTCAATGGTACCAGCTTGGGAAATAGTTGTTCTTGAAACCCAGCTGCAACCAGGGTGGCTTTTCCATTGAGCAGTGACCTCTTCCTCAGCCCTGACAGCAGCTGGCACCTGCTGCCATGTGGCACACCCTGTGCAAGCAAGTTCCCCCGGCTGGCAGTGCCCACATACCCCTTGCAAAGTGTGGTGCTGGACATCCTGTCAGGGGCAGCCTCAGCCAGGCCCAGGGAGACAGGTTTGTCCAACCAGTGCAACTGCAGAAAGGATTTGTCTTTTGGAGTCACAGAAGACTCTTGTTGTGAGGGCTGAGGAATACAGCTGCAGCAGTAGAGGAGGGATAGCAGGGAGAAATCTGGTTTGTTATTAGTCCCATGGGAATCAAGGGATCTTTCTTGGTTTAAATGCTTTGCAGAGCCATCAAGCCGTACTGCAGGTGAGGAGCACCTGAAGGCAGAGCCTTCCTGTGCCTCAGAAGCTCTCCTGTCTGGGACCCCTGATTTGTGGGCAGGAGGGGAGCTTGTGTTGAGTGAGCTGATGTGCAGAAGGGAGCCTCACCTTCTGAGCCCCATGGGGACAGTGAAGACATACAAGTTTTCCACTAGAGAGGGAAAGCCCAGAGGGTCCTATGTGATCTCTTGGCACAGTTTACTTCATTGCAGAAGTTTTAGAGACTTTAGCTTTTGGAAACAAGGTTGATTAGGCAGGCTCTGAGGCAGAGCTGTTAGCCAGACCCTTCTGTCTGCAGAGCCATCATGAGAAGGGCAGGAGTTATCCTTGCACTCTCTCCTACAGACAGCAAAGCAGCTCTGCTGCCCACCTGAATTTGTTCAGCTCTGTGCTCTCCACGTGTGAGATGTTTCCATAACCAGAAAACCAGAGCAAAAGAGCCATAGCCCTTCAGTCTCCTGGGAACTGTAACCAACAAAGACAGTTGTATTTCAAACAATTTCTTCCTCTGTGCCTTATGCACACTCGAGTTTCAGCAGCCTGTTACAGAGAGCTGCAGTCCTGCACCTCCATCTGCATTTTTCCACAGTCCAAGCAACCTGTTTGGAGATAAGGGCTGGCTGGTCTGGACACCACAGGACAGAGGGCTTTGCTCTTTCACCCCTTTGTTGAGCCTGATGGCTTGTTTTTGACAAAAGCATCCTACAGAAAAGTAGTGATTGTGGTTGTGAAGATCCGGAGGGATGGAGAAGCTGCCACTTCCCAGGGAGCCTGTTCCAGCACTTATATATCCACACTGTTAACAGCCCCACTCCTTATTTGTGTCTTGAATTTGTCTGGCTTCAGCTTCCAACCAGTGGTTCTTGTTCTTGCCTTTTCCACAAGATTAAAGAGATTCTCAGCATCCAAAGCTTTCTCCCCACGGAGGTCCTTACATCCTGTTCAAGCCATAGCTGCTTGTTCCTCCAGCAAGGCTGGATAATGCTGCTTTTAACATTATCCCTGAGTTTTATGTGCTTCTTAAGTGGGAGTTCAAGGTTTTCTCAGCCAAACCCCTTGCAAGGTCCTGTGACAAGCAGAGTGGGGCAGGGCCTCATCTCAAAGGGAACAACATTTTCTGAAGTCAAAATGATCAGCTTCAGACACTAGTGCTGCCTTCATGAGCTCTCATGCCCCCACCCTCAGGGACATGATCTGTTTGCTGTTTTGTGTGTGGAGGTTGTGGAGAAATGAGCAGTCCCTATAACGTTTGCTGCTGTACTGGGGAGTCTGCGGGTGAGCACCACAGGGGACACTCCAGAGATGGTCTGTGAATGGGGACAAGGTTCCTTCTAGCCCCAAACAAGGAGGCTTAAAGTGGACTAACCTGCCAGAGGCACCACCAGGGGAGGAGGAGGCAGCACACAGACATGCTGCCCAAGGGGCCCCTTGCCTCTTCCCTCTGCTCTGCCCCTGCTGGGCAGGACAGACCTTTGCTTTGATCCAGACACCACTGCCCATGAAAGGTCAGCTGATGCTGGCCAATCCCTCTTTTGCTGAGCCACATCCCAGCAGTGCCCCACCACCAGTCCTCTGAAGCTGCTGACGTCTCTGCCTGGGCATCTGCTGCTTTCCCTGTGCTGATCCTCTTCCTTCCTGCTCTAACGGCTGCAAACACTTCATCTCACACCACTCTCTCCTGCGTTGCCTTATGCCTTTACATCTTCCTGCAGCTTTCTTCTCAAGCAAGTGATCTGCAGCAGAATTCTTACAGTGGGAGTGGCAGCCACAGGAATTGCTGCCAGGCATCGGTGGCACCGAGGGGACAGCCTGCCCAGCAAACAGGAGAGTGCTGAGTAGGACGTGAACCCTGCCTACTGCCCAGCACAGCCTGCCTCCAGCCAGTGGCCTCCCCACCTTCTTGGGATCTGAGCGGATGGAGGAACAGCCAAATCTCTCTTTTGTCATCACCTCTCCCTAACAGGGTCCAGGCCATGCAGGCTACAGGAAGGGAGCGGAGTTGCCAGATCAGAGGGCTTGGAAACCAAATGCAATTCTTCTGTTTCCTGTTCTTCCAGAGCACCAATCCACTCTGGGAATGGTCTTTCTGTCCCACCTCGTCCACAGCCCTGGGCTGGCTCTGTGACCAAGCTGGGCAGGTTTAGCACTACCATGGTGCCTCTGGAGATGTGAGGCGTGGCTGTGTCCATCCTTGCAAGACCAAGCTGCTGCTGCCAGTCCCAGATAGATTTTGTTTCTGCCCCAGACTCCAGTACAGGAGGAACAGCCCAGATCCAGCTCTGCACATGTCTTGCAGCTCCAGTGGGTGGGTGCCAGAGCTGCTAGCATAGCTTTGATCCATTTGAGAGTCCATGAATATGCACTTCAGAGTGCACCAAGAGGGAAAGGCTCCTTAACCCACTGTTAAAGCAGAGTTTAGCTGCTTTAAATCTGTCTCCTCATTCATGGATCCAACAATCCTCAGAGCCAACCTGGAACTCCTGGAAGGAGAAAGGGTGCAGAAAGCAGACAATGCCTCAGTCCCTGAGACATAATGGAAAGGACAGGGCAGGGGAGTGAATGCTCTGCTCAAACCTGCTCCAGGCAGTTGTGCCAAGGCTCTCTGGAAGACTTCCACAGGGCACTATTTCCTCTCTGCCCTTCAGCAGACCATGCTTTAGCTTGACATTGCATGGGAGAGCTTTTCCCCAGTGCACACCTGAACTGCCCGGGACTTCATCCCTCCCATCTGTGGCCAGAGCAAACATCCTCTAACAACAGTTCCTGCCAATCCCTGCCTCTCCCACCCCTTCCCTGTCTGCAGGCATCACTCCCACCAGATTCAGTGCTCTAGCGTGCAGGGCAGATGGGGGTGCCAGACGCCCGCGCACAGATTTACAGTCCTCAGGAACAGCTTCCATGTGTGTGTGCAAGCTCCATTGAACCTGCTCCCTCTCCCCAACCTTTGTCACTCCCAGACTTGGGCCTGTGCCTCTGCCTGCATGGCACACGGTCCCAGACAGTGACCCAGAGCCGAGGGTCCCCGCGGGGAGCAGCAGCCGCGCTCCTGCCCCGGTGCTCGGCTCAGCGCGGTGGCACTGAGGGATGTGCAGAGGGGCGGGTGCAGCAGCAGGGCTGAACCCCGCTGGGCCCGGGGTGGGCATGGGCACAGCTGGCGAGGACCCGGCCCCCGCAGGCCTGGCCAGGGGAGCGCAGGGGCGGGAGAGGGACAGACCGGGGGACGGCCGGGACCCTCTGCTGCAATTAGCGGCGCCTCCTGCCAAGGCAGCTCCGCTAATGAGCGCACCGGGGAGCGAGTACGTGCAACAGGCGGAGCACGGCCGGGGACCCGCTCCCGCTCCTGGCACCTCACCGAGGGCCCCTTGCCTCCTTGGGCCCGGAAACTGAGGGGGCCCAACCCATCCCCTAATGCGGAGATGCTCGGGACAGGTCAGACAGACCTGATATGAGCCCAGGGTCCTCCCTCCTCCAGGACAGACAGTGATGTTCTTTCCCATTGAGTTCTCCTCAGTGCCTTTGGGCAAAGCCAGGGAGGTGAAAAATCACCCGCAGCATCCAAGTATCTGATCACAGCACCATTGGGCACAGCCCTTTGCACTGCTGTGATGCTTTCTCAAGGACACCATCAATTCACAGGCAATATCATATTGTCTTCTACCACCACAGATGAGCAGGCAGCCCCTGCTGTCCATTCACCCTTGATCCCTCTGGGACTTTCTCATCCTGCATATGAATCTTGTATGCAGAAAAGAACTTTAAGTGTCTACTGAACTCAGTATCTCCCTGCCCAGAGTCATTAGACGAAGGTCCATGAGGAGCCACAGGAAATGGAAGTCTGTTTTCCAGCTTTGGCTTTTCCATGGGGTATGTGTTCCTCAAGCCCTGCCTAGAAATATGCCCAAGTTTTTTTCTCTGCATAGATATAACCTTACAGCATTGTACATTAAAGGAGTAGAAATCAATAATAAGGATGGATAGAAAAAGAGGTGAGTACCACGTGGAAGAGCACTGAAAAACGTCTTTAACATTCTGTAAGAATCTGAAGAGAAATCTCATGTCTGCCTGGGGTGAAATAAATGTATTGCTTCCCTCTGGACTGTTTCAGAGAGATATTAAGGAAAGAGAGATAGAGTATGCACGTTGCATGCCTGAAATGGTCCTAGAGGTACTGTATGCTGGATCAGCATTTCAAAGGCACTGCCCTGTGACGAGCAAATATTAGTGCTGCTCCTGCCCTCCTTCCCTGCACTCCTTACTCCCACACATGTACAGGTTTAAGTGCAGGCAGGCAGACTGATGTACCTGCATAAGGCTTTATTTGAAGGGCTTCTCTGACTATTATACAGCTGACTGCTCCAATCACTCAGTAAGAAAAAGCACTCCAACCATACATGAAAATGTTATCTCAAAAATAACAAGGTAGTAAAACACTTGAGCTCAGAGGGACAGTGGACAGCCAATTCTGGCAACCAGAATGGGCACTCAAGCTGCCCTTCTATGGGTGAAGGACCTGGAGGGACACACAAGGATCACGTCTCTTGCAAGACGTCCCAAAAAGGCACAAGATGCCGCTCAGCTTGTGAGTCAGCTGAGTATGGGAAGCCCAGCAGAGATGTGAGCATCTTCCTAATTTCACTGCAAAGCTTCGGTGCCTGCTGCCACCTGAGACCATCCTCTTATTGGACAAGCAGGCATCAGCAGGGGTAGGGAGGAGAAGGAGGTGCAAGGGCGGCTCTGGGGAGCCCGGGCCTGGCTCCCAGCTCCCCGAGGAGCTGTGATTGATGCCGTGGCGGTGCAGCCCTTCTCTCAGCAGGCAGCTGAGAGCTGCCTCACGCCCAGCCGGCGTGCGGAAACCTCTTTGTCATAGCAGCTAATGAGCAGATTGTATTTCACAGCGCCGGCCCCGCACAGGTACAGCCAGCGGCTTTTATCTCCTGACAGCTCCCACGGGAAAAGAGCAGCCGCCGTCCCGCCGAGCGGGTCACCGCCCGGTCTTGCCGGGCTTTACGGTGCTTGCAGCTTTTTAAAACCCTTTGTGGGTTTTCACCTGTCCGTGGCTCTTTTATAGCACAGGAGTGGAGGGAAAGGGGTTGTGGAAGCACCTGCCTGAGTTTGTGCAGGAGCACAGGGGTGGGATGTGGGATCAGCGCTGACGAACATGGGAGAGTAAGGAAACAATCATGACAGCAACTGGCACCTCACTTATTGGGAGACTTATCTTTAAAACAACACCAAAATCCAAGTTAAAGACTTCCATTATGTTTAACAGCCTGGGGTTTATTCCTCTAACTCCTTCCCTGGCTCTAATCCCATTCTGAACTGCATTCCTTCTCAGCTGATATCTGGGACTGCTGCCCTGCTGTGCCAGGAGAGCTGGCCATGGGCACCCTGTGCCCTGCTGTGCCAGGAGAGCTGGCCATGAGCATCATCTACCACCTGTGCCAGGAGAGCTGGCCACACCCTTGTGCACCCAGCAGGCAGGAGCTGGCCCGCACCCACCCAGCCAGGAGCAATCCAGGGGCCCTGAAGCCCTGGGAAATGGGGTGATGTGGCTTGATCAGGGAAATCCAGGCTCTTCAGGAGAAATCCATCGAGCTGTGAGCTCAGGTTCATTTCAGACAAAGCTCAAAGCCCCCTGGGCTGGGCCCCAGAGCTGGCAGGTGTGTTTGCTGGAAGGCTGCATGTGGGAACACACCAAGGTGCCCCAGGAGATACCCAAAGCAGTAGAGGCATGACCACGCTCTCCTGCTCACTGATTTGCTCTCTGGAGCCAGTCTGATGCTCAGGGATGCTGTTTTCATTGCCTGAGCAGGGAGAGCCGGCTGAGATGCAGCTCCCTCAGACTTTGCTCCCCTGCAGCCACCCCTGAGATCCCAGCACAGCACCAAGGGCAGGCTCACAGTGTCAGGGTTGTGCACATCTCCAACAGGGATCCCCAGCCTGCTGGCAGTGTCTGCTGGGTCATGAACCAATAAATCCCTTCTAGGAGAGATGCAGAGCACCCAGCTGCTCTGCCAGGCTCTCTGCTTGCAAGGCAGTATATTTACTAACCCCCATAGGAAAAGGAAACCTGCTGCTTTTAACAGGATTTTTCATATGGTTTCCTTATCAGCACCATGTGTTCTGGGAGTTCCCCTCTGCCCAGGTGTTGCTGAGGAGTGAGGGATGTTGTGGGGCACTGATGAGATCACTGCTCACTGTGGAGCTTTCACCTTGGTGCTGATGGTCCAGCCTGGCTTCCCTCGGCCAGCACCCCATCCACCCCTCCAACTCTCCAGCCTGCCCTGGTGCCCCTCAGTGGTACCAGCCTCCCTCCTGTGCCACAGCCCTGGGGCATCAGAGAAAATTTCAGCTACAGAGGTATTGCTCTCCCATCTGCCTCCAGCATGTTGCACTTGACATGAACCAACATCTCCTATTAGCACTGTCAGGAACAGACCTGGAAAATTCATTTCCCAGCAGACTTCAGAGAGACCACAAGGAGAGAATCCCCCCAAACGTGCAGGGAGCAGCCAGCAGCAGCACGACAGCCCTGGGCAGACCTACCGGCAAGGGGTTGAAGTTCTGGTCCACCAGGTGGTTGTGGCCGTGGTCGAGGAAGGAGTGGCGCACCACCACGTCGATGCCCTGGCTGGCCAGCAGCCCCAGCGTGTTCAGCCACCTGGGGACAGAGGGAACAGAGCCAGGGCACCATGGAGGGGCAGGGGGCACCATGGAGGGGGGGAACACTGGGGGGGACTGCCTGGTCCCAGTGGCACAGCTGCTCTCATGCATACGACCTGATCCCTGCTCCAGCACCTGAGCTGAAGCCTCCTGGTGGTGTTATGAACTGGATCCCACTATCCCTGTCCCAGAAACTCTGCATGTCTCTTCCCCTGCCCCAGCTGTGCCCAGCTTGCACGTCCCAAACCTGTGCCTTAGCCCCTGTGTGCACCCCAATATCTCAGCCCTCTGCCCAGAGGTGCTCCCCCAGCCTGTCAGCACTCTGCACCCTCTGTCTGAGCAGGGCATAGCAGACCTTTGCACTGGCCTGTCTTCTCACACTCCCTGGGCAAGATCTTCAATTCTTACAGCCTGCCACAGCCTGATAGCCTAGGCATGTCCCTGTGCTTCCCTGCAAACTTAGATAATCTTCCTCCATCTTTCATGATCACAGCCAGCTCTGAAGGTCTGGACTGGGGCTTTGCAGCAGGATGTCCAGGCCATGGGGCTGTGCCAGTGGACAAGCCCCAGGAACCAGGAATGGTTTCTTCAAAGGAGAGAAAATGGAAAGCAGAGCTGAGGAGGGCTAATAGGTATTAAATGGAGAATTTAACAATACTCAGGCTGCCAGGGAGTACTGAGGGGGTCTCTGGGCCTGGAGTTTGCCCTCTTCCAGCTGCAGTGCCTTTGCAGCACCTCAGCCTGCAGAGCCCATGGGGTGGCAGTGCCCTGGGGGTGGCAAGCCAGTGTCACTCACAGGAACCCAGCTGCATATGAGTCGGAGAGGTTGTTCATGCCTCCAGCTGAGGTCATGCCAACACCTTCCAGCCAGATCTTCTTCCCTGGTGTGTACGTGTTCACTACCTGCGTGAGAGACAAAAGCAACAAAAATTACTCTGCTGCACCTGTGACTTAAAGCCAAGCCAGACATCTCTTGTCTCATGGGAAGACTTGTGCAGACCTTTGGTGGTGCTGCTGCTGGACAGTCAGTGCCTGCCTGGCCATGGCATGTCTCTCTGTGTCCTTACCTTGGCTGGGTGGGGGGACACTATTCCTCACTCTTTCCTTCCACTGCCAACACGTCCACTCGTATCTTCTGGAGCTGCTCCCAAACGTACTCTCATGTTCCCAGTCCCAGATCCTGCTCTTCCCCTGTGGTGTCCCCATGCACTCTGGCCCACACACTGCCCTCTCATGTCACCTTAGCACCTGTCAAGGTGGCTGCCATCCGTGGGTAGCCCCTGAGCCCCAATGGGACAGTCAGTGCCACAGCTGAGCAGGGGCTGCTTTGGCACCTGAGTGGTCCATGGCACAGGTGGGACATGCAGGTTTGAGCATGCTGGCCCACCCTTCAGCAGTGCAGACACCTGTGGGATGTTCAGCTGGCCAGAGCTGCCCTCTCCCAACCCGAGAACCTTCGGCACCACACCCTGTCCCCTCTCCTGCAGTCGCACTTCTCCAGGCTGGGTGACAAGCTCCCAAGACCAGATGTCTGCAAACCCAGGAATGCTCTGAGCAGCCTGATGGATCCTGCCCTGTTAGTGAGGAGCGCTGGAATGTGCTGGATGGACTGGGATCCCTCAAAGATGTTAAATAGGCCAGCTCTGGGCTGCCTCCCACTCACAGCCTGTGAGAGCCGGCAGCCCTGCCTGAAGCCCCAGAGGTGTTGGCATCCTGCCTGTAATTATCTAAGCCCGCCACCTTCCCGGCTGGAGAGGAAGCAATAAAACAGGCAAGTGGACAAGTCCAGCTGCTCTAATCAGCCCCGGCAGGATGCAGGGACTCAGAGCCAAGCTGGAGGCCATTAGCACCCAGTGCTGTGCTTTTGCTCAGCCTCACTGGCATTCCCAGGAGAGCCCTCCCCAGCCCTACCCTGTGCACACCAAATTCTGGCCCATGGGTGAGAGGGCTCCCCTAAACTGCACCAAGGGCAGCTCCTGGCTGCTTCTGCTCTGGGAGTGGATGGATTCCCACTCCGTTCCCAGCAGGTTCCAACCTGCAGCAGGGGTGGGATACATGTCACCACTTTTGGCAATGCATTGTACCTGTGGGGGCTGGGTCAGCTGGTGCCGCTCGCTTGCCCCACTGTGATTCCATTGTGCCATGCCTCCCCCACAGCAGGAGTATCATCCACACACATGGATGACTCCCAGCTTGTGCGAGAGGGCTCAGCAAGGAGCTTCTCTCCTCCAGCTCTGCTGCACTGACCCTCTCATCCCCTTTCCCAGGGCCTCTTTGAGTTGTTTACTCATTCTATGGTTTCTCCCTGCAGGAATTACAAGTGAGACATTGTGGTGAGTGGTAAGATTTGAAAATCTAGACAAGACAGATGGATGGACATCTCCTCTAGTCCCTAAGGCCTTTTTCACTCACTAGGTGTTCCTTATTTCTTCCAGGACTGACAGCTGAGTGTGTCAGTCTCAGCCCTGGCCCCTCTATCAGCCAAAGCAGAGGGACCTTGCAGAGCCCCTGCCATGTATCCCATTGTTAGAGATGTGAGCTGGATCCCCTGGACAGGGAGGAAAGGAGCACTCACGAGCCAGCCATGGACTCTGACACCACGGGCCAGCAACAGCTGGGTTTTCTGACACAGTCAAAGCATGATTATCAGGAAAAAAGGACACTAGTTCATAATGGTCACAATTCTCCACCAGTGAGGATCACTCTGGGAATGCAACTGTCACTGCTTTGCAAGCAACATTCCCAGGCATACTGTGAGCAAGATGTGGTGGTAGGAGCCCCTCCTGAGCACACATGGCACTGGCTGCGCTCAGGGAGGTTTGGTACCATCTGGCTGCTCCCTCCTCTCCTTGTTCTGGGGAGCAGGCTCAGTTTCACCCTCATTACAGACAGATGGGAGTCTCAAGCCAGTGGCTGCCTTGGCAGGGCCTTGCATTGCATGGTGTTTTCTGCTGCCCTGTGTCCCAGCACACCTGCACAGCCCATGCTGTGCTGCAGCCTGTGGGCACTTCCCTCACAGCCCAGCACACACCCCACCCTGGGGCCAGGCTTTGTGCTGCCTGGTGTCTCAGTCCTGCCCTGAACAGGGCTGGCTGCACTTTCCCTGGGAGCAGAGCAGCCACTCTCCCTCCCTGCCCCAGCCCAGCTGCCCTGGGAGCTGTGCATGCTGAGCCCTGGCCACGAGCTGTGCCCCAGGCAGGCACTGCAGCCACGCTGTCCCCTCAGCCCTGCAGACCCTTTGCCTTGCTCACCTTCTGGATTTTCCTGATCTGGTCTGACAGAGTGTCTAACAGCCGTGTTTTCAGGAAGTCTGTCACCTTGGCCACTCGACCATCTATGTAGTAACTGGAAGGGAAATAAGAAGACAAGGTCAGAAGTTGGAAGTGTCTCTGTCCCCAACCATGTCCTCCTGTTCTGCTGGTGCCCCATACCAAGATGCTTCCTTTGCTCTGAGGAGTCCCTGCTTGCACCCTGTCCTGTCGTGGCCCTCTGGCCATGCCTGTCTGGCAGATGCTCAGTCTGGCAGATTTCAGTCTCCAAAACAGGATGTAAGGTGGACACACCCTAAACACTGAGCATCCTGCACTTCAGGAGCCATGGGAAGTTTTGCGATTTCTTAACTTTTGCTGGTGAAACTCTGGGGGTAGTATTCTAAAGGCTGGGAGCGAAATGCCACCTGCAAAGGCTTTGCAGCCCTCTTGCACAACCTACACCTTCCTTGCTTGCTCTTCCAGAAAAATCCTCAGCTGAATCCCTCTGTCAAGAGAGTTGTGGCTGTTAGCAGCAGAGGAAGTCCTGCTCTCACAGAAATACCTTCTGGCCTAGGAATGCCAGGGAGTGTTTCCCATACAGGGATTCCTGCTCTCCATGTGCTTGATTTTATGAAGTACAGCTACAGTGCTGCCCATAACAATGTGAATCATCTGTCTCTAAGTGTGAGAGGAAGGCTCTGAAATGTCTCACTGCTGTCTCCTGGCTCTGGGACATAAGGTGAAGCATTCTGTCCTGGCTGCACACATCCTATGTCAAGAGGGAATCCCAACCTGCTCCTCCTGAGGGAGAGTCTTGGGCTGTCACCTCTCCTCCATGCAAAGGGAAATGGCAGCCCTTGTACATCTCCCAGAGGCTCCTGCCAGTCTTGCAGGGAGCAGGATGCCTGCTGCAGCATGCACTGGCATACCCCTGGGCCAGCCCTTTTTCTGATAAACAGGCTTTGCAAGAGAAACTTTATGAACCTTCTCCCAAATCTGCATTGTGTATCAGCCACTCACCCCAGCAAGCCCCAGAGAATGTCAGAGCCACGTTGGGGGGATGGAGGTTCCCAGGAACAGCAGCAGCTCTGGCTGGGGCTGGTGGGGCTGACTCATTGCCTCTGATCCCTCATTGGAACTTCATGCACTCGGATTTCACCAGAGTTGCACAGAGCCCTCTCCCTCCCTGCAGACCTCAGAGCAGCTGTGGGTGCTGGGATGCACAATGAGCTGAAGACCTGGGCTCTGAGGAAAGGTGGATTCACCTTTCCAGGCCTGCTTTCTCCCTGACATGCATCTCATCTGCAGCAGTGAGCACCTGCAGCAGTTGTAGTGGCTGATTCACTTGGGTACTGGAATGCAGGAGCAACCCCAAAGGATGCCGTGGGCTAACAGCCTCTGACAGAGCACCTGGCACATGTGCAGCATGCATGAGTGCTTGGAGAGGATTTTGTGTCTCACTGCTCCAAGTCCCTAACTGTCCCAGAGCAGAATTTTGTTACAGGCTCAACTTGCAAATGCATTCAACGAGAAGAACCTCCTGTGTCAGCCCTCTCCCAGGCCTGCAGTCCCAGCTATGTCCCCAGCCAAGCACAGGAACATGCCAGGCACCCCAACATTGTGTGACTGGGTAAGGAGGCATGAGGCATTTCTGCACACCCACGGTGACTGGAAGGTGCTGGGGCAGAGATAATCTCCAGGGAATGTTCAAAATCACTCAGATCACTTACACACTATCCAACCACTGGCTGCGGGGTGGAGAGCAGATCTGTGAGTAGCAGGCAGTGGTGGGGTTTACACAGATTACTTTTTAAGACAAAATTACAAAGCAGCGTTCTCTGGGGATGGCAGATGTTTGGAGTTAAGCACCACACTTAAAAACTGAGCAGAAATTACTTTTTCAGACTGCTGTGGACTAGAAACCCCATCACCTGGGCTGAAAACTGGCTGAAAGACATAAAAAAGGGCTCTATTCACAGGGAAAAGATGGAGTTAGAAAGACCTCAGTCTGTGTATGACCCTCTAGTGCACCAGGCTTTCTGCAGGGTTTAGCTCCTTGGCCAGTATGGTCCCAGAGTCCAGGATAAACCCCTTGGAGAGCAAAGACAAGCTTGCACCTCCTCATCACCTCACCCAAGCACGAGGTGTGCTGTGACATGCAGCTCCACTGCCAAGGGGAGAGGAGCAGCAGCACACCCAGAGGAGGCTCTGTCCCCCAGAAATCACCTGGGGAGGTGCTGCTGCACCCAGCATAGCCCAGACCTTACAGGGAAGAGAAATACTCCGGAATACATGCCATGGTGACACTTACTTTTTGACACCTTCATTACCAACCCAAAGAGATAGAGACTGGTAGAGCACAAAGGGCAGAAATAAAGTATCAGTATTCCTGCCTCAGTATCAGGAAATCTTGGAGGCATATTTCCTGGTGGCATTAAGAGGGGAACACTTCAGCTTTGGGTGTGTAAGCAGAGCATGAAGACAATTACAGGCTTCAGGAAAATGGGCAAGGATCTCTTGCAAATCCGCCTGGGAAGTCCTCAGTTGCCAACAGGTAGTTTCATCCTCCTCAGACTAGGAAAAAGGGAAAATGGCTCCAGTTGTACAAGGCTTGTGAGGAAGAGAGAGGAACTGAGGTCTGTGCTGATACCTGGCTACTCAGGAATGGGTTGCCATCTGTAGGCTTCATCTCATTGAGTTAAGGCACTTCCTTTTGGTAACTTTAACTGTCAGTATAGGCAGTATAGAAATCCACAAAATGCAAACAACTGTCAGGCCTTTAAAGCAAGAGAAGAGCTCATTAGGCGTGGATTATTCCTTGGAGTAAAGGCTGCAGCTTTGCTGATATTTACAATGACTCAGTGCACTTGACTTAAAAAAAAAAAAAAAAACCAAAAAACAAACAAAACCAACAACCTAAAACAGTCACAAGTCTTCAACCTCTGAAAAAGCCAGCAGCAGCTGCAGAGAAATCCAGCACTGACAAATACCTCCCCAGGCCAGCCCTGGGGTCCATGGCACTCTCATCCTGCTCTCCTAAGTCCAGCAAGGATATGAATGGACAGACCCTCCCCAGCATGGACAGGGGTCTCTGTCAGCCATGACTCTGCAGAGGCAGAGCACACCCTGCTCTTGGACAAGCTGTTTGTGTCCAGCACAGGCTGACAGTTCCTTCAGTGGGCTCTGGGTATGGCACAGCAACAGCAGTGGCTCTGAAGCCTGGGAGACATCAGCATGCACACCATGAGCACTGACCATGCTGCTTCTCATAATTCAGGAGAGAAGAGATATGGCCAATTACATACAGAGCTGGGCCATTGTGCCCCCCTATGCCTATGAACAGGCAGTCTGCAAGAAGATGAGAAGAGTCAGCCAAGAAAAAGATGGATCTAGCTACTAAATCCCAGATGAGACATACATCTTGAGGGAAAGGCCATGGACCTGTACTTTTGGGTGTCCTATTATACTCTGGATGCCTGTTATACAAAACTGAGACAAATTCTCCCCCCTCTGCTACATTGCCCCATTTCTAAAACCATCATTTGACTGTGCCATAGAAAGTCAGGGTGAGATCACACACTTTGCAAAGGGAGATGTGACTGGGCCACTCTGGGATGGCGAAACCAGAGTGTGGTGCAGGGGAAGGACTCAGCCAAGGGCTGGGCAAAAATTTATGCCAGTGCTAGGAAATGAACCACCCCAATTCCTGGCCTCCATCCTTTGATGGATCTGTAGCATGGATGAGCTGAGAACAGTAGTGAGGCAGGGCTGGACACAGTTGCCAGTCAGAAATGCCCTTGTTCTTGAGCAGGCTGCCAGGCCAGGCTGCACACAGCTCCCCACCTCCTCCCAGACAGGGACAGTGCCAGGCACCAGAGCACTTGGGCAATTCAGGGGCTGCCTACATGTCTCTGTCCTCTCACCTCCAGCTCTGGTGTTGCATTTAAAACTGTTTTCTGGCAAGATCCATGATCTGCTGCACAAGACCATGAGCTTTGTACCATGTTTAATGAAGGCAGTGCACTGACTCCTGGGCAGCTGGTTTCATTTACATCCTCCTTCATTTTAAAGAGAAACCTTTGCCCCTATTATCTGACCTGTTCTTCTGTTGCAGTTAATTACATTAAAACCCACTTCCCAAAGCTCAGTAGTTTCCGGATCTCCTTTGTTGCCTGCGCTGCAGGGAGAGTCTGCTTTGAATTAGGGACCCTCCTGCCAGGGACGCCGAGCAGGGCAGATCCTCACAGTCAGCAGGACACCCTGCTGCCACTGCAGCTGTGAGACTGACACACCTCTGCTTACAGGTGCCCCTGAGCCCTGAGCACCTTCCCGAGGTGAGGGTGTCTGCAGTGCAGGACGTGGGGCAGCCACTCTGCTTCTCATGGAGGAGAGGCAGGATGCGACTGCTCCTTCCAAACCCTGTAGGCACACATGAGAGGTGCTGCCCACCTCCAGTCAGCTAATAAAGGCTTGGATGAAGAGTGCCTGGGGGCTGTTCTGTGGCCCCAAAGGCACAGCTCACACCCACAACTTTCTCTACCCCACACCAGATGGATTTGCCCGTCTCACCACCAGGAACCATCCCTGGCCTGTGCCATCTCCCCAGCCTTGCCCTGGCACTGGCTGGAAATGTGCAGGTGGCCAGGCCATGGTGCTGCCAGGAACTGTTCCCTCCATCAGACAGTGAAGAGGATTGCAAGCCCGTGGGCAAAGCTGTGCTCTGACCAGGTTTATTTACAGGTTGTAGTGGGTTTGATTTAAAGCCATCACACAGGTGCAAATGGATCAGAGACTCCTTTCTGCAGCGCCTTCCTCCAGGCACAGCCTGTGAAGACACAGCACTCTGAGCACCCTGAGGCTGATGTGAGCCCAAACACACACCCTGGGGACATACACTGGTGGGTGTGCCCATCCTGGGCAACTCTCCCCTGGTACCTTTAGCAAATCTGCCCTGTGCTACTGCCTGTGAGCATTTCCCCCTGCACACTCACCATGACTAGGCCAGAAGAGATGCCACCCAAACCAAGCCAGGCAAAAGCATAAAGCATTTTAAGCAACATCTCATGCATGCCTGTGTGTCTGGCACCTCTGTCTGGCACCCTGATTTGCCACATAGGACAAGTGTCTTTGTATCTTGGAAGAGAAGCTGGCATTCTCCAAGAAGCCACAGGGACTGTTTTTGAAGATGTAAACATTTACTTTCCCCATAAGTAATAGGGATTTCTGTTTCAGAGGCAGCATTGAATGAGGATTTGCACATTAAACATGACAAACTTGGAGCTGTGTGAAAGATTTCAAATGGAAAAGCAGTTGTGCAGACTGGGCTGGGGGATGGACTGGGCACAGCTGCAGGCTTAAGCAGACAATGAATCTTCCCTGTTTGTGAGGACACCAGCACAGAGCAAAGAGATGGCTGTGGGGAGGATTCTGAGCAGTGGGAGCCCACATCCAAAGGCTGATGGGGTCTGCCTTTGGATAGACCATATCCAATCTAAATCACCAAGGAAATGCCAAATCTCTTGGAGCCACTGTCACACCCTGCTTTAGAGGAAATTCCTTGAGCACTTTGAAGCCATTCACACATCTCTCTCCAGCAACACTTTACTTCTGAAGAGGGAGGCACAGTGATTTGTGCTGAGTGATGTTATGTATGTAAATGAAGCCATACTCAGTTGAGTGAGTGAGGCTCACTGGTGAGCTGCTCATTTCTACCCAGTGTCACTTTTCCATCAATTATATTTCAGATATATTCTGTTTTCACACAGAGAACAGGGCTCCTTGCACTATATTCCCTTCTCAATTCCCCTTCTGGATTGAGCACAGACTTTTCAAAGGAATAACAGATTTGACAAATTTATAACCAATATCCCAGGAGAACTTTAGGGTTTGGAACCAAAATACTCATACTTGAAATTAGACAGCAGTTTAGTTTCCTGCTAATAATTTTCTTCTTGGATACAAAGGAACTTGTTTTGTTTTGTTTTGCTGTTTGGAGCAGAGGGATGAGACACTGTTTTGACATTTATTCATAAACAGTACAGAAGCCCAGCTCAGAGCTGCGGCCATTGCCAGTCCTCACAATCACATACGAGTGCTATCTCCAGAGCTGCAACCCCTGGCTGGGGGAGAAGCAGGAACACTGCAGTGGAAATGGGTCAGCAGGCAGCAGCTCGGCTCTGCTGACCCTTGTGGGGAGCTGCACCAGCCCTCCCAGCCACGAGCTGCTGCTTCAGCACCAGAGCTGACAAGCACTTCACACTGACCCTATGAGAAACGGTTTCAAAGCAGCCATGCAGGCAGATTCCCTGCACACCAGATGAAACTCCACATCTGAAGCCTGGAAGATTGTTCCTTCAACTCATCCAAGGGCTTGGCCCAGCCATCAAGCCCTGTTGCAGAAAGCAAATTCCTGGACTAAGTAAATGCGATCAGCACATCGTGTAATCATGAAAAGCAAATTCCCAGATGAGACATAGATCATCATTGCACAGCATGAGCCTGTAAGTAACACAAATCCTGCTCCAATTGCTCTGCTACCCCACTGTCCCCCTTGCAGCAAGCTGCTGCTGCCTGGCAGGGAAACCCAAGGAGCTGAACACCCAGGCAAGCACACTGAGACCAGCCAAGCCCCAGGAATGGGACCTACAGGTTGCTGCTCATGTCTGGTGCTACAAACCCCTCTAAGATGCCAACAGTTGCTTCTGCAGAAGCCTCCAAGGTTTACACTGACACAGAGACCATGGCTGTGCTTGCAGGAAAACCTGGTGTGTGAAACCCCACTGAGCTCTGCCTCAGAGCAGGGGGCCAAAGGGCCTTTACAGGGGATGGATTTACACACCCCACAACTGCACTGTAGCAAAGCAGCTCCAGCACCACATCAAGGGTCATGGTGAAGAATCAGCTTGGGAACAAGACCTGTGGGCACTACACTAAAGCACACCTTGGAGCTGAGAGTCTGGCTCCATGCTCAGGCCAGTGTCCTGCATGGGAAGGGTAACCCAGCATGACAGCAAATCCACTTTTTCTGAGAACAGAATGGCCTCACCATAGTTTATTTTTCCCTCCAGTGAATACTTGTCTCTGAAATGTGTCCTTTCTGTGGCAGGAGAGAGTCCTGCCTGCCCCACAAACCCTCTTGGCTATCAGTGTTGGTGGTCACTGCTGTGCTTGTAGGGTGCCTCACCTTGGCACTGGTGTTACACTCCCACTGCAGAGCCACAGCCTGCTGGGGAGCCTACCTCTGGCCACAGCATGCAAAATGGGGCAGGTGGAAATAAGAGGAAAGAAAAGATGTTTTTGGATTTTCCCTCAAATAAGAAAACCTTTCCCTCCATAGGGTGTTTGTAACACTCAGTGCTACAGCTCAGAGCTTTGTGGGCTCTTCTGAAATGCAGCATTTGCAGGATCAGGGGGAAAACCAGGCAACAGCATCTCTCTCAGCCTCAGCTGGGCCAGGCTCTTGGATGTTCATCCCCTTTTAAGTGATATCTGTCCTGGGGCTCCACCTGCATGTAGACACAGCAGTGTGTCTGTGGACACCCTTACAAAGCAGAGTTGGGGGCTGGGGCATTCTGTGTTTACCATTGGACTAAGATGCCTCTCCCTTGTCTGGATGAACCAGTTTAGATTCAGGCCAGTGGGCATGAGGAGACAGTGATTGGGGTGAAAGGAAAAGGGCTTTCAGACACTCCCATACATCTGTCACACGTGGCTTTTGCCTCCTTGTTGTCCCTCCCCAGGCCACCCCCGGAGCTGCCTGTCCTCCCAGCTGCCTCTGGAGTCTCAGCAGTCCAGGTCAGGGCTCTGTTTCCAGCAATCTGTCAGGCCAGGCACACAGGCAGTGGTATTTTTGTCCTGTGTCTCAGCTGCAGAGGTAAAGGTTATTACATCCACTCCTGTAATTGTTTGAGAGGTTTGAGAAAGAAGGGCAGAACCTCCTTCACTGGTTCAAATTCAGCAGGGCAGAGGAGGTGGCTGTAGCACATCTGCCCCTTGACACCCAGAGAGCACACCAGCTCTGTTCCCAGCATCTGTGATCACTGCACTGAGTGTTGGAAAGGAGCAGGAATGGTGAATACCTACTGTTGCCAGGTAACAGCATCCACTGTGCCACCAGCCACCTTCATGAACCTGTGGGAAACAGAGGAAGAAAGCAGATAAGGCCAGTGTGGTCACAGGGGAAATCCTAAACAACCAATGCTCATCCTACATCACGAGATAACAAAGGTGGCCACTGTACCCACAAATACTTTCTAATGAAGCCTCTGTGTCCTTAAATAGAAGGAATAAATTCTGCTTAATCCAAATGCTTGTAGCAAGCACAGCTCAGAAGTGAAATCCAACTGGCAGCAGATCTCTGAGCATCATTTCAGAGCAGGTAGGGAGAGCTTTCAAAACACAACAGCGTTTCAGGAACAAGATCTTGAGGTATGTATTAAGTTCTGTAACTTTAAAAACTCTCAATAGCAATTTAATAACATGTTTTAAATGTCCATCTCAACAGGAGATCCTTTTTAGCCCCCAATATGTATTTAATCTGAGGAACTCTTTGCCTGGATTCAATCAAGGACTGGGAAATGGAAGAAAAAGGAAATAAAATCCAGCAAAGCTATTGGGTGCAAAATGCCACCTCCTGCTCAGGAAGCTCCTCAGGAAAGGAGGAAAAGCTGGACTAACACTGCTAAGTGCTTTCTTTTTTTTATCTCTTTCTTTGGCATTGGCTATTAGCAAACTGTGGGATTCTGACCTGGGTGCACTTCTGGGTTTATTCCGTTCCCACACCCAACCACAGCACTTCCATGGACAGGTTAAAGTCAGTGATATATGGGCATTATTCTCCTGATGGCTTCTGCCCTGGCTAAGAATATACCTGTTCCAGACAGCTCCTGTTTGAGTCAGACTTGAGGCTACACAGGTTCACCTGCTCACATTGCCAGCCCCCAAACCAAGCAATTCCTAATCCTGGGCACCGTATGCAACCACCACAGGAGGAGCTGGCAACTGCAGGGGTCTCTCCCTGCTTCCCCAGCCCAGCAATCCAAACAGCACCTTGGAAAACTGCAGCTCCTACGAGGAAGTTCTTATATTGTTATGTTTAGGGACATGGATATGGAAGCACATAAAGGCACACTCCAAGTGCACAGGCACGTTGTCTGTGCAGGAGTGCAACGTGCACTGCGTGGCTGATACATTTGGGAAGTGATAATGCACACCCATGACAGGAGACATGTGCTTGAGCTCATGAATATGCTGAGAAAGGAAACGATGCTGTATTTTCTTGGGCTGCTTTGGATGCACAAGGATTCCAGGAACACAGCAGCAATGTCCCAGCTGTCCCAGCTCCACACAGGGGTGAATGGTGCTGGGTCCAGTGACCCCAAGGAGAGCCCCATGACTGAGGGCAGGGAAGGGGGAGGTTTGAGAGGAGAGACCATCAGACTGTTTGTCATGGCAGGGACAAGCAGCAGCTTTCTGGCACACGAGCCTCTAATCAGGTCTGAAATGAGAGCAGCAAGCTTCAGGCTAAATATAGCTCGGAAATGATCATTCTGACTTTAAATTAATGACCATGGTCAATTATAGACTGGGACAAAAGGGCAGCTGGACCCTGTGGAGCATAAGAGGAAGCTGGCAAAGGCAGCAATAATAAATCCCTGCAGACAGAGAGGGAAGAGATACAATTAGAAATGGAAAAACAATAACATGCTGTAAACTCCTGTAGCACTGATGCATCTCCAATTCTGCTGCCCAGCAGTGCTGAGAGCTCAGCTCCCAGGCTCTGGAAAAGAAGCAAAAGCCTTTCTGAAATGCTTTTACATCTCTCTTGAGGGTCAGGCCTGGAAGATCAGTGACAATGGAATGGTTGGGGACAGTTCCTCCCCAGCTGAGCAGGGGGAGAATATCAGCTGGGCCAGCCCTAGTGCAGCCATAGGGAGAGGTGTGAGCTCCCCACAACTCACACTGGTCATCTGGAAAAAAGAAAATTATTCTAATATTGCTATATACTAAATGTGCAGAAATGTGCCAAAAGAGTCAAATTCCCCAGCTGCCAGGTTTTAAATTCTCTGTACAGGGGCTGCTGCATAAAATGCAATGCACAAAGTCTATAAGAGTAAACTAATGAACTCTAAACTGAAATTATGAACACAATCTGTATTGGATTTGAAGATCAATATGTTGCAATTGGATTTGAAGATTAGTCCAACTTGTTTTCTAACGTCAAATGCTTTACATTCTGGCTGAAAGTAAACCAGCATGGACTTTATTGAATCACCTCTTCAGGCTCAGCTTGTCACTCTCCCCTCACAGACCAAAACCATGAGCAGACCAAGCTTAAAGGAAGAAACACTCTGGTTTTTCTTACCATTTTTATAGGGACTATAGCCCTGTTGAAGACACACCTTCTACAGTGGTCTTTGAGCAGGGACTGAAAAGCAAAGCAAATTCTCATTATAACCTCCTGGAGCAGCAGAAACAGGACATCCATATGCCCCATCTCCCACATCTCTAGGAAGCTACTTGGCCTCCTGATAAAAAGTTCCCAAGAAACTGTTACAGGGCACAGGCATCACTCAGGCAGCACAGCGCAGACCAAAAACAGGACAGAAAGGCCCTGGCTTGCTTAGTGTTCCTCTTCTGCCTCTATGTTACCAAGACAAATCAGTTACTTTTATTAATATCAAAATCTTATGATAAAACATACATATCTAGCTCAAATTTTCTTTTGCATGTTTGTTTTCCTTTCTTTCTGTTTTCTTCCTTTTTCCTTTTGTTGAGAGTTTTTGCAAGATGAAGTTCCTGGTAATTGTTCTAGTCCTGCCTTTAGAGCTGGAGTTGTTCCTGGAACACCCCAGATGTCTTGGGCAGTGGTGTCTACTCTCCAGAGGGAACCTAGAGCAGCCCAGCAGCCAGCAAGGGGTACTGCAGGAACAAGAGATGAAAGGGAGGTGGAGATGCAGTAATGCACAGGTATTCAAATCTCATTTTAGTAACAGGGATTTAACTAAACCCTTTATTCCTTTAGCACCTGCGCTGCTCCATGCACAGGTTTTGAGGCCAGGGAAGATCCATACAATGACAATGCCCACTGGTGACACAATTCCTGTTGGGATTTCCTGGCTGTGTGATTTCCACAGTGCAGGCACGGTGAGCCAGACACTTCCGCAGAGCTCAGACCCTGCACATGTGCTGCACACATGGGCTGGGCTGGCACGGTAAATCTGCCATTCTCCTGCACACCAGGCTCTCTCTGGGAGCACCAACTGACCCTGCAGCACATCTGCACTAAATCCCTCCCTAAGAGGAGCAGTGGGACAAGCTCAGCCCCAAATGCTGCAGCACTGCCCCACAGTTCAGAAGGGTGGCAGCCCCAATGCCTGCCCATGTAATACCCCTGGCTGGGTTTCCACATATCAGAAACCTGGGCCCATGTTAAAACCCTCAAGAAAAGTCTTTGAAATCTTCTGGGACAGCATTTCTATGTGGGAAAGCAGAGCACATCAGAGACATGTAGAGGAATAGGAATCTTGGGTAGGGAGTTCCTGATTCTGAGGATGAGACAAAGTCACTGAGCTTGATAAGGACATCTGCGTGACAGGGGGTAGGTTTAGATCAGATATTAGCAGGAAATTTTTCACTGTGAGGGTGATAAGGCACAGGAGCAGGCTGACCAAAGAAGCTGTATATGCCCCAACCCTGGAAATGTTCAAGGCCAGGTTGGATGGGGTCCTGGGTAACCTGGTCTACTGAAAGATATCCCTGCCCATTAAATCAGGACAGGAGATGTGTTTCAGGTATCTGCCAACACTAAAGTGAAAGTTGTGGTCCTGGAGATGTGGTTATGGGACAGAGCAGGGGGGTTGGAACTGTATGATCTCTAAGTTCCTTTTCAATAAAACCCACCCCATTGCTCTGTGATATATCCATTTTCTTACCCTTGCAGCTGCCTCTCTGCCAGCATCCCATGCCACCATTGCTACCTGTGGGGCCCTGCGTTGAGCTAGAACTGAGAAAAATATAATTCAGCATTGCTCAATGGCTCAAATAGTTCACAGCTCTGTCCCACAAATGGTAGTAACAAGGTGGGGCTCACCTCACAGGCCATGTGTGAACTGTGGAGGCAAGGAGCAGGAAGGCTGCAACACCTCAAGATGGTACTGATACCCAAACTCTGTACTGGCACACCATGGGTCAAACCTGACCTCTTCCAGAGCATCTCCCATAGCCACATCTCCCAGGACCACAACTTTCACTGTAGTGTTGGCAGATTACTGCAACACATCTCCTGCTTTGATTCAATACTTGTCAGTCATGGAGCACCTACTGCAACCTCAAGTAAATCGATCCCATGGTTAATTATCCTCCAAGTACGTTATTTCTCATGTGAATGTGTCTGGGTTCAGCTGCCAGCCTCTGGAGCTTCCTAGGCTTATTCCTGATACATCCACATTTGGACATCTCTTTCCCATGCAGGTAATTGCAGATTTTCATCCTTTAAGTTATTAAAAGAAGAAGAAGAAGAAGAAGAAAAAAAAACCAATGCTGTAACAAAGAATGCAGCTGCACAAGGAGAAAAGTTGTTATTGCTAAAGTGGTTTAGCATCTGAATGACCCCTGAGTGTTGGACTTTACAAACATGGGTTATTTCATCTACTACTCCGTGAAGAACTACAAAACAGAGTCCCCTACCCTGCACAAGCCCCAAATGTAGGAGCAAGACTGGCCTGCCTGTGGTTGTGGTGGTGCCCTGGTGGGTCCCTAGAGCAGGGTGGCAGATCTCTGCCCTTTGAGCCAACAGTGATGGGTAAAAACACCTTCATCTTATGTCTCAGCTGGCTGTGAGGGTCACTAAGGCCCAGGCTTCACTTACTGAGGTTCACTTACTGAGGTTCTTGAGGTTCCAGCAGAACAGCTGAATACCTGCAGCAGGAGGAAGAGGTACTGGACCCCACTAATGCTACGTCCTGCAAAGTCTTTATCCTGCAGTGGATATTCATGAATTTCATTCTGGGGAGCAGAGGCTGGTGTGAACTAGGTATAAATCTGCTGATATGTTGTATTCTCTGATGTCTGCTCAGCATCACCTTCCCTCAGCCAGCCTGATCTGCGGTAGGGCTGCACAAGCCTCCCAGCAAAGAGAGCTCTTTGTCCTTGGGGGGAGCTCAAGGAGTTGGGAGACAGGGACTCACCTCCCTCTAGCCTCCACAGCACCCTGTGACCATTACTTACACAATGCCACTGTGAACCATGTGAATAACCTTCCTCCTTCTTTAAAAAGCTTCCTTCCAAGCTAATTTCTGCACCTTGAACAAACCACCCCATTCACCGGCTCCTGGGCCTCAGTAACACTCCCTCTGAGCTGTCTCCCTTCTGAGCTGGAGGCATGGCTGGTTTAATCTCTTCTCATGTGAAGAAATAACACACTGTGCACATCCTCAGCTTCTCTCTGTAACCTCCTGGTTCTATTACATCTTTTCTGAGATGAAATGACAAAGATTGTAGATAGTAATCAGAATGAAGGTACAATGTGTACTTGCACAGTGCTGTAATCTCATCTGTGTCTTCTTACCCATTTTGTTCTTCCTATACAGGTGACAGTGATTCTGGCATTCCAGAAATCAAATTAAGTTTCAGAAGCAACAACTATATTAACTCTTTCCTCCTACAAGAGCAGTAGCTAAATCTTTTGCTTATATCTCAGTTTCTTGACCCTGCTATACAACCAACTGCAAAATGAGTCATCACATCCTTCACACCTCATTTCAACGTATTTATGAATTGAGTCACTCATAAGTTCAGTGCTACCAGAGCTTGAGTTCACACTGCAGTGACCTCCTCCTCCCTTTGTACCATTAATTTAAAGTTCCTTGTCTTGTGGCTTTAATTTTTGCACAAAAATCTTGCTCTGGATCCATTGAGTGTCCTGGTACAGTCTGTGCCACCAGCCTTGTGGTAGCTTTTGTAACACAGTACAGCAAGGATATACTTTTTTTTAAAAAGAAAGTCAAACAGCCAAAGCAACTTCTAAAAATCCAGTGTTTACAAGTCCCTTGTGTCAAATATGGCAGAAGTCCTTCTCAGCAGGAAGACGGGAAAAATGCCTACATTCATTCCTAAAATTCATCCAGAGTCCTTGCCTTTGCCAGATACCACCTACTCCAGTTCCTTATTTCTCGTTCTTACTTGAATTTAAACAAACAAGCTCTGTCCATACACTGTCTTTGGCTGCTGCTGGGATAAATACCAATGCCTGAACTGGCTGAGGAGTGCTGTCCTGCACACACAGGCACAGCCCTCTTCATCCTCATGATGGCAGAGACATCAGGCAAGGGCAGTTATCATGAAAACACTACCAAGTCTCTCCCATTTTTCGCACTTTGATTTTGCTTTGGTGGAACCCCATTTTGCCATTTCATGAACTTTAAGCTAACAATTCTCTTTACCAGATAAGCATTAGAAACCTTGGCTTGGGGTTGATTTGTAGGTGAAAGGAGCAGGGCTGAAAACTGAGTCAAGTATTAACCTGACCCCTACTTGGCTGCCCACAAATAACTGAGACATGCCCCCTCCCAGTCCTGGCATATCCGCAGCTTAACCACCACTGAAAAAAGTGCTTCCTCAGCTTTGTGGGCTCCTGTCGGACCACTGTGGAATGACATTACCAAAAGGAGACACAGGGAACCAGATGGGTGGTTAAGTCTCCACAGGATTTACAAACCAGGAGCAGGAGGCAGTAAAAGGATGAAGGATGAGGAATTTTTGTGCCTTACAAGGGGAAGACTGAAAACTGGGAGCCTTGTCACCTACTTCTGTCACCTGGCTGGAGGTCCTGTGTCCCTGTGACCAGAGGGTAGATGCACAATGGTGACTGCAGCAGGAAAAGGGGCTAAGGAGGCTGGAAAGAGGGCAGAGAAAAGCCAAGGAGTCACAAGATCTGGTGAATTTGAGATCTGTGAGATGAGGAATAGGGAAAAAGTGCAGCTCCAGACAAGAAAGATTTTCACTTCTCTGGTGACTCAGCAGTCTCAGGACCTAAACTGGCCACAGACCATCAACGGCCAGTCTAGCATGGGCAAAAGTGCCTGCCAGCCCTTACCCTGCTGGCATTGCTGCAGCTCCTGCCATGGTGGAGGTAACACACTGAAACTTGTGAGTTACCAGTGGCAAAAACTGGACTACACCCGCTGAGGAGCAATGGGTCATGACAGCTCAGAGTCAGATTCACCCAGACATGCCAGCCTAAGTTTTGTACCATGTTCTGAGCTTTAATGTGTTTTAACATTTCTCCTTCCTGATCGCTTTTCCTCGTGTTTCTTCTCTTCCAGTGCCAAATGGGCTATCCAGCCATGCATTAACCTCTGTGTCTGATTCCTGATCTGCTGTTAAAATCTATGTTAATTCCTTAGAATCCCATAATTTTTTCCCCAAGCTAATTCTGAGCAGTTCTGGGATTCCTGTACCCGCAGACACAGTAGGTAGCTAACATGCCGTGCTCTGCAACAGCTCAGGCTGCATGAATGGTCTAATTAACACCTCATCAAACTCAACTGTTGGTTGTGTCTGGAGAAATTCTCTCTTGCACCTGTGCATCCACCAGACACCATTTCTAGCCTCCTGCATAGTAGGCCCAGCCACTGCAGAGCCTGTCCTTACAGCATCAGCTCCAGGCTCCAGGACCTGCCGGCCCAAGGTGACACGGATGGCTGTGGCTGCTCTGAGCCATTGCTCCCTGCTCAGGGACAATACCTCAGCACTGAAGGGTGTGCAAAGCCCAAGCTTCTGTGTTTCAAGCTCTTCTCCCCCCACCTCCACCACTGGGAAGTGCATAGCTGTCACCCAGCACAGCTTGGTGTCACCTGTCTAAGGACAGCCTCTGCAGTGGGCAGCATGCACACCCTCCTATATGCTGCAAATTTTTGGGTGCTCAAATTGTCAATTATTGTAGCAGACCCCAGAGAAAGGTGGCACCTCAGGAGGGGTTCAGTCCCAGCCTGTTCTAAAGGACAGGCAAAAGGATTTAGTCAGAAGAGCCCTGGAGGTGTTCAGCAAATGCAAATGCCCAACTCATGTTCACACTGCCATTATTTCAGGACAAAATTTAAGCACAAAAATAAGTTTAGTTTGATTGCTTGAGATAACAGCTAAAAAAAAGACTAAAACCTTTGGAACACAGAGCATGGAACAGGAAAATGTTATTCTAGTTAACACTTCACAGTGACACTTTTCTCTGGGTGTTTTGGGACCTCAGGTATCTCCAGAGGCTTTCCCTGGAGAACATCTAATGCCAGCTTCTACTGCTGGAGAACACTCCCTGGGCTTGTCTGAGGTCTCCTGTCCCATTTCAGCTCAGTTCCATTACTTCCCCTACCAAAACTCACTTCCTCACTTTGTGTAACACAGCAATGCTTGCCTGGCAGACAAATCCACGCATTCCATCTTCACATCAGGGGTGTCATCTCACCCCTCTAGCCTTAGTTAACTCTTGATGCATCATCTTCCACTTGACATATCTCCTCCTACATGGTTGACTTCTGCTGTTCATCACAATTTTTTTAAAAGAAGAGAAAAACTACAAGTTTCACATCATCAGGACTATGAGCTGCACACACTTCACTCAGGAGCCTTCAACCTACTGTAAGCACCACACAGATCACTCATGGTGGTATAGCAAGGCAGGTGGCAGATTTGCCTTTGAGAGAACCTTCCTAAATTCCCTCTCCTCTCTCCTGCTTGCTGACTGTGTGTGGCTCATTCAGGACCCTGAGAGGCACGTCCTGGCTGTGACAGCACCAGGCACATGCTAAGCCACATCCTGCAGACCAGTTCTGGATGCTGCTGCAGGAGACAGAGCTCTCAGTAGCACTAACCCGCATATTGAAGAGACCTTGGGGAGCTACTGGGAATACAGCTCACGCTGTCAAAGAGCTGAGGCACTGGGGTTTGTAAGTTTATCCTTTTGCAACTCCATGTCCCAATACTGCAAATGGGTGTTTAGCCCTTTGTCTTTGTGTAATCAGACTTGTTCCTCCTCTTTACACCTTGCCTGGTAACAATGGGGTCTTTATGTGGAAAGACCAACAGTTCTTCTTCCAGAGGACTCTTCAGGCTGTAACACCATGCAGGCGTGTGCTGCTTGCTGTGAGCTGCAGACACCAGGATTTGGAGTGCAGGACACAAGGTTTCTCCATGGGAGAGGCAAAACTCTTTGAGCACCCATGGAACAGAGTCATCCTGGAAGGCAGGGAAGGTAGCAGAGAAAAGAGCATATAGTTTGGAGAGCAGGCATGCTCATCAGAACCTTTCCACACCAGCTGGGAGGTTTTATGAAGAGCCCCACTATGCCATCACCAGGGCTGCAGGTCTTACATATCTTCCCTTTCATTTGAGATGGGGTGTCTGCCATTATCTTACCAGACTGTGGAGATAATGTATCTCCACTACAGCCCTGCTCCCAGGGCTGCCGTCAGTCAAAGCACAGCCCAGCCACATTCAGCTGCTGGACCACCCTGGCTGTGAGACTTGGCTCTTCCGACCCCTCTTCCCTGGGACCCGGCTGCGGCGCACGAAGGGCAAACACAGCAGTAGGACTTCCCTTTCTCTAATAGCTTCTTGGCTCTCATCCCCATTGTTTTCCTTACTCAGCTTGCTCCTCCTGGCGCTAATAGATTTCCTGCTGATCAAGGCTACTACAGCATTTTGTAGCTCTCCGTGCGCTGCTCGGGCGCGGTACCGGGCGTGGGGCTCCGTGGGCGCTGCTCTGGCCTGGCACGGCCAAGGTGTGGGCACAGGGCTGTTCCCCCTCTCTCGTCAGTGGGAGGGATGTGGCGTGGCAGCTGGTTCGACCAGCCTTATGGTCTCTTTGTGCTGCTGCAGCAGAGCTGAGAATCTGGCCCTGGCTCCCTCCCCGCCTCGCTGGGGACTGCATCAGTGTGCTGTTTATTGTTTCTGCCAGATCATTCCTGCAGATGTTAATGAATGCTAGACCCAGCTTTGCTCCCAGCAGAGTCCCTTCCACACCTCCCCCTGCCCAGCCTTCTGCACTGGAGTTTCTGTTTACGGTCCTGCAGGGAATTTCCCTTCTGCTGCATGGTCTTCGAGCCACACAGACCCAACTCCTGCTGCCAGCAGGCTCCCACACCTCCCTGATTCCTGTAGCTGTCCAATGTCACCTCCAAGTGTCTGAGTCCCTCTCTGCCACCATTCCTTCTCCACTTCTGACTTTCCCAAACTAGAGACATGCCAATCCCCCAGGAGGGAGTAGAGAGCTTGGCCAGTGAAGAAAGTTGCAACAGGTTCTTCCTCTGCACAGATGGAGAAAGTGCAGGGAGAAGAAATCACCAAATGGGAAGAGCAAAGCAATTTGTCCAGGAGGATTCAGAAATAATAATGTGCACATTGGTAAGTGCTGCCAGGACCCACATCCTCAACCTGCAGCTCTTGGGCTTGCAGCAGCCAGCATCCACACCACTGCACTATCTTAGCATCCCAACAAAGTGGGCACCTCTTTCTGCCTATAACTGGGAAATGCTGGAAATGCTTGGGAGAGTGTAAATCAGTCCATCCCAAGATCCCACCAGGCTTCTCTGCAGAATTTTAGCTGTACACGTGACTGTGCTCCAAAGCCTCCGGTACTGTGGTGGCTCAGCCACATAGAGCCTCACTGTCCTGGAGGCTGTTGGACATTGGGAAGCCAAGGAGCAAGCCTTCCTGCTGCCAAGGACATTGGTCTCAGGAGGGGTTTCTCAGCCCCTTTTGATCAACCCAACAGCACTTACCCTTCCAGGAAAGCAACGACGTTCTTCCTGGGCCTTCCAATGTTGGGCCCATAGAGGTGTGCTCTGGAGTAGGTGCGGATGAGCTGCAGCAGGCTTCTCAGCTGGGTGTAGTCCCTGCCCAGCTGGCTGCCATTCACTGAGCGGCCCATCAGGGTCCGATAGTTATTGGGCTCTGAGAAAACACAAATGGACAAGCAAAACTTGTCAGCTCTGCTTCCTCCTCTGTGCTTCCAGAGAGACACACAGCTCACCCTGTCACACAGCTTGACCTCCACAGAGGATGCAGGCAGCTCTGCAGAGCAACAGAAGGAGCCTTTGAGGAGTGGACAACAGCCACTGCCTGCTCTCCTGTGCTCCTTTTGCTGTGTGCTGGGTGAATGAGCTGTACCTTGGTGTCATGCTCCCGTCCCCATAGGGTTGCCCACTTCCCCTGGCACTGTAGCCACCCTACAAGTCCCTGCAGTAGATGACCTGGCCCCCCAGGACCAGCTGGGCCCAGCAGCCAGGACAGAAACATTTCATGCGCTTAATACCAGCTGAGAGAAAGTCCAGTTAAGAGACTCACTCACACAAAGTCTTAGAGGTGGTGCTGCCTCACAGCAGGAGCCTTTAAATCCCTCTGAAAATACACTGGTAAAGCATCCTGGGAGCTACAAGTATCCTCTTCCAAAACTGAGCATCTTTCTGCTACAGAAAGCTCCATTCCCCTGGCTCTCCTGTTCCCACACTCACCATTGCCCAGCTCCCAGGAGATGTTGTACTTCTTGCTGGCACTGTACTTCAGCAGGCTGAGGGCATTGGAGCTGTTCCAGGAGTTGTTGGGATTTCGGCGCAAAGCATTCAGTGCAAAGATCAGGTGAAGGCCAGAGCAGTCAGCAAAGTTATAGAGTTTGTCTAGAGACCTGGCTGGGAAGAAACAAAAAACAGTTTGTAATTCAAAGGAAAGCTAGTTCCAGAGGGGTTCAAATGATCCTGCTGTCCATCATACCTTGCCTTCTATGTAGGATGAGCCAGGGTCAAATGCCATCCTCACGACATCTGTAACCACAGAAAGGCACCTGACCTTTGAAACCCAGATAGGATTCCAGTTGTGGGTTCATCTCCTTCCAGCAGGAAACTTGGATGCCCTCCACCTCTGTGTCAGAGCTGGGGCCATGTTACCAGAGACAAGTGGCTTTATAGCATCGCTTTTCATCTGCTCTTGGCAAGGAAAGTTTGTCCTTTCCTGTGCTTACTCTGCCTTGCATCTCTTTCAGAGCAGATCCTTGCAATGTCTGGGGAGAGGATGAGGAAGTCACCACCCTAAAGCTGCCATCTCTCCTGCACCCCACAGCAGCCTGGTCTTTGCTGCCTAGGCTCCCTGCCTAGTGACAGCCTGGCCAAACCCTGCTGCCAGAAAGAACTGACTCACTATTTAGGGAGGTGCAACATTATCACAGGGCAGAGAGAAAAAACACTTAATGCCCTTTTTCTTTATGAAAACTTCTCTAAAAACTCAACAATCAAATTGCTGATGAAGCTAATGCCAGTGTTAGCAGGACACAAACTCATGTGACAGTGAGATTTGGTTAGAGAGCAATTAGATAACTGTGGTGTTTTCAATCATCCCTGCCTGTTGAACTGCATCCCAGGACACTCAGCAAGCTTCCTGAAGCAGCCTTGGAGATGCAACCACTTAACTGTGAAGAGCCACCAGGGATAGGGAGGTTCCAGGGGGCCAGGGAGGGCAGACCATAGCTCCCCTTTCATAAGGGGGGAAGGAGACGCTTGGGAATTACGGAGTAGGCAGGCTGGCTTCAGGTCCCAGAAAAACACTTGGACAAATAACCAAGTTGCTTGTCAGCACTTAAAAAATATAAGGAGATGATCAACAACCACAGGAGTGTGCCAAGAACAAATCACACTGAAGCAATCTACTGATAGGAGAGCAGGACTGGCGGGCAGCAAAGCATCCATTTAGGCCTTACAATTTGATGGGTCTGAGGCTTTGTTCACAAAGGATTGCACATGGAATTCTCTCCAGAAACTGAGGGAGCCCTTATCTAGGCTGGACTGCAGTGAGAAATACTCACACCTAGGTCAGCTTCCAGTAATTTGTTGTTGCAGTGAAGGGTAGCAGCCTGCTACCCTTGTAGGCAGCCTGCTCTGGGTCGATTTGCACATTTCCAAAAAAAGTGGGGCATAAAGGAGCAGAGGATACATCAGTCTTGCCATGCACCATGGTGATAGCATCCACCACCTTTGCCAAGGGAGATGAAGGGGCTACAGGGAAGGCCAGCACACACTCAGGGAATTGCTCTAAGCCCAGCAGTGATGCCCCAAGATTTCCTGTAGCCATGCTGCCCACCTGATGTGCAAGTGGAAGAGTAATAAGAGGGAGCTGCTTGCTCCAGGTGGAATAAGCTGTTTGTTCTCTGTAGGTCTGTGTTTATTCTGTTGCCTTTCCTGGTCGCTGAAAGTCTCGGTGAATGCAGATCCAGCTCTGAGAAGAATAAACTTATCTTTTAAAGTTAAGTTTTAAGGAGGGCCCAGGAAATAAGCCAACTGAATAGCTAACATTTAATGCAACACAGGAAAGTTATGGAAAGAAGAAGAAGAATGCAAAAGTGTGGAAGAGAAATTCTCACTCCCTTCCACAACCTTTTTCAAAATGCTACTGGTTGTCTGAGTGAAAAGTAGCTGAATTAGATTAATCTAATGTATTCATCCCAGTGGTTCAGGCACATTAGCTGTTTTTCTGGATGTTTAGTGAATTAGAGACAGATACAGTTACTTATTACTGATTTACTTCAGACCCCCAGGCAAAAAGCTGCATTTGAAATGAGATTCCTATAAGGAGGAGAAGATAGACACCCAAATGACAAAACAGGATAGCAAAAAAGGTGTTACCTGCAGTTCCCCTGCTGGAAATGAAACCTTTTCACTGGCAGAAAACAACTGTACTACAAAAGCAAATTTGATTCACGTTTAGGAGACACTGCAGAAGACTGGGAATTGATTTTCCATGCATCCATGAGAGGAAACAAGACGTCTGTTTATCCCAACACAGGGCCTGCCACTGTGAAATTATATTTTCCCCATGACACTTATTTTGTTTCCATGTGCCTGGACTCAGAGATGCCACGTGTGTTTCGTGTTCTGCCACGACTTTCCAAGCTGGAAACCTCAGCAATCAGGGGAGTGAGCTAGGAGAAACACACAGATGTCTGGGGTTCGGTCCTGCACGTTTCCAGTGCTCTCCCAGGACAGATGGACCTACAATCTGCACTGAAGCTACAAAGAGCAGAGAAGTACTAAAAACCCCATCTCTGCATCACACCAGATTGTTAAAATGGCCACTCTTGATATCAAGACTAGCAGGTACTGAATCCACTTTCCTCCTTCATTCTTGGCAACTGTCTTGGGATAGTGCAAACTTGGAAGCACCAGTGCAGTGACCCTGGCAGAGTTTTGATGATCAGTTTGCACAAGCTTGCTAACCATTAGTGGTTAAAGGGATGTCTCTCACCTCTGAAATGATTGCCTTAAAAACTGGACACTTTCATTGCAGACGGCTGCAGTTAGATGACAATACTGTCATGCAGTGAATGACAGCAGCGTGCTTAAGTGGCCAAGGAGGCCAGGGGCATCCTGGCTTGTATCAGCAGTAAGTGTGGCCAGCAGGACCAGGGCAGTGACTGTCCCCTTGCACGCAGCACTGGTGATGCTGCACCTTGAGTGCTGTGCTCACTTTTGGGCCCCTCACTCTAAGAAAGATGTTGAGATGCTAGAGCATGTCCAGAGTGAGACAAAGAAGATGGTGAAAGGTCTGGAGCACAACTCTTGTAAGGAGCATATGAAGGAGGTGGGGGTATCCAGCCTGGAGGAAAGGAGGCACAGGGGAGACCTTATCACTCCACGAACTACCTGAGAGGAGCTTGTAGCAGGTGGGGGTTGGCTTCTTCTCCCAAGCAACAAGGGATAGGACAAGAGGAAAGAGCCTCAAGTTGTGCCAAGGGACATTTGGATTGGATACAAGAAAAAATTTCTTCACTGAAAGCGTTATCAAGCATGGGAACAGCCTGTCCAGGGAAGTGGTTGAATCGCTACCCCTGGAGATATTAAAAGATGTGTAGGTATGGCACTTAGGGACATAGCTTAGTGATGGAGTTGGCAGCATTAGGATAATGGCTGGACTGAATGATCTTAGAGGTCTTTTTCAAACCAAATTATTCTATGGATGGCTAAAGCACAAAAAGAAGCCTATTTATAAGAATTTGAGTGATGTCCAGTCCTCCACATGTACAAATAAGGCCATAAGAAAATGCTATAAATATTTTACTGCCATGACTAGGGACGGCAACATTACTTTTGAGTAATGAGAACATGAGGAATCACAGTATTATTAACAGCTGGCTAAAACTCACTTTGAATTCTGGATAATTGCACTGTTTTTTGTTCATCAAACAAAGAAAATCATACAGGAATTTAACCTTTCCCCAGCTAACAGATCATTAGGCAAGGCTTTCACAAAGCACTTCAATAGAAAAAGCCATTGTCGTAGCAGAATGAATCTTAATAGAGCAGAACTAGATTTATAAGATGTTCTCCTTGCTCCTTCTCCCCCTCTGCCCAGTGCAGAGATGCACATGCTCAGCACTCATGTGCTACTTCAGCTCAGCAAGAAGGAATAACAAAAAAAAAGAAAAAGAAATGTGCAAGGATGCTGAGAGTCATCTTCTTCCCTTCATAATGCTCATGTAGTTGGAGTGAGGCTGCTCGAGGCAGCAGAGCCCCAAGTTCCATCCCCTCACACCCAGCAGCAAGCAGTGCTGGGGGGGGGTCTCACTGGGGTGGGTGCCTTGGTGGGTTTGGGACAAACAGCAGCCAATAGTCAGAGACAGAGGCCACTTGGGCCTGGCACAAAAATTAAATCAGAAGGTATTTGTGATTTCTCAAACTTTTACATCATTGGTTGCAGAGGCTTCAACTCATCTAGGGAATGAATACAGCCTGACAATGCATGGCTGGGTGGCCACCAGTGAAGATCTGCTCCCAGTCCTGCCCTCAGATGAAGCTCTGCACAGAAATTGAAGCTTTTAACTGCTTGTATTGATCTCAAACCCTGCATAGAGAGAGACAAACAATTTCAAAATGCAGAAGGTGTCTGTGAAACCACAAATGATGGTGGGGTTCAAGGGACAAGTACGTCCTTTGGGATTCTTTCCCATTATTCTTCTTTTTATACAAGGCTAAATTTTAATGTTCTCTGAAAGATGGATGGCACTTAACTCTGTAGCATGCCAACACAAAATCTGAGGCACATTAAAATATCTCTGGCAGTTTAAAATAATTGGAAAGACTTTCCAGTTGTAGTTACTGAATTAAACATTATACTCGAGCCTTTATGAGGAGCACAGTATTGACCACTGTTTGGTAAGAGGGATAGTTCAAGAATCTCTGGGTTTGAAAGCCTTCCACATTTTTTATTCTGCTTCAGGAATTTTGCTTTGGCAGAGTTTAGCATGAAGAGTGGAAATTCATGTGCTGAGACGGAAGCTCGGATCAGTCTGTGGGCTGAGGGGTGGCAGGACATGGCACCCACAGTGTGCCAGGGGCTTTTATAACTCTGGGAAGGCAACCAGAAGGATGGGAAAGAAGAGCCTGTTCCCCTCTATCTCCACCATTCACCACATCGATCTCTTGCATGTACAGAGTATGCAAGCACCAAGGAGGGTGAGACGAGAGCTGAGCATGGGGTGGGCAGCTCACAGCACAATTCCCAAACCCACAGCTTAGCTGAGAGACCAATCCAGTGCACAACAGATGAATCCTTCTGGGGATAGAGCAAAGAAAAGTAGCTCTAGAAATAATGATTTCAACTAGTCACAGATATTGCTCAACTCTGCCTTCTCCACAAATTCTGGGCAAGCCTGGAGCATCCCTGCACACAGCTTCTGTGCCAGTACTGAAGCCAGCAGCATTCCCTGTGCCTGAGCACCCCGGAGGAGACAGCAGAGTGATGGCACTGGGAAGGACCTGGCAAAGAGAAGCCAAGGAGGACTTTACAGGAGGGGGCAGAAAGGGCAGTACAGGCTGTTCAGACTAGAGATGAGTAAGACGGCTGGTCAGAGCAATGAATGGAAAAATAAAGATATTCCCACTTACAAAAAAACAAGTGGGTACATGGAAAATTTATTTACTAACAAATTTGCACCATGGTCATCTGAATCCCATTTGCTCTGTCTCTCTTGCAACAAAAATCCTCATAAAATCACTTGTGTGTAGCAAGGACTTGATGTTTTCTTAGCAAATAAATATGAATCAGAAGATATGCAACAGACAATTAGAGTAACTCCAGACCCATGGGACAGGTCTGCAACACTGGCTTGAAATCTTCCAAAGGATTTCATCCCCAGTCACAAAAGTGTGTCAGACAAGGTGACCAGAACCCCCCCATCCACAGTCTGCACAGTTAGAGCTCCAAAGATCAGCCTTCACCATCGCTGCAAGTTCAGAGGCAAAGCAGCACCCCACACTGTCCATGTGCATGTAACATTGCACTGGATCATGGGAAGATTTTCCTGCTGTAGCTGCATGCTAAGGCATTCCTTCAAAGCTGTTGCTTAATGAGAATTTTAGAGATTTCAAGGCTACCCAGAAACCCACACAGTTGCTGCAAACTGCATTCTAATGATGACCATCCCAGCTGGGAAGTTGTTTGGTTTTAATTCGGTTTTCTGAAGCATTTTGCCATGCAGTAAAACCACACTGTATAAAGATGCTGAAGAATTCCTGGGCAAAATTGCTGGCTGGAGGGAAAAATTTGCTTGCCTCAGATACACATTTCACCTGAAATGATCTCTCAACCTGGTTAGGCTCCTAATGCCCTCCAAAGAGGACTGAGGTTTTCAGAGCTGTCCCTTGCTCTCCTTGACCTGCCAGGCTTTCCTGCTGCTCCAAGGCAATGTGCAACGTTGGAGGTCTGTTCTGAGTGACAAGAAGTGCTTTGGCAGAGCCTAATGGTGCTATAGAAAAGGGATCTAGTTTAATCTCATCTGAAGAATACCTGAAAGTTGGAGAAACTGGCTTTAATACTGCCAGCCAGCAAAGAAAGGCTGTGCACTGTGTTAATGAGAACCTGGATTTTATATCCAGCTGGAGGACAGATGGGGGATCTGGGGCTATTCCCTCTGGAGTATCAAGGGGGCCTTTTTCCAAGGGAATTGTCATCATCCCTGGTCTTTAAGCAGCTGAACATTGACCCTTAATATTCATTCAAGTCTTTAACTAGATTTTTCATTTCACTGCCAGCGCAGAGGTGATTATGCCGACCACGTGAGCAAGGTTTAGTCCTTAACTCTGCCGCACAGAAATAGCAGTCTGGGGGCTTGGTGTCAATCTCTCGCCAATAAGGAGCTTGGCCAGCAGCCATGGATTGTGGGCTGTGTTCCCAGCTGGCATATAACTTGGAAGACAACCACGAGGTCTGGGTTCAATATCCAATTGCTAAGGAGTCTGGCTGACAGCCTCATTTTGTGGAATGAATCCCAAATTAATATAATTCTTTTGATACCAGACAAGGGGCATGGCCTGTTTCCAAATGCTCTAAGGGCTCAGATAAAAGCCATAGGCATTGGGTTCAGTGTGTAAATGGTACCGAGGTTGGATAACAGTCAGGATTGGGCTTAATCCTCAGATGGTGAGAAAAAGGAATGAGCCCTGAGCTCTGCCTTCGTGCAAAAAAAGAGAGCTCAAATGAGCAGAATAGCTCTGTTTTCAATCCTCGCGTGGTAAAGAGCTCACAGGACAGTAATGGTTTCTAGGAACAAGTGTAAATTGACATGGAGCTTCAGAAGAGATGTGGGATCTGGGTTCAATCTCCAAGTGCTGTAAAGCTCAGATAATGGCCAGAGGGGCAATTTCCAAACCCTCTGTTCTAGTCTGGTGTCTGGGAAAAAACCAGGGTCATGTTACAGCTAAGAAAGCTGTTTTCTCCTGCTGCATAACTTAAGGTATTTTCCCTTTTGGATCGGGATGAATCCAGCATCTTCTAAAGTTTCAGAGGGAAATGGAGGTGAGCAGGGAGAGTGCTACATGCTTGAGTGGAGCAGAAGAACAGAGCAAGGGAAAATAAGACTGTGAGCATCACCTGCTCTTCCACATCTTCTTGGCCACCCCAGATCACTGGATTTGAGCTGTGGAAATTGCTCCAGGAAAAACCTGGATACAGCTCCTCATCATCCTCAGTGCTCAGCAGTGCCTGCACTGGGAGTTTTTGGGTCCCCTGTGGGGGGCAGCTTGTCCTGTCAAGAGACAGTGACAGCCTGCATGGCAATTCCATCTTCCTGACACTGCTTGCACAACAGGCTGCTGGGAAACAGGGTGTGCAGCAGTGAGTCAGGTCAGCAGTTTGCTTGAGTCATTCCATTTTGGATAAAGGAATGCAAATAAAATGAGCAGAAAGTATTCAAATATTATTTTGTCCAGGCATTTAAAGCTGGTCTTTTACATAGGAAAAGGAGCAGAGGATGAGTTTTTATCAAAAACTATATATTGATCCTGTGAAAAGCTTCAAATTTGATAGCACTATCTTCCTGCTCTTGAGGAAATTTTAAAAATCTAATTCCAGTCTTTGTGACTCTCAGCTTTACCTCCAAAGTCCAAATAGGATGGAGCACAGCAGACAGGCTCTGATCTATGAATGCTGCTAGAACAACTTTGGATTGTGAACCTGCAGTTAGCCAGACTCCTGAGCAGCAACAGCAGGCTTGGGGTAAAACCCTCCAAAACCCATTTCAGTGTGAGAACTACCCATTCCTAGACAGGGGTGCTGGAGACAAGCCCTGTCAGCACCATCTCCTGCACAGGTGGTGGGCACAGCCCAGTGTTCTGCTCTTTACCCTGTGCAAGGCTGTGACTCTGGGGACAGATTACCCCATTGCCACAGAGGTGCCTCCCTCCAGGCTTTACCTGTGCACGTGGAGCAGCAGCCCTGCCAGGCTCAGGAACACGGCTGCAGACATAACCCAGCCCCACTGCCAGACCTTTGCTGACAGAACGACTGTTTTATATGGCTATAAGAACAGCTATAAGCGCAGCTGTCTGAAAAGCAACAAAATCTATGATGTGTGTTTCTAAAGCCAATGACAGCTGGCAGTGCTGCGCTGCAGCTTATTCCTTCTTTTACATGGTTTAGTTAAAACACTTCTCTGCAATCACTGTGATTTATCAACAAACTGCAGTTTCTGGAACAATTTAAAAGCATTCCCAAATAGGTAAGAAGTGGTCAGCTCCTCAAGCTCCCAGCAAGCTCCCAAATGGCAGGCAGCTAGAGATGGACAGGGACAGCTGATGGGAGGACCAAACGCCCTCCCTGGCCACTCACAGGGAGGACAGGGCTGTGAATCCCATTGGGATGGGGAGTGCTGAGGCAGGGGTACCTGGGCAGCTACAGAGCACTACCCACGGATGGGAGAATGGTGATTTATTGAGTTTAAAGGTGGCTTCAGGTGCAAACATGAGCCCTTTCTGTGCTGCCAGGAGAGGTGACTTTATCCTTGCACAGGGCTGCTCCCTAGCCCCATGGAGGGGGACCTCCTGTGACCCCCTGTGACAGAGTCTGACCTCTCAGACACGGGAAACCCTGTGCAGCCCACACCACAGAGGTACACAGAAGATAATGCCATAACTCTCTGGCTATGGCTCTCTGGTTCAGCTGGAAGTTGTAACACAAGGCAGAGTGAGAAGGCAATACTGCACCATCCCTGTCCCCACACTCACCTCCTGCCAGCTGTAGGGCAGATGACAACAGCCATGAGGGGAACCCACACAACCCCATGCATCATTTGCTGCTCAGGCAAAATGCATCCACGCTTTTCTTTCAATCTGCCACAGTTGCAAAGCAGAGGTTTTCTTTATAAATACTTTTTCTAGCAGCACCTGAAGCACTAACTGCAGCAAGAGGGTAGATGCTCTCAGCACTTCCCCGCAAAAACCAAGCTGGGCAGCACAGGCTGAGCAACACCCTGTGCAGATGCTGCATGGCTAAACAGGGATGAAAGATGCACAGGTACAAAGCATGCTTTTAACATGTTCATTTAATCTCAGTAAAATGCTTAGCCCAGGTAGGCTGTGCATCTAGCTCACCAATTCCCTTCAGCAGCTCCCATACTCCATTTTTTGCTGCCTAAGCTGCTGTCACATGGCAGACACACAGCTTGATTCAGAAGAGCCTCACGCACGCAGACTCACCCCACAGCATCCCTGGAGCCACAAAAGGAGCAGAGCCCTGTACCAAGCCCTTTGCCTCCCACCCCCCAGATCTGGCTGCTCCAGAGCAGAGTGACATTGATCAGTCATGCGAGGAGCCTGAACTACCACATCGGGAACAAATTCAAACTGAGGACTTGAGTGTTGCCAAACCCCAACATTCAAAAATCATGAGTCAAACTCACAAAAATCATGGGACTGGCTCAAGAAACCTGGTTTTAACATAACATGCCTGCTGTTTTCAAAAATTTGGGATGCCTTTATAAGATGGTTTTGAGCTCTTCTACTACCAGGAGAGTTAAAATCTGGCTTGTTTATATTATTCCTTTTAGGCAGCTGATGTGCAGGAAAACAGTCAGTTTACAAGTTTGACTGCCTTTTCTATGGGCGGGGACTGCAGCTGGTGGCCGGGGATGGCAGGGGCATGTCCCTCAGTGCCGAGTGCTGCAGCAGGAATGCTCTGCTGCTATACAGGGATCTGGCCAGCTCCTCTTGCTATTGGGAAGCAAGCTCAGAACCCACAAGAATCAGGTGCTGTGTTTTTTGGGTCTGAGCCAGTGTTTCCTATGGTGCAAGGGGCTGCAGGCATGGTGTGATGCTAGAATCCCCTGTCCCGGTGCCGGAGCATCCTCCCCTGCCCGCTGACCCCGCTCTCGCCATCGCCCATCCCTGGCTGCTCCCACTCAGCCAGGGAGCAGCTGACTTCCCTTGGAGCAAGAGGGAGTAACTATGGCTCTTCGCACACTTTGTGAGCTGGGCATCTGGTATTTTTCAAAACTCTGAAACATTTTAACTGAAAACTGTCTTAAAAAAAAAAAAAAAAAAAAAAAAAAAAAAAGAACACCCAAAACCCCAACCAAAAAAACAACACATAAAACCGGAAATGTTTCAATCTGAAATCCTTAATTAAAACCACACTCTTTAGTACATAAAGAAGGAAGTTAAAACAGAAATGTACTTTTGCACATTACAGACAGCATTATAATAAACACAGAGCTCTGCCAAGAAAGAGGCATTTTCAAGGCCAGAATAGATGCCTCCAGCTGCACTCGGATAATGTCAGAGGGCTCGTCTGCAGTGCTCTGAGTGTGGCTGCATTTGAGCACAGCGGCGACCGAGCGAGCCTGGCGGGTGAGGAGAGCGGCAATCACCGGGGCAGACCGCGAGTGCGGCACCGGGACCGCAACCCACCGGGGTCAGGGCTCCACCGATTCCCACAGACCCCAGAGCCGGGCCCTAATCTGTACAATATTTGAAGGAACTGGCCCTGGCTCTCTCTGCTCCTCTGGGCCCTCAGATACGGCTCAGCTGGAGGGACCCGACTTGGCAGGAGCTCTCCCCGACTAATCTTTGGGGGAATCTTGTACCAAAGCACACAGGGCGGAGTCTGAACCTGATTTTGGAGGCACAAAGAGAGAGAGATGAATGGCTGGAAAAGACCAGCATCGTTAGCATGATGTCCTGCATCAGGCAGCCTGGGACACATATGAGGAGTGCACAAGTCAAACCCAGTCCCTTAGCAGGACAGATCAGCTATTTTACAAAGGTACCCACTGAGAGCTTAAAACCTGCTGCACTTATGGAAATCAGCCTACCTCATGGGAGATTTTGCAGTTATTTAGCATCTGTGGTCAAAATAGGCACCAGGCTTTGAGTCCAAACTTACCAAACTTACTGTTTTGGCTTTCTAGTGACTGGATCTTGCTAGATTTTTGTTTCTTGTGGATAGCTCAAGATTAAGGTCAAGCCTCCTCTAACATTAAGCTGTATTTGTTGCAAGTATTCAGCATCTTCACAATAATGCAAGACATTCCAAGCTTCCAATTAATTCTTTGGCTCTTTGCTGAGCTCTGTCAACAAAGCACTGCTATGTGGGGCATTTAGGATCTCATGAACCAATTGATTTTCTCTGAGAGCACAGGTCTGCCCAGACTCCTTCTCCTCCTCACCAGCTGTAGAGCCAAAGCAGCCTGGTCTGCACTTTAATGCCAGGAGAACAAACAAGACACATTTAAACAACTACAGCAATTAGCCTCACACATGCTTCATGGAAAGATTGTTGGAGGGGAATGCTGATGTGGAAGGATGTCACCTGCTTAGGAAACAGAAGGAGGAAATAGGAGGGTTGATTGGGGTTTTTTTTGTATGAAGAATATTTTGGAATTCAAAAAGAGGTGAGAAACAGACTCTGTGCGTGTCTCCAGGCACCAAGAAAAATAAAAGGAGCACAGAAAATGTCCCACAGAACTTCATTAATAACAAACAGAGGACATCTATTTGAGTGTCTGACTAAAGCAGCTAAAATAACTGGGGTTGGTAGGAACCAGTAATTTTAATTACCATGTTATCTGCTAAAGACAGAGCAGAGCAGGTCCCAGACACAAGCTGTTGGACTGTGTGAGGAAAAGTTGCTCTGGAGAAGGGAAAGTAACAGAGGAGGGGATGTTTATTACTTGAACATTATTGATATAGAAAGTTGACTAATAGTCCAAAAATGGAAGTAAATTTGAGTGCAAGTGGTTACAAAACCAAAAAGCCCAGCAATTCAAGGCAGTGGAAGGAATAAGAAAAACGGATTAAAGATAATGTATTTCAAAAAAAGCAAATTTGAACAAATTCAGGGCACAGGTCAAGAGGATCTCTAGGGAAGGGAGTTTAAGACAGCATTTCCCAACCAGTGAGACATGGAGAGGCAACAGCTGTGCTGTGGGTCAGGGGAGAGATCAGCAGAAAGAACAGCAGGAAAATACCCTGCAAATATGTACAAATTAGAGGAAGAAAGAGGAAAATATCAATTGGTAACTCGGTGCAAAAGAGTAAGCAACATATTGACATGGAAACAGCTCTTTCCTTTAGTTTTCATCGAGACAATTAACTGTGACATAACTGTTAGTTACATTAATCTGAACTGTGAAAGAGCAGCAGACCTGAAGGACAGAACAAATGAAAGACCACTTAGGAAACCTAAACCACAGAAGTGCTTAAAAATTGCTATGAAGTCTGTGTCAAATTGTTTTGCCAAATACAGAAGATTCATATGTATTCAATAAATACCTTTTCTGCATTTTTCACCCAGAATTTTGCCACTATCAGCACGCCCTCTTACAATAATTCTGTATTTTACTGAAGTGGTTTTACTCCTGGTACACTGGAAGTATATTTATTGCTTTAACCCCCTGGTTCCCAGTTCTCTCAGCTTCTGCAATGGAGGCATCACCTGAGCAGGTTCATTCTTTGAAGGTGAGCAGGGAGGAACAGGCATGATCCATAGTGATGTAAGCATCCAAAGAGCCTTGGTGAACTCCCTTTGACCTCCATGCCTCTTTATATGCCTGGAAAATAACCCAAAGCCAGCCCAGTCCCGTGGATCAGCACTGCAGGTATATGGACTTGGACGGGATGGATGTTAAATTTCATAGCAGCCACCCTGCAGGCACTGCTGCCACACAGCTCCTCTGCACTGGCTGGCACATCCTTGGTCTCTGCACTGATGGGGAGGGTGCCTACACAGCCTGCCAGGACAGTAGCTCCAAATATCACCCATTAGTGGTGTCATGCCTAGAGGCGGCTGTCAAAACCAGAGGGAGCCACATAGGCAGAAGAGGCAGAAGAGGGCACGACTCACTCGTGGCATGTGGGACTCAGCTAAACACACAGCAAAAGGCTGTGCTGTGAGTTACTCCACTCTTGGAAGGGATTTACATGTCAGATGTTGGCTCTTTTCATGAGCAGATCTTCTGCATGGCTTTTAATACATATGTGTACCCAACTGCTGAGTGACCTACAGCACTGCCCTCCCTCCTGCTCCCCTCTCACTGCTGAAACACAAATCCTTCAACTGAAAATACATCAAACTCTGGAGCTAATGAGTCATATTAAAATCGAGTATATGAGGTGCTGGTTTAAGCTAATGGTGTCATTGGCTTGCCTTCTGGGACAGGGATCTGAGGTTTTTGCAATATACTTGTCAGACTTTTCAACTCACTCCGCTAAACAAATAACCAGGGTTAAACCTCTGAAAGGGATTCTGCCCCAGCCAGAGGAGACAGCCTTCTGAGACAATTCTTGGGGATAAAGGTTGATCTAAAAAAACCATAATTTCTCAGGGTTTAACTGACTATCTCACTGGTTAAGTAAATGGTTTTATTTCTGGATATGGCATAATCTCTGCTGAAAAATAAATTCATGGAAAAAATTAAATCAACTTATTAAAATAAATCCCCCCATACTTCTTGGCAGTCTCTAATTAAATAATTCTACCTGAAAATCCCATGACTCAGATTACTTATGTGATATGCCCAGTGGCTCCCACCTTTGGTAAATGGGAACCATGTGGGCAGCATTAGGAGAGGGAAGTGCAAGAAAAGGTGAGCCCAGTGAAAGGCAGATGGACACACCATGGCATTCTGGGGGAGATTAAAGGGAGACACCAAAGGAGGGATGAAAGCTTCTAACAGTGGAGAACAGGAAATTTTCTGTGTCTGAGGAAGGTTGTGCTTGCTCTGAGCAGGAAGGAAGGTGTTAGCAGCTGGAAGAAAAGACTAAGTCTTGTCCTGAGAGGAAATGCTTCAAAAGCATTTACTTTCCAGATTAGCAATGACCTTGCTCCATTTACTGCTGAGACTGTGCATGTTGGAAGCCTCATCCTGCAAAATGTGGCTTGTGCATTACTGTACAGCTGACAAATGCTCCATGTTCTGAACTGAGAAATATGCTCACAGCACTCAGAAATGACTCAACAGATTCTCACTCAGATTTCAGGTCATCTCTTCAAACCCTCAGTCTGAAAATTTAGCATAAGAAATTCCTATTTAAAGAGAGGTGATAGGATAAAATTATAAAAATTCAGACCACAGACCAAGGGTTCCACATGATCTTGTGCTGTGTCAGCACCAGGGGGACAAACAGGGCAAGCATCTGGACACCAGGAGGACAAGTCAGCCACCAGGATCACCTCCTGGAGAGAAAACAGAGAAACAGAGGGTGCCCAGGATGAAAGCAGCAAACTTGGGCAGCCTCAGCAGCACTGACCAGATCTGGTGGTGATGTGCTGCTGTGCAACACAACAGCTTTGATCACAAAGACTGATGGCAATGAAGAAGGAGATATCTCTAGCGATTAAGGGAAGAATGTGAAATATTTTATGCACATGTGTGTAGAAACAGGCTCTATCTTTCTAGAGCCCGTCTGGCCATCTTATCAAGAAAGGCACAAAGGCAGCGCTCGTGTTAGAAGAGGTGGCAGCATCAGGGAGAAATTTATTGAGCTGTCAGGTCCTAGTTGACAGTAATTTCTTTCAGGTGAATTTTGTTGGTCCTCCAGTGCTGACAAGTCCTGGGAATGCAAAGACAACAAGAGCCCACAACTATCAGAGAATCTGGAAAACCTAATTAGCTTTCTGATGGCTCTTCATTCAAATACAATCTAAGCACCACAAAGAGCAGAAGGGCAACCCAGCCTCCACAGTGCCCTGGAGGAGTTTTGGAAATGGTGTTGATGGCCATGCTCCAGAAAGGCAGTGCCTGGGACATTGCATGGGTGCTGGGTTTTAACCATTGTGTTTCCTGTGTATTCCATTCCCTGACACAGGAGGTGCTGCAAGTCCTATCAGTGGTGATTTCCCATTTCTCAAAGGATGGAGATCTGCAGAGTTTCCTTAGCCTCTAATGGCTCCTTCCCAAGGACAGACTCACTAGGAGGTGCAAGCTGTTGGCAGCTCAAGGGCCCAGAGGAGCTGTTGACCGTGTTTAGGCCACGATCCAGAAGACTTGATTTCATCCAGCATAAGTGGAGCTGTTTTATTTATTCTAATGGTCTGATGGTGAGGGAGGAGTGCTCCCTGGCTGCCCAGGCCAGCCCTGTTCCAGGCAAGAGGTCCAACACACAGCCCTTCTCCAGAAAACACTGCTCACAGGGACAAGGCACCCATTCCCATGTGCTACCTGGAAGCAAAGTTTCACAGATTCATGCTGCCTCCCAAGAGACATTTAATATTCTCTTAGACCTGTTGTCTGACATTCTATGCCTTTGCCAGCCAGGTGAGCCTGGATGATTGCTCCACATCATGCTGGAGGACTGTTTGAGCATCCCTTCTCCAGCAATGGCCAAGAGGAGGTACCTGGAGAAGAGCACAGGAAGGACAATGACAGCATGGTTGGCCTCCAAGAATTAGTGGCACAGGGCAGCAGGGATAGAAGGCACCAGGAGCCTTACTTTCCAAATAAAAGCAATAGTAGGAGCCAGGATACAATGACAGCCCTGGGACATCACATGCATCATGAATGTGATGAAGCTCAACTCAGAGTAACCTGCTGTGCCACCCAAAGATCTGAAAGCAAGATGTCCTAGCTCACATAAAACAGTGAGAGTCTGCTGAACCCTCAGAACAGACTCACGCCAAATTATAAATAAAGATCCAAGAAGACTTGACACAATACCGAGGCAATGACTAGAGAAATGACTTATGAAGTGCACAGCGAAAGCCTGCAGGGCTGACCAAATGGAGGAGAAGCTTTTAAGAGCTGCAGAAGCTTTCCAAAGGAACAGAATCTGAGGAGTGCCAATTTGTGTCAAAGATTTTCCATCTGCACACAAATAAATAAATAAGAAAGATGGAAGCAGACAGGGAGAAATCTTTGTTGTCCATCTCAGAGCCCTGTGTGGGTGTAGCTCCTCCAGTGCAGTCTGAGCTGAACTCCAGCGAGACTGAAGTGTTGCAGATGGCCAGCAGTAGTCATCTGCATGGGGCTGAGTTAGACTTCATAGGTCCAGTTCTGCCTCTGAAATGAATGCTGTGTCCTCTACACATCAAGGCGCTCTCCAGACCTGCACAGAATTGATGTGCCAGAGAGGGAACATCAATGTCCCTCAGGCAGAGAGGGGTTTGGGAGTCCAGCGAGAACAAAAGAGCAAGGAAGGAAGATATGAGACAATAAGCAGAAGGGGAAAAGAAATAATTTTCCATGGCCAAGCCATGATATCCCAGCTCCCATTAACACCCACTCCTGTCTCCTCAGCACCTCAGCATGAGGACACCAGCCTTGCCACCCACCAACAAATCCATGGAGGGAGCAGGGAGGGAGGCACAGCAGGCAAAGAGGGGACAAAGGCAAGCCAAAGAGTGCAGGAGGGAAAAAATATTTTGGGGTTTATTTTTCACACAGGATTCACAACATTCCTCAGAAAATTTAATTTTGCTGTCCTGTTCTTGTTTGCTAACCAGAACCAATTTAATTTTAAAACAACACGCAGAGCCAACAGGGGAAAAACATTTTGCAATGGCTCTTCGCTCCCACTTGGAACGGCGAGCACAGCTTAACTCGTTCGGCTCTCGCAGTTGCAGCACCAGCTCATGGGGAGCCGGCCCAAGAAGCCTCTGCCAAGGAGGAAGAGAGAACTCACTGGTGCCCATAAATGATAGAATAAATTGGGGTTTTTTGAGCAACTTGACAGGTCCCACTCCTCACATCTGTGGGGGCTGGAGGTGGTGGGAGCAGGGAGCAATTTGTCGCATGGAATACCTTCCTGTAGCCCTGTCTGTCCACTCGACAGCTCACTCCAAGGTCTGTAGAAGAAAAACGGATTGTTGCTGCATTTGAGAGAGAGCAGAAAGCTCCTATTCCTCTTCCACGACCAAGAACTTGCACATTTCACATATCAGCATGTGAGTTTTCTGTGGTTTTATGCCTTGTTGTGACAATTTGGTAAACAAGCAGATAAAAATCAAGAGCTTTTCAAAGGCAAGGTTAACACACTCATGTGCGACCTGGCTTGTCAGAGTACACCAGAAACTCCAAACACGTTGCTTCTGCTTACCATCTGCATGAGCTTATTCAGACTAAAATAACAAAGTGTGTTTCCTGATCTCCATCAACGTAAATAGAGCCATTAAACTGCAAGGCTGTTTACATTCTGGGAAATAGTCATTGCATTCATCCTGATTGCTCCTCATCGTGCAGCCCCAGCGTCCCCACACCGTGCTAACCGTGGCTCTGCTGCAGCCCACAACCCCACTGACCACCAGCTAACACCAGGCATCGTCTGTGCCACAAAACCAACGGAAACCCCTTTGCAAATATTGTTATGCTGGTGTCCAAATTTGGTTTTATAACTAGAAACAAGGACACACTTGAAGGATCCAGCTCCCCCAGTTGTAATATCTGGCAGGCGTAGAAGTGGGAACATTCACATTTTATAAAAGGAGATCTTTTGCTAGGTAAAATTATAAACATTAGAGCAGAAAAAAATCCCTGGAGCTTGCCAGTGGTGTGCTTACAATAGCTCTGTCTTCTGCGTCATGCAAGGACCAACACTCCAACACAAGCACGTAGAGATAGCCCGGCCTCCTTCCCAGAGGATTTGTGTCCTGGAGGAGGAGGGGATGATGCCATCTGTAAGCTGTTGCATCCCAGAACATCAGAGCCAGGCTCTGCACTTTTCTGGCCCAGGCACCCCATCTGCTCATAGGGGAGGGCTGAGAGCAAACACTGCCCAGCCCCGTGGGGTCCGACCACGCCAGTCAGCACCTCTGCACCCATATGGGCACAGGGCTCCTGGGTGCTGACAGGGACATTTGCACAGCTCCTGGGAACATAGGCCATTCTGGATGCTGGCCTGCACTGCTACACTCCTTACAGCCCTCATAGGTGTTCCCTGTAATTATGGGAGACCGTTGTTTTTTGTTGGCCTAGCTTCACCTGCAGCATTGTCAGGAATGAGAATTTCACATTTGGAAATAATAACAAAAGGATAAAACTGGGCAAATAATGATACGGGCCAGGTCACACATTCCCATTTTATTAGACTCAAACCCTCCTGAAAGAATTTCCTTGTATCTGCGTGTAATAGCTAAGTGCAAATATTTTCTAGAGGACACTCTGTTTCACAAAATGGAGGGGTTCTGTTTCTGTGCGAGTTACATCATAAATTATCCATTACAAGTGTGGCAGATTTTGCCTTTATGCTCTCTGCATAACAGCTCTGGACCTGCCCTTGTGGCTCTGCTTGGCGAGCCAGCTCAGCAGCTCCACAGATCCCTCACAAGCACTCTCCTCTGCAGGGCCAGAGTCTCTGTACTACCACTCTTCACAGCTCCTGTCCTTGTCTAAGTCCCAGATGAAAATATCCCTCTCCTCTTTTGCACATGGCTCTTCCCTACCCACTCCCTCTGCTAGCAATTAACTCACTGGAGCATTTGCGAACCAGAATGGAAGACAACATAGAAGAGAAAAGGTTAGTCCCATTCCCCACTGTCCTGGTGGGGACAATGCCACAACAGTGCCACTCTGCCCAGCCTTGTGCCAACTGGCAGTGTGCAGCAGGAAGCCCAGAGTATGGACAAGGCTAAGGAAGAAAGGAGTACAGTACATTTGCTTTGGCTGCTGATGTTCTGCCAGTCGTGTCACGTGTAACTATTTAACAACCGGGCTCGTGAAACCCAGCCCATCAGTATCTGCTTTTACCTTGGCTTTCAAGGCATCTGTGCCATGCAGGCACTGTTTTTAAGAGTGAAGCAAATATGGATTTGCACTTGCATTCGAGCACCAGTGAGGTGGGATACACTGTGGGAATGGCATCGCCCCAGGCAGAGCCAGTGTGTCCAAGGGAGCAATCCTGCCTTGGTTCAGAGCTGCTAATCACACCCCAGGAACCACTGCAGGTTCTAGAGTTACACACCCACTGGGAGACAGGCTTTCATCACAGACCTGTAATTAAAGGGAGATGTCAATGTAGCATGTTAACAACTTGGAACATCAGTTATCCTTGGAACATCAGTTATCCTTGGAACATCAGTTATCCTGGGAGTTCAGCGAATTTAAAATGTAAGTATTTAGATGGAGCTCATCAGTTAACATACCAACTTTAACTCCAAATAAATCAAGAAGGTTTGATGATTTTATGCCAAGAAGGTTTGATGATTTTATGATTTCTGCAGAAATAAAAAGTAACTCAGTGTAAGCATAGAAAGCCTCAGCCACAAACCAGGCAGGCACAGCATGTGTGCTGTGCACCTTACATCTGTCTCTCTGCATCTAAAACAGTTAAAGAATTACTCAGTTCTTTGCACAATAAACTCTAAATATCATTACAACCCCTCAGATTTGCTTTGTGGGGAAGACAGAGTGAAAAAAAGATGCCTGTGTCTGGATGCTGTGTTTTAATCATGTCCAGCCCTTTCCATCTGAGGTGTATGTATCAAGTGTCTGTCCAAACAGGAAGGGCGCACACAGGATAGTCAGAACAGCTCGAACTCACGCACTTTAGAAGGAAAACATCTCCCAGTTGTGCGTGGGCTGGCTCTGAGGATCAGGAAATGCACAGAAGACAATGCCCAGGGACGTGCTCGGGCACACTGCAGGGTGTCACTGAGGAGCAGGCCACTGTGGGTCAGGCATGGAGAGAACCATCCCATGCACAGGCTCAGACCTGCTCAGAGGACACCTAACCCACATGGGAGAGGAGAAAGCAGCGGCCATGAGCTGCTCTCAAGTGCGTGGCAATGCTTCATTGTCAAAAAGGCTGTGCTGGCCAGAAATGTTACTACATTATTCAGCATTAAAAAACATTTTCCACTTAAGAACAGACACAAGTTTGAAGCCAGTGTAAAAGCACCCTCTCAATCAGTAGTAACAATGGCATCATTCAGTTCTGCTGATGCTTCAGGAGAGATCAGTACTTCTGCCTGTATGGTTTTAATAAAAGCAGACAAACAATCTCAGTATGGGCTCTCTAGAAAGCCCTGTGGAGGGTTTGTGCACTTGAAAAAGGAGTGTGGGATCCATGGCAGCTGAGGTGGCACTTGTGTGAATGCAGCTGCCCTGGGATAAAGATGTTCCCTGCATAAGCTGAAGCAGTACAGAGCTGTAGACAGACAAGCCCCTGGAGAGACAGAAGAGAATTATGGAGTGTTGAGCTAATTAGGTTCACAGCCTTAATTATTGGAGCACTACAGCTGATAATGCAAAACCAGCCTTGTAAACAAGCTTCTATTTTCAGCCACTCATGCCAACAACTTTCTTCTGAAAGCATCTGCTGCACAACACAGGCTTGTCACATCCCAAGGGCACATTCTGGAGAGTGCAAAGAGCTGCTCTGAAGCCCTATAATATCAGGTAATTAGAGCAAAAGAGATCTTGACAATTGCCATTTTTAAACAAATAATGAAAACATGATGGAACATTTCAAACTCATATGTGAGCTGGAACATGCATGGCTTAAGTGCTGGCTGAAAAAACCCAAAAACATGGGAATTCAGTTTTATAGATGGCTTGCAAACCTTCAGCTTCTCTTCAGAGAATCCTCCCCAAGATCAGAGGAACAGGAGGCAGGGTCTCACACAGATGTCTGCTAATCCCAGGACAATATGGACGGAGTCACAGCCTCAAACCTGAACTGGTACCATCCTTCTGCCCACACTAAAACTTTGTAGAGGCTCTGAAGGAGAAGGAACCATCAGATCACCTTGTCTGACCTCCTGTGCATCACACACTATAGTATTTCACCCACTTATACATGTGGTGAGCCAAATAACTCAAATTTGGCTGAACCATAGTTTCTATAAAGGCAGCCAGACTTAATATAAAGCATTACAAGACAAAGAGAAAACACCTTTTTTTTTCCTTAGGTAGTTTATGTAGCTGGCTAAATATTTGTGTCCCTGTTCTAATTGGAATTCTTTGGGTTTGGCTTCCAGACCCTGATTCTTATTCTACCTCTAGTCATTAGATCAAGAAACTTTGCAGTAGATTATGTGGGTTTTTTTTTCATGAGACCACACAAATGAATCCACATTTTAGTTGTTTTTTTGATACACTGAACTGCCCAAGTTTGTGAAGGCTCCTTCACAAAAAGGACCCAACACCTCTTGGTACCCAGTGGAGCTCCCTTCACTCTACTACCTTCAGTCATCCAGGTGAAACAGCAAGTTGAATCAGTTCAATATCAGTCTCAAAGATGCATGGGGAACCTAGGGAAGGAGAAGTAAAGAGTAAAGACAACTCTCAGTGATGAGGGAAAAGCAGGGGAGCTTGGAGATTGCACTAAGCTCTGTCCTGTAGAGGGTCTAAACTTCCAGTTAGAGCAACACCCAAAGAGCCATTCCTGCTCACATGAGAGTCACACAGCAGTGCAGAGAAAATGGTCCTTGGAAAAAACCTCAATCCATATAAAGCTCAGAAAAGGTCATCGCATCATCAAGGCTGTTGTCCCACATAGACAAATGTACCTCCTAGAGCCACCTTCACTGAACTCAGTAATTTGCATTTACTCAATAACAAAAAACATTAGATTTTAAATGTTTTTTCTTAAATGGAAAACAAATTATCCACTTTTATATTGCTGCCCACTCAGTGAAGCATTAAATGTTTCCTGGGATAGGGTGAAAGCAATGATGTAAGGTTTTGGGAGCCTCAGACATGGGGCAGCTGGAATAACTGGACTATCATGAGCTGTCAACATGCGAACAAAGATATCAACTATGAGATGAGATTCTTGGGCATTTAAACACACACTTCACAATTCCCAGAGCAGACAGTGATTCATGACTCACCCAATTATCCCTGTCTCATGATGGTGTAGAGCAGAAACACTAATGAGGGAGCCAGAGCTAAGGGGAGACCAAAATGGACAGATTTCCACATGGACAGCCATGATATGATATGATATGGCACTCATGATATTCCAGTGCCCACCCAAGGGAACGTGGGCTGGGTAAATGGGGCACAGGAGGTAGAAGAGGCCCAGGTCATGTATTTCTGCTGTGGGTAGCAGTTTAAAGAACAGGAGAAGCCAAGATGCTGCTCAGTCCATAGAGAGTGTCAGTGACTGACAAATCAAGCTTAGATCCCCAAGATACCGCAAACTTCAGGGCAAATCTGATTTTTAAATGTTGATACATTTTGTTATTTCATACCATCACCCTACCATTGTAAACACATAGGGTTAGGCAGGTTAATGAAATAACTTGTCACTTAAGCCTTGCTTAGTGCTAAACCTGAGCTCAAGGCTCTTCACCACTAACCTCACCCACCCTACATCCCAGAGAATCATGTCAGATGAGCTGCAAGCACACTGCTCTGTCCATCCTGCTCAGAAACTGGGGGAGCTGTCCCTGCCAAGGGACCCCAGTTAATGATTACTGTGTCATTATCATTTCTGTGCCTCTTTTATCTGACAGTGATTTCCAACTTAACTCTGGCCAACCCCCCCACTTAATTGCAAGGACTTAGTCATTAAGAAAGTAACATGAATTGGCAGATTATGAGAAACATCTTTCCTGGAAAAGATTAGCCTGAGTTGCTTAATAAATAACATGATAGCAGAGAGGCTGTTTAAGATTCAGGGATCATCAAGCACTCGTTATCATCACAGAAGGTTTTACAGGTTCTTTTGGACCTCCTAAAGAAGCCACTTAAGAAAGAGGTATGAAATCAGTAAGTCACAAAATAGCAGAGCTGTGTGTCTTCCTCATTTCAAAACAGAGGCACTAATGTTACCATGAAATAAAAGAGACTCAGGGCTGGTTTTATGTGCATTTCTTATGCAGAGGGGATGTGAGGATCATGGATGGAGCAGACCCTGGGGTCCCTGGCACAGTCCTTCCTCAGCAGCGCAGGGAGGCACCTGGGACATAAAGAGGTGATTTCAAAATCATCAGTGTCAGCAGGGAAAGAACAGCAATTTTAATTTCAATCATGACTTTTAATTAAAGGAAGCACTAATGTTACAATGAAAACATACAGCCAAAGCACGGAAGGTGTTCTGTTCACTGCTTGAACAGAAAGAAACTTCTTTCAGACACCAGGAGGCACCAGCATCCTGATAGGGATGAACTTCTGTGGGTGATGCTTGCAGTGCACAAACAGTACCTGGGAATTAGCTTTCTCCAGCTGAGCAAGCACAGCTTTTTCCTGAGCATGAGGTTTCTATTTGCATCTAGCATCCCATATCCCTTCATTTTCTCCCAGGCTTTCTGGTGTATGAATAGCTCCACTAGCCATCATCTTTTTGCCCTCTACAATGCTGCCAAAGACTTGTACCTGTCTGTCACTCATTAAGTTACTTGAAGTAAAACCTTGCTTTTTCTCCTCAGAATATGATATCCTCCCCAGTCCTACACCATGTGTGTATCATAATCCAGGGGAGCTGGAGCAGCTCCCATGTGCCCAAGCAGCCTCAGCCATCACTGCAACCACCAGCCCCAAGACTCCTCTTCCTATCATTATTATCCCAAATACCTGAACTGCCCTGGCAGGAACACTCTTTTGCATACGATGCCCAGCTTATTTCTGAGCACATGAAGTTTCCTGTCTGTCTCTAGTTAGCTGCACACTGAGACACTTGGATGTTGAGCAAGCTGAAGCCTGCACATCTGCTGGGATGAGAGATGCACTGTGGCAGCTAAATCCTCGGGGTGCACACAGTCCATCTGTCTTTTCTTGCAGCAAGCTGAAGTGAGGACATGCCATAACACCTAGTGCTGCTCTCCTCCTCATCTCTTCCACCACCCTGTTCATCCAGTGAAACCCCTGCCAAGGACAGAAACCCATGGGAGCTCAGGTCCCAGCCCTAGCACAGGCTGAGTTTAACATTCTGTTCATAGATTGTGTCAGTGGGAGTAGAACTCCCTCAGTGCCCGAGGAGGGGCTACCAGAGAAGTGTGCTCCCATGTCAAGAGTCCATAATCTAAACAGCATGAAAACAAATGGTACTGGAGTGGCTGGCACTGAATTATGGTGTTGGAGGCTCTCTTCCCTCAGAAGTCACTTCAGGGAACACGTGCCATGGAGGGATCCCCATCCCCAGGCACCTCCAAGCCCCACAGCCATGCAGACAGGCAGGAGGCAGCACTAATGCCCCTGTGTGCCAAAGCACATGGCACTGCTCCAAGCCTGCAAAAGCCACCAGCATGGATCTGCTCTCCAAGGTCTCAGTAAGCATTTCTGCAAAGCATAAACTCCTTAAACCTCATGTTTCTGGAACTTAAATCTGCCATTTTAAAGCAGCTTAAATGTGATGCGAACGCTAATAAAAAGACCATCCACCAGCTCTGCTGCTGCAAAACAGCTGGCTTTGAAGCTGGCTAATTCACTTAGCAGAAGCTCAGCCTTGCTGTGCTCTTGAACAAGGACAGAGGGACTGCAGGAGCACCACTAACAGCAAAACCTATCTAGGTTGTTTCTATAAACTGCTCAGAGCACTAACAAATTCAACAAGGAGAAAAGCACGTGTGCTCTTCTGCTACAAAGGCAATGTGAGCAGCCCAAGTGCATGAGGTAACTCACACATGAGCTTTTTAAAGCAGTGTCTGTGACCATTTCTGGGGTTTGGGACGTGATTGCCCCAAGGGAACACATGGCTGCGTGACACACAGCTCTTTGCTGGGATTCACACTCTCTAGAATTCACTGAAGCTACAGCCTTCATTGTATTTTCACTGTGTTTCAGGGTGGGTAATTTTATAGACACTAATAACACTTAGAGTTAAGTAAGATATGCCTATGAAAAGGTAATCAAATGTCATGCATGGATCAAGAAACCACCAGTGGTTCATTCAAAGAAGGCTGAGGAAATGGCAAAATAATTATCTTTGGAAGAAAAGAGGAGATGAACTTAAATATTAGCAATTAGCAATATGTTCTTACACATCAAGATACTTTACATCAGCAAATTAAACAAGGGCTGGTGCCTGGGGAGATGGGCACAGGTAGCTCAGAGGTGAGCTTCTGCTGGGGCTAAAATACACTGTGTCCAGATCAGAGGCCAGAAATGCAAGAGGGGATGGATATGACCTGAATTAGGCATCACCACCTTGGTGATGGAGGCACTCCTCTGTTGATTCAGCACAGGATTAAATTCTGCAGCTACCCAGTCCTGGGCTGAGGAGAGAAAATCACATCAAGGAGGAGACTGGAGGCCAGGAGTGGGGAGGAGATGCAGGTGATACTGCTGAAGGCTGGCTGTGCTGTGCTGTGCTCACTGGAAGTTCCTGCTGATCTTCTGCCACGGCCGCCCCGTGACTGTGGTGGGTGTGGGGGGTGACAGCAGCACTGCTTGCTCTCAGCCAGGAGCCTGCCTGCCCCTGGCCTGCTGTAGGGTCTGCAGGATCACACAGCCACCAAACACCCTCTGGCTGCATGGGATTGGTGTGCACGATGCCCATCACGTGGGTTTTACTGAAGAGTTTTCCTGCAAGGTTTGTGAGCCTCCAGCACGACCAGAGGAACGCACCACTGATCTGCCCAGCCCAACAGAAATAATGACTGAGGGTTTGTTTGTGGAGTAACCTCCACATCCTGGTGCTGCACTAAATCACCCTCCTGGCTGGTTCTCAGTGTGGAGAAAGCAGTCTGAGGATGTGGCTGTGGCAGGGTGTGTTACTGCAGCCAGGATGCATTTCTGCACCCCATGTGGTGACACCGGGGTCCTCTTGTAATTGCACATTTTTCTACACTGCACTGGCCCCTTGGGATCCTGGGCTGGGAGTGGAAGAGATGCTACAGCACTTGTCAGAAAAAATTTCCGGGTACAGACTTTGATCACAGGGAATAAAGGGCAGGTTGGGACATTTATGCAGGAAACAAATCCCCAAGAGCCACTTCAATGCAGTGTAAGGAACAGTCTTCTTTCCCTCTGAACTCCACACAGATTGCCAGGGAAAAAGACCCAAAAAGTAACCCCCAGAAAAAGCATAAACTCTGGCAAATTAAATGTAAGAGCATAATAAAGCAAATCAAAAAGATTTTCAGAAACAACTTACTAAAGCCTTTAAAACTAATAAAAGCTTTTTCAAACACATCAAAAGGAGGAAGGCTGCCAGAGAGTCTGCAGAGCCAGAAGATGGCTGAGGCAAAAAGATAAGACGACAGCAGAAAAGTTAAATTAATTCTTGGCATGTATAGGAAACAGCTTGAGAAGGTTCCCAGAGCAGAGCCTTTCTTTATGTAGGATGAGCCAGAGGAATGTCTCCAGCAGCAGCACCAGCCACAGAGGAGCAGAGACAGGGGCTTTGGAGCTGAGCAGGACAGGGGAGCTTTGGTCACTGCTCCTCTCAGCAAAGGGAACACCAGGGCCAGGAAATCACAAGGTGGAAATATCAACTCCTGCAGCCAGGGCAGCTTCCCTCCCACCATCTGTCATTAGGCAGAAGAGCTCATTTCCAGAAGGGCTCTGAGGGTGGTACCGGGCTGGATGGATTCCCTGGACTCTGAGATTAATGAGAAGGAAGAAATGCACCATCAGCCTTAGGTGATACTCTGGCAATTCCACAATTCTGCCCAGGATCTCTGGTTAAGGCAAGAGATGTAGGACATCTGTCTGAGGGGCAGTCCCTAGAATGAGAGGAGGCTGAAAGTGGACACCCAAATGAGACTTGCCATTGCCCTCATTATTGCTTTAAGGCTGTTTTTTTGGAAAATGTCCCAGTAATTATGATTTAGACTGTAACTTATAAATAAAGGATGGCAGTGGAGGGAGACAGTGGTGCTGCAAAATAGGCCAGTCTTTTGGTGGTTCATAAAAATTTTACTTGTGGCTGCTAGAGGGGTCAAGATCGGTGCCTACAACCACGCTGGAAATGCTTGGTCATAGTCAAACCTGAACCAGCAGGAGCTGGACAAGGCATTGATTCCAGCTCCTGGCTGGTTCCAGCACAAATTTCATGTGATTTGGTACCAAGCATACTCTGTCACCATCACTCACATGGCTGTGAAGGCAAACCACAGTACCCCAAATGATGAAATTGGGACCAGGGTGCTTATCCTGAGCAACACTTTATTAGCCTCCCAGGAGAGCCTGCTGCAATGCTGCCTGTGACAGGGCTGTATTATTGAGGTTAATATTGCTTTCATGGAGAGAAAAAGAACACAAATACAGGAGTATTGTGTTGGAGTCAATTGGGAAAATTGGGGGTCAGAGGTGGAAATGTATATGCTAAGGAAAGGTGAATTTTTATAACTGGATTTTTTTTTTTTTTAATGTCTAGACTGCTCTGAGCATTGCACAAAAAGCCCCTTCCTCCCTCTCAGCACCTGCTTGCCCTGCTGCATTTTCCAGCCTCAGTTTTTTCACCACTGAACCTTCCTGATGGGTCAGAGGCAAGTCCTGATCCATTTCTCAAACTTACAAAAATGGATTTAGCCTACCAGGGCATGTGGAGCCTCCTGGATAAGAGGGTTCTGCACAGCCACCATGGTCCCCTGACACCTGCAAGACATCTGGCACCTAAGGGAACTCTGTAGGCAAAAACCCAGGAAGCCAAACACCTGGAGATTGATATCTTCTATATTTGAGCCTAATTGCCACACACAGTGCACTGGAAAATGTCACCAAAATAAAGAGCTTACAGGTTATATGTTCACATATTTAGTTTGAAAAAAATAATTCTCACTTTCTTATTCACTTTGATTTCCTTGGGACAGGAAATGCAGGCTTTCAATCTGGCTATAGCAAGGGGAAATTTGCAGATGAATGGAAGATGGCTTTGCTCCTAGAAATGCTGGCATAATGACTCTGCAGAAAGATACCAAAGAACTTCAATTTATTCAATTTATTCTAGTGATAGATAGCATGCCAATCAATTCTTAAGCACCGGAATATGTTAAAAAGACTTTTTTTTTTTTTAATTATACATTGCATTTTAATTTATCAAAACCAGAGCAGTTTTTAGAGACAGAATGAAGCAAGACAAATGTATGCACTAGAAATAAGCCTCCCTTTTATACATACATATAGTGAAGGCAGTTAATCATTGGAACAATTTATCTGCATTGTGGATGATTCTCCATCACATGTTATCTTTTTAAGGCAAGAATGGAAAATTTTATTAAAATCTGCTCTGGTTCAACCAGAAGCTGTGAGTTTAAAGTAGAAATTTCTAAATAAGATTTTTTTTTGTCCAATGTTACTATGCAAAACAGACAAGATTATTGTATTAGTGCATACCGACCTTAACAGTCAAGACTGATTGTAATGAGAGAGGTTTCCCATTAAAAGAAATTATATTAAAGGCCTTAAATTGTATTTCTTTGAACCACTCTGAAAATTTTTGCTTTGATATAGATATTCTTATTCAGTCAGTGTTTATTTAGATATCAAAAGGTACTACAACTAATCATGGAACTTTCCGTTAACATATATTTAATATAGCACAATAGACTTACTGAAGCACGTAAAATATCTGAAGTATATTAGAAGTTTTAAACCTTGTAAAACTATGGATTACTAACCCAGTGCTATGAATGCATTTGGGGATTTAATGGGATGTTGCAGGATATTAATTTCCACCCCCTCTCCATCCCAGCAGCAGGGTGAAGGCAAAGCTCCTCCAGTCCCTCTAGCAACAGAGACAACATATTAGAGCACAAAAATGAATTTCTGCTGGACTTGCTGAGGTCTGGAGGCATGAAGGTCCTTCTTCTCTACTTCACACATGTCCTCCACTAACACAAACAACCGCTGACAAGAAGGAACACTGAACTTTGAGTCAGAACTAAAATAGGTAGAATAGTCAAATATTAAATTAAACAGAGCTCCAGATCAAACTTTTCCACATTAGATTGAGCTCCAGTCTGTGCACACCACTCAACCTCTTTTAGACAACACAGACACAATCAGATCTGATTCATATTCCAGCTAGGATCAGCTCTTAATTCCTTTAAACGAAATCCAGACACGAGGTGCCACATGTTCCTCGGCTTTGTGGATTCTTAAATATTTTCCTTCTCCATGTACATGCTCGGGACACCTGAGCACACACCACCCCGGAGCAGGCAGATAGAGAGGGGGCTTTGGGCCAGGTGTGCTCCTGTGCAGCACAGCACTGCAAGGCTCTGCCTAGCTCTTGCTCAGCTGAAAGGTGCTGCTATTTGAACTGGCCATGACCAGCCCCAAAGGACACTGGAAGATCAGGCATTTCTCACTGAGGCCAAACTCGTAGTGGACTCTCAAGCCCCCAGGGGTGCCTCTACCCCAGCTGTGCTGTAACACCTTACATCTATGCATGGCCACTGCTTTGGTAATGTAAAACTGCCCAGCATCCAAAGGAAATACATATTTTTTTCAACCAATCAATCTACAGCTAAATTTTCCAGTGTTTCAGTCCAGCTGTGTTATATTCAAATCTTTTTATCTTTGAATATGTAAAGCAATAGAGCTGGCTGGTGAAGAGCTATTAGCTTATGCTGTTTTCTTAATTTCCAAGCCCTTTCAGTAGTTTGTTTCTGTGTTGAGCAAGGAAGGAGGAGAAAAACCTGGACTAGTCCAGATCAGTAACTTCATTTTTTCACATCACCCTCACCCTAATGGTGGGGAGGGCAGCACAGCCTCACCCACTGATTTTTCTTCTTCTCGGCTGTCTTCATTAACAAACACTTACATGCTACAGGGAATCAACAATGGATATGTGCTTGTTTGCAAACCCTCTAAATTAAATCAGAATGAAAGGAATGAAATAAGTTAATGAAACTATTGAACAACACTGGACTTGGCCCTTGAGGCTTTCTGCATGATTTCTCTTCCCAGTTTGACAGAGAACTAGATGTACTTATTTCATTCCATATAATTTTTTCACCTATTTTGTAATTATTTTATCCAAACCAATGTCCTTGGTTTTCTTTAGAGACAAGTACTACCTCACAGTCAAAATATATCAGAGCTACTATTACCTTCCCAAATCAATGGCTGTCAAAAAAGGAAAACAAATTTGTCCTTGCCTGGTCTAGGTTAAACCAATGTTTCTTGTCATCTTATCATCCTGGAAGTGTTTTTAAATTGGTTCATAATTTGTTCTAGTATGTTCCTCATTATCAAAGTGAAAATGACTGGTTTATAGTCACCCATGTCTCCCATCTTAGAGAAGAAGGATAATGCTTGTTGTGCTCTTTTTGCCAGGGCACAACCTGTCCTCTGTGGACTGCTAAAGGTGGCTTAATGATCTACATACTCTTCAAACTGACCCTTTGATATCAAGGGCACAGGAGACCAGTGGAAGCAGTTTCTGAATAAGCAATTTCACTGTCACCATCAGGTGCCACCATGAGCAGAGGCAGATCAGTGACAGTGTGGCTTCAGGCTAAGGGTCTGCAAGTGTAGGCTCATCAGCAGTTGTTTACATGTGTTTGTCTGAAGTTAGGGAAAAAAAAGTAAAAGAAGGGAAAAGGAAAGAACAAGAGAAAATGAGCATTTTAATTTCCCAATAAAATCTATGCCACAGTATGAGTCATTGTTTGCTTTTTTACACTAGTTGGGAAAGTCCTTCTGGTTTTAATAACTAATACTGCTGAGTTCAATAAAAAGCACTTAATTTAATTTAATCCAAATCCTGATTAATGCCAGCTTCCCCTGGAATTTTATCTTTGTTTTAATTTGAGTCACTATGTTAAGGGGAAAAAAAGACAGAAGGGGTAGAAGTCAATTAGTTTCCGTGCCTGTTTCTGGGCAAAACACTGGAAAATAGAAGATTGACAGGTATGGTCTGAAAGTCTATTTTCCTCCATTCCTTGGACTGACTTTCCCCTAAGAATGTAATGTTTTCTTAGTCTTAAAAAAAGAAGCTTAACAGCTCACAGTTCAGTTTGGAAAATAAAATATTCCAGGGCCAATTAGGATCAGATTTCTTTGCTGGAAGTATATTGCTTTTAATGTGTTAATATTCAAGAGATATGCTACTGTTTAATTGGACACAGAGAGCCCTTAAAGCTTGAGAGCTCTAACATGAAAACAGCCAGCCTCAGTCATAGGCCCTGGAGTGGCTACAGAAGGAAATAATCTGGGATAAAACCTCTGATAAGAGGTTTTCATCCTTTCCCTACAATTGTTTGCAAGTATGTTTATTCAGATTCATATCTTATGCAAATAACCAGTGCTAACAGATTTTTTTAGGCTGGAAAGTTGAACATTCAGAAATCCAGGGTAGACGAGCTGCTGATACTGGAGTTCAACACCCTCTGTGGCTGCGGGGGGATTGGCTCTGCCCAGCATCACACAGGAATCTGTGACAGCGCCAGGGTTAGGATCCAGTTCTCCCACATCCCTAACCAGTGCCTTAACTACAAGTAAACATTCTCTCTCTTTTGCAGTTCTCTATCTTATTCTGCACAAGGAGTAAGCCAAGGTCCTGCCAAGCCAATAGTTTTTAATTACATGATCACATACTCTTGTAATGTATATATACAAGGGAGCTGAATTAAGGATGCATGGGCCTGGGTATTTTCTAACTTTTGTATGACTAATTTCTGCAGCTTTACAGGGAAGGTTTTGGATATGTTGTCTGTGATTACCTTTCATTACAGTAACAAGAGAAACAGAAATGAAACTATGCAAACATACAGGACTACTTGTAAAAGTCTGCAGCAGAACTGTAACTCAGAATCTTAGAGGAGCAACATTGGCCAACTTTAGCAAGCAGAGCAAATTCTGGGAGCAGGCGGCTGGAGCATTAATTACATAACAGGCACTTCACTACATATGGGCTTTAGGTGCTTTTTCCCCTTTCAGTAGCCAGGGATGCTGGAAATCAGCAAGTCTGAGCTCTTTGTTGTGCTGGAAGCATTGGGCAATGCTCTGGCACTGGCAGGCACTGCACGCTCATTCTCACATGCTGCTTGAACAAGAACTAATTCTTTGTGTGTGAGAGAACCAGCAAAAGTATGAGCAAATGTTGCACAGAGAGAGGGGGAAACACTTTTCTGGATTTACTTGCTCCCATCTCATCCCATCCTCCCGAGTTGCCAGACAAAGGAAGGGGCACAGACATCATCCCCTTCTCCCTTTGGAGTCCCAGCTCCAGCCCTCATCCTCCTCCTGCTAAGGTGAACACAAAGGAAAACTGACAAGATACACCAGCAAAGAAAAGGGTCAAAAAATGGATGAAGGAACTAAAGTGTGAACAATTATCTTTTAAAGAAAAAAAAATTCAAAGGAAAAATGAAAACCATGTCAGTAGAGAAGTATATACAGGGCTTTGAGCCCTCAGCCGAGCACAGAGTATTTAACCAAGCCCACTACCCAAAGGGGGGACTCATGGGAATGGGGGCTACCACCACCATCAGCCTGGCTACACAAAACCCAGAGTGATCCATCTGCACCCTGCAGATCCTCAGAGTGACTTGGGCTTTCCTACTCACACCAGCAATAATGGGAAAGGGATTCCAGGCACTGCCCCGGTACCTTCTAGGAAATTCCTTCCCTGTGGTTGTTGGGTAACTCTTCTCTAATAAAAATTAAACAAACAAATGTAATAAAGAGTTTTATTCAGAATAGAGGCCAATTTACTAGTAATGGCAGCATTAAGGTCCTAAAAGGGTATTGAATTACAGTGCAGTAAAGCCACAGAAAACAGCCTCTAGTTCTAAAATAGCTACAGGTGCCAAAATTTAGGAGGACCAAATTACCAGCCTGTTTCCAGTGTTGGCCTGCAAATACTCAACTCAACATGAAAAATGAATAGCAAATGATTGGCTTTATATTAAGAAAAAGTTGTTTGAATATATTAAATGTGTTTCATTGTGCAATTTCTATATTTGCTCTGTTCTCCAAACCAGAATTATTCACCTAATGGATAGATTAATGAGATGATACTAAGCAGAAGGAGAAGGTCGTCTATAATCAGAACACTTGCAGACAGTGTTTATAAAAGCTATTTAACAACACCAAGGATGAGTACACTGCACTTACAGCTAAAACGCTTCTAGGAGGGGCTGAACACCAGCACTGCTCAGCACACACAAGGGCTTTAAACCAAACCAAATCTGCCTTCGTGTGAAAGATGGCAATTCTGGATGACAGAGAATGAGATTTCCTGTCAACTGACCTCCCACCTCCCAGGCGAAGGGAAGTCAAGACAGCCATTGGTAGCATCATTGTTCAATTTGAAAGAGCACATGTTCCTTGCCTGGAAATGTAAAATTTGGATTCAATGTGCTAGCTGCCTGTGCAGCCATGTGAGGCAGTATAATGGCACATGAAAGAAAAGGTCAAATTTACTAAGTGTTGAGGAGGTGTCATCAAGAGTCACATATTACTTCAAGATGTGTTTTCAGCAGCAGAGCCTGCATGAGCTCCTCTAACACAGAAATCTCTTCTGCCCACTGGGAGTTGGAGAATTCCTCCCAGCTTGGGTGGAAGTTGCTGATCTCCCCAGGCTTGCAGAAGATCTGTCTTTTTCCTGCTCCATTTTTCTTTAAAGTGCTGCAAAATGCAACCAAAATGATGGGAACAGGACTCTGGCAAACCCCTGTGCTTCTTTCTTTCCCATTTGCAGAACTCTGCATGTTACCTACAGCAACAAGGCTTTTGCAGAGCAGTGATTGCAACCCCCATCATCCAAGGAGCTGCTTTCACCTCCCACAGCTTTCCTTTACTTCAACTTGAGTTATCAGTTTCTTTTCGCGAGTGGTAGCAGCCAGGGATAGGGGAGGCAGATTTTTACCTCTCTCCAGCCCCTGCAGAAATGCTCCAAACATTTTCAATCTGTTTGGTTCCTGACCCATGGACACATTTCTCTGTCTCTGCATTTCCCATTGAGGAGCACAGCGCCGGTGGGAATTCCCTGCGAGCTCAGGAAGCCTGGCCGGCAGCACCGGCTCCACACAGCACCGCAGCTCTTCCTCAGTGCTGTCTTCCTCACTGCCATCCCCCCTTCTTTCCAAATAAAACCTCCACCAGCACAACTGTCAGCAGCAAGAGCAATGTGCTAAGGCAAGCAGCAAGGCAAACAGTGAAGCCATAAGGCTCTCTGCAGGGTAAACATGAGCTAAAATCCAGAGTCACATAAATCTCGTGGATACATGCAGTTCTGAGGAGAGAGGAGGAAAAGGAGGGACTAATTTTTTTGCACCAGTCCTGGAGGCCTCTTCCTGAGATCAGAGCAGCTCAGCCAGAGACACCAGTGACCTGACACCTGGTTTGACCAAGGGCAAGGAGCTGGTTAGGAGGATGGCTGAGAGATATTTGTGCAGATATCTGCTCCTGGGCTCATTCCCCACAGTTCTCATCCTCATGAGCAGTTAACTCTACTCCTCTGCAGTGGGAGAGCTGAAGCCAAAATGCAAAGCCCGTCTGTTTGATCCATCTCTTACAGAAGGTGGCTTTTGCTTCTCATTCAGACTGTACATCACAGGCCACTTCTCAGACCACAGTGCTGAGATTCAGGAGAGATGAGGGGGTCACCTGAAGAGGTCTGGTGGACTCTTCACAGGACATGAGTGCCCTAAAGATTTCATGGCAGGGCAGCTGGAGATAGATGATCTTTAAGGTCCCTTCCCACCCAAACCATTCTATGATTCTATGATACATGGGCTAAATATCACAACATGCAAAGTAACTTGCATGGTAGCAGCTCTTGTCATAAATGGAAGGACAGGGAAAGAGGAGCTAGACACAGGGTAGTACATCAGTACAGTTGTGACAGCAACACAGAGCAACATGAGGGAGTCCCACATGAGCATGGCAAGGATGTGAAAAAACCTGGGGTAAAATATTGGTATTGAATTCTAAAAGCACAAGCATTTTCTTGCATAGAAGTGAAACCAGCATTTTCAGAAGACTAAATTCATTAGTCATATCAGATGAAGCATCCAACTCAGAATATTGTGTGATTCTGTGAAATGTTCACTGGAAGCTGTGGAAACGGGTTGGCTGGGCACATAAAAGAACAGCTCCCGTGCCCAAGTTTCCAGTAAGATAATGTGCTTTGCATTATGTATTCTCAAGTTCAGCTTGAGAATTTTGCATTATTTGGGTGTTGAAGGAACTTTGAGCTTTGCACAAACAGTAATACAGATATTTCAGTATTAAACTCACTTTCAATTTTCTGATAATCTCTGCCTGGCAAAAAATAGCAGACAAAATAAAAATATAATTGCAGCAAGATGCAGAAACAGTGAACAGCAGTTATTTCTTAATTCAGTAGCCTCACATTTTATGTGCATATCTGAACTTAACATCCATGAGTACTGTGTGTTAGTTTAACCTATTTTGCAAAGCTCAGGAGAAAAGATTAATTTGGCTCTTTCACAAGTCTCTCCAGTGGTTGAATATGCTTCACTTCAACAAATACATAGCAGGAAATCCAGGAAATTGCAAGAAAAGAAGACATTAAGGCAATGCCATGTGTGATGTTTCCGATACCTACAGAGATTAGGTGACTTACCTCTGATGGATAAACTTTCCCATCATGAAACAAATATAGAAAGAAAGGCTTTTATTTTGTTGTTATCTAGGAAGCAAACAACTGAAAGTACTGTTCCTAAATGCTCTGAAACAGTAAAGGAGGAATACTTATTTTCAATTAGCAGTATACTTGCACTTACTTTTTTACTTCATTTACATTGTTAGTACAAGACCAGGGAAGTTTTAAAAATCTTATTAAACAGCATTTGAGAGTGGGTTTGTTCAAACTCAGTAATGTATTTGAATCCCAATATAAAAATCTGTGTTACCTCCCTGCAAGGACTTATTGGACCACCAGTGAAACCAGCCCCGGTATTCAGCTATGCTGAAGGTATAGGACATTTGCTTCCAGAGATTTTTCAGAGCTCTCCTGACTCTTCTTTCTTATCTCTACCTGTAAGCTTGGAAAATTATTTTTCTCCTCTATTTATTTGAAACCAAACTGTGCATATTTACATCCATGATCACTTTGCTCAAAAACTGTACAAGTGGAAGTGCCACCCATCTTGGGACTCAAGGATGGGGTTATCCAGATGCCTAAGGACAGACACAAGGCCCCCAGTCCAGCCTCCCTCTGCTTCTCCCCAAACTGCACCAGGGCAACACAGGCTGGGCAGCAACACAACTGCCAGTGGCAAGTGCTGGAGGAACAAGAGTCACCCTCCCATCAAAACTGGGAATGCTGATGCACCCAGTGCACTTTGAGGAGTACTGTCTGTCTGTCTGTCTGTACACACAGGATGGCATAAATCCCCCAAACTGCTCCAGACAGGTGTACAAGAAACCACATCATCCCACCACATCATCCTGGCTATATAAGCCAGACACAGTTGAGAAGGGAGTACCCCACATCCCTCATTTCTTCCCAAGAAGTCAAGAGACTCTGAATTAGAGGACAGGCATAGAAGATGCTCAAAGTGCATATGGATAGCACATTTTGTAGAATTTGGTGCTGGTACATAACCTAATTTTTTGTCTTGCTCTATGTAGATACACATTGATAGAGCAGTGAAACTTCAAACCTCCCTTCCAGGGACAGCCACACCCCAGGGAGCAACTCTGGAGACTTTAAAAGGGCAAAGCCTGGAGGGCTGCTGTGCCAAGTGCTGTATCATGCATGGAAAAATGATACAACAGACCAGCTCTTGGCAAAGACATGAAAGGCCCTCTAGGCTACCCAGCAGAATACACTGACAAATGTTTCTCAGAGACACCACTGGATACCTGAGCACTGGACATCACATGGAATTACAACCAGTTACTGAGGCTTGGAGTGCTCACAATGAGTCCTGACACAGCTCATCATTCCATGCAGCACCCCTGCTGCTCACACTGAGGGACCTGGGAAACCTTGCCACGGAGGCAAAGAAGGGAAGGTGTTTCCCAAATGTTATTTTATGTAAATATGATAAAAGTTTCCCCAGAGAGTACAGGAGGGGTAGAAAGTGGCTCATTGCACACACTATACAGTGATGTTGCAAACATAGAGCAACTCTGATGCACCAGATGTGCTCTGTGCATATCCAGATGTGCTCCTGTTAATTCTCTAGTATTCCCCAGCTGCACTTGTGACTCATCAGCTCACATGCCAGAGTAGCTCCCAAGCTGTGAGATCCCCACGGCACACTTGGGTGACACAGGCTGAGGGATTTCTCGGGCACCTATGGAGTGATTCTGTCCTCCCAGGGAGCAGAGCACCCTTCCTGCTGGTGCACAAAGGCACCACATTTCTCATGGGGCAGCATTTGAGGGCAAGAGTAGCTCTGCTTTATCCTATCAAGGTCAAAGCTAAAAGCACTGTATTGAAATATGGAAAGTAACATGGAAGTAGCATAAGGGATGCAGAGTTAACAACTGCCTGAATCTGAGATTCATGATTTGCTGTTAGCTGATTTCTTCCCCATGGTATCACCCGGTCATTCAGGTTGAGAATGGGTTGTAGCCAAAAATCCTTTGCCAGAACATGCTCTGAAGAAATAACCTCAGTTTGGAATACAGCCTGTGAATATCTGCTTGCTCAGTTCCAGCAAAATACTGAAGGGAAATGAATCTTCAAATAATTTCTGGTCCCTCCTACTCTTTTTCCAGTGGCTCAGTTTGGAGATGGTAACGCACAAATTCCACTATTTCTCTCCTCCTCTGTCATCTGCTCAGGAGCCTACTCTATGCTTGCTCACAGCAACACTGATGCTCACACTTCTGTCCAGAAAGCCTGGTGTTCACATCTCCATGTGTAAAAGGAAAGATTGCTTGTTACAAACCCAAAACTTTTGCTATGTGTTTCTTTTTTTCCTGATTTACCTTTCCAGATCAGACAACTCCACTAATGTATTAAGCTTCCCATCAATTTCCATAGGACTCAAGACACAGTTACCCTCTAGCAACCCAAACATCTTCAACTGTGTGCTGAGGTCAGGCTCCAGGCCAGCAGAATAAACACATTAGGGAGGGGGAGCAGAACCATGCCCACATCCAGAAGGTACCCCAGCAGGATTTTGGGATGGGTTTTGGGCTTCCATTCTATGCTTGGGCCAGCCCTGGAAGGTCAAATGGAGGTGATGCTCTCCAACAAGCCAGGGAGTGAAAAAGCCAGGTACCCACTGTCATCCAGCAAGCAGGGTTACAGGAGGCACCTATGCCTTTCTTTCATGATGCCAGTACTCAGCTCCTGGCAGGAGCTTGGAGGGATTTTACCATTTGGCCAAGCACAAAGCCAGAAGGACAGGAGCAAGCAGGAGGATGTGTGAGTGAGGAACATCCCTGCCTGTCCCACAGTCTGCAGTGAGTCATCAGTCATGGCTTGTGCCAGATTTCCTAGTGACAATTCTGCTGGTGGAATGCTCCTGGCTCTGGAAGCCCTAGCACAGGTCTCATGGCACGTTAATCCACCACATAGATCTGAGTAGCATATAAACACCATCATCTTCACCACTGCTTGGCACATCATAAATACAACTGCTTGAAGCTGGCTGTTGGACACTCATCCAAGCAATGGTGCTGTAAATTCAGAGGGCAGGAGAGTCTGCACAGGAACAGCTCAGGAGAGAGCAGGAGACAGCTGTTTCATTTCTACTTCTTACAGAAAAATATTTCCATGAAGTGTAATGTTTGGAAAATGTCTAACAACCCAGTTCATGCTTTCTACAGATTATGTGGATTTAGCATTTCTGTTGTCTATACTGGGATAGATGAATAGAGAGATAAAAGGAGGCATGAAAATATAAGACAGTTGGAATGCAGGAGAATCCACAGAATGTGCGAAAAATGTAGGAAAAACTAAATAAAAGAGGAAAAGACAAATGAGATATTGTCAAGGCAGCCAGTGAAGCAGCAGGGTCCCAGTTCAGAGGTGGAATCATTAAACGACAAGTGAGGCAGCTCTTACGAAAAGCCTACGTGATTTTTTAACCCTGGAATTCACTAGGGGGAGTGTGTGGTCAAGGGTGAATGCCAGAATAAATCTGTTTTCCAGAAGAAAAAGGGAATGTGTTGGGAGTTCAGTCACCCCAGAACAGGGGCTCAGGGAATGGGGTGGCTTCTGCACCAGCCACACCCAGGACATGTCCCCCAGCAGCTGGGAAGGAAAGGTGGGAGGCACTCACCCTGCCTTGCACCCAGCAGCAGCTCTGGGAGAGCTCGCTGACTTCCAGAGTCAGGACCAAACACCACGGCCCTCTAAGGGAGAAGCAGTAAAAATGCCACGGAGTAAAATCTGGTGAATTTGTGTTTTACCTGGGGAAAACTATTAAACCTTCCTCCCTTTCCTTCTCCAACTTGTCACAAAATTCTGGGATCCTGATCCAGAAAAGCCACTGTGCCAACCCAGCAACTTCCACACCAATCTTTCAGTCCTTCCACATCCCAAGTGCGAGTGAGCAGCAAACAGACAAATGTCAGAGCAACCCTGTCCACCCTCTGCTCTTCTCTGCTGCAAAGAGGGATGGGAGGATACAGATCCTCATGGAGACCTGTGCTGAAAAGGGATGGAGGAGCCCAGCAAGGAAGCACAAAGATCAAGCAGAAAAAGGAATTGCCTGTGAGCAAGTTCACAACACAAAGGGCCTTCCTACTGATCCTGATGGAAAATAGTCCCATGTAGGAAAGGAATGTAAAGGACTAGGACAGTCTGACAGGGATTTCCAAAGTATGCATGCTTGTACAGAGCAGCCTGTGCATGTGCAACAATCCTAATCCTAAACCTCTGTGGACAGACCAGGACACACACTCCAACTCCTCCTTGAGATCCTGCATTTCCTTCAAGTGCACTAAAAGCAATTGCAGCAGACATGTACAGTTGTCCATCCAAAATTCCTCAAGTGTCCAATCCCTTGCACATAAAGTATCGGTGATTTCCAGGCAAGGAACAACTCAAGGCTCCTATGCATGGGGGCATATCCTACATTTCCAGACATTTGGCAGCTCCTCAAGATTCCTGCATCTGTGGACACATCTGGGCTTCCCAGACATGGGGCAGTAGAGTTTCTGTGCACGCACAGCAGCATGCAAGGCCAGGAGACACATGAATTCCCCCAAGTCTGGCTAGACAGTGACAGACAAGAGAACACATGTGGGGAAACCTGGACAGTTGGTCATGTGAAGAGCAGACTAGCCCAGAGCAGCCAGCAGAGGAAGCTGATGGCACCAGAGGTGAAAGGCAGGCATGGAAGCTTGGGTTCTTTTCCTCACATCATCTGCTGGAGGGCAAGCTGGCACTTTTATCTCTTGGGGACAGGAATGCAAAACTTGTGCTGCTTCTGGACTGTCCTGTCCTCAGAAAGAGAAACACGAGGCATGGAGCTACTCCCAGTCCCCGTGGGGCTGCCAGAAATAACACAAACCTAACATCTCGCACCAGCTGGCGAAGAGGACTAATCTGGCTTCAGGAACTGCTTGAAAGAGAGCCAAGCCTCCCATCCAGTTCTTATGGCCCCCTCCACCTCCCTCCAGACCCAGTTCCTTTTCTGGCATGCTGGTGTCCTCAGTGCTCAGCTGACAGCAAGCTGCTCCTCGCTCGCCGCCCCGCCCTGCCGAGTATTCCTTGGTGGGGCTCCTCCACTTCTCCCATCCCGCACACAGAACAACCAGCCCTGCCTCTGTGGTGGCCACGCCAGAGGCTGCTGGGGCAGGGGACATGGCAGGAAGCCCCATCTGTCCCTCCATGCTGGTCCCTGTCATTGCTGCTGCACCTCTTCCCTTGAATTAGGCATCTCAAGAGATTCGCTGCAAATGAACCTGCATTTCTCTCCCTTCTATCAACAACCTGTGTCTCTTTTGAGCCTCCAGCTGTAAGATCTGAACTCCTCTGTAGAAAAGGAGCTTGGTCATTTTTAAAGTATTTTTAAAATTTCTTTTTAAAATGCAATATAATGACCAGAGCAGATATATCAACAACATAATAACTAGATTTGTCTGCATTTACAATGAGAGTGCTGAGACACTGGCACAGTTTGCCCAGAGAAATTGTGGATGCCCCATCCCTAAAAGTAATCATGATTAGGTTGGGTGGGGCTCTGAGCAACATGGTTTAGTGGAAGGTATCCCTGCCCATAACAGGTGGATTGGACAAGATGACCTTTAAAAGGTCCCTTCCAGCCTAAAGCATTCCATGATTCCATGATTCTTGATTCATTTCAACCAGCAGCCTGCAAGATAATGAAAAAGAGTGGTTTTGACAGTCACATAAATTATTGCAACTAATCCAGTCCTTTTTCAGTGATACTGCATAGCCCAAACCAACAGCTGTGAAGCACAATTTAAATTAGATGCTGGTGCAAACATAAGGGTTTATTTTCATGAATGCCATACACCTTGACTCTGTTCCTGCCACCACATCCCTCCCTGCAGCACTGCCTCACTGCGGTTTCTGCATTAGAAAAGCTGTGTTAAGAATATGTGAGAAAGCAATTTTTTCGTGACTCAACACAAAAGAAGGAGGCTGGCACTCTCAAGAGGCAGCATGTAAATGAGTCCAAAGGCTTTGTGTTTCAGAAAGAAAAGAGAAGTCCAAAATAGAAGGGCAAGACACTGATGGAAAGATACCCTGCGTTACAAGTGGACAGAGCTGGGCAGAGCTAAACTCAAAACATTCCAAGCCTGATTTGGTCTGCAAGGTTCCTATCTCCTTCTGTCACACATTATTAAACACAGATCAAAAACAGGATCTAGGATTACAGAACACACTGGACTCAGGACATCAGAAGACACCTGTCCTATAAATAGGAATCATTTGCCAATTCAGAGCAACACACACATGTTTGGCAACCTCTCAGCCAATAAACGCAGAAGCCACAACTTCAGAATTATCCAAGTGCTATTATTTAAATGAGAAACAATGGTTTATATCATCATGGCTTAACTCCTTATTTCCCAAATTCTCATTATGCATGTCTGTGCTGAATCACACCAAAAATTCACCCTTCCCAAAATTAGTCCATTGTCAATTTGGAAAATTGCCCTTTTTTTTTGTTTTTTTGGGTTTTTTTTGTTTTGTTTTGTTTTGTTTTGTTTTTTTTAGAATAGAGCAGAAAAACAACAACAACAAAAAAGCAGAACTTTATGTTTGGAACTGTTGAATTGGTGCTTTTGATTTCTTCAATAGATTTTTGCCTGCATCCCAACACCCCCAGATTTCAACTTCAAATCTTCAAAGTCGATTCAGCCACTTAGATTATACCAATTTTGCATGGCAAAATGCTCAGGAACACCAGTTTGGGATTTTGAACAGAGTTACAATGCTGGCCTCCAGTTTGTTGACACTTGGGTTTCTAGGAAAAATTAGCAGGAACACGTGCAAGGGTGTGCGTAAGGGAACAACGTGAAGCGCTGCTTCCAAACAGGTGCAGCCGATTATCTCAGGCAACGCTGGGCAGGAAAAGAAACACTGTTTTCTTCACAAATTTTAAGAGCACTAAAAACTTCCAGATAATGGGAAGTCCCTGAAGCTTTTAGAAAGTGTTTTCTCATACTCCATACCTGGTATGACAGCTGCTTCTTTGCAGCTATGGGGAGTTGTGGTTTTCCATTTGTGAAAATTCAAGTGAAATCTATCATTTTTTGGAAAGACCCTAAGTCCTGGTGTTCTCAAATATCTTTACAGGTTGAACATTTGGAAAGGATCCAAGACTCCAATCAGAGCCTGAATATGTGGAAATATTTAACTCTCTAAGAAACAGTATATAAAATAAGCTGTTTCTCTGCTTGATGACTATTTCAGGATTGACTAATTACTTGTCATGATGCCAAACACCACAGAGATGGCTCAAGAGGATAATTTCTGAAACTTGAATTTGTCAAAGGAAGACTATTTCTGTGTCAAAACCCTATATCTGGAAATTTATATACAGCAAGATCATAAATGAAGTTTTGGACACCCAAGGTCAAGTTATTTAATGAAATACCAGCTAAATCTTTTTTGGGAGGTAGAATGAACAAGCTTTAAAATAAAGAAGGAAAACAAAGACTACTGTATCAAACACAGGTTCCTCCTGGGGAAGCACTCACATTTCAGATAATTGGTCTCTGGATCTTCTTTCAGGGAAGGATTTGGTGGCAGGGAGCAAAGACTCCCCGCTGTCCTGGTCAGCACATCAGCTCCTCCCTGGGGGTGGTTGTAGCAAGGAGATGTAGCTGAGGTTTCCTAAATTCAGGCACCTCTGTCCGAAAAACCCTGACCTAAACTTCGTCTTTCTTCTCATACCAAAGCACATCACATCAAGGCCAGGCAGGGGCTAAATTCACCCCCTATTTTAATGGGAAGAGAACCAGAGCCCATAGTCCAAGCTCAGCTTTGCTTCCAGCTGAGTGACATTTATCAGCAAAGGCTAAAAAATTCAGTTTGGTTTCAGGACTATTTCATTCCTGCCATCACCTATTATCTAGGAGGCACAACTCTCGTGTTGCACATTTATACAGGTTATAAGGATAGAAAGGACCATTCTCAGCATTACAAATCTGCACATTATTTCTCCAAGGTTGTCCTGCACTAGGTTCTAAATCCCAGTTTCCTTTTTTGCCTTTTTTCTCTAATGTTTCAAGATATTTCCCTTGACGTTTTCTTCCTCTTGTTGATACTTGTACATTATTAAGTTTCTTTTTCATTTTTCTTAAGTAGATGGGTATTAGTGAAATCTTATTCACTAATTTCCAGGATTTGGTCATGTTTACTGCTCTTTTATGAATCCCAATCATATGGCATTTTGGCTAAAATGGGCATAAGAGTTGGACATGGCGCCCAGCACTGCTTCCCAATACCATTTCCAATGTCAGAGCATCCCTCTGGCCCTCAGAGGGCTCTGGGTGCACCTGTCCTCCCAGATGCTGCTCTGCCCATGTGGCTTATGCTTACCAAGCTATTTGCAACATCCCAAACTCCTTTTTATTTATCTGCTTCCACCTCAAATTTAGCATTTTCTTTTTAGTCCTGTGAAGTCCAAATCTATACTGAGTATCAAAGCACATGAACTTTAGTTCACCTGTAAAACAATCAGATGCCAGTCCCAAGTTCAGAGCTGTACAGAGCTCTCTGTCTCAGGAGCTTGCCAAAGGCAAGCAGCAGATTTTAGACCAGTGCCCTGACACACCATGTGGGATAACCAAAGGCTTTGGCACCAAAGGCACACAACAAAGATGCAGCAGCTGCTAGAGAGAGCAGCTTTGTCTGTTTAACATTTTACCATTGAAAAATAACCTTTTACTTGTCACTAGTGTTACAAGGGATCTGCACCAGGTGGAGGTGGGTGTTGTGTGGGGTTTGGGGAGCTTTCACCAGTGCCCGTAGTGGCTGGAGCACAGCTCAGTAACAGCTGGCCAGTGAACTGAGCAGAGGGAAGAAAAGGGGGCTCAAGGCCCTATTAGCACCACGGGAGGGAGAATGAGAAGGATTTTGGAAGAGGAAGGAGCCAAGCAGAAGGGCACAAGGCTGAGATGAGGGTGGATAACCATCAGAACAGGCTGAGCTCCAGCGTGGCGGGAGGGGACAGCAGCACAGCAGCCAGTGTGTGGGAGAGGGAGAGAAGGAGCAGCATGAGCGTGTTATGAGGCCACAGGCAAGACACAGCTGTCAACCACAGCCCTGCAGAAAGGCATGAGAGGGATCAGCAGGGGAGACACACATGGAGTTTGGTTTTGGGCAGCCTGAGAACAGCAGGCAGCCATCCACCGTGGAGCTTATGTGGGATGTGCAAGGCTGGCTGGCAGAGGGAGGAAAGAGGTTCCTTCTGGGGCATTTCTCACTTCAGGTGGGTGAGCTGGGTCCAGACCAACACAGCAATCCAAGACCCTGAGGAAAGGAGACTGGAAAGGAGAGTCTCACGTTTAGACAGCAAAGGGGCAGGGGAAGGCACCGAATCCAGGAAAGAGGGAGACCTGTGTGACAGGGCTTTGAGTAACCTGGTCTAGAGGAAGATGTCCCTGCCCATGGCAAGGGGGGTGGAACTAAGTCATCTTTAAGGCCCCTTCCAACCCAAACCATCCTACAACTGTATGTGGAACACCATCAATCAGCAGCTCTAGAAATTCATTCCTCTGTGCCAGCCTTGCAAGGCACAGGAAGCAGCTGCAGCAAATCCTGACATCACCTGCAAAGTCTCCTCCTCCTTCTTCCACATTCACATGCTGAGGGGCTCGGAGGCTGGCAATGTGCCTGCCTGGCAGGAATGGTACAGAGCACCACAGGCAGCCTTCTCCCACCCAGCTCACCCAAGGCAGCATCCTCCCTTCTGTGCTCCCAAACGCCTTCCCTACAGACTTGCTCCTTGTTCCTCAGCACAGCTGGCAGAGCATCTTTCTCCACAGCCCACCCCAGCAGCATGAACTAAGGGTCCCAAACCTGCCTGCCTGCTTGTACAGCCTTTCCACATCAATCTGAGTCCCCATATCCACCCAAACTCTCCTGTCACTCCCCATCGCAGGAACAATGGAGCCCCAGCATCCTGCTCTTGCACCCGTGTCACCTTGGGGTGACAGAGCCAGTTCCCCCACACATGCACTCACAGGTAGCAATGCCCTTGCCCAGCAAGAAGAGAGAGACATAGGTTGAGTGCTGTATGTGTGAGGAAAAGCAGACAGCTCAGCAAGGCACTAGAGCTAAGCAGGTTGGAAGAGATGCTGTTCATGCCAGCAGGCTCAGACAGCAAGCCCTTGTGGCATAATCACCTAAATTAGGTGCATAAATTTAGGGGCATAGCCACCTAAATGCAAGGGCTCCAGAGCTACACACTTTTTCTGCTCTATGTGTACACCCCTATGGTTACAGTCTGCTACTAATGCAAGGACTGTCACTGCTCCCAGGTTTCTGTTCTGTGTAGTAGATAATACATAATGGTTTAGAGCCACAGTTTTCCTGTGCAAGTACGTGTTGAGAAGCACCTAGAAACTGTTATACAACGTCAAAATATTTCCAGAAGGACCCTCTGCACTTGGTATGACTGCTACTTTGTCAGACATCTAAGCAATTTCTTGGCCTGTGCCCCCCTACCTCCCCAAAAAGCCTCCAAACAAATCCCAGGACTGAATCAGTTTCCTCTCTTTAGAGGCTCCACTAAGTTTTTTCCTAAGATTCCCATTTTCTCTCCTTCTTTTTCTTTAAAAATATATAAATAGTCACATCGTCATATGAGACAAGTAGAGACTGACTCTTATGGGTAAAAAACAGATGTTTCCCAATCTTCCCTAACAAAGTAATATTTTATATATGGCTCTTCAATGGATTTATAGCCAATGAAGGGATGTTACAACATTAGCTCATGGAGGGGGTGGGTGATAAAAACTGGAAAGGAAGAGCCAGACAAGGAAAAAAGAAGCTATCCAGAGCGCTGCAATTGGAGAAGCATGACAAATGGGCAGCACAGTTTTAGAGGGCTTCGACAGCAAGGCAGATTGCTTGGCTGGGAGTGATTGTCCACAGCTGGAGCATCGCAGAGACCATCTGGTATTTCTTAAACATGCTTTCCCCAGGTGATCCAATTCTTGGAGTGCCCCAGCAAAGAGAGGAAAAAAAGGCCTGCGAGTCTCAGTCCCACTTCCAGAGTTTCCCTAATTAGTTAATAGAATTATATTTGAATGGTTTCAGTTTCTCCTACAAAACCTTTGTTTTTGCCACCTTTTCATCAGAGGAAAAAAAGAAAATTTAAACTCATGGAGGTTTTCATTTCTTTAAAAAAGTCGATGATTGTGTCTCTTGGCACAGCAATCCAATATAAAACTTAATGAAGTAAAGAGAGATCCAAAATTTCTTTTGAACACCTTGTAACCTCACTTTTCCCCCACCACTTTTAGCTGCACAAAGCATGCATATCCAGAGCTTCTCACGTTACTCTCCAACCCCCGTGTATCCATCCCCAGTATGAGCCTCTGAAAAAGCAGAGCATGGACTGCATGGGGGACTCCAGGACTCAAGGGGCTCTTACTTACAGGATTTTGACTCTTTTCTTAACTTGGAAAAAGTGTTAAAGAGTTTAATTAACTGTGCGTGCCGCACAGTCCCATCCGTGGAACAAGGAGGGCTGGCAGAGAAGCCAGTGCAACAATATTTGCTGCTGTCCTTGTGTTCCCCATAAGAGAGCCCTTTCCAGAGCCAGGAGCACTGGGAACCAGCTAAGGAAGAAAAGAGCAAGGGGTAAATAATAAATGAAGGGACAGATGGAAAAAGGGTTAGAGTGAGCAACCGGAGAAGCAGCGCTGGGAAGCAAACTGCGTTCCCAGCAGCAGGCAGTGCCCCCTCGGAGCAGCCTGGGGCAGCAGCCAGGGCCCAGCCACAGAGATTATCCCGCTGCTCCCCGCCAAACCAGGCTCACCAGCCACGCCTTTCCACTCCTCCTGCTCTCCCCAGCAGTTAGCCCAGCCACAAAGCTTTGGTCTGTCGGATGGATCCTGCACACCACAGTCCCACATCCCGGATCCCGGGCTGCAAGCTCCTCAGCAGCTTGCAAATACCACCCCTGCAAACACACAGGAATGGTGGCTGGAGGGATGAAACCAGTGATACTCCTACAAACGATAATCCTGCAGCAAAATGTCACAATTTGCCAGAGAAGTTTTTAAAAATGCTGAGAACTCACCAGGCACAGAGTTTCCTGCTCTGTCCACACAGGCATCTACCTTCCCCGAGTCTGTATTTGAGCCAAGTTAGTGGGATCGTAATCCCAGTCAAAAACACATACACAAGATGCTTCAACATCTCCAGTCTGAAAAAAATTCTAATGAAGTTATTGGGAAGAAAATACAGGGCAAAAGAAACCAAAGGAATATTTGAAGGGGATTTTGGTTGGGGTTTTTTTGTTTTGCTTTTAGATGATGGCTAAAGTCAGCATATTCCACCACCATGCTGGAAGGGGATTTTGGCAGGAAACCCATCCTTAGGCAGTGGTATAGATAGCAATAACAGAAGATAATATAGCCCATGATTGTAATGCCAAAGAAATAGCAACCAACTGCAAATTACAAAGTATAGAAAATTAATGCTGTATTTAAAAATCACGATGAAAAAATTCATGCCTTGCTGAGTTATGAGTGGAAATTTAAATATAGAGAAAAGAAGGGAAATGAAGAGACATAGCTGCACTATTTTGTGCACATGGTAAAATTATCAGTGTAACTATGAAAATATACATATAGGCACTCTGTAGTTATGAAAAAATATGATGATGAATTAATCATAAGAGGATTATATAATCACCATTTACTGATGACCAAGACATGAATTAGATAACATCTGCTTTAGATAAACACTATGAAATCACCTACCCTGGATAATTTGCACCTCCAAGTGCACTAAGGAGATCTCTGACCCGTTGATGCTAATTTTTAATAAATCTTGGAATGCCAAGTAATTCTAGAAGGGTAGGTGAGCCCTAACCCCATGCTGGTGCTTTGGCAGGACTTGCTGACCTAAGGACCAACAGCCAGTCAGGCTGACAGCAGAACTTGACAGAGTAATTAAAAGATAATATGCAAATCTACCAATAATTCATTATATTCATGTCTCAGCTAATTACCAGCCAGCATATGTTGTACACAATCGAGTCCTGTCTAACTGATGTTACAACTTGATTTAAGAACTTGCATTAATAGAAGTAATTTGCCATAAGTAGATGGACAGAAGTGGCCAATGAGACAAAAACCTATCCATTGTTTGCTTCCCATCCCACAGGACATTGTTTTTACCAATCATTCAGATAAATACAAGATCCTTAGAGGCAGCTTGCAGATAGCACAAATGAAGGTTAGTAAATAACGAACAAAACAGCCTTCATTTATCCTGTGATCCAATTTGTATGGCTAAATGGCCACCATCCAACCAAGAGTGCTTTAATTCAGCCAAGCACAAGATAATACACGTATGGAAAAACAATATAGAGCTTGTATCTCCAGGATGGAAAAGTCTGTCCTGCATGGCCACAGGACCGAGAAGGAGGTATGACAGGACTTTGGCAAAGTGAAGTTTGAGGAGCCAAATCTATTCAGCTTTTGAAAGAAAAATCCACAAGGTTTGACTCTACATGTAGGCATTACATAAGTGTGGGAGGTAAAGGGGTTTCTAACCTGGTGGTCAGAGGCAAAGCAAGTTCTGGGGGTTGAAAGTCAGAGTTAAGCGCGGTGCTGACAAAGAGAAAAAGTAACATTAGCCCAGCTGAGGATGAGAAACATCACACAAGAAGCTCTGGAGGATCTTGAGGCCCAGCATAAAAGCAGGGGGTGAAAGTCAGTAGAACAAAAGGCAGGTATAGAGACCGCCATGTAATGTAAGACTGGGAGGAGCCCGGACACTGGCACACCAGGGGTCTGCTTCAGGCTACAAAATCAGGGAGATTGGAGGCATGGGCTTATTGGGAGCATCTGAAACACAGAACCTGCTGGTAATTAGGGACCTTTAACTGCCCACACATTTGCTGGGAAAGGAAGACATCAGACACTGCCTTGCTTCAAGTTCCTGGAATGCACCAATGAAAAAAAATTGAGAAAGAAGCGACAGGAACAAAACTAGCCAGGAGTCTCCTTGAGGTTTGATTCTCATCAGCAGAGAAAAACTGGGGAAAGCCATGAAGGTGGAAAACACCACAGGCAGGGAAGCCCAAAACGAGTGTTTGTACTTGTTTGAAAAACAACGGGAAATAGTGGCAGAATAAAAATACTGCTTTGTAAGGACAGAGGCTTCAGTAATCGGAGAGGGCTGGCAAGTGAGATTTTGCTCCAAATGAAAAAGGAGTTTGGGAAAGACAGTGTTTTGTAAACATAGAGCAAGATAAGGGAACAGATGTAAATTATCTTAACGCAGGGGTACAATTAGGGTAATTCACAGACTCCTCCGTGGCTTGAAGCTTGCAAAGGAGAAACGGCAACTCCATCAGGCTGATGTGGATGAACACAAAGGAGAAGCATCAGGAGAGAGGGACAGAGCGAAGGAGCCGAGTGCTCCACAGAAACTGCTCCCAGCAGTGACTGCCAGTGGTTACCAGGAGACATTTGATAACTACATCGGTGGGAAGAGACAGACCAAAGAGTTCAGCACCTCCTGAGGAGGGAGAAAAGGTTAATAGATTGCTTTATGACACTGAACAAGCCACAAGCCCTTCCAAAGCTATTAGTGCGTGTCAGCCCTCCCCCTCTTCCACCAAAATCTGTTTTCTGTTAGGTTTATGTGTTTTCTTTATTCTCTACACAGCACCCAGAACTGGCTGGTTCTGGTAATGACATTACATATTATAATGCATGTATAACTGCTAATTTTAAGATTTGCAATTTATAAAATATCTTCTCTTGTGCAGCTAGTTAAATTGGACAGCAAATTGAATTTAATAAATCCTGAACACGTCACAAGAAGCCATATTTCCCACAGTTACAAAAACAATAACCAAATCAGATAATGAGAAAGCCAAAGTGTGGCTTAACAGACTAGAGGGTGTCACCTGAAAAAGAGATTCACCTTCATGACCTCTCTCACACACACACATGCTGTCAGCACAAAACGAGTTGTGAAACTACTAATTAGGGTAAGAGAAGGCAGGGGATCCCAGGGGTTTGGCTCACAGCTGTCTCAGGAAGCAAAGAGGTATAAATTGGACAGAATTTCACAATAGCCAACAACTCACAGAGTTAAAGCAGGAATGCTTAATGCTTTTTTTGGTTCAGACTTCACGAAAAGAAGGATAACATGAGGACCACAAAGTTAATGCAATTAAAAGAACCAGAGTAGAAGGGTAATGTATAGCAGCACCTTAGCAGAACAAAAACTACAGAAGTCTGATCTTTTAAAATAGGTGGAGGTCCGTCAGCAACTATCTGCAGGAATTCCTGGAAGATGAATGAGGTTCTAAAAGATCAGAAAAGGGCAAACATAGTGGCTATGTTCAACAGGCTGAAAAACCAAGGAAATTGCAGGCCAGCCAACATAACTTCAATTCCTGGAAAAATTTTGAAAGAAATCATCAAACAATCCATCTGCAAGGAAGGGCTGGAAGTAATAGCCCTGCCATGTGAAGGCAACCTGGCTTCTCTTTGATGGAGCAACAAGGTCTCGTGAGTGAGATAGAGGCAACAGATGTTCTGTACCTTTACTTTCTCAAGGCTTTACCTTCAGTTCTGTGCAACATTTTAATTAGAAAATTAGGAAAATAGAGTCAAGATTAAATTCCATGTGGGAAATGCACAGCTGGTTGGGAAATGGTACACAAAATTGCAGGCACGAACAAGCAATATTGTAAAAAAAAAGTCCATGATTATACAGACAGAAGTGTCATGCACCAGGTACATGAAATAACCCTGCTGCTTTTCTCAGTCAAGAAAGGCCTCAGCTACAATATTGGTCTCTTTTCAAGGCAATGCACTTAAAAAACATCCCAGATACGATGGAGAGAGCCCAAGGGACCCCAACAAAACCCAGAGCCACAAAAAAATTGTAGAGGGTTGAAAGGGATCTCAAGATGCAGAATCAGCTATGCATGTGTCATTCAACTTGAAAATAAAATGGACATGAGGAAAGAGCAAATGAAAGGCAGTTGTTCAGTGCAGAGAGCAAAAGTCTTCAGGGAAACATGATAACAAGCCTCAAATATGTAAAAGATTTCTGCAAAAAGAAAAGGAGTGCTGTAAGCTGTTCTCCATGTCCATGGGGAGAGGACATGCCATCATGGGCTTAAACTGAAGCAAGAGATTTTAAAAATACCAACTCCATGATGACACAGCTAATTACACCCCAGAACATCACTGCCATCACAGAAGGTTTGAAAACAAGGACAAAGCCACCTCATTTGAATCAGTCAACAGTGATGTCCCCACAGCCTGAGCAATGCTGGAGCCTGGCAGCTGAGCCCCAAGAGGCTGCAGGCTTTACATGGACGTGCCCAGGAACACAATATATTTCAGCTACAGCAAACTCCCTCAGAAGGCTGTGTAGTAAAAACAAACAGCCACTTTGTTTCAGAATGAGCTCATATAAACAACTGATAATGGCACAAAAACACACAGTTACCCGAGATTGTTTTCCAAGATTTATTTTTCCCAGCACTATTCCACTGGATCTGATCCCAAGATCTCAGAAGACACCTGCAAACTATCCTCAAAAGGTTGGCACCTCTGCTGTCATTAACTGTGGGCTTGGTGCAGACAGTGATTTAATGACATGACAGTTTTCCTGGCCCCCTCCTCCCAGGAAAGCCTCCTGTGTTTCACAGCAGCTCTCTCCCCCTCTTTCCCTCAGGAGCTGATGACATTATTGTGTTCCCTTTGATGATAGGACTTCCCCACCAGTACCCCAGTTGTGCTATTCAAGGTAACAAGTCCTGGGTAACTATTTCCACTGAGGTTTTAGCTTTGAATGCCACTTTTTTTTTCTTTGAAGGGTTCAAGCCCCCCAGAGCTTGACTGACTTTCCAAGTGTACCAGCTGGTCACACAAAAGATATTGCCTCTTCCCAGACACCTTTCCCCAAGCAGAGACCAGGTACAGCTTTGCCATGGAAAAGGCTAGAAGATGCCCTCTTGAGGTCCTTTCTAGATCTATTTTGTACAGGGCTGTGGATAATGTGTGTGATGTAAGGGTCTGTGATGGACAGAAGGGCAGAAAGCTTGATGCCAAAGACACTCCCAGGCCTGCTAGAGAGCCCCAGGGCACACTGTCCTTGAAGGAAAGCTGGAGAGCCAGTGCAGTGCAGACATCCCTGTGCAGCAGCCAGTGAAACAGCTATGATGCAGATCACTGCTGTGCAGAACACGGAACATCTCAAACAAGATGCCAAAAAGGCAAAGAAGCTGTACTTAGCTTTGCCACAACCCTGTCAGGTACCATCTCACAAGGCGGCCCACTATCCAATCCCATGCAGGTAGGTGTAGCTGGGGGATAAAACCCATCTGAGGAAAATTCCAGCAAAAATAACCACAGGCACCAAAAGCACACCCCACCCCATGACCTGCTTCCTACACACACCCTCTTGCAAGGGGCAGCCTCTGAGCCATGGTTGTCTCAGACCCAGCACTCCATGGGATGAGCCTCAGGCCCTACAAACACATCCTGCTCAAGGACCACTGTCTCCCAGAGCCACAGCATTCAGCAGGAATCACAAAACCACCAGGGGAGGTTCACAAGTGCAGGAAACCCACATGCCACAGGTGCTCAACCTGAGCCCAGTGATTCCCGGCCAAACGACAAGTCCAACTGGGGCTCTCACTGCCTTTGGGGAGAAACAAAAAACCTATTTCTGCAGGACAGTATCTCAGTAGCAAGCTCTTCACACAGACACACTGCCCTTGGATCTGCTCTGTGCCTCCCACACGTGTGTTTTGCAGTAGCCTCACATAAACTCTGCTGCCCTACCCTCATTGTTCCACTCATCCCACAGTACACATCCCGCTCGTGAAAAGTGGATGTGCACTCTGTCACCACCACCATACACCCCAAACCACTTACCTTGGGCAAAGAGGGTCTCTGCAAGGCTGATAACCTTTCCAAAAGTAGACTTTTTCAAGGAAAAACCTCCCAGAGAGATCACAACTGCTGTTATGACAGTGTTTAAGCTATCTAATTAGTGATGGGGCAGTGGGATGCCAGCGTAAAACTGATTGCAGTGTAGGACATAGACAGTGAAATGCACTCTCCAGCAGCTCTCTGCTTCATCTGAGTTTAATCCCTTCCTTCCAGTTCTATCTGAGTTTAGTCCCTTCAAGTCTCTCTCAGTGCTGTGGGGAAGGACACTGATAACACACTCAGAAGGATGTGACCACAGAGGGTCACCTGGGAACCTTACAAACTGTGTGGGGAGGGTCTGCCCCCTTAATCACCCCTTTTAGAGGCTGTGCTCTATGATATTACAGGATGGAGAGCTCCCAGCACACACCTTCCAGTATCTTCACTGGCTTCTCAGTGCAGCTGTGGTGTGGCAGGACAGGCCAGAGAGCTCTCATCATCAGTCTCTTGATGCAGTGAAGTAATGTGTCACAGTTTCAGGCAGAAGGCACAGTAGAAAGTTGTTTCTCCGTGTTTCAGAATGAGCAATGGGGCACTATTTTGTTTCCTCTGGATGGGGAATCCTAAAGAGAAATTTATAGTCTGTGCTTGTCTCTTGGGAAGCCACTGTTACAAAGGGGCCGGTTTTTCGCTTGCGTCTATGGACCTGAACAGTTCCCTCTTCCACAGGCTTAACAAGCTTCACTTGGGAACAGTGCAGAAACCTGTGGATGTCTAGTCTCTTAAACTACAAGGACAGCACACTGCCCCAGCCCAAACTGGCACCACAGGTGGAAGAATGTGGATTTATTCCGTTGGAGCTTGATGCTGCCCCACTCCCCACAAGCTCACTCTAAATCTGCATGCACACCGTGTCTCACTGCCCAGGGCAGCTCCTCACACCTCACCTGCTGCCAGCCCAAGGTTGTGCTTTCTGGCCCTCCCCCACCTCCACCCAGTTCCAGGGCTCCAAAATGACCCTCCTGTCACCTGAACATTTCTTCTGAGGGCTGCAAAGGATGGGAGCCTGCTGTGAAAATTGCAGCTTCTAGCCCAACTGATACAAAACATAACAAGAATCACTGCTTGCTCTGTGAACAGCGAAGGAGCAAAGAAGTGTTTCTAGGGAAAGATCACTTCTCCTGCCTTGTCCCAGGGCAGGCTGAGCTCAGGGTTCCCAGAGCACAGCAGGCAGTGCTGTGCACTCCCCACACTGTACCACAGACTGAGCCAGGAGCACGAGAGATGCTGATCTGTGAAACGAGATACCCATCCCTGAGCACGGCAGGGAAACTGCTAAGATTAATAAACCTCAAAATATTTTACAACATTTAAATAGCGTGGTCACAGATCAAAGGCAATTGTTCATGTCAGGGAGGCAGGCTCAATAAGCCTGGAAAGATCACATACAGAAAGCAGAGGCAAGATGCAAGAGAAAGCCTGCAGACAGGAGCCGAGGAAGGCTCGACGAGAGAAACCAAAGTGGTCTAAGCCAGAGTCTCACATGTGTTCCTGGAGGAGTGAGAGCCAGAAAGACTGCCTGGTTTCACTCAGTCTCAGTTGTGTCTTAGCACAAAAACACACATTTCATTTTAAGACACCCTCTTACCTTGGAAGTACCTGCTGCTGTGAGCAGCTTAAATCCCAGTATAACACAGCCCTGCCTGATGCCTGAAATAAGGAGCACACTGGGAATTATGTGCAACTGGTGAATAGATTTGGAAAAGTCTTCAACTTACATTGATGCCACAGAGACTGCATGCCCTGCACTCTAAGAGCTTTCATTCCTAAACCCATGAGGGTACTGCTTGAAAGTTTGCTGGCAGAATCCATTGCCCACCCTTGCAGGTAGAGTGGGAGGCCTGAAAGTCTTTCAAATTGTTCATGTAACTATATTACCTGTGAGGAGGAGGAGGAGGAGGAAGAAGGGAATGGGACTTTTTATCCAGATCACTACAGTGGTAGTGGTAGTGATATGGGAATAAAAATGCCTCACAGTAGTATTTCTACTCTCAAGGTCTCCTAGAGGAGCTATCCCATCATAAAGCACCTTTATTCTCATATGACTTGGGCAAGATAGTCCATTGAAGAACTAGCAGTAGTAGGGACCCTCTCACCCAGAGGTGTGGCGTTCAATATTGCTCCAGTCTGGGCTGGACACTGGAGGTCATCTGCAGCATGTGCACTGCATGAGGCCAAGTGACTCCTCAATACTTCCCTGGGGCAAACCCTGTTCTCATGGATACTCCATCCCTGCAAACTCAAGTCCTTCACTAGGGACTCCCTAAACCACATCTGCATTCTTACTCCTGCACCTTGCCTCAAGACCTGGACACTCCCTATAGCACTGTACAAACCCACTGTGCAGAACAAAAAGAAGTCCTCAAGCAAACTCTGTCTGATTGAATTTTGAAGGTAAGAAATGTCCTTCTGCAACAGATGTACAACCCCCTTTACCCACCCCAAACACCAGATCCATCACAGAGAAGGGAAATATTTACACAAGTTAGTAGAGTTCCAGTTAAATATTATGCTTAGCTGTCTAGAGACCATGTTCTCAGACTATGTCTATGAAATAAAAGATTAAACTTCATAACAATTATGAAGTTGTTCTGCTCACATTCAAAGGGAGTTAAAGAACATTAAAATAGTTCTTTGGGTAATATTCTGGTGAAATTGCTCTCTCCACCCTGGAGAGTTAGAACTAAAACCTTCTGAACTATACTGTAAACACACTTCGAAAGGCTAAGAGCTAAGCTGATAACCAGGTAGCACTTCTGCTCTGCAGGTTCTGTAAAAAATGTGAGCAATGCCAGAGAGCTTTTGAAGCAGCAAGGGAAGGAGGATAGGGGAGAGCAGCTTCACTTCTCGAGGGAAGTTTGTTTAGTGGAAAGTAAGCAAGTTGTCAGGGGAAAAGCTGACAATGTTGATTCCAGCAGTTGTACTGGGAATAAACAGCCAAGTGGATTACGTTACAGAGAATGAGAAACGGCTCTGAGGATCCCATTTAAATGCTGGGCCTTCAGGAACGATGCGACTCAGCTACAGGGCCCCGATATCCAGTGACCCCCTGGGCTGAGCCTTTCAACAGTGCTGGTGTCACCATCCCACCTCTGTGGGGTCCCCGAGAGCTCCAGCACAGCTGATGTCCCCAGGAGAGGCAGAGCTCACTGCTGAGCTTCAGGGCAGGGGCTGGGCACTGAAACAGGGGTGGCAGCAGAGTGGGGGAGGTTGTGCAGGACTGATTTGCCTCTCCCAGCCCAGCAGCAGGGGAGGGCCACCATGGGTTTTGCCATCTCCTCCCCAGACAGAGCACAGGGCCCTCTCTCCTGTAAAAATAAGATGCCTGCCTGCCTTTCACAAGAAAGGGACTAGTCAAGAGGAAAAGGGGGGTCTCATTTGATTTATTAGTCTCTTCCTCCTTCCCATCGTCTGTGGCTCATCCAGCTGTAGTGATAACGAGAAGAGATATGAGAGGACCCTCTTGGCTGCTGGGATACCATCCTTCTGCCCACTCACTGCCTGAAGACATCAGTCCTTTACAAGCACCATTAAATGTGTATCCAAAATGTGGCAGTCTCCTCCATCGAGATTCTATTCCCTGGATAATACAAACAGTTGCCAGAAAAAGAGTATCCTCTCATCTCTGTCTAGGCCATTATCCCTTTATATTTGCTCTTTAATATTTACTGGGTTCACACAAAGTGCATGCTCTGGAAAGAAAAAAAAATCAGCTGCAGCTTAAAGGACTCCAAATTTAGTAATTGCTGCAGCCCCATCGACGTGAACAGTTAGCAGGGAGATTTCTCCAGCACTTCACATGCCGTGGTATTCTGCTTAGGTCAGACTGTAGAAAATGTTCTGTTCAGGGGCACCAAATCTGGAGTGTTTGCATAGGTGCCAGCTGCAGAGGCCTTATGAGTCCACCTCCAGTTCCTTTCCCTCCCAATACCCAGTAACCCTGGTAGGAAACAGAGGCAGCCAGAGAGATGCTGATTCATACAGAGGCGAGGAACCCGAGGGTTTTAACACACCTGTGAGTTAGCAAGAACCAGACCCAGCTCCTGGCTCCAGAGCTGGTCTTGCAGCCTTACCTGTTAGTGTGAGGTTGCTGTATGTGTTTGAAAACTGCTCCTTTAACAAAACCAAGTGCATCTGAGCTGCCTTTTCCCTCTGTAGCTCCAACATTATGTCAGGATGCTGGGCGATCTTACAGCCTTTCTGCTTATCCAGGGCAATGTCGCTGCGAACAATGTCTACAGCAAAAGGGAAAGAAAAGAGGGAGATGGCCAAACCTCAGCTTTCATTTTCGCCAGATGCCTGGATCAGCTCCAGCCCATATGACAGTCACACAATCATCACTCGGCAAGAGCAACCCAATAAAGGGATCCAAACCCCCTGGATCCACCTATCAAATGACCCTCCCCAGCCCAAGTCTCCTTTTCTCCCACACAAAGCTCAAGTTATATGCTCACAGAATGTCCAGACCCTTCCATCCTTCACCTGCCTTGCTGTTGGTCTCTTACAACGCTGACCCTTCCCTTGTAGGAGAGTGCAAAATCTCCCAACATTTATATTACAACCCTGTTAACATGTGTATTTGACACTAAATAATGAGAAAATATTAAATCCCATTCCAGTAACCCCTGGCTTCCACTTAACCTTGCCTGTCAAAGAGGTGATGAAGAAGGCTTGTTCTCACCTTGTTTATCCTCACTGCAGCTATCACAGGTCAGCATGGCTTATGACTCTGAACAAGTGTCTGTATCCTTCTAATGCCTGACATTCAGGAGGCAGAAGGATTATCCAACAACTGTTTTCTCTTCATACAAGCATTTTCTAAGTCATAATTGTGAGACAAGAATATAATAGTCCCTACCCTAGAACCACTCAGCTGCTGGGGAAAGGGAATGATGGAGTAGCAAGGCAGAACAAAAATCAAGTAAGATCTGGCAGTCTAAGCAGAGGTGAGTGGTGCAAACTAGTCCTTGCTAGGTTCCTTATCAGTTCAATAAACTCTGTAACATGTTCAGATCCACAGGCACCAGATGCTGTCTATTTCTTACAAAACCTCAGGCGGCCAGCTCTGATAAGCAATGATTGAAGCTGGAATTCTTCCACCACATTGCATAAAGACACTTTGCCTCACAAGGCTGATCTTTGCTTGGTTCAGTTCCCATCTTCCCATCTAGCTAGAAGCTGCTGAAGAAGCTTGTTGTCAGAAGAGAGTCACACCTTACTCCACACACAGAGTCCAGCTCCTTTATTGTTACACACATTGAGAAACACCAAAATTGCTTCCAAAAGTCATGCTCCTGTTTCTCAGGTTCAGCAAACTTAGGTTCAAAGCTCTGCTGTATCTTGGGCTGGCAGGGAACTGCCTCCAAACGTGGTGGAGGATTGGAAGCCACATTATCTTCCTGTCTCTGAGCCCCGTCCTGGAGTCACAACACATTTTTGTCCAGGCTGTGTTCTACCCCTTTTCTGTGTAGTTTGGGATGAGTAGAGCTTCTCTAAAGGCTGTCTGAAACAGACTGCTCAGAATGTCAATGTCATTAAAGTACCCATGGTCTGTAGTTAGCCATGTGAGTTCTCCCCTCCACCCACAGCTAGCATACTCAGGAGTGGATACTGGGCAGCATCCAGATACCATGAAAATATGGTTCAATATTTCCACACCCAGCACAAGGGCATCAGTGAGATGGAGCAAGAGGAAGGACTAATGCTCCTCTGCTGCTAATGAGCATGGACCCTCACCTGTGTGCTTTAGTGCACATTCTCTTGGGTAGGCACTGAGTGAGACTTGGGGCTATCCAACCTTTGCCCAGTTAATGAATGATAAAATCCTGAACTCCTGTTGTGCGAAATATTTGGAAACTGAAGACTGAGAAACACAACCCAACATCTGTCCCACACGAGAAAGACTATTGCTACCATTGCTGGAGTAACCTAGAGCCCATGACCTCCCTGGGTGATGGATTTCCCTTCCTACAGAACTGAAGGCAAGAGTTGTACATCTCCCAATCCCAAGGAAAAATGAAGACAAACACATCAATGAGGCCCTGAAGGAGGAGAAGACTGAGAGGCAGACAGGTTTTAGATGGTCAACATGCTGTCTGCAATTCTCTTTAAACTGCTGTAAGGGTGTCCAGGCTGGGTCAAAACAAATTTGTTTCCTAAAAGGAATGGATGACTTCTAAAACCCAAACCAGGGCAAATGTGGACCCCATGTGGAAGATCCACTGGCCCAGGACCAGGGTCAGGTCACCTTGGAGGGTGCAGGAGACCATGGCAGTGGGTCCTATGTGACATCCATCTTTGGAGACCACAGGGATGGTTCTGCATGCACTGTCAGCAGGGCCTGGGGACAGAGGGCAGGCCCAGGAATGAAGAGCAGGAGCTGTGTTTTGATAAAGCTGCTGTGACAGGGATTACCACCAGGATGTCAAGTCACATGCAAACAGATCTCTGGAAGAATGTGGGGAAGGTATGCAGGGCACAGAAGTCAAAGCACTCTGACAATTACCTTCATGGGGTACTGAGATCTGCCACTGCAGACACTTAGGGAACAGAGACAAGACATGCAAGGTCCTGTCTTCTCAGACTGGTGAGGGACCCAAGAAACTTGCCCAAGACCTAAAGATGGAGGTGGACTCCACAGTCATTATAACTCCAGCTTAAACTGTGGGCAGATGTCCGGCACATTCCCTCAGTGCCTCGTCCTTCCTACTCCACCGGGCTGTGCTCAGTGCAGGGGAGGAGGCAAAGGCCCCTCTGCAGCACTCTGCTGAACCAGCAGCACTGAGGGAACAGGGGTGGCAGACCATGGCTCCTGAAGGCCCAGGGGAATTCTCAGCAAGAAAAACTCGAGGGACATGGACAGTAAGGAGTTCACAGCTTTCAAATCTTAAAAGGAAGAGACAGAAAAAAAGACAGATGCACGGAAGCCAAGAAGGAGGACGGTACCCCGGAGGCTTCGGGCAGGGCAGCTCCGAGTGGGCAGGAGAAGGGCACTCGCTGCCTTCCTGAGACTCGCGGGAAAAAAAAAAGAAAAAAAACCAAGAAGACAAAAAAAAAACCCGATAAACTGCTCAGCAGAGCACGGGACCGAGCAGCTCCTGCCAGGAGTGCGAAAGAAGAACTCCAGATGTGAGAGCCCCAGAGGATGCCGAATGTTTTCCAAGGCCGGCCGGCCGGAGCCGTGCCCCGGGCGGGCCGGGTCAGTACCCTGGCCAGCTCAGGCTGCCCCGCGGCCGCACGGCCAGGCCCCGGCGGGCGCGGCGCTTGGGCCGGCGGGCGCAGGCCCCGCGGCGGCGGCAGCAGCAGCGCGGAGCCGGGCCCGGCCGCGCCGAGCGGAAGGAATGGCGGGAGCACACCCGTGTGGCGGCCAGGTGAGCTGCGGCTGCCGGCCCGCGCCGACCGCCATCCCGGCCCCGGAGCGCCCGCCTCGGGCCGGCCCCGGGCCCCGCGCCGCTCACAGCCCGCCGGAGCGGGGGCCCCCCCTCGGCAGCTGCGGGGCCCGGCCGCGGGACGCTGCTCCTGAGGCTGCTCTGCCCCGAGTGCCCGTACACATCCCCGGCCCGCCTCGGGATATTTCCTGCGATTTCGTGCGCACCGCCCGAGGAGGTCACCGAAACTACCAAGGAAATGTTGAAGAACAAGTTAGAAAATACCCTTGAGGAGTGGCACAATCGCAGCGATGCTCTTTCCCGGACATCCCAGGAGTAGATCAGCTCTGCCAGTCCTTTTCTGTGAGTCACCTGCACCAGGGGGTTCAGTAACCATTTCCCACAGGGCAGAGAAGTTCCAAGCTGAGAGTCCCCGAGGATGGCGCACAGCACGCAGAGACAGCTCCCAGCCAGAGCCGGGCTTCCCTTGCACAGAATGAACGAGCTTCTCTAGCCGAGAATTTACACACTGTCACTGTGGCCTGTGTGCAGGTGACATTCCCATGGCTCATGCCACCATCTGCCCACATGCAATTCCATTCCAGGAGCTGCTGGAGTCATGGAGCAGACACAGACTGCAGCAGCTGAGCACCTGGAAGATGGGAGGAGGAAGGACAGGGCAGAGGGATGTGGTTATTGCCAGAGGGAGGTGTGACAGAAGGGTAAAGAGGAGAAGCAACTCATTTCTCTGTGTCCGTGTGTGAAAGTGAGCACTACCCACAGCGACCACCGCTCCAGCAAAAGCAAGAGTCACCACAGCCATGGCACCAGAACAAGCTGAGTTTCGCCATCCTCCTCAGGGGACTGTTTGCTTCAGATTTCCAGTCTTGAAAAGTGAATTCAAAAGGGGAAAAACCCCCTCAATTTCATTCTAACAAAACCTGAACACTTTTTCTAGAAAGTGGAATATTAGAAAATTTTGTTAGTACCAAAATTAAATAGATGTTTAATGAGTGACCAGGCACAAGTCTTACGATTTTCACATTGCTAAACTTGTAAAATACCTACTTTTTAAATTAACAAATTTTAAAAGCTTTTAAAAACAGGTTTGTCTGCTGGAATTATTATAAAATGCCCAGTGATTGCGAAATTGGGAACACAACTTTTTTTTAGAAAGACAGAAGATTTCTCAAGCCACAAACTGCATCCTCATCATGTCTGTCTTTAATGGGCAAATTTTTGACACATTAGTATCATTCCTTTATTTTAGCTGGGAAAAATTCTCTGACAATGAGTTCCAGAAGTTATTTCCCACTATATTAAAAAAGTCATATTTGTTCATTTTACATGTAATAATTCCACTGGATGCTCCCTATTTCTTGTGTCATGAAAACAAGGAAATAATCATTCCCAAATTGTCTTCTCTGTGTGACACCGAGCTCAAGGCATTTGTCACAATCTCTGTCATTTTTTCCAAGATGAAAAATCTCTATGACTGAAAGATATGACTTTGATCACTTCCATCATCCTACCCCTCACATATATATCCTTTACACTGATTAGTGTGTCAGCACCTAGTTTACTTATAGCATAAGAATGCTCCCAGTGATTGTTTCCAATTATTTTCTAATATCCCTATCATTAGATCCATTTTTTACTTACCTAAATGTATTCAGAGACCAATCCATAATAAATTCAGAACGTTTTCCCTGAATGCCAACTGCTAATTTAGAATGGATAGTTGTACAAAAAGTCACATCTTTCCCTGTGCATGTAATTTTTCATGAATCACTTTTAATTCACACAAAGTAGATGCAGCATGGAAAGAACTGTGAAACTAACAAAAATATGCAATTTAAAAATAGAATTTAGAATACTTTTTATAAGCAGTTAAATACATAACCACAGATAAAAATCTTTTTATCTCGCCAATACACAAGCAAATAGCTAACAAATCAGAAGTTAATTCTTTGATTGCACCATTTCCTGCAGTTATTAAAGCTCTTTTCATGCATGATTATAGCAGAACAGTTTTTATTTTAAAAAGAAAAAGTGGAGATAAACAGGCAAGTTGGAAGTATCTCCTGCTCAGGCTCCCTTACTTTGTGTAATGTGATTTCTACAACCTGTTTTTTTTTTATTTTTAATTTCTAAGGAAACAGCTCAGCCCTGTGATTCCTTAGAGAGGCAGAGCAGGTTGTAGCTCCTTCCCTGCAGTTCTGGTGCCTGGGAACTTGGGAGCAGGAGGCTGAGGCACAGAGCAGCCCCAGGTCTGGCAAATCCCAGAAGTCCAAAGGACATCAGAGGATCTTCCCATCTTGGGGATTGAGCTCTTGCTATGCCTGAAATGCTACAGCCCTCTCTAAGAGGCTGCGTTTGAAACACTCAGAGGGTAAAAAAACCAACTATTTCCTCTTCAAGCTCTGAAAGGACAGATGTCTAAACTGTTGAGGGACACAAAGCAGACAGAAAAGGGGCCCTGGGTAACCAGAAACAGAAGATGATTCCTTGAATAAAGGAAAATTCGTTTGTTTGTTTTTACCAGGACAACAGGATGGTTCTCCATTCAGAAACATAGTGCAGTTTTATGAGCTGGCAGAGCCAAAGGGACACTCCCAGACACATGGCAACAACATTCCCTTTCTCTGGCTCAGGTATATTAATACCCCATGATCATCCTCATAATCCTAAATCAATAAATTCACAGTAAAGGTTGCCTTTTTTTTTTTTTAACTCAGTTTTCTGCTGGCTCAGCAGAGGATCAGAAATGTGCCAGAGCCAGCACAAGGGAAGCAGCAGAACAGCGCACAGATCATAAAGAAAGCATGGGGACCAGCCCTTCTGATGGCAAACAAACAAGAGGTGAGATTTCCTGCCTTCAGGACATAGATTTGAAGGATTTAATCTGACCAAGACTGAGACTGCTGCAGTTCCATCTGCCTTCAATGCAGGCTTTCCTTTGCCAGCACTGTCCACTACGCCTCTGCCTGTTCACACAGCATTGGTCAATCTGGCAGCTGAACAAGCTGAAGTGCAATCACATCTCCACCATCAAGTTTTGGTCAGCTGAGATCCCTGAACTAATTCACCACACCACACAAACTCAGGCTCCAGGCAGGGAAGAGGAGAGGAATACGCCAGAAGGGGCAGGAGGGTGGGAACAGCAGCCCTAGCTAGGGACAGCTCCAGCCCCTGTGTAAGCACATAAAGAATCCTCAGGTCATTTAACATATTCTTGGGTCATTATTATCTTCCTTTCCACTCAGGCATGTTCTAACAGCATGGCATCCTAAAAGACACTTGTATGCTCAGTATGGACTGAGCAAGGGTGAAAATGTTCCCATAGCCAGATGAATTTTGAGGCTTAGATGCAGTGCTGGGTACCTGAGGATGCCTGAAGGAATGGATGCAACACTGAAAGAATACACAGAATGCCAGCCTTACACAGCATGATGTGAAATTTCCCACACTATACTGCCAAATCCCCTGAGTAGTATGGAAGGCTTAAGAAACATGTCTTTGTAATTTTCTTTGTTTAATTGGACTTTTTTCCAAATGGTATCGCCTTAAAAAAATAATAATAAAAAGGTGATAAAATAGAAGGAAGCAACTTAACAGCAATTAAAAGAGTATTTTTGAAATGTGTTGTCCATACACACTTCAGCTCAGAAACTTCTTTGATGCACTACCTATAGCATGCAAATGTAGTGCCCTTCCCCTCTCCCTCCCATGGCCCATGCAGGGACACACAAAGTGTCCTTTGGTCTCTTCTCAGCCATGAGAAGGCTACAAAAGTCTCCACAAGGCTGGGGTGCAGGAGTGAGAAGCTGTGCATTTGGGCCAGCACATCTTTGAAAACTCCAGCTGTGAGTAACTCCTCTTTTTCTGCTTTCTCATCCCTGACAGCACATTTGCCCAGGGGGAAGCTATAGCAATGTCTGTGCCACCCAGGCTGTCCAAAGCTGGCTCTGTGGCTTTGGGGTGAGAGGCAGTTGGGGATCACCCTGCAGATGAGGAGGCTGCACATTAGCCCACTAAACTCATACTGGAGCACCAGCAAGGAGCTTCCAAAATGGGAAGCATTGAGGGATCAGGCACTGAGACAGCACCTGCAGCACCTCTTGCTGAAACAAGACCAGGACTCCACACACATGTAACACACCAACACCAGGCTCCAGGACAGCAAGCAAGCCAGGTTTTAACAAATTCAGCTTCAGGAAAGGTTTTGTACCAACAAAAATCCATGTCTTTGCTCCGAAGAGGAGCTGCTCAAGCCTGTTTTCCTGGAGACCAGTGTTTGCTGTTGTCCCATTCCTCAGATCCAACTGGTCCCTGGCACATGTGAGGCAGTTGAAAGGACAGGCTGAACAGATTGCTTGTTAGGAAACCCAACAGCAAAAGGAGAAGCAGGCCTACTAGATAAACTGAGCATGAAACCTTTCATCTTGGTACCTGCCCTGGACTCAGACATGTGCAGAGAAACACATCTCCAGATAACAAAACACAACGCTGAGCACCGCTGGGGAAGAAAAACGAACTCAGCAGGGCACATGCAGAGAAATACCATTTAAGGGAGGGAAAAGTCTCTCAGGCTAAAAATGTTACACCTCTTGATCATAAAATGTCAAAAAGTCTCTGGCATAGCCCCACCTCCTGGTGCCACAGAGCCTGACATACATCAAACTAGGTTTCTGTTTCTAGCAAACCTCAGGCTGGCCAATGCCTTATCCAAACAGGGTGGGCTCCAGGACTCACCATCCAAAGTCGGGGCTGCATGAGATGGAAGCCACCAGGTGTGCAACACAGGTGGGGAGTTAATGTAGCACATTAGATTACCTAATGTTTAGCAAAGTCCAGGAGGTACCTAGAGCCATGCTACCATAACAGAGACTGCACACCCAGTAGCTCACCAGGAGCATCTACCATAGGCATCCACTTTTAGGAGTTGCCCTGTCAGGTACTGACAAATCTGCCAGCAAACGTGCCAGTTTTGTACACTATGCTGCAGTAAATTGCCAGGTGCACCCTCTTCATGGGCATCCCAGGCAGTAACAGAGCATGCATCACTTTGTTACCCTTGCTGCCCAAACATGACCAGTTTAGACTGGCGTGAGGCTGTTCACACATACAAAGGAAAGCTATCATACACCCCTGGTAACACACAATACTTCCAGGTCTGTGTTTCCAGGAATAATCTGAATAAGAAATGAGTTACCCTGGAACCTAAAGCAGACACCTTATTTCAAGAAAACAAAGTACATTTTAGATACGAGATGAAAGCAACTACTACTACCCTCAGAGAGTACCCACACTCTCTGTGAAAGAAAGAAAGAAGTGGGAAAAAATGGGTTGGTGAACCCAAAGGCTGTCCAAGGTAAAAGCAATTTCCAGAAGGTGGAGGTGTGCACAGTTGGGATAATTTGAAAGGGAATCAAATACAATTTTAAGTGCAGGGGAAGAGTAAGGTGAATCCCTGAGGAGGTCTGATAGTCAGGAAGGTAGAGCACAACAGAGACAGAAAAAACATGGAAGGGAACAGCGAGAAATACCCTGGTCTGAAGAGCACCAGGGGGGCAGAGGGGGTTTACAGGATGAAGATCCCTGTCCAGAGATTCATTCCAACTCTAGCAAGCATGGTCCCAGGATCCACGAAGGATGACACAAAGCAGTCCTGGTGCTGCCATCCATCTGAATGCCTGAGAGGGCCACACGGGTGTGGGCTGCGAGCACACAGTGGGGTGCAGCTGCCTGGGATGTGAACACCACTCACAGTCACTCACTTGTAACTGCAGTTCTCTGAGTGATCTTGCACACGTGCCCTTTACCTCTCAGTCCTGCTCTCTGTGAGCTGCTGCAGCCCAGACGAACAAAACAAGTGCCCTTCACTCCCCCTCTGAACACACGGCATGGGAGCAGCCGTGGGTGCCGCAAAGAGAACCCAGACTCTGGGCACAGGTCTGGAGTCTGTGTGCACCCACAGGCACAAGTGGCAAAACGACAAACACTCAAAGCACAAAACAACCAAACAGTCACTTATCACATCCCTAAAAATCACTAGGGTGCTGCATAAGACTTTAAAATTCACCGATTTCTCTGTTAAATGTTTGCTGACTTTTTTAACTAATCAAGCCCCCCAGCATCTTCCCCACCCCCATGCCATTATAAGAAATTTCAGAGAATAGGTACTGGACATGTAAAAGCCCGTGGACATGGAAAACAACTCCAACCACCCCAGACAGACTGGGGAGAAGGAAGGGTACCTAGCAGGATGCTTGTTGGCTTCCCCCATGCTCAGGTGCTGATTGCCATCAGTTCTCTGTGCTGTCTGTTGAAGCTGTAATTCCTCAGCAGCAAGAGCAAACTGCATTTCCTGATTCCAAGCAGGTCCTGTGTGAGCCACAGATGAGGGAACAAAAACGGAGCCAGGGCTCCAAATGGAGAAGGTGGCTGCTCATACCCAGACAGCAGGGCAAAGAGCTGTGATGGCATCAGGATTTCATTTTGGAGAACTGGATCCCTCTAGTGAAGTACTTAGTGCAGCCTCAGCACAAAAGGATGTGAGCTACTAGCAACTCTAGCCCTTTTCCAAGTAGGGTGAAACTCCCTGACCCTGGAGTTTGCACACAGATCTTAAGAACAAATACAAGAGCTTTGCTTCCAGGCAGGAAATCCCTTTTACCACACCTTTCTGATTTACACCAATGCTTGATACACACCACATGTGTCTTCCCCTTCCTTCACTCACATTCACAATGGTTCTGTTCCATATTTAAGTGATGAAAAGTTAAGACCTGTGGTTACAACTTCTATGAAAAGCTTCATTTTGAAGGCTGCTACATTTCAATTTTATTGCCATGAGGAAAACTGAAAAAAAAAGCCAAAATATTTCACTCCTTCCTTAACATGAAAGCTGTTGTGAAGACATTTAATAAGTAAGTATAAGTTCTCTTCTGCAAGTTGTTGAAATATGGAAGGTGGGAAAATTTATTCTTACAAATGTTTTGTATGAGTCCCATCCACAATTTTATGCATGACACTTAATTCCTACTGTACAAGGTGTCTGTGGCAAGTTTGGTCAGCATTTTTTCCTGAAGTGCATCTCAGCAGGCGAAGCTTACAACAAACCCTTCCACTGAGATTTGTTACAAGAAGAAAAACAATGAATAACATCGGGATTGCCCCAGCTAGGAGAGCAAGTGAAAGATGGAGCAGAAAAACTTACCCACCTGCCTGCATGTGGGAATAGAAGGACATTCATCTCAGAGATGTTATGTAGGGAAACAGCAGGAGTGAGAGCCATCAGAAGACTGGCAAATGCATCTGCTTTTTCCATTCAGGACTGCTGCTGACTAGATCTCTGCAAAATTTCCTCTGTTCCAGACCGGCCCAGTGGGATCTGTCTGGCATTAATTGGCCTTCAAAATTTCTTATGGAAAAATCTAAAGCTAATTTTTGTAAGTCGTTGTGTAAGGGAAAAAAAAAAAAAAACCAAAAAAAACCTTGTTTCTTCAAAAAAAAGAAACAAACTAAGCAAGAGAGAAAAATCAATAAATTCTTGCATGTGGACATCGTATTCAGCTTCTTAATAGAAATGCCTTAGGACGGAGATACGGCCCTAAATTTTCTACTCAGTTTCTTTGTGTGAATTATGGGCCGCGAAAGGTGAAAGCCTTTTGTGTACAGAGGTCCGATGGGGAGAAGGGCAGACGGGGAAGAGGGGAACAGCGGGAAGGCGGGGGCCAGGTGGTGGCTTTGGAGAGAGTTCGGATGGCCGAGAGGTTCGGAGGGGGAGCAGCCCTGACCGGGCACCAGCAGGCGGGGACCGACGGTCACCGAGCCCGGAGGGACCGCGGGGAGCCCCGGGGGCTGTGGCGGGCACAGAAAGGCGCACAGCAGCGAGCTCCGTGAGGAAAGGCAGGGCTCCGAGAGCCGCGGCAAAGAGAGCATCCCGGCTCCGGTGCCCGGCCCCGCCCGGAGCCGCGGCAAAGCCTCCCCTGCGGCCGGCGCTGCCTGCCGGGGCTCGGGGGCAAAGGGAGGCAGAGGACGCGGAGGGGCGGGGGAATACGAAAAGTCCCGCTGCCCAGGGCTGGTCTTTTGTTCCCGGGGGCCGACACCCGCCGAATCCCCCGGCAATGGGGCCAGCGAGCTCCACCGAGCTCCTCGGCTCCCCTCCCTCGGGAAAGAAAGGGAACGGGAATCCTCCCCTGCCCGGTGCCCGGCGGCACCGTGCCCGGGAGCGACACGGCCCCGCCGGGCGCGGGGAGAGCGGGGCAGGCGGAGCGGGACCGCCCGGCTCCCGCAGCCCTCCGCTGCAGCGCCCGCCCCCGCCCCGGTCCCGGGGCTCACCGTCCTCGTAGTTCTTGAGGTAGTAGTCGGGGCCGGGCCCGCCGCGGCTCTTGGCCGGATTCTTCACGTTGTGGAACTGCAAAAAGTCCGTCCTCTTCCCCGCGAAGCGCAGGAAGGCGGGGGCCAGGCCCCGCGCCAGGGTGACCAGCCGCCGGGAGCTGGGGAGAGGAGAGAGAGGGCTGAGGAAGCCGCGGGCCGGGCCCTCGCTTCCCCAATACCGCCAGCGACCGGGGACCACGGGGCTCGAGGACCCGCCGCTGCCCCGCCCGGGGCAGTGCGAGCGGTACCAGCGGCTGAGGGCTCTGCGCGGGCCGAGCGGCGCGGCCCTGGAGCGGGAGCCGCCCCGCCCGCCGGTGGCGGCCCTGAGGCCGGCGGGCCCGGCTCCCCCCCGTCCTGCCGGCGCCCTCCGGACAAGTGCAGCGGCGTCCAGGAAGGAGAGGCGCTCGCGCGGGACCGTGCCGCGGGCCGAGCCGCCGGGAGGGGAGAGGAGCGGGGAGGGGAGAAGAGCGGGAACCGTCCCGGCTCCGCTTCTCTCGCGCCTTCCCGCATCCTCGCCCTGCTCCTTCCCCGGCTGCCGAAAGGACCCTCGGAGCGGGCGTGCGGAGGAGACCCGCTCTCCTTCCCCGACTTACCCAGCAGGGAGAAGGCTCTCTGGCCATCCCAGCGCCTCCAGGCCGCGGCCGCTCCGCACCGCCGGTGGAACCCAGCGTAGCTGCAACCCGGCTCTGCCCCCTGCGCAGGGCTGGAAGTCCGGGGAGCGGAGGGCTCGGAAGACCTGGCCGACACCCGCTCTCTGCCCGTCGGGACCCGGGGAAGGCTCGGCTCGGCAGGCGGCCCGTTCCTGCTGCTATTTTTTGTTCCATTTTGATTTTTTTTATCCCCCTGTGCTGCCTCGGCCCCGTGTTGTGCTTTTTTGCACAGAGGAGCGGTTGCTGGAGCGAGGGGAGCACGACATTTTTGCAGTCATAACTGATAAGTCTCCGAAATGCTTTCTCCATTGCAAACATGTGCATCTTAATGGAAACCATGGCCTCGCTCCCTCCGTCACAACAAGCGCCGCCAGCAGCGCGGAGCCCGGCAGGGCTGGGCGGCGGGGCCGCCGGGGCGCCCCGCGGGCGGCGTGGGGAGGGCGCCGGGGGGCTCCTGCCTTACCTTAAGAAATCGAGCCAGCCATCATGAATGATGGAGGGGTCCAGCTGCAGGGAGAGGAAATTCTCACTGATTATCCTGACAGGGCTCTTGGTGTTGACATCAAGGAGAATGAGAGTTCTTCCCTTCACACCTGGAGGTTTCTCCACTGGCAGCGCTCTCCTGTCCCCAGCCTGGGAAGGCAGCGAGAAGGTGGCCATGAGGGCCAGCCCAGGTGCCATCAGGGCTAAGAGCCCTGGGGGGCAGGAGCTGGGACAGGGCATGCCGGAGAGCAGGAAACCCCTAATTAACTCGCTGTCTGCAGGGGCTCGCTGGTGGCTAATTGTCCTTATCTAAAGTGTGGGGCGCTCTGCCTTTTTTTGCAATGTTTTGGTGTTGGTGGAGGGGAACTCACGCCCCTGACCAGCCTTTCTCGCAGCCGGTGCCAAGACTCCTTGCAGCCAGCACCGCCCCTTTAAGAGATGCAGGCTCCAGACATTTTTAACTTTTTGAAGGTAAGGGGAGGCTCCTGGTTTAACCCCCTCGGCTCGGGGCCCGCCGCCCTGCCGCAACCCCGCCAGCCCCGAGCTTTCGCTTTGCGCCGGCTCCGGCGGACGTTTTCGCTCCCGCACCACGCAAAACCGGGACGGAGTCGGGACTCCGAGACACCGGAGAGCTCGGGATGGAACCGGCGCCCGGGGGCCGGCCAGCACGGTCCGAGATGGTCGCCGGCTGTAGGAACGACAGAGCCGGTAAGGCAGCGAGGACGGCCCTGGTTGGGGAGGGGGGGATGGGGGGGCGGTAATCACCCCGGAAAAAACCTAAATGCTACCTGAGGGAAGAGTTAGCTCCACACTGCGCCGGGACCCGCGAAGCTGGGCAAGGCCCTCGGGGCTGAGCGCTGGGGGCTCCGACGGGCGCGGCGGGGCTGGGGGCCGCCAGCACCCCGGAGCCCGGGAGCGGCCCCTCGGTGCGCCGAAGCACCGGGCCGATCCCCACACGAGGGCCATCGGGCACTGCGGGGAACCGAGGCACGGGGAATCGAGCCGCCGGTCGCCTTTTCCCGCCTGCCTCCGAGCCCATCGGTGTCCGACCAGCGGCAGGGAAATGAGAGGGGCGGCAGCAGCAGTGCCTGCTGTGGAAACGTCCGCATCGGAGGCGGAAAGGACAGCACGGTTTGATGGCACCGACCAGGACCCCCGTGCTGGGGCCGTCGCTGCCTCCAGGACGGACCGGGGCAGGACGAACCAGGCTCGGCGCACTGCAGAAGTGCAGGCGGCTGCGGTTGCCAGCTTTGGGCACAGGGTCGTGGCACCGGGCCAGGGATCGGTGGCGGCTGCCGACGATCCTGGGAGCCTCAAGGAATGTCCACCCGAATCGGACATTCTGTCCGTCAGCAGCCGCTCCCCGGGCAAGCCCCGAACTCCCACAAGCAGTCTGCTGCCTCTGGGACACGAAACGCGCCCGTCCCTGGGTTCTCGGCCGCCCTGGCCCGCCCCGGTTCCCGCGTCGCCCAGGCCATGCGGGATGGAGGGCGGACGGCGGGAGGGCAGAGGCGGGCCAGGTGCGGTCCGTCGGGGCTCCGCAGCCCCGGGGACGGGGCGGCCGCAGCACCATCTGCTGGTGAGGGCCCCGGCACGGCGGGGGAGCCGGCACCCACCTGCGGACACCCTCCGGGAGCTGCCGGGGCTGCGGGCAGCAGCGCGGCTTCTGCATCGAGCCGTAAATCTCACCGCAAGCGGGGCCGAGCCCCGGGGACCCGCCAGCCGCCCTCGGGGAAGCCGGCGGGGCTGCTCGGGCAGCCGGATCAGGGGCACCCCGAGCGCACGGGCAGCCCCCTGTCCCGGCAGGACTGCCCGCCCCTGGGAACCCTCTCCAGCTTCTCCCGGTGTCCGTGCGGCGCTACCTGCGCCCCCGACCGCCCCAGCCAGGGCCCGGTGAGCCGGCGGCCAGTCCGGAGCTCGGCGCGCTCGGCGGAGCCCCGCAGAGGGGGAAGCACTCGGCCTGGCCCCGGTGAAGCCCGCGGACAGCGCTGTCTCCGGCGGAAATCTCCACTCCCCGTCTCTGCCCTTGAAACGCCCCAAGAGAAGAGGGGCAGCCACCCCTGCCAGCCCCGGCTCACTCGGGCAGCGGCTGCGGCGGCACGGAGCCGCGGTGGTAACGCGTGGGGAAGGATGAAACATACCTCTGGCTCTGCTGGGGGCGAGCAGGGAACACACGGACTGGATCTGCCGTGAAACCATCCCGCCAAAGCGGAGACGGGAGCAGGGCTCCAGCCGGCCTAGGCAGAGGCTGCCGAGCGCAGGCTGACCCAGAGCAGCAAAAGGGTGCCCGGGGCAGCGGGCTCTGAGCGCTGGAATAAGTAAGAGGATCCGGGGAAAAGAGCTGTGCAATTTCAGCTGTGCAAAGCCCTGGCATCCCGGCACAGGAAGAAGGCAATTTAAGCCTGGAAATTTGTGTTCGGCTGCAAACATTTCTGCCGAGGTTTGCAGTAGCACTTAAAACTGACCCAGGACCTAAAGCCTTTGCTTCAGAAGCTATGAAGTTTTTTGGGTCATCTCCAAATGAGGAACACGGGTTTCAAAATTATCTCGTTATTTTTTAATAATTTTTTCTATGCTTACAGAGGATGAGGACAAGGCTTCAGGGGTATTTGTTGTGATTGCAGGCCAAAATTTTGTACCGTGCCTCCCTCCAAGGATGGTTCTATTTTCAAACGAAATTCCAGAGTGCTCTGTAGTAAAAGGGGAAAAAAAGCTACAAACAAAAACTAAACAAATTATCCACTTTAACCTCCTTTTTATATCTTTTTTTTTTCCTTACAAACACATTACTTCGACAGAGAAATGTGTTTATTCTGAAAAGTCCCCCACAATTAGTCTCTGCTTTGAACGCAAACTCCGGATGCACAGAAGTCACTTATCTGTGGAGATATCACCAACAACATTAAAAGCAGGGAAAGAGGCAAAAAACCCCAAATGCCGGAGTCACCTTCCAGATTCTGGGAAGACGACGGTAAAGGAAATATTTATTTACCTGTCTGAGCTTTCCAAACCAACACCGGGAGCTTACCCCAATCCTATGCTCTCAGAAATGCAATTGCACCCCACTTTGCATCTTACCCCAGCAGCTGCAAGTTAAATCTAAAATTACAGTGGTTCGGGCTTTTTTGTTTGTTGGCCTGTTTTTCAATAAATTGTAGGCTTGCTATAGAAAACATTTAAACGCTAAAAACTCCCCGGTTATCTGCGAGCGCCGGGGCAGCAGCGAAGCGCGGGGAGCCCCCAGCGCCGCCGGTGCCGGCAGCCGCCGCCGCTCCGGGACGGCCCCGGAACCCAAAGAGAGGGGCCAGGGCCGCCCCCTCCCCAGGCAGGCACGCCAGATAGGAGCTATCTCAATTTACACCAGCTGCGACCCTGGCTGGCCGTCCGCAGCAGCGGCGAAGCGATGATCCTTTCTTACATTACCATAATTACTTTCGAAAGCCTGACTCACATAAAAAGTATCTATAAAGATTTACTCGCGGTTTTGTCAATTTCGAAATAGGTTTCTCCGTTTTCCATCTACTCTAAACTTGCTGGTTTCAATCTCCAAAACAGTCATTGGAAAAGAAAACTGGGGGTGGAGAAGCATTTCTATAAAGAGCTTAACCAAAACACATTAAATATTTTCCCAACATCACCAAATAAACAACAATTCTCCAGCTCCCTATAAACTATTTAAAGCATGTCATATCATCTCTTCTGCTCTTGCCAATGTACTTTTCTTTTAATTTACAAGCTGATTAGAGCAGGGGCCTGTCTTTTTGTATATATTTGCAAAATATTTGGCACCCTTTCAGTCAGTTGCAGTTCACAAACACTTAAAACTGCATTTAACTTCATTCTTATAGGTAGTCACTTCGATTTTTCCTCTCTTTTGTAGAGCTACTGCCTGTGAAAGTGCTTCTTGTAAATGGTCTGAGCAGTTGTTGAAGGTTTTCAACAGAGGAAACCTCTTCAGATGGAAAAAAAAAAAAGAAAGAAAGAGAAAAAGAAAAAAGAGAAGAAAAAGCACAACGGAAATCTAAACTCAGATCTCAGGCTATACAAATTGGCCCAAAAGAAAATGGGGGAAATCTCCTTAGGAGGAACATTTTTAGTTCACTAAAGAATAAACTTTGCTTATAAATGATGAAAGTTATTATCATCAGAGGATGTCCTGTACCAAACAAACCTCCATTAGGCTGGGAAGGATAAAACAGGCTAGACAGCCTTTAAAAAAAAAAAATCATCATGTCTTTGATTCCCAAGATATCAACCATGTCTGTTTCTTTAGTGCTGTCAAGTAAATCTGAGTTATGGATGCTCTAAAAGAAGCCATCAAGGAGAAAATTCAGCAAGTGAAAATTAAGAGTTATTCATACTTCACAAAAAATACACTTACTTTTCAAGTTCTTAAGCTTCTGCCCTGTAGAATGGTATGACAATTCCTTAGAAGAGCAAGACCAGTGAATGTGGTAAAGCTGTGATCATCAGAGCATACAATTGCATGGCAGATTCTTTTTACTGTGCTTTTTACACTTTCTGCAAAGCAGTGTCCATCATTTTCACCACAAGAGCCTTAACGTCTGGAATGTAACCTCCTAAAACTGCCAGTGCCTCAAGGTGGGTGTCACAGCCTGGGCTCCACTGCTGAAACCATTTTCTAGCCTGTTTATGTATCATGTCTAACCTGATCAAACAGACAGAGGACAGTTACTTGATTTAGTACAGCATCCACATATTGCTCTTTAATGTAGGTGATCTGGGAAGTTGTGCAAAAAGCAAATCCCTCTGTCTGGGCGAGAAGGACTGGCTGGTTAGGGAGCTCAGGCACAGCAGGAGGAAAGCAAGCCCACTGAGAGAGCTTCCTCCCTCCATACATGCCAAAGGCAAGGCATCCATCAAAGCCATCAGCCTGGTCAGGAAAAGCACAGTTGGCAATGTTGTCTTTGCATTTTTGCCAGCGCGAAAGGAGCACAAACTGGTATTTCCAAATCTAGCCATAGGCAAATAGAGCACATTTCTTTGAGAGTCATTCTGTACTCACTACATGTGTAATGAAGAAACCTGTAAAAAAAAAGGTGGGGGGGACAGGGGCAAAATGCACTGGTTCCATAAAGGTTGTGAGGCTCTGAGTGTGGGCTCTCCCTGCGTGGAACACCACAGAATGAAAATGGGAGGATGAAACAGAGTTTTAGGTAGGTACCAATCAATAATAATTGTTTTTAGGGTTTTTTTTCAGTTTTGTAATTTAATTTCCAGTTCTGTGAAAAGTTAGATACCATGTACTCTGTTGGAGTAAACAGCATTTATTGTTTCCCTTATCTGCCTTATTGTTTTAGTTTATTTGACTTCTGATGCATGGTCTCAAAAATTCTCTTACCAGCTCAGGATAGTCTGGTCCTGCAGATTTGTCCGTAGAGAGAACTTGTGAAATCCCAAAGTGTTGAAGTCCCAACAGTCCTTGAAAGACTGAGATGCACAATTTCCATACAGCTGTAGGAATTGCTCTGGGGTTCAAACCAGCTGCCATCTCAGCACACAGAAATCCCCTTTGCCCAAGTGCCTCTTCTGCAAGCAGAAAAAAATCCACATAATGACTGAGAACATTTTAGCGTACAACAATGCCCTTGGACAGAGAATGCTCTTTGGCTCCATTAACTTCTCTGTACTCATCAATGGCCAGGTCTGATTTCACTTTTGTCTTTCATATCTTGAGAAGCAGCAAATACAGCAGCAATTTGTCACAGTCAAGGTGATAGAGTGAGAACACCACAGAGAGACTGGAGCTCTGCAGTGCCCTGAAGACCATAATAGCCTTGGAAAACTTTTCCTTCAGATTGAGCCCAGCCCTGGGCAGCAGAGAAATGTGTAGAATTATTCCTGTTTCACATCATCACGTGAAAAAGAAAGAGAAGTGAATATGACAATTTTACAAGCCTGAGAATGAATGCAAGCGAGTATTTGTCCCACCATCTGGGGGAGATGATAGAGGTGAAGGGAGAGGGAATATGAGGGGGATGGTAAAAGTTGACAGAGACCTTCTATTTTTCTGGAGGGATGCTTTACATTCCAGCAGAAAAAAATGGAGGAAGCGGACATGAGAATTAGATCAGAGAGGGGAAGTAAGAAGATGGATGAAGTGCAAGGCTGGAGGAGCAAACGAGTCAATTATGAAAAAGAGGAAGGAACTGTGTGCAGAAATCAACGAGGAGATGGAGCTCAGGGGAAGGAACAGCAGCCAAAATGCTCTCAAATCAGAGAAGCTGCTGGGGTGAGAGAGACAGAAAAGAATTGGAATATTTCAGGTAATGATAAAATTGTAAACCCCTGTCTGCTATGTATTTATTTGCATAGGGCAAATAAGCTCTCTGTCACCAGCTGTATCCAGACACCTGAGCATGGCCCTGCTACAGACAAAGACAGACAAATCAGCCATGTCAAAGCTGTAAACTGTTGGTGTGCATTAGAGAAATCAAAAGCAGCACATGAAACTCAAGGGTAGACAGTAAGAGGAGAAAACTATGGGTCATGCCTGAAAAACAGACAAATGGATGAAGTAGAAATAAAGTTAAATGCCCATAAGGAACCACAAAATTCAGAATCTCAGGAGAGAGCACCACTGAATGAGGGGGAAAGGCCAGCAGTACATCAGTGACCTGTACTCATGGAGGGAGGAGTCTCAGGCTGATGCCAGATGGACTTTAAACCAAATACTCTGCTTCCATTGCTCAGAAAAAGCAATGTTCTTTCTGCATAAATTCCAGAGCCTTTCCAAGAACTCATCCTCACCTCAGCATCGTTTAAGGGCTGGCATGTCAGCAGAAGTGAGGGGTGAGGTGCAGAGTCCCTAACCCAGGCACAGAACCTTATTGCCCTGTAGGGAAGGTGCATTTATTCACAGCACAGACATCTTTGTCCTTTCTACCACGGACAACTGGGTATTGCCTTGTATCCTCTCCCTCCACAGTTCCCCTTCTGTTGGTCCTTTAGAACAGCAACAGTTGAGAAAGCTAAAAATAAAGCTATATAAGCAATATAATAGGCATGCAATTGCATGTCTATTTTCTTTGAAAATATGATGCTTTATTTCCTGTTCAATGGAAAATACAGTTTGATGTTACAACTATTAGGTTTTGACTGAATGCAGAAATTTGACTGAAACAATGACATTTCCCCCTGTATTTACTATTACCATATGTCACTGATTATATATTTAAGTTGCAAAGATGAATTAAATTTCATGGCTTCCTCAAGCTAGATTCTCTTGGAATGGACTGTCTTTTGTTACTAACCAAAATGCTTGGAAAACAGTTTAAATCAAAACAGCAGATTTTTGGTATCATTTCAGGAGAAAACTGGTTATCACAAACCAAGTGCTTAACACATCATCATCCAGGAGGCTGGGTGAAGTCTTGCAAAGCTGCAGCCATCATGGCCAGGATAGAGAAAGAGGGTTAATTGAACACTACAGACTTAGAGATGGAAAAAGGAGAGGGAAAAAAAAAGACATTGTTTGAAGCTCTCTTGCCTGGGGTCTTATTCCTTCTGCTTCTGAAGTTAACATATATCCCACATCACAGTGCTTATTTCACTTACTTAGGCAAAGCATCTTCTCTAAGCTGGCTACAGAGCATTAGTGACAATCAGATTGCACACATGTTCCAGGAGAAGCCAGCCTTGTCCTTGCTAGATTTCCTCCTGCTTTCTGGGGAGAAAAAAAAAATCTGGTTTTCTTTTTTTTTTTTTTTTTGTTTTTTTTTTTTTTTTGTTTTTACTCCTTCTGTTTCCCATCACGATTTGGATTGCTAACATTTCTATCCCCACTAGGAGTCCCTGGTGGCTCCTGGCCCTTTTCTAAAGGACCAGCGGACAGCAGAGCCCCTGGGCTCCCATCAACCAGGAAGGAAGTGAATTGCAACCCACAGCCTGCCAGACTCCTATTTCAGACCTTAAGGTGATGCAAAACGACTTTAGGAAACTCCCCATGTCCAGCTTCCCCCTTCCTCCAGGTCCTGTCTGGACCTGAACAGCCAGAGCTGGAAGAGGACAGCCGTGACTAGAGAAGTCACCACGGGCAGGTTTGTGGATATTGCAGGCTGTGACACAAGAGGGATCTCAGTGGTGGCAGATACAGTGTACAGCAGAACCTGAACAGTGCTCATGAGTGGGAATCAGGTTGTCATTCCTAACTGAAGAGTTTGGGAAGAACAGTAAAAGAAGCAGGATTCAGCATAAGAAGGACAGCTATGCTGTGCTTGCTGAAGGACTCAGCAGGTAGGACACAGCCAGGACAGGCCTCAGTGAGAACACTGCAAATTCATGTCATACTTTGCCAAAGACTCAATCAATTGAGCATGTGCTAAAGCTGAGTTTGTTTTGTCTTATTTGGAGCTTTGGAAGATATTTCCTATCTTGACTCATTGAACACACTCCAACCACACACCTGCAACTTCTGGAGTGCATCCTCTCAGCAAGAGGCTGGCTAGCACGTCGTCACTTATGCAGGGCAAATCCTACTGAAAGCACATCTGACCACAGCTTTCACACCAGTTTACTTTTACATGTAGCACATGTAAGCTAACATCTGGCAAGAACACAACTATGTCCTGATCGAGATGGAGCTCATAGCAACAGATGGTGTTTGATACTGCAGGACCAGAGGGGCTCTACCTTAAACTGAGCATTATTTCCCTTCTGAGGTTTTCCCCTCTCTGGCCACATCTTTTTCTGGGTATAGCCACTACCACTATGGCTTTGCAGTCCCCTCAAGACCAAACACACTCTCAGCCTGCAGGTCACTGCCTAGCCCTAACACCCGGGTGATTTTGCTGCCCTTGAGGCATGTCAGAGCAACCATTATATTGTACATTAGTATAACACGAGGCTAGCAATGCCCTGAACCAGACAGTGCCTCCAGTGCAGGAGGAAACTCTCTCCAAGCACACAGTAGCTCTGCCTGCAGGCACGCAAGCAGCGCCGGTAGTTAGCAATCTAACAAGCAACATCTGCTGCCTATTTGGGGGCAAAGGATGAAAAGCCAGCAAAGAGTAGCCTACAGATCCAGCTCCTCGAGACTGGGATTTTCATACTAAAGGGAAAAGCGTTTGGAAGAGAAAATCCAGCATCAAAATCAACGTTGCTGTGGCTCTGGAAGGTACAAGATGCGACTAACCTAACCGCCTCTTCAGCTTTACACAGTTACTGTCCGCGATTTTTTTCTTTTTTTTTTCTTTTTTCTGTTTTTTTTTTTTTTTTTTGGGGGGGGTTTTTTTTTTTTTTTTTTGGGCCAGATCTTTATTTTGCCCGTTAAAGTGCGGCGAGAGACTGCCACCTTGTGGTTCCTTCTCCTGCAGTGCCGTGTTTTTCTTGCCACATGTTCCAGGCTGGATCAGTGGTTTCCAGACTGCTGTGCAGGGATTTCTAGTGACAAGGGTACTCTGGACAAGAATACCCTCCAAATACTTAATTAACTAGAAAAACACATCTGTAATTCACAGTCTTCAGTCCCTATACCTAGAAACTTATCACTAGAAAACCTTTCAGGAATCTAACTTGCAAGTTAATAAACATGAGTAATTAGTGGCATGGGTACATAGCTCCCAAACAGTAATACAAAACACAATGGCAGTGATGCAGAAAACCCTTTACAATATTCTAGCACCAAGAAGTCTGTGAGAAATTCAGGGCTGATGACAGCCTGCCATTGCTAAAACATGGGATGATCTCAGACAGTAGTTACCACAAGGTCCTCATAAAGAAAGAGCAACCATGTGCTCATGCCCCCACCTTGCAGACAGGATGGCAGAACAGGACCAGGCTGTGCTGGTCCAGAGTCACTCTGGTACTGCTTAGGGCAGCTTATGAGATCTGTCCCTCAGGCAGCATAACCTGGGGCAAGGTCTGCACAAGTCTGTTACCAGGTGGCTCCTTCATCAATCATGCCCAGGTAGAGCACCAGGTAATATTTCCCGAGTGATACTAAAGGGGAGTTAGAAAGTGGACGATCAGCAAGAGTTTGTGAAGCAGCACGAAGACCCTGTGAACACCCAGTGAATCCATCACATTTGAAAAAAAATTAAAAATAGCTGCCTCCCCCAGAGAGACAGAGAGAAGAGTCTCTCGTAACACAGAAAGGAGCACAGATCCCCCTGGTCGCTTTTCATGCCTGTCTGCCTGCTGACATACTGACACATAAAGTGACCTATTTTCATGGAAGCAATAATGAGTGAATAATCAGAATTTTTCGGGCACTTCCTTTGCCTCCATGACATTTTCTAGCTTATTGCTTTGCCACTACTGAGCCTGTTGCAGTTGTAAGCAACTGCTTTCCAGTTCTCCAGCCTCCTTTCAAATTTGTCGTGAATGTTGGTCCAGGGAAGACACAAAAGTTTAAGGAGTCCCCTAAGTCCATTCTTGAGCACATACTTCTGAAGCTAATAAACCCTAGCAACATTCCCCATCACGTCTAGACACGAGAATAAATGTAGCTACAGTGTGGTACATTTGTTTCCTAGAAAGACTGCAAATCTAACGACTACTCACCCTCCATTAAAAAATCCCAAGCAAACAAAAAAATCAAACCACTCCCACGGGAAGAAGGGAAATTAATCTGAACTGAAAAGCTGAAGAGTAGGGCCTTGACAGATAACAGAGGGAGGCTGAATGCAAATTCCAGCTCCAGAGAGTGCTGGCAGAAGCCCCTCAGCAAACCCCGACCGCGCAGCGCAGGGGAGGCGCAGCCCCCGCTCCGCAGCCCCAGGCAGGGTACCTGGGATGGCAGCGGGAGCCAGCGCGGCCGCGGGGCTGGAGCAGAGCTCGCAGCCCACTCTGGCTGCCAGCGCTTGGCCCTGCCCCGTATCACTGCCGGTGTGCTCCGCCGTGGATCGGCCAGCATCTCACCCGGTGCGGGGAGAGCGCGCGGTGCCGCCCGCCGCGGGGATGCTCCCGCTCGGCGCGGGCTGGCGAACTCCTGGGTCCCTGCATAGCGTCCCGGTTGGCGGTCCCGGTTGGCGGCCCCGCTCCGCCGGCCCCTCCCGCCGGGGCGCCGCAGGCCGGCTTCTGGTCGCACGTGGCGCGGCGGCCGCCCGCCCCCCGGCCCACGTGTGCCGCCGCGCCGTGCAGTGCCGTGCCGGCTCCCCGCTGCAGTCCCGGGGCCGGCACAGCGGCATGGCGGCGGCGGCGGGCCCGGGCCGCGGCGGCAGCGGCGGCGGTAGCTGGGGCCGGAGCCGGGGCGCCGTGCTGCTGCTCTTCTTCTCGCTGTCGCCGCGGCCGCCGGCCGGGGCCGCCTGGCTGCTGGGGCTGCGGCCCGAGGACACGACGCCGGGCCGGGTGTCTCTGGAGGGCGGCGCGGTGCAGGCGGCGGAGGGCAGCCGCTTCCTCCTGCGCCTCTACTTCCAGCCGCAGCCCGAGGGCAACGGCAGCCGCGGGCCGGCGGGGGAGCGGGAGCCGCGGCTGGTCTTCATCGAGGAGGCGGCGGCGGGGAGCACGGCGGCGCGGGGCCCGGCGGAGCGGTGCCGGGAGCGCAGCGCCTGGGCCTCGGACGTGGAGGTGGTGGGGCCGCTGCGCTCGGGCGGCGCGGCGGGCTCGGCGCTGGCCGAGGTGCGGGTGCGGGAGCCGCGCAAGGGCGAGGCGGCGGCGGCGCCGGGCGGGCGGCTCTTCTCGCTGTGCGCCTGGGACGGGCGGGCCTGGGCGCACCACGGCGCGGCCGGCGGCTTCTTGCTGCGGGTGCGGCCGGCCGCCCCGCCGCTGGGCACTTGGCTGCTGCCGCTGCCCGAGGCGGGCTGGCTGCGGGCGCTGGGCGCCCTGCTGCTGCTGGGGCTGTCGGCGCTGTTCAGCGGGCTGCGCCTCTCGCTGCTCTCGCTGGACCCGCTGGAGCTCCGCGTCCTGCGCAACAGCGGCTCGGCCGCCGAGCGGGAGCAGGCGCGGCGGGTGCAGGCGGTGCGCGGCGGCGGCGGCACCTACCTGCTGTGCACGCTGCTGCTGGGGCAGGCGGGGGCCAACGCGGCCCTGGCCGGCTGGCTCTGCGCCTCCCTGCCCGGCGGCGGGCCGGCGGCGGCGGCCGGCGGGCCGCGGGGAGCGCCCTGGCTGCCGGTGCTGCTGTGCACCGCCGCCGTGTTCCTGGGCGGCGAGGTGCTGCCCTATTCGGTGTGCTCGCGGCACGGGCTGGCCATCGCCTCCCGCACGCTCTGTCTCACCCGGCTGCTGATGCTGGCCGCCTTCCCCCTGTGCTACCCGCTCAGCCGGTTGCTGGACTGGGCGCTGCGGCAGGAGCTCAGCGTCTTCTCTACGCGGGAGCGGCTGCTGGAGACGCTGCGCGCCGCGGGCCCCCACGGCGACCTGGTGCGGGAGGAGCTGGCCATGGTGCAGGGCGCGCTGGAGCTACGCACCAAGGTGGTGGAGGATGTGCTGACACCGCTGGCCGACTGCTTCATGCTCCGGGCCGATGCTGTGCTGGACTTCGCCACCGTCTCTGAAATCCTCCGATCTGGCTACACACGCATTCCAGTCTATGAGGGTGACCGGCGCGACAACATTGTCGACCTGCTCTTTGTCAAAGACCTGGCCTTTGTCGACCCTGATGACTGCACTCCCCTGCAGACTGTCACCCGCTTCTACCGCCGCCCGCTCCACTGCGTCTTCAATGACACACGCCTCGACACGCTGCTCGAGGAGTTCAAGAAGGGTGAGGTCGCCGGGCCACTCTCCGCACCCCCCGGGCTTCCCCTGCACCCCTCTGCACCCCCAGTGGTTTCCAGGTCAGCAGCCTCCACGGGCAGCCCTGCATGGCCTCCTGGCAGGATGTGGCAGGTACCAGGGATGCTGGGGGGAGTCGGTCCCTGCATGTGCTGGTGTGTCGATGACCCTGGTGTCGCCTGGTGGAAGAGCCCCGGTGCATTGAGGGCCAGCAGCCCTTGATGTCCCTCTAATGTTATGAACACTTAAGAGCCTTTGGCCTCACAGGCTCAGCAGGTGAGCCTGTCACCCAGAGGCTGATGGCAGCAATGGCCTGGCAGCACGGGCATGGCCCCTGCCTTGCACCATTGCCCAGACAGCATTCGCTGCTCTGTTCTGTACAAGGGAGTTTATCACAGGAAATTGCTTCTCATGCCTTAGCTTTCACATTTTCATCTTGGCAATGAGAAGGAGGTCTATAAAGTGTTTCTATGCAAGTGGTTTAAAGAAAGAAGAAAAGATTAAGCCCTTAGAAAGAGCTGTGCTTTTTTTGCAGCTGTGACAGCATTCATAATGCAGCAGCTGCCAGCAGCCCGAGAGATGCTGAGAGCTGTATTTCATTAAGCATACCTTGAGAATACGCACAGCATGTGTTTTTCTCTCCCCCTGGGAGCTGTGTTTTGCCGCGTGCTACTCACTACGTCATGCTGTGGTGAGTGAGCCCAGGAATGGCTGCAGCAGTGGCAGCTGCATTATGTAATGCGGGAGGGCAGCGCTGGGCTCCAGGCTGCTGGCGCCGCTCTGCCGCAGGCTCAGCTGGTCAGATGAGAAGGGCCAGCCTGGCCCACTCCAGAGACAGAGAAAGCCTCTCTGTGAATCATCTCCTGCTTGTTTGTGGAGGTGGGAGGAGGAGAGGGCAGGACGTTTCTCAGTGTGCCAGGAATGTGCTCATCAGATACATGCAGGTCAGCATCTTCTCCGGAGATGTTCGGCTGTGTTCCCGCAACACCCAGGATCACAGGCAGAGGAGTTCTGTGTGCCACCACCTGCTCTCTCTGCCCCTCAGCAGGACTGGAGACTCCCAAGAGAGAAAATCAGAAATTTCCTGGTTTTTGAACGAGACTGTTAGCAAAAGCATTGGCATTGTTCTCTGGGTTCAACCTTGGTGAGCTGCAGTAGTCCATGCCCGCCCCCTTCCCCCCATGCCAGCTGTCTCTTTTCTTCCTAATGCCTTATGTGCTTCACAGTTCCTTCCTAGCTGTGTCTTCCTGCAATAGCACTGAAGTTCACCTGAGGTCTCTTCTACCTCTTTCTTGTCTAGAGATGTCACATGATTTTGGCACCCTCTCCCTTGATGAGGCTTCCCTGCAATTTATCTGATTTACTTTGATACACTTCCCCTTCCAAATTTCTTCTCCAGCATGGCACCCTATGGGTCAATAGACCTATAAAAATGGGCCTGTGGTTGCATGGTTCCCTGTCCTTTTCTTGCTGTCCTCTGTGCCCTCCTTAAACAGAGCTGTTTGGTGTGTGCTGCTCTGTGAGCTCGTGGGTATGGTAACAAACCTTGCTACCTGCCCTGCACTCTCATATGCTGGTCTTCATCTCCGATGAAGATTATCCATCCTTCTTTAACATTGCTCCTTTAAACTCTTGGCATATCATTTCAGGTTCTTCCTCCTTTGTATCTGTCTGCCACTGTGGCCTTCTGGGGTGTTTTGCTACAGCCCCTATTTAGAGCTGTGCCTAAACCCTTTATCTGTTGCCACCTCACTTCTCCTTGTCTTTTCTAAACTACATGGCTGAAAAGCCTTGCTTTTGGTCTTCATATCTAACTCTGCATGGGGTTTAGCAATTCCAGCTCTTCCCCCAACTGTTCTTCTTCCCAAGAATTGATGTTTTCTTCTGATTCATCTTTCTTCTATTTGTAGGCATTTGGTCACCCCCAGCACCCTGAATTTGCAAACAGTTACCCCCCAGCCCAGCCCAGCCCTGAGCCCTCCTAAACTGTATTTTTCCAGTTCCAAATGCAGGTTCTCATGCTGGCTCCCACATTGTGACAGATTTTAGCTCCCAGCTGCCTTCAGCCCCATCCACTGCTGCATCAGCCCTGTTCACTTGACTATTTAATTTCTAAAATAAAGATTTCCCGTTTGTAATTAAGAATCTTTATCACTGTGTCCTTTGGTGTGTCCATTTGAATTATGGTGAAGTATCTTCAAGTTTGATCCAATCAAGGTTGCTTTTCATGGCCAGGTCTTCTGAGACACCTTCACTAATTAGAAAGTAGGCTGATTGCTTGTTGGCTCAGTGAGTGTTTAATGAAGGCATTCATCACTTCACACATCCAAGGTGCCTGCAGGACAGCAAAGCCTCCCACTGATAAAGCCCAGCCTCTTTCTAGGAAATTAAGGTCTCTGGTAAGGATGGGCATTAACAACCACCTCCAGGTCCTTATGTCCCTCACAAGCCTTTAGAAAAGCCAGTTTTTCTTTCCTTTTCTCATTATTAACTCAAACAATTTTTGTATCTTTTATTTCTTTTTGTTATTATAATGTTTACACAAAATTCCTATAACATTTTATATCCTTCTTCTTTGGATAGCCACGTGTACTTCTGATGTGTTTCACTAATGATTAATGTTCTGCCACATCCACTATACCCATACTGTCATTTTTTTGCATAATGTATATGTAACAAAATTTCACTGCCAGAGCTCCTTGCCACAGTACACAAACATTTGTTCTTTCTTACTGAAAATGTCAAGGGATTATTAAACACAGTGCTTTTGGATTCTTCCTCACACCTCTGACAGCACTTTCATTTTCTGTCTCCTACTCACCAATATCTCACTATTATCCTTGTTTACCTGAGGCATTTCTTTTCTCTTGCTGTTCTGTCCCAGCTATGAAGATAATCAGCCTTTTTTCCTCTTTGGTCTTCTGTAGCAGGGTTGGAGGGGAAGCTTTCCTTCATTTGTTTCTAGGTATGCTCACACTAACCTCGTTTGAGTGCAGTTCATTGCTGCATTGGTGTTTAGCTTGATTTTAATCCACAATTAGATGTGTCACAAACTGCCTGTCCCCCAGCAGGACCTTGTGTGGAAGGGATTGCCTTCCACAGACCTGTAGCATCAGCTTTCCATTTAATTTAACATTTAAATTGTATTAAATAGTAGCACACACACAGTGGCACCCAGGGAGCCCTGGCCCAGTGTGGTTATGGTGCCCAAGAGCTGTGAGCTCCTGGTTAGCAAAGCCTGGTCCCTGCTCCATCGCAGCAGAACTGGTCAAACTCTTCACCTCTGCCTTTTCACAACCCTGCTGCTGCAGCCATTGTTAGATTTCTCTTTCAGTACTGATTCCTGCAGAGAGGTGGTTAAATTGGGGGTCCCAATGGGAACTGGGAAAACCCCAGAGAAGACTCCAAACAGCACCAGAGGGGCAGTCTGGCCTGCAAGAGAATAGTGTAGACTTCAATCCACAGCCCAAATAAGGAGGGCAGCTGCAAAATCCATGCAGAAAAACAATATTACAGCAGCATGAGACAGGTTCAGCTGAAGGAAGGAAATACTTATGCTGCAATATGATTTTGACTTCATCTTCTCAGCAAAAAGAACTCAGAAATACTGAGAGCTGGACACCCAATTTGCCATCTTTTCAAAGAAACTAGACAGTCTTTTATAGAAGGCATATATTGTTTTGCAGCATTAACTGAGAAGTGTTAAGTGAAGGACCCTAGACAAAATGTGTCCCCTCTTCACCAGAAATAAGAAAATACATACCAGTACAGTAATTTTACCACCTGCAGCCTGGTGAAAGAAGATGAAAATACCGAAGGATTGAAAAAATTGGGAGACAATCTCTTGGCAATTTGTATTGGTACACCTTGGAGTACCTGGCTTTATTCTGGGCTCCCAGGAAAAAATACCTAATACACCAAAAAATAATTGCACCATATTTAGCAAGCTACAGCTAAGTTGGGAGGCAGATGAGCTTTCTGTAGGACAAACTTTACCTAGGGAATGTGGAGCTATGAGGAGGGCTTTCTGCATTTATTCAGTGTGAAATGTTGTGGGTGATACAATCTGTTTCTCCTCCTTTCTTGAAAATAACCAAGCAATACAATTTGCAGCTCCAGTCCAGTGACGTAACTGCTCCTGGAAACCTCTTCTGTGAGGTCCACCTCCTTGTTTTGCAGTGCCTCTGGCAAGTCACAGTCTTGTCCCTTCCTCAAGTTGTTTATGGGTTTTGTTGACTGATTTCCCGGAGGGGTCCATGTACAGCACTGGCACCTTTCAGCAAGTAACTTTCCTCTGTCAGAGGAACAGCAGAAAATTGCTCTTAATGTTCATTTTCCTGCAGCAGGACAGAGGCTGAGCTGCAACTCAAATTAGCTTTCTGTGGCTTGGCATCTTTTAAGAGTTACTAAAAATAAATTCTCCAAACCCCAAATTTCAGGCTTAGCAGGGAAAACAGCCTGTCCTGTGGAGGACAGCTCTGCCCTAGGGTCTGTCTTTCCATTTCAAAATGCTCCACAGCCTCTATTAGACTTCTGCAAATTGGATGTACCTGGAGAAGGTGCTTACATCTGCCAGGAATTGGGGTCAGTACCATTTCAGATGCTTTTTGTACCATTCCTCTGATCCCGCAGGCACTGTAAGCACACAGTGTTGCTTCAAATTTAACTCAGCCTTCAAGAGATTTCTGCAAGTGCTTTAGTCACTCTGCTGGGCACCTTGATGAGCTGAAGCAATGCCCTCCCAAGGCAGTTGTATGGGTTAAGGAGCCAGTTTTTCCTGGGAACTATCACCTACACCTCCCCTGGAATGTGATTGCCAGGCTGAGAGCAAGGGAGCTGCTGATAGACAAAAAATGGTCTCAGTGTCTCATGCTGCAATTCTGCCTGAAACGTTACTGTGCATTTCCCACTAAACTGTGCTAAATCTTGCTGTGTAAGCCCTGGACTGCTCTACCACACCCCAATAATCCCAGGATCAGGCCTGCTCTGGGCAAGCATTCAGCAAAGCAAGAAGAGAGCCAAGTCCTTGGGGGAGAGGGAACCCTGCCACCCAATTCCCTCTTCATAGCTGTCAAAGGCACCTTCATGCTGAGCTCTTGGGTACCCAGGAGGTCAGGATCCTGCTGCACTACAAATGGAAGATGAGGTTCTGTGTCCCCTCTAATCTTCTCCTTACCTTTCTGATCTGCAATGGTAATAGATCAGCTATTCCAAATATTCCATCTTTTTTACAGCTTTCCTTAGGATTAGGAAAAGCAAAAAAAGAGATTATGAGTGAGTCTACAAACAGATGTAAGCAGGTGAAGTTTTTGTCTCTGGGAAGGGTCTGGGTTAGGTTAGGATTTACAGTTTTTCCTTTACATAGCTCTTATTCCTGTAGAGCTGTGGGACCCTGCAGCCCTCTTGGTTGTTTCCCCCCTGCTTAGATGTGCATTTCCTCTAGACACAAGGTGTGCTTTTGCCCAAGGTGCAGAGTGGTGGTAACACAGGATCCCACTCACACACATTGCCAGTCCAAGGTGCTCAAATCAGGGTCCCCACTTTCTTCAGGTGCAGGTCAGCAAGACAGCATGGAGATGCTGGCAGCCCCTGTGAAGAGCTCTGAAGAAAAGCACACAGAAAATAGATTTCAGTTACATCATGGTTGTTTCACAAATCAACCTTATTTAAAAATTACTCTTCTTTTTTTTTTCCTTCCATTTTGTAGCTGCAAATGGTTCAGGCACAGGTCTGTGCCTGCACCTTTGATCTCCTAATAACAGCTTCATATCTTACTGTAAAATTTATGAAAATTAATTTCATGCTCAGGATGTTCATCCTGTGGAGCAAGAGACAAGACTAAAACATCTTTAACATTCCTCTGGCAGGGTACCTATATAAAAAATGATAAAGAAGTAGTCTGGGCTATAATTGAACCCAACAGCACTTTCTTTCCCAGAAATCAAGGCATTTCCATGTGTTCAGACCCCGTTCCCTCATTGGGGAAGATGCTTGGAGGTGGATCTATGAGCCCAAGGTCATTTAGGTGCCTATGAAAATCAAGGCTCCTAAAAATGGGCATGAAAGCTTTGGATAGCTGTTCAGATGCTTGTTCCATCTGGAAGCTCTCAGCTGTTTATATTAGCTCTGTAATTTAGCATTTTGAGGCATTAACTTTCCACTGAAGCTGTTGTTTGAAAAGAGCAGATTTCATGTAGCTCATAAAGAATTTAGTGCAGTTGTATCCCATGCTGAGCAGACACTTAATCACCTATAGACTTCCTGTGCCAGAGCAGTCCTGCGGAGGCCGGTGGAGCTGCTTGCACAAGGAAAGTTAATTGCCCATTTGTTCTAGCATTTGCCAAACCAAGGCTTTGATGCTCAAGTGTTCCACTGTGCTTTCCTGCATCAGCAATAGCCCTGTAAAGTTTACGTGTGACAGCTTGCTAGTGGGGAAGCAGCTCACCCTTATAATTCATCTCATTTGAGCTATCGAGCAGTGGTTACAATAGCACGGGTTTTGGAATCAGTTTTACAGATCTTAAAGGTGTTTTAGGTCAAGTTTGGGTGTTTGTTTAAATTATTTACCCCCTCTGTGCTCCCACTGAGGCTGACCTGCTGGATAATGGCAGCAGAGGCAAATATGACCCCTCTGATGTCCCCAGGTCTGTCCCTATGCCACCCTCCCTTAGACATTGCTTGCACCTCATTGCCCAGATTCTGCCCTTGTACATGCTCCAAAGGCCACTGTTTTTCCTCCCCTGCAAGTGCAGCAGCTCCCGGGGCTGGGCAGAGGGATCTAGCTGAGCTTGGCAGCACTGCCCAGGAGGGAACAAGCCATGGCCATACAGCCAAGGCACCTGCAAACCCCACACCGAAATTTAAGGGGTCTGTTGAAAAGCTGATGGGAGGAGATACAGGACCCAGTCGGGCCAGGGGGGTGGGACACAACTTTGGGAATCATCTCATGTCCCTCGGGTGGGAAATGGGAGCATGTCAGCCCTCTCCCAGAGGGGAGCAGCTGTGAGTAGCACTCACTTAAAGGACCAGGACTGGCTGGCATTCAGGGCTTTTTGTGACATGGACACCACTGGCCAGGCATGGACTGGGATCAGCTCTCCTGGTATGGGCAGCAGCAACCACACTGAACTGCAACAATTTTCCATTGTTGGGTACCTGCTCCATTTCTAATGTGGATATTAGCCTGGAAACATGAACCTGGGAGTTTGGAGTGTGAACACAAGTGTTTATTTTCTGTGAAAATAAAGAACTCTGGAGTGCTCCAACAGCCCTACTGGCTCTGCCCCCAGTGCAGTGAAGCCATGGGTCCCCTTCCAGGTTAATGGTGCTGGGTTATTTCTAAATAATCTCATTTGCAGCTACATGAACATGGAGCTTGAATCACATTTCTAGTGTAAATTGCAGTGTCAATGTAGGTGTTTGGCCAAAAAAAGAATTGCCTCCATCACTCTCTGACTGCCTTTAAGTAGCACCTAAGCTTTTTGTAAGGGCTTGGTGGTTTTGGGTTGCATGTAAATGTCATTAACAACAAGCTCTCAGCCAAAAGAAATAACTTTTTCCCCCTCCTCGCTCACCCAAGGACTTGTAGGAGACCAGATGGCCCCAGTGTTTGGGAGCAGAGTTTGGCAAAGGAGACCTTTGCAAAAGCTGGACTTTGCTAAGATGAAATGTAGCTGTCGCTGCTGTCTTGCAGCCAACTCCTCTGCTTTTTTCTTTCTAGTGCTGTGTTGCTTTATGAGCAGAAAAGATGCACAAACCTATGTATGAAAGGAGTGAAATAGCCCAGTCTAAAGAACATGCTGAATTTTCAGTGCCCTGGGGCTATTGATTTGGGGTTTTTTTAAGTAAATCTCAGTGCTACTTGCTGCAATGTTATGTTCTCATTTCTAAATCTGTAGGCGTGGGAGGCAGCGAGCTGCTCTCTGAAATCTTGCAATAAAACCTTGGTATGAGGAGGAGGGAATTTATACTGTGGAAAATGCCCAAGATTTGCTGTGAGAAATGTATAGTGCTGATCTTAAGCTGAGAAATGTCGTCTGCTCATCCCAAATCCAGGGCAGGGTTATTTGAAGGTTACATGATCCCCAGCAAGCCGTGTTTGTGGGGCTGCCAGGCTGCTCTGGGTGTGCTTGTCCCTGCACCTCTGCAGGGAAGAGAGCTGGGAGGGCAGGGAAGGAGCTGTGCACCCGGCAGGAGCCCACCCTGTCACATCTTCATGCATGGATGCTGTTCACATCCCCTGTCAGGAGCAGCAGGAGAGCTGGCTGGGATGGGTTTATGGGAGAAGTGGATGTAGAGGCAGCTGCATGGCAGAGAGGACCTTTCCCTGGTTTGGGTGACCATTGCTGCTGAAGGAGCTCAGCTGTGAGCCCAGGGGGAAATAAGGTGTTAGCAGCTTCCCAGAGCTCACTGCAGCTTGGAATTCAGGTGCTAGCAGCTTCCCTGAGGTCACTGCAGGCATTGCAACAGGAGACCCCAGGGATGCAGATCAAACAGAAGGAGCAGAAGTTTTTGGCTGTGGTGCCAATGAGGGTGCTTTTAAGTAAAACTAGAGGTTCAGAATCTGTGTGTGTGCTGGTGGTCAGTGTGGGAGCCGCACAGGCAGCAAGAAACCCAGTGCTGTTCATTGGCAGGTCCAGGAACATGTTGGAGCTGGAAACCCAGAAATTGTTTGTGGCTTGGAAGTCGAGTTCTGGTCGAGATGCTGAGCAGGATCATAAATCAGAGCAGCCAGTAAAGAAAGGGAGAGGTTGAAAAAGTCAAAACAGCTTACAGAGAGCTGGATATGCAAAAACAAATAGAAATGTTTCAAGTATGCCAAAACTGAGAAACTTGAGAATGTGTCAGCAGAGCTGCCAGCTTACAAGGGACAAGTGAGGAAGCTGAAACTGTGATCCAGGAAGACTGGGACTTCTGAGCAGGAGTCAACATCATTGCAGCTGAAGGTCCTGGACTCACTCTGTTTATTTAAGGTAACATAGAGAAAATGCTGTTAAGGGCAGGAATTGGAGAAGAATTTCAGGTGCAAGCTGATGGGTTGAAAAGTGTTCAGTGTCTGCATCCAGATGGTTCACCCAAGAGTTCTGCAGGAGCTGGGCTGAAAGCTGCAAACAAACATTCATGTTTCTGCATAAAAACCAGCTGCTGTTTCAAGGAGATGGAGGCTTTGCCCATATTTTATGAAAAACCTCAGTATCGGTCTACACAGTGATGGATAGAAAGATGAGGGGGAGCTGTTCCTGGCAATTTAATAAGATAATTAGCAACAGAATAAGAAACACCAGGAGGATATGGGAAATCAGTAGAGCCAAGGACACATTCACATTTCTGTGTTGGAGAACATTGTCTCATTGCTCTGCTAAGAGTTTCATGTCAATGAAGCTGAGGATAAGGAAAAGATGGTGTCATGTACACTTCATTCCTGCACAGGAGGCTTTCAAAGAGCTGAACAGAGTGACTCACAGCCTGGGTGAAGAGGGAAGGTGGACCCCAAGAAGAGCCTACATGTACAAACCAGTCTGGACAGCAGCTGTCCTGTTAGGCTGGGCTGCATGTCCAGCCCTTCTCCGTGGGCTAGCACACGTGGGTGGGTTTGGGTGACAGTGTCTGCTGTGATCTGCGCCTCCCACCAAACCCTGCCCACCTGCTTGCCCACCATGCTGGGCATCCCTCTCAGGATCACCAGGTCAAGTGTCTCAATGCCACTCTGCTTTTCCCCTGCAGGAAAGTCCCACCTGGCCATCGTGCAGCGGGTGAACAACGAAGGGGAAGGAGACCCATTCTACGAGGTGATGGGCATTGTCACCCTGGAGGATGTCATCGAGGAGATCATCAAGTCCGAGATCCTGGATGAGACAGATCTCTACAGTTAGTGTCCCAGAGCAGCTACTGCGGTTGCAGGAGCCAGGGTGGGAGCCTGCACAGACACACAGATGTGGGTAGGAAACAGGCCAGAGCAAATTGTGGTTCTTCCCCAGAGTGATTTGCTGTCGTGATGGGAAAGACAAGAATGATGGAGAGATGCTGGTCAAGGGTCTCTGTCTTGGATGCTCAAGATAGAGAAGTACCAGCATCAGCAGCAGGTGGCTGGGCAGGGCCTGACCTAGGAACATCTGTGCTGAGCATGACATGGGTGGTTCCCAAGCTCATTTGCAACTCTGGGTGATGCATCCAGCCTGGAGAGCCCAGGTTTACAGTCCTGTGTGGTTTACAGTCCTGCTCCCTGCCCCGGCAGCTGCTCCCAAGGCTGCATGCACAGCAGGTTTTATGCACCCCACTGCTCCATCTGCTGCTCCTCAGCAGCCCTGCCATAGGGTGCCGCCAGACGTGCCTGTCCCTGTGTGTGTGCATGTGCCATGGGGCCCTGCAGCTGCAGCAGCTTTGTCAGTGCCTGCTCTTCTCTGCTCTGCTCTGCCTGCAGCTGACAACCGGAAGAAGGAGCGGGTTCCCCACCGGGGACGCAAGCCCCAGGATTTCTCCATCTTCAGGCTCTCAGAGAGTGAGATGAAGGTGAAGATCTCCCCGCAGCTTCTCCTGGCCACCCATCGGTTCATGGCAACAGGTACACTTGCTCTTGTGCAGGCCCTGCAGCACCAGCCCCACAGGGCATCCCTAAGCCATCCCTGGGTCAGACTCCCCCCCACTGAGCAATTTCCACCCACTGGACCTACAGCCTGGACATTCCACTGCCCCACAGAGCAGGTCTGCATTTGTCTCCCCTGTTGGCAGTGGGTGCTTAGGCTGCAGGAGCAGGGCCGTGCAGCTCAGAGATGAGGGGTTCTGGCAGTCCTGGGCCTGCTGAGCACAGCATGTGTGTGTTGCCTCCCCTCTAGAAGTGGAGCCTTTCAAGTCCCCCTACCTCTCTGAGAAGATCCTGCTGCGGCTCCTGAAACACCCCAATGTCATCCAGGAGCTCAAGTTCGACCGGAAGAACAAGAAGGCAGCAGAGCATTACCTCTACCAGCGCAACCGTCCTGTCGACTACTTCGTGCTCATCCTGCAGGTGCTGGGGCAGCAGCGAGCAGAGCGGGGCAGGCCTGGCCCTGCTTTCTCCTTGCCACCGTGTTCTGGGCTGCTTCTAATAGCAAAGATGCCCGTTCTCTTGTGTGGGACAGCAGCCCTGGATGGGTCAGGAGCACGGGGAGCTTGTCTGAGAGGGTTTTCCTCCTCCTTCCAGGGGAAGGTGCAGGTGGAGGTCGGCAAGGAAGGACTGCGCTTTGAGAATGGGGCCTTCACCTACTATGGTGTCCCTGCCATCATGGCTGTTGTCTCCTCAGGTGAGGCCTCTGTGGGCTCCCTCTGGCCCTGCCTTTGGTTCAGCAGCATCCATGGAGGCTAAACCAGCTGGTGCCAGGAGAAGGGGCTGGCCATGGGGTGGGGTGGCCCTGCTTTGGGTTGTGGGGCAGGAGCCCTTCCTCTGCTGTTCCCACACCTCCAACTGTTGTTTCAGAAAACGATGTGCGAAAAATGGGAAGCCTGGCAGGATCCTCCTTCCTATGTAAGTATTTTGGGACAGGCTGAGGCCCTAAAACCTCTCTGCAGCACTGGCTGGCTGGAGGGGCTATGGCTTTTCTCCCCATGCAAAACAGCTCAGACTGTGCTGAGGTAGACAGAGAAACAACATGCTGAGGGGCTGATGCAGCAAAGACCCCACAGAGTGACTTGGAGGTCCCTTTGAGGTACCTTTGATGTACTCCTGAAGTTTCTACCATATGCTGGCTCTCTGCTGGTGGGTCCCAGCATGGCTGGTGCTGCAAGGGGCAGTGCCCACAGGTGGGTGTTATACTCATTCTAGGTCTCAGCGTAAGACCTCTAGACTCATTTGCCTTCCTGAGGCCCAGGGCGCAACCTGAACAGAGGGCCCACATTGGGCTACTTGGGAATTGCAGAGATGGCTGATTTACCTGTGAGCTATTTCATGTGGTGGTGGGAAATTAGCCGAGTGCCAATAGATTCCCTGCCTGAAGAGCTGATGGGTTAAGAAGCAGATCCCCTTTTTGCAAGAGTTGAGAGGGAGCTCTGACTAGGGGAGACTGAGACGTACCCCCTTCTTTGCTATAACCCTACAAAGGTTTGGTCCCGTGAGGCTCAGGAGCAGGTTGAGGTGCTGCTCACTCCCAGTCCATCACATCCCTCATCAAACCCCAGATGCTGCAGTCAGATCTGCAGTGCTGATGGTGAGCTGAGATGCTCTACCTGCCTAATCAAAACAGGCACCTACTAAATGCGTTCTTTAGGGAGATGTAAAGAGGAATGCCATCAAGAGAACAGGGGCAGTCTCTTGGGGCAGGTGGCTCACTCTGGTGGGTCCCAGTCTTTCTGCAGCTCTAGAGTTCACCTATTTCCTGCTCCTTGCTCTGCCTCCTGCAAAAGGCTGGCTCTGGACTGATGGATTAACCCCTCAGTGCACATTGCTGCTTCGCCCTGTGTCCAGGTTTGGACAGAGGAAACGGTGAAATGGCCACTTTCTGCCAGAGTGCTGCTCGATGTCCCAGTGTCCCGTGTCCTGGGTCAGAGTCCTCCCGGGCCCAGTGGGGCTCAGGCAGTGAGCGCTGCCTGGGGCCAGCAGGGCAGCAGTGGGAGCTGTGTCAGAGCAGCCGTGCATGTCTGCAGTGCCGCCTGCTGGGACGGTGCTGCTCAGGGCTCCTTGGCTCCCCGTGCTCCCCATGACACTGCCAGCAGGTGTTTTCTGCCGTGCAGCCATTCCTGCCTGCGGGGGACAGAGCTGTGGCACACCCCTGGCCAGCAAGGAGGCAGGCTGGGAGGTGACAGGGCATCTCCCTTTTGGGGGAGGCTGGCATCCTCTTTGCTCCTTGAAGGAAAGGACTGTGAGTAGAGTATCACAGCTGAGAATTCAGACAGCAGCCTAGAGCATTTAATAGGTTGTTATCAATTAACTGTTATTATGCAATTGTTTTATCTGCAGCTGATCTTTGGCATTAGTGCTGTGTGGGAGGGTCAGGCATTGGGAGCACAGAGTCAATGCTAGTGGTTATCAACTCATCCTTTGCTCCCATCAGGACAAGGTCATTCCAGCAGTGCTTCTTGCTGATGTCTTTTTTATTTGCAGAACTTTTTGATTCGGGGGAGGACATGGAACAGGAATTCCTGGGAGAGCAGCAGGGAGATTAGAAAAGGGGACTGCAGGGCAAATTTCCTGGGGGTTTTACATTTGAAGCAATTTTTAAACATTAACCACACAGGCAGCAGATAGTTCCTAGAGTGCTGCAGCTGTGCTGTGGAGGCAGGGCAGGAGGGCTGGCAGCTGGGGGATCATGGCAATGGCTGGAGTAGGGGCTGGCAGCCAGCAGGCTCACATCTCCCTCTGCTTTCGAGGTGGGCAATGGCAGTGGTGAAAGCAGAGACTGGCAAGTGTTGAGGAGTGCATCACTGACCCTGTGTGTTGGTGTCTCTGTGCTCCCCCATCCCCTGTGGCATGGCCCAGAAACACTGTCCAGGGCAGCAATCACCAGTAGGGGGAATGGCCTGCCCTAGAAATTGTCATTGCTGCTGTAACCCATGGCAATAAAACATGGAAAGTGAGTGTCTATGATTTACCTTCTCTGTGGCAATGGGTCAGGCAGCCCCAGGTGCACAGTCTTGGCTTCTTGCAGCTCCTGCAAGGATCAGCCCCAGTGGGTGGCTCTTCCTGGCATCACCCAAAGGTTGTTCAGACCCAGGACCTTGCAAGGAACTGCAGGCAGCCTGACATGAATCCCTTTGCTCTGCATCACCGTGAAGAGCTTCTGTCAGCCCCTGCCTGCAGCTGTGGGGCTGCGGCAGCAACTTTTGCAGATCATGTTCCTTCTTTGCCGTGTGCCTGCACACACAGAGGCATCCCAGACACCAAGTGCAGTGGTTTAGCTTGCACCCATTTCCCAGGTGGCATAAGCTGACCACAAAGTCCCCTGTCCTGGCAATGGCTGGTAAAGGGCTAGAACCAAGTGCCAGCACTTAGCTCATGGGGGAAAGATGCTTTCTACCCACGCCAGGGCTCCAGGAAGTTGTGTGGCTCTGCAGACAGACCTGGCAGGAGCAGATGCCCTCTGCCAGCTTCACCTCCCCTTACCTTGTCCCAGAGCAATCTGCTGATAAACAAGTTCCAAGACTGTGTTCCTGCCCGTGGCCCTGTTCCCCTCTCCAGAGCAGAAGCAGGAGGCTGTAAAAGGGGTGGGAAGGGATGCTGTAGACAGCAATAGGAGCTCAGGCCAGGACTGCTGGCACATGATTTTTATTCTTCTTCCTCTTGGTTTGTATCCCACCCTCACCTCCATCCCCCACCTTTCCCCTGGGTCCCCTCCTTCCCTCCCTCCATGTCTCTGCAGTGCCTGTCTCAGTGTCCCGTACTTTCGCCTTCAGCAGAGGGGACTCCCTGGCTGGCTCTCCAGGTAACAGGGCATGGCTTTGGCCAGGGGCTTCTGCATGTGACAGGCTCCTTCCAGCATCTGTCCACAGTGTCCCAGCCCATCCTCCTCCCTGCATGCTGGGCAGTACCCATGGCACCCGGGCAACCCCTCACTGGTTGGTGGCACACTGGGGTCAGCAGTCCTGCCACAGCCTCCCCAGTATGATACAAATCCCTGCAAGAATGGGATGGGGACAAGGGGAAGCCATGGGCTTGGGCTTTCTTTGGTGTACACTTCCTGTAATTTCCTGCACTTAGCTCTTGGGGTTTTGGCTTGCTGCTTTTGGTGACAGTGACCTGCAGCCCTGCATGCCTGCTGCCCTGCCCCCCTGGCTTTCTGCTGATCCGGGTAATAAAAGGCATTCTAGCAGCAGAGCAAAGTCAGCACGACGTCACCTATGCAAGGAACAAGCTGCCTTTGTTCCCTAATAAATCACTGAATAGACAAAATCCATCATGCCATGTGTCAGAGGCCACGCTGTGTGTCAGAGGCCATCAGTCAATGTGAGTGACAGACCAGCTTGACATGGCAGCCTCTCCTCCTGATCTGTCATAGTTGGGGTGAACAGGAGCATGCCCTTGAGACAAGTTAAGCAAATACTCACAGGCTGCCAAGCTGCAACCAGGAGAAGTTGTGCCAAATGTGGTGCAGAAGGCCGGCATTAACAGGAGGGCTGTCAGTGACAGCCAGGCAGCAGCCCTAACCTCTGCTGTGCTGGCCCCGGGCCAGAGTCCTGCCCAGTGCCTCTGGTTTGTGTGGGGCTGGCATGGCACTGCACACACCAGCCTGCAGTGAGCAGGGCAGGCTGCAGGGCCCCTGCCAGCCCCGTGTCCTGGGGAACAGCCCCTGGAGGTGACTGCACCAGCACTGGGAAGCCAAGCAGCAGCACGTGTGAGTGTGTGCCTGTCCCTGCTGTCCCCTCCTGCAGTGAACAGGTCACCGTCGCGCTGCAGCGGCCTCAACCGCTCCGAGTCCCCCAACCGGGAGGACTATGGAGGCAGCAGCACGCAGCTCCACAGCAGCAGCAACAACATCTACACACCCGACTACTCCGTGCACATCCTCTGCGACGTGCAGTTCGTCAAGGTATGGCCAGGGCTGGCAGGGACTGTCCCACCCTGCCCACCCCTGTCCAGGTGCCCTTGTGCCCCATTGTGCCCCAGGAGCCTGGTGGGTGCCCAGCAGGTGCTGAGGAGTCTTGCACTTACTCCTGCTGGAGGTTTGGAGCCACCAAGTCTCCAAGGGGTGACGGTGGGCCCGGTGCCCACTGAGCTGGGTGCACGTGTGTGTGCCAGGTGACCCGGCAGCAGTACCACAACGCGCTGGTGGCCAGCCGCATGGACAGCTCGCCGCAGTCCCCTGACATGGAGGCCTTCGACAGGGACTCAACCAAGGCCTCGACTGCGCGGGGAACCCCACAGACACCCAAGGAGGACCCTGCCACCCTCCTGAATGAGAGGAACAACATCATGTGTGAGTCACCCAACAGCATTCCTTCCCTGCCACAGGCCAGCGCTGCATGTCCCCTGGGGGGGTCTGTGGTGGGGCCCTCTGGCACGACGCACACACCACCCCTGGGATGCAGCTACACATGGAGTGGGGCTCGCATACAGTGCAGGCATTTGCACACACACACACACCTGTGGATGCCTGCACGTCCACACAGCTGCCAGTGTGCAGCATGTAATTCCTCATTGCCTTGTGCTCGTGTCCTGGGGGCTCTAGGCAGCAGGACCTGCTGCCATGGCTGGCATGCTGCCGCGTCCTGCCCCAGGGCACAGCAGCTCCGTGCCCGTGTCCCTGCAGGCAGCCGCTCGGAGGGGCTGCGCAGTCCCAGCGAGTCAGTGTTCCTGCGCATGGAGGGCATCCCCTTCATCCAGGAGGAGCTGGCTGACAACGAGGAGAACAGCAAGCGGCAGAGTGAGTCTGGCCGGGGGGCACACACACCTGAGCCCGGGGCTGGCGAGGCCACGGTGCCCTGAGGTGCTGCAGCCATGCTGGGCTTTTGCAGACAGTGAGTGCTGCGGGACCATCCTGGAAGCAGAGTCCCCAGGGCGAGAGGCCGGGACCAGCTCATCGCCGAGCAGCTCTGAGGAGGCGCTGGGCAAGAGGCTGCTGAGATCCCTCAGTGAGTAACTGACCCAAGCACGGCACACCCCGGGGACAGCTCTGCCTCAGCACCTCGCTGCCTCTGTCAGCTCTTCCTGTCCTGGGGACGCCCTGCATGGGGCTGGTGTGGAACAGGGGACAACCCAGCTCCCTGTCAGTACCTCAGCAGAAGGCAAAATGGCACCTAGGACTAGCTCAGGCAGAGCCAGCCACTAGGTCCTGGCCCAGCCCTATGCACCCCTGCCCTGAGCACCGTTGCTGCTGCAGGTGGGCGCAAGCAGCGGACATCGTCAGAAGGTGAGAAGTCTCCAGAGGAAAGCTCCAATCTCGCCCCATTGATCACCTGAGCAGCAGCGTGGCCAGAGCACAGTGCTGGAGGCCCATGCAGACTGGAGGTAGGACCCTGCCTCTTGGTGCAACATTCCTTTCCCAGCAAGTGAGAGGTCACTCAGTTTAAATGGTGTAAAATAAGTTTCACGCAGCAAAGCCAAATGGGGTGGTCTGGAGCCCATGGAGGTGTGTGTGTTGATGGGGGCTGGAGCAGGATCAAGGGATATGGAGCAGGATCTGCTCTCAACAGCAGACTGGATGTCAGAGACGAGTGAGAGCTTGGCTCATGTTTTCACTGTCGGCACCAGTTCACACCTGAGCTTGGCTAGGAAAGGGGCTGCAGGCCTGAGCAGCAGCAGTCAGAGGGGGCAGGCTCTGGCCACCTGCACCAGGCTGTGTTGTGTCTTGCAGGTCTGCAGCATGGGGGTCTCCTGCCGAGGCTCACGCCCAACAGCAGGAGGTCTGCACTCGCTCACTGCCTGTCCGCCCGCTCGTGCCGCCCCTCCCTGCAGGATCTGTGCAGAGCCCCATCCCCAGGCAAGAAAGGATGGACCCCACAGGGCTGAACCACGCAGGCAGCCTGCACCAGCTAGCTGGAGTCCGAGGGCCCTTGCCCTTGCGAGCCACTCCCTGGTAGCATCTGGTGTCAAGGAAGAGGTGGAAAAAGGAAAGGTGAAAAAGTGTCTGTGAAGGCATCCCTGCAAGCAGTGCAGGGAGGGGCAGCCCAAGCCAGAACTGCCCTTTAACATCACTTACCATCCCCATCCCAGCGAGGCCCGGAGCCCCGCAGTGCCGGTGCTGCAAGATGTGGTCTCCAGCAGGAGGAGAATGTGCTCTTTGGGGGTGCCACAGCAGCTCGGGGCCCCAGCACACGTTGGTGCCGTGCCCGGTGACACGCCCGCTTGCAGCGCCTCGCTCACGCTGACCATGGACACGGCCCAGCCCTCCCGAAGCCCTGCCAGGCTCAGGGCAAGGAGCCCCGCTCACCTCCAGTGCAGCCCCCTCGCTGGGGAGGGGGCTCTCCATGCTGCATTGGACCATCCTCCTCTCCACACACGCCTGCCGCTGTGAGGGAGGCTCGCACCAAGACCTGGGGGTGGGACAGACCAGTCAGTAGTTTTTGTAGAGGCTCAACGCAACGGGGATATCAACATTAAAAGTGATTTTTCCCGGCGTGATGCCCTCTCTGTGTCCATGGGTGAGGGAAAGATGCTCACCCCTCCCAGCAGGCCAGGCTGCCCTCATACCCAGGGCCACAGGTGTCAGGAGTAACAGCACTCAGCCTCACTGAAGGGATCAAGAGAACGGGTCAGCACGTGCTGCCTGATTTCTTGGTCTGAAGCTGGGCTTTCTGTCACTCCTGCATCCAGGAGAACACTTTGCAAGCAGGGAGATAAGCCCAGCAGTGCACACAAGGACTGGGGAAAACCAGGAGTTAATATCAGGCCATTGCAAACACAATAGTGGGATACACGTGCTGGGGTAAGCCTGACAGATAACGACAGAAATCTCATAGTCCACCCATGCTGATAAAAACTTCAGCTGGAATAACTGCAGCCCTGTCTGGGCACTGCCCTTCTGAGGAAACACACAGCAATTGAAAAGTGGACAGAGGAAAGCAAGGGCTGGAAAACAACCTACCCCACAGGCTGAAGGAAATAGAGTGACTTAATCTTTACTGGTGAAGGATGTGAAGGGGAGAGAGGAAGTTTTCAAATACAAAAAAAGCTGTTGTACAGAGGAAAGGAATAATTTGTTCTCTGTTGCCATGGTAAATGGGATAATTGGTAATGAGCTTACACCACAGAAAAGGAGAAATTTAGGTCACTTGCTAGGAAAAAACAAGGTTGGTAAGACTAGCAAAACACCAATATAGATCACATGGGGTGGGCCAGCCTTCACACCAGGACGTCTGTAAGGGCAGAAGTGTAAGCAAATATGATAAATAAATAAATTATCTCCTCCTGAGATGACCCCTAGAAGTCATCTTTTAACCACTTCCTCACCATCCCTGTTGTGAATGGACACCAAGAGGAAAAGAAGATGCTCACCTGCAGAGAGGAGGAAAGGCTGCCTCTGTCTCACTCTCTTATATGATATGAATACTAACTGCTAAAGAACAAACACGAGACCCCATGCACTCTGTGCAAACACAACAAGGCAATGAGGCACCATTTTTGCCTTTTCTGTCTAAGGTGCAGCACAAGCAAATCCATCAGGGTAACAGCAACTACTGCTACCTGACACAAGGAAAGGAGCTGTCCCCTTTCTTCACAAGATCCTGTCAGGAGGCTGCTCTGTCAGCTCACAAATAGATCTGCAGTAACTGCAGAGAGCAGAAACAGATGGTCCCAGCTCTTTCTCAGTGCCAGAAACACAGGCTGTTGCTGGCAGGCCCCGCTGAAGCAAGTAGGAGTAGATGGGGGTTCACTAGGAGCCTGCTGAAAAGGATGAACAGATCTGCTTTTTGACACCTGAGGGGCAGCCCAGGAGCCCTGGGCCAGGGAGGGATGGACAAATGGAAACACTTGGCCATCCAGAAAGCAACCACAGACAGACAGATAGACAGGCAGGATGAGCTGGGCAGCACAGGGCAGTGGGGCAGAAAGAACACAAGATGAACACAGGAGGAACTGGTTGGCTTCATGTAGTCACAGGGAGCTCAACAACACTCTCCCAGTAAGACTCCCCTCATCAGAGGTGTAACATACGCTGAGAGAGAAAGAAACAGCTTGAAATAAACTGAGTAAGTGGACAAACCAGGATGTTGAGGCTTTAACCTCAACCTGGGAGAAGTTCATGTGGTTTGAAGGCATGACATCACACACGGCAGGGATAGCATTCAGAGACAAAGGTTTAATTTCATGTCAGCAACACAAAGAAGCAATTATCACAATTACAAATATTTGCTCGTATAAGGCTCAGAAATTAGGAAGGGGTGGGACGGGTGGAGAGAAGCTAGCAACAGCTTTATCCCTCCCCAAAATACTACTGAGTGACATCAGTTCACAAGCCTGTGAGATCCCAACCTCTGTGCTGTTATCACACAGTGCATTGCACTGGCACTGGACTTTGCATGATCAAAATGATCAGTTATGTGGAGTTGATTTGGACGTGATAAAGATGCAGCTCTGAGGGCCTGGAGACCAGGCTGCTGTTGTGAAACAAGAGCCAAAGTGGCTCATGCTGCCCCCACCTCCTGGGGGCACTGGCTTACCATATTGCAAGGACCACTTAAAAAATGTCAGAAGACGATTATCCCTGATTGAGCTACTGCTCCCATCTTTATTAAACCCCAAGAGGTGTGGGAAAAGGCAAGCCATGAGCAGAGAAAGACATGGACTACACACTATAGCTTTGGTGACTTCATGTAAGTTTGGTTGTTCATGTGCTTCATTGGATTTTTGTGACAGCTTCATGGATGGACTTAGCCACATAGTCCAGGTTCTTGGTAGTCAGACCACACATGTTGATGCGCCCACTAGCCATCAGGTAGATGTGCTTTTCCTTGACCATGTACTCCACCTGCTTAGCTGGGGAAACAATTGGACATCAGGTCAGAGTAGCGACCCACAACTCAGAAAAGCCCAAAGAACTAGTCAGGGATGCTTGAATCTTTCACAACAAGCAGAAAAGTTCAAGCACTGGCCACTAAAATACTGTCTGGTGCTTCATCCCTCCCCAGCCACAGACACAGTGATACCAAAACTCCAGTGAGAATGAGAGATTCCCACTTGGACTGCTTCAGCCCAGTTTACCCAACCCTCCCTTCACCAGCCCACTGGATACTCACGGTTCAGGCCAGTGAAGCTGAACATGCCAATCTGCTCTGTGATGTGGTTCCAGGTGCCTGGAGTCCCGAGGGCCTCCAGCCGAGAGCGGAGCTCTGAGCGCATCAGCAGGACCCGATCTGCCATTGTCTTCACGTTGCCCTTCCTGCAGCAGGCACGAAGCACAGCATGAGGGTGGGCACCTGTCTGGTTTGAAGCCATCTGGCCAAGCCTGACACTCAGGGAGACAGCTTCCCTCCCTTGCCCTCTCCCACCGGCCCTGGCAACACGTACCACTCATCAAAGAGCTGCGGGGAAGCGAGTGTAGTGGCCACGATGCGCGCTCCCTGCGAGGGAGGATTGGACCAAGTGGTGCGCACAATCTTCTCCATCTGGGACAGCACACGCTGCACGTTGTCTGCATCCTTCCCCACCACCGTCAGGTTCCCCACCCGCTCATCTGTGGAGAAGCCAAGAGATGTGAGCCATTGGTTCCACATGCTGTGGCAAAGCAGAGAATTCCCCACCCCTCAGCATGCCAGCCCCATCTGCCTGGGTATGATGCTACTGGGCCAGCTTACTGCCAGACACTCACTGTAGAGCCCAAAGTTCTTGGAAAACGACTGTGCACAGAAGAGCTCAAAGCCCTCGGAGACAAAGTATCGCACAGCCCAGGCATCCTTGTCCAGGCTGCCAGAGGCAAACCCTTGGTACGCTGAGTCGAAGAATGGAAACAGGCTCCGGCGCTGCAAGGAGGAACAGTGTTAGAGGGAAATCCCCTCCCCACAAGCTCTTTTACCCCCCACAGTACTCATAGGAGGGAAAAATGACCACTGAGTTCCTGTGGGAATTCAAAGGAAACATGGTCCAGCAACACCAGACCGAAATACTCTCTTTCTACTGGTGGGAAAGAACAGAAAGACTAAAGTGGTCAATAAAAGTCAATGCAGGAGAAAACTGCATTTGAGGACATGAGAAGTGCACCACTTTATATGCTACTATCCAGCATCTGCCTGCAGATTATCCTTCCAGCAGGAGACATCTCACTACAGCCCATTCCAGAGTGTGAAAACAAGAACTTGGAGGCACAACAAGAACTGCAGTGCATTTCTCCTCTGAGCACAGACAACCAGCATTCTGTTGTCCACCTCTCCCTTCAACACCTGCCTTGGGGGACTCTTTCAGATTCTGCTACATCTCATGCCATTCCCCCAAAGCCCATTTCAGATGCAAATGCTCTGGCTGGCTCAAGAGATATTTGCCCCCTCAGCATTGCTTTAGCCCCAGCAACAGCCCATACCTTCATGACAGCAGCAATCTGCTTCCACTGCTCAGGAGTAGGGTCTGTGCCTGTTGGGTTGTGCGCACAGGCATGGAGGATGAAAATGGAGAACTCCGGGGCTTGCTGAGGAGAGAACACATCTTGGTCACACACTCACATGGACAGAACTGGGCCCCCACAGCACAGGGAGAGGCCTGGAGCTGTTCTGGGCAACAACAGCCTCTTTTGCAGTGATCTTCTTCCCAGCACTGCACACCAGAGCCTAGCCAGCTGCAGATGCTGACAGTACAGCACCACGCTCAGCGCATCCCATGCCAGTTTTACTCACCTCCATGTCATTCAGCAGCCCCTGGAGGTCCAGACCCCTCTTGGCAGCATCCCAGTAGTGGTAGGTTCTAATATCTTTGAAGCCAGCTTCCATAAACACAGAATTGTGGTTCTCTGAGGAAAGAAATAACTTCTCAGAAAAGCACACCCTATCTCCAGCAAGCTTCCTTCTCCAGCCCCAGGACCTCCCCTTACACACACGAGAAGGCTGCTCCCTCACTGCCCCGGCCCCTGCAAGGAGCAGGGCTGTGCCTCCCTCACTCGCTGGCCCTCAGGGCTCGCTGGGAGCAGCACTCACCCCAGGTTGGAGTGGAGACGTAGACGGGGGTGGCTGTGTTGTTGTTGCCGTTGTACCAGCGCCTCAGGAAGTCGGCACCGATCCGCAGGGCGCCCGTCCCACCCAGGCACTGAACGCTGCCCACCTGCAACAGAGACACTTGCCAGCACTGCCACCCAGCCCAGCACCGCCAGCAGGGCATGGAAAGAGAGCACAGCATTGCAAGAGTGAGACACGATCCCAAACGTGTCCCCTGGGGTCAGCTCAGTCAGAATGCCATCCCCTTCCAGTGGTCTTCAACCTCTTTCAGTGCTCAGGCCCATCCTGACAACTTCTACCATTATAAATAGACTCCGGCCATTCCTGTTACATTCTGGCACAGAACAGATTCTCAGCTAGTAGTTTATTTCAGGAAAGGTGGTGTATTATCAGACTTGGGTTTCCTGTGGGGAAGCTATTAAAAGATGAAGGAAAACACAGATTCCAATCACAGGCCACATTCAGCCTTTCCCCAAAACCACAACTACCTGCACAAACAGTTTCAACTGCATGAGTTCATCAAGTAAGCTACAATCAAGAAAGACCATGTCTGAGAAACCCCCAAATCCTGTCAAAATACAGGACCTCTACACATTTGTGCCCTTCTACTTAGTCTGCTGTAGAGACACCCCAGGGCCCCCAGTGCTCCGTGTCCACCACATACCCGCTTCTCCTTGATGGCAGGGCTGTCATCCCCCAGGGCGATGCGGGAGGCGTTGGCCCGGAACTCGGGCAGGCCCAGGATGGGCAGATACTCGTGGTTCAAGCTGTTGTCGTTGGCGATCATCTGCTCCACCTTCTTCACCACCGGCAGGACCCATGGCTGCCCCTCGTCCGTGCGGTAGGCTGCGGGAAAGGGAGAGCCGTCCTTACTGCACCGGGGGGACGCTGCCCTGCCCGGGACACCGAGGACGGCGGCCCGGCCGGCCCCGCGACCTTGATGCCCGCTGGCCCTCGCTGCCCGCCCACCCCCCCGCGCCCGGCCGCGGCCCGGTGACCTTTGGGGCCCGGGGCCCACCGCCGCCGCCCGCCCGCTGCAGCAGGGGCGGAAGCCGCCGCAAGGGCACCGACCGGCCCCAGCCGCGGGGAACTACCCCGCCGAGCGGGACGGGGCCACGGACTCACCGCCCACGCCGAGGTTGACCTTCCGCGAGTCGCTGTCCTCCCGGAAATCCGCCGTGAGCTTGAAGACGGCGACAGGCGGGGAGTGGGGGACGGCGGCGAAGATGGAGGCGGCCATGGCGGCGCAGCCACTGCGTACCGGTCCGCTCCGGTTCGGTACGGGCGGCGCGCGGCGCTGGAGGAGACGCTCACCTTCACCGGCGGGGCGGGGCCGCCGCCGGCCGCGACCAATCCGCGCGCCGCGCCCGACCCCGCCCCCGCCGCCCGCCAACGGGTGCCCGCCGTGGCCCCGGCGCCGCCGGGCGGCCAATGGCGGCGGGGAGCGCGCCCGGTGACGCGGGAACGCAGGCACCGCCCATGGCCGGCCGTGCCCCCAGGCCGCCGCTCCGCTCTGCCGGGGGCCGGGCCCGGCTGCGGGCGGGCGTGCAGAGCCGCCACCGGCAAGTGGCGCCCGGTGCTGGGGGACTCCCGCAGCTGCAGAGATGGGGAGGGTGTCCCGGAGTGCAATGCCCCGTGCGGTACGGGGTGCGGCGGGGGATGCCGTGCCGCCCCAGGCGGCGCTGCGCAGCTGCAGCGCTCGGGGGTGCAGCGCTCGGGGTCACGCACAGCCCCATTGGCACCCGGAGCTGCAGATCAACCCTGGAGCGCAAAGGCGAGGTGAAGGCAGCCCCGCGGTGCTGTGCCCGGGGTGCAAGGCTCGGGGAAGCGGGAAGGTGTCGGGGCACCGTGCCCAGGTGTGACGGGTCCGGGCGGGCGCGGGGATCCCAGGGCTGCAGTGACGGGGGGGCGGGACGGGGACCGCTGTGAGGACGATGGGTGTTTCCAGAGGCACTTCCCTAATTCACAGCAGGTCAGACGCTGTGGGGTTACCCCCGAGAGCCTCCCAGCCCCGAGGAAATCCCAAGGTCACCTGTGCGGGTCTCTGCTACCCCTGGTTAGCTCGGCACATGGCACTGATCCGTGGGGTCTTCCTCGCAGCGCCTCGCTGCGAAACTCCCCGCCCATCGCGCAGGCACAGCGCTTCCCACGCTGCCCCCGGCCCCCCGTGGCCATTGCGGGCCGCCCTCCAGCCCCGCGGGATCCTCGGGGCTCCTGGGCACGGCCGCCGTCGGGGGCGCGGCGGTGCCGGGCGGTCCCGGCAGAGGGCAGAGCCGGCCCGCGCATCTCGCTGCTGATCCCGCCGCCCATCCCGCTGCTGATCCCGCCGCTGATCCCGCCGCTGATCCCACTGCCCATCCCGCTGCCGATCCGCCGCCCATCCCGCACCCCCCGCGGGGAGCGGCACCCACGGCTCCGGCCCACCCGAGGCTGGCCCCAAGCCTTCCCGGGGAGAGGGGTCGGTGCCTCCCGGTGCGTGGCTGTCTCTGTTAGGGACCAGCCACCTATCTCGAGCAGCTTTTGAAGTTTGTGAGAATCTGCCCTCAAACCTGCTACATCTGGGAAAGGCTTTGAGGGAGACGGGAAGGACATCTCAAATAACAGCTCTGACAGCGTGTCACATACCTCACATACCTGCCTTCGTGACATAAAGGCCATGCTGTCCATAAATGCTTTTGCAGACAACCGGTGTTGTACGCTCCCTTTGTTAAGTCAGCCAAAATCCCTCTGAAAACCAGTTTGGATCCTTGTCCCCTGCCATGCCCAAGGTGGCTCCACAGCCCAGCTGCCCAGGAGGGAGCCCAGGGGCACAGCCCTCGCCTCCCCCGGCTCCGGGCAGCACCTGGAAGAACTGCCCAGTGCACTTTCTGCTTAACATGAGAGTGGGGAACAGGCAGAGCTGTCTGTCGGCACAGTAGTGTGCCAGCACTTCTGCCTTCAGAGAAAACAGAATAATGAGAAAGGCAGAGGAGCAAAACAGCAGTGATAGACCAAAGCTTTGACCCTGGTGATGTTTTTAGTCCAACTTGGACAAAATTTCATTCACACCTGGAGAAAAAGCTACATGGAAACCCAAAAGAGCTTGAGGTCTGCTCTCTGCAATAGCTGTGGACCTCTGTAAACACCTGACCTGGCCGGGCTGCTGTTGGGGGCATCCAGACCCTAACCCTAACCCTACCCTTAAATCTAACCCTACCCTTAACTCTAGCCCTAATCTTAACTCTAATCTCAACTGGATGAAGAATTTCTGGGTTTCTCAAGGTCAGTGGATTCTGCTAAATGAGAGATGCTGGGCAAGGAAGCAACCGATGAAAACAAGGGCATCAGAGGGATCTGAGGGTAGCCCACTGCAGGGTGAGTCATGTTTTCTGCTCACAAAGAGCAAAGCACTGCACAAGTGGAATGCTGCAATGGGAAAAACAGACAGATCCTATTTCTGGAGCAGACAGAAGTGCTAGGGAGTCCCCAGACTATCAGGCTCTCACTGCACTTACTGGTTTCTAATCCTACCACTTTCCAAAGAGCACTGGGATACTTGGGGACATGGCCAAGTGCTTTCCCAGTGCAGAACAGGGAAGTCACAAAGGCACAGGGGTGCTGCCTGCCAAGCTGGCTGCACCAAGCTGCTGCCTGGGACTGCCAGAGCAGGCTGAGCAATGCTCGTTGCAGGAAAAAATGCAGTTTCCCCAAATCAGCACCGTTCTGTTCCCCTTCCTCAGGAGCTCCTGCTGGGCAGTGTGAGCTCAGTGCTGCCAGTCTGGTGCGAACCGTCTGTGCCACTGCCTGTGCCTGCGAGGCCGGGGTCGCTGACCCAGCAGGAGTTACCTGCCAGAGCGCTTGGTGCCTCCGGCTCAGCCGGCATCCCGTGCCCTTGACGGCACGGATGGGACTCCACTGGGAAGAGATGCAAGAGTGAGACAATAAGAGACAAAGCAGCAGGCTGTCGGGCCCCCGAGCTGGGTGGCTTTGCGTTAGCAAGATCCCTCTGGCCCTGAGCTTTCATCTCCTCAGCCTACACAAAGGGTGCCACCAACACGTATGTAAAAGCAGGAGGAACATGGGAGCCAGCCCTGAGGCATCTCTTCCTTCATCTCCTGCCTTGGACTGACAGCCAGCAATGACCTGCCACTCAGTGGGAAAGCTTGCACACCTTACAGAGAGCGAAGAAGCCCCCGGGCACGCACGGCCATACCGCATGCAGACAGGGCCCCCCACACTCAGCTCCTCTGGGAGCCAGAGGCAGGGGGGCTCACAGCCAGCCTGGCTCCTGCAGAGCCTGCTGCAGGGATACAGCCACCACTGGGGACCAGGTGATGGCCTCCCCACACCAGCAAGCCTCACGTGGTCTTGGAAAAAAATGCTTTTTATGAGGGTGAGCTGCACTGACCCCATCCCATTCACTCCCTCCCACAAGATTCACCCTCACACCCCTTTGGCCTCTGCCTCATCCTCCCTAGAGTGCCCTGCCCAGTGCTGGGACACTGTCGATCTTGGCATCACAGTGAGGGTTTAGCAGCCTGCCCATCCCAGTCCGAGGCTGGTGCAAGCAGTGTGTGGCACGGAGCAGAGCTGAGGCTGTCCCCAGCGGGTGCCGTGCAGAGGCTGTTTTCCCAGCATCCTCCAAATACAGATGTTTTCTCAGTGCAGGATCCAGACAGAGGAGGGTAAAATGTTTTCATTCCAAGCTCTGGAGGTCAGGTCATGGTTTGTCTAAATGGCTTTTGTTGCTGTAATTATCAGATTAGCTGATCTCTGGCGGTGCATTTAGGGGCAGCTACATTAACTGTGGATCCTGACCCCTCCACTGCCACCCTGCCCAGCTGGGACGGTGGCTTTGCAATGGAGCAGTGGGGATTGGGAATGTCATGAGAGCCAAGTGAAATGCTCAGGATTAGTTTTGAGCTGGTACCCAACTGGACCCAGGCCTAGGCAGTATATTTGAGGAAGACAGCAGCAAGACTCCTTGACCTCACAGTGTACTGAGCTGAGCCTGATCCTTCCCTCCCACTCCAACCTGCAGTGCACAGCAGCCATGAAGCCCTGTCCTGGGCACCTGCCTGCCGCTGTGGCTGATGCTCAGCATGCAGACACGGCATGAGGGCATCTGTGGTGCCTTCCCTCGCTCAGAACTGGTGGTGCTTGCAGGCACCAAGCCCAGCCAGTCCTAGGGGAGGATGGTCCAGAGCCTCACCCTGTGCCTGGCCTGCGGGAGCCTGGGGCTGTGCCTGGCCGCAGGGCGCTGTGAGCCTGGGCAGCCCCAGCAGCAGCCGGCAGGGCACAGGAACAGGAGCGTGAGATACCAGGCGAGACACAGAGCATGACAGGGAGGAGAGAGCAGGCTGAGGGACAGATAAACAGGGATCAGGAGTTTCCGGCCCCCGCCAGCCCCTTGCCGGGTCCGTGGGTCCATCTGTCAGCGCCTGCGAGTGCTGATGGCATCGGGCCCTGGTGGCAGCGGGGGCTGCAGGTCCTGCCGAGGGGCACCGTCAGGGGCGGGTCGGGCCCTTCCCGCGGCTCCGGGGCCGGACAGCGGCCGGGACGGGCCCTGCTCTCCTTCCCGCGGCTCCGGGGCCGGACAGCGGCCGGGACGGGCCCCGACAGTGCCTTGCAGGTGCCCCCCAGCCTAGGCTCCCGGCCACGCTGCCTTGCAGCACCCACCTCCTGCCCTCCTGCCCCACCAGCCCCAGGGCACACACAGACAGGGAGTGCCAGGGCCTGCACACACTGGCACAAAAATAATCGGTTCCCACTCTGCTGAGCAGCAGATCCACACCTGGGCACTCAGAGACTGTCTGCTTGGGCACTGTGCCCGTGGCAGCCCCCTGACACGTCATCCCACCTTCCCTCTCACCTGGCTGGGAGAAACAGGAGATTCCCTTGAGTAAAGCTGGAGGTCTATAATGAAAGAAATCAAAATCAGAAAATATGTTATTGTTTGTCCATAAAACAGCTTATTTAAAATGTGGCTTCACTGCATTTCAGTTTCTGAAGTTTTATAATGCCAGAGCATAACATCCCACTGAATGAATGCTTCTGGAGCAGAATATATGTCTTGTCTTTCAAAAAATATTTCAATCCCTTCAAATACTGCAAGAAATTTCCACAGGAAAATTTTTCCTTTAAACATCATGTTCCTACAGGAAGTTTTGGCTTCAGCGAAACATATATTTAAAAAAAAATTAGTGAAAGCTATCTTCCTGGTATTTTGTTAGTTTTTCTAATTGCCACCATGACAGAACTTGGTTAGCTCCAAGTCCATCTTTGCTTCCAGCTGAAAGCCAGAGAACAACCCAGGGCAGCAAGGACAAAGTCTGTGCACCCCAAAAAGGAGCATATCCACCCACCTAATCAGGCTCAAACCTCTCCAGCCACTGCAGCTTCTTGTGCACAGCCAGAGGTTTGCTATTTCTCTAAAACCATTTTGCACATTAGTCCTGAGTCCCAGGAATCCTTGCTTGGCTTATGGACCACTCATGGCCATGCTTGCCCACTCTGTGTCTACTCATTCCCACAGGCACTCAGGAGTTTCCCCTAATTTTTGCTTTTGCATCAGCACCTGCTGGCAGATATCAGGGCACTGTGACCTGCTCAGGCACTGACACCTGGTACCCTGGTACATTGAAGGTGGTTTCCTAAGGGTGTAGAAGACCAGAGGGGGAAAGGACAGGCACTTCTATGTCAAGGCATGGACTTCTGCACAGCCAAGGAAATGGGTTTTGGGATATCTGACATGAGGAGATAGCTGCCATTCCCAAAGTCAGCAAGCCTCCTGGCCAAGCCTCTGCCCTCTCCCCAGTGAGCCTGGCTCAAAGGTTGGGATAGAGACACTGGATGAGTTGCAGGAAGCTGCTCTGCCATGGTGTACCCAGGCTGCCAGGCAGCTGTGGGAGCTGTGCCCATGGGGCTGAGGCAACTGCAGCACAGCTGGTCCCAGCTGGACCCCTCTGAACAGGGTGTGTCCCCCAGCACAGCCAGGACAAGGCCAAGGAAAGGGAGCTCAGCTCTCTTGCAGGGAGCCCAGAAGCGGGTAGCTTCTGGACCTTGGTGTAGGAGCAGATTTACTGAAAACAATTTATTTAATATCAAAAATAATTTCTTGCAGCGTTTCAGCTGGCGTCAGCCAAGCGCTTACTCACCCGGGAATTCAAACAAAGGCAGGGCTGGCGCCCAGCCAGGGGGTCGGGCGCTGGGTGGTCGTGTCCATCCCGGCCTTGGACACGCCTCTGGGTCACTTGCAGGCTTGTGGCATGATGTCTCCATTTATTTATTGGAAATGTTTGAACAGGAAATGCTAATGGTTTGGGTTTGTGGAGACAGCTGGAGGGGTCCGGACGGAGCTGCTGCGAAGGGGAGGGTGCACTGGGACAGGGCAGGCCAGCAGAGAAGGGGGAATCAGTGCTGCCACTAGGGATTTGTCCCTTGTGTTTGTGGTGAAGAGCCCAGCAGGAGGTGAGGCCAGGGAGAGCCCTGCCAGCTCTGCTGCCTCCTCCTTCACTGCTGCCTGCATCCCACAGGACAGGGGTGCACAGCAATGGCACTGGCAAAGTGGTGAAGGAGGAACAGCAACCACAGGGCATGGCACATCTGATCCCATCGCTGGCCAGCTGGGTCCCCATTAGCGTGGGAGAGATGTGAAAGTGCTGCCTCCCCCTACAAGGGGGTCGAGAGGTTCCTATGCAGCCCAGCTCTGGAGCGGGCTGTTCCTGCATTTGCTGATAACAGTGGAGGTAAAGCCTGACCCAGGAAAGCAGGCAAGATCCGCAGAGATAAACTCCCCGCAGCAAGACAAAGGCACTGACCTCCCCACTGCACCAGCTGCCGCATTCCCACAAGCACAGCAACAATTGCCAGGAGCAGCCCTGAGACCTGCACCCAGCCCCACTGGCTGGCCACCAGGAAAGGCCCCCACTGCAGCCAGGAATGCCTCTTGTCAGGATCACGGCACAGAAACCACAGCTGGGGGTTTTTAACCAAATCTGCTGTCCATATCATTTTTCTGAGTAGTGAGAGCAAAGAGCTTGCTGCCATTGCTGGCTCCTCATTCAGCATCTTGGCCCTGCTGCATTGCACAGCCAGAGGGATGCTGTTCAAGCACTCCTGTGTATTTCCCACCTCACTTCTATGTGCACATTTGCAGTACAAACAGGCTTTAAGTTTCATTCCCAAACACAGCCAGAACTGTGCTATGCACTCACTGATGCAATTCAGTTGTGAGTCCCTGGAGCTCCACGCACCCAGAGTACACCCAGGGTACTGAACAGCAGGCAGGAGCTCAGCTCTGTCTCCCCCTGCCCTGCCTAGGTCCAACCCATGGACCAGGAGGCTGGAGCCTGCGTGGCATTTCCCCATGTCAGGTCTGCCCCAAGACAGCATCAGCTGAAAAAGGCAGAGGCACTTAATGGGATTTGCAGAACACAGCTCAGTTACACACCATACGGCTGTTGTCTCAGGCATGTTTTTAAAATCTTTATCTCTGCATCATTACACACTGATCTACATTTGAAAAGAATCCCTTCAGTTCCCTACCTCTGAAATGAGGATAACTATCCTTCGCCTCATAGCAGGGTTATGAGGATAAACAGATTAAAGACTGTGATATTGTTGCAAAGAAGGTTAAACAAGCCCCTGTGACAGACAGCCCAGGGGCAGGGACCAGCATCAGAGCCATGCACGCCGACCCACGTCTGCACCATTCTAATGACCCCAAATCCCAGCGACAGGTTTGCACTGTCTGCATTCCCAGGACGCAGCTGCACGCCTGCAGAGGGGCAGTGCCCCAGCCCGGGATGTGCACCTGTGCCCTGAGAAACGGGAGAGCAGGGCTGCAGGGGGAGCAGGGGCTGGGAGGGGCTCATTAGTAGCACAAAGTTTCAAGAGGACATCAGAGGTCCTGTGGGCAGTGGGGTGCAGCAGGGCAGCTGTTCCCTCTGCACATCCCTCCCCACAACCTCAGAAAAGGGCAACCCTCTTCCACTGTCCACAATCCTGCCCATCCCTGTCCCTCTGGGTGCCCTGGGCTGGCAGGGACAGTGGGCAGATGTGCACTTCTGCAGAAAGAGCTGGTGGGGGAGAGGATGAGCTGGACAATCACTGTCTGGAAAGTCTCACCCGGATCCCTAGTAAAATAATGGCACAAATATTAAGAAAAGGAGCTCTGTAAACATCTAGAGGATAATGAAACCATGAGCTATAAGCAGGATGGGATTTGTAAATAAAGGGCTGTGCCAAAAACAACAAGCCCTCCATAATTGTTTTGGATAGAAGGACAAGATTAGTGCGGGAAGGGGACTTGGCGGATGTCATGAGAGGAGACCTGGAAGCACCGAGTTTGTCCTCCTGCCTGGCCATTAGAGTCTCTGGCATGTTTGGGCAGGTTTAAGGAGGCTGACCTGTACAAAAGGTGCCGCTGATGGCATGGCTGGCACCTGGGAACATACCTGGCTTCTGCAGTTGGACACCTGCACTCCCCCAGCCTGTCACACCAGCACTGCAGCAGCTGCTCTCACACTTTGGCCACCTCAGAGCTGCCAGGGGAGAGCAAGGCTAAACCTGAGGCTCCATCCCAAATGAGTCACATCTCACCACCACATCTCACAGGGCTAGGACCTGTGCAGTGCAGGAATAAGCCAGCTGGACAGTCATGGAATGACAGAATGAGAAACAAAACTAAGCAAATCCAGAAGCAGAAAAATAATGCTGGCACCTTCCATGATGTTTCCCAGGTTTGGACAAAAAGCTGTCTTTTGTGAACATCATAATGGCATGTTCTGCAGGACTGCAGGGTTCCCTGGTGCTCTCAAGAATCATCTTTTTGGCCAGACATACAGGAAATGTGCATGCACCTCCTTGCAATCAGCCCTTTGAAATGCTACTGTAAAAGCACACGTAAGCACCACCACTCATCAGCACTGCACAGGACAAACTCGTCCAGTGCAGACATTGCAGAAAGGAAAAGCAGAAGCCTGGCCAAAAGGTACCTGATTTGTGCTGCAGCCCTGGGTGTCTGCAGCAGCCAGCGGTGCTGGGCTGGATAACGCGCACCCGCGGCACCAGGGCAACGCTCGCTCCCAAAGCCAAGATGAAATGCACCATATATGGTGAAGGTACTGTTAGTCCATGGCTTCTTCCTAGGATCTTCTGAGGAAATCCTGCTTGAAAATGGGGAACAAAGACGTTTGACTGTGTCTCAAGCAGGGATGTGAACTGCCCTCAGGACCAAAAGGAATGGCTTCAAAGAAACAGGGAGCAGTGAGGTGTCAGAGCCTTGGGTATCTGTGAGGTGCTTAACAACATTCTGGTTGTCTTAATTAATACTGATTGCCCACCCATTTCCTACACCCTGACTGGCCTCTAGAAGTTGTTCTCAGCAGGTAGAAGTTGCTGCAATGGTGTCAGCACTGGTCTCCAGGTACCCATGGCAGGCACAGGCCAGCTCAGAGTTGGCACCAGTTTGCTGCTGCCAACACTGGCTGCAGCCCTACAAGTCATGGAAAAGATGGAGTACCTGCTTGTGGAATGCTGGGTGTGTTGGCTATCCCTCTGGGTGGCAGGGGCTAACAGAAGACTCTGGCTCTGACAGGGGTTGGTTTGGGGTCCTGAGGGTGAACAACTGGATGTGAGCTCAGTGCTGGGACCACATGATAAAATGCAGTCCTGGGCACCAGAGCTGGGAGTGCAGCAAATGGGAGTTGTGAGGCACTGCAGCACAGGATGCTAACCCTGAGATACTGTGAATAGCCTGGTGCCCCACTTTAAAAAGATAGAGATGAAGTGAGACATGTAAATGTGATTCCCACCCCCCCATATTTCCCACAGCATCCAGCAGACAGAGTGGGGAGGTATGGGCTGGAAGGGGAAAGACACAAGGTGGCTTGAAAACTGAATGAAGTGATGGAATCTGCATCTTCAGACATTTCCAAAATTGAGCGGATCAAGGCCCAACCAGCAGGCTGTACTGCCAGAGTCCCTGAGGCCAAAATTATTCTGTGAAATGAGAGAGAGTGCAGAAAACAGGCACAGAAAAGCCACAGTTGCAGGAGAATGCACCCCACAGTGACAGAATCAAGCTCAACCTGTTTTCTTCTTAAAAAAGCTCAAGAAATTTGACTGCTATGCACAAGTACTCTCATAGTAAGAAAATACCATGTGCTAACATGTTTTTATTCCAGCCAAAAAAGGCAGAACAAGAATCAATGGTTGGAAATTAAAAGCCAGACAACCCTGCATAAGAAATACGACATACATTTGCTGAGCAATGCTGATTAGCTGGTGGATTAACCGTCAGGGATTAAATAAGACCAAACCATGAACTCCCTTGCTCCTCCAGACCTGATGCTTTTGTGCATTAGTGAAACCCCAGGTTATTTGGATCCAGAAAGGGTAACAAGACAAGGCAGTCAGGTAGATCAGCATAGGTGATCTAATGACTAACTCTGATCTTAAACATCGTGAGCAAAAATACCTCATGTTACTAATGCACATAGAAAAACTCCCATTGCACAAGCTCCGTGTAAACACTGGACAGTTGACATCTGCAAACCCACAGATGGAGGGGGACAACAGTTGTTGCTCCTGTTTTAGAAACACAAAAACACCCAGCCCACAGACGACCTGCAGGGGCCTTGAGACAGGGCTGAGACCAGGAGTGAGGCACGAGCTTGGAACACCACGAGTCTGTAAGCAGTGAATTCATGAGAGACATGGGGGCTGCCCCAGGATGCTCCTGGATGCTGTGTATTACACATGTGGCACATTGGATTGGGAAGAAATGGCCTTTCTGTGCAGAGCTTCGGGGAATCACACAAGGCATATGACCATTCCAGGAAAAGTAGGGTCAGAGAGATGTACAGAAACAGGGGAAAATTTGGATAGGGGGAAAAAAAAAGTTAGGAGTAAATACCAAAAAAATCCAAACTAATAATACCAAATAAAATAACAAAAATTAAACTAAAATATCAAAAAAACCCAAAACTCAAAAAAACCCCCAACCAATCAACCAGAAAAAAAACCAAACCAAAGAAAACAAAACAACAACAACAAAAAAAAAGCCACAAAAAAAACCCACAATAAACCCCCCCCCCCCAAAAAAAAAAACCAAAAAAACCCCACAAACCAACAACAACCTAATGGAAACCTTCACAGCTGAAGCAAAACACACCTGGCAAGGACCAGTCCTGAATAGACTGGCCACAGGCAAAATTACCTTCCCTTTTTTTAGTATCTGTGTTCACAGAATTATAAAAAATAAGCCTGGAAGGCCCTTGAAAGGTCACCTAGCCTGTCTGCCTGCCCCCAAACAAATCAAACCCTTCCTGGTGGAGCTTTTGTCTCAACTCTTCCTAAAAGAAACCTCTAGTGGTGACGACGGGTCCCAGGAAAAACAAGTTTTAATCCCTTTTACCGCAATCATTGCAGGGTGAGTCTATGGCTTCTTCTACCCACCTGAAAACAAGCAATAGCCCATTATCTCATACTTTGTAGCAGGGCTTTATGCATTTAAAGACTTTTATCTTATTTCCCTGTAGTCTTTGTGTTGTGATACTAAGCTACCCTTCAGCCTTCTCCAGTATGTCATGTTTTCTGAATTTCTGATCTTGTTCTTCCCTGGGCTTTCTCCAAGAGCGGCAACTTGAAACGCTGAGCCCCAAGTGGGATTCAGTGCTGAGTCTGACACTCTTTAAATGCGTCAGGATCACATCAGGTGTCTTACAAACACCTTGTTCATATGTCCTGGTCTGATTTTGCTCTTCTCACTTGGGCTGCTGCTGTCTCACGCTCCCTGCAGGACCCACTGTCATCTCCAGCTACTTTCCCACAGAGCAACCTCACTCATTCCCCAGCCAGTGTCTGCAATGTTGATTTTTCCCAAATCACAGAAGAGACTTATATTTGTTCTTATCAGCAGGTTTATTTCAGGTTCTTCACCTTCTCAAGAAAATCATTCTTGCAGACTGGTGCTGCAGGTGAAAATCACTGATGAAAGCACCGACTACCCCTAAACCAAGACCAGGCCCTGTCTGAGGGCTGAGCATGGGAAACTGCCCTTTCAATACCTTTTCCCAGTCAGCTGTGTCCTCATGTAGCCACACACTCACCTAGACCACATTTCTCCACTACTCACAAGAATTCAAGAATGTCATGTGGAAATGGGACTAAACTCCTGTGAAAGTCAAGATTTAGCACATCTTGTCTTTCCTATGTCAGGCAGCACGGAAATCCTCAGGTAGAAAATTTGGTTGATTCAGCTCTTAGCTGATGGCCAAAGCTGTCACTTACTGCTTCATTATCCCTGCTCTTGTGTTGTGTCACTTAATGATGTATTTGCCTGTCTTCAGTCTGTTTATGATCTGTTTATGCCAAAGGTCCCTTTTCCCTTTACTTCTGCACCCCTAGTCTTGAGTAAAACTCAGGAACTTGGAAAGCCACAAAGATTCATTTGGGAAAAAAAAAAAGGAGGGAAAAGAAATACTCAACAACTACATCCTCAGAACTCACATGTTTATCCAAATTCATCTGAACCTTCTGGGGACAGTGACTTTTTAGGGTAAAATGAAAACAAGTTCAAGTGACTTTTCCATCCCTGCAACAGTACAGTAATTCCAGCCAATCTCAGACAATTTTCCAAGAAGATTTCCTGCAACCTCACAGTGATTAAAGGAAATAACATTGTGAATAAAGGGACATTCTTCAAAGTCAATGAAGGAGCCACAAACTGTACATTCTCACAGAGGGCCGGAAAGCGCCAGCGCGAGGTGGATTTTGCAGAGCGTGGCCCCCTGAAGGAAGAGGGTGGGCTGCCCATCCATCCCTCTTCCCCAGGCTGGGGTTGTGACCGGGCTTCTCCCGGAGCAGGGATGAGGGAAGAGGGTCCCCAGGCTCTCCATGCTTGAGGCCAAAAGGCTTGGCCCCACAAGCTCTGGCTCCCCATCCCCAGGTGAGAATTCAACAGGTCTGGGGTCAGGTGCAAGGGGCAAGAGCCCACAGACCCTCTCAAGTCCCAGGGTGACTATGCAAAGAGCAGCGTGCCACCATGGCTGTTTCATGCCACAACCTTCTTCCTAGGAACCTCCTCATGCCTCGCTTTGCCTCCATCAGGCTCTCAGTGCCTTTGCCGGGGGTTGGCACAGGAACGGGCCAAAAGAGCCGCATGGGCAGAGGCGAGAGCACTTGGCTGCCATGGGGAGTGGGGTCCTGCCCGTGGCCACCCCTGTCCCTCCCTGTGGGTGCCCCAACACTGGGACCAGCTAGGCAGGGAGGAGCCTGCACTCCAAACGGCCCAAGGGCACTTTTAAAAGCCCACCTTGTTAGCTGAAACAAAGAGAAGGGGGTAACGAGGAAGGGAGAGGAGAAAGGTGAGAGGGGCTCCCTGGCAGCCTAAACACACAGGCTTCAGTTGATGCTGCGTAATCAGGGCATTAGCTAATGAGCTTACTGCGGCACAGGGACAAGTCCTTTAGAAATATCATGGCCACCTGGGGAGGCTTGCAGAGGAGCCAGGCGGCCTTAATCTGCAGTGCTGGAAAGACAAGCCCCCTCTGCCCCTCCCCAGCACTGCTTCCTCCCTGGACAGAGCGTGTCCCGGGGTGCCACAGAGGGCCGACACAAATCCAACAAGAACTGGGCATGAAAAGGATAGTAAAGGGTGGTTTTAAAAACAAAACAGCCCGTGCTCACGGCGGATCTTAGACGTCCGTGCAGTGGGGATGGGGCTGCTCGGGGACCAGTGGGATCCAACTGCCCTGGACAGACAGCGCTGCCCCAGAGAGCCAGCAAAAGGGATTCCAGAAGTATGGATTGCCTGTCCTGCACTGGCAGCTGTGACGGATATGTCAGACAAAACCAAATAACTCCAAAATACGGAATGGGTGGTTTTTTACAAATCATCCAAACACAGCCTTATAAAATCTGAGGCAAACACAAATTCATATAAAAGTGCCTGTGAATGTGCTAATTTGAAGGGAAAGTGGGTGAGAGAATCTGATGTTGAAAGTCACTTAGAACGATGCAAACACTAACTATACAAATACTCATCAAATACTTATTTAGAAAGTGGCTTTAGACAGTGAACAGGCTGGGTTGAAAAATAATCATTTGCTGATAAATATTGAACTAATTGAGGAATTTGGGCATGTGGCAGTATTTGCATGAATTAGAGTGGAGGAAGTATGAAAGCATCAAAGACAGAACACTTCTCCAGTGAAAAAAGAGACAAGCAAAAACCTCAGCCAAAAACAAGACTCCATTTAAAAATTATCTCACACTAGTGAAGACATGACCAAACCCATGTATTCACTAGAAAAATGTAAATTTATTATTTTTATTATCATATTGGGGCAGAATTATTATTAATTATGTAGAAAAGAAATTATAAAACTTAAAATTATACTGTAAAGAAATTGCTTAAAATTTTCTAGCTCAAAAATAAGTAGATTGACAACTATTATATGGAAACCAATTTAATTTAACTTTTCAGTGGGATATTTTGAACTGATTTTTTCCTTTCAGTTTTCTAAAGCAGAAATCTGTTCGAAATTTGAAGGCATTGTGTTTCCAGGTTTTCCTTGTCCTCTTTTTGTCTGCTGCCCTGAAGCTGCTTTATGATGGCTGACGTTCATGCTGGATTTCCTCCTCTTTTTTGATCCTTTATTCCCTACTCCAAGCTTTAAGAAATTTTAGCATTCTTATAAAAGAAAAAAAGAAAAACCCTAAATGCAATTATCGCTTCCTCAGCCATCAAAAAGTTGTAACAATAAAAGTAAAAGAAGAAAGAAAAAAAATTATCAACATTTAAATAGTTTTTCAGCTGTAGTAGAAACAATTACGCTTACTCAGAAAATGGTGGGACCTATAGCAAAATTATCTTCTTTTTTTTTTCTTTTTTTTTTTCTGTGAAGATTTTTTTCTGAAATGCTTTAGTTGGGTTTTTTGGTTTTGTTTTTGTGTTTTGGATTTTGTTTTGTTTGTTTGTTGGTTTGGTTTTTGGTTTTTGGGGTTTTTTTTTTTTTTGTGGGAGGGAAAAATCAGGGTCTGTTTTCTGGGCTGCTGCTTTCTGATTAGTCTTGATGATTAAGGCCCTGGGGTCCCAACCACCTTGGGGATTCAGCTCTCACACTGCTGGCTGGGGAGGGGAATCTCTTGTCTGCACCAGGAGCAGCAGCTTCTCCTGCAACCAGACCATCCAGCAGAAGGGGTGACATTGGGGGGAGTGTGGCTGCAGGGCTCAGAGGTGACACAAGCCATGGGGATGACCCCATTGCTGTGGCAGTAGCAGGTGTGTGGGGCTGCAGACACCCTGGCTCCACGCTGGGGGAGATGCCAGTGCTGGGCACAAGAGCCTCGCACACCTGCAGTGTGGCTAAAGGGAGCAAAAGTGCCACAGCTGCCATTTGGGAAGGAGGGTGGGACATTCCCTTGCCTTTCCAGTTGGTCACCGCTGCCCCAGCTCCAAGTCCAGCACAATGAGCACAGTGAGTGATGCCCCAGGTGCCCACCCATGCAGGGACCACGCCCCAGGAATCGCCCCTTCCCAGGCATGGTGAGGTGGGGGCCGATGGAAGCAGTGAGCTCAGCCCCTCTCTCTCTGAGCAACAGGGTCCTTCCACAGCTCCCTGCTCCTCGAGTGTCCACTGTGGGGTAGGGCACAGCCCCACAGCGAGGGCGGGGGACTGTCACTCCACACACACAAAACAATAGTCAGTGTCGATTATTTATTTTCCAAATAAATCAGCGGGTTCTGCAGGAGAAGGGCTGGAAATTGGCGAGTTTAGATTAGACCCTCCCCAAACCCCGGCTGGGCCTTGAGCCGCTGTCAGGGCTGCAGAGAAACAGCAGCGAACTCTCACGCAAATGGCCTATAAAAAAGGCCCCTGTCAAAGGCACCTTGACCTGGAGGTTTGCTGTGGTGCTGAGCTCCCCATGGCCCTCCCCTCCCTGGGCTGCACTCCCCTCGCATGATGTATTTCCCCTGCCTTTTTTAGAGCTGCATTATGTTAGCTCCAGGAAACAGCCTCTTCCTTCTTATAAACACAGCCCTGGGTTACTGACCAGCGGCCCTGCCACTCCACAGCCACTCTCTGTCCATCCATCACACCTCGCTGTCACCCTGGCAACATATCTCTTGGACCGGTCCGGCTCCAGGGATGGGAGAGGCAGGAGGGGGGGATAAGGGGGGGTCACATACACAGAGCACAATTCCAGCCTGCTGACTAATTCCCTGGAAACTCTGGGGCTGCACAATGAGAAAGCCTTTCCGAGGGTTTCTCGAGCGTTACTGGAAGGTCAGATGAAGGTCAGCACAAGGACACGGCTCCTACTTTCCCCACCGTCAGCAAGGGCGGGTGCGCGGGGCGGACGTGGGTGAGCGCGGGGGTACCACGGGTGCACGGTGGGAGGGATGTTTGGAGAAGGGAGCCTGGGCCCAGGCGTCCCTGGGATGCGGCACAGAGCCCGCTGGCCACTGCTGGGCACAGGAAATGTGCCTGAGACGGGGCTGGCGGGGTGTCCTGGCAGCCAGACAGGCGTCAGTGCTTCCAGTGGGACAGGGCATGGCCAGTGGTGTGGCCTTTTGCCACCCCAGAGAGGGAAGGGAAGAATTACTTTGGCCCCATGCGAACTCCCCACCAGCTTTGCTATGGCCCCAGTGCCTGCAAACTGCTGGCCTGACACAGCATCCCTGCATAGGTCGTTCACAGTACAGGATGGATCCTGGGGGAGAGCACCAGGATGGGTCCTGGGGAGAGCATCCCAGACATGCTTGGATACCCAAGGTCTCCAGTGTGCTGGGATATCAACAGCACAGGGACAATACAGGAACCATATCAAGAGATCCAGGTTGTCCTGTCAGTGCTGGCACAGGGACATATCCTGGCTGAGCCTTTGAGCCATCCAGCCTCTTGTATGCATGGCTGAAGCACAGCAACCGCAGCAGGAGGGGTCCAACCATGTCCTGCTCCTGGAACACCACCCATGTCCATCCCCACCTGCTTGTCCTTCATGTTAAGCCATTGTCTCCAAGAGGAAATGCCATTTAAAGGCAGGTATTTCAAAAGAAATGGGAGATGTCTACTCTCTGAACAACACAGCACTTCACTTCTGCCTGTTCCCTGCGTAAAGCTGGGAGTCAGATTTACACAAGGATAAAACAAAAAAGGCAATGCTTTTAAGGACAGATCTTCACAAACCCAAACTAAAGCCCCATGAGGGCAAATCCTTTCTAATCCATGCTCTTCCTCAGAGGTGTAAGTGGAGTGGAAGGGTAGACGGGAGGGATTTAAATCTGGAAAACAGTTCCCCATCTCTTTGGTCTGAGAAAGGCCCACTGATAGACTAAAAACAAGTTTGCAGAGAAGCCTGTGTGGGATAATCCAGCTATGGCCCCGGAGGGGATGAGAACAATTAGGAGTCCTCTCTCAAGTCTCCACTCCAAGATAGAAAAACAGTTTATAGTTTAGTCCAGAGTTGTTGTTAGAAAGTTCTGAATCATCAGGATACACTAACAATTTCTGCACAGTAATTGCCAGGATAATTCATTAGGATAAACTATTAACAGAATCTTCCAACTCTCCTATCTGCCTTCCCGTGTGCAGGACACAGGGGCTGCCCTATTTGTACAGGCTGTCGGTGAGGATCTGGGCTCAGGAGGGAACCACATGAGCAGCCATGGCTAAATACAAAAAGTATTTCAAAGGAAAACAAAAGAATGGGCATTTATTAGACATGTGCAGGCCAAGCACATGCTCTGCCTTTAACCTTTCCAGGCATGGTAATCAGCCAGGGAGCAGTTTGCCTTCACTGCCACTGAACATGCCGCAGTCTCCAGCCACAGCAACCTTTCTACTTCCAGAGAAAACCCACCAGAGCATTGGAAGCTGGCCTGCTGTGGCCTCTGGAAGGATAGTGCAAAATGTGTTTGGGCTGAGCCTGTCAGGCTTTTAACTCATATTTACCCAGAAGAGACAGAAATTACGAGCTTCCCCAGCCCCCAAGTGCAGGTTGTTGCATGACAGAGGATATTTGTGTCCAATCCTCCTGAGCTGGTCAGCCTCAAATCACATTTGGGAAGATGAAACAGTGCAACAGCCACTGGCTGTGGGTGCCCCTCAGAGCAAATGACAGCCCTACAGACAAATGCCAGCAGAGTTGAGGAATGCCACCACACAGAGGTCTGTGCACCTCCCTATGGATGCGCTCAGCCAAGGTTGCAGCATCATTTCTGCTAAAGCTGATTCCTGCATCCTTTTTCAGCTCAATTTCCCTGAAACCACTCTGCAAACCCAGAGCTGTGGACCCTTTTTTTTACAATTTTGCCAGCTCCGGGGTAGCCATGGCCAGGATGGCTTCATCTGCATGGGAACAGCCGGAGGAATCTTGATTAAGCAGGGAGAGAAGTGGGGACTGGCTGCCAGGCAGATGCCCTAAACAAGAGTAACTTATCAGCTCCATTTCCAAGATGAGACATCTGTCACCACCTTGCACAGAGCCAGCCCAGCCACTTGCTCCTCACCAGCACGTCTGTACAGAAGCATGAGCGCTTCCCTCTCCTTGAAGAAAGCCACAGAAATAGCCACCATATAATTTGCAATTTTTTCTAGAAAATGCTTTGCTTGGGCTCAGAAAAGCATTGCACCCAGAATGCTTTGGGGGACAGAGCTGGACAGGAGCAGGAGGCAGCATGCAGCTGCATTCCCAGCCCGTGTTTGCCAGCAGCAGCAGTGCAGGGAGGTCTCCTGCCCGGAGGAACACCAAGTGCTGCGGACAGCAAGGAACCTCTCCACCAGCACACACACAGCAAAGCCCGACACAGTTAATCCCTCCAGTTTATTATGTAATAAAACGCTTTCCAGACCTGTTAAAATTTAATTGGTTTAATCTTAATTGTTCCATTTTCTGTGGCACACGCAAACACAGAGCCTGACCCTGCCACTCTCGTGTGAACTGTCCCGCGGGCTGTGGTGGGAGCAGGATGAAACCCGCTGACCTCAGCGGGATTTTGCGCATGAATCAGAGCGGCAGGTCTGGGCTCAGAGCTGAAATCCAGCACTGGGCAGGTCGCCAGCACAAGGCCCAGGGTCCACTTAGGCTCCACTTAAGCGCTATGGGATGCAAGTGGTACGCAGGCCTGGGGATGCGAGCGGTGAGCAAGCCTCGTGCTGGGCCTCTGCCGAAGGATGAATTTCAGCTCAGCTTCTCAACCTCACGGACACAAACACACAGCAATGGCTTCTGAGACACGGAGCAAAGGTACTCCCAGAAAGGCTGTGGGGTGTGCTCCACCAACAGGGTGGTGTACGTGTGCCTGTAGCTGTGTCCTCCTTCAGCTGCACAGGGACCCTCTCATCACACGGTCAGTAACTGTGATTTATGACAGCTTCTAAGCCAGAGAAAGAGGTGTTCTGCTACTCTTTGCACATCCCTAGTCATTGGGCTGTTATGCAGCAGGGTAGCTTTGTGAAGCCTGGATATCCTTTGTGCACAAGAGATGCCAAATAAAAGCAGGCAGGAGGGGGTCCTTGGCACTGGCATTTCCTATCCTGCATTGCCTTAGATGAAGGATGACCTTTACCTGCTCCTGCAAGGTGGCTCTCACCAAGCTCAGCATGTGAGCCTCAGTTTCAGAGGCCCATCTGGCACTGAAATCAAGGGCAACCTCCCCTTTGGTGTCCAAGCCTACCGAGCTCCCCTTGCTGCAATGGGCTGCACCTTTGCATTTGCTGCTCCTATCCCTCAAAGTGCTGAACACTGAATGTTTCACACAGCTAGTGGTATCTCTCAAACCAACCTCCCACCTTAAAAATATAGTGTAGGATGTTAGAGTCTGATTCTGACCTTTAGAAAACACATTTATTTTCCACTGAGGCTTTGTTTCGGGATGTATTTCCAAGCCATGCATCCCCGCAAGAACTGTGAAGCAAAAGTAAATCAGACAATGTCAATGGAGAAAAAAAATACTGAAGAAAAGCAGATATTTGCAATGATGTATTTCTCAATAAAATGGGCATTAGTTGGGTGGCTCTCGGCCAAACCAAGCCAGCTGTTCTGAGGATTTGGAGAGATGCAGGCAGGTGTCAAGTGGCAGACCTGAGTGAACAGGATGGTGCAGGCACTGCCTGGGCACAGATGGGACAAAGCAGTGAGACAAGGAGCCAGCCTGTTGCTGGGTGAGCATGCTGCATCCTCTGTCTGGACCTGGCTCCACTGCCTGCAGAAGCTCTCTCCTCTCCTGAGGAATACAGATAATGTTTATTTTCAAAGTTGTGAAAAAGAGCCATTCCTGTGCAGGTGGCAGGGCAGGGATAAACGCCATCCTTTCCCCCGGGCGCGGTGACCAGGTGGGCGCACTCAGGGAGTGAGTGCGGGTTGGGAGCTGCGGCGGAGCCGCCCCGTGTGCGCTCCTCACGGAGCCCCTCAGGGCGCGCCCGCTGGGCACCGAGAGGGGCGCCGAGGCTGTGTGCGGGGAGACCCGGACCCCGGAGACGGCGGAGCGCTGTGCCGTGCCGGGCCCGGCCGGACAGGACCGTACCGCGGGGTCCGCTGCCGGCAGGTGACCGAGCCGTGCGGAGCCGGTGCGGGCTGCACGGGACGGCCCCAGCGGCAGCCCCGGCGGCGGGTCGCTGTCCCGGGACCCGCCGCCTCTCCGCGTCGCGTCGCCGGCCCCGCCGTGCGGGGGCGTCCCCGGCGCGCTGCGGTTCTCACATAAATCAGGACCGAACTCCTGGGAAAGGGCCATCCTTCACGGGGCGCTGCTGACAGAGAACGAGAACCAGACGGGCCCTGAGATAAACCACGGCGCGCAGCGTTTACACAAGGGCAGGCTCTGTGTAAATAGAGCCGGGCGCGGGGGGCAGCTCCCGGCGGCGCGGGTCCGCTCCGGCTACGGCCCCAGCCCGCGGGCCGCCGGGCTCCCGGGGCGGCGGGCAGGTGGGTGCCGCCCGCCCAGCGCCTCCCGCCGCCGTGCCCCGCTGGCTCTCCGAACACTGGGGCTGGAGACAGGGCCGGATTAGCGTGTTTGTTTGTTTACGGCCATTAGCGCGGGGCCGGCTCCAGCACTCCGCACCCGCAAGACTAATGGAGCAATTAGCAGCCCCGGTGCTGATAGCATCGCCCCGAGCGAGACCCCCGGGCGTGGCCGCTGCTACCGGGCTGCCTGCGGCCGGGCCCTCGGGCGAGAGCGGGCTGCTCGCTCCCTCGCCCGCCCGCCGCGGTGTGCGCGGCTGCAGCGGGGCTGCTGCTCGCTCCCCGGGCCCGGGGGGAGGCTCTTGGCTCTCTTGGCTCCGCTGCAGCATCCGCACGGCGAGTTCCATCCATTACAATAATCCCCTGTCTAAACAGAGCGCAGGAGCGGCCGGGACAACAAGGCCCTGCTGTAAACAGAGCTCAGGGGACGCCGCTAATGATATAAATAAAATAACCATTAATAGCCCGGTGACCCCAGCCCAGCCGGCTTGGGAAAGCCCTGCAGCCGCAACCCGGGCTGAGACCCGCCGGCAGGTACCGGGCTGCCCTGCTCCTTCCTCCCCCTAGATTCTGTACCTCCGTACCGCTCGTCCCGGTCCGGCCGTGCTCCTCGGCGTCAGCCGCCTCGGCACGGGCACGGTCGGGCCCGACCATCTCCCCGCTTGCCCGGCTTTTCTAGCCGGGAACTCACCACCGATCCGCCTCCACTAACGGGGGCATGCTGGCATGGGGGGAAGGCGCGGGCGCAGTTACCGCACCGGGAGACTGGCGGAGGGTGAGGCCCAGAGAAGGCCCGGCCGCGGCTTGCTCCCTCCGTCGGGCGCGGGCTCCCCGCGCAGTCCGTGTGGCCGGCAGCAGCACAAATGAGTGGGTCCCAGCGGGAGAACCACTCGTACCACCTGGGAGAAATCCCGATGCGCCCTTTTCTGTCCGACCCAGGATCCCAGAGCCCGCAGGCCGCGCCCGGCGATCGGCCCGTCCGGGATCCCTGAGCGCGATGGCGCCACACGAGTCAGACACTGCCGGGGTGCGGCCCTCAGCACGGCGGCTGCTGCTCCCGCACACGGTCGGGCAGGCGGACACCGGCGGTGGCCCGGCAGTTCTTATGGCCGCCACCACCGAGGGCAGCGGCCCTTGACGCTGCTCTCCCCGCCGGGAAGCTCGGCCGCAGGGGAGCTCCCGGGCAGCGCGGCGCTGTGCAGAGCCCGGCCGCTCACCGCGCTGCCTGCGGGCCCCGCGCCTGCACCTTCCCGGGCCCGGGGCCCCGAGGCGGGCGGGAGTGGCCCGGGACGGTGGCGGATGTGTAACACAGATAAGGAGCTAATTGTTACTAATTATTTTCGGAGTCCCGGCAGCGACGCAATGCCGAGCTTCTCTGCGCACCGGCGGCACAGGGCAGAGTCGGGCCCCAGTCAGGCCTGCTTACTGCGGCCGCCCTTCCCCCGTCCACCGTCCGGACAGCAGGAAGGCGTCTCCCACGGGGAGCGGCGAGAAGAGACCGACTCGTCATATTTATGTGGCGAGGGGTTTGAAGCTGCGTGATGGCAGCGGTCCGGTGCGCCGCGGGACCGGCAGCACATGAGCTGCGGCGAAGAGCGCGGCACTCGGGCTCCTGTCCCGGGCTGCGCCCCAGTAAATCCGTCTCTGGGACGTGCAGAAAGACGTAGATACGAGGGCACCGACAGAGCCGCTAAACAGTGGAGACGCCGGACGTTAACAACACGAGAGAAACTCCCGGGAAGGCCCCGCGAAGCCCCGGCGCCGGGACACTCACCTGCCCGGCGTACGCGCCCGGCTCCGGTGGCCTCCCCTCGTCGCCGATCCAAGCCCTGCGGGGCAGCAGGATTTTAATCACAACGAAAAATCTCACCAAAGACCCCCTGCCCATCCCTCGGTGCGCCCGCTCCCCGCGCCGCGGCAGCCCCGAGCCCGTGCAAAAGTCCGGGAGCCGCGGGGAGCGCCGGGGGGCCGCGGCACCCCCGCATCACCGCGGGGCTCGGCCGGTGCCCGGCGAAGTCCTGTTCCCGGGAACTTCTCAGTGCGGAAGAGCTCGGCAGGCTCATTCGGTGCGTCACCCGCCGCCACGGTGGCGAGGTGGCTCCGCGGAGCCGCTGGCCGCTCGTTACCCGTGGGAGAAACGAAAGAAAACGAAACGAAACGAAAGAAAACGAAAAACAACGAAAGGAAACAGAGACGATCGCGGTATCGCGCTCCCCACCTAGCCCCGCGTTACCGCAGTCCCGGGCTGCCCACCCGGCCCGGCCCGGTCCGCCCCGACTGGGCACGGCGGTCGCGGGCTGCGGGGCCCGATCCGGCGGGAGAAGCGTGCTTTCCCCTGTGCGAACGAGTGCCGCACCGGCTGCGGCGAGCTGGGCCGGCCTGCAGACTGGCCGATCGCGGGGATATTTGCGGGGACACCGGCGAAGGGACCGGAGGTGCAGGGGGATGAGGATGGGTCGGCTACGTGTACGTCGCATGGCTACGGCCCGTCCGGGACGGCGGGGTCGCCGTCGGCTGCGGGAGGGGCGCGGGCTGGCGGAGGCGCCTGGACCTCCCCTCCGCTACGCGCCCTGGGCCGCCGGAGGCACTTGCGGAGCCGTGCTGGTGGGGCGGGAGGCCGGGCTGGTGGGGCCGCACATGTCGGTCCCTGCCGGGGCCGGACCGAGCCGTGTGCGGGCAGGGGTCAGCGGGGCGCGCCCGGGCGGGGATCCCTACCTACCTACACGTGCTTAGCACTGGGGGGCGCGGCGGCGGCTGCCGCGGCTCTCTGCGGACACCCCGACCCCGGCGCACCGTCCCCGCGCCCGCCGGGCGGGTGCCGGGCCGGCGGGGCGCTCTGCGGGAAAGCAGCCTCCCCGAGTGCAGCCTTAATACATTGCTATTTCTGGCCGGGCGGCCGGAGCCGGGCAGGGGGCCGGCTCTGCCTCCCCCTCTTTCCAATGGTGAGGCCGCCCCCGGCCCCTCCTTGCCGTGACGTGCCGGCCCGGGGCAGAGGAGGCTCCCGAGCCTTTGGCTGTCCCTGCAGAAGCTGTAACAAAACGCAGACCCCCAGCGCCGAGCTAATGGAGGCAACTTAGACAGAAGCAGGCGCGGCCCCTCGTCTCTCGGCGCTGCCTGCTCCCCCCGCACCGGGCGCGGCGCTCCCCGCCGAGCAGCCGCCCGAGCGCCGCCGGGCCCGCGGGACTGCCTGGCCGCTTGCGCTGCCCCGATGATGTTACCGAGCCCCGTCACCTCCACACCCTTCTCTGTCAAAGACATCCTCAACCTGGAGCAGCAGCAGGACCCGCACTATGGGGCCCAGCTCCCGCACCACCTGGAGCACCACTTCCAACCCGCTGCCTGCCTGCTGGCGGCCGCCGACGGCGCCCGCTTCTCCGACGGCGAGGAGGAAGAGGAGGAGGAAAAGCTCTCCTACTTGAGCCCCATGGCAGCGCCCGGCAGCCAGGCGGACGCGCGGATCTCCGCCGACAACTACGTTCACGCCGTGCTGCGCAGCTCCTGCGAGGCTCCCGGCCCGGGAGAAGAGCTGGAGCCGGCGGTCCGAGACCCAAGTGAGTATCGGCTCCGCCGCGCTCCCCGCACTGCACCGCCCCGCCGAGACGGGCCCCGCGCTGCCTTCCCGCGGTGCATTCCCAGCCCTCGGGCATCGCCCCGCGAAGCCCAGGTCCCTGTAGCCTGCCCCGTGTCCCTTGGCCATGTCGGGCTGGGACAGGCACGTCGCGGGGCTGCCACCGCCCTCCTCCGCGCCTCGCTCGCCTCCTCCCTGGGTAATGCCTCCGCATGGCCCCAGTCCGGAGGTGTCGGATCAGGCCCGGGCTCTGCAATTTAGGTAGCGGAGGGGAAGGAACGGGTCGGGTTAGGCCCAATCCGCACCCGCTGCGGCGGAGCCCGGCGGCGGAGCAGGTGCCCGGCGCTGTGCGCGGCGCGGAGCTCTCCTCGCGGTGCCGCAGCGGTAACGCCGCAGCCGGCCCGGAGGTGCGGGAACGTGCCCGGCCCCGCGGCCCGAATCGAGCCCTCGCAAACACAGGCGGTGCCCGAGACGGCCGGTCCCAGCGCTGCCTCCCCGCCCGCACCGCGGTGCCCCGACGGGCGCGTAGCGGCGCGGGGCCGGCCGGGCGCGGAGCCCTCGTCCGCCGGTGGGGCCCGCCGGGAGCAGCGAGCGCCCGGCGTCGGCTAGGCGCACCCGTGACCTTCGTTCCCCCGTACAGAGAGCTGCGTCCTGAAGAAGCCGCTGGACTCAGCGGAGAAGGCGGAGGAGACGGAGAGGCCGAAGCAGCGGAGCCGGAGGAAGCCGCGCGTACTCTTCTCCCAGGCGCAGGTCTTCGAGCTGGAGCGCCGGTTCAAGCAGCAGCGTTACCTGTCGGCGCCCGAGCGGGAGCACCTGGCCAGCAGCCTCAAGCTCACCTCCACGCAGGTGAAGATCTGGTTCCAGAACCGGCGCTACAAGTGCAAGCGGCAGCGGCAGGACAAGTCGCTGGAGCTGGGCGGCCCCGCGGCCCCGCCGCCGCCGCGCAGGGTGGCCGTGCCCGTGCTGGTCCGTGACGGCAAGCCGTGCCTCGGCGGGTCGCAGGGCTACAGCTCGGCGTACAACGGGCCCTACTCCTACAATGGCTTCCCCGCCTACGGCTACGGCAACGCAGCCTCCTACAACCCCGGCTACGGCTGCACCTACCCGGCGGGCACCGGCGGCGCGTCCATGCAAGCCGCCTGCAGCCCGGCGGCGGCCGCCAGCCCCTTCGTGAACGTGGGCGGCCTCGGCGGTTTCAGCGGCGGCGGTCAGCCGCTGCACCAGCCGGCGGCGGGGCCTTCCTGCGGCCAGGGCGCACTGCAGGGCATTCGGGCCTGGTAGCCCGCACGCACTGAGGGTCGGGAGCGGACCGACAGGACGGCCCGGCGGCTCCGCGGCCCCGTTAGCACCCGCACCGCATCCCGGCTGCGCGCCACGCGCCCTGGAGCGGAGGCGGCGGCGGCGGGACGGCGCGGCGGGACCCCGGCGCTCCCGCGAGCATCGGTGCGGGGCCGGCGACGGACGGAGCGGAGCGGCGGCGGGACGGGGCCGCGCGAACCCGCAGCGAAGCGCCGCCGCCCCGCGGAGCCGCCGCGACGGCCGGGCGGGCCGGGCGGGCCGGAGCCGATCGCGCCGCGCCAGCGGAGCAGCTTTGCTTGTAAAAAGCCGACGGCGGGGCCCGCTAGTGCCGCGGCTCCTCTATCTACTCTGTATCGGTCACTGCCAGCGCCAGCTCGCCCAGTCAGTCAATAAACCAGGTGCAATACTCGCCGCCCGATCCTCCTTCGTCCAGCGGCCGGTGCCCGGCGGAGGGGCCGGGGCCCGTGCCCGGCGGCGGGGCGGTCGCCGCGTCGTGCCCGCGGGGCAGTGCGGCCCGGCCGGCTTGTGAGCGTGCCAAGGGCGCTGAATGGGGCCGCGTAGCTCAGAGCCGGGCCCATTGTGGCCGACGGGCCGGCGCTGAAAGGAGCCGCCGAGGAAGGTAGCGGGAATAGGCGCTTATTGGATTCGGGAACAAAAGGTGTGGCAGGGAGGCGAGGGACAAAGGGGCCCCGGCGCCGAGATTGACGGGCCGCTTTGCCCCCCACTGAGGCCCAGGCCCGGCGCTTTATGCGCGGGGGCTGCAGAAACGTGCTGGGTTTTGTTCCCCATTCTGGGAGCGCAGGGGAAGAGGAGGGGGGTCCGCGGGCCGCTGATTAGGGCCGGCCGGGCCGGGCAGCCTGAATGCCGGGTCATTATTGCTACATGTTCAGCCATTTCGCTCGATCGCAGGGGGAGGGGGCGGCCGAGGCCCCCGAGCCCCACGGGACCGGCCGCGGGGTCGCCTTCCGCCTGCCCCGTCCCGGGCCGCCCGGTCCCGCTGTCGCCACCGAGGCGCTCTCGGGGCGGTGGCGGCCGCGCTGCCGCTGCCGTGCGGCTGCTGCCGAGCCCCGCCGGGATGGGCCGGACACCCGCAGAGCAGCGCGGCAGCAGCGGCCGTGCGGGGCACCGCGGGCGGCTGGGGGACCGAAGGCGCCGGGAGCTCTCCCGTGCCGTCCCGCACATCTGCCCGGCCGCCACCCTGGCTCTCCCAAGCTGTTTCCAGCGGAGCCTTCTTGGAGCCGGCGCGACGGACGCAGACCAGGGGCTGGCTATGCCACCCCCCTGACCCAGCGCTGCCCACCATGTCCTCCCCATGAGCTCCCCATGTGTGTTGCGTGACAGCCCCGTGTCCCGAGCAGAGGACCAGGCTCTGCCCTCGCAGAAGCAGCAGGTAACACCGCTGACATTACTAAACCCGGGTTTAAACTGCACATGCCCACCATTCAAACTGAACGTGCACCTTCGGGGTTTGCTGTTTGAAAGGAACCGGAGAAATTCTTTCCACTGCGGGGATAGAGTGGGAACCCGCAGGCCCCGGCTGCCAGCCTGGCTCGGCACGGCACGGCTCGGCACGGCACGGCACCCCGCTGTCCCGCGAGCCGCCCGAGGCCAGCAGGCTTCGCGGGGCCGGCGCTGGGAGAGGATGCGGCACGCCCAGCTGATTGTTTGCTGGATGGCAGTAAGGTGTCGCAGGAGAGGAAGCCCAGGCCCTGCTCTTGGCTTTCAGAGATGAGTGGTTAAGGCCCTGTGGTCTCGTGGGTAGAAACAGGATAGTCAAGAACAAAGGTAATGCGCTTTCTTCACAGCAGCAGTCAGGCTGGAGAGATTTGTCTCTGCCATAGGAAGGAGTTGCATTTTCCTCCATGTTCTGCCAGACTGTTGTCTGCAAAAATAGGGGACTCGTGTGTGTTCATACTTCAGCATGCAAGCCAGAGGAACCGTAACCACAATAGAAGCTCCTCCAAAATCTGGGTGTGTGAGAGGAGTTCCCAGCTTAACACATCCCTTCAAAGTACATGGCAGTTGATGAGAAATCCACTGCATCTCAGCAGCACCCAGAGGTTCTGGCTGAGATCAGAGCCCCAGCATGGGACACGCTGCCCAGGTCTGTAGTCACAGTGTGTAGAGCACAGACTGTTCTGTAAAGCAAAAGGACACCAAGGGACCTCACGGATGTGTGGCAAGAGGTGAGGCAGTACCAGCATGATCCAGCACCAACAGTACCCAGCTGCGGCAGAGCACTCTCAGCTGGTGCCTGGTCACAACCCTGACCCCTCTGTGCCTCCACGGAGCTGGAACAGCTCCCAGTCGGGGATTCCGAGAGGCCTGACCGCAGGCTGATGTCTCATGGCGCTGGAAGGTTCTAGATGTCCACCATAGCAAGCTCCATTCCTGGGACAGATCCCAGCTGTCCCACCAGCTCAGACTGGAGGAAGGGCAAGGGGTTAGTGGGAGGGACCCCTCTGCAGAGCCTCGCCCAAAGCTCCTGAGCTGCTGGGGAGGACAGAGCAGCACAAAGAGACGGCGGTAATGGAGGGCCCAGAGCAGGGTGGCGGAAGTGGAACGCTCCAAAGAGGAGGAACAGCCGGCAGAGGCCCCGTGGGAGGGAGATGGTGGGAGATTGCAGATGGGAGCGGCTGCCCAGGGAGGGGAGACACAATGGAGGGAAGTTGCTGCGTGGCTGTGCTGGAGGCAGCACCCGCCCCTGATGCGCCCTGTCCCCCACAGCCCAGGCTGGAGCAGGGTGCCTCCAGCAGGGTGAGGGCCACAGGGAGATCTCTGGAGGGAATTCCTTCGGCATGGTCCTGCTGCACCATGGTGGTGCCATGGCCTGAGGGACATCAGGGAGGGAGCGACGAGGATGGCCATGGACAAGGGGCAGAGGGCGTGTGTTTCCTCCTGGTTGACTGAGGGATTTACTGCTATTTGGGAATCAAGCTGTGAAGGTGCTGATTGTTTTCAAACAGGAATGAGATTCTCTAAGTGCACTGATTTAAAGGAAAGGAGGGACTTTTGGGGCAGCTAGATTTTAACCCCCAGGCCTCAGACCCACTCTGTGTGCAGGCTCCAGCTGTATTTTTTACTCAAGTTTCATGTTCAAGGAGGAGCTCATCAGCAGAACTTGTCTCATGCAGTGGCTCCTAGGGAGGGTCCATCCAAAGCCCAGTTATTGAAGGTTTTCTGTGGCCTTTCCATCATGCTCAGGATCACACAGAACTAGTGCTGTTCCTTCTGCAGCACCACAGATGTGCTCTGGTTTCCTCTCCTTCCTGACACCTTTTTTCCCTTCCTCTGTCCCTCTCTACTCCTGAGGTCATCCCTCCCCCTCTCATCCTTCATTCTTCTGTCCCCACCACGCACCTGCAGCCATCAGCAAGGAGCTCACCCGGGTGCAGAGGGAGATGCCTGCTCCCAGTGAGGCTGCTCAGGCTGCTTGTGGATCTGGGCAGGCATCACTGAGTCCTGCTCCAATCTACTCCAGCCTGGTCAGAGACGCCTCTTGCTGCCTGCATTGGGAGCCTGGGGACCCAGCTGTTTGCTAGTGTGGTGCCCAGCTCTTGCTCCTTTATTTGAGTGTCAGCTCCTGCTCTGCAGAGCTTCCCACTGCAGCCACCCCAGCCCCTGAGCTGGGAGCTGCCGAGGCTGCTTGGCCACTGGGGCTCTGTGGAGCCCTCCGGTGCTGGAGATGCTGGAAGCTCTTCCTGCCAACGGCAATATGGGGTTGTCACATAAGAGCTCTCCAGTGCCAAGAAAACTGTTGCCAGCCGTGGATCAGGTAATTAAAACATTGTTAGTTGTGCTGTGGAGCCTCCAGCGAGGCTTTGTCCCACCACACGGCAGCAGCACGAGGGGCAGGAGCCGCCTCCCCTGCGTGCCTGAGTCACTGCATCACAAGATGACTGCACCTGGCTGAGCAGGGTGACGGCACCTGCATGTTCCAGCTGATTCCTCAGGTTCCTGCAGTGGTGAGATCAGGGACAGTGCTGCCAGTAGGGATCCAGGTGACACGCGAAGGATTCACTCTGATTCTACCAAGGATCCAGGTGACCTGTCCACAGAGGGGGCTGAATCTTTGTCCCCTCCAGAACGGAGTGCTGCTGGAGGTCAGAGCTGCCCCTGTGTCCTGCCAGAGCCCTTCCCGGTGACATGATGCCACTGTGTCCCGCCTAGGCAATAAATGAAACCCACAGACGCTTCCCGGGACGAGCCTTCTCCGCGCCGGGGCGGCTGCAGGAGGGCGGTGCGGGGCCAGCGGGGTCCCGGGTGCTGCCCGGGATGCTCCGGTCCCCCGGGCTGCCAGCAGGGACAGGGACACTTGCTCCCGGGGCCCGTCCCCAAGCGAGATACGGCACCGCCATCTATCGGCCAGCGCCCGGGGACAGGCGGTGACAGACGGACACCGTGCTGTCCCCGCCATCCCGCGCCCGGAGCTGCCGCAGCGGGGCTGGGCTCGCTTTGGGGTGCCCGAGTTCCCCTGCAAGGCTCGGAAAGCCTCGGGGCGGGGTGTGCTGTCCCCGCTGGGAGGGGCAGCGGGACAGAGCGGACATCGGGCCGGGTTCGTGCCCACGGCACAGCCCGGCGGCACCTGCGGCATCCCGGGCCCCGCGGGAGCCCCGCTGCACCGGGCAGCACCACCGGGGCCGTGCACGCTGCACAGGCACCACCCGTGCCCCGCCGCGAGGGGAGAGCTGGGGACAAGGCCAGTGTCCCTTCCCTTCTCTAGCCACCGTGCGGCTCCCTTGCTAGTGAGCAGTGCTTTGCTGAGTTCTTCAGGTGAGCACGAGCACCCAGTCTCTGTGAGACCCAGCAGATTTTCAGCTCTGATGTTTTTTTCCCCAAAATGATGCAATTCACCTAATTCCAGGAGCCCCCCTGAAACTCCTGATGCCCTGACACTGCTTGGCGACCCCTCCCTGCAAGTCCCTGCCCAAGGACACCGGATGGCTGTAGGTGCCCAGCGCGCGGTGCCCGCCACAGCTGCATCCTCACCAGAGGGAGCTGTGTCCCACACTGAGGCACAGCCCAGTTTTGGCCCAGTTCCCCACGTTTTTTATAGCCCTTGGCAATGCTCCAGGTGACACTGCTCAGGTCTAACGCACATCCAAAGGTGCTTGGATTTCCATTCCTCCTGGCACCCACCTAGCCGTGCCAGGAGTCTCCTATGTCAGTCCCGAAGCTGTATTGCCCCGGGGGGCATTGCAGGCTTTCTCTGGGGCTGACTCTGGCTGCCAGTGCAATATCTGCAGACATGCTGGGCCGGGGAGATTAGGGCTGAAGCCTCCAGCAATCCCCTGGAACAGCCGTTGCTTCAGCTGCTTTTGAGGATGATCCCAGACCAAGCCCCAGTGTCACAGCATGGCTGAGCTGACCTCACCCATGTGAGGATGCTTGCAAGAGTGACTCCTGCTGCCACCTCTGTGCCACTCCCATCCAGCCCAGGAGCAGTTCCTTCCCCACTTCTGTCACTTCCCCAGCGCAAGAGGCCATCTGCCCACACCCCAGTTCCAGCCAGGGTGCCACTTTGCCATCCCTTGCTGGGGGAATTTGACACAGAAGCCTGCACTAAGCATGGGTGTTCACCTCATCAGAGCAAACATGCCCAGAGCTGTCCCAGCCCAGCCTAGTGGTTCTCTGTAGACAGTAAAGAAGGTTGTCAGCCTCAGCTCTACCTTTCAGGGTATGTTCCCTGCCTAGAATGGGAGATAGCCTTTCAGGCTATTGCTGTCCATGCTTGGATAGAGCCAGGCAGGCTGGGACCAGCCCAGCCTGGAGATGCCTCTGCCAGGCAGAGATGTGGGTCAGGAGGGGCTTTCCCAGCCCACCAGAGGCAATGTCTGCTCTGTGTCCAGAAGCCCCAGTGCTTGTGCTCAGCACTGCTGCGAGGCCGGGAGGTCATGAGAACTTGTACAGCTTTATTGGGGTCTGACACAGCCCTGAGGAATCCCAGAGCCAGGGTGGGCTGGGGCTGCAGGGAGGCTGGAGCCCATCTCTGTGCTCCCCATGGGCTCCAGCCACCTCCTCCCACCGAGCAGGGCTGTCATGCACCCACTGCACAGGGGCTGTGGGGCAGGAAAGCTCAGCGTGCTGGCAGAGCACAGGGATGTTGTTTCCAGGGAAGTGCTCTGGCCCCTGAGCTGGGCTGACAAAACCCTCTGAGCACTGGGACCCCGGTGCCTGTGTGGGGTCACCAAGGCAGGCGCAGCTCAGGAGCTCACTGGCCCCAGCTGAAGGTACAGGACAGACACGGGAGAGAACCCCCCTTCTTTCTCTGAGTAAGATGAACCCTCAGCCCCCAGCTTCCCTCACCCCAGCTCTGCCCTTACCCTGCAGGGCTGCAGCCATCTCCAGTTACCCCAGGAATGCAGCTGGGGGCTCCTGAGCTCTCCTGGCACAGCAGCTTCAGGCTGCCTGAAATAGTTTGGGCTCATGCCATAGCACAGCCCCAGACCTGTCACCTGGAGCAGGGCCAGGCCAGTGGCTCTTGGTCTGCCTGGTCAGGGGCTGCAGGGCTCTCCCCACCCAGAACACACCAGGACAGGGCTCAAGGGGACACAGGAGGGCAAGGCAGCAAACCCCTGCCCGTGCTGGATGTGGCTGGGGATCCTGCAGGGAGGTGAAAGGAAAAGGGATTGTCTCCAAAACTCTTCTGGGCTGAGCATTGCTTCCTTGCTGGAAAGCCAAAAATAGTCTCTTTACTCAGAAGAGGCTGTAGGAGGAAAGATCTCCCTCGAAGCACAGCCAAATACCTAGGAGGCCATAGGACAGACCCAGAGCAGCATGCCTACACTGATGAGAGGCATTATCAGACCTTGGAAAGGCAGCAGCCACAGCTGAGCCAGCCAAGAACTCCATTGCCTTCAGGCACCTCGCCATGCCAAAGGTGCCAGAGGAACCAGTCTGGCTGGCAAGGCAACACCCCCACCCTGGCAGAGCTGGGCAGCAGCAGCAAACTGCCACAGCCTGCCTTAGCTTGTGTCAGGCATTCAGCTCAGACATGGCAGCAGCAGGACATTCCTCCTGTCCACTGTGGCCTGGCCCAAGGGATATCTGGGAATCCCCACGGCAGCTCTACTGTCCCTGCAGTGCCAAGCCCAGAGCAGGCAGTGCCATTCCCTGCAGGGCTGCTGCTGCCTGCCCTGTGAAACCCCCAGCTGCTGCTGGGCAGGCTGGCACTGTGTGAGAGCAGCAAAGCTGTGCCCCTGCCAGGGGAATGCTTTAGGCCAAGTGCTCACACAGCAGCATTCTGGGCTGTGCTGACTTATCATCTCCCTGTTCCTGGGGGTCTCACTCCCTCCCCAGCACTTCTGTGGGTTGTTATTCCTGGAAAACGTCCTAGAGACACTTTCAATCATGCCTTCATCCACTGACATTTATAGAGCTTCTTCCAGCAGCTGATGGATTTAACAGTGTGGATCTTCCCCCAGCCCCAGTCTGTTTATGCCTGTCCCTCCATGGGGTTTGCCATTGCCCCAGTGCATGGTGAGGGCTAAAGGCAAAGCTGCAGCTCTGCTGCCAACAGCTTTCAGCTCCTGGGCACAGACCTGTCCTGGCAAAGCCCATTGTAGCCATCCTCTGCTCACTCCTGTCCAATGCCCTGCCCTCCAACCCAATCCTGCTCTGATCTGTCCCAGCCATCTCTGCTTCTGCCTCTTGGGTGGAGCAGCTGCAGGGCTGCCAAACTTGCAGTACTCAGACTATTTCTTAAAGTCTCAGCTCCTGAAATTGTGGGAAAACTTCAATTTCCTGACCTCCTGCAGCTTTTGTGTCTTTAAGGAGTTTCTCACCCTTCTGCTTGTGCAGGAAAAGCAGGGACCAGGAGCTTGCTGCCCGTGCCAGGGAGCAGAGGATGGGCACAGCACACAACCAGGAAGACCCAGGCTGCAGAGCAGTGGCTGTGGCTGCTCTGTGCCAGGGACACTCAGGCCTGTCAGGCAGCCATCAAAAATCCTACAGATGGTCATTCAGCCTCCCTCACCACCTCGAGGAACCAGGGCAAGAGAGATGTGTAAGGGAAAGGTGGATGCAGGGCTGGGCAGGGGCTTGGGCAGGGTGTCAAGCACCCAGCCCTGAAGTGCAGGAGTCCCTTTCATCAAACCATGGTGGAGCCAAAGCCCTAAGGGCAGCACATCCTCCTTGCTCTCCCAGCAGCTTTTCCAGCCACAGGAAATCCCCTCTGTCCTCACCACAGCCCACTCCAGCAGTCTTCTGGGCAGATCAGGCCAGCAGATCCTCTGGAGCAGCTCTCATCCGGCCCAGATACCCACTGGCAGCACATACCACAGCTGTGAATGCATTTCCTCCAGGGAATTATTTTGGGCATGCCTCCGTGGGACATGTGCCACACCTGAAAGCACTGTGAGAATTCAGGCATCACCCATGAGCACCTTGCTCAAGAAACCCAGAGATCTGCTCTGGGCAGGTCAGCACAATGAGGCAATACTTTAGTGCTCAGCTCACAGCTCCACAATTGGGTGGGACCCTAAAATAAACTGGTATCAAGACAACTAACATGCTAAAAAAAAAAGTTATTCTACTAATTACCACTAGATTGGAAAAGACATTAGTACTCTGAGCAATTTTGACATGCTCATCAAGCATCAAACCAGTCTAATTACTCAAACTTATGGGGCAAAACTCTGCCAAGCCCCAAATCTCCTATATGAGGTGCACAAAGCCTACCAGCCTCACTCAGCACCAAATTCCTGTGCTGTTCCTGACACACAACCCCTCCTGCCAACATCTCCATTTGGAGCAATTTGGAAGCATCCCGAGGACCCCCAGTGTGGGACTACTTTGCCAAGGAACATAAATCTCAGTGATGGACCATGAGCCAGGGGGGATGGGGGCACCCTCTTCCCTGCATGCTGCCAGGGTGACTGGGCCAGACAGGCCCCCTTCTCCCACCAGCACCCCCAGACTGCTCTCCCCTCCCCTGCTCTGGCATCCATCAAAAGAGCTCAGCACCAGGCACAGTCAGAAAGGCACAGTGCTGGCAGCTGGGCCATGCTGGAGGTAAGAATGGGACATGAGGATAGAGCAGAACTGTTTTTATTGGAGGTGTCAAGAGCAGGAACAAGAACAAACCTACAGGCTCCCTCCTCAAGTGCCATCCTCCCCTCGCCCACCACCACCACCACCACCACGGGGCAGTCAGCATCATGTGCGTGCTACGAGACAACGGCCAAGACTTACACTGTGCTTCAGCCAAAAGCCAGACAAAGCCCCAGCACCCCGCTGCCACCCCCTCCTCGGTGACTGCGAGCTCAGCTTGGCCCTGCCGGGGCAGGGCAGCACATTCACCTTCCCTCTGAGCAGGGCTGAGTTTTGCATGAGATGCTGTGGTTAAGGGAAGTCGGGAGCACAGCTCCACCAAAGTGCCAGGGCAGGTGACCTGGGCTGCAGCTCCCAGGGACATCTCGGAGGAGCCCAGCAGAGCGAGCTGTGCAGCCTGGGCAGGGCTGCCACAGCCACAGGCAAAAACGGCATCGCTACACCCCAAAGGGCTTCGCTGCCCCCTCTCTTCAACACAAACCAAACCAAAGGGGAGAGGGGTCAGAAGACACACCAGGAGGGGACGTGAGACGGGTCTGGAGCGGCGTTTGGCTCTGCATCACTTGCCGGCCCGACGCTCCTCCTGGCGCTTGGTGAGGATGTATTTGAAGAACTCGTACACGGACCAGGCAATGGCCGTGGAGGGCATCTGAAAGATGACTCTGGCCTGGACCCCTCTGAAGTAGGCGGGCACACCGCCCACCTGGTACACCGTCCTGAAGGCATTGGCCATGCCTGTGATGTGTCCGCTGATGTTGGAGCTCAAGGCCAGGGACTCCTGGGTGTTGAGCAGCGTTTTGCAAACGTCCAAAGGCGTTGTGGCGGCAGCAGCGACGGCCCCCGCGCAGGCCCCAGAGACCACGTGGGAGCCTGGGTTGTACTGTCTGTGGGGGTTCAGCTGCTCTTGCAGGAACTCATAGGTCATGAAGTGAATGGCTTGGAAGGGGATGTTCATGGTGAGCTGGGTGGTGTAGCTGCGGTAGAAAGCCCCGGCCCCTTCGTTGCGCCACACGGCCCGCACACAGTCCATCACGTGCTGGTAAGGCGAGTTGTACATCTGCATCCTCTGCTTCACCACTTGGGACAGGCAGCGGCAGCCAGCACCCGGGCACGGGGGGGAGAGGAGAAACAGGGGTAAACACAAAGCCAGGCTTCCTCCAACTGCTTGGAGTTTGGTGACATTGGTCTAAGAGCTGAAGAGAGATAACTCGAACCACTGGTGGCCACGTGTCTCCAGACAGGACAGCAGCTGTTTAAATCTGCTGAGGCATCACTGCCACACACACATCACCACTCACATGCCACAGCCTCAGGGAATATCCTGATATCCCACTGCTTACAGTCCAGATCCACCCTTGCTCCCGAGCAACCAGTGTTTCCCCATCCACTGCTGCAGAGCTATCAGTCAGTCAGAAGAACCCCTTGGCATCCAGTTTCTTATTTCCCACACAGCTCTCGATCTAGATAAGACTGTCCCTCCCTTTCCACCCCCACTGCAGCCCAGAATAACCACAGCTCATTGCAGAGCCCACTAGCCAGGAGCTGTTAGCAGCCACTCTGGGCAAGGTTCAGAGCCAAACACCCCAAACCACCCAAGAGTGGGACAGGGGAGTCCAGAGCACAGCCTGCCACTGCTCTACCCCCCCTATCTCAATGTGACCATAAGGAGCTCAAAATGATGTCGTGCTGAACTACTACAGTCATGACAAGAGAAGCTGCATGACAATGGTATGGCAGCTGCCTGCTCCTCGGGGTCCCTGCCATGCAGTGGGGAGGCAGGATCTGCACCCATATCAGCTGGAGCCTGCACTGTCACAAGCTCTCCAGTTTTAAAAGGGAAAAATACCTTCATGACTGGCCTTTCCTCATTGCTTCTCCTTCTCCCACTACTTCCATGGACTCAGTAAAATTACTAACTCCCTCTAACTTTTTCATATATACCAGGCCCATCAAAATCAGCATCTTTCAGACATTTCACAAGATCTCCGTTCTCCCAACTTCTCTAGCAGTTTTTACATCTCACTCTTTTAATTCTCTTGAACACAGGCCCATGACTGCACCACCTCTTCCCTAGATCTCAATACAGCAGTGCCCAGCTTCCACACACTCAGAATGACTTTGGCAGTGCCAATCACATCTCTCTTCCCTTCTCTCCTGCTCCAGGTTACAGTCCCCAGCCAAACTCCTGGATGAAAGGCCCATGCCCCCCCTCCCAGCTCCTCCTGAACCATGCTTTGCTGTGCTCCCGAGTTAATCTCTTCTACCCACCCTGCCCACAGCAGCCAGCCACCAGGGTCCCTACCTGGAGCCACGGGCCCCCAAAGAAGCCCTGCAGTCAGGCAAGAACAAGGGCACTCTCTGTGCTACAGAGGGGACCCAAGAGGCTCGGGCAGACCCTGATTCTCCCCTCCCCAGCAGGCCAGTACCATCATTACCTTCAGCAGGGTTCATGGCTGCATCGTGGAGCAACGTTGCTACACACCCGGCTGCACCTGCAAAACAAGAACTGCCACATGTGAGGGGGGGGAAAGGTGAGGGACCCTGGGACTCCAGCACAGCCCCAAGTCCCTGGCAGAGGCACAGGTGGAGGCCCATGAAAAAGGTGAGGTCTGAAGGCAGTCTCCATCTCCCTTCCAAAAGGCAGGCTGGTGCTCAGGGGCTCCCACCCAGACTGAGATACAGGAAGAGAGGGGGAAGGTAGTGGCAGGCTGCCATGTCCCATGGGGTCACCGGGACTCATCTGTGCCCACTCTTGGGTGGACAGGCCAATGCCACCAGCTGGCAGCCCACAGTGAGTGTCCCCACGTCCCGCTGGCACTTGCGGCACGCCTGCCAAGGGCGGAACGTGCCCTGCTCTCCCCTCAGCCCCACGCTCCCCCTACTGTGGCGGGTCCTGGAGACGGGCAACGGGCACCGTGGCGAGACAGGCTCCGAAACCACATGGCGCTCCTGGGGCGAGCTCTGGCACTGCCGACCCACGGGGCCACGGCCAGTCCCAGCTTGTCTGCAGGCAGCTCCCGTCCACCAGCATCCTCCCGAGCCAGGGCCACCGACCCGCTTCAGGCCAGCTACCTGGCGGCAGCTCTGCAGGCGCGGCGCGTCCCCGTGCCCGGCACCGTGCGGCTGGCTCATGGCTGGAGAGAGCACAGGGCTTTAGGACACCCGCGGCACCCCGACCCGCGCCGGGACCGCCCTACCGCCACACCGCCGCTCCCGCCCCGCTCCCCCCGGGCTGCCGGGGCCGGTACCGTTGGCCACATGGCTATTGCCCCCCGCGTGGATAACGTCGCTCAGCGTCTTTTTTAACTTTTCGTAGCAGGCGAAGTAGAGGGCGTGCGCCGGCCCGGCGCCGGTGGCCGTGATGTTCAGGCCGCGCATGGGCCGCCAGACGCCCTCGGTGCGGGCGATGCGCCACAGGGCCTCCAGCACGTTCCGGTAGCGAGCGGCGGGCTCCGGCTGCAGGCTCTGCATTCGCGTCTGCAAAACAGGGCGGGCCCGGCCGTGCGGCTCGTCAGGCCGTGCCCGGGGCTCCCCGTGGGACGCGCCGGCCCCGTCCCTCCCCGCGCCCGCGCGCCGCCGGCACCTTGACGCAGTCGATGGGGTACATCACGCAGTGCTCCATGACGCCGGCCACGGCGCCCGCCAGCATGTGCGTGGACACGGCGGCTCCCTGCGGCAGCGCCTCGTAGTCGGGGGCGGGCGGGGAGCGCGGCTCGGGGCCCCCCGGGCCGGGACCGGCACCCGGCGCCACCTCCGTCTCCGCGCCGCCCCGCCGCGCCCGGCCCGCGCCGCCGCCGCCGCCCATCAGCAGCAGCAGGACGCGGCCCGACTCCGCGCCGCCCCGCGCGCCGGGGCCCGCGCCCGCCCCCGCTCCCGCCCCCAGCTCCATCGCGCCGCCGCCGCCGCCGCCGCCGCCGCCCCGGCCCGCGCCCGCCGCGCCCTGTGCCGGCCCGCCCCTCCCCGGCCCCCATTGGCCGCCGCCGGCCGGCGCCCGCCCCTGAAGCGCGCCCATTGGCTAGGCGAGCCGCGCGCCGCCCACGCACACCGCGCTAATTGGCCGCCGGCGCCGCGGCTCGGGCGCCGCCACTGGCCGGCCGCTTCCTCTGGCGCGTTCGGGCGCGCTGCCCATTGGCCGCCGAGACTGCTTGCCCTGCCGGCCCTCGCAGCCCATTGGCTGTCTCAACTTCGCGCCCCGCCCTACCGCGCAGCGCATTGGCCGGCGCGCCCGCGACCTTTGGCCCGCTCGCCCCGCCTCTCCGGGGGACTGAAGAGCCGCCATTGGCGGGCGAGTCCGCCACTCCGGACGTCGGAGCGCGCTGTGTTTTTGGGCGCCCGCGATTGGCCGGCAGCCTGCGCGCGCCGCCTCTCGGCGAAGGTCGGACGCGGGAGCAAGGGCGACGCCGGGCACCGCCCCCGCCCGCGCGAAGAGGGGCGCGTCCCGCCCAGGACGATTGGCCGTCGGGCAGCGTGGGCGTGGCTCCAGCAGGGCGGGCGCAGCCGATTGGCCGCCGTGGCGCGGGGGGCGGGGCTCCGCCGGCGGGGCGCGGCGGCGGCGGCGGCCGGTGACGTGTCCGCCGGTGCCGGCGGCGGTGCCCGCAGCGGCGATGCGCGGGCGGGCGGCAGCGGGTGCACATGGCCAGGTGAGTGCGGCCGCTCCGGGGGTTCGGCGCGGGGGCCGGGACCGGCGCGGTGCCGGTGCTCAGCAGTGGTCTCTACCCTCAGGGTCGGCGTTTTCTGCCTGTCGTGGCGCTCGGTGGGACCGTGCCCGGGGCCACGGCAGCGCCCGGCGGTGCTGGGGCTCGCTCTCCTCTTGGGGCTGCTGCTGCTGCTGGCGGCCGCCGTGCCCCGCCGCTGGGCCGCGCCGCCCCGCGCCTCCCGGCGGGACGACAGGTGAGCGGGACTGGGTGCCGGGAGCGGGGTCACGGCCGGCCGCCGGTGCTGAGGCGCCGGTGCTGAGCCGCCATGCCGCAGGTACCTGGCGCGGGCGGAGGAGCTGACGGCCACGGACACCGAGGACTCGTCCCTTAATTACGGGGTGGTGGTGGACTGCGGGAGCAGCGGGTCCCGCGTTTTCGTTTACTTCTGGCCCCCGCACAACGGGAACCCGCACGACCTGCTGGACATCCGGCAGATGAGGGACCGCAGCAGCCGCCCCGTCGTCAAGAAAATTAAACCCGGTGCGTGCTGCCCCGCTCCGGCCCCGAGCCCCCGGCACGGACGGGGCGGGCTGGCTCACGGCGCCTTCCCCGCCAGGCATCTCGGTGACCGCGGCAGCCCCCGAGCAGGCCACGCCGTACCTGCGGCCGCTGCTGCGCTTCGCGGCCGCGCACGTCCCGCCGCGGAAGCACAAGGAGACGCCGCTGTACATCCTGTGCACGGCCGGCATGCGGCTGCTGCCCGAGCGGTGAGTTCGCCGCCCCGGTCAGGAGAGCCGGGGGTGCGCTGGCACCGCTCAGCCCCGGGAGGAGCAGCACAGCTGCCTCTCTTGGAGCTTGCGGGAGAATCGAGAGTCCTGCGGGGGGATTGGAAAAGGAAACGGCGCGTTGTAGGGGAGTGTAGCAAGGGATGTGGAAGGAAGGTGTGAGCATGCTGGGAGGGAGCTGAGAGGAGATGCTTTTCTCTGAGGATTTCAAACAAATAGATCTATTTTTCGTCTCCAAAACATGCTGGCTGCAGCAGCAGGACTTGTGGGGTTGAACGGGGTCTGTAGTGCGGTGTGATTCCTGCTGTCTCCACCAGCATCAGCATCTGTCCCTCTCCTGCACCCTCGCAGGCAGCAAGCTGCAATCCTGGAAGACTTGGTGACAAATGTGCCCCTGGAGTTTGATTTCCTCTTCTCCAAATCACACGCAGAAGTGATCTCAGGGAAGCAGGAAGGTAGGAGCAGCCACAAAGCACTGCCTGTTCCTCTTTGGTACATTGTTGTAATGACCTTTTCTGTCTTGTGAAGGTGTCTACGCGTGGATTGGCATCAACTTTGTCCTGGGACGGTTTGATCATGAGGATGGTGAGTCTGGCTGCTTGTAGAACAGCTGGGAGGGTCTAAGCAGAGCATGCTGGACTTTGTACCAGTGCTGTAGCTAAGATCAACCTCTGGAGTAGGCAGCAGTGCCTGACTCCTGTCATAAGTGTGAAACTCTCCTAGACCTGGGAGGTGATCCTTGCAGGTGGCCCCTGGGGTCTGCCTGTGGGGGGAGCCCCTTGAGGCAGCTGTGGGGTGATGGTGGAAGGGAGAAGATGCTGCCCCAGGCCCTGCCTCTTGCTGACATGCTGCTGTGGGTTGCAGAGGAGGATGCAGTGGTCACCGTAGCCCTCGGGGACCAGGGGAAGCCCCTGGTTCGGAAACGAACAGTTGGGATCCTCGACATGGGAGGCGCCTCCCTGCAGATTGCCTACGAGGTGCCCGACTCCGGGGCCATCTCCTCCCCACAGCAGGTGCGTGTCTGGTCCCGAGAGCAGCTCCTGCCTTCCCTGGACTGCTGCTGATCATGGACCCATTTGTGTCAGCAGGACGAGGCTGCTAAGAGCTTGCTGGCAGAATTCAACCTGGGCTGTGACGTGCAGCACACTGGCCACATGTACCGTGTCTACGTCAACACTTTCCTGGGCTTCGGGGGCAATTTTGCCCGGCAGCGCTATGAGGAGCACGTGCTGAACCAAACCTATGTGCACAACCGGTATTGCTGCCTCACCCAGTGGTGCCCCCACTAGAGCCTTGTGAAACGGGGTGCCGGTTCCTCCATGCTGTGCTCTCCCCTTGGATTTGCCTCACGAGCTGCCTGTGGTGATAACAGCTCCCACAGCCACGCTGGCAGCAGCTGGTGCCTGGGCTGGAACAGAGGGCTTGGCTGCTGCTGTTCTCCGAGCCTGGCAGGCGTTATCAGTGCCACAGCTCCCTGCCTTCCTCCTTCTCTCCTTGTGACAGGCTACAGGGAGGCCCCTCCTAGTGGCTTTTGGCTTTTCCTGCTCTGACTTCCCCTCCTCCAGCACCGATTCACTCAGCACATCTTTCCATTGCATCCCCACCTCGAGCTCTCCTGTCTCCTGTCTCTCCTTTCCTTCCAAGAGCACTACATGAAGCTGTCGCCAGAGGTGGAGGCTTGGTGCCCAGGTACTCCTGTGCCGGGAGCAGCCCCTGCCTCCAGATCCCCAGGGACTGTGCAGAGGCACAGATCCCCATGAGCTGGGTGGGGTGGGCTGTGCGTTGTTGCACCCTGCAGGCGCTCAGAGCGCGTAGCTGCAGGCCAGTGTGACAGATCTGGTGAGTTCAGCCTTAGCAGAAGGTGGCAGGGCAGGCACCAGCTCTGCAGGGTACAAGAGGACACAGCCTGGTCTGGTGCAGAGGGTATCTGGATGTGGGACAGGGCTAGATTAGGCTTTTGGGAGGTGGTATAGGACCCCCTGTGCAATTGCCAATTTTTCCTGCACTGTTTTCCAGCCTGCACAACCAGCAGACAGGGCTGAGCCCCAAGATGCCCTTCTTGGACCCCTGCCTGCCTGTGGGGCTGGAGGACACAGTGGTGAGGGGTGGCCAAACCCTGTACATCAGGGGACAAGGGGACTGGCAGGCCTGTGCAAAGCTGCTGCAGCCTCTCCTGGAAGGGTCCAATGGCAGCCATGTCTCCCTGGTGGAGACCTACAAAGCACCCATCGACTTCAGCAACAGCGAGTTTTACGGCTTCTCAGAGTTCTTCTACTGCACCGAGGACGTGCTGCGCCTGGGGGGCCAGTACAGCGCCCCCACCTTCATCTCTGCTGCCCAGGTGGGTGCTGCCCCAGCCCAGGGCAGCTGGGGCTGGGAGTGAGGGTGGTTTCTGTGCTCTGAACCCCAACTTCTCCTTCCCCAGGAATACTGCAGCCAGCGATGGGAGGTGCTGACCCAGCGTTTCCGTGGTGGCCTCTACTCGGCGCACGCTGACCAGCACCGGCTGAAGTAAATAGGCTGGCTGGGAGGTGCCATGGCTGGCCCTCCTGGAGGCCTTTTGCTGGGGTCGGGCACTGCTGCAGCTGTTAGTGTGTGGCTGATGCTCCTGTGTGCTCTGTCTGCAGGTATCAGTGCTTCAAATCAGCCTGGATGTACCAAGTCCTTCACGAGGGCTTCCAGTTCCCAGTGGACTATCCCAGCCTGCGCACGGCCCAGCTGGTGTACGACCGGGAGGTGCAGTGGACCCTGGGAGCCATCCTCTACAAGACGCGATTTCTGCCGCTCAGGTACCATCAGGTGGTGTCACACAGGGAGGGTGGCTGGGGAGGAGCAGCAGTACCTGCACTGGTGAGGGCCCTGCACGGACCCTGGGGTACCCCACTGCATCTCATGGCCAGTCCTGATGTTCCTCTGCACAGGGATCTCCGTCAGGAGAGCATCCGGCAAGCACACCCCTCCTGGCTGCGCCTCTCTTTTGTCTACAACCACTATCTGTTCTTTGCCTGCATCCTGGTCGTGGCGCTGGCCATCGTGCTCTACCTCCTGCGGCTGCGCCGCATCCACCGCCGGCAGCTGCGCTTGGCACAGCGCACGCTGCTCTGGCTGGACAAGGTGGTGGTGCCGCTGGGCCCGGGGAGCGTGCCGTGATGCCAGAGGTGCCCAGCATCCAGTTGCACCAGCAGAACCAGGACTGGCTGACAGCCTGGGCTCTGAGAGCTTGGACTCCTCCTTAAGGACCATCTCAAAGTCTGCGCTCCATCGTCTCTGCATCAGTACCGGAGTCTGTGGGCTGAGGCAGCTATGGACACGAGAGCTTTCCTCTCCACCTTGCCCCAGTCCTAATCTTTGCATTCCTTGGCCTCTGGCCTTTGCCTCACTACATGGTGTAGAGCAAAGTCCTCTGCCACCAGCAGGCTCAAGGCTGCAGCCCTGGCAGATCCCTCAGATAACAGGACGCTATCACTGAGGCAGCCAGCCCAGAGCTCTGGCCTGAAGTACTGAGCCACTCCATGACTCAGCCACCAGGTTGCTGTGGTTCATCACCTGGGGTGGCCTTCTGCAGGCCCTGACAACCCTGCGGCTGAGAGAGCAGCAGACACCAGCTAATTACTGCAGGAGCAAGGTAAACCATTAGTTCCACCAGGCTGCTCTGCCCAGCCTGGCCCCTCTTGGGAGTGTTCCTGAAGGGGTGTCCTGCTCTTTGCTATGTCTTCTCTCTGAGGACAATCCTACCCAACATCCCAGACTGAGCCCTGAGGGCTCACGGATTGATTCTTGAGGCACCACCAAAGTGGGCTGTCTCCTTTCACATATTCATTCCCTCCTGGGCACAGCTGCCCTGTGCTGTCCCAGGCACCAGTGTCAGGACCTGTGGTTCTTTCCTCCACCAGGGCAGGCTGGGCCTGCTCCTGGGAGAGCCCCCTCAGCCCAGCCCAGCTCTCAGGCCTAGGACAGGCCAGGGCTGAGCTGTGCACACAGGCACGAACCTTCCCTGGGGCTGGAGCCCCACCGGTGGTCCAGTGAAGTTTGTCACTTTACTGAACTCAGCTGTTCCCATTCCTGTAGCAATAAACAAACCCCTTGAGCCATCCAGCACTGTCTCCTTTCCTGGTGAGCAGCTCCCAGCAGCGATGGCTCCTGGCTGGTGGCATGGCAGGGTGGCTGCATGGCTGCACAGCTGTGCTGCTGCTTCCTGCTGCCACTGTGGGATGATGGAGCTCCTTTCCTGCCAGTGGTGTTCTGATTCCAACAGGACTGAGCTTACCTGAGCTGGTAGCAGCAAGGAGAGCTCTGAACCAAACCAAACTGCTGGGATTGTTGGAAACAGCATCCTCTGCTGCCCTCTTGCTAAGAGGAAAATCCTGCCCACTTCAGAGCCCCTCCAAGATGCTGGTCTCTGCTTTTTACCTCATTCCCCACCTGACTCTTGGCTGCCTGGCAAAGAGGCTGCTGAGCTGCTCCAGCACCATGGAAATGGTCCCATCACAGCTGCAAGAGGCTGGGCAAGTACCCAGTTCTCTCTCAGTACACACAGTTCCTTCCCTGTGACCCTGGTCTCACAGCATGAGCACACAGGTGCCATCAAGGATAAAACTTTCCATGCATCATTGTGCTGCCAACCTCCTGCTCAACAGCTGAGGATCCTGGGCCTTGTTCTCATGGTGCAGGAACAGTGCTGGGAAAAGGAAAGGCATCAGAATAAGGCCAAGACTTGCTCAGCCTCAAAGCAGCAAGTGACTTAGCCTCCAGCATGACTTACTAGAAAAAGGATTTATTTCCACAACACAAGTTAAATGACACAGACAAATAAATAAATACAGATAAATTATCTGATAAATAAGGGGAAACCTGAAACACAGTGCCCTGCTTGGCTCTTCTCACAACCTGGACCCATCTTGTGGTGGAGATACCTAAACACTACTGCAGCTGCCTCACTGCTCAGGTGGGAGGCAGCCCTCTCTTCATCCCTGCCAGCAGACGCCAGCACCTCCCTCACCACACCCAGGGGGATGCTGCACGCTGCATGCTCCTCCTGGGTCAACCCTTTGTTCTTGCACCCACAGCCAGAATCTGCCTTAGCAGGGACCACCCCCACCCCAGGGCACTGCTCACTCCACAGGGATGCAATGGCTCCTGTGTTCTTATGCAGACAGAATCCAGTGGATGTGATGACCAGGGACAGGGCAACTAGTGGGGCAGCTTGGGCTACAAGCAGGGGTTTCACATGGGGGCTAGGGCTGAACACACCAAGAGGGCAGGACAAGCACTGCTGGGGCAGGATTGGCTGGCACCACACACAGATCCCTCACAGGATGGTGCCCAGTCACTGCAGCCCTGGGCCAGCTGAAGGGATCTCTCCCTGGTAGCGTGGCTGCTCCTACGGCTGGATCAGTAGGCCCTTGTCCAGGGATGCTGCCTGCTGTGCTTGGGGGCCCAGCCATCCATTGGTCCAGGCTGCAGTGCTCCAGGTGTGCTTGGGCAGCAGGTCCAGCCTCTGTCCAGCACCTCTGGGGGCTGTTTGGTACAGGAGGGGAGAGGCTGGAACAGCTACAAGAGCTGGGGGAGGGAGAAAGGAAGAGAAGTTAGCACCAAACAGCATTCATGAGGGAGCTCCCACAAATTTGAGAACTACAGTGCTTGTTGTGCTCAGGCCCAGTGCACAGCCAGCAGCCCCATGCTGGGACCAGCTCAGCACAGCCACAAGGCACAGAAGCCAAAGCATTTCCCCCAGGCCAGCAAGGGCTGAGCTGCAGCTCCCTCCCTAGGCAAACGGAGGCAGGCACGGACATGTGCCATCCCAGCTCCCTGGCCACTCACGATGATGGATTTGGTGGGGGTCTCTGCTGAGGCGCCAGCTTCCAGCGATGCTCACTCCCAGAGGAAGCGCACGTACCAGATGGTCTCGTTCTTCAGCTGCGGCCCGAACAGGGGGTTGGCCTGGGCCAGGATGGCGATGAGCCAGCTGCAAAGGGACGCACCCCGCCGTCAGCCCCCGGCAGGACCAGGAGCGGCCGCTGTCCCGGGAGCGATGGGCCCGGGAGGGAGGCGGGCCGCAGCCCGGGGACCAGCCTCCATCCATGGAGGATGCTGGGCAGCAGCCACCGGTCTCGGTGAAGGCAGGGGAGGTGGGGAAAGGGTCCCGGGCCCGGCCCGCGGTACTCACAACAGGTAGCAGCACACGGCCGTGGTGACCAGCATCGTGATGATCACCCTGCGGGGACACCGGCGTTAGCACGGCAAGGCCCAACTCCACAACCCCCGACCGCGGCACCCCCCGAGGAGCCCCCACTCACCCGCGGTTCGGCCCCTTGGGCACGAACCAGGGCGCGGCGATGCCTACGAGGCCCCAGAAGGCGGAGAAGAGGACAAGCGGCAGCGCGAAGCTGTGCGCCGTCATGGCCGCTCCGCACCGGACTGCGCCCGCCCACCGCCGCGCCGCGCCCACCGCCGCAGCGCCAACCCGCGCCTCCCATTGGCCGATGCGCTCGGCCCAGCCCGGATCGGCTCGGCTCGGGCCGGCCCGGATCCGCTCGGCCCCCGCATGGCTCCGCAGCTCGCTCCGCGCAGGAGCACCCAGGCAGACACAGGCGCTTCACAAACTCCTTTATGTTACAAAGCTCGCACTCGCACCCGCCGCCCCGGCCAGCCCGGCTGGGCGCACTCCGCCCTGCGCACCCGCGGCTCGGGGCGCGGCCGCCCCTGCGTCCGGCGGTGCCGCTCCAGGAAGGGCTCCCCCGCCGGGGCGTTACTTGGGAACTCTGCGGAGCTCGCTCATGAGCCACAGTGCCATGCTGAGCAGGGCCAGGGAGCCCGACTGGTGCGTAGCAGCCACAGGCGTAGGGACATACAGCAGCAGGGTGCTGATGCCCAGGCCCACCTGCCAAAGAGGGAGAAGAGGTCAGAGCAGTTGTGGGTGCACCACGGATACCATGCCCAGCACAAAGTGTGCTGTTAGAAAGGGTCACAGCCACACCTTGAGCCACCCCAAATTCAGAGTGTGCATGCAATATGGTGAGATGTGGGGTCTAGGCAGCTCCACCTCTCAGCTCTGGACTCTTGGAGCCAGCACAGATCCAAGTGGGGTCAGGTCTGCCTTGTGAATGTGCTACAAAGGAGTAGGAAAAAAATAAGGGGGGTACCTGCATGCAAGCTACAGCCAGTAAGGAAGTCACAGCCATCCTGGTCCTTCGAGGCAGTGGGATCCTCCTCGAGAAGAAGTACAGTGCTGTGACAGCCGTGATGGAGGCAATTCCCTACAGAAGGGAAGCGAAACAGCCACCCTTCAATGAAAGTTCAAGGGAAATGGGTGCAGTGACCTTTTACTGCCTTCCATGCAGTAAAACAAATTGCGTGAGCAGTATTTAACTAAAGAAATGTATTAATGGCCATGACCAAATCCTAGAGCTCCCACACCATCAAGTTAACAACCCCAAAATTTAAGTGAAGTTATAAAGACTTTTAATTTCTTCCAAATGAATGCTTTACTTTTCAACAGCTTCTCCTCATTAATTCAAGTCATTAGAGATTGTGTCTGCCCCTTCCCCAGCTGCCACCTTGACAAGTGAAGGTGGAAGCTGTCATCTGGAAAACTGATCTCACTTCCACCACTCAGCTGTAGTTCACCAGCATAATCTTGCTGTGTAGGTCACCCAAGGTGATCCAGCTTAATCTTTCTTTTTTTAGTCTTACCCACAGCTTAGTCCACAGCAGGGCTGCCAGTGGCATTTAATATCCAGATTGCTTTACCTAGCTGGGATATACTCACAGGGCACTACTAAGCAAAACAAGTTCAGAAATGCTGCAGGAAGCATTCAATATCAGGATTTCCAAGTTTGATTTCACACAGCCTTCCCAGACATTTCAATAGCAAGGGCCACCCCACACTGTTTCTCTGATTCTCCTTTTCCATAACTTTTCATGTTATGGAAAAGGAGAATCAGAGAAACAAAGTGTGTTACTTGCGCAGGAGGAAGAGCTCCTTAAGGAAGAAGGCCACACTGAAAATAAAAAACAATGCTAAACTTCCTCTTCCTGCAGAAGCAAACTGGTAAGACGCTCTCAGGCCCTTTGGACACCCTGGAAATCACTCAAGCTGACAGAACCACAGCCCAAAGAAGACAGCTTGGCTGCAGGAGACAATCAAGAAGCAGCCCAGACATATCAGGAAGACAGCACTTACCAAGATCCTGTGATCAAACTGGACAGTTGTAGGATTCTCAAAGATATTTCTGAGCACGGGGGAGAAGGCAAGGAGATCATCTGGGATCCAGCGTTCCCCCATTTTGGGGAAGGAATTGTACACAAGGCCAGCATCCAGCCCTGCCACAAAGGCACCTGCAATCCCAGAGCAGAAACTGAGACTACCAGAGTAGACAAAGGTGTCACTCCAGGTTGCACAGCTCTCATTCAAGAGCTCAGCTTGATCCTGAATTTCGTTTAGCAAGATATAGAGAGATCACACAGCACAGGAAGGCTGGAAGGTGCCTCTCCACCTGCCCAGGAAAGACCAGTGAGGAGGTTCTTGACTGTAAGATCCCTGACAGCAGCAGTTTTCCCAGAGAATGGATGGGGTTGCTCACAGAACAGAAGGAAAAAAAAAACCAAACCAGCAGAGAGGAATGAATACAAACTGGTGTACAAACTGGACAGCAGAAAGAGCTTTACCTGAAAGAGCAGTCAGAAAAATGAGAGCTGTAGTGCCATGAGCATATTGTCTCAAGCGAAGGAGCTGTTTGGTTTCTGGCAACTGTAAAATAAAACAAAATCAAGGCATTTGCAGTGGTGTTGGCAGCAGCTAAGAAAAGCCTTCACAACATACACAGGCCAAGGGGTTGGTCTGTATTTTAGAGGGGGATTTTACAGACCACCACACAGCAGCCATGCTTCAGTGTCCCTCAAAACCACAGCTAATCAAGTCCAGCTCTGTGCAGAAACTGAAGTGGCCCCTGGACAGTTACTGGCAAAAATAATTTACCCCAGCCAGGCACACCCCTGGCTGAGCTTCCACAAATTCTGAGACTCATCACTTTGACCTGAACAGCACGAGCCAAAGCAAGTGTCCCACAACCAAGCAGTTTACAGAATGGGTGTTTGTAACACTGTAAGGATTAGATCAGAGTCAGGAACAGACACTACAAGAGAGGCACCATCAGCCTTCACATCCTTTCCTTTCCTTCACATCACACCCCAGCCCTCTGAACTGCCACCGCCCTGAGACACCACTGCATACCTTGTGTTGTGGGAGCAGCAGAGTCAGCCCTGTCCACAGGCTGGCAGAGTACAGGAGCAGTGCCGAGCCCAGGTGTGCTGCCAGGCGGTACTGACTGACACGGGGGATGTCGTACGAGTCTGGCTTCTCTTCCAGCCCACTCTTCACCATGTACCATCCCAGCAGCCCCTAACAAAACAGGAGAGGGCTCAGGCCCAGACAGGACAGCAGCAGCTACTAAAAGGGGATGAACATTAGGGGCAAAGCAACTTGTTTCCTCTACTTTCAACAAGCTACCAGCACTGACACACTGTCATGGTGTCATTGACACCAAGCTATCATGAATCCCACTGTCTTAGTTATGCTGAATCAGAAGATATCAAACTGGCAGAGGGCAGGTTTAGATTAGATATTGGCAAAAAATTCTGTGCTGTGAGGTGTCACCACATTTCTCTTCACAGAGAAATGCAAGGCACAATTTTTCCCAGGAATATTTCTGGGTTTCACATTCTCTGAACCTCAGAGAAAGGAAAAACAATTCTTATCTCATTTGCTGTGCCTGTGTTTGTGCAAAAGTAGAATGCAATATGGAGACTGTTTACCCAAAGTGATGGTGTTTTGTTTCCTTGCCCTACCAGGGACAAGAGTGTGTGTGTGTCAGGACTGTCACTGACAGTCACAAGATTCTGGGCAGTGTGTGCAGTTGGGTGCTTGGCAGGTTCAGTTTAGATGTAACGTAATATAATGTAATAGAGTATAGAATAATATAGTATAATAAAGTAATTAATTAGCCTTCTGATATCAATGGAGTCCTCCTCATCATCAATCCTCCTCCTCCTCTCCTTCGTTGGGGGCAAAAATATCACTATAGTGAGGGTGGTGGGGACTGGGACAGGTTTCCCAGAGAAATTGTGGATGCCCCATCCCTAGTCAGGTTGGATGGAGTTCTGAGCAAACTGGTCCACTAAAAGACATCTCTGGTTCAGGGGCTAAAATTGGATGATCTTTAGGGTCATTCAGTGATACTCAGAGGAGGGCTAAAACTGGATGATCTGTAAGGTCATTCAGTGATATTCAGAGGGGGGTGTCACCCTGATTTTTTAAGATTTTCTAAGCCTTCTGATGTTTACATTCTTGTAGCAAACTTTCTCACACACTTTCTGTAAATAACTTATTGTTTTGCATTCTTTTATGGAGGAGGAGAAATCTGATGGACCGTCGATGTTCAGTGTCATTGGAGAGGTGGCACTTTCACCCTCCAATCCACTGTCACTTTTGGAAAACTATAAATGTTGGGGTCAGAAAATAAACTTCCCTTTTTTACTTCACCTTGAGAGCAATGGTGTGTGTGCTTGTGTTGTTTTGTGTCCTATAGAGACAGGGGGGATAAAACTGGATGATCTTTAGGGTCATTCAGTGACATTCAGAGGGGGGCTAAAACAGGATGATCTTTAGGGTCACTCAGTGATATTCAGAGACAGGGGGCTAAAACCAGATGTTCTGTAGGGTCATTCAGTGATATTCAAAGACAGGGGGGCTAAAACAGGATGATCTTTAGGGTCACTCAGTGATATTCAGAGGGGGCTAAAACTGGATGATCTGTAAGGTCACTCAGTGACAGAGGGGGCTAAAACTAGATGATCTTTAGGGTCACTCAGTGACATTCAGAGAGGGCTAAACCAGACGATCTGTGGGGTCACTCAGTGCCCTCAGAGGCTGTCAGGGCTCACCTGGAAGCAGACGAGTGCACAGAGTGCCACCACGCGGCCCTTGAGGGGCGGGCTGAGGCAGCCGCGGCGCCAGAAGTAGGCGGCGGGCAGCAGGTAGGCCAGGCCCACGGCGCGGCCCCACATGCGGTGAGAGTACTCCATGTACCAGATGAACTTGAACTCTGGCAGCGTCATGTCGTGGTTCAGGCTGTTAAGGGACAATAAAGCAACTGTTTCACAGCCCCCCACTGAACTTTGCACGGTATGGGATGGCCTTCCCCAGACAACAGCAGAGGAGCCACCACCAGGAGGTTTTGTGCGCCTTCCCAGTGACTTAGGAGACATTTCCCTCCTTACCATGGGCGTATGGGTGGCTCGGTCGCGGGAGGGACGCTCTCAGCCCACCCTCCTTCCAGTTCTGCACACTCACATTTTAAACTCTGGGAACTGCTGGTACTTCTGGAACTCGGCCTCCCACTCCTGCTGCGTTCGGGGGGGTTTCATCTCCTTCACCAGGTGCCAGTCCACCATAGACAGGCCTGATTCTGTCAGCCTGGGAGCAGAGACACCAACAGGCACAGCTCACTCCCTGGCAGCCAGCAGATCTATGGAACTGCAGCGAGAGCTGTGGGCTGCACAGTGACCCAGGAGCTGGGACTTCGATGTCAGGATACTCTGCGGTTATATGGTAACCCTTAAAACCCTTGTTCAGACAATCCTTAAGCCCACAACTAGGAACAGGATGGAGATCAGAGGGTCTGTGAATGACCACACCTAAAATGACGATAAACGTGCAAGAGATGCCCCGCAGCGGCACCCACAGAGCATGAACAGTGTCCGCGGTACTCCCAGCCCTATCCCAGCACGGCCCCTTGCAGCCAAGAAGGGCAGGCACGGCAGGAGCCCTCACAGGCTCTCCCGGGGCGGCTCTCGGTGTGCGGACAGCCGCAGAGGGTCACGGCGGCACGGACCGGAGGGCACACACGGGCGGCTGCCTCCAGGGCCCCGCTGTGCGGCCCTGCCGGCGGGGCTGGGGGTGCGGCGCTCACCTGGTGACGCCGCCCAGCACCACGGCACCGGCCACGGCGCCGCTGCAGACCAGCAGCCATCGCCCCACGGCGGGCGGCGGCGCGGCGGGCTGGGGCGCCTGTTGCAGCAGGCGGCGCGGGAGGCAGAGCGGCGGGGGCAGGCGGCCGTGTGTCGGCGCTGCCGGTGCGGGTGCCGGTGCGGGTGCCGGTGCGGGTGCCGGTGCGGGTGCCGGTGCGGGCCCCCCCCGCAGCAGCCGCCGGGCCCCGCCGCGCGCCGCTCGCAGCATCCCGAGCCACGCCGGAAGTGTCGCCACCGGAAGCGCGCGACCAGCACTTCCGGGCCCGCCCGGGCGTCGCCATGACGATCTCGCGGCGCGTGACCGGCAGCGCAGAGCAGCGACCCCCGCGCGCCGCCAGCGCAGGTGCTGAGGGCGCGTGCGGAACGGGGGCGGGGCCCGCACGGCGGCGGGGGCGGGGCCGAGGCGCCCGAGGGGCGGGGCTCGCGCGCGCCGCGCGCCGGCGTGGGCGCGCCCGGCTCGCGTCCCGCGCCTCCGCCCGCCCGCGCCCCCGCCCTCGCGCCAACGGGCGGCGCGGGCCCGGGCCGCGAGGGGGCGGGCCCGGAAGCGCGGGCGGGGGTGGGCGGGGCCTGAGGCGGAAGCGGGGCGGGCCCGCGGCGGGGCCCGGCGCGGCCCGGGCGGGCGCCATGGGGCGGTCCGGGGTGACCGCGCCGCTGCCGCCCCGCAGGCATGGACGATGGGTTCCTCATGGAGGTGTGCGTGGACTCGGTGGAGTCCGCCGTCAACGCGGAGCGCGGAGGTAAGGCCCGGGGGGCTCGCGGGAGGGGGCGGCGGCGCGGCGGGGCCGGTTCTGACGCGCCTCTCCGCAGGTGCCGGGCGGATCGAGCTGTGCGCGGGCCTCGTGGAAGGAGGGACCACCCCGAGCATGGGTGAGCCGCGGCCGCCCCGGGCCGCCTTCCCCGCCGGTCTCCCTGCGCTGGGCTCCCGCCCGGCCGGTGCTGAGCCGCCCCCGTCCCGCCGGCAGGGCTGCTGCAGGTGGTGAAGCAGTGCGTGCGGGTCCCGGTGTTCGTCATGATCCGGCCCCGCGGCGGGGATTTCCTCTACTCGGACCGGGAGGTGGAGGTGATGAAGGCCGACATCCGCCTGGCCAAGCTGCACGGCGCTGACGGGCTCGTGTTCGGGGCCCTCACCGAGGACGGACGCATCGACACCGAGCTCTGCACGGCGCTGCTGGGTGAGGGCGAGCTCTGCCAGCCGAGCTCTGCGCCTGGCGGGGCTGTGGTGCTGCTCCGGGCTTGGGTCTGTGCGTCCTGTCTGCGGTGTTGCCATCTCTTTCCACCGCGTTCGGTTTTGTGCCCTGCCTTACCTCTGAGACATTCAGTACTTTAGAAACTTTGCGGGCCGAGGGCCACAGCCCCAAGCCATTGACACAGACTTTGAGGCCACCTGGGACAGAATAGCAAAGTGTAGGAAGGCTTAGGTGATCTACTTTGACCTGTTGAATTCTCTCTCTCGTTTTCTTTGTCCTTTGTTCTTTTCCTTATGTCCTTGCTGCAGGTGTCTAGGACAGGTATCTCCTGGACTTTGGCCTTGTGTGTAGCTGGCAATTCATCTTCATTTTTCTCTATTAACACAAACAGGGAGAAAAGATTGCAAGAGAGAGGTGTGAACACATGAAAAGCTGCAGTGGGAGACGGTTAGCCCAGACCACAAGCATGCAGAAGGAGATTCTATTTCTGGCTGCATGTTTTTGGGGAGCTACAGCCAAAGCTAAAGAGGGCTAGGCCTTTCCCTGGTGGTATGGTACTGAGGCTCTCATACAAAGGGGAATGTGCTATAAGGAGTGCATCAAAGGAAAAGGGTCTTGCCAGGACTTAGCTGGGAGCAGCTGGATATCTTTTTGTAGAAATAAATAAACTTTGCTCAGTAAGTAGAGGACCCCGGGTGAAGCTTGCTGTGGTCTGAGAACAGAAATTGTAGGTAGTGAAAGAAATCACAAAAATCAGCTCCACTCCTTCCAAAGAGCAATGGTCCTGGCCTTTCCCCAGGTAGCTGATAGAACTTCCCTGCTTCCTTCCTGCTGAGAAACACATCTGTGGTGGGAATGAAGGTTCTGCATGTCCCAGACAGGATGGGGGATTTTGGTGTTGCCCATAAAACCAAAGGTTTGTTGCTTTCTCAAAGGGCAGAAGAACTCTTCCCCACAAGGAATCCTGGATGAGCAGCATTGTTCCCAGCAAGAATGGGGGCTCTCTGAGCTCCCCATGAACGGCTTGGGAAGCCTTGGCCCTCGTGTGTGTCCTGTGTGTTTGTGGTTCTAGCACAAGGGGCTCTGTTCCAGCCCTGACTGACCACTTGTGCTCTTTTGCAGCCGTGTGCCGTCCCCTGCCCGTCACGTTCCACCGCGGTGAGTGGGCAGGGCTGCTGTCCCTGTGTGCGTCCCACTGCTGGGGGAGGGAGGGCGGGCCTGGGAGGGAGCTGAGCTTGATCTTTTGGGTTGTTCTCTGGAGAGGGAGAGCTCTGCAGGCTGTGCTATTCCCCACAAGAGAAAAGGTCTGGGGGCTCAGGTTTGGGAGCTGAGGTCTCATTGCCCTGTTAGAGAGGAGGTGTCTGAGGAGCTGGGTATGCCCTGGCACTGCTGCAAGGGGAGTGTTACAGTCAGGAGCTGAACCCAGGGTGTGAGCAGGATCCTTCCTATCTCTGCCTTTGGGGAGCTGGCTGAGGGACAGGGCTTGAGCACAATGAACTGGGCGATTTCTGAGCTGCTGTTCTGGTCCCTCAGCCTTTGACATGGTGCATGACCCTCTGGTGGCACTGGAGACCCTGATTTCCCTGGGCTTTGAGAGGGTGCTGACGAGTGGCTGTGACAGCTCAGCACTGGAAGGATTGTCCTTGATTAAGAGGCTTGCAGAACAGGTGAGTGCTTGCTGTGCTCTGCTGGGTTACTGTGGCTGCTCCCTGGCACTGCCTGCAGGCAGCTGCTTTATGGTATCCCTCATTTCTGGAAGGGAATCCTCTCAAGGACTGCTTGCCTTCCCTCTCTTGCTTGGCTTTAATCTGTTTCCCCAAGTCCATTTAGGCTGGGCCCCAAAGTCTCCCACAGCAAAAACTGGTTGGGTTCTTGCTTGCAGATTTGGGGAGGGTGGTGGGAGTTGGTTTAAACAGCTGGCATGATGAGGCCACACAAACAGCAGAGTGAGGTCCCTGCTGAGTGTCTCACTGCTCCTTTTAGGAAAGTGCAACAGGTGAGGTAGCAAGGTGGGATGGAGAGGTAGGAGGGAATGGTGCCAGGTTGTCTTAGAGGTAACTGCAAGTTCTTTTCCACTTTTCATTTTAAAACATGAATAGTACAAAAAAGATGGGTAAGAGCACATAAACTGTAGACCATGGTGACATCCATGAGCTTATGGAAAGTGCTGCATGTGAGGTTTCTTTGCTGCCTCACAAACGCACGTGTGGATGTGGTCCTCAGTAATATCCCTGACATGTATGTTACTCTACTTTCAGGCAAAGGGCAGAATTGTGGTGATGCCAGGTAATGTTTGTCATCTGTACCAGGTCCTGCAATCCTTAGCCTTTCCCTGCTAGCCTCCTTGCCCTGGATTCCTTGCCCTGGAATCCACTTCCTTATTTGGCTTTCTGAGCCAGCTGCCCAGGAGGAGCAGCTCCTGTCCTGGAGTGAGTAAAGGCCATGCAGCCTGTTGGGGAGGCCACAGCCCTGCTCTATTGCTCCCTGCAGGGTTTGGGGACAGCTCTGGATCTGTGGGAGGGCATAGCCAAGGCTTCTCCCGTCCCTTTTCGCTTGCCCGTGTCTCTGTTGTCCCAAGGGCTGTTTTTCCCCTTCAGTGTATGTGGCTCCTGTCCCTTAGTGGTGAGCTCCCGGGGTGGTGGCGGGTCTGGAACTGTCACTGCTCGGTGTGTGACATCGGGCTTGTTCCCACCAGGAGGTGGCATCACGGAGCGCAACCTGCAGAGGATTCTGGAAGGCTCCACTGCTTCCGAGTTTCACTGCTCTGCTCGCTCAGCTCGGGACTCAGGGATGAAGTTCAGGTAACTGATTATTTGTCTTTATTTTCACAGAACTCTGTGAGGGAAAGGCTAATGAATGTGAGCATGGGTTTGTAGAACTGGCATTTATTTCAAACAGCTTCCTGAGTGCTAGTTGTGCTTTTCTGTTTGGAGTCATGGTGCCTGATACTCTGCAGTGTATGAATCCAGCAGTGCTCCTCACGTGGACGTGAGTTCCATGCAGAACCAGATCCTTGGGGCATTTCTCTTGCTACTGCCACCGTAGGAGTTCTGAGGGCACTTGGGAAGGTGGGTTGTGGTTTAGTTGCCTTAGACTTTTAACATAAACGTGTAGGATTTGGCAAGACAGTGGGATGTGCCTCTGAAAAATGAGTGAGGAATGGGCTATATTCTATTACTGTTCCAACTTAGGTTTGGGTGGCACCATCTTTGGCCAGTGCTGAAGCTAGGGGAAATCTGGGGGTGTTTTTCTTGGTGGATGTTACTCCTCTGTGTCCCCAGCAGGTCGCCACTAATCACTGGTTTTCCTGACAGAAACCCGAACGTTGCCATGGGAGCGTCCTTCTCTGCCCCCGAGTACTCCATAAAGGTGGCAGACGTGGCCAAAGTGAGGACCCTGAACGCCATTGCCAAGAACATTCTGTAGTGGAGGGCCAAGAGCACAGAGACTCCAGGGTGTGCCCTGGCACACGGACTGATGGGCACTGCTTCCCTCCTCAGGCTGCAGAGGATGTGCACTAGGTGATGGAGCCTGACACCTCTTCCCTTGCCTTCCCCTCAAGTCCCTGGCCTGGAAACTTATGTTGGCCATTTTAAATAAAAGGACACATTCCCAGATGTTGCAGCAGCAGCAGCTGTTGGGCACCATTTGGGAGGAAGGGAGGTGAGCAAGTAGGGGGACTGAATTGTATAGCACTGCATGTGATTGTCAAATAAACACTGCAGCTGCCCCCCTCTTGCTGTGCTTTTCTAGAGTTTGTTTGTGTGTTCAGGTAAGATCGTGATCCAGGTTGCACAGGCTGAATTAGGACCCTGCTGTGCCAGAGAACAGTCACATCCAGAAGGCCAGGGTGGGAAACACCGTGGCCACAGCTGGGAAACAAGGCCAGCTGTGGTCAGCCAGCCCATGGGTGGGAATTGGCAATGCAGCAGGTGTAAGTGGTGAGAAGCACCTGGCTGATGGGGTGTGGAAGCTGTGAGACATCCTGGGCTGTGGCTCCTCAGTGCTTGAGGTGGGGTTGGTGTATGAGGTTGGGAGGACAAGCTGCTTTTTCTAAGGGAGTTTCCAGGTCCTTGTCCCAACATAAAACATAAACTGCTTGTTTTCCAGACAGTGTTTGGGGAGTGTGCCTGTTTGGATCATTGCTGCCTAGTCAGGATTGAAGCCTCAGACTCAGCTAGTCTGTAAAATACCCAGTGAAAGATTTAAATGGTATCAAAGGGTGCATTAGAAGTGTAGAGTCCTAGAAGTAAAGCACCTTTATCCATGCTGCCTGCTCTTCTGTAAAAGATCACAAAGCTGAAGAGAATCCCTCTGACAGCCAAGGTAGTGGACCTCAGGACACAAAAGCTGGGTACAGATTTCCCATCTTGGCAATAGCCTGTGAGAATATGGAAATAATGTGATAACCTGTCAAGATGGCAGCACCTTTGTCACCTTAAATACAATCACATTATTGAAAACCTATCATCAAGACTACATATTTTCAGTTTAAAGGGTACATCCACTTTTTCACATGAATCCATCAGAGGTATTGGTGTCTCCAAAAATATCTTGGGAACTGAAGTTCCTAACAGAGGAGCTGGGAAGGGAGTGACTGCATAGTGCTGGTGTCAGAGCCTGCTTCAGCACTGACAGATGTGCAGGCTGTGGGAAGAATCCAAATTTATGATTATGGTCAATAGAGAGTTCATGAGAGTTTGTAAGAATTCATGACTTATGTTGAGATTTTATGAGTCATGGTCGTGATTGTGATAGCGGTAGCTCTGTTAAGATTGGGCTACCACTATCATAATCATGATAATTAGGGTGAGAATATTCTGCTGACCAAGCTGCCTCATGTTTTTGAACATGGGGTAAGAGCACGATGAGGCAGAGAAACTCTTCAGAGAAGATATGAGCAGTGAGGGCTGGAGCAATTTGGCTGGTGGCCTGGCAGAGACCTCTGGATCAGACCCTGTGTGAGACAGGCATGAATGAATACCTAGATTTGAAAAGCTGTAACATGCTGTATAACAGGGATAAAGAGAGGGGAGCACAGGGAGACGATGGTATTGCTTGCCAAAGAGGTGCCACTTGGATTACCTTGGTCCCAGTGAATGTTTTCTGGGTATTTTAGTGGAGGAAGGTTTATGGAAGGAGCTGAAGGACAGTAAAGCTCTGTGGGTTTTTAGGAGGAGCATGCCCCAGCTGTGAGGGTAGAGAAAGTGGGTTCTGCTTGCTTTGAACATCAGAAGAGTGGAATCCTGTGCTGAGGGCAACACTTCAACTCTGAGTGAGAGACCAAAGTCATGGTGGGGATGAGATGTGACCTGTACTAAAAACTGAGATAAGCAGTGGGATGGAGCATTATGTAGGGAGGTGTCATAAACAAGTGTGCCCCTTGGCAGCAGTGCTCCAAGTGGTTTTGAGCAAGGCCAGAGGACACCTGTGCCAGAAAGAAGAATCACATCAGCAGTCCAGATGAAGAAGGGCTGAGTGACTGCTCCATTCACTTCTTACTCATTGCATCAGTTTACAGCTCTCATGAGCAGTGTATTGGTTCTGGCCTGGAGGATGTAGCACGAGGGATAGTTTTATTTACAAAAACATGTGGATTTAATCAGAGAAATTGCTAATAATTAACCACTGAGTTGGACGTTGAGCCTTTCTTTGGTACTGATGGTTCCTGAGGAATTACTCATTGTGTCACCCTTGACTTCTGAGTTATCTTGTAACTCCGTGTACAATGAGACAGCACAATAATTGCAGTCACCCCACTGTCCTCTTTTATCTGCTGTTCCTCAAGAGCACACATGGTAAAGCAAATCCAATTCTAGCCTTAGTAGCACTGTCCCCATGTGTTCCTGTCACACCTAAGCCTTCCTAAGCAACAAGGGTTCAGTGGCAATCAGTCTCCTTGGGTGTCATCCTCTTTCTGTCTCAGATGTTGGGGGTTACCTTAGCATGAGGATTCCAAGTCTCTGGGGTTTTGTGGTCAGCCAACTGCCATAACACACAGACAGCATGGAAATGTGAGAAAGAAAGAAGCAAAAGAAGGAATTTGGAAAATCTTCAGGCTCTACAGAATGGAAATTAGTAAAAGGAATCTGGATCCTGAAGGCTCAGAAAGACCAGTGCAGCATGTGGTGAGCTCAGCTGGACACTGCAGATTCCCAGGCCAGGGGCACTGCTGGTGTCCCAGGCCCCCCTTGCCAGGTGGCACCAGCCACTGTGGGACCAGCCTTTGCTGGACTTTCTGTTGGCATTCAGCAGGCTTCTCACCAGAGAGGTCTGTTGCATCAAAGTAATGTTTTTAGCAGGTCCAGACAAGTTTTTGTCTGTTGGTGTGCACTGATCAAGGCTGTGGTTTCTGAGCAATGGCTGTGGTGTCCTGCAGTGACTCTGTGACTTCCCTGTATCTCCCCTTTGGTCTCTTCCTTGGGTCTTCCTCTCTTCCCTTCTCCTGAGCCTGTGCAGCTTCCCGAGCCCTTTTGGTCACTGCTTTGGTTTGTAGGGTTGTGCAATAGCACCGAGTTATTTATTAACTGTGGGTCATCAGAGTTTTTTGTCCCAGGACCGCTTGAGGGTGTGGGGGGACTTTTATCCCAAGCATCTGCCCAGGGCTCTCAGTTGGGCAGAGTGAGAGGAAGGAGCTGCCCTTTCTCCTTCCCCGAGCTATGTCAGCAGCCCTGGAGGAGTTCTGCGGCTCTGTCTTCTGGGTGAGTGACTGCGTCATCCCCTGTGCCTGTTCTCGGGGTGGGACACCCCTCTGGGGGGAGGGCAGTGGATTCCAAGGCTCACAGCCTGTCCTGCTAGGGAGACCCAAGTGCCAGTGGTTGGCAGAGGGTCTGGGGTTTATCCAGGAGTGCCGTGGCACTGAGTGCTGTGCGCTGCCTGCACAGTGCTCACCAGACAGTGAGGCAATGACGCCTCTCTGACTAAGCTCTGTCCTGTTTTAGCCTTCCTGGGAACACAGGACAGCCTGTACAGACTTCTGGAGAGTCATTTCGCTTCAGCTGCTTCTGCTGGCTTGGCTCCAGCAAGGGGTGGCCATCCCTCATTCAGGCAGAGAGATGGGGATGGGGATATCGCTCGGACCCTGGCCAAGCTGAGATGCTCAGCCAGGAGGGTGGATGTTGAAGGGGGGATGCAATGGTGTGGAGCTGGGTGGGCAGGACCTGTAGGAGTGTTTGCCCTTGTCCTGTGTGCCAAGTGAGAGCCAAGCAATTGCATGTGATCTGGTGTTCTGTCCTTGCTGCCCCCAGAACGATTCCTACCTTGCTCGTCCGGATGCCGACCTGCCGGTGTGCTTCCAGCAGACTGTGCTGGTCTGGATCCCCCTTGGCTTCTTCTGGATTTTGGCCCCATGGCAGCTCCTGCCCATGTGCAAATCCAGAGCCAAGAAATCCTCTGTGACCAAACTCTACATCATCAAACAGGTAGAGTGGAGCTGAGGGGGCACAGATGACAGGCTGGAGCAGCCTGAGGTGTTGGTGCTATGAGTGGAAAGACTCTGTGCTACAGTCAGGTGTGGGAGGGAAGGAGCAATGGGATAGGGAACCATCCAGGACAGAAATGTAAAGGGGAGTCCAGCAGGAGGCATATCTGGGACAGAGGGCATAACACATAACAGGGAGGGATGCACTGGGAGGGAGAGCAGAGTGTCTACTGGGGCCTCTCCTCTTGTGGGCTTCCATCTTCCAAACTGAAAATGATGGCAGTGCTCCTGTGGAGCTGTGGCACATTCGCAGGGTTGAAAGCTGCCCTAGGCCAAGTGTGGGTTGAAAAGGCTGTAAGGATGTATTTTATGCCGAGCTCTGCTGTCTCCCAGTGGTTCCAGTGTCCCCAGTGGGCTGTCCCTCTCTCCACAGGTGCTGGCTGCCCTGCTGGTGCTGACGGCGGTGGCGGGGCTGGCGCTGGCGTTTGCGGATGCGGAGCAGGGCGCTGTGCCAGCCGTGCAGTACACCAACCCCAGCCTGTACATCGCCACCTGGGTAAGGGCTCAGCCTGAGCCTGCTGGCACACTGCAGCACCGAGCAGAACGAGGCTTCTCTAGCACAGAGATCAGAGGGAAGCTGTGTCCACGGGGCGGGGGTAGCCTGGAAATTGGGTAGGACTAGCCCCAAACCTGTGTGGGTGGTGCGTGAGGGTGATATGTTGAGGGCAGGTGCCTGGCTGTACAGTGCTCACTGCTGTTATCCTTAAAAATGGGATGATTCTATGCCTGCAAGTGTAGCTGAGTCCCTGACAGAACTTTCCTAGGAGCAGTATGCTTTTCACAGGACTGATTTTGCAGTGTGAACATCAGACCATGGCTTGCTGCTCTGATGTCTCACAACTTCCTTTACATTGCTGCTCAGTTTTGGGCAGACAGCTGGGAAGTACCACAGGGTGCTGAGGCACAGGAGAAAGCTGGCTAAAGGGGATCTAGTGGCTGTTGGCTTGATGGAATATGTGCATGGCAGTTACAGACATCTTGTGTGAGACATGGAGTATTCTAACAGTCTTAACAAATGCTCAGGAGCTACACTCAACAGCAAAATAGACCTTCATTTGCTTTCCTTCTTATTTTGCCGTGTCATTTAATTTCACATGCAGAATCCATGTGAGATAAGGCAAGGGACTCCCCAGAGAGGCTGCACAGCTGGAATGTGATCTGGGTTCAGTTCCAGGTCTGGAGGCAAGGTCTGGAGACAGGGTGTGACACTTCATGGCTTGACATGTCTGAGAATCTGGAGAGAGAACAGCTAGAAAGAGAAATAGTGCCCTGCTGTGATGTCAGGGTGCATTCAAACCTGATCTTATGTCTTCCTGAAGTAAACCTTTGCCCTCTATAATTAATTCTGAAGCTTATGAAGGGTTGGTGGTGTGTTCAGGGTATTCAAGGCAGTGAATCTCAGCAGACCATGGCAGTGAATCCCAGCAGACCATGTGTGCTGCATCCCAGGACACATGCTCCAAAGGCACTTTTAGAGCCAGACTTAGTCCTGCAGCTCTGATTTTTCTTTCCCCAGATGATGGTCCTGCTGGTGCAGGACGCACGGCGCTCCTGCTTGCGCAGAGATTCGGGGGTGCTTTTCTGCTTCTGGACACTCTCCCTTCTCTGTGGGATTCTGCCATTCCAGTCGCTTGTCCGGAGAGCCCTGCAGGTTGGGTTTCACAGGAAGCTCTGTCCTTCAACGTGGTCTTGCTCTGCTCCCAAAGAAAGCTTCCTCATACTCTTCTCTTGCCAAGCTCTCTGTGTTATCACTGGGGTCTCAGCTGCCCTGGGGACCTTGGGGAACCACCAAAAGACCTGGGAAGGAATCCCTGTTTGAATTCATCCTCTCTCTTTGGGGAAGTATAACTCTCCAGGACTAATTTCTCCCCTTAAACACTTATGGGAGGAGGTCGGGGAGAGGTGGCAGAGGGAAGCTGATCCAGGACTCAGAGCAAGTTTTGCACTGCTCTGTTGGGCTCAGCCAGGGGATGGATCTTGTCTCTGAGTACCAGAGGCCTTGAGACAATCCCCAGCAATAACCTTGGGCTTTCCATTTCTGCAGGAACCAATCTCTGACCTGCCACGGTTTATCCTTTTCTTCATCTCCTACGGGCTCCAGCTGCTGCTCCTTCTTGTCTCAGGCCTCTCAGACGTTGCCCCAGAAACAAAGGCAATCAGGAAGAAGGTGTGAGAACTACAGGGGACTGGGTTTGGGGCGCCACATCCTGAGCATTGTGTTGGGCAGGGCAGGTTCCTTGGGAAGACCTGAAGGCTTCAGCACAGGGCCCAGCAAGAGCTGGAGCCTGGAGCATGGAGTATCTGCATGTGTGTCCAGGGTGGGCTGTGGCTGGCTTGGGGCTGAGGTTTCTGGGGCTGGAGCTGGCATGGTCTGAAACCTATGGGGCTCCTTAATGGCTGGGGGTGCTAAAGCAGCTTTTGTCAAAACCATCCCCCAGATAAGCAATCTCTCAGTACCCCCTTTGCTTTGTACCACAGAACCCACAGGTGACAGCCTCCTTCCTGAGCTCCATCACCTTTGAATGGTACACCAGGTGAGCAGGGCTCTGAGGGAGGCTGGGCTGGCAAAATGCAGGGGTGCCTCAGGGGAACGTGCAGCTCAGGCTGGGAGAGGCACCATGTTGTGTGCAGCCTGTGCAGCCTGAGCCCAGGGCCAGGATGGTGGGAAGGCTCTGCATTTGCAGCAAGGAGTCTCCAACAAGTGTCATTGGATTTCTCTGTCCCACAGCATGGTTGTCAAGGGCTATCGCAAGCCCTTGGAGATAGAGGATGTCTGGGAATTGAATGATAAAGACAAGACAAAGGTTCTTTACGCTGCTTTTGAGAAGAACATGAAGACTGCGATGCAGAAGGCCAGAGCAGAACTGGAGAAACGGAAGCGCAAGAAGAGACAGCAGGAGGGTGACCCGGACCATGGGAACAGCATGAGCAAGGCCCAGAGCCAGGATATCCTGGTGCTGGTAAATACATTCCCACTCTTGACCTTGTATGGGACTGAGGCATCCAGGTCCAGCCTCAGGGAGTGAGGTCACCTCACCTGCTGCAGCCCTCTTTGCTGGGTGTTCCCTTCTTCGATCCCACAGGACCATGGGCAAGGATAGGGGAAACCATGCCAGGATTTTCCTGTCATGTCCTTGGCAGATCCCCATAGTTTGAGAGACCAAGAAAGTCTCTTTCTTTCTGCCTTACATAAAAACAGGAACCACCCTCAAATCTGCAGTACAAGCAGTTCCCTCCTGTCTATCTACCTCAGATACTTTCCAGCAAGGAGGTCAGAGGGAACATCATTCTGTGACCACCCCTGGCCTCAGATTATTCATGATTTTTGCCTGATTTTTTGCCTGAGAGGTTCAAGCTGGTTTGGGTTTTAACAATTGCCTTTGGTACAAACGAGAAGGTCCAGTCCTGGCTGTGTATGACATAAGCAGAGATCAGTGAAAGGGAGTGTGATGGGAGCTAAAGCTAAGGTTTTGTTCAGGATATCAGATCTGGGGTCAGTGAGGTGCTGCCCTGAAGCATCCTTCCAGATGCAGGATGTGTGCACAACCAGCTCCCTCACTTCTGTGTGGGCTTTCCTCTAGGAGGAGAAGCAGCCAAAGAAGAAGAAGAAGAAGAAGGGAGACAACAAGGACTCAGGCCCTCCCAAGGATTACCCCAGGGGCTGGTTGATGAAAACCTTGGGCAAGACCTTTTATCAGAATCTCCTGCTAGCAGTGGCATTCAAGGTGGTGCATGATGCCCTCGTGTTTGTCAGCCCCCAGCTGCTGAAGTGAGTCCTTTCTCTCTGTCCTGACTGTGCACTCAGCCCCACCACCTCCCAGTGTGTGCACTGTATCCAGCCCCACCATCTCCATGTGTGCCTCTCCCAGCCACAGACCCTGGAGGCATTTTGTGCCCTCACCAAAAATGGGAGAATGTGTTGGGGTACAGTTTAACAAAGACCTGATCTGAGCTGGCTGCCAGCTCTTATGTGTGTTATCCTGCTCCCTTGCATCCTGTTGTGCAGCCCTGCTCCCTCCCTGGAGACAGTCCTGGCTCTTCTTTGGGCCCTCCCAGAGTCAGTGCAGCTCAGCCCAGCAGGGCCTCCCTGGTTTGTTGTGCAGAGCAGCACAGTCTCTGTGCTGTGGATGCACTTCCATTAGTGACCCTCTGTCTGTGGCAGAGCAGGGTTCCCAGCTTGCTGACCATCGAGCCAGCTCTCTGGGGCAGGGTTTTGTTCAGCACTCCTGTGAGGATGCTCCCCCTGCATTCACTGGGGGCATCCTGCTTGGGTGTGTCTCAGTAGGGTGTGTGTCTCATGAGCTTCCTTCCCTGCCAGGCTGCTGATTGCCTTTGTGTCAGATGAGGATGCCTTTGCCTGGCAAGGCTATCTGTATGCCATCCTGCTCTTCCTGACAGCAGTGATCCAGTCCCTCTGCCTGCAGCAGCACTTCAGCTTGTGCTTCCAGCTTGGCATCAATGTGCGAGCCAGTCTCATTGCTGCCATCTACAAGAAGGTCTGTATAGGCCTCTCATCATCCCTGTTGGCTTCCTCCGAGCTGGGCTGTGGATAAAATCATCCACCTGCCCCATCAACCTGGGGTGTGTGCACTTTCCTCCTCAGAAGGCACAGGGGGAGCTTGGAGGACACCCAGCCAGCCCTGAGGACACTGTGAGCCCTAGTTCTGCCTGGGACGTGGGTGCTGCAGCCATGTGTTTGACAGCTACCAGGGGCTGGGGCAGGGTTCTCTTCAGAGAGTGCAGCACCTGGGGCAGGTGCACAACACCCAGGATTCCTGCACAGGGTGCTTTTCTTTGCACCCAGTGGCTCCAGGTGTGCAGACAGTGAGGAGAGTGCTGGTGCCCAGTACAGAGGCACCAGGAGCAAACCCAGAAGTGGTCTCAGCCTGGTCTGCTGCTTCCCTGCTCTGAGCCATGCTGCTGGCAGCAGGGCTGCTCCCAGGCTGGCCTGTGCTGACTAAGGTTTCTCTTTGCAGTCGCTCACCATGTCCGGAGCCACCCGCAAGGAGTCCACGGTGGGGGAGACTGTCAATCTGATGTCAGCTGATGCCCAGAGGTTCATGGACATGGCCAACTTTATTCACCAGCTGTGGTCATCCCCCTTGCAAATCATCCTGTCCATTGTCTTCCTATGGAGAGAGCTGGGCCCCTCTGTCTTGGCTGGCATTGCGACCTTGTTGCTGCTGCTCCCCATAAATGCCTTCCTGGTTGCCAAGGCCAAAACCATTCAGGTCAGTGGTGGGTGCAGTGTCCTCCCTGGTCTCTCATGTCCAACCCCACTGTTGCTCCCCTCCCTCATTTGCCACACTCCCTACCCTTTGCTTTTATGCTCTGGATCTTTCTCAGCCTAGGGAGTTGATCTCACTTGGGCTGGGGGTGCCTCTAGCCTGAGCCAGAGGGGATCAGCTGCCAGGAGTAGGAGATAGGTGAGATCTGTTCTGCCATCACAGCTGAGCTTGAACCAGACTGAGCACAGCCTTGAGGGCTAAAAATGAGATATTGCCACCCATAAGATAAAGATTTAGTTTCTACCTGACAGCAGGGTAGTGTTTTTCCCCAACTTGTCCAGCACCACCGGCTTAGCCAAGGCTCAGCTTCATGGGATGACTCCTCTGGGCTGTGGAGCCCATCCTTCCCTTCCCTGTGGCAGCCCAGATGGATTTCCAAGGATGTGCTGCTGTCTGCTTCAGGTGATGTCTGGCTCTTCTGTTTGTAGGAGAGGAACATGAAGAACAAGGATGAACGCATGAAAATAATGACTGAAATCCTCAATGGAATCAAGGTGGGCAGTGGAGCGGAGACTCTCTGGCAGCTGCTGCACCCCTCTTTTTGGCGCACTGCACCTGGAGACAGCACACCTCTATAACCCTACAGCACCAGTGTTAGTCTAGCTTGGGGGCCCTGTCTGGGTCTCAGCAATTCCCTCAGCTGCCTCATCTTTTGAAAAGTTGGCTAGGGAGGGGCTCTGGATACTTGGACTAAGACTTGGGAGCCAAGAGAGGGTTTTCTGGATGGCTGTGGTAGTGGCATGGTGGCAGAGGAGCTGGCAGTGAGGGAGTGGGAGTGCAGTGGGGAAATGCTGTCAGCAGGACAGCAGAGGGGAGATGCAGTGGCCAGTAGGCTACTGAGCAAGCCAGGTGATGGAGGTGCTGGCCACCAGTGAGCTGAGTGTGGAGGTGGGCATTCCTGTGACACCAGCACCTGCTCCCCCTGCAGATCCTGAAGCTTTTTGCCTGGGAGCCCTCCTTTGAGAAGCGAGTTAATGACATCCGGGCTCGTGAGCTCAAGAACTTGGTGAACTTTGGTTACCTGCAGTCAGTCTCTGTCTTTGCCTTCACATGTGCCCCTACCCTGGTGAGTGAGTGACAACAGCCCTGGGGAGGGTGTCCTTCCTCTGAGCTGGGGCTGGGCTGTGGCCAGGGGGATGGGAAATATCTGGGGCCTCAGCTGGGGTGTTTCTGCAGCAAGGAAGGGGCTGGCTGGTGGATATAGACTATGGTTCTGGTTGCTGGCAGGAGAGCTGTGGTGAAAAGGGGTCCCATCGGGGTGGTGAAATAGGGCCCAAGGGAGAACAGGAGCAGGAGGGGAACAGGTCCCCAGCATGAAGGCACTGCTGAAGCCTTGGGGTAGTTTGAGGGTCTGGGCTGCACACAAACACTGATGGTGGCTTTCCCTTATATCTGTCCTAGGTCTCCCTGGCAAGCTTTGCTGTCTATGTGCTTGTGGATGAGAACAACATCTTGGATGCACAGAAGGCCTTCACTGCCATCTCCCTTTTCAATGTGCTGCGCTTCCCCATGGCCACACTGCCCATGGTCATCTCTGCCCTGGTGCAGGTCAGGCCTCACCTGGGGCAGGGGGTGCAGGGGGATCCCATGACCTCTGTCCAAAGCAGCAGATGGGGCTTGGGTGTGGGATGGACCCCCAGGGCTCAGTGCACAGGACTCTGCTGGCACTGGGGTAGGATAGGACTCACATGTATAACAAAGGTTTGGGGTCCAGAGGTTGGCTGGGGACTGTGATGTGATGCTCTGCCTATGGGGCTCCTGCCAGCCCACCCATGCCTGTGTGCCATCCTCATCCTCTTTCTGCCGTGGCAGACCAACGTGTCGACTGCGAGGCTGGAGCGATACCTCAGTGGAGAGGACCTGGACACCTCAGCTATCTGCCACAACCCCATTGCAGGCAGGTGAACCTCCAGACTGCTCCCTGTGGGCCTCAGGCTGGCCCAGCCCTGAGCTTTCCCCTCTCTGAGGGACTTCTCTCTCTGGCAGGCAGTGCTGTGCGTTTCTCAGAGGCCACCTTTGCCTGGGAGCAGGACGGTGACGCTGCCATAAGAGAGTGAGTGCTCCATCAGGGGGCAGAGGGATGGGCAGGGGAGGCTTTCTGTGTTATTAGCTGGGGAGGGCAACCACTTCTCAGTGCTGCTAGGCATGAGTGTCCCAGGGACACTGCCCTGTCCCACCCAGGAACTGATAGGTAGCCTAGCAGTGCTGCTTCCTCAGCCCTCGTGTCTTTGCAGTGTCACCCTGGACATCACACCTGGGAGCCTGGTGGCTGTGGTGGGGCCAGTGGGCTCAGGCAAATCTTCACTGGTGTCAGCCATGCTCGGGGAGATGGAGAATATCAAGGGACACATCAACATCCAGGTGAGAGGGGCCTGCTGGTCCACAGGGCTTTGGGGCTGCCTGGGAGCTCAGCAGGGAAGTAGAGCAGGACTGTCCCAGAGTGGTGAGGTGTCAGTGCTCAGGCTGATCTCTGACAGGTAGCTGTTCTTGTCTCTCCTTCCAGGGCTCCCTGGCCTATGTTCCCCAGCAGGCCTGGATCCAGAATGCCACACTGAAAGACAACATCATTTTTGGGTCAGAAGTGGATGAAGCCAGGTATCAGCAGGTCCTCAAGGCCTGTGCCCTCCTTCCAGACCTGGAATTGCTGCCTGCAGGTGACCAGACAGAGATTGGAGAGAAGGTATCAGCCCTGGGCCCTACAGGTTCCTGATAGCACCTGCAGCAGAGGTCAGAGCATTGCCCTGTGGTAGCCCCATGTGCAGGGAACTCTTTCCCTTCCCCGCAGGGAATCAACCTGAGCGGGGGCCAGAAGCAGCGGGTGAGCCTGGCGCGGGCGGTGTACAGCGACGCCGACATCTACGTCCTGGACGATCCGCTCTCGGCCGTGGATGCCCACGTGGGCAAGTACCTCTTCGAGCACGTGCTGGGGCCAAGAGGGCTGCTGCAAAAGAAGGTGAGCACCCACACCCTGCAACCCACCCCCAGCCAAGCAGGAGTGGCACTGGTGTAGTGTTGGACATCCGAGGAAGTCTGAGGTTGCTTGCCTGGGACAGAGGGGAATCATGCAGCCTTCACAGGGGGCTGCAGCAGGCTGAGTCCCCAGAGGGGTACCCTGTGTCCTCATAGCCAGGCATTGCTAAGCAGATGAGTCCCTAAGTGGGAGATGGAGAGCCTGCAGAGCCATGGCTGGGGATGAGGGGTGCTCTATGATTACTCACTACCCTGCACCCCTTTGTTGCAGACACGGATCTTGGTGACGCACAGTATCAGTTTCCTGCCCCAGGTCGATAACATTGTGGTGCTGGCAGCAGGAGCAGTGTCAGAGCATGGCTCCTACAGCACCCTGCTTGCAAACAAGGGGGCCTTTTCCCAGTTCCTGAACTTGTATGGAAATCAGGAGGATAATGTTTCAGAGGAAAACACTGCAGGTACTGGGAACACGGTGGGGCAGTGGCAGAGTGGCTGTGTGTGTATCTTGGGGATATGAAGGTCTGATGTGTCACCCTGACCTGGGCCTATCCAGCCCAGGCACCAATGGTGGCTGCTGTGAATCCTTCTCAGCTTCAGGCAATCAGCAGCACAATAACTTCTGACTAAGACTTGCACTCAGGCATTATGTTGAACATCTAGCACAGGACCTGTTTAACTTTTTTACTCCCTTTTTAATTCATTTATTATGGGTCCCAAAATCTTATGTGGCAACTGGCTTCATATTTTTGTGATGCTGGGGTCAGAAAGACTCTTTGGTTTGTTCTCAATATCTGACTGGATAATATTTCATCTTTATCATATCCCCCAATGCTATGGGGAGGAGTGGTGTGAGGTCAGGTGGGTGCTCACCCTGTCAGAGCTCAGCCCAGTTGTCCTGCTGCAGCCTGGCTATTCCCAGCATGTCTGCAGAGGGCCCACTTCCACCTGCTCAAGGAGATGCTTCTGAGCTGGAGTGACATGAACTACCAGATCTTGCACTACTAAAGTAGCACAGATCTCTACTTGAGGTCTGGCCAGTGGTGCTGGGAGGAGTCAGCAGGAGGGATTGCCTCTGAGCAGGCCTTTAGCCCTATGTCCCCTATCAGTTCTCTCTCCAGCACCATGCATTTCTTCCTCCTCCTGCTGCGCTGGTCTTGCAGCAAGGTTGGAGAAGGTGTGATACATGGTGGTAGGACACAGCCTAGGCCTGGGATATGGCAAAGAGCAGAGGTGTGGTGTATGGGATCTGCTCTGTCCTCAGCGCCTGACCCCACCTTCCCTCATCCCTGTGCCTGTAGCTGTTGCTTTAGCTGGGGATGAAGAGGAGGCTGATGAAGCTGTGGATCCTTGCATGGAGGAGAGCACTGAAGATGTGGTGACAATGACCCTGAAGCGAGAGGCCAGCATCCATCGGAGAAAACTGAGTCGCAGGTGGGCCATGACCTGAGCTCTCAGCTCTTTCCCTGCCACAAGCACTGCTCCCTCAGAAACAGGGATCTGGGGGCTTCCCAGGGAGTTCCAGCTGGGAGCCTCCCTGCCTGCTCCTACCACAAGCTGCTCTGGGTCAGGAGCATCTGATTCTGCCTTTACTCACACTAGTGTGCCACAGCCTTCCTCTGCAGTCTTCCCTGAAACTCGTGCTGATGGCTAGTTCTGCCTTTGGGAATGAGGCTTTTAATTTTATGGCTGCACATGCCTAGTGCTTCCACAAGGCTCACTCAAAGCTGCCCCAGTTAGGACATTATTGTCCAGAGGACTCCACCACTGAAGACCCAGGGATGGACCCCCAGGAGATTAGGACCAATTCAACACCCTGTGACTAATGGTACTCATCACCTTCCTGCAGCCTTAGTAAAAGGAGCACCAGTTCCCAGACGAAGGCCCAAGAGGAGCCCCCAAAGAAGCTGAAGGGACAGCAACTGATCGAGAAAGAAGCTGTGGAAACCGGCAGGGTGAGGAGGATGGAAGGATGAAGCACCGTGCTGCCCTAAGTGCTGCCAGACCCTGACTGTGGCTCAGAGAAGCTGGTGTGGGCTTCCACAGCCAAGAGACACGAAGGAGACATGGCTGCCTGGGACTGGTGGGTGGGGTGGTGGAGGGGAGCATGGTGGGCAGCAAGGTGGAGCCCCAAGGCTGTGCTGGCTGGCATTGCCTGCGGTCTGATGGGCTCCGTTGTTCCACAGGTGAAGTTCTCCATGTACGTGCGGTACCTGCGTGCTGTTGGCTGGTGCTTTACCTTCTGGATCGTCATGGGCTACATTGGGCAATACGTGGCCTACGTGGGCAGCAACCTGTGGCTCAGTGACTGGACGGACGACTCGGTGCGCTACCAGAACCAGAGCTACCCCACGCAGCTGCGGGACCTGCGCATCGGCGTCTTTGGGGCACTGGGCATCTCACAAGGTCAGTGTGGGGGGACAGCAGGTCCCACTCACCTCCTCTGTGTGGTCCAGCAGGGATATGACTTGCAAGGCCAGCAGCCAGCAGTGCAGTAAGGAGCAGGGGACCCCGCATTTTGTTCATTTGCCTGCTGCTGCCTTCCTTCCAGCTCCTGGCTGAATTGTGGACACACGCCAGTCTGAAAGCAGCAGAAATTGTCCCAAGTCGGTGTTGCCCCCTCAGTTTAAGATCATTTTCCTTAAGCAGATTAGACATAGTGCTAGGGCCCAAGGCTTTCCAATAGGGTTAGTGTTCCTCCCCTGTGCTGGGACACAGTTGCTGAGGCCTCCCAAGAGGGTGGGATGCAGGATTATCCCAGCGGCTCGCTGCAGAGCTGCTGGCTTGGTGCTGCTTGGTGTGTCCATCAAGCCAAAGGGTACCTGCAGCCAGTGTCACCCATGAGCTGGTGACAGCCCCGTGCTCTCCTTGCAGGTGTCTTCCTGCTCTTTGCAACCATGCTGTCTGCCCGGGGCGCCATGGGAGCCTCCCGTGTCATGCACCAGCTGCTGCTCAGCAACATCCTGCGCGCGCCCATGAGCTTCTTCGACACCACCCCGGTGGGCCGCATCATCAACCGCTTTGCCAAGGTAAGAGAGCAGCCCCAACACACACAAGGTTTGTTCCACCACATCTGCAGAGTGTTGGCCATTGGCATAACCCTGCTCCTCTTGAGCACTGCACAGCTGAGCTCAGGTAAAGGCCAGGAAGGGACCAGGAGGACATGGGGATGCAAGGCTGACCGTGAGCCAAACCACATCTTGGGCTCTATTAGAAAGACAGTGTGACAAATCATGGGAATTTGTTAGCTCCTCTGCTCAGTGCTGAGGAGCTTACACCTAGATACTGTGTCCTGTTTGGAGTCACCTGGGCAAGAAGGATGAGGAGAAACAGAAGAGGGTCCATAGTAGATGACTAAGAGAGGTAAGAGCCTAGAGCTCATGTCCCAAAATAAGAAGTCCTTCTGTTGATAGACTTCCAGCAAAATCTACAATCTTTTCTATCTAAGTGAAGGTCAAAAACAAAGAGAAAAAGAGAAAGGAGGGAAAATACAAACAGGTAATTTCAAGTGTGCTGCTTCTCCACTTCTTCCTTTGGTACCATCTCTTGGTTTTTGAGAGTTAAATTTCTTCTTAAAATTAAGCCTATGGGTCTGGGTTTACTCTGAGTTGAGAGAGTATGTGGTGCCTGGCTAGGAGATGGATGAGGAGCAGCTGGAGACCTGGATGCACCTGCATGGATCTGGAGTTTGCCCTGTCCCCTCTTTTTGCTTCAATTACTGCTCCTGTATCCTAGGTCCTGATGAAGATGCAGTTCTTAAAGCTGGTCTATGTAACAGGGGAATATTATAGGAAGCTTCTGTCACAGCATATGTCTCAGTTGAGAGGGCCACGATACACAAAGAATCACCATACAATTTCAGAAAGCTTTAAGCATTTGCCCTGAGTGACACCATACCACATCAGAAGGCTTCAGGTGTCTGCCCATACAGTGTAACTTCACTACAAAAGGCTGAAAGCATCTGCTCTTCTTGCTTTTCAGCCCAAACTTTTATACTCTTCATCTTACATGTATTACACCTGAGTGTGCTCTTTACCCTTTTGTGATTGGTCAGTGCACTTTGGCACTCCATATCTCATTACCTTCAATGCTGTTCACCTGTTTTTCACAGCTGTAGCCCATTGGGGATGAGGCTCAGCTGCAGCTCCACTCCCAATTACCACAAACTGTGTACCTACAAGTTTCTCTGTAAAGTCAGCTTTTCACAAGCTAAGAACTGTGGCCCTAAATGAGGTTGTGACCATACCACCAATTCAGGATGATCTGATATTTTTGCAAGTGTCTGGCACTGTGTTATCACAGGAGTATGTAGGAACCCTGTGTGTATGGGGCCTTTGGGCTTGTCCTTCTCTCTGGGGTCACTGACTGCTTCTCTATACTTTTCTATATGCTCCAGGACATCTTCACAGTGGATGAGACCATTCCCATGTCCTTCCGCACCTGGATCTCCTGTTTCATGGGCATCATTAGCACACTGATTGTGATCTGCCTGGCCACTCCGTTCTTTGCTGTCATTATCATTCCCTTGAGCATCTTCTACTATTTTGTGCTGGTGAGTAACTGGGCCCTGAGTGAAGCTTCTGCCCTGCTGAGAGCAGTATCTTGGTGGCTGCTGGGCGTTGTGTTGGTAACCAGTCTGTGTCACTCGTTTCAGCGCTTCTACGTGGCGACGTCTCGCCAGCTGAGGCGTCTGGACTCTGTCACCAGGTCTCCCATCTACTCTCACTTTGGTGAGACTGTGTCAGGTCTTTCTGTGATCCGGGCCTATGGACACCAAGAACGGTTCCTGAAGAAAAATGAAATCACCATGGACATAAATCAGAAAAGTGTTTATTCCTGGATAATATCAAATAGGTGAGTTTTACCACTTATGCCACAGCACAGCTAGCAGCACTTCTGCCTGGGGCTTCTGGGTCCTGAGAGAGATCCCTGGGATCCTGCAGTCCTCTCTCTTGATCTCAGCATTGAGGGTCTGTGTAGGTACTGGGGCAGTTTAGGATAGGGGCACCATCTGTGGCAATGGGACATTTTAGGGTGATTTTGAAAGCCAAAGTATTCTCCCCTACAAAGTGTCCAGAGGCTGGCAGGGTGAGTTATGCAGTCAAGGGCTGAGATGCTCGTGGTGAGCTCTGGGAAGAGGGTGATCCTCCAGGCCCAGCAGGAGTGCAGTGTGGGCACTTAGTGGTTTTGAATCTTATTGGTAAATGATTTGGGTGTTTGAGGCTCTTCTGATGCATGGCATTTCCAGCACAGGAGGTTATGTGTGAGACATGGACTGATATAAATGAACCTGCTTGCAGAATTGGCCACAGATGACCTGCTGTGTACATGCACCAGTGTGTGCACTGTGCACAGCACTGGGCTCGTGGCTGCTGTGGGGGATGCTGGTGCAGTGTGCTGTTACTGGTGGGCTGTGTGTTGGGCACAGGCAGATGCCTTCCTGCCTCTCTCCCTGCCCTTCAGCTCTCCTGGTGCAGGTGGCTGGCCATCCGTCTGGAGTTCGTTGGGAGCCTGGTGGTTTTCTTCTCTGCACTCCTGGCAGTGATTGCAAAGGGCACTCTGGAGGGTGGCATCGTGGGTCTTTCTGTCTCCTCTGCTCTCAATGTGAGTCACTGAAAGCATTTTCTCCTTCTGGGACAGGGCTACCTCTGGGAGCTCTGGGCTGCTGGCAGGATGCTGCCCTGCCACCAGCTCTGATCCTTGGAAAAGGGATTATCTGGGGTGTCCCATCAGCTGGGGAGTGGCTATAGAGCCAGGGAAGCACATATTCATCCCAGTCTGAATGGGATACTTACTGCCATGAGGAGGAAAATGGCCCTGCTGTGGATCAGGGATGCCGCAGCAAAGTTTTTGAACGGCTGGGGAGAGGGGGGCTGTGTCTTGGCAGTGGAGCATTAGGGGCCAGGCCAGGTGTGCTCGTGCTGAGGATTATTCCCTGGGCTGAGGTGGGAGGTGGTTTTTCCTGGGTGCCACTGAGCTCTCCACCCTCTGATTCTGCCATGCAGGTGACCCAGACACTGAACTGGCTGGTGAGGACATCTTCAGAGCTGGAGACCAACATCGTGGCTGTGGAGCGGGTCCATGAGTACGTGACCGTGAAGAATGAGGTGAGGCACCCAGGGTCTGGGCAAACACCTGCTGCACAGCTTGGTGCCAGTCAGCATTGCAGAGTGAACCCCATAATGCTCCTGTGTCCTCCCCCAGGCTCCATGGGTGACACAAACGCGTCCACCACGTGGCTGGCCCAGCAGAGGCGAGATCCAGTTCATTGACTACAAAGTTCGCTACCGACCTGAACTGGACCTGGTTCTTCAGGGGATCACCTGTAACATTGGGAGCACTGAGAAGGTGCCTCTGCCCTCACTATGCTCTTTGCAAAGACTCTGTTAAAGTTGTTTCTTCTTCTTGGCTTCAGTCTGTGCGCTGGGGTGGGATGGTGATGGGATGTGGTTCCTGGGGACTTGAGCTCCTGGAAAGGAACTAAAGCAGACAGTCTGGGTGATGGTAAGGGCAGGAAGGCCCACCAGACCAAGATGGAGAGTAACTGCCCTGTTTTATACAGCCCTATCATCTGGTCTAATAAGCTGCTTCCACAGGTTGGGGTTGTGGGCCGGACCGGGGCTGGAAAATCCTCCCTCACCAACTGCCTGTTCCGGGTGCTGGAGGCGGCCGGAGGGAAGATCATCATCGACGACGTGGACATAGCAACAATTGGCCTCCACGACCTGCGCAACAACCTCACCATCATCCCCCAGGTGAGCTGACCCCCACCCTTCCACATCCCACTGCTGCGTGGCCCCTGCAGGCACTGCATGGCCTCAGTGTGTTCCTGGGAGCTGTGGACGTGCCAAAGGCCTGTGAGCAGGCTGTCACCACGTCCCTTGCCAGCTGCAGGCAGTGGTGTGAGCAGGATGCGGCCACACTTGGAGGCCAGGAGCCATTGACCCTGCTAAATGGCTGTGGTGGGGCTGAACGTGGTGCTGTCCCTGGCAGGACCCTGTGCTCTTCACTGGAACCCTGCGGATGAACCTGGACCCCTTTGACCAGTACTCAGACGAGGAGGTCTGGAAGGCCCTGGAGCTGGCTCACCTGAAGACATATGTGCAAGGCCTTCCTGAGAGGCTGCTGCATCACGTGAGCGAGGCAGGGGAGAACTTGAGGTGAGCAGAGGAGCAGATGTAGGCCCAGCTCCCCTCCCTTCTCTAGATCCCAGAGACCAGCCTGGAACAGCAGCCTCCAGCAAAGTGGCTGTCCAGGGGTGGTGCACAGAAGCTTCTAGGAAGTGAAGATGGAAGAAAATGGTGGAGGAGCCAGGGCTCTTAGGGAGCTAGTGTGAGCCAGCCTTCTGTGGTAGCCCAGAGAGTAACATGCTGAGGGACGTGGTGCTGAGAGTGGCAGATGGTCAGTGGGGAAAGGCCAGGGACAGTGTTGGGGTCAGAGCAGTGAGATGCAGTAGGCTTGCAGAACGTCCCCTAGTGTCTGTCTAGTAACTCATGCTCCACATCTCCTCCCAGTGTTGGGCAGAGGCAGCTGGTGTGCCTGGCCCGGGCCCTTCTCCGCAAAGCCAAGATCCTCATCCTGGATGAAGCAACAGCAGCCGTAGATCTGGAAACGGATCATTTAATCCAGACAACAATCCGGAGTGCGTTTGCTGACTGCACTGTCCTTACTATCGCCCATCGCCTCCACACCATCATGGACAGCAACAGGTACCATGGGACCATGCTGCAGGGCAAAGGGAATGGGCATCTGGACTCCTGGGATGGGGCAAAAGGTGGACAGCAGAGGAAGTGAGAATGCAGCCACAGGGGAAGGCGTGGATGCAGAACCTGGGGCAGTAATATGCAGTGGTGAAGAGAACAGAAGGACAGTAAGGATGCCCATGAAGAAGTGCTGCCTTTGCAGGAGAAACATTTCTTGGGATCCTTCTTTACAGCAACAACCATAGAAGCATTTGCTCTTGACACCTTGTGGTCACAGGGAGGAGGGCTGTGCCTTCTCACTGCTGAGAGGAGAACCACATAAAGTGGCTCAGGAGGAGTGAGGGCTGGTGGGCCGCAGCGCTGGCAACAGCAGCGCTATCCCAGGATCCTGTGAGCTGAGGCCTTGTTCTCTTCTGCCAGGGTGATGGTGCTGCATGCTGGGCAGATTGTGGAATTCGACAGCCCCGAGGAGCTGCTCATGAAGGAGGGCATCTTCTCTGCGATGGCAAAGGACGCCGGCATCACTGCTGCAGACACCACGGCTCTGTAGGCAGAGAGCTGCAGGGGCCGCCTGTGAGACAGCTCCTCCTGCTGCCACTCACCCACAGCCAAAGCTGCCAGGAATTGGCCTCTCTGCAGCAGGGAAGCAAAGAGGGCTTCTCTGCTTGTCCAGAGACTGAGCATCTGGACTTGAGCAAGCTGCTAACCTTACTACCACATCCTGCCTGTGTGCACACAAGGGTCTGAAGCTGTATAATTTATTCCAGGATAGAGGGGAAAAGCTGTCTGCCAGGCAGGGAGATCATGACCTCCAGTGGGGGTGGTCTTAGTTTTTGTACTTCACCATGCCAGGTGAATCTACCTTAGAGATGCTTTAGCATTATGGAATGAAATTTAGAGTTTAATCAAAGAACAAATGTTATAATTTATTTACATTTTGTAACTGTTTGTAGTCTTCCAGCTACAAGGCTATTGTCAAGGAATGTAAGTAGGCCTCAGTATGGCTTTAAACTTGGCTAGTGCCTGGGTGGAGAGAGCTGCCAACAGAGGTTACAGAGAGCTGGGCAGCCCAAATCGAGGGGCACAGCTCTACTCATGCAGAACACTGCTCTGTAGCAAAACCAGGGCTGCCTGCCTTCCCTGTGGCTACTGCTCCCTTTGACTGTATTGCAAATAAATGACCCTCTCCCTGAGGTTATCACAACCACTTGTGGGGCAGATTTTGGGCTGTGGTTCCAGACTGCAAATGTGATGGTGGTGGAGACAAGCTGGAGAGCAGCAGGCACATGTCTGTGTAACCACCATGCACACACAAAGTATGGTGGTTATTGCTAACAAACCCTTGACTCTTTGTTCTTGGGCCAGATCTCCTCAGGCAGGGAGCAGGTGCCCACTTAGAGCAGGGCAAACATTCACCCCACCAGCCCCTACTGCCCTGGAGCCCCAGAGTCAAGTAACACACAGCTGGGGGAAGAGGGCAGTGCAACCACTTCATCTTAATAAAGAAGGTTTCTGTGAGTGTTTCCTCATGCCTGAGCTGCAGCTGGCACAAAGACCAAGACAGTAGAATGCTGGATCCCACCACAACAGAAATGTTGTTCCTGGCCCTGCAGGGTCTGCATGAAGGCTGCAGCACCTGCCAGATGCTCCTCCCAGGTCTCCCAACCCTTGCAAAGGCACTTTCTATACATAAAGGCAAATCTTTATTTGCAGAGCAGCAGTACAGGGGATACAAACGCTGCCCCATGAAGGGAACCTCTTCCCTTCAGGACATGGCAGCAGCCTTATCACACACCAACCCAGCAAAAGGCACCACAGCCCTCCCAGGGATGATGCTCCTGCTGCTCCAGAATGTCAGCACCCTCTCCAATGCTGTGCAGTAAAGCACAGGTGAGGCAATTCTGGTCAGACCCCAAAAAACAGGGTGGAGGACAGCTTGTGCTTTGCTTTCTCCCCTGCTCCACCCAGAGCGGCCAGGTGGGCACGTCAGTGCAAAGATGGGTCCTGGGCACAGCCAATACTGTGCTGACAAGGGTATGCTGTTCTGGGCTTCTGGCTCAGCTGAAAGATGCGAACCTGATGGTTGCTGGCAGCAGCAGACCTTGGAAAGGCCAAGCCCCTGGGAGACTAAGCACAAGGGAGAAGGCACCTGCTGGGGGTTTTGTTGTGAGGGTTTCAGAGGCCATATCCATCCCAGACCTAGGGCTCAACTACTCCCAGCAAACCTCAGAGCTGCTTTCCCAGGCAGTGTGTAAATATCCCATCCCAAGTCCTGCAGAGACAGGTGAGACCAGGCTCCCGCTGCACAGGGAGCGTATTCACAAAGTCTGGGTTGCTTTTAACACTACTTGACTAAAGACAATCTCCAGAAACTCAGCATTAGCCTTCCACAATTTAAATCCACAGCAGCTCCTCAGCCTGAGTCAAGCCTTACTCTTCTGGCCAAGTGACAGCCCCAAGCTTTGTTCCCCTGCTCCTGGCTGGACACAGGAGGCTCAAACACACCTAAGAGGTGAACTCACCCCTGCCCTCACCCAAGCTGCCTGCTCCTGCCTACCTGGCCAGTCCACCCTCTCTGTTCCCTAAAGGGACGATGGCAGCCAGTGTTTGGGGCCCAGGAGCACTGCACAGCTGTGAGAGGCATAGCCTTAAGGGTGAGCAGTGAGGGCTGCAGGGCTGGCCAGCCTCCCCCAGACCCCAGCAGTCCCAGCAGGAACAAGGCACGGGGTGCAGGCTCTGTCTGCAGATTCACGTGTACTCTGTCTTCCGGATGTAACTTGAGGGCACATAGCCCTGCTTGCCGTGGGCCTCAGCCAGCCACCACTCCTGATTGCCTGTGATGTCCTCAAACTGCAGGATCCTGAGTCTCTGGTTAGCTGACACGCTCAGCTCATTGGTGTTTCGGCCTTTGAAGGTGTAGAGAGCGTAGTAGACCTGCCAGACAAGGGGAGAGCATCAGTTAGGTGGTCACACCACACAGCCTTAATCTCACACTGCATAGGATGTGTGGGCTTTTGTCCTTCTCCCCAACGACAGCCCTGGCCCCATCCTGGCCTCTGCCCACCCCCATCTGAAGCCTGGTTCTCTGCTGTTGGAAGAAAAGGTCTCATATCCCACCTCCTACATATTCATGGTCACTGCCAGGGAGGAGGATGATTCTGTCCCCAGCCAATCAAAGCAGTTAGCCCTTGGCACCCCCAGCCCCACGTGGGTGGCTGAAGACTCACCTGGTTGCCCTCTGACTCGCTGTTCTCCAGCCCTGAGTCTCTGTCCTCCACAGAGGGCGTGGGCCTGAGACGTGCTTTGGTGGGGTGCCCGTTGCGAGAGCTGGGGCTGCAGCCCTGCTCGGGGCGGCTGCAGCGGCGCTGGGATGTCACAGTGCCAGCCAGCGGGGCCATCCTGTCACCAGAGCCAAGCTGGGGCACACAGGGGGAGTCCACCTCCAGTGGGGACTCTGCTGGGGAGACAGAGTCCTGCAGGGGTTTCTGAGTGAAGGTGACGGCCGCCCCACTGGGGCTGAAGGTCAGGGTGGCGTTGCTTTGGGGAGAGGAGCTGCTGAGCTCCGACTCGTTGGAAGAGTGGCTGCCCACAGAGACGTCCGACTGGCTGCGGCGGGGGTTGTAGGGCTTCAGAAAGGAGCTGTACACAAAGCCTTTGGTCACTGCAGAGAGGGACAGGAAGGGAGCTCAGACTGGGGCACAGGGAGACCAGAGGAGGAGACTCACAGCAAGGGCAGGGAACAGCCACCTACCCCCATTGTCTATGAGCCAGCGATTCTGGCTGCCCATGGGGTCCTTCTTCTTGATGACACCCACAATGTCTCCTTCCAACAGGGAGACATCCAGGTCCTGGGCAGCATTGAAATTGCGCTCTGCCTGGAAGAGACTCTCTGGGGGATAGCGGGCCAGGAGGGCAGCGCGGATGTCATCCGACTGCAGGAAGTGGGTGGGCTGCAGAGGAACAAGGCAGGTGTGAGTGGCTGTGCTGGGCTCTGCAGGCCCTGGCACCGGGCAGAGGGAACTCACCAGGCCACCGAGGGGCTGCCGCCGGGCAGACTGCCGCTCCATGCTTTTCCTTTCAAAAGTCTTCTTGGGAGCTGCCTGGGACTCTGGGAAGAAGGTGAAGGCCTGGAGCTGCTGGAGGACTCGACTGTGCTCATCCTGGAAGATGGCAATGAGGTTCCCTTCCCTGCCAGACACCTTCAGCAACTGGAACCAGAGCAAAGTCAGGATCCTGGTTAGGTGACAGGTGCAGGAAGAAGTGACCAAGCATAGACCATGGCAGGGCTCTGAGTTCTGTCTGTGACTTGCATCAAGCCCAGGTCTGCAGTCCTGTCTGGACTCAGCTCTAAGTGGTCCTCAAACTTGTGACCTGAGATTCTCTCAGGTGAATGCTGTCCTGCCACTGCTCCAAGAGCCTTCTACACACAACTGCAACATAACCCTGCAATCCTGGCTCCAACACCATCCCACAGGAGCTCTCCACAAGTCACTAGTGCCCTGAAACTGCAGTAGCAGCTTCCCCCACGATGTGACACGTCCCAGTGAGTGAACTCACCGACAGCAGCGGTGTGAGCTCCTCCAGGGCCAGGCGCACGAAGTCGCAGTGTGCCTCGGCGTAGCCACGCACGCAGCTGGCAAAGAGCTCCTTGGCGAAGCGCAGGAACTGGGGCAGCTCGTCCAGCAGCTGCGCGTTGAGGGCCTCGTAGTTGTTGCGGGCTGACTGCAGCTCCTCCAGCGTCCGCTTGTCCTTCAGCTTCTCCGCTCGCTCGGAGCAGTTGTGGAAGTCGAGCAGTTTGTCGAAGCGCTTCTGCACCAGCTTGTGGGGCCCCGCAAACATGCTCAGCAGCTGGCTCAGGGGCGAGCTCACCAGACGCTCTGTCCGCTCTTTCTGGTGGGCACAGGTGCAGGGAGACGGTGAGACAGGGTGCTCTCTCCCACTGTGAATGCCAGCAGCTCACTCTCCAGCACACAGCCCCCCCAGGACAATACAGTGACTGTCTCCTGGTGGCAGCCACTGGAGCTCCAGAGGTCCCTTCCAACAGCAATTATCCTACAATCTTACATAATTGTGCCAGCATGGGTAACTCTATGCAAAGTACCTGAACCACTCACATAAAGAGCTGTAGCATTTCAGGTAGGGCTGAAAAAATGCAGGCACAGTCATAAACTGCTAGGCATCACAGCTCTCAGGAGGGCACAGCTAAAAAGGAATGCTCACAGCTCTCCCAGGTTACCATCCCTGCAGCCTCCCAGAGCCTGCCCATCTGCAGCAGACCCCCAGGGAGGGCCTCAAAGGGGCACAAGCCTCACTCACAAAGCTAGAGAAGAGCTGGTCACTGATGAGACGATTCACTTTCTGGAACTGGTCCAAGTCCCCACTTCCCTTCTCTGTGCACAGGTCCCACATGCTCCCTGCTGCCAGTGCCTTCATACAAGCTGACTCCTGCACCAGAGAGACACAGCTGAGCCATGCTTGCTGCCCAGAAGGGGCTCCCAGGGCAGCCCAGACCACCCAGCCCCAGCAGAGCTGAGGCAGGAGCCGTGGCCAGAGGCACTGCAGGCACACACCATGCAGACAGGAGGGGCAGTGCATGGTGAGCCCCACAGGCCTGGCATCACACCCAGAGTGGCTCACCCGGACATGCTGCAGGTACAGGGAAAGGTCCCGGATGAAGGACTTGATCAGACGCTCCTGCATCCGGAAGTTCTTCTCTGTCTCTTCAAAGGCTTCATCCTTTAGCTGTGAGAGAAAGTGTTTCAAGGGAGGCAATGCAGGACTCAGTCCCTCCCAGACTACAAGATGTGGGGCTCTCCTGCCCCCAAGCTGGGCAGCAGAGATGGGTGGATCAGACCCTAAGTTCACTCTGCCTCGCTGGCCTGGATCAGAGCTGGACAGGGAAAAGAAGGGGTGTGGAGGGACAGCAGATACTGCTGGAGAAGCACTGCAGGGGCTAAGTGCAGCTGATGCACAGTACCTGGGGGGCAAAGCCTGTGAGATGCTTGAGGTGGCTGCTCACACGGTTGGATTTCTTGATGATAGAGTGGAAGTTGAGCTTGGAGATCTTCTCCATGAGGCTATCCTCATCCCCTTTTCTGTACTTTAGCACTAAAGAGATTGATACAGAAATCAAAACACTTGTAAGCACAAACACCCATGTCTTACACTGCTTCATCAACAATCACCTTGTTAGTTCTCCTCTTCCCCAAGCCTCTGCAGTCCTAAGAACCCCACATTTCATTACAGAATGGCTTGGGTTGAAGTGACCTAAAAATCATCTAGTTCTAACCCCTTTACATCTACAAGACCAAGCTGCTCAAAGCCCCATCCAACCTGGTCTTCCTGAACACTTCCTTGGGTGGGGCATCCATAACTTCTGCAGGCAGCCTGATCCAGTGCCTTACCATCCTCACTGTAAAGACTTTTCCCAGCCGTTATTATTTTTAAAGCTATTATCCAGCCCTATCACTGCATGCCCTTATAAAATATTGTATAATAACCTCCCATCTCATCCAGCACTGTGTCACATGTTTGGTTCTTGACATGCCCTTCAGTTTGTAGACAAAGAATTCAAAGTCTTCCACAGGATTATGCATAGTGCCATCATAAGATGACATAGGAGATGATGCACAATAGTCCCTGGACATGCAGAAGGTGTCTATATTGCTTCTTTAGCAAATACAAGCAATCATTACATGCAGCCTCTGTCACCTCAGCTTCAGTGGGGCTATGAGGAAAGACTGAAGTGTAAGATTTGCACAAACTGGGGACTTTCAAGGGAAAACAGGGTGGCTAGCAGGTATCAAAGGGAGTAATTTTCTCCCTCTGTTCAGCCCCAGTGAGGCTACACTTGGGTAGTTTTGGTAGTACACTGTGTCTAGTTTTGGTGCCTGGAGGCCATGGGCGATGTGGGAGAACCACATCTCCTAATCCATGAGGAGAGATGGGGGAGCCAGGTGGGCTGGACATGAGGAAGTAGAGGGGGATCTGCTCACAACCAGCAGCTACCTGAAGGGCAGTTACAAAGGTGATGGGGCCCAACTCCCCTAAGCAGCGAGAGTTCTCCATGACATGGTTGCCAGCTAAGGCTCAGTGGCCAGGACACACTGATCTCAGCACAGCCACTCCTGTCTCTCTGTGCCCAGCACTGCCCAGCTCCTCACCCAGGTCCTTGCGGCGCTTGTACTCGTTGATGTTGACATTGATCTCTTTGACTGCAAGGACAGCAGCTGTGAGTGGTGCCTTATCAGGGTGGGCCTCAGGGGTAGCACTCAGCAGCTCCATCAGCAGCAGCGGGTACCGCATCACCCTCTGCACTGGCTTGATGAGGAAGGAGCCCAGGTTAATGTAGTTTGTGCAACCCCTGGAAAGTCAGGACAAAGGAGATGTACCAGGTGTCAGTCCGGCTCTGCCACACAGATTCTGCCCCCTCAAACCAGTGCCAACCAGACCCAGACCTACAATGCTTCTAAATCCACTGTACTCCCTACATCAAGCCACCCTTATGTCCAAATTCATTGCACTCCTGAACTCCTGGTGCTCTCAGATCAACCCCAGGTCTGTTCCTTACTCACAGCAGGTCACACTTCCCAACCAGGATCCTCTTCATTACCAGACCCACCATGAAATCCCACAGAGGCACAGCCTCATACTTGCCAGAGAGCCACTTGTTTCACATGCTGTTCCACCAACCAACTGCCCAGGTCTGTCTCCCAGTGAAGGACAGACTGACTGCAGGACCGCAGTCACTGCAGGGCTTTCCTGGCTCCTTGGGGCTGAGGGCTCCCAAATCCTGTTTCCTGCCCAAGACTTCCCCTCACCTCATCACTTGTGCTGCATATCTGTGCAGCCCACCCACTGCCTCTGCTGCAATGATGCCACAGACATCCCCCTCCTCCCAGTGGTGCCTCCACAAGGCACTGTTAGGGCAGCCCAGCATGCACCCAGCCTGTGGCAGAAGGTTAGTTACAAGGCATGGCCACACCAACACAGACAGACAAGCAGGGACTAAGAGGAAGTACTCACCATTCACTGTACAGGCTCCTGCCGGCCCACAGAGTGCCAAAAAGCAAAGAAATGCAAGGGTTAATGGGGTGGCAGGTGTGCAATCCCACAGCCAGTGTCTGTGCCCTGCCCAGTGAGGCTGCCAGGGCAGTGGGCAGCCCTCTCCTCCCAGAGCAGCCACTGGTACTGCTGGCTCCTGGGGCAGTTGGCTCCACAAGCTGTGCCTGCTCCACAAGCAGCTCCTTCCTCAGCAGCCATGGTGGCTCAGGGTTTGGGCAACAGGAGCCCTCAGTCCAGGACATGCCACCTTCTCTATACATTGGTGGCTTCTATGCAGATTTTAAGGGGGTCTACAAGTTTCCTAGCCCATGTGCATTGGTGCAGGGGGCCATTTGAACCCAGAGCCCAGTCAACTATGCAGTGCCACCATCAGACCTTCTGCAGTCACCACCTGAACTATCTAAACACTGCTGAAGAGGGGCAGGGATGTTGGAAACTGATCCCCCTATCCCAACCTGGTGGCTGCCACCTGAGGAGGCTCAAACCTGAGACTATCCAGCAGCTCCAAAAGTAGTTTCTGCAATTTCTCATCCTTCTCGTAGGTTTCCAGCAGTGCAATGGCCTCATCATGGTTCTGGCAATACACCCTGTAGACACTCTCCAGCTCTGCACGATGTGTCAGGAACACTGGTCCTGCAGACAGCAGCAAAGCAGAACTTCAGAGTCTCCTGGTTCCCAGCTGCCTCCAAAAACACTGGTGTGTCTCTTGATAAGACATCCGGTGTCCCCGTTCCACACGCACAGCTCAAGAAAAGAGCTCTGCTACAGCACGCAGGACCCCTCCTCATCACCCACCAACACAGAGAGCTCAACCAATCCAGGTCTCCCGGGGGAATAGTGGAGATAATGGTCACAGGAGCCACAGAGCAAAGGCACAGGCAGCCCAAGGCACGAACAGCCCAAGCTGGCAGCACTCTGGGGCAAAGGGCCATGGACAGCCACAGGCACTGTGTCTGAGCATAGTGACCCCTGGGGCAACACAGATCTCCTGGGCTTGTGTTGATGATGAGTGGTGATGGGTACCAGCAGGGAGAAAGCCCAGTCCCACTGATCCTCTCCCATCATTTAACTGTTATGCCCTGCCACTAGCAATGCCCACCCCAGCCTTCTGAGAACAGGTAACAGCAGAACTCATACCGATGGCATCTGAAGCCTCCAAGGTGGACAGCAGCTGCTTGGAGAAGTTTATTACCATGTGGATGTTTCCAAAAAGGCCCTCAAAGTCTATGTTCTGCATCTAGTGAATGGAAAAAGAGATGTCCTGGATGGGGAACATGTCCCAGTTGGACTCAACAGCCCCCACATTTTCCCCCTGCAACCTATCGGTCCTCAGCTTCACAGCAGGCACCTGGTGTGACCTCCTCAACGCATTCCCTTGTCCTCAATGCACTGAAACTCTCACTCCTTACGTGTCCTTCTCTTTCCCAGCAATTCCACCCCTGCCTCTGCTCACCTGTTTTCTCTTTTTCCTCCCACTAAATCTGTCCCCATGCCAAGACCCCATATCTTATTTCTCCTGTCAATGAATTTAACCTATAACCAAACAAAAGGAAACTTTTCCTGCACCAAAAAATTCAATGTGTGATACTTGCTGCCAGGTCTCTTGTTCCCAGCGAGGATGAGGGTTCAGCAGGATCTCAAAGCAGATGGGCTTATTGCAACCAGTGCAGGGAACCGTAGGAACCACCCTCCTCCCCTCGGAATAGCTTTAATTTCCTCTGTGGGTTCCCGTGCTGTGTAGTCCCCTCTGAGAACTAAATGGACTCAGTATCTCACCCCAATCCACCAGTGCTGCACCACAGTGTCCCCTCCCTTCCCAGCTCTACCTGTGCCTGCTGCAGGGGCACCATGATCCTCTCCACACACATCTCCAGGTCTCTGATATAGTCCCGCTCTGTCTGGAGCAGTTCCTCAATAACCTTGGCCCTCTTCTCCAGCATCCTTTGCTCTGCGCTCTCGGTGGTGGCCGAGGACGGCTCCAGGGATGGTGTCTGGGAGGACAGGAGAGTCATCTCTGCAAGAGAGATAATCGAGATCAGCGTGCTCCAGCAAGGATACCAGGGCAGGAGACAAATAGCATCTGAACTGCTACACATGTGACCCATGAGACCGAGGAACAGCACTACTGAGAGTCCAAGGGCCTTTCCAGAGGGGCCATCTCCAGGCTTCAGGGAGACCCGGCTGCTCCCACAGCCCACCCTGGCAGCACCAGGGGCGCCGCACAGCCCCGGCACCGGCACGGCGGGCACAAACCTGCCCCACACGGTCTGCCCTGGTGCCGGCTGGGGCTCGGCTCCGCTCCCACCCCGCGGCTCCGGGAGCTGCAGGCACGGAGGGAAGCCCCCGCTAGGCAATGGCGGCCGCCCCTCCCTCAGGCTGGGAACAGGGTCTCCATTCTCCGGGCCCGGGGCATTTCCATCTCAATGGCCGCGGAGGGCCCCGGGCACGGCAGCGCTGCTGCCGCCGGCAAAGCCTGGAGCTGGAGCCCGGCCAGCGCGGCCGGGCAGGGCTGCCCCGCCCGCAGGGCCCGGGGCTGCGGGCCGCCCTCCGCGGCCCCGTCCGGACCCCCGGGCCGCCTCTCCTCCTGGTTTTCTGTGCCACCTGCGGCCCCGGGCCGGCCCAGCCTCCTCCGCCTCCATTGAGACTTTTCATCACCCGCGGATTCCTGGGCCCCACCGCTCTCTGCCCCACCTGCCTGCGCTTAAAGGCTGCGCCCCCGGACCGAAACCACGGACACAGTGCTGCCCCCGACTCCTCCCTGGCCACCCCTCGAGGCCAGGAACACTCGGGGCTCCCCCATTCCAGGGCAGCACGGAGCCCCTTGCAGCACCAGTCTGCCTCGGGTACCCCACTTCATGTCAATGGCTGATTCCACAAATGCACCGTCTGCTACGGAGCCCCAGCTGCCCTCCATCAGCAGAATTTTTTTTAGAGCTACAGACATGCTCCAGTCCAAACGTTTCCAGGAATGTTTTTGCAGGACAGGCACTTCCAGAGGTCCCTGACCTCTCCAGTGACAGCATCAGACAACAGAGGCTCAGCCCTGCTTAATCCCAGGGACACGCAGCAGGGCTTGGGATTTATCCCGGTACCGCAGTACCAACTGTGCACAGCCCTTATCCCGGTACCACAGTACCGATTGTGCACAGCCCTCATCCCCGTACCACAGTACCGACTGTGCACAGCCCTCATCCCCGTACCACAGTACCCACAGCCCTTATCCCGGTACCACAGTACCGATTGTGCACAGCCCTTATCCTGGTACCACAGTACCGACTGTGCACAGCCCTCATCCCGGTACCACAGTACCCACAGCCCTTATCCCGGTACCACAGTACTGACTGTGCACAGCCCTTATCCTGGTACCGCAGTACTGACTGTGCACAGCCCCTAACAGACCCCCTTGCTCCCAGTGCTTCTGCCCAGGTGCTGGGCAGGCTGCAAGCAGCCCCAGCCGTGCTCTGTGGGGTGATGGCAGCCCCCAGCACAGCAGCATGAAACACGGGATGGGAAAATTGCTGCCTCAGCCTAAGTCCACTGCTCCTCCAGGCCAGGGTCTTCACACTGAAACAATCCAAGAAAGAAAAGACACCCAAGCTGAGACACTGACTCAGCCCATGATTATCTGAAACCATGCCAGCCCTTTTGGCCCTTCCCATTGCAGAGCAGACTCAGCAGAAACCAGGAGCATCAGCATCAAACAGTATGTTCTTAGAGCTATCCGGGCTGAGGATGAACCATTGTGCCTCTCTGCAGAAAGAACAACTTCAAAATCATTCCCAGTGCCAGTCTGGCAAATGGGAAACCCAGCTGAAACACAGATGCCCTCAATGTGGGAGGGAAGATATTTGTCTCTCTAAGCTGGCATCTCTGCTGCCCTGCCTTGAAATCTAGCCTCAGGAGAGGCAAAACAACCAGCTCCATGGAGGAGGATTCAGTGACACAACCAGCACTTCATTTAGTAGGCAATCACTGGGAAGAAAAGGCCTCACTGATTCCTACTGGCAAGTATCCTTAAGCCTAACCCCATCAGAGCCTGTCTTGGCTTTCCAGCAGCCCCCAGTGATGAACTTTAACAACACAAATGCAGCAGGAATACACAAGGAGGGCCTCAGAGCAGATGCCGGGTTTAACTTATTTTGCTCTTTGCATTTCTACAGCATTTGATAAGTTAGGAGCAGATTGGGCCCTGCTGTGCAAGGTCCTCCACAAACACCCACAGGGATATCCCCAGACACAGCACTGGGAGCCTGGACAGGGTATGAGCAGAAAAACGTACAGGAGGGACAACTAAGCACTAAGATAATACAGTCAGCAGGTCTTTGTGGCTCAGGGAGTTAATGAAGGAACAACAAATGAGTTATCTTAAAGAAGGCATGGCACTTGTTTTGCAGGAGAGCAAGTTCAAGTGGGAAGGCAGCCTGGAAGAAAGAGGAAGGTGTTAATTTGCAATGCAAACAGGTGTGTGAAACCCAGAGGGGGTGGGCAGTGAGATGATACTATTGCATGGGGTGGGCTGGGAAGAATCTTGAAAATTAAGACAAGCCAAAATCACAGCAAGATATGACCCATACAGCAGCATTTGGGAAGACAAATGGAAAAGATTACATTTCTTTGGTCGAAGAACAGGATTTTATATTTAGCCCCAGGAAAAATGCCACCACGTTAAGTTTTGTACAGGACACCTCTGGAGTTTACTGCACCACCAAACAACCCTGCTGTGCTCCCAGCCTTAGCCAGAGCTAACTGCAGTCACACCATGTGTTTGGCTCCAGCTCCCCTCAACAGAGCTGGGGATGCCCAGCACTGCTGGCAAATGCAGCAGCTCCCCACGCTCCACCAAGCAAACCCCAAGCAAGTAAATCTAGGTCAGGCCCTTACAGAAAGTACCCTGTGGCAAGGATTCAACCCACACTTGTGAGACTGCCAGCTCTGTGACACCCTCCTTTGGCAAGTCTCAAGTCTCTGCCTATGGAAGGGAAATTAAAACCTTCATTGCACAGATTTTAAGCCCACAGTAGTTATCAGCTCAGCCTGGATGACCTGGCACAATGCTGGGCATCACTTGTGCATTGTATCAGTATTTGGACAATTTTGAAAACTCATACAAATTAATTCTCCTCTGGCCTTCTTGCTCTTTCAGAACATTCCAAGACTCCTCCAAAAACAAGGCTACATTGCAGTTAAGGCTCTTCGAACTCTTGCTGTTTATCCCTAGTCCAGCATCCTCCTTCAGCAATTAACTCAAAAGTTTTTGAGTTTCCAAACACTTACAGCTCAAAATATTCAAATATAGAATTTATTTGGCTCTTATATCTGTATCTTGTAATATTTGGCTCTTATATCTGACCAATATGTATTGCTTAGTGTTTGTTTCTGATGCATTTAAATACTCTTACTTTTTGCATTTCATACTATCTCTGTTAATTGTCATTAATTTATTTTTCTTGTTTGTCACACATCCTTGTATGTCTAACAGCAGCTTTCCCTAAATGAGGCTTATTAAGCAGTTAGCTAAACCCACCAATTTCACAGCTGTAGATTTTGGTCATCTAGTAAGTATTTTTTAAACACATCTCCATTTTACTCCACAGATTTTCTATTTAGATGTTACCTTTCAATTTGATTCATCATGCACATCAACTTTGGAGACGCTAAGACATACACCACAGCTTGAATGGGCTTTGTTGGCCTGCAGGAATATAACTTGTATTTTTAATGAAGCCAACAAATTCCAATCCAGTGACAAATTCATATTTACCCATGACACAGTTGCTAAATAGGCATTCAGAAATACATTTCCAAAAACAAAGTTCTCAATCACAATTCTCAGAGATTCTGTTCTCCGGTTTTTCCTCGGTTGATGGTCTGAGACAGCCTCCCAGGAGCACCTGCTTTTGAGCTTTGCTATACCCCTGCTGGACCCATGAGAGACCCAGCAGCAGCTCCTAACCCAGCCCTGGCAATGGGGTGTGAAGATGGAGCACACTCCCACCTCTGCCCTTCCTGGGGAGGCTGTGGTTTGCTATTGCAATCACACTGCTCATCCTGCTCACCTGAGAAATGTCACTGCCATCAACTTTCTTCCAATTAACAAAAACCTTGAATTGCCATTAGCCAGCCTCCTAGTGGGAGCACACGTGCAATTAGAGGTTTTCCCTGAGCAGAGCTGACCCACACAGAGCAGATCCAAGGGGATGCAGGTCCGCCATGCTGCAGGGCTCACCCCAATGCCTGCCTTGCCCCCCAGCTGCTGCTCCTCAGGGCTCACCTGGCAGCATCCCGCAGGTGATGCTCCCTGGAGAGGGACCAGGACAATCCCAGGGATCTCTGGTGGAGCTGCTCCCAGCCGCCAGGCAAGCCCAGCCCCGGCCCACAGCTCAGCACAGTCAAGCAGTGACTCAGGACAAAACAAACCAGCTGCAAATATTTGAAGTATGTGGAGGCCAGGAGGGGAGGAGCCACTGCCGACCATGAGAGGGGGGGCAATGAAACTAGGGCAGGGAATAATTAATCTGAGCAAAAGGCTAAACTGGCTGCCAGGAGCAGGATCTGGCTGGGGTGAAAACTCTTACTCCAGACTTTGGTGATACACCAGGGAGCTGAACAGGGACAGAACAGGGATGCTTCTCCAGAGCCATTGGAGTGGCTTGGTATGCTAAACATGCCTAATGCAGAGCTTTGTTGGGATGTCTCTATGCCAGATAAGACCACAACCATGGCCCCAAACCGCCTCTGGTTGCCCAGACAGCCCCATGGCATTCAGTGTGAGCAGAGAATGATTCCAACCATTGACAAAGAAAAAAGTGAAGTAATATGGTGGTGTAAAATAGCTAAGCTGCTAAAACTGAGGCAAGGCATCAACAAAAGCGTGAGCAAAACCTCTGATAGACAAAAGAATGAAAGCTGAATGAAATCCTTCTTAAAAAGGATGTTTTAAATATACAATTCAAAAAACATGAAGAGAACAGTACTGATGAAAAGTCTGTCCTGCATCTGTGCTTCAATAAAGACAGCAAATATAAATATATAAATGGACATAGTAAGCCAGATAAGAGATAACAGACACGTCACACAAAAATGAGAAAAGAAAGACATCAAGAAAAATCCATGGATGGTAGAATTCAGTTTTCATATTTTAAATGAGGAAATAAAATGCTACTTTATAATGGACCTTTATTTCCATCCAGGACAAAGGAAATCCTACAAGGACACAATCCCACAATTAGGCAGAGTGAGCACAGTTTTTGGCAAAAAGGTAGAATTATACAATAATTTTCTGCTCATTTCTTTCTAAAAGGCAAAAAGAGAAAAAAACCCCAACCAAACAAACAAAAAAACCAACAAAACAAAACCCAAAAAAACCAACCCACCTTTAAAATCCACTGCCAGTGGAGTGGAGACTATCCAGAAAAGAAGGCATTTCTAAACAGGTTCTCCAGAGACTGGATTTACTTAATCCCACATAACAGAGTAAATGGAAAATCACTGCTGTCATGTGGAGAAGTGAGGATCAATTCAACAGGATCACAAATAAAGATGAGGCATATGAGTCACTGAGTGATGCAGGGTACCCTGAATAAGATGGAATTATTCAAACCAAGCAGGTTTAATGCAGACAGATGCATTACTGTATTAATGGAACAAGAAACACAGCCACATGCAGGACTGTATTCTGGGCAGTAATTTTTTGGCTTGATCAGACAAAATTCAACAGGAGTTCCCTGAACGTTGCAGAGGACCACTGGGGTTTTGGACAAGGGCACAGGAGCATAGCAAGGTAAACTAGTGCTGACACCCACCCAGAATGCCTCACCCAGCTCTGAAGTCCTCCGTTTCAAAAGAGTCTGAACTGAAAAATGAGTGAGCATCAGGAAGAATAAACACTGAAAGGTCTTCCTCTGAGTCTTTGACATGGGTATTTTAAGACTCCATTCACTACAAAGAACTGAAGACTGAAAAATGACTTAATTACAGTACCTGCCTGAGAAGAATATCCATCAACTAAAAAGCTCTAATTTAGGAGAAAAAGGTTGGGGTTCAGAGCTGAAATGTAACACATTAGCATGCAAAACCTTTAAGAATGATGGTGACTAAGCAGCAAAACTATGGCAGGTGGGCTCTCCTGTTGATGTGTCAGGCAGTCAGACATCTGAGTCTTATCCCAGAAGAGGTGCTCTAACCCTGCAGCTGTCACCCAGTTACACTGTACAGAAATCTGTAAGAAGTGTGATAACCCTGTGAACAGAAGAGATCATCTCCACTGGCTTGGAAGTATTCAAGGCAGGCCAGATGGGGCCCTGGGCAACCTGATCTAGAGTGTGGCACGCCTGCCCATGGCAGGGGCATTGGAACTAGATGCCCCTCTAGTTCTCTTCCAACCCAAACCATTATATAATTCCATGATCTGTACTGGGGCTTTAAAGTCACAAATTCTGTTACTCCATGGATGGAGGAGGAACCTGTTAGAGAAGTAAACAGCATTAGAAAAGGTGCCTGGAGCACACACACTGAGGGAGAACCAGAGCTGACTTTTGCCTGCCAGCTGCACAGGAGTTGTCTGCTGCCAAGCACAATGGGAGCTCTTTTGGGGAGGTGCTGGTGGGATCTCACACTGAGGCAGCTGCAGCAGCAAAGCAGTACATGCCAAGGAGAGATGGTCCAGCACTGTGCCCCAATAGGGCAAGGGGAGGAAAGTAACAGACAACTGCAGCCAGAAAAAGGCCACAGGATGGACAGACAGTGTTTGAAATACCTGGAGCTTTCATCTCTCCTGTTCTGCTGTGAGACCCTGGTGCAGATGTTGAGAGCATCCTGCCCTGCACCTCTCATCGCTACTCCCATGCCCCAAGCCTGCCACAGTGGAGAAGAATCCTATAATCCTGAAGAGCATAGGCTTTCACTTGGCATCACAGTCTGTCCCTTCAACTCTAGCAAAAGCTGGAGAAGCAGCACTGCTCCAGCCTCCTAAGGCTTTGTGGACCATTTCCCATCCCACTCTGTTCCTGGCCTCCTCCTGGCTCCCCGGCTGCCCTTTGGACGTCTTGGCACCGCAAAGCCTCTCCCTTTCCTCACCCTGGGGACACAGCTGAGCAAAGTTCCACCCTTACAGGGTGGCCTGAGAGTACAAAAATTCAGCCATTGGAGCCTGCTTAATCATCAAATACCTCCAGAGGACAGACTTCTTGCTAAGGCAGAGTAGACACTGCCTCCAGCTTTGCCATCACTTTGGCTGTTGCAGTTTTCCTCTCCGTTTCAATCCCACTTCACGGAGAATTCACACACACAGCTACATGAGACAGATGCTGGCAGAAAGGGCACAGGAACAAATAAGTTTCCAGACACATGGAGGCCTGACCATCATAAAGGGCTCCTTCTGTCCCTCTGCCCAGACCCCAGCACCCTGCTGCCACTTCCCCTGAACCCCCACCAATATTCTTGCACCAACAAGCCAAGCTGCACAAATCTGTCTGCAGCTGACTCTAACACAGCCACAGCATCAAGGGAATGATTTCAACCATGCCAAGACAGCCCAAGCCTTCCACTTTGGTAATTCTGCAGCTCCAGGGTGCTATTTGATGGTACTGGAGACCTGGAGATGGCTTGGGGACCCAGGACACAGGGCATGCAACTGTTGTAGCACAGGCAAGGGACCACTGCAGTACTGAGGGGTGACAGTGCAAGAGATTGCTATTGGTGACAGCCCCCCAACATGCAGGTGCCTGGGTGTCCTGCCCAGGTGAATTAGGCAACTCTGAGTACTTGTTCTCTGCATATGTCTGAGTGCTTCAACAGCTTCCTCTATTTCCTGCTTTGTGCTGCCTGTGAACAGCTGCCATACTCATGCTCAGGAATTGGTTCCTACAGAATCTATTAATGCTGGGTTATAAAGAGGCAGTGGGAATAACCCCAGCATCTCACCCTCTCCCTCATGAGGAACCTTCTCTGAGCCCTGAGAGAGCAGACAAACCAGGGCCACAAGTTTTAGGGTGTACCAAAACCATGCAGGAGTAACAGAAAGGAGCCTTGAGTCTGTGTTACCTGTGCTTCCCTCCTACCTAGCCTTCACAAAACCCCCTTGCAGAGGCTGCAGGGAGGGGTGACAACCTTGATGCTGTTTCACTAAGTGCCAGAGAGGAGCCTTCCTGAGAGAGGCTGGCTGTGCTGGCCACCCACGTGTACCAGGCTCCCCGTGCTGCCCCGGTGCCAGGGCAGGGTGAAGGCACACTCAAGGGAATTGCCCCCCACTTCCCTGTGTACCTGGGTTTTTCTTCCTGGTCTGCACAAACTCTGAGTGCCGCAGGGCACTGGGAGCCGTCCGTCTGTAGAAGCTGTTTCTCTGCAGCACAGAGCCCACCCTGTTTTCTTCCTCGGCCTCCTGCTCCCAGAGCTGGCTCCAGTCGGGCCGGCCCGTGCGTACCCTCGGGTGCTCTGCTGCCCTGCTGCTGCTCTTGGCTGGCCTCCCAGGCCCTGGGGCTTCTCCTTCCAGCTCCCCACAGCTGTCGGAGTCAATGACGCATGTCTCGAACTGTGTGTAGCAGGTACCTGACCCCAGGTTCACACTGCCATCTCCTGAGGACCTGACTGCAAATGCAGGAACTTCACAACCTCTGTCTGGACTGCTGTGCTCCATGACATGGCCTTTGGGTTTCCTGTGCTGTTCACAGTCTTCTTCATCTACTTGGTCTCTGACATGTGGCCTTTCCTGCTCTCTATATGCTCTAGGGCCTCCATCATCTCTATACCACTTTTCTCCCTCCCTACATGCCTGATTGACTCCATCCTCTCTATACTGCCTTCTCCTCTCCTTATACTCCCCAGAATTCCTCTCTTGCCTGTGCCTATAATGTCTTCCATGCTCACTGTAGTCCCTAGGATCTCTGTAGTCCTGATACCACCTTCCCCCCTCCCTACAGTCTCCAAGGCCTCTATCCTCTCCATACTGCCTTGCTTTCTCCCTATACTGCCCAGGTACTCTGTCCTCTCTGTTCCACCCTCCTCTTATCTCAGAACTGCAGTTTCTGTACTGAACACCCTCCCTCTCACACACCCTGTAGTTTCTGTCCTCTATATCCTGTCTTTTGCCTTCCCAAACATTGTCTGCTCTCCTGCAGTCCATGTACTGCATCTGTTCCTTCCAAAAACCTCTGCAGTCTCCATTCCTGCTCTGTTGGTCCACGGAGTTGTCCTCCTGTCTCCTGGAACTGTCCCAGCCACTGTCTGCTCCTCGGCTGCCCGGGTACGGCCTCCTTGTCGCCCTGGGTCTGTCACTGCAGCCGGCCAGGTCCCGTCTCCGTACAGCACCACAATCCTCATATTCCCAGCTGAGGAGCCGCGGTTCCTGTCTCGGATCCTCCATGCAGCGTCTCCTCTAAGGACAGGTGCGCATAGTCCTGTGGGGTGTGGCACAGGGGCCGGCTCCCCTCACCCTCTGCTCCCTGAGCCCAGCCCCAGGCTGACGGCGCTTCTCCACTCTGCTCCAGCGCTCCCGTCACAAGCGAAACGCAGGTGCTGCTTCCTGAAACCAGCCAGCAAAGGCAGGGGCCCAATCGCCGGCAGCCCTGGCCTCCTCCACCTGCTGCCCAAAGTAATCAGTAACCAGCCCTGAGCAGGACGGCAGCCAGGCTGGGCAGGCCTGCACCGCCCAAACCGGCTCCGCGGCTTTGCCAAAACCTCTCTGCAGGCAGCTCTGAGGCAGGGAGGAGGAGGGCACTGGGGCATGCAGAGGCCCTGCCCCGAGACCAATGTCCTCAGGGAAGGGAAACAGAGCATGTGTGAGACCGCAGGAAGCCACAGAGCAGAGGTGGGACACCAGATCTCCTACTAGATCTTCTTCTTTCCACCCCTGATGGCATGGAGGAAACAACGTGGTCTACAAGAAGCTGGGCTCTGCTCCACACTTTGCTGGGGCAAACTGAGGCCTTCAGGCTGCCCCTGGCTCAACCCTGATGCTGAGCCCATCCTCTTCCCAGCCCTCAGCACAGTCACACGAAGCTCAGGAGAGGAGCTGCTCCCTGCATGACAGACCAGTGCCTCCACAGTGCCATGCAGTCACAGCTGCTTGGTTCCCTGCTCCAGGGGGAACAGCTGGTCCACCCGCTGACAGGAACAGGCTTGAAGGGATTACCTGGGTTATGGAGTCTGGTGCCAACACACCAAATAAGTTTACAGAAGGCTAGAGAAATACACACTCCAGTAATGCTTCTCCCTGCAGGGCACAACATATCCCAAATTTTCCATGCCAAACACAGAGCTCCTATAAGAAACCAAGACACAACCACAGCATGCCCTTGACAGAGAGCACGAGAGTCTGTAGATGTCATCCATGTCTCAGGTTCTTGCAACACTTGCTAGGAACGCAGAGCCCATGCCCTCAGCTGGTAGAAGACAAAAATAAAACCAATGGACTCTTCTACTCCAACTGCAGAAGAGCAAGTGCTAATCCTGCCCCAGCCTGGTGATCAGTAAAACCCCAGTGTGCTCATAAAGACACACCAAAAAAATAACCTGATGATTTTAAACACTTACTGTAGAAAACTGTATTTTCTACTCTTCCTTTGGCTTCCAAAAAATACACTGAAGGGCTGGATTCCCCACTATCAACTATTTCTCCTGTAAGACTATGCCTGCCCTGCTTTGGTTGCTGGTCAAATCTTAGTGAGAGCTTTTCTGCCTCCAGTGTCTCCACGTTCCTAACAGTGGTAAGGCAGAGGTCATGCCTCAGGCATGCCACAAACACGTTTTGCTGAGTTGATGCAACACCAAATTACTGTTCTGCCTGCTGCACTACAGCTGGGCTCTCTGGCCACACTCAGATGTGTCAGCAGGGACATGGCAGAGCTTGGGTAGAACACATCTTCATTACATGGCTAGAGAGGTCTCTTGAACAGGAGAAAAATCCCCTAGGACTACTGAAAGGATACTAGCTTGAGGATGCCTCAGGATAGTGCATTAGTTCTTGCCTAAAACTTCTAGTTCCAGGAACCAACAGGTTCCACAGGATCAGTCCTCTACCAGGAAGCACGGGGACAGTGGGAGACACTTCCCAGCAAGATCCATCCCATCAGAAAATTTCCCCTGAGATTCAGCCTAGACTTTCCTCTTCCTACCTTCAAGTTATTTTATCTAGCTTCAAATCCTCTAGGCCTCCTTCCGAGCATCCCTTTTGCACACCACTGACATGAAGGCTGTTGGTCACCCTGTTTTCCTGGTGCAGCCATACCAGCCTTCATTGCCACGTGCTCTGCCTCTGACACGATCATGAAGCAAGTCCCTGGGCTCCTCAGTGCTGATTAAGCAGTGGGAGGATGGAGGCAATGAAGTCAGAGTGAGCAACTCCCAGGCAGGAGCTGGCATTTCACTCCATCTCCCGCATGCAGTGCCCACATTTCCTGCATGTCGTGGGTTTCAGTGACAGAACTGCAGTGTCAGCTCCTGGGAGAAGCCTGGGAAGGAACTGTGGGAGAAGATGTATGTGATTCCATCTTTCCATTTGTCTACTGTAATATCAAGTGTAGCATAATTTACAGCATTGATCTTTACATGGCATCTTCAGGTTTCAGAGACCAAATGTGCTGATATAATCATGGGAAATTCCTCTTTTCTGAGTAATTTTTTTCTGGGGTGCAAGAACAAAAGTCCCATTTTCAGCTACAGATATGCCACAATTGTAAGCTCTTTGCTGCTGTTACCAACAGAATAGTCCTATTTCCTTGTCCTGGACTTAATGGATGGCAGGAGCACAGGGGCAGGTTTTACTTTTTGCCCAGTAATCCATCCCACTCCCAGGTCAGGTTCAGTCCCCTTCTGTGCACCCCTTCTCATACGAATAACAAATCCCCACAGGTCTGTATCAGTACCAGAGCAGAAAGCACAGGAAACCCAGTGCCCTGACAAGTTAAGAGCAGTCACAGCACAGACATCAACTCAAATCTCAACTGCAGGACCCCCAGCCTTGAAGTTGCTGCTCACTCCCCTACAGATAGAGGGGATGAGTCAGGGAGGTTGGAAATGCAGCAGTAGTGGTTTTGCTTTTCATCATGGACATACTGGGAGTAGATGAGATGAAAGCTCTGGATGTATGGTGGGGCTGGAAGAGATGGGACAGTTGGAAGAAAAAGGGGGTGGGGAAGATCAGGGCAAAGGGATATTCAGAGAAAGACACAGTGATTCCCCAAGGCAAAATCATGATGATATATACTGCAACAGTACTTACAAAATTATCAAAATCAAGAATTAAAGGGTATAAAAGACTGCCTTCCACAGTGTCTGTAAAACAGTAGAAGCACCTGTGCTCCTGAAGCATTCCCCATCCCACACTGTTGCAGACTCACCTCTCAACTCCTGCAGCTCCATGCTGAGGCTCTCAATATTGGAGTCACAGAAATCAAGGTTCTCCATGGTCTCTGCTCTCACCAGCTCATCCTGCTGCTCCTCCAGCATCAGGCTTAGCTCGGCACGGGTCTTGCTGTATGCCTCCAGATCTCTCTCCACCTCTCCAATTCTAGTCAGCAGGATGGAGCTGGAGGAGGCTGATCCTACCTGTGTCAAGTCCTCACATCCCTCCTCCAGCCGCTGCTCTGGGGTGCTGGGCCGAGGCTGTGCAGGGGCCACGTGTTTCCGCTGGTTGCTGGGTGGAGGCCGGGGCGCAGGCCGGGAGGGTCTGACCGAGAAGGACAGAGCCCTGCCTTTGGGCACCTGGCCACCCTGCCCTGTCACCAGGCTGCTGGGCCGAGGAGGGGGCGGCCTCAGGGCCCTTCTCCTCTCTGCCTGCCTGGAGTGGGACACAGATTCAGGAGACCCACGGACAATGTCCTTCTCAGAGCTGTAGTCCAAGATGGAGAAGTGACGGGAGACCTTGTCCTGCTCTGCACCAGTACCGGACAGGCTCTTCTCAAACTGGGCCAGCTGCTCCGTCAGTTTGGAGTCCAGGTCCGTGCAGCTGTCCCCCTGCACTGCAAGAGGGCAGCACTCCCCCCAGCTCCCAGCCCGTGTGTCCAGGCTCACCTGGGCACTTCCTAAGCTGGGACAGGGCTTGGACGTCTCCAGTTTACTGTCCATCCAATTGTCCAGGTCCTGGGTCCTGCTCTGGCTCTCCTGGGGCTCAGATGCTGCCCAGCTATTAGTGGATGAAATCGCTTGGCTCCTGCAAGGATTTTGGGGGAAGTGGGGTGCCTGCAAGGGTACAGTGGGGCTGTCTCCATCATGCTTAGGGAGGGAGTGACAGATTTCTGAGTTTCCTGGGGTGGCTGAAGTAGTCCCTCCAGGTTCCAGCTCACCTGCTTGGCCAGGCCTGTTGCCCTGTGGGGGAGGCAGCTGGGCAGAGGGGTGAACGCCATTGACTGACTTGGTGTGGTTAGAGGGGACTGAGCCCACCGTGCCTTCGGGATGCGGTTCTTGGTGTCCTGTGCTGGGAAAGGCCTGGTGTTGTCTCAAGTCAGTGCCAAGAGGATCCTCTGACCTCTCTGCCTTGTGAGACAAAATGGTGGCAGGCTCAGGATCTGCAGCCAAGCCATCCTCCTTTTCCCTGCTATCTTTCTGGGGCAAAGGAGGAGTTTCAGAGCAAGTGATTTCTGGATCTTGATGGGTGTTCAATCCACAACTGCCTCCACCTTGCAGATCTCCAGCACTCACCTTTTCCAAGCAAGCCTCAGAGGCTTCCAGCCTCACAAATCTGTGTGGAAAGATGCCACGTCTTCCTCTCAGCTCCCCCTCCAGCCAGCCATCCTCCAGAATGCCTACAATCCGAATCCTGTCACCCACATCAAAATCCAGTTCCTTGGACTCCAGGGCTTGGAACTGATAGAGGGCAACACCATAAGTACCCCCTGGCTCCTTGTCATCTTTGTGGGGCATCTCTACTGTCCCATTGGTGTCACAAGTCCCTGTGGGCTCTGGATCCACTGAGGTTCCTGGTGCTCGCAGAGGAGTAAGCAGTTCCACAAAACCCTCTGGGAAGATGCCCCTGCAGCCTCTGAGCTCACCCTCAAACCAGCCAGGCTCTGGGACACCAATAATGTTGATCACATCCCCTTCCCTGAAGTCCAGTTCCTCCTCCAGCTGAGCAGACAGGTCCATCAGGGCCTGGGCTTGGCCCAAGGAGTAGGCAGGCACCTCCAGGAGAGGGCTCTGGGACAGCTGACGTCTCCGAACGGAAAGGCACAGCTCCCTCACACATGATGAGGGGAAAAAGCCCTTGGAACCCCAGCTGCTTCGGCCCTGGAGCCAGCTGGAGGCCAGGGGTCCCCCCAGGATCACCAAGTCTCCTGCAGAGAATGAGACACACCAGTTCAAAACTGCTCTCATTATTGCTTTCCACCTCTTATTCCTGCCTCCACATTTCCCTCCTGGCTGTGGGTGAGGACTGGCACTCTGTTATAGGACAGTGCATGCTGGGGATGCACACAAGCACAGGATGGGATTAAGGCATGAAGTATCAACAGCCTCTTGTACATCTAAGATACACAGCTTGGCTGCAAAGCTGTGCAGGTGCACTGAGGCTTTCATTCTCCCCCAAATGCAAGTCTAAGATTTGGAGATTAGAGGTCAGTTAAAAGGCAATTGTAAATTTACTGTGATCAGGTGATGCCAATTTTTGGAGTTTCATGTGTAATGACAGATCATGAGAAACTTGTATCCAAGTGGCAGAAGCCTAGAGGACCATGGTGGATTTGACATGACCTATGTCATGAGGAATTAGGAGATTCACCTCTTTCTTCTGTCACTCTAGGCAGGATGCTGTGACTAGATTCATCCATCTGGAAGGACAGGTGAGGCTTTTGAGGTGCAAAACAAAGGAAGGGAATGGAGATTACCTCTCTGCAATGACAAGCTCCCTGGCTCTTGAGATGTGAAGTCATTGGTACAAACAAGCAGTTTTTCTCCCTGCTTCAAAGGGGGAATATCCACAGGTTCAACAAAGCTGCTAGGAAACTGCCCTAAAAGGAGAATGAGCTGTCAGCAATGAGTCTTTCCTGTGACCCTCCACCATTGCCACCCTCCTTCCAGTTTTCGGGATCTATTCATCTCTGGCTAAAGGAAAATACCCAGTTACCCTGGGTGCCTCAATAGCCTGGTGGAAGAAGAACGAGTTTGGGAGCCAGGAATTCCTGGGGTTTTAAGTACTTAAGAGCTAACAGAGAACAAAAAGCTTTGAGCCCTTGGCTCACTCCAGGCAACCACAGGCTGTGTGCATTGCTGGGACTGTGCCATCAGCATGGAGCTTCCAGGAACAGACATCCTGGGTTTTCTCTGCCCTTACTGCTTCCTTCCCAGCTCAGACCCATGGTGAGGACTAAGGGATCCAGCAGTGCTGGATCATGGGAGCAGTGTCTTGTGACTGGGCAAATCCACTTGGTGCTCCTTCCTCCACAGGGCTTGGCCCCTGTGCAGCCTCAGCACAGAATTCAGGCTGCCACCCTGAATGGGATGGCCACACCTGTGAGTCACAGGCTCTGTCACAGCTTCAGCACTGCTGGGACTCCAGGGACATTCCCCACTGTCATTCTGAGGATCTGTTTCACCATAGCACATTTGTTGGCCACCAGATGATACCCATCAGATACTAATTTCAGCCCTGAGAGCACATGACATGGCAGAGCCCACTGCAAAGGCCACTAAAAATGTATTTCTTATATAATTTGAGGCAAAGGGATATGATGAAGTATGGGCTAGTACCACACTCAGCATTGCCGCTGGGTGACCAAATATTTTCTAATAAAACCTGGAAACACCATATCCTAGACACCCAGAGCTTCACACTGTGTTTAGGCAATTTGACACTTGCTATTCTCTGCTGCTTCCTTCACAGTTTTAACCAACTCTCTTTTTCCTTATCTTAGTTTCCTGCTTTGTACATGGAAACAACATAATGCTGTAAGAAAGGAATTACTGTACATGGAGTTACAGTAATTATTCCACAGAGTAATGAGTACTAGGCTGCAACACCTCCACAGCTTCTATTATAAAGTGCTTTTTCAATTCCCTATAACTTTAACTTAGAAAGCTGGGCAGAAAACTACAACAGCTGTTCCAAGGGAAAGCAGGAATGCAATTGGGTTTTGAGATAAAGGTCACTAAAAACATTCAGTTTGACTGCAGCATGTTTCTTTATCTTTGAGCTATGACACACATCTGTTTCTTATTCCTTAACAGCTTCATCTTCCATACAACAACCTCACCAGTTATGCTGGGAGACAAAACTCTGTTGAAAACTGCACACATAATCCTTGCCCAGTGACTTCAGCCAGCAGCAACAGGGTCAGGCACATGCTCATTCAATGCCACTTATCAGTGACATGGAGCACAGGAGGGAAGAGCTCCTGTCCACCTTTGCTTCAGACAGTACACAGCTTGTGGCAGTCAGGAGAGACCAGACTGCTGCTACAATAGCAGCCCCATCTCTACAGCCAGGGATGAAATCAGTCCCACCCTCTGCTGAAGACAGAGGCAGGCTTATGCTTTGAAGTGGCCTGGCTTTCATCTCCCCAAAGCTCACACATCTTCTTAACATCAGGATTAAGATGAGAAAGAGCTGCCTAAACAGAGACTATGAGGCTCTTAGTGTTTCACTGAGAGCATTCTGCTGCTTCAGAGGTTTCTCACACCCCCCTAAAAGTTTAAGAGACTTGCACACCATTCCAGGCACCAAGATATTGATGGCAATTTGTGCAGGAAGATGCTTTGAAGCAGAAAGGAGGAAGGGGCTGAGTCAGAGGGCTTAGGGGGGACACATGGTCACTGTTGTTCTACCTCCACTGACAAGGTCACTTGGACTGGTTTCCAGAGTGGATGCATTTCCACTCTGAGTGCATCTGTTTCCTTTCTCCCCTTCCACTGTCACAGCAGGTCAGCACATAAGCTAGCCAGGAAATGGGCAGTCTCTCCACAGAGACTGGAACAACCAGTATTGTGAAGCTCCTATCTCCTTAAGAACTGACTCTCCACTAACCTCTCTCAAAAAACAACACACAAGTCTGAATACTTGACACAAAGCTGGCAGGAGACCAGTGGCAACTTGCACTCTCAGTCCCAATCCAAGCCCATGAAAGATTCAGTAAATCAAACGAGGTCCTTCCCCACCAAGGGAAGACGTGCTCATGGAGTGCACATTTAGCAGGCACTTGCACAGACCCAGGTGCAAGCACTTCCAGCTCTTACCTGTGACACCTTCCTTCTTGCCAAGGAGCCAGAACTCGTCCACCACAGCCAACACCTCGATGACATCTCCCACGAAGAGGGGCAGCTCTTCAGAGACGCTGGGACAGAAATCAAAGACTGCCCGCACCACGGAGCCAGCCTCCATTGTCGCAGGGTCTGAGGGCAGGTCAGTGCCTAAGGCTGAGACAGAGAGAAATTTGTCAGCACCCAGAAACACATGAAATTATCAGAGATAAGCCCAGGAAGTAAAACCCTTCCTGAGAACAGAGGCAGAAATGCAGCCCCCGTGGTCTAACCTGCCTTGTCCCACCCCTGTGGCTATCTCTGTAGGATCATGTGTTTGTGTTGCAAGAGGGGGGACAAGCAGCAAGAAATTTGGAAGTGAATTCCCGTCAGGAAGGAAGCAGGAGGAGGGGAGGAAGCTCAGCATTTCCCTGACATGTGGGGCACAGCTCAGCCTGACAGGGCCTGGTGGGCAGCCAGCACCACTTGCCTGCACGTCCCACCACACATTTTCTGGCAGGATGGGCACAGGAATCCCCCTCTCCATGCCACCACTCAGGGCCACAGGAACTGCATGCTGAACCAGCACTACAATTCTGGCCCAGCAAGAGAAGAGGCACAAAGTCCACTCAGGCAGGATCATACCACCATCCTCATTCTCAGACCTGACTGGAAATATCCTTTCTGCCTTCTAGGTACCTGGCTCAGACATTCCCTGGGTGGCCCCACCATTGCTCTAGGCAGAAGTCAGACTGAGATGAGGGTACAGACCTCATTCAAGGTTCTGGGAGCCAAGGCTAAAAATGCCTCCTGGCAGGAGACTTGAAAGCAGGCAAAGACCTCCTTGTCAAGGGCTATGTCCTGGATCCCCCCTTACTCTGGGAAGTGGCTGTTGAGGACACTCTTCTGTATAATTTCTGCTTTTCAGCCTCACTGTCATGGAAGTACACTGCACCAAGACAGCAGCAGTCCTGCAGCTTAAGCTGCTCCTTTGCCTCCTCCCAAATTCCTCAGGATGGGAACAGAAAGATTCATCCATCCAAAGCAACCAGAATTCCTCACCTTCACCTCAGACCAGCGAGTCTGCTTTCACTTTCAGACCCACTGCAAATGCAGGCACAGGACAGCGCTGCCAACACCTCTCGGCGGTGCTTTCAGAGCCCTGCCCTCTGCGACGCTGGGACATCGGCGTTCTCCCTACCAGCGCTCTTGGCACGGGCTGCCTTCCTCCCACATCAGACCCAGCCCCGTTCTGTCCGTGTGGACACACCTGCCCTGCCGTGGGACACGCTCTCCTCCCTCCCCAGAGCGGCTCCAAGCGCACCGGGAGCAGTCCCGCTCCAAGCCGCTGATCCCTGTCCCATGTCAGCCCGGCTTGCCAATCCCCTGCCCAGCCTTGGGCAGAAAGAGAGCAGTGACAACTCCACAAAACACAAACAGACGGCCCCCAAGGGCAAACTTTCCCCGTACAGCCACACACAGCCCACCTGAGCCCCGGAGAGTCAGACAGAGGGGAAGCTAACACAGGCAGGAGAAATATGTTCCCACTAATGAGGTGCCGCCAACTTCCAGCGAGAGTGCCAGTGGGGGATCCAGGCAGGGAAAGGCTTTCTGCTGACGGGACCATTCTGTTTATCCAGTCCGACTCACCTCCTGGGAACAAAGCGGGTTTGTGCTCAGCAGGAACAGCTTCCTCATCACGTCTCTCCCCGCCCCCAGCCATTCCTCTGCTGCAGCCAGCACGCTGTGCCCCTGGCCACCCTCACCTCTGCCATCCTGTCTGTCTGTCACCCCTATTGCTCTCCACTGCCTTCCCCATCGCACGTGGGCTCCTTGGGACACAGGCTGTCCCTTTGTCACCAGCTTTGTGCGGGCTGTACAAACAAAGAGCCCAATATCCAGCAGCAGACAGCACTCTGCCACCAAAAAGAGATGAATGGACTGGAGTGAATCAGGAGCACAAAGAGCTGCAGTTCAGCATAGCAGAAACCCACTGAGGCAGAAGGCGTAACAGTATTAAAAACATGACCATGTGGAGCAAGGAAAAAGATGGAAGAGCTATCAATTAGCTTAAAAATACCAAAGACAAGTAAGGATCCTTCTGCTGTTGAGGTGGGGTGCCTGGGGCGTGCTGCTGCATGTTCTCATGGGAACAGGAGCAGCAGCAGGCACAGCAGCAGCAGCCCCTGCAGGCACCCAGGAATCCTTGCCATACTCTGAATATTCAAATTCACAGCAGCACTGGACAAAGAGGGGAAAACATATTGCAGGCATAATTGCTGCCTTGGGGTAGTTCCTCCAGGAGTACATGATGGTACAGTGAGATTTCTTGTACGTCTTCTGTCAAAAGTGTAATGTAAGAATGGGCAGAGGTATGCAAAGATTACAGTAAGTGTGCTACAGACCCAAACCTGGCTCTGCTACAGTCACTGGTGCTGAGAATGCAGCCCTGCCACTGATCCCACCCACAGGAGTGTTCCTTCCTTTAACACACCTGCAGCTCTGGGGACTCATCATTAAAATGTGCAAGATTTTTCAATGAGACAAAGATAGAGAGGGACAGGCAGGACTGCAATAGTTCCAGCATGTATATATTAATTATATAAACTAATTATATTAGTTATAATAAACCACTAACCTACTCACGTCCAAAGCATTCCCTGAGAGGCAACTTGTAAGAAAGCGTGAAGCAACTTCTGAAACTGCCAAAAAAAGAATCCCAACAGGCTCATGTTCCCTCAGCAGTACCAAGAAGAGCAAGATCACTCCCTGACTCCATTGGATTATAGACAGTATGCTCCTGTATTTGCAAGCAGTGAATCAGTCTTGTGGGGCTTGCTTGCTCCATGACACGAATTGAACACAAAATGTTACATTTTCCAGGGCCTTGGCCTTGTCTTACTCCCTGCAGTGCTGCCTGCCAACATTTTCTACAAACCCCCACCTAGAGAAGGAAGCCTCCCAGCATATTCCAGACTGGAAACTTACTAAGTCCAACTCTTCAGGCTTAATAGTGGACCCGACCTTCTTCCAGATCCACCCTAGAAAACAAGCATTCAGCAACAGCTCACGCAGAGACTCCAGAAGGAAAAGTAGACTGCAGGGAGAGCAGGGCTCAGCCTGTGATCCCCCTGTGAGTCACGGCTCCTGACAGCTGGCCAAGCACCTCTGACCTCAAGGATGGGTGATCCCTCCCTGCCAGAGGGAAGGAGGAGAGCTGTGCCACAATGGAGCAAACTCTGTGATTTCAGGCTGGGGGAGCTCAGGAGTGCGGATCGCAGGGCTCCTGCCCCCGCCCAGCAGCAGAGCCGCATCCAAAGAGAGCCTCACTGTGCAAGTATGAAGCTGTGGCGCAGCAGGAACTCGCCCTGCTGAGAACACACAGGCTCTGTCTCACTGCCTGATCCTGCACAAACCAGGTAACGTGTTCCTGGCGCCTGACCACAGCCTGCCTGCTGCGGAGCTCTGCGCCTAACACAACGGCATTGTGCAGCAGGGCAGAGAGTGGATTCCCAGGGCATTAATCACTCCCCCCAGTCTGCAGGCATGCATGCTCAGCACACACTAACATTACCTTCATGGAAGAGTGCTTATCCCATTTTTCTGTTAGCTCTGGAGTGTGGTCTGGTCCAGCGTGGGCTGATGGAAGCAGGGACCAGAATGAAATGATAGCTATTAACTCTGTTACAATATTGCTTTGAGATCTTCAGCACAGACTGGGTCAGCCAAGAAATGGCATTTGCACACAGACTCCGAAAACTTCTTCTATCCCTGCTTTTCTTGCAGCTGAAATTGTGCAGGGTAAGAAATCCCAAATAACGGACCCGCCAGCATCAAATGTAATTGTCAGGCACTTGCTAGAAGTACCATCACTTAGATGGAGGCAGGACTACTAAAGATGCAGAAGCAAGGATTTTAAGCACATAAGAGATAAGGCAGCAAGGCAAAGAGGCCATTTAGGCTGATTACAAGAAGTATTAACAGCCCCAGCAAAAAGGGAGACTCAAAGGGTTTGAGGGCAGCTAATCCACTCCTATCCCAAAGCAAAACAATAACGGATGGATGCCACAAATTAAGCAGCAAGGAAACCAAACTTAACAGGTGCTATTGCCACTTGTTTCTCACTCAAGAAGTAGCACTCTTAGAACTGACTATGGAGAGTATGACTGCACTGTAACTGAAAAGCTAACATTTTACCAAACAGACCAAAAGATGCCATGTGGGCTTCCACAGGCATGCAGGATATGCACAAGAGGGACAAGTGGATTCTTGTCCAGTGGATGTCTCAATCTCTGTAAGAACTTTAGAACCTGCATGAGCAGGTCATATTGAAATGGTCATATTCCCAAAAATGTACAAAGACAAGCCTGTCACAAAATGATTAGAGAAATTAATATTGAAAATATTAAACAAATGCTGTCAGTGATCTTCTTAAAAATTGAAAAACACCTTGCATTTCACCTAGGTCTTTTCATACTCTCTTCCACTCGTTGTAGCTCAGTGTCTGTTCACTGAAAACACAATCCACCCCAGTGACAGAGATACCCCTCAGCTCAGTGCACCCTTCAGCTGCTGGAGGACTGGCTTTGACAAGAGATCTGCTGCAGCTCTTGCTGTGCTCTAGGCTGCAGGATTAGTACCCAGCACACAGTGGGAGGAATCAGCAGTTATGCTTGGCTTCTCACACCATTGTGTCAAGAACAAAAGCTTACTAAGTACACACTAAACATTTCTACCTTTTTCCTCCGTTCCTCCCTGTGTTCTGCAAATCCTGACAGCCCTCCTTCCCTCCTCCATACCCCAATGCATCTGCACAGCCTGCACTGTCCTCATTCACACTTTTAGGGGAGGACATTACCTGCACACCAGCACACCCTGACTGCTCCCACCAGCCTTCAGAGCTGTGGCCACCCCCACTCCCTGCTCAGAGCAGAACATGCTGCTCTGTAAAGCTCCCCAAGGTCCCTGCTTGCCTGCACATTCCTGGGTGGAATAAACAATACCCCGTTGAGCCAGGCTGCCTGGGCCCCAGCTGGAGATGGTGCCAATGCTGGGACTGTGGCTCCAGCAAATGCAGAGCTGATCCTGTGAATCCCAACAGAATGGACAATGCAGGAAGCAGGGCAAACCCCCAGCTGATGGTGCTGAGGAGAGGAGCTTTCTCCCACCAGGGAATGCTGGTCTCTGCAGCTTCTTGATAGGGCATGCTGCTTGTCCCAGCAGATCCCTCAGATCCAGCTGAGCTTCACAAAGTGGGAAACATGAGAGCTCTTCTGCACTCCACCTCCTAATGCCACATAGCTCCCAGGAGGAAGAGGAATCTTTTCACTCTAAAAAGAAATAGCTTCTTTTGCTTTGTCTGTGACCTGATAGATCAAAAATCATTGCTATGAATACATTTTTGGTTGGATCACCGACCCCTGAAGAAGCAGGACTATCAAGTAAAGGGCTGCTTAAGCAAGCTCTGGCCTCCCACCACACCTGTGTGGCACAGGAGCTCTGCAGTACACCACACAAGTCATTCAAACCACTACTTCTCTCCAGCTGGGCTCTGGCTGTCAGTGCTCTCACCTGCTCTGTCGCAGGACGTGTCTGAGGGCAGGCTGGTGGTGCTTGTGTGTTTTAAGAGTGGCGTGGCAAGGAAGCAACAGGAGCTTGTGCTGAGCCAGACAGCAAGCAAATGGAAATGATCTGGAAACTAGAGCACAGCATCAATTTTTAATGCAAAGCAGAACACCTTGCCACAACACGTGAGCAAGATGACTGTGATGGATATTTAATCTCTGGCAGTGGGGAGCCAAGCATACAAGGGCCAGAACACCAGCTTGGGAGGCCAGTGTTTCCCAAATTCTGTATGCTGTGGCAGCACACACCTTACAGGCTGTGTTACAAAGTCCTGTCTTCTCCAACCATGTACCACCCCAAGATACATGGTTGGGTCTTTTCCCAGTTTTGCAGACAGGCTAAAATTATACAACAACTTAGAATAAGGAACAGACAAAACCCCAAGAGCAGAATCACCATTGATGTGCAGTACCTGTGGCTGGGCTACAGGTGGTGAGTAGCATACAATTACAAAATTAGTCATTACACCTTGAGTACATATTCAAAACAAGTTGAACTGGGACTACAAGGACATTCCTTAACCAGTACTGTAGCACTTGATTTTGCACCCTGAACAATATTCTTCAAGATAACTGTTGGACAGAAGCCCATTATGATGCTTTGGGTGGGGAGTCCAGAAATCTGGAAATAACTTGAAATTTTGACTTGGAAACTCTGTTCTTTGCTCACCATGACTCCTGTTCTGTACTGTAACTGCAAAGAACCTCAGTCCTCAGCAGGGACTCTGCTGCTACCTGAACCTCTTCCTTTCAGAGTCCCTGGGTGCTCCTGAGAAGGAAGCAATAAATTTCATCTCCCCACAGAAAACTTCTAAAAATAAGACAAAGTAAAAACGGTATGACTCAGAAGTGGGGTTGAGTAATGTGATTAGAAATATACTTTTGCTAGAGGTTGAAGGGAAATTATCAGTTAAGGCAGTGAAGTGCTGAGGTAAGCACAAGTCAGGCTGTCCCACCTAAGGTTACATCACCACTGTCACAAAGTCCATCTGAGGTCACCCACTGCAGGGACACCTCATCTGCACTCAGAACCCCAAGAGGTCACACAGCCATGGTTCCCATGACAGCTGGCAAAGGTGGTGCCCTATAAAGCTCTAAAAATCACTCTTTTCCTCTGCCCCTACTGCTCAGCTCCTCCCATCCCATTATCAACAGTGCTTTAAAACTTGTATGTTCAAGCTAGTTTTTAATGTCACTGCTAATTCTAAGCAGAGCAGCTGGAGAGACAACTGAAACCTTTGGCCCTGAGAGAAGAGAGGATGTCACGAACAGAAACTGGAGGCCAGCTCAGAGACGTGGGCACTCTCGGCGCTATGGAGGCCTCACACACGAGCAGGACGCATTTAGACACTGCCCAGCACGACTCACAGCCAGAGTGAGTCAAGATGAGGGGGATGATGGTGACGTCTTGTAGCACGGTACTGAGGCTGTATTTGGCAAAGCATCTGCAAAACTGCAAATTCTGTATCTATGAACTCTTTCAGATGAAGAGATAAAATCTCAGTGGAAGCAGAGGCAAGGGGAAAGAAAGCCTTTTCAGAAGAAACTGAAAGTTATGGAATCATGAAAAACTCAAAGCAGACGTTTATGCGTATGACACAACTACAGGCTTCCTAGGTACTACAGAAAGAATGAAAGGCCAGAAGTGGAGAGAGAATTTCAAACAGCAGGAACAGCAGCAGAGATGTTTGAACCCAAAGGCCAAATTACATCAATGACAGGATCGGCTGAGGTACCACTTAAGGTCAACAAAGGGACAGCAGAGGAGCAGCAGCTGCCTCTCAAGAGTACTGAGGGTGACCCAAGCTACATCCCCTGGCAGGGCCACTGGAGGAGACACCTCCAGTGTCAAGGCAATGGGGCCAGGCTACCAGTGTTGCAAGAGGAATTTGTTTGCAAAAGTGAAAACAAACAGGGAATTCTTTTAAGTTTCTCTTTTCAGGCTGCCTTGAACCGAGTGAATGCCCTCGGAGGAGCACCTGGGAAAGGCACAGTGCTGCAGCCTTGAGTTTCTGCTCTCTGTGTACAACCACTTGTGCCACCCTCACGGGTGCAAAAACTCCAACTCCCGCTGCCAAACCACCGTGGGACGGCCACATAATTTCTAAAGGGCCAGGTGCTCTCCTGCAACAAGCTGTCCAGGCAACACCAGCCACCATCAGCTGCCTGCCGGCCTGGTGGTGACCACCCGGGTTAGCACTGCCTGAACAGACACGGCTTGAGAGACCACAACCACAAAGTGCAATGTGGGGAGCAGACGGGCGGCTCCCGCGGTATGGCACAACTGCTCCACGCTGCCCAGGCACCCGAAGTGCTCCCAGGGCAGAGTGTGCGCTGTGGGACGGGGCACAGCGAGCACCCAGCTGGGCACGCAGGGCTGGAGGGCCACACGCTGCCCTGGCGCGGCTGGCACGAGGGGAGCGCACCCATCCGAGCTCGCAGCACCCCAGCGTGGGGCAGCCGCCGCCGGCCGGCGCGGCCCAGGGCAGCCCCGGCACCGGCAGCCCCCGTGCCCGCGGCCAGCGGGGCCCGGAGCGGAGGGCGGGAGGCGCCGGCGGGGCGGGGGCCGGGCCGCGCTGGGGCCCGGTGGAGGCGCAGGCCGGGGACGGCCGCGGGATGGGGGGAGGCCGGCGGGGCAGCGGCCAAGCCGGGCAGCGGGGAGCGCCCGGCTCCCCCTGGCCGCTCCGGCGGGTCCCTACCTTCTCCCGGCCCGCTCCGGGCGCTGCGGCCGCTCCGGCCCTGGGGGTCCCGCTCCCGCCTCCGCCCGCCCGCGGCCGCCCAGCCCCGCCCGGGCCCCGGCCGGCCCGGCCCCCAGCGCCCGCCCCGCCGCCCGGCTGCCTCCGCCCGGCCCGTCCCGGCGTGGTGCCGCTGGGTAGGCGGAGCTGCTCGGCGGGGCTAGCCCGCAGCCTGGGGAGCCCAGGGCCGCCGGTGACGTGCGGACTTCGCCCTGTGCAGCACCGCGCGGCCCCGGGCTGCGAGGCATTCCCCTCGGCGGCCCACGGGGCCAGCCCGCCGCGGGACCCGGCGCCCACCATGGCGTGCAGCCCTCCCCGGGCTGGACACGGCACTCGTGCGCCATGCACCGGGCCAGGCTGCCGGCAGAGCACCCGGGAGCCCGGCGCGGAGCCCGGCAGGCAGCTGCCTGTGCTAACCCTCTTCTGCTTCCCCTCAGAGCGCTGCCGCCTCGCACACACTGCCGGGGCTCCCCTTCCCGCTGTTTCCTCGTGGGAATCTCGCTGCCTGCTCGGCTTTGGCTTTGGCAACCCTGACGAGTGGGTCTACACTGTCCATCTGGTGCAGTCTCAGCTTTGCCGCTAGCAGCCTCCTTGGCTGCTTAGATACATTGTAAGACCGTGCCAAAGCATTAAGATGGAGAAAAACAAATTGCTCCCCAGCAGAAATCCATGACGGAGAGGGCCAGTTTGTGCATCACAGAGGATCTGGCATACAAAGTATAGTAGGTCCCGCGCTGGATTTCCTGGCAGGCTAAAAAAAGCCTCCATGCCCCAAGGGATACCATCCCTCAGCAACACGTAGAGCCCGGAATCTCTAAATCCCCCTGAGCAGTTAGCACTGTTTGGCACTTGTTTGTGCATTTAGCTACAGTTCTCCATAGCAACCACACAGATCTCAGCTTGACTTGCCACCAGCCGGGAGCGGGTGAGCAGAACGCGTCGCACGCCGGCGCTCAGAGTCGTGTCAGTACGTGCCCAGGCTGGTGCCGATTCCCGTTTGTTCTCCTGCGGGGGGGACCCGGACCCACGCCGCTGCCTTGGCACGATGCCGTGGGCAGGGGGCCTGAAGCTGCACAGGTGCTCTATTCCCTGCAGGTGTGGATGCTTGTAGACGGTTTCTTGGTGCTGAAGAATGGACACCAGCTCCTGCCACAGGGCTCTAGATGTCATCTGACCCAAAATTTCTGTTGTTCTTGCCTGCCAAAGAAGTTTATGAGTGTTTTGCATCATCTCAATCCCTTCTGCAGCCTTTCAGGTCACTGCCAGGACCAACTCTCTCTTGCTGTCATTCCCATCCAAGCTGCTTAATTTTTCTTTGAGTTCACTTATTTCTATTTTCCCTTTTCTGCCTCCTCCATGCCAGATACAGAAATGAGAAGGCATTGCATGCACAGTTCTACCTGCCCTCTTGGTTCTCCCAAGATCCTCACAGTTTTGCTTATAAGAATTTTGTTTCACTTTCCTGGGCCTGGCTTCACTTTGTTTAAATGTTTTCCAGTGTCTGCATACAGTTCTGGTCCTTTCATCCCAGAAAGGGTAATAGAGAGTGGAAGAAAGTTTGGAGGCAGGTAGTAAGGATGCTCAGAGACATGGGAACAGACTGTAGTGAAAGTACAGTAATCACTGTAGTGACTGTAGAGTGAAAAACTGTAGGCTGGGACTCTTCAGCTTGGTAGGACATATGGCAGGGAAGAGGTCTACAAAATCATGAGTGGCCCAGAGAAGATGGGGAGGATTAGCTGTGTCTTCTGACACAAACCTGTCAACTGTTTTTGCCTTGACTGAAGCCTCAAAAGCCTAAGAAATCCCTACCTGGCAGATGTTACATCCAAAGGTTGTGCCCTTTTTAGCCCACCCTTCTTGCAGCACTGGGGGCAAAGCTCATGGCACGTGATTGAGGGGTGTTCTAAAAAATCCTGCCTCAGGAACATTTTGTAACCATGTTTTCACGTGGAGAGCTCAGCCACGGCCAAGTGGAGCTCTACCAAATTGTTCAACACAAAAATATTCAGAGCTGGGAGGAGAAAGAACTGGACAAATCCCAGCCCAGAGAGAGGGACATCCAGAGGGTTGTATATTGCAGGAACCCTTTTGTAGGGGAAACACTTGTGACTGAGACTCTAATTTTTCTGCTGCACTGCCAACCCCACAGCAGCCAGCGAGGGTGACTGATGTGGCCTCTGGGGCTGGTGGTCCTGTTCTAGGGAAGGAGTCTCCCTACTCTCTGACCCTGCCCTGAAGACTGGAATTGAGACAGTCCCACATTTTCTAGCCCAGGGCTCCTTTTACTGCTAGGGTTAGGGTTCCACCTAGGGTTAGGGTTTTGAAAACCACTAAGCCCAGAGCTCCAGGCACACCGGAGCTGTAAAAGGCATCCCAAGGGGAAGACAAAACTGCAAAAACACGCCTTATTCCACAGCTTTCTCCTTTTGACCAGCCTTAGCTCAAGGCTGTATTTACTGCCTAGGCTTAGGGTTCTGAAAACCACAAAGCCCAGAACCCTAACCCTGGGTGGAACCCTAAACGTAGGTCTGGCAGTAAATATAGCCTTGGGCTAAAGCTGGTTCCAAGGAAAAAGCTGTGGAGGAAGCCACATGTTGTGGCAGTTTTGTGTTTCCCTTGGCTTGCCTTTTGCAGCTGCAGTGTGCCTGGAGCTCTGGGCTTTGGGGTTTTCAGAACCCTAAGCCTAGGCAGAACTGTAACCCTGGGCCTAGCAGTAAAAGCTGCCTTTTCAAGTGTCCTTACCTGAGGGTGAAGCATGGTGCTTGCACCCAGAGGACTATTGTTCATGTGCTCCTTTTCTGAGTGCAGCTGACACCAAGGATGGGGTTCATCATCCTTGGAATTCACTCGTGGCATTTCATGTAGGCTGTAGCAACAGTTCAGGAATAAAGAGAGCAGAGCTCTCTGAGATGGAGCAAGTGCAGGAGAAGAACTCAGCACCCACAGACACAATGCCCAGGGAACTGTAGCCCAGGCTCACTTTGTTCTGAATGACTTCACAATTTGCTCAGGGATTAAATACTTCCTTGTTTAATAATCTGGGCTAGTTTCATGCTGAACTGTTGGAAAGTTCACTGGCTGGAATGATCAGCCAGGCCTCATGTAAACGGCTTCCCCAGCTCTCAGCCAAAGGAGCTGTCCTCATCTTTGGGTCCCCCTGCGGGTGGCTCTTGGCACCACCTTCTTCTGAAGGGCTTTGTTCATCCGTGTGCCTGAGGCTTTGCGCTCCGCAGGCTTCCTGACCACTCCTTGTTTGAGCTGGAAATGCACCTGGAGAAAGAATAAAGATAACTGCATTTAATACAGTGTATGTGCTCTTCCGGACCTGCCTCTTCCTTCGAAGGGACTCTGGGGCCAAGTCAAACAATAAGGGGTCTCAGCCATTGTTTAAGAAAATCAGTTCTTGAAGCAGCTGTAAATTTTTTTCCTCCTGTGGAAAATATACTAACAATGAACGGTGTTTTTTATGCAGAGTTGCTCCTGTGGCCATGTGATGTCCTAGAATGGTTTGGAAGATGAGCTGTGAATGGCAAGGGACTGAGCTATGTCCTTTATTCTCCTTTTCTCACCAGAGAGTGGACACACAGCATTGCTTTGCATCTCTGTGAGTATTTAATACAGAGGATGGTTTAAGACAGTTCCTTTAAGCATCTTGTTAGCTTAATCAGTCTTTCAGCAACCAGTCCTCCTAGTGGACCCAGGCAAAAAAATTTCGGGAAAGAAACCTCCATCCACTACAGCCACACAAGCAGTACAAGAGGGAGAAGGGGACAGGGAGTGTGAAAAACACAGCATCAGATAAAGGGGGAATAGGGAGGCCATACAGAAAGGTGAAACTGGAATGGGGCTGCACAGGCTTCTTGGGGGAGGGATGAGGTGAAGAGTGAGAATGGGAGGTGTTGCAGAAATGGGAACTGGAGGCTGGAAAAGAAGGGCTGCTGTGAGAGGAGATATGCAAGAATCAGACCATCAGGGAACAAATCAGTCTTCTACAGTAACACATAAAAAGAAAATCTGTTTTAAAAAGGAAACCCAAAGAGCTGGGTGCTTAACCTAGCAAAACAAAGGACTGGGCTTGACAGCTCCCTATAAATATACTAGGGAATAAACACCAGGCAAGAAAATGAGCTATTTAAAGCACAACATTGGCAGAAGAACAAATAGGCATAAACTGACCATAAATAAATTTAGTACGAAAATTAGAAGGTTTCTAGTCCTGAGAAGAGGGTAGCTCTGGAAGAACTTCAGAGGCTGGGCAGGGTGGGATGAAGCAATGGAAGGTGGGAGAACAACCACAGTGTATTTGCAGCAGAGCCTGACCAGTGCACATACAGTGAAGCAAAGGATGTGCCAGGATGCTGCAGATGGTGGGGGGGTTGGGGTCTGGTCTCTTGAGGAGCCTGCATCTGTCGTTCCACCATGTTCACAAGGCAGCAGCAGGGGCAGGGATCACCACCCACTTTTCTTACAACCAATTTCTAGCTGTCTAGCCAGCTCTCACAAAGGTGCTGTAGGAGACACACCAGTGTCTCAAGAACACTTCATTTCCTGAAGGTGCTTGGCTGCTCTTTGTTTGCACTCAGTTCCCGTTTGTCTCTGGTGCTCTCAGCAAAAAAGAAAGGCAGACTTCAGCCTCTTGCTATGAGTTTGATAACGTGTTTGGTTCCAGGCAGAACGCAGATGATAGCAGAGTGCTGAAACCCACAAAGCTGGGGGGATAACTGAACCCAGGCTGTCTCCACATCATCTTATCCTGGAGAGTGAAGAGGATGGAGGGAGAGCTGAAAAGCAGCAGTCCCAGCCAGCCAGGAGATCTCCCATGGCCAAGAGGCAGAAGGACACAGAGTCTCGTATAGGAGCCCAGTGTAGCTGCAAGGCCTCAGTAAGGAATTGAAAGGCACATGGCATTGTCTTCACTCTGTTCACTGCTGTGAGCTGTGTGGAGCCTTGTCTGCCAAAACAGATAATCTACAGCCTCTGGAAATGCTCTACATCCTATCTCCTTTCTCTGCTGCTCAATAGACATCCCCCACCACACTTCTTTCTCCCTGGGGTGAAGATATTTTGAGAAACCCTTGTGACTATGCAGCCTGACTCACCAATGAAGGTGCAGCTGGGCCCACTGTTGTTGTGACTGTCAGGGGCTGGTACCCCTCTGCAGAGGCTGTGACAGTGTAAGTGCCAGGCAGCAGCAGCCGGAAATAATCTCCCATATCACCTGGAACACAAGGTAGGAAAAGAAAGCATTCAGGATGCTCAGGGAGCAAAGCATAAGACCAGTAATTCTCGCTGAGTTACTTCCTCTAGGATGTGTAGCCTTCAAAACCTGGATTTTTTTTCCCAAATCTGCTGGCTATCTCAAGGCTGGATTCACACCGGTGTACTGCAAGTGATGTCTCATGAGTGCTATGGAGAGGTCAGTCTGCAAGTAAAAGCCAAATGAAAGGGGACTGTACAGCAGCATTGGCTGTGGCTGTGTAGGGGGGCTGCAAAGCTGAGCACTCACCAGTCAGATGACAGCAGACCTAAGGACAATCACAGCTCCAGTCTGACTCCTTATGTATAACACAATCTAATTCCCACCATACACAATTTTGCCACCTTTAGGTTAGCAGGATTTAGTTGCTCATTGGCTCAGCTGCTCCCTGATTCCCTGCATAAGAAAGCCTCAGAAGCACTTGGACAGACTGTGCCCTGGTGTGCTTAGGGACAGGGGACAATCAACAGTGAGGAAACACCACATTATGGATCACTTTGGAAATCTGAGTATAATCCCATCTATGTAACTGGGTAGGTATTGCAAATTGCTACAGAGTGGAGCTGGGAGTGCAGCTTCACCTGAATATGGTAGAACCCTGGTAACAGGGTTAGTTAGGCTGTGAAATATCCATCCCTGAGGTCAGTGAGAATTGGCTGGAGGGAGCAATGGCTGATCAGAGCCAATGCTGGGGAAAATCTTGCTCCAAGCTGGACAGAAGAATTCAGAGGGCCCTTGACAGCCAGCTCTTCTGTGATTTCTTCCACAGTCCCCTTTCCTATGCAGGTTGGCATAATAAGTGCCAAATATTAGTGTTACTGACTCACAGACCTATAGCCAGGAGGAGCTTTAATGATTTCAAATCTGACCTCTGAAGAGCTGTAATATCAGCTATTTTCTGCAGGCAGTCTGCAGTGTTCGGTCTGCTTGGAAGAGGGTGTTCATGGAATGGAGGTTAAAATTGGCCAGCAAGGGAGAAACAACCACAACCTGGGTAGCTGTAAAGCGGCACTTAATTCTCAGTCTAAACTTCTCTGGTGTGAACTTTCAGTCTTTCATCTTATTCTTTCTTTTTTCATCTTGTTCTTTGCTATCTTCTGTTTCAACTCTTTGCAGATACTTACAGGCTTGAGTAGATTATCCCCTCAATTGTCCCTCCCAGATAAAATAGGAGCTGAGTTTCTGAAGTCCTTTACAATAAGGATAGTTTGCATTCCAGTTCTCACCTCTGTCCTTCCTAGGCATTCCTAAGCCCACCCTGGTCAAGGATAAGGATAGGCTTGTATTTCTCTAGTGATGTCTTATTTCTTTAGTGTCTTTGGGAAGCAAACCATGATGGCCTCCCATAGTATAGCCTTGCCTGCTAGCTTCACTCACATATTCAGACACATAAGCAGATCAACAACCCACCAGAGGTGATGTCATGGCTGATTCCCTGGACAGAAATCACTGCTCCTGCAATGCCATTGTTGTTCTCATCTGAGACCATCCCTTTGATGCCCTGATGAACCTGCAGGGAGGGAGACAGATGGATGGGTCAAGGCCCCTCCTTTGCTCAAGAGGGTATTGCCGAGAAGGACAGAGCTTTGGGGACAGCCCTACCTTTCCCTGTACCCTTGGTGATCCTGGCTGTCCCCACCACAGCCAGTCTAGGACACAACAACTTCCCCAAAGAGCACCAACAAGAGCACCCCGTGATGTCCATAACCAACTCTCTTCCACTCTTGGTGCCTACTGGTCCCCTACCACCAGGGCCCATGGGGATCTGCAGGAGAAGGATGTTGGTCTCAGGACTGTGCCTTTACCTCTTCAATGAAAGCAACAAGGGCCTCTCGGTTGGCCATCCACTGCCTCTCCAGGTCCTCCTCAGGGGGAAACTTATTGCAGCTTAGCTCCAGGGTGATTTCAAAGCAGTTGGTGTAGAGGTAATTGAAGTCCTGCATGCCTGGAAGAGAAGAATACCCTATGGCCAGGGCATGGCTCCCTTCCTATTTCTATGTCCCAGTAATCCTAGCCCATCTTTCTTTGACCAGAACCATCTCATTCTCCTTCTCTGCACCACAGGTGCAGCCTCCTCCCTGCATGACAGTGCAACTAGAGCCTTCTCCACCCATGCAGCCCTCTCCTTGTAGCTGCCAACTCTCTTCTTCAGCTGGATCATTCATTAACCTGCCTTCAGAAGCCCAGGGAGGTTTGGTACCACAGGGGGCCTATATATCTCTTCCAGTTCCTCTTCAATCTTTTGTCTAGTCTTATGTGTTGATTTTTCAGTTTCCTCATGGTGCCTTTTTTAATGAGAGTTTTCAGGAACTAGCAGCTGCCTTCCCTTTGGTCACAGTTTTGGGTTTTGACAGAATTACACCATAGGATTTTCAAATACACTAGCAGATTAATGTTTCCTTTGTCTAGAAGCACATAGGATGAAGGTCTCTGCAGACCTTGGCTTTTTCTGTGGCTCTTTCCCAAGCCATTTCCTGGTCTGAGATACAAAACACCAGAATGGTGTCTAGTAATGGGCACAATCCTATTGCCATAGTCCTTCCCCAACCCATCCTGTCCTGAGGTTTCTTGTCTATCCCTTCACCTCCTTTAGCTGTGGGGGGTGCTCACTGGCCCAGCCCTTACCTTTGCTGAGCGAGTACCAGGATGCCCCATTGGTGATGCCATCAGCAAAGTAGTCCCCGCAGTTCCAGCCCCGGTGCATCCAGCTGTGGGCATATGAGTAGGTCTTGGCCAGCTAGAGGGAGAGCAGCCAGTGGTCACTGCACCAGCCTCACATGGCTGGAGAACCTGCCTGGCTCTGGACAAAACACGCTCCCTCCTTTGCTGAGGAGCACGGGAGGGAAGTCAGACAGGAGAGAGTTCCTGCATTTTACTGCCACAAAATACAACACGAGGTGCCCAGGACCTCTGCAAGACTACAAGGAAGAGCAGTAACCTGGCAAGCTGGAAGCTTGTTGATGGCAAAAGGGCTTCTGCCCTGCTCATACTAAAAAGAGAGGGAGCAGAAGGCACTGGACCTATGGGGGGAAACTTGGCCCCACACAGCAAATGGCACTAATAGAGGAAAAACCTATATGAAGAAAAGCAACCAGTATCAGTCCTGGCAAATACCAGATACATATCGGGGGAATTTCTATTAGGAAAGAGTTTGGGCAAGTTCTGGTTCTAGCAACGACTTGTTTGTTGTCCTTATTAAGATTACTGTTTATTTTTAGACATGAAGGCAGGGCTAAAACTGGGCTGCTGCATCCATGGCCAGTCCTTTGCGTAAGACACAGTTTAAGAGAGACTGGCATTTGCATTTTCTAAGGCAAACTCTATACCCTTTATTATGGTTCAGATTCCAGTGCAATATCATTCTGTTGGCAGGAAAACAGTTACTTCTCTACATTTCTGAGTCGTGAGGCCATGTGGGTATCATTAGCCTACGCCCCAGACTGCAGCATCTTGACATCTGGGTCTGAGCACAGCCGTGATCCCAGGAGGTCCTGACAAGCCCCTGCAGATTCTGCTTCCAGAAAAGGCTGGACTCCAGCTTGGACTTATTTTTCTCATTAACTGTTCTGAGGCAGACTTACTTTTTTCTTATGCTGGGTATTTCCTAATGGAAGCAGTGACTGAAGGCATTGTTTTCTGGGATAATGAAGAAAAACCACAAGTTTCAGCTAGCACTAACAGGATCAACAGCACAGACTGATTCATTCTCTGCTGTCTGCTTATGCTCCTGGAGTCTTGCTGTTTGTTGTAGTTGTTCTTTGCCATCCATAAGCCTCTGCTGGGCACCCACCTCCTTTATCCTGGTATCAACAGGCTCCCAGTCAGCTCTCTAGGAAAAAAACCCTTTGCATTCTAAGATGGTGTGTCGAAGCTGAGTGCAGCTTCCAGCTTGGGAAAAGCAGGTTGTTACTGAGTATACCAGTGGTATTTGGGTTATGGGAAAACCAAGCATGGACAAGGAACGGGCCCCTGAGAGTTAAGCATGGCCTGTCCCTGTGGTGGGACTGTCCTGACCTGGCTCCCGAGCCAGTGGCTGGCAGAAATGCTGTAGTCTGCTAATGATTATTTCCAACACGTTTCTTGGCTCAGCTCCTGCATGATGCAGTGACCAGAGCTCCCATCCAGGCCTCGCTCTGCACCTTGCCAGGGGATGTCCTTGCTCAGCGTGGCTGTGCTCACCTTCTGAAACAGCTTATCATCAGGGGTAGGTGTGTTGACCGTGCGCCGGTGGCTCCTGAACCGCTGGTCCTGGGACTTGTCATAGGGGTAGTTTGCCACCACTGCTCCACCGTGCAGATTGGCCGAGAGCACAAAGTTGTAGCTGCTGATCCACTGGATCACAGCCAATGTCTCTGGCTCCACCTGTAAGGAGAAGAGAGAAGGAGACAGGGAGAAGGAGACGTGCCAGCTGCTGCTCCATGCCAGGCTGTGGTGTGATTGACCATGTCAGACCCTGTCCTGCAATGTGTCTGCTGCAGCCCTTGCAGCTTCCTCTGTTCTCCACCAACTGCCCTGATACACAAGGCAGTTCCCCCAGCTAAACCCCAAAACCTGAGGCACAGGTGTTAGCCAGCATATGCCACCTCCTCTGCCCTGTGCACTGCAGCCTGCTCCCCCAAGCTGGTTGTGATGTCAGCCTCTCCTGGCAGAGGGGCAAGCTGTGATATGGGACCAGGACTGCGTCGTTTCTCTGCAGGCAGAAGGCTCAGAGAAGGAAACAAGCACTGTGCAAGCCAAAGGGCAGTGTATTTGCTTGCATGCTGAGACACTCTAAGAGGATGCTGTAGCCCTCACAGTACCCCAGACTGGTACCTGGCTTTTCCAGTTGTCAGGCAGTGGGATGTGGTGATTTGGCCCGCTGATTTCCCTGCTGTAGTACATGAGGGTGTTGAGGTCAGGAAAGTTGCGGTTCAAGTCCACTCCATTGGCATTGTTCCTCCCTGTCAAGTACCCGTTGCTGTCTGGGCCCTGTGGGGCAAAGGTGCATCACAGGGGTGAGTCCAGGTTGGGTGCAGTCACGTTGGGCATCAGAGAATGGCCACTGTAAAAGCACTTCAATGCCTATGAGTTACAACATGTGTTATTGCTGGCAGGGCAATAAAGAGTATTGGTACTGACAGGGAAAATCAATAACAGTATCTTCATTTTTCAGGGTGACAGAGTAAGCCACAAAACAAATAATTTACTTTAGCTGTAAGAGCCACAAATATCTCCCTGAAGTCTAGAAGCACAAAGAAATGGGTGATTTTTTTTCAGGAGTACTAAGGGGCTTATTTCCACCCCCCCCATCTCTCATGTCTCTGCCTGCTTACGACAGCAGCATTCAGCTCTCACTTGCCCAGTCTAGGGCAGGGGATTTGCAGTGACCCTTCTGTGACAAATATCTTCCAAGGAGAGTGAGACAGGTATAGGAAGTCTTCTCCATCATCTGCCAAGTTCACCTGTAACAGGACGCACGGCACGAGCTCTCGGCAAGGAGGTGACAAGCAGCAACAGCAGTTGACGGGGACAAATTTGGCAGGGCATGAAAAGAAAGGATTCCCCCTCCTTCTAGCTGCAGTGAAGAGCATCCCAAAGGGATGTGAAGGGCTTTCTGCCCCTACCCTGGAGGAGGTGATCACTGCCTGGTACCTGCTTGGCAGCCACTTCGTACCCGTCGGGGTTCATGGAGGGCATGATGTGGATGCGCGTGTCGTGGATGAGGCGCGTGATCCGCTCGTTGCCCCGGCGGTACTCCTCACACAGGAACTCCGAGAGCTGCAGCAGCAGCTCACGGCCCAGCACTTCGTTCCCGTGCATGTTCCCAACATACTTGAACTCTGGCTCCACTGGAGAAAGCAAGAGAGTGACACCATCAGCCAGGGCTGGGACAGGGGGGAAGAGCAAATGCCTACCACAGGGAGCCCCAGGCAAGCCCAAGGGACACTCGATAAATGGTCTAAAATGACCCTTTCCCTTGCAAAATGCAAACCTCAGTGAGGGAGAGCTGCACAGTTCTCATATGGGCTCCACTGCATTTTGCACAGCACTCTGAGAGCAGCTCAGACTCTCCTCCAGGTTGCTTTGGACCTTTGGAGCACACAAGAAAGAGTATTTGCTGGTGATTTGGTCTTGGGTTGGTGAAAGGCAGCACAAAACGACCAGGGAGCACTGGCAGGATTGCCCCAGGCTGCCAGGGCCTCAGAGCTCTGGGGCAGGTGGCAGTGGAGGTGACAGACTGTTTCTTCCACATTTGCTCTCAGTGCCCCTCACCAGCCCGGTCCATTCCCAGCTCTGCATCTTTCCTTCCCCTTTACCTGCCTCCGAGATCAAGGCCCTCCTCATCCTCAAGTGAAAAGAGCCTGGAGAAACCCTCAGCAGCTGAGCTGAATATGGATCAAACTGTCCCTCAGGCAGCTCCAGTATGACCAAAAAGGTCTCTTGCCACTGGCTTTTCTAAAATAAGATCTCAAAATACAGACTTGGAGACCACAGGCAGACAGTGCCTGGAACAGGACTTGCTGCTTTGCTGAAGGAGAGGCAGGACGTGAGGGACAGGTTGTGCTTTCCCAGAGGCCTTTTAAAGCAGTTACTTGTGGGAAAATAAAATGTCACATTGCAGGCTGGAGCCAGCATTGGTAGAACGAAAGACAACAGGGGAATTAAGTTAAAAAGGGAGCCTGGCTGTCACATGAAAGACTCAGGGAAAAAAAAAGTGTTGTTACAAATGCTGGCTTGCCAGATCTTGAGACTCCCATTGCACCGTGAGCTTTCTGGACACCAGCAGGGATCAGACATGCAGTGGCAGGGTGTAGCCCTGCTGCCAGGTATGATGTCTGTCAGGATCCTGAGGTAAAAGGCATCACATCCCCAGATTGTGAGCTGCTGCTTGCAAAATCCCCTGTGCCTTTGCTGCATTAAAAAAAAAAAAGTCTAATTCAAGCTAAAGATTTTGCTTTTCCACGTTTTTTGATTGCTGTCTCTCAGTGCAAGACACCAGAGGTGAGACACATATTTTGATCTTGTTAGATTTCAGGGACATAAGAACTAATTTAGTTAGATAATCCAGTTATTAAAAACTCAGAAAAATCTTGGGGATATGTGCAGCCTGAAAAGAAGGTTTCAGCAAGGATTCTCTGCTTTGTTTGAGTCTGCAGCAGGATTTGTCAGCCTTTTTCAGTATGCAAATCCCTAAACTTAATGTATATGGGCACACAAACTCTAATTACTGCACACAAACTCTAATTACTGCATGCAAGCCCATTGACTCTGAGCTTGCTTTTCAGAGTTACTTTTCATGTCCTTCAAGGAAATCCAGTTTCCCAAATTCCTCATGCTACTCAAACTGAAAGTGCCAGCCTGACAGTGGCCCATGCTACAAGCAGGGCCACATGTCCATGCTGCCTGCCTGGGGCAGGGGAGATCTGAGTCATCTCCTACAGCCTTTCCGTCTGCTTTCATGTGGTTCTGCAAGTCTAAAAGCCAGTGGTGCACTGCCAGCGCCCTTTGCTCACTCTGCGTTTTGAATCAGCCCTTGATGCACTGTGGAGGGACCCCAGATGCCCTCAGTGCCATGCAGGTTTCCCAGTGCTGAACAGGGCTGTCACAGAGGTAGTAAAGGTGGGAAGCCTCCCATCTCACCTCCTGGCACCCCTGAAAATGACACCATGGGCACAGGACGGGAGCATACACCCCCAGAGCAGAGCTGCCAGACATGGGGTGCTGTGGGGTTTGTGGGGGGCTGCTCCTCAGAGGGGGGCACAGGTTCTGCACACCCCTGCAGCCCTGCTGGCAGTTTTCCACGTGACTAGGCTGCCTGCACTTATCAGCCCCTGCGTTTAATCACATCAACCAGGACCTGAAAAGGCAAAAATCCTGCAGAAAGCTCTGTCCTTACCTGCAGCTCAGGGGCACAAGGCAGGGATGCGAGGGAGCCCTGTGTGCAGCCCCCCAGCCTGGAGAGGCAGCTGCTCTCCTCAGCCCCCCAGGGCACCTGGCTGCCAGCAAGGGCTGGCTCGGCAGCATCCCCAAGCTGCTCAGGCAGCAGCTCACGGGGCCATCGCTGCCAGGGCTCCACAGGGCCACGTGGCAGCAGGTGGCGGTCCCCGAGACCAGCCTGTCACTGGGGCCGCACTGCCCACGGGCTGCGAGGGCTGTAGAAGCCCAGGCCCTCTCTGCCAGGATCCCCGCTCGCTGTCCTCCCGGGTTTGCCGTCTGCAGGAGGAAGGGCCGAACACTTTCTGTCCTGTCACCACCCGGCAGCACAGAGCAGAGGGTGGATGCTGCTCTCCTCGCCTGGACAACACTGTTTTGGGAGGGAGAGCGTGGTAGGGCAGGCGGGGTGCTGGGATGGACTCGCCTGCGTTCTTGCATTAGCTTCAACTGAAAACTCAGAGCTGCGTCCAAAGTACGCGCCCGGGCCACGCTGCAGCTCACGCAGGCACAGTGCACGGCACGGGGCGTGTGTGCGGGCCGGGCGGGCCCTGGGCCGGCTGCGGGGTCCCTGCCGGAGACCGCCCCGCCTGGCACCTGGGCACTGCCAGAGTCCCGCCTGGAAAGGGAGATACCCCCACCCAGCGCCCCGGCAGCGCCGCGTGGAAGGGAGCGTGCCGACTCCTCTCGGGGCCGCTGTCCCCTTCCCCCCGTACTCACGGGGCTCGTGGATGCCCGGGTAGTCGCTGAACTCCAGCACGTAGAGGTGCCGGCCCTCGACGCTGCGGCCGATGCTGTAGATGCGGGTGACGTAGGGGCACTGGCTCTGCACGCGGAACAGGGCCTGCACCAGCTCCTCGTAGCGATGGTGGAGGAAGCTGAGGGCGGCCGCCCCCTCGAGCAGGAGCAGGGCTCCCACGAGGGGCCGCAGCCACCGCGCCATCCTCCCGCGGCGCCGGGCGCCCGGACCAGCTCCCAGCCTCGGCTCCCTCCCCGCCGGGAGCTTAAAGTGCAAACTCCAACCAGCTCTTTCCAGCTGCCGAGTGCCAGCCCCCTGCACCTGCGGGCGGGGGGCGGCGGGAGCGGGGCGCGCCGGGGCCCCGCGGCGCAGGAATGCTCCCCCCGCCCGCCCGCCCGGCCGGCCGGCCGGCCCCCGGCGAGCCCGCTCTCCTCCGCCGGAGAAGTTTCCCCCCGCTCCGGCTCACTTATTAACTGGACAGCAAACAGGGCCCCGCAGCCACTGGCTGTCACCGCAGAAGAAGCGCAGGGCTGGAAAACTGGCTGCGGAGGGCGTCGGGGCTGCCAAGCGCTCGGGGAGCGGCGGGCGGGGGAAGGAGAGAAGAGGAGAGGGGGCCGGCGGGCGGGGGGCTCTGCTCTGCCCGTCACCTCCCGTGGGGCAGGAGCCCAGAGGATCGGGATGGGGATAGCGCCGGGCGGCCTCGCTGCCCGCACGATCCCCGCAGCCCTGCCCGGCGCGGGCAGCTCCCTCCGCCCCTCCCCGCAGCCCGGCCCCGGCTCCGCGCCTCCTTTCCTGCCCCATCTCCTGGGGAAACAGAGCAGGCACCGCCGCGGGTCAGTCGGCCCCTCTGCCCGGCCCGGCTCACCCAGCGATCCCATTGCTCCCGGGACAAACAGAGGCGGCAGGGACTGCATGGCCCTTGCCACAGCTGGCTGCCCGAACTGCCGAGCTGGGACGGTGCAGGGGGAGGGAAGAGCAGAGTGCGATGTGATGCAGGAGCTGTCTGCTGAGCAGGAACCATCACGGAGAGCTCCGCTCCAACAGTCTGCTATCACCCCGCCCTGCTCCGGGAGGCGGCATGAGAAAGAGCTCTGACCGGCGCTGGGCAGGACGACATTGCTTAACTGCATATAGGCAAATGTACATGTCCTGCTGTCTGCAACAAAGGATTGCAAACTGTTTCTGGGTATAGGGGAAGCTGGTTCCTCTCCACCCCTCTGCCATGCTTATCCCAGTGGGCAGCAAACACCTCGTGGTCCCAGCTCTCTGCCCCACAAGGCTAAAACTCCAGCAGCCTAGTGGCTCTGACAGAGGTATTTACTAGGACAACCCTGACACAGAGACCAAACATGAGCACAAACAGCTGAAAAATTTACCATCACGGCTGGACAGGCCAAGAGAAAGGCCCCCTTTGGTAACATGAGCATGCTATTCTGCTATATCTGGGCCATGCTAGAGAGGAGCTCCTCTGGCCACCAGTAATGGGCTGCCCGGGATAGTGCCATGCCAAACATTTGCTTTCCCTTCAGCTTTGAGGTGGATCTGTGCTGCATTGCTCTAATTTCCATGTCAAGGCTTGCTTCTTTCCCAGTGCTTTCTTACCCATTCTCCACATCTGCTTGGACTGCTGTCTTTCTATCTCAGTTTTCCAGGAAGAGCATTGGTCAAACCAAGGAGTCCCTGTTTATAGCCTCTAGCTGCTCTTGATGGCCTCTGATGCAAACAGTACAGGCTGGTGGTCAAGGCACATGGATTGCCTGCTTATGACTTGGCATACTCAGACTTTCCCATATCCAACATTCTTCTGCCCAAGCACCATCATAGTGGTAATTTCTCTCCTTGATCCTCTGCCTTCTTGGTCTTCTTCCCCACCTGCACAGTTCCCTCTTAACCCCTGTTTTTTAAAAAATACCCTTTTGAAGACATGAAAAGAAAAATAAAAATATTACACATACATAGAGATAGCAGAAACCATATTAATACTTTCTGCTAGGTAAGCCCCATCTGCCCCCATCCCTGCTTGTCAGCCAGTCTGAAAGCAGCACACGTTCAGGAGCAGGAATGGCATTGCACCCATCTAAGTGTCAGTGCTGGAGGTGATAGCTTCTCCCAGCACATGCCAGAAACCAAGGCAAAGTAGCTGAAGCTGTGGCGTGGAGAGCATGGGTATGGTAGGACAGTTCTTATCTCTCAGCAAGATGTGTCTGGTGGTATTTTGCAAAGCTGGCAGCCCACAACAGCAGTGGGAAATGCCTTCACCTCCTTCACATCCCTGCTCCCAGGGCTGCTGGGCTCCCGTGGAGCTGCTCTTTCCCCAGGCTTCAGCAATGAAGGCCATGTGAAAGAGTCACGGGCAGGTTTCCAGCACTACCCAGTGTTACTTGGCAGCCAGAGAGTGCTAGGCAGGGCTAGAGTAAAATAGTGCAAGCCCCATGTTTGGCCAGTTTCACCCTCCCCTTTCCCTTCCTAGGCTGCTTTCAGTAGCCTGGGACAGTAGTGGCAGAGTTGGAACTGCAGTGCTGCCAAGGGACACATGAGGAAAACTCTCACTTTCCTATGGAGGCAAGCAGCACTGATATAAGAAACAACAGTAAAAAAAGAAATGCCAGAGCATTAGAGCCTAAAAAGGAGCCATGGGCAAAATCTCATGTGGGTGGAAAACACATCTCACACACTACTAGGTCTGGAGAGTTAGTCAGTGTTATCCGTAGCACAGGGATGGAGGCAGCCTGTCATCAGGCAGCAGGTTTAAGCATACAAAAGGAAAGAGTTTTGCACTAAAGACACCCTGAAATTACATCATCAAACCTGGAAGTTAATGAGTGCAAAAGAGGATAAAATGAATTCATAGAGAACAGAGTCAGAGTTATCAGATCTTGAAGTAATTATTTGATCACAAATTTCCTAAGCCCCTGATGTGTAGAAGAAAAGGATTATGCTGTTTCCCTAGCTATCCCTCTAAATCCTCGCCCACCACACAGCTGGAGACGAGTGCCAATGCCCTGCCTGTTTGATCTGACCTAGCGTGGCCTTTACACATTCTAGGAAAATGACAATAATAAATATGTTTGAAAACACTGATGAAAGCAGAAACAAACAATAGAAGATGTTAGGACTTAGAAACAGTGAACGAAGTAAATAAAAACTTTATTTGGAAAACACGGCTAATACATCTGGGATGGATCATGCACTCCCCCACCCCCCACCCATATGTTCAAAAATGGAGAGACCTTGAGACAGTGGGAGAAAGAAGGGGAGAAGGAAAGGTCTGTGCCACTGTGGTGAGAGTGAGGGGAATGTCAATGCAAGCCCTGTCTCCCCACCGTTGCATTGCTGATGGGCACAGGCAGCAAGGAGCTGATTCTGCTGGAACTGACCATGGAAAGACTGCATCTGATGGGTTCACTTTAGTTTTGGCCATATTGTTAACACAGGAAGATTGGAAAATTTGAGGAAAGTTCAAGCTAATAGCCATAAGAATGAGCAAACTGTGGGGAGTTCTTGCTGAAAGAAAAATAACAACTGTGACAAGCATTGTTTGCCTTGGCAGAGCTGTGGCTGTGGCTGCACATGGAGACATGCAGCCCTGTGAGCAAGGGGCACAGGCCCACTGTCCTTCACCTGTTAGGGGGTGGAAATGTGGGCTGCAGTGCCAGCATGATGCCAGTGGGGCTGCCTGGGGGAGGGAGAGGGAAAATGAGAACAGAGGACTGCTTCTGTCCAGCTTGCAGTTCTTGGGAGAACAAACTGCTTTGAGGAGGTCAGGATGAAGCTAAGGCAAAGAAAGATGTGGTTTGGGCAGTAGCAGCCTTCCCAGGAGTGAGGCAACCTGTGTGAGGTGCCCAGAGCCTGGGAAAGACCACAGTGCATTTCTCTACCAGGAGGGGATGCTACCCATCCACTGGGATCTTCAGAGCTGACCTAGGAGAGCATTGGGGAACTGGCAAGAGAGGAAATCACATCTCAGGACTTTTCCATGTTTAGTGCCAGAAGCTCCATTCCACTACTGGCAAACTCCCATCTTCTGGAAAACAGCATGAAAACTTTTCTGGCATGAGTTCAGAAGTCTTTATTATGATAAGCATACAGAGGCTTGTGTGTGCATCAAAACAAAGACCCATTTCTTCAGGGTTGGGCCACGGAAAGAAAACACATGGCCTGGGTGGCAGGGACTGCTGTCCTCAGTGTGCTCTCCCCAGTCCCTCCTGAACAGGCTGTGAGCCTGTGACAAATCTGGCAGCCCTGCACAGCCTGCACATCCTGCCTGGCACAGAGCATGGGAAGAACTGGGGCAGAGAGTGAAGGGGCACACATCCGCCAGAACTGCTCCGGGAGAAACTGGAAAGCCCTGGCCAGTGCCAACACTTCAAATCAGCCTTCCAGTGCAGAGGTGATGGCCCCACTTCTGAGAGCTTTCTTCCAAGTGGAGGCCCCACTGTGCTTTGCTGTAGGGCTGGAGAAATCTGCTGTAGCCTGGGCACAGAGGAGAGGCAGCTTTATCCGAGGTACTTAGAGCCTGTGGTGGGGAGCAGTTTTCCTGCAAGAGGTGAGGGTGCTGCAGGTACCCAGGTTCTCTCTTCTGACAAGTTCCAATAGCTTTGCCCCACATTTGACACTCAGCTGAGCATGGCAGAGCTCACAGAGGTCATCAGTCCCAGAGAGACCAGGCTGCTCTTGCACTCTGCAAAGCTATCAACTCCCTCTGCAAGGAACCTCCCCAGAAATGGACCAACCAACACCTGAACCCAAACCAGAGACGCTCATGTCACCTTGCTGCAGCACATCTCAGAGCTTCCTGGGAGCCCAGGAGAGATCTCTCTTCAGGAGAGACCAAGGTCTGGAGTCTTGGCAGCACAGCAGAGCTGAATAGTGAGTAAATATGTGATAGACAGGAACATGTGATGTTAAATGATGCTTTACCCAAGAAAATCAAAATGGTAAAGCAGAAAGTGTCTAGAAATTAAAGCCAGATGCTATCAAATTAGAAATAAGGCACAGATAATTACCAGTGAGGCAGATAAACTGTGTTAACGAGAGAAATGATACATTAATACTGGCATATTTGGAAAGTCCCTCCACTATCATTAATGGTCTTCATGTACATGTTGGGTGGCTCTGGAACACACATTTGAGTTGAATACAGCTGGATCAGATGCAACACAGAAGCAAAGAAATGAATGTTCATAAACTTGATCTCTTTGACCAAAGATTTTGAGTAGTCTCCATGAAAAAAGTCCTGCAATAACAGGAGAAATGTAGAGAAAACAATTGTAGGCCATTCTGTGAGTGTTCACTACCAGGCAGTGACATGCAATGGTCTTGCCCTGACAGGATGCCTTCAGTCAACTGATTCCTGAAGCCTCAGGCTGCTCAACTGGCATGTTGTCACCTCAGAAGTTCTTATCCTGGAGAGACTGATTTATGAATGGGGTCTAAAATTCATAAGGTTTAAAAATATTGTAACATATTTTGCATTTATCTTAGTTCGGGCCCTTTTGGTTGCACTCAAGTCACATTTAAAGCTTAAAAAACCACAAAACTCAAACCAAAAAGTGAGATAATTAATACAGCAGGAGCAAGTGAAGATGTCACTGCTCACCTGGCTCCAGAATCATTTGCTAACAGTATTAATACTATGGGACTTGCAATGAAGATACAAAACATTGTAAAAGCTCTTCTCCCAGATATTTGACATTTTCCTTTGACATAAATCCCTAGCAGGGACAAGAAGAGCAGACTGGAACAACCTTCCTTTCCACACCAACTTCCACATGAAGTTTTTGCATCAATTTCTGACACGTCCTAATGGATCTGCCAGTTCTCATCACGGACACAGATGAGCAGCTGCCAGATCCCCAAGGAGGTCTCAGGAGAGGACCTGCCCCTCTGCAGGTTTCCGTGCTGTTCACGGGGAGGACGGATGCACCAGCTCACCTGGGAGCTTCCCCAGGGCTCTGCTCTGCTACACGGGCTCCGTATGCAAGGAGGGTGGCATGTCATGGGCTGTGCTGCACGTGAGGCTGTCTGGGCACCAGAAGCAGCTCTGATCACACGTTTCTCCTGCATGCCTTCCAGCCAAAACCTGCTGCTCCTCTCTCATCTACCTGTCTTTGCTGCAAACAACAGAAGGAGGGCTGCATCCCTAGCTGAATTCCCACATCGCAATGTATTTGCAGATAAACAGAAACTGGTCAGCGGACTCACTGCTGGTGAAAGGGCATTTGCAGATTGAACTGGATAATCTGCTTGGGGCAATATTCTTTGAATAATATGTATTTCAGTGGAGCCACACAGAAGGAAAAATGGCTCATTTTGAGAGACAGTGATGTAGGATGTGAGACAGAGGCTGTTTTGAAATGCCATGGCTGGGAAAAAAGACCAAGTTGCAACAGTCCAGCTGGACTCAAAAGCCTAAAAACTTTCTGTTAAGTGAACAGACCTGGACCAGAGATATATGAATGGATAACATAAGGCGTAGATGAAAACCAGATATGTGCACTATTAGTGACTCAGCTACCTGCTGAAAACTTTGGTGTCCAAGTTTCAGAAATATGTACAACTTTTAAAAGAAGTGGAGTCAAGAGCTGCAAGTGAGGTCAGCTGAGACCACTTTACAGATTGAAAACCAGTCTACTTTAATATAATATAATGACAACTTGCAAGCACCACTGAAGAAAAAGGGATTTTAATAGCAGAGTTGCTCAGTCTTTTGGAAATGGGCAGAACAAGATTCAACAGAAGCTGAAGCCACCTAATTCAGAGCAAAAATAAGACACAGGTTTTTGGAAGAACAATGATCTGCCCAAAGACCTTAGGACAGGGTAGATTTTTCCCTTACCTTTAGGTCCTTCAATATATTAGGGCTTCTACTTCCAGGCATGAAGTAGAAATAACTGTGTGACATTTTCCATCCTGGACTATGCCGAGGGACAGACTGGGAGAGCTCTGTGTCTGTGCTTGCCTGAACGAGAAGGCATTGTTGGGGTTGCACATCCTGACCCCCTCCACACTGCCTGCACCTCTGCTTGGGGAAGGAGGTGAGTATTTGCTGTGCCTTCCTCTCTGCAATATCTGCTTCCTTTTTGCCTCCACATTTACAGGTCATTAGGAGAAGAGATTTCTGAGATTTTGTGGGAGGTAGACAGGCACCAGTGGTTTCTGAGTGTTTTTTAAAAAATGGATTTCTGACTTACCTCTCTTTTTTTTTTTTGGACCAAGAAATGGAAAAATGGAAGAAAGTGATTCATAGACTCAATCAGTGGCATCGTCCTGGTTGTGTGGGCTGCAGTATGTGCACTCACAAGCCCTGGGTCTTGTGGCCATAGGATAAGCCTGTGCTATGAGGAAAGGAAAGGCAAATCTTCACTAATTTTGCTGGTGGAAAGAGTGGTTCAATCCGTGCATTCTCATGCTGGTTAACTACTGCCAGCTGCCTACAGGAACATTAACTAATAAACACTTTCCCTAGATTGGAGGCTGCTGTGTTATCAGCACAGTGACCCTGGATTGCTTTAGTGGGTGATACCTGAGGGCACACTGATCACACCAGAGTCCCTGCAGGCACAGACAATCACTACTGGCCAAGGAACCTGGGCCAATACAAGCTCTTCCTACAAAAAGCAGCAATGCCTGGTTGGGAACTTGTGGCTTGATGTACCTTAGGGACACAGGAATGGCTCAGTGCAACAGTGAGCCAGCTTTGGTCCAGCAACAACATCAGGAAGACGTGGGGAAAAGGCATTTTGCCACCTGCAAAAGGAGCTGACAGCAGACAGAGCCCAGCTGAGGGCTGATGACCACAAGCATGCTCAGTTTCTTCATCCTCATCCCTTCTTTTCCCAGAGTGGCATTTGGGAGCCTGACCCACCTTCAGGGACCAGCCAGGTGCAAGAGCTGTACCCAGCTGTAGCTGCTAGAGCTCAGGGCCAGGGAGGGGAGCAGAGGCGTGCTGGTGCAGAAAGGGCTCTTGGAACAGCTTCAGCGGAGAAGGAGCAGGATCACCCTGGATGTGACAGCTCCCAAGAGCTCGGTGGGATGTGTGACCCTGAGATAACCCTTGCAGGAGCACTGGCTCCCAAAGATTGCTGCCACTTTTCTCTTTATAATGCTGTGCACAAGGCAGAAACCAACAAGCAGCAAAGTTTCCTTGAATGAAAGCACAACCCACTCAAGGAGGGGACACGAGCTTGTCTGTCCTTGGCAGAGAAGGTGGCGATCCTGATGTCCCAACATCTGTCAGTGCAAGTGTGATTCAGAAGAAATAAATGCCCTTGTTGTACAGTCAGAAGCTTCAGTGAGAGGGACTCTGCTGTACAGCCTGCTCTGCTGGGGTCTCCTAGCCCTGAGCAGCCAGGATGACATGGCTCCTCTCGCCTTCAGGTTCTTCCTAAACAATCCCCTTCTGCAGGCACTTGGGCTTGTGGAAGAGAAGCCAGGCAAACAGGAGCACAGACACCAGCACGAGGGAGCACAGCACCATCAGCCCCACATAGCTGCCATGGGAGAGAGGGGGCCCGGCTGGCTCCTCTGCAGGGATCATGTTGGTCAGGTTCAGCATGTAGCCCAGGGTCCAACCTGCATCACTGCTGCCAATCTGAAACAGAAAAGCAGAGTCAGTGCTGGGAGGCTGCCTAGGGCATTGCCTGAGCAGTGGCACCCCTTGGGATCAAGGGCCACGCTGTGTGGCAGAGGCTGCAGAGAACTGCTGGGGTAGAGCCCTCCCCACCACAAAACACACCTTTCCAAGGAAGTGGATCATTTGCCAGTTGTCTTCAGTGAACTCATAGCCATTTTCCAGGAGAGAGAGGATATAGGCTCCAGAGAAGCAATATTCACTCAGGTACTTTTCTTTGATGTGGTGATATGCTGTCTTCACCTAGGGAAGGAGGCAATCACCAGACTGTAAAACACACCTTCCCACTGCTCCAGCTTGTGCCCGAGCATCCACTGCAGGTGCTGGGGGGATCTTCCCCACCTTGCTCTGGAAATTAATCCCAGCCATTTATCCCACAGAAAAATATCAGCAGCCCCAGTGTACTGCAACAAGCATGGCTCACCTCTTGCCAAGGCCGGGCACAGAAGCTCTCAATGGTGCTGATCACTTTGTTCAGGGCAAAGGGGTTTGGTTCACTGGTCAGGTTCAAAAAGTTCATCACAAAATAGAAAGCAGAAAAAGCCTGAAGGAGAAAGGTTCTTTTAATCTGACTAAGCCACAAATTCCACAAATGAAAATGAGTTTATAGATAGAGAAATATAAGAAACAATATCACACACATAAAAGCAGGAATGTTTTCAAGAGTGATGTCATTTTGAGGGACATGGCTCAGAGCTGCTGAGAGATGGAGGTAGGAATTATGATATCCTGAAGAACTTCTGTGAGCTCTCTCCTTTATGTGTGCCAGTGGCACACAGTGAATGCTGATTGCCATCACAACCCCATTTTGGCAACTGAGTAAGATGAGTGCACAATGAATATCACCACAAAGAGCAGGGGTGATGGTCTGAAAGGATTGTACAGAGCCCCATCATATAAACCAAGGTCCAGAAACCCCATCTGTGACCATGGCCAGTAGCTAAGTAGGAGGCAGCTTAGGAGCAGGGCAAGATTGTACTAGCAGTTCGCTGGAAAGCCTCACAATCGCTGAGCAGCTCTTTGCAGCTCTAGGACTGATGGTCAGCATGGTGTCACACATAATGTGTGTTCAGAGTGTGCCCTGTCTCCTCATCATGTCTGGGAGGCAGACAGGTGAGCTGACTGGTTTCAGTAGCACTCAGACACACTGCTGGGTGAATTTCAGGTCTGGTGGCACCACTGACCTCAGCAGACAAGGTTGCAGGAGCAGTGTTCCTGCCTGCAGCAGGCTCTCCTGCCTCTGGTGCTGGACAGCTTAAAAAGCGAGTAAAGACAACAGCCCAAGGAGATGGGTTAGAATGGGAGCAGTGCAGTAGATAGGCCTGTATTTACTGGGGTGGCTCTTATCATGTCTGTCCTCACAGCAAGTGCAGCACTCCTTTTGTAGTTACACGTCCAAAAAGCCATCTTGTAAATGATTTCCTGCCTCACTCATGAAGAATGTGCTCTAGCATTACTCTGAATTTCTGCTCTTCTGACATTCTGGATCACAGATAGTTGAAGAATGAGTGAAGACTCACCCCAAAATCCCCTTGTAATGGAGGTAGGTATATCCCATTGAAGGAGCAACTGGAGTAAGGACAATTGCTTTTGTTGAAGAGTTTCTGGATGCTTTCCCGGCACTTCTGATAGTCCCCCTCTCCCTTTATGTACAGCTGGCTGAAAGGTAATTGCTTTTTCTTGTCTGATGTGCAAGGGTTTTTGAAGAAGTCACTAATATTTATAGTCCTCTCATAACCCTTGTGAAAGCATGGGTCGGGTAGACTGCTGTTCTCCATGGTCTGAAAGTAAAAATCAATCCAAACTGTTACATTTTGCTCTAGAATAACACCCTGGGAAAGAGCCACAAGGAAGGGTGGCACTTGTCCCAGTACATCACATCAGGTCAAAGGGATAAAGATGGATTAGGGCACTGGCTGTACAGGGGAAGATGTGGGTACTGACACAGCCTCCCTGTAGGACCTGTGAAAATTATTTTAAGTCACAGTTTGTGAAGCTGTGCTGTTGATTTGGGTTTCTCAGAGATGGTAAAATGTCACCTCCCCTGAGTACTTCAGTTAAATGCAGCTCTCTTGCTACCCGATGCCCAAGAATCAAGGCATCTCAGATTGGTAGTTTGTATGGAGAACAATGACATTTCCCTAATCCAGACTAAGAGGTGAGCTAGAACACAGCAACTTTTACAGCACCAGTATCCCAAAGCTGGGAGAGTCCAGGATTGTTCAATTACAGATGTAGATGTACTTGCCTGTAGATCCCTGGCCAGTTTCTGCTGCAGAGCCTGGTCCTTCCCATAGCAGAGAAAGCTGTGGGTGTACACTTGGTAATCCTTGCCGTAGAGACGGAAGTAGAGCTGGTTCTCTGGGGACTCAGAAGTGAGGTCCTTTGATACAAAGGTAATCTGTGTGGAGGCTCCTCCTAGGTCCAGTGCTCCTGATGTCTCACTTAAGGATTTCAGGGAGTGTAGAAGCTTTTTCCAGCCAGACTTGGGGGAAAAAAAAAATCAAAATAAACCAGATATATTGGGCATGGAGAAGATTTATTTTAGAGAAATAAAAAAAAAAAAAAAAAAAGGGAAAGAACTATGAGGAGAGAAGCAGAAGCACAGAACACAGGAAACATGGGAAGTCCTGGAGGGGGCATGAGATGAGAGCTGGAACAACACATAAGAAAAATGCAAGCTTGTAAATGCAGAAGATGGATCATGTCCAAGAGTTTGCAGAAGGGCAAAGAATATGAAATCTAATACTATTGTTATGAGAAAAAACAGTCCACTTACTGTTTCAGCTCTCAGAAGATTTTTAAGCTCAACAGGAAAGAACCATAGTCAAACTTTTCAGAAACAGAAATATTTTAGATCAGGAAATGAAGAGGATACAGTACCCAAGCAAAATTATTGAAGATGCTGGTGTTTTATTTCAGTGCTTGAAGCCTAATTATAGTGGTGCATCCTGATCCCACTAAGTATCAGGATGTACTCACAGCAACTGCTGAGGCAAGATGTGCTGATCCCTGGTTTACAAGGGAAGAGAGTGCCTGTGACACCTTCTTGCAAGGCAGGACTTAAAAAGTGCTGCAAACCAATCATCCAAGTGTCTTGCTATAGATAAACTACCTGCTTGAAATTGCCCAGAAGGTAGTTAATGGTGATCCATCCATAGGCTCCTTCTTCCTGACCAGTGATGATTCTGGCACCCTGGAAGTTGAAGGGAGCTGAGCGTAGTGTGTTTCCTACTGAGGACAAGACGTTTTCTGCTGCGCTTTTATTCTGCAACCTGGATGAACAGAAGAAAAGATGGAGTAACTCTGGCTGACAGCTCTCTATGTGCTTTATTCTGAGCAGGCAGGCTGCAGTTCCCCACCAAGGGTCAATGATCAGAGGTCGGTCATTCATGTGGCTCATCCAGCTCTGACTGGCCATGGTCCTCTCTGTCACACCTTGACAGCACAGCTGCCACCAGCTCTGACTCTTACAGACCCTGCAGCTGGAATGGTAGGTACCTGGAGCAGAGCCCAGAGTTCCTGTTCTGTAGCATGTATTCTAATAGGAATTGCACTGTGGAGACTCCTCTTTACCGTCACCTCTTTACTGTTTCATTAGAGAAGAAATCCAGAACATATCCCCAGGCAATATATGCCAAAGGTCAGTTCCCTGTCCTAGCCAGGAGAGGTCTGGGTCACCCTCCTGAAAATCACAAATTGTAATTAAAGGAGGTTGTGATTATAAAATTACCTTAGCTTCTGATGGCCCTCTGTGGGGAGTTGCAACATATTTGGGCTCAAAATCTGGGCCTAATACCAGACTGTGGGGATGTTTGAGCATCCCTTTATTATGGGGATGCCAGGGCATCAGCTTGGGCACTGCTGATCTCCTGGTGTCTCTGTGCTGCATGTGGATACAGGAGATGATGGAGGGTTGGAGTGAGTGAGGAAGCAATGGAGAAGTCCAGGGCACTCAGGGCTCAGAGAGGGCAGCAGCAGAGGAGGCTGTCTGGGCACAGTGTGAGCTGGCAGCGTGTCCAAGGACTGTCCCCCACTCTCATCCACGGTGGTGCCAGTGCAGTGCTGCAGGAGAAGGGACAAGCCCTGCAGTACCTGAGAAGCCGCATGCCAGCAGTTGCTCCGAGGTAGACGGGTGTCTCTTTGTGCTGTGCTGAGGGAATCACGTCTTCTGCTTGTTGTAGGCACTGTGCCAGAGAGGGGCCTGCCTTCTCTGTGGCATGGGAGTAACCTGAGATCCCAGGGCCTGTAAGAAGTTTATAGTTTATAGTTCAGACTCCAAGCATAACCCCAGAATGCTGTCATGAGTGGAAGTGTCAAACCGTATCACAGGCAGCAGAATTGGATTCAACCACCCCATTCCTGAGGAACTTTAGCAGTCCTACAGCACCAGCTAAGCCCAATGCATGTAGTGGGTGGTCACAGTGCCCAGCATCTGCCACTCTTTCTCTGCAAGGCAGGCTATGAACTAGCAATGAGGGCTGAGACAAGCCATTTCTTTAGCATGCCCTGAACATCTGCAGTCTCTTCTCTGAGTCTGCCTGGGTGTACCCTGGATCTGTGCCTGAATATCCCTGACCCTTCCATGCTGGCTCCTCTGGGGGCAGATGCTGTCATTTGTTTGTGTACTTTCTGCTCACACTACAACACCGGGTGTTCTGCAGCTATTGTGTCTCATGCTAATCCAAGGAAAAAATCGTTGTCCCTCTCTGCCATGTGTCCCCTGGTTCCCTGGACTGCCTCAGGACCAGTGCCTGCATGGCAGCAGTGAAGCCCCGTTTGCTCCAGCTTGCTGCGTGCTCAGTGTGCTGCTCGTGACGTGGCATGCTGCAGCACTGAGAGCTATCACAGCAGCTTGATAACAGTAGGGCTCTCTCCTGCACTGCAGAGGCCTGAAAAGACCCCAGGCAGGTCTGACAACATCTCAGAATGCAGTGATCCATGATGGTCTGTGCTGTTCCTTGTTGTATGCACCCCGGGCTTCATTTATGCCTTCCTAAACCATGCAGTATCTACACAGCAATTAAATAGAATTTAAAAAGCCCCATGACATGCATAAGTTGAGCAATCTTGAGCCACAAGCCCTGTGCAGAAGCCACAAGCTTTCACAGAAGCCTTGAAAAAGAGCAAACCATGCTCTCCCCTCTCATTGCTTTCATCAGCACTTTAGCAAGAGTACATGCAGACATTTTATTTATTTAAGTACATTCTTTGGTGTAGTTCTTTCCAAAAAGCAATTAATTCCAAGCATCCTGAAAACAAAGAAAAAAGTGGATGCATTTTTTTTCCCCAGGAAGGTCAGGCACAAACAGCTCCCCATGGGAACCAGTGAGATGCATTATCTCACAGGTGTAATGCTGTTTCTACTATTGGCCTCTTCCTCTAGATTTCTCCTCCCTCACCCTTTTATTGCATCATCTCTTCTTCATCCCACGCCCCTTCCCCAGCTCCTTTTTCTCCTCTTACCTTCAACTTTACACACCTCCACCTGCCTCACCACGCCGGTGTCGTTCTCCTTCTCTGCTGGCCACTCGTACACGTAGAGGTTGGTGTGGGACGACCCCGCATCCAGCACGATCCCATACTGCGGGCAGAGCAGAGCCCACGTCACACCTGGGCACTGTGCTGGCCTCCCCTGGGGCACAGGCACACACAGCCCCTCTGTGTGGCAGCTGTGGGACTGTGTGTGCCCTTGCTCCTCTCTGCAGAGCTTCAGTGCAGAGCTCCCGGCAAAGGAAACAGGAGCAGAGAAACCACGAAGCTGGGACTGGTGATTTAAGAGATGATTCCCTGTGAAGCTGTGACTGGTTTTACCACAAAGATGTAAAACAAGATGTTGAGGAGCATGGAGCCAGAAAAAGAGGTTAGCCAGAGCCAGCAAGGGCAGCAACATGTCTGTGAGCACTATGTACACCTAACCCCCCATCCTGTTTTCCTCTAAGGGTACCAGCTTGTAATACCTTAATATTCTTCGGAAGTGGCTGGTTTTGGGTCACTGCTACAGCAATTAAAGCAATTACAGCCAAAGTGGAGAGGAATCCCAGGATGAGTAGAATTGTTCTTGTTGAGGACATCTTTGGTTTGGTACCTGTGACTAGAGCAGAAGAAGGATGTTAGTATCCCAGTAGCCCATCTTTCCTCACACCCCAAAGGCATGTCTTTGGCAGGTTCCTGTAGTCCTTTTTCCCTATGAATATCTCCTTTGCCCACAGGTTGTGAATGGCCTGTGTTTGCAGAATTGGCACAGTATGATAAATCACACACTTTGCAGAACTTGTACCACTCTAATTCCTTATATGTTACAGGCATATTTGGGATAACCTGTCTAACAAATTAAGATTTTTGTGGTTTACTATACATGGTTAGCAATAGAATTCTTTAAAAAAGGCCACTTATGGCTGACGAAAATAATTCACAACCAATATGTCATCTGAGCTTTCAGAACCAATATACATATAGTTGCACTTGTTATTGGTTAACATAATGCTGTTTTTCACATTTTTCTGCTTTGGATAGTCCCTCATGCATCCCACAGTCAAAACCTCATTTCACAACTTAGACCTGGCCAATTTTGCAACTGTTTAATAAAATACCATCTTCCTACATGGAACTCTAGAAAGGGTATCAGCATAATTTCCAGATTTATAACTTTGATTTAAAGTCAACATTTAAAACAATCAAGTAACTCCAGGGGACATATGTGCTCTCCTGAGCACATGACTTGAAATCAATTTCCACTAACAGTGATGCTCCATACTCAAAGCACTGATCATCTGACTCTCATGGGAAATTTCTCTTCTCCTTTTACTCAAATACTCCAGGAGATGTTTAGAAGTACATTACAGTCATTCAGGATGGCAATACCTCAGTGCAACCACATCAGCTATTATCATGCTCTGAGAGAACCTGCTCTGCACTAGAATTTGTGTTCCAGAGGTCTCCAGACCTCCAGACCCAGGATAATGTGCCAAATCCATCCTGGCACTTCATATCATGCATACAAATATGAAAAGCATTCAAGTTCTGAACTGGATCAGCTTCTAACTGCTTTGAGAGGCAGTCTCAGGTTCCAGAACTATACAGTGTTACCTGACCTTACAAATGACCCTAAATCCTCAAGTTATTCTCATAAGTTAGCCAAAATGAAAAGAAGCAACAAACCTCTAGAAATTTCTAACTATAGACAAATAACAGCTTCTTACCTTAGGGAAAATGGAACCTAAAAGTGCCAGTGGAGCTCGCTTTGAAGATGCCCCAGACAGGCCCATTGGGAATGTAACACTGACCTGGAGCTCTGTGCTCTCTCTGTGTAAATCTGCTGAGGTTAACTGTGAAATCTGGAAGCTTGTAACCCTTGCACTTTGTGAGTGCCTATTGGAGGGCCAGCATGCTTGCCAATATCTCCAAGAATGCAGCTTAAAAAAATAACCTAGTGCACATACCAGACAGTAGGAAGTAAGAATGTATTTTATCCAACTGTATTCAAAAATGCCCAGAACTCAGGGCTTGAAGTGATTAGAAACAGCAGAGCATGACAGCTGGGAGACCTTCCTTCTCATTGGAGAGAGTAGTTGGCTCAGGTTTTGGTAGCACTGAGTATGTCTGGTGAACAAAAATTATTTTAACCCTAGAAAAACGAATTAAAGCAGATGCTATAATTAAAATTAGCTGCACAGTATAGATATGAAGTTAGCATGCCTGAAAACTGAATCTGCTGCTGACAGTTGCACAGCACATCCATGAATGAATTTGTTACGTGTTTGCAATCACAGGAATGAAGGATATGTGACTTTGCACAAGTTCTAAGATTTTGAGATTTCCTTTTGTGATGGGTATTGTCAGACTGCTGTATCTTTTCAGCAGCCACACTCTGAAAGTGCCAGCATTGGCAGCAAAGCAGGAGGACCAATTGTAATGGACCATCCCAATTATGAACTAGAAATCCCTTGTCTGAAGGCAGAGACATAATGATAATTGTCTGCATCCCACCTGTGGCCTGAGATCAGTAATTTTTTTGCCAAGGCACATTATTTTCTTAATCCTGAATATGACTTTCGTCTGAATTTTAGTTCAGTATCATGAGCACTTTTCAGGACTCTGGGGTTTGTAGATAGTGACTTCATTGCTGTATCCCATACCACACCATCCATCTCTGAACTCTAATGCTACCAAGAAGAATTTTATTGAAATGTTTTATGCAAGAAAAGGTACAAGGTGATAAGCATAATCCAGAAGGTAGTGTAACAAAGTAATAACCTTCCAAAGAGCACTCAAAGTGTACAGACTTGAATACTTGACAGACTTGTTTAAAAAAGACAAACTTATTTTTAAAAATCCAAACAAAAACCAACACTGCAAATCTATCTAAAGAATTCACTGTAGTTAAAATTCACTTGCTGTTCAGAAAGGTGAGGTATTTCAATTAGTTCCCTTTTTTGTGCACTTGGTTACCTGCATCAGCTCTAGGTGTAATTGCAGGTTCCGCAGGGCTAAACAATTAAGCTATTGCAGCTTCCTCCAGCTCCTCAGAGTGTCACATTCTCACTGCTGAATGCCATGCAAACACTCCCCAGTGTCCACCAAGTGGAGCAGTACTTGACTGATTGCCAGGCCCCAGGGTTTTCCTTCCCCTAGCAGTTTTCCTCAGCTAAAGATGGAGCAGACACGATCTTCTGTGCCTGTGCCCAGTCAGAATGCAAGCAGAGACAGATCTCTACTCTTTCTCTCACGCTGCCCACTGTGTGCAGTGACTAAAACATCCCGTGGAGCCATAAGCAGGCATAGAAATGATGCTGCTTTTCTCCTCTCAGAGCTCAGAGCTGCTTGATGCTGGAGCCCTGCCCGGTTGCACAGGCATTGAGCACTCTCCAGATGCTGGAGCACAGCCCAGCTGCTCAGGCATCTCTGTCTGTTTCCAATTTTGGTCTCTTTGCTTTTTTGTAGGGGCTACCACTGGTTCCATCCAGTGATGGCCCCCAAACATGAACAGATCTAACATGCTTTCTGCCTCCAAGACAGAGAACTGGGAGGATGTTGTCAGTCCCTCCAGGTGGCAGAAATTTTGCTGTGGAAACCCTGTTGCTCTTAGTGAATAACCAGGAAGGACCACACCAGCGTGGGAGGCAGCTCTGTGTGAAGGCAAGGAACAGATTTGACTCTTGTGTCTTCCAGAGCTCAAGACAAATAGGAAATGGCCCCTCTAGCCAAACTGCACTAAATCAACAGCACCTCTGCATGCCAGGAGATGTCACTCACAGCCAAGGCTGCCCACCTCAACTCCCTTCTCACCAAACAAGACTTACTAACATAAGTTAAAAGGAATCAGATAACCAGCTGCTTTTAGACATGCAATAAGCAGAGACTAAGGCTTGCTTAAGGAGTGACATTAGGAATGTCAAGCAGAAAAGATGCTGAACATAGACCAAAGCCATGTTTGGTTCTCACTGTGACCCATCATCTCTAATAAATACAAATGTTTTTGTAAGCTCTGACTTCACACAACAGATAAAGCTGATCTTTCATTTGGATGTTCATGCTCAGTCTGTTACAGGAGAGATCGCAAGAAGTTGTACTGCAAGGCCACCCCTTTTCCACTGCACAAGTGCCACACTGACACAGACAGTTCCCACCATCACCTTTTTCCTCTCAGCTCTTCTCTCTGTGGTCAGAAATGTTCACATTTTCAGCCTCAATGTATTTATTATCAGTCTATTCTCTCTGCCTGTCTTCCACTTCTATCTCACAACTTCTGAAATGCCCAGTCCTAAGAGAATTTATTATCTTAGTCAATTTGTAAGAAATTATCCTTTCTGGATTTTTGTCTTTCCCAGCCTTTTCTGTCTAACTGAAGAGTCCAGCATCACTTCTCTGCATGTAGAATTACTTGCTTATATTTTTCTTGAGCATTCTGACCAGAGCTGCAAGGAGACTGGCCTTGCACAGCAGTGAAGAGAGGAGATGATACAGTCCCAGCCTAAATGAAGTGAGATGGGGATGTGTACTGCCTCAGAAACATGGTCATCCACCAGCAAAGGCTGTGCTAAGCCAGCCCAGAACCTCTCATGGGAACTCAGCAAACCCACCCAGGAGAGAGGGGCTCTGGTGATGCAGTCTGTGCACCTTTTCTAACTGCAGGAGTTCGTGTCTGTGGAGTTCTGCTGGCAGTGATAGTAGGCAAAGGGCATGGGAGCAGTCAGTGCTGCTGTTCAGTGTGGAGAGGAGACACACACATCATCCTCCTGGTGAGTGAAAATGGGATTTCAGTAGTCATGAAGTTTTTCAGGCTGAACTGCCTGAAATTGCCTCACTGATTACTCTGTGAGGTTGCTGAACTTGCAGGGTTCAGGGTTTGATACACATTACCCTCCTGTCTTCACTCACCACAACCAAAAATGTGAGTGCATAAACATTCAGAAGAGCCACACTGCTTCATTTATCAACCCTTTTATGAAATTTTCTCTGTCCCCAACTGACTTCTTACTCATTCTTCATCTGCCTTTTTCATTTCAACATGCTTGTATCCAAGTTACCTAGGAAGACTTGGCTGCAAAGTAATGTAAACCACCTGTTTCAGGCCAGCATATTGAAAAGCCTTTTCTTAGGGGCTGTCAAGAGGCTCAGGTTTGGCTTAGAATTTATATATAAGCACATATACAGTAAGTCAATGACTTTGGTTTAAGGGGCTTTATTTCAAAGTATCAGGACAAGACACTCAGCATGCTGAAATTAGAATTCAAGCTCCAGATCAGCCTTTTACACCACTTTTTACAGCTGTTACATGGAACAGTGCGGGAGACTCTGTTCCTAGTTTTAATAATTCATATGGCAAAAACTGTGGCCTAAATACTGGTGTGATCTCTGCCCCTCCTTGTAGTGCTATGTAGAATAATAAATACATATTTAATAGGTTATATTTTTCCAGATGAAATGCTTGTAAGTGCTGAAGTACAAACATTGAAGTGTCAGTGAAACTGATAGTCCAAACAGTATAATGGGTTTTTTGGATGCTGTCTCTCAGAGACATTTGATACTGAAATCATGCATCCCTACATGTCTCAAAACCCACAGAGCCCTATGAATTTGGGCTATACAGCTTGGCAGCCTGAACTGTCCCATGTGCACACATACCTGTGCATTAGTGAGCTGCAAGATAAGGAGTGTGCCTGTATCTGAGACAGCACCAAGCTGGGAGCAAAGCACACTGACACATAGGGCTGGAGCTGAAAATAAATTTGACAATTATGTGAGAGCCTGGTGAAGACATCTAACTCACTTAAGGACAAGAGCAAATATGACATTTAGGCAAGAGCCATCACCCAAGGACAGGGTGGTGAGCAATCTGCTAAGAAGCTTTTCCAGAGAAAACGTTATTGTAGCTACAGCAGTTTATAGTAATCTTTCCCTCCATCTAAAGCTGGTAAATCCTCCTGTGAGGTTCTATGACCAATTTTGGACACTGCCTTTCAGGAAAGATGCAGACCACTTGGAGAAACTCCAGAAGAGAACAAGGAAGATCACCAGCCTAAAAGCTTGACCTATGAGGAAAGATTGAAGGAATTGAATTGTCAAGTTTGCAAAAAAAGAAGAGTAAAGAAGGTTCATTAATTGTCTTCAGACAAATGACATTTCTGTCTGCCAGCACTGGTGTAGCCAATCCCGCCTCAGGATGAGGGTGGCTCCTGGATTTTCTCCCAGTTCCGTTTCCTTGGTTCAGAAGGAGGGGAATCAGCAGAAAGGGGACAATGCACTCATAACTTATGCTGTCAGCAAAGCCAAGCAGTGCACATGCTCTCCCTGTGGGATACAGATGCAGTTGTACAAAGGTGCTCCCTCCCTAGCCCAACAAAGCCCCAGGTTTTGTTCAGACATAATGCAGCCACGGCAGCCACCCTGCTGGGTGCTATCCGCGTGTGCAGCACTGTTGGTGTGGGAGTTCCTCATCCTTCTGCTGCTTTTAGTGTTGTGGCTGGGATACAGCCCTGGGAAATTGCACAAGACACATTGAATGAGCCCCCTTTCCCTGGAAAAAAGAAAAGCACGTGGATATCCTGGGGAGCTGCTGGGTGTTGGAGGCAGCAAAAGCTGAGCAATAAGAGCAGGAGATGGATACAAAGGAGCAGACAGCACACATTTCTGTCCCCTCCACAGCTGCCTGCAGCACTCAGGGCAGCCCCCTGGCCCTGCAGTGCAGTTCTTGCTGGAGAGGTGATGTCCAGGGGTTCTGGCCTGAGCCCCAGTGGCCCAAAATGCCACACCAATTGCCCAATTAACCATGCACAAAGCAGGTTCTCCTGTCAGAGACCTTCCCTTGGTGCAGGGCTGGGGATGGTGCTCAGCCTCCCTCTCTGCAAGGCACTGATACCCCTCTCTCCTTGCCCTCAGCCCATCTCCCTGGTGTTATACACTGCCCCCACCAAGTCTTCCCAATGCCCATTAAATAACCTCTCTGCCCGGCTCATTAAATAATCTCTCTGTAGGAATATATTTTTCTGGCTTGTATCACAGCAGTCAGATCCAGATACTCAATATTCTTAAATGCAACCAGCAAGTGTCAAGAAGCTGGTGACACAGTACCTTTAGGTAGTTTTTTTTTCACATTTATAAGATGGTTACTTTTAAGCCTGTATCCTACTTGTATTCATATTAATTTCTTTACAATTCTCACATCAAAGATGTTTTTCAAATCAGAAGAGAAAACTGTTATCAGTTATATCAGTTTCCTGTCAGAAAACCTCTGGCATTAATTTCCTACTAGCCGTCAAAGCTATATTTTAACTGGAGAAGATTTATTGCCATTATCCACAAAGCTTGAAGTTTCATCAGAAAATATCCGGTGAGCTCAAGGGGGCTTCCCCTCCTCCCTGGCTCGCCAGCTAAATTATTGCTTGAAAATGCTTGACTATCACATGATGTGAAGGTATTTGTTTGTCTTTTGGGGGGGAAAAAAAAGATGCACCAAGCACTGACACCTTTCAGCTTTGTCATTGTTGGTAGTTTGAACACGCAGACTTGCAATGGCCCAATGGTGCTGCCAGGCTTCCACTTGGGCTCAAGATCTTACATTTTTCTTTCTCTTCTCAACTCCCTGGCCATGATTTTTTCCTTATGCTTCTTTTGATCATCTTTTACACTTTCCAACTTTAAATTTGCACTAATTTTATAATCCTTTTTTGCCTCTGAATATGCATTTTTAAGAGATTTCATTATTTTCAAATTAACATAGCTTTCAATTGTTGGATTATGGCTTTTGTGGAATGAAATAAGAAGAGAATGGGCTGCTTCTTATTAGTATTCCACATTTTAAATACTCTGCTGATTCAGCTCAAGTATTTTTTATTTTGTGATGTTGCTTCTTTTGAGAGCTACTAGACATTGTTGACAGAATAAGTGTGCATTACTTTTATAATAATTTGAAACTCATAGAAATTCCTCTTTTTCTCTTGTGACTGAGGTCAACACATATTTCTCTTGAGCTAGAAGTAATGCATTGCAAATTGTGAGATGGTCACCCTTAGTTCTGAGAAATTGCCTTGTCTTTCACTAAAATCCACCATCATATCAGCTTTTCTTGCCCCTATAAAGAAAACCAAGCCTGTCTCTGTCCCCAGCATCCTGGCTGGTGACAGGCACTGATCTTCAGTTGCTTTGGTCTGTTGCTCCAGTTCAGCCCTGGGCAACTATTGTGTACAAATATTTATGGTTGCTGCTGAAGACAGTGGGACCCACTGGAAGATGGGTGATGTGTGAGTCACATCACCAGCCCAGCACGGCCCACCCTTTCCTGTGTCCCATCAACCACCCACACATGAGGGGGATGTACAAGTTATTATGAAAAAAAGAGAGGAAACAGCCTCCAGAACAACCACTCCCCCCTTCAACACCCACGTTGGGCCAGCAAGTTCAGAAACTTCCTGGAGAACAAAAAGTCCTGAGCTCTGTAAACGCCCCAGAGGAGGTTCTGATGGGGAATGGCCACAGAGGAAAGAGATCCAAACGCCCCTTCACCCACAGCTTGCCCTGTGCCCTTTGACTCCCATGGTGGCAAATCCCAGCCCCAGCTGTCCCCAGCTTTCCTGCGAGCCCTCTGCACTGACAGCCTGCCCTGCCCTGAATGGGCTGAGGCCACCAAGCCTCTCACCACACCTCAAGGATGTTTTTCTCTGAGCTGTAGGCTCCTGGGATCACCTTGTGTGTTGAATAACATTTCTGCCTTCGGGGGCTCATTTCCCTGCTTTCCAAAACAAGCAGCTCAGCTGCCCAAAGTGCCACATGTCAGCCAGCCGCTGCCTGTGCTGCCCGACGATTTCTGCACACAAAAGCAACCAGCATTTCTCCTGAAGTTTCACTTCCCATTGACTCCAAAAACCATTGGAGACTGATCACAGACACACAAACACTGTTCCAAGCTGGTGCAGCATCAGCAGAGCCCCTGCCAAGGCCCCTGGGGTGATGCCCATTCCACAGCAGTCCCACATGCTGCGGTGCCTAACTGTGCCTGGGACTTTGCCTATACCCAGGTTGTGCCACCCCTTGGTACTGTGATTTCCAGCACATCTGTTTGCTGTCTTAGAAGAGCATTTCTCAGTCCTATAAGGTACCCACTGAGTTTTTCCTCCCTTAACATGCATAGCATCCATTTGCAGCAGAGAACACTGTAGGCACCTTCCCTTTGCAACTAATCCCAGCAGAAGCAGCAAAGACCCCTTGCTATACAGGCAGGGCAGCAGCCCCACTCCCTCCTTTCAGCAGGCCAGGGTTAGGGCTGCACGCATTAAAAAAGACAGCACTCTGCTTAAACACTTCCCAACTCAACCCTTTACCTTCAGCTGTCAGCACTGCAATCTCCATTCCTCATTGCAGAGCACAGGACAAGAGACAGCTGGAATAGTTTCTTTTTCTTGCTGAGGAGCACATCCACTGTCTAGGCCATATGGAAAAATATACTGATTTCTCAGAGGTCAGCTTTAATAACTAGGATTCCCACAAACCATGAGGAGAATTCAGCTCATGATATTTGGCATGAATATAATTCTCTGTTCCTCATGCTGCTACAATTTCCATTTCAAATAGCAGGAAACAAATTACCCTGTGGTATTTTTAGTGACAACCAATGGTAAGGAACATGGGATCAGAGGCTATTGCGGGGCACAGACCTTGACAAATTTCCTGAGCGTAAGAGAAGAAATAGTTCTTGGAAGCTACAAAGGTAATAAGGTAAACGTGAATCCAAATTTTCGTGGTCAGAGGAGCACTGTGAAAAGGCTGGAGCCTCATGCTGACATGTAACAAAACAGCAAAGGAGTTTTGCTGGATGAATGGGCTGGCACAGGGTGCTATTAATCTCTAAAGTTCAGATTACTTATTACTGGGATGTGCAGTGAATCCTGAAAGAAGAATTATGCTCAGGGAAAGAAACCCATTTCTAATCAAGCCATAGTTTGGCCTTCAATTTGTGTATCTCCATTAATCTTCCCTCTCCCCACTATTCTTACCTCAAATATTTCAAAATACAAAATACAAGATATTCTGGATAAGGCAGCACAGGAACAGGGGGACAGTCACAGCAGGCCACCCTTCTGTCCAGAAACCCTGGCCCATGCGCAAAGGAGCTGCAGGTCTGCTGCTCCCCTGGAGCCTCCGTGCTTCCCAGCCTCTTTCAGCACCATTCTCCCTCTGGCTGGGGATGGGAGGTACCAAGCTCAGGCCAGAGCCAACCTTCCAGCCGCAGGATCTGCAGCCCAGCTGCAGAGCTCGCAGCAAGTTCACATGAGCACATATTTTTCTCACATCTCCTGCAGGAGCAGGGACATTGAAAAGGTTATTTATTAACAGCTCTAGGACAAATGAGCAAGAAAGAAAACAAATCCATTTATAAATCAGCTAAAGAGAAAACTTGTGACTCTAATGGTCTCCTTTGTAATTCCTTAAGTGTGGCCTGGAGCTGCCCTGGCATCATTTCTTGTGATGCTGAATCAGCAGAGCAGCCCCACTTGTGCATTGAATAGCCTGATAAGAGCAAAATACACCCAAGAGAGCACTAACTTACACCGTGTCCAGATTTTTCTTTGTTTCTGTTAGGATTTGGGGAGGCTGATAGCGCTCTAATTTCTCACCACTAAATTCCAAGCAGTGACTCACATTAGCATCTAACTTTGCAATCCAGGACAAATGCTTTCCTCCAGGACAAGGTGGAGACAGGATAAGGGGAGAAAACTCACGCTAGAGCTGTCTGAAAGAACAACGTCATTGCTATCTCAGCTCTCATTTAGGAGCATACCAACCCTGAATACTTTGCCAGACTTTGTTCTTTGATAACATTTCTCAAGGGGGCGGGGGGAGGGGAACAAAAATAACAAAACACTGTTCTGTTTAACAGTTACCCATAGCAGAGAAAAGCTGAGCTAAAGTTTCCAGCAATTATCAGGACAAAATCCTAAAATAGACACGCAATGTACCATGTTTGAATTTAAAACTGGCTGGACAAGAGTTCCATCATGTGGATTCAAAGCTGTGCAAAGAGAACACGGCAGCTTATCAAGATGACATGTTAGAACAACAGTGTTAAAATGCTCAGTATGGCAGTGATATGGATGAAGAAACCAAGGTGTCAAGCAGATATGACAAATTGTTGTGTAAATCATTGGGAGGAACTCTATGTCCAGGAAGGAGTGATAAATGATGTCCAAGGTATCTATGGAAACCACCATCTTATACAGGAAACAATTAAACTCAGAAAAAGACAAACAAGAGAAAAATAACTCAAACTTCAGATGCTCATAAGGCAAACAACACTAATTGAAAGCAGGATTTGATCCCAGAGAGATGGAGCTCACTTAAAGAGACGTGAAGGATAGAAATGAAAGCTAGCAGCTGAAGGAGAAATAGGAGCTGTACAGTAACTCCTGGGGCTGTCTCCTCAGAGAAGATGTGGGAACCCTAGTCTTGAATCCATGTATGAACTGGCTGGGCTCCCACAGCAGTGTTATTCAGAGGACTCTCAGCAGTGGGTCTCTTCCTGGGCCATGACCTGCCTGTCTTCTACGCAGGCATGTGGGAAGTCAACTTGCTTTGGGTGGGAACAGTGAAGTCAAAGTGCTTGGGAGTAGTTTCAGTTTTGCACTTGCCATCACTGAAAGCATCTGAGAATTTTCCTTGCCCTCCTGGTTTGTCTGATATTTTTATCCAGTATTTTTCAGCCCTTAGAGCCTCTTACAGCTCAACTTAGGCCTGATTATATTTTTGCTACACTGATCACACCAAAACAAAAGCTTCTTAAACTCTGATGGTCTTAGCAGTTATAAATGAAAAAAAATGTGAAAGCTTTGGTTAAGAATGGAGAAGTTTTTTATGTAGCTATGATACAGCAAATTAATGCAGCAACAGCACATGACCTTACAAAACAGGAAGACGATGTTAGTTTTGAAAAATCCATTGGTCCCATTTTCACACTCACTCTTCCTCACTCCCTCTGTACTCATAGGCACCAAGCTGGCTGAGGTGCTCCAGTGGGATCCTCTGTGAGATGAAACCCAGTGTGCCAAGTGCCAAATCCTCACTGCACCTCTTGGGTTCCTCTTCAGTGACAAGCTACAAATTCTTGAGCAGGTCTTTAGCCATCTTCAGGAGTTAATGGTTACCACAGGGTGATCCTTTTTCCTGGAAAGCCCTTTTATCTAGAACAGGTGGCTGCTCAGTGCCTTTCTTCCCCCTTCATTTTGGGTACCTCAGCTCCCACTGTCTATCTGCTTGCCCTGAGAGGAGGACAACTTGCACAGAGGATGTGCTGTGAGTTTACTGTGATCCCTCAGTTATTTGTTCTCCAAGGACTAGTCTGCACTTTATCAGCACCCAGGCCTTTTCCTGACACGCCATCCATGTGAGGCTTATCAGGGCACAGGCAGCCCTTGTTGCAAACACATTTTTCAGCACTCACCCAGTTTTTGTGCAGTCAGTTATGTCCTTGGTTATCATTATAGACCATTTTCTGTTACTCCTTGATCTGTTGCTTCTTCTCTCTCACACATATATTCCATTCACATTTTCTCCAGGCCAGCTGGAGTATTCCTGCACCTCCAGCTGCATGCCTACCTTATGCACGGTGTGTTTTCAGAGGCCATCATTGCAGTTGGTTAGGTTAGGTTAGGTTAGGTTAGGTTAGGTTAGGTTAGGTTAGGTTAGGTTAGGTTAGGTTAGGTTATGACAGCAGCAAAGGAAGTAGGTTTTAGGGCTGCTGTGGTTACCATGCAGTTCTGCTGCTCAGATGCAGGCAGGTCTCCTGCTCAGAGCTTGTGGCACAGCACGACCACAGCAGCAGTGGCAGTCTGTGGGAAGTCAGAGGGTGCTGAAATCCTGCAGAGCAACACTGTCACTACCAGGCTCACCACTGAGGATTTAAAACAGTTTTCAACCAAGATCTCAGCAGCAATGTTAGAGCTGGAGCTGTTTTCAGCCTGTCACCTGCAGAGCAGCTGCCTGTGACAGTACAGGGTGAGACCATTGTCACTGGTGTCACCAAGACCTGGTACAGTTCTATACTCAGGCTTGCAGGGCAAGGCTGGCATTAACCTCAGCTTCTCCCATAAAGCTCCTGTGAGACAGGACAGCTGCAGTTATCCCAGAGCAGAATCCCAGCACCCACAGGGAGGCTTTTTGCACTCACATTTTCCCATGTCACATTTCTATGAGTCCAGCCTTCTCCCAGCACATAGACACTAAGCAAGGCCAAGACTCTCTCACTACTTTCCAATATTGCCAGGCTCCCCTTGGCTGTCACAGCTGACTCCAGCTCTCAGCAGTGCTGTCTGCCCACATCATACAGGAAACTAATACAAAGCAGGTAATGCTGGAGTATTGTCAGCCTTTCCCTAATAACAACTCATAACACTTAAATTTGACACAACGCTTTTCACTCATACATTGCCAAGGAGTTTACAGAGGTCAGCACCATTAGCCTTATTGCCCTGGTTGATGAAAAAGCACAAGAGAGCAGCAGGCATCCCAGTGCTGTGCCCTGTGGACCATCCCACCCACTCGTCTGGGTAGCTCTCATGGACCAGGGGCTGCAGCACACACTCTCCTGCAAAGAGGCAGAATTCCCAAGGTCCAGGGAAAGAGCAGCACACTTTGGTTACAGCTACTCTTAAATTCATCTTCCATCATTTTGATATATTCTCTGATGTTCTGCCAGACTAACAGCAATTTGGAGATTAATGGTCCAGTAAAGTATGCACATGACTCACGCTACAATTTCTCTGCAGTTCTCCTACAACTTTAAAAACAGGGAATAGAAATTGAAAATGTCATTTAGGTTAGAAAAAACAGGATGGAAAAGGGTAACAAAGGTATCAGGGTCCCATGGAGGAATGAAGGCGTTCCCTGTGTCTTCTTCCTGCAGACTTCAGGGATGGAAGAAGGAGAAACCAGCAGTTAAAAGAATTCATTACTACATTATAAAGATGCCAATAAACTCGACTAACTGCTACACCACACCAAAAATTTCCAAGATGTGTAAATTTATTGTTACAATCTCCTGAGAAACAGAGAGGCAAAAGAAGTTCTCCAAATCCCTGTTTAGAGAAGGACATCTATTCCCAGCAAGGCCTATAGGATCCAGTTAACATTCTTGGGTGCCAAGCGGCCACAGGACTCAAGATTCTTAAATTGGTAGAGAAATTACTGGTCTCTGTAGCTGAGACACGCTTTGTAACCTAAAAAGCCACAGTGAAATGACTGTCTTTAACAAGGAGTGCATAGCATGGGGCCAGGTTCTATTGTAAACCACTATTTTTAAGATGAAGTGCAGGGGTTTAGTTTCACAGTCTGCTTAACTGTTCTGTTTGCTCTGCCACAAAAAGGGACTATCCTACCTCTGTCTTATGCCATAGTTCCACCTTTCAAATAGGATCCTAATTCTCTTTAGTTAATGACACAATAAATTCTAAAGAACTGTGCTGGAGCATTCTTTTCTTCTTTTCTGTATGGCTTTCATGCTTTTGGCCACAGCAATATTTCTAAGTATTGTAAACAAGAGCCTGACCACTAGATTTACCAGAATAAAGTTCTTTTTGGCTTCCACTGTGTTCATGTTTACCGCAGTCTCAAACAAAGCTGACAAACAGTAAGCTTCCTACATTATTTCAGTGAAGTGAGACGAAATATATGGAAGCTTTAGATCAACTTTTTTGGCAATTCAATTCAAGACAAAATTGCAGATTTTCAGTACATTTCCCGAAAGAATCTGGAGCCAGCAGCTAGGGGCTGATTGTGGCAAAGAGCAGATGTTCTCCCTGGCAGGAGCTGCCCACTCCCATTCTGGCAAAGAGCAGGGAGGGACAGTTCTCAGCAGAGGAACAAATCCCATTCCATTACCTGTCCCCACCACCAAACCCACCCTCCACAAAACAGCTCCACCTTTCCTCCCCCTGCACGCCTGCTCCCTGGGCCCTGCCATGCACTCTGGATGTTTCCATCCATCAGCTGTAAAGAAGGGACTCCAAATTCCCTCCATCCCTCACTCTTGGAGGAGTCTACCCCTTCTTGCTGAGCCCAGGGAGGAAGGTGGAGATGCTGCTGCCTCCCCTGCCCCCAGCTGCAGCGGGACTTGTGGTGAATGTTAGAAACCACAGCAGCTGAACCAGCCCCTCCTGTGTCTCCTCTGCCTCGGGAGCCCCACAAGCAGATTGTGACAGTGCTGTGAACCAGCTGAGAGGCTGAAGTGGTTTCTAAGTCCTGAGCTGCTGACTCACCTTTTCCAGTCAGCACACAGAGCTCAAAGGCCAGGGATGGTTTGAGCTTTGGCTGAGAGGTTGCAGACAGTTAACAAAAAAACAAACTAAATCTCATTCCCTTGTAAAAATAGGTCCTTTTTCTTTGCATCCTCTCCATCAAGAATGCTCTGGCACTCACCATGATTTGTGATCAGAGCCAAGACTCTCAGGAGGAGAATACAAATCAAAGGAGAGAATACAAATCAAACTAAGAATACAAATCAAACTAAGAGCCTTTAACTTCTACTTAAGCAACATAAAACATTTGCTTAAAGGTGCAAGTCCCAGCCTGTAAATTAGTCAGTTACCCTGTAAGGGGTACTTTTTATTCAGAAGAGATGTAGTATTCAGCTTGGTGAAGGTCACAATAGAGCACAGAACAGCACAGGTCAGACTGATGGGTGTGTGGCTCCTCATACTAGAAACTTAATCCCTGTGTTGACAGCACAAGGGGAGTTTGAAAGGCAATGTAAAGGAAGACAGTGAAGTGGCTCTGCAAATCCTCACTGAAAGCTCTTCCCAAGCTGGAATGGACAAATATGGGCCCCAAATGTTTCAGACAAGAACCACAACAGGCAGACTTGTGGCATTGCTGGTGGTGGCTTGTGGGATCTCAGCACCTCAGGACGGAGGTGCAGAGTGGCTGAGACCACCCTTGGGGGGCTCGGGAGTCCTGGAATGTTGCCAGAAGTGTCTGGTGGCTGGACTTTGATCCTACACAGGAGACGACACCTGTATGAGGATGGGAGGATTTCACTGGGTGAATGGTGAAGGGATAAGTTAATTAGAGTGTAAGACACAGGGTTTAGGATTTCTGTACAGGGGGGTCTAAAGAAGTAAGATGGAGGAATTGGGGCGTGTCCTGTTCTTCTTCTTCTTCTTCTTCTTGGCCTCCATCTTCTGTGGTGATGTTGGCACTTTGGGATTGGTTATTACTAAAAGTGCACTGGTTAATAAGGGTAAAAGGTATTGGGGAAAAATAATAAATATTGTATACGTAAGTTCGAGTATAAAGATAAGTGACCGCCCCGGGGGCGCTCAGTGTGCTCATGGCTGGCTGCTGGGCAGACCTCTGTCGGGCCAAGAGAAAATCTTTTAGATAAACAATTAATAAACACCGAGACTGAGAAAAGATCTGAAGTCTCTTCTCGTCCTTTGAAGCGCGAGCTCTTCAAGGCCATCCCCGAGCCTTTCCAGGCCACCTAAACAGCTAAGAAACCGACTAAACACTCACAGGACAGTGACAGCACTGACCATTACACTGCCTGCATCACCCTTGAGTGTGAAGAGCCAGTGCAGCACTAGGGACAGAGGGACAAGGACAAAGAGCAGGCTTGGAAACAGATCTTTGCAGCATTTTCCACATTTGGGGGCAGTGAGTGCATGAGATGATGTGAGCAGATGAATTTGTTCAGTGTGCACTTAGCTGACTCTGTTCTCTTCCATCTGGTCTCTCACACTTTTCCCCTTTTCTTAATTTGTACTGCTAATGCAATGTTTCAGAGCACAGGGCTTGTGTCGTGTCTCTCCTTGTGTTGCAGTGAAGATTTTCCTCCTGCACTTCCCAATAACTTTCATGAAAGTGATTTTTACCCTTATCTTCCTTCTGTTCTCTCACTTGGGCCAGTGTTGACTTTCAAGTTGGACAAACTGAAAGTTATCACAGAATAAAAAGAACAAGGCCAGAAACAAGGACAGGTGCCTTTTCTCTTTCAGCAGCAAGATTAATATGAAATGATAAAAAGTTAAGAAGATAAGAAGTTCACCCTTAGGCTCTGCTGTTCTCCATTGTGAGCATTCTGTCAACAGCTCTATGACTAAGAGACTGATGGAAATGCCTGCCACAAACCTTCACTTCTACTCAGAGGGAGGTTTCCAATGAGCTGAAACTTAAAGCCAGTTCTCAAACCTAGATAACGAAATAATAATAGAGTTTTATAAGTAATCCACATCTAACTTGGCTTTCAGAAAATCAGTTGGGTTGCTTCTCTTGTGAACATGATCCAAGATTTTACAATTTAAATTTGATCAGTCTCAAGCAATACTAATCCTTTAGGAGGTGGCCCTCCAAAGTAATGTCAGCATCACCTACTTCATCCCAAAGTTCAGCCCAAACACTTCCGTCTCTAACCAAATCTTAACCACCTTGAACAGGTGATTTCTAAGCTCAGAACTCAGCTCCTGTCTCAACACACTTCCAAACACATCCAGCTCTATGGAACACTGTTATTGGGCACTGGGCTAGTAAGAAGGTATAAAATACCTGCCCAGAGGATATTAATCCAAAAATTTCATTTCCTGCTGCTCTCAAACCCACAGGTGGAAAGACGTCTTAGGAAAAGAAGGAATGTAGCTAAGCATGATACTTCTGCACCACATGATGCCAGTTTTGCAACTTAGGTAAAACCAAAAAGATTATAAATTATTATAGCTTCTGTAACACTTTGTTTTTCAGGTGTTCAGCCTCTTAAATTTATTCTTTCTCCTCCAGAAATTCCTGAAGTGTATTCTGTATGTTTCTGGTAATTACACGTCAAAGGGCAAACATATTGCAGTGGTCACAATAAGGTTGACTAGAGGACAACCTTCTCCCTCCATGGTAATGAAGAACCCAAGACCTCTTAGTTATGGCTGTCCCAGACATATATATATATATATATATTTATATTTATAGACATATACATACATGCCACACACCTCTACACGTTTTTTTCTGAACAACGTTGTCTGGAAATCTTTCCGGTCTATTCAGTGTTTGAATGACCAATTTTCCTCACAAAGTCACATTAGCTTTGCCTTTACAGGCTTGGCTTAAAGCCTTTTATTTGCTCTTTATCTTTCCAACCACTCTTGGCTTCTTTAGACTTTTTCCTCTGACTTAATTGGTATTTGTACTGGTCCTCCTAGCATTGACAAACTCCATCTGCAAATCAGCAGTGATTTTATGCTTTTTAGATCATTATTGGAAATGTCTAATGCCATCAGGCCTCTTGCAGAATACCTCTGAAAACACAGCTGTTTCATGATTATTTCCTTTGATAACTATTTTTAAGGTCTATTGTTACCCAGGTCTTAATCCATTGGTTCATTCTTTGCTAGAGAGTCATAGGGAGACTTTTGCAATCAGAACAACATTGGAAGTGTATCTATTGTGAAGAAGTTTAAACATGGAAGGTATTCATATTTAATCTTTTCAACCACATTTTTTTCCTCTGGAAAATAAAACAAGTGCAAATAATTAGTTGGAAAATAAAGGACCAGTGCCTTCCCAGCCCTACATTTATAATCCAGACCATGGCTGTCAAATACCAGCCAGGGAATTCAGTTCTTCTGGTTCCCCTTTTGTGTGGTGGTTCTAAACTATCTGGAGAGTCAGGCTTTGGAAGTCCCTTAACTCACAGCCCAGATTTATTCAGCAGCCACTCAGCTTTTAAGAATACTTATTTTTTTCCTTAGAACTTCAATGAGTGTTCACATGCATAAGACAAAATACAGCCTGTATTTTTCCCGAATGGGAATCACTCCAGGCTTGTCTGACAGCTATTTTTTTAAGTCAGCTGACTTACTGTGTAAACAAAAGAGCCTTCAAGAAAGTAAAGACAGATTAAAAGATCTACCAGTGCTTGAAATACTTCCACCGCTCCTTCTTTTAAGTGCATTCTCCAGCCAAGTTTGAAAACCAAAAGAAACATATTCCTTGAAATTCTTGCTGCAGACTCTTGTAAGTGGGACCACCTCCATCCTAGGATGCAGGATGGGGACATCTGCTCACTTGAGGGGGCCACATGAACTCATAAGTTTGCTTCTGTCTGGGATGAGTAATTTCCTTTTCCATGTATTCATTCCATTATCCATTTTGACAGTGTTACCCATTTCTACAATATTATTCTGAAAGTTACTTTGATAAGTTTTATTCTCTACAAAACCAAAAGAATATAATCAAACTAGCCATTACCACTTGGTTACTGAGAGATCTATCCAGTAATTTATGTAGGACTAATGTCAGGCTATGTTGGCAGTAGCTCTCCAGAATACCCACCATCACACTGCTGGGATATTGGGTGAACAATAGCACTCTTCCCATTGTTAGGGATATCCATAGTGCTCCAGCTTGCTGAAAATGAACATTATTGCTTATAGATCTTCTCAGTAAGTACTAGGCACATTTCATTTCAAATTGTTGTTAAAATTTATTGACCCCAAAACATTTATCTACAAAACAAACTACTTCCATGAACATCCCTGAAATATTCCTTCATATCAGAATTCATTGCCTCCCCTACTCCCCCTGTTTTGGAAAAGTATTTAGCCAACACTTTTCTGGTTTTGTCCCACATTGTCATTAAAATCTTTCCCTGTCCACCTCCAAAATGATCTTGCAATTGATCTATACACATTATTTTGTTCCTAAGGCATACTAAATGCCTCCTTTGAATTGTGCCTGGCCCTAATAAATTTAGATTTTCCCCTGACATCTTTACTTTCTCTAAATAATCTTCCCCAATTCAGAGTCTATGTTTTCCATCAGATGTTCTCTACTTCCTCTTTCTCCATTTCCTTTAAATTTACTTGTTTTTCCTTTAATTTACTTGTTTTAACTTCACAGCTTGAATGAACAAATCAAAGTCATCTTCGTTCTTGGTTTTGATGTGCTGCTCAATATGTCTTCTTTAAACTTTTGATTTTTCCATTCACATTCCTTTACTTTTTTTTCCCTGTCAGATTTTGCTTTATTACGGTTCCATGCTGAAATGATCTATAGAGAGCAGTCATCAGACAGTGACTAATTAATCTCTGTGTATATAGAGACCCCCAAATCAGAGTTACTACATGAGTGCCTTTTATGTTAAAATAGATATATTTAATAAGGTTTATTTCTTTTCACTGCTGTCTACATGAGATCAGTGTCATGCTCTTGCCAGACTGAAGCACACCCATGCATCTTCCAGTGACATGTATTTTTTAGGTTGTCATGCTTTTTGCCCAAGAAAGTATTCAGTGATCAATGATATAACCTGTTGCTATGTAGCATCCCAAACAGAATTTATTTTTTGGCCATTTTAGCCAATTTCAAAGCAGAGCTGATGGTGTCAGTGTTTAAAAACAAGCTTCCTAACACTGAAGAGTAGTGTTCCAAAGGCACTTATCACAGTCCCTGTGGACATGGCTCACAGGAAACAGGTGTCTTACTGAAACACTTCTTAATAATTCCTTTCTGATGACAGGATGTGCCCTTGGTGTGCATTTGTGCCTCATTTCAAGGTGGAATCTTCCTACTACTTGATGAATACCACCTGTCCCAGACTGCCCCATGTTGAGCCCATTGACTGCTGGAAAAGATACTGTGAGAGGCATTCTCAGAAACAGTGTGGTGTTTTCTTGCCCCACACAGACGAAATGCAATTCCAGGCTATTTATTGCACTAATTTTCTATGGGGTCTTGCAATACTTGCATGCTCTGCAGGTCAGCCTCTTACAGAACCATCATTGCCTCATCTGCAATTGGCTTCAGCACTGTCAATTTCCTTTAGTTTCCTTCTGTCTCTTTAAAATTCCTCTTTCTAAAAGAAGGCTTATGTGGTCGTTTTTCCTAAATCAGTTCTCATTATCCAAGTTTCTTCCCTGTGATTCCTCATCCACTAGAAAAGACATTTCTGTTCAAGCATTGTATTTCATTTTTGGAATAAAACTTTTAAAAGACTGGTTTCAAAGCTATTCTTATTTCCCTCCTCAACAGAGGCAAATTATCTCCAAATATTTCCAGCTTCACTCATGACTGCATAAACTAATGAGCTAACCTTCTCCTTCTGCCAGTCTTTGCTTTAAATTTTGATGCCTGTCAGACTGAGAAAATGCTCCTTCCTCTCAAATGCATTTATCACATTCTATGAAGATAAAACATTGGAAAGGTCCAATTTAACATTTTATTTATTCTAGGGGGAAAAAAGAAATCGCATTTTGTTTCCCCGTTGTCATAACAATGATGAATGAGAGACTTCCACCTGGTACGGAACAAGAAACTATCTGCCCAAATATTTTTCCTGTTTACTGCCTCTTGTGAATTTGTCCGAGTTCCTGCTCTGTGTTTGAAAGCCCCGCACGGAGCGCATTGCTGTCAGCAGCACGGAAAGACGGACCGCGTTGCAGAAGAAGGCGCTGTAAACAGAGGGTAAGGCACCCAGATAGAAAAAAGCTGATACTAAACTAGGAAATGTTTCTGCCAAACGTTGTGACTAGTGCTGCTACGTGCACCGTGTCAGCTGATTATAAAAGGCAAAGCCAAGTACAAGACATGCATCTTGTAGAAAAATCACGGTGCAATAAGCATCTGCAGCTATTGCCGGCTCCCTGCCCCGCTCCTCAGGACCGCACTTAAGGCCAGAGGGCTGCCAGGCTGCCGGGTGGGGAATCCTCCTCTTCCGGGCACCGAGAGCCTCTCGCAGCCAGCACCGCGCTGCTCCCACCCCCCGAGCCATTGCTCGGTTCCCACCGAGGTCTCCTGACAGCCAACACTTCACCGAGTTTGTGCTCTGCCCTCCCCGCCCCCTTCGCCCTTGGAGCGCGGCGCCGGCCCGAGGACAGCGCCGGCGGCAGCCGGGACGGGCCGGGGCTGCTGCTGCCCGCCGGGGAGGGGATCCCGCACTGCCGCGGGAGGGGAGCCCGCACTGCCGCGGGAGGGGAGCCCCGCACTGCCGCGGGAGGGATCCCCAACACTGCCCCGGGAGGGATCCCCAACACTGCCGCGGGAGGGGATCCCGCACTGCCGCGGGAGGGGAGCCCCGCACTGCCGCGGGAGGGATCCCCAACACTGCCGCGGGAGGGGAGCCCGCACTGCCGCGGGAGGGATCCCCAACACTGCCCCGGGAGGGGAGCCCCGCACTGCCGTGGGAGGGATCCCCAACACTGCCCCGGGAGGGGAGCCCGCACTGCCGCGGGAGGGATCCCCAACACTGCCCCGGGAGGGGAGCCCCGCACTGCCGCGGGAGGGGATCCGGCAGTGCCGCGGGAGGGGATCCGGCAGTGCCGCGGACAAACTCCGGGAGCCGCCGGCTCCGAGCTCCCGCTCCCGCCCGCACCGCCCGGGGAGCGCCGGCCCGCGGCCACCGCCGCCTCTCCCAGCAGCCGCGGCCCCCCACCCGGGCTCCCCGGCACAACTCGGCATTGTCCCTCCAGGAGCGCCCGGGAGTCCCGGGGCTGGAAGATGATGTCAGCCGGGGGCGGACTGCGGCAAGGCTGCGCCCACCCCGGCAAGCCCCCGCCGCGGAGCCCTCGCCCACCGCCGGCAGCGCTCCGCGGGCGCGGAGGGAGGGACGCGCCGCTCGGGGATGCCGCAGCCGCAGCTCCCGCCTGACTGGCACATCCCGAAGGAGAGCTCCTCATGAATATGCACAGCCTCCCCCGAGCGCCGGCCGCGGGATGCCCCCGCCCCGGGGGCTCCCGCCGAGCCCCGCGCCCCTCGCCGGGGATGAGGGCTGCCTTCGGCTCGCTTCTGTCCTTACCCTTTGGCTCGTCCATCAGTGCCGGTGCTCGCTCCCTCCTCCCGCGCTCCCCCCTCCTTCCTCTCTCAGCCTCTGCCGGCTCCGAGCTGCCTTAGTGAGAGGTGCTCATGAAAACGGGCGCTTTAGTGGTCCATAGCTGTGGGAGGGGTTAGTTTAACTCTACATGACTCAATCCGTGTAACTTGCAGGCTGACCTCCCGTTTTTCTCAGAGCACGGATCGCCTCAGAGCTGCCACGTTACCAGCGCCTCGGACTTCTCCGGGCCGGAGGGTCCCGCACGGCCGGGGGCAGCGGTGCGTGCCCGGGGCTGCCCGGGGGAACCGGGGCGCTGGGGCTGGACTGCATCCCTGGCTCGGGGGGCAGATGGGCAGCGTGGCTACGGAGAGAAAGCATTCTGTTAGAGTAGGGTTTTTTTGTGGTTTTTATTTTTTCTTAAGTCGCATGAGACTGAGAAGATACCCTCCACACCAGCGAGGTACTGAAAAGGCAGTGTCCAGAGAAGAGATCACCTTCCTTGTTTCTAGATCTGAGGTCCAGCCCACAGGGAAAAAACCTCAACCAAATAATGAAAGGAGATAAAGTTGCAATAACTGCTGAAAAGTAATTTCCTGCACCTGCCTGTCCCATAGAATGAACTCACACCGCTGGCTGCATCTCCTGGGAAACTTTGTGAGAGCCAATTTTAGACTTCTTGCCTGGAGTGCCTGAAGGGATCCTACCCTCCACCACTTTTTAATCCTGAGTCACCACAAATAAGAAATACAGGGTGGTGCTGGAGGGGTCCCAGCAACTTTTCTCCATAGCTTGTGACATTCAGTCCCATTCCAGGAACCACAAGTGTCTCCACACTACTGTCTACAGAGCTGTCAGCCTCCCAGTGCAAAGGAAGTTGTAAACCAACCTGACTCTTTCACTTTCTTTTCAGAGAAGTGGATATCAGCTTCCCAGCCTCTTCCCTACTGGTCACCTGGAGCACAGGGCTCCAGAACGTGCAGCCAGGTGCTGCCCTGCCTGTGCCAGAGCCTGCTCCCCTCTCAGAGCTGCCCCTTTTTTCCTTCTCTCTGCAGCTGGGCACCATCCAGCTCTGCGCCGGCTTCCAGAGTTCTTGCCCCTAGGAGAGACAGCAAAAGCAGGATCCTGGTGCTAGGACCTGGAGGACGACTTCTGGACATGGGGTTTCAAATCCCTTTTGTTACTGCAGCCCACCATAAACAATGATCAGTTCCTTCTCCTTCGCAAACAAACATTGACCTGGCCTGTATTACTCCAGCTGGTAGGGCAACACTCCCATTTCTAATCTTCCTGGGAACAGGAAAATAAGGATCAGTGAAATAAAACAATTTACATGACCTTATCTCTCTACAACTTCCAGAGAGGTGGTTGTAGTCAGGTGGGGGTTGGTCTCTTTCACCAGGCAGCAGCTGACAGAACCAGAGGACACAGTCTCAAGCTGCATCAAGGGAAATATAGATTGGATATTGGGAAAAAGTTTTTCATGGGATGAGTGATAAAGTTCTGGAATGACCTGCCCAGGGAGGTGGTGGCGTCACCACCCCTGGATGTGTTCAAAACAAGATTGGATGTGGCACTCTGTGTCATGCTTTAGTTGAGGTGTTAGGGCATGAGTTGGACTTGATGATCTTAAAGGTCTCTTCCAACCGGGTCATTCTGTGATAATTTAGGTTTTAGTGATTAGTGTGATTAGTGATGTCACTGCTGGTTCGAAAGCTCAAGGAGGAATGTTTCATGAGATGAAGGTAGACACTGAGTGTCATCTTAATGAGTAAAATTGGCTTGGGAAGTGCAAGAGAGAACTCATCTTACTTCCAGTGATAAGTCAGCAACATATTTAGATGGTTTGTCATGGCAGAAGTAATTTTGTTGGTGACCTTGAACATCAGTTTTTTTTTTTTTTAAATAGGAGTGCAGTTGATGCAATGCTTAGTTAATAAATGAAAATTTTAAAGTGTTCACTGTAATAAATATCAACTGCACAGATGTATCAGTAAGAAATAAAAAAAAAACAAAACCAAAACCTTGGAAAAAGTATGAGTCCTTATCTACCAACTTACACACTGACTTCCCTAAAGAATACTTGCTGGCAGAGTATCATCACAGGAAATAAATCAAATATATACAAAAATTCCATACATTGAATAAATTAACTAAACTGAACAGTAGTTTTAAGAAATAGCTGGAATTTATGACTGATTTTTCAAATGCTAGGTTAGACATGATGTCTCTACAGGCAGAAATTCAATAAACTCTGTCAGCTGAGCTCACCTATGAGCTGAGAAGTCCAAATTTAACAAGTGGAAGAGATGTACAAGCTCCCCTCAGAGAAAAATAGATATGATTTCACACCATGTTGAACAGATCTCAGGATACCCAGAGCTGGGTATTTCAAGTCCTTTAAATGCACCTCACAAACTACAATAAGCTTTTTTTATAGCAGTCTGCCAGTGACAGGCTTTTGTTTATTTTTTTCCCTTAGGAAAGTTCACTTTCAAACTGAGACACATGAAACTTCTATGGGGAAGGATGATACATGATCAGTCAGCGACCATGAAGCACACAACAGTGTTTTCACACAAGAGGAAGGTGTTACCTGGAACGTGAAGGCCCCGTGGGGAGGAATTGCTGTGAACAGTGATGGTCTACTACACCTAAAAATACCCAGGTCATTCACAGAGCCACAGGGAACAGACTTCTGTGCTCTGTAGTAGGATGATCTCCTCTAACTGATGGACTGGTACACCTGTGAGTGGCATTCCACAGCTGCAAGATCAGGGAATGGTGGCATTACATCTCCTGCAGCATTTAGGCGCAAGAGACAGTGAGGAAACTTTCCCCATCCTCTGTCACAGCCCCAAGGGAAGAGTGGCCTTTGCAGCCTCATGTGACATGAGATGTAGAGTTCCCCTTCCACAGAGGGTCAGATCACATCCACGTTTGCTAGAGCAGTTTGGCTCTGTCTGCTGATCCTCCTGCCTTCGGGCAAACCTCTGCCTGCAGTACACAAACCAGCAGAAGGCAGCAGCAGATTCTTTGTCACAGTCATTTCCATAAGAAAACAAAATGAGGAAAAAAGAGAGCAGCCCCGAGGGAGGCCCAGGCTGGCATTTGTACTCAGATAAGGTTCCAGACAGCTGAGGAGGAAGCTTGAAGCACAAATAAAAAGAGGAAACTAGAGAACTCAGGATGTAGTTTCCACACATCTTGTGCAGAGGGTAAGAATAGCAAAAAACCCAGAGTGCCAGTTTTCTACTCCCTGGACAAAACTGAGCATCCTGAGCAAAGCTGGAGGAACAAAATGCATCTTTAATATCCATATTCTTCCTAGCCATAGTAAGAACTTATTTACAGTCATTTTGCTCTAAGTTTACACAAGTTGTGTGTGTGTTGCGTTGTGGCTAAAATTATGCAACTTCTTAGATCTCTAGAATTTGCTATTTTGCAGATGAGCAAGTTATGCTGATTTTGGGACTAAGGAAAAGGAGCAAGAGTGACTGAAGACTAGTGTCATTTCCAGAAAACAGGGAATGGGATTGAAATAATAATGCTGGGGTCTAGGGCCAGAACCTCTCATCTTTGGGATGGGTGAAAGAAACATCCACAGGAAAAGAGTCGGGGAGCCTGAAAAAAACCCTGTAGGCATTAGATGCACAAGTACCTTGTTTCTACAGAAAGAATTGGCATGAAAGAATCTGAAATATTTTAAATGAAAACAGGCCATCCCATCACCAAACTCAACAATATTGAAGTCAGTGTTTGCTTAGGGGTCTGAGGGTATGTGTTCAGATTACAATTTATCACTCTGTTTGTTTAAGTGACAGGGGGGAGTGGCAGCTTCAAGAAATGCAAACATTGAGTGAGGGATAGGCTGAACAGTCCTTGGGCTTTCCCAGGCATTGAGCCCCAGTGTGCTGGCTCGTGTCACCACTGGGCAGCCATCAGCCCTGGCAAAAGGGACAGCAGAGGTACATGGGCATCCCTCCCCAGCATCTCTGAAACACCATAAAAGATGAAGCTCTCCAGAAAAACTGTGAACATATGAAGTTGCTGGGACCAGAAGGAGCACAACGCTCTGCAAAGGGACAGTGATCCGAGAGATTAGGACAGCTTCCTTCTGGAAAGAAAGGCAGAGAAGAGAGGCCAGGCATTAAAAAAGGACACATCACCAAAACCATGCCTGGTGCCAAATTCTTTTTTTTTTTAACAGCTTCCAGCTCCTTGGCCCACTCATCCCACATTGCAATCACCTCAGACTTGACAGTTTTCACAACACAGTAGGCCAAGTCCTCCCCACATCTCCGGGTTCCTCTGAATAGCTGAAGTTAAAATGCTTAACTTAGATTCCCCAAACCCTCTTGGTTGACTCTTGAGGAAACAGACAAGCAAGCAGTGAGCTATACACTATGTGTGCACTGAACATTACCTTTTAAGAATGCAATTCTTGGAAAACAAAAATAAACTGCTTTTGGTATTTAGGTAAAAAGATGAGATGACATTCAGCTTCATCTTGCTGCAAACAATATTGCTCTTTAGCCTTAAACTTATGAAATGCACTATCTATTAAAAGCATTTAAGTTCCTTTCCATCATCCTACTTCCTTGTCTTGGTTTAAATATTTGTAATTGTCTTTTCAGAAAAGTTCCCTATGCTGTATTTGCACCACTATTTATGGGCATTGTCACCCAAAACCTGTGTATCACCTTTATCACCTTGAGATTGGCTCTGCTGCTTAGAGCATGGTACTGAAAATACAAAAGTTGTGGGTTTGATCCCCGCATGGAGATTTGCCTGTCTCTGTTTATTGTTTTTCTGATATAGAGATAATAGTGCTCAGATGACATTTGCAGAGCAACTGTTCAACTGTGTTTGTATGATTTCTACAAAACTGATAACACAAAATTAATGATGCTCATTGAAACTGGAAAAAAAAGTTCCTGTGCCTTTGTGAACCAGAGGTGAATCAATTTTCTAGTTATTCTGCTTGGTTTGTTTTTCTTTTGAAGAAAAATTGTATTTTTACACAATAAATGAAATAAGTTAAAAATTCACAAAACTTCATCAAAACATGCAGACAACTCCTATGCTCAGCCTTGATATGAGTGATGGGCACTGACACATGATTTGAAAGGAGCAGTATCAAAGTCCCACTCTCTAACACCTTAAACTGCCCACCTAGTTTACATATTCATTAGCAAATTATCTATTAGGTGAAACTCTTTAACATCCTTGCAGTGCCTTATTCTGTAGGTTCGATATACTTTCAATACAAGTCTAATAATATCATTAAAGATTATATTACTAATTTCATTTAACCTTACAAAGACACGTTAACATACTAAAAGTAAAAACAATTAGCCTTTTTATGCTCTACAAATTAGTGTTAAAAAAAAAAGTATGTCCTGAAAAGGAACATGTTATTGCTCATTAACTGCTTAACAAAACACCACTTGCTCTTTCTGTTCATGTTATTTCATGCACTTGGTACTTTACCCACATCACTCTAAATATGATAAACCAAATTTACAGAGTCTTCATTTTGCTGGGTAATCTTAACAAAACTGTCCCAGTCATAAGCAACACCCTGCCCCACAAGTCTGCTGCTCAGATTGTTGGTCATTGTGTTTATCCAGGACATGGGTACTCCCCTGCTGGCAACAAAGCTCTTGTTTTTCCTTCCAAAAGGAAAGCAAACAGAGCTAGCCATAGCTACTGTCATTGGTTTTTAGCAAATGCACAAGTACTAGTGGTATTTTCAAGTATTCTAATCTTCTATTCTCACAGTTTGCATCTCTTTGTATCTTCCTAGTATTTTATCTGGCAGGAACAGCAGAAAATCCTTAATAATGGTTCACTGAAGCAAACATTTCCAACATTCCAATGCTCCCAGGAAGCCCATGGGAGCAACTAATAACAGCTTTATTCTGTTGTTTAATATTATGGGGTTACCAATATCTAGAAGAGAAAGGGGCTCTAGAAAAAGAAATAGTTGAGGTTAATGCAAAGGTACTCCAGTAGAAGAAAAAAAAAAGGGAAGGAAAACACAGAAAAATGTCCTCAAAGCTCTAAGAGGATATAACAAGAAAAAAATCCAATAGGGAGTGTCAGAACAATAAGTGATAAGTGTATCATGAATTGATGGGGATAGATAGCGAGTACCAGTTGCCCCATCTAACAGGCAGGGTACCTCCCAAACTTGGCAAATTAGAGACAGAAAATAAGAAAATGTGAATTAGCAGCACAGATATGGGCCTTGAATAACTGCTGCCTTAAGACTGAAGAAAGGAGACCATTTTATTACCAGCTCATCTCAGTGGTTTTTTGACCAGTCTGAATTTATCATGCAGCACCTTGGTAGTTAAGGCAAAAATAAACATACAAATCATCTCAAAGCAGATATTTCCAAAGAATGAACTGCACATATTTAGACCAGATTGACACTCAGTATTTCTTCAAAAGAATAAAAGTAGACATAACGTGGAAAACATACGTAAAATGAAAAAGAATAACTTTAAAATAAATGCTTTTTAAATGTCGGGTTTCAGCTTGACTACCCACTCACCCTCTGTTAAGTGATTTGGTCTTTATTAAGTGAGCATCCACAGAGGAAACCAGCAGCAGCCTGGTGATGCATTGTCCATCAGATGTCACTCAATTAACAGCAGAAGAGAATTTGACTGTGTCCATCCAGAAGGACCATCTGAAGACAGTGGCAAAAAGGGAGAGATCTTAAAACCCCCAATCATCTCTGATTTGCATTTCTTTGTTAACACAGCCATAAATAAACACATGATAAATCACCCACCTGCTTTCTTGTGTTCTAGAAGCATAAAATGCTCTCCCTTCTAAGAAAGCCTCAGATGTGAACTTTGCTTAGGAAGATAAGGAAATTGGTTATTTACCATCCTTTATCAAAATCTTCACAACTGAAAAAACCTGCTGCCCTCTTTACATCCCACTTCACTTCACCGTGTGCCCGTGCTGAGCTTTTGCAAGTCCATGAGCATCATGGAGAACTATCTATAGAGATGAGAGCTCTTGGATATTTTCACACTTGCTTTTGGATTCTCACTGCCAGATTTTTCTCCCTGTGGGTTTATGTACATTTTACATGACTTCATTTTATATGCATTTCAGTGTGGTCATCTTTATTTAGCCTCTGAGAGGTTTCCTGCTCTTTAATTCTGCACTTCAAGAGGCTGAGAGACTTCAAAGAAGTCCCAAATTTTAGGAAATAATATATCTCAAGTTCAGTGGTGATTGATTATTTATTACTTCCAAAGGTTTTAGTACTTTTGGAAGTAGAAGGCGTTATATAAAGTCTTCTTCATCCCATTTCAATTCTCTTTGAATTAACTGAAAAGAATAAGAAACCATATCTTTAAAGCAAGCAATTATTTATTTTTTAGTCTTTGCATTGATTTAAAAAATTTGGGAAAAAGGTCAGTTCTAGTGTGTCAAGCTTCATGCTCAATTCTAAATTGAGAGACTTAATTTATGAAATGCAGTCTTTGTGTATGAATTTATAAAGGAGGATTGGTTTGAGATCCATAAATTCATATATATTGACTGCATGATATAAATGGCTTTTCAATCCTTCTATGTCCCTTAGTGGTTTTCCCTTTTTCCACCACTGAGTACAAGTTATTAACTACAACACTGTGTCGTACTCACAGATCTGCCTCCTTACTAAATATACACAGATTGTTTCAAAGCACATTTTCTCCTTGAGCTGTTCTGTGTACCAAAATGTGTGCCTTCATCATTCAGCATGCAGGAAGCATCCTTCATCCACTTTTCCCATGAGCACATCTCCAACTTGGCATCCAGTTTAAACTGTCATTTGTATTGTCAGTATTTTCCCCATATAAACTCGGCAGTGTCTTCACCTACTTAAATGTGCAAGTATATTCTTGTCCAACAATCTTGATTCTAGAAATAGCCTTTCTACATCTCTCAGCTACATCAGATGGCTGAGCCTTTTCAAGTTGAAAACACTTTTTCTTAAGTTAAATATCCCTGTTCTCCTATTCAGTCATTAAATCATTAACTCTTCAAACCTCTGACCTGTCTAACAGCGCCAGTAAAATGAATTCTATTAACTCAACTCTCCATTTAGTAAGCTATTTTCTACAGTAGGAAATTTCAATGCGTTTGAGCATTATTTCAGTATGTGTGAGAGTTATGTCAGTATTTCTTCCAGGCATTCTTTGGCAAAAAAGAAAATTACAAAGGGATCCAAATGATATGAATAGGTATTCAGGGGAATACCTATGATACCTTTTCATATAAAGGAAAGATTTAGGTCTGAAAAAATATTCCCAACTGAAAAGATTCAGGAAAGACTAGACAAATATGCTCGACTGTCTTTTTAAGGAATTCCTGCACAGAAGTTTCTTTTCCAAGGAAACTGTCACATTTCCAAAGATTTTGCACAACACACTTTCTGGCACACTGGTCTTTTTTTTTTTTTCCATCACAAGTGAGATACCTTAACTATCTCAGTTACAAATGAGCAGCCTCTGAAATCATTCTCATTTGCAGACAAAACCCTACTTGTCAGATGCTACCCTTTCCCAGTTGTGCTCACCACACTTGGAATAAGGATTTATCCACCCACTGAGATTCTCCTGGTGATATTTCCAGCCAAGATTTCGTTGTATGGCAGCACATGCATTAAAGAAGCAAAAAGTTATATACAACCTTTAGGTGTATTTAGGTGGGGAGGGATGGTGGAACTGCAGCAGGACCAGCCTGCCTTGGGAAAGGGTTCTGTGCCAGAGCTCTGGACTCAGCCCTTGGAGCTCCAGCCCTGCTGTGCCCAGCAAGGCCCCATGAGGAATGGATAATCAAAGGCTGCCATTTGTGAGCAGATATTCATTTAAATACTCTGCAGGATGGCTGTCAGGCTTTTAGGAGAGTGATTCTGTTCTGTGGATCACAGGCTTTCAGCAGGTGCTCATGTCACCAGTCCATTACTTACTTAGATATTAAAATATTGCATGCAGAAAAAGAAAAAAAAAGTTTTTAACCCTCTGAAATTATCCGAACTGACAGGCACATATGGTCAATTATCTTTTTTCATTGTTAGTCTACTTCTTAAAAGACACTGGAGCAAGAAAATATTACCAAAAAAGTGAACCCAGTGAATAGTTGTAGCTTCAAATGGACTAGAAAATGTCGTATTTCAAACATCCTATACAGATTTCAAATTTCTTAAGGGTGTACATGGAGTTTCTTTCTCTAAATTGGTTGCTGGTCTTTGAAGACCTGTGAGTCATTACGTAAAATTTTTGTACCCATGCAAAAAGCCACAGAAAGAACAACTGTCTGTAGAAACTACTGATTTCACTTCTACTGTTCCCTCTCCTATTGAGCAGACTTCCTCTAACTCAGCTGCATCTACTAGAACATTACATCACAGAAAATCTAACAGGCTAAAAATATATTTTGTAGGTATAATCTTAATTACGTTCAGGTTAAAAAGATTTAGTAACCTTGGAGATGGAAAACAGCGTGAGAAATTATTATTTTTAGCATCAAGGAACTTCTCCAAGCAACACAGTGTAAAAATATACCAGGTCAGTACACTTTGGCGATTTCAGATGTTTTATCCTCTTATGGTCTAAACTACAATACATTTAAACTGTATTACTCTGGAACAAGTTTCTCCCCACAAATTTTTACTCATATGACCAAAGCAATTACACAGACACGTGAAGATGTACAGGAGTTTTAAGCACATCATTCTTACAAACTGAGCTTGGCTCAATAAAAACAGAGTTTTTCACTTCTTTCAGGACAACATTCACTGCTTTAAATAATTTGCAATATAGAGAGCAGAAGTTTCAAGTGGTGGCCTAAACTTGAAGACAACTGAGGTAATTTCTCTGGGTGCCGCGGGTTTTTTCTGTGCTAGTAACGTAGAAGTGCTCAAGCTGCAGCCACGGGCAGAAGCGCTGTGCAGGAGTGCTATGGCAACAACAACCACATTATTTGGTCCTGTTAAAAATGTTTGTGTAGTGACAGTCCCACCCATGCTCCTCTCTCCATTTCTTCTCTTAGGAACATGCCAAACTGCCTGAGCAAACACAGCAGCATGCCAACCCTCTCCATATCCTCACAGGGTAACAAGTGTGAGTGAATGTGCCTGTAGGAGGAAATAATTGAAAGTACTGTGTGAGTAACTATCTGTTAATAACAGCTTGCTTTTATTAATAGCATCCTCATTTCTGCTAAATAAAGGAGAATTTCTTCTAATATTGAAAGAGATTCTCTCTGACTTGACACCCTACCAGGGAAATGCACTGCATAGTGATATTCGCCTGATTTTGTTAGCTATGTGAAGAATGCACACAAAAATTTCCTAGCTCAGAAGAAATGAAAAATTGAGTTACAACACAGTGGCAAAGCCTATATGAAAGTGTAAATGCTGGAGGCTCCTTAATAAGATTTACCAGAAGGACATATGTGGGTAACAGTCATTACACCCAACATTTCCCAAAGTGCTCAGATTCCTCATAGGCTTCTTTCCCTGATGTAACTCTAATTTCTACAAGCTGAACAGGTGGTGAGATTTCCCAGTCATAAAGAATCAGTTTAAGCAGGCTGAGAAAAATTGAACAGCCCTGGAAATCACAGAGGTCAACTCTTCCCTGGAGCCACTGAACACTGCTGCAGTAACTGGCACATGCTTTCCCATCATAGGAAAACAGAATTTAAGACAGCTTGGTTTAAATGCAGGCAAAATCAAATGCTTAACATGGGAACAATAGGGTTCTTTGTGGTAGGGAAAAATGTTTGGTTTTTTTTTTTTTTTTTTTTTTTTTTTTTTTTTTTTTTTTTTTTCTCTGAGTGCTGGCAGATTAGCCCTGGTCTATTCTGCTTCTCTTTTGCTTGGTGTGCTTTTCATTATTACTATTTTTTTTATATTTTGCTTCAAAGAACAATCCGGAATTCAGGGAAAAGCATTACCTACTGCTGTGACACAGGCCTGCCCACCAGTATGAAATAGGAAAATGCATTTTCTCAGAGTACCCTTTCGCTTAAAATTCAAGCTCCTGGAATTTCAGGAGGGAGTGGGGGCCTGGGTGGGCTACATGAGCATGTACAAACACAAACCCTGCCAACCTCGGGCTGTTAGTATTTTTTGCATAGTTGCCATTCCCATCTTTCAGCTCCTGCCTCAGCAAGATTTTTTCTTTGATTTTGTAATGTTTCACTTTCCTTTGCACCCTTCCCCCATCTCTTTTAAGTGTTCTCTTCTCTCATTTCTCCTTTTCTCCTAAAAATAATTCCTCCTTTCATATTTTTTTCTCAGGATTTTTCATCTGAGGTTTCAATCTGTTTCTTTTCTGTGGAGAGGATTTGGTGTCTTCCTTTCTTACTGTTAGTGTGCTTTTATGCCTAAGAAATTCTGAATGAAATGCTGCTAAACTAAGTTTAAAGCACAAAGACTTGTTTTACTTCAGAAAAAACTGTAATAACATTCCTGTAAATTATTTCCAGATGTAGTCTATAAGAGTAAGTTAAATTTGACAGCATATACTGTGTACTAGGGTTGCATAATTTATGTAGTAGCTTGTCATCACTGCTCTGAATGACTGCCAATAATAGAGACCTAGCAAATGTCCTGCAGATATTTATAAAATTATTTTTGGAACATAACAATGGTAACAGAAATGGGCATCTATGACAAGCTGAAGATCTACTGCACAATGCACCCATTTATGAAAATGTTTTTTGCCTGCATTTCTTATATAGTAAGATTTACAATAAAAAATAATAGCTACTTTGACTTGTCACTTGCAGAAAAATGACACTTAAAATCTTTGGGTTTTGGGAGCATCTGAAAAACTGCGCTCATTTAAGCTACAGAATATTGTTTAAGCTACAGAATATTGTTCATATCCTCACCAGTAATGAATTCTTCATTTGAAGACAAATTCAGCTGTTGATTTTTTCCTCTAGCCAGGTTGCACTCTGGAGTACAGGAATAGCAAAACACAGTAATGCAGTGCTTACATTAAAATTATTTATTGAAACATACATCTGTATAAGTCTCCTAATAAATGATAACTCCACCAGGATTTTTCCAGGCAGTTTTCATCTTTCTAGTGGAAGTCGGATATTTATGGTTCACCCCTTAATCTTGATTTAATAAAGGCAATTTAACCTTACCATTAATTTATAGGGAGGAAGGACAAGTGCCCTGACTAGTAATTTTCACCTCTCCAGGCTCACCAGTTCTGCTCTCTATTCCTTTGCCTTCTTGATCTCATTTCATTACCCCTTTCCAGGTAATCTTCTGCACCTTCAGCATCCTCCTGAATCCATCAGCCAAGCTACTCTGGAATAAACCATCTTCCTTGAGTCTTTCCCTCAATTCCCCTTTTAATAAGGACATCTATAGGTCTACCTTACACTCTAAGAAACTATTACACGACTACAAAAAAAAGGGCAAGGATAAGGTAAGGAGAAAAATTCCTGCAACACCAAATCCTGATGCCAACTAGGCAAAGCCATCCCTCAGGCACTGCTCCCTGAGTCCTAATCTTAATGGCCTCAACTGCAATTCAAAAAAACTGACTTCAAGAGAAAATTAGGACTTCAGCCAAAATTTAGCACAAGAATAAAGTAGTGCTGGTCATTCAGGCTGGAGTTGGAAACTCAGAACAAATGGCAGCCCAGCTGCCTCTGTGAGTGCCACCATGTTGGGTCACTGATGCATCAACTGTGCTCCCGCTTGGCCACTGGGGAGACTGGGCAGCTGTGCCCAGATCACTGCTGAAACGAGCTTTTAGAAGCTGTGAGATTCACTAAGAGATCACTTGTGTAAAATAAAATAAAAACAAAATGAAAAATCCCTGCTGTAATCAAGATTCTTAGCTGAAGCAAAAAGAACCCAAGCAAAAAAAATATCCCTCAACACACAGGGATTAAGCTATTTCTTTGATTGCCTCTTTCTTTAGTCTTCTAATTCAGGGTGCATATAGGCATTTTTATTTTCTCTGTAGAAAAGATAAATAAATACAAGAAAAGGCCTGGCCCATTTGGTGCAGTGGAATACTGTGATACATGAGCAGAGAGGCATTTTTGCAATTACTTGGAAAGAAACCAATGTCCCATTAGAATTAAAATGACTTGTAGGAGAAACTGAGAGACTGGGCCTTGCAGGGGCTGAGCAAGGATGAAGAGCTGTGCCTTGTGAAGACTGACCTAAAATAGAGACTAGACAGAGCTAAAGAATAAAGCAGGGATTTATTAAGAGGCCTCAAATAGCTCCACCTTGGGCAGCACAACCCAAAATGGCCACAAAATGGATGACAGATCCCAGAGTCTCACACTTTTGTAAGTTTTGGCTCATTAGCATATTGGAGGTGATTGTCCAATTACAGTTTAGCCCATGAAGTCCCATCCTGCTTGTTTCCTCTCTTCAGTTCACCATTGTTTATGCTCTTGGGCCTGAGATCTGGATCTTGGCTGTCCTTGGGTCCCCAGCTAGAGAAGGAACTCTTTTGTCTACCTATTCTGTGGGGAGAGCTTACTATCCCCTAATATGAAGCCTAGACTTACACACTAAAGCAGAATAGAATCTGAAAAATATAAAAGCTAAACCCTGAGGCATCCCCATGGTGCCATGGTGTGAGCCGTGCTGGCCAGGGCCCTGCGTCCCTCACCCCACACAGGCTTCACTCTTGGTCAGGAAGGTCTGGGGCTAACAGGCAGTGCCAGTTCACTGCTTTACTGCACTGTGCTCTATCCCAGGCTTGGCAGAGCTTAACCATCCCTGGAGCAGTTTGTCCCATGACCTTGGGGATCTCTACGCTGCAAAGCCCTCCTGGGCTGAGGGCGGCCCTGCAGGCTGCACACTGCTGGCCAAGCAAGCAGGACAAAGCGTCAGGAATGCTTGGAGAGATCCATCCAGACATTGTCTGTCTTAGTTTGTGCCATTGCCTGCTTCCAAAGCAGCTGCCCCATGTAAATATTCCCCAGGAGTTTTGATGTGTAAACACCGATGAGCTCTCACTGTTAAGTCCCATGGCAGAGCAGCAGACTTTCCTCCATGCTGGTCACCACAGCAACATCAAGGAGGACATGAGTCTCCTGCCCTGAATTGCATTTTCTGAGTTAAAGCTGGTACTGTAGGAGCTCTGGAAACACTCTGGGTCTGCTGCTGCTTCAGTCTAGCTCACTCCAATAACCTGCTCTGAAGTAAATCACTTGATGTAGGTTAAACTGAGCCAGCCAGGTGATATTTGCCTTAAAAAATGATTTCACCACTACATTAGTTTAAACAATGTGAGGTTTATAAAACCACTTGAATTTTCACTTACATTAAATCACTGAAGATAGTGGCCTGTACAAAGCCCTGAATATTCACTGTGTGATATTTTCCCTACTCATGTTAATTATACTAATTTCCCTATTCCCAATAGTAATAATTGTCTCAAATTATTTTCAAAATAAACCATTGCAAATGCACGATTTCATTCCATATGAAGTCTCACAAGAATATATTAGAAAAACCCCTAATTTTATTACATCATGGAGATTTTATCATGGAAGCAAATTACTCTGAAATAAAGCTAATTTTGTGGTGGAGTTACTGTAATGAGCAGTTTCATTTCACATGACACTAAAATCTAAATAATAGAATTAATTTTCCACATAGCTTAGGCAATCTTTTCATTATTACAGGCAGAAAGAATGAAAAAAAAATACACCATCTTAGTTATAGTTGTAGCAACAAGTTAACTGCTTGTACAGCATAACTAAGCCAGTGTTATCTGTTTACAAAGACAGAAATCTCACTCTGAACTACCTGAACACTCAGACAAGCAGGATTATTTATGCAATACAGAGATCTGATTAGATAAGAGGTATCTAAAGACGAGGAAATACTTGTGGTTACATAAAGCTGCTGCCTGAAACAAGCCATTACATCTGTCACATTGTCACCTCAGCATCCAATACTGTGGGGAAAGAATCCAGTTTTACCTTGCTCTGCATATTTCCAACATCAGCCCACAGGTATCAAACAACTTTGCTTCAGAAACTTGTTACCTGTGCCACTCCTGCAGGTGAATGAATTCCATTCATGAATTCCCCACAGTTTTAACCGTAGGGGGGTGGTTTGGGTGGTTTGTGGGAGCCCTCACAGCCCTGGGTCTGTGTGCCAGCACTCCGACCTCCAGCTGCTCCCCAAGGGCTACCCAGCCAGCAAAACCTTCTTTCCACCAGCTCCACAGCACTTCTTTAGAAGCTAACACAGCTCTGATATTTTTCTGGGGTTGGAATGACCATCCCTGATAACGAAAATACCCACAGAACCTGCCTTGTCCAATATTTCATTATTTATTATTATTATTATTATTATTATTATTATTATTATTATTATTATTATTATTATTAGATTATATGTATAAACGTATAAATAATTATAAATGTATAAATATTATAAATGTATAAATAATCACCATTTATATATATTATATATATAAATGGTGATTATATATTATTATATATATTGTTATATATAATATATGTAATACATATAATAAATAAAAATAAATAAATAAATAAATAAATAAATAAATATATGGTGATTTGCAGGTGCTGCTGCATGCAGCTCACCTGAGCAGGCTTTCTCCCATGGGAGTGTCAGCACAGAGAGCCCCGGGCTGGGGCGGGCAGGACGATGATGCTCGTTCGCCCCCAAAGCCAGGAGGCGGCTGCTGCAGCAGAGGGGATGCGGAGAGCGAGGATGGCACCACACTGCCACCCTCTGCAGGAACCGAGTACCGCCCTTCTTCCATAGAGAAGGATCAAAGGAATTTTAATTTGCTTTCTGCGAGCAATAACCAGCCAGTAGGAAAAAGGGCAGAACAGAGTAAATTAGAGTTACAGCTTGGGCCAACCCCCCCATATTTCATGCTGTTGTTGTAATCCAAATCTAAAATATATTAATATACTCTTAGTGGTGTTTTTCTTAAAGCTTGCTATTTTATGTGAGGGCAGTAGATGAGCTAGTTTAAATTATTTTTGTTTACACAAAGTAGACAGTGCTCCATATTCAACTCCTCACATTTCAATTTTCTAGGCTCACAGCTACCCAATTTTTTAAAGTTGATATATATTGTAATAACTATAGAACATCTATTGCAAAACCGTTTTCCTAAAATTCAAAAAGTTACCCTTCTCTTAAATTCTAGCTGTACAAAAAGTGATAACTTTCTCTTTGTTTGCATTTTTACTAAAGTTCCTGGAAAGTTTTTTTACTTCAGAGATAAACCTAATGCTTCTTCAAAAACATCAGCACTTTTGCTATTAAAGTTGGCAGACTTAATTCTAGACATTGTGCAATCATACTGCCATTACAGAGCTGACAAATCCTTAACTGCTATTTCACTGTTGAAATTGAAATTACTATTTCTGCAGGTTTGAATTTGTTTTCAATCTACTTGCTTAAGGAAATAAAGTTATCTACTTGCTGATATCTATTAGGTCCCACCTAATTTTTTTTTAGGCATTGAAACTGGCCAAGGACCACTCCTTAATTTGCCTCAGGTTTGATAATTCTTCTCAAATATATTGAATTAACCAAATTTTCATGCAAACAAAAGTACAGATGAGATGAGCTACCTTTGCTCCAGAAGAAAGGCACAATCCCAAACCTTCTCTGGTCCTTAAATAGTTGGTAGTTGATGATACTTCAGGCATAGGAAAAAGCATCAACCCAGAGAATTTTTAGACACCAGAGATTACATATGGGCCAAATAAAGGAACTGTGTTCTCACAATCCTGTTCCTCATAAGTAAAATATTAGACACAATTCTTATGTTCCAGCTGTTTGCTGTCAGCCAGAGGCAAAGGTAGAAGACTTTGCCCAACTACATTGGATTTCCAGGCTTTTCCTTCAGGAATGCAGGGTCAGAGCATTCCTCTAGCCTGATGATTAAATTGTAAAATTACTGTGTACAACTTCACTACTCTGATCATAAAGTAACACAAATCAGGCCAGGAGATCAATAATTGCATAACTTAAAGGATGATTTCTAACCTAAACATCAAGACTTCAGTCTAATACATTGAAAGAACAGAAGGGAAGAATGCAGGGCAGCATCAGGGCTATAAAAACAGGAGCAAAAACAAAATAAGGAAAACTAGCGTTTGGACTACTCTAAAATATACACATACACTTTAAAAAACAGTAGGTTTATGAGGCTCTGAGCCTCAGAACTTCACATCCCAAGGACCATTTGAAAAAAACTCTTTGCTGAGTTCATTAAAAGAGACATTGAAGATAATCCATTCATATTTCATCAATTTTTGTGTGATTTTGAATCAATGTGGCATTCAAGATCACTGTTGACATTGAATTGCATTAACTTTTGCTAGGAGATTTCCATGTCATATATATCTATAACTTTATATATTTATCTACAACTTCTTTAACAGCCTTTGGCATTCTCTTTCTCATTTTTGTTTTTTTTCTTCGAGTTTAAGAGATCAGAAAGATTACATTACATCTTTTGAATTTAAACAACTCCCCATGCACTCCTGAAGAAAATGAAAAATGATTTGAGCATTACCACACACTTCTCTCATGGTCTTTTTGCAATTTAAAACTTTTTAGCCCCCAGGACAATGTAGATAACAGTTTTTCTGTAAATTAAGGTCTGGTCTTGCACAGATTACAAATTTACTTCTGACTTCAATAGGAACATGAAAAAATCTTTTTTATGACCCACATTGCAGACGTGTTAATACACAATATCTTTTTTGGCTTCTTTTGAATTTTTTAGGACATGGCTATTTAGGCTTAGGCCTGGAAACCTAGTTGAATATTTTGTATTTATTTCATTCTCTTGCCAATTAGTTCTGTAATCTGCAATTCCAAAGTCAAAATCGCAGGCATTGAGACTGCTGACCTGCACCTATTACACAAGAGTCAGCTGAGGAGGGCCAGAACATCAGGACACCCATTTCTTTGTCGGAATCTGAGATTTTTGCCACTGCTGCTTTTCCCCAGCCCTGCCTGGACTGTGTCCCTGCTTACTGCAAACTACAGGAGGCCTTTAATGCTGACTGGATTGCTTGTGTCCTCCAAAGAACTGCTGAGGCAGCCACTAAAAAATGCACACCACTAATTTCACCCAGATACTTCCAATTTCCCCCTTGTAATACTCCCAGAAAAATCCACTTAGCTTGCAGTGAGTGCAAAATATCTTCTTTTTTTCCTGTTAATTTTTCCTCCAAATATGAGAGCCTTACAAAGAGGTATTTCCAATCAAAAATTAACATTGTCATCACATACTTAGAATGAGTTGTAGAAATTTTAACTTTACCAGCTTATGGTGTAAATACTAATGGATTAATATTTCTACATAATGATGTTCATACACAGTATATTTATAAGACAGAAGTAGATGTTACATCTTAATTGGTTAAATTTAAGACATCATAATTTAAGTGGAATGTAAGAGACTGTTATCCCTTGCTATTATTCTCCTTGTATAATTTTACAGTAAGTGTAAGTCTGACAAGTGCCTATTAGAAATACTTTCTCCATGCTTGCACCTAAATTTAAAATGTAAAATAAATACCAGCCAATTTTTATTTTTTTTTTAATTTATAAGTAGCTGGTAAGCTTTAACAAATATCATTGCTACTACTGAAGCCCACTTTTAGTACAAGTAGGAGTCAGATTGTGGGGTAGTGCACAGCCAGCTACAGAAACAGATTTTTTCTTAATTTCTTCAGTAAGTTTTGAAAACAGTTAGCAGTACCTTACTAGCAGAAGCCCTCTTGTGTAAAGAATGAAGTGTTAAAATTCAAGGAAGAAGCAAAATAAATTATTTCCTTTTACAAACAAAATAGATTTATTTGCTTTACAACATCTCTAAACTTTGGCTCTCTAATGTCATGTAATATATTGATACAGAGAATAGCAGAACAAACTAAGCCATAAACAGATGTAGCCGTGTGGTACACATTCCCAGCACAACATGACTCCATTTGGGCTGGATAAATCATAATCATCTTTTCTATCAAAGCAGAGTTTTAGTATTCTATCATCAATTAATTTAGTCTTGGTCAGATTGCACAGCAGGTAGGGCTTAGGAAACAAAACTGTGATATACAGAGCAATTAATATATCACAGAGTTGATGATGAAAAGATAATCATTACATGCATGAACTCTGGTGGCATCTTCAGGCAAATTGAACATGGACAGGAGAAAGTGGCATTTTTCCAAGAACCACTTCTTTCCTGAGGAAATATGAGAAAGGTGCAATCACCACACCAGCTTCTCTTTGAGGAAAACAAGCCTTCTCCCAGCATTTCAGGTTTATCTCTAGGATTACACAACAGCAACTCAAATTTGTTTGGTTGGGCAGTTAGAGGGAGCTTGGTGCCTCACAGCTTTTTCGGGTCCTGCTTAAAACGGGGTTTGCCCACTACACACAATGTATTTTTCTTACTCTATGTAATACCAACATGTGATACTCTCACGACTCATCATTAATGTCTGTACAGCTCCCTGTGGCAAGGGCATTGTCCAAACTGCTTCTTGGTGTCTCAGTAGCTCACTTCTAGAAGGCTTTTTTATTCATAGCTGAACATGGTAAAAAGTAAATGCTCCAGGTGAGTAAAAAACCCAAATCCAAATGCTATCAAACCAAGGGTTTTTTTAACACTGAGAGACATCCCAGCCATAGGCTTTCACATTTCCGCAGTCCTACTGAAAATAAACTGGAAAATTGTATATGGTGCAGGACTAGCACAAGCCTGCCTGCTCTTGACAGTTAATCCACCTGGCCTTTCAGACATTGACAGCATCATGCAAAGAAAATCAATTACCCCAGATAATCAAATCCACTGTCTTCCCCCCAGCTCTCTCATCCATTTAATCTAATTCTCAAGTATTGACATTATTGCAGGCATAATGGGAACAAAAGTGCTTCATTAAAGGCAGCACCTGGACACGTTCAATAGTGTAGCAAGAGCTAACAAAGCTCTGACAAGTGCAGCGGGGCTGTTAAACATAAACTGACAAGTGGTACAACCAAAAATATGTGCTTCTCAAAACAACCTCCAAAGGAATGGAGGTTCCAGGTGGAGGTGCCTTGCTCCCAGGGAGGTTTCATCCTGGAGTGCTTTGCCACCGCATGGCAAGAGTGCAGGTGAGCAGCGCTTGAGCACAGCCTGAGCTGGAGATGCTCAGGTGGAAGGAGCAGCAGTGATCCCCCAGGTAACACAGCCACAGTGCTCAGCCTGACAGAGGGTAGGGCACCCCAGTTCCAACAAGAATGTGCTTTGATCTTGGTCTGAATAATCCTACCAGATGCCAGATGAACATTAAAATAACTCATTAAGCTTCAGTTACTTCAGTGGAAAAAGCAGCAAGCAGTGAAATAAGAAAAGTAAAGGCCTATCAAGCGGTGAAAAAATTTTAGACCCAGGATGGGTCTAAAATAAAATAAAACCATGAAATACTTAATAATAATTTATTATGTTTTATGTGTGACTCTTGATACAGGTAATGTGTGACTGGGTAACAGGATGCAAAAATAAAAGGCAACCTTAAATTTGAGCCATTTTAAATGCTCATTATTTTCCACTCAAATAATCGGTATGAGCTGCAGAGTATGTAGCCCCCAGGTTACTGAGAATTATTACAATAAATTAAAATTATTACAATAATTTAACTATTCATTCAGTATAAGAAAGTAGACTTTCATGGACAAACATTTCTATTAGAAAGTAGACCTTGTATTAGAATGCTAATTGATTCATCCTCTGCTTCACACAATTTATAGTAATCAGAAAACTTTATTTCCCGATGAATTCTAGAGGTGGAACACATTTTATGGTGTTAGTTTCATTCTTTCAATTCCATCCTCTGGGACACAGATTAATGGAATAGAATTGTTACAGTAATTCCAAATCAATACTCTACTACTAGTGGATTTTAAAAGCCCTAAACATTAGCCTCACCTGTTACCTCATTAAAATGGGAAAAATTAAATCAATACAATAGACCAGTGGGTGTTTTCTCACTCTCTCTTTGCCTTTTGCTTAGATACATATTGTACTATTTGGTCTATTTTTCAGGTCCTCACTCAATTCTGCATTTATTCCATACTCATTTGATTAGCATTCCAAGATTTTCCAATTACTTTAATATGAGCAAAATTATATCTAATAAGTGTGAATGTAATCAAGTTAAAAATGGGGACACTTTGATTCATGCTGCACCCCATTTCATGTATCAATTATTACTTAAGTGGTAATGCTAATGTTGGCTTATTTGTAAGGGTTGTGTGTTATTGGACAAGCAATTCAAGCATCAAAAAAAAAATCTCACATCCAGACTGCTGATCAGAATTTAACAAACCTCCAGGAATCCCTGGAATACCAAGAGCTCAATGTGTTTTCTTTTACTCTTGGTATTACAGCTGCTGAAAGCCATTACAGATTACAGTGTTGTTTAATCAGTGCTGCAAATGTTACAACCACCCTCTGAGGTTACAAAATGCAAGGAAAATCCACTAAAAAACCCAACTTACCCAACATGGGCTCCAGTACAGATGCAGAGGACTAAGTGCACAGAGGAGTTAAATAATTTCTCAATGTGGGCATCTAGATTTTTGTGTTCAAGGAGTATTCTCTACAAGCTGTTCTCTAAAACAATTTCATTACTCTCTACCAGCCTGAGGGTGGAGTCAGCTGATTTTCCCAGCTGATGAATGGCTCTATTGACAGACTCAAGCTTTGGGTTAATAACTGAGCTGTTCCCTTCTGGGAGTAGCTTAAGGCAGGACGTGGTTTGGAGCCCCAGAGGTCCCACTGCTGCAGGGGGCACACAGGGGACAAGGGCTGACTCTGGGGTGACAGGGCAGGTTTGTGCACGGGGACAGACTCATACCAGCCGGCTGCTCCTGAATTAACGCACCCCTTGCTGAGGCTGCAACAGCCCCAGGAGAAAATTAATAAACAGAGAACCATAGGCACTCTGAAGGACCAGTATAAGCTTTACAATAAACCAGCACAAGTTTTAGTTTTATCTTATCAGGTTGTGCTGACAGCCTTTGGAGTGTTGTCATTTACTTGCTTGTCTCCAGCAGTCCCAGCCCAGGTGCTGCTTCAGGTGATCTGAAATCCCAGTGACCACTGCTGCTCAAGGGCTCTGGTAAGAAGAGGAGAATATGCCCTGCCCCAGACTTCCAAATGCATCACAGCTGCCTTAGAGCCTTGAAATGCAGACAGGTGCTGAAAAAGAAGGTCTTAAAGTGGGAATTTAATGTTCTCCAGCTGGGCACTGTGAACTGAAACAGGCAACATCACATTGGTGCTTTGCATTTTCAAAATTTTCATTCTGATTAAATTATGACCTGCAATTAGTGGGAACTTGAAAAAGGTTTGAGGATTTCTGATATAGTGCATTAGCTAAACTTATGCCTGGAGTTCTGTTGGGAATAACAATCAGCACTGTTTCTGTGCCAGTTGCTTACAGAATTTGCTTTAAAGCTGTTTTCTCAGTTATAATGCTACAATAGGCCACATGAGACCAAACTTGCTTATTCTCCCACTTACAGCTGCTCTGTAATAGAAGCAGGCAGGGATTTTTTTTTCCCACTGGGTTTCCAGCTTCTTTCCGCTTGACCGATGAATGGAGATAAACACTACACACTTTATGCAGCTAGACAGAGTGTTCAAATGAGATGTGGGGGAACTGTCCCAGAGCAGGCACACTCAGCACATATTCTTGACTTCTAATTGGATCAACACTCAACATGCACAGGAAAGAATGGTTTTTACATTTCTTTAATTTCTCCCTCCTACAGATGCAGTAACAAGTAAGAGCTTTAGCAATAATGATAGAAAAGCAAAAAACAGTGGAGGAATCTGCTCCATTTTTTGCCGTGTAGAGATGTGTTTTCCTCTCTTAGTCTGAGCCTGAGATCTTCCCATGTTCTCTAACCTGTTCCAGTGTAGTCACAGCAGAGAAGTGACATCAAATAGCCTCTTAGGGCAACATGTCTGTACCTGGCTTTAAGCTAAAGTTAAGAGAAAGGACAAGGGGTAAAGGTTTTAAACTGAAATGAGGTAGATTCAGACTAGATAAAGATGACATTTTTATGGTATTGGTGAAACATTGGCACAGGTTGCCCAGAGAAGCTTTGGGTGCTCCATTCCTGGAAGTGTCAAAGGCCAGGCTGGATGGAGCTCTGAGCAACTTCATGTAGCAGATGATGTCCCTGCCCAGGGCAGGGGGTTGGACTTGATGACCTTTTAAGGTCTTTTCCAACCAAAATAGTTCTATAATTCTGTGAAAAAGCAAACAACATATGCTTACTTCTGATATGAGCTGAGACTAGGGTGCTCTAGGAAGAAAAGACAAGGCCTGCACTGCTAGAAGATACAGGATTGAAACCTCTCAGCCTTTGCCTTCCTCAGAAGTTATCAACTCTTTAATCCCCCAAAACAGCACCAGGATTTGAAACTGAAACAGTCAAAATCATCTTTCCCCTGCTCCACACCTTGCTCCAGTACCACCATATTTTACTACTGGTGACAGTATCAGGAAGGGTTATGTGTGTTCCTGTGTATCCCTCTCATCCACAATATTGTAGTCACAGGAAATGATTTCTGACAGCAGATGTTAAATTCTGTCTGAAGTGGCTTTTCTTAATGCAGCCTTTGTTGGTAATCACATTCCCTAAGTGGTTTCTCTTGTCCTAAATTTTGTAGAATGGTGTTTTCCCAGAGAAAGTGCTCTGAAAACTGCCCACAGGTCCTGACGTGAGAGGGCACTAAGGAAAACAACATCTGCAAAACGACCACCTTTCCCTTCTGGAAAGACTTGAACAAAGCTGCTCAAAGGCACCCAGAGCATTTCCCCAGCAAACAGAGAACAAGGGTGCAGGTTTCTACCTGGGGCTGCTGGGATGTGACAATTGCAAGAAGAAAAACCGAGACAATCAGCGAGAAGTGTCACGCAAGCTCTGTTACAGAGGTATGGCAGAAGTAGAAGCCATGGGAAGCGCTGCCTCGACTTTTGTCTGTCAGGGATCCCTCCCCACTTCTCTGTCCAGCATCCTTTCCCCGGACGCGCTTGAAACTGAACAGGGGTGCGAGCGAGGTGAAGCAAAGCAGGAGCGGCAGAGAAGGGGCAGCGCTCAGAGGCTCCTGCGGGGGCTGGAGCGAGCAGCAGCAGCAGCAGGACAGCATATATCGGGAGCGCAGCATCCATCGGGAGTGCCGCCCCCCCGGCCGAGGGCGGGCTCGAACCCGCGGCGCGGCGGGGCAGAGCCGGGCCGGCTGCCAGGCTGAGGCTGCACCAGCGGCTCCGCGCGCTCCAGGTAAGGCGCGCCCGCCCCGGCTCCGCGGCCCCCTCCCAACCTCCCCATCCCTCCCCCTCCGCTCCCTCAGCTTTTATATTGCTTAAAAAAAAAATATTAGTGTTTCCTCTCTGAGGTGTCATTGTGCTGCTGGATTAAAATGACTCAATCAATTAGAATAACTCAAATTTCAATTAATAAGTCAAATCGAAGGTATGCGTCTCTCCCCTAAAAGGCTGCAAAACCTTGCTTTTAAAAACAGCCAGTGGCACGTGGAGAAACTTCTCCAAGAAGGATAATGTAAGAGCTAGCTCCCATTTTCCACCCCTGTTCCTCATCAAATCTGCATCTCACCTCAAATGAATATATAGATGAACAATGCACTAGTACTTAAAAAGGTGTACAAAATTTAAAGTAGATCACGTTGATTAAACCTTTTATTGAGCACTGAGTAATGAAGAAAGGGAATATTTGAATTTAAAGAAAGCATTTTATTTCTCTAGGAGGTTCTTTTTTTCCTAAATATTAAAAAAAAAAAATCCTATACACACAATTTCAATGGCTATTCAAACTTTATAAACAGGATTCTTAAAGGTTGTGCTCCATCCTGAACACTCCATGTAATTCTAATAACCTGTCATAGGATAAAGCTAAAGCAGTTTATGCTGAAGGAAAAGGAAGATCCTGCAACAGGCACACACTTACAGATTTAACTAATCTTCCCATGTGGTAGCTGTGGAAAAGATCTGAAATATATATTTTATTGGAAAAATGCCTCTTGCAATTTCCTCTTAGACCAAATTGCTGATTAGTTTGAGCTCAGCTGCACCTCTTATTTGGAATAACTCCTCTGACTTCAACCTTAGCAGGTACAAAAGCTTTCAGCTGAGCCCAGGATACTCAGCTTGGACAACATTCACATTTTTTGCATGGCTGTACAATTAAAAGCATTATACCATGTGATTATTATTTGCAAAAATACATAATTCTACTGAGTAATTTTAATTTTATTCATTTGTACCAGTCAATTCTGAATACAAAAGCTTAATAGATTTTAAAAACCCCAAAACTCCTCTAAAAACTGATTTTCTCCTTCCCAGTCTTTCATCCTGTTGCACTGCTCATAATGGTTAGTTTGTAAATCACCTGGTTACAGACACTTAACAATTCACTAAGGAATTTGAGTCTAAGACCTTGGATCCAAACTGAGAAGTAGATATTTGTTGACTAAGAAAAAGAAAGTTTTCTCAGGAGGGTTTCAGATATGCATAACAATAATCAAACCCAGAAAAGTCTATGATTCAAAGTCATAACTTGGATGGAAAATAAAGGGGCTCAGCTCAGGGGTATTCCCTTCCTTTTTCCACTTTGCTCCCAAACTAACAAGAATTTGCAACAGGAAACAAAATGAATTGCAGACCAAGGGGCTGTTCTCTGTCATAAGTTTCAAAGGCACGTTGCACAACATTCACTGAGGAGAGAAGATGGATATGACTGACCCTGATCTGCTCCTGCGGGGCCATGGTTTTTCCCTCAGAGGGGAAAAGGGACAGAGTGAGATGTCCCTCATTCTCCCAGGCCCGAGGCTGCATGGAGGGGAGCTGCAGGAGCATTAGCTGGGTCCTGGATAGTTTCTGCAATGTGAGAGTGCTCAGCAAAGCTCACAATCATCATGGTCTATGCGGGCAAACTTGGCCCCAGGTTAATGGCTGGAAGATTCTAGATCTGCTAACTCTCATAGGAATAGTGATTCAAACTGGCACAACAAAGACAGGATCTCATTTGTCTTTCCAAATCAAGTTGTTATTTTCTTAATTTGAACCAACATATCCTGTCCAACTTTTTGGGTTTTCAACTATTTATCTTAATCTTATCTAGGCTGATAGTGCCTGAACAAAACCGTCTCCATTTTGCTATAGGCGATAAAACCACATTATTTATCCTGGTCTGTGTAAACAGGGAAGGTTTCGGTGCTGCAGGAGGGCTGTGTCTGCCTTCAGCACACCCTTGTGGGCGCCCTATAAAATGCTGGTGACCTAAAGTGCTCACCCAGGCAGCTGTCAGGGCTCACAGGGTCTATGGGAGACCACCCAAGCCATCAGTGTTTGCCACCCTACAGCTGTTTGCACCTTCCTGCACAGTCAGAACCTTCCCAAAGGTCCTTTGAGGTTTCACCCATCAGTTGCAGCCTCTGAAGGTTACCTGCCTCTCTGACCCAACTCAAACACACTCATTCTTTACATTGCACACAAACTGAGGCCCTATTGAAGCCACATGGGTGGGCTGTGAATGCTGACTGTAAAACTGGTGTGGCAGAAGGTAATCCCCACTTGTCTGTGGGAGGACCTTAGAGTGTTCACAAGCACCTTAAAAAGCCAATAAAGGTCTCAGATTTGAGATTTGGATTGTGGTACAAGAGGACTCAAACATTTGCAGACTTAGGTAGAAGTCCAGCACAGAGCAAAAAGTTTTATAAAGTCTGTGTGCACATAACCCAAACCATTAATAACCCCATAAATCTCTGATTTCTTTGGGTAATTACAAATGGCAATAATCATCAGCCATGACTCTAACACCACTAATATGCCAGACTTTTGAGTGTCAGCTATCTAAATTCATATTTAGGAACAAGATAGAGAGAAGTTACTTAGTAGTCTGCCTTTTAAAACTAGAAAATATCCTGTGGGGCACATTTTCTGTAGATTTCTCAGTAGATATAAGCAGAGCTTGTAATGAGCACTACATTTAAGCAGTCACATGAACATGTTCATTTCTTATAATCTATTCTGTGAATGTTTATTACTGCATCCATTTCTGTACACTGCTGAAACCTTTCAGTTCAGTGTTAGGCTGGTTGGGAGTGGGACATCTGGCACTTGCTCAATGAAGGCAACTCCTAGAATTGTACTGTCATCCAAAGCACCCAGTTTTTATAAATATGAAATTAATTTTCCAGAAAAACAGTATAATGCTAACAGCATCCTTGCCAGTTATTTTGCAGCTAATCCACAATATGTAGTGTATTTAAAATGCACAGAGTGAAAACAACAACAGATAAACATATAAAATAATCCTATCATGGGTTATGTAACTTACTCTAAGGCTTTGATGTTCATGAAATTGATAATACAGGGAACTTGGTGGGAAATAAAGACCTCAATCCAGGGCACCAAATGTCTCTCAGACACTTAATTATGTAAGTATTAGCAGCATACTGCTAGTCCCTACTCCTTTGGTGGCTAGAAGTGCTGATACTAAGAATTTTAAGGCTGTAACAGTAGATTTGTTTGACTTTGATTCTCACCTCCCAGGGCACTTTGAGAACAGTGATTTTACATATAAACTCACTGAGTTGTTGTTTATGTAGTCTGAAATCATGCTATGGTAATTTTTAAAAAAATGTATTTGTCATGCTGATTTGTTTGGGATAATTTTAAAGACTCTCATGTAATGCTTATACCTATATAAACAATTTCTAATGATGAAGTTTCAACTACAGCTCATTTTGCTATACCAGAGAAGCAGTTTTCATTTCTGGTGAATCTTAAATTCATTCTACTTATTTAACAGTATGAGCTTCTGTTGCTGAAAAATATCTTTGACAAAAACATCTCAGGGTGCAGAACTTGAGAAGATGCTTTCAGACTGGAGCAATTTCCCAAGTTTTTCATTGAGAAAATGACACTTCTCCTGCCTGGCACACATAACAACTATTGATCAGAAGATCATAGCGTAACTGCACTCCAGTGTTTCACTTTGAACTATTGGCAGACACAGCAGCAATAGAGGCCTAAGAGCCCTTCAATTGCTGACATAATCCTGTCACAACAGATGGCCCCTGTGCTGCCTGTCTGCAGAGAAAGCACGACAGGACAGCTTCTTTCTATGGGCCAAGTACATCCAACTCTGATTACTTGCCCAGGGAGACTTGCATGGTTTCGCCCATGGTAGGCAAGCTCAGATGTGCCCAGGGTTTAAAAACAAGCTAGCTGGTGTGCCAAAAGCCAGTTGTCAGCCACATAACAGGGTGCCCCTTATAATAGGATGCAAACATATGCATTTGTCCACTTTCATCAGTCAATTCCCCAGTTAGACCTGGAGTTTTGCTGCCACTGGGTTTTATTCCTTCTTTTTAATTTGCCGCATTAAAAAAAAAACCTTCTTGATACTTTTCACTCAAGCTGCAGTCTCTACAGTATTAATACTGACATGAAAAAATATTTGAATGTGTGAAAATTTTGCATTTCTTTCTCTTTCAGGGAGTGTTAGGAAGTACCATGAAAGTGCAGCCATTATAGGCAGACATGCAGATTAACCCAAAGACAGATATCATGGGTATCAGATACAACTTTATTTCACGAAGTGCTTTGTCAGTGACTACTGTCAGTCTGTTGTATGCAGTTGACTTTTCCAGGCTGTGGTGGTTTTGGCTGAAGTAATGTAAATTTTCTTCAGAATGGCTGGAATGGGGCTGTGTTTTGGGTTTGTGCTGCAAACAGAAGTGTTGGTATTTCAGGGATGTTTTAGTTACTGCTGAGCTGAGCTTGCACAGGATCAAGGCCTTTTGTGCTTCTTCTACCATCCCACCAGTGAGGAGGCTGGTGCTGCAAAAGAAACTGGAGGGGGCACAGCTGACCCCAGGGATACATGCCCTCTACTTCCAAATCTTACCTTGTGACTGCCTTCCATATACCCTCTCCCTTTCTCCCATGGAGTCCTCAGTGTTTCCAGCTTCCCATCATTTCCCCTCCAACTGGTTCATTTTGATCTAACAAACAGGGTGAACTCAAGAACAGATAAGCTCACAGGTTACTTTGCAGTTCCAGTAGACAATGCAAGCAGAGAATCCAGAGCAGGGGAGGCAGCTTTACTTCTCTGGCACTCTGGGTGAATCCCTCCTGAGTTTTTCTCTGCCTTTCAGTCAAGCACTTAAAGACACTGTCATTCAACAGTATGGATGTGGAAGTAAAATGCAACTGTAATGCTAATTCAGTTTACACGCTAAACCCCACCATCTGCTTTTTATTTTAAGATAATTCTACATGCAGTTTTAGATGCCTGCAGTAGCAGCCATGGGAATTCAGGCATATGGCCACTACCATATGACAAAGTGTATTGTCTAATAATTTCTAGTCTTTTTCATGCATCCACTTGTGCATAAGGTACTCAAAATAATAGGCATCTTATCCTTTAATTTATTCACGCAAAATTCACTTCCAGTGAAATCTTTGGATATTTCTACTACCTCTGCCAGCTTTCTGCCTCACCCCATTTCAGCCTCAAAGGTTTGTGAAACTTGCATAATTCACTTTTCCTGTCATGCTGAAGATAAATAACTGAATTCCCATGAGAAATGTCAAAACATTGGATGACATTTTACAGTCTTAATCTGATCTGAATAAAAGTAGAAAAATGTTGTCTCATCATATGAGAATCTGGGGCAGATTTGTTACCTTCACCTCAATTAAATGTTCAGAACAAGATGTGTCAATATATGCACAATAATCTGGACAGCATGCAGTCTGTCTAGTTAAACCAAACGGCTCAATATTCTATGCAGAAAACAGGTAATGCTTATTTTTCTAGTGTGAGAGAAAAATATTACGGGTTTGGCTGAACTAGAGTTAAATACCAGTAGTTCCATCCATACATGCGTGCAGGAAGGAACCTTGCTGTGAATGTGTAGCCTTTGATAAAGAAATGTGTGACAGGAAAGGTCCAGATGTGCAGACATGCCAAGAGGCAGGCTCTTCAGCAGAACAAACCAAGCCCCCTAAGAAAGGGGCATCAGGGAGAACGTGTGTGTGCCTGCAAGCGTGTACACACATGCAGCAGAGATTTATATCCAACTTAAGTATTATCTGTGAAACAGCTTAGGGCTCCAGCAGTTACCCAGTTCTGTTCCTTGGCTGGCATGCAGTGTCCCTCTGCAGTGAGGGCAAGCCAGCTGACATGGCAATTGGATCTCTCGACTCGTGTTTCTTGCACAGAGGTAAGATATCTTCTCCCTTCTGTTACCTCCATGCTCTCTTTTCCTGAGCATACAAAAGTAATTCATGGACCATAGGATGGATTTGACCTTTGATTTGTGAAAGACCAAAATTCTCCACCCCACCTTCCCATAAAATTGCTACCTTGGACATTGGTTAAGGACTGAAGGTAAATCAGTTGCTTTAGAAAGAAATCAGTAATAAGCTCACTCCTTTTCATCTTCAGTACTGTGAAAATGAAACCCAAACAAGCACAGAGATATCCATAGGTTTCCTTAATCTCTTTATAAAGGATCTTCAGTCATATTAGGAGCTCATAGTAGCAATTCAAAAGCTAAATATAAAAGCAGCTTTTTGAAGTACTTATAAAGTCAGTAAGAGGCTTTTTATTTTTAGCATATTTTCCTGTGAGATACAGATAATGAATGTAGAAAGCATCCAAACCCAAAATGAGATACGCAGAAGAGATCCCACGATCTGCACCAGGAGTGCTACAGAATCAGCATGGAGAGAGCAATGTTCTGACAACACCATCTGCTCATTTGTGCTGTTTTTTCCTATTACCAGCTCTCTTAATGTCTCATGCATGATTTTCTGGGGAAGTCAGGAGGAGTGTATGATTTATTTTGACATTAATATTTACCAGGCTGGTGTATGCTTAAAGTAGCCAAGATGCTGAGAATGTTTGCTCGTTTAAAAAGCCATTGAAATGGTTTTTCTTTTTCTTTGGAGACATTAACAAGTTATTTTGTCACTTCACTGTTACATAAAAGTCATATCCCATTCGCATGACATTAATTTAGGTAAATACCACAATTTTGCTCTTACTGGAGCTGTAGACTGAAAGAAAAATTACTTTGGTTTTCAAAAAGCTTTCTGGCATTTTACATTGGTCACTAAAGAACAGTGAAACAAAGTTTCAGGCTGTGAAACTTGAAGTTCTTTTTATTAGCAGTTTAGTGGGAAATTGAAATGCAAGATACTCCTGAAAAACTCATGCTGGACACTGAAAATGTTATGTTTGATTGCTCCTTTGTGAAACCTGAAAAAGATATTTCATTTGCATTTATTAACATTTAACAATTGTCTTGCAGATTCTGGATAAATAGCATTCCTGACATGTAGGAGTTTTTTAGAGTTTTGAAGCAAGTCTTACAAATAATAAGGTTTGTGTACTCTGCTGAAATACAGGAAAAGTGTGCACAGTCTGTGCATTTCAGATCTGTTGCATGACTGCATTATACTATGGATTGATAATCTTTTCATCCAGAAATGGATTACAGAGCTGACAGATTTCTTAAAATAACCATTATGGATGTGAATCATACTGACAAAAGCAAAGAAATCCCATTCAGAAAAGACATCTTGCCTCAGCCAAACATTCTCATGAATGTGGATGACTATATATGATTTATATACAAAGGATTTTTTAAATTGGTAGGCATAGAAGCCTAAAATTTCATTTTTTCTCATTAACAAAAAGATGACCAAAGTTACATAGCAGTGGTATTGATGCTATGCATGTACCAGAGAGGTTGCTCTTAAATAGCTCTGTGTTCTAAGATGGGGTCATGTATTGTCCCTTTAGAAGGGACACTGATATGCCAGAGATGCACTCACAAGCATGAGGGTGCACAGGATTACATTATTTTTCACAGCAATTACTTTTCCTAATATTTAAAGGACAGAGGCTAAAATGAAAGAGCTGTAGTACAATGGAATGGAGCTTCTTTTGGTTAGTTAAATTAATCCTGATGCCAACTCTTTTTTTTTAAGTTTTGAGATTTTTTTTTAATTGATGTAGATATTTAGTAATGCATTAGAATAAGCTATTCAAGATACAATATCTTTAGTGTTTTAAACCTTTGGAAAAATTAATGTATTAGGAATGCATATGTGCTGTAAAACATTAACTCTGCACCTTTTGTTTTTTTAGGAGCTACAAGAACTTCTGAAAGAATTTGTGACAATGTGCAGTCTTAACTGCTGCAGTCTCAGAGCCCTTTTTCTATTGCTGCTCTATAGGTAAGAAGTATTTGCTAAAAATATTATTTCTTCAATATATTATATCAGTTGGTTTATAATCAACTTACTTTACAATTAGAGACGTAGCTGACAAAGTAACAAAGTAAAATCTTCTTGGCATTTGAATCTTGCCTCTTACAAAAATTAAAGAACCTGGGTATTGACAGAAACACAGGACTGAGCTTCATGAATCTCAACTGCCTTGACAGATTTTTTTTTTAATTGGAAAGATTGATGAGGGAGCAAAAGAATAGAATTTATGAAGCATATGAACCCTCAAATAAAGGATTACTGGGTAACAAAGTGAGTATTGTATCAGGTTTGCTTAACAAATTCAGATGGGCACACAGACCTTGCCTGGAGCATAGTGCCTTGCCCTAGGACAGAAGCTCACAGTCCACCTAGATTTACTGCAAGCCTGAGATAGTAAAATCATCATTCTGCACTAAAAGGAGAGTATCTTAAAAAGAAATATCTATTTTAAAAATAGTTTTTTTATTCTCTGTTATGAAATTGTATAGTCTTTCAGAAATCTGAGTTGCCTTATGCTGGAAAGTGAAAATTATCTCCTCTGGCTACACATAGCACTTCTAACAGTACAGCTGCTATGACAGAAAAATATAGAAATGGAGCACTTAAAATATATTCCTTCTATAAAAAGGGGCAAATACATTCTTTAAGTAATTCCAATAAGAAAATGTAAGCATGGACAGGTTAAACATTCTCATCACTACTGTCATCAGAAGTATTTAAAGTCTGTGAGCCAATTCTTTATCTAGAATTGCCTAACCTACTTCATCTCACAGTAGATTCCTCAGGGTAAGATTCTATCTGAGTTTAACTCAGGTGGGTGTGCAAACACTCATTTAGATAAAGCTTTCTCTTACTAGTGGGAACAGATGGAACAATCCCCAGAAAATAAGTTTAAAACATCCACCTCCACCACCTTCTCCATTCCTATAGAGGGGTCTTTGTGCAAAACATGCACTTGCTCTAATTCCACCTTCTTCCCTCATCAGCTGTGACTTGCCATGCTACAATGAGTGGGTGACTCATGGCTTAGCCATAATAAAACACTGCTAAAAGACCAACAATTTCAGAAGCACCTAAATGAAAAGGAGGCAAAATTCCCCCAGGAGCTCAGCCTGTGGCACACATTTCATTAGTATCAGTCAGGCTTTGTGAATCCTCCTACAGCTTCATGTGGCCGTGAGTGTGCAGAAGCACAGGGGCTTCATTCCTGAGTTCAAGCATGGGGGTAAGGGCACACACAGCACCTGTGAGAGTGCCTGGGTACAAGGGCACAGCATGGAGCTGCTGTGTCTGTTGTACCCAAATCCAGACACAGCTCTGGCCCGGGGTTATCTCACACACAAGATGATGCTTGGGTTCAAAAATGCATTTTTCCAGTGCACAGATCAGGAGGGGTTTGTGAAAGTGCTGTTTAGGACAAAAACTATCCTGCTTGGCACTGAAACAGAGAAATATTTCTAAACAAAACCCAAGGGCTGAGGTGCACCCAAAGCAAGGGCCATGGTTTTTTGCCAAGTGGTCCCTTAGATATTCCACTTGGAAAAGCTCTGCCTAACATGTGAAGAGAGTTTCTTTTACTGAATAATTTACAGTCAGTAATGGTACAGGGTTGCTTTTTCCCTATCTCTCACTGCCTGAATGACACTTCTTCACTTCACTTAACATTAAATCATTAAATTACATTACAATCACAACATGGCCCCCTTTTACTGTTGCCTGGATGACTTCTTTCCCATTTTTTTTTTTTTTAAGTAGTAATGAAAAATTTGAGGCAAACTGACAATTTTCAGGAATCAGCTTAAATGAATGAATGCTATTTGGTCTGAAGAAGGGTTCCCATTTGTTTCAGATAGGGTGTTTTTAACATAAAGAATGCTAGCCTAGGTTTATGGAGTCAGAATTCTATGAAATGTTTTTTGTTTTTTTTTCCTGAGCTCAAGAGCATTTATGGTATTTCACTGTTTGTTCTTGTGCCTGGTAAGATGATGCTAATTTCAACCTCACCATTTAACCAAAAAAAAAGAATGGTGACAGTACTGTCCATTTCAAAGCAGAGAATTAATCAGTGATGTGGATTTTGCTACAGTTTATCTGCAAAGACCATAAACCTCCATATCATTGAGCAAAGGTATGAAACCAGAAATAACAACTTTATTTGCATCTGTAAGCCCTTTGCCTGTCAGTGAATTGCCTGCAAAAAAGCTTTTTTAATTCTTTTTTTCCTGGGGGAAGTGTTTCAAAAGCTTGTTCAAACTGTATCTGGCATTTTGTTTATCTTCTTGCAGTTCTAAGGTGTTTCTGTCTCTTTCATGCTTTCATGATACATATCTTCTGACAAAAAATAGCCAGAGAAAATATTCTCATACATGTGTCTAGACTGTACTTATGCCTAAAAAATTGATATATACTACGGTTTAGGGCAAATGTTCCTTTTTTCCCTTCCAGTTACCCCATTCTGTTAAGACACTAACTTGAAAGTATCTTAAATAACAAACAGTTGTTGTACCTTTCAAGTTTAGCCAAACTCATGAAAATTGTCAGTTTTTGAGCTCAAGAATGACTTAGAAAAATAAATAAATAAAAATCTGCTTTTATAAAAGCAACCAGAGGGCATTGAACCTGATGAGTTAAAGCATTTATTATGCTTTGACAGCCCAGAACAGGCAGATATTCTCAGCTGAAAAATAATTATATGCTCAGGTTTTTTTTCTGTAAAAGCCTGTTCACACCTCAGTTGCTGGAACACCTGTTGCAAGGCAATTCCAGACTCAAATGCATGCCAAGACATTTCACACACGTTAAGAAAATTGAGGAACTTAAACAGCTTCCCTTAACTATGAAACATAAATACAGCAACACAAATATTGGTTAAAGGAGAAGCTTAGGTGCAGTGATGAGAAGATGCAGATGGAGGAGTGGAATGAGTCTCAGATTTTTCCTTTGTGAGCGTTGGCAGCTGTGAGCTCACCGTGCCTGAGCTGAGAATGGAGCACGTGGATCAAAGAGCGCTGTAAAGGAACAGGGCACCATCCCTTAAAACACAGAAACCCCAGACTGCTTAGGGCACAGAGCCTCTGTAGGTTCCTCCTCTCTCATCACTGACAACCTGCCTCTGAGTGTCCCAGAGTCAGCAGGTTGGTAACAGCTCACACTCACATTTAGGAGGCCTCAGGTTCCTTTCACTTGCTGGCTTGCTGTGCTAGGACTTCTCTAAGGTTTTATGGCCAAACTGCACACAGGCGACCATGCCTCTTCAATTCACAGCCTCAATTACAGCACAACGGCTTTCCCAGGCTTACCTAGACATAAATCTCAAAAGACCAGTGATGCGAGGCTACACATCATGTGTTAATGAGGAAAATTATGAATTATCACAGGTCATTTAAGGGAAGGACTTCCATAAAAGTTTTAAAGATATATTTTGGAAAATAGAGTTAATGATAATGAACCAGACCACTCTGCAATTGCACATTGATTGGCAGAATAATGATATACCCTAACAGTAGAAAAGAAACAAGTTTTCCTTTAACATTTCACAACGTGTAAAACTTATTCAGGAACAATCCAGTAAAGCTGTGAAATTAAGCTCATGCAGCTCACTGAACACTTAGCTAAAATTTATATGTAAATTACAAAAGGAGAGATATCTATTCCAAGTACAGTATTTAAGAAATTAATTACAATCAAATGCATGTCCAATTTTAACACTTCTATGCAACACAGAACTGGCCTTCTTATTTATAGTCACATCTCAATTTAACTGTTGTTAATGACTGTTTTTTTCTTTAGGAAAAACTTACAGGACAAACTTCCCTTATTTCAATGCTGGCATTACTCAAGGGTATACTTAAGTAACAACATCATTCTTTGGCAATATAGAAATAAAAAAACAGGGAAAAAATAAAGGAAAAAAATGAGAACATTTAAATAGTTAAGATATTTGTGTTATAAGGCAGCTAATGATAAACAGCTATTTCTGTGGCAATAGGATCTGGTGAATAAAAAATTATACAGCAATAGCAGCTTTTCAAGCCAGTGGACACCACGTTTAAAACCACAGTGTGGTTTGGCCACGTGCACTCAGTGAGATCATCTTAGCCTGTAAGCTTTTCCAGTTTAAGATGCTGGATTATTCCTGGTGTCTCAGTGTCCTGACAAAACAGCTCAAGCTTTCTCGGAAACAGCAAAATTAAAATGAAAATATCAAGCTTTGGAGAGCTCCAAGAGACCCAGAAATACAATGCAGAAGAGAAAGCAGAGTTTTCAGGAGCAGCTCCAGAAAGAACCAACACTAAGAAATTCAGTGAAGATTTAGCACTATAAGGGAAGACCACAAAACACTGGTAGCCCCTTACCTAATGGTCTATGCTTAGATTCTTCTCTCTAGGAGCAAATCACTACAGCTCCTACACCTCCTGTTGGAAAGCTAGTCATTTTTAGGGGCCAGTAATTCCCAGAGCAAGGATTAAAATCCCCAGACCCTTCTCCTGGTGTTTATATAGGTGTCTGTTCTCCATCAGCAGAGACAGTGCCTCTGCCAGCTGGGCTCACTAAGCAATTAATTTTTTGGTTCTCACCTTCATAATTCATACCCCACCTTTCTCAAATCATTGGGAACAAGTAGCTGCTGCCATCTGTGCCGTAATTTCTGAAGGGCACACCCTGCTCAGGGTCTGGGAGTGCTCACCTTTGGGGTTAGGCAGAAAGGGTTTGTAATTGTTTATATATCACTTTTATGGATTGTATTTGTAGCTGTTTCTGAGCAGAGGAAGTACTTGAATTCTCATTGTGCTTTACTGATTTTGCTCAACAGGATTATTTCTGTAGCCTGTTTAAAATTGTGTTGTGAAAGCAGGATTTTAAGTGTTTTTATGCACTAGTCTCTGAGGCTGGTTTCTGTCTCTGAGACCTAAATATAATGTATTTCATTATGTAAAAAGAAGCTTTATTTTAAATGATGAAATAAACAACCAGCATCCCTTCCACATTCCCAGATTATAACCATAATGCCTTGTTTACAGATAAAGTATTAAAGAAGATTGTTTCTCAGATGGAATGTTAAGAAATAATAGAATTTAAGGCATAAAAAGAAATAGACTTAGACTTTAAGGTATAAAAAGAAAGAATGAACTCTAAGGTACAAAAGAGATTTTTTTCCAATAAGAGACAAATACAGATTATAAAACCTGATATTTTTTTGATTTCTTTTTTTATTATGCCCTTTTAAAATATCCTTATTTTCAATTCCTTTTAGGTCCATGCAAATTCCTGAAGCTGAAGGAAAAAGTGAAATTCTACCTCCAACAATACAAAAAATCATAAAAGGGTACAACAAGTATCTACGTCCATTTTTTGATAGTAAGTAGAAAAGCTCTTTCAATAAGACTGAGTCATAACATAATGTGGTGTCTAAAATTCAGCAGTGAGACTAAATGGGTTTTTCTGTACTTTTTTCCTCTGATATCTGCCAGCCACTCAGCTGATTATATATGTTCTGTGATATAATAAGATGGAGTTTAATAGCTTTTGTTCCCCAAGGTGAAACTTGTATTTTCCAAGTATTTGCAAGCTAAACTTCCAGACTGTTAGAAAACTTGACTATCATTGTATGTGTGTCTTCATGAAATATGCTGTAACATCTTACCTATTTAAAAGCATAATTTCCTCTAATTTCCTAAATAATAGCTATAAAAATCTTTGATTAAAGATTTGAAAGCTTTATATATCAAGCTGTTCATAACAGCACAGGCAAATCTTGTTACTATGCAAAGTACTATATGCCTCAGCATATAGTACAGATTGTAAGAGAATTATTTAGTAAATGATTCTTGCCTCAGGTCTTAAAGGTCACTGAACAGATTTACTGAAAATTGTGGGGGGAAAATGAATTGAAAAGGGAAAATGAATAAAAAATGTCAGTTCCCTGCATCAGAAACCAATGGTCACCAGATTGGAAGAGCCACAAAATCTACTGCATCAAGGCTGATTTTTCTGCCCTGCAGTGCAGTCAGACACCTGAAATCTCAGAGAAAAACCTTCTTATTTGAGTCAGGCTATTGGGTGTATCAGGAGTACTGAGGAGCTTGAAGTGGTGTGAAGAACTTGTCCTGGAGAAAGTGCAGAACACCGAAGAAGAAAATATTCTGAATGTTGAAAAGAGGCTCAGCACCGTGTGTCTGTCAGGAAATAAACTTATAGTGTGAATTATAGACCTTAAGCTGGGTGTTTGGAAATGCTAGAGGTGTGAGTGCAAATGAAATATTTTATATCCCTGTGTATCCTACTTAAAAAATTGATTGACTAATGAGTTTCTAAGACCCTACTGTTACCTCTTGCCATCCAAATACCTGGTTCAGTATGGATGCTCCATATCATGTGCTGTTTCTGGATCCATCTATAATAATTTTAAGATATACCTGTATTTTAGGTTGAAGAAAAAGAGGAAAACTATTTCATCAGTTTTTTTTTATTGTAATTATCTTAGCTGATGATAAAACTGCTATAAAATATTTAATGCTCTAAGGAGACTGACAGCAAAATAAAAGTAAGTTTAATAAATAAACTAACTCTTCCTCATTGGAGATGATGCATAATGTAAAATAACTGTGTTCAGTGACCATTAATATATTTTATTCATTACCTCATGATAGTACTAGAGATATGTTGGCACTGCCATGATGAGTGTGCTTGGGTAGACAGCAGAGTCTCATTTCAAAATCTTGTAATGGCAATTAAGACCTACCATAAAGCATATTTGAGTTACAAATCTCCCCTTTCTCCATCTTTGCCTCAGCTGTTGTATTGCAGCAAGGCTGTAGTTATTTTTTTGTCTGGGTGTTTTGTTCAGAGGGATGCCAAGGGCTCTCTGGGTGTGCCCAGAAATCCCGGAGGAGCTCGGGCACAGATTGAGTCTCACACCTCCAGACAGTGCCAGCATCTCTGCCAATGCTCACTGCAGCTCAGGCATGCAAACTCTGCCTCAGAAACCTCTGATGGATCCTTATTAGCTTCATATAATAAGGATGAAGGAATGAGATGACACTCTGAAAAAAATACATTTTATTGATGCTGCTTCTAAACGCAGCGTTGACGGTTTTGTGAGAAATTACTTTCTTTGTAGGAATAATTTGAGCTAGGATGACTCAGGCAATACTTCTTTTTATTTTTGAACCTGTAGCTTTTTGTGAGATCATTGGGGATCACTTTCCCTGTCACAGAGGAAGGTGTGCATGGGCTGGGGAGTGGTATCAGCCTGGTCCTGACCCCCCTCTGTTTCTGGCAGGGTGGGCCACACTTTGCCTGAGGGTCAGGCCCAGGAGAAGCTATTGCTCTTCTCAGAAGCAGAGCTAGCAAACCATCTAAATTCTCAGCTTAACAAACCTGTGGAATTTATTTATCTCTGTGACCTCAGCTGTGCTAGCCTTTTTCCATGTAATATTTTCCTGGTTTATTTAGTGGTTTTTGCCTGCAGCTGGTGTACCTTGTGTCTGTTCTTGGTAACTGGCTTTACTCAAGTGGCACTGAGCTCCTTAATATTTAGCAAAATGGTGTTTTAGTCCTGAAAAGAAAGTTAGGTACAAGCAAATGTTCATAAAATGACAGTTCCTTTCTCCTAAAGCCAGAAAAACCAGAAATATTTACTAGATAAGTAAAATTTATGGCAGCTCATAATTTTTTTTAATTTAATGAGCCCCCCATTTGCTTATTAATTTGTGTTTGGTCTTTGTGCTAGGACTGGCAGATGACTGGAAATGTCCCAACCACATACCCCAGCTATGGTAGTGTCATTAACAAGGAATATGAAGATCTTTTTCATTTATGTCCAATGACTGCATAGCAACATAAAAACTGTCTTCTCCTTTCCTTGCATGGAGTGAATCTCCCGCTTTCCTAGACTTTAATACTTGGTTTATCTCACCTTACTTTGGCCATCTCCTCCTGCACAGTGACCCCTCCAGACCCTGGCAGCACAAACGTTGCCATTTTTTGTGTAACACAGACTGTCCTTCCCATCTCCGAGCACTGAAATTGGGTGCCCAAAGTTGGGTTAGTTGAAGGCAGCCTTAGTGTGTCAGAGGCCTGCAGAGAGGTAAAACTGGCTGAGTGTTCTGTGTTTGTCCATGTTGGGTGACATGTACCAGCTGCCACATTGTGAGGGTGCTTCAGACGCTGCTGGCACAGAGGAATCTCAGCTGGACTGGTTATTTAGCTCAGCCCTCATCTGAATGTTGCTATTAAGAATGTTCTGTTTCCTTATCTATAGCACTTCAATGTTCCTCTTTGAGTTGGTTCATCAGGCAAGTCTTTATAAATTAAGCAGATAGGTGCAATTACTAATTAAAACCCCCCAAACCTCTGATCTGGAATGATTTTAGCCATTCAGACCAGAATATGAAATGCTCCTATACTAATGTTAGTAGATATTACTCCTCAATATAATAATATCTATCCTACCCTTAAAGATATATATGGAATACTTCTATAGAAAAGCTGGCATAAGGGATTTAAAAATCAACAGTTATTTCCCTTAAATGTGCTGCATAACCCTGCTACTTTATCTCAGCAATACAAGTTGATCCACCTCAGGTTTTCTGCTGGAACCATGTAGATCAATTTTATAACTTTATGTGCTGTGCCAAACTCTCTGAATTAATGAGCAATTCCTGCAGACTTCAGTGAGCCTTGGATTAGGTTCACAGGGTTGTTAAGGGATGCATAAAATCTTGTAAATAATTTTATACAAATATATTTTGTTCTGTGATTGAACGTGATAATTTAAGTGTTCTAATTAAAAAGAGAGATACTAGGAAAAGGTCACAGCTAAGTATATTTGAATATGGAAGCTGCTTTCAAGTGGTACAGAAAAGTGTCATGCTTAAATCAGTTATTCTAAATCACATTTAAAAGATTATTTTCCTACACTTCATAATGAGTAATACATCTCATAGACAAGTTTTAAATTAAAGCAAATAAAGTTTTTGGGTCCAACCTTCTGTCTAAGACCTGTCATCATGGGTTTCTTCCCTCAAATGTTGTTTATATTAAGTTCTATAAATGTAATTAGATGAAGGCATTTTAGTCTTCAGAAGTGTACAAATGAGACATCAGAATGTTAGCTGTGTCTAACACCCTTCAGTTTAGTGAGGCAAACTCTCAGGTTACATGAGAAAGAAACACCAAATAAATATCATCTAAAGACTATTTTAAGTCCTAGCTAGCCAACATCTAATCCTTTAGAGAAAAAGCAAAAAGCCCAGAATATGTAAACTTCAGCATACACATGGTAATGGAGATTTTCCTTCCTTTCCACAAGACACACAAAGAGCATCTGATTGCCACCCAACACAGGTTCCTGCATGCAGGACAGTTTGGGTTTTGGGTTTTGGCAGGGTTCTCCCCTGCCTCTCCAACCCCTCCAAAGACTTAGCTCCAGAGACTCTAAATTATAAATGGTGCTTATGTTCAGGTAATAAAAGATCAATTTATTTGAAGTTTCCTGTTGTCTACAGCTTCCATAAACTGGGATTTTACTTTGCTTTGCTAAACAATGTGCACAACTAACTACTGCATTCATTTTGTGACATTGGACAAGTCACCTTTCTGAATTCTCTTTGAGGAGCTGAGTAAACAATGCTCCTTGATTTTTATGTTACAAGATTTGATATTAAACTTCCAGATTATTTTTGTATTTTGGAATATTTTTCACTGTGTCTGCTGTTTGTGCATTTTATTCATATGTGGAAAATGAATCTTGTCACAGCCATAACAGTCTTGCCAGTACAGAATAGATTGCAAGATAACTTAATTCTGTGCATTACTCCCCTTTGTAATAATGCTGCTGCCAAAGCATAAGATGGAAAGAGCATGTTAAAATGATTATCTGTGACAGCCTCTAAATCCTTCTCAAAGGCACTGCTTGCCAAGATGGTTTCCTGTCCTGTGTGTGCTGCCTGTCTTATTTGTCCCCACATTAATTGCTTGCATTTGGCTGTATGGAAACATGGGGGTTTTGACAAATGATTTAACAAGCTGTTGTTAACATGGTCCCCACCAATTTTTGTCTTGTCCACAAACTGTACCAGCAAAGCAACGTCAACGTCTAAAAGTTATTGATGTAAACAAACAGGATTGAAATTGATTTGTGCTAGAAATGGGTCTGCCTTCAAATCAAGAATTGCAGTTGAGATCTGTCAGAAGGTCTGTCCACTTTCTTCATGTAACTATTTGTCAAGAAAAATGTCTTGTGGCGGGAAGTTAAATGCTCTGAAAAAAAAAAAATCTAAGCATTATATAAGAATTCTGCTATACTCCAAAGCAAAGCTGGCAGTCAGAGGGACAAAATGAGTTTTCTAGGAAGCTATTAGACTTATTCTAGTATTCTTCTAATTTTCTGTTTACTTGCAGTATTTTATCCAGTTTTGCTGGAAAGAAGAGACATTCTTCCAAGAAGCCTTTTGAGGCCTTTGTGAATGTCAGAATTGTTTTGAGTTTCCTTAAACTAAGTGAAAAAGAGCTCATGCTAATGGCTCAGCACTGGAAGTTTTTGATAGTGCTGATCCATTGCAGTAATGGGTACACATGTGCCACAGTGCTAGTTTATTTTGCTGCTACAGACCAGGATCATTGCAGTGAGTGATCCAAACTTAATTTTTAGGTATTCTGTCTGCCACTCTTCTGGCTGCTTTCCCATTTGGGATCACTATGAATATCTATAGAGGGCACAGAGGAACAGTTTACATAAATTGCAGGAAAATGGAAACGTGTGCTGCCTGGGCTGCACAGGCAGTGCTGTAACAAGGCACTCCCTTTGGCCATGCTCTGCCATGCTTTGAAGATTCCCTTCAATAATGCAGGACACAGTGACTTCAGTTTTCTTCTGAAGATCGGGAGATTTCTTCTGATGTTGTCATTATACATAGAACTTCTGCCAAACATATGGAAATGTAGGAACTGACTGCCTCATCTGGTTTGCTGCCCAGTTTTTGACACTGTCAACAGGAGACCTTCAGAGGAAGTTCAGAGGAAGCCCTGGTGAATAATTACGAGCAGACTCATTTCGTTATTAGTACTTTACAATTTATGGTGCCTTACTAAACAAACATTTATCCTCACATGAAAAAAAGAAATCAGCATTTAACTATTAGTGTTGTTCTGATTTAATTAACTGCTGGAGCAAAGTTGTTCTCAGCATCTTGTATTGTGTTAATAAAGATCCTGTCCATAATTTGTTTTCCAACTTCTCCCATACAGCGCTGTGCTGGATCTGGGATGATGCAATTTTCTGCTGGGTTTTTTGGGTGCTGGGCTGGGCAGGCTGGGTGTACCTGGGCAGTGAGAGCTGTTGGCTGGGGTGAGTGGAGCAGGATGGTTTTGTCCCGACTGTGCTGGCACTCCTTGGCACTTGAGCCCCAGGGCAGGTCTGTGTTCTGCCAGTTTGAGCTTGAAGTGCATCTCAACCTGAGCGAGATGTCCTGTGGTGCTTGGGAGTCAACAATGCTGCAGTGCTGTTGTGGTACTCAGTAATATTTTGAAAAATACTTCAGCAGGAAAGAAAAAAAAAAAAAATCTACAAAGTCCTGTTTGTCTGATTCCAGAGAAATTACCACCTGCTTAATTTCACTAATCTTTTTGGAAAGTCAGCTTTTCCCCTCACATGTGTAACAACCTGGCACTGATGGTACTGAAGTGCTGCTAATGGACATTTTCCCTAATCTGTATCACCTTACTGGGCAAGAATCAGGTGATAATAATTCATGATATAATAGGAAGAGTCTGATTATTCCCAGTCATCATTCCTGCAAAATCATCTGAACACTGCACTGTCCTCTCCTTGGGATGGTCCATCCTTGAACATGTGCCTTGCTGGGTGGGGTTCTCCTCAAATGATCATGTGATAGTTGGCAAGAATATGCTCTGTCACATAATAGTTGTCATAATGTTCCCAGTCACACATGGGAATCTCTATGAAGACATGAAAAACCCCAAAACAGGGATTATAAATCATGTTATTTTAAAATTTAGTGATTTTTGAGGGTCTGACATATCTTTTGAGGTTGGCAATATTGTACCTGCCATTATGATATAGTACAATGGGGTGTACTATATGGGTGTAGTATATAGCAGAATGGGTGTAAGTATAAGTATTAATTGTTGTACCCCAGGCAATTGGGATGAATTTCTTAGGGGTTGAGCTTTTAAAATGAATTTATTCATGGAGTATCAAAACATGAAAAGAGTGGGAAGAAACAGAAGAACAAGCTTCAGTGATCTGAGAGGTTTTCAGTCAATTTTGTTTCAAAGTTAACCTCCAAAGCCTTTTTCCAATATATGAACAATAGTTTCTAAACCCTATGTATAATTTAATAGTATACATGCATATTAAAAAGTAATAAACATGCATATTAGCAGCAGGGCATCCTGCAAACCTGCAGTCCTGTTTTAAGCTGGAGCTTTATATTTAAGCTTTCAACCGAGTCCAGAACAAAGGACTTACAGATGTTTTTTCAGGAGTGACAGATGTGTAAGGATTTTAACACATGCATTAAAACCAGAAAATATTTTGGAAAAAAAAATACTAATAAACTGACATGTCTTAGAATGACACATTTTTTTCTTTAGTGTTATTCAGGAGGGTGGAGTTGGACTCCATGTTCCTCTGGATGCAATTTGGGAAATTTCTACAAAATGTATTGCAAGGAGCCAAGGAGGGCTTTCAGTGTTTTGCCTGTGAGATAAGGGCACTACCAGCTGCAGAGATCTTATTTCTGCATTTCTCGGTGATGTGTTCTTTTCTTCTCAATTGCTTGGAAAGATGCACTGATTTAATATTAATTTATTTGTACAAGCACTCTGTTAATTATTCTGCACATATTCCACCAGGAATAATGTTGTGTTTTCATCAAAGCTCTGCAAAAATTCTGCATTTTAAAATGTACAGTTGGTGATCTTCCCTCCAACAGTGTGAAATGCACATTCAGGAGGAAATGGGAATCGGAGCATACTGACATTACAATAACAGCTACTTAGATAAGGTGTTTAACTACACTGAATGGGCCTTCAGCTTATGAAAAGTTTTCCTTTATAAATGTAATGTTTGAATCACAAGTTCCTGCTAGTGGTCAAAGGCAAGATCTTAAATTGCAATGATACAATATATACCATAAATTCTTAAATGGAAGTTACTCAGCTGTGCCATCTGGATATTAACCACGTGACATTGCCAGGTGAAACTTCTGACTTCACCCACATCTGATGGACCAGATGTTGCAAGAAGAATTCTCGTACTGGAAGAATTCTTTCTGCTGCTCTGCACCTCAGAGGGTGTGAGGTACCATGGGGATTGTGCCTTCCACACCTTATTGAGTAATGTTTTCCCCAGCACTTTTTTTTTCTGGGGGAAAAAAATCATATAAACCAGGAAGTGTTTAAGAAATAAAGCCTAATTCTGAAAACTAAAATAGTTTTAGCTGAGAAGTATTAAAATTCTTGCATAATCTGTGTTTGAGGAATATTTAAGATAGCTTCTAAGATTTTAGGAAAAAAATTGGAAAGATGTTGTAGGCAGTTCTCATGAACTCTGAATATTAAAGAATTATGAGCTACATTCCCACTTCCTCTTTTTTTTTGCAGATGGTCCTGTGTCAGTGGGAATGAGTATGGATATTGCAAGCATTGATACAATATCAGAAATAAATATGGTAAAGTAGTTTTTGCAGTCTTTTTTTTTTGATTGTTGATAAGCTGATGTGCTTACAGCTGCTGGCAATACAACTTTGGGCTTGTCTCCTTGTGAAGACAGTGTGGGTTAGGAGGTGGAATTCTCTTTTTCACGACACATAGTGTTTATAACACTATAATAAGCATAGAAATACAGCTTGAATCCCACCTCTCACAGATACAAACAGAAAGCTGCTACTGAGTATTAATCTTAATGAGAAGCATGTGGATCTGTTCTTATTTTCCAGCTGAAATGTCTAAATCGTTATGCATTTCATAAAAATGAAGATGTATTTATGTGCCTTTGAAGCCACTCTCCCTATGATTAGATACAGCTGAACTCAGGCTGTTTTTCTCTTCTATTGTTGCTGTCACACATTAATTTATTCCAGCTGTGTTTCATTTAATTTGTATCATTTGTTCTTGAACGAACTATGAAATAGAATGTACTTTTCTACTTAAAGATCCTGCATTGGTACACAGAAATAAAAAGAAAAAATAATTAATCAGATATTAAATATGAGTGTATTAGTAATTATTACTTACTATTTAGAAAGGGGAAATAAGGTCAGAACTTCAGATAAATTTATAATATTGATAAAAACATACCATAAAATCAAAAGTTTTTTTAAAAGTGTTAAGAAATAATGTGATCTTAATATAGGACTGCAAGGCATATCTAAATTGAAGGGGAATTGGACTGAGTGCTGTGTTCAAGGTCTTGATAAATTTGGTACCACTCTTTCCTTTGTGATGCTAAAAGGAGAAATTTTGCTAAAAGATTCCTTTCTTGTTTCACTAATTTTTTTTTGTCTATATGAATTTATTCAACTTTTTGCCATGTGCTCTTAAAAAATTCTTTATTTATTAGCTTATGTGAACAAAATGAGATTTAGAACCACTTACTTAAATCATTCTAAAACTTGGAGGTTTACAGAGCCAGATTATCTGCTTACAAAGCTCTGATGACTTCAGCTGATTCATAGCCCTGACCAAGGCCAGCAGCTCTTACTGTAAATGACCATTAGAACAAAACCTACCAACCTCACGTGGAAAATTTGGCAGAATTCAGTGCAGCTGCTCTTGGAGTGCCAGGGACATGGAGAATCACTGTTTGTGCCCAGCAGCTGCTTCCATATACTTCTGTAAGAGTGAATGCAACACAGGCTCCCTTTCTGTGACAATTTTGATTTTTTCTTTCAGGACTACACAGCCACCATATTCCTCAGGCAGAGATGGACTGATGAGAGGCTTTGTTTCGATGGCAATAAGAGCTTGAGCTTAGATGGTCGACTTGTGGAAATGCTTTGGGTACCAGATACCTTTATAGTTGATTCAAAAAAGTCTTTTCTTCATGATGTCACTGTTGAGAATCGTCTTATAAGGATATATCCTAATGGAACAGTCTTGTATGCTATAAGGTATGTAAATACCATCAGCCTTTATGATTGTGTCTACTTATGTTTTAAACTTCCCAGGTTCTGCTTAAGAAAATGGGTCTGTCTGTAAAAGTAGCGTCTTGTAGTTTTAAGAATACGTAATATTCTTGATCAATATGAATAAATTCTTAAATTTATCTTCCCTAAATAGACTCTTTTGCTTTCATGCAGGCTGAGCACAGGAATTGCATGTTGCCATTCCAGTTTGCAGTGAAGCCATCACAGGGGATAACAAGCTGTGATGATGGACCTGCATGATTTATTGTGAATTACCCTTTGTAAAAGGTTTTGATAAATAGAACACAATCTTAAAATATATTGCAAATAACAAAGGAAAATGTGCACTCTAAGTGAGAAGGGAGCAAAGGGTGGCCTTTTTAGGGTGCCACTGAACTCAGCTGTTCTGCTGTGGTTTCTGTTTGGGATTGTATTACTCTAGTACATTAGATACCAGTAAATAAGAGATTTTTTTTTTCCTCACAATGGATATTAGGCTGAAAATATTATTTCAAGAAGGATACCAGGCATTTTTTATTTTTACTGATGAACATTTTTCTCCCATGAATACTTAGAAAACTTTTGTTTCCCCCAAGGATCACCACAACTGTTTCATGCAGCATGGATCTGACTAAATATCCAATGGATAAGCAGACATGTACTTTGCAACTGGAGAGCTGTAAGTCACTTCATCCTTATTGTTTTATACAATTAGAAAAATATCTGTGATCTATTTCTGCTAGATATTACCAGAGTGGCTGGAATTTTCCTAAAAGGCAAGGGACATTATGTGGCCAGTCCCTGCTGAATTACAGCGGTGTCTGTGTGCAAAGATGTGTGCACATATGTGCACATGACCTCACTGAAAATAGCATGGCAGTGCTGAACTGCTGCAGCAGTGCTAATTAATGAGTGAGCAAAATCCTGGGGGATTCTCACAGGCTTGGTTTTGCAGTGCGTCCTGCAGTTACTGTCTTGGTCTTCAGAGGGAGTTCTGTGAGCAGGCATTTTCTAGCACAGATGAGATAGTTTTGGTTTTTTTCCCTTTCAGAGAGTATGTAATTTTTTTTCTCGCTGAGATAAAATTCCTTTAGGAAAGAAAGAAATCAGAATAAGGCTTCTTTGTAAGGCATGTAGTTCATATTTAATAATTTGCCATTTTCAGATCTTGCTCTGACTTATTTCATTGTCTCTTATGTCAGTGCCCTGGTAAAAAATGTGATCAATTGATGAATAAGAGTAAATATATATTTTCATTTTATCAATCAATCAATATCCTCATATTTTCCTTGAAATAGGTTCTCTAATACTTTGTAGGTATGGTTACTTTGCAAACACATAATCATGTAGTTTTTTAGTTAAATGTTTGCTGTTATTCATATGACAAGACTCTAGAAAATAATTTTTGCAGGGGATAACATAGAAGAATAACCAGCTCTGTAAGATGAAAATATATATTTAAAATATGTCTCAATACATGCTCAAAATCTTTTGGAAGGCTTTCTAGTACTTGTCAAGTTTTATTCTGTTTCTTTTCAGAAGTGTGTGTTGTTCATCTCTTGTTGTTAATGACCAATCAGATTGCCACAAAGTTTCATTTTAGACAGAGACACAGGAAATGAACACAGACAGGAAATGAACCCAAAACTTTCTTCACATCCTCTAGAACAAGCAGCTTTATGAGATCTGTTTAACAAACAGTGGTTTGAATTGTAATTGGGATTTGTCTTTATTTTCCTTTGGAAGAGCATATTAGTAAATCAATGTATATAGATTTAAATCAACAGCACTGCCTAACGAGTCATTTAGTATTTTCTCTAGTTCCAGAATGAAATACATGTCCCACAGGAATTTACAATTTGTTTGACAGGATTAAAAAAATAAAAAGGAGAATTCCCCATATAATTAAAACCAAGCTTTTTTCAGATTGATTCCATCTGCTTTTTGAACAGCACACAAGTGTCTCCTGTCCAAGGGGAAAACCCAGTGCCACAACAAATGCTCCCATTACATTGGTGTTTAGTTTTGAGGAAAACAGATAGAAGCAACAAATACAAAAAGGAAAGAGTGTGCCTTGGGCTTTTCTCATCAGTGCACTGCAGTCCTTTCTTTTGGGTAGGTTGGAAATGGGGTTTGCTTCCCCATGTGATAAGATATGTTAATTTATAGATGAATAATGTGATCATCCTCCTGGCATACTGCTTGCCAAGACCATTGCCTGGGTTTAAGAATTGTGAATGCAGAAATGCACACACATCTGCACAAACATTGATGTTTGTAAATAAAATGTAAAATCTACAGCAAATATTTGAACGGAAACACAGAGTAAGGCTTTTATTAAGTGATTGTTAATATAAGGACAAATATGATATTATGGAGTAATGGCTTTACACCATAAAGCATCCCCAGTGACCTTTCCAACATTCTTTTCTGCTACTGCTTGTTAGTAACTTTAATTGATTTTTACTTTCTACAAAGCAAAACACATTTTGGCCAACATGTTATTGCATTTCCCCCCCTTATTGCAACACTTTGGAAGGTAATGCTGGCATTTGTTAGGAAACAGAGACCTGGCACTCTGAGTCTCTTGATAGAGTGCTGTGACATTTGGGAGAGTGGAGGGATCCTGCCTTGGTTGGTGCTGCCAGGGGGGTTCCTGCTCTCTGCCCTGTGGCAGGGAACACCACCATTCATCCTTGCTGGCCTGGAGGGTTTGTCCTCACATTTCCCTCACACACACCCCCAGTCCAAATACATATTCAAGTCTTGGGCCCATGTCTGAAATTTTATTTATTTTTGAACTTGTCCTTTACCATTCATTCAGTGAAGAGCCATGTGAAGGCACTTAAGTTGTGCTTGACAATCAGTGAAAATTAAAATTAGCAACAGAAAGGTAAAGAAACTAATTTGTGTTAGGCATTATGAATGTTTAATCCCAAATTTACTATTCCTGTAGTTAACCCCATTGACATTAGCAGCTCATACTCTATCAACAATGTACAGGAATGAGACATTCTGGGCTTGAGGAATTAGCTAGGATAAAAACTCAGTGTCACATAAAGAGAATAGAGATTACTTGTAAAAAGCCAAAAAACATGGGCTTAAGGATTGTGTCTATATAAACTTTTGAAATGTTTTATAATTACTAAAATATTAATCCCTTGAATAAAGAACAAATTTGCACAGAGGGAGCACTGTACTATTTAACTTTACCGAATATTGAGAAGGCTCTCTCAGTAAAAATTCATCTTAAGAGTTTTGGAATTATTATACTCAAAGAATTTTCATAGGAAGGATCACCCAAACCTACTAAGTGTTCCACTAATGGGAATATTTTGGAACAAAAGCAAAATAACCTCTGTTTCAAAATATGCTTGTTATCATTCATGTGGGCACCAAGAACTTCTCCTGTCTCACATGACTTGGAAGGCTGAATATCTTATGGAAACAAAAAGGAATTTACTGTGGTACTCTCTAGTTCTTTGGACTTTATTTAAATGTCTGCAGTTCATTTATACTGGAAGGAAGTAAAATGAATCCATGGCTGGAATCATGCATAACACCTGGTTATATGAGCCCTCTTGTTTTGACTAAGGACAATGCAATCATTTGTTTATAGAAAATGTTACTTCTATTTTGCATCTCACAAATCTGGGAAATTTCCCAGAATGTGGTTTTAGGGAATTGAAAACTTAGCTTGGATGCATATGCTTTTGTGGGTTAGTCTTTTGACACAAAATTGTTTTGGCTTTGATCGTTATAAATGTGATAATGTGAGCAGAGATTCCAGGCCATGATACCATTTCATATAACTGCCAGTGATAGTGAAAATGAAATGTACATTTAAAGAATGAGCAGAGAAAAATTTTTCAGGTGAAATTGTCATTTAATAGATAATCAGCCCAGTGTTTCCTTACAATAAAATTTATGAACTCCTTTTTTTTTCCCTGCATGAGATGGCTGGATAAATCAGTTCTGTTTTGTCATTGCAAGAAAAAAACCCAATAACTTAAAAATATTAAAAGGCACTTTTGTTTTTGTTTTAATACATCTCTTTTTTTCTGTGATTCTAGAGCTTTGTTCTTTTTGCAGCATATACCCTTGTGCAATGTATTGCATTATTGTCTCACTGTAATTTACTTACAGTTGACTAAAGTCTAAAAATAATCATCAGCTCATGTTTCTGTTCCTAAGCTGAGCTATTACCTTGCACAATATAAATCTGTCAAATACAAGAATGATTGATCTAAGTAAGCTAAAGAAAAAAGATGTTCAAATGCTCCCTGTTAACATGTAAATTACATTAACATAATCTTGAATTAATCAAATGCACTAGTCTGTAAAGTGGCTGCCTTTTATATAAGGGGGAAAAGCTACAGAGGTATTTTGGCTATGATTGTGCTGCCCATTGACAAGTGTGTGCAAAACACGGTTGCCTTCTGATAGATGATTCATCCAGCTCCTAATTACTGCCTGAAGGTTAAGAGGGAACCTCCTGGGGCCCCTGGAGCGTGCCATGCTGTTGAGCCTGCAGAAACACTGGCTCTAAGCTGGTGTCCTTGGCAAGCATCCGAGCTCCTCAGCCAAAACCTTGTCCCAAGTGGTGATTCAAGCTCAGGTTGGAGCACAGCACCAGCAAGCAGCAGCTGTGCTGCTCTCCCCATCCCTTCATCTCTGTGGGAATGAGGACCAATGCACTGCACTGAGAAACAGCATTTGGGATGCAACACACGGCACGTTTCATGTCCAGTCAAAGTGCTGGCAAGTGCAATAATTCATAAAAGCTCTATTTTCTTAGAGCCTAATAGCTTTTGCCTTTAGAATACCAGGTGGTACTAATCTATTTTATTAGTTTGTCATTTATACTGAAATACAAGATACAAAAGGACCACCTCCAAAAACATCAGCTTTTAACTTACAAGACTTTGCATGGTGTTGCAAATTTTGTCATGAACAGGCATTACAATCTGCCAAAACCCATCATTGTTTATGTCTAATTGCACTTCCAGAAATAAGAAACAGCTGAACCATAAGTGTGCTCAACACAAATTAATTATTGTGCAAAATAAACACAATTGTTGGCTTGTGTCTCACTACAGGGGGTTATAACATCAATGATGTCATGTTTTACTGGACCAGAGGAAATGATTCAGTTCGAGGTTTGGACACGCTCCAGCTGGCACAGTACACAGTTGAAGACCACTTTACTTCTGTATCTGAAGCTGTGTATGAGACAGGTAAAAACAGCCCTAAAACAATTTCTGGGTGCAGTTTGAACTATGGCTTTGGACACGGAGCAGCTTCAGGAACTGAGCAGACTGCTTTCTGTTAGGATGACAGTTTTCCATTCTTGAAACCGTAAATACTTTCCAAATACAAGCAGAGACCAAGCTAATATAAAGACTGAGCATTTTCTTGGAGGCCACACATTATCTAAAGAATTATAAACATGAATCTACTGCTCCTTGCATATGTCAGGGAGAGCTCTTGTGAAGGAAGAGGAGCATGCAATTGGTGATTTAAATTGAAGACAGACCAGGGACCTTGGGGTACCCAGCTCAGATCAGCCATTCTGGCTTTACAAGGCAAGTCAAAAGCCTCTATTCATCTGTGGAAATTCCAAGAATATGCTGTGCGCTTTCACAGCTGCAGGACTTTGAGTTTCATGGCTACTGCTTGTAGGAGTTTCTGTGTTTGTGTGGCAGCCCCTGCCCAGCCTGGTGGGCAGCAGGAAGGAGATTGCCTGACCTGAGGTTCCTGTGCCCAGGGAAGGGTGAGGAGCCTTTCCCAGACCTGCTCCTCTGCCGAGCTTAGGAATCTGCTGTAGAAAGTTTCCTCTAACTGCAGGGCTTAACCTCAGGGAACAGTGTGCTCTTGATTATTTTCCAGAGATTTTGAAAGGGATTTCAGGGAGTTCAAGACCTGCCAAACCTTTTTGTTCTTTGAGTTACTCTCAGGTCCTTCATTGCTGCTCTTCACTGTGTACCCAGTTTCTCTTCTGCTCAAGTCAGCACACCCACACAATGTGATCTTTAAATCAAGACACACACATCCTTCAAAACTGCAGTTTCACCAGAGGACATGTTTCTAATTCCGAATCACAGAGATATACTTTCTCTATTCCATTATTGGGTATTTCTGCTTTAATAACACAACACAGAGAAACTTGTGATCTAATTTCAGGTATTAATTCAGGGTAAAAAATTGAAGTTCTCTAAATGGATGTAAAAGTATAAATTAAATACCAGCAGGCTCGAGGATCATAGAATTGCTTGCTACTTATGTGAGTGACATCTGCTTGCCTTCCTCTTTACAGCTTCTGGGTAAGCAGCATCAGGTTCAATAAAAGAATAATCTTTTACTGCTGCTCTGCCCAGAAGGGTATTAGGACCTGTTCACCACACAGGAAAGGGGAAGAGGAAACCTGCTTAATTCCTATCACATTCTATCACAGAGTCAGGAGTTTAAAGACAAAAAGATTTGGTTGTTTTGTTTGTTTGTTTTGATTGGTTGGTTTTTGGTTTTGTTTGTTGTTTAACTAGATTGACTAAAACCTATTTCCAGTTAGAGTTGAAGAGGTATGATCAGATGAACTGTGCTCTTCTTCCAGTAAATGATGCTGTTTTCCTCTCTTTGTCTTGGCAGGAATCATATGTATGAAGTAAAAAGCCACTTTTTGTTTTAATTATATGTTTTAAGACACACAAATTAATTCAATTAAAATTTCTCACACCTGCTTGTTCCAGTTCTCCTATTCAAGACAGCCATGTTATCAAGTGCTGTGCAGTGCTTTTAAAATTTAATCTCCGAATCCTCTTAATTTTCTACCGAGTCATTCTGAACCTGGTGCTCTTTTCTACAGTTTTTTGGAAAGCAGTGCCTACTGTAGGCCATAATAAAAGAAAAAAGCAACCAGGTTATGGAGCTGTGTAATCAATTTTGAAATGAAAAATGATGTTTTGCATTTCCTCATTACCATTAATAGATATGAGAGTAGCTTATAAATAACAATAACATTATAAATAACAGCTGTTTATTACCACTACAATTCAAGGGGCTAAAGCTAAAGTTGTGAGAGAAGAGCTGTGTGCAGTATTTCCTAGCACAGCAAAAAAAGCAATCAGGGTTTGATACTCTGTGAACATGACCAGGCAGTACAGCTGCTGTGCAAGTGAAATATTGTACAGCAGTGCAAAATCCAAGTTCATGTACAGCCACTGACAGAGCCAAATTCAAAATGCAGTCAGCAAAATTCCTGCATAAGTAACTTCAGTAAATTTAAGAAAAGGACACTGAGGATTAATCTTGTTTGTAGAACAGCATGTATCACATAATAGTAATCACATTACTGTAATCACATAATAGTAAGTCACTTTGAATAATGTTAGCTAGATTTCTGGCTAGGGTTTGGTGTTGATTTTGCTTTGGTACAGAACAATTTCATTTTGGACATGGGTAATTTAATTGTTAGAACCATTTCCTACATGTCTTTAACTATAGTCCTCATTCTCTGTACACTGATAAACTCTTGGACTCCCAAACCATATTATCTGCATCATTTTAGCTGTCCAGCCAACACCAGCTGCATTCTCAGAGTAATAAATACCAATATAAAAAGCTTGCTTTTCTTACTGGAAAAACATAAAAGCAAAGAAAAACTGTTACAGTGTAGCTTTTTGTATAAATAATCATAGAAATAAGGCTGAAATACATTTAAAAAATTCATTTAATCTATTCTTGTGTCACAAGGCAAGGTCATCTATATCTGCAGCTACTTCCTGACAGATGTTTCTAGGAGTAAGTCAGACAAACCTCCAAAGTTTGTCTGCTTCACAGCCTCCCTAGATGATTTTTTTCCTGGTGTTTATTACACGCATATTTTCCTCATGTCTAATCTTGATCTCCCTCGCTGCATTTCAAACCCATTATGTGGATATTGAAGACAAATGTCCTGCTTTTTTTTCAGCAGCCTTTTCACTGTACCAAGACTGATATATCTTTTCTCAGACCAACAATTTTCCTCTTTTTTAATTCATACAAGCAATTTTCTAGATATACCATCTTTGCTATTGTTCAGCCATTGAATTTTCATCTCTTTGCTAGTAAGCAGCACCCAAAAATGGGTTCCCATTAGATATCCTCTGAGGATGGAAGGGTTTACTTAATGTGTTCCATGAAATCTGTTCCTCTTTATGCATTCTAGGCTGATATTTGCCTTTCTTGCAGAAAATTATCACGCATTTTGACCTTGTTCAGCTGGTGGGTCCTCCAAGTTCTCTGACTCCTTTTTTGCCCTGTAACCACATGTTCCCTGAGCTCTGGGAGCTGGTGATTCCCATCTGAGTGCAGGACTTCATACTTGTTGAATTCCCTTGCTTTACTTGTGCTATAATAGTTGGTGAGATATTTTTGAACTCCAGTCCTGTTCTCCAACGTGCTAACTCCACTCCTAACACACTCATGCTATGTCATCATGTTAGGGAGCAGTTTTGGGCACAGGACAGACCCTATGTGTTGCCACTTCATAAATACTTCTATTTTCACAGCAAGCAATAGCTAATTAATCTCAATTTCCATTTTTAGTCAGAGAAAGAAGCAAAAACATAATTTAAAACTTCATGCTAATTGGCTGTTGATAGCTTTTTTCCCCCCAGCATCTTTCCTTAAGTCTTGCACCCACTGCTGTCCTGTCAAGTCCTTGGCAGCAGCAGGAATGAGGAGGCTCAGCTTGCTCAGGTCCAGTCTAATGCTGAGCTTTCAGCCCAGGAGGCAGGAGAGGCACGGCAGGCAGGCAGGGCTCTCGGTGCACGTCCCCGCTTGGAAAATGTCAAGTCAACAAACTGCCATATTCAAATGGCATTATTTTGGCAGAACAGAAGGAAAGAAGAGACAGAAGCATAAATTCAGTCTCTGCTCCTCGATGCACAAAGACAAGATATTTGCTCTGTTGAAAAGGCTGCAGAAGGAGCTGGCTGCTGTTCTTGTCTGCAGTCACTGCCAGGGGTTTGATGTCTGCCTCAAATCCTGCTCCAGCCTCCTTGGGCCAGAGGCCCTCAGCCCTTGTGTGGCTCTGCAGGGCTGAAGCTCTGTGGTCCCCAGGCCACTGCCTGTTGCAGCTTCTCAGGGGGATGTCACAGCTAAGCCAGTGAGGAGTTACTCTAATTTATAATTTGTGAACTGAAATCAAAGTGTATACAAAATACATATAGATTATATAAAGTTTGTATAAGAGTGTATGTTCATCAGTCATGGTCTCTTTCTAAATAGAAGCACTGCTTGCTTTGTCCTACAAGCTCATCAGCAATTTCCCAAAGTTCAGGAGATTATTTAGTTAATAATCAAGTTTTTCTAGGTTTTTCAGTACTTTTCCTTTTGAGGTATGGTGGGCTGAATAACTTCCCCCATTCCCTTTATCTGTTCTTTTATTGTCTCTAATTGCTCTCCAGTTGTTACTTCTGAGAACATGTTCTCTGCCATACAGGGCTCACAAAGAATCCCAGAGGCATTCGGTAATAATCTTACCTGGTGAGTCTTCCATCAGCCTCACCTAAGATTTAAACAATTACCTATGCATGTCTATCTATCTATTATCATGTTGTGTTCAATTTACCTCTCTGAGCTCATAGCATCCCTCTTTGTAAACAATCTTTTCCACTTGAGCTGATATTTTCCATCATGAGTTGTTTCTGAGATACTTCTGCAACGTAGAACAGTTTAGAAAGAAAACAGTTTTGGAAATTTTGAAAAAGTTACGGTAACATAAACTCATAGGGAAGTGCAATGAATGGAAAGAATATCAAGGATATTAGGAAGCATTCTATTATTAATTCCTCTGAAGTTCTTTATAGCATAGACATAAATAAACCTCAACACTTGGAAAACTTTCCGTGGCATAATTTTTTTTTCTGTTGGTTTTTTTTTGTTTGTTTGTTTGTTTTGATTTGTTAGGTAAGCTAACTGGATAAATATATGTACACATATACACTACATGAAAGGGTTTGTTTCATTCTTAGGAAATCTGAATTTCAAACTTATTTTTTGTAAAGCATTTTCATGAAGATGAAGCACTTGTTGAGAAGCCCAGCCTGAACTTTCATTTCCTTTAATTCAGCTCTGAAAATCAAGTTTGTAAGATCTAGACTGTGAAGGACAGAAGATTGTTTTTTTTCTCTGAAGGAGGGGCAAAGAAGCTGTAATAACATATTAACAATTTATATTGGCATCCTCTTAGCATCCTGCAGCAGTCACAGAATTGCATTTCAGTTGCACAACTTATTTATCGTGTAAAAGTGGGGACATTCTGATTATTCACTGCCCATGTTCATTGTAAATAAGCAATACCAAAATTGCATACTGAAAACTACATATTTAGTGTATAGTTAAACCAGTAAAATCTATTTTAAGCTCTCCTGTCCTCTGCCCTTAGAAGAGGCAAGATGAGAAGGACATGATGCATTGGTAGAACTACACTGACGTGCTTGTGTGAGTTGTACATCACACATTTCAGCAGACACCCAAGGGGTTAGCATAAATAATTCATGAGAGAGAAAAGGATGCTCTTTGTGCCTGGCTGCACACCTCTGTGCAGGGCACCAAAGTGCTTCTTGCATAAAGAGTGATGTGGAGCAGTCTTTTACTGGAGGAGAGTTCAGCAGAAAGTCCTCAGGAAGTGGTTGTGGGGAAGGTGGTCCCATCACAAAGCACTTAGAGTGGAAATTAGGAACTGCTGCCAGCATTTATTGAGAATCAGTCCTTCCTTAGTTACCTCTGCTGGGACCATTTACTGGTCAGAAATGCTGCAGAAAAGATCAAAGGTGCAGCATTCTGCCATCAGCTGGGAACAGATGCCACAGAAAAATGGGAAAATCAGAAAATCAATGACCTAGAGTGAATAGGAAGCTTGTTGAGGTTTATGTATTTCTCAAGCAGTGCAGCAATAGTCATTGTTGATAGAATCATCAGTGGCAAGTCTATACAAAGAGTCTGATAATCAGAACTGTAAATTAGAATATAATTTTAAAAGCCAAAAGCCGAATTTCAATGCCAAGTTTTAAAATGACATGAACCAGTTTTTATTGCCTTCAGAAAGATCTGACTCAGACCTAGGCCAGGCCTGCTCAGCTACTGACTAAAGCCTGTACAGATATAAATCTTATGGTGATTAACAACAGTGGTCAGCTGTAACTTCTCCTTTTTAGGGTACTTAACAGTAGAGGAGGTTAGAGTAGGTATGGAGATTGTCATCTGCTCTTTGGATTTGTTCTTCATCTACAAGTTAGAGCTGCTGTCTACTTCTGTACTTCTGCTCTCTCATAAATTCTATAAAGCCTGCATTACTCAGCTGAATTTTCTTTTGCTATGGGGTCACCTAAGTAGAATACCTCACCTTGAGGTGTGTTTAGAATGTAAATATTGACAGTCATTTAAGTTCAGGTTCATCTGAGAAACTGTTACACAGAGCAATTCAATACTTTGATAAGTGCTAATGCTGTGCCTTTGCTGCAGTTAAATATCTGAACAGAAATTATTTCTATCATGTTAACAAATTTAAATCAAAGCAGTCTCACACTGAGGTGACATTCGTCATAGGCTGGAAACTTGAAAGAAAAAACACATTTTCATTTTAATGCAAGTATTTTGTTGTCAAGCAAATGGCAAACTTGACAGTTTTGCGGAGTTAATTTGAGCTGTACTTGAGTTAACTCTAATAAAGTCAGGACTAGGATTTCATGAACCTGTTTCAATTCTGTTCTGGCTGATGGCACCATGGTCTCAGATGTGCCAGTCAAAGGCAATGAGATACAGCATTACTCTCCCATATGCAGCTCACGCAACAGGAGCAGCAAATCTGTTCTTTTTAAAGATGATAACTTTGGGTACAGGTGTGATGTAGATGGAAAAGGGACTGCAATATTTCCCTATCTTCATTTTCTCCCATTGCTCATTTCTTTAGCATGATAAGTGTGCACTGAATACTTTTTCTTGACTACTGATTCCTTCAGTTTATTACAGGAGGAGCTCTGATGATTTCTATATATAGGTTGCTTCAAAATTTCCATTATAAAAGCTCTTCTGAACTCCTAAGAGAAATGCTGACACTATTATTATCATGTCCATGATATGTCTTTGGATTCTGGCAAGAAGAAAGCCTTAAGGTTAGAGAAATGTCTCTTTTTTGTTCCCCAAAAAGCCACTCAGCTATAAGCATCTCTATTTCTCTTTTTTCACATTACTTCAGAAATTTCTGGCATCAGAAAAAATAATAACACCACAATATTCAAAGGACTTGTCTCAACTTGGAAATTCTGAACTGTGGCTTTTAAATCTGATATTTTGAAGTAACTTCACATGTATGCACTTACCTTTTATACTGAGGTAAATAGAGATACACTTGTAGGGCAGTAACAAGGAGAGGCTGTTATTGTATGGCTGTTTTGGCTGTTTCAGAGTTTTCCTTCTTAACGAGTTCTTCTGAGGCTGAGCCACAGGAAATCCCCAGGTGCTGCAGGAAGGATGGTCTGGTCTCTTCTCTCCCCTTTGCTGGGCACATCCTTCCCTGTGGTCAGCTCAGAAGCACAGCACAAGCAGCTTTTGTGGAGTATCTGGTTCTCTTTCCCTACAGGTGCTTTGTGCTGCAGCCTTTTGTTGTGCAGACCCAGAGCTTTCCCTTTGCCCTGTGCTCATCTCAGAGCATGGTGCGTGCAGACAGAGAAAGTAAGGTCGCACAGTCATTGTAAGTTTTTCACTCCCTGACTTCTGAGTGCTTTACTTTGGTCTCCATACACTCAAAACCAGTTTTGGTGAGCAAAATGACATTTATTGAAACAACTGTATTGGTAAAAGTCACAGCCTTGGTAGAGGTACACTGGTGGAATGTCCCTCTTTTCATGTAAAATGTGATAATGGTGTAAAACATGTTTGTACCTCTTGCCTCATGGAGATAATTGAACTGTAATGTTTGTACTCTTTCTTTCAGTTGGACACTTGAGGATTTCAATATACTGAATTTACAAAGAAAAACCCTAAATACAGTGTATTTTTTCCTTTGGAAGGAGAAAGAACTGACTACCAGAGGACTATTTAGTTTATTTAGTAATCTCTTCCCTATTTAGTAGGGAGGAGATGCTCAATTTGGCAGAAAACTGAAAATGAGTTAATATTAGAAATTAGGCATTGATTCTTAGCAAACAGAATTATTTAACAAAAGAAATGGTGTGTGTCTAGGTATCCTCAGACTAAATCTTCATGTCTGTGTGAAACGTGGGCTCTATTCCAACCAAAATTATTTAGTTCAAAGTAAGGGATGATTAAGGAAAATTAGTGGCTTATGATTAGGGCCAGACTACATAATGCAATTCTTTCTGTTTTAAAAATCCTGTTATTGTTCTCTCGATGCATTATATACAATGCTTTCAAAAATTGAAATTTAGCCATCCATTTTCTCATCTGAGAGCAATAAGACATTTCTTGGCATCCCCTGCTTGCATTTCAGGCTTTTAAAAGTGCTCTTCTTTGTGTCTCACAGCACACCTGAGGGATGCACAAATAGCCTGTCTGTGCCTGTATTGCTGGTGCTGAAGTGAATTCACTGTTCTGTAGTTCTGTCCTGACTCACAGCAGGCAGCACTGGAAGCAGATATTGGTGCCAGAAAATAGGTTTTGTATTAAATAGCGGAAGCCAAAGCTGTTGGACTACAGAGCATTAGTCTCTCACTGATACCTCACTGGCATGCAAATGTTAAAATGATTTTGTAAAAGCTTAATAACAGTTAATTTGTAACCTGGAACTTCAGAACAAGAAGTCTTTTCTGCCCGTTTAAAAAGCAAGATTTTGTTTTCCTGTAATGCATTGAACTGGTAACAATTTCAGGTTGTGTGCTTCAACACAGCCAATTTTTGCTCAGTTAGGGAGCTGGATGAGAAATTCAGGCTTTGCTTATGAGTGTGCTGTCCCCGCATGAAACACAGTTCTGTATTTGACTCTGTGATCAAAAGTTCATCTTCTGGAAATCACTGACTTAGAAGGAAATAATTTGAGCCACAACAGTGACACTGCTCAGAGCAGCACAAACACTCTAAAGCACTAATACAAAGGAAAAATAGATAATGAGGATGCAAAGATACTGCTTGGGTCTAAGTGGAATGTGAGGTAGGTCAGCAATGTCAGAGCAGGTACCCTCAATCCACATCTTGAGCAATAGTAAATGAAAAGCAAAACAAACTGGATATGTGAGATAGTTAAAAGTAAGAACCCATGAAATGACAATCCTTACTGCTCTAGTTTGTACAGTAGCTCACTTGGTGTTATGAATAGCAGCAGCTAAAAACATATGCGATTTCAAATTTCCTTGCCTTGTGTTACATGATGAAACATCATCTTCATGCATTGATGGATTATTTTTTCCTTCGCTAATCCTCATTTAATTTCCAATTCAATGTGTCTTTAGTGGATATGGTGGCTAGATGTTACATATTTGATTGTTTCCTTCAGTTCAGAGTCTTCAATCTGAATTTTTCAGTGCTGTGTTTAATTTTTACAAGCTTGTTTGTTAAGCTTTTTCCACATTGTAGCACACCAAAGTAATAGAGGTTGTTATTTCAAGGATCTTTTCAATAATTGCACCTTCACAAAGTTTTTTCCCTGCTCCTTCCACAGGACGTTACCCCAAACTTGTGTTTCACTTTGAACTCAAGAGAAACATCTTGTATTTCATATTAGAGACATATGTGCCATCAATCCTTCTGGTCGTGCTCTCCTGGGTGTCATTTTGGATAAGCCAGTCATCGGTTCCAGCCAGAATCTGCATAGGTGAGAAGCTGATAAACCAACCCAAACCAGGGGCTGGGTCATTGAGGCTCCTCCTCTATTGGCATCCGTGTCCTGAAGTTGCAAACACTTCTGAGCTTCATGGAATTACTTTTTGGGTTGGCCATACTCAGTGCATCATGTGGATTCCCCTTGAAGCCCTGCTATTCTTTAATTAAGAAAAGTGCCTTTGGCAGCTACAGGAAGGAGACTTATAGGCAGAGGAGGCCACTGAAAGCAAAGCGAAAAACTGTCATTTTGGAAATAATTTAAACATATTCAAATACATGGCCTGCACAGACAATTGTGAGGCTTTTGTGAGGTCTTACCATACATACTAATTAACACATGAATAACAAGAGAATTATAAGAGATTAAATATAATTAATTTCAAATAAAGGATATTCTGAAAGGGAGAGAATGCAAATCAGGTTTGATCAAGCTGCAGGTGGGATGGAAAAAATACTCCTACAGAACAGGGAATAAAGAAGGATTTCACATTGAATGAGGCCAGTGGGCAACTACACTGAGAAAAATGATACCTGAATATTTTAAAGGGACCTTTTGCATAGATTTGCAATAATAATGTGTTAATCATAATTATACATTCCATGACACCAAAATCTCTCTCATTTTAATTTCTAGTGTTCTCAGCTTTGCTAACATTTTCTGTTACTCTTTTAAAGCATTTTACTTAAGAGTCACAAGTTAATTTTAAAGTCTTCTTCCTAAAACATGATCCATTAAATGCTGGGGCATTCTAGGAGTTTCAGGTTCAGGGAAAACTCTCCTGCAGTGGGGCCCTTGCAGCAGAGGCCCTCAGTGCCATCTGTGTTATACCAGAACATGTATTTTTCCATTCCACAGGTGTCACCACAGTCCTTACGATGACAACATTGATGATGGGAGCCAGGACTTCACTCCCAAATGCTAATTGCTTTATTAAGGCAATTGATGTGTACCTTGGTATCTGCTTCAGCTTCATCTTTGGAGCGTTGTTAGAGTATGCTGTGACTCATTTCTGCACTCTGCACCAACTCAGCTCAAAGGAGCTTCCAAAGGTAAATTAATTATTTGGTGTTGTCCTACAAACTGGATTTAAATTACATTTGCTAAAAAGAATGAATTATCTTAACACTAATGGTAAATGTATTTAAGGTAGTTTCTTCTTTAGAATTAGGGTAGGGAAACATAATAATCTTGAGAAAAAGAAAAAATATTTGTATACCTGGAGCTTTTCTGGAGGAGACCAAACACACTGAAGCACTCCTCCTTCTCTCTTTTCGTATGGACTTTATGGCCCTTATAAAATGTTCTGGATGTCTCACCAAAATCACAGGCACTTGTCTCCCAGGCAATAGCATTGACTCACAGTTCAAAAATTGGGCTGAGCTTGGTGCCTTGATCCTACTGCAGTATGGAAAAAAAAAAGAGTTTATAGCATTCCATTTATGAAACCTACACATGCATAGAACATGAGTCAGTCTCCTGGCAGATGTCTTCATGTGCTGAGTGCATCAGGTCCCTGTAGCTTTCTGCTCTCAGCTTCTCTTTCAACAGCCGCACCTGAAGTCAGACTGGGATCCATTTTCCCTTCGTCATCATTATAGCAGTGCTTTTGTGGCTCTAAAGAGTTTCTCACAACTCTGAAATGCTGTGAAATATACTTAAAATGAAAATGGATGAAATCAACATAGGTATTTTTTGAGTCTGATGGTTGCTGAAATAATGAGGACAGGTTCACGAAGAGGTTTTGTCACATCTTCCATCTCCAGTGTATAACACTGCTTTCATAAGCAAGGAAAATAAATCACAAGGAAGCTGAAAGATGATTGTCTTGCAGCTTTTAATTATGGAACTGAACCTAATATGCATGATAAAGAAAAATTTAAGCAGCTTATGAAATTTCTGGATTAATAGAAAAAAGTAAAACATGGAAAATGAGAATAACAGGAAGGAAAAAAAAAGGCAGAAAGAAGTTTGGTTGTGCTATAGGGATAAATGTCCAGAAGCAGAAATATTGTTAACTGTTTAAGCCAAATTAGAACAGAGCATCACAAATGCCTAAGCAAAGCTCCTCAATATACTCAAGAAATAGGATATTGAGCTCAAGTGGAGGAGCTTCAAAACCTTTTGAAGATTGGGCAATATGTGGTTGGGGGGGTTATGTCTAGATAGTTAATCAATTAATGAGATTTTGGCTGTTTGGATGAAAGATAGGTCCTGCAAATGCACAAGAATATGTTAAAAGCTGTTGTTGGGTCTAGGTGTGTGGAGAAAGACTGCAAAATGGACACAAAGCTGAGCCACCCCAGTGGGTTTTATGAGATAATGTCTATCAGGGATTGTCTGCAAATGGGCAAACACTCCTTTCAAGTGAGGATTTGGGTGGAAAGCCTATAAGTAATTTTTATTGGCAAGGTAACATCAGTGACAATTCCCTGTGAGCATATCCATCTTGTGAAGTAAGTGGTTGTCATTTTGCTCATAGTGTACAGAAAAAAAAGCTGCTTGGAGGTTTGGGTATGAAAGTAAAGTGTTTCAGTGCTTGGGTGATTAAGCATCTTTGGATCTGTGAAGGGCACTTATGCTGTCCTTGCCTTCACCTGCCTCTGTCAGATTCCCTTTCATCTGGAGCAGGTACTCATGCTTGCAGATGGGGTGGACATGGGAACTTGAAGACTTCAAAAATGTGCGTGGAATTACGTGGAGGTACAGCTGTAAAATGAGAAAGGAAAGTTTTGTGATGAACCTAATAACCAAAAGAAATTGTCTTTCATGTCAGGCTTGTTTCCTGCCTTCTGCTGGGCATCAGGAGTGAGCAAACAAGCCAAATGCACTTCTTGCCCACACAAACACAGGGGTATAAGAGAAGGAACAGTTTGTTGGTCCTAGATCAGCTTGTGACTCTCTAGAATAAGGAAATGCTTGTCATGTCCTTTTCCTACTGTAGCCAAGGGCAGGCACTGCTTACTGATCTAGGTGTCATGGAGAGCACACCTGACTTGTATTTCTCATTTCTTGTTATAAAAACAAAAACATCACAAGGGCAAAAATTCGAGCTAAAATCTCATGTCACTGTCTAGCAGGTACTTAGCAATTTATGTGTGAGTATCGTCACTGTGAATGTGTTGTCCTCATTATCGTATTCTCTTGTGGACACAGGTTAATTGGAAATCTCATGTCCCAGTTTGTTATTCCCATATGTGAGCTGATAGAAAATTTGCACTCAGAATTATGTAAATAAATGTAGGAGGTGAAATGGAAATGTCACCCTGTCTCTTGTATAGAAATTAGTTGTACTCACTTGCTTCCCGCTTTGCTCTTTGAAGAAGTTGGGCACAGGCATATCAAACCCCTCTGAAGCCCCTGAGATCTCCAGTTTAGAACATAAACTGGTGAAAGAGCTCATCATATCCATGCTCTAGCAATGTTTCACACCATGTGAACCAGGACCCACAGAGACACCTTCAAATCTAATGGCAAAAGAGAGGAACCACCTGCTGCAAGGGAGGTCAGGCAGACTGTGCCATTTACATCAGCTCCAGAATAGCAGCCTGCTTCAGAGGAGAGGTTGCCTCTCCTCAGTTTCTTCTCTTTTGTATAAAAGCATTAATTTTGCCCTCTTGCAAAGCACAGAAATGTTCCTTGGATTTCCTCTGTGTTTTACCTAAACCTCCACTGTGAAGGCAGAAGGGAGAGCAGTTTGAAAACTGCAAATTATTTTATAAGTGTGATATTCAGCCTCTGTGGTATTTCTGTGCAAGCCTCACGCAGCCTTTATGAACACCACATAAGCTCCAGGTGTGCAACAGGGTTGAAATATTTTTAAGCTTGAGCAACTTTATTATCTAGTGAAAGCGACAAATTTTCTCCAATTCTCCTGGCTCTTGGATGTCAGCAAACACTTCACTTAGCATAAACAGCAGCCCCAGTATCAGGTGTCATAGGCAGTGCTTTCTGGGTGATGTACAGCATCTTTCCTGAATGGTACCAATTTGGTGTCTAAATAGAGCCCTCCTTAGTGCCAGCTGCCATTTCCTCATTGACAGCTGGCATCCAGAAAAAAACCTAGTGTGACATTTAAAACTGGAGCCACAGCTGAGCACTCACAGCACAATTTCTTTTTTTTGATACAGTGTAAACTGGCTCAGTCTTTCATCATGCTCAGTTCTTCATAGCAGTCTATAAAAGTCCTTTGATAAAGCCTCCCTGTAAGACTGCAGTATTTTACAAATTAGCAGCTATGGTTCTCTAGACTGGCTCTCTCCCTTCCAAACTATGTGATCCAGCACTTTTGCTGTAACCTCCCCTCTGTTTGCAAGAGCCCTGCGTTGTTGCACTGCAGATAGAATCCTGTACATATGCACTGCTTACAGTATTTTCTGCTTAAGTGAGAACTGCCCCTTGGGGAGCTGAAAGGAGCCAGGAGCAGCCTCATAACACATCAGCCTCCTGGGAATCGCTCACATGCGTTGTGAGGAAGGAGAAGCGGCACGTACACAATGTCCTTTCATGCTCTGAAATAAAACTAATTCTGAACAACCTATAGCCATCCTACCTGAGAGAAAAATAGACTCTTAAATTGAGCAATGCCCCAAATCCTGATGGTTTTGAAGTACAGATGTCATAATGAAAAATGAAAGCAGGGGGAAAAAGTCAGGACTCTTCTGTCAGGTTCCTTTATTTTTTTATAAACCTTTGAAGTGCTGAGTGCATTCATTAGGCTGTTGCTCTGGTGCCTCATTTCAAGTGCCAGGCACTGCTGACAAAGGCTCCTCTGCCATTCCCAGCACTCCCCTCTGCTGCCTGGCCTTTTTGAAGCAGAAGAGAGAGATATTTATAACAGAGTCAGGCCTCAAGTGAAAACTTGAGGTTTGAATTTTAGTACTACCCTGGGGATTATGTAAGGTTCAGACTGGAGTTTTATGGATTGATCCTCTTAATGCTTTATAGGCAGATTTTTGTCCCAGTATTTCACTGAGGTGTGGGAGGCCACGTGGAGGATGACCAAGGGTTTTTTTAGTCATTGTATTTTTAGGATGATATGTGTGTTGAGCTACGTTTATCTCTCAAATAAAATATCCTTTTAAAATTTTTTTTAATTGATAGTGGAAAGCTGCATTAATCCCTTTTCTACTGCCATTTGTTCTGCTTCACTGATTCACAGCAGTTTGAGGACATTGTCCAGAATCCACTTTAATTTTCAAGGGTGTCAGTAATTTTAGATGAAGAAGACAGGCTTGTGCTGTACACATGCACCCTGGGCAGAAGAGCAATTCTGTACCAGCATGGAGACCACTTAGTTGGCTTAATTGGCTTTCTTTGACTTTAATAGCTGGGGTATACCTAAATGAGCTTTTTATCTGGCTGCACATGGGGATGTACATCTTAACCTTTCAAAAGTTTGTCCTTGTGTAAACTGTTTCTTCTCATGATGCAAATGGAAAAAAGCAAGTTGGTCAGAAGAAAGAGATTCTGCATTCTACACTTCACAAATAATTTTTTTAGACTTGCCTTACATTTATGCCGCCTACTGATTTGGGAGGTAATAAAACTATCCGGAGAAAATAAAAATTATATGTATGCCTACCTGAATAAAAATGACCCCTGCTCAAAGTATACATAATAAGGTTTGGTTGAGATACAAAATTGGAGCCAGTCTTTGTAGCTTGTTTCTGCTGGTGTCTCTACAATATCCCAAGCCCGACTGAATACCCCAGAAATTCCAAGGAAGTTTTAGAGCTGAAGCTGCAGCTGATGTCTAATCCTGTGTCCTCTGAGTCAGTAACAGAAAACACACTGACTTCAAAGGGTGAAAATTTCATACATGAACTTTATGGCTCTGAGCCATTTCTAATCAGAGAAACAAAACCCACCAGAAAGCTTATACAACATTCTCCAAAGACCTGCCTTGATGCAGTGAAGCACATAAAAATATTCTTAACCCTAGCATAATTTAGAACTTAAAGCACGGGTTTCAGGACTTGACAGAAAGTATCACAAGCCAGTTAGTATTGTCAGCTGTGGCTGGGGCTTGTCCCTCTTTATTTTTAAAGTCACTTGATTTTTATCACATAGCACCAGAATGAGGTAGCCAGTTGCAGGCAAGGAGAGCACCTTTCATCCTGGGGTGCTTGATTTGGGGTGCAGCCAGCTCTGCTGGTCTGGCAGCTCCCCCACCCTCTCCATCTCCAGGCTGGGGCTTTGCCTTCACACTTTCTGGGCAATAAACTTTGCCAGTATTTGCCCTGAGCAGAAGACAGTTTACTGTTGTGCCTTTCAGGGATTTGTTGCTATCTTAAGTAAAGTGCCTTGTCCATATTTGAACAAATCCAGATTTTCTTGACAGTGCTTCAAAAGTTTTTGCTGTATAGCGTTGCTTAAGTCAATGTTTTCCCCATTAATGGAGGCTTTGAGAGCTGAAAGGAGCTGCGTGGTGCACGCAAGTGCTTGTCCTTGAAGTTGAGGAGTGAAACATAGGAGGAGTCAGAAGAAAAATCCCATTTGCTGCAGCTCTAAATAAACAGGTGATGAAACATGTACTTAAGTACCTGCTGTTGTGTTCCCTATCAGATTATTGATGACGATGATGATGAAGAAGAGAAGAATGCAGTCCTGGCAGCAGTGACAAACAGTTGCAGTGCCCCTGACAATACAAACAAGACTCATTCAAAGGAAAGCAAACAAAGCAGCAGTGACAGAAAAAGGGAGAGGAATCAACACAGAGTGTGTAGTTCAGCAATGTCGGTAATGAAAAGACTTTTCTGTATCTTTGACTGCTTCCATGTTAAAAACCCTTACCACATAGACAACTATGCCAGATTCTCTTTCCCGTTATCATTCATCATAATTAATGTACTTTATTGGGTGTATTATTTGTATTTCTAAATATTTTATTTTGTAATATTAGTTTAAAGTTTAGAAAGTGGACATGGGAGGGGAAGTTGCGCAAAAATGGAGAAATTACATTTGGATAAAGGGATATAAAAGGACATGCCACGTTTTCAAGTGTGTCTGAAAATTTTGTTAACTCACTTTTCTGCATTTAAATGTCTGTCTTCCAAAACTGGCTTTGTATTAGCACACATGTCCCAAACTACTTATCAAAGGCCAAGAAGTCCTTTTTAAAAATATTTAATGCTTAACTTTGTAAAATAAGGGTTACATTATACTTGTTTCTGAACTCCATTGAATAAATGTAAAAATGGAATGAAATGTTGTTTTCTGCTCTCTGTACTCAGTTCCCTCTAGTTTTGTCAATTATGCATACATTTTCCAGATTATATAAGAAAATATTTAATTGCAGATCAAAGTGGTTTTGCTATGTAGCAAGAAACAGTTCTGAAGACATGACCTACCAAACAAATAATCTGTTCATCTTTGTAAGGTCACAAATATGTATTAAGATCCCTCTCCATCTTTAGACACCACTCCCATAGTCATCAATGGCTTTTCTCAATAAGTGCAGGGCAGACTACAGAAATGGACTGGAGCCAAAAGGTTTAAATCCAGAGAGATGTATTTCTCTGAGTGAGGATTTAGTTGTTCACCAATCCTTAATGGAAAATGGTAATTTATCCTGACATTTATACTCTGTACTCTGCTCAGTCACAACTGCCTGGGTAGCTACTATGTGGAGGAAAAATTTGATCTGCTTAATTTTCAGCTTAGTAAATCCTCTTGAACTACATGCAGTTAAAAAAATTTCACATAAAGGTGGAAAACTTCTTGAATAGAAAAGAAAACCCTCTATGTGCGATAGCTCCTGATAAGATAGGAGAAGTTTTACACAGATAAAACGATGACCCACATGAGAAAATGGTTACAGGTGATGAAAAACCATAACAGTCTTTCCAAGTGGTTACTTCACTGACAGATACTACAAGCCTGTCTGTTACATTGCAAGCAGGGAAGTTGAAAGGTGCCTATTATTTTACCTTTTTCCTGACAACAATGTATGTACCTGTTGTATATATAGGTGTAAATGTGTGCATGTGCTTTTATGCACTGTGTAGTTCTGCTGATCATACTGCACACATGCAAGTGCATTGAAAAGCTCCCCTAACGTGGGCAGACTTGGACACACCTGATTACCAGGTGAAGAACATCATTACATGAAGGAAGGAAGTGCAAAATACCAGTGTGAGACAGATTTGCCCTTGCTCCCATCTAAATCCATAAAAATCATTGCACACTGGTAGACAATTTTTAGGTCACTAGAATCCCCTCAGTATTTTTATTTTCTAAGGGTTAACTACTGAAAATTTGTTTCTCTGCTGTAATTAGTAATGCCTTTTGCAAAGCTTATTGGGACAATGCAGCTTCAAGAACAGTCTAGTGCCTCTTGGTACCTTGTGGCTATTCTGGCTTTCATATGAAAGCAAATACATTCAAGAAATCAAATTAGGGCAGCTTGTTAATGAGCAACAAAAAAAAAAATCTATTCTTTCATTTAATATTCTGCTACTGAATATTTAACTTGAAACCCTTTATTCAGGAAGAGGCTGCTTGACATTTTTTCTTGGAGGTGTAAAACTGGACTCTAATTTCCAATTCCAAAACTGGACTCTTTCCAATTCTTAATCCCATAAGATTTACAGAAGACAAATATTAAATCTTTGTACTTTTCTTGAATTTGAAGTTTACATTGTTCCTGAATCTTTTCAAACAGTTACCTGTCATGTAACATGAAATTTGGGATTAGCTGCAAGCATGAAGTAAGCATTTAGAGTTTTGTAGCTTCCAATTAATTTGGAGACAATTCACCTTAAATATTATTTTTAAAAGCTGTTGAAAGTCTGAGAATTTTTATTGACAATGCACTAGCTGAAAACAGGGTCTGTTTTCCCACTGATGTGCTAATTGTAAGTAGTGTTATACAATGAAGTTCCCCGTGTTTTCATGAAGGAATTGACTGCACAGCCAGATTATTCATTATTTTGCTTTGCATAATTCTGAATTAATTGCTACTTTCAAAAATAAAAAATGTGAATTTATTGTAAAAGATGTGTTCCCTACGGATTTCCAGTATAGCGTATGAAGAATGAAGAAGGTCATTTGAATTATCCTGTTCAAACATAGCTTCTGTCCCTAGAAACTCCCAAATCACTTGGAGTTAGTTATAAAGGCTCCCCTGAGTAAGGAGCATTCTTGAACAATTCACTGAATGCTACAACTCAGAGGAAAGTTAGAGGGGGGAAAATCTCTTTCAGTGCTAGGATCAGGGGCCAAAATTGAGGCTGAGGGAATGAAAATTACATTGCTTTCATATCTGATGAAAATACCTTGGACTTTTGGCAACCATTTTCTGGTTGATAGCTGAGTTTCTTCGTTTGATTTTAATGTTTAGCAATCAGATTCATAATTCAGAAATGTTGGAGTTTGAGACTTGAGGCAGATGTGCAGTGAGGGACCCGAGGCAGGTGAAGGGGGTTACAACAGGAGCTGATGATGCATCCCCCTGCAGTTTGCTTTGCTCCTAGCAGGACGTGCCCTCCTTTCCATGGATCTGAAAGCCCCAGCCAGCCTGAGGAATAACTTTCCTTCCTTTGTGCAATGTCTCCAAGCTTCATCTTTTAATTGATTCAGCAGCCGTCACATAGCTGTTTAAGCATTGTGCAGACTAGAAAAATACCTCTCACTTTAGCAAGATTTTTGATACTGTTTTCTTACCAAATCAAAAAGCATTATGAAAACAAAATCCTATGCTGAGATATTTAATCAGATATAGTATTTTATTATTTTTTTAGATTTAAGACATTTGAAGGTATGAACACTTGCTACCTTTCCTCTTCATCAATTATCTGGTGTTCTTCTGACTCAGCTGTGCTTTAGGTAAGTATCTCCTGCAGCCTGCTTACTGTGGTGCCATTTGTGATACTTTGAGAATATTTGAAATCAAATCAAATCAATCAAATAAATGAAAATCAATAAATCAAATCAATAAATGAAACCTAAATCAAGACGGAAATATAAGGAAGGTGATATTTTAGATCAGGTATTCATTAAACCTCTCGTAAGCTAAGAAGACATTTTAGGTCACTATCAGATAATTTGTTTTAAGACATGAACAACTAAATATCCCATCTGAATATTTGCCATCAATCAACACATATGGCAAGCATAAGAGAAGGGCATCCATCTGTTGATCTGAGTACCCATTTTCAGCACAGTGGCCTTGTTTGGTAAGACTGCAACAGTAACTTAAATAAATTTTCCTGCTTTGTGAGCCTCATTGTGTTTTTGTGCTAATTATTTTAAGATAACTGTTATGCCTTTTTTCATGGGATAATACATTAAAAGCATAAAAAGTGCCCCACATTGTCACCCTGTTATTCAAAATGAAATTACCTAAAAGATTATAAAGAAAACCCACGTACAGTAAAGCTGATGATAGAAAAACAGAAATACCAGGAGGTGAATGTGCTGCTAGGAGCCCTTGGCAGTGGCTGGTGCAGCAGAGTGCCTGGAACACCTTTCCCAGAGCAGCCTGGGCAGGTGCTGGGAGCTGGAGCGGCTGGAACAATTCAATTCACTCGTGCAGCAGTAGATGGAGCTCATCAGCTGCTCTTCATCACCCAACGAGCAAATGCACACGGCAAAGGCTGGTCAAGGAGGGCTCCAGGGAAAAGCTATTACAAGCTGACATTTGTACCGCGGTAAGTAACTGGGTCGTGTTTGTAGCGACAGATTAATTACAGTCAGGCAGGACAGCAGTGTCAGGTGGACTATTTCTCACGCTCAAGTTCAGCCTTCTCAAGCCCTGATTGTTGTTTCCACCATTGAGCCGCTGAAATCGAACAAATTCTGCCAGTCCACAAAGTAACTTCATGACTGCAAAACCTTGTGTTTAAAGCATGAATTTTCTATCCTTCTGTCAAGGTTTTCTCCTGCAGGTTATAATGTTTCAAATCAAAGCACCTCAATATTTCAAGGCAGGCAGAATAGTGGCTCTTTTAACAGTTTCCCTATAAAGATTTATGAATCCTAAATAGATGTTCTCAGGTAATTTCCTGGCATACTGCTAACAGTTTCACAAAGATCAAGATAATTTAAAAAGCCAGTTTCAGGCAAGAAAATTTCCCTTGAAAGAGGGCTGGTTGCAAAGGTGGGAAGATGAGCTGTGCAAGTCTTCTGGGTGCATTAATAAGTCACTGCAAGAATAAGCCATCTCGACCTGAGAGCTGAAAACTAGAGTGAATTTTTCTTGTAGAGTAGTGGGTGCTTGACAGTGCTTAAAGCAGCTAAGCTGGACATTATTTCAAACTCTGTAATGGATTTGCTATCACTTGTTCTGTAACTTTATAATTAAAACCAGGGGTCCACTTTAATAACATTGCCAAATTCAGCTTTCATCATTTTACATCTGGAGAGATCTTTCTTCCCTGGTCCCATCTGGCTGTCAAACTTTCCATCCTCAGAAAGGATAAGGGGGTATTTGGGGGCATTTCAGTCTCATGATGTGAGTTTACTCATATAGTTTGGGTTCTGGGTTTCTTTCCAAATTGGAATGGACTCTATTTTCCTATTCCAGATCAAACACAGACAAAACTGCAGAAGACAAGAAACCCCAGAAGATTTTAGCACCATCACGTGTGTGCACAAACCATGACCCTGATTAATTTTGAGATTCAGCTCTGAAGTTTAATCCAGATTTAACCACTGGATAACTTAATCTGTCACAACACTCAAATATCTCCACTACTGTTGTTTTTCCTGCTCTAGCAGGTAGTTTTAGAACCTAGACACTGAAAGGGTTTGATGCCAGGTTTATTTGATTTCTCCTAAAGGCAAGGAATTTAATCTTTCTGCTTTAAAATCAGATCAGGAATGGATTACGAATAGCAGCTCTGGTTCTCGTTGGGGCTTGGCCACTTTGGATGCAGAACAAGCTGACAAAATTAGAAAAAAAATTAACATGAGAGTATAAAATGGAGCTCAAACCTGAATTACATGTTGACATGCTCAGCTTGTCAGTACCCCTGGTCCTCACATTAAAGTTACGGATGTTGCATCTCAGAAACAGTAATAAATGTGAGATTGGTCACCAAGGGCAAAGCTGGCATGGCATGCACTCACATATTCTTGGAAAAGAGAGAAGAAGGGATTGTCTCCTCCTTTTCTATGTCCCAGTTTTGTTATTTATCAAGCACCTGCTTTGAAAGAGTGCCAGTACAAGGTGACCAAAAATGCTGCATTAATCTCTTCTACAGGAACCATCTGTTCATTATGGGCATTTGGATGCTGATCCATTAGACTTGTGTGCTGGACCACGCTGTGCATGTTTATAAGTCAGTCCTAATCAAAGTGCTTTCCATTCACAGCAGTATATTTTGGATATCTAATTAATACAACTGTCATTTTTGTGGGGTTTTTTTGGTGGTTTTATCCATGCTTGGGAAGAAAAGATCTGTAGGAAAAGCTTCCACCCTATGCTCAATATATGAGTTGGCAGCAGGGACCCAATCCAATCCTTGCTTACCTTGATAACCCTTAACTGCATTTTGGAGAGCAGAACTGACAGTGTTGACCTCAAAATAATAATATAGCAGATTAAGTCTGAATAAGTTTTTTAACTAGGCAAATATAAATCAAACCTTGCTCTATGCTTCTTTGCAGAAAGATAAGATATTGAGCATTATTTTATCTTTCCCCTTTATCATCTTTGTGTAAGTATTGGGCTCAAGTATCATTACTTTTTTAGGTTCTTTGGTAATGAAAGATTCTGAGAGCCCTGTAATTTTTTTTCATTAAAAGAAAAAACTAAAGTATGATGTGCAAATAACTATAAACTTTGAAGTCTGAGGCTTCCTATGCCCCAGGATAATTTTAATTCTACTGAACAACCTTTTCATGTAGTGCCAGTCCACATTTTGTGAAGCCTGATAATAGGAACTGATAGCTCTGGAGACTTCCATAATTTCCATACGGAACTCCTTAGGGATGCTAGCTACATGGCTGACCCTGCACCATTTCAAACCCACATATTCTTACACTTGTTACTGTTCTTATTTCAGGTGTTACAAATGGCCAGACTAAAAAATGCAAATTACTTATTCTGTTGCTGTCCTTACCAGCATGTTCCATCTGCTGGTTAATGGTAAATATTTTCTTTGGTTGATCATTCTTACCATGCAGCTCCACTTGAATATTCTGTCATCTTTAAAGCCTGTAAAAAGCCAAAAGGAAGAAGAGCCAGTTCCTTTAATTATACTCTAACAACCTGAATTCCCAATTTCTAAATTGGGCCAATAACTCAAAGTTGCATTTGCCTTGGGTTGCCACACATTACTATTTAAGGAGACTTGGACAGTGCCTGACCCTTTGTTTCCACAGCCCAGCTGTAGGTTTCTGTTTCTGTAAGCAAGTGCACACAATGGCCTGAGCTGGATTTCATTCCTGTCAGACACCTGGAATTACAACACAGCTCTTCACCAGCAGTATCAAAAGCTGTTCCTGGATGTTTTGCATGTCTGCACATGCCTTTTTTCCAGCTCTAGCTTTTCCCTTCCCAGAAGGCTCTACATTGTTCTGTGATAATGTCAGGTCTCCAGATGCACTGCCATGCTGTACTAAAGATGACAGACGAACAAGCCAAAATCATCAATTTTAATGATATTTCAGCATCATCCTGGTCCTGTGTCATTTCTGTGTACACTTCAGCCATCAATCTGTGTTTGTCTAAAGTAGTTCATGCCAGAACTTTAAATGTGGAGAAAGCTGAAGCGGCCAATTTATTGTATTCTGACAAGGACAAGCCTCATCTGGCAATCCAGTGAGGCTGAGTGCATCTGGTTAATAGTGCATCCACTTTCTCAGATCCAAATTGCTCTGTTAGTTTTCATGACCCTCTTATCTCTGTGCTGTCTCTATCAACCCCGCTTCCCTTATCACATAATAGGATTGTGCCTGTATCTTGCAATTTCATTTCTATTGGTTTCCAATCTGTGGGATGCTGGGAGCGTGTGCTGGTCCATCAGCCTCTCCTGCTGAGATGGGATCACTCACCCCAAAATGCCTCATCTGCACTGCAGGGAGCTCCTGGCATGGCTGATCACTCCCTGTGCCTCTTTGGGCTTCACTTCTGAATTGAATCCCTCCCCACGCCAAGGGGAACCACTCTCCACAGCTCTGCCTATCAAGGGCTCTCTAAAAATCTTCAGAGAATTAACTAGAAGTTAAATGTTTCAATATATATCTGCCCACTAGTCCATGCTAGCTAATTTTTTTGAATCCACTGTTTTATTTTTATGAAATATGATAAAGGAACAGAAATCTCAGAGATAGGACACTCCTACAAGATTTATGTAAATAGATGTCCAGGTCAGAGGGACATCTGGGAGGTACCCACTGAGAAAATCACTACAGCAAGAGCTGGAGTCTTTTTAAATCCCAGAGAATACACACTGAAGAGGGCACATCAATATGTCTCAAATGCAGAACAAGCTTCAGTCACAATTTACATCTTCCAGACGTGAGAGTCAATCAACACTGAACCAAAAATGTGGAGAAAATCAAACTTCATTAGCTCTAATATTCATGAGTTACTTCTCTCCTCCAGTCCTCAGAGACTGAAAGTGAGGTACAAGGTCAGAGGCATTGCTCTCTTTCCTTTTTTTCCCTCCAAATTGCAGTCGGGTTTAGAATTTACTTCTTCAGCTTGGTCCTGTGAGAATACCATGAAAACTATGCTGGTACAGCTATAGAAAAATATTTATATACTTAATATTCCTCTTGCTCTTACTTTTCCCCCATCTTCTGTTCCTTCTTTCACCTTTATAAATCTTTGTAAACACGCTCTTTTAGAATCAGATTTTTTTAAACCTGAATTTAAATCTCTCTTAGTTGCAAGAATTAGACAAAAACCAGCCTTTCCCTTGCACCTCTGACCCTGGGTGGCCTTATGGAAATCAAACTAGAACATACAAGGAAGAAGAGTTAGTAGAAGAACTGGCTTTAAGTTTGCACCATAAAAAAATTTAAAAAAGAACAACTAAAATAAAAATATCAGTTGGTAGCTGAAACAAATTTCTTGTATTCTTCTCCCACGCAGATGTTGTATTTGTGATTCTGATAAAGACCAGGTCAGTGGAATTTTACAACATATGCAGAAGGTATTTAACCTAGAACTTGAAGAACAAAATAATGATCAGAAGAGGGTGCTCTCAGCTCATGTTCTTTTGGTTTGTTTTGAACATTTTGGTGGAATTCAGCAGAATTTTCTTCTCTCTTTGTTGGCATTAATGAAAGGTCTCTTTGTAATATATTTTCTGGCATTTTTCACTAAATAGATTGCTCTTCTTACTGTATCATGTGCAAAATACGGGCTCAACTTTTTGATTCCAGATTTTTCTATATGTTTTAGAAAGCTTTCTGTAATATTAGCTGAAGTCATTTCACAGTGAGCTTTGTGTCTGGGCTCCCACTATTTTGTATGTTCTGTTTATGTTCTCACACAGTCATACTCTGTTGAAATTAGCATTTACAAGAACTCATTTCCTAGCACTGTGGAGAACTTTAAAAGTTGCAAGAACAGCAATTCATTCCAATATCAGTTGCATTTTTAACCAGGCATGAAAAAGAAACAATAATATATAGCTTCAGTGATCAATTTCTAATGATTGAAATATCACCCATGTCTAAGTATTCACAAAAAAAAATTATTAGTTGCTCTTTAGAGAAGAATTTAATAAAAACTTAGTGCTGCCAATGAGATTTTTAGCAAATCATTTGATTGCAGAGTTCACTTCAGGGAGCATGATATATCAGAAAATTCCTGACATTTGTTAAGTTTTATTAAAGCAGTGCTCATGTCATGGATAAAAATAAGCCTTTTAAAAGTTAGTTGATATATGGGTGCAGTTTTTCCGTTTTTTGGATCACCAGTCTTTAAAGGTGATGAAACTGTGCTGTGTATGCAGCACTAGAACACAAGAATAAGTGATGGCTACAATCCTGGATGTTTGCAGACTCTTTCTTGTCTGAAGTGGTGAAGCACAGGGCAAATTCAGGCAGAAGGAAGGCACTGTCTTTTAGTTGGTGCAATGCAGCTCTGGTCCAGCCTGCTCATGGAAGAAATCTCTCTGACTCTGATTCCCAACTATTGCACTTTTTCTAGTGCTTAAATAAGGTCCCGTGTAGTCACCTTTTATCACACATACCAAAACTGCCTGGAGGGGGAGAGTCATGTTTCTTGTATTGAACAGCAGTGACTGGAATGGATTGCAAAAGGATTCTCACTCTTTGTGCCTGTGTACATACATTTATCTGTGTCTAGTGTGCCTGTGTACATATATCTATATATGTCTATACGTGAGTTGTACAAATTTGTCCTGAAAAGGCATGATTTTATTAATGGATTCCCTCTGCACTTTAGACACTGCTTTCCAATGATGTGCATCAATGGTCAGGTCAAGCAGCATCAGACCAAGTAATAAACAGGGCTCCTGCAGGTCCACGCGCAGAGAGGGGCTCCCCATCAGAGTGGCCTTTTGGACAAAAGTTAAGAAAGTGAGCGGAGGGAAAAACAGCATCCCTGCCTCAGTGTGTCTGTTTTCATGTGGGGAAAAGGGCTGATGTTTGCTAGGACTCTGATTAAGGAAAACCTGTCTTCCACCATTTCAGACATAGGTTTACACTTTCATTTTCTTACAGAAGAAAGAGGTGAAATCGAAGTTAGAAAACACACAAAAAAGATCAGTTTTCTCATGTAAAATTTATCTGAAAGCACCATGCTACAAGGAGGTAAGGTGGCACTGCTATTCCAAGGATTTCCATCCAGGTCCCTGCACTCCTCAACATGACAGGTAAAAAACGAAGGAACCCTGGGCAGCCCTGTCCCAGCTGTCAGGAGAGGAGCTCAATTCTGGCCTCATATGGTTTAGTCATAAAGTGGGAACCAAAGGCGTATTAGAGAGTAAGAAATGAATTATTTGATATCCAAAACATTCTGAAGGAGTGAAGTCAGAGACCACAGGTCACCCTTGCAGCTATTTAGGCTGGGAGAGTGTCTGGGGGTCAGCACTGAGTGTGCATTAAGCAGCCCTAGGAAAAAGCAGGGACAGAGCCATCAGGTCAGCCACAAGCCAGCACAGACAGAAAGGCCACACACACCCTCTAATCACACTGATTGTGAGAGAGACACTAAAATGTGGAAAGAAATTGCAGAGGGATGTTCACAAAATCACAGCTGACCTCTCTGAGACTTGGACAGGGAGCATAGATATAAATGATCTGCACTGCAGCTAAAACACTGCATTGCAGACAGGAGAACAGTTTTGCCCTTAAGATCCAGCAAGTATTACAGATACAAATGTGTGTAAAGCATGACCTGAGAGCTGGTAACATGCTGCTTCCTTTGCTGCCTGGCAAATGCAGTCAGATTTGGCTGAGGGAAAAAAATTATGTTAGTAACAATCTCTCAGTTTCTAAATGCCTGGAAGAAAACTGGCAGAAGTGTAATGAGAGCCCTGTAAAATGACACTTTGAAAAGTATCAATCTATTTCACCTATTTCCGAGAGAACTTTCTACCCAAAATGGGGCTACTGCAGTAAGAAAGGGGATAGACAATCCCATCCCAGAACATCACAATTTCCTTGTCTGATTGCCTCTGCATTTGTTGAGGTGTAAGCTGAACAAAAGAGGAGTCTGAAGGTTTGATTTTCTATAGATTTTACTTCCCACTGACAAACCAGCAAAAGGAGCACTGTAGTGTCACAGAGCACTGGCTTGAGATTTTCTGAGACTTTAGTGACAGTCCCAGCTCTGTTGGTGTCCTTTACAGCTGGAAACTCCTCTCTTAATAACATTTCACATAAAAGTGCTCTGTCTAATAAACCAAACTATTGTCAGAACTTACATATTACTCTTTAATTAAGAGAACAGATTTTGAGTAGGACTTTGGGCATCCTACTCTCCTGGATTACAGAAAAGGGAGGAGTGCTGGATTTTGGGATATCTTGTAGTCCTCCTTTCTTTGTCTCTATGATGGCCTTTATTGTCAGGGCAAGGGCAGGCACAAAGACATGTGACAAGTCATATAGTGAAGATAACTGCCTGGATTTGAAATATTTCTAAATAAAAAAACTGTTAATCAAAAGCAAATAGTTTATCCGTATGGGCTCTGAATCACAGTTTTTTGGATGTGTAGGGCTAACAAACATGAGTGTGTCCATTAAACAGTTATATGCAAAATATTTTGCAATAAAAAGCTACCTTATTTTAAGGCAAATTTAAGTAAAATGTTCAAAAAAAATCTCTACTTTTTCTACTTCAGTGGAAAGAGATGATTGCTTTTCGCAAGAAGTCATCATAGCATTCTCTCTGATGCCTCAGCCTACAAAGGGTGATCTGAATCATTTCACTACTGAAAATGTCAAAGAGCAATGGGTTGTTTTTTGTAGGTCACAACAAAGAATTTATATTCAATGTTTCTGTTTTGGTTTGTCTTTAACTTCACCAGCACAATCAGAGCTAGCAAACAAACTGTAAATAGTTTCTCCTCTAGCTCCACTATCTGAGGGAGCAACAAGCTTTAAATTGCTATGGATGTGCTTATTTTGAATGTTCTCTTTTTTGTTTTGGCTTGTATTCTTATTTTGGCTGTCCCTGAAAAACTGAGCTGATTACAGGTACAATGCAGATCTCTATTTGTTGGCAATTGCTATTCAGCTAATGATTTAATCTGCTGAAATTCTTGAATAGCTTTTATTGTTTACTGCTAAATATTTTTACTATTCATAAAGAGCCAGGCTCTGAAAGCTGTTGCTAAGCCAACTTGCCTCCAATGATTTGCAATGATCTGACATTAAAAAAAAAGGACCACTAGTGTGTGTATTTCCTGGATTCTACTTTTCAACCAATTTTTAATGACCTGCTTCTGAGGGACAATCACGTTACTGCAGGTGGGACATCAACACAACAGCTAGAATGTCTCCTGCTTCCTTGAATAGACAGCACCAGGGCTTACCAGGGCAATTTTGGACCTCTGAAGAAAACATAAGCAAGAAAAATACAGAAATCCTGAATAGACTTCAGACTACCATATATGTTAAAAAAAAAATCAGGATGGATTTCTGCAATAAAACTAAAGCAAAGGGTATATGACTGATTATGCACCTTTTACCCCTTGATGGTAAAGTCTGTGGGGATTCATCTCAGATTTTTTAAATTAAGGAAAATGAAACTAAAAGCAGCAGCTGGGTCTGGATTCATAGCAAGCATTTGTAAAAGCTGATTTTCTTTTCTTCAATGACAACAAAAAAATGCAATGCATATTTTACAGTTAAAGTTCATTTGTGTTCATAAAGAACCACAAAGTTATTTCCTCACTGCAATGACTGTAATTGTATTGCTTCAGATGACCCACAGACATTTCTATAGGACAGAGAACTATTCAGCACCATGTGAATTCAATCCTTTTCAGAATTATCACAGCTGGAGGATAGGGAATAAATGACTGAATGAAGGTTTGCAAAATCCTGCTCTACACTGACCCAGAGATTTCAGCTATTCATGGGATTGTTTTGGGGATTTCTTCATCCGTAAGTTATTTTGTCTATAAAACTTTCCAACAGTCCTGTATTTAACAATACACATGTCATTTTTTCACATTTGAGATCTTTTTAAGGTATATGTTTTTAACACTGACTTTTCAAAGGCTTAAAAAGCTCTATGTGATGCACTTTGGGGAATTTTGTCTTAGTAGAGGATTGAAGGCTGATTCCTGTGCTTAGATTTGAAGATGAACAGTAATGCGAGTTTAAAATGTAATTTCTGCCCACATGCAAATGTTCCTGAAATCCTGCCACTGAGAGAACTGAGCCTGAGTCTATTGCCAGGTTAAAGAAGTAAAGTGCTACCTTGTGGTTTAGCTTGCTAATAAAACCAGTATTTAATTCTGATAATGCCTCTGGAAGCATAGAGTTAAAATTTAAAGAGTTTGAAAAGAAGCCATTCAGCTGTTATCACTGTTTGAGACTCTACAGAATTAAGATTATTGAGCTATATTTAATCTTTGCACAAATGGCAAAAAGACTTTTCATTACATTTATGCATTGGCTACCAATCTACAGTTCCTTTCTGTCCCTTTCCTCAACCTTGATATACGAGTTGCATGTCACTTGGATGCTTTGGAAAATGAACCATTAGAATAAAGGATGATTTTTTACAATAATTTCTGTAATCAGGTGTGAAGCAGGACCTGAAGCCTTGTAGCTAACATCTGAGAAAAGGCCTGTGGAAAGATGAGCTTGTTGTTGAGCGCAGCCCTCTCCCTGACCAGTTAGCTGCAGTGTAACATGCAGCCATCTCCAAAATGGAACTTAGCAAATGGGATCAATTGCATGCAATCCATAGTTGTTTGTTGTTAGTAGGGGTTTATTTATGTTTTAATACTGTCAATTGAATCATTAACAACAAAAAGTATTAAACCGTCAATATTGAAACTTGGAGAAAAATATTACCTGCTTTTGCAGCTTGTCATTTGGAAAAAATAACGCATGAGCCTCTGACCAAGCAGCATAACAAAAATGATAAATCAGTAAGACTGAAATCCCCACAGCATCCATCTTTCTTTCAGGCTTTCCCCGAGACTTACAGTTGTGAGTTGTCTGCCAGACAAGTAACACAGAAAGCTCCAACACAAATAAACAAAATACAGGTTTTCCACCTAAAAGTTCAGATCTGTTTTTCTTCTTTCTAAAGTACTGCTCATATGGGTGTGTGTATATATATATATATATATATATATACACACATACTTGTGTGTCCATATATATCTATATATATGTTTTGGCTCTATACTTCTTAATCATCATTTTGCGTTATCCCCCTGCTTCTTTGCTTTATCCAGTTAGACAAAATTTCAAGGGAAGAAGGAGACTATGCAATTCAGTCCCAGACCACAAGTATCCCTGCAATATCTTTCCATAGGCCTTTTCTCAGATGTTAGCTAAAAGGTTTTTGGTCCTGCTTCACACCTTCCTGTGCTTAGATTCTTTATTTGAAGATGAACAGTAATGTGAGTTTAAAATGTACTTTCTGCCCACATGCAAATATTTCTCCATTTTGGTGATAAGAGGACCCTTTCTATGGGGTATTCACTGCATTTTACTTAAATAATCTCCTAATGTATGTGATTCAGTGCATTTACTGAGCTGGTGTAGATCATACTCTTAATTGAAAACCACTGAGCTCAATAACATTGCAGAAAAATGTCAATAGTGTGCCTTATTATATCACAACCTTTTCAAATATTGTTTCTCAAGTAATTTGAAAGTTAGTCACAGGACATGGTAAATAGCAATTTGAAGAAAAATATGACTGATTATGTCTAGATCCATGCTATTTGCAGACCAAGTACCTGATTAATTTTCCAGTGGAGGTAATGAAAAATTTTTGTTTGACTTCAATTGAAGTTTTGTCACTCTCAAGCTTCCAGGCAAATTAACCAATGGGAAAGGAGTGTGTTAATGTGTGTGAGCAAACTCTTGCCTAAACGTCTTAAGATCTGAAATGTCTGCAACAAACAGATGTTACTAAATATGTCTGATGGGCGGATCAGATTTTAATTGTTTTCCAGATGGATAACAGTGATTTGAGAACATAAATTTGAACATCCTTCAGTATATAGGGAGATATGTTTTTCCACTACTTGTAATTTGCGTATTTTGTTAGAAATGATGGCAGTCGGGAGTGAGAGTAGCAAACATTTTCCTGAGCTGAAATCTATTTTCATAGTAGCTAGGTTTGTAAAACAAGACTAGGCATGAGGATTAATTACTAATTGCATCTAAACACAACTGAGGAAGATGGGCTTAGCACCATTTTTGCCCATGTGCAGAGACTGAGGACAACCCTACTGTAAATTATTCTGCATGCCCTGAAGACTTCCATGCATGGCTTGCTCTGAATTAATTCCCCAAATGCACCACTGAATGTGAAATGTTCTCAACAGAAACCTTCATAGACCTGGGTTTATCACTTTTTCATTATGGCACGTGAATCTGTTGACGTTGAGAGTGAGTGCTACCCATCCCACTGGTTCTGAAACTCTTCTATTGTCTGTCTTTTACCCAATTTTATGAGTAGTGGTTGAAATACTACTTACCATTCTTGTGTACTCAGGTTCTGTCATTCTTTGCCTATGTACCAAAAAAAATAGCTGGTTTTTATCCCAATACCGTGTTCCACAGCTAAATGTCTGTTAGTCTCCAAATACTAATTAACTCACTGAGGAAATCAAACCTGTGAGGCATTTTTTTCAATTTTGATAGACCCTTGGAAGTAGCAAGGGTCTAGCAAGTTATATATGCAACTCTGCACATATAACTGAATATAAAGCAAAAGCTTTATAACTGAGCATTTAGAGGAAGTGTCTATTCCTGCCTGCTTGAGCTTGGAACATATGAAATCTTTCAATTTCTTGGACCTGCTCAGGCTGGCAGAAATATCATTAAGGCAAAGTTTCACATTAATTCTTTGGATTTAGCCTTTGGAACTGGAAAAGGATGAGCAACAATGCAGTGATGTTTGCTGATGGATTGGAAAATCCAGGTAGCCTTGCATCAAAAGGTGAAGGGATGTGAGTTAAGGCACCCATTTCAGAGTCTGCACATCCATAGGCTTAACACATTCTCTCTTTTGCAATTAGACATGAACATCTAATTGTAGTGTGTTTCATAGATATATGATGCTCATGAAATAATTCAGAGACTCCCAAAATATTTTAGTATCTTGCCATAATCAAAAATAAGAACTTGAGAGTTCAGTGGAATTGTCTCTCCTGGTTTTATTAAATGAGCAGTGTCTTGATGGCTTTAGGTGGAGTGGGTATTAATCATGTTTGTGATGCCATTTAGTTCAACGGGTCTACCCCAGGGTCTGTGGGTTTTCACAGGGTATTGCTGTCCAGCTTTCCTGCCCACAGTGGGTGCTCTGCACACAGCACACGGTCGCTGCTTACAGAGGCTTGAAGGGATCTAGCTCAGAGCTCAGTCTCCAAGTGATTCACTGCTGTGTGCACATAAAAAAGGCTTGAGGTATCATGTCACTTCTCCTTTAGTGGACTGTTTCACATGCAGACCAAAAGTACTATTTGCAGTGTGCTTAAACACCAACTTGCAGGGTGTGTGTGGCCTTTCGTAGCAGGTACAATTGGTTCACGCTGAAAAGTGAGATTTTAGCTTATAATGCTCATGATGGATTCATTACAGAATAATTGCAGACATGTTCTTTTCTTTTTGCATTACTGAATCACCACCATGTTTGGTCCGAAACTTTATTGAGAAGATAGCAGAATCTACTATAGGTTTTCCCATTTTCAAGAAAGGCAATGATAACACATCACAGGATGTTCTTGGGCCTCAGTGAGTGAATTCAGAATCCCTAAAATGATCACTTTTATCTCTACTTTAAAGGACAGAATAAAAATAAGCTATGAAACCTCTTTTTTATTTACATAAACAGATTATCATACATAGAGTACTCATACCAGTACAGCCTAATGAATGTACAGAACCACTTTGTTTTTAAGATACCACTGATACATTTTAAAGATAAGGTTAATTTCAAGGACTTTTATAAATTTGTTTTAATGTTGAGATCTGACTTTAAATCCATAAATCTGGGGAAAATTTACCCAGCACTTGGCAACTATAATTTTCCACAAATTAGCTTACACAGGAGTATAGTTAATGTGGGTGGAAAGAAGATGTCATGGAGTTTCTCTCCTTAAAATATTTCCACTATCTCAAGTAACCTTGTATTTGTTACTGGGCAGTCACAGCAGAGCTGCTGAAGTTTATCTGTGCCTTGAGGCCCACAGAAAATGCATGATAAAGATAAGAATAACCCAAAATTTCTTCATGTGCAGTCTATCCTCATATGTTTTTCTTCCTCAATTCTATTCTCTTAACAAAACAGACAAAGTCACTTATGTGATTATCCATAAATATAAAGCACCCACCCTTGTGCACTGTCTGTTGGTGCTGTTTCAGGACTGGGTGTCCACATAACTGAAGTTCAAGCTGTAGGTGCTCAGTTCAATTCCTGTAGAAAGCACAGCAAATGTTTTTTCACAGTGAACTTCTTGTACAGATTTAGAGTTCTATGTTATTTTTATTTGGCAGGATTCTGTGGAGCTGTTGTTTCCTTGTTATTGGTGTCATTAATTATTCAGATAGGCACCTGTTTTACTGCACCATCTCTCCATCAAATACAAAAGCATAAATTGTCCTGCATTATTTGTGTTTTTTTTTTTTACTTTATCTTCAATACAAAGTTTACAGTCAATATTAATTAATTTTATTGCACATACATCAGAAGGACATGCAGTTCTGAATTTAAAAAAATATAATTTCAAGGAAAATATTTATTATATTTGTATTTAATTACAACAGCCATAAAAACTATTTGTAGGAATTGTGTATAAAATGTAAGTGGCATAAATATTTTGTTTTGCTATGGGATCTTGTCACTTGATACCATTAGTTTTTGAAACAGGCAAGCTTTACAAAGGTAGCGAACACATCCAGCTCTGTCCCTGCCCCAGAATGTTGGAGACCAAAGCCAGAGGTCCTGCATCCCCCTTGGCACAGGGCTGTCTGACACAGCCTGGTGTGACCTGTCTGCTCCCTCCTGTCCCTGCTGGCTGTGCTGGCAGCTGGAGAATCAGAGCAACAGGGCCACACTTCCTCCCATTTTTATTCTATTTAATTGACTTTAGAAGCTGAAAACCAAAAATCCAGCCCCAGGTGACCAAAGTGTTTCCATGGACCTCCAGTACCACAGCTGAGAATGCCTGCTGAGGACACTTATCAGTCATCATTCTGCTCCCTTGGTGTGCATTGCTTGATGCTGCTGCTTTGTCTTGCTATTTTTTAAATATTCACTAAAGGTTTGCGCTGCAACAGTTCTGAGCCCAGGTATTTTCAACAAGTTCTCTTGGCCTGAGCATCTCCATTCTCAGCGTTCACCACAGAGTCCCTGCTGAGAAATGACTCATGTTATTTAGTCCAGCCTCAGCAGACTTTATTATGCCTTTACTTGCCTTGTTCAGACACAAGTACTTTTCCCCTCTGAATTACTATTACAGTTCTTCACACTTTTATAGGTCCAGTGAGGACTAGGTACCTTGCACCAGAGGTGGAGGGACAAGTAGTAAAATCTCACAGCATAAAACTGTCTTGCAATCCAATGAGGATTTCCACAAAAATTCCTTTCCCAAAAGAAAATAGAGACTAATTCTGGTCAGAGTGCAGCAAAATGGGAAATTAATGCAGACCAAAACTTTAAACAGATCTGAGTGGCCTAATTAAGATATTTATTGTTCATGTGCTCACGTTAATTATGGGAATCTTGCAAAACAAGTATGCAACAAATCTGTTTTGTGAATTGTGCTGATAAGAAGTGAGACCATGAGGGATGGGAGGAAAAGGGTATGTGCTTCACAGATGGAAGGCTAGGAAGAAAATTAAAAGTCCCTTGCTGGATTAAGTTTCCAATGGCTAACGTTTTTATATCCGGAGCCAGATTATCAAGTGAGATCTCAGCCCTGGGAGAGTTTCTGCCCACAAAGCCCACCCACGCACAAGAACTGCTTAATATGTAAAAGTCAGCTGAAGTCTCTGACTGTTGCTGGTACACAGAGCAACCTGTAAGTCTTCCTGTCATCTGTGATTTTAATCTGCAATGTAATATCAGCCACTCAGCTAAACCCATGCACTCAGAATATTGCTTTGTCTGACACTGCTGAATTATAGCAGAGACAGAAATTAAACAAGACTACAGGTTATTCCACTACTTTCTCCATCTAGAAATAACAGACCATTATTTTGTTTTAAGTACAGAAACAGTACCCTGGACCTCATATTTACAATAAAATCAGAAATACTTTTCTGGAAAGAGCCTGAAAATATTTTAACTTTAAGAGATTATAGGACAGCTCTGTTCTTCTTCAAAAGAAGACAGAATAATAAACAGACATAACTCCTCTTTCACAAACACACTCACTATAATTTCTAAGCTCTGTTGCTGGAACAATTCCTATTCTATTTCCAGCATCCCAAAGAGCAATGACACACAGCACTCACTACAATGCTCCTTACATCAGAAATAAAAGGAACAAGAGCAAAATGAAAGTGAACATGGACAGACTTTCCATTACTCCCATTTTCTAAAGTAAACCATTTTTCTCTCTTATGATCTGCCCCTGCACATAGCTGGTAGATGAATGCTTCCCCTTACTTTAGATGAACCATCTGTGTCAGTAAGCCTTGCAAGAGAGAGCTCTATTCAGCAACTAAGAACTACTGCTGGCTAAAAAATAGAAATGGCTTTCACAAGCTATTTTTTAAAAAAAATTCTTTATTTTCATTATACTTTGGAGCCTTATATATTTTATTCCATACATTGTAAAAATGATTTTCACTCTTGTCAGCTCTAAGAATTATTGAAGGTGAATTGTCAAATATCTAGCTTTGAAAAAGGTGTTAGAGTGTCAACATTTTTGAATTTCCTGTACTCTGCAGGGCTTCTGGAAGAGTTAGAAATTTTATGTTGAAGTTCTAAATATTCAGGTTTGGCCTAGACATCACTGTTTTATATTACATAGTTTCACTGTATCCAGATAATTTGCGATGTTTTAATGTGCATTCTTATTTCAGAAGAATTTAAGACTCAAGCACTTTGCTGATAATTAGATTGTTCCTTTTAGAGCACTAAACACATCCTCATCTGGCATGCTTTAGTCAGTCCACTATGTCTGATATTGTCTCAGTACAAGACTCGCCCTGTCTTGTCTTCCTGATTAATTAGAAGCAGATTGTAGCCAGAGCTTTGACTGGTGGAAAGTGATTGTTGCACAGCCAGGGACAAATTATTTTCCCACAGAGCCACTCCAGTATTCTAAAGCCAAGTTTAAAAATATCACAGCATTTTAATATTTACATTCATCGCTCAAAAAATAATGAACACATGGAAGAATCTGTAAGATACAGTATTACAACTGTCATTGTTCATTTTATGGCACAGTGCAGAAGTTGATCTAATTCTTCAGTTGTTAACAAAAACTGGTTTTGGGGCCAAATTCTTGCAGCATCTGTGTATAACTATCCAGTACAAAATTGGCAGTGAAATGCAGTTATACAGGCAGGAAGCTGTTTATCCTCTGTTATTTTCTGTATGGGTTCCTATACCATGCTTGGGATCATAGCTTAAGAAGATCCTTTGTGAGCCACAATGAGGGGGGGGGTGTGAAAAATCCAGCATGCCCACCTCTGTCTTATGTTGTTTGTACACTCAGTGCCTCCCCAGGGGGAGAAAAGTTTGTAGGAGTTTTTCATTTTTTTTTACTTCCTCTTGTTGTTATTTTTTCTGTTTATGTTTATTTGAACAACAGCAGCAGACGCAAAAGAAATGTTCCAACCTGTCTCTGCTCTGTCCTTCCTTCCTGGGAGCAATTATCCTGCAGCACAGAGGAGCTCCTTTTCTGGCCTGTCTTCCTTGGAGATGACTAAAATCTGAGCTTCAATGTACTGAGTCACATGAAGACAGAGGAGCAAAGCTTTACCTTAAATCTTTCTTCCTAGATAATATCTAGATATTTCCTTCCAATAACTATAAGAGTTTTGTAAAAAAGACAGGGATGGAATTTTTAGCAGGACCTGAAATAGGACCAAGGATAATGGTTTTAATCTAAAAGAGGGTAGATCCAGACTAGATAAAAGGAAGAAATTTTTTTATGAGAAGGGTGGTGAAACACTGGCACAGGTTGCCCAGAGAGGTGGTGGGTGCTCCATCCTTGGAAAAATTCAAGGCTGGAGAGGATGGTGCTCTGAACCGGACTCCCTTCCTTGCCTGGGAAGCAAGGGAGTGCAAGCAGAACATGCAGAGAGCCAAGCACACAGTGGGAGCAGCACAGCACTACAGCAGAGACACAGCAACGTGCAGAGGGAGAAAGTGCCCTGGGATGACATGGGTTACAAACACCTATAGGGATCCTTGTTTATTTTACCTTCACAAGAAAAAAGAGAGGCAAATTTTCCATCAGCTTCCTCAAACTAAACTCAAACAGATGTCCTGGCTCCTGGGCATAATGGGAGTGGACCTATGGTATAGATGTTCAGGGGAAATTTCTCCTTATTTGTTTAGATCAGCAAATAATGTCATCTGGAGCTAAAGTTAGTTCTCTTAATTGCTAAGGTGAATCAGCACCATGTTTTGCTGCAGCTTCTTACATGGAGTTTTTATGGCGCTTCCCTTCAGTTTCTGCCAGTCACCAGGATTATACATTTTAAAACGATTGATAGAACTCTGCAGAGTTCTATGAAGAGATAATTTATTAAGTGAATCTATTGTTGTCTCCTTTCTAACATATTGTGTAACACCAATCTAGCAGAAAGTTGATGTCACCTTCTGGAGGCTGTAAGGTGCAGACACTTTGCCATTCTGTTGTTGGGTGGCACCCAATGCCCTGCCATCCATGGATGCTGGAGAGCCATGAATGGTTCTGTCCTCTGAGGCTCAGCCACAAACCAGGCAGCACGACACAAACAGAACAGTAATACATGAAATCCTGAACTTTCTTATACATGACTGAAATATCAAGTGAAGTATTTCTGGGACAGCACTCCTGGGGGTTTTTTGGTGTTTGTTTAAAGTAACGTTTTCCAGCGCAACTGAGAAATTTCTTTGTATGTATAAAAATAATTCAAAATATGTGTATGGGGCACTAAACAGAACTATGTTTTGTTCTGTGTGTTTTAAAACTGCTTTGTTTAAATATGTTATAGTGATCTGGAGTGGATTCTTGTCAGCTAAATTAAACTTATTTTGTAGCTGGCACTTGTGTGCTGCAGACAAGTAGCTACAAAGAATATTATGTTTGCACAGCAATTGCTTAACTATTTGGGAAAGACTGTACCTTTCTCCATCAGGTAACAGAAATATCAAATGAATTTGGAAAAAAAAAGCCACGAAAGAAAGCTTATAAGGATGTATTTCTGTGGCTAACACTTAAGTCAGGTTTTGGACCAAGTCCTTCAGCTGCACTCCTGGTGTAAATTTGTATCCTGTTATGTGATTTTCAGATCTCCAGTGCAGATGTGCCATTTCTTAAAAACATCATAAGTTATTTGCTCAAAGAGAGAATCAAATCTGCGTGAATTCATTAAGTCAAGCACAGAACTGTAAGTAGATATGATGAGCCATATGTTTGTCTAAAGAAGTTCTGAATCAAATGAATGAATGTTTACACAAATAAATAGACGTATACACAAGTGACATATCAGATATCATTAAGAGACATTACATATCCCTTCTTGAATCCAATCCTTTTCTTTACCCATAAGCTGGAAACCTAAATTAATTAAACTCTAAGAAGTTACTTTCCTCTCTGAAAATTATTTTTGAATTCTTCCTTCTGCTGCAGCCACAGGTTTCCACAAAATGAGCACTGAACTGTCACATAACCCTTAGGTTAGGAAAAGTAAATACACATACACACTGAAGCTAAAACAGACTTAGTTTTTTACAAGCTTTCAGTGTCTCATGTGAAATACAGAAGCAACAGCTGGGATTTTTAACATGCGTCCCACTCACAGCACAAGCCTTCCACCCATCTGCAGAACAGCTATAATCATGTTCATTAGCTTTTGTAAGATTAAATTTATATTTATGTAACCCTTTGATATTCTCAGTTATAAATTTAGAGTAAGGTAACAGTTTTGATGTTCTTCATCGTCTCTCACAGGTATCTTTTCATCTTATTAAGGTATTTTCCCTCTATTCCGATGGGGATTTGGAATCAAAATATTGAATTCCAGCACCTGCTCATTGGACACACTCTGGATTTTCATATTGTGATAGATACTACAAATCTATCACAAATCTATCTTTCAGCTCATTAAGCTGAAAATATATCCAATTTTACTTTAAAAGAGCAGATGTTTAAGACTCAGGACTTTCCAAGCTCCATCTGGCATTAACCCAACAGTGAATTCTTTTTCTACAACTGTGAAAGCATCATGTTCCTGGAAAAAGTCAGAGGACAATGGAAGTCTGTGGAAGCAAGCCTGGGATGGAAAGATGCAAAAATATGCAAGTAAATCATATGTATTTGCAAACTCAAAGTAACTATATAACCACCACTTAGAGTCCCACAAAAACACACTTTAGATCATACCTGCTAGTAGGATTTGAAGTCATATTTTATACAACTCTGTATGTTTTAGAAACTGGTTGGCCTTATTTTGAGGTTGTCACTAAATCCATGGGCATGGGGGCAGCTGCATTAGGTCAGATCAGGGTTTCCCAGCTGCTGTCCCACACTGCCCAGAGAAAGCAGATGCCCAGAACAGTGTCAGGCAGGGCAAGCATATAGGAGATTTCCCTCTCAGCGTCTCTGGCTGCTTGCAGCTCAGGGCCTTTCTGAAGCAGACATCAGATCTCTCTGTTTAGTAATCCTCGATGGACTTCACGGGTTTTTTTCCTTTTTCCCTTTCATTAATTTGTGCAGTCCCTTTCAACCCGTATAAAATGTTTCCTTCTGCATCAGAGGCTGCAAAAAGCAAACTAATGTCCCACGCTACGAAGTGGGACCCCGCATTACTTTGGTAGTAGAGAGAAGCTTTAAATTACTCCAAGAAAGCAATTATGTCTGTTTCTGTACCAAAGGCCATAAAATAATTACTTCTTTGCATAATTTACTGATGTTAACAGGATATGTGCAAATGGATTTACAGTGGGTTTTCATCCTTAGAATGGATTTTATTTTGATTAGTAGGCCTCTGTCATCTGTGTGAAATACTGTATGCATGGAAGTATTGCCATAATAGCAATGGATCATGTCAGCGATGTGTACATAATATATGAAGTAACAAAAGTGGCATGTCTTTAAAATTTGTCCATTAGTTATGCACCATCCCTGTGGACTGAAATTCCATACCAACAGACAAAAAGTATAATAACAGTACTATATGACCCAGCTGGGAATGGTGACAAGGCAGCACATCTGCTGGAGATGTGGGAAGGATGGCAAGGATTAATGAATGCAGGCATCTCATGTGCACAAAAAATAAATAAGTATGAGAGAAAAAGAGGTAAATTAATCTTTTTGCGTTGGTTCTTATAAAAAAAGGAGCTTGAGGAAGTTCTGAATACAGGAGTGTTATGTGTGAGGAGCTAACAGATTGCAGTGTCCATAGGACTGATTTGAGAAGAAAATGACAAGAGGAGTAGTAATAAATATTTCAGGGACCTTCAGGGAGGCCTGATAAAATTGTCTTCAGAAGACCCAAAATGGACAAAAGAGACTCTGTTTCTCACAACATGTAATTTAACTTTGGAACTCATCATTACTGCACTTAGTAATTGTAAATTTTTTAATGAGTTCATAAAGTAAATAACACAGTGATGAAAGAAAACACACCAAAGCTATAAAGCACAATTATAGTGATGCAACCTCAAACTCAGGATGTCTCTAAACGCTAGACACATGAAAGCTGGGAGTATGTATTGCAAGAATAATAACTCTCAAGTGGCGCCATTTGCAAAGTATGTGTAGTGACCATGACTAAAGACAAGACTGAGTCCTAGCTGCTTCTTAAGAGTTTTGACCCATCTCAGCTGCTCTTGTGCTCCAGGCACTCCAGTTAGTGGGAGATATGCCCAGATTTGCAGAAAATGATGGTACCAAGTGCTTTTGTTATAAGGCAAGAAGAGCTTTTTATACTTTGAAGTGCAAGAAAAATCATTGCAAGTAAGACTCTTCACACAATTAATAATAGAAGATGTACATTTTCACTCTGGTGGGCTTTCAGAGTGTCATTGCCACTTTTAAAAATAAAGAATGTGCTCTATGTATAGAAAGAAAAAGACAATTAAGAAGGAGATTGTTTCTCTTTGTACAGTAGTTAAAAATTGCTGTACAAATATTATTTGTGATCTTCACTCATACTGTGTTGGGAAGGTGCAGCTGTTTCAACAAACCAGATAAGCATGAAGTGAAATAGAAAACAGACTTGCTGGGGAAAAAGGTAAAAATACATAGTATGTAAACTGTATGCTCTGAGGAGACAAACTTCTTTCTTCATTCTGCACTCTGTTTTACTCAATGGCTTTTTTCAGTATCTGCAGGAAAAAGATGACTGTTTTGTGCAATTAGTACGTGTTCCAGTGTGCAAGATGTACAAATATTTGGCTGTTGTATATGAATATAGGAAATGAGAATTAATTCTGTGTTAATGTGCAGAATATTGAAATGTTTCTACTGAGACTTTGAAGGCAGAATTCAATTGCTGACAGGGTTTTCTCACATGTGGTCTATGAAAGGAAACACTGATTTAATTTTAACTCCTAAAAAGCAAAGACAGTTTGATTAAACTTTAAATTGACTTTTTGCTCAGCAGCAATGAACAAGTATAGGACAGCAGACCTGTAGTTTCCAGGATTCTCCTTCTTGCTCTTCTTGGATGTGAGTGACATCTTCTTTTATCCCATCACCAGGGATCTCCCTGACTGCCACAAGCCAAAGATGACAGAAAGTCACTCTGTGGTCTTGGCAGCCAGCTCCCTCAGCACCTTGGATGTGTCCTACCAGCCTCACAGCCTTGTGTTCTGTTCAGCTGGCTCAAATGATCCACAACTCAAGTTTTATTTCCTGTAGGAACTCTGCTGCAAGCCAGTTAGGGCTGCAAGGTCCAAGAGAAAACCTTGGCAGTGAAGAATGACACACAGAAGGTGCTGAGCAGTTCAGGTTTTTCTGTATCCTTTGTCGTTAGGACAAAGCAGTTGCCCTGATGTTGTTTTCCTCAGCCTTCCTCTGTTCCAGTGTCTCTGAGTCTTCCTTGCTGCCCTCCACATTCCTCACCAGTTTTGATCCCGGTGGATATTTGGCATGCCTGGTTCTGGCCCTGCATGCCCAGTATAACTTTCTGTGCTTTTTATGGGTAGCCTGTCCCCATGTTTGCTCCCTGTATGTTCCTGTTGTGCTGGAGCCCACTCAGGAGTTCCTCATCCCCTTTACCAGACACCCTTGCCTTCCTTCCTTCAGGATCCTCTGTTCTGCTCTAAAGAGTTGTCCTTGAAGATCAGTCAGATCTCCTGAGCCCTTGGCCCTTCAGGGTACCCTCCTGAGAGATCTTGCCTGCCAGTTCCCTGACTGAATCTTAATTTCATCATGGTTTTAGATCGAAGGCCTGTGCCTTTCCATCACAGCACCTTATCCCTCTGCTTCCAGCAACGCTGAGCTACGCGGCCACGCACAGATTTCTAACTCCTGTTTGTCTCCCACGCTGTGGGCATGTGTGTGCTGGCATTTCAAAATGAAATCAAACCCTAAAGATCAAAGCCTGGTTCATTAGGTTAGTAATCCTATTAGAAAAAATGGTCTCGCCCCACTTTGCCAGATGGTCTCAAATAATATATTTTCTTGTTTCCGGATCAATAAGTAACAGAAGAAAAATCACTTTTCTTGCTCCTCTAAACCTGACCTTCAATTTTTCCAGTTCAACCTCAGCCTGTCCATTTTATTCTCAATCCTTGCCTCTATGAGCTATATTAAAAAAAACCCTATGGTTTTGTCCTCTCTCTATCAGTAACTCTGCAGTATATTGGTCAAACAGCCAGCAGTACTTATTTGTTTTAGAATTGCTCATCTTAATATGTAGTCTACACTTTCACAATCTGTTTAATTCTTCCCACACCCTTTTTTCTTTTCAAAAACAACATGGATCCAAAGAAATGGTTATTTCATCTTAAATGTTATACTTCACTATTCAAAATGTATCTCACTATTGAAGATATTTTTTTCATTTTCTGCTGGAGGGAAATATATTTATATAGTATTAATTCCATACTAGTTCAATGTTTTTTATTTAAAAATTACTTAGGTTGCATATTTAAATATGGGTGAGGAAAAAGTTCTCTCTCAAAATAACCATTACACTTTTGTTCATTGTCAGAATCTGCCATTTGCCATGAGGTTATATCACTTTTTCCATCCTCCTGGGCATACATCATGGTACAAGTAAATTGCTGCAGCAGATTGATTCTAAACTGCTGAATTACTGGTGCCTATCTCAGTATTCAAAAGGGCTTGAAGAAAAACATCTCTCCCATTGCTGAGGGCTCTAAAGTAAAAGTAGATTAATAATTTATGTTTCAAACTTGCTTCCAGCATAGTCAGGGCAAACCTCTCCTTGCTTGCAGACAGCAGTGTCCTGCTTCCTACACAGACTTGGGGGAGACTCTGGTGTGGACACAGCTGAATGAATTAAAAGTTCCCATCAATATAACAATCCATGTGTGTCAGCATTGTGAAGAATGCACTCCTTTATTCACTGGGTGACAGTAACCAGACTTGTTCAGTTGAGAACATTTAACAAGAATGCAATTGGACACATCTTCCGTCATTCTGACCAAGGCTAAATTCAAGCAGAAGCACCAGAAAATATAGGTCACTGATTAATTCACTGAGATTCTGCATTCTTGCTCTGCAATAATCACTTAATGGCAAGTTAAAGCAAATACTTCAATGTGATAATTAATTCTGGTTACACATTATTAAGGTCAGAGGAGCTAACAGATTCACTAATGATTTCTATTTTAGAACATGGGACATTTCAATCAAGCATATATAAAATAGTAAATGTAAGGGAATTTAACAGTATTTACTGGCTTAGTACATGATTAAACATTGACTAGTGCTCAGCATGTAGAGGCACTAAATGCTGCCCTTCTATCAGAGGGGAGATCCAATACTTTTGCTGAAATAAGCACTTTCAAAACTTTTATTAAATTGAGTTATAACTTAACAAAAAGTCCTGAAAATAGTTAATATAGTGACTGACAGAATAGTAGTTTTGATCTCTTCTACATTGGAATAATCTACACATGGAGAGATAAAAAAAATATTTTATTTCTAGACATGAGGAACGATGCAGGGATACATGAAGGTTCCCAATTCACTTAGGAAAGACCTTCTCTCAACTCCTCACACCCTCCTTGTTTGGCATTGAGGTGGGTGGGACTGTTTTGTTAAAGCCAACTGAGGTACCTGCTGCACAAGGAGCCTCCAGAGAAACATCTATTCAGAGATCCAAACCACTGGGAACTAACAGATCTTTATACATTATTGAACATCATTTTTCCTCCCCAGGATTTACAGCAAACCTGTCTGCTTCTTTCTGGCTCTTGCTCTTCTTTAAAATATGCAGACATCACAGAGAAAGGCTTTCACAGACTCAGGAGAAGCAAAGAAATGCTTCATTTCTTGGGTACTCCTTTCCTACAGATTTAGACACTCAGTGAGTAGGAGAAGGGAAACCTACATCTTCTTTGTACTTTATTCAGTTCTTCCTTCACACTGTTACTGAAGTTATTGGTAGTTTTTCCAAGTCAAAAGCTTAAGCAACAGCCCTGAATCAGAATCTAATTTATTTATTGTGAAAGTATTAGTACTACTACACCAACAGGTTGTCTGTCTAATTAATCATAGCATAGAGTGAAAACTAGCATTAGTCCCATCTACATCTGTCACACTTAACTCTAAATGACAATATGAAATGTTTATTAGTCTCATTGAACTGCTCATCCATCTCACTGACAACACTTTCAAACCATACATGCTTATTTATCATCCTGGTGCCATGAGCTGAGCTCTCTCAATCTGAAGATATTTGTGGGTGGTGAAAACACTCCTGCCTTACCATTCCCCCTCTCCTTCAGGTCCTGAATGAGGTTCAGAAACTTCATTCACTAATGATGGATGGGACAATAAGTTTCCAAAGAATACCCCTGGTTTTGGCTGCTTGCAACTAACCCCAGCAGAGCTTTACAGGGAGGAGGAATTAAAATCTGGATATCTTTTCTTTCATTTTTTTTGTTTTGTTTCTGAATGGGATGATGTGTTTTATGTATTCCTTCTGTCTGTTTTTCTAAAAAACTTTGCAATGTGTTGTCTGATTTCAGACATTTTTAAGGTAAAAAGAAAATGTTGAGACATAAAAAAGTTTCAGTGAGTTTTGTGAAAACTGGATAGTCCCTGCATTAAAAGGACATTTGAGTTAATACCTCCACATTGGAAAATCATATAGTGCAAGGCTCAGCACCATTCTGTTCTTTCTGGCACACACCAGTGAGGCAAAACTCTGCCTGATGTCTCAGAAGGAGCTGCAGCATAAATTGTTTCTTGAGGAGTCAAGAAGGTGCAGAGAGCTGGGTACTCCCAGAGAGATGGTGGATATTGGAGAGGGTGATGCAGAAGCAGAAATGAGAAGGCAAGCTAGAATTATTGGAAAGGTCAGGAAGTGCAAGACAGAAAGGCCTAAGGAAGATGGGGTGCACATGGTCTGCTGCTTACGAAAAATCCTGGTAAAATCAGGACACTTGTGTGAATATACAAGGTCCTGAACCTCATCCTTGTTCACTGTTGCATCTTCTGGGCTGCATTCTGGTGTTTGCAGGTTAGAGAGGCTAAACACCTTGAGTCCTATTGGCTAAGATCCAAAAGTGCTTAAATCACTTAGGGAGTATAATTCACATAACTGAGGGTAGTTTATACAGTTCAACTTACAGGGCATTAAAAAAAAGCAAACATTTTTTTTTTTTTCACTGGCTGGCAGAAAAACAATTTATTAAAATTCTGCATACCTAAAGTTTGGCTTTCAAATCTTATAGTAGCCAGAAATTTTTGAATCCTATAGTCTTACCTTCTTCTCTTCTCCATTTGCACTTTGGGTGAGTTTGTATTATTAAATAAGTCACACAAATTACCTGGTGTATAGTCTGCTCTGATGCTTATTGAGAAGGTGTGTCAGATTCCTATGTCATCAATCAACTCTAAAAGGCAATAGAGAAAAATATCACTTAAGGAGCTGTTTGGAAGTATCAGACTTTGCAGGTGTTTTGGAAGGATCTGTCTTTATTGCTGAATCCCACATAAACATCATGCTCTGCCACCTTCCTCCCCTCTGACATCTGGCAACAAGACTTCCTATACAATAACTTATGCATGACCTGTTTTTAACACTCATAAAAGATATTAATGTGACCCCTTTTCTGTAGCCCATTTTTGAAGGCATTGGATCTGCTACAGAAATCTTACATATTACCACTTGGCATGCAAAAATCTCCCTTTGGCTTCAGTAGCAATTCCACTGTTCACTTTGCCCCCTTTGCCATTGTTCTGATTTAAGTTACCCACTTGGCTTACTCACAGAGATGACCCTTGGGTAGTTATCACAAGAGGAGAATTAAACGATTGCTTAAAAAATACCTAAAATAACTAAAACTAAGTAAGACATACAACAGATCTCCAATGGAAAATGATGCACATACATTTCAGATTTTTCTTTTTTTGTTTGGATTTTCCTTCATGGATAAGATTGCAAGAATAAAAAAATAATTTTTTTTATGATTAAAATTTGTTTTGTTATATAGATAGATAAATGCTATAGCAATTTTGACTGCATTTGATTTTTGAAAGTTTCTATTTGTAGCTTCACATAAAATGTATAGTTTCATATCCTTTAAAAGATGTTTAAAAAATAGATCTAACCATAGCATTTTAAGTATATTGCATCCATAATGTGTGTTTTTCTTCTCTGCAGGAATGGTTAACATAAATAATGAAGACTATTTCCAAATGGGTATTTAAAAACCTGTTAGTGGAAACTCAGATATACTACTCTTTGAAAGGGATTCTGTGGTCTTAATTTACAATGACCAGTCAGATGAACATTTAGGAAGGAAATGTTCATGCAATAAGCCTTAATAGTGTCTTCAAGAGTGTCAGGAATAATCTGTAGGAGGACAAAAGCTTTTCTCCTCAGCTCTGCTCTGGCTCTGCAGATCACTGTGAGTGTGAATCAGTGCCATGACTTTGACTTTGTCACTCCTTTGTCACTCCTTTGCCCACTGCCACCCCAATGTACTTGTGCTGAAGGATCCTTGCCTCCATGCCTGTGCTCAGCAAGGACACGTGGACAGGCCAGGCTGGAATCTCTGCTTGCAAGAAATGGACAGAGGGATTCTTTGGGAACTGGGATTCTTTTTCCTTCAGCTTGTTGCCACTCAGTATAGCTGTAAATATTTACTATCAGAGGCAATTGCTGTCCCTGTTAATAAACCTCAATCTCTGCCCTTCTCATTTAATGATTCATAAAATACTGTAATTTCCTATGAGTGCATTATGCTACCTTTTGCTGCTAAAAAATTGATTTCAGAAGAGAAAGAACTGAGAAAAGGAGACCTCAAATAAAGTCTCATTAGGGAAATGAAGGCTCTTGGACATCCAGGCAGAAAGCTGCATTTGTGTCCTAACAGCCAAATGAGCCTTGTAACTTATTGTTAAGTGAAAAAAGGAACTGCAAAGTTCCCCAGTGAGGGACAAGTGCTAGTGACAGCATCTTACCTGACAGTTTACTTTTCCTCAGTTCTTCCTATCACCAAGGAAGTGGCATTTTTTCCATTTTTTCATTACTAGGGCTGTGGCATAGTTCCCATAAAAATGAAAAGGTGGATGTTTAACATAAAGAAGCATACAGGACCTCCAGAACATGCAGAGCAGGTATGTGCTGAGATTTATTACATTTTATCTCAATAACAGAAACTTAATCTGTGTTGATTAGGGGTAAAACCCATATATTTTATTTCTTTTTTTCAAGAGTGTTGAAGACTATAATAGGCAGAAGACCATTTCTTGCTCTGTATCAGTTATTATGTTCTTCATCCACTCCATCTTTTAAGTCCTAGAGTAATCAGAACTAATCAAACTCATGATTATGAGTCAATAATAAGTGTAATCTAAGATTATGATATTTTAACTTGTTTTTCACTATTTAATTTTATGATGCCAGGATCTAACTCAGTCTTATCCCAGCACTCTCAGAGTGCACAATTTCAAACATCATTGTTCAGATCAGGACCATGGTCTGAGCAGAGACTCTCATGTATTTCACAGGACACCAGAGACCAAGGTCTCAAACAAAATTCCATACAATTACACAACAGTTAAACCACAACTTGGAACTCTTGCAAAACATGTTTTGCTATACGGCTATTTTGGCATTCTCCTATATGAGATCCAGTCTTCAGACTTATTTTCATGCACAGAAGTGCATCCACAGTCTCTGCCATTTGGAAGCATTTCCTCAGTAAATGCAAAATGCCTTTTGCCCTTTGTGATGCATAGCCTTGTCTGACAGCATTTTATGCAGGATTGTAAGAGCCCTGATGTTTTGCAAATCAGTGATGATTTAAATTCATTAAAATTAATTTTACCCCTTGCTGTATCTAATTGCTTTGTTGATTTATGGAGATTGATTTTTCTCTTAAAAACTGGCAGTTTCCAAACATAAAGGTTATCCAGAGCATGTGTATATAGGGAAAGCTTGGCTGGATCTAATGGGATCCTGCAGGTATCAGGGCTGTGCTGAGTTCAAGGGAAGCATTTCTTTCATGCTCTGACAGAAAGTAACACCTAAGTTCATTTCCAGCTGTCACTCCCCTGGTAACATGAAAAGGATTGTGGATAAATTATAAGACTAATCAGTAAATTCTTTACTCTGTCAAGTGCTTTTGCTATTTCTCTCTTTAGAACCCTTTTTTTTCTTTTTCTTTTTTCTTTTTTTTTTTCTTTCCTCAACACACTGATGCTAGTGCTCAAAATTCCTTATCTGTGTTGTTACATATTTTGTGTGGACATTACTGGAAAAGGCTCCTGGAGCTGGTTGGAGGCTGTTTATCAGAGATCAGGAGACACAAGTGGCCTCTGCAAGCCTGTTTGCTATCAACACCTCTCCAACCTCTCACTTGCTAATGGTGAGAATCTTAATAGAAATTTCTCACTGAGGTAAAAAAAAAAAGTCAGAAAAGCACAGTATTAAGGTAATAAACTGTGTATGTCAGAGAGGGGTAAAAAACCCATTCCTGAACATTAAGACACCATTTCCTTGAGAATTTTGCATAATTCAGAAATCTTCCAAGAATATTTCTTCATATATGACTTAGGTCTTACTTTTTTATTCTTTTTCTTTCTCTGCATTACATTCAACTGTGTTTAATAGCATTACAAGCAGCTGGAGAGCTGGCACAGGGTTCTGATGTCACAGGCACATCAATCAAGTAATAGGTTTTGGACAAATAGATTAATAATAAAACTCTGGGTGAAAAGTTGCCATTCCCTAGAAAAACACTGAAGTAACAGAAACTTAAAAGACAAGTTTTGGGGTTTTTAAAATTTTTTGGGCCACTGTGCTTGGTCAATAATTCCATCAATCATATGCTGTGTCTTTTAAATCCAAAACTCAGAGGAAGGAAACATCCATTTTGTGTTCAGTTTATTACTCAGGCTGAGCCATGCTCTCAAAGTTCCTCTTCTGAGTTTCAATCTGAAAAGTAAACATCCAAATGAAAAAGTGACTAACAATCCACCCAGAAATAAAACATCTCTCTTAACAGAGGGGACCCTCAGAGAGGCTTCCCTAAAATGTACTACCCAATGTTTAATTTAAAAGTCATCCTCTGGACTTAATGAATTATCTTGGTCATAATCTGTAACAGAATTGACCCCAAACATGTCAAAAATATCTAATAAGCAGAGTTTATGAAAGGGAAAACAGTATTAAACTAAAAATTCTAATGTTTTTGTGTGCATCCCAGAAACTGAAATCACTTTTCTTTAACAGTTGGATTCAGTCTGGTAGAGGAGTACATGGATAAATTTCAGACATGAATCAACAGTAAAATAAGGAAGAATTAGTAATTGTAACAGCTTGGTTCATCAACTCCAAAATGCACTCACAGAGGCCTTGTAACACATGGGACAAGGGCTGAGCTGTCAGCTCTGAGGCCATCTGGGTCGTTGTCACCGTGTGGAGTTGGGAGCTCAGCCTCAGAACCCGCCTTTTGAGCACCACAGTGCCACAAATGTCCAACTAATGAAACCATTTAAGTCAGCGAGGGAAGCAGGGAGCCAGCCTCCACTGCAGAAAGGAACATTAACCACTGAACACCATCAATGAATCATCTGGTGTTTTCTTCAAAATATCCTCTTCCATGCACTCTTTCTTTATTAGGGTTTATTTTTCCCTGTAGCCACTTTCTTTTTCTCCTACAGCTGTAAGAAGAACTCCTAGCTGCCTCAGCACAAATAAGTCAGGGTTCTTGGTAAGTGAATCATCAAGAGCAACAAATTCACTTCTCTATCTGATCATTAATAGAACAGAGACTCAAACCAAAACCAAAGAACAAAACACAACCACCTTTTGAACACAAGTAATTAATTTTGATCTGAATAATATCTTATATCTAAAAAACTATAAGATTTTTTTAATCTCAGTCATTTATGTTCCCATGGAATAATAATGAAAACCTTATTTCAAGTGATTAAAATGTGCAGGATTACTTCTGCACTACTGGAAATATGAAGTAAGATTTACTTTACTGTTATCTGCAGCTTTGTTTGTTAGGTACCTACAGTTATTCGTAAAATCAGAAGAAAAAGAAAAAACAACTTGAGTAACCAAGTTTTTTAATTTATTATTTTTTTTTAGAATTTGTTTAAAATAAAATTTTCATGATAAAGGTATGCAGTATGATTCTTGAAATGGCATTCATTATAGGCTCCTAAAAATTAGGAGAAAGTGTAAAAGCTGAGTTGTAAAAATTACATAGCAGAGAAAAAACACTAACAAATGTGCTAAATGATAAACCTGCCTATTTGGAGGGCAAGGGTAAATATTTATTCTTAAATTATTAAACCATTATATCAAGCTGGAAATTTATCCCTTATGATCTTTTGAAGGTGGTTCTAAACCTATTAGCAGTAATGAAGACAAATGATTGATTTTGTCAATCACTGGCACCTTATGTTATGTAACATGGAGTGTGGGTCATCTGTAAGCTTCATTAATCATATATAACCCATTCATTCACGAGGAAAAATGATGAATTACTGTCTGTGGAAACTTAACATTAGCCTCACTAATTCCATGGAAGTGCAGGATATATTGTAAGCTTTTTTTCCCCCTATAAACATGTTGGAGACTGTAATCTGTAATCCTGAATGACACTTTAATCCGTGTAAGCAGATATTTATTTCCCATGGAGCCACACTGATTTTAGTGGCTGATGCCTGCTTGTGTCTAATTACAATATAGTTTTCCTACTGTTCCTATGATGATAAAATTCTATATACCTAAGAAAAAGAGATTAGGGACTTCATTTCACCCAACCTCAGCCAACTAAAACTGGACCAACAAACAAACCACAAGAAGTGAAGGGAAGGTACTTTGGATTGTTATATATAAGCAAGAAAATTGCTATAGAAGTCATGTTAAATAAAATTGATTGAATGCAATCTTAAAAAGAATTAGTTCAGGCTCCAACAAAACTTCTTTTGGGAAGTTTTGGGAAGTATTTCAGAGTTTTTCTTCACTCATGGCTAGAGACTGCACATCAATGCTGCAACTATTTATTTCTACACCAACATTGTCTAGCATTGTAAAACCCTCCCCTCTCCTTGAGCTCTTATCCACAATATATTTATAACAGCAATTATAACCCCCCACATTATATTAGGCAAACTAAAAAAAAAAAAAAATCTAAATATTTTAATCTGTTCTCATAAAATTGGATCTTTTCCCTTGATTATCCTCAGGATAATCTTCAACATTGGTGACAAGAAACTTTTGCAAGTTCCAGAGGAAGTCTCACAAGAGGCAAATGCATCTCCATTTGTTCCATAAAGTACAGTAGGTGACAAGTCATTTGCTGCTTGTCTCTTGCCTTAAAAATAATAGGTACTTGAAAATAATTATGCTGGTAGTGTCCTGAAACAAACACCTTGCAGTGCTGAGTTGTCTTGTCATCCTTGTACTTTATGTCTTTCTGCTTCACTGCCTTTAAATTTTTTCTTGATGCTTTTTTTCTACCTCAGATAGTTGCTTTTTTTGTTAAAGATTTGTGTGTGTGTTTTGTGCAATGATTAGCACAAAATGGCCATGGCTACTCTGCCCTAGAGTGATAGTTAAGGTAATAATAACAGCAATCTGAACATAGGCACGTTCATTCTCTCAAGATATGCCAGAACACTATCAACTCTTTTTCTTCATCTAATGGCACTGTGGAGTTATCACCAGCAATAGCTGTGAGTCATTACAATTACATGCTCTCTGTGGTACTTAATACACATTTTAAAGGACATTTCATTTTCCATAAGTCCCTAGATAACTAATCTAGTTCTGTCTATGTCTGCAAAACTATCTGCATTCTGAAAGACAAGCGCTGCCTTTTTGACTGAATTAAAAATCAATGTGATTTCACAGGCATGTGCTGTGGGGTCATTTCTTAATGAGAACAAACCCAGCCCCACTACAAGGACTGGAAAAGAGATTTCTCTTTGCTTGTCTGGAATATACACACGTGCTGAGGCCATTTGTTTCCCCATGTAAATAAAAGGGAGCCCTGTATCCAGAGATACACGTGTAAGTATTAGCTTTATCTTATCACCACAACCATTTTTAGATTGATGGTGAAAGGCATTGCCTACAGTGATAGCTCATGCAGTAGAATGCACACTATATTGCTAACTGACATTTAACAGCATCTGATATGCATTCAGCCTCCACTGGAAAATTTTTACATAACACTTTCTAGATTTTGCTTTCATGTACCGATTGCAGAAGAGATATGCAGAGCTCTGAGCAGGAATCTCCACAGCAGTTACCTTCACTTTGGAGAGAAAATGCTGACATCTGATTACATTTCTTGGGCAGAAGAAATGATCATGGCTAAGATAACAGCTGAACCTACAATGCAGTGAGTGTGTAAGAGTGTGGGTGTAAATACTGTGTAAAAGCTGTTCACCACTTTTTTTTCTGAACGTGAGGTACACTAAACAAAAATAGTCTTGCACACTGCAACTGCTTGAGTGCACATCATTGCTTCCCAGTTTAGTCTTGTTTTCAATACTAAATCTGATTTCCTTCCTCTCCCCCACCCACCCATTCACATTCCTTTCTACTTCAGTTCTGGAATGTGTGGTCTGTGGCCAGCTGACAACTCTTTTTTTTTTTTTTAAATAAATTAGAGGATATTTAAACAAGACATTTTAAAGATCTATGGGTCATGAGCAGGGAGAGCTGCTGCAATGAGCAGAAAGTAGTTTAAATGTTGGAATGATTTCTCTTTCCCATCCTGCTTTCCCCACCTCTGTCTTTGTTATAAAACTGACTGTTATTGACACATCCAAGGGTTTTAACAATTTCTGTAGTGCCACCAATGACTGCCAGGAGATACCTGCACATCCCAGGAGTCAAATAGCTCCAATAATTTAATTCTAGTCTATATTATTTTTTCAGATATTTTACATTTGCTTCTTCAAGTTTTGTCTTTCTACTGCTTAACCAAAGCAAAACCAAACTAATTTGTAAGTAGGCTTTATTTCTTGGAAAGTTGTGGGGTTTGTCACTGAGAAGCAGGTCAGCCAACTGTGCTATACCACAGATGGAAAGTGGTGCTGCAGGCAGACTTTTTTGATAAGGGAGGTTGGATTTTGATTGGACTATTATGCAAACACCAGATCAAAATTAAGAAATGTGTTGCCATTTTTGCAGTATAGGACAAGAAGTAGTTTGTACAACAAGTCCTGCAACCAATTACCAAGGATAGAATGAAGTATCACTGCCTGCTTCTGAAATCACTCGATACACTTCAAAATAAGTTTGGCTCAGCTGGCAGACAACATGTAAAATATTAGTTTTCAGGATGCTAAAGGAGAGTAGATTAAGTATTTGCTATCTCTGCAGCTGGTTGACGCTGGATAGGTGGAAGTAAAACTATGAATCTTCTACACCAATGGAGCAATGTGTTTGAAAAGAAAATAAACCACCAAACAAAATAAATCCACTGCCCTGCTCCATGTCCTAGCCTCAGTCTTACAACTCATGTAGAAAGAGCCATTGACAAATTTCCATCTGGCCTTTCCTGCGTCAGCTCTTCGGAAACTTTTCTACTTGGGTGTCAGAAAAAATCCTTAGCTTTCCAAAATTGTTACCAGAAGCCTTGATCCTGCTGCTGCTGAGATCAATGAGAACTTTATATGCAAACTGAAAGAAGGATTAGCATTAAAGTCATGAAGTATGCAATAGAATTAACTATTTTATATATTTGTCCTAGTAAATTTCAAAGCGATTAATGGCAATTTGATCTTTAAGAGAACTGAGTAATAGATGCAGAAGGCTCAGTGGCAAGGTTTCTTAGCCAGGGATAGATTGCAGCTCTTTCAAGTCCTGTTGAGGTGCTGGTGCTTTAATACATTTATCTGTAAAACATCTGAATGTATATCCCCCAAAGTAATTTCTGCAAAGAATTATCAAAGCAAAGCAATTTTGTTTTTCATCCTTCATTTATTTAACAACTCCCTTAACCTATTTTGAGAAGGGTTTAGTGCAGAAGTTTACACACCAAAATTGACCAGTTGTTTCTTGGCAAATTATTTTCATCATAATATCCTAAATGTATGATACCATCAATAATATAATATAATATAATATAATATAATATAATATAATATAATATAATATAATATAATATAATATAATATAATATAATATAATATAATATAATATAATATAATATAATAATAATAATAATATAGTATCACCTCTCTGAAGCTAGTGAATTTACAATGTCATAACTCCTGGATTTATGATGTTTTATGTGTTAGTTAAAGAATCTGGCCTGGAGAATGGACAGAGGTATGATACAATTGCATATATATCCTCTGAGTTATATGGAAAGTAAGGGGAGAAGCTGGAGAAGACAGCTCAGTCTGACCATTTTGGATTTCCCAGTGATTCTACAACTGCATGAAATCCAGTCCTAAATTTCTTATGAAATAAAATTTGTTTTCTGACACTAACAGTTAACTACTTTCAGCCGGTATCACAAAGTTTTCTCTTTTCATATCCTGCACAAATTCAAAGAAGCCTAGTGCAAGCATATATATTAGTGAAGGGCAATGTTAACTGAAATTACAATGATAGATTTTGATTTTGCTGGTGTTCAAATAATCTTGATTTGAGTGTCTTTGAAAGGTTATTCTGTTAAAAGAAAAAGAAAAGGTGGAAAATTGGATCCTTCAAAAAGACTTTTTAAAATGTAATCTAATCTAAAAAGATGATCTCTGTGTAGCCAGTGGGCTTATGAGGCTACTTACCATCGGAGCAAAACAAGGGCAAATTGTCTAATGCTGTTTGCATTAGTAAATAAATGGGTTGGGGACAGCAGGAATCTGTGTTATCCTACCTGTCACAGCACTGAGGAAGTCTCTGGATATTAGTAAGGGAGATCATGTGTGTCATAGTTACAGTGCACTTGTGATTTATATGTTTAAATATTCACTAATCCTATTTTATTATAAACACCCCATGTATTATAAATATTTTCTTTCTTCAGACCAATTTAGATACTCAGAAATCATTCATTTTAGTAAGAAGGAGCAAAAAGTAAAAAGATAGGCAAAGGACAAGCTTTTCTTGCTGATTTACTTCCAGACTTTAAATCCTTGTTGTAAGTGGAATGACAAGGAGCATTTATTTTAATTCCCATTGAGGGCCCTGTGAGCACTAACTTCCCTTTGCTTCTCTGGCTTCCACTGTGTGGTTTTTTTCCTTCCCCTTTCTAAAAGAAATTTCTGGTAACCAGCAGAACACCAGGCTGCCTTGGGACATTACACAGATAGGAACTTCACAAAGTTGCTGCCTGAATATTAAATGTGCTAGGGCTGTTTGGGCCTCTCTGAGCTGTTCCCGGATAATCCTGTGAAGAAATTCTGATGAACAGGAGCATCAGATGTCTCCAGCTTGCATAATCAGCCTGCAGAATTTTGATAATTGACAGCAAAGCCTCCACTATGCATGTGGAAGCTTTGTAACATGTGCTTGTACACAAGCCCACTATTTTAAAATAACATAAACACAAAGTTACTAAAATACGTTAGTTAAGGCAAAGCCTGATTGGTCAGGTTATGTAGATTAAAGGGAAAAAGCCTTTATTTTTCTATGGACCCTGTCTTTCAAATCATCACAGAAAACATAAAAGGGAGAAGAAAGGCTTAATTACTATTCTTGTTGGGTTTTGTCTCGCTTTTGTAACTAGTTCAAGAACACTGAGGAAAAACATGCAAGTTTTAAAACTTATTCCTCCCATTTTATTTCATTTACTTTTAAATTGAGTGTCGGATCAATTTTAAATTTTACTCTTTAGTCGATTCTTAAGGAGTGTGGGGAAATGCACCTATGAACTTCTCTGGAAGCTTATTAAATTTTAAAAGTCTCTTGGTAGGCATAAGTGAAATTGTTGGATATGCTGGATGTTGTGTTTCATGTTGGGGAATAGGCTGAGACAACCTTGTGCTGTTTTATGCTCTGCATTTCAGTACAACTGTGCTGAAGCAGAGGGTGCCCAACACTGACCTTTGCCAGCCCAGTCTCTGCTTTTCAACCTCAGAGTCTTTGAAGACATTCCTCAGGCTATTGGGATATCAGCAAAGTCACCACTGACTTGATTTTGAGCACTTCAGCAAAAATGTCCATTACACAAGAGGAGAAATAATACGTTGAAGTTGTCCCCTTTAAAAGTGGTAGTTTCTTTCGGTTTTGTGTGGTTTTTTGGTTTTTTTTAGAATGAAAATAAACCCAAGACAATTGGCTTCAAAACACATTCCTAATGCTTAAACCATTCTCTGAAATATACAAGTACTTGGGCTGAGGAGGAAACGGACATTAGATGAAGAGATTATTAAAAAATGTATGATTATTTAAGGTCAGCTGTTATTGCAGCAGAACTTAGCCATACAACCATCTAAAAGTTTTATCAGCTATGACAATATTTGAATTTATTCATGATCAGTAATCACAGCCAACCATAAGTTTACTTAGGTATCCAATAATTAAAAATATCAAACAAAACTGTTTTCTACCTAGCATGGCCTGATAAGGAAGTACTGTTTACTTACTCCATTCAAAGAAGGTTGGATCACTTGACTTATTTTAGATCATACTTTTCTGTGCCAGACTGAAAGCCTGGAGAGGAGAATCAAGCCATGGGGTGAAACTTGGCCCCAGTATTGATGGCAGTAAGATGCCTTTGAAGATCTGTTTGAAATGCGAAAGGTTAAACCTTTACAGAGGACAAACTGAGAAATGGAGAGAAGCTGTAAGGCTGTGACTCAGCCCAGCACTTCCAGCTGAGCTTATCTGACACCCTTGCAGTGGCCATGTACTTGTTTCTGAAACTGAGACTACCAGAGAGCTGCTCTCTTGACTGACATGTTCCTGTATAATGACTTTTTCAAATGTTCTATGAACCTTGCAGATCAGGCCTCAGCTAAGCAATGTTTTTTTAATTTATTTTTTTCTGGCACCTGACCCCCTGCAAATGACAATACTGAGTTTTTTACTGTTTGTGTTGTGTATTGTGATATTTCATGGGGAGGGTTGGTTTGTGGTTTGCTGTTGGTTTTGTGGGGGGAAGTTGTATTTATTTATTTGTTTGTTTGTTTTGTTTTGTTTAAGAATACTTCACATTTCTACAGCTCTTCATAAGACTTATCTTTCCATGTGTTTGGTGTTCACCAACATCCACGAGTGTTTATACTGTGGTACTCTTTGGAATGACAGAAAGAAGGGATTCCTGAAAACCATCTGATACCACGTGCATGGCTTATGCTGAAACAACAAGCAAGTGGGTGATCCTCCTAAAGAGCTTTAATACACATGTGCATCTTCAGAAAAAGGTAGCTAGGAGGATTTTTCCTCTAGTAGAAGAAAACACTGACTACTACTATTTTGTTTGACTCAGAGTGAAGGATTAGAAAAATTTGGCAGCCATGCTAAGTATTTTCTGTGTGTTGTGGTAACAAATTAAAAGATTCAGGCTGTAAAATATCATTAAAATTGGGATTAATCAGGATTAACACACATTGGGGGGTGGGGAATGCATTATTAAGTCTCCTTGTCACCTTTACGGATTTCAGGGCTTGTTTCACGTGAAAATAAATATCTCATGGGTTCCTGTAAGTTTAATAAATACATTATTATTGATCCAATATAGACATCCTTTTTGCAAAAATAACATTGAAAATAAGTTTATATTTACCAAAGCAGTACATCCTTGGGTTATTTTGGGTTTGTTTTTAATTTGCTTGTCCCCTGACCCTCTTGCTTGTTTCCTCTGGCAATAGCTATTCCTAGACTATAAATATGCTTCGAACACAGAGGAATTCTGCTGTTAACTATGATTTCAGAAGTGTAAATCTATGATAATAAATAGCCTAAAGTCAAGAAAGACTAGCTGTTAAGCTTTTTTTCTCATGGCCAGCAGTAATAGCAGTTTGATATAATATATACAAACTAGAGGAATTTTTTTTGGTAAATACTCTTTTTTGATTTTCCTGTTTCCTAGTGACACAGTTGGAAGCAGGAAACTCTTTTTGAGTTTTGAGCTGCAGTAGTCCAAAGGATATCCTTGTCTCTCTCCACCTCTATAAATAAAGCAGGAGAACTTTTACCCTGGCTCTAAAAATCCGTATGTGTAGCTTTTAGAATGTTTACAAGGAGAGTCAGAGCTGTTCATAACTAATTGATTTATTTGCAACTAATGAGAATTGAAGTATTAAACATCCAATGTTATTTTCTTAGGCTTCTGACAAATATTAGGTCTCTCCCCAAACACACAAAACTAGAGTTTGGGCATCTTTTTTTTTTTTTTTTTTTTTTTTTTTTTTCTGAATGGCTGTGGTATTTTATTTCTATTTTGGACAAAATTCAGGAAACCCTTAGAGTTCTCCTATGCAGAATACCAAGCTGTCAGGACATCATTGAAGTCCCTGATTACTAATAAGTGATTACTTGTTATGGCTTATTATTAATTTTGTCAAGATTTAGTAGGTGAAAGTCTGGCTATGCAAGTTCAGTGGAAATACTGTCACTAATTTAAATTACACCATAACTTCAAAATATTTTATTTGCCTGAGCGATTTAAATACTCAGTAGTAATTCTGGGTTATGAATTGGGATTGTAAATTATGGTGGTATAGTCAGGAGACAAAAGCAGAGCTTTGCTCGTCTGTGAACAGGGAATCAGGAGGCTGCATTGAGCCTCACTGGTTTTCCAGCTGTACGTGCTTCAGTACATCCACTCAGGGCATGTGGGACAGGGGCTGTGAACAGTAGCATCAGCACACGAAGACACCTGATTTTCACAGTTTCTCTGGAAACTGAAAGCTTTTCTGTTACCTCAACATAGCAGCAGCTCCCAAGCACGGTGGAACTGAGGTTGGAAGCTTCTGCAGTCAGATTTTCCATCACTGTTCCCCTTGAGGTGAGACTGTCACTTTTCAGTCAGCACGGGCAGGTCCCTGCTCCATCAGCACCGTGCGACTGCTGTGCCTGGAGGGAATGAGGCACGAGGTGCAGGGGCACCTGCTGGGATAGGATGGGGGAGCACTCCTCTGAAACACAGACCTCTCATTCAGGCCGTGGACTTCCCTACCTGAAGGGAAGGTTGGTTTCACTTCTGCCATCAAGATACAGCTGGAGACAGAGGAGGAATCAGAAATACCACTTGCAGCCTGTTGAATGAAGGGATCTAACACAGAGAGCAGAAGAAGATCAAGGAAATAAATTAATATATTCGCAAGGAATTTATGTTCAAAGACCAGAAGTCATCCTAACCAAAGAAAAGGTGGGCAAAGAAAGAACATGTGATCTCTCTGTTTTAACTGTTCCCTCCCTGTTTTCTACCTGTTTCCCAGACACATCAGGAACCATGAAAAAACTTCCATTCTTGACTTCTCTGGACACCTCCACTGCCCCAGACAGACACATACACTCACTAATCATTAGTTTTTACCAAGGGTTGAGAATATTTTTTGTTCCCTCTTTGTCTGGGAAGAATAAGATTAAGCTTTAAAGAGAAGACGCATTTTAGTGGACTCTTTTTATCAGAACTGTGCTGATTCACCATCTGACAGGCTGCCCCTAAATATCCTAGTTGTATGTCTGCTTTTCCTTTACCTGTTACTTCTAACTGTGGAGATATTTTACCTCATCATGAGAATGAAAGGCAGAAGAAGGAAGACCTGGGAACCCTCACAGGAATGGAGGATGAGGGTTAGCTACATTATTTGCCCTTTTTTAAGGTTTTTTCCTTTCCCCCAAAGATGAGAGAGTTCTTTGGTGTCCTTTGCTTTTAGTTTCTGAGCATGTTATGTTATGTGATGCTGCTCCTATTCTGCTTGGCAAAAACTGCACCCAGCTCTCTGGGGTCCCTTGTGCCAGGCACACCTACTAAGAATGGCTTTGCCTAAGGAGATTTAACTTCAAACAAAGGCAAATGGAATAAAGGAAAACTCTGACACATAGTCCCTTTTCAAACTAGGAAACTGATTCAGCCAAATCAGTTCTTCAGTCAGTTTCTCTCCAACATTGGTCATTGCTGTTGGCTGGGAAAGTAGAACACTCCAGAAAAAAAGGTATATCAGGTATCAAAAAAAGAACTTGCTTCTTCTGGTATGTACACCTAGAATTGCAGATAATACTGCAAGAGGGTTAGAAGCACCTTTAATTAGCACCCTTAATTATCTGTTTTCCCAGCATCTTGCTTAAGAGATTTAGGCACTGCAATGCTGGTAAAGTGATGGATTTCATGCAGTAAAATGCACGGTGCCAAGAAGATTCCCTGAACACGGGGCTTTGTACCCCCAAAACAGAAAAGACTGGTCTGTGTAATGGAGCACAAAAGCCAGCTGATCAGAAAGACTGGAAAAAGTTGTGGTTTAACTTTTCTCTGGTATTTTGTACCCCTTTGCACTTGGTCTGTAATTAAATGCTTAAACCTGTGCAAGAAAACCCCAAACCAAAATAGACAAAAACACAAATGGCAAAAAGCAAACAAACTCAAAATGCTTAAAGTTGTTAAAGCAATTAATTTTTGATGCAGAAGGCTTTTCATAGGCCTGTGGAAACAAAACCCACCTTTGACTGAACAGTCCAGCTATTTGTTTATGTGGAAATGAAGATGGCCTCTCACACTGGGGCCGTGTTGCTGGCAAGAAGGAGCTAAGTTTGGCTGAGATGAAGGCAGAAGAGCAATTCAGTTCTCATTTCTGCACCCTCAGCTGAAGGCAGAGCCTGGGAATGGGGAGATTTATCTTAAAGAGGGCTGGGAGATGCAGTTGCTTTGTTTCCAGACTGTTGAATATGAAACTATTCTGACAATATGTATACAACTTCCCTCTAGTCCTTTTTCTTGTTGCAGCAGAAGCAGATATATCCCAAGCAAAAACAATGCTTCATCCTGTCAGATTTGGGTGGAAAGGGGAGGGGAGGATAAAACATGAAAACAATTAAAATGTTTATTTTTAATAGTGTCTGGCAGTAGTCAGAGGTTCTAAAACTATAAATAAACAAAGGTCATAGTTAACGATGAGAAACATATGCCATACGCATGTTTTTAAAAATTTAGATAAAGAAAATAGATAACAAGTAGTATTACGTAGATGGCTCTTGATCAGTCTCATCAAAACTGCCATTGCAACATAGAATCAGAAGAATGTAAAATTCAGGTGTCAGTTCCTTGAGTCACCTCTGTTCTGATGCATTTAATGTCATCTTCCCCCTTTTTTTGATTTGAGGACAGGACTTGCTGTGCCTGGAGAAGATGTGAACCTGGTGGGGCCAGGTCTTTGCACCAACCTGCAGCTGCTTTTAAAACAAATGCGGGATCTGAAAATCCACTTGTGTCCAGAAAGTGGGAAATTCTGTTTGGTGACAAACGAATACCAAAGCTCTGGCTGAGAGGACAACCCTGAATTTTGGTATTTGCTAGAAGATGAGGGCAACTTGAGTGCCAGCCCAGGTGGCTAATCCAGCCGTGGTGTGTGGTCAGCAGCCCTGCTCTGCTGCAGGATTGAGGGCAGGAATACGGCTCCAATTATCAGAGCTATTTATGTGCACTTGCTTTTGGCAGTCCTGCTTTGGAATGCTGCTTCTAAAAGGTTTCATACTTTTCTCTTAAGCTTCTTAAAGGGCCATTATGCATTCACAAACATCCATATCCATCTGGTAAGGAATGTCTCCCAACTCAATTAACACCACATCCACACCAATCGCTGCCATTCTGGAGTGTGATTCAGTATTCCAATTGTGCTTCCATATTAAGAGAGGAGGCTAGGAAAGACTGGGAAAACGACAATTTACAAGAAAAACATAAAGAATAATAGTTTGAAAAGGATTTTAAAAATAATTCTTTTCACAATAGGCTTTTTGGACATTGGCATTTCTGAGTTTTAAGGAAACAGCTACATTCTCTGTTTTCAGGCCTGATACCAAAGATTCAGATGCAAGTGGGGCCCTTTAAAAGCAATAATATTTTCTTGAATCATTTCTGTTATGCTTAACAGCAAGTAAGATTTGCAAATACATATAATTTTTATATTCATTCCTGTAATTCCACTGCTTTAAAGCGTTTTCTTTATTGACATTTGCTGCTGTTGCTGTATGTGTTACTTTAGTTACACAGCACTTCAATTCAACACTGAAGGTTTTTCTTTCCAAAAGTACCAAGACAGATGGCATAAAAGGGTATGATGTCTTAGAAAACATGATGGCCACTAAGAATGCATAAGAAGTATTGAAGCAAAGTCCAGAATTACTGGAAAAACCAAAGACATTAGAAATAGAGGGAAGAAGGCATCTACCTGGCAGAAGAGAAGATCAGTTTCTAAAACGCTTTTAAGTTAGAGGAAGATATGTGGTCTCCAAAGGATTTTTAAGGAAACAATACACAACAGTAAATGACACAAGAATTTCAAGTGTTTTGAAGTGGGAAATGAAATTAAAGTGGGAATAAGGGGACAGAAAACAATAGATGCAACTTTCTGCTTGTAAGGCAACTGGGACAGAAATTTGTTTTTACAGAAGGAATTCAGGAACATGATGGAAGTGTGTTAGAGTTTATCTGAACTGCAGGATTATTGTTATTAGCAGAACGTTGCACAGCTGTTAGTGATAATTGAATTTCTTGGCTCTTCATGTTAGTATTTCTACCAATGGACTTTCTATCTTGGCCACAAAATATGACTTCACTTAAATCCTCTACAAAATTAGTTCAAGCCACTGTATAGTTTATTTTTAAATCATGTGTGTTCATGTAAGAAAAAAGTTCTCATTTAGTATTTGGATTTTTTTTTCCCTGTAAAGACAGGGAATTGGCCATTTAAATACAAGCTAGTAAGTAATTGGAATCACTAGCTGTTCATGGAACCTTCTCTATCAGGCTACTGTTGGCATTCTGATTGGATTCCATGTGAGTGAGTGATAGAGATGAAATGTAACAGGCAAAGCAACATTTTGTCTATTCTAAGCATTTATTATATAATGAGATTCTTATTTTAATCATTGTCTTTCAGATTATAAATCATTATTTTCCTCTTTTGCTACAAGGGAATAAACTCCCAAGCAATGAAATATGGTTTAGGTTATTATGTCTTTTTAATTCACTGCCTGAATGATAGCACATAACCCGTCAGCTTGCTGGAAATCCTCGCCGTTAAGTTGATTGATAAGGGAAATAATAAAGCAATAACTACTTTGATTTTGCACCATCCATATATTGTCACAAGATGGGAGAGTCATGCAGAAAAATGCATTGATAAACTGGTTTTACCTTGTTGGAGCATCAGTGAGATTGCTGGGGGGCTGCCACACCTGAGTCATAAAGGAAAGAGCAGGGTTGGTTCTGCCTGGGGAAGAGGAGGCAAAGGGAGGATCTTAATGCTGTCTTCAATTATCTCATGGGTAGGTGGAGAGCAGATGGGAAAGACAAACTTTTTTTTTCAGAGGTTCACAGCAAAAGAAGAGGGAATAGATACAATCTGCAGCAAGGGAAATTATTCTAAGAGCAAAGGAAAAAACAGACCTTTGCAGCAAGGATGGCCAAACTAAAGGGAAATCCTCTTCAGTGCAGTGATTCAAAATACCACTGGACAAGCCCTGGGCAACCAAATGTACTTTTGAAGCTGTTTTAATTTGGAACTTGGATCAGGTGTTGTCCAGATCTTCTGTCAGACAGAAATCATCCTGGCATTTTCTGACCACATTACAGCCCTAAACTCCATTAATGACTACTGTAAGGTGTATTTAAAGTCCATTAATGAAGTCACAGAATCATACAATCATAGAAGGGTTACGGTTGGAAGAGACTTTAGAGATCATTCATTCCAACCCTCTGTCATGGGCACAAGCACATGTTGCTTTTGCTGCTCATATCTGACCCTTGCCATCTTCTGACTTTAGAATATCCACTTATCATTTTGTCTCATCTGCAATGAAGAGAGTGACTAATATGACACCTCTAAAACACAGAGGAGGGTATTAAGAGATCTTTATAATTCAGGAAGGTGTGGAAAAGACTCATTTGACCTTCTTAATGCAGGGAGATGACAGAGAGAAAAAATATTTTTCTATGATAGGAAAGTAAAACTTGAACCATCTCTCTACCTGAAAAAAGTCTGTTTTCAGGGTGCTACATTTTTCTTTTTTCTCTCCCTTTTTCCCTGATGCAAGGCATGCTGGTAAATCAGTCAGAATTCTCATGTGTCTTAGGAATGAAAAACACTGAGAAGCACGGGCATGTGTACATCAACATCAAAAAATATGTCCTCCCAGTGTATCTTGGAACTACGTGTGTGAGAAAGAGGGTGGCTCCTGAAAGCCCTGCATTCCATGCCTGGGTCTGTGGGACAGAAGGCAGCTGCCATCCCTTCTGCACTTTCTGCTCTGACTTCTGCAGGACAGCATTTCAATTTTCAGTGCAGTTTTGTAGCCTGAACCTTGCCCTTGTGAGGCCTCAGGAGGTAAAAAGTTAAAAAAAGCTGCTTCTCCTTTGGCTGACCATTCAAAAGTGTTGTTATTCTGCTACTGCACAAGTAAATAAAACAGCATGAAGAGATGAAGGCTAGAACATTAAAATATATGTGCCATCAGCAGGATTTCTGAACAATTTCAATATGTTCTCTGAAGCAGCAGAGGGACCTGGCAACAGCTGGAGCTGTATTTGGTGGTCATCAGAAATTTACACTGATATGTACTCCCTTGTAGGTATGATTTTCCTGGGGAAAGGGGACTTTGTATTATTTGGCAATAACCCTGCAGTATTCATTGGAGGAAAACTTGCCTCAGTATTGAGAAAAATCAAACACTTGAGTTTTTTCTCTTCAAATATAATTTATTCTCTGTTGATATTTTTGTGATAATTATTCCCCTCCCCACTGATAGCTTATTATTATTTGCTCGTGATTTCAGAGCAACATCTTAGTTTTGATCAGAATTTAACATTGGTCTCTGCTAAAGCAAATAAAGCCACATTTTGTATAAGAGGTCTCTAACTTCAAGGATTTCCTTACTTCAATGAATAGTTCAATGCAACTTTTTGGAAACCTGGTGCCCTGTGAGGACTGAAGTGCTCAGACCCCTTTTGATTTCAGATATTATATATAAATGTGAATATGCTGAAGAAATGTAAGCAGTAGGGAAGCAATGCAATGATATTTGAAGGTTTCTTACAGTACAATTTCTTAATATAAAAGCAGTGCAGAGGTGTTTCTGATTGTGCTGATGCAGAATAGCAGATATGGAAATCCTGTTTTGTCAGTTCTTTCTAACACAGTATTGTTCCTCCAGTATATGATTCCCTGCTCCAATTACTCCAGTCCAGAATGACTCAGTTTCCACATTTCCTTAAGAGATAACTCAGTCTGTTAAATAACACCAGGATGGTTTTGCTCATGGTCTGTTTCTGCACTGAGTTTTATCCAGTGGTTGGTAGCAAACCTGAACAATTTTGCTTCTGTTGTTTTATTCTCTGTGTTTTAATATCACCAGTGCCTTACATGAGCCTATTTATGGACCAGGACTATCTCACCTCTAATACTGATGTATTATTAGTTCATTGTGTGTGAAGGTAAAATTTTTTGGGTCCTTTCTACATGAAAGTTGTACTGCATATTTTTATCCATTCTTATGTCTTTCCTCTATCACCTTCCAAATAATATCTTTTTATAGGATTCCAAGCATCCCAGTGGAAACACACTCTGGATTTTTTTTCTCTCAGTTACTTTACCTATCTTTTTTCTGCAACAAATAATTTCTTGGTTTGTTTTTTTAATCATTCTATTGCAAAGGCTTACCGACACTTGTGCTGTGCTGATGTGATGAGCAGCATGAGATACAGTCATGATGGAATAAAAGTGATGGGAACTGAGGTGATGGAGGAAATGGAGTAAATATGCATTGTTTTACTACTATCAATAAAGAGTCAATGTTAAGGAATTAGAGGGCTGATAGAATGCCAGCTTCTGGATAAGAAATGAAACAAAAGCCATGACCAAAACCTGCTTGTGGTTATTCAAGTTTCCATGGCTCTATTCCAATACTAACATGCAATTTTGAAATCCTGACAAAATTCAAATTCACTTATTTACATTCTGCCTCCCCATATTTCCTATTATTGTATAACACATTCTTGTTACTTAATTGCTGTGTAATGTCCTGTGATGCTTAGCAGGTGCTGCTGCTTTTTTGGGCTTGGGAATGTGATCTAAATGAAATGTAAACCTGTAGTTCAGTGAATCACCTGTCTCTCTAACCTTTGATTCCTTTTTATGTTGTTCATATTCATTCAGACTAATATTATTTTAGCATTATATTCCTAAATTAATTTACATTCCCTTTTAACACTTACACATTTAGCCACAGGATAAAATTTGTCTCAAGTACTGTAATAAGGTCCTGGTGTGTGGATATACAGATAGATCTACTAAAACAACTTCAAGCTTTTGATGCTTGGAAATAAAAATATAAATAAAATAGGCACATTTAGTAATTTTCTTACTTCCTTGATCTAAGAAAATGAATCCCTCAGTTCTATTATTTAATCAAATAGCTAAAGCAAAAATTTAACTGTAAATAAATCTTAAAAGTAGAAATTTTTTCATGTTTCAAGTGAACCTCTGGTCTTGTTTCTGTCAGCCAGAAGCTTCATGTAATCACAACTGGCATTTTAGGACTTCTCAAGTGTTTCTTAAGATCTTGTTTGGCTTTGTGTGAAAAAGTAGACCAGCACATATCCTATTTTGATTCCTGACTAAACCAAGACAGAAAACTCTAAGGAGAGATATCCTAAAGTGTGTTCTTTCAATGTCGGTGGGCAATAACTTTGAGCTAGATTTAGAAAGATTTAGGAGAAATTGAAGGCTATAAGTTCAAATATTAATTAGAAAAATTTCTCCATTCTGTTTAACATCACAGACACCTAAATTCTCCAAGTATCTTTGACTTCAAAAAAACTCATAATTCTCTCTTTGCACACACCAACCCCCGGCTAAGGAGCTCATGACCTCTCCATGCTATCTGCTGTGTCAGTGCCCGAAGGTGGTACCCCAGCTGCAGGCACACAGTTTGTCTGAAACTGGCACTTTGCACCCCAAACACAGCGCAATGTCGGCTGCTTTTCAAATCAAAGCACCACAAGTTCCTTTCTTCGCTTCCTGCAAGGGAATCCAGGATTGTAGTGCTGTCCTAAGCCATGGGAAATTTAGTTGCTTGCATGTCATGAGTGGGTGGAAGTTGTATCTTTCAGAGTCTGTGAAAATGACCAGCTCCTGCCTGCATTAAATGTTCTGCTGTGCTGGCTGGTGACAGCTGAAGCAGCATTGAGCTCTCTTGGTGCTCCAGTCCTTTTGTAGTTGACTGGGGAATTGTTTGGACTGTGAGATCTCAGGGAGGAACCATCATCTGTGCTTTTAAATTGTCTAAAATTTGATGTTCTTGATATTTGTAGATGTCAGTGAGAAAAATTGAAGATGGCTGAACTTTTTGTGTTTATGTGTAATAAAGCAAGAAAAAAAATGCATTAGGAAATGGAGGGGAGTTTCCTCTTATTTTTTGCCTCTAATGTTTTGAATAATTCCTTTTCTGCCTTTATTCTAGAATTTGATAGATGGCTTCAATGTGAATGCAAACCTTCTTATTCCCTAATGAAACAGTATTTTAAAAAAAACTTTCAGCATCAGTGAAGTAGGAAAAAATGTTAAAATTCTGATAGCATATGTTTAAGGGCTGAGTTTGACTGAAAAATTCCATTTCTTCTCAGCAAGGTTAACGCTGAACAAAATCTATGCTACCATCTTAATAAGTGCATATTCTTCACTTGCACTTTCAAAAACAGTGTGGATGTGACAGAATTTTTCAAAGCTAAAAAGCATTTTCAAAATTAAATACATTGGGTTTCTTTATGATAAATAACATCATGCAACCATAGCAATGTTGAGTGGTGTCCTGAAATACAATCCATTTTCCTGCCTGCCAGTAAGCCTTACACAACTTTGCTTTTAGAAATAAAAGAGCAGAGGTTGTAATATTTATGATTTTTTTAAATCAACAACTGTTCAGAAAAAGATTGTTGGAGAAAAATTTCCTATTACCCTTGAATTTCACAAGGCCACTACCCCTTCTATCACTTATTAATACTATAGTGCCTAAAGGCTCCAATTAGGTATTGGAACAGTGATAACAGGCACTGTAAATGTGCAAGACAAATCTTCCCTAAGGGGCTATAATAAAATATTATTTTATAAAACCCAAGTAATTTCTTAAAATAGCTTTATAGCTATGGCAGACTATTACTAACTTTGGCCTAGATCCTGCAGTGAAGATGTGCATTGTGAGTCTCCATCCAGCAAGTGAAGACAAGGAACCTGCTCTTTTAGCAAAGGGCCATTAAAAATGGAAGTTGCTGGTACAATGTGGAATTTTTTTGTTCACTTCTAGGAAAAAAAAAACAAACAAACAACTAAAAAACCCAAACAGGGTAGCTTGTTGTTAATGCTGAAAACCTAGCCTAGAAGTTACTAGTCAGATCAGAAAATAACTATTGAGGATGCTCCAAAGCCACCGAGTGCCATAGAGGACAGAGATGTACAAGTAGAAAAGAAACATGCTCGTTGATTAGGATGATGAAGAGTCTTTGACTGATCAAACCTTTGCTTAGGTCATGTTCACAGCATTTTCTGAGGTGTCTGAAGCCAGCTAACTGCAGGGACCCTTCCCGGTGGCACTGGCTGGACTGTCCTGTCTCTTGGTCCGCACTGCCCCTTGCCCAAGTCCCGGAGCGTGTTTCCCACAGCCATAGGTGCGAACAGCACTGAGCACACGCGCTCCTCAAGAGCGCTACCAAAGGTGGCTATTTTCAAAACTGCATTCCGGACCCGCACGATTTTCCCAGATCCCGATTTCCTGCCCCGTGCCCGGGCTGGCCGCGCCTCTCGGGTCCGCGGCGCGTCCTTGGCGCATCTGTCCGGTTTCCCCGGGGCGCGGACCCCGCCGGGGCACCGGGCGCAGGTAGCGCCGCTCCGGGCGCTGCGGGGCCGCGGCTGCCGGCCCGGGGGGCGCGCCCGGTGAGCGGCGGCGGGAGGGAGGGAGGGAGGGAGTGGCGGGGGGGCCGCTGAGCGCCGCGGGGTCCGCCCAGCGCCGCGGCCGCCCGGGCTGCGGCAGGAAAGGAGCGGCGGCTCCTCGGAGAAAGGAGGAGGAGGAGGAGGAGGAGGAGGAAGAAGAAGGGGGGGTCCCTGCGAGCGGAGCCGGCCGCAGCGAGAGGCGGGGCGGGGTGGGCGCGGGAGGCGTGCAGGGCCCGCGGAGCGGCGCGGACGGACGCGTGCCATGCGCGGCGCGGCAGCCGGCGGCTCCCGCTCGCTGGCTCAGCATGCGCGGGCTGTGCCCCCGCCTCTGCCTGCTGGCCGCCGCGCTGGGGCTCTGCGGGGGCAGCAGGAACTGCCCCGACCTCATCGTGGACCGCTGCCTCTGCGCCGCCGAGCGCGCCAAGGGGCCCGGCCGCCCGGCCCTCCGCATCAAAGTGGTCTGCACCGGCGGGGACTTGGTGGAAACTTTGCAGCCCGCCGTGCTGCCCAACCGCACCGTGTCCCTGTGAGTACGGCCCGCGGGCGGAGCGCACCTGGCGCGGGAGGGAGGGCGGGGGACACGGGGGATCGAGGGGACCCCGCGCCCGCCGCTCCGGAGCCGCGGAACCGCTCCGTGCCCGCTGCAGCCACGACCCTGCTGCTAAAAAGTCTGTGAGAGTTTGGGGGTGTTTGTTTATTTATTTATTTATTTTTTCGTGTTCAGCTGGGAAACTCCTGCTGGCGTTCGGGTCCAAGCGGGGGAGCTGGGCTCTCCCTGGTGTGAATTGCACGCTGCTGCGGGCGGCGGTGTGGGAAATGCCAGTGGCAGCAGAACTGATGGAGCTCTCTGCTGTACCTCTCCGGCAGCCACGGGACGGGCTCGCACCGTCCCGGCAATAAATGGATGGTATCGGTAATGCTGAACTGCTTCCTGGAGTGCTGTGTCATTAACTGGTTTTCCCTTTCTCTCTCGTCTTCTCTAAATAAAGTTTGGAATTTGATGTCTCCTTTTTAAAGATGAGTTTCTATACTGCGGTATGAAACTCTCAAATCTCCCATATCGTTCAGAGTTGTCTGGTAATTTAAAATGATTCGGGGTACTGTGAATTAGGTTATAATACTTTGTTGCCTGTTGCACACAGCTAAACTTGAATAAATAGCATGTTGTAAGTAAGGTAGCAGAACTCTCTGTGATTGTATCCTCAAGTACGGCTGAAAGTAATGTCCCTGTAATACACCCGAGCAGTAATAGCTCTGTGACATTTACCCTTTGGATCATACACATATCTACAGATCTTTTACTGTTGAATTTAGTTCTGTTGACAATTCCTGCTATGAACATCTCCACTGTTCAGTGCATTTTCTTTAAGTCAACACTTTTGGGAGGCAACTGGTAAAGATAGTAATTCATAACATCTGGGGAGCTTGTGCTTGTAAATGTACAGATGTGCTGTGTATGCTCCAGTTCAGTTTTAGCTATAACTGTTGAGTGACTTGATGCTGATTATCTGTATGCTGATTATTTATTTAGGAAACTTCTGCTTCTATACAAGAGACAATAATTGCACTTCCTCCTAAATTTTAATAGGCTGGTTTAGAATATTACATTACTTACCAATATAAGCTTTAACCTCAGTGATAAATTCACTGCTATTTCTATAGTTTGTATAACTGGCTATGGAGTTAGAAGTGGTACCCACCAGATTTATAAAATGTCAACATCTTGGGGAGGCAGGAACTACTTTTTCCTCTTGGTTATAAAGCTGTAGAAACTCTCACACTCAGCATGTCTGCAAAGGTTTTTCCTCTTAAGCATTGACTTGCAGAGTCTTATTTAGGTGTTTAAGAAACTTTTGCTGAGGTAAGTACCAGTCAAGGAATCCAGCTGACCATGAGATCAACAGAAGTATGTATTCACTGCAGTGAAAAGAAATTGAATTGGAAACAGAAGTGAGAAAAGATGAACAGGGCAGGTGGTGTGTTTGAAGTGGTAGGTGGGAGGATTTGCTCACTTATACATATGATTTAAGGCACCAGTAGCAAGCTTGATCTTATCAACTGAAACACATTCATTTCAGGTAACACTTGTTTAAAATTAATGAGAAAGGTACTGTGCTAGTTTTTTAAACTTAATAGCAAATACCTCTTGATCTGAGAGCTGATTAGTTGGCCTTAGTTGATACAAAAGATACACTTTGCAGTTTTTTTTGTATTTCATATGGACAAGTATAGTACTATGTATCACATAAACATATCCCTTTTCCTCATACAGTCTCTCATCTCATTTTTGAGAATTTTTTTTTCTTTCCCAGAAGTAAATTTAAGGTTAAATATTGAAGGTAAAAAAGAAAAAAAAATTAAAATCTGTATTAGAAGTTTTCAGTAGCTAGAGCATACAGGTGAAAATGCGATTGAATATGTCAAAGATTTTCCAGGTGAAACTGGTTTTTATGAATTAAGTTACACTTGTGGGATATGGCCAGCTGTAGAAAATAATGATAATGAGCTCAAGTATTAGTTCTGTTACATTTGTTTTTGTAGCTGAATAAGACATGCAGGCAGAAGAGAATATTCTGGTAGATGCTGCTTGCTTCCGTTCAGTTTTATGGGCCCACAGAGAGAAAGAGCGCTTTAACATATGGAGCATAACCTTTTGGATTGCTTTAACAATTAAGAAATATAGAGGTGAGTAAAAGAATATATGTTCAGATGCAATAATACTGTAATGAAACAATGTAATAAACATTTTGTGGGGTTTGGGGCAGATTATTCATTATATAGGGAGGCTATTTCCCTAGTGCTATCATCTTTTGGAAGGGAAGATCAAAGCCAAACTGGTAACTGCTCTGCAGAGATGGAAGAGAATTACCTCTGCTTTATCTCTTCAGCCATTCAGAAATTTAACATCTCATTTACATGCTCAGTAATGGTACTTATCAGCAAATTTAGAAGTTATGATTTGGTAGTTTAATTGAAGCCTGAATTTGGTGGCTTAGGCTCTTTCACCTGAGTGAGTGACTGTGGGTCTTGTCTGAGTTTGATAGTTTAGGCTCCATGGTATATATGTACTGAACTATTGCTGCTAGGAATGCTTCTGACACAATCACACGTGGTGACTGCAAACCAGCGTGAAGTCACTGAAGAAATGCTTATTCTTGACATGTTTGGACCAATTACTTTGAGATTATGAGGTGAGGAAGTCTGCAGAGTTTCTTTGAAATAATTTGAACACTAGAGCTATTCAGTACTGTCTAAATGCTCCCAATGATAATCACACTAGAAATAAAATCAAAATATAAGCTGAAAAAGCACCTATTCTCTCCTCTTTATTTTATATTAAAACCCAAACCAAACAAAAAAACCCCTTGTCCTGCACTCTGTTTCACTGTCTTTATTTAGTATTTCACTGCTTTGGAAACAGGATTCATGAGCTTGATGTGGATCAAAAGCAAAAACTTAGCTGTAGCTTCACAAAGTATTGGACGTATCTTGTTAAAAGAGATTCTAGTCCTTATGAATTTGCAACATGCATCTCTTGCTTTGTATTTTGGGACAGGGTGGAGAAAGGGAATAAAGGGAATTACTTTTTTTTTTTTTTTTTTCCCCATGGAGAATACAGCTGTTGAATCACTAATTTATGGGATCTACTCTCACCATTTCACTCTCAGTAGGCATTGGAGTGTAGACCCAACAGAAGGAGTCATATTGCTTCAGCATAATGTAGTTTTCTCATTTTAGACTCTGTGGTTGAATACTTGGGAATTATTGTATGAAACCAATATTTTACATTTTTTTTAATCAGTGTGTTTGAGTTGTTAAAATGTAACTCTAGGGAATGAGTCTATTTGCAATATTCTGTCTCTTCTGTGTTGATGGAAAAATTAGTTGTAAACTTTTTGACTGAGTTGCTGAAATTTGGGCTGTGTGGAGATGTTGCTATGCTGCTTTTTACAATGTGAAACTTCTGCAGTTTGAAATTTTGGGAATTAGGAGATTGGATTCTCTACTGGACAGTATATTGGTAGGTTACTTACATACTTGTTTCTTTCATATCGAGTAGTGTTAAAAACTTCATGCTTTTAATCTTAGAAGTTCTCAGTTCAATAGGTATCACTGGGCAGAATGGACTTTGAAGTTATAAATGCCATCAGTTTCTGATAGTAGCATCACTTTTTTTTCCTCCCTCAATTCAAAAGAAAGTCTAAGATGTATACCAATGGTTGATATTTTTACAAATTCTACCCACAGATACACCTATTGAAATGTGTAATTTTAAACTGTCATAATAGAAATGAAGAAAATTTATGGTAGTGTATGGATTATATAAATTCTTGATCATACAGGATTCTTCATACTTTTTATGTCTAAGCCTTTCTTCTGACTTTGAATTGTCTCAAATTCCTCAGATTCTCAATTTCAGAGTAAGGCTACATGACTCCAATGGTAATCCATAGCCATGATATGTATGAAGGGTGTTCATCTTCAAAGCACATCACAAACATTAAATACTCTTCTGAAAGCAGCATTGCCCCACTTTCCTCTGTCCCAAAATTACTTTTATGTCACATTCATTTATATCATGTCCACTGGAATTTTTTCAGAGTTATTATATTACTGTGTTTTTTTCATGTCTAGTCTGCTCTTTTACACGCCTATATTCAGTTTAGGATATATCAATCTTGTTTATTTGATATGAGCATCTTGTTTTAAAAATAGATCACAAAAATGTTATGTCCCAAAGAGTTCAGCGCTTAAGCTAGCCAAAGCAAACAAAGAGTTGAAGAAAGACTGAACAAAAAATATTATTCAGTAGTTTTATTTCCATGTCTTGAAACTCACATATTCTTCTTTATTGATTTGAGAGCTAACATAGCATTGCTGATTTGTAAATAAGAGCACTGTTAAAGAAGGTAGGGTGATTCTTGTTATAAAGGTTTTTGTGAACATTTTCACCTTGGTTAGTTTATTGTGTTCACTCAAAGTGGCAGGAAAAAAGAAAAAGAAACAGGTTTCCTGCTTCATTATTTATATGTATATACATATTTATAAATGCTTTCTCTGAAACTCTTAAATAAAGAAAAAGAAAAAAAAACAGTTTGTGGAAGAAACTCCTAATAAGGAAGTCTACATAAAATACACCAAAGACTTGGAAGGTCTGGGACAGATGGTTAAGGAGAGCAAATTATGGAGAAGAGAAAGGTTGTAGTGATGAAAGGTCTTCAGATATTACTCAAATGTTAGTCTAATTCTCCTTGATAATACATTTTATATATTCATCTAGAGTGGCCATATAATATTTTTTTTGTTTTGTTTTTTTCTGACAAGGATATACCTGCACCTGAAAAGTACTAGTAGTGTGACCATTTCCAAATGATGACTCTTTTATGACTTGGATGAAACTAGTGCATTTGGCATCACTGGAAATGCTAACCCAAGAGGAGTGTGAAAAAAATTCTGCTGTGGAAAATAGAACTCTCATAGCAAATAGTGTTCATAATACTATAAATGCTACTTTAATAGTTACCATATACCATAACTTTTTAAAGGTATATGAGTCATCCTGAAGTTTCTTTCTCTATTATTATTAAACTGTAAAGGCCATGAGTTAAAACAGTGCCATATATCATCCTGGTGCTTTTACTTCCTCGAGTGTAATGTTATCTGAAGAAAGCAGTTTGTGTAAGAGGATGGGATAAGAATATCTGGAAACAGATAAAATTATTTTACAGTATCGAACAGTTCATTAATTTGGTAATTTAATGTAGAAATCAAGTCCTATTTTTGTTGCATACTAGGAAATTTGCAGTATTGTGGTCTTTCACTAAGTTTCATTCAAGAGGTAAAAATAAACTGGTGAGGATAGCCAGGGGGAGAGCAATGCATGTGGGAAAGGAGTTTTATCATGTAAGTATATGATGTGATACCTATCGAGAAGTTCTAAATGAAGCTGAGGTTTTATGATACAGTGTAATTTGTCAGTTGTCTGGCTACTGACCTTGTTTGCCTTAAACAGGAAGAGATTTAATAGATCTTATTGGCTCTCTTATATTTTTTTTGGTATGTTCACCTAATAGTCATAAAATCTATTTAATTTTATTGATCTAAAGATATGTGCAACATAAATTAGTTTCTGAAGTGTATATATTTGCATCTCTTGCAGTGAGTTGGTGCCAGGGAGGTGATTTGTGTATATGAAATCTGCTTTTATATCAAGCTGCATGAGTTGCTGGCCCTTGGGACCAAAGTGCTGTCGTCTCTTAAAACGGATTATTCTTAAAAGATTTGAAAATGTGATGCCTTTTTTTTTTGGTTGTTTTTTTTTACTTTTGTTTTAAGGCATTCTAGAACGTTACTCAAAGTAAATTTCTCTTTCCTTGTCCCCTTCTAAATATCCTGACAGTATAATAAAATACAAGGTGAGGTGAAGAGTGGGGAGTGGTGAAGTGGTTAGGAGAGAGGTGAAAGTGGGAAGGTCCAGAAAGAAAGGGTCTAAACAGTATTATTAAAAGGAAATTCCAAAGGTTTAGAATTTTATGTGTTGTCCTTTTTCTGCATCCTCAGTGTTTTAAAATCACAAATATTTAAATGATAGATGCTTTATAACAACAGAATCACATTAACCCCCTGTGATGCTAGAAACCCATTTATTACTTTGCTGTTAAAACAGACCCAGAAACTTTATGGGCAGACATAGCCAAAGAAAAACTATGTTTTTGTGAAAAGTTTCTCCCAATTTGAGTTCCTCTGTCATCACAAATTTTTCCACTATTGGATTCAGCCATGTTCCAGCTTATCCATCCCTACTTTCCTCACTGATGTCTTTTGCCTTGGTTTTATAATACAGAGATGCCATAAATGTGAAAGTTAAAGAGCAGAGTACCTTTACCAAGGCAGAACTTCTGCCCTAGCAGCCAATAGGAATCACACATTTGTATATCTGCTCCTTACATGCTTTGTTCATGCACATCTGAGAGCCAGGGCTTTCACCCCGCTTGGTTTTCACTACTCAATAATATTGATGCATGTTTTCAATAATTGCTATTTATGCCATTTGATTTAGATTTTTGTGGAAAAATAGCCTATTGATTCTAAGCTTCCTCCCTTTCCATATTTCTAATGGAATATCCAAACCCTCACAGCAATAAAAGCATACAAACCATGAAAAGTTTGAGTATGTACTTAGCCAGTCAACTGTGATTATTTTTTATCAGTTACAAGTTTACTGTCTAGTTCTCGACTTGTCAAATATGATTTGGCTAAGACCTCTGTATTATCTATGATATTAGCATTTTTTCCTCTACTTTAGCAATTATGCAATACAGGGAACACAGTTTAGGCTTTGTTCTTAGTCTTGTGGCAACATGCCATTCTTCACCCTTCTCTTAAAATCAGTTCCAACTGTGTTTTCATGCCTGGGACTGATTTGAGACTGTTCTGAAGTTATGGTTAGTCATGAAAACTCTGGTTTTGCAATTTCTGTTACAGTCTTGCAGAGTTGTTGACAGTTTCTTTTCTGTACTTAGTTGGATATCATCTTCTCTGAACAGCAGTTTGTCAAATGCATAAACAGTTCTGCCAATAACACAAGCACACAGAGGTTTATGGGTGTTATGCTCACAGACCTGTAAGTGTGCAAAAACCTGAGATTGATTCCTAGATCATATAGAATCTGGATTTGTTGATAGCTGTGCAAAAATAAGCAAATTATTTTAAATTTGTATTTTATGCTTGCCTTTGAATGCCTATTCATCAAAACTTACAAGGATGGAAGGACACTGGTCTGTGTTTTCAGCATTTCTACTGTAGGCTTGGTACAACACACAATGAGGTTTAATGGATTTTCTATGTTATTAAGGTATCATTATGGCTTTCAAGTAACCTGGTAAGTCAAGGTCTCTAAATTATGAACATTTATGATTCTCCTTGTTTATTGAAGAATTCATAGCAGTCAAGCTGATGTCTCTTCAAAAAACCTTTTTCTTTATGTTATGAGATTGCCTGTCCCAGAGAACTCATGTTTTGTAATCAAAAGTATTAATTGCAAGGGTAAAGATTTTATGTGTACTGTGACTTGAGAAAAGAAAAACTGCATCATAAAATGGAAAATAAGGTTAAAGCTAGTAATAACAAAATCAAGCCTGGAAAATGTGAAGAAAAACATAATGGAAGAATTGAACATAACATTATTTTATATTCATAGTTCCCTGGCAACATTTGTGTTTATATTTGCATTAGAAATTAATGTGCATGGTACCAATTTCTTTGAGAGAGGAGGGGTGGAAGGAGATCATAATCTGTTGGTGAGCAATTTTATTACCAGATTAGTTTTCATGGAATTCTCACAGGAAATATACTGAAATGTCAGGTAAGATTTTTCTAATGGAATGTGCTGGCACAATCTGGCACAACAGGAGACATACAAGCATTTAAGAGAGAGGGAGAAGCAAAACAAAAATATTATCAATACTAAGCAATAAAATTTGCCAGCACTCCTAACTCCTGTGAACTCCTAACTCATGATTTTTTATATATTAATGTGTGTCCTATCTGGGGGACTTTGCCCTGCTAAGAAAAATACTTAGCTCTTTTTTTTTTCCATGGTCCATCCTCTTTACTTTGTCCCATCTGTCGCATTCCCAGAATCTTTCAATTCTACACTTTCCTTTTAAACTCCTGTTATTGCTGATACTTCTGCCTGTTTTTTCTTCTCATCTGCATCTTGGTCTTGCTCACAGATTATATGAATTGCAGTCTGCCAGTGCATTTCTAAAAAAGTAAGAAACTCATCTCCCTCCTCATCAGCTCTGCTCTTGGTCCTCTGCTGTGCTGCACTTCTGTGCCAGCCTCTGCGATTTCACTGCCCTGTGCTGCAGCCTCTGCTTTCAGCTCACGGTCCCCACCACTTCTTTAGCCTTGCATGACTTCCCAGTTTCTTTTGCTTTTCTAAAACCCTCTATTACATCTTCCCTCATCACCTTTGATCCTTGATTCATTTTAACCTTCTCTTCTGAACTCGTTGAGTGGAACTGAAATAAGCGAGGACATGGGTCCTTAGAGAGATCTGAATTAAGTCCTGGAGTTCAGCCGTGCCTGGAATTGGGGCCAGGCAGATGGAGTTGATCCTATTAGACAACTTAGAAACAAGAAAAATCGTTTTATCTCTAGCTCTCCCTCCTTAGATCTTATCATTAAAACTGCAGCTAGTGGAGTAGAGAGGTCTGAATGTGGTAGTGTCAAGCAGTGATTTTATATTGACCCACCAGACATGCCACTGCTGATCAGAGGGAACAGCCACAATGATCAAAGTTGTTTTCCATCCTCAGCATTGCATATGGTTTAGAAAGGAAAAGTCTAATTTCCAGTATTCTCTACTCCTTTGTGGCAACATTCAAACAGTACTGCAACTGCCCCTGAAAAACTGTGAAATGTATGTAAAGATGAAATCTTAATGTTTGTTGCTACTCTCCATGCAGTTCTTGAGCCATAAAACTCAAGTTTACATTAGCAAATCTAAACTTAAGGGGCTGTATCCATTTATTCTATAACACAGCTAGTACAGCTAGTATTATTCACATCATTATCATAAATCTTTATCTTAAATTAGATCAGGTTAATGAACTGTTCTCTGCTATGACTGAGAAATATGGCTATTTGTCAGCTGAGGTAACAGTTGACAAATATGTGCTAATTTTGGAAAAGACACATTTTTCTATCCATGTTGCACAGGGGATGCAGGAAAGGAAGAAATCGAAATGCATAAATGGATTCCTGCTCTCCACTGGAATAAAACAAGGTGTTAATCTCTCAGTAATTGATGTCATCATTATAAGGCTTTTTCATTGGGAAGGCATTCATGAATTCTGTTGTACGAACATTTTCATCATTAGAGTTTTGTTTTACTGGAGTCCCTGATGCAGTCACACAGCATGTCACCTGTGGTAAAGGGAGAATACCAAAATTTAGTCACATTATGCTTCAAATAACTCTTCAAAGTTGTATTACAGCTTTTAAAGGAATTCCGATCTCATAGTGTTTAGAAAAAACAGTCAAGCTGTGGGAGTTATGACACCAGATATTCAGGTAGCTGTTAAACTGCTGATGTGAGAATAACATCTGAGATTTGTTTCTTTATCCCTCCATGTTTGGTAAACAGTAGGTTCTTGGAAAGTTAATTTGCTCTTTGCCTGGCCTGTACAATGTAAGGGTCTTGTGGAGGGAAGTTCAATACTTCTTTCCTCTAACGTTGGGAGACTGGTAAGATTATTGAGTCTGTCCAGTGGGGGCATTAAGTCATCAGTTGTGTTTTTATGGGTTCTTTTTCTGTGAATCATACTTTCCTTTGCTTTCCTTTGCTTTCTTTACCACCAGTGTTGATAGGGTCACACAAAGGTTTTAGAGTTTGAGGACCCGTTTTTTGTAGACCCCAAGTATATCTGAGGAAGAGCAGAAGAGGACAACATTTGGGATATGAACATCAGAAAGTGACTCAATGTCAATTTTAGATGTTTGGTATTTATTTTTATGTCTTAATGTGCACAAAATTAATGCCAACTGTTACTCTTGTTAAAGTTACCTGGCATATTTGTATACTTGCTAGTCCTTACAGAGCTCTAGCAGATGTTCTGGTTCTGGTGTCTTTCCTTCTTTTCCTGTTTAAAATAGAGAGATTTGCAGAATAAGAGAAAGTAAATTTTCTAACACTTTCCTTTGTCTTTCCCTTCTATTATAAAAGGATGAAAAAAGAAATTCCTAAGACAAAATGTGGGGGAAAAAACATATTTTATCATTTATTGTTGTACTATTCATAATTCTCTTCCCTTTCTGCACAATTAAAAGTTATAAATAACAATATAAAGAGTCAGCAATATAGATTGATGAAGCAAAAAAATAACCCGGAGTGAAATAAATATAATAAATTATAATCTTCTGTATTTAGAGCAAATGAAGTTACTGCTGTAAAGTACTTCATGATTATTGATTATCATTATAAATTTGTTTCTAATAAGCTGTTATTTAAAAAACAATTCTAACTAATTCATTTGTGCCTGTATTTAATAACAAGTCCATTAGTGAATTGATGTGTGAAACAACCTTCATAACAGCTTTACACAGTTGAACAGTAACTTGCTGACTAGGACAACATCTCTATTTTAAATAAGTAATACAGCAGTATTGCTAATTGGATGAAATTGCTTCATATGAAAACACCCTCCATATATTTTCATATATTTTTAATAAGACTAAGGGAGTTTAAGCCTGACTCTCTGTGTAATTAAATGCTGTTTGAGTTTTTGTTTCCTGTAGTTACCTTTGAAGAACTCAGGTCAACTCTTTTGGTGTTGTTATTGTGGCTACTTTACAAATGGAATACTTGGTTACTAAGCTATTTGGTAATGAAGAGGAATTAGATGCCAAGCTTTAGTTTGGAAAATACTAGAGCAAATAATTTTTTAATGCTAGCTTTCCAAAGTACTTCTTTAGCTGAAGCAGAGTGATTGTTTTAAACAAATAAAATCCCACAAGTAATCATTTATTTAATAGCACTTAAGTCAAGTTGGTTTGGTTTTTTTCTCTGAAAGTTTCTGTCAAAATGGTGGCACTGAATTACATGTTGAGACAGTCTTTCCATATGATTAACTAATCTCTTAGCCTTTTGGTTGGTTGGTGCTTCCTTTCTGAAATGGGAGTAGGTAATAAAGCTTTGGAAGAAGCTTTAGTGGGAAGAACTGTGGCAGTTGGGTTTCCTGGCTGTTTTTACCTGATGCTTTGCTGTTTTGTGTGAATTGGCCATTAATAATACTGTTCTTGAATAAGGGAAGATATGATAAATGGACCTTTAAAATGTTTATGGTTCATTTTAAAGTGTTTATGGTTACACAGCTTTTCATTTTCTCCAGTCTGGACAATTCATAAAAATACATATAGCTGTCCTGGACCAGACTGAAGAGCCATGGATTATCCCAGTATCTTGTCTCCAGACTAAAAATTTTTAAAACAGGTGCCTACAGTAGAGTAACATTGTGATATTTTCCAAAAGAATCTTGTTGTGTGTATCACAGCTTGGAGTTGTAGTTCCTGTGCATCTGATATACCCAAATGGATTGGTTTTCCAAGCCTGATCCAGCCCCCCTGCGATCCCATGGCAGTTCCCTGCACTTGGAGCATCCCATGGCAAGAAGTACCACAGCACCTTGCCTGCTAGCAAGGAACCATCCTGCTTTTGTTTATTTACAAATTCCAGTTTGCTTCAGTCACAGCTGATGTGGTTCTCAAACCTGGGAGAATGGACCATGTTTGGTCTTCAGTAGGGGACTTTATATCTCTGTGCTTTTCTCTTATTATCTGTTAGTCACTCTCAGTGAGCTGAAAGGTAAGGGGGTGATGAAATGTCACAATGTAATTAAATGTAGTTTATTCTACTAATAATATGCTTTCTTCTGTTTTCAACACTGTGAAGAGAGAACAGTGATAAAACTTCTTTCTATAAAATATCATTATATTTAACTCAGTCCATGGGAGAATTCATTGGTCTTCCAGGAAAAATAAAAGAAGCTCTATTCCTGCTCTTAAATTTTGGAATAAGGAAAAATGAATAAAAGTTCAAAGTCAGATTTCTCATTGGTTGGCCTAGTTTTCTTGTGTCAGACTGATAGATTTTCCCGTTTCCCTCTGTATTCCTGAACAATAAGAGCATCTTCAATTTTCCTTGTGTTTTGAGGCCAGTATTTTGTGCTTTGTTTAGTTGTTGGCACTGCAGAAAGCAGAGAGGGAGATCCTCTTACCAAGAAAAAGCCTTCTAAATTGCAATAACACATTGCCAGTGAAAAAAGGTTTAGGAGGAGGTAAATGCCTTCAGAAGGTGTAGAGTGCTGGTCATTGGTCCTTTTTAATTTCATTTTTCAGATGTTAAAAATAAATTTCTTTGGTTATTGAGTCTGGCACTGTATTTGTTTAGAAAGACTGCAGCATGACTCTGCTGATTGATAACACTGAGTTATGCTTCACTTTTTTCTTTCACTGTATTTATAGTTATTATATCCTGAAAGAAGTTGAGTAATTTTGTTATTTACTGGATATGGGCCACAACACTATTTATCTGAGACTGGAAGAAAATGAATGAAACTGGAAGTGGAAAAATTCTGATTTTGAGCCTTACTGGGGGGAAACAAATGCAGAGTTGTACTTCTTAGCCAGTCTAGAAGTCCTTGGTATAGTCTCTCCCCATTATTTCTGTGAGATATGCATGAGACTGATCCTCTCTGAACATCTGGCCACAGAGCCTGTGATTCATCCCTGTCCCTGGGCTTTTACTCTTTATTTTTCACTTTGTTCTGCACCATTTTCCTGATTTTGTGCTGTACTGCTGACTGTCTTGGCTGTGCTTTTTTGGGGAGAGGTGTTTTGGGTTTTTTTTTTAACTTGTAAATGATAGAAGCCACCTTCCAGTTACTGAGGAGTAGGAAAGTCCTCTCCTTGAGCCTTCAGCAGGAAAACCTTTGCCAGTTTTGACTATTCAGGGTGCCCATTGTCTGCCAGATTAACCCTGGAAAACAAGATATTTAGGGACGGATTTATCACAGGCTTACACCCCATCAACTGAGTGCTTTTTACAGCAGGGCAAAATGCTTATAATATAGATAATTTCCTCTGTGTATCAGTGTGCCTGCATGGTTTGGAGATTCACAGACTGCACAGAGGACATCCTGCCCAGTCATCAGAGGCAGATCTCATTTGCCAAGGTCTTTGTGCAGAGAAAAGAGGAATGTGCCTGTTGTGGGCAGTGAGTGGGAGCTGAAGGCTGTCCTGCAGCAGTGGAGGATGCTGTGGGGTCCTGACGGGTCCTCCAGCCCTGAGTGGTTATAGGGGATTGTGTGCTCACTTTGAGCTTGCAAGTGTTGTGTTAAAGTAATATTTTTGGTCTGTTTTTGTGTTGTATTTAATTGCAGTTACTCTGCAGAAAAAGACATATCGATCACTGAACAAGTAGTATTTTATTTAGTTTTCCAATGTTTAAATTAATGGGGGTGAAAGTATTAGTTGATGACTTGAACTTATGAATATTCCATTAACTGTCCAAGTCTTTTCCTCCTCTGCTTTTCCGTGATCTTCTGTAAATTTAAGTGATCAGAAAGAAGAGTCCTATAAAATCCAGATTTAATTTAACATTGATAAATGTTAAGTGAAAAGGGGTATTTGGAACATTTAAACTTTGCTTACACTTTGATTGGCTGTGAACGAGGCACTTGGTAGCTGCCAGAGCAGGAGTGATGCTCTGGAGGCTGGAAAGAGTAAAACTCAGAGCAGTCAACATGCATGAGAGAATAAAACATCTTGTTCCCACTGTTTAAGCCCACAGTAGTGCACCTGCATCTTGGACACTGATTCTGACACAGCTCTGATTCTTCCATCTCAAAATGGCATAACAGGACAAGGAAAGGTATAGAAATATGCAGAGTTGTGAGAAAGCTTGTGTGTGAGGAATGATGAATAGCTGAGGGGTTATTATCCTGAAAACCTCTAAAGTGTGTTAAAAGTAAATAAGGAACATTATTCACTGTTTTCCATATTATGGGGCTGAAGAGGCCACAAATTAGTGAAGTTTCATAAGAAATTAAAAGTAGGTTAGCTGCAGAGCTTCTTGCTGTGGTTTTTGTATTCACATCTCTTCTCTTGACCACTGTTGGAGACAGGGCAGAGTTACTGGGTTCCTGTCTGAGCTGCTGCTGATGGCTTGTTGCTGTATTTATGCACAATGCAGATGGAACACACTGAGTTCTCGGGTCAGGTGAAATGATTCCAGCCTGGGGTAGCTCTGTGCAGTTACACGGATCACTTGGCGAGCTGGACTCCATAGATCAGCATTCATTTTAACATGGCCAAGAATCTTGTCATGGGTCCAGAATAAAGAAAATAGTTTGCACTTGCATGTTCCAGAAAACAGTTCCAAAATTGTGTCACTGAAAAGCAGTTAATTATAATGGTACATAATCAGTTAAACATCTGTTCCTGGTGTGATATTACTAAAAGTGCAGTGGTAACATCATCCTGGATCCAAAATTAGGAATAAAAAGCAGAATTAAGGAGTGTTACTTTTGTTTGCTGCTACCAAGAAAAAGATGACCAGAAAAAGGTGTTACATTTTAGTTTCAAGCATGATTTAAGAACTACAAAATCTGTGCTGTATCCTTGAAAGTGTTCTCATAAATCTGTTTTACTTGTTTGAGATTAGGAGTTTTTTGATCATTTTTCTGATCATCAGAAAAAAGAAAAAGATGCCTGATCTTGAAGATGCTTTAATTTGGGAAATAGTAAGATAGTTATTGAGAACTCAAACCAAATGAATTCAGAATAAGAATGCAAATGAAAATCTACATGAGAGTAATTAACCTTTGGAAGACATAGGAACTGTAATAGAAACTTTTTCCCTTCTTAAATTAAGACTGAATATTGCAAAACTTCAACAACTTAGTGGTTTGACATGTTTATTACTGGGAGAGGTTCTTAGCTTTGTGATCACATTGTCTCTTCTGGGTATTAAAATAAATGACCTGGTGAAAATTTACTTCTAGTATGTATTCACGTGTACTTATGTGAGTACTACCAAAGCCATGATTTCAGTGGTTTTGGGTATAGAAGTACCAAGGCAATCTCTGCAGTGTTTCTTTCTGTGTGCTGGAAGCTGCCAGTCCAGCGTGGTCCTTGTAAACATGTGACTTATTGTTTCTAGCACAGGAGTAGAATCCTGCTAGTATCAAAACAGTGCTGTTGACTGTGCAGTTGTACACTGTGTGTTTGGAAGTTCTCAACACTGGATAGTTTCCAAGTGTCTTTTGGCTTGACACTGGCAAACGTATTCACCAGGTGTACTTCATCTGTGAATAGTTCTGCTTTGAGTTCTGCCAAATACTCTGGCTCTAATTTAACTCTTGAGATGTCAAACCCAGTGATGTTCATGGTGTTTGTTTATTATTTGATGGTGCACAATTAATTCAGTTGCTCCGTCAAATTTAATCCTTGCCACTTTACCTAAAACAGACTGATCAGAAAAAAGGTATTAGTGTAAGAAGTTGCAGTTTAAAGATAATCACTGTGTCTACATTCTTTTGTAATGAATTGTATTTCTGCTTTCCCTGTCTGTTTCTGCCATTAGTTTTTTTTATTGATTGGTGGTTGTTGGTAAAGGGGATTCTACTAAAACCCAGTATAGCTCTAAGTCAGTGTATAGCAGCTTTATTGCAGAGATGAAAGTCATGAAGAGCTTTGTGATTTGAATGTTACCATCCTTTGATCTTTAAGTTACTCATTAAGTTTAATGTTTCAGTAGCTACTGTTTTGAAGGTCTTCTTCTGTACCTCGTATTTTAAATTTTAAAAAAGAAGTTATTTCTGTAATTTGGCACTGTTTCTTTCCTGTACTAGAAAATGCGACCTTTGAGCCGTATTATAAAGATTTCCTCTTAGACTTTCTTAGTACTGTTAAAAATAATTTATGCAACAATGAAAGTAGTATGTTATAATTTATAAACACAGGCTGAACAAATTAGATGTCTGTTTTTTCCATATCACATTCAATCAAGCTTACACCTAGTTGGAGAACCTACAGTTACATCACGTGTGTGCAAAATTAGTGTATTTCACTTACTGAAATGACAGCTGTCTAAAAGAACATATAAATCACCCTGAAGATTCACTGGCAAATTCTAGTTACTTCTTATGTAATCTAGAATTATTTCTGTATTATTGATGGATGATCTCTTGTGTAACAGGTATGAATATATACATTATATTATACCAGACTTCTAATGCCACAGGAGTAATCCATGGTATTAAAGGAGAAATCTTAATGCTGGCAGTTCTTTAATTGCAAATGCTTTCTAGACAATTAAACTACTGCTGTTTCAATTTGTAAAGTAAAAATATAGGGAGGGAGGGGGTTTCATGATGCAGTTAGATTTCAGCTTTCTGCTGTGTAGAACAGCTACTAATAATTTGGAATTAAATTGAGATATGATGCATATGCTGGGGGGAAAGGTTATGTTTAAAAATGAAAAAAAACAAAACCCCCACAAAACATTCATAGCTCTTGAAGCCAGCAAGCTTTTTTCTACTCTGTAACTTAAAACTGGCTTTCTAAGACAATGTGCAAACCATTATAAAAGTATTCAAGAGCAAAGTCTTTTGCCAGAATTCGGTAGCAGGATCTTGAAATGTTTTCATGGTATCCATGCTGCAGGCATTAAAGGAGGCTGCTGCTCCCTTCCACTGTTCAGAGCTCTTCACTTCATGTGTAGTCTCTCCAGATGCTTTCTTGATTCTCTGGCATTGGTAAAAATTATTGCTGCCACCCAGTTCTGCAAGCAGGTACCATTTTCACAGGAAAAACTTTTTAAAGTCCCATCAGTTTATGGCACCATTAATGAGGTCTGTATGGAAAGGGCTTATGGTACAGCATGCGTGATCAAAGATTGCAAAAGTTACTTAATACAGTATGTATTTATACAGCATTTTGATGGAGTATGTGTCCAAATGTTATTGTCAATAAATCTTGACAATAGCCAAGCTGAGAAAATACAAACTGACAATAGGAGCTGGCACATGAGTAGCAAACGTTATACTTTGGGGATTTCTAATAAAATAAAAGGATATTGAACGACTTAAAACAAGCTTTTTCTGAATTTAATTCTTCCCAGGACACATCACTTGTATATTTAAGCACTTACATTATGAGCCTGGTGAGAGTGATAGTTGCAGTTTCTGGGATTTTTTTCAAGAACAGAGAGTGCAGAACATGTTCTGTGCTCTTTCAAGGTGACTAAGATCTTACTTTACTTTAATGAATATAGAATGGGGAAACTTGCTCATACCAGTCTGACGGAAATACATCAACAGTTCCTTTTGTGCAAGATGATAGCACGGTACTTGATTAATTTTAATAATGTTTAGGAGAGAGATAAATTCCCATTTTCTATAGTGAGAAATCAGCTCTTTGTAATTGGTTCAGCATCCAAGTCAAGATCCATTTTATAAAAGAATGTTCCTTGCTTTGCTATTTTTAAAGATAATCAAAATACAATTTTTAAGTTTACTGTAAGAAATGTTTAGTCTGTGACAGAAAAGTAATATTACAGTATTTGCTTTCTGGTTTGAGTACTCTGCACAATGTGCACATTGGCTTAATTTTAGCATTTACCAAAATTTGTAGTCTTGTCAAAAGCTAAATTTATACTTCTATCTGTAGTATTTGTTGTTCAGAAAGTGTAGTTGAAAGGAAGTTGAGATTTTATTTTATTTATGATACAAATGACAGATGTTGTACTTTGATAGCTAACTATAATTTTTGGTTCTGTTAAGACATGTTGATGGTGTTCATAAATGACATTCAATATTTAAGAACAATTAAAAATCGTCACAAAACAAAGCACCTTAGGGAGTCAGACTGTTGGTCCTCTAGACAAATATACTCTGATTTCAGTCATTTGAAAAGTATGAATTTAGGTTGCAGTATTATTATTTTTGAGATGAGAGGGGGAAAAAAACCACAGGGGGTAGTGGTGATGCATGGCTTGTAGGAAAGCAGTAAACTGCTAAATATTGTACAGATTCAGATGACCATTGTCAACACAGTGGAACACCATCTTTCAGGTAAATACTGGATATCTCTTTAGCTGTCAGAGGTGGGGTTTAATGATAATCTGTACTTCCTTTCAGTCTTACTGCATTTTCACATCTACCTGTCATGTCATTGCCATTTTCTCCCATTACAGTGGTACAAAAGAAGAATGGTTGTGCTGGTTTCTTGCGTATACTGCAATGGAAATAGCAAAGAATTTCTTCTTTTTATGTGTAAGAAGTCACAGATAATGTGATAAAATGGCAGTAGCTCCTGATGATAAACAAAAGCATCCCTGCCTTGTTTTTCCAGGCCTGGCTGAATGGTGGGTCTGTGGGGCTTGTGGCAGAGGTGTGAGAGGATGGGGTTTGGGGGAGGTCACCTGTCATGGGTTTTCAATATTTCCAAGGCATTCCAGCCAAGTATGGAAGTGTTAAAAAAGTTCAGCTAAGTAATTTTTGTTTGCCAGTGTTATGGGTAGTGCATTTTGAAGTCATTAAGGTATTTGAAAAGGGAGGAACAGGGTCTATTTTCAAATTGCTTTACTTTGTATATTTGCAGTATTATTATTTTCTATTACTTCAGCTAATGACCAGGACACACTAAAAACCTGTGTGGGTAAAAAAGAACAGAAAAAAAAAAAACCCACAAAAACAGCTTCATCACAGCTGTTATTTAAGACCTTTGAAAACTTCTGAATTTCCGACTTTTTCTGATTCTTAGGACAGTTTCATTCACATTAGCTTGATTTACTACAGTGACTTTTAACATCATCTTATGTCAGATACAAGATATGTGGAGCATTTGAACTGAAAAATACAGTTTAAAAATCTTTCTATTAAAAAAAGAAATTACTGTGAGCAACATTATGTCATCAGATGATCCAAGTCTTGTACTGCTCCAGGTCAGAATTCAGGGGATTAGATTTGTCCATGATTTCTTAAACCGGGGGGACATGGTTTAAGACTCTCAGACTTGAGTTTCAAGAGTGAACTATTGCCTTTCAACCAGCCCTATGGGGCCCCATATAAGTAGGCCCTTTATCTTTAGGGTTAAACATTCTGAATGGATGAACTTCAAATAAATACGTTAATTTTTTATGTTGTCAAAGCTGCTTTTCTTGCAAGCTTTCCTTAGCTTGGAAGAAGAGCTGATGTATTTGTTTCTAGAAGAATTATATTTCATAGAAGATGGTAGGAAAGGAATTTTTTCCCATGTTTCTTTTTCTGTTGGAGTGGTTTTAGTTGTAACCTAACACTTCTAGATGGATTTCTAGCTGTAGCTGCCACCAGCCTCAGTAAGTCTGGCCTGCCACCTGCAACAGTGTGAGCCTGAAAGTAAACCAGTCAGCCCCAGGAGTGCTTAGTTATTGTGCCTTAGAATATGTGTAGCACACTTAAGGAAAATACTTGTGCAGTGCTTGGCTTTTGTGAAGCTCTCTCCAGTTCATGTGCCTGCTGGCTTGTTGTTCTCAACTTCAGAGGAGGCTGGGATCACGTCCCATTTCAGTGAGGTTTTGGGACCTTCGTGGTCAGCCTTGATGTCCATTCCTGCCTGTCTGAATCCAAGCTGGAAAAAGGAGCTTCCTTCTCTGCATCAAGATGTTGATCTGGAGACAGAGGTTCTGATGAGGAAAATAAGCATAAGGGGAGTGACAGTGATGTCTTCAGATGGTGAGTTATGAATTAAAAATTACAGGTGCAGTCCTCAGTGTCAGTTAAGGATAAGAATGTGATGGATGTGAACAAATATGCTCTGGTGATTCAAGTGTTTCTGCATGAAAAGTTGTCATTATTGTTTATTTATGAAGTACTGTGAAGATGTGCTGGGTTTCATAAATGATCTGAGAAGTAGATGGAGAGGCCAAAGATGCTAAAATTATCAAGGATTTTTAAGTACTGCTTCATTTCTGCAGTTCTTACCGAAAAACTAAAATCATAACTTTTTAAGATGGATTTATACGTGATAACTCTTAGATGGTCCTAGGTTTGCCTCTGTTGTTTTATTCCATGAATAAATTGATTGGTACAAGGTATTCAGAAGACTTGGAAAGCAATGCAGTAATATGAAGTCTTCAAATACGTGTTAATTACAGTAATAATATTTTGAAAGTCTGGAGACCAGAAAAAATGATTCCCAGAAGGAAACCAATAGTTCCGATGAATTAACCTTCAAAGAGAGATTCCAAGTATAAAGAAAAAAGAAACTTCTTCTATGCTGATATATCAAAATTATCTTGAATTTTATTTTCATGTAGTTGTAGAACATGGATTTTAACTGTGTATGTTAGGAGAGAAGAGAATTAAATGAAGAACATATTTTAAAATACTTTAGTGGCAAGGTAGTTTTTTTACACACAGGTAATTACCATAAATCGTTATTTTTGATTTTTTATTAGATACTTATGCATTGAACCCAGAAAAAGTAACATTTTTATTTTATTTCTCAGGAGAGAAGAGGTAGGGCCAAATGTTATCTTTGGCAGGCATAAAGATCATCAGAATTTTGTCCAATCTTTGCATTTTGCACTTGTATCTACTGAGTTTTGATGAAAAATCACAATTTGCCTGTTGGGCACTCCTGGAATAAATGCCACAATTTTTACTTTAATTTCCTTTAATACACGCATTTTGTAATGTAGAAATGTTTCTCATTGAAAAAAACAACAACAACCATTTAAATAATTTTTCCTAATCAGTTAATTATGAAAGACCAAGCTTGTTTTTCCTTTTCCGTGCTGCTCAAATAATATTTGAATGGGCCTGGGAAAATTCAATACTCTGAACTTTGGTGACTGGATATAGACATCATCCCCAGTAAGCAAAGAGGGAGTAACATGGATACATCAACATAAAGAGCAAACAAATGCATTGACAGGATATAATGAGCAGTAAACTTAAGAGGGGGCTTTTAGTGAAATTGGAATGGAGTTGAAGTAAAGGAAGTGAACTTTAAGTATGGCACTTGTACAACTTATGAAAGATACTCTTTTCAAAAGTGTTTACCACTGCAGTAAAATAAATAAAACCAAGTTTAATCCTCTGAGACAAAGTTTTTTGATTAAAATAGAAACACCTTGACAAAGCAGTAAGTTTAGTTGATATGAAAGCCAAATTGGTATACTTGTATAAACTATATCTGAATGCAGACAGTGACACCGTCAGAGCAGATAATATAATGCTTTAAAAGGAAATTTGGAAGAAGAAATGTGTAAGGGGATACGATATAAGAAAATAAAGGTAGTATATAGAAAGTAATCTTACCCCTAAAGAGTTGCAGCTGGGCCAATTATTAAAGATTAGGAGCAGGCCTGGCTTTACCAGGCCACAGCTGTAGCCAATAAGAAGAAGGGCGTTATAAAAGAGTGGGTTGGCTACTTGAGGAGAACTGGAGTCAGTTGGCAAGAAGGAAGAGTCAGTGCTTGGAGGAGATGCCTACGAGAAACATCAAGGAGGTATGAAACTCCTGCACTAAGGAGACAACAATATGGAACCTTTGTAATGTAATGACAACAGAAATGTACAATGAGAGCGTGTGTTTTCACTGGAGTAGATTAAAAGGGTGGCAGGTACGTTAATTGATGCTTTGGACTAACAAGTTTGTTGAGGACAGCCTTTAAGCAATGTCTTTAAAGTCTGCAGTACTTCACGTGCTAGAGACAGACTTGTCAATGTACAATATTATCGTTAAGATAGTTCTTATATTTGTGTATTGTTTACTAGCAGAAGAAATCAGAAATGAATTTGAAATGTAAGGAAAATGCAAGAGAACCCTTACGAATGCTGATAGAATAGCTTATGCTGCTGGTTTTGTTTGGATAATTTGCTCAGTGTAGACATATTAAACAAAGTTCATACCCTTTTTATTTATTGGTGCCTGCCAGCTGCTGTTTATAATGCAACATGTGCTCAGGACAATGTATGCAGGGTAATATTTATTTTGATTTTTTTGGCAGGTTCAGGTCAGCTGCACATTTTGTTATTTTACTTTTTCCTTCCCTCCACTTCACCTAAGTCAGGAACCGTAGCTTCCTGTAATGTGGCTTTCGGATATTCTCTGAGGAAATTGAATTTCGGGATTCAAAAGCTGCCCATCTCAAGTTCAAGAGCTCTTCTTTCTTCATGAATACATATTTATGAAACTATATAGCTTTGGAAAATTTTAATCAGCCTTATGAAAGTTCTTTCTCTTTAAACATAGTAGGAAATCTGAAAGAATTTAAAGATAAAGGCACATTCTTGAAGTTTAGCAAGCTGTCTTAAAGTTTCATAATAACACTGTAGGATTTAGGAATTTAAATTCCTTTTATTATAGAATCAAAACCACCTGTAAGTATATAAAATACTTTGCCTGACTTAACATTCCAAAGCAGTATGGCAAAGAGCTCTACCTTTATTTTGAGCTTATCGGACTATTAGGAGTTTGATAGCTTTCTCTGAGAACACAGAGAGTGTTCAGAAGAACCAAGTTCACTTGGAATGCAAACTTAGTGGGCTGTATTTTTTTTTTTAAGGTAGGCTGCATGTTAGAAAGTAAAATATTGGACTTTTCACTTCTTTAAGTGATAATGCATTTGGGAATGAATGAGGCAAGTTGTGGTTTGTAGTTATTTTCGCTACTCATTCTTTCTGAACTATGCAGCTGCAAAATTATAGAATATAAACTATGTGGCCAGAAATTTTACTTGTCTTATGAATTTTACAGGCCTTGGGCTAATACAGCTTATAAAATCTGGTGGCAAACTTAAAGAAATATAAATAAACTAGTGTCATGAGTACTGTATAACCTTGTTGATGCAGATATCATTTAAGTCATATTCAAGCTAAATAAGAAAACTGTTAATCTTATTCCTGCATCCCTCTTAAAGGCCACAGTAATTTTGTATATATTTTTTCAAAATTATGAAATAAATTGCTACCTAAAGCATGTAACTGCTGATTAGTCAGTGGTTAGCTGATGATTTACAGATGGGAGCGAGAAGAGCCAGATTGCAGGCCAAGGAGGTTTTTATAGTTCTGGTGTATCATTAGGATAAAATTGCAACCATGGATGCTTTAGAAGAAGGGTGATCAAGTAGTTAAAGTGAGGTACCTCTTGTAAGGTTACTACATCTGTTCTTTATTTGACTGTGGTGAGTATGGTGAAACTTGCTGGGGCATTCATTAAAACATCTGTCTCTTGGGCATCTCTGCAGAGAATGCTTCAATATAAAAAGTGTGAGAACGTGATCAAAAGTGAACTCGCTTTTATAATTTCAGTCTAATCCTGTTATTTGCCTCAGTGCCTCTGTCCTGGACCTTCTTCCCTTGCCCTCTTCTGGCTGTTGCCTGTAGTCCCGGACCTCACTTCTATGTTTCATGTAGATGGTGAGAGTCTTCCCTCAGGTGCTGAGCTGAGCTTATCCTGATGATGGTTTCCAAGGCTTATATGTAGATATTCTGCATTGGCAAAACAGGTACTCTGAGAATATTTTATCTCTGAGCAAAGAGTTTATTGTGGTGAGCAATTGCCTAGAAATGTGTAAAGAGATTTCTAGACTGATCTAGATTTCAGTGAGACTCTAGTATTAGATCATGTACTTTAACATGATTGAAAGCGTGAGGCTCAGGTATAAAGACAGTATTGCATTTTTAAAACCTCTTTTAAAAGTACTCTTTTCAATCTGTAAATGTATAAAAGCATAAATAATAAGATGAAAGAGGTATCTCAAAAAAAAAAAGCAAAGTACAATGTACAGAGCAGCCCTATGATAGCTGCTCTATATTCACATGCAAGAGAATGCTGTGACTTGCTTTAATAGTGTCATATGCTTTGTAAACCTATAAAATAGAGAAAAATTGAAGAAACTAACTCCAGGTTTGGTATTCTGAAAAGCACTAATTTTTATAGACAGAATCAGTGTTTGTGGTGAAATCTATAAAATGTTGAAGACACGTGTGTTGCTGGGTCAGATGGTGTTAACTGCATCCTCAGTGGTTTTTATATTCTGTTGACATTCTCTAAATGAGGTTGGCAGTTCACTCTCTTACTGAGTTCAACTCCAAGTCATTTCAGGAAGTTCTTATGCATTAACTTTGCTATTTTATTAATATTATTCTCCTCCTCCCCTCTTTCTTCTCAGCTGAACTTAAACAGATGCTATAGCTGTGCAAGTATCTGATTTCAGGCTCTAGAGCCAGCAGTAGGTCCTAAAGTTCTGAAATTGGTTTTAGAAATAGCCTTTTAAAGGTTTACAAGAGTAACCATTTTATTTTGTAGTACAAGCCATAACTGGAAATGTGATTTCTTCTACTTTAAGATAAATTTGCAGTCACACAAGCTGCAGTAACAATGATTTATCACAGCTGTAAAAGATTGGTGCAAGCTCAAAACTTACCCAATAATGAATGTTTTCATGAGACTTATTGCCAAGGCAGGTATAGGGGAGGTTTTGTTTTTAATATCTCAGATGATTTAGTTGATCAGAGTGAGAGCAGAGTGGCAATTTACAATTGACAGACTAAGTTAAGTCTTTCTGTCAGGCAGCATTAGGTGTGGAGGAAAGGTCAATGAATGCCCCCACAGTTTTTTATTGCCCTAGGCAGCCAAGTATCTACATGAAAGTCAATGCCAGAATTTCACCAAGTGACAACTGATTTAACCCTTCCTTCACCAGTTTTGAAGGCAGCTCTGTCACTGCTGTGAGCTGTGACACTTGTGAAATGGAATGGCTGGGCTCAGTTGTCATCTTAATCTAGAAGAAGGCTGTAAATTTTCAAAACTTCTGCCCTTCAAATATGTATGGAGATTATACGTAAAGAAATTTTGACAGTCAATATCTTTCTTTCTAACCCAGGTACTTAGAGCAGTCTGTAAAACTGCCAAGGAGTCCAGCAATCTTTTTGATTTATTCTCTACATTGTAGAGGGAGCTGAGAGTACAGGAGACATCTGACATCTTGATGGAGTTCTGGATATGTGTTCTGAAGCAGGAGTTGTTTGCTGATGCCTTTAAGTTTATGGTGAACTCTGTGGATGAGCAGACAGACTTTTCTTGTACTGGATTTTAAGTCTTGGTACACTGCATCTGCTAAGTGGAAGTGATTTCAGGCTTTACAGCTTGACTTTGCAAAGTCAATACTCTGTGTGCCACATTCTAATTCTTTTAATCTTGTTTGATCAAATTGTGCCATTTTGTCCTGAATGTCTATCAAATCATACTGGTTACAACTAGGAATGTCCCTTAAAGGCTTAATATAATATTCCCTAGGATTTGGCAACATAAAGAAGCTCCTGGCTTTCCAAAGAGACCTGCAAAACCCTTATTCTCTGGCATTGACAGTGTTAGTCTCAAAGGTGTATCCTCTGAGAAAATTCCTAAGTATGTCTCACAAAGATGAGTGATTGTTTTTCATGTTCAGTGGTGGCAGGCAGTGAACTCAGACTTTGTTTGGAGGTTTTCTGTCTCTCCTCAGAAGATCCCCTTCCTGCCCATTCCTTGGGCTCTGGGTATCCCTGGGAGGAGGAACCACTGCTTGCACTGCCCTTCTGCCCGCATGGGTTTCATAGCTGAACTTAATGTTTTACCTGTTTCACATTAACAGGAAAAGCACCCAGAGAGGGTGAGGCAGTTGTGCTTAGCTGAGACCCAACTGATTTAATGGAATCTGTAAAAGGAATATATGCTTGTGTGTTGGTTTTCAGTCAGTGATTTAATAAGGAGCTCAGTCTAAGGGGTGAAATGAGCTTTGCCTAGACATTGCAGCTGGAGTTTCCTTAAGCTGTCTGAAGTTGACTCATGTATCTCAGCTAATTCTTGCTCACAGTTTTTGTTCTCCTGGTATTCCTCAGCAATGCAATTCTTATTCATCCCAAAGCTCAGGTTGAAATCAGTGAAGTGGGAGGGAGAGTTGCTTGCTCAGAGTTGCAGCCTGAGACGCCGGAAATTTGATTTTGTTGCCAACTCACCCGGAAGTCCAAAGCCACATGAATAATTCTCTTTCTGGTACTTTGATTCACTTTCTGTGAAATAATAGTACTTAGAGAAATGGGTATAATTTTAAGGGTAGAGAATACCCAGATGTGCTTTATAAAACAAAGAACATTAGATCTTTCAGTGGTAGGGACCTAATGAAGTTCATCTCATTTTTGCTTCTACTAGATCACTCTGGATTTTGTATTTGATCATAAAGCCTGTGTGAAAGCTTAAATATTTTTCCATTATCCCATTACTTCTTAGTTGAGATCTAACTGTTCTCAATACCTATTTTATTTTGCACTGGAAGCAAAGGGAGCTTGAAATTCTGTGTTTATTCATGTCCTGTGCTATTATCAAGAAAGATTATTGCAAAATAAGTACAGTCTTGGTTCTGTTCTGCTACAACCAGTGAGAGAAGGCTTTGCAATGAAAAATAACCTTTAAAACTTAGCATAATTCATAAAACAGTTTGCTATTTCAAATATCTGAAAATCTATTCCCTTAGGGTTATAAAAATTCTATTAGCCAAGGAAGATAGCTTTCAGAGTAAGAAACAATATATTTATATATCCTCTAGTATGTGTGTTGTAGCAATAAAAAAGGACACAGAAGATACTGTCTCTTGCTTTTCTGCAGTTCCCTTTTGGTCTTGGCTATATGAAACTTCTTTAGGTAGTACTTCAACATTTAATAAAATTTTTTCAGTACATACAGGATGATAATGATCTTCAGATGCACATGTATCACAAAAGATAGCTGTTGTGTCATTCATTACTGTAGATGTAAGAAACATCAAATGCAATTTAAAATTCCACTTATCTTGCCTCTGCTGAATCATAAGATAATGTCTGAGTGTCTGAAATGTAACACATCCCCTCTCTAGGGCTGGTTAATCTGATGAGGGAAGCTTGTCTGAGTGGTCTATCTCCAGTATCTATAACTCTGAAATGAAGTGAACTTATGGATGGAGACTTTTTAGATAGAAATGTGAAAATAGTATCTAGAAAACAGATTTTCCTCTTTATTTAGTATAGGATTCTTAAGGCATGCTTGAGTTGAGTATCAGATTATTCAGCAGCAACTATATAGCTTTTAGTTAAGAACTGCTTCAGGGCTGACAGTCTGAATATTTTGCCGTGAAAAGAGCCCTCAGGGAGCCGTGGACGCTCAAAATGAAGCTGCTTGGTGAGATTCCCAAATTCTTACTCTCCTTCTGGCCTGCTGGTAGCTGGCAGGAGCTCAGGGTGAGTTTGAGTGTCCTGTGCCCGTGGGCTCAGTCACCAGCAGCCTTTTCCCCATCCCGTGAGTGCGGTGCCGAGCGCTGCGGTGCCGCTGGGGAACCCTGGCCTCTTCCCCTCCTCAAAAGAGATGGCAATCCCAAAGGTTCACTGTGGGCTCCAGAGGGGCAAGAGGGAGTGTCCTGCAGGGGGAAGGGCTGTGGGGCTCCCTGCTCTGCCAGGCCAATCTCTGCGTTTTGGGGCTCTGGGGTCTGCTACAGCAGAGGACTTTGCGCGTCACACTTTGAAGAGAAGGAAAGAAGCATTGCAGGAGTTGTGACTGAGGGCTGGGGTTTTTGGGGAAAAAAGGCCTGATTTTTAACGGATTCCTCTAGTGTGCCTGGATGGTACCCTGGGTCAGGTTTTTTTCTTCATTTGTTGTTGCTTTTTTGTCCACAGTATCTAGGAACTTCTTGTTTTAAAGAAATTTGGCAACCGGGCTTCTCAGAGATGAAGACTTTTTAAAAGTGCCAAATCCCTCAAAACTAATTCCAGTGCTGTCATCTTGTAATAAGATGCATTTTATAGGTATAGAAACATTTTTGAAAGGAAAGAAAAAGCAAATCAGAGCATGACACTTTAAATAATATAGCTGTAGGTAGACAACTGATGTGGATGTGTTAAGCTTCTCTTCAGGTATATTGTTCTTATGGGAGTGTGTGCTTATCATGCCATGAAATGCTTTAAGGTAATCTATTATTATACATAAATATTCAAATTGGTGAGACCAGAATCATGCATAATTAAGACATTGAGCCATTCTCATTAATATTTTCCCTAGTCTATACTGAATATAATTGATTTTGTACTGAAGCAATCAGGTCAGATTGCTTGGCTTATGTGAAGGACTTTGAATGAAAATGTCTCTGTTTAGTCTAAAAGTTCCTAATACAAAGATTACAGTGAAGAGAGATATTTAAAATATGTATTGGGATTTATGTTACCATCTTGAAATTGTTTATTTTTGGACATAAAATTCCTGCTTTTACCTAATCTTTAATACACAAAGCTTTCAGAAAACTTGGTTAAGAAGGACTTCTGATGCCTTCTAAATATTTTGTGGCATTTACTGGGGCTAATTTCTGACACAGTTTCTATATTTCTCTCAGTGCCTTGCTAATATTCTATAAGAACTTGGAGTCTAGTGGAGGGAATGAAACAAATTTTAAAGAAAGGGACCTAACAAGCAAGGAATACCAAAGTTAGCTTCATTCAATACCTGAAACACAGTAGAAATAGGTATTTAAATGAAGTTTGAAGGAAAACTGTCTTTGCTCTTAGTTTAGTCTTTCATAGTGTGAGGGTGAAACTGATCGAAACATCATTGAAATATTCAGGTTGAATGTTGGAAATATTATTTGATAATCCAGAGTGGATGTTACAGTTAATTTTTTCCTAATACTGGTTAAGGGTTTTTTTTTTTGTTGTCATCAGGCTGGCACTTGGTAGTCTTTAAGATCTGCTAGATGGGTTCAGTCAAAATTCAGTAATAGTGTTACATACTTGTACCAGCAACTTGCTGCCCTAAATTCTGTACATTAACCATCTCCTATGTCAACTCCGTGAGCACAAAGTAATAAGTGTATGAGCAGCACAGAAATAACAGCTACGTGTGTTGCATGAAGTGCAGTTATAAATGATGAAATGGCATTTCAATGGAAAAGAGACAGGTGGGTGCCCATGCTGATTTTGGCTGTTACAAGAATTGTCTGTTGTGCCCTGTACTTTCTTTTGCTTTCTTGTCTTTGATGGGTGATGGATCTTCCACATTGGTATACCCAACTGCCCATTACTCTAACAGGGGCTTACCCAAAGAATGAATGTCTAAGGTATTTATTTTAGGAATTATTTAAGGACAGAGTATTTTTTGTCATTGTTGTTCAAGCAGGTTGTACTGGTTTTCTAAAGAACAAAAATTATGTATCGCTTGTAGATCATTTTAGTAAATAGCTTGTAATTATATGTGTACCAGAAAAGACAACCTTTATCTTACTTTTCTTTACTTGCTTTACTTCATTAGTATTCATAGCTATACTCTCTGCCCTAACCCTGCTTTTATTTCCTTTGTGCCTTTTATTTCTTCAATTCTTTCTGAAGACAGTCTCTGTTTTTAAAAAATAAATAAGTGTGACTGGTCTTACTTATCCTTTCATGCCATTTCAGGCATCCCTGAAAGGTGCTATCACTCTCATTATTTATTCAAGGATCTGAAGACACTTCTGAAAAAAAGAATAAATTATTCTGTCATCATTAGTTTAGGAAAACTTTTAAAACCTCTGAAAGAAATGAATTGGGAAACCATTATGAATAACCGAGCTTCATTTAACATAGCTGTGATCATTTCAGGACGTGATTCCCTGCAAAGGCTCTGGAATTCCTTGTGGATATTGCTGCCAGAGTTTATTATTTTAAAAGAAATGCATTCAGCTACAGTTATTGTATAACTAAATGTTTTAGGAGCCATTTGGCAGAAATGCACACTGTGAGGTAGAGCTGAATATTTGCAATTGAGTATCAAACAGAAGGTGGCTGAGTGAGCTGAACGTTGACTGATGTGAAAGAAACAGATACAAAGCAAGGTAGGGAGAAGTGAGTTGTGTAATGTAAGTTGAATCAAATGATAGGTGTCTTTGTATTATTTATACCAGTGTTTTGAACAGTTGTGCTGAAAGCTTTATTTCAGAGATTGCAGCTATAGTTAAAAGGGAAAGAACATCAAATATTGAACAACACAGCCTTAGGAAGATAATTTTAAGTACCTGAGCTGATAGATGCAGCATTTGAGACTGAGATTAAAAAAAGACAAATCACAACTGAGGCTGTCATTGACCACTTTAGCTTGGAAGCTGGGAAGTAGATGGACTTGGAGGTAATTGCTGTGTTACATTCATCACATGGGGTGAAAACTGCCTTCTCAAATGTCCTAGGAGAATTACCTTAAAGCCCATTTTCTTAAGGTAACCACATTTCCCCTCACCAGCGCAAAATCTCTGCATGATAAGACATGAGGATATTGCTTAGGCTTAAAATCAGTACTTTCAACCAAGTAAGTGGAGTCTTCTGCTTACAATAATTAATTATTAATTGTCTAGTTAGGGACCCATGTTGGGTAAAGCAAAAGGAGTTTCTGGAGAAGCTCAAGGTCTGCATCCTCATGTTTGGAGTTTCTCAGTCTGACACTTACTGTGACAGTTCTCTTGCATAAATATCTGATCTGTCCTATAAGTTTAGAGCAGAGGATCTCTGTGCTGTCTAAAGGTCAAATTTTTAGGCGTTGTTCAAACTGTTGCAGTCTGTTTTTTAAGTGGTGCTCAAGGCCAAAATAATCCACAACAGCTATTCTGGATTACACAATCTACAAAATTGTGTTGTGGATTACACAATTACACAAAAGTGTCCCTATTTTACCTCTCTGAACAGTGCTCTGATCTACCTGGGTCTGCTTTAGGCAGGACATGGGCCTGGATGACCTCAGGAAGTCCCTTCCAATCCAGATGATTGGGAGAAGCAAATTATCTGTCATCCTGCATTTTCTCCCTCAAATGGACACTATCCCAAATCTGGTTTTTAAACCATCTGGCAGACTTGAAGAATCTCCAAAAAGAACTATAAACTGGTATGATGGACTGGATGCATTGTGTTGGGTTCACTTGCCCTCTGAATTAAATAAGAATAATCACTAACTGTTTAAAACTTTGGGCTGTTACTCAGCTAGAGTGTGTATCAGTAGCTGTCTGAAGTGCCTTAGAAAAACTTCTTTGTCGCTCCTTATTAACAGCTAAAACTCTGTTCCTCTCAGTCTTTGACACCAAATGGAGGGCTGGGGACCATTTTGACATGTAATCTTAGTGGTTGAGGCAAGATAGAAAAAACAATTTAGATTTCCTAACCTAGCTCCTTACATATATATTTATGAGAAAAGATTTTATTTTCAAATTCAGCAAGGAATTATTTAATGATGCCAGACCACGTGTTTTTTTTTTTCAGGCTTTCAGATTCAAATATATTACCCAAAGGATGTACAATGAGTTCTGTATTTCATTGAATTATCAGAAGGTGTACATTGTCATTTAAAAAAATATTACTGCAGATAGCTCTTTGGCAGAATACAATTACAGTCCCAGCAGAACTTGTAAGTTAAGCTATAAACATTATAAAAACAACAAACCGATTTGTGGCAAAATCAAAACAAATTGCTACAATAGAAACTTTTCAGCATTTTTCTGGATTTACAGTCAGCAATTGTTACTGCTTAACTGTTTTAGTAACTGAGAGACATGAGCATTTTGAAGACAATTCTGAGCATAGTTTTCAGAAATAATATGGAAACTTTATAATGCTCTTTTAGAAATACATAAAAGATTAGCAAAACTGGGGAAAGCTAAATGAGTGTTTCAGGATTTAAGAGAACAGCAGCAAGCTGAATATGAGAAGTACTGAAAAGATCTTACAAAGGAAACAAAAGGTAATATAAGAAGTGTGATAAAATAGGAATGGTGACTCAGGATATTTTACTCTTTGTACAAAGTGACTTAGAAGTAAGTCATAGTAAAATCTGAATAGGAAAGGTGAATTCTTTCTTATACAATTTAAAATTAAATGTTAATTATTTATTTAGTAGTCTTGTTAAAGTCCTTGAACTTAAAAATTCAAAATTTACTTATAGTACAAAGCCTCCTGACTGAGTTTTTTGTAGTGTTAAAAACAGGTTTGGCCCACCTGTGGAGGTGTAAGACATTTTGGGGTGCTTGTGATCAATTGGCTGAGAAGTGGAGTGTCAGCCCAGGAGAGAGGAATGGTTATCTGACCTTGCCATGAATCACTTGCAGAAACCATTTTGAAGTGGGGAACCTAAATGAACTTCTTATTCCCACTGCAATGCATGTAAAAATTCATGTCCTGTAGGATAAAGATGTTTCTCAGCTCTTGTCTGTCTGGTTGGTGCTGAGTGTGCTGAAATGCTCAATCTGCACATTGCTCCAATGAATTGTTCTGTTTCTCTGCAGCTCCTGGTGGTGTTTGCACCATTGCTGGTGGTGAATTTTATAAAAGTGTGAATGAGAAACAAACATAAGAATGCAATCTTCCCACAATGTCAACTGAGTTGAATGAAAGCCATGTCAAAAGCTAATCCTCCTGGAGACAATCACTTCAGTAAATCCATTTGCATGTTGCACAGGCTTACTCAATGGAGAACTTTTAAATTTTAAATATTCTGTATGAATCTCATTTTTCCCACTAAAAATGGATTTTAAGTACATATTGATAGAAGGATGTGCAGTGAGTCAAAGGCAAAACCAAGAACACCAGGGCATGCAGACCATGCTGTCACCAGTTGGCTACATATGCTTTTAGAAAGTGTTTTATTGCAAGGTCAGACATAAGGATTTCCTTTTCATTGTAGAGAGAGCTTTGAATGATTCCTCTCTTTTTCCAAAGAAAGTGTTGACAATAGGATCTTTGATCTTCTGAAGCTAATGCACGTGACAAATTTAATTCATGTAAATAATTCTGCTAGACTCAGTAAGACCCATCACAGGAAGTTAAACACGCATAACTATGTCTCAAGTAAAGACCATGCACGTGGCAGGTATAGTGATATAGTCCAAAAGTTCACTTAGATAAAGTTCTCTCTTCAAAAGATGTAATGGAAATGCTGTCTTATCAAAAGATCCTATGGGTTTTTTTAACTACCTTTTGCAAAAACTGACATGCACTCAAGTTCAAATCTTGTAAAAGCAAGATTTATCTAGACAGCTGAATGGTGTTATAAGTGTCCATGTTGTAGTAAAATAGTAAGGATTTATCACATTTTTTTATATCCTTGTATTTTATGTTCAGTTCAGTATTATGTGGTTTTAGGAAATATCACTGTGTAATTTCAGTTTACTATTCCAGTGCTATATTGCTATTGTCAAACCTTTTTCTACAATCATCCACTCATGATGTAAGGTTTCCAGGTGCTGACTTTCTTGAATACAATTGATTAAACTTGTATTCTGTAGAATAGAATCCTGTATGACACCTTGGGTGTTCAGTGATCTTTAGAAATAACCTTTAGACCTCAAGGTCTTGTGGGGAAAAAAAAAAAGTTTTACTTAATAGGATCATCTAGTTCAGAAATTCTCTAATGCTTGACAAAAGTCATAAAATAGACAAGCACATTTCTTTTCACAAGTACTTGCAGTCCTATTAGTAATGCTTTGATTCCTACTGCTACTTGTCCTGTTCAGTTAATTAATATCATTTTGTAGTGGAGTGGGCTTGTTCAAAAGCTGAAAACTCTTTTAACTCCCCCACTGTTAGGAAATCATATTAAAATTTCTATTTGAGAGTGACCTTGCTGCTTCCTTTTGTTGATACATTAATACCACTAAACCAGTACTGGGGAGAGATGAGTTGTGCGTCCTGCTAGTGATGATAATGTTTTGTTTTACTGCTTGAATTGTGATGTTGCTTACAAAAAAAGGCTCTTGAATAAGACTTTACCTAATTAAATCAGTTGATGTGGTAATTAATACAAGAATTCTCTGGGTTTGATATTTTGAATGTGACCTAGCAGTCCCTTATATCATCCAAGAGGAGTCTTGATGAAAAGCCACCAGTATCAACACCAAAGAAAAAAGGATAAGAGTTTTGCCTTATACTTTAAATTGCTGAAAGTGGGACTATTGAACAATATGGTTTTCCACAAAGGCGATGTTCTGTTTTCATACTACAGTTTCTCCCACATTCCATCAAATTTATGACAGACTATTAGTGTTAATTTGCGCTTTTGGAAGGACTTCCATTTTAATAACTAATTACCTATAAGGAAATTTTTTGATGCTCGTTTGCTGTCATCAAATAGTGTCAAGATGTGGAAGCTGCTGTACTGCTGGTACTGTACAAATTAGAAGGATAATTAGCACACTGTTACTGCCTCTTTGACTGTAGCTGTTTGGGAGTTGTTTCTGCCATATAAACATACTATGTACAATAGTAGGCACTTCTTGCAGTATTTTTCTGCTTTCACTAGTGCTTGATGTTGCTGCAAGTGAATGGGTTTAACACAAGCTGGTATATGGGAAAGATAATGATGAAACCAGCTGGAGGTGCTGAGAGACTGGGTTTTATTGCTTTCTACAGGATTTTTGTATGATTCTTTTTAGGAATGCTGACCACATGCTTTGTTTAGTTTGAAAAGACAATACAATGGGCCACAATCCCTTTCAGGAAGAGCAGTGTCACTTCAGAGCATTATATGCATCTTTACTCTTCTGATAATTTAGCTTTATGCTCTTTTAAGTTTCAGTGTTCTCAAAGTCAGAAAGAGAGGCAGACACTGAATTACTGTACACAGATACTGATATATAATAAATTAATGAATACTCCCCATATCTTTACAACTTTTCCTTCCTTGTGTTTGGGTATCAGACTATGTAGATGTCCACCACACCCCATTCATCTCGTGAGCTGTCAGTAATGTTTTCAGTCCTTTTTCTCTTTTCACTTGTTCAATCAGTTTTGTTATTGTTCTGTGACTTCCCTCCCAGTCTGTCTGTATAGTTCTAATATTATCTGTTGAAGTCTTAGGTAGTAGCTCAGTAGTTGGGCTGTGGTTTGCAGTTGGGAGAGGGGAAGAAAAAAGTGCCATTAGTACCCGTATTTTATGATAGCTCCATGTATCTCTCTGTGTGGCACAAAAAGCAGGTATCCTTTTTAAAATCTATTTTTCTATTTCTGCCATGTTTGTGGGCAAACTCCTTAATTTGTTTCTGTGGTGCAGCTCTCAATGAATTATGGATGTTGAGGGGAATAAACAATAGTCTGGTTTACCAAGAAGGATTTTAAAATGTTAAAAAATTTAGAAAAACTTAGCTTTTCATTTTACACTGTAGGATTTCAATACAAATTATTCCAGTCTTCTTCTGATAGAATAAGACTGAATTTCTGATAGAAATTAATTTTTCCCTACCAGTGTTACAGGGAATTTCACAAGATGTCTGCTCACACTCCCTTTGTATCTAACCACGTACCACATGTAAAGAGAATGAACACCTTAAACTTCAATTTGTTAGCTCTTATCCAACTTCCATGAAAAGTGATTAACTGCTATTTGTACTTAGATTGTTATTTTGAAATAAAAGATACTTCAAGTTGCTTGATGTTAGGTTAGTATATAAGAGAAACTTCACAACTCAAGCTGCAGTTTCTGAACAGATCTCCTACACAGTCATTCCAGATGTACAGCCTTAGTGGACCAGGTTTTCTAATTCTCCTGGATGTCTGCCTAGCACACCTTTCTACTTGAGAAGTGGAAAGCTGAAGAGGGATTAAGAGGAAGTGCACAGCAGGGGCAGGTGTGGCTGGGGGTCTGGGGTGTGTTTCCTGTAGCACTTCAGCTGTGCTCAGTGAGAGGGGCTTAAAGGAAAGATTTGGAGATTTCAATTTTCTAGATGTGGTCTATCAGCCTAGACACAGGCCTGGGTCAAACTTGATCTGTACCAGCTCTTGGGCTTCTCAGCAGAAAATCAGGTGAAAGTTGACATTTCACTGATTTTTCATGAAGTTTGGGTGGGAGTTTTTTGCTTGTGGTTTTTGTGTATTTTCCCCTGTGAGTATTATCAGAGGAAATACATATTTTCATTAGTGGGTCACACTTCCTTCTGTGTTCACTATGCATTTGGGAATAGCAGTCTTCATCTCCATGCCTTGTCCTCCATGGATTTGGTTATGTGAGCTGTGCTTTCTCTGTGGGTGCACTGCTGAGTGAGCTCCCAGGCTTTGGGCTTTACTGGGTGGGATGCAGCCCCATCCCACTGAAGAAGCCTCAGCTGTGGAATTTGTTTACTCTGTAATGTCATTGACTTTGGAGGCTTTCTAGAAAGATTCCTTTTCTCTGAGAGGTTATAGGAACTTGAAGTTTGTTTGCATTATGATTGAGAGCTCTTTATTTGATGCTTTTTAAATACTATAGTAAGTTCTCTTATGCTGGGCATTTTTTATACTTGAATGAGACTCTGTTGCACAATGTCACATCATCCTGTACGTTCTATGGTTTCACAAAACCAAAAATCACAGCATCATTTTAAGCTAACTGTGATTTGTGGCTTGTTTAACTCAAATGGAGGAATTGGAAAGAAAATCAGAATTATTACTTTTATCCATTTGAACAATCTATTCTTTTAGATATGTCTGTCCTGTAAAGAGTGTCCAGGAGAGAGTGGAAGCAATGGCTCATGGACTGCCCATGCTTCTCCATTGTTAGCATCTCCTTGGCATGATTTTGGTCCTGGTGTGTGGTGAGTTGGTTGGTTGGTTTGTTTGCAGTGCAGGGTGGATGAAATTGTGTTCAGCCTGTGCTGCAGCCCCCTGGGGAAGTGCATTTGTGCCAGAAACTCTGTGCATGGATTAAATGCTTTAGGATGTCAGTGCAAGTCGAGAGAGGGTGTTTGAATGATATCCCTTCAGGACAGGAGCAGTGCTGGAGGGCTCCACAGGGCCAGCAAAGGACAGAGCTGGTGTTAATGTCTTCTGAGCAACCTCCCTGGGGTAGACTGTCCCCCAGAGTGTCTTGGGAGAGGGAGTAGCAGGGACATAACATTTCAGAGGGTCAACTGCAGTAACAACGTGGTTCATAACATGTCTGATCAGCAGAGTGGTACTGACAGGTAAATTGCTCCCCAGCACTAGTTTAGTTGTATCCTGTCAGAGCTGGGACTGAAATTACCTTGATTTGGATTTTCAGTTGCTTGGGCTTAAGTCGTTAATATATTGTGTGAAGAAAGTTTGCAAGCTGCTTTAAAATAAATGCTTATTAGAAGGCTTCTCTGGGAAACTTCTTTCTTAACAAAACCAAAAAATAAATGAAAGGAAAAAACCCACTGCCATCACAAAAAAAAACAACCCCCAAACCAACCAATCAACCAGCCCAAAACCCCCCCAAAACCCAAACCAAATAAAAAAACCTACTTGAAGTAGATTTTGGTTTTGGAAAATATGATCATTGAAATAAAGTGTGCTCATTTTTCATAGTGTTTCTTCTGCTGGAATAAAATATTTAAAATGTGAGATTCTTAGCACATGGCTAGAAACTGATAATTATTTAAACCAGCTGCCTAGTTGCAGTGTATAGTGAGATTCATCACTGTGATTCACTAACACATCAGAAAAAAAAATCCCAAAAGGCAACCAAGTGAAAATGCTATGGATAGATAAAATGTGAGAAGTGGGTGCATGGTGTTGGTTTATTTTTAAAAAATGCAACCTCTATTTGGAGTTTGATTAGAATGAGTCAGTTTCTGTTAGATCTGACAGTTATAAATTTGTTATTAGCTTTCCAAAATAAAATACATGACTAACACTTTTTAAAAATGTGCTTATTCACCAGACCGTTGCATCTGTAAGTACAGGAAAAGGATGCTTATCACTGCAAAATTTCTGCAGGTCTTTAATTAGAAGCATTTCCCTGTAAGGAGATGACTGTATTCACAGGAAAAGAGAAACTTCCCTATTTTGGCCGTACTTGACACATTTCATATCCAGTCTGTTACTTGTCTAAAGAAATAATGTACAAAAATCATTCAGTGTAATTTGAGCATCAAGAGTAAGAGCCACAATTTTTCCTGGCATTAATTATTTTCAAACAATTTTCATTTTCTGTAGTTTAGCCTCATTTTTCTGTTAGGATTTTGAACATTGTAACTGAAACTTTCCTTCCTTCCATCCTCATCCCCACAGCAAATATTCTCAGAAGGGAAGGATGTTACAAGTTGCATTGAAAGTTTAGTAAGTGATTTATTATTGTATGAAAATAAATGGGATTTGTGTTTGCTGGTGAAGTTGTTCATTTTATTCACAGAATTGATCTTTGGTGCAAACCAAATCCTTCTTGATAGCAGCCTGTTGCAAGTTCTTGTACATCACTAAAACTAATTAAAAACAGGTGGATTCTTCCCATGGAGCAGTACCACCCAGCTCAATGAAATGAAGATAACTTGTATGAATTGTCAGAGAGGATGTTGTTTTCCTTAGGGACCGTACTGGAATGTTAGGATTCTCTAAAGCTGCATTTCTGAACAGAAAAAGAATCATATTTTAACTATGATACCCGTATTACTTTGTTTATAAAACTTGAATTTAAGTTGGCGCCGTAGAGAAGAGGAAACCCTAAAGGAAACTTAATTTTTGAAACCTGATCTCTGTGTGAAAGTCTCTGTGAAACTCTGGTATAAAGATTTGAAGGGCTTCATTTAGGAACTCAAATCTACATAGCTAAGTTTTGTTGGTGTTTTTTTTTAAATTTTGTGGTGTCACATTTTTCAAGACAGCTTATCTTTCCCAAAAATGAAGGAGATAGCATTATTGAAGAATCACGAGCTGTGTTTACTGAGTATTTCATTTATGAACTAAATGATCTGCTTAATCTCGTGATTTATTGCTGGTTTGATAGTTCTCTTTAATTAATAGGCATTTGGCTTGTGTGGGATAATGATGCTGGTTTCATTCTGTGTGTAGGGCTGTGCAGAACAGGACGTGGAGGTAGGGTAGGAGACTGCCTGATTTGTGCTGCATTTTCCTGGAGTGCCAGCAAGGTTCAGACCGGCCTCTCTTTCTGGGCAGAATGAATAGAAGGCTGGAAAAAAAACTGTCACAATAAAATTTTTTTTCAAGACAGAAATACTTGTATCTAAGCTAGCTATGAGTTTTGAAATCATGTATCTTTGCAAATCAGATTATTCAGAGTGGTCGAAATATAGTCTTTGTATCTAATGTCATCGTTACAGACCTCAAAGATGGTCTCTCTGTAACAAGGCATATTAAAAAAGTGACCCAGTGTGAAGTGGACTAGTTTATGTTAGTCTTTACAAGCCTAGCCAATTTTAATTTTGAGTCCTCATTTTTTCATGTCTAACTCCAGTTCTGTGCAGCCTCAGATGACAGGTTGAATAAAATAATAAAGTAATAGAAGACTGAAAATAAAACACTAGAGCATTTCATATATTTACATTTTCTACTTTAGATAGTTTGAATTTTAAACAAGTCTTTCATCATGTCACTGCTAAAATGTATTCCTAAAATGGTGAAGAAGACTTGGTAACTTAGATAAATAATATTATCATACATACAATTTTTAATCTGAGAAGTAGGAGGAGGAACTTGTGACATGTGGAGTTTCTTAGTTGATGGAAATAAACTGTGTGTATATTGGAGCATATTTAATTTTTGTTGCAAGCTGAGGGTTCTGCGTGCTTTCAGATGCATGGGTGTATGGGCCATGGTCGATGCCAAATTGCCATTTGTGGGTGCCACTGTCTGGCTCTGGGTGAGGAGTGATGCTGCTGCACACACACATTGACAAGCACATAGTGTAGGGCAGGTCAGGTCTGATCCTCTCTCTCCTCCATGTAGATGGCTCACATCAACTCACATCAAAATATGCATTTATTGATGAATTTTAGATCGGCAGAAATCTCCAGATCTTAATAACATTGCAGTATTTTAACTTTGCTACATTAGTATTTTTTTTTTTCCCTGTTGGGTCAGTGTTGTTACATTTGCACCTAGAAGTGGGATTTTATGTGGTTGGTTTGTTGGGGCAAAGAACTTACTGTTCATATACAGTGGCAAGTGCTAAGAGCAAGACTATCTTGTCTTGTGTAACAGATTGTTTTAAAACTTTACTAAAAAATAAAATTGATCAAAAATTTTAGTTAGTTTAGTTTTCTAGTTAAGAATATAAAATTTCTTTTGAATTTTTTTTGTCTTCTATCTTATTGCAAACTGCTTATCTTATTTTGAAATGTACTTTTGTGCACTAGAGAAGTATAATTTATTGTAAATGTTACATTAAAAGACTCATTTCTCAGGCAGTTGGAATTAGATTTTTTCAGAGAAATGTTTTCTATGCACATTGCATAATCATTAGACTAAAAACCCAGTTTCTCCAGCTTCTAAAACAAACCATTTCTTTTGCATATTGAAAAGTTTTTAAGGGGTAACATCTTCAGAATAAGTGCATATTCATATCGTATTGCTTCTGAAATAGCTGGGAACAGTGATGGAAAATCACTAAGCTAGAAAGGATCACTTGTGAAATACACAGTACCTTAACATAAAGATGAAGAATAAACAACTTTTTCCATGGCCTGCATGCAGGGCCAGTTTGCAGCTGTGTGATGGTGGTGGTGCTTGATGGGACAGGCATAGTTTAATTACTGAATTTCTACTATGCAGAGGTTGCAACAGGAAAACATTTTTGGACATGTCTGTTTTTGTTTGTCTCTCCTATAGAAAATGAAATACTTTGTCTGTATGTGTGAGCTATCCATGATATGATGGCTCGTACCTCCCTGCTACAGCAGCCACTGCAAAGTGATTTTATTGTCCTCCAATCTACTGGAATAGTTTTTAACATGTCTTTTGCTTTACCAGCCTTTTTGCAGAGCAACAAGTACCTCAGTGTTAATTTAGAATCTACGAGTGAAGTGTGGGCATTTAGCAGTGTTAGAATTTTCAAGCTGGAGTCAAAATTCTTTCTTGACATATTTATTGACAGTGCTTTTATTTAATAAAGAAGAAACCACACACTTTGGGAAATGGTAATTTTTATTTATGGCTAAGATGGGAAAATGCAAATGAAGTGGTGAATTTTGTGATTAGTATTTTACAGAGCAGTCACTTACGATAATTACATGTTTTAGATCAGTGGAATTATCATGTTCTATTAACCAGATTGTTTCCTGACTTCTTGTAGGATTCTGAGTAACAACAAGATCTTGGGGTTGAAGAATGGCTCTTTCTTCGGGCTGAGGTCCCTGGAGAGACTGTGAGTAACTGATCAGCCTTGCTCCACCTTCAATTAAAAGTCTTTGTACTTTAAATATAGAGGCAAACGACAGATAAGGAAGCTGAGATGTTCTGAGCTGCATAGCACAGTAGAGTTTCTAGGCAGCCATCAGGTTAAGAAACAGCATAAAAATGAGTGCATGAGGATGGACGTGGAACATGCAGGAAAGCACTGCCATCAATTTGGAACTAAAATAAACACCCAGTCAAAGCCCTTGTACTACACTATGTGCACTATGACAGCAAAGACTGCTATATGTAATGGTAACACTAATATACCTGACATGTAGTTTGGGTTATTTAACTCGCTGGTCTCCAATATTTTTATTTCAGATCTATATAATTTTAATTTTTTTCTATATTATATCAACAGCTTAGCATTTATCACAGGAGCAAACAATGACTGATAAAGCTCCATGGCCATGTATTTCAAGCCAGTGTTTGAAGGGGGAAGAGGAGCTCAGGAACAGCTAATGAGTTAGGAAGAAAATATTTGGAAACTTCAAAGGAAATAAATAAGTAGTAATCGCTACACTATAATAACAATACTTTCTGTATATATAGGTCAGTCATTTGAGAATGATTGTGAACAAGCCTAAAGGACTATTTTGTATATCTATAGGCAACTTCTGGTACCGGTACATCTAAAATGAGAAATTATGTCATGCCTATCTTACAGTATCTCCTGCAGCTTAAGCTAAATTACCCTTATACTGCTTTGTAAGAGTAGCTTTGTTATGTAGAAGTATTGATATAAAATTGTTGCTACATTCATGAATGCATGAATGTATTGTATGGGGCGTGAATATTTCCATATGCAAAGAAATTATGTATTAAAATCAAGCTTAGCTAATATTTTTTACTATAGATATGTGTGATATGCATGCTGTTCATGGTTGTGGAACAAAGTGGGTAAGTATACCATACTGAGTTGTTTGAGTGTCCTAAATGTGGTTTAAAAATAAACAACTTATTTCAAGGTCTACAGTGATCCCTTTGAAGGATTTGGGTAAAGTGACTTTCAGAACATTTCTGCTGAGTAGCATTACATTGTCTCTGCATACAGTTATAGTTGTGTCAAATACTTTCATCAATCTATTAAATTATATGGAATATTAAGTAGTCTGGAATGGAGAGTGAGGTATTCTTAACTAACTATTATTATTTAATATTAGGATTAACAGTGATATGAGGTTTGTAAAAAAAGTCTACAAATATTTTAGATGAAACAAAAACAATTTAGAACACAGAATAGAATTACAAATTTATTGCAAGGGAAATTAGTAAGTTAAATTCTCATATAATGGAAGTAAATGCAATTAATGTAGTGTTTAGAACTAAAGGAAAACATTTCCTCTGAGGTTTTCTTAATGCTTAATTTACATTGGAGAATTATACTGAGTGTGTGGTTTTAAGAATTTTATTAGTTAAATAGTGAGAGAAATACTTGAGCCTGAGAAGACATTACAAACAAAACTAAGAGCAGTGAGAAAACAGAAAAACTGCCTTAAGTGTCTAACCTCACGTACCATAACAATCCAAACCATTCTATTTTCCTGTACTGATTTTTCACAACAGTACAGACAAAATGAATATCATCTTCTCTGTTTATAATTCTGTTTGTCTATGGTGTTAATACAAAATCCATGAGTGGTCCATGAATTGAAGACTGGAATTCAAGTGATGACATTCCCATGATTCAGCTGCTCTGTTTCTGTTTCATTTGGGGCCACTCAGGGCCCATATGCTTCTTATCAATATCTGTGAAATCCCAGTTTCAGCTGCAGGGGCGAGAACAGCTGGAATAGCCTATTAGGAGGTGAGTGTGAATGAATTACAGCTGGATGAGTGCTCCCAGTTCTTGGACAAAGGTTTCCCAGCTTTGCCTTTTGGACAGAACCTGATTCAGAGCAGTACTTCAGGTGCTCAACATGGAGAGCTGTGGCAGCAACAGCTGCTGATGTTCATGACTTATCAAAACGGACCAAGAGCTTCCGTTCCTTGCCTGAAAGGAAGGACTGTGGCAGGGAAATCCAGCTTCCCTTAAAATAATGTTAAGTTTACAAGATTAGGTGCTTAGGAACATGGGTGTACTGGAGTTAAGAATTACTCACTTAATTTGGCTTTACACTCCTTGTGGTCCTGTTCAGAAGAAAAAGTAATGTGAGTGTCATAGAGGAAAGAATTGTGTAAGTCAGGTTTTTTGGTTTTTTTTTATGGTTACCATGAGATCATGAGCTAGAAGAGTGTAAGATTACATGGAAAATGAAATCATTCAATGTCAAACTGGAAAAGAATAGAGAAGTAAAATTTCAGGTGGAATTGAATGACTTGTATATTCTGGCTCTTCCCTGTTCTGGAGTGCTTAAACTCTCTTTTTGGGTAAAGAATGGTTTGAAGCACTACTCCAATAAGTGAGTGACAACTTTCCCCCTATTATTTTGTTTTTCAATGCATGTCACAACAGGAATTAGATTACAGAAGTGTCAGTCTTCTCAAGTTCTGGTGATTTCTCAAGAGCATGTTACACAAGTGAGGTCCCTCACTGAGCAGTTGTCTCAAAGGGGGGCTCTCATTCTATCAAGCAAATCAAAAAAAGTTATTTACCCCTTAACTGTCCATTCTGAGTAAGACAAAATTGATTTCCCTAAAACTAAGGCTATTGTAGAATTCTAATATTAACCTGGATTATTTTTTTCAAATGTTTTTTCAGAAAATTGAGATTTTTTTCAACCATAACAAGAATAACAAGGTTAGCATTGCAGATTTTCTCAAACTGTGCTGCTGCTGTAGGAAACATGATACTACATTTTCAGAGGATAGAGCCAACAAACCAGGGAAAAATATGTTTAGGGAAGCAGTTACTTCCTGTTTAATAATTTAAGGATAGTATTACATTTAATAATAATCCATTAATATTAAAAATGAAATGCAATAATGTCCATTAAAATAATGATCAAAAGGCATGTATGAAATACTGGTATTTTTACTGGGCATTTTGTAAAAATGCTTTGAAAAACACTGACTCACAAGGTTGCACTTTCAATTTTATGTATGTGTATGCACAGTGACTCATGAGTGATCTGTAGAGGTGGGAATACCTTTCCATAGTTACAGTTTTCTGAAATTAAGAAATTGCCATATGCTGGTTTGGAAAGGTTGGCTCACAAATGTGACATGGCATCTGGATTGTGATGTGCCCCTGTGCCACTGAGTTTACACTGTAGAGACCAGAGGCATTTAGATGTGAAGATCATAACTTTAATACTGTGAGAGAACAAAAGTTTTCTGCAAACTTTTATTTTATACAGATATTATATGCTGTCCAGTTATATGGTCCTTGAGTTGGAATAAATCAGAAGTGTAGGTAAGACTATAAATAAGCTTTTTTTGAAGCAAGTGTGGTAAAGGAATTGTTTGTTAAAATATGAAGAGCCATGTGGAATTTAACCAGAGGAGATCTACAGGCCATAAATTTTTTAAATGAGAATGCACACCTTGAACCTATTTCTGTGATACACCCTGTGGAGATGGCTAGCTTCACATTCAGGAGGCTGAGAATTCAGTTTGGATCTGAAGCTGAGGGCAAAGACTTGACAGCTTGTAATGATTTCAGTTTCAGTGCCTTCCCTGTCTGCAGTCAGTGTTCTGCCTTCCCAGAACAGCAGGAGTTATAACAGAGATTTAAATAAGTTTTACTTATGCTCTAGGTACCATAAAAGAAAGGAAAATGAAAGTGAAGTAGCCCTTTCAAGTAAGTTTCAGCAACCTGAAAACTCTTGTTTAGTGAAATATTTGGAGGGATCTGAACAACTGAATTTTCTATGTGATTTGGCGGTGGAATTATTGCATAAATCGGAATATATTACATGGGAAAATCTGACAGTTTCCTTCTTTAGGAATTATTTTTATTTATTTATTTTTATTTTCTCAACATGGGGTTGAATATGCTGTTACCCAAAGAATCATAGGCTAGTGCAGGTTACCAAGCTGCTTGCAGATGCCTTGTCACGGCAGTGTGGGGTATGGATGCTGCTGTGAAGCATTGCCATCCCCCTCAGTGTGCAGCAGTGAGAGCATTAGTGCCAGCTGTGGCAAGGCATTTTATGCCTGAGGATGTTTGGCCAGCCATAGCCCATGGGATGCTTCTGGGGACAAAGACTGAGGTGATTGGGCCAGGTGCTCCAGCTGTGCTGGACCTAAAGCCAAGAGCCAGACTAGGAAAAGAAATATTTTGCCCTCATCCTGGTGCCAGCTGGTGCAAAACAGAATGTCCTGCAGCTATTATCCACAGTGCTAATTTTCTTACTTTGCACAGCAGCACTGCACCACAGTTGCCTGGACAGCCCTGCCCTGAGCTCTCTCCCCACGTTATCCCTCCTTTCGTGGCTTCCCTGCCGTGGGCTCCTGGTGCTCTGGGATTGAATGTGCACTTGGGATTTTCAGAAGTGGGTCTATGAGGTTGCTCTCTCTCTCTCTCTTTCATAACCAAATGGACTTTTTCATTAGGTTTATAGGAGCATTATACCTCTGAGACTGTTGCTCCTTTGTCCCAGTGACTGAACCTCTGACGGGTTCAGAAGCTATTGGGAGGGAACCAGCAAATACAAATAAAGAAACATACACAAACAGACCGTAGTTGCATAAGCAGTTTCCTTGGGAAATCAGGATGAAAGATCACTAAGCAAGATTACACATATTTTTCCCAGTTGAGCCAGAAGAAAACATGCCAGGCACTAATAAGCAGCAGTGACTGTTTTACAGAAACTTGCTTTGTTACATTTTCTAGACAAAGAAAAATAGTATTCAAGTATCTGTAAGAATTTAGCAATGAGTTTATTTTTTGTTTTATTTTTTTAGCACTATACATGTCTTACTCTACCAGGCCTCACTTGGATTGTGTGTAGTTTTATTAAGTGCTGCTGTACAATCAAGTTCCACTCACATGTCAGTGCTGCACAGCCACATGTTGTCCTCAGTTATTATCAGGCAGGCCTAAAAGCTGCTTCCAATAGATTTCAGTGGGACATTCTGCAGCTATGTGTTTTGGTGTAACAGAACTAATAACACACTAAGTTGAGGGATGAAAAGGAATAAAAAGACAAGCATAAAAAATTAGACCATAGGAAAAACATGCTGTTAAGCAGTTGTTAAAAAAATTTGATATTTAGATTTTCTTTAGCAAAATTCAAGTGATGGAAGTGTAAAACGTGAAGGTTTGACATTTTTAACATGCAATTCACATTTTCTAAATTACTGTCTTCTTCATTTTTTCCCTGCCCATACATTTGAAATGTGCATATGCACGCACACACATGAAGAAACAGATGTTCTTTGTAGGTACTGTGAAGAATTGGAAATTTGCTCAAAGAAACTGTTAACAATTATACTTTCAACACATTGTGTATGACGTCTTTAAAGGTAGAAACTTCATAGATTAAATTTAGAATGTGTTCTTTTTTGGATTGTTGTAAAAATAGAAAAATACTGGTTATTATGAACTCACAATATTTCTGACTGACAGCCAGGATCCAGCTGTGCAACATTTTTGGCTTTTTTTTTCCCTTGAAGATCTTGCAGCTGAGGACTGTGCCCCTAACTTTGTGCAATCACTTTTAGCAGAAAATAAATTTATAAGCTTGGAGACCTCAAATGCCACTGAACTGAGTGTTTAGAGAAATGCTGTGATAGTATTCAAGTGAAGGGCAATCTAAAAATCTGTTTCTTAGGGCTGTTTGTTGTGTAAATAGTCATAGTATGAATAAAACTATTCCATTTTATCAGGTTGTTGTATTTGGAGAAATATTGAGAAATAAACTCTCAAGCATCAAAAGTTGTCTTGCAACTTTTTCTTGCATTTGAAATTCTGCATGGATTTAGTAAATTTTCTAGGTCCAGTTAATAATGATAGCAAACAAGTTATTTCTTTATTCTCAAAGAACAAAAGTACAGATCCTGCAACCATTATTTTTTCTTGTTTAGTAATATGTCTAGGACACCTGAGGAATTCCAAGCAGTTTTACATGTAAATTTTTTTACTGTGTTGGCTTGCAATTGTTTACAAAAGCTCATTATGCTGCATTACTGTTTGAAGTGATTGATCATATTCTGCTAGATGCAGAAGGATGGGAATAGTTATGGGGAATGATTTTTCTCCAGGAGCAAGACTCTGCTTTGTGCCTGTACTCTAAAATATGCTGAAGGTAATTCATGTTCCTCTTGGCAGTCATTGAACTTTGAGTTACCCTTTTGGTTTCAGTGTCAGAGGAAGGGTTTTTCTTTTAAATTGTGATGATGCCAGTGTTTGCATGAGGCAGGAGATTTCCCTTTGTCAGTGCTTAACACAGCTAATGTAGCTGGCAGGTTGATAGCAATTGATAGATATGTTTGCAGTATGGTCTGTACAAAGGCACTTGTAAATACTGAGCTTAAAAAACAAAGTTCTGAAAATCCCTGAATTACTGAAGTGAAGGTACCTTTTCATTCAGAGACATGTCTATTGCAGATAATTGGTTTGGAGGGCTGGAGATACTTGGGAGATAAAGGGCTTTACAAGTGCTGAAGGAAAAACAAGCCCAGTGAATTTGGCAGTGGACAGATCAGAAAGAGGAAAGAAAATAGTTATGCATATAATAATAATTTATCACCTAAAATTAGAATAGCTTCTATTCTAGTGAAATGAATGGTTTTTAAGGTTCATCCTAGAGCATGGAGAAAAGGAATTTCTAACAAGAAGATGAGTGTTAAGCTAGTGAATTGGGCTGTATTCTTCAGAGTGTAATACACACACCTCCTTAGCCATCTCATTTTATCATTGGTAGTAAATGTCATGGCCGGCTGCTGTAAACTTTTTCTCTGTTTTGTTTTTTTATCGTGTCTCTGGATGAGAACCAGATGCCTTACCCATCCTAGGACTCCTGCATTTCCTTACACCAGTCCATCTTTGTGGTGGCTGCAGCCCAGGGATTTTGCCTCTCTTTGTTGCTTGGTTCTTTGTCATTGTGATAATTTTGGTCATGTTACTCCATAATGCCAATGTCAGATATATTCTGGTACAGACAGAAGATAGAGATGTTCACTTATATGAATGTGCTCTTTAAATATCTGACTTCATGTACCTGTCAATGAAGATTGTAATGCATTACTGAATTAGTAAAAAATAATTAAATGTGTGTCAAAAAAGGAGCATTTTTTCCATAAAATCAATTTATTTCTGCAAAATACATTTTCTATAAAATAATTTTAATATTTAAAAATATTAATGGTATGGATTGGTGAGAATGGTATGAGCCTGATATGAGACTGAAAGGAGATAGGAAAATGATCCTCATAGCACCAGAGTACCTTCAGTTCCTCACTGTCAGGGTTTTTTTTTAGCATCAAACAAGAGTTCCTCATTAACATTTACAATATTTGAATTATATCTTGTAAATCATTCAAAACCACAAATTTAGTAATTTCAAATAAAATTTAATGCTACAATGCAAAGTTTCCCTTATCACTTAATTAAGTAGAATTATCTAATTATTTCTAACTGACTATTTAAGTTGAACAAAGTTTTTTACCCAGCCTTATTCATTTATTTATTGACAGGTCTCATTTGTCATTATCTGATGGGAAAGATAAGGTGATATATTTCAGGCATTGCATTCAATTAAAAATACAACTTTTTAGCTTCTATGTCTTTTACTTGAAAACAATTCTTATTCATCATAAAGGACTTTGTATAAATAGATAATTTTATGCATACTGCAGCAAATACATAATTGTTAGGTAATACAATATTTATATGTTGATGTTAAACAAGACAATCTTTAGAAAGAAGAAAATCTTTGAATGACAAGGCTTTTATTTGAGAGAAGTGATTGGAAATCAAGGATTGTCGCATTTTAGTGTTTTTAAAAATTTTCATTTCGTTTTTGTCTCGTCACTTGGTCTTTCTCTACCTCTGTTTTTTATCTGTACTCCTTATTTAATATCTCCAAATTCAGTGATACTGAGAGATCTCAGGTGATCAGGAAAGAGAAAGCAAGAAAAAGTACATTGGTGTTTGTATAATGCCATTTATTTTACATTTCTACCTTATGTGAAGTCATTTTTGTACATTCCTGCCCTGAGTGGGAAGAAACCTTAATGGGCACAAGTACAAAAGTGCAGATAGAGATTACTGATGCTTGTTGAAAATACCTGCCCATAAGCAGGTAAAGACAGAAGAGGCAACAGCAGACCTAAGGAACTATTGGAAAATGTCATGGATCTGGACTTGTTTCTCCTTGCTGTAGTTGAAGGAGTATAGGGTAAATTGCTTTTCAAAGTAAGTATAATTTTGCTGCAGGCAGTGTTTTAATGAATTGCACAGGAGGAGAGTATCTAATTTGCTATCATTGCATATAAATTTTGAGAAACCAGAGAAGGAGAAACATCAATGTCACAAGTCAAACTGGGCAAACTTAATTAAAAATTGCTTTTTCCTTTTTATTCTGTGGTCCTTAATGTATCTCTTTATTCTGTTCTATGAATAACAGTAAGTTACTAATTTATTAGTGCAAAAACTGAGTATTTTTTGACAATGGCCTCCCTAAAAGCAAATTAAAGGAAAACCGCCAACCAAAAAAGCAACCTCCCCAAACTCTAAGCGCCAGAATCCATTATGTTCTAGTGTGCAGTATCAAAGAATGATGTAGCATTCTATCAGGAATTGTAAAACTTTTGCTGTTCTTAATATGACTGTCAGAAACAGAGGAGTTGGAAATTAAAAGTAAAATTACACTACCCTCTTTCTAACAGGTTGTATGTACGGTAAGTCTTACAAGCATGAAGTATCTATCAAAGCACTTGTAATGCAGTGTGACAGAAAGGTAATGCATCTTTTTCCTCTATTCATTTGTTATTTACCAGTGCAAAGTCACAATACAGACTATTATGTGTCACATACATTATATTTCACAGGATGAGACAACAAGAAAATAACCTGTATGTCTATTGCTATGGAGTTGCTATGCTGTAATGTGCAAAAAACAGCAGTAATTTTAGAAAAAGAGGGTGTTTTCTTGGGCATATTACAGTGCTGTTTAAAAATAGCAATAATTAGCTCTGAAAAACAGGTTAGTAAATCAATCCCATTGTTCCTGGTACAAGAGCCCAGAACCAAGTGTGATTTTCATCTTCTCTCTATACCTTAAGCCTGTTGTTCGTTTGCCTGCTAAACTGCCACATTAATTTGTCTGTTTCTGTGGTATATTTGTTTCCCCCTGGAAACAGCATGGGTAGTATTTAATGTAGTGAGGTCTGAGAGCTGCTCAGTGCTGCCTTCCCTCGCAGGTGCTGCTCGTGGGGTGACAGGACTTGTGTCATTCTGAATGCACTGCTGAGATCGCCCTCCTCTGCTTCTGACATGGAGCTGTGCTTTCAGCTTGGGCACAAAATTGCCAGCTGCTGGCACAGACGTGGCATAGCAGCAGTGTTTCAGATGTCAGTGGTTTGCCAGGCTGCACTGATGGACTTTTGAGTGTAACTGTTTGCAAAACAGATTTCTGTTGAAAAGGTGAGCATGGCAAAATAAAAATGTTCAGCAGGGGACACAGCAGTTTCACAGGACCATTTTTATCATAGGCACCAGTGTTTCATTGAAACTGCTTTATAGTCACAAAATATAGAATCTTTTTTGATTGACAAAGCTAAAGTATACCATTTAGGAATGGTGCAAGCTGTGTTTCTATAAAGAAGCACAGACTGTTGAAACAGTAGGAAAAACAGAAATGTGGTCTTAGGGCAGTTTGTATGAAGTCAGAAAGAAGCGTTCTGGGAAGCCAACCTGATAAAAATTAGTGTTAGTTCATCAACAACTGAGCATGTCTTGTGTCGGGAACTGTGAGGTGAATTGGTAGCTGAATCCTTTTATTCAGTATGTGGTTTTGATTCCTCAGCTGTAGGCTATTGGTGGAATAACCTTCTCAAACTCCAGAAAATACTGTATATTAGTTGTATTCAGATGCAATGTGGTCTTTAACATGTTAACTGTCAAGAAGACCAGTAAGTTGCCTCACCTGGTAGTATCCATACATAAAACGTGAGACGCCTCAAGTTCTGACTAGGGACATCTCAACATCATGGTGGTGTTGGGTAACTGAGGATCCAAAGACAAGCTCCAAACTCAATCCTTCCCTCCCAGAGAGTTTTCTGGGCCCTACTGATAACTTTTTGTTTCCACTTCTGACTTGATACCAATTGACAGACATTTCTCAATTGCTTACTTATAAGGACAAAACTCCCTGTGTATATAAGTTATTGTCTGCCAAAAGCGCATGTCTGTAGACAAGGCTGGGAGATCTCAGATGAAAACATGCTATTTCTCATTCATCTCATGCTGGTCTGAAAATGCTCCAAGGGTACCAATGACCCTGGGAGCTTGCTGCCCTCCAAACTTGTGGGGATTTCTGCAGAAAGCACGGCTTGTTCTCTGGGTGCTTGTGCTTCACCAATAATCTCTGACAAGGCAAAAAAAAAAAAAAGTGGAATTGAAAAGGAATGGAAAGAAGGGCTATGGTTTATGCCAGTTTAGTTTAAAGAAAAAAAAAATCCCCAAAATGAGTTGTCTGAAGTAGTTAGTAAAGCTGATGTAATATAACAGCTGTGGGCAGTTTTTCTCCCCACTTCTTAATATAGACAGAATTGATTAGTTGGGTGTAGTGTAGTGCTGCATGTGTCAAGTAGGTACAAAATGGTTGTTCTCACGAGAAAATTGCATGCAGACTTAGCACATGATAAGCTGTCTTGTGTTAACACAAATTGCCTCGTTCTTGAAATGGAAAGTGACTGGGAGAGCTATAGAGGATGTTTGTATAGTCTGAGCTATGCACATATTCTGTGAAAAAAAAAAAGAATTACAAAATTCCACTATGTGCTGCTTTTGAAAGTGTTTTGCTGAGGAGAATACAGAGAGAAACATTGTGCTGAAATAAAATGGATATTTTTGTTTGCTTGTTAACTTGAAAAAATGAAATAAAATTGCAATGTGCAATGGTAATGAGATTTATCTGATAAAAATAAGTCGTTTAAGTTAAAAACAAGCCACTTGAGTTAGCATAATGCAAGAAACTTGTTGAAGCAGAAGTAAAATGTATTTACCATGCCTTTATAACCCAGGAAACTGCCAAAGGGGCAACTTGAATCTCTTAAAGTCAATTAATCTCTATCTATGAAAAATATGAAAGATATTAAATCAGGAAAAATGTTACCTGTAGGTGCCTGTGAAAGCCAAATTTATTAAAAAGCATACCCTCAGCCATAACTGTAACACTTCTGTCATGATGCTGCAATTAATGGCCAATGAAAGAAAGCTTTACAGCTAACGTATGTACTCAGACACATGGTACATTTATTGCTTTCACCAATTGTGTTTTACCTTTTTTTTTTTTTTTTGCATTCAGTATTCCCATTTGTTTGTTCATGCAAAGTAAGTTAATACTTTTTTAAAGACCTTAAAGACATGCTTTTCAGCTGAAAGGGCAGTGTAAAGTACATTGTGTTCAGAACAAAACGGTGTTTTATGTACTATGTCAGCAGCTAAATTGAGAATTTGATGCTTTTTTCCTTTTTGTGCCATTAATTGCTTTTAGGTATTTCTGAGAAGTGCGAGTGCCTCACCAGGGACAATTCTCCCATTTGAGTGAACTTCAAATACTGTATTAAGCTTTCCTACTGTACAGAGTTATGTGAACTTACAAAAATATTTAGGAATGTAAGACCAGAATGGGTTGCAGCCAGCCTGGTCTTACAGGCACAAAAGAAGAAATTGTACTGGAACACAGATCGGGTTTTTTGCTTTATTTTTACGTGTCTTTGCCACTGTAACCAATAAATCCTCATCAGCCATTCTGACAGTTCCCTTAGCCATGACTGTGCCAGCAAGGTGCACCAACACAGGTACTGACTCTTCAGTACTGGACTAGAGCAGGTCACCAGTTTAAACTATCAAATACACCCTCATTTAGCCTGTTTTAGCAAAACAGGAGGAGCAGAGGAAACTCCTGAAACCATGCTCTGCATCAAACAATAAATAAATAAATAAATGTTGCTGGTCCTGGAAGATGCCTGGGGAGGATTCAGCTCTGGGTATGCAAAAATTCATGTCACAATCTGCAGTTTCTATCTCTAGTAAGTTATATTCATGCATAAACAATATCAAACTGAACAAATATTTTAAGGCTGCTCCAAATGTTTATTTCTACTTTTTCTCATCTATGATCTAAATGTACTCGTAGCCTATTTTTAGCCATATGATTTTATAGTATTGTTATCCTTTAATGTGTACTAATCCTTTTCTCTTTGTAGGGTTCACTATTTATAAACAGTGATGTAATACTCACTTTGATCATCTAGCAAGCCAAAAATATGATAATCTCTTAGTGACATCATGAAAGTAACCATGAATTGTACATATCTTTAAAAAAATTATGGGCACAATTCCTGAAGTATCTAAAAGTAAGATTATTATCCGCAAAGATTTATTTTATACACAATGGCAATGTAATCTCTTTATAGTCTAAAAAGTTGATTTTAATCCAGTTAATTGAATGCTTGGATAAGTACAATTTCAGCTTAGTTTAGCATTCAGAAATGATGTTCATGTTGTAAAACTGATACAGTTGAGTATAGAAAAGGCCCCTCTGCACCCCTTTGCATGCAGTAAATAAATATCCTTGGGAAATTCACTGTGACTTTAGGGCTTAGGAAGTCTGTACAAAGCTGCTTTCTCTGCTCTTGCATAACAAGCCAGCACTGACCAAACGGTTACTTAAAAAATCCCAGTGAAAATTTAAAGCTTCCTGCTGAGGACGTTGAATTGATTCCTACTTTCCATCCTATTTTTATTTTTGTTGTCCCTGTTTTCAGGTTGAGTGCTGGATGAGTGGGGGTGTTCCTTTTCTTTTTGCCCTCTTGAGAACTGAGAATTCAGTAAATTGAACTCTTTTTTTTTTTTTTTTCCCTTTTTTTTGTAAGCTCAGCCATCTGCACAGAGGGTAAAATACAGACATTTTGTTACAGGTCTCCTCTCCTGATTTCCTTGCATTCAGGTGTTTGTGTAGCAGTCTGTGATGATTACTTTGTATTTTATTTGTGTAAGTCAAATTAAATGTCTTTCACTTGGAACAGAAAGGAGATATTTCACTCATTTTTCCCCATTGACTATGTTATTGCACAACAGCTGCTCCCTGGTTTCATAGAGCTATCTGCTCATGTATTCAGACTCTGTATTATTGTAAGATGAGAAAATTCATCTTAGCTAATAGCTCTGACATAACTTCTCCTTCATTCATTAATTTCCTACCTTTCTACTTGCCTTGTTCAAATCTTTGATAAGCAGTGGCAATGAAAGGAAAAACACAGAACAAAAGAGTGTGAGCGAGTGTGAGTGGCGTGCCTGGGTGTGCAAGAGTGTGCCAAGTGTTCCTGTGTGTGCCCAGGTGTGCCTGAGTTCAGTTTTAACAGGGGGACCCTGGATTCAGACCTATGTCTCTGTGCACAGTGTTCTTGCAGTAAGTGCACAGATCTGTGGCTTTCTTGGCAGAACTAACTCATGGTTTGTGTTCTGAGTGCACTTTAGGAAGAAAAGATAGACTGTGGAAAAATGTACTAGGCATTAAATAGGTCAATAATATATAATGTGCATTTCTGCTAATTGATGTGGCCAATGTACAGTGTAATAGCTGCAGAGGAGCTGTTGTGGTGCATGCTGTGAAGACATTAAAACAGTACAAAATAGTAATTTAAATTCTAATAAGTCCTTTAACATACAGCAGTATTGGATCCAAGAGTATCTCTATGATTTCCCTGTCTCAAAGGGACAAGCTGTATGATTTAATTTCTACAATATTAATAGAAAATAAATTATAATATTCTAGTGTATGGACTAAACAATATGTTTAGTATACATCATGTTTTGGTGTTGTGTAACCCGAGTTTATTTTAGGTTAAAGAAAACTGAATAATTTTTGTGCTTTTAGTAGGAGCATCTAAATAGCAGTTCCTGATAGTACAGTGCTGATAACTACTTTAAAGGTCTTTGCTGATTAAAAAAGCAGTTGTGCATGATTCTTTTAAACAACTCTATACTTGCCTGTGTAATCTAATGACTTTTGGTCCACTTCTCCCACAAATCTGTAAAAGCTTTTTCATTTGACAATTCTTTAATAAAAGAACGAGGATTTATTGCCCACAAAGGTGAGCTAAGCCAAGTTCCATTTCTTCAGCCCACCTAATGTCTCTCAGCAGCACTTGTGGCTCTGCTGCGTCCCCATGTTGTTACAGAGGTGCTGTTCCCCAATGTTCATCTCTTTTTCACAGGAGCAGCCAGTGTCTCTGGAGAAAATACAGTATGCCACTGAGCAGCAATTTCATTAGCAGGCATTTTAGGGAAAAAAAAAGTAGGTGCAGGCTGGGAAATGAAACTCAGCCTGATGCCTACAAAGAATGTAGAGGCATAATTTATGAAGGCTGTGTGCTGGACACATGGAGCTGAGCACACGCCAGCAGCAAGCGTGAACCCTCGGGGCTCTGGGCTCAGGCCAACTTACACAAAAGCTGGTACAGGTATGGCATTGTTGCTGCTCTGCTACAGCTCATGGAACTTGGGCTGTGCCAGGCTTTCTTTTGCTAAATGAACCTGGGGAATTAATTTCTTCTAATACTTGGTGTGTCATAGTGAGGTTGAGGTTCAGTTGGCTAAAACCCTAGCATTTTTAATGAACTGTAGAGCATTAGCTGTGTGATTTCTATTTATTTATTTAAATGCTTGAATGTTTTAGAGTTTTTGCATATGTTGCTGTAGTGTGCTGTTTAAGCCACTGGTGGTACACTATGAAGACCCATTGATTGCCCCATTTTCTTGGTATGTTAGTTGTATCTAAAAGCAGATGTGGATACTGTTTTCATTAAGTGGGTTTAAAGAAAACTTACTATTTACAAAATTGCTGGGAAGCATAAACAACATTTACACTATTTTGTGATCCTCAGTCAGATTTCCATGAAATGCACATTTTTGGAATCCAAAGCTTTTCTAATGACCTATAAAGTAATTGTGTAGTTCAACATTTAAAAGATGATATTTGAAAAACAAACCCTAATGAAGTGTGGTGAGCCAGCAAAAAGCAGATGGGATCATGCACAGTATTACTGGTCTTGCAGAATGACTGAATGAACCTTTTATACTAGTTAGAGATTTTACTGTCAAACTTCAGTACTGGGCTAATGTTAGAAAAGTAAACTGTGAGAGCAGCTGCTGTTCACTTTCCTGCTTCAATCAGGCTGGAGGCAAACTAGAAATGGTGTTTCTCTTGTTTCAATATTGAGATAGTAGTAGATTTCTAACTTAGAGTTACACAAGTGCACTGTTTATATCGGTTGCTAGGACAAATTAACATAAAAATTAACTGATAGATCAGAACAATACTGGCAGTTTGGCAGTGTTGGTTCTGCATGCAATTACCTTTCATTTCCCACTGAATTTTCAGGCTCCTGTGTGTGACAGAGAGTACGGGTTCAGAGAAATTAAAAGAGAGAGCGCATGTGCAAGTATGTATAATATCAGTGCCAATATGCCAGCAGTGAGCCTGAAGGAAAGCAGCCTCACTGCTCCACCACTCACCCAGAAAGTTAGCAGAACAGTCAATCAGCCAATTACCCAGCCAGCTATCTACATCCTCCAGTGCTAAAAGGCAAAGCAATTTGGTTTTGTTCTTTACTGACCTTTCTCTTTTGCATGTCAGCTATTTTGTGCATTTTTTGTATGTTAAATTTGGGATTGCGTAAGCTTTATTTTTCGGGCTTATTTGCTTGTATCTTCCTAAACATATATTTATTTAATTTTATTATATTGCTGAAAACAATTTCTAGGTGTTAGTACTGTTATACTGAAGTGTACCTATAAGTACCTTAAAGTACTTTGAAGAAGACTTTATGCAATTAGATTGAATGTGACTGCCTTGCTTCTTGGTTTTTCATCCTAACCACATCACAGAAAGGAGTTCAGGGAACAGTCTAAGAGAAGAGTGATAGAAACAAAATATGAGGCCCTGCTGCAGGTCTTTATCCTCTGTCCCCTCTTTGCTCTCTTCTCTACTCTGAGACAGAGGCAAAGGAAGCGATTTGAGCTTTGCATGCCTTGCACAGGAAGGTTACAGTTCTGCCAAGGAAAATATCCCTGTACATTCACCACCCCCTGATGATTTGGGCTGCCTGTTTCCAGGTTGTTTGCAGGTAATGTTTAATTAGTGATTGTCATAGTGAAATTGATTAACTGTTGCCAGACCCAAAGAATTATCACTTTTTTAATCCTGAAGAAGCTTCTCTGGAGTCCAGTCTATTCTTGGTATAACATGATTTTCATCAGCAAAATGTACATCAGGATTCATTTGATCTGCATGATTTTTGCTTGGAATAATGCTCAGCAGTTCAGTTTCTACACATCTCCTATACTTTTGGATTACTTTTCTTTTTTTCTTTTTTTTTTAGATAATTTGTACCATAATAAATCTGAGTATTCATTCTTGGTTTTCTTGGTTGAAAGATCAGTACAGGTTGTAAATTTTTTTTTGAGGAAAAATGATCTATTTGCTGCACCACAGAACTTTCTAAATATGTTTTATGCCCTATTTTTATGGCTGTTTGATAGAATTGTATATTTTATTTTCATAGGATGGAATAGATATTGTCATTAAAATAGTAGTGTTGCCACTTCAGGCAAATGTAGCATCATAAAGATTATTTGTACAAAAATTTTCTTTAAAATCTTCTAAAATGTGGACTTATTTCTCCAATGAAACACTTAAAAGGTTGAAAGTTTATTTTGTGTTTTTTTTTTTTCTTGCCATAAGCAGAAATCTCTTCTTAGAGCTTAGTACAGATTTGTTCTAATTCTGTGGTTTTAATCTCTGGTGTGAATAGTTTTATCAGATCTTTTGGTTATTGCGTGATTCATTTTAGGTTAAGCCAGGGGTTAACTTCTTATAGAAGTTAGTTAAAAAGCAGATGGGCCCTTTCTGTGGACAAATGTGCTTTGGCCAAGATTTTAAAGAAATCATGCGAAATTGGGATTTACATCCATTCCCCTCTCATCCCTGAACACTTACGTTAAGATTTGAAATATTCAGACTTGAAATCTGGCAGAAATTTGTCCCTGTTTCAGATGGGGTCTTGCACAGTTCAGTAATCTTGTTTCCATTTGGCTGAGATGCAAGTTTTTAAACAAAGTGCACTTGGGACATTATTTGTGTGTGTATGATATATAAACTGTGAAAATTCCCAGTAAAAGTCTCTATTGCAGTACCTTGCTAGATTCATGTGGATAAAGAAAGTGAAAGAAAGGAGTTCAAAGATATTTACAGGGCTCAGGACCATAATTAACATAGTCCAAGTGAATGAAATCATGGATGGAAGAATTCTAACTGCATTCATTGGGGACTGAGTATGAGAATTCTGATTACCAGTTCTGTGTTCATGATGATGGAGTTACAAATCAGTGGCTTAGTATGCCTAAAAGTGAGTTTCTAAAAGCTGTACAGTGAACTAAATATAAAACAATAAAAAAAGTTTCACCTGAAATGCTAACATCTTAGTGTCACTTAAAAAAGGGTAATTTTGCACAAGTATAAAAACTTTGAATGTAGCCAATCAGGCCAAAAATAATTATTCTTAAGATTTATAAAAATGAGAACAGAAAGGTAAAAAACAGAAATATAAAATAGCATTGCATGTCAGATTTTGGTCTTATGGAATGACAAAAGTTTCTGTTTCAGTTCTGAATGACCTATTAGAGCTGAGCAATACAAGCATTAATTGCTAAAATAATTATTTTACTACTACAAGGAAGTTGGATTAGGTGATTTTAGCAGAATGAATTGAAAAATACTATGCATTAGCTGAGAGAAAAAAATGATAATTGGACTGTAGAATTATCTGCCTTTTCATATTTATTTTACTTGTTAAAAGATTGTTAAGAAATAATGTTTTAAGGTTACCATGGCTGTAGGCTATAGAATGTCACCATTAAGAATCCAGACATTTTCCTAATGGTGGTGTATCAAATACCTGATACTGACAAATATCAAATATGCTCCCTTTTTTTCTCAGAAATCCAGGTGTCATAATGGCACTGCTCTTACTGTTTCCAGAATGCTTCTGTATAGCTGTCAACTTGATGGTCTTTGCACACATTAGATGTGGGCATAAACATGTCAATAAATTTTGTATAATCCTGTGGAATACTTTATAATAGAGTAGAATATGAAGCAAAGTAAGCTTATATTGAGTCAGAGTTTGAGGTGCATTATTAAACAAACTTAAATTGGTCCAATTTGCATTTTGCCTGTCTTCCCTGTTGCTGCTAAGTTGGATGCTTTTGAGACTGATATTTAATGTGTATGGTCAATCTCAATGTAGCTGTGAGATTCTATGAGTGTGAAAATTTGTTGGCAGATTCATAGTACCCATTATTAATCTCTAACTAAGTCTGACATGGCACACATGTGGCCATTTGGTAAAAAAAATGTTCTATCTTGTTGAGGCCAATAGTGAGGTAATTATCTAAGGATAATATAGAGAACTTTCTTGACAAACAGTTCTGAGGAATGAAAGTCAAACAGAGAACATGAGATATTTTACTAATAAAGGGACACTAGCTTTGGATTTATTATAATAAGCTTGACAGAGTTAGAAATGAATGTCTAGGAAGACTGCCTATTTTATCAGGGTTTGCAGAGCAATACCTTCTGAGCTTCTCAGCTGCACTGGAGTGTCACAGCACTGAGCCAAGCAGCCCATTAACCAGTCTGAGGGAACCGGGTGTGCTCAGCTGAGCTGGAGAGGAAGGTGATCTTTGTGGATGTAATAATAACACTTACAGCTCCTGGCTAAGCTCCCTGCTTCTAAAAAAGATTATTGGAAATGGTAAAAAAGAAGATGAATGTAGGAGAAGGAAAAATGGAGTATGAAATTAAATAAAAATCCAGGTGGAGAAAGCAGGGTTGGAAAATGTCTGTTGGTACCACAGTGGATATGAGCAGGGAAGATCCAAATACAGGATACCTGTGACCAAGTGCTGGGATGGTGGTGCTTCCACAGGGAAGGTAGAGAGTACCAAAGAGGTGCTGAAAAAGGAGGAAAATTCATTGTTCTGACCTGCTCAAGCCATCAGGCATGTGGTGTTACTTGTCAGGGCTGACTAGGCCTGGCTGAGGGCTCTGGTGGACACCTGTGTTTAAGTGAATGTTTTATGTTCCTTATCCCTGGAATGGCTGGTGGATCCTGCAGAGGGAGTCACGTGCTCCTCACAGTGAGGAGGAAAAAGGAATAATTCACATTGCTTAAAAATAACATTCTTCAGCTACACATTGCAGGGCACCTTAGGGGGAAATTGGCAATGAGTTAATGATCTGGGCCGTATTGGAAAAAATTATTTAGGAGTGTCTTGGGGGCAAAAAAATCAAACTAAAACCTGTAATTCCTCTGCAGGATAAAGCTTACACAATTTGCTGCTTCATTGCAAAACATTTCTTTTGCACAACTATGCCAGAGGTGTCTTACATACTAATACATGTATGTCAGTCCTCCCTCAGTCTGATACCAGCTTGGGTAGGTCGTTTGCTGAGGGTTTTCTGATGGCTGCCTGTCTTCTGTGTAAAAATCTGTGGTTTTGGCCAGGCAAAGGGAGAGATATAAGAATGCCTGGAAAGTCAAGTGGGTCTTTCTGACCACAGAAGAAAATGAAAAAGAAAAGAGCAGCAAAAAGCCCTTCACCTTTCCAGTGAAAATAAAGTAATAGAATGGGAGATGCCAACATCACCCAGTTTCTGAGACATCCTTGTTATGCCTGCTCCGAAAGAGATGTCTCCACCTTCAAAATACAGTAGCCTCTAGCAAATCTGGAGTATAACCTGCACCAGAAAAACTGATCGTAAAGGAAAAAAATCAATGAATTCTTAAACAGTGAGTAGATCCTGCTGAAGTTGTGAGATCCTGAACTGACCTACAGAAGTCCAAAGCTGAGATTTTCATGTTCAAGCCTTCAACTTAATACAGAGAGGGCTATTCTTTCCCTTCCCTAATTCTTTTCTCAATTTTTCTGCCTTATTATCCTTTGTAGCTAAGGAGCCATTCAAGGTGCTCCTCATAGACATCTTGCTAATTGTTAAAAAGGGACATGATTTCATCCCTTTTTGGGGCTAGAAAATGCAGGAATGCAGAAGCAGGAAAAGGGCAGTGATTGTGAATATGAATTACAACAGAAATATTGATTTGGTTTTCATTTGTTCAGGCCTTTCTTAGGATGATGGGCTTTTGCAGCAACTGTGCTTTGGTGTTTAAAAAGGAGGTTTCTATCTCCCTTGAAAAGAAAGTCAGTTTAAAAAAATAAAGTATCTTCTTTCCGTTTTTTTGTTCTGTTTTTTTGGTCTTTTGTTTTTTTGTTTTTTTTCTTTTGTTTCCTTTTTAAGAGTTCTGGGTACTGAACTGTAACACTGGCCACATGTGCATTAAAACTATAAAGTTCTTATGAATCTTTAATGAGTAAATGTTCATGTGCGTACAAAGTAGATGGTTCTAACAGAGGCACCTCAGCCACTTTTAATTTTGTTCCCTCACCATCCCCCAAATACCTCAAGGGCTCCGTTCTGCATTCCTTACACATTTTGCTTGCTCCGGAAAGACTCACATTCACATTAATTGAAAGACCATCACCTCCTTCCTCCCCCCAAAACCCACATAACAAAACCAAAATTCCATTGCAAAATCATTTTGAACTCAGAAAAGAGGATGATTTTTTTTTTTCCTTGATTATTTTCAGAAGTTTTTATTATGGGCTGGGGAACAGAATTATTATAACTGCAAAGAGGGAAACCTTTTGGAAGTGCTCGTGTGCTGTGATGGATCTGGGCAGCAAAGTTATTGTGTTCCATTAGAGTTCCTGCTGTAATTGGGGCAGGGGAAGTGAGGCCAGTCTCAGAGCAGGCAAGAGGAGCTTGGATCCTTGGCAAGAAGTTGGGTCTCATCCTTGGAACTCAGTGGCATGGCAGACAAGGATCTTTGTGTGAGACCCCATGTAGCAGCCACCTAGTTTTGATGCACTATTGGAAATAATAAAGGTTAATGTCGTTAAAATGGTGTATGAGTAAAATGCTTATCTTGCAGGAGAATCTCAAAACCTACTAAACATGGCTTAGTTGTGAGCTTAGTAAAATATTAATAAATGGTTTATCCTTGCTTTCAGAAGTATGGGGTGACATCAGTCGACAACCATAGGACTGTATAAAGTCCCATCCTTTCTATTAATTTGCTTTTTCAGGAAGGTTGTCCTTGCTTCCTTGTCTACATTTTGAGAAGTTATTCACTTTAAATTATGTTTCTGCTTTTAAGAAAAGGAAGCTGAATAGAGGAGTTAATATTTTAAAATGGAGCAAGAAACATGTTTTAGTTTGTGGGGTTTTTTTTGTCCTAAGTAAGACTTCACAGCAATAAACCTAGTAGCGTTTGTGAAGATGGAGATAAAGTTCAATGGAATGTAAAGAAAAAAAACACTTAAGCTCTCTTTTAACACCAGAGAGGACAAGAAATGGTTGTTTCACAAGTACTTGTTTGTCACAGTACCACTGTGAATTATTCCCAGCGTCTCAAAATGAACCTTGACAATGGAATTGCTTCTCTATCACTATTTTTAAAATCAGATTCAGGAATTTGAGGCCAGCTGTATGTATGCAGTTTCAAACTGCGGTGTTTTAGGAGGAAATGCAATACTAGGAGCAATACAGCTTATGAGCACACTGAGTTTAGAGGCCTCCCATTTCTGGTACAGCAGATTGAATGGTAATGGGGGGAAGCAGGCCAGTTTTGTCATTGTGACTATGGGATGGGGAGATCTGCAGCCTGACCCCTGCCTGCAGGGACCCACCCCAGCATCAGGGGTGGTTGTGTGTGCCTGTGGGAGCTAATGGGGCCCCTTGGCTTTAAAAGGGTGGGCATTGGCAAGGTAACAACCTTTGTTCATTCATGTATATTCTTGCCTCTGATCATATTATATTTTCTCTGGTATCCTTCAAATGTATCATTGGGTGACACTTAGAATCCAGGACACAGAGAGGCTGGATGTGGGACAGGATTGCATGTCTTTGTGGAATTATGATTAGGTGGCATCCAAAAACTGCTCTCAGGAGGCTACCCTGAATTTTTACTGATCTTCCAGGGATTCTTTCAGTTCTTGCAGCAATCTGAAAACCAGAAAATATAAAGACATGAAACTTCATTTTCCCTCAGGGTGTCATTTAGTTGCATCTTTGGACCATCTTCTCCCTAAGTCTTGTCATGTACAATACCACAGTGTGGGGGGATGAGAGAATTTAATTTCCTTATAAGTTTATTTTGATGAAATTTATGTAAAACTAGAATTCATAAGGCCTGGATTGACTATGACTTAAATCAGTACAATCAGTACTTTGTATGAAGTTCCAGGATTTAAAAAAGGGTAAACCTGGAGCTTGTCATGTCACAATACTGGCTATGGACAAACAGCATGGCACCACAAAGTAATGTAATGTGCCAGCTGGAAGTGCTAGCAGATAACTTAATTCAGTCATCAAATTGTTACTGAGGCTAATCGTGGAAAAACCACCAGGCTGTGCAGCTGCTGCTGTCTGTGGAAATTTGTCATATGTCAGTGGGTTGCCTTTTAACTATTTTGAAACGCCAGTGTTTGGCATATCACAAACCCTCTCAACTGTGTGTTGTGCCAGTTTGTATGCAGTGTTTTACAATCTGTTGAAATATAACTCAGAATTCAGGAAGGACTTGATATTCCACGTAGTCCTCCACAAAGGTCTGAGAGCTTTTTTTTACCAAACTTCATTTTCTTTTGCTAGTGCATACTTGGCCACCAAGAAGATCAAGTCCATCCTGTATAAGTAATAAAAGTAGCTTCACTTACAGTTTTAAGGGTTTTTGAGGGAAATATTTTTGTTGCTATGCTAGACAGAAGCTTTTCCTCAGATGGTGTCCTGTTTTTCTCATATCATCAAATGTTTAATGTACGGAGCTGTTTGCACTAGGAATTGTGAATAGGAAGCTTGTGAAATTCTTCATTAGAGCATGCTAAGGTTGTATTTCTAAATATTTTCAGCTTATTAGGTGGCTTTATATCCAGTTTGGGTTTTCTGTTACTTGTGAAGACGCACAGCTATGTTGGTATCCACTGGCATGATATTGAACACTTTTACATTGCCTTGGCAAAAAGGCATTTGAACAGTTAACGTGCCAAGATAGTTTCTCATCTCTATATATGCTCCATTACAGTGCATTTTTATAAGGTGAAAATTTATAAAAAGACCCTGTCTTAAGAAATAATTTGCTTTGGATTTTTTTTTTTCTTTTAAAGTGTCGTGGTGGTGCCCTGAATTCAAGGCAACAAAATCAGGAATTTGTGAACCACTGTAACAGGAAGTTACATGATTTCCCATTCAAGCAGCTGTTTGACTGTTCAAAACATTGCAGTCAAACACATCTTTAAAAGTTAATTGTATAAGTTTTGATTACATGAGCACTAAACTGCCTGGCTACAACTTTCAGGTACACAAATAGTAAAGTAATGTAAAGTTATTAATGGCATTCCTTGTATACATGATGGAGAATGTAATGTATTAAATGCAATATGTTAATATTGTCTAACAATGCCTGTAAATGCCTGTGAGGCCATGGTTTTATAGATAAAATACACCAGCCCACCATTTCCCTTTCGCCTACCATTTCCCTTTCCCTGGTTTCCCGACTGAAGCAAGATTTCCACTGACAAAGACTGCTGTTCATTATTAAACTTGCAAATACAATTCCCAGAAATACATATGCTTAAAATGTTATCATTGGGCTAATTTTTTTTTTTCTGTTTAGCATTTTCTCACAAGGAAATTCACCAATCATAATGCAATAAAAAATCCCTTTATTTGCACTCAGGGTTAATTTATAGCAGGCATTAGGAGAGATGTTCACTTACAAGCAAAACCAACCTTCAGCAAAATATTCTGAATGACAGAAGCAGCTGTCTACTGCTCGGGCAGGAATGCATTGTTCAAGTGAGGAATTTTAAATTAGCCCTAGCCAGCTATATGTACAGACCCACAAAAGAATGTAATTGGAGAAGCCTATGGGAAGAGAGGGTGTGGCAAAGTTTGTACCACCTCTGTGCTCCCAGCCACCCTCTTTCATCCCTCGCTGCATGCACCTTCTAATTGTAGTCCCAGGGGAGAAAAAGTCAAAGGTTTTGCAGCTTGAAAATGAGGAAAACCTGCTGGTATTACTTCACATGATTGTGAAATTACTGCTTTGGACAGATTTTTCACTGCACAATCTTATGTTGCTTTACTGGTCAAATTTAATTTGGAAGGTAATGAAAAAGATGTGTCCTAAATTAGGAGAGGGAAAGAAGGGAAAGCCTCTTCACAGAGCCTCAGACCTGAACAAGTGTGTGCCTGTTTTCCTGTAGTTGCCAGTGGGGTGATGAATGCAATGCAGATTCAGTTTTAGTTAAAGTTGCTGAAAGATTCTTCTGCTCCAGCCGTACTCAAACCACAGGAAAGCATTATTTACTGAAGCAGTGTGCATCATCTGTTCTTTTGCTTATTCTGTTTTGTTGCAGCCAACTCTCCTGGCCTCATGTATTCCAAATCACATTTATAGTTGCCATGTTTTTAATGTTAACAATTTAATGTTAACAATTTAATGTTAACAATTAAAAGTTTGTCCTTTACCCTTTACTTTTCTTCTGCTCAGTCTTTAAAGAAAATTAAACTTCTGGCATTAATAAGGGCTGCTGTAATGCCAACTATTTTATTTTGCATTGCTGCTAAATATAGGTATTCCTTGTTAATTCCCTTGGGGAATGTTCGTCTGTTGATGCACTAAGGAACATTGTGGTGTTCACATTAATTTTCATTGGTATTAATGATGTCAATCTCAAAGAATACTTCCCACATATAATTGGAAAGTTTATTGAGATAGTCCTGGTTATGTAAGTTAATATATCATTAATAGTATTTTATATGGAAAAACAAATTGAATTTTATGAACATTTCCTCAATTTATGAAATCTGTCATGTTACCTTGCAACTGGAGGGGGAACCTCCCACCTCCTATTCCTTAAAGAAATAACTCTTCAGTGCCGGTGTACTTCCATCACTTGGGTGAGTTATATCTTAAAAAACCAAAATAATTTTAGGGAAAAGGATTTGACTTTTTCAAAAGCCCACATAGGTAAAAAAGGCACCAAGTATTGCTTTAAGGTAGGTTCCCCACTTCTGTAAGGAAACAGTGTAACAATCACCCTGTTCACTGGGCTGGTGTCTTATCTATAATGGAAATTCCTACTTTTAACATAAAAGGTATATTGTGCTTCCTGCATTTCCAGAAAATACTACTTCAAATGCATACTATGAATTTTTAAGTAAATGAGAAAATAGTTGTTCTTTCAGCCTTTTCCGTTTTAAATATTTTAAATATGAGACTTTTGTCAGTTGAAATCCTTTTTCCTTCTTTGGGACTCCTGTAGAATTTATTAATCCCTGAAAATGCTCCTCCCTCCAAATATGGACAACTTTTGTTTATCTGTGTGTAGATAATCTGAGTTGCAGATTCTTTGTGCAATACACAGTAGTTTGGTCAGAGCAGCGTACCTGTGTATGGCTCTGACAGCTGTGAATTCAGAAGCAGCACAAGAAGAGTTTCGTGTGGCACAAGGCTGGAGTTCAAAATGTGTGCTGGACCTGTGCTTGATGTGAGAGAGCTCAGAAATGTGAGATAATAAATTTTTAGGTGAGTGACAACAAAGGAAATGTGCACAGGGACGAGTGCAATGCTGCCCATAGGCTCCTCTGAAAGCCAGTGTCCTGGGAAGGCTGTTACAAGGACAATCCAATCCAACTCGAGGGAACTGGATTTCTTTGTATGAGCTACACATTATCTCACTGATTAGCCAAAATTTCCTATCACGTAGGCTCTGCTGTCCCCTTTGCCCTGGATTATAGACTGAACTGGATTTGATGAGCCATGGAGGTCAGATGGATATTTACAGGAGAGGGGATGAGATGTGGCAGCCTATTTTAGCTCTTCCTTTCTTAGTCATGATTTTGCTTGATAACAAGTCTTTCCATTCTAGTGAATGTTTGCCCAGGAAATCTTCCTGTGAGACCAAGCTGCAGTTTACTTTTAAAAAATATCACATATTCTGTTTGTCATATGGACAGGAATTCCTGATGTTTTCCAAAAAGATATGAAAACTTTTGTATATTTTACAGCCCATGAATTTATAGACAGTTTAGGATTGTAAGTATTAAAAAAATACAGGGGTATCCTGTATTTCTTGAAGTGTTTCAGCTGATGAAGGTAATGTCATACTTAGTCTAGAATACTCATGACGGTTTCAATATTTTTTTTCTCAATTGACCCAAGTGGAAGAAAAGCAAGTAGGTTACTAGTTAAGGTACAGGGTTGTTTTCTCTTTGGTGTGCATGCACAGTAGTAAAGCAGTGGAGGTGCATATTTAAGTAGTCCCTTAAAAAGGTGTGTTGAAACATGCTCCTGAGAACAGTTAACAAGATTACTTTAAAAAAAGTAATTAATTATAAAATTAGTATTTTAAAACTCTAAAAGTAGAGGAAGGCAATGCAATGGTCAGATTATATGGTCTGTTTTATGGTCATTATTGCTTTTAGAAGTTAAAACTATGTCAACATAAAAAAATAAAGATGTGATTTGTGGCTTTTCTCCCCCCAGTATGTAAAATTCAGCTGATATTTTGTTTCATGCAAGCTGATATATAGTAAAGTTGTATTGTATTTAGTGTAGCTTTATCCATTTTTTGTCAAATACCATTGCCACAGATGCCATAACTGGGGGTTGGGCAGCTGCATGGAAAACTTCAGAAGTGACCAAGGACTCAGTGAGCACTTTGGAAAAGATGAACCACTAGGGCAGCGTTGCATGGCTCTCTAATTTTTTTTCTTGTAGGGAAAAATAAGTATCCCTGCACTGGATGGGCAAGTGCTTTGTGTTTGGGGTGTGTCTGTGTAATAGATCCAATGGGCCAGGTTTCTGCATACAGACTGATCTCTGTGCAAGCCAAACATGCCCAGGCTCAGCATCTCCCTGCAGTGTCAGCTCCCTCAGGTGCACCTGCAGGTGTCAGAACACTTGTGACAAAATAATATTCCAGACAATGACATGGTCAGGCTAAAATAATTGATGTGTTTCTTCTCTGTCTTCTGTTTCACTCATCCTTATGACATTTTCAACAACTATTTGTATTCCCTGACTGGCCAGGAAAAAAATTATAGAAGTAGACCTTAAATACAGTGCTCAGCGTGGCAATGCATCTCATCTGTGTGCATTGAGGACAGCTATCATTGAGCCTAAAACAGAGCTGTAAATTTATTCTGGAGCTAAATTCTTCTAAAAGATTGAAACATTTTATTTTTTTGCCATTCACTAGCTCTAATCTTATTGAGGTGTTGTAGATGCCAGGTTTTCCATTGTGTCAGGAAACTGTGTATATATGGTTTGTTAAAATAAAGAAGAAAAACTGTGTGGGAAATAATTCTCGATAGTATGTAATATGGAAAGTATTACAAAAGCGCTATTAGACTGATTTGTGCTTCCTGACCTTTATACAACTTTGTATCCCATTTCCTGGTAGTGACAGATATGAATTCATTATGCTCTATGGCAATACAGAATATTTCAGGCTTTTGAATTTTAATCTTTTGACTGTGGTTCAGACTTATTGCATCTCACTGATTTAACCCATTTAAAGTTGACAGCCTAGCTGGGTAATATTTATTTACCTTCTCCTCTTCAACCTCTACTTAGAAAACTCTTCCTTCACTTCCAGTCCACTCCTCTTTTGGGAAATTTGGATTCAACTCCTTTCACTTTAGATAATCATTTTATGCCTGCACATTTTCAGACAAACTGAAGGGCAGCTGCTGGTTTCCCTATATGGATTGAGCCTTTCAACTGAACTTATGTTTTCTGTATCTTGACTTTAATAACCTTCAACACATTGGTTTTCAGATAATATGAGGTTTGCAGATAATATGCGTGGTTCATGCAACACGCTTTGTGTTTCTTCCTTTCTAAAATCTTCCTTGACTAAACAGTAGTTTCCCTACCACTGTGATTTTCATCTGTACTATGTATTTCAGATTTAAAATTTGCCTTTGATTTTTCTAAAATAAAAAATTAAACATATTTGAAATGTTTTCCTCCTGTGACTACAGCAGAGATATAAAAGGCCAAGACCAAGGGCAGTGTTATTTTTTGCACTGAGTGCCACAGGTGTCATGGGTTGTTCAGCCACATCTGAATGGGAGTTAATGGACAAACCTTTACCAGTGTTTTATTTTGATTAATAATAGTTGTAGTACAATCCTGGATGTTTCAATACTGTGCATGGTGGTTGTTAAGAATACCAGTGAAATATTAATTTTCTACTATGTAAAATGATAATTGTCAATGAGAAAATGGCATACAAAAATCAGTCGACTATGTAAATGTACACTAATATAGAAAATTCCTAAGTACACAAACAAGCTAAGAAACACCATGGAGTTAGGATATAGCAGTAACATCTGTAAATATCTGTGAATAAGGTGATAGATCTGTGTCACAATATCTGTGACAGCAGACATTGCATTAGATGTGCCATATATCCACTCTATTGCCTATTAGGTTTTGCATTTAACTTTGTACTGATCTAAATGTATTGATAAAAATTATTTTGCATAAATGCTGTGTAAATTAATAATTATTATTTATTTATTTTATTAATAAAATAATATTTTGGATTTTTCTTTTCTTGGATCATGTTGAGAAAGAAAGAGAAGCCAAACAAACTGTGTTGCCTGTGACTAATAGTAATGCCTAAAGGTAGCAATTAATTTGAAACCCAGCTAATGTGATTAAGGCATGAAAATACTTTCAAATTATCTGTTCTGCTAAGTAATAAGCATGCCCTGATTAAATAAAAAGAAGTGAGAACATCTGTAAAAATTTCAGAGGTCTGCGGGGTGTAACCCTCTCTATTATGTGAGCTTACAAAAATGCCTGAAACCACAATACTTTGAATGCTTTTCGTACTTTTTAATGGTATTACTGTGAAAGCACCCACTAACCAGTCAATAGATAAATGTCAAGCTTTCTATGTAAATTTTTGGTTTTCCATTGTAGAATAGCCTGGTTGGCTCTTTCAAATTAGGTAAAATTGAGAAGATGTGCACAGTGTGCCATTCTATTTGATAAGTGCAGACTTTCATTTTAGACAGCTGGTTCTTGAAATTGATGTGCAGCACTTAGATGTGCTGCACTATTGTGTATCATTCTAGAAAAGAGATCCAAACCTTAGTGTGCCTCCCTAGGCAGAGCCACTGCAGGGACCAGCTGTGTAAATCACTTTCTGGTCCTGATATGGTTCCAATCTGCAGCTTGCTAAGGTTTTGGACACAGCAGAATTACTGTTTGTAGGTGCATGACTTCAGATTGCTTAGCTCATAGAGATGAGATGTTGTCAATCAAAACATTTCAATTTAATAGCTTCTTGTCAATCAGTATTTAACCTTCAGTCTCTCCTAACTAGCCTAAATTCTGCATCTGTTTTGATGTTACTGATATGTTTGAGCAGAACAATTCTACTACTTTCAGTATTTCAAAAAACTCAGAGGTGTGTAAATGTATCACTGGTTTTTGCTCATGGTGGTGAGGTCTGAGTGGAAGGGGCACAGAAGAGGCAATCACACAGCTCTGTGTGATAAAACAAAATGTGCTGGCTTTCTTTTGGGCTCTGAGTGAGAGTCTAGAAGGCTCTTAAGAGGGCAGTGTTGGTAAGGAGCACAGAGGATGCCATCTAAAGACATTATTGATTAAAGCAGAAATAGTTTGAGCCCCCTTTCCCTTTCTCTCATGGCTGGCTGGAAATAAACAATGAATGTTGCCTTTTTGTGCCAGTAGGTTTATTTTAATAGGATCAATTTTGCCAATGTGAAGTTGAATTCAGTTGATGATGACTTTCTTTTACTCTCAGCTGAAAGCCCATAAATGGCTGTCAAAGACAGCGATATAAAATTTAGATAATTTTTGCCGCTCTATTATGATTTATATTTGTATTTATAAAGTATTTATAATTTATCATCTTCTATATATTTTTATATAAATATATTATTATTCAGTCTTTTAAAAAGTAATTATAAATACTTGGAAAATAAAAGGTCATGTTATCCCTTCATGGCTATCTGATTAATTGGCCTCTAGCAGTTTACTCCCTAGACACTGCTGCTGCATGACTGAGGCACTGAAGCCTACTCCTTCCAATAAAACATCTGAATTAAACAAAGCTCATTTGCTGTCCTTCAATTACTGTGATGAACCTATTTACTACTTTTTTTGTGTCACAGTGATAAATGTTACAGGCCTGTTGTATAAATACTTCATATTACAGATTTTTAAAATAGAGAGCAAGTTTCTGTACAAAAATAATGAACAGTGGTTGTAGAAACATTAAAGAGAAAAGTACAGTTCAAGGGAAATAATGAAGGCAGAGTTGCTGTGCTGGGCTCTCTGGTTGCTTTTGTTTCCTCTTCATGGGTTGTATTAGGTAAGGGTTATGTTTTTCCAAGCCATGTGCAAGTTTGGTGTGTACAACCATCAACACCGAGATGATAATTCAAAGAATTTCCTATCCTACCAATGTGTCTGTGACAAGTGAGATTTGTTTGAACAGATGAGTTTAAAGAGGTTCTTGGGGGAAAAAGGAAAAAAAGAGAAATTTAAACTCTTGTTATACATCATGTGTTTATTGTTCCTGTGCCTATGTGCTTAAAATCTTGTATTTTTGACAATATTTTATTTTGCCTAAATATGCAACTTAGTTGAGAGTATCCATTAATTGTTTGCAATAGTGTCTTAGCTGATGTGGAAACAAAAATTACCTCCTTGCTGAGTTAGGCTAGTTAGCTGTTTCTTGTCTTGAGAAAGTATCCATTTTTATAATTCCATTTAGATTTATATATTTTTAGATTTAATTAGTAATTTTTTATATACATATATATATGTTCACACTGATGCTGCATCCTTATTTGTGTTGGATATGGGGATATGGTTCAGCAACTTTTTGCTTATATTTTCAATTTTATAATAACCAGCAAGTAGAGCTAGTTTTAGTGCTAGTTTCAGCTTTCTGCAATGAATTTTTTTTTCTGCAATGAAAGCTTACAAAAAAGCCCCCAAAAACCAAAAAATACTCAACCAAATAAAAAATTCTAATAACTTCTTTTAAAGACTTAAAATGAATTGCTGTAAAAGAGAAGGCTCTGTAGTGTTCTTAGAGGAAATTCCAGTACCTAAAGGGGCATGCAAGAAAGCTGGAGAGGGAATCCTTACAAGGACATGTAGTGATAGAACATAGGAAAATGACTTTAAACTTGAAGAGGATAGGTTATATAAAAGGAGGAAATTTTTCATTATGGGCCTCCCAGAGAAGTTGTGGGTGCCCCATCCCTGAAATCATTCAAGGCCAGGTGGGATGGGGCTTTGAGCAACCAGGTCTAGTGATGGATGTCCCAGCTCGTGGCAGGGTTGGAATGAGGTCATCTTTAGGGTCCCTTCCAACCCAAACTGTTCTTTGAAATATAGATTTATATTAATGATATACAGAGCTGTTGAGCCAGTTGATGGAGAATCTGCTATAAGGTAAATGTGTTTGTCATGTACTTTTCAATATAAAAAGGCAGTTAAATATTAACAATTATTTCTGAGCTTTTTTTCTGGTTTTAGAGATACTCTCTTGCAAAATAGAGGCAATTTATAACCTTAAGACTTCAGTTTGTCCAAGTCAGGAAATGCTGTTGAATGCATCACAAATATAGGTGTGACTTATTTATTTTTAATTTGATGAAGGGTCTCTTAATTCTGGAGTGAATAACTTCAATGTCAAGGATCTAGGATGTCAATGAGGAGGATAACAAATACCTGGCTCAGGAGGATATTTGCAAGGTTGGTGACAATTCAGATATTACATATCGGAAATAGGTGTCAGTTTCCTAAATGAGAGTTCATCGCTGTCTCCATCTTTCCTTTGGAAAAAGCTGTGTGTTAAAGGCCACAAGTGGAGGAAGTACCCTTCCTGTATGAGGGAAGATTGTTGTAATAGTAAATGGCATTATTTCTAAATAATCAAAAGTATTTGTCTTCTGTACAAATTTGAGGAACCTCGTACAGATTGTGGGTACCAACCAATTTGAAGATTTCCTCACTTTTCACTATGATTGAAATCCAGAAGCAACTGTCACCCAAATATGTCACCACCTGGTGTCTGATTTGATAGAGTCAAACTGCTGCGTAAAATTTAGGTCACTGGTTTTGGTAGTCCTTGCCAGTAGGTTGCAAAAAATGCCTGCTAAAGCCTCTCTTATCAATGAACCTGGTACCTGAGAGCTGGAGAAGCTCCTTTTGCAGCTTCATGTTTATGGGGGGTCTGAAATGACCGTTTTGGTGGGGCAATGTAGCTTCTACCTGCTGTGGCTGCTGCCCCACCTCTGACCTCGCAGAGCCCCTGACAGAAGCCAAAGCAGCCTGGCATTGCACCAGCCTGCTCTGTTCCACGGAGTCAGCATTCTGCCTGTGGGATGCCCGTGTCAGGCCCTGCTGCCGTCTCCTCCCAGGGATTACATGATGATGAAATACCCCTGGTGTGTCCAGCTCGTGGGAGAGAGCAGGAGGGAGGTGTCACACTGTTCCTCAGAAGCATTTATGGTGAGTTTCCACAGCTGGCCACAGCACTCTTGGCTGGATGCACTTGCAGTCTGGTCTGGTAGTTCCTGTGCTCCTGATGTGTAGGAAGCCAAAGAGCTCACTGGAGACTCTGGCTGCAGCCAGGCTTTTACAGCCCCAGCATTTGCCTTCGTAGAGCAAACCCACAAGGACCCAAAAAAGGCAGGAGGACGCTTGCTGGCAAATCTAATATTATCTTTCAGAAAACTGTGTCCGGCATGCCAAATGCTATAAATATGCTGTAAATACAAGGTTTCAACTCCTCTGCCTTTTTCTTTTGGTTTTTCAAATGTCACTGTTGCTCATGAAGAGAGTGAAAATGAATGAGAGCACAATGAAACAAATTGCAGTTTTAGAGGAACACACTCATCTGGGACCAGGAGGCAGAATTTTCAAAATAGAAATACAGACAAATGATCTCTAATGAGAAAATTATGTAAAAATAATACTGTCACTTTAGAATTTTCTGTTTTCCATGAGCAGTTGGATTTATATATATATATTTATTTATTTAATTTATTATTTTTAAATGGGGAAATGACCATTTCTCACATTTTGTTCAGTGTTTTAAATGCAGTTGAAAGTTTATGCCTGGCCCAGTTCATAGAAAACTCATGCATCAATAATGTGAGATTTTCATGCACTTGGAAAATGCATTCTGTGTGCTTCCAACAGAAAGCAGCCTCTTTAGTATGTACAATATGTTCATTAAATACTTTTCCCTGTTTATACAAGTGCTCATGTCTCCATTATTCATTCAGGCAGAAACTAATACAAAATGTGGCACATCTGCTGTAGCACGTAAAAGTAACTATAGAAAAGAAAAAAGATTTTTACTTAGGAGGAGGTAATTCTGCTCACTTAAGAGGAATTCTCCTGCATGTTTTTTTCCACAGCTGGAATGTCATCTAATTTCTGATGGATATCAGGTGGCATTAGAGTCCTACATTTGTTTTAAAAACAGGGGGAAGGATATTTTCTCTGATTCAAAGCTGAAAATTTTTGTGTTAATGCATTGGTGATGCTTTCAGTGGAAGGGGTGGCTGGAACTCAGGGGCTTTCTGGAGCTCAGGGCTATACCCTTACTAAGGCACTTGACAGTGTTTTCTGTTGAACCAGGTAGTGTTTATTTTATACTTGCAAAAAATAACAGTTTTGAGAATTAAAACTGACCGAGGCATTCACCAAGATTCAAATGTTTCTCCATATTGTGCAATGATGGCTGTTCCCTGTCACAAGACATCTGCTTGCTGGGCTCTCAGCCCCTCTTCTATTTCCTTCAAAACCACTAAGAAAGTGATTTCTTTTATTAGTGTTGAATGAGAAAATAATACCAAGCCTCCAGTTTTCATGAAATTGAAAATTTTTCTGGCCCTTCCTGTTATTACAATATTGGCTATCACTACTGAGAAGAGATTCCCTGACACAGTGTCCACCCAGATATGCTTTTCATTAAAGCAGTGACATCTGGTTTCATACTCACAGACACACTAGTGCATAATTTTGCAGATACTCTTTTAAGGTTTGAGAATCAGGACTTGATCTTTCTGCATACCTAGAAAGATGGCTGCATTTTAGAGGAATACTTCTCCATCCTGGTTTTACGAGGCAGCATCTTGGTCTCTGTGTGCTGGAGAGATCTGAAAAAAATCTGAGTGATTTGGAAATTGATGCTGGCTCCTTGATACCGGGGAAAGTCTTAAAATTCCCTGGGAGTTAATTTGGGAGGGCACTGGATACCAAAGGATGCAGGGATCATGTACAAGTAAGTGTATGTCCAGTCTCTCAGCACAGGGCTCCCGTGCTTGTTAAAGACTTTTTGCTGCAGGTCCAGGGCAGCGTAAGAGCCTTCTTGCTGGAGCAGACAGTTCTTTGCATCAACTCATGCTGCAGCAATTGCTATAGGCATTTAGATAAACCAGTAAAGTCTTGCAGTATCTTTAAGCCATGATTTATTCTTTTCTTTTTGGGGGATATAATTAGGCAAATTGAGAAACTCATTGTGTAAATGCAGCTTTAAAATAACACTCTGCTTTGCCATTCCATTATGTATATCTGCTGTCAACAGTTTATTTTTTTTAATGGGAGTTTCTGAAAAGTTTGGAAGTTTTCTAAATCCTGATACTTTAATGGAGACTGTAGATGAAATATAATCCTCATCTATTCATAACCAGTCAAAAATAAACAATTTTTTCAAGCCATTAGAACATACAGAGGAAAAGTTCATGAACCAATCATTTGGGGCTTTTGGCAGACCATACGGAACTTTTCTAACAGCTATTTATAAGGTCCTAATGTGTTTATTTTCACAATAAATCTGACTTATTGCTGAATGTGTTGGTTTCATAGTAAAATAAACACTGAAGATTACAAACACATCCTTTCGTGAAGTCTTCTGAAAGTCCAAGGCTTAATTTAATAAATGTGATATTCTCTGTATTGGTTGGGAAATGAGTGCTGACTCTGAGGAAAAAAAAAAAAGGAAAAAAAGGACAGCCCAAACCCTTGCTTTAAATTACAAAATCAATTGTCATCAAGTTTACATTATAGCTGAGCCATTTGACATGTAAAAAGTATTAACAATTGAAAGGTTGATAAGAACTAAGAACGAGCAAAAGAGGGGGAAGAGTTGTGGTTCAGTGCTGTTATTGAAGGGCTGAGTGGAAAAATGCTGTCTATTTCTAAATACACAAACTTAATTTACAGATTGTTTAAATTTGCTTAGCTTAATTCTGTAAATTAGGAACAAAGTTACACGTAGTTAGGCTGCTTTAAAGTGCTCTGAAAGTTTTTGCATTGTGACTTTTACTGGTTTAATTAGAAGAATTTATGTCATCGTGCTGTAAATCAAACTATTTGTGCAATTCCTCCAGTATTTTGCCCATTGCCAGTACCTGAGGTGAGCATCCTACTCTACTAAAGTTAGTGGCTTTGTTACCGATGTTGTTGAGTCATATTTTAGCTCAGATAGATAGTAAAATTTTCAAATCTTCAGAAAAGAATAATCACTCATCAAAAACCTTTCTTTTCTTACAATATATCTTCAGAAACCCTGCCTGATGTGTATGTGAATGTCCTCATGAAGCATATAATTCCTAATTCTTTTAGTGAATCTTACTAAGCTCTTGACCTCAGTGATGCGTTTCAGTAATGAGATTGTAGGTTAATTGCATATTGTGTTAGAGGACTTCTTTCTGTCAGCTTTAAAAGTATTGCTTTTGTACTTCACTAGATATTCCCATCTTCTTGTAAAATGAAAATGTATCACTGCCAAACCATCAAGCAGACTTTTGTGGTGGTTTCATTATTTGTTTGTCACTAAATTAACTTTATCTTTTCTTAATGGTAAAGTCCCTTCAGACTTCAACCAAATGCTTTAGGTTCCACACAATGCAAAGCTGCTTCATGTAAGTTTTATTGTGCTTCGTGCATGTCCATTTGCAAGGGTGGGAATTGAACTTGGCTGGGATTTGGTGTAATGCTGAGCATCCAGTGTCAGACCACTTTATGTAACATAGCATTGTTTCAATATATCATTTATTTTCAAAAGAACTTGAATCGTGGCCATAGAATGTGCTTTATGTGCACGCTTTGTTCTCAAATAGAAGCCTGCAGGATCTCAAACAATTAAAAAGAAGTTGTCATTCCAGTTGCTGAAATGCTAGTTGGGGATAGTTTGGGAACAGCTCCAAGGGACATGCCTGGGAGGGTGGACCTGGATAGCAGATTGTTTTTAAGAAAACATCCTTCTTCTGAGCGATTCTGTGTAAAAGAAGAAAGAGACCATTGAAATCCATTAAAAATACTTTGTATTTTTTGAAATGGTTTTTAAAGCTTAGAGAAAAATGGACCAGCTGGACTAAGGATCTTAATACACTGCACAGTAGTTATCTGTTTTCTGGGTGACACAGCGGACATTTATAAATACCAGAAATGTTGGCCTGTGCCCGGTTTGGGTTCATGAGTTTTTGTTTTGGTGGGGTTTTTTCAGCAGTGGGACAGCCTTTTTCTGCTACTCAGAAAGCTGCAGATATCTGATATTTCTATCGGGAATTACTGTCCTGTAGAGCTTTTATGAATATTTTGTCTTCCCAGTAAATTATTTAAGCTGTGTTTGATTAGTTCAAAGGAAAAAAAGGTTATAACAATAAACATGGTCATCACATTCCCCATTTTTCTGAAAGTAATTAAGACTCTACTGGCATGAGTTCATACTATGGTAGCCTATATATCTTGTGCAGATCCTGAACACTGGTGTCACATATACATTAGATAAGTCAGAATGAACAGATTAGTTGGGAAGGAGGATTTTGGTGTAACCAGTATCATGAAGAGACTGTGCCCAAAGAAATGCTCACAGTTTATAGCATTAGCTTCAAATGAACTCCAATATCAGAGCAATCTGGGACACTTTCCTTTATGTAAATCATGTAATTTAAGTTTTGTTTCAGCTTCTACCTTGTATTTCTGTTGTGTTTGAAATAATTGAAAGACAAGAATTTCTTTGACTGCATTTTAGTCTCTCAGAGGTCAGTGACAAAACTTGGATTAATTTTATTCTGATCTCTTTAGGGCAGGGAACATGAGATTTTTGGCTGATCCTACAGATGATTGTATATGGGTGAGCTCATGACCTGTCATTCTATATATATCCAGAATAGGAAAAAAATGTGTTTGCACAGCACAAAAGAGCTCCAGCCTTGACTGGGGCCTTCTGGAGTTTTCTGTATTTTCTTTTGTTGCTGTTGTTGTTCCTGGAAACAAGCGATTTGGCCAAAAATATACAAAAGTACAAGAATACTTTTAGTTCTAGTTGATGCAACCCTGGATATCAGCTTCTGTATTTTATTTAACATGTAAATGGCCAGATTTATTAGCTTAGTGGAATGTAGCTGTACTTGGTCATGTCTAGTTGTTCTATAACGCTGTGTTTCTAGATAGTTAACATGTACTGTAGTACCCCAGCCTCTTGGTAAATCAAGAGTAACAACTTAATCCAAATGTTTACCTGATTTCTAGATGAATTGCAGTACTATAACTTCAGACAAACTCCAATATTGAAGATACAGTAAAATTACAAAAGTGGCAAATTAATCACCCATACAAATGTTTAAATTCTAATATCTTGCCATGAAACAGTTCAAATCCCTACTGAAATGAGTGCACAGTTCAGTACATAGTCTCTCAGAATCTATGATATATGAAAATTACTTTTTAGAATTACCTAATTCTCTTTTGTTCTCTGCACTTGTAGGTACTGTGTCACGGAAAAAATTTAATTCATGCCACCTATATAACGTGGGTTTGGATCAGTCACCCACACATTGCATAGAGTAAAAGTTAGAGTGATTATATTTAGCTCAACAAGAGGAGCCTTCATCTAAAAAAAGCCAAAAAACCTACCTGTCATCTGTCAACATTTCCAACTCATATTTTTTTTATAGCAGCATTCACCAAGCCAACACTTAAAAGCAATAAAATGAATAGTTAAATACATTTTCTATTGTATAAATACAGTACATTTTCTATTTCATACATAAAAAACAAGAGCGTTGTCATCATCAGTTACGGATAAATACATGATTGCAACTAAAACTGCTGAATTTGTCTAATGATGAGGGATTTTGTTGGATTTTAAACTTGTAGATTTTGAAAACTACTACTACTAAACTTTATCTACAGAATATTTTTGAAACCTGCGTAAAAATTCCATTATCACTTTCATTGTTGACTATTAATATTTTGATACATAATTTACATTTAAATTTCTTGAAAGCCATATAGACTATTGTAAGTTATCAGGAGAGCTTGTGGTTAGAGAGGGAGATAAGCTTCTCATTTTTTGGTCCTCTGTGCAATAGATGTCCGCATGTGGTTTTTTTAGAATGCTGAAAATTTCAAAATCAAGATATTTTTAATATACTTCTCTTGAGCTGAAAAACTTATTTTCAAAGTAAGTGAAAGAGACTTAACTGCTCTCTACTCTTTTGGTTATTGTATGAGTTCTATTTTTCTTGAGGACGATTGAAATGCTGTGTAACGTTTATCTTATTTCATACACTATTTGGCAGGAATGTGTTGGTGTAGTTACTTTCACAAAGTGAAAATCCGCCTCTTGCCTTCTCTCCCTCATGCTTGAACGTGCTCAAAACAGAGACAAGTGAGTGATGAAATTTGGGCCTATGTGCTTGCCTTAATATATATATTTTCAAATCAAAAGACTGCTGAAAAAATTTCACAGCAAGACTGTTGTCCTTTTAGGACAGTCCTCTTGTTAATGAGTCTGTGTCCAAACAATGGCAACATTTCTTTTCTTTGTATTTTTAATTACATTGCCTAGGTAAGAGCATAATTACTTTGGCATTGTATTTGATTTTCACACAATTTTTCGTAATTGACATTGTAAAGACAAATTATCTTTAGTTTCTTGATGTGAAAAATACTATATATTGATGGATGAGCATGTAATCTGTGTGAAAAATGTTTTGTTAAATCATTAACACTAGGTTGTTTGTCTGTCGAATCAACGACCTTTTGATGGCAACAGAGATTTCACTGTAATAGTTTTTAATATTCTTCTTTTCCCATTAGGGCAAGGAGCACCAGTTTTAAAGCAGCCTCTCTTTCACTTTGATATGAATAGATAAATTGTCAAAGCTGCCAACAAGAATGCTTCCTAACTACAGGGTACGTTGTGAGCAACACTGCATACAGTGTTCTTGCTGGTAAACACAAACTGTGCACAGTTAGTGCTACAGCTTCGTTCTCATCCTTCCCATTCTGAATTTAATGAGCTGAGCACTGATGAGGTTTTTGAGAATTGGGTTAGTGTGTGCTGAGTGGGAGACAGATAGGGAATGACATTTTTTCTGAGTTGCCCTTTCCCACCACTTATCAGCAGAGGGGAAAGGATAAGAGTGGAATATGTGCATAGTGTATATTGTTCCAGATATAAATACTGTTCTTCAGAATTAACCCTTTTAAAGTGCTCTATATGGAAAAAGAAACGCAAAATCATATTTAGCCTCAAGATCCATGTCTTTATGAAATTATAAATTGGTTTTAGAGGTATTGCCTGCAGTGTTTCTTATGGGTATTGCACTGTGCTATTACTTAGAAATTGGAGTAGCAATCCCAAGCATGTACCTTAGCACTCTGTGCTGGAAAGGAGCAAGTGTCACATTAATTATGCTCTCTGCTCTGCTTTCTCACCCCTGTCTTGGGTTTTCTTGCTGGATTGAAGAGAAAGTTGATTCTTGTCTTGGCCTATTTCAAAGCCATCTGAAAACAGCTAAAAACAAACTAAACCCAGCCAAATGGGTAGTAAATAATAAATACAGCTCTTAAACAGAAAATTTAGCACCTTGCTAGCTGAGGAAGTTGCTAAAACTCCCATCAGCAACCAAATATAGTAGACTTAGTGCTTCTCAGCACTGTCACGTGTAGAACAGATACTTGGCTTTAAAAATGTAGTTCTCAGCTATTCTTTGGAGGCCTAAGCTCTTTATACAGTGAGTAGGGAGAATTAGGTCTGTAAGAAGAGAATCCAAACCAGCCATCATGGCTGAGGGACTGAACAGGAATTGAGCCTTTCAGAAGTGCTGAAGCCTGACAAGTTTTTTTCCTGGGACTGGGATTTGCAACCTAATACTTGTACTGAAACCATTCCTCTTTAAAGGCATAACTGACTCCATATTTTATTTGAAACGTGGTCGTAAAAGAAGGTAACTGTGCTTTCTCTACTGGCCTGATGGCTGGAGTATCTACTCTGGAAGAGAAGGACTCAGGTTCAGCCTCTTCAGCCTGAGCACATCACACATTCACTGGCCTCTGTGGGAAAGGCCTTAACCAGGATGTAGAGCTTGTTGAAATGGAGCTGTGCCAGTGTGTATTCAAGTGTTCAAGATTTATGGGGCCAGAAAGAAAAGAACAGAAGCAGACAAGTGCCAAGGGTATTTCTTTAACAAGGAGATAATTGGTTTTGCTGTAAACAATTGTTTGATAACATATAAAAATACTGTTTTAGGGAGCAGAGATCCCAGCTAGTTTCTTTAGCTCCTGTGTATTTCAAATGTAGTTATCCACCCCTTCTGGTGGAGGGTACCAAAACAGTGTCTTCCGTTTCTCCAGCTGTCATTGGTTCTCGTAGGAATGCTGCATGGCAATATTTCACCCTTCCCTTTGATGCTGGGCTGTGCTTTGCTGTCATGGCTTTGCCAGTGGCATCCTCTCAGCCTGCCTGGCCCTGCAGAGAGCCATGGTGTCTGCAGGTCTTGCCTGCAAATCCCAGAAGGGCTCTTGTGTGTCACCAAGCTCTGAGGTGTTGGGCATGCCCAGCACCCTTTCTGAAATTTGGGGAGTTGAAAAGAGGAGGCTGAAGTAGCTGCAGCCATTGGGACACGTAGGAGGTGAAGTGGGGGCTGTGAATTGCACTCTGGGACTCAGAACCAGTGCTCCACTCAAGTTTTACTTTAGTTGTCTAAGTGCTTTTTTGGACCCAGGCCAGCACTTTCCCTGCCATTCTCCGGGAAACCAGTGTGTGTATTTTGTCATGGCCCTGCTAGGCATTAAGTCCTTTCTGACTCTGATATGCTTTGAGTACCTGAAAGTGTTGAAAATTATTTCTGCCATTCAGGGCAATTGATTTGAAGAAGAGATTATCCAGTCCTGCTTTTAGTTTCAGCAATGTTTGTGTGCCAGTTTGTGAATGCTTTACATGACTTGACTGGCTGTGCCCCAGCATTCTTTACTGATACTGCTTGTATGACTTTAACAAGTATTTTATGTCTCAATATTGGCTAAATGAAAATAACTTAGAAAAGGAAGACTCTCTAAATAATGTGTGCATTATTTATGGAGCTCTATGCCAGCTGTTGCTAATCTGCTGAGGTGAGTTATAGTAACAATTCTCAGGAATTCTCTCTCGAAATTTCAAAATACAAATTAAATTCAAATAGAGAAGTTGGAGTGACCTGCTCTCCAGCAAGCCAGTTTTACATCAGGCTATCTATTAGGGAGATTTCTGGGCATCTTTTAATAAAACAGTTGGATTCTGCTAGTGTACAAATAGCTATAAAGGACTTTAATTCACCATTACCTAGAATTGAAATCAGCATCACAGAGTTAGAGCTCAGCTGAGAAGGTTTGAAACCACTTGAAAGAAATTACAACATAGAAAAAGAAATGTCACTTTGAAGCAGCATTGTTTCCCCAATAATAAATGTCTCCTAAAGAGAGAAATATTTTTGTGGTTTTGAATAAGAAGGAGACATGGCAGGGTCCAGGGTCAAGTTCAATTTTCTTGAAGTAAAATAGCCATGAGGGGAGTTGCTTTTGCAGAAGATGAGTTGAGAGGCTGATGTACCACAACCCAAACTGCATACTGAGCAGTTAATATTGTTTCAAATAAAAGAACATAGTTTCATTATTAAAAGAATAGAGACTAATAAAAGATATTATGCTTTGTAATTTTTCCATTGGTGGATGTTGTTCTGTTCTCCTATCAAAGTCTTTGGAAGAATAACAAAGTGTAGCCCTACTGATGTTTAGTAATATAAAGCTTAGTTTATGAAGGACTAGTGAAGCCTCATCTGTGCAAGTTTCCTTCATTAAGAGATGCAGGAGATATTTGAAATACATGATCTAATGTAACTTGATCATTAATTATTACTTACATATTTACTACTACTACTGTTATTATATAAAATTATTAAAATTATATGTATTATGTAATTTAAATACTTTGAAGTGTTCTCTATGCTATTGTATTTTGCTGGTACAATATTCATTATCTTTATGCTCCACATATCTCATATAATCAAGATATTTTTGCTTTTATATACCTTATTTGCTATATTATGACTTTAATAATAATAATATATATCTTTATATATCACATTAATTATCCTAGTATCTAAAAGTTTCATAGGAAGACTACAGAAGAATTAATACAATTACATTTTTAGTAAAAATTAAGTTTGCAAATGATAATCATAAATCATAATTCAATAATTCATTTTGCTGGACAATAATGTCAAGAAGCTGTTTTTATTTTTTGTCTAAAAACATTTATATTCCAGTCTAGTGCTGTGAAGTGTTTTATGAGTAGGCACTGGATCCACCACCTTTTAAAAGGACAAAACATGGTGTGTTTTTTTACTTGTGTAAAAGACTAAAATGTTTCAAAATGGGAGGAATGAATATAAGACACATAATTTTGTTAAATGTAATCCCAGGGAAATTGTTTAGTGGAAATACATCTTCAAAATTATTACAGTTGCTGCATGAACATGAAACAGTAAGAACATGACAAAAGCCAGGAATTTCTTCTTGAAATTGAGAGGATAGGAATGTAAGCAAAGGGAATGAAATGCAGGGTAAATTACTACTGGTTAAAAGTGAGAGAATTGATTAGAAACAGAATGAAAGAAAGTTGTGTTAGACAACTGCAGGCTGGAATGAAAGGTTATAATTTGCAGATCACTTTTGGTGTCAATTTAGAATTAAAAGCATCTTTCCTGTTGTTAGTGCAAAGCACTTGCACCATTAAGTAAAATGCCAGTTCCTCAGGGTCAGCTGTAGCTGCATTCCTGACCCAGAGCAGTCTAATGGTTTATGGGTTTAGATACATTTATTTGATGTAAGAGTTGTTATTCCAAGGAATTACTTTTAAATGCCTCTTAAAATGCAGGTATGTAAGACTACTTGGCAGTGTTTCTTAGGAGTTTTGGATGAACTCTTGTTGTTGAGTCATAGTTTTCCTGCAGTATGAAGTTTTACTTTATGAAACAGTTCATTAGACACCAAAACAGTTCTTGACTTAGCACAAACTTTAAGATTTTTATCAGGGCATTTTATATTAGGAAAAATATAAAGGCTATTCTATATAAAAAATAAAAATTAAATATTATATAAAAATTAAATATTGTGATAAGTGACAGGAATATAAGATAAACTCACTTGTAAAGTTAGTTTATAGGGCTGTCTAAATCATGAACGATTTCTTTTCCCTGGGATTTTTTTTGTAATGTACGTAACATAATTTAGCTGTATTTCAGCACATCACTTAATTAAATTTATGGATATCTCAGCTTCTGTTTCCTGTTAGGACCACAAACAGTTCTCTTAGTCTGATGTGCAGTCAGCCAAGGTCAGCCCACCCCAATGATCTATCCATCTGAAATGTTATGTAGTGATGTCATTAAGATAACACTTGATTTGTGTCAGACGCTGTCATCCTTTAAGAAGATGTAGCAAGAGCAGATTTATAAATACACGTGTTAAAGTAGCCACCACAAAGTCCCTTTTCTTCCACCAGATTCTTGCTCAGCAATGAGGCTCTCCCAGAGCTCCAGCAGCCCTGGGGTTTGTTAAGAGGGCTGCTCACACCTAACCACCAGCTTTTGTGTGCCCCCATGCCCGGAGGAGGGTGTGCTGAGTAAACTGAATTATTTGTGGGAGAGAATAGCTGGATCCCAGGCCTGACCTAGGAAACCTGTGGAAACAAAGCACTGTTTCTGAGGGCCTGAGGGAGAGGTGGTGTGATGAAAGTAGAAGAGATGCCACGAAATAAGGTATGAGTAAATAAGCTGGGAAAAGTTCTGTTGCTCCATGTGGTGAGAAGGATTGATAAGGAGAGGATGCCTCACTGAACAAAACATGCCAACAGCTTTCAGCAATAATGATCTCCAACAATAACATAGTTCTTCTTTCCCTGCATCCTTTTTTGTGTTTTCTTTCCTGTTTCCTCCATTTTTTTGGTGTTCTTTCAGGCTATGAAGACCTGTGAGTGTTCCTGTGGCCCCAGCTTCTATTGTGTTTTATTATGTCTGTGTTGATTTTTGTTTGGCTTTTCAATAATCTTTGCATATCCTAAGGCTGAATAACTGAAACTTTCATATAAGCAAAAGAAAATTTGTTTTAAAACCCTATGATTTTGCCTAAAACACTAGTGGATGAAACAAGGCATGAAAATCACTGAAAAAGAACATTTCAAGTGGGACCAACAGAGACAGGTTAAGTATGTGCCAAGTTATTTATAATAGAATATATTTTGACTTGAAATAATTATTTGCAGTTCTGAGATAGAAGAAATAAGATTTTTTAGTTTCTTTAAAATAATTTTTACTTGAAAATCTCAACATACACATGATATAGAATATAAAGTATATGGCAATGAATTTAAATAATGGGGAGATATTATACATTCACATAGAACCTCTGGTCATATTTTTCAGCTCATATATAGTTTGCTCATCTGTATTTTACATGAAATCTTAGCAAAAAGTATTTTAAAATTTCTGACATTTACCTGCAGGAAGGTGCAATTTTATAAAATGTGCACTGAAAATACTCAAGGAGGTTCTGCAGAGGGCTCACATTAACCCTCATTTCTGCAGAAGACAATTCTGCATGCCTTCTCATTAGTACATGTGGTTAGTTTTTGAGAAGCTAAAATTTGTCTGTGTTATTACCAAAGACCCAGTTTATATAAAACAGGACCTTCTGGGGAAGGATTCTCAGACCAGTCTTCCAGCAAGATTTAATTCCTCTGAGTTAAACTGCTTATAGACAATTCTTGCCTGTTATCCTAAAACTCCTTACTGGCAGTTTAAATTGACAGGATTTCTGTGCAATTAATGTTGCCTCTGACACTGACTGAATGAAGGGTTCAGGTGGTTTCTATATTTGTTTCCCCGCTCCTGTTCTGGAAAGGGCTTCCTTCTCTATACGATGCTGGAATGCATCTGGGCACTGCCGTGTTCCCAGGTAAACGGGAGCACCTGGAGATGGGTGGAGATCTCTGCGGTGTTGCCTTGTCCCCAGTGCTGCTCATGTCTCCCATCATGAGCTGAATAATCACTGCAGGTCCCTGGACTCAGGGTCTATGTCAGTGTCCCTGTTCTTTGTGATATTGTTAATTAAGATTCTTTCTCTTTTGATGAAGCAAAAGTAAGTAGGAAGAAAGATGGAGATGCTCCTTGACATTTTTTTAATTGATTCATCTTGGGTTTTGAAGTGTTCTACTTCTCTATTATGAAAACAGTAGAATGAAATAAATGCTGTAGGAAAGGTGATGCCTATTTTCTTGATCTACACAGACTAATAAACTGTCTTAATTTTGGCTCAAAAGTACTCCTAGATTAATCTGTGTGCCATCTGAAGGTACTTATTTTTCCTTTACACCTCAGGCTAAAATTCATTCCTCTTTTCTTTGGATGTTTTAAGTCCTGTAATCTCAAATTGAAATTCAATAACGAATCACTTGTGGTTTTCCAGCTCAATCTTGATACAGTAACAGAAAAAGAATCGAATATTTCCTTAAAAAAGGCCCCACCCAAAGCTCCATGATACGATGGATGTATATTTTAAGGTTCTCTTATCTAACAAGAAACCACATTTCATTGCATTTCTGATACTTGGTATATAAAGGAAAATCTCCATATTTTATTATGAAAGATTAATTCAGATGCACTTCTGAAAATTTTGGATTAATTTCCAGTAATTCATTCTATTTTTGTACTATAATTCCAGAGTTTAAAATTTGACCTAGGAATGTTGAATACACAGTGCTGGAAATCTGTAAAGCCAAAGCAGTGCAGTCTCAAAATGTGGAATAACTACTTCTTTCTCAATAGAAAGGGCATTTTACCCACTTTCTGTCTGTTTTACATTTTATTTGGTCTGTGTGTTTTGTTTAAAAAAAAAAAGGTTGAGCATATTTTTCCCCTGACTTTTAAATTTTCTTTACAGTTTTCTCACAGACTGGAATTAATCTCTGAACTCATTTATTTTTCTTCTTTTTCCTTTCTTCCCCCAATGGTTAGATTTTTTGCAAGAGGCATGGGGCACATGTCAAGGAACGTAAGCCGTGCTGAACTGCCTTCTAGGCATGAACACAGAGAGGAGTCCCAGTAGGTGCAGAATTTAAGGAGGCCTCTGGCTCTTTGCAGCTGCCAAAGGTTTCTGTGTTCCTCATGTCTCTCCACAGTTATGGACAGACACAAGTTCTGCCACTGTAATCAGCATAGTGCCAGATCTGTCACTGTACACCAAGGCCTTGGTGCCAGCAGGGAGGCATTTTCTGCTGGCACTGCAGAGTTATGGACGCCAAAACCCACTTTATCTGCTCTTAGCATTTATTTCTTCTGACCTTTCAGTCTTGCTTTAGCCCCATACAGTGGGGCTCCAAGTCACTGCTCCAAGTGACCCCTCCTTGGGGGCTGGGGGGCACAGCCACTCTGTCTTCAGTCCCCAGGTTAAAAGTGCCAAGCACCTGCTTCTGTGCCTAATGTGATCTCACCACATAGGTCTGGGTTTGTGGCATAAAAAAGAAAACATATTGGAACAGTTGCATATGCTTGGAATGCTGAATTTTTGTTTCTTAAAAGCATGCCAAAATAGAAGAATACGGAAAGCGTAGATGATTTTTCTTCATTTGAAAATGCATTTAAATCTGAGCGATCAATAACAAAATGCTGAAAGTAGAGGCAGGTGCCAAACATCTTTGCACCTACATTCTGATTGTTCAATGCTATATTTAGAATGAAACTGCATTAATTAATCTTTTAAAATGTTATTTTTATCATATACATTATAAAAATGTATCAACAAATGTTGATACTGACAGTCTATCTTTTTTTATCTTGTTTTACCAAGTTTTTTAGTAATTTTTTTTCTTACTTGGCATGCTGCTCCTTCAGTTCAAATACCCTGAGTCTTACATTCTTGCTCTATGACTATTACTGTGAAAATGAAATAACTTATAAGATTCTATGGGATTCTTTGAGCAAGCAAACTACCATGAAGCTTCTCTCTGTTTTGTTTCAGCTGCCATTATTAGTACTTTGTTTTACACTTTTAGGCATGTTCCTAAATAATGAATAACTGCCAAATTACCACAGCACACTTGATGTGAATGAGTCATCAGCCTTAAATTAAAAACCAAAGTGTGATGACCTTTCTGTTGTTCTGCATATCATAACTGCCATCAAGTGATGAGTCTGAAACCTCTGATCTGTCATTAGCACCTTGAGCAGACAGCAGTCATGTTTTTATCTAGTCCTTAGGGCCTATTGTTTTAGGGAATCCAACCAATAATGGCTTGGATTAAAAAGGGGAAATTAAAGGAAAATGCATCATCAGCATGCTAAGCAAACAAAAGACCTATAGCCTCTGTGTCTGGAAAGGCAGATCATTATTGGACAATTATTGTCCATATTACTGTGCATGTTTATGTTTATTATCTGATGTTTCTAACTGAAAAGTGTTTTGTCTTTATCTCTTCGAAGTTAACTGAGATGTAAGCATAACTTTTCTGATTCTGGAAAGTAGGTTAAATATCTGCTCTCATAATTTAAAAAAGATTAAAATAAAGACAACAAAAGAACTTCCATGGAAGCACCTTAGTTAATTTAGTTACTGATGATGGTACCAGGTAACTGATGTTTAAAGTTTAAAGTGATGTTTAAATCTGCCTATTTAATGAGATATGTTGGTTCAACAATGCATTTACCAACAATGAGATTAAAATAAGTTTTGATTATATCTATGCCACCAGAGTACAAGAAAGGTACTGGTTCCAGTACAGATGGGTACCTTTGAAATGTTTTCAAAACTCATTTTGCCAATATCAACCCAATTGTTGTTTCTTGTATTCAGGAGTGCCAGCCCTGACTGTCACTGTCATGGTGGTAGAATAGGTGCTAACTATTATCTTCTATCACTGGCTATGCCTCTTTGCTACTGCAGTGACCATAATATTTTCTTCAGAGATCTCAAGTCTGCATTCATTTCTGCATTCATTTCTTGGGCAAAGGTGACATTTAGTTTAGCTGTAATATTTCACATGAGAAAGAAGTGGAAGACGGGACCTTATTTTTTTTGTTTTGTCTGTTGTTGTTTCATAGTAATATGCAAAATGTGGAAAGTCAGTCATATTTCATTGGTATTCGGCATCTGCTCAACAACTGATTGCTCTTCTCAGAGCTTTTTTGGAAAGTTTGCAGCACCATAATGACAGCTTTCTAAACACAGATGTCCTCTTGGTACAACCTATAATTTTTTATGAAAGATGTATCAATGTCAGGAATTTGAACAAAGTACTGGAATTAGTTGAATATTCTTGTTATGAATATGTATTCAAAATATCTACAGTACTTATATTGTAAGTTGAAGAAAGAATATGCAATGTCTGAAGGCAAAGATGTAGGTACAAAACATCAGAATATAGTTTAAGATAAAGTGATTCCTTTGTTAATGGGCTGTCTATACTTCAGTGAACTTTTTCCCACTATGTTCTGTACTGTGTAAGTGCACACAGTGATCTTGAAGCATCAAGAATCTCAGGGATACATTCAGATAATCAGGGATTTGGCCACGGAAGATGTCTAACAGCTGAGAAGCCAGGACTAGTTACTAAATGTTCTTGTGATGTCCCATTAGTAGCCTGTTCCTCTTCTTTCATTTACCTCTCAGCTAAGCCATCAGGAAGTGAATACTTCGAACACAAATTCCCTCTCCTCAAGTCAGCTATTTTTCTTAGGGTTTCTCTTAAGAAAGTAAAAGTCAGTTGAGAGCTTAATGTGTAAATTGATAAAATTCCAGCATCCTGTGGTTCTTAGTAAATGAATCATTGATTGCATTTACCTGTGGGCCTATTATTTGCAAATACCTACAAATAGAAGACAGTGCTTAATGGTTGTTGGATGTAATTTATGTCAGTTCAGACTTGCAGGTGAAAAGGAAAGTCTCCTCTGTAACCATTTGAGATTTTTTTTTAATGATAACACAGTCCATTCTATATTGTTCTTCTACCTATTTAGGTCAAGTTAAGATCAGAGTGCCCTGCAGGAAGTTTATCTAGCAACTCTAATGATATTAGCAGAAACATAGCTCAATAAATATTTTCCCATTTTGATTTTGTGCAGCTCTGCAGCCAGGATATAAGTGCTGCAGTTTTTATGACTATGGCTAACTTCTTGTAGTTTCCCTCTATCTGTACTTGTACATGGCACTTGGTTTTGATTTAATTTCAGGTCTACACTCCCACACCACTAATGACACGTCATTCAGATTCAGAATAGATACTTTAAAGATAGAATACAGCATCAGAAAAGATGGAAAATCATAACTGTTAGTTAGAAAGTGCTTTCTTTTTGGACTTCAAATGGGTCATGCTGTGGTCATTCAATATTATGGTATTGGGGTTCTTTCACTTCTCTCTTGCTTTTGGTTGATGATAAAATCACTTGTCTGGTCTATGTGCATGTGTGTGGTCCAGCCTGGGCTGCTCTTTGGCTTCTCTTGGATCATGAACTTTTGCCAAACCTCAGCAGGAGCTCTTGGGGAAAAAATGTAAACATACCACCAAATTTACTCTGGTTTCTTTATTTAGCTCAGCGCAAGTTAATTCTAATTGCTATAAGGCTTCAATATGACAAACTTTTTCCTAAATCAGAAAGTGGGAGAAGCTAATTTAATAAGTTAATTATAGTAATTTAGTAACAAATACAAGTGGCTGGGAATAAAATGGGATGTCCTAATGAAGAAGTATGAATTTTTGGTTTTTAGCAGTTGTTAAATTTTTATTTTTTAATTTTAATCACATTAAAAGAAATGCTCAAGAATCACAAGGAATAAAACACCTATTTTGTTAGGCCAGAATTATATGGAAACATTATGCAATAATACTAATTGCTAAGAAAGTGCCAGAATTGTGGGCAGTGTAATTATCTACAATTTTCTGAGAACATCCTTACAAAAATGACCTACCTATTTTAAGTGTAATTTCCAAAATGAGGAAGCCAGATGTCTTGTTTGTGACAGTGTAAGTGATGGACACTTTTCCATGTAATGGTCTACCTTCTACTAACATTAAATGACCTTTTTTTCCCTGTGGGTGATAGTTGAGGCTTGGGCTGGTTTTTCCTATGTGGTTACAAGTTATGGGGAAACAGGGCAGTTTCCATAAACAAGAACAGAGAAGATTTCAGTAAATGGAAGGCATTTTGTCTACTAGGTTATTTTGACTGTCATTAAAACTCACCTGTCAACAGTTTGCCACATTTTATATTTGTTCTGAGCTGTTACCACTGGCTACGAGAGCTGATCGCTTTGCCTGATTGCAACTTTCAGAAGATTTAGATGAGTTGGCAGTTAACATAGAATGTATGTAATTGATATAAGATTAATTATTAAAACTGGCAGTTTCCCCTACCTAAAATGCACATATTTGCATATGTACTATGCCTCTTAAGTTGTTTACAAGTGCTTAAACACTTCAGTGTAAAACTTGAGATAGATTTTTGCTTTGTCTTATGAGTTATAAGAATATGGCTGTTCTATCATGAAAACAGTATTCTTCCAGTCATTTTTATATGGATTTACTTCTGCAAGCTAAATAACTTCTTTGACCTGAGTAGTTACATATTTAACATACTGTACAAGCAAGAGGAGTAGACACAAATGTTCAGTATTGAATATTTGAATGTTAAAAAAAAATGAGGCTTTGACTCACCCACAGAACAAAAACTCTAAATCATCAAAAGAATAAACACTTGTGTAGATTAATTTTTGCCAAACAAAAGACTCATCCTTGCAAGCTGACTCTGGAGAATGGTGTGCCGAACTTTTGTTTAAACAGTTTTATTTATGAGAAGGTGTGGAAAACTCACAGTTAAAGAAATGGTCAGAACTTCTTGAGTGAATGAAGAAAAAGAAAGATAAATCTAGTAGCTGCCTCTGATACCAGGGAACTAAGATGAAAATGTTTGACCACAAAATATTTAAAAAAAACCCTAAATCTTCTTCCAGTTCTTAAAGACTTCTTCAAGACTGTTAGTGTCTCAGGCTGAATGCTGAACTTGACTCTTAAAGAGTCCAGCTCAGATCTTAGTTAGGGAGAAATCACTCATCGACATTGTTTCTATAATAGAATGGGCATGAGATACAAGTTTTTGAAACTGTATTCAAGAGATGTACAAAAATGACTAGAAAAGTGCAGAAATATTTATGATTTTGACTTAGAAAATAAAATATATCCTTCTGGGAAATAAATATTTGGGATGCTGTATTCAGGCCAATCACAGGTAGTGAACTCAAGCTTTCAGCCAGAGTGCATTTTATCTGCAGTAAAAAAAGTTATAAATAATATTATTCCTATGTCTGTTGATCTATCCATGCTTTGGCAGAGTCAAGCAGTGTATGTGCTGTAATTTCTGAAGGTGGCCAGCCTGAGAATCAGCACTGAAATTAGTGAGCACCAGTTGCTCCCTATGAATTGCAAATTGTCAGAAGATGAGCACTGCCTACAAGAATTTACAACAGTTGTCTCCTAGGCCTGCTCATCTGGTTGCACTGAAGGCACTTCCTCAGGGTTCACATCACAAAAGTCTTTGAGACAGTTCAGCAGTGAATCTCTGTGGGGACTGAGCTGAGAGCAGTGCCATGGCCCCAAGCTCTGTGTCAAGAGCAGACAAGGTTACTAATGCCAGTGAAATATTCTTTATCTGTAAAACAGCCAATGCTCTGGATTGTCAGCAAGTGCAAAATGAAGCACCAGTCTGCCAAATAGGAGAAAATGCCTGTATTTCAGAACAGAAACCTGACCTGTCTGTTTGTCTCACATGCCAACTGCTTTGCCTGCACTAGGTGGAAATGAGAAATTTATTAAGTGTAAAGTGCACAGTAAAATGAATAAGCAAGCTAAAAGGCTCTTGCTTTGCTGACTAATTACTTCATTCACTCATTGATTAAAACATTTTTTCTTGGGTGAGAATGGCTGGTAGGCTTGTTTTGAAAAGAATGAATAGGAAAAGAAGATTTAAAGCAAACAGATTTTTTTTAAACATCTAATCTTAAACATCTTGCTTAGAAAAATATGTTTTTATAAACTGTGGATGATGTACTGTTTTTGATGCTACTAGCTAAATTCTTAGTTTTAGCTAAGACAGATAAAGGTTAGAATTGCATTGCATTTCACACTCCACATGTGTAACAGTGGTAAAGTAGGTAAAATGATAATTAACTGCTCCTCCTATTATGTCTCTCTAGAGATCTGAAGAATAATTTGATCAGCACAATTGAGCCAGGGGCCTTCTATGGGCTTTCAGAACTGAAGCGCCTGTAAGTATTAATTCCATTTGAATTATTCTGAAAATTGTGTTTGTATCGACATTTCTATCCTTGGGCAACTCAAATATGCCACCAAGCAATAATCAAATAAGGGCACTGGCTGTAAAATAGAAAATCACACACTCTGCTTTTTACATTTACCATGCCTTTTTTCCCCTTCTTCCCCTTTGTTCTTCTTTTTCTTTTTTACCTTTTGCCATTTAAAATCATCAGTTTAATCTCTGGTAAGTGTACTAACACATACACCCACAAAGGTAAAAGCATGCCTAATTAATGGCTAAGCAGAAGATATATCACTGTAGACATTAATCAGAAATATAAACAGTAGACAGAAATAAACACTAAACAGTTCAGATGTGTGTGAACAATGGTTTGTGCTACACTAACATTTTTTTTTTTTGCTTTTATCATAAATCAGCCCTATCAAATACATTACTAGAAAGGAAAATTTGTCATACTGTAGAGTTTGTCTACCATTTTCCATACCATCAGCCTTGACTTTGCTTGATATTTTTTACTTTTATAACGGTTTTCTAAGGAAACACAATCTTACACAGTATATTCCCTGTTCATCATTCTTGCAATTCTGTCTTGGAAAAGGCTCTCATAGTACTTTGAGAAGCACTGGCTGATTTTTAAACTATGTTTTAGAGGGTAAAAATATCTAAGTTAGTAGGATTCTACAGCTGGGCATTTTTCTTTTAATTAACAAGGACTACAGACCCTCCTTAGTTGTACTCAGCATAAGGAAAAGTGAGATGAACCCTTTTTTAATTATAATTTTCCAAGTGACAGCTTCCAAATATCCGTGCACTGGCTAACTAGGCCATCAGCACATGCCAGGCATTTTCCAAGCCATCATGTGTGCTGTCTTTTGAGAAAACCTATTAGAAAACAAGGATTATTTTAATGAGATGGGAAGATTTAGACAAGAAGGAGAAGGATTGCAAATAGAAACAGAAAAATAATTTTACAAATCCTCTGCTTTTCTGCTGTGTGGTAGTCTTGAGCCGCTGTGTGCTGGGAGCGCTGCAGGTTTCTCTCTCTGATCTTGCTGTAGCTGTGTTTTCTAGTACCAGCCTCTCAGTTCTAGCGTGTTGCATAATAATGATGAAGCCAGAGTAGCATATACATTTTTAACACAAATAAGATCATTAGGTTTGAAGCTTCCTTGCTGGCTCTGTGTGCAGGGGTAGCAGTAGGATGCAACGATCAGGATGAGCGCTAATTGTTGCTTTGGCCGCGCACTCTAATAACACAACCCTGACCTCTTGTGGGAAAACCAGGAAACCTGCGCACGTCTGGGCTGCCCATCCCCTGAATGCACAGCTGGAGCCTTTAGGTCAGCCAGGAGAAGGGAATAAAGGGAGAGGAACTCATCAGGCATTGGACAAGAGAGAAGAGTCTTCAGCGCAGTACAATTGGCAATGTTGAGTTTTGTCATGCCAAATCTCAAAAAACCTCCTTACTGATATGCACAAGAAACACTGGGAGCAATTTAGAGACAGAATTGTTTAATTGCTGGACTACCACATTTGATACAAATCTGTGTAGTTCCATGGTAAACAAGAAAATATCTTCCCTCCTTCAGTGTGCAGCTGTTGGGAGGGAGACAGTAGAGCAAAAGGAATAAATAGTGTAAACTCCTGTTGAATATTGAATACAGTAATTGCTTTAAGACTATGCATTCATATCTCTTTATTTCCCATGTAAAATATAAATGATGCTGAGAAAAGCAGAAGCTGATTTAATGTGGGCAACTGCAAGAGAAATGGCTATGGCAAGTCAGACAGACAAGCTACAGGTTGTCAGAATATTTTCTAAATGATTTGGAGATCTGTTATTATTTGTATGACAAACTGAATTATTTCCAGGGCTTACTCAAAAAGGTACACACAAAAGTAATGGAAATTGAAAAATTATGAATCACTAAAATTATGGCATTTGGTTATTCAACACAGAAGAGTTTTTTCTGTAACATCAACTTTGTGAGTCAACGTTAGTAAGTTAATGTTTAACTCCTGAAAAGGAGCACCAGCTTTGTACATTATGGACTGAATTGTGTTTAATGTAACAGGTATTAGTCTGGGGAAAAGTGTAGCAAGTTGCCTTTTCTTTTTGCTAATGTTTTTTTTTTTTTGAAAATATGTTTTACAATACAGAAATTTCAGACACTGCTATATAACTTCTTATGAAAATAGCACTTACTGAAGTAAACTTTGAGAAAATAACATTATTCTTTCATTTTGGTAAAAATGTGATTTTAATGTGTGCCTGTCTTAAAGAAATATGCACCCATATTGATTATTATAGACAAAATCTGCTTTTGCTACCCAGCTTATGCCCCACATTGTGATGCAATTGTTCCATATGTGTTCAGACTTTGCCTAGACAAAAGCAAAGCATTATATAACCAAGAATTCTGGGTAGGTTTTTTTGTATCTTCTAATGGAAAGATATGTAGATGCATATATATATATGTATTTGTCTTAAATTTGCATTTTTAGAGTTCCTATGTAGCTTTTATGAGGAGAACTTAAAGAATAATGCTAACATGAAATTAATGCACTATATTGTATCCTCAGCTGTTCTCTACTTAATATCCTTGACAAGCATTTAAGAAATATTTTCATTCTAATGTGAGGTTTCATCATATACTTGCACAACAATATATTCTTTGTCTGATAGAAGACAACTTCATAGTGAACTCTAAAGAGATTGCCTTAATTTTCCAGCTAATTGAATGTGTTCCCATGAAAGCAGTAACTGGATTTGTCAAACTGCAACCTTTAGTCTTCCATTTGATTACTTTAGTATTCTCATGTATCAGTAGAAAAATATGGAATCTGCATAATGTAGTGAAGGAATCAGAAAACTACCTCTAAAAAATACATTCAAATCAATTTTAACATTTTTCCTGGTGGCATGATCACTTAAAATCCTTGCATAGTTGCAATTATTTTTTAAAAAATGTACTTGGTGAGAAGGAACATTTGGGTCAAGGTTGAAAACCAAATACATAACAATCAAACTCTAATCTACCAAGGGGCATTATTCAGGGCTTTATCTCAATATGATTGCTTATATCTGTTTTTGTCTCCTTCCTGCAAGCATCCTGTACTCTATGTTGTGTGTATGGCTTATACAGAAAACATTTCTTCACTTTCTGCAGGCAAAAGTTATGGAATGTAATGCCTTTTACTGTTTGTGCTCTCAGAAAGCCACAGTATTGCTCTTTTAAGAGCTTGCCAAGTGCTTATCAAAACTGACCTCACTAGCTCAAAAATTAATTGCCTTCTGGTGTCTGTGATTTCAGCAAGAAAGGCTCCTGTTAATGAGATGAAACATGAGTAAACAGTAAAAAAAAAAAAGTCAGTTTTGGCTGAATATTGCATGGAACAAAATACATAGTATTCTTCCTAAGTTAAAAACTGCAGGTGCTGATAACTCTGATCAGGAAAATTCTGTATATTTGTAATATTGTTTTGCTTTTATTTACTGTATATATATAAAATCCCATGTTAATACAAATAGATGTCACAGTATGATTTGTGGAATATTGTTCAATACTGTTAATATAAAAGTTATTTAATCTATTTAATTCAGTTACGTTAAATTATGGGAAAAGGGTTTATTTTTAATTTGTCTCTAACTTTTTAAGTATTAAAAATATAGATGCTTTGTGTGATTATGTAGGTGTGTATATAAATAAGACAGACTTAATGTTTTATGGGATTTTTCGTTTGTTTCAGGGATCTTTCAAATAACAGAATTGGTTGCCTAACACCAGAAATGTTTGTAGGACTTAATAATCTTCACAAACTGTGAGTATAACACCAGTTTTGTTTTAAACAGAAGAAATCTCAATGGTCACATTACTGACCTGAGTATAGTTGGCAAGAATTACTTTATAAGAAAGTTGTAGGTTTTGTACTAAAAGGCCCCTGTCCTGAGCCTTTGATTGTGATGAGTTGAGATTTTAAATATTTTTTTTCTCTACTTGAATTGTAAAATCTATCATAAATGCAAAGAATTAAATTTCATTTCCACATAAAAAACAAGGCTAAACATGAAATTTCTGTTTGCATGTCTAAGAAACAATTAAAGTAAGTTGGCTGTAAATTTCCTGGCTGGGAAAGAAAAAATTCATAGGAAGAATCCTAGTTTAAATGGACATTTGGCAGAGCCCAGTAGGGCCCTGTATCTTTGTTCAGATCTGTCTTCATTCCTGAATGAGAAATAAATTCCTATACTGCATCCTATAGTATAGTCATTCCTATAATATTTGACAAATCTCATACTTTCTTTTCGTCTTCTCCAGCCAGTTATGGCATTTCCTTTGACAAAAAGGGAAGTCTTTCTAGAAAGATCTGCCATGAGGTCAAGATAACACCAGGTAAAAGGCTGAAGTCTGGCACACTTACAAATCCCAATTATGAGAGTAACTATGCCAGGTCTTCTGTGATGGAAACAAATGAGAACAGATGATGGGAAGAGCCTTGATAGCACATAATGAACAGGTGCAGCCTGCCCCTCCTTTTACTCATCTCAGATGAGGTGCCAAATTAGGCAAGCCCAACTCAGCTATTGAGAATTTCTATCTCTGCTTTTGTTGTGCACAGTGAACAGGACTGTGGCTATAAAGCCAGATTACCTTGGAAGGTAAGTTTAATTCAAGATGGTGAAGTCACGTTATTAAATGGAATGTGTTTCTAGTTGTTAGGAACAGACTCAATAGAAGCTCTTCAAATCCATGTTCTCTCAGAAAGATCTGAAATTTCCCATCACAAGTCTGCAAGACCCCATCTTAAAAGTTAAGTAGAAGTTCAGTACAGAACATTGGTCTCTTGGTGGCAAAGAGCAGAAATTCATTCCCAGAGAGTGCACAGCAGTTGGTCTGTGGCAGTGTTTGGCTGTACTATCCCTTTTCTCTGAAGCCCAGGAAAGAATGTGTTATCTCCACACCCTTCACCGATGCCAGAGATGCTGGGAAAAGGCACAATGTGCAGGCTGACTGCCCATGGTTCCTGGGCTGATCAAACCACACCATTACAGTTTCTTTTTGTACAGATTTGCTATATACCTGCTCCTTCTGGTAGCCCGAGTATCTGTCCCAGCATTGGCAATTTTTTTTCTGAGCTGTAAGGACCAGAGAGACTCACCAGTTCCCTCTACAGAGTCATTAACTGTATTTTCTTGCATCTACTCTCTTTGTGGGTCAGACTTTGACCCACATTTCCTTTTGAAATGGCTGTTTCCAGATCTTGCTGTATCATTTTCCTTCTGAGGCACCAGTTTATAACAGAAATTTGAATGAGACATTTCTTAAGTGTAGCTCCCAAGTGGCAGTCTAGTAGCATTTTTCACTTTGAATTATGTTATTAAATTAATTACAAGTCTCTTCATGTTTAAGAGGGTTCATCTCTTCTTGTTCTCCTTATTTTGACCAAATGTTGGTTTTGTTATTGCCAGATTTCATACTCATATTCTCTTAATGCAGTGAGGCAGAGTCATTGTGGAAAGCTCTAAATGCAACCACTCAGAAGACCATTTTGGCAGAGCATCAGCAATGTCTTACTCCCCTCCTTTCCACCTTGTCCATTATCTTACTTTGCTTTACAGTAAATGCACTTAACACCAGGTCCTTCACGCTTTTGTGGATATGATGTCCATGCTTCAGTGAAAAAATTATGATTCTGGTAACTGGAGACCTCTTAGTCTGGCCTCTTTCTATTTTATAAGTGAGTTTTGAAAGCAAGAAAAATGGAAAAAAAAAGTTGGCAAATCAGATATTGTTAAAAAATCAATATGTGGCTATAGATGCTTCATAATTTAATCATATAAAGAGATCTTTAATCTTAAAAATCATAGTAATATATATGTAGGCTGTCTATAATATCTACTCTTTAATAATCTATTAGTTACAATAGAGTAGTTTGTTGAAGTATCTTTTGCACCATGTCTTAGCATACTTTTCAGATTTTAAATTCTTCCTTCCACTTTGCTAAGCTTTTCCTGTTATCTTCTCTCCAGTTCTTTGATCTTTTAAAAATTTGAAATATTTTTTTCAAAATTTAAGATTTGGCTGTTAATCCATTTAGTCTACCTTCCATTTTTCTTATTTGGGTTTTAAATTGCCTTTCTACCACTGACCTAATAAATAGGTCCATCCTGCATTGTAGTCTGTGTGGCCTAGTGCTTTATTAATTACTTTATTTGTTTTATTAGTAGTAGTATTTCAAAAATCAGTCCTTAGGAAATCAGAGGCTTAGTAATAGTTTAGTCTACCTTATCCTTTCATCTGAAGTGAATCATTTCACAATTGCTGTGTCAAAAGCTTCAGCTGCCTTGCAGGGATTGTCCTCCTTACCAAACCAAAGCCCAGAGTACCACCACTCTTGTTGGGTCACTGAGTATTTTGTGAAGAAATACAGCCACAGTCCCAATCAAGAGGAAATGTCCCCTGCCATTCAGAGTATCACATGTTCCTTGATCTCAGAAATCTCATATAATGTCCTAAAGCTGGTAGTAATTATTTTGGACTGAGATCTCAATTTGCCTGTGGTGTAAGAAGTGGTCATTGTTAGTGGACTGCAAGCTGATGCTGCCTGGTACTTTTCTAACATTGTAGCTTTGTTTGGCTTGAAAGTTTATGAAGAACCATACTTTTTAAACATGTTTTAAAGACAATAGGTCACCTTTCTGTTCCTACTGATACCTCTGAATTGTGTTTACTTGCCATTTGAGGAGTATGAGAAGGCTGTTCTCTGGAAAGGTTATGGAGAAGCATTTACTCACTGCAGCATCAGTGTTTGTAACAAGGAAAAGATGACAAGTTATTAAACATGGAACTGGTTTCATAGCCATTTACTGAAGGAGAAATATAATGATGTATAGATGTGTGTTGATTTATGTAGTTGTTGATTTGGTAATTAGAGCTCTCCTGTGTTATGTTAGCAGAGATGAAGTACAGAAGCATCTTTGCAGGCTGTTATCAGAACCAGTAGGGAGAGCCGTGAGTCCACTGGAGGGAGCAAAGGACATAAATCTTTTCATGTGCCTTCTGTGAAGTACAATTATGGGATTTTCTTGTACTGTTTACAAGCACAAATGCCAGGTGAAACAAAATAACACGGTGTGTTTCACTCAATCTTGTAAATCTAATTCAGTTTGGAAAAAAAATGGAGTTAGAGCTGTAAAATCAGCTCTAGGCCCAAACTAACACAGTGTGGTTTAGCCCAATGATGTGATGCATAAATCTAAACTGAGTACAGTAAAGACATGTTAAAATATGTCATAAAAAGGATGATGAGGATTGCTTGGGCTTTCAGGGATAATGCAGACACCCTTCAGTGGGCTTGGTGGTTTTTTGCAGTCTAGTTTAGAACAGGACAACCTACAGAATTCTTGATTAAAGAAAAAATGAATTAGTAGTATCATCTGGTATTGTTTTTAAACAGGCCAGCACACAGAAACCACAAGAAATGGTCAGCTTCTTGATGATGTAGAGAAGACTTTTATTCCATTGTAATCAGGAGGTGTATGTCAGGGAACAGAAATTGAATTCAAGTAATCCAAGTTACTAATGAAACCTTAAATCTCATACTGGCCCTGAAATTACTGCAGCCAGTGACTTCTGATTATGTTCCTTGAGATTGATCTAATTTTTACACCCTCTTGGATTTGATGATTTTTACTCCGTAAAATGATTTCAAAATGCTTTGACGTCATAGGACAAATGCAGCTGGCAGTGCCTCAGTATGAGAGTAGATTTATTACATTTTGTAAGATACTAGTTTACCTCTTTTGGCTAATATATTGCCCTTTGGCTGTTTTTATGCTGTAATGAGGTGCACATATTCTAACTAGGAGTGACATAATTGAATGCAACAAATCTTCCAAATCTCTTTTGGACCCAATGTTTCAGTGCTTTGTTCCAGAATTAAGTATGCAAATATATTTTGGCTAGGTAATGGAGCTGCTATCTACATTAATTCTATTTATATTTAATCTAAGTATTAAGAGCTGTGGAATACTGGGATGATGCCACTGTGCTGATACACCAGACTTCATTTATTTAGTCCCTCATAAATTGTCTTCTCAGGTTTCGAAATGTTGCAGCCTGGAATCTATTTCAACAAGTAGCTACTGCTGGTTCTTCCCTTTGGAGGTTCAAACCCAAACTTTATCACTGCTTCCAATTGTTTGATTAAACTATATCTGATTTACTCTTCATCCTGTCTCTGAATCATCAGCAGCAATTAGCTTTGTGATAATATTATACTGCAAAATCTTGTGTGACTTGATGTCATTGCACCAACTAATCACTTTGCATGGTGCCAGAAATCAAATAAAACCACTAACAGTTAATCAAGCAGACCCCATTTCGGCAAATAAGGAAATACAGAATGTAACCTGCCCTCTCTGTATTTCTCTTGTCATTTTTTACACCTCCTATCCCATTTTGCCTTTTTTTTTTTTTTGCACAGATCAATCTGTTACCATTGCATTTGACTTTTGCTTTTAAATGCTGCTCTTCAGAGGGAAGCATTCTTCATATTCATATATTTCTGCTTCTGTCTATATTCTGCCTCAAATGGTACTTTGACACATGTAACTCTTTTTGACTGTTTTGTGGCATTTGTCATTTATATTGAAACTTTTGGTAGAAGTGCTTTATTAATTTCTGTAAAAGCACAAGTATTGGTATATGAAAAACAAGTTTAGGACTTCTAAGTAACAATGAAATGTTTTATCTCTGGTAAAACTGAAATCACATCATTCTATTAATGGAGTGAGTTAATGGCATAGTAAGTGCTATAAGCTTTGGAGTGCATTAATTTGTTGCATTTGAAATATTTGCAAAAGAGATGTTACTGACATTTTAGAATAAATAACCTTTTAAATGAAGCTAGAGTGGGGTTTTAGGATATCTGAAATGGAGAAATTTTACAACAGTATATATTTGACAATATTTTAATATATAATGTAAATTATGTGCACTAAAAATAGGTATTTACAGAGTACTGCATCAGCTCAGAAATGCATGAGTTATTTGGGTGATTTGAGAAGATTTCTGAAATTTTTGTTAAAGAACAATCTATTTCCACTGGTGGATATCCAAATATTGTAGTTTTGTTTCTTGGACATAGAAATGTGTTGCATTTTGATTTACACAGCCCTGTGAACATGATCCTAGTCTGCTACTTATTAGTAGTAATATGGAAACTTCAAACCAGGTCATTGCCAGAAGAATATGAAAAGTTGAATTGCTGGATTTCTGCTGATGGCACTGTTAGGAGCTCAGTTATTCCAGCACTTGGTAAAAAAGAATTCTGAAATTTTTCTGGTAACTGAATTTTTGTAACCAACTTTGAATTCAAACATATGGTGTTCAGGCACTGGACAGAACATATCTCAGTATTTCATAAGTAGGTAATTCATATGCTCTGAAATCTTGATCTTGGATATGCGCTAATTTTTAAGTTTATGGGTAGAGAAAAAGACATTATTGCTTGACAATTAAGCATTTAATTTTTGTATTACTAAGGCACTGGCAGAGCAATACTGTTTAACTATGTAAAAGTGAATTGCCTCTGTTTGCAAGTATTCAGCCTGAGCCATTCAGCCATCAAGACAAGAAAGAGTAGAGCAGTAATTAAAATGGAAATGACCTAATTTAAGGATGGGAAAAATCGGTGTGTTTAAAGTCCTTTGTAATAAAACTGTTTGTGTAGTCACTTTGAAAACTCATTACTGTTTTAAGGAAATGCTTGAATTCTTTGGAACATTACTAATTTAAGACACTGTTTTTGTTTATTTAGCTTGTAGACATTCTGACTATACAATAAAAATACAATACAAGTCTCATTGGCTAATTATTTTATTAATATTTTCACTCAAATTCTAGAATATTCTCTTCTCAAATTCTCTTCTTTTAAATATGTAGAAGTGTTTCTCTTTATGTGACCAAGTGAATTGTATGTATTTCTGCTGCAAAAATAAAACAAGAATCTGTGAATTGATTTAAATATTACTGTCACCTACCAAAACCAAACAGCAATGCACCAAATTTAAATGTTTTTACTATTGTCAAGAAAGCAACTTTTTAATTAGCATTGGGAAAATGATATTCTATAACAATTTTCTTTTCTTCTTGCATTTGTTGTAACCAACAGTAAATTGCTTTCTTTTTTCCCCAGGAATTTGTCAGGGAATATTTTTTCAAGTCTCATGAATGGACTTTTTTCTGAGCTGCTAGCTCTGAAAGCCCTGTGAGTATCCTTCCTTTTGTGTGTAATCTGAAGTACTTCAGAAACACATTAGAATAAACATAGCAGAGTTGAATATGAATTCAAGCAGGATTGGTTTTAGAGACGCATTCTAAAAATAAAAGCTGCAGTGTTTTGTTACCCATGTCTGGCTCACTGTTGATGAGCTGCCATCTTTACCTGTTGCAGGAAAATGGATAGCACTGATAATTCAACTCCATTCCTGACTAGCCCAGTCTGGTCCTCCTGACTAGAATCCCTTTTTTTCTTTTCTTTTTACTTTAAAATCTTATAATTTTCCATGGTTTCATGCATTAAATTTTATTAGGCCTCTAATTGCACAAAACCAGTAATGTTAAATATTTTTCCTGGAATTATGCTAACATTTCCCAGTTATTGATATTAATTGTGCTTGCCTAAGATTTCAAAGTGTATACTGAATCTTTCTACTTAGAGGGGTTTTTAGTAAATTTAGGTATGTTATAGTATGATTTCTGCAGTAACACAGACCCAAAATTATTTCAGTAGTCAATGATGTTGTCCTGGAACCAAACCCAGAATTTTTCTATAATATTATGAAAGTAATAAACAGTGGGACAACGTGTATTGGTTATAGTATTTTAGAGTATCTTTGAATTCATGCTTCCATAGTTATGCATTAATCTAGAATTCTCTTTCAAATTAGATAATCTGAGTCTAGCAGAAGAAAATATATTCATGGAAACAGCATGTTTACCAATTGTGGTCATTCTTTGCCTTTGTAGACATTTCAACACTGATTCACTGATTTGTGACTGTAACCTGAAATGGGTCTTGCAATGGGCCAGAAATGCTTCAGTGCGAATAGCAGAGGAAACAGTTTGTGCTTACCCCAGTGCTTTACATGGACTGTCCCTTTATAACCTGAAGGAAAACCAGCTGATCTGTGGTGAGTTGTACTCTCATTTAGCATTGCAAATTGAAGTGGAACCCAGAGAAAATATCGAAAACCCAGAAATTAGGCAAAAAGCCAAAATAAAAATTAATAAATCTGACAGGTGTTTGACACAGAAGTTACACGTGAGAATGAATGAGACAAGAAAAAAATAGAAATTTCTTATTTCATATCTCAAGAGCATCACTGTTCTGCAATGTATTCAGTAATATGCAATTATGACATAGAACATGTAACTATGATGCTAGTTCTACATTATATTCTTCATGAAACTGAGGATTCCTACCTGAGTTTATATAATGTTTATTTCAAGTTATTTATCTGAAAGACTGATATTGATGTCAAATTTCATTCTTGATTTTTTATTTTTATCAACCTGTAACTATACATTTTATCACTGCTTCCTGGGGGTGAACAGAATTCTTGCAGTGAGCTTCAGTTGGGTGAATTCTGTATGGAGATGTAGAAGTGAAATGTTTTTTGGATATTTTCCACCATAACAAACATGATAGATGTGGTATGAAGGAGAAAGCAAAAAGGTAAAAAGAAAACTCATTTCACATTGGGCTTTGTCTATCAATGAGCAGATTAAACCAGAGATTTTAAAAAGTATCACACTGCCTAGAAAAGATCACTGCCTGAGATGGTGCCAGTGGGTTCCAGAATCAAAAGTCTAATTTCACACATGGTTGATGAATTTCAGAATCTTTGAATCTCTCACATGCTTGAATGACCGAAAATTGCTGAGACTGTGACTTTGCTAATGTCTTTTGCAAACAAAAAGAGAGTCAGACGTTTCTCTTATAACCACAAGAAGAGTGATGTGTGTTGTAACAAACATATTAATAGCAGGAGGAAGATCAGAAGTTGTCTGGAATGATTTAGAGAATTGGTTTTAATAACAAATACAGATGTTTATAGGTTGGAAATGTGAAAGGATGTGAATACTACCTGCAGATGATCCATCAGGTGAATTGTTAAGGAAACACAGATAGGTGTCTGGAGGCAAATATGGAATGTGAGACCTTGTGAGTGCAAGGCAGAGACAATTCCAGTAGCCTGTGTTACCAAACATTTGAAATTCTGCAATGCTCTTCAAATATTAAGCTCCCATTTTATAGAGAGCCAGCATGGGCATCTTCATAGAGATCCATTTCCTAGCAGGAAAAGTAGTTATTCTAAAAGTGCTGGAATGATCAGGAGTGATTAAGGACTGTTAATTGGTATTTCCAGGTAACAAGTGAATATAAATCTCTGAATTCTACAGAGGAAATGAAAGCAATTTCTCATAATTTCTTAATTTAATTCCTAATAGAACTCCCTATCAGAGCTTTGATACAGAATTTATAATGCCCATCTAGTTCTCACTTCTATTTACAATCAAGGGCTGTAATGACTGCCAGTAGCTTGACTTTGCTTCCAATATCTGCAGAGAGTTTTACAGTGGTTGTAATTGCTGAGCCTTCCACCAGCTCTGTAATATCTGCCAGGTATTTCATGGAGCTCAGAGTATCTCCTGGGTAACTCACAGTGCCCAGAACATTTAGCAATTTCATTTTCAGTAAGTTAATTTGAGCTTAGGCATAATAGAAGCCTGTCTGGCACCAAAATAATAATAGTTATTGAGGATGATTTATAAATAATATGTGTTAAAATATGCACAGAGTTGATCAAATTAAACATATCTTAAAGAAAATATTGAGTGACTTAAAAATTAAAAACTCCTTTATGTGAACATCATCCATCTTGTCAGACATTTATAGACACTGATCTTCCTTCTACATGCTAAAAGGTGCTATGAGTTTTCACAGTGATAAGATGAGCAAAAAAAGAAGAATGAAAGGGAAAAAATTAAAATAGGAGAGAAATGGCCAAAGAGTTTTGCAGGGGAGGTAGGGAATTAACCAAAAAGTCAAAGTATGTGGACTCTGAATAGCTACAGGGATGGCAGTTTGCCATCAGCTTTTTAGATTATTTTATATGTTAAGGTGAGAAAAAAATAATCTTTTGGATTTCTTCCTGGCAAATCTTTCTCACACATCTACTTACTCATGATAGCCAGAATAGTAAGTTGCCTGTTGGAAACAGCTAAAAACCTGCTTTGGGCGTTTTAGGAGCTATGTAACTGCACAGTTTTAGAATTCCCAGGATTCTGCTTGCATATTTCACTAACAGCTTTTAAGAGCTACTTAAATCTTCTTTAACAAAATTCTCCAGCTGTCAGAAATGTTTGGTTATAAAACAATTCTTCACAATGTTGGAAATAAGGCTGAAAAGCTAATTGGATGACAAAATATGGTTTTGCCCTTGTCTTCTGTGTTAATGATGAGGGACTGTGGTGAATTCATAATGGTATGGACAGAGAATATTTCTGAAAAATGGTTGTGAAATTGGCTTCATACAGTGCCTTGTTACTCTTTCTCCATGACTCCAAATAGGAGTTACTCAATTTCCAGGAGGAAAATTGTATTTTCCTGAATGCAAATACTATAAATTTCTAATTTTCCTGAATACGAGTGCTGAGATTTGATAGGAGTCTGAGATTTTCTCTGGCTCACATCACCAGCAGAAATGGATTCTCTAAGCCAAATTCTTCACTCAGGAAAGACCTGTATGTGTGTTTGTCTTAAGGGGATTATGAAAGGTTGCTCTTAAAGCTAGGTTTTGATTATTAATACTGGTGAGTGAGATATGAGAATGTAGTTTCTCAGTCTCAAAACTGTATTGATGTTACTGAACAGCATGAATAGGTAAAAATTCAGTTGTTCTGCAAATTACAATTGACATATAACTGTGATGGAGTACTTTTCTGTTAAAAAGCGTTGACTCATCAAAACAATGTTTGCAGAAGTGCTGATTTTCTTTTTTCCTCCAATTAGATTTTATTTAAAAGTTAGAAAGTAGTTGACATAATATCAATAACATTTAAATAAGTTTTTTGACTAAAATGCTGAAAATGTTTACTAAATGTTACAAAAAATATTGCAACAGTCAAATTACAGAAATAATTTTATGGTGCCTTAAGACATTTATTTATTTATTTATTTATTTTCCATTTATTTATTTATTTATACCACAAAGAAATTTCTCTAATTCTCCTGGGCCAGAGTGCTGTTTCTCATACAGATCTCCTACAAATTAAAATCTTGGATTTTGAATATATATATGCTCTACTGATGTCTATAAATAAGTAATTAAGAACATATTATTCCCTTCTGTTAATTAAAAAAGAAACTACTTGAAAAAAAAAATATAAAAGGATATTGAGAAATCTGTTTTTTTTTTACTTAGAGTTTATTGCATTAATACATAATAAATTGCATTTTTATTCTTTATCATTATGGATTTTTTCATGCAGTTAGTAAAAGAGTTTTGTCCTTATTTTGGTGTCAGTAGCTTTTCTGGTTTCTGTGGTCTACTGTTCTAATCTTGGTCCTGATATGGTTGCATGGACCTATAAAGCAGACAGGTTCAAAGAACTAGAGGCAGTATCTTGGTTCTCAGGAAATCTAAATGCACAGAAGAGTCTACATTGCTTTAATGTGGTTGTGCTCTACTCAGCCAGATGGTTTGCTGTGCATACATTCACATCAGTGCATCACAGCATTTTCAGGCAAGCTCATTCTGCTGCATGGCACCTTTCCTGTAGCTGTCCTTACCTGTCCTGTAGCTGCTTTCTGAGCTGTGCTATGAGGCAGTCTGCCAGAAAGCCCCATAAAGCAACCTTGCCCCATAAAGCAATCTTAAGCAGTCCTGGGTGGCTCTCTGGCCACTTTAGCAGAGCTTGCTCTGGCTTTTCATCTGACCCCATATGAGATGATGGCTAAAGATAATCCCCAAAAACTGTTTGCCCTTTTTCTCTGTGTTGATATAAAGCTATGCACAGTTCTTTTCCTTGGAAGAAACAAATCTATTTCTTCTCTCTTTATTATGCTTTTGCATTGAATGTTTCTGTTTCCCACTTCCTTATTATCTGTGTTGAATTGAGTGGGAGAAAATCTCTTTCCATGTTGAGCTGATTCAACACAGGACTGTAGGACAAGAGTTACAAGAAATTCTAAGATACAGAGTTATTTATTCACCTATAGTCTGCACATCTCTGAAAAACCCATGCTGTTGCAATAATTACAACTAGGAAATGGAGACAATTAACAAAGCTACTATTAATACATCTTCTCCTTATACCATCCTCGGCAAAGAAACTTCAAAGGTAAAGGAAATATGTATAAGCACAAATGTTAGATACATTCATTGAGGAGACAGTTTCGGGGAAAATATGGTAGAAGTAGAACTTGGAAAGCACAGGGTAACAGCAAATTACTAGACAAATATCTCAGCTGAGTAATTTTCCTTTCTTGTATTGACATAGGTGAGATAGCATGTGGTTTTAGGTACCATCCCATCTACCATAAATGCTTCCTGAGTCACAGGACCCTGTTTTTCAGAGGTGGAGTACCCAGAGTTTCAGTACCCAGAGGCTTGATTTGAATTGTTGCTCTGTGTGCTTCACATTCATGAAAATCAGCTGTAGGGTGTTTCACAGAGGGGTTATTCCAGTAAATTATTTTGAAAGAATGTATTATGCCAGAATATGTGTTCTGTCCACAGGTGGTGCACCTGTTGGCTGTGATCCATAGAACTCTAAGTATTTACATCAAACTTACACTGGGAAGTTCTTTGGGTTGGTTCATAATTCACTAAAAGCTTTCATAATCTATTTGGACTTTCACCAGGGGTGGCAAGGAGCAAGTACCCAAAAGAGAGCTGGAGTTTTGTCTGTGTAGGATCTGTATGGTGAGGCTGCTGCCATGCCTTAGGGGGCTGTCTCTGAGAAAAATGTTAGCAGAATAAAAATCCATCCTATTGAATATAGAGGTGAGAAAAGAAGATAATAGTTGTGGCTTGTGAGTGTCCAACAGTGTTTGAATTATTACTCAGTCTCTGAATTCTGTAAACTACCTCAGTTTCAACTGTTAACTCATTAATTAAATTAGCAAGTTCTGACTCATAAAATATTATTGAAATGTGGGTTTTGGGGAATGATAGACTCCCTACTTAGGATGGACACTTCAAAGGGAGGAATAAAAGTCAAAGAAGTAAATCCTTTTCTGACTTCTGTATTCTGCAATAAAATTCTTTAAATGTTTCATAGAAAATGTGAATAATTTATTGGAAGGGAGGAGATAAAGTTGTTAGGGAATTGTTTGTACTTAACCAGCACCTTGTCCTTTGTAGTTTGCTTCACTTCAGTGAGAATCAGAGTATCTGTTCCCCCAAAGGAGCAGAGTCAGGCTAAAATGTAGGTGCTTTTTGCTCTGATGCTCCATACCTGTTCACGTTAAAACTTGTGCAAGGAAAAAAAAAGAAAAAACCACAATTTATGCTTTATACATTCATTCTACTTGTGTTGTTAGAGATTTCTTTTCCATTTTAAGATTAAATTTCTTGCAAATGAAGCACTTTCTTCATCAGCTATCTACTGTCACATTTTCTAATCTGCATTTCTTATGCTTAAATATCAGGAGAACATTAGGATATATTTCTCCCAGGCTATGTGCCACTCCCTAGTCTGTTTTTATAAGTTTATTGATTTTTTTTTTTGCAAACTTACCTAGAATACAAAAAAAATATTGAAATATTCAAGATATTTTAAATCAATTATAGTAATACCATTGGGAAAAATAGAACATTTTCTTTTCTACACTGCTGCTATATTTTTATTTTTTTGAAGCAGCTTTCTTTTTCCTTGACATAGATTCTTAAGAGAGTGTGGCTTTAAATGATTTCTCAGCAATGGTGGAGCAGCTTTACATGCTGTATTTGTTGAGATGTCTTTGTAATTTTACCTGATGTAATTGCACATTGTTTCCCCATCATTCCTAGCAGAGAAGCTTGGTATCCACTGTCTGATAGTAAGAACTTTGAAAGAAATACCTACTTTTAAAATGCTGAAGAGGGAAAAAAAACTATGTACTGGGGAATTTTTTCTTTGAGAGAGCTTTTTCAACATTTAAATTTAAGCTGAAGTCAACGGAATACAATCAGCCTTGATTTGTGTCAGTTTTTAAGAACACTGCCAACTATCTTGTGTTAGGTATATGGTAAAGAAGTGAGATTTGAAATTCCTTTTTTCATGTGGTGCAAAAATTAAATATCTACATTTCCATTCAAGTCTTAAAATTATAAATATTTATATTTGCCCACAGATTATTGTTAAAAGCTTCCTTTTCTGCATAAAATATATTGCAAGAAAAAACACAATCTTAAAATTACCAAGGAGTATTTTTTCTTCCTTTATTTTTTTCAGCGTACACAAAACATATTTTTGGTAACATTTGTTACTTAAATTTAGGGACAGGTTTGAGATTATTGTTTCAATAATTTCTTTATTAATTTACAAGTCATTCTTACTGCATTAACACAGTATAAATATTGAACTGCGGGGGGGTTTCAGGATGTACTAACTGACTAAACTCAAAACCTCAAGCAGCAAGAATGATGGATTAATTATCCAGATTTAGATTTCAGTCCTGCAGTTTCTTGGCAGTCCACAGGTAGCTTGCTGCATTCATGCAGAGCATCATTGTCTTCCAGAATATGCGGGATCAAGACTTCAGCTCTAATTCTGCAGGGAGTGCCTAATCACATGAGTAGGTTTAATTATGTTAAAATAGGAATATTCACACTAATAACCTTTCATAGGATTAGGTTTTGCAAGATATGGATAGTGATACAATTAGCAGTATTTAAATCCTCTTCCAATTGCTTTCGTTTTACAATGTTAGCAACTCAAGATTTTCTTTAATAAGAAAGTACTCATGATAACAGAATGCATATAAATCAGATAAAATAACTGAATATTTTGGTCTTTCAAAGATACATGGGCTAAGTTCATTTCATGTCAGAGCTAAGAGGCCATTTGTATATCAAAGCTGGTTTCCATACTATCATTTAGTAGTATGAAATGAACAATGTTTTGAACTTTTGTCTTCAAATTCTAGATTTCTCATCTAATATGATCAGTCTCAAAATGAGAGGAAAAGGACTATTTTGCCCTAAATTTAATCTTAAACATTATTATCTGATTTCTTCAGTGGTGGTGTAGGACACTGCTGGAAGATTGGGGGCATAAAATTAGTAACAGTTAAATCTTATAAATGTGAAATAGCAGAAATATTAAAATGTTCATTTGAGGATGAAATTTGACTACAAAATATTTTCTTGCATTTGTGTTTACACATGAATATTCAGTTCAACCGAAATTTTCATCCCTGAAATCTTGCTGATCTAGATATAGGAAAGGTACCCAGTTGTTTGGGTTTTTTTCCATGGCTTACTCTTCTATACTGCATTAGAGGTTTTTAATGTACACTTATGTCTTATTTTCTACATTGTCTTTGACTGAAGGAAAATTTAAATGACTGAAGGAAAATTTAACCAAGGTGGAGTGAGAATGGCAGTGAAATGAGGCATTTTAATCTACAAACTCCTGCCCTTGAACACTTAGGTGGCCATATTCAAAAGCCAGTTGCTTATGAGAAAAACAATGTTAAAACAAACAGCCTTGGCTACAGTCCATTGAGTCTCTCTGAAGATATATTCTTTATTTATTATGGTAACATGAACATTAAAACACTAGGGTTAAATTTTATACTGGTGATTTCTAGGTAAAATTATATAAGCTTTTAAATAAACCTATGTTAATATTGTCCAATATCTGTGCTTATTAGGGTTTGCTGTAATTAATCTTAATTGTTATCATAGGAAAATTCCCTATAAAGCTTTCATCCTAACAATCTCTCTTTCATTTAAGTGGACTATACCATAGTGGCATTTCACATTTTTATAGCACATTTCAACATACTGCACTTTCTTTAATGTTTGTATAAAAATGGCTGTAGAGAGCTTCTGACACTGTCAGCTGGGCTGAAAGGAGCTTGGAATGAAAAAATGGAATACTTCAACAGAAGTGTTGTTTGTTCAGCATTTCTTTGAAGAATTTTTTTCTATTCTTTTTTTACGTTCTGGCATAGATGAGAATTCATGCAACCTTCTGGACTCTGGGCAATTGGGGACAATCACTGACACTCTTGGGGCCTTCCTGCTACCATCTTTCTGTGATCTGAGTGTACAGTTATGATTTGAAAATAAAAAAGGTTTAAAGTTTGGAAAGATGAGTGCTATCACTGCACTTCCCAGTTAGATAAAGCTAATTAGTGTATTTGATTATACCTCTTGGACCTATTGGAGTGGGTCCAGAGGAGAGCCACAAGGGTGACTGGGGACATGGAACATCTTTCCTGTGACGAAAGGCTGAGGGAGTCGTGGCTGCTCAGCTGCAGAGGTGAAGGCTCCACGACCTCAGTGCATCCTTTCAGTACCTAGAGAGGGTTTATAAGAAAAATGGGGACAGACTTTTTAGTAGAGGCTGTAGCAACAGAATTAGGAATAATGGTTTTAAACTAAAAGACGATCTATTTACATTAAATACGAGGAAGAATTTTTTTACAATAAGGGTGGTGAGACACTGGCAATGGGCTAGCCAGGGATGAGGTGGATGCACTGCTCCTGGGAGCATTCAAGGTCAGGTTGGGTGGGACTCTGAGCAAATGTCCCTGCTCATTCTGGGGGCAGTTTAAAGGCGACATTTAAAGGTCCATTCCAGCCCAAACCATTCTATGATTCTGTGGTTTTGTAGAGCTGGGTGCTTTACCTTTCTGGTGCTCGGCCATTTTTATTAACTGCAAGCTGTAATGAGTATGCACAGCCATGAGCCAGCCAGTTCAGTTGCCATAAGGGTAATTGGAGTAATCAAAATCAGCTTTTTAACAGTGGGTTTCTGGCTGGTGCCAGGAGGAAATTTGTGTTGATGAATCTTCCAGTACCATAGCTGTCAATATGTCAATTTCAGCATATGGCAAATAATCAAATGCTCCCCCAGCTTCTGAAATAGAGTTTTGGGACAATTTGAAAATAAAAAATTGGAAATTTGTAGCAGTTTTATTTGATAGGAAAGAAATTAGTGATGCGAAAACTATTTGCCTATTCTTTTAGATTTCTGTGCCAGTGCAAGACAATGCAATTTTTTAATTGTTTAACTGGAACAAAACCTTGAACTTCATATTGTGGAAATCTTTCAAGTAACTTTAACATTTTACAAATTAAAATGTTAGGGTATTTACCATTTATATTAAATAAATGAAATCTGTTATTAAATAAGTGAAACCTGTTTCCTCTGTTTTTCACTGCCACTTGATTTCCTTTTAAGCACATCACTGCTATCATCAGTAAATAAGACAGGGTTTTTTCTTGTGCTCCTTCTCAAGATACATCAGTCCCTAGAACTGGTGCAAAAAGCATAATTAATTTTACTGGGACTTAGGAATCTGGAGGAAACTCCAGTAGATAAAGACAGGTTAAATAACTTTGTCATGGCTAGAAATGTCATCCATCTGCTGAGTGATGAATGAAACCTGAATTACTTGGATTTGCCAAAAGTGACTAGATTTGAATTGTACATTCCCCAGCTCAGCCTTTCTTATTTTCTATCTAGCTGTAAATTATTTTAAGTAAATAAATCAGATTAGTTATATAATCCAAGTGACTTTTGAAGACTCATTCAAAGCTATGATTTTAGCTCATCTTGGCATATTTGCACTGAATTTTAGCTTCTGTTTTGTGTTGTGGAATACCTCTATGAGGTCAGCTGACGCAGGTAACTGCAGCACCAGAAGCCATGGACTGTGACAGCCTGGGTTCATTGTCTTTCTGAGTTATGATAAATCCCATTTACTACTTCTGCTGATCTCCTTTGATGGCTTTACAGAAGTTTGCAGGAGTAAAATTGCAATAAAAATCTTGTAGATTTAGGTAAAACAGCATGCATGTCAGAAATCTTGCTCTGTGGTTAGTGGCTACCATTTCTGTGCAGCACTTAGCATTACAAAAGAAACATAACACCCTAATTTAATTATAAGATGCTGGGAAGAAAAAAAAAAAACAAACAACAAACCAACCAAAGCAAAAGCACTGCTTGATATTCCTGTTTGAAAAGCATGCATGAGAGGGAAAGGGATTGATAAAATGGTGTGGTATATCTCTTGCCATGCCAGCGTTATGAAGCTGGTGGAAATAAGAAGCTATTACATGAACAAAAGCTCTGCTTTTCCTGCAGTGAGTGGTAAATGAATGTGCTACAAAGCTTTCTTGTCCCAAGCCCTGGAGACTTACCTTATTCTGCTGTTTAATACATGTTGGCATCTGTATTTTCTTGATATTATGTTGAAATTGGAGCCAGACACAGCTTTTATTAAAACTGAAGCTTGGCCTCAGTTCTGTATTCATTTTTTACTTCCTTGGCACATGGTGTGGTCTGTGACCTTCTACACCAAACGTTTCCTTACTGCCAGCAAATTTTGCAACACAGAAATTGGCGTTGGTGTGCTGGCACCTCCCTTTTTGGCAGAGCTGGCTCTTGGAGCACTTCAGATCACGCTCTTTTCTCCAGTTCCATTTGGTAAATATCAGATATCATTTGCACTGTCAGCAATTCAAATTTTTTACTAATGTATTTCAATTTGTTTTTCCTCATTTTCATCTGTCCTTTTTCTTGGATTGGTTCCTTTGCTTTGTCCTCACTTCCAGCTTTCCCCCACTGTGCTTTCCATGCACATTTCTTTCCCACTGAGACTGTATACAAATATTAGAGCTCTAACTCACACTTTTGTCAGCAGGATGTGCCGCACTCTGTAGGCACACTCAGTTCAAATAAAAAGCCCATTGGCAATACAATAAATCAAGTGATTAACAAGAAGCAAAATGCCAACCTCTGGCTTTTTTTCTGTCCCAGAAGCTTGTGGTACACTGTAGAAAACTGAATTTTCTACCAATCAACTGAAGTCAAAGGTATATCCTTAGACATGAGCACTGTAGTGCTGAAATGATGTGTGGGCAGCCTGGAGAAACCTGTGGATTTTCCTATTTCTGGTTGTGTGAAAATTGTTGATAGCAAACAAAGCCAGTTAATGAGGAACAGAAAAGAATAGCAGAAAACTGTTTCTGGTAGACTGAAGAGCAGAAGGTTCTGGTGTAGTACAGGTTTATGCACTTAGTTGCTGTTGAGCTGAGCTGCCCAGATTAAAGGTTATGCAGCAGGAAATGCAACAAAGCTGGCTGGAGGTAGGACAGTTTCTCCACCATCTTGTGCTGGTCATGTTAGTTAATGACTAGCCAACTTTCTGTAGTGTTTAGACAGACCTGTTGCATGGGCCAGGTTTTGTACTTACAGGTTTGCTTTTAGTCATTCCCCCAGAAGACAGTAGTGTCACTCATTGGAAGTGAATATTACCTAAAGATAGTAATATGGTACTTTAAAATGTAACTAAAATATGGGTAAAGATGCATTTTGTCATCTTTTTTACAAGCGTTTTTGTTCCATGTATGTGAAGAAACAGCAGTATTTCCTTCGTACTCTTCTCCTTTCCAACTTGTTAAACAAAATAGAAGGCCAGAATTAGATAGAAAATTGGAATACTTTTAAAATCTCAAGAACTGAATTGTAGGGAAAACCAGGAAATACAATATATGTGTATATGTGTGTGAAGCAAATTCTTCTATAAATATACTAAGGGCATATGCATTGGTGCATTCCCATAGAGCTTCAGTGCACCTTGCTATTTTTCTATTTTTGCTAATTTTTAAAAAATAATTTCTATTTTCTTTTTCAACATTTTGGGACACTGCATGCATTAAAGTATGCAGGGGTGTACTCTATTTGAAAAAGACACAAGTGATCCTATAAATTCAGTGGTTTTTGTGTAACCTTATTCCTTCTCTGTATGTCCTCAGTATTCTAGTCTAGATCTAATCTGAAACACAAGACTAGATGGCACAGAGAGTCTGGCCTTCAGTCAACAAAACCCTTTTCTGCTGAGAAGTGAAAGATAATGAAAAAGATGTAATTACTGTAATGATGGGTTAGACCTTTAGATTCATGCTGCAATCAGTGATTCCTGTGGTGCTCTGCTGCAATCATGGTTTAGTGCTGACTGGAGAGACAAGACAGGTAAAGACTGTAAAACACTCCATCAGCTCTTGATCTGGATGCCTGAGGGGAGTCACATTTGCAGACAGGGGTGCTGGCTCCGAGATCGAGGGCAGCACAGTGAATTGTCTTGGAAGGAGCATCCTGGAATATTTTTCAAGTGTGTAAAGACTAAATGAGATCCCTGTAAATTGCTCCCTCCCTTCTCAACACACAATAGTAAACATTTTGATTTTATGAGGCTGTTGTGTCTGCCATACACGCACACACACGCATAAATATGAGCATCAGAGATTATATATATTTAGTAATCCTGATTTAGTCTTTTTTACCCACATAATCAAAGAAAAAAATCAATTGTCTAGGGCTATGCTTGCCAGAGCTGTTATATTTAAAGTGCTGTCAAATCAATACCAAAATAATTCCAAATACTTTCAGAATTTCTTACTTCTTCATTTATTCTCAAAGTCAAACATGAAAATGTGCATACAGCATTAATAGATACTTTTATTTTTATTCTGAATTTGAAAGATTGTTGGATTATGTATTTAAAGTAAGTATTTCCAGCTGATGCTGATGTAACTACAATAATTTTATAGCCATTTGGGATAAAGGGTATTGGTCATAATTCTGAAACTCTTATTGGTGTGATTAATCCTCATAACTGTGAGCTGTGTCACAAAAGTCAACTGGAACATCTGCATGAATAATGGTTGCAGAACCAGCCTCAGACATTTAAATCATTACTACCCCTGGAAAACAACTGAAGATTAGCTCTGGTATTAATGTTTTTGTGTTGATGTCACAGAGATTAAAAGCAGATGTTTTCCAGGAGTACTTATGTTTACCTTCCATGGTCTGCAAATGTCATAATCCATAGAAATTTTATTCTTTTTAATTTGAAAATGAGTTTTCAGTGTTATTTGTCAATTTGGCCAACCCAAATAGGTACATTCTCAAAGTTGGTCAGGAGGATATCCTAGCATAATAGTATGTTTAATTCCAAGGATATATTTAATTCATTTTGCATCTTTATTGGCACTTAAAAGGATTTGCAAAGAAAAATAAAATGAGTACACTGTTGATAGGACTGATAATTTTTTGACATGCTGAAGTAAAGTTTTCATTCACTTCTGATCACTAATTGACAAACCCTGTAGAGAGCACCTCATTCCCACTGAATTTCTGGGTTTGGTGATCCCCAAGGCTGAACAGCAGAAGGGTTTATGGGGGAGCCTTGGACACCCACACTCAAGACAGAGATAAAAATTCAGAGTGATAGTGCTACACTTCATCCATATGCTCAGCAGGTTATTTAACTTGACTTAAAGATATTGATATTCTAGTTCACACTCTTCCTTCTTCATAGCCTCACAGCACAATGTGTCACTCACTGCAAGACCAAAACCATTCAGCCAGATACAACATCCTCAGTTAAAAGCTACTGTATCAATGAGAAATACTTTGTTTCTGTGAGTAGTATCTTTTGCTGTTGTACTGTCACAGTGCGCTTAATTTTACTGCATTTTGGTAGTCATTTAATAAATTTATGGATAAATTTGTATTCCATATATTTCCTTATATTCCATAATTGACTTCATATTGCAACACAAAAATCACAACTTTTTGGAGACAGAGAGATTCTTTCTATCTGCTAGTTAAAGACATTTAATATAAATGACTGGGACCAAGGCTGCAGCTATTAGGAATGAGGCATTAATCTAGTTTACCTTCTCTTCTCTTAATTAGAAGCCAAAAGTCATATAAAAATACTGTGTGTATTTAAAGGAATTTTTAGTATCACATCATTGTCTCCATGTAACAGGTGCAATCAAAAGGTAAATTTCAGGATGTGTACACAGGTAAGGAGTGCTTTCTGAAGGCTGCACTTTATAGTCAAAGCAGACTTAAAGCATTTCAGTAGAGAGCAGCTAGTCCCTTAATCCTCTGTGTGCTTCTCCCAAACAGAAGTAGCACGTATTCACTTGTACCAGTTTTGCATGCTGTGCTGGCCAGCATTCTTCTTTGCATAAAAATAGAACTGCTCCCTCTCACTGTTTACTCAAAACAGGTGATGAATGTAATGTTTAACAAAATAGTAACAAAGGCCCAAAGCGGGGTTTGTAACTACAACTTTTCACAATTTAAGAGTTCCAAAGACAGCACCTGAATGACATAAAGAAGTGTGTTAGGGTGGAATGCTGAGTAAGAGGAAGAACACTATTGGCTGTCCACAAATTTTAGCAGCTGTAGAACCAGTGATTATGGCTTGCAACCTGGACAGGCATGGCTAAGTGCATCTGTATTTGTTATGGGCAATGGCGGGTTTTGAGGAGCAAGTTTAAGGAAGATAAAACGACAAGCAGTGAAATGGAAAAAAAAAAAAGATACTTGTCAGAAAAATAGATGTTTGAGGTAGTAACTAGTGGTGCAAATGGTGGAAGGGTGACCTTTCAGCTGACAACTCTGTAGGATGGATTGATATTAATGATGAGAAGCCTTTAAATGAAAACAGAAGAAGAAGAAGGGATAAGATCTAGCTTTAAAATTCTCTTTCCTCATCAAGGTAGAATAATAACCAAGGTGCAAGACTCTATAGGTCTTTTGTCTAAGGTGAGATTGCAGATTGAGGTTAGAAAGCAATCCAGGCTCAGAGAATTGATTTGGTGTTGGAGCCTGAGGTGAAAAGGCTCTATTGTAGGAGCTATTGTGCATGATGTTCATGAGAATTTAGGACTGAGGAAAATAACCTTCAATCACTCTCAAATCTATGAAATAGCAGACCTTCATCAGGGCCAAAAATGTACATATCTTCCTAATTTGCATTTTTTTAAACTGTGTTTAGGCATTTGGATTTGTGGTTACAAAAGCTGGTTTTTGTAGTAGCCTGCTTAGAATGTGTAGTATTCTCATTATTGGGGTGTTTCTGCGAGAGAGCTTTGAGAGATAAAGTTCATTTAAAAAATATGGTAAAAAGTATTCATCTTTAAATAGATAAAAAGAACTACTTAGATAAATATTTAATGTTAAATAATTATCTAGAGAGTAGAGATGACTTGTGGAATTGGCAGAAGGAACGGGAAATGAAAAGTCATGGGGACAGTTGAACTTAAGAGGAAAGTTTAACTATTATTAGTCTTATTATTATCCAAATCCCAGGCAAATGAAGTAGCTTCCGCTCTCTAGACAGTAAGTTTCATTCTGGAGCAAAGTGGGCATTTCCTCTACTGACAGTGAAGTGGTCTTGTAAATGTTAACTGAACCTATATTAATAGCTGTATTTTTTCTCTAATTGGAAAACTCACTTTTTCATTCTGTACACTTGTATAATAAAGCAGCCTGCCTTGATAAGGAGGCTGGGTTGGAGCATCTCTAAAGATCCCTTCCAACTTCAACCATACTCTGACCTGTTTCATGAAACTCATTTTCTGTAGATATTCTGGTAATCCTGTGTTTATCTGGGCTCACACCAGTGAAAAAAAAGTGATCTCTAGAACTCACAACATGATCAGACTGCAGTGGGTCATATCTAGTATGTCTAAATTTTCACGTGAAGATATAATAAGCTAGAATGGTATACAACCAGCTCATGTTACAATATTCATAAGAGAGGAATTAATTGTGACTTTGTTTTCCTATTTTTGTTTTGTTTTCCCTGCAGCTGGGCCTCTGGAGCTTCCTCTCTTCGAGCTGATCCCATCACAAAGACAAGTGGTTTTCCACGGGGACCGCCTGCCCTTCCAGTGCACTGCGACTTACGTGGACAGCAGCACCCAGGTGCAGTGGTACCACGGAGGGCGCCTGATCGAGACCGACGAGGAGAGCGGCATCTTCGTGGAGGACAGCATCATCCACGACTGCTGCCTGATCACACGGTAACACACACCCCCTCTGGGCATAGCCAGCCTTGCAGGCAAGGGGAACATATCTCACGCTCGCAACAAGCCTCATTAAAACACCAGGAGTTGTGCAATTTGAAGCAACTCAATTGTGCGCTTGAATCTGAGTACAGAGGTAGAGATTTTTCATGGCTATGTTTGGCTGTGATTCCAAATTGTACATTTTTGAGTCTAAGCATCCAGATTTGATCAGGTATGGGTTTGAACCACATAAAAACAGTTTCTTGTACAGTTAACCATGCAAAGAAACATAAAAAAGCAAGAAAAGAAGAAAAGCTTCAGAGCATATGAGTGACTTATAGCCAAACTGTTTCTTCATTATACCATCCACCATAAATGATGGACCTATGAAGAACTATCAATTGAAAATGAATAATTTGATTAGTTTTAGCAGGTTCCAATATACTAGATCCCATATTCTTTAGTTAAGTAATCTCATTTTTGTTTCTTATTAAATATTTCTTGATTTTCTGTGACTTCTACTGTCTCTGTGCCTGTGTGCTTGAGATACAGAGATCTACAGATGCATTTGCTGATGTGAAAAGTGCAAGAGGAATGAAGCAGAGTAGGCTTATATAAAAGAAGCAAAAACTAAAATTTGGCAGTGACTGTAATGTTCCATTTTTGCTTCAGTTTTCCTGTTACACATTATTTAATAAATTATAAATTTCAGTGTTTATTTTTGGGTTTCATCACAGAGTATTGGCTTGTCACTAAAAGCTGCTAAGTTGTTGCACACATCCTTTTGTCCTCTGCCAGTTTCCATCACTGGTCAAAAGAGAGTCTGATTCTGTGTGCATGTTCTGCCTTTCTCTTTGTAGAAGATGGAGTGAAAATAAGTATGCTAATTAGCTCTGGATAATCATTAACATCTTTTCACTCAAACAGTTTCTATTAATATAATTGACCTGAAATGCTTCTTGAACTATCAAATAGAAGTTATGAAGGGAGTCAAATTAAATCCTGTCCACTGGGGACTTTTGGCTTTATTATTTTCGTCTACCCACTGATTATTTGACCCCTTTTGGAGTCCCCTAGATCTAGAGGCATAGATCTGACCTATTCTCAGAGCTCCTGTCTTTCTTCTAATATCAATGAAAAGGACTATTAGACCAATTAGTACAGTAATGCCACGTGCATGAGCTATTATATAACTGCCAAGTCACTTAAATTAAAGCATGTTCTTCCTATTTCCATTATACCAAAATTAAAATACATGCTGTTAATCACCTCATTATGTTTTTCAACTGAATTATATTTTGCACTGTTTAAGTAATTTTTAAAGCATAGTAATAAGCTAAAATAAATAGTCTAAAATTGTTTCCAAATTAGCTAACTTTTTTTAAAAAGCTGTAAGTAGCTTGACTGATTTTTACCTTACATTACTTCTTTTTTGCCAGACTGTAAAATAAAAACCATTGTCTACCATAGCATATTTTAATAAGGATGGTTGATCTCCTGCCTACCTCGTTTACTGTGCCATTTAATAGGTGACCTTGATGCTGATGGTGCAGTATGCACTGGAATGTGCAATATGCACATCTATTCAGAAAAAATGTTCTTTAAGTACATCATCACATTCGCTGTTATAGACTGGAAAAATACTCTGACTTGCTAAGTTATGTGATAAAGACTGTTAAAATAAGACAAAATATTTTTGAATAAAACTCTAAGTCCTAAAACAGCTGTTGAAAATCATTCAACATTTTAATTCCTCATTTATTTGCATTATACATGACACTTTGTAAGATAGAAGGGCATTGACCATAGTGCATAATCCTTATCCAGCCAAAAATGCTAATACTCAAGCAGCTGTGCCTCTGCTTTGATCTAGGTGCTGATCAGAATTAACTTACTAAAGATATACTTTCAAACCTACTTTTAAAAACTGCACTATTTTAAAGTCAAATTTTTAAAATTAAAGACATGTATTGTTGAAAATAAGAAAAGATTTGCCATGTTATGACTGTTAAAATTATCTTCAGAATTTCTTAATGTTAATCCCATCTTTACGACCATCTATATTATATCCTAATTAATATAATTATTATAATAAAAAAATGAAATAATATATAATAGGATGCTTGTTACATGTTACAATAGCATGTATTAGTATGCTTGTTACATGCTATTACTCACTAATTTGTGATAGTTCTTAAGGCTAAATCATGGTTGTACAAGGCACTGAAACATCAGAAAGACTCTGCTTCCCTGAGGCTATCAAATGTTAAGTATATGATTTGGACTAAAAATGAAGGTAACTTGAAATCAGTTCTTACAGTATCATATTTTGCCTTTGCATACCTAGTCTTTACACCAAATGTCCACTCTCTGTGGCTTTCTGTAATTGCACTAAAGGACAGACTTTGGCCTGTGCTACTTAGCAATTTAAAGATTTCTATAGCTGGTTTTGAACAAAGAGGTGCAGTCATGTTCCAAAAGCTGCTTATTCAAACATTTTTAGGTGGTTATTTTATTGGGTAATTCCAGATATTTCTGGACGTGGATTTACAACACAAATATCTGTTAAACCCTCCTGTTTTATTAACTGGCACAGTAGAAGGATAAAATATCCAAATGTGTATTTTTTGTCTCCTATGATAAAGCAGAATAAACTAAAATAAATATTTTTGTTACAATAATTAAACTAAAGTTTTGAACTGTATTCCGGTTTGTGACATTTTTCTTGGCAAGGAGTATTCCCTTACAGGAGATCTTGAAAAGGTGTTTTCAATTCTGCTGCTAGCTTGCATTTATCATTTCTTGCCAATGATAATAATATTTGATTTTGCTGGTGTTTAATCTTCTGTCATTACGCCTGTAAATGTCATAGTCATATATGAAAATATACATATGATGTGGGACTAATTTCCTATCATTTGTGAATGGATCTAGCTGAATTTGTTAATAGTGCTTCCATGAAGGCAGCCTCATTTCTTTAGCATGGAACATTATATCAATTCAATGATAAGCAGCAATTCTAACTCAACACATTGTGGTTCTCTGATATCCCTGAAGCCACATAGAAGGAAGGTCATGTGGGATTCTCTGCAGCACAGCATCTTTCCCAGCTTCCCCACTCTTCCCTCTCAGTGTTTGGAGAAGCTAGCAGGACAGTTATTAGAATATTAAACTAGAAAAAGAAACTAATGTAATTCTATGAACCAAGAAACTCCACCGTGGCAGAGATACTTTAATTTTCGAGAAGTTTCTTAATTTACCACAAAGAATATAATGACAATTTGGAAGTCTTTTTATTTCTAGTCTGCAAATCCTTGTGTAGAGTGTTTAACAGTGCTTATGCCCCGACAGCTGTAATTGCTGCTCTGGGACCATTACAGTCCACAAGTGCTCCTACTGAGAACATTAAACTGTGAAGAAAGTTAAGAACCCATAAAAAGGAGAGCTGCAGCTGGAGAAACCAACATGCTCTCAACTAAACCTATGCTGACAGGTGTCAGGATCAAAAGTTATTTTCAGATGTAATTTTTGTTGTGTAGATGGATTTGCCACTGGAAGTGCAGTCTCTTAGGACTGAATTTTGATCCCCTGAAAATTGTGTTTTTCTATTATGCTCTGTGCTAAGTACCTCAGTCTTCTAAAAAGGGTTGACAGAGCCACTTTATTTTGTGGGGGATTTTAATTAAAAAAAAAATTAAGCTTAAGAATCTGTTTAAAATCCTCCACGTGTTTCTTTACATTGTGACACTAGCCACTGCCAAGTAAATAATGAAATAAATAGTAATGCTTGAGATGAGAGGTATATGATTACGTGAAAATCTCAAAAATGTGGAGAAGAAACAAAGAATTTCAAATCAGTGTCCACTTTTAATAGCAAAGGTACGAAAAAATTTCAAACCTATTAAATGTTGTGGGTTGAAACTTTTGATCATAATTTACATTATCCAAACAGGAGGTTGATTCCAATTAATGCTTTTTTACTGTTTGAAATTATCACTGCATATATTAGTAAAGAATTCAGAGCTTGATTGAGGCAGTTTCGCTAGAAGTATAAGGGTTATTTAAGATATGATTATAGAAAGGAAATTGATTCCACAGGTGGTATCATGGCAAGTTTGAGATCCAGGCAGACACTTCCTATAAGAAAGAACAAAATGCTTCCAGGACCTCTGTGTGAAAGGCAGAAATTCAAGGCATGTAATGACCCAGATGATCCCTAAACTTTGTTGACAGTTTGGGCAGGAATGCATCTGGAAAAGACATGAAGCAAGCAGCAGTGGTTTGAACTGGTCCTAGGTAAAAATACAGCCTGAAAATCCCTGATAAGGATGTTGGTAGTTTGGACACTTGACTGAAAGTTCAGATATGTACCAAATCATGGCAGAATATTGGAGATTGCACAAGATTAACAAGATTAGAACAAATCCAATTAAGTTGACTCAGAAAAGCAGATGTTTTATAATAACTTTGTGTTCTGCTGCATGAGTATTTTGGAGATGAGCAGCTATGGGTCATACTGAGAAATCCAGGGAGATAAGCAGAAATTGTTCAGTGCCGATATTTTTTGCTTTACCTAATTGACCCAGTTTGACCTTTAGCTGTCAAGGAGCTAGGAAACAAATGAAGCAAAATAACAGTTTAAATTGTAAATCAATATTTCTGTATTATTTTGAGGTCACTTTAAACTTTGTAGGCAATGGTACACAACTCATTTCAGGCACTGGAGGCAGAAAAGAACTACTGACAGATGTGACTTCACCAGCAGTCTTCTCATATATCAGATAGGAAGATAATATTTTAAATCATTGCAGAATATTATTAAATGCCCAGGGTAAGGATTTCATAATGGGAGCTTAAGAGTACCTTCATGTGAATTAATTTGGAAGATTAATTAAACTTAGGTCTTTTATCTAAAAATATTTCAATTACCTGAATAAAATCAATGGCAGTTTTATTAATAATCGGTATGGGGAATATTTTAACATATAACCTGTGGAGAGACTGATACAATGAAAAGCAAAAGCAGCAACCATGATATCCTCTGTCATTAAAGTAATAGACCATTACCTAAGAGTTCTGCTGTGTCATAAAACTTGTAGGCTTAATTTGGGTAAGTGCTTATTGAAACATGATTGAAAAATAGATATTTTCACAAAAAATATATGTAAGCATTTTGGCTGCTAGAATTAAAATACCCTAGAAATATAGCAAATCAGAACAATAAAAACATTTTGATGGGGTCCTTGAAGAATGATACAGAAGTATACTTTTTTTGGTGTTGACACCAGATTAAGATGCCTTGCATTAAATTTTGACCTCTCACTTCCCTCTCTGCTTATATCCAGCAGCTATATATGGGTCTATCCAGCCACAACTCTGAAATGTTCAGTAGTAAGAACAAAAATTGATGCTTTATCCCCCACAAGGGAGAATCAGAGGGTTTTGCTTTGACTTTTTAAGGCCAGAATGATTTTAATGTGGGCCTCCAAACAGCTGCAGCTACACAGCTGAGGACATGCTGCACTGCAGCAGCAGCTGGGAGTCAACATCTCAGGGATGGCTTTTTCTAAAGTACTTTTCCTGTCAGCATCAGTGTTAGATATAATTGTACATTTTCTCTGGGTCCAGGCAGTAGTTTCTAAATCTGTGAACCAAATGTGAGCATATCAGAGCATTTATGACATACATCCAGAACCCAGTGCCAGGTAAACCACCCTAAATATTGGTGAAACAAACAGTTTCTACAAAGGAATTCTTGTTGGAAATATTAAAACAACAACTGAATTACTTTTTAATTTTCATATATTTCAATCTGCTCAACATTGAGAATGTATTGTAGGGCATATTCCCATTAATATGCTGGGATTCCATGAAAATGGCTCCTCTCCCTCCCTTATCTCCCTGCAGGATAAACCCCCCTGTATTTAATTGTTTATGGTATTGTGATTGAGTGGCTCCTGGCCATTACAAAATAAAGTTTACACTGTAAGAGAGACGCCAAATACTGAGAAAGAATAGAGATCGTTCCTGAAGTTCTTATGTAGGAAACTGCTGTCCTACCTTCTTTTTAGATCTTTCCAAATTTCTTCCAAGTGGGCAAGTAAAACAGGTCAGTATTCTAACTCTAATATATCAACCAGCCCACAAAATGTACATTATATATTTTATTTCTGCATTTGTATCATGTCAAAGTAATATGCATTTTACAAATAATTTGAAAATGTAAAATTAATTTATTTTGGAAGTAGATTTTTATTTCGTTTGTTGTGGTTTTGTCCCTCTGGTTTTTTTTGTTGTTGTTTTTTTCTGTTAGTATATTGTTATTAAATCTAGGCTCTTTCCAACTCTTGTCATGGTTCTAGAATGTGAACAAATTAGCTGATAGTTAAATTATAGAGAAAAGTATGTTATGTTATAGCACATTACATTTCTTGGGTACCCACAGATGGTATTAAATGGTAAGTTAAGCTTTGTCTTTATATGCAATCAAAAGAAAAAAAAATGTGTATTGCATTACCTCTGTGTTTGAGAAATTGATTACACCTGAAAATACTTGCTAGACATCTCGCATAAAATGAATACCAACTTTCATCTTCCTTTTTTTCTTGCTGTTGCCTGGACACAAGTTTACTTCAAAGGCCTTCAGCCTTCTAAAGCTGTTTCTTTCAAGGGTAAATAACTAATTTTGTCAGAGAGATCAGACTAGCAATTTGAGTTCAGACAAGTGCCTTGATTTACAGATTCTCTCTTAATTTTCCATGTTTTAACCTTATGTCCCCTGTGAAAGGCTGTATTCCGAGCATCAGTACTCTGGAGACCAACACTCATTTTTTAAATTGCATGTTAGTATTAATAATTTAAGGTGGTATGGGTTGGAGGCATGTTGTGCAGACCTTCTGCCTGAACTGTGGGAACACATTAGCTATTTATCTGTCTGAAGAAGAATATGAGAAAACCTAAATATCTCCTGAGTCAGAGTAAATAATTTTTATTTTCCTGCAGAAAGACCAGTTGGTTCTTCCTAAATCTTACAAAAACTCAAGTCAGACTTTAAAGTATTTCTTGTGGAAAGCCAATCAAAGCATGGTGTTCAAGTCTCTCCTTTATTTGTTACTTTGTTTCCTGGCATGCAGATGACTGCTGGGGCGTACAGTAAATGTCGCTATAGTACTTCTTCAGGACATGGCTGAGTAACTTTGCATAATGAGACCTACTTCTGATTGTCTAATTAGTTATGCATAGCTGTAGCAATGCAAACTATGCCTCAAATAGAACTCTATTGTCATAGGTTACTTGATTACATGACTATGGCTTCCGTGTGTGTTATGGTTCCTCTTTTTATAATGACAAATGCCACGGGCTTCAGTTGAATATCAGAACAATTTTTTCATGCAATTGCATCAGCTATACATTTTAATTAATTTTTCAGTATGTCAATCATCACATTTGTAAAAAGGAATTCTACCATGCATGAAATTTCCCAGTACAAAAAAAGAATCATGTATATTCTCTTTTCAATATTTTTAATGAGAAGGTCACTGTCATTTCAAAGGGAAAGTTGAGAAAAGCCTGCTAGCCATCCTTTTCTCATCAGGCAGCAGTCTTCCTATTCAGTTAGCCTTGATACCATCTCATGAATATCTGACTTCATTTTACCGTCATAGAAGATCACAGAATGGTTACGGTTTCAAAAATCCCCTAAGATCATCAAGGCCAAGTGTTTAGCATTAAACCATATCCCCAGGTGCTGCATCCACATGGTATTTTGAATACTTCCTGGGAGATGATTCCCCAGTTCTGCTAGGCAGCCTGTTCTGACACAGGACCACCCTTTTCATAATATCTGATCTAAACCTTCCCCCTGCTGCAACTTGAGGCCATTTCTTCTCATCCTGAAAGTCAAAAATTCCTTGCAAAGTGGCAACTGTCACACAGCTGACGAGTGGGATGTGATTGCTAATGCACAGGGCGTAGGAATGCTTGTTGACTCATATTCCATCCTTAGGAAAGCCGCATAGCTGGGGCAAGATTGTTGGCACTTGTCGCCCAATGTTTATTAGCTCTTGTGAGATAGGATAGTCGAGAAAAGAATACAGCCAAAGGAGCCATCCTCTCCTCTCTTAATTCTTTTGAGGTTTTGTCAAGCTCCTAAATCAGAGTCCTGCCATGTTCTCAGGTTATGGGAGAGTTCTTGCCTTTATCCAAGACTTGTTGCCATTGCCAAGAGAGATCGAGAATGCCTTTTGACTATGGGTGAGAGTCTCTGGGTGTGCTTATGCAACCATGCCAAGACTTAAACTATGTAACTGACCTACTAGGAAACTTTGTGAAGTAGAGTTTTAAAATTCTATACCCAGGAGAGGCCCACTCCTTCCTTCTGGTCTGCCAGGACTGTGAAGTCAAAGTCTTCAAGGATTATAAGCAGAGAGAATGCTAAAGGACAAGCTGACTGCTTTTTTTGAGTATTAAAAGACTTTGTTTGGTTTTTTTTAATTCAGTCCCCCAAATTCTCCAGAGATTTAAGATCAATTTATCATTTGTCATATCCAGATGGTAAGTAAATGAACAGTTTCACCATTGGGCTTGCTATCAAGATATTCCAAGAGGAATATAAATGAATGCATCATTTGTAGTGGCCAGATGGCAATTCAGAAGACAATTTCATGATCTAGTCACTATATTGCATAAACCTATTCTGGCTTGTTTTTTATCACCATCTGAAAAAAGGGCAATAGAAAATTAAAAGTGTGAATGTGAGGAATTTCTTGTCTTTTGAGATAATTTGAACCAGTGTTCAAGTATTGCATTTCTATCAGAAACAAGGCTGGTGTATCAGTAAATATTTGTCTGAGTCTAGGAAACTTCATCTACTGAGGGGAGACCTGTTAAGCAGCAGATACATTCACATCAGAACACATTTCACCAGTTTAAATAAATGGAAAATATACCCTTTATTTATCTGCATATTGATTACTTGTAAAATTTATAGTAAGCTGAAATATGGTATTTACCTACCATCACCATCATAATTGTTTCCAATTTTATCACATTTTTATTATTAACAATGGTTGTAGATATTTTCTAGAAAGTATATATAGAAAGAATGCACAACTATTGTACATTCTATTCATTTTTGAAGTCTCCACGTGTTGATGCCACAAGTGAATGTACCTTCTGCCTTTTCTTTCAGTGAAAAAGCTTTATGCACAATTATTTTTATAAGCTCTAGGAATATGATCTTTCTTAACTGTCTATAATGATGTGGGATTGTTGTGATGTATGAAATATAATATTTAATTAAAACATTGTTAAACTGGCTAATTTCACTGACGTACTTCTCCCTGAAAGCAAAAAGATGTATTAAAAATTAGCTGAGAGGCTGCTGTTACTGAGTGATTCACCTGAGACTTCTTAAGAGAACAATTGCTTCTTTTGACATTGAAATACTGAGCTATTGTCTGAGAACCGCTAGTAATGCTTTTTCTATATTTTTTCCTATAAAACTTTGTTAGAATTCATTGTAAAAATGAAATAGGGGGTTACAAGGCACTTGGAGTTCAAAGCCATCATAAATAGGAATAATGTGATATTTTTAAAGTTACTATTTAATAATAAATTTCACTGAATATCTGGAGAAATATCTGAATTTCTGAAACAACTATCTTAAATCAAAGGCGATTTATTGTGGTTTGCTTGTTTTCTGAGGCCCTAGATAACAACCCCATAGTAGGTTCTTGAGAAAATCATCTTTCAAAATTTCAGGCTCTACAAAAAAAGTGCTAAAGGCAACAAGTAAATTTTTTAGGTTTTTTTTAAAACACAGATCTGAAATAAATTTATTAACTGTTAATTCAGTCCTTCAATTTTTATAATGTACATTCTCTCTCACCCCACTGTGTTTCTTCCCACATAATTGTCTAAACCACAAGGCATATTCAAAGACAAGCCATTTCTGTAAAGCAAAGTAAATATTTCAGATAAATGCTACTTCTTTTCCCCTCCCAGCTACTTTCAAAAGCTGTAATTTGTTTAAAACTGTAGCAAAATTTATTTCTAGCCCCATGGCAGATTTAAGATATAAGGTGTTACCTTCTTAAAATGCAGTAGTTAGCATTATTTTTGGTCTATGACATCTGTAGAGTTGGAGTAATTGAATAATGTTCTACCCCTGATAGCAGAGTGCCAGATTCTGGTGCTAAAATGCCTCAGGATCTGTAATCACAGCTGAAGGCAAACCCATTCTCTGTGGGTTGGTTGTGTGGTCCACTTGAAATGCCTTTCTGACTTCCAAGTGCTTGGTTAGGCAACAAACCAAATACTCTGTAATACCTGGGGAAAACAGAATGGGCTTTGATAAATAGTTTATATTTTTTGTGATGATTTGTGATTTGTGTTATAGCCTGTTACTACCTGAGTAGTCAAAACAAATTGGTGCTGCTAAGAGCTTACTACCACTTCCATACTGTCTGACCCTCTGATATCATAGACCAAATCCCATTCTGATGTTTTCATTAAAAAATAAGTTAATGTCAGAAAACCAGTGACTTGATATCTGTATAATTAAGTGTATACAATGATGATTCTTTTACTTTTTTAGTGAACTTATCCTATCCAGTATTGACATTGATGCAACTGGAGATTGGGAGTGTCTAGTCAAGAATTCCTATGGAAATAGCACCAAACATGTAGAAATTGTGGTACTTGAAACAGCTGCTCCCTACTGCCCTGCAGAGAGAATTATTAACAACAAGGGAGATTTCAGGTATGACTTTCTGGGTTTGGAGTGTGTTTCATGTATTAATGGAGGTACAGACCATATTCATGCTTACATGACACTTCAGTCTCAGTTATAAATCACTTATTTTAGTTGTCGCTTTTATATAATATGGTAGGAAGGAGAGCACTGTACGATCTTGATGGGAAATGGCACCTAGTGCTTCAAGAGAACCAGCGGTTTGTGAAAGTCAGGAAATCTTCTAATTCCTCAGTATAAATTATAGAAATTTTTAAAGAAATTAGATAAATTAGAGAAGATTCAGAATTTTTCTTGTCCTTTGTAGAAGATGATAACACTGCATTAAAGCATTAGAAGATTAAAGCTTCAGTGCTTTACTTTTTAAAATCTGTTCTGGTTTGGATGACTTTGTTCAGCTGAGGTTAGAGGTAAGAAATGACATGAGACTGTTAGTAAAATATTTCACTGAGGAGGATCAAAATAGAAAGTAAAACTATTTAGTAAAATAAATAGATTGTATGAGGTGAGCTTAAGGACACAAAGTTCTACCAATGTAACCCATGCTTACAAAATACATCTGTCCTGCTAACTGAATCCTAGGAGCTGCAAGATTTTGTAGAGTAAATGTAGCTTTTGCTCCATCATTACTTTTATCTACATGTGCCGGTGGGGCTTTTAAAAATTGTAATAATTTTAATCAGAAGCAAATGTTCCTGTGGAATTTAGCATTGTTTTCAGTCAGCTCTAAAATACACCAATGGTATGCACAAAGCTCTTAAACAAAACCTGCTTGACAATAAGACTGATGTATGATGGCAATCCCATTGAGAAATCAAGGCAGTAATTTGTTACCAAATGAATTGTAATGATAATTCGGCTTGAATGGATAATGAAAGGAAAGTGGATGAGGAAAGAAGCCTTTCTTAAATAGCAGAATTTTCTGTGAATATTTCTGACCCAAAAGCCTCTATTTATTTTCAGGTTACCTTTAAAACTTAAAAGCTCAAAGGCTTTTTCTACTATTTCTTGTATTTGAATAAAAGTAAAGGATTGAATTAGAAAGAAGTGGAAATAAAAACCTACTCAAATAATCCGTTTTCTCTTTACTACAAAGCTATTTTATTATGTGTTAACCTCAGTACCAGCGAGTTTGCCTCTTTCATTGAGGTAAAATTGCTGAGGCAATGCATATATATGGATTAAATTTCATTAGAGACCTTTGACAATCTTAGCTATAGATGTTTTTGTCATCACAATAACTGGAATTGTGCTTTTTCATACTGGATATGCTGAAATAGGTTTTCATTAGATCTTTAAAAAATATATATACTTTGTATCAGAAAACTCATACTGAATCTTTTAGATGGCAACTCCATGAAGTTCATGTTCTTGCCTTAAAATGACATCCTTTTCTCCATAAATAAATATATATAAATCTTCATGCTGCACAAACTAACACCAGGGGCATTTTTGTCATTTTATATAAATCAAAAGAACAAGAGTGGACATTTCTCAACCTATTGATCATCTTGCTAGAAATCCATATAAATTTATTTTTAAAATGTACATCAAAAGGATGCTGAGTCCATAGGTTCTTTTGGCATTTGAGAGAATGAATTTAAATCGAGGAGAATTTATGAGGCTCCAACTCAGCATTAACGCTTGAAATTGTTCAAAGGTTTATCCTCAGAGATGGAGCTTTCACACCAGCAAGTTTTCTTACAAAGGTCTTTGAAGTTTTGGTAACATAACAAGTATGGAAGTAAAAAGAATTGAATCACAAAGGCAAAGCTAGAAAGAACTGTTCTTTTATTGGGCCAAAGAAAGGGGAAAAAAAGCCTCAACTGTCAGGGGAGTGTGGCTATTTCAGAGGTCCAGCCTAGGTGGTATTTATAATTGTGTAACTGCAGCAAGAATTAGGCACTGAGAGTCAGAATAAACTGGCCTTTTCTGCTAAGAGGTTTTCTCTATCATGGCCATATTCTACCTTTTTTTTTTTTTTTTGGTTGCTGTTTTATAGAATGCTGTTAGTTTATTCTGAAAGGCAAATGAAAATGCTGCTATATGCTAGTATTCCTAGTCATAAAAGCTGGATTCTGCTCACTGTGACAATGCTAGGCTCAGAATTATCTCTTTAGTTTCACTTTTGAGGTAAGTTGCCAAGAAGTGTGGCCCAATTGCATTAATGCAAATTTCTTACTAAAAATAATTCATCCCAGAGGCAAAAGTCCTTTATGATACTATATGCTCTATATACTACTTTACATATTTTGATTTTTTGGGAAAGCTTCTTTCATGATTCGTTTTTTTATCAACTGTTTTTACATTACAAATTGAATTTTTTTGGTGACAGCTGTGAAAAATAAAAGTATTTTTCTTCTTAGCTTTTCTTTGAGATGAAGAAAACTTTTTTAGTCCAAAACCTTTCAGTATATTATGTAACAGTGTACAATTGAATATGCATTGTGTAACTAGAGGAGCTAATACATTTGTTTGAGGAAAGGTTGATTGCCAAGCTGTAATTTCATTGAAAGACAGAATATTTTTGTGATTTATTTGGTTCACTCATCAGATCAGTGCAATTAAAGAACCATATCCTTCCCACACCTGCTGACTCGCTGATGATATGCTTATGGCTTTCTTTGATTTCTACCAGTTACCTGATCCTGCTATGTCCACACTAGGCTGTAAATGACAATAGATTCGGTATCTACAGAAATAGATCCATTGTGCCATTCTAGAGAATGCAGCAGAAAAACACTTTCTGTGCACAGAAATTGTGTTTCATAACAGACCAATCAGCTAAATAGAAGAATTCTGGCTGCTCTTGATTTAGTTTGTTTTCAAAGACTGTTTTGGAATCACACTACATAAATCATGTGTACCTAAACAGCTAATTTTTGAGGGCTAATTTCTTCCTCCTTCATGATGTGTGATCTCTGCTGAAATCTTGTACACTGTACTCTGAGACATTCAGGACTTTTTGTTTTTTCAAGGCTTTTTAGGGGTGGGTCAAAATGCAAAGCAGAGATTGTCAGGTACATTTTTGGCCCTTAGTTTTAAGAGCATTTAGTAACAGTTTGGGTTTTTGGGGTTTTTTGGTTTTCTTTTTCTTCACATACTTACTGCTCTGCTTTTTGCAGTCTGCAGACATTAATGTAGTAAAAACACCAACCACATATTTTTCCTTACCATTAAACACCTTCCTGGAATTAACGCAGAATGAATGTGTGACCAGCTAGACTTGAACCTGTATAATTCTGACATTTTCCAAGGAAACAAAGTAATTCATTATAAAACATTTTGAAGTATAAGTTAAAATACTCTTATACCACTTTACTTTGTTGTATATGGTCATATATATATATATATATATATATATATATACATATACATATACAGATATATATATGTACTACTTAATTAATATATACTGTAAGTTGCCTTTTGCATTTTAATTTTTACTACCATGGTGTTTCTAGGTGGCCCAAAACTTTGGCTGGGATAACTGCTTACCAGCCCTGTCTGCAGTACTCTTTTAACTCTGGTGCATTTCACAATGGTGCAGAAGAGGCAAAGGCGTGGCGCAAATGTAACCGAACTGGACGCTGGGATGAAGAAAACTACTCTGAATGTCCTTATTCACAAGAAATAACTCAAGTTCTTCATGCTTTTAGTCAGGTAACATTTTGAAATCCAAGGCTCCCCTTCTCTAACACTGAGCTTGTTGGATAGCATAGAAATGTCAGTTCAGCCATAAGTTTGGGATAGATGGACTTTTAACAAATTGCTTTACTTGAGAGACAACCATTTGTTTTGTTGGCAATTGGAAGTTTAGTAGGAACAAGTGCACAGCATTAACTTTATCTTAATATTTTTTCCATTAGGTGCTTAGAGTCTAGATGATTATTAGTAATGCTGGAAGGGTGATCAGCACTCAAATTTCCTTCCCCTCATACAGTTTTCCAGAAAGATGTTCATTTCTCATGGAGTCCCATATCAGAGTTTCATCAGCTGAAGTGCCTTTCCTCTTTAGAATGCCTTTTTGATGTCTTCAAAAAAAGCAGTACCTTAACTGTTTCTTATGGATAAGTAAAAGAATGTGATGAAAAAGTAGATGGATAGAAATTAAAGAGAAAAAATGAATGTAACAGGAAACACTGTGGAGGATGGCCCAGATTTGTAACTGCCATACTGATTTTACAACTTTCAGTTTCCTAGACCATTTCTTCCCTGGTAGTATCAGTAGTGCTGGATAAGGCCCCAGAAAGTTTGTTTTCAAATGGATTCAGAAATAAGAGTAGTTAATATATTAAGAGAGCCATTGCAATTACAGGGTAATAAAATCATTAGAGAGATGTCTAGAATCCAGTCTGTTCTTCTGTAAGCAATGAGGTGAGGTTGGGTTTCTCAGGACCTTAGACACTCAGGACTTTATAACCACTGAGGACGGAGGCTGCACAATTTCTTGGGGCTAACCTGTTCAAATGCCTGACTCCTCTTACAACAGGAAAGGCAAGGCAAGGTAAGTAGCTTGGTATATTTTATGAAGCCAGATAGTTACAGTCTAGAAAAAGTAGACAAAAATCTTCAAAATTTGTTGGTCTTTTGTGGGGGTGTCTTCAGATAACAGCAATGTAATCTAAGACCTAAGGCTGAAAATACATTCATATGCCTGAATATTCCCCTGAAATGTATATCCATGGCATACTGATGCACATAAATCCATGTGAAATTATGGCAGGCATTGTACCAACGCATGTGATCTCCAGTTTTTGAAGAGAATGAAGGTAGCTGATTTATTAGGGCTAACACTTCTAATGTATTTTCAGATGCACATCAATTTGACAACCGTGCTGGAGTTTTCCCGCCAGCTGACAGCCTACACAAGAGGTGCTTCCCTCTTTGCAGATAAAATGGATGTCATATATTTGGCTTATATAATGGAAAAGTTAATTGTCTTCGTGGATGAAGTTGAAGATGTAAGATATCTCCTCTGTGCTTAAAAAAAGTATCAGTTAGAAGTGAAGTCTTCTCATGTGGCCCTGCTCTTAATGTATGCGGGCACACAGTGAAGAGTAGCTTCTAAAACTGATTGCTGATTGCAAATGTTCTGCGTAAACTGTGATGTGTCTCTTTGTGCCAAAAAGGAAACTAAGTCTTCTTTGCTGATGACAAGGGCATTGCTGCTTAGGAATAAAACCTTTTTATAGTGAGCCACTTTATTAAATTTCTTTTTAAGTTTATTTTCCATCATTGCTAAGGTGTTAGAATGGACTCTGGCTGGCCTCTGGAGCTTCTTTTGTTTTCTCCATTTTATCAGAAGGTTTTCACTGAATTTTGAAAGGTGGTATCACATGTAAAGAAAAGATAATATGTCTTTATGTGCAACTTCTTACAGAAACTTTTAGCATTATGTATGCCATTTTTGCAGCATAATCTAGTCAGAATTATGCAAACCCTATGGGAAAAGTAGGTTTCTAGAGAGAACATAAATGTTATTTTTTTTTTACTGTTAATTTTCAGAGTAGCTATTTGCATAAACATTTGATAAACTGTAATTTTTGACCACATGATGTTTTCTTTTGGTTTGGCAATGTTCATTCCATTCTGGCTCTGAGAATTGTAACAGTTAACATTTCAGTGCCAATTTGAGAAAGTCTCCAACTCAATTTCACCATAATACACTAGATCTAAAGTATATTAGTAAGTGCTCTCCAAGAATCATGTTTCAAAGCTGCAACTTTATTTCAGCTCAGAATCCTGATAAGATCTTTCTGCTTTCTGACAAAACAAAAATTTGACATTCAAAAGAAACAGCTGGATTTGCCATAAAGCCTCTTTGTTTTTCTAGCACTGATGTATTTTCCATTAAAGCTGAGCACCATCTCTAATCTTTTAAATGACTTCTTCCAGCTTTCAAATAGGTTTTCATTTCTGCTGTTTTTTGTATCAAAACATCTCTATCTCCATCACTTACGTCTACATCTCTGATATAGTAATACCTTATTTTCTTAATTTATAACATTTTTCCTATTTTTTTCTCTTTTCCTTTACCTCTCTCTCAAGTTTTCTAGATAGGGTCCTCATCCACTGAGTTCTCAACTAGCATCCATTTCTTAGCTCTCACTTGCAAGGTACAAAAGCACCTATGAAATTTGAACATGCATAATAGTGCAAATTTTTGTATTTTCAATGACATGACTTTACTCTTCATTAATGCACTTAATTATAGTATAAATTACTTCCTTTTCTTATTTCTCTCCTTTTGTATATTTATAGACTATTGTTCTGCCCTCAGTAAGTTACTGCCTAGCTGATTGGTGTTTGCTTTTATAGTTTCTCATAAATCACTCCAGACTCTTAATGTGATTCATTATTATTCATTTTATCAATAACTCTGTCACATTGTCAAAAGCCATCTAGAATTATCTAGTAATTATGTTCTCAAAAATAGATTAAATATTTCAGGAACAGTCACATAAAATTTCACATGTAGTCTCATTATGTGTTTCCTTTGCAATGCATGGGAAATTTATCTTGTTTTTATTGAAAATGCAAAACTAACTTCATAACCTCAGCAATCTTTTAAATCTTTTTCACCATTCCTGAATTTCTGTTTTCCTTTCCACTGAATCATCTGTGTATTTGTCTTATTTTTTGCTTCTATTAGCGTGACTTTTTGGCTTCTTGAACTTTTCTTTAACAATATTTCTCAGTTGTTTTTCTCTTCTATTTACCTTTTTATTCAGGTTTACTTGTGACAACTGGGTATATCTTTTCCATATCTTTGCCTTCAAATATATTGGTACCGTGGTCATGTTAATTTTGAAATTTCACTCAAATTAAGTTTTTTAATTTTAAAAACAAACATTTTTATTCCATCTTGAAATAATTACAGTGATATTTATTCTTTCTAAATGTAACTACTAATAAAATTTCAAACACACATTTACCAAAATCTGTAAAATGTCACTTAGCAAAACAAAGATCTGTTGTTTTGGATTAGGCACAAGTGTAAATTAAACCTACCAAAGCTATGGCTCATGAGATGATCTAAGTTTCTGTCAGCACCTGAGCTATATCTCAAATTTACTCCACTATGTCTGTAACAAATATGTCTTTCAAATATGTTTTTCCTTCCCCCAAGCCTCCCCCTCAAGGTCCTTTGATTAAACATAAAGCAGTTCTTTAGAGGGCATGGCCAATTTTAATTAGTTTATGAAAGACGGTGATAATTCTGGAATTCTGTTTATTGAGATGAGATGACTCAATTTGTCTGGTTTATCTAGAAGATAAGCTTTAAAGTTGTGAATTAAAAAGCTCTTCCTTGATGTGAGTTGCACTTTTCCTTTCTTGGTTTTTCTTTTTCAATCTATTTAAATTTTTTATAAAATCAAAACTGTTTTTCAATGATGGTTACCAAGAAAAATAATATGTCTGCCTTCATTTGTACCCTTATCTGGTTTTTTTTCTTAGTTATTGAGTTTTACAGACAATAGCTTTTTTTTTTTTTTCCCTCTTCCAGATTGGGGATGCTCTTATTGAGATTGCCAGCAATATAATGTTGGTGGATGACCACGTGTTGTGGATGGCTCAAAAAGAAGACAAAGCCTGCACCAGGATTGTACGATGTGTGGAGCAGATTGCAAGTCAAATACTGACCAGCAAGACTCAAGTGATATCAAAGGTATTTCAAAAAATTAAAAAATGTTTTGTAAGATTTTTTTCTCTTGAATTCTATTTGCAAGACCAATGTACTTTTAAAATATAACTAATGGTATTAAAAAGTGGTTTTCTTTGCTCAATTTTATTTATTGTGACAATATAGTGTTCACAACAATATCTTTTTAATGTTCTTACTATTCATTCAGTTTCTCTTTTTAAAGCCTCTATAGTATATGGTTTTATTTTGAGAGGTCCAAATTGAGTGAGTGACGGACAGCAGCATGTCAGATCATAAAAGACAGCAATATCCTTTGTAGCTGGAAGATTTTAATATGCCTTACTCACAGGCTTTTGGACAACTACAGATTAAAGTATTTAGAAGATTATCACCAAGGTCTATCATGTCCTAAACACTACCAATTTGGGGATAGTTTTAGTATTTTTAGAAGCAAACTGTACCTGTTAGAAATATATTTCTTTTACTCCTTGTCCTCCATCTACACAAGCGTGTCACTTGGATGCTGAGAGGTTCTCATTTGCAGACTAAGACATTGTCTTCTTGTCAGCTTCAACATCTGAATAGCAGAAATACATCTAAATCAGAAGCTTGAAAGTTATCCTTTTAGAAGTTTATCTAAACACTTTAAAGCCTTATCATTCCTTGAGTTAGATTGCTTGCTTGCTTGCTAACAACCTTTATTCTTGTCTCAGTTGTCCACTGCATTTACACAAAACCACTATTTAAACGTGAGTTCAGGTACAGAGTAAATCACAGGAAAAATACAGAAAATTAAAAGCAACCAAAAAAAAGGAAATTATAGACTGAAGTGAATTATAGAGGAAGCCAAATAGCATAATAGCCTTAGTTTGTGTTTTTAAGAAAATGGTCTTTCAAACAGACACAAAAATGTATTGGACTGTTTCTTAAAAGAAGTTTTTTATTTAATTCTCATTTACATAAAAGAATCAAATTTGCTAAAAGTATTTATATTGAAGCATAGTGACAATAATGTAACTTTTAGAAGTATTTGGCAATGTGACAGCTGGGAGGGCTCTGTTGTTTTATACTTGCCTTTTTTTTAAATGTCAAGTGACAAAGGTGGAGTTTTTTCCCTTTCACTGCTTCAGGAAGATGTTGACATTACTGAAAAGAGTAATTCTATGTACTCAGACTTCAATATGTGTCACTAACTGTTTTGCCTTGCTTTATCTTTTAGCTTCTTAAGGTTTTCTGTAGGAAGTAGTTTGCTGTTGAGCGCAATTTGTAAATAAACAAAAGCTGTGGAGTATTTCTGGTCTCATCTTAGGCAATACCAAACATATCTGTTCCTTTGGGAGGCCAGCCAGGAAACTGTCTCACAGAAATTGCATCAGCTTTCTTTATTTTAGAAAACAGCAAATAAAACACCTACAGCTTAGGTAGCCAATAGTTTCTCGTACCGTTCCAAAGGGGGGAAAAAAAAGAGAAAATCTATAAACTGTGTCAGCCATGTAACATTGAATCATAGAATCATTTAGGTGGTCAAAGGACCTTTAAGATCATTGAGTCCAACCATTAATCCAGCACTGCCAGGTCCACAGATCAGGAAACAATCTGTGCCTGGAAGCAGAAACCATATAGTCCTATCAGTGTGGCACCAGTCTAAGGTAGTGCACCTGTTATAACATGAGCTGTTTGTCTCATGCACTGTGATGAAATTAAAATGCCTAGTTTAAGGGTAGAGATACATCTCTGCACTCTGCTGCAGTCTCCAGCTCCATACACTTCACTTTGCTGAAGGATAGGTCACAAATATACCTGCAACATGGTGTTGCTTTGAAACGTTTAGTGATGTTCAATGCTCTCATGGAACAAGGTGTGTGAAAAGACTCAGCCACTAAATAGCTAAGAAGGTTCCTATTTAATTTCTTAGGTACAAAGTACATCCTTATTCATTTTTTGAGTTGTTCTTAAGCCCAGTGTTGCTAGTTCACTTTGTACCTCTATTGCTTTAATTCCAGATTCCACTGAAGCTGATAATGATGGAATTGCACAACTGATACAATAATAACTATTGTAACTGACAGAAAGAGATCTATATCTATGTGTATATACGTATCTTAGAAGGAAAGATGGGAGCAAACCCACTATGCTGTTGTAGAATCCTGTATCATATTTTTAAATAAGTTCTATTTTCTTTCTCATTCCAAGAGAATATATATATATACCCACACATATATCTGTGTGTATACATGCACAATCCTTTATAGAGTTTATGCAGTAAGCACACAGTGCACATGCAATGGCAAATATGGTTTGTGACAACTATTCTCAATGTTTTCACAGGTATCTCGTAATATTGCACTGGAAGCCTTCATGATCAAGCCCTCCAGTTTCACAGGAATGACTTGTACTGCCTACCAGAAAACATCTGCAAACTCAGACAAGTCAGTGACTCCTGATTTGGGAAGATGGGAAGCAAATCACAATCCTGATCTATATTTGAATTTCAAGTGCAACACTGGTAATCTGGATGGTTCTTTGGTGAATTCTTCTACCAGAGTAAGTCAGTATGATTATGACTACAGCTATCTGTTTTATTTATTTAGTGTTTTCAGTAGCACCTTTAGGCAGAATACTGATTTTTAAAATGAATATTTTATGTGTTGTTAGCACTGTAAACTTGTTAATAATTTCAGCATGTAAGTGGGCTTCAACTGGTGTATTGAGTGTAGCATATTTTGTTGTGCTAATGAATATTCCATTAATATAATCAGGCAGAATGCAGGATGTGAATAGAGATGAGTGAATGTCTTGTTCTTTCTATCTCTGAGTCCAGTTGTGCAAACTTTTCTATGTGTAAACAATCTCTTCAAATTAATTTGGAAGTACTTGTTTTAGTGAGGCACTGTCACAGGATTTTACATTGCAGAGATGTATTTTTTTAGGGAAATTAGCTTTACTTTCATAAATAATACTGCACTATCTTCTGGACTTCATACTGAGGGAGAGTGTTTTGCATGATTTTTGAGTAGTAGCTGAAGAAAATAGTAAATAAGCCTTTTAATAAAATACGCTGTTGTTATCAAATAATGAAGTGTAACAATTAAATTTTGATCTAGCAGGAAATGGAATTTTGTATTTGGCTGAGCATGTTATTAAATTTGAGTATTAGTGTTGAATTTCATCTATCCTCCAACTGAATCTCAGTTTAATAGGCTTATTTCTTGAATTATTTACTATGACAAAACGATGCTTCTCTGAATAATATTACTGGTTTATTGAACTTGAAAATATTTTGATTGAAGTTTGGTGCATTTTAATCCATATGGACTATGCAGTCAGTTATATGGTATTTTGTGCTCCCATGATCTTCTGCTAGAAGAAGTCATCTTAATAATGGAAGAATAGGTTAAATTTGTTTCCTTTAATGGAGTTCATTTTTTTCCTCTGAACACTTTGAACACATCTGTCTATAGGGAAAAAAACGGTGTCTCTGAAAAGTAATGACTTTACCATTCATGAGGTGAAAACCAAATGTCGGAGGTCTGAAAAACAAAAGATTTCCTTAAGAAGAAATCCTGGAACATTCAGAATTGTATGGGATAGTATTATTGATACAGAAATATATATGGGATTATGGAATTGGAAAGTTTTCTTTATTAGCTCCACCAATATATTTTGTACTTCTTTAGAAACTGAATACCAACATTTTTAGTAAATTAGTCTCTTTATAGTTGAATGGTCAAGCACTGGTGTATCTCTCCTTTTATAAAAATCCTACCATAATTGCAAATTTCTCATCTCTTCTATCAGCATGCATTTGTCAAATATTTAAAGTAAGTTAGACCAGTTACTTGAAACCCCTTCCTAAATTGTTGTTAGAACGTCACCATAATGACTTTATGCAATATAGAGAAGGGAAGTTCTCCTGATGGTACAAAGAAGCCAGAAGAAAGTGAGCTTATTCCCATGCAAAGCCACTTTGATGTATGTGATATATATTCTGATGGAAGTGACTTTCTTAGGTGGATCTCCAGTTATCATCTGTATATGAATTTGTCAAGATTGTAAGAGTACAATACAGGAGATTATAGACTCAGCTAAATGTTTGTTACATGGATTTAGGTTTTGACATGGAGGTGTACTCTGGCATTAAATGTGGTAGGAGAATAAACAGACTGGATATATTCCTTTAACTTTATCCTGAAAAGCGAGAAGTTTTAATTCTCTGCTAACTGAATGTTTTAGGCTAACCACTCCCTTAATTCATTCTGAACTTGGTTACATTTCTTCACTGTTGAAGCAAATGACATGTGGAATTGTAACTCATAACAGAAAATGGGATTCTTTATCATCATCCACTAGGAAAATTATTTCTGTATTTGCTCATTGGAGGTAAACCTACTTGATTGTGCTGTGCAAAGTTTAGGAAAAAAGAGAATTTGTTCTAAGGTCAGAATTGTTTCTTTTATTATATCTGACCTTTAGAACTTCATCTTAGATGCTGAGATTACTCTTACAGTCTTCTTCTATTTAGCATAGGATTAATAATGAAGAAGAAAAAACATCTAATTAAAATCACCAAGTAGATGTAGCAATCACAAATTTAATTAACTAATAATAAAAATGTGAAAATCTGCTTAAGAAGCTTACTAAAAGAGAATATTCATATGTTTTTGTGCTAGAAAGTGTAGCCCTCTTCAAATTTATGGTACAATCATCTGCTCACTAAGCAAAACAATTGTTTATGCCTTCTGTTGCTAAGAAATTTCACTAATCAATTAAAACGTGAATCCTCAGGAAATAAAGCGTGGGCAGTAGAGGGGAGAAGGCCAGTAGGGGTGAGCTCAAGCTTTCTTGTGAATACCATCAAAGCTTTTGTAGCTATTCATAGTGATCTTCCCTGGCAGTGGTAGGAAATTGGTACATATTTAGACAGTGGTTTTCTGTACATAAATTAACCTGATCTGGTTGTTATGGTATAGAACGCCCCCGAAAAAGGTTAAGTAACATCAAAAGTTAAATAAAAAAGTAAAAAACAGTTTTAAAAGATAGACTTTGAAAATTGAATAATTTAAAAGATGCTGAAAGAGGTTCACCATTCAGAGACCATCAGGACATAGCTGTTAAAATATATCTGTATCCACTTATGGTTCCAATATCTTTATAGACCAACTTGCAGTGTTTTCAGTTATCCTAAAATCAAATATTATTTCCATTTGATACACAAATTTTTATCTTTAAATCTAATTTTGACTCTGTAGCTACCTGCAAATTTGAAAATAATCATTTATCACTGTTGCAGATCAGAAGTTTTGTGTGTTAGGACTTGGACCGAAATGCCTTCTCTTAAATCCCATTTTTGCTGCTAGTAGGAGGCTTTTGCTGCCTGACTGGACTCTGCTGGGTGGGGAAAAAAAAGCTCAAATAGATATTCTGAATTTTTGTTACAGTATTTTGACACACTGGTTGTTTTCCTCTCTGTTTAAGACGCTTTAATGGGATTCTCCCACCCTGGGTCTCCAGGCTGAGATCCTCTCACAGGAATGCTCCTGAGGCTCAGTTCTGTCCATGAGCTGTGGTCTGAGGATATCACAATGATGAAGTGACGATCACACACCAGCCACGCTGCTGCACATTTGAACTCAGACAGTGTGAGAACAGTTGATGAAATTTTAGTGCCATTCGGTACAAATCCAGAGTCTGGTTCTTGTTTGATACCAGACCTGGAGCATTCTTGGAACCTGATCTCTGCTCGAACCTGATTCTGCAAAATAGTGTGCAAAGATAATGATTTGTGCAGTTAACCCACCCTCTGACTCAGTCAAATTCCTTCAGTACAGAATGAACCTTTACATTTCCTGTGCCATGGCAACAAAATGTGCATTTTATGGCGGACTGTAAGTTTGGTATTTGTGCTTTGACTTTGGAGAAAGTATTTTCTTAACATCATTTATACTTCCTGCTTAATTGAAAATTCTTGTCAAATGAGAAGTCTATTCCTATCTTAATTATTCTCCTGACACACAAATGAATTGGAAGTGAGGTTTTAAAATTTCAATAATGTGAATTTCACATGTAATGCCTGACTTCTGGGTTCCTCATGATAGTCTCCATGCATTTTATTCAACTTTTCAATTCCGTTTATTTCTTCTATGCTCTGAGCCAGACTGACCTTTGGATTTGTCAGGTTGTATTACAGGTAGTGTCCATATATGAAGAAATGGTAAAAGTTAAATTGGTACCAGACATGCTAACTACAAAAACAAATTCTAAAGTGCACTAACAAAATCCTGTGATTACTTGCATGTACCATGTTGAGATATTACACAATTTTAGAAATATTCTTGTCTCAGATACACGCTGGAAAATATACGATATATGTAAGAAAAGGTTTTGTCTTGCATAAAATAAATTTTGATTGTCAGGCCATAGATGTAATGCATACATAATGGTAAATTCACAAGTAAAAGTTACCAGGAATGGAGAAAAGAACTTAAAGATTTCCACCAAGTGATGAGAGTAGGATAAAACACAGAATTAAAAACCCAAAGAGGAATTGTGAATGGGAAAATCATTGTTACTGATATCATGAGGTTGCTCATCCATTTTAGGATACCTTTTCCCAGTTTCAGAATGCATGTGTACAGAAGTTTTTCAGTGCATGAAGATCAACTCAGGAAATTCAGAATTCATATAGTGTATAGAATTTGTGAAAAATGTAATACAAAATGAATATACTTCCTGTAATTTGCACAGAAAATAGCTATTATTGATTTTTCTGGTTCAGTCTATGAGACTGTGTTCCCCACTCCAGATCTTTTTTCATTCCATGCTACATTAAAAACAAATACTTTTCAGTCTTCTGTTGAGAACATTCATGTTGAAATATTCAATAACCACATACATCATATTAAGAAAATACCATCCAACATAGTCAACAAAATACTTTTATCCTACAGTATGTCACAGTATATTGTTAGGTTAATTCTGGTTTTTTTTCTGGCATGTAATATCCAGTAGGTTGATAGATATCATAAATACAGCATGAATTATGTTGACATCATCATTTCCATTGTGATGGCCTCTAATTTCTCAGCACATATTGCTTTTTAGAGATTATTGCAGCACTTTCCTCATCAAATATGATGAACTTTGAGTATGTTGTATCATACACATTAGTACAAAATTATAATTTTTCTTTTTTTTCTCATGCTTTAATTTTCACAACTGCAGAAAACATACAACAAAGAAAAAATTGCCCAGTAAGCAGGACAGCAGCAAACAAAACTTAGTTTCTCAGTTTTATAAGTATGGCATATTACAGAGTAACACTGGGCAGAATGCTGGAATACCTAATGTCAAAGCCTATTTTATTTCAAAATATTTTACAAAGATTTAACATCCAGATCAAGGCATATCATGTTATACATCAGAATTTGTCCTCTTCCCTTCCCTTTGAGAAAAAAATTTTGCCCATTTTTCTCTTTTCTCAATTTTCTTTCTATGTCTTAGAGCCCAAAGCATTTTGCTCTTCCTCTCTTGGATAATGATATTGTATGAAAATTTGTCCTGTTAACTTACAAGAGATTTTGCTTGGTTGTAAATTTATAAATTGATTTTACAATAACTAATCTAGGACTGTGTTTCTCTTTTCTCTGTGATTAGGTGTGTACTATCACAAAGGTATAGCTTAATGTGATGTAGGCATTTTTAGATTTGTTATATTTTACCTGCTTCATCCTTTTACATTTATTCTACTTTTAAAATATCTTTTTTATATAGTTCTAATTTAATCCTGTAGTGGTTTTAATAGTGATTTAGACTTTATCCAGACATACAATATCTATTTCTTCAATATTCTCAATAATCACCTTTATTCTAGATTTTTGCATTCAAAAAAGGATTTTTTAGTATTTGTCCTTATTCTTAGACATAATGTATAAGAGTAATCAAAAAATAGCTGTTGGTATCTCTCTTATTACAGCCATGGAATGCTTGTTTTAAAATAAAATTTAAAATAAGTAAAAACATTTAGCAGTATGATATATAAACTAGTATTTTCTGTGGAAGTATTAATTTGCTTGCAGATGGGTTCAGATGATACATTGAGTACTAGCTATGGAAAAAGTTGAAATATCTGTCATTCAGGTAATTAGAGGGTTTAATTTCAAAATCAAAACCAGACAAGAAAAACTACAACTCTCTTTCTCTTTCCAGTATGCTCAAATCACATTTTTATATTGATACCACTTAGTACTATTCCTTCACAAATAATGACTTCATATATTTATGCCCGGTATGACACCTGCAAGGTTTGTAGTTTCGTGTTTTGTGTTCAATATATCTCTTTTCTTTTCTCTGTACGTGCTTCTGTGGTGTTTTATAATGTGGATGTTCATCCTGCCCTTACACATCTTTCTGAAGATTGAGAAAATGGAACAGTGCCCAAATATTATAAATGCATGTGTGAAAAATGTCAATTATCTTAGGTATACAGAAGTGTTTCTCTAATTCTTGTATTGGTTTATCATATATTTTAACATCTAGCCATTTAGTCATTCTCCCTTAATGCTATGTACAATTTGGAGCCCAAACTTGTATGTCTGAAGAAGTGAAAAGAAACATGAACAGCTTGAAGTTAATAAATACAAGGACAAAGAGACTGGGAGAATTAGCAACTTGTACTTGATGCAAAATTATGTTATTTGAATTCACATTTGCTTTCTTGTGAAACAAATTTCTGCTCCTGAACACATGAATACTACTGATTTTATATATGCTGTCAATATATATCTAGGAGATGTGCTGCCACTCTCTAATCCACAATGGCTGAGTAAAACACAGACTTCTGATTTTCAGCACCATTGCTCTTGTTACAGAAAAGTTATCTTTGGGATTTCCCAAAGGGCATTATAAGATTAGTTTCCTTGTTATAAACTATCAGACTCCTTCATGTGCATTCTGCTGTTAAATAATAGTTTGTACACTAATTAAGATAAACCACATAACAAAACCCCACTGACACCATAACAATTAATAACACAGAGCATCAGTTGTTGGAATGTATTTTATGTTAACTTGATGGTACGAAGGTAATAATGACCACGTACAATATTGAGTACAAATGCATGTCCCAGTTCTGCATTGATTTTTGAGGACTTAACCCCCAATTTTCTCATTATATAAAATAAGATGCCCATAATTTTCTCATGGTATAAACAATAAACTTTAAAAATTTTTATAGAATTCTCTGTGTAAATTAAGTATTTGCAACTGTTCTTTGCTAAACTCTTCTTTTTAATGTTTGTTTTATTTTGTCAGAGAATGATTGATGCTACGTAATAGAACATGCATCAGTATCCAATAAGTAATTACACTTTGTTTCTCAAAATCTTTTTCACTACATGGATGCTTAGGTAATTGATTGTTGCTTATTTTAGAGAAGGCATTTCCAATTTCTAGACTGATAATTTTAGTAAGTGTGGAAGTGCATTTAGAAGCTTTTTCTTTCTTCTTTCTTATTTTTTTTTTTCAGTGTTGGTTTGCTGGCTTATATTGGTCCTCAAATAGACCAGTGGTAACAAAGAGTTCACTAAAATAGATTGAATATTAGGAGGTGGTATGGCTGGATTTTTCTTCCCAAATTTGGGTTATTTTCCTAGAAATTCTTGATCGTTTCCTGACTTTTTAGTCCCCAGCTGTATGTGATAACCTGAGGGAATGGTCAATAGCACACAGGTGAGGAGGCTGCTTTGGAGGAGTCAAACCCTGTACGGGGTATAAAGGTGCTCACACAGGGGTAGAGCCTTTCTCATTGTCAAAGTGACCATATTGGCTGGAACTTCTCTTCAGGAAAAGGCAGCAATGGATGAGGTCATGTATCAAAGACTTTTGAGTGGGTTTTGGTTTTATGTACGTAGAGGAATTAATCTGTGGGATTTTCTGTGTGGTTGTTAGGGCACTGTAATTGCTGTGCTGTAGAAACTTTCTAAAGGATATGTATACACGTGTTTATCTCCAGACAGTCATTATTGAGTATGTAGTGGAAGTCAGCAATGGAGTGCAAGTTTTCCAGGGAGTGGGTATGTTATCTCTATATTTTATGCACAGTGTAGACCTAGGGGTGTAATTAGGTAGAATACTTCTTCTAAAGTGACTTATGAAGAGGCAACTATACCAGCATGTTGATTAATGGAAGGACTAGAACAGTTCAGAAGTGTCTTTGTGACACAGGAACTGAAATTTCAGTTAAAATATTTCTGCCAATATTGCCTTGTTGTTTGCTGAAGAAATTATTAAATTGGGTGGTGTTGTTTCTGTAGTTTTGGTAGACTTAGCTGGGAGAAGGAGTTCACCTTTGATTTCTTTTTTAGTTCCAAAAAATGTACATACTATTAGAAATCTCTAACATTTCTTTTTTGGGTTAAAGGATTTAATATTTCCTTATTTAATTGACTGTTACTGCTTTGTAGAAATTGTGAGATGCGTTCTGTGTCACAGTGAATTCAGAAGTACTTTGTCTGTCTTGTCCCTAAAAATAGATATGAAATTCTGTCAAGTAAAAAATCTTCTTGCAGTGGTTGTTGTTGATGTATTAAAGTGGTGTTCACTAAAAATATATAGATTAATTATTCTATAAGAATTAATTTTTTATTATTTTAAAACCCAATATAAAATTCTGGCATTTTTTACTGTATGAAAAGAATAATAAACTTGTAGTCATCTATGAGCACACGTGCACATACACAGATATTTGTACAAATGACCTGAAGGAATAGCCTGAAGTTGCGTCAGGGGAGGTTTAGATTGGATATTAGGAAAAAATTCCCTATGGAAAGGGTTGTTAGGCATTGGAACAGGCTGCCCAGGGAAGTGGTGTAGTCACCCAAGTGACTCAAAAAATGTGTTCAAGACTTTCAAAAAGAGCTCAAAAAACATGTGCATGTCATTTTGGGAAATGGTTTAGCAATAAACCTGGCAATGCTGCCTTACCTGTCAGACTTGGTGATTTTTAGAGGCCTTTTCCAAACTTAACAATTCCATGTTTCTATTTCATGGTTTTGAGGACTGGAATCCTGCTTTCTGTGTATGTGGCGTTAGCAACAATGCTTTTGGAAGGATAGTGCACATGGACAGGTAATAATACATGTTTATGGTGCCTAGTAGGTATTTGAGTTTAATCTATTTTCTGAACTTTGAAAATATCTCCTAAAAATAACACAGTGAGGAAATAAAGTGAAGAGAGTGAGGCAAGGGGCAGGAGGGTGTTTCAGAAGTAGTAAACTTACTAGAATCAATTTCCTGAGTTTACAGTTCTCATGAGATCATTCCCTGCTCTAACATTGAGTGTTGGAGTGTGTGGGAAGAGGGAGAGATTTTCGTGGTGAGGGAGGAGGAGTAAGTTGTTTACTTGGGCTTTTTTTAACAAACAAAACTTTGACAAGGCTTGTGATTCTAGGGGAGTTGACTGTGACTATAATGATTCATTCTTGTCTGTCATTTTAGACTGTCATGTGCTACACTTTGAAAATAGGATGTAAAAGCGCATGACTACTGTCCCAGCAGGCATCTCACAAAGATCTGCATAGTATTTTTTGAGCCCATCTCAATGAAAAATTTATTTTTTAGCTAAATTAATATTGATATGCTGATTCATGTTTATGCTCTGAGCTCCATCTGCATTATTGATTTATGTATGGTTGGCATACTATATTTCAAATATATCAAGGAAAGCTTATAAATTTGTTGAACTATAATTGAATATAGTACAGATGGGATCATACCATTATTTTCTGACTGTGAGTTATAAGAATCCCATTTTTAAACTTTCATAGCTCTACATAAGAGTTAGTTCATTATTCTGAATTATTGTTATTGTGCTCCCATAATGTTCCAGAAAGCGAAGGAACTTACAGGTGTTAATTGAGTTTCCAAATCATCAGTGGAGGAACCTACAGTTTTTAATACCAGGTTAGTTTGTAATGAAACACTTAAGCTCTGCTTTACAGAGAAAGGAATTCTACACAGATATATTCATTGTTTGACTTCATAAATGGACAGTCATTCTTTGTGAAGTTAATTGGCTTCATAATCTTGTTTTAGTGAATGAAACTTGTACACGGCTTTCTTTAGTTTCTGGGAAAACTTCATGGTGAAATTAGGAGGGATTTCCTTAATGAATTTGATAAAAACAAATGTGTCTGGACTCTTCATCCAGACTTGTTACTGCTTTCTTCTCTTGAGTAATGAATAACTAAACATAATTTAAAACAATATAAACCAAAAGTTACAATTGTACTTAAAATAGCTAGAAATATTCAGTACTTCAGTAGGATTCTTGAATCTGATGTTTTTTCAAATGCTAGTGAAAAGTGTTGAATTTAGGGATATAAGAAGAGTTGCAAAGGGTCAGTCTAAAATTCTATTTTGGCTTGTTTCTGGCCTCTGGTAGGAGTCTAGTAGGTTGGAAGTTTTGGGACAGAACTATATATAGAAATGGAAATGTAGCAGTACATCTCATTTATATGCACCTTGTAAGCCTCATGGATTTCCTCAACAACAGACTGTAGCCAGAAGATGGTAAATACAGGAAAATGGTTCCTTTTTTGAGAAAAAAATTATCTCAACTTTTGATACCTCTTAATGGCTTAGGTCTTATAGTCTTAATGGTCTAAACCATCTTAATGGTTTAGGTCTTATCCTACCCCACTTGGATTTATGTGTTCACTAAGCTATATTATGTTTGTTATTCTATGTAGAAGTAGTTCTTTTTCTTAGTGTGCCGAGAATGCACATGTACAAACCTGTGAACAGGAGTGATGATAATTGTTAAAAAGTCCACATCCTCTCTGTGTCCATGGGAATATATATTTATACAATATCAAAATACAGTCCTGGAGTTTTTCTGCCATTAATCTTGTACTGAATTTTTTTTCGTACACCTTGCATTACTGCTAAGAAGAAAAAAAGAGGAAAAATAAATTGGCCAATTGTTTCAGCTCAAAACAGGCTGTAGGGTATGAATTTGGATAGACAAGATAACAATTCTTCTCCTAAATGTAGGTTAAAGCCCTTCAGACCAGAACTCTGATGAACCAGAACTAAAACCCACAATGGCTAATTCGATATGTACAGGTCATACAGTGGATGTAACAGCTGTGTAGTGCATGCTTCACTGACCAGCATATGCTGCTATTTTAAAGGAAAAGAGTAATCTTAGGACTTGGCACTTGAAGAAAAAAATTGCATTTCTGTGACATTTTATTGCAGAAAGTCTCCTGTATTTCATAAGCTCTGTTTGATCGGTACTGTGTAAAGTGTCTTAACAGATTCAAAACTCTTACTAAATATAGTCTAGCAAAGTTGCATGTAATTATCAGAGTCATTGAACTGGAGGGTTATTTACAGCTATGTTGTGATTCTTCAGCCTTTATCACTGCACTTTGGATGATAGCAGTCACCTGCAGAAATGCCACTGAATATCAAACATACTATTTAAGTAGTACTGATCATTTAAATGTGTAAATTCCTAATTTCCACATAGAATAAAATTAAATATGTATTCCAAACTATTGTAGTAGCTGCTGTTCACCAGAACTATGGTTTTCAGTCTTGTGCACTTTCAGAGTACAGATGCCAAATCACTGATTTGGCATCTGTATTTTAATCCTTACTTTTCAGAAATTTCATGTCTGATTTTAGTGAAGTCTGTAGTAAATAAATGTCTAACTTGAGTATATGTCAGAATGTATGTAGTATATTTAAAGTTCATTTAACCCTTAGAGTGGAGTTCAGTTTAATTCTGTCAAATAACAAATCCAATCAGAGGGAGCATCAAGCTTCAGCAGTAAGTTTTCCTCCAGTGCAACTACAAGAATTTCTGTAAGGAGGGAACTTTCAAAGAGAATCAGACCCACTGGGTACCTTTTCTACAGTTCTTCTCAGTGTGTTGGTTCTTGGGAATTCATTAATGTGTGGAAAATCACTCTAGACATAGCTGCAAACTAGCAGTGAATGTTACAATCTATTGATAATTGATTTTCTGCAATAAAGGGTCAGAAAGCCTACTGCTGTACCATTTGGGCCTGATTTACCCTTGTAAAATCCCAATGAAATCACTGCACTGAAGTCTATATTTATTCTGGGTAACAGTATGTGTATTCTGAAAACATCTTGTCCCTTTTCAGTTAACACTTAAAAAAACCCAAAAAAGCAAACATAAAGTGACTAGGGCGCAATTATTAATTTCCATTTTAAAAAACACTAATAAGTTATGTTTTTCATTTAGCATTAAACACAGTCATACTCTAATATAAATCAAACTTAAACCATCAGCAAAAGTATGATAACTCAGACTCTATAAGCATGAACTGGTAACCGGGTGCTTTTTGTAATCATCTGCTAATCCTTGATTTTTGGTAACATATTTGTTCAGGTTTATGCTCATACCCGTTCCTCTACCTGCAATTGCTCTGGCAATTGTTTCTTCTACACCACTATTGCCACTAGGAAGAACAAGATACATAGATGATGCTGATTTTCTTTCAATATGCTTTCTGTTTACAGGACATTTGTACAGTCAGGAAAAGCTACCATGCAATTGCTGATTTCTCAGTGTCCTTGAAAGTGGTACAACAGTAAATCTGTTTTGCCTTATATTTCAGTCCAATGGTAATGGAATTTTTTAATAATTATAATGAAAAATACCTGAGAATAAGCAACCTTTAAAATGAAATAGGTCTTCTGCAACTGGGAAATGGGTAGGAGAATCAAAAGTGAAATATACCTTCTGTAGGCAAAATGTGCAGATGTGTCATGTGAAGCTGTTATATAACCTGAAGAGTCAGGGAGGAGATGTTTATTCAGCTCAGTGAACAAGTACTGGAGTCAGGTTCAAAACTTTAGGACACTAAATTAAACATCATCAGTGCCAGAAAGGAGCAGGCTACAGCTTTCACATACAGCTATGGTGATGTCTTCATGCAGCTATGAAGAAGAAAAAAAGTGTAGGAAAATTCTTCTAGGACTAAAACTCTTCTCCTGTTGTCATTATCTTTGCTAGTAGGTTCTTCTGTGCTGCTGTGAAAGCATGCCCTGTTTATTTACAAAGAACTCATGATATGAACTCCATTTTACTTAGCAGTTGAAAGGATTTGAAAGAGCACAAGCTTCTCTGTAGGTCTCAGCATGTAGATATTAAAATAATGCAAGAAAATTTAAATAATGCAAAAAAAAAGTGGTAAAAAGTAATAAGCTCTGAACTGCTGAAATTATTATCTTGGAAATAAGCTTCTAGTGACACTCTATGCATGATTTCTTGTAGTCAATTTAAAGGTTTTTCCTACATGTAGACCTAGAGAAAAATTAATCTGAATTAATTTTGAAAGTGTTAAAGTGAAACTCTAAGTAGGCATCCTTATCCAGAATCAAAGTAGTTTTGACTCAGTTCAGCTGAATTGAATTAATTTAGAAATGAATTCAGCTAAATTGAATTAAGGCCACTTAGTTATGAAGGAAGGTATCAACAAGAATGTCTAAGTACAGTTTATTAACTTTAAGACTTTTAATAACTTGTTCTAGCTTTTCTTGATCATCACTTATGCAGGTAAGTGATCTTGATCATTCTTAACACAGGTACACTCTCCAAAGATTTTTCTGTGGCGTGTCAGAGGCTCATTCTAAAATAATTCTGCCATATAGAACAATTTTGTATTTCTTTGCTTAATCAGTATTGAAAACTTACTTTTCCTTTTCCTCTTTCTCCATCTCACCTTGTTATTCATGCTAGTCATATTTTCATCTGTTAATCCATGCAGGATGGACTGACTGACCTGTCATTGTCCCAGTAAGAAATTAGTATGTAGTCAGTTTTCACTGTGGAACTGCATACTGAAAGCGCTGTATGCTTTTTCTCCCATGGCCTCACTATAGCTCAAAAAGCTACTTAACAACCTCAAGTGGACAATTGCAAAATGCAATGTGCAGAAATTATTGGTGAGGTTTCAGAGTCTAAACATGTGCTCAGGGTGATTTGCTTGGCAGTAACATCTTTGAAATGTCATTATCAACAGTTTCATACTGTTATGTAATAGTAGCTGTCTTAGCAGGCCCTTTTACAGTCCCTTGCTCCCTTGTATTAACATTAATTTTAAGAAATACCATGAAAGGATAGAAGAGAATATTCCAGGGTTGATTTTTATGAGCTATGAATGGCAACAAAATGAAAATGCAGTAAAAGATAAATTTACTGCAGTTACGTTACATAACAGGGTCATGCAGGCAAGCCAGGCAAAGCACAATCTAAAATTTAGTAAATATACAAATTAATTCCTCAGATTTTATCTCTATAAAGTAAACAAGCATGCAAATCTTGAGTTAAGCTGAATAAAGGAAAACTCTGTGAGGAGCCTCAGGTACATAATATTTTCATAAATCTGCTGACAGAGCATGTCAAGACAGCCAGCTGCTTTTGTCATCTTATATCTGTTTATATTTTCCTATAGAATTGGCTCCTGAGTACATATTTTGTAGTACAAGCACATTATAACCCTTAAGCAGCAAGATAATTGCTTAGAGCTGATTCAGTTAGACTGTGTGTTGGAATAAATCCTGCTCCTTACTGCCTGATCACAGGAAGCTTTGCAGGCTCTGTGGCTGTTTTGTAAGGACTCACAAATCTCATACTCTCTGAAAGAAGTGTCTGCATTTTCAGGTTCATAGTACCTAACTGTGTTCAGACAAACTTGGAATTTCTTGTGTTCCAACAGGTTGTGAGGCTTGCAGGGTAGGATGAGTCAGAGTAGTGAATCCATCATAGCTGTACCTGTTACCAGCCAAGTACAGGAATGTTAGAGTAGCAAGTCCTGATTCAGTGATTATTGGCATGACAGGCCATTTTCTTTCTGATTGACTTTCTAGAGCATTAATACACACAAATCCCTACTAAAAGAGCCCTCTATGAAGGAGTTAGAATTTATTTTAATATCAGCTACTCTGGGAATTTCATGTGTTCTGGCACTGTCACAGTGCCATCCTTTTTCTTTTCTACATGCTACATCATCTTTGAAAAATTAGTTTTTTAAGAAAATAACCTATGGATTTTTTTTTCCTTTAAATCCTTGCTTAAGAATTCCTTAGAACTTAAGTCAGGCCACCTGAAGCCTTGGCCATGAGGAATTTGCTTATTAATTGAGCAAGACTTGAATAGTCACTAGAAATTAAGACAATCAGATCTGTTCTCACCTATTTCTCTTCCACTAGTTTTTCAGTTTCTTCTATGACATTTTTATTTCCCTTTCTTTTACTGTGGTATGTCCTTTCTTTTAGGATTTAGTTTTTCCATTGATTCTGATTCCTCTAGAGGAAGGCAGTACATGATAAACTGATCAGGTAGTTTGTTTTCCAGTAATGTCCTAATGCACTGCTTATCACTTCAGCTGGTATTTAGCTCGTTTGGGCTGGTTTTTTTTCCTTTCTCTTCTCTTGGCAAAAGCAGCTGTCAGGCACATCTTGCCCTTTGGCTGCTTGTGATGCTTCTGCTTAGGCTCTGCAGAAAAGGTGACTGCCATCCTGTAACAGGCAGGAAAACTCACTACAGAGGAGGTCGGGGTAGGGACTGAATACACAGCTCCACTTTTACTGCGCAGATTTTCAAGAAATTGGTGGTTTGTTATCATATAAAGGCAGAATGTCATCTCTTAAGTGATGTGCTGCTCCCACCAGAGAAGGGTTTGAAAAGTCTGTTATTGAGGCTTTTTTCAGTAATTACAAAAATTATTGTTATGATTGCCTAAAGTTAAAATTACTTTTAATGTTAGAATCTTCAATTAAAATCTAAAAAACAAATCCAGTGGGAATTTTGGACATAATAAATAATATGATAAATAATACTGAATTGTTCCAGTTAGCTTTAATTCTTTGAATAGTCTTCCCATGATTCTCCAAGCTAGATACAATACAAATATAATACTGTACAAAATAGTAGGCAGACTCTATATCATGATTATATTTGATAAATTCAAAAAGATGTCTGTTTGCTGGAGAAAAATAAGGCAATTTGGTTTTTTTTTTCCTTTCTATATTTACTTAGCACACAATCAAAATAAAAAATATATCATTACTGGGGAAGTTTTGTTCCTTAGACCCAGTGGTTTCATATGGTCTCTGCTCTTGCAGCTACTCTCCAAAGCAGTGTGGCTCAGAAAAACTTAGTTAATGGCAATAACTGACAGATGTGACTTCTCTCTGGGACTTTCATCAAAATATAGCTATAATTTTAAACGTTTATGAATATTGATGGTGATGCTTACCTTACTCGCTTTAGATAAGATTTTTTTACAAATATTCCAAATTACATTTGTCACAGCAACAGTAGTGGCAATCTATGCACCTGCTTGATAAAACTATAAGCAAACAAGTTGGAGAAAGATTTTTAGACGTATTTATTGGCTAAGCATTTCTGTGTTTTTCTTTTACTTCAACGAAACCAACAAAGGTTTTTCAGGTGGCAGAATATGTTGCACTGTCTCTGATCTCAGTTTTCAAAGGACAGGAATTATGGAAGCATATACTCAGTATTGATACTATTATTCTTTTTTTGTTTGTTTGTTTTTTTAAATACAGTTAAAACATATTTCACATTGCTAGAGACAAATTCTTGTCACGAGTTCCCGTACAAAAGTAGCCCAATAGAAGACATTGACAAAGGTCAGCACAACATTGAAAATGTTACTAAAATGTTGAAAGTGTACAGGGTCAGGTATTACAATAAATGACCAGTAGCTTTGAAAAATAATGAAATTAGCTCTGAACACAGCAATATGTTTATTAGCATTCTACTCAGAAATGTATGTGTGCTTTTAAAATTGTACATGCACTGCATAATGCATGTAAAATAGAGAAAAGTGATTTTGTCAAGTGAATTGAAAACAGATTGTTGCTGAGATAAAAATTGCTTGAAGGACACAAGGGAAGAATTCTGCCTCAAGGGGATGGGTCCATTTTTGCCCTGGTAAATCTCATGTAAGCTTGGAGTAATCTAGATGCAACTTAGAGGTTTTTTTACAAGTAACACACAACGTTGTGGAGAAGGGAGGAGAATTTTATTAGTTAAGTTATTGGATAATGCTTTGTCAAAAAATTAATCATTTTTTAACAGGTAGGTTAAAAGCTGGCTTCTACTGAAAAGCAAGTTCTCACTATTTCAAGGCAATAGGATGTCATTCTGATTTTAGATGTTTGGGAAAGGAATAGTACAATGTCCTAGCAAAATAGTTAAGAGTGTAACCTACTAATGCTGCTCTAGAAATTTTATAGATATATGGACTTGGAGCCTCAGTATTATGAGTAATTATATTCACAATATGCATGTGTAGAATAATGGGAAAGTATGATTGTGGGTGTTTACCAGTAACACACCTTATCAGGAATTCATGGGAAGGATTTCAAGAGATGGAAAGTATTATTCCCACATGCTCTGATAGAATTTGAGAGTTAAGAGCCATATGAAAAGTATATTTTGGTAATAATAAAAAAATTAAATTAAATTGGTTTGCTTTTGGGAAAGCTTTATTAATTTACTTTTTTTCATGGTCGTCTAACATTTCAGCCAAGATAACAATGTGGAGGTAAAGCCTTCAGGCTTTGCAGCTATAGAAAATTCTTCAGCTTCTACTGAAATATTTGCACCAAACTTGGAAAACCAATCCAAATATTACTCCTGTGTTATGTACAAGATTAACCAAGCAGCCTTCAATTAATGTATTTAGTATTCACCTGTTTGCCTTTACATCACTGATGTTTTTGTTGTGAAAGCACTAATTATTTTCCTTCAAATTAAAGAAATTCAATGACTGATCATTAGACAAACTCCTTGGAGACCATCCCTGTGACAGCTAGACAGATAATTAGAAAACAACTAAATTAGATAATTGGGAAAAAGTGATAAATAGTACAGATGGAGCTAGATATTCTTTATATTGTTGATTTGTTTGCTTGGCAAAGTTCTTCTGTTATTTAAATATGTGTAATACAAACCATGTAAAAATAGCTCAGCAACTGCTCCATGAACTTTTTTATAAATACCTAAATTAAAATAATGACTACTGCTGACATAAGTTTAGAGGAGCTGAATAAAACCTTACTCATTATATTTCAGTTTTTCATGTTTCAGTCCTAAATACACAAATTGATCAAACTAAATTTTTAATTTAATAATTTTAATTAAATAGGATAATAGATGTGCACATTCACAGTGCAGTCACTGTGCATAGCTTAATAGAAAACAATCATAAAAGCACTGCAGAGTCACTGACAAGAACTGATCATCTGAGCACAAAGACTCACATACTGCACACCTATTGAAAAGTACCTGTTCACTCATTCTGACAGTCATGTCTTCTAGAGTTTTATATTTAAACAATGGAATAGTTCTTCATTATTATGAAGTTCTTTATTATTATGAGTTCTTAATTTAGTAGTCCTTTTGTAGGGTTTTTGATCTCTGATTATTTGCAATGATTCAATCTAATTGTGGTAAACTGGATTAATCAGCACTTGCCTAATTTTCACTTTTCTTTAACAAAAGTTAGGTCATATCAGACTAATAACTTCCAATTGTGAGTCAGCCAAAGAGTAACTTTTATTTTCCTGATTACTGACAGAGCGGTATTATGTGGGGGGAAGTGACTCATGTTACCAGGATTGGAGACCACAGGTCCTTTTCTGGAAAGGACTGTGATTAAGGAAGGTGTGCCCACCTTTGCACTGTTAATTTTGGCACGAAGAGCAGGCAGTAACTCAGAGCAAGTGCTCTCTGCTTTTCTTGCCTCTGCAGATTGTAGAAAATAGAGGTCTGCAGTCGCATTATTCTTGTTAGATGTAATCTGAGTTTTTAGGTTTTTTTCTGAAATGTTCACTAGACTGAATTTAGATGGGGAGGCTGAAATAAATAATTATTTATTTGATGTGACTGATGTATTCCATATTGACCTTAGGAGGATCAAAGAGATTTACTATGAGTAAGGCCAAGTGATGGACAAAATCATAAAGGAAAATACAACCTCTCTTAAAGCCTCAATGTTACCAATTCTTACCAGAGAAATAAATCTGTGCTTTTGTTATAAGAGAAGTGAGATATTTATCACTGCTCTTTCTGTCTAGAAATAGCCACCTTTCCATATTAAGAATCTATGGACTCGGGGGTGAGCAGATCTGTTGCTGTGAAATTGTATATTTCCGTTCATGGCCTAGACCAGTCTGATGGCAGATGGCTGTTTTCAAGCCTACTTACAGAAAATTAGTCTACAATAACAGAAAATAGGAGTTGAGACTTTAAAATATGCTTGCAATTGTTAGCGTGTAAGTGATGCATCAAAAGTCTAAGTTTTGAAAGGGGTGAGTAATTGTGATGCAAATAAAATTGAAGTCTGTTCCCAGCAAAAAAGCATTACTATTTATCTTGTTTTATGTAAATAATTTCTTTTCTGTTGTAGTTAGCATAGGTTTGATGTGAAATCTTTATAAAATATGCCTTACCTTCTTTCACATGGTGAGCAGCTAGAAAGTCAGAGCTGGAAATTTTACTGCTACTCTTTCTTCCACATATGTAGATTAATTCCATGGCTTTTTCAAAAGCTTGAAATTTTAATGCTTCAGCATTTGCTATAATGCACAAAGAACTTTTGAGAAAGATACTGGGATAAGGGAAGAAGGAACCAGCAATTACTATTTATCTGAATATATTAAGTTTTGACCTAAAGAGAGACCCCTAAAGACTGATGTGGCAATTCAGTTTTCATATCCTTTTCATCTTTGTTCTTTTTTTTGTCTGTCAAGAGGGACAGTATAGTTTCCAGGTCTACTTGTGATATTGTGTTATGTTTGTGTGTACAAATGAACAGCAAGAACAAAACAAAAGCATGTAAAAAATCTGTGTGAACCATTGATTGAAAGGCTGGGTAATTAAGATGTTTGACTACTAGTTTTAAATCTAGATTCACTCTGGTACTGTAAACATGAAAATTCCTGAATAATTACATTTCTAGCTGACAAATATGAAAAGAAATTCTTTTCTCTTGTGAAAGCCACAAAGACTAAAGAGTTTGGTGTAATTAATTCCTGTGCTTGCCCTTCACTGTATTTACAGAACTTGATGGAAAATGCACTGCAATTAATTTAGATCTTCAGTCTTTCAATCCTTTTACTTGGCTTTCTGATCACTTATCACCTAAAGTTATTTATCAAGCAATTTAAAGTTACAAGTCCAACCAAAGGGGGAGGCAATTTTCTTTCTCCTTTGAAAAATTGCATCCCTGCCCATGGCAAAGGGGCTGGAGCTTGATGATCTTTAAGATGCAAGGTGCTTCCAGTGAAGACTAAATGAGAGATACTCAAGCAGAGAGGGCATTACTCTTCCCCTTTTCCCTTCCCTCCTCAGTCTATGGCACTAAGGCAAAGATCAAGGGATTTGGGTTTTTTTTAATTCCTGCTTCATAAATTTGAATGAATTTTAGGAATACGAGAAATAGAAATACAAGCGGTGTACAACAGAAATGTGAGATTCCTTCTAACCCTAACCATTCTATTATTCTAAATGTAAGTATTGATGTTTGTTCTTAGGAAATAATTAATTTCAGTGATCTGAACTTAATTTCAGTGATCTGAAATTGAGCATAGACAAACCCAATCTGAACCTTCTGGAAAATAAGTGTTGAAAAATCTCTTAGAAAAACAGTCTTCAGGAATACTGTTTATTTTTAGCTATTCTTTAGAAAAATTATCTTCTCAAGTTTTTCTTCAGAAATCAGACCCTTCAAAACACTTCAGAATATCTTTACTTTCTGACTGTTGACTCTTGTTTCCCAATTTATCTGTCTGTAGTGAATTCCCTAAAGGCTGAGACCATCTGGTCCTTCAGTTTATTTAACTGTTTCTCAGTTTCTGTGAGCTTTGAATTAAAACTGTCAGGCTCAAGGTTTTTAACCATAACGATTTTTCAGACATCATTAATTTTAATGTTTCCAGGATCTGTTCCATTTTTGCTCTTACACTTATCTCCCACAGGAGTAAGAGCTTCCTTCTTGTAGAATGCACTTTAAAAGGGGATTAAAATGAAATAAGTAGGGGGAATCACTGACTTGCAATTCAAGTCTTTATTGGAGTTACTTCAAATTTTCATTAAATAGATGCTTATGCATTTGCTTGGTTTCACGTAACCTTTCATTAAATATAGAAATAAATCTATTTTTCCAGTGGACAAACCTCCTCAGATGTGTGTGGTGATTATATATGCTAAGTGAACACATAATAGTACATTAATTATTAACACCTTCTGTAAGGGTTAACCACCTACTCTCAAAATACCTCTGGGAGGCTAATAAGTATTATTTATCCTTGGGGGTTTTTTAATTGACAAGATGTACAGACACTGATTTATAAATTCTGATGGTACCTTTCACATCTTTTCTACGGGAATTGAATATTTAGTATACATTCAGTTAAACTTACACATCCTATACTCTACTGAGAGAATTAGTTAACATTTACTATCCCAGTGAAAGAGAGTTGAATCCCAAATATGTTTTTATGGATCTTTTGTGATATATATATATTATGTCAGTCTTCTTACTGATTTTTTAAAAATATCTTAATATTTCACTAAAAATAATACTTTGGGGATCATTATCGCTGCATAAAACCAGAATTTTAATATTGATATAGACATGAAAGATAAAAGCACATATCATATTGATCATGACTTTATCATGGTTATTTTAAATGCCCAGAGCAAGAACTTAAATAGTATAGTAGATAAATCACAGAAATGTCTAGGGATCACTGCTGTGCTTGCACTCTTGTTTTAAAGTACAGGAACCTCAAATATTATCCTCTTAAAAAGTGGGATTGTACCACAAGAGAAAGTAAGTAAGACAAATGCTGCCTCGGAATGTGAATCTTGGGTCACATAATTTACTCTTCAAGTCTGTATTTTTCCATTGCTACCATCACAGCTCCTTTGATTTCCTTTGCTGTGACCTGAATCACATTAATTCACAGAATGATCAAGATTTCAAATGAAGAAGGGTTTACCAGATAAGGGCTCCTTCTGTAAGGACATCTGTACTTTTCCACATGATAGACTTGAAGTTTTTTGGTGGCTCTCCCACCTCAGGAGTCCCAGGGGCCTTTGGTTCAAACTTAGAAACTCATCTAAACTAGGACAAGAGTATTTTACTTTTAAAAATACTTATCTGCTGAAGTCAGTTCAACTGAACTTCACACTTCAATATTAATGTTTTTAGAAGTGGTTTACCTGGAGGAGGACAGCAGACCCAATTGTAAGGATGTTATTTTGTATGTAAAGGAGAAGAGATTTATTTACTTGTTTTAAGACAATCTCTCTTTGCTTTTTTTTTCTTTTCTACACTCAGAGATTGAGGTAATGTTAGAATTTTAGCAGCCCATACTATGTAGTAGTTGGTGCTGTCATTAGCTAGTCTCACTGCTTAGGAAATCATGAAGGTGTTCTTCTTTAGTTTGTCTTCTGTACATGAAATATTCCTTAAAGCCAGCTAAAGTAGTCAAAGTTGAGATATCTTTAAAAAATAGTTCCATTTCCTGGAGTTGGATCAGCTTGTCACCTCTTTACTTATATGTTTTTTACAGTACCTTTAATCTAAAAGCCTAAGATATTCTTGTGAATACTGGCTAATTTTCCTTTCTTTAGAAGCATCAGTAATTTTCAAGAAATACATTCTTCAGACTGTACATTGCTTTTCACAGTTGTAACAATTGCTTCTTAGTTCTATGTGAAGCCTTTTCTATGACCTTCCTTACAATCACCTGTTGTCTTTGTTGTGCTGTCCAAGAGTAATTAATGGCACTGTCCTGGTGGCAAGGCTGGAATGCTAATTTGGCATAGAAATCTTGATAGAAGGGTTTTGCACTCCTTGTACTTTAACTGAAGGCCACTGTAGCAGTACATTTATGTTTGGAAGATATAATTTTTAGTATCTCATCTTTAACATCAGCTAGATAACCTCCCTAATGGGTAAGACAGCGTGGAGACCTGCCTTGTCAGTTAGAAATTACCAGAACAGTAATATTTAACATTAATAGTGTTGTGCATACATCATGAAATATATGCAAATGTTTTCCTAGTGATGTTTTAAATTAAAACTTTTTATGTTAAGAGAATTTCCAGTGTAAGATATAGATTTGTTGTAGATTTTTAGAATCACAACTCTAACTTGCATATACTGGTAATTAATCAGTTTATACCAGTGGAGTTTCCATTGGCAAAATTAGAACTACCATCTCTTTGTTTACACTGAATATTAAATCAAGGTTTATTCTGAATCTTCTAATTCAAAGTTTCCATTTCAGTCTCAAAAAGCTGTAACTGTAACTTACAATGTAGTGCAGCCCAGATTTAAAACTCTGGCAGGTGTGTAAGACACAGATTTGTGCTGTGGTCGACCTCACCTCTGATGTGTATTTCAAGCACAGCTGAGGCTGTTTGTAATTGCCTCAGTAAGTTGGCTATGCTCATTCCTGTGCTTTGAAATAAAAAAAAAGTACAGAAGTTTTCCTAATTATCCCCTGAAAGGAACAAAAAGCATTCCCAGCTTTTCCAAATTCCAGCATCTATAGCCTTTGAGAGGATGTGACCAGAGACCAGGAGGATGGAGGAGGATTGCATGACAACAGGCTGAGGTGTGACCAGCCACCCTCCAATGGAGGCATTGTTTGGATGCCCCTTTAGTTGGGAATTTTCCTTGCTTTTCTACCTTGAATATGCACCCTTGGACAAAACCTAGGTCTCAGGTTTACTAGTGTTCTTCTGCCACTTCACACATTGTCAAATGATTCTTCAGGTACTAAAAGAAAAATCTCAGTAGAGTTTTAAATTAAGGATTAGAACATAGCTGTAAATTAACAGGAATGTGATTATCTACAGCTATGCAGAGACAGTAAAAAATTAATACTGATTGCTAAGAATGACTGAGTAGATATTTCTTTGTTTGCAGTTATTAACCAGATGCTGCTTGGAGGATATTTCTCTGGTTTTCTCATTTACAGGTGATAAATTTTCTCTGGAATGTGAAATAGGCTTTGCCTTTTTCAATATTATGATATATTTAGTTCAATGCCATTGAATGCCACTGAAGGATATTTTACCACAAGAGGAGCAAATTTGCCTATCTCTATCAGAAAAAAAAGCACCCAAATGCAAATCTGCAAATCTTGGGCTGCTGGAATGTTTGTATATCAAAATGCATTAAAGCAAAGAAGATTGACAGAGTTAACTTGATTTGCCTCTGTTGAGGCTTATTAAGCACTCAATCTCAATATTACGGACTTAATTAGCTGGAATCATAGTTACATCACCTTCAATAGGGAGGATAATTGGTATGAGTTGAAGCAAGTCTAATAGGCTTGACCTTCAGTCACGTATTTGAATGGGTTGGAAGTTAAATGCATGCTATATTTACCTGGAGGTTCAGACTGATCAAGTCTTCAAAAGAAAGAGCTGCAGAAGTCAATGCTGAGAAAGTCAAGTGCAGGCATACACACATTTTAAATGTAGCTAGAAGCTGAACTTTTTCCAGGACTCCAAGCACTTTTGTAAAAGTACTGCTGACTGGAGCATGTGGTTCTATGTGTAGGGAATGAAATTGCAATCAAAGCAGGAACAAGTTGTCAGAAGGAACAAAAGAAGTAAGGGTTCCATTTTTAATGCCATAGGCTAAATATACCAACATTAGTTTTCTTCCAAAAAATTAAATCTACCTGCTATCTTCTTTGCAATTTTTGCACATGGTTTCCATATCCACATTTCACTCAGAAACTATTTAACAGATACAGTGTTTATATCTACATCCTTCCTCAAATGCAGTCCAGAGCACTATAATGATGTCTGTCAACTGGGAACGTGCCTGAGTGTCACAGCCGTGGTCTGGGCATGTTTATCTTCACTGGACAGGGCTGACAGTGAATCCAGAACAGCCTGAAGTGAAAACAGCCTCAGCTCCTTCACAACAGAATATCCTCCTGAATGCCTTGAGAACCATACCCTGTACATACACTGTGGGAGGAGAGAGAGCTTTTAAGTGTCCTGTCCTCATTTCTCCATGTAGGTTTTAGCCCATGAATTTCCAAGGCCTCTGTAAAGATACTTGTTGAAGTGTTTAAATCTCATCCTTAACTAAATGATGCTGAACCTAGGACACATCAGTGAAGGATGAAGAGCACAGAGACTGAAGACTAATCAATTTGTTATATGTAGTCTTTGGCAGTGGCTAAAAGCAAGGGATTGGAAAGGGTGTTTGAACAGGGCAGGCCTGAAGAGAAAGTGTCCCAGAACATTTCTGCAGCTCTGGGTTTTCTGGTCCAGTCTTAATTAGGGGAGCACCTTATAAGGAATTGGTATTAGGCGCTTTCTTCTTACAGAAAAAAGGGAGAATTGTAACTTAAAAAAAAACTTTAAACCGTGAACTTGATCTGTGACTGCCAGGCATGCTACTGTACTTTTTTGTACCACTAACAGCTCAACTAGAAAATATAGTGGAACACTGGACTTCTGTGAAATTCAGATGTTAAATGAGTTTTAGTACATGACAGTTGAGAAACTTTACCTGAATAGACAATTAGGAGAGTTCTGAAAGTCTTATTGTTGCTAATGAAAATTACAGCACTTTCAGTATTGCGTAGTGCATATTCTGCCAAAATAGTATACTTAAGGTCTGATATTCAGCATCTTTTGTGATACTTGACTGAAAGGCATGATATGCACTGCCTTAGTTCTGTCATGACTATTTACAAGCATGTCAATGGAGCTGCCTCTCATACATTTTTTTTCCCTTATTTTAGGAATTAAAGCTTATAGTGATGTCTGAGAAATTAATTTAAGAATATCAGTAAGATGTTAAATCATAAATAATTGTGTAATTCCTGTAGGCTTCTGGAAATGACTACTTAACATAAGTAGCTAAAATTAACCTTTCAAATACTGCAAAATAGCTGCACTGGATTTGAAGTTGCTACGCTTACTCTCTAGTACAATATATGGTAAAGATTCAGTGATATGCTGTTGCCTGAGTTCTGTAGAAATTATCTTGCTTTTGTGTAGCTCTCCCTGAGAAGTTTTACTGAATATCTTTCAAAATGTGTTTATATATATATGTGTGTGTATGTATAGATACAGAAAACCCAGGTAAATACACACTTAAATACCTATATATGTAAGTATGATGACAGGAAAAGTATAAAAAATTTATGCTTAGTCTTGACTATTGCTGAATATCTTCCTGAACAGCTTGATGGTTAAGGAACGTTGTTGTCATGGTCTATTGTAGGTAAGAGTTATTACTTACTCCACTGATATTTCATTATGATTTGTTTGCAACTGAGGTCCTACTCTTTTGTCTAAACTATGTGATTTTATTTGGGTAGCGTGTTAGAGATACTTTTAGAGTGCACTGCAGTCTTCCTTCAGTAGATCAGAAAATGGAAAGCATAGGCTAACTTATTTAAATTACCAGTTGTTAATTCAGAAGTTAGTTTTAACGTCATGTAATGTAGAAGCATCAATGTGCAATCCTGTGTGATCCTTCAGGATCAGGTACCAGTGGTTGTCCAGCTGTTCTTGCTCCTGGGACATCAGTAGAGTTTCACTGGTGATATTGACCAAATTAGAAACTTCCACTGATCACATACAGTATCTATGATAAGGCTTCTCTTAACATTTTTTATAGACCTTGTGAAATCAGTCAACAGATTCTCAGGGTTCTATAGTCCATGTGTTGAAATCTGTTGACTAACTAGTGTTGATATAATTAATAAGTTAGCCAGGTGATGAAACTTAGGTTATTGGCTTTTAACCTGTGTAGCAGTCCCAGAAGAAGAGACAAAATGAGCTCTCTTCATACTTTATTTCTCTTGACTCACAGCACTAATATTGCTTTTATAAAGTGGAGTTCTTTTAGTTCCCTAGCTTGCCTTTCATGAAAGTGATGCGTTTTGTATCAGATACATGGCTGCTTCATCATTTTGTAAAACACAATTGCTATTCTATAAAAGTGGATTGAGTTTTCCTTTATACCCTGTGACAAATTCATTTTAGAAGCAACTGCAAAGTACTGCATTTCACCCTGGTAGGCCATAAGTTATGTTGTATATGTGGTTAGAATACTCTGACAGTGGTCTTTTGTATCCAGAAGGCGTCCCAGTAAACAATATCTGAAACTCTTACCTAGAAATTTTTACTGGAAATTGTGCTTCATGTGGCAGTAGAGCCGTAATGTTCTCTCCAATGGTCATCTGCTGAATCTTCTAAATTGTATCTAAAAGGAAAAAAAATCACAATTGCTTCATTCTACATAACTGATTATTTAATAAAAGGTACTTTAGTTGTTTGAGTAAAATGTAGATTTTGATACTGGAAGACTTTACTTATTGACTGTATTGTCTTCCACTCTGTAATACTGACAAATTCTAAACCTCAAGTGTCCCATATACAGAAGATTCCTAACAAAAGGCATCCATTTTTCATTTTTTGTAAATAAAATTTCCCCTTATAATATTGGTGTTTATCTCATTTGCTTGAGAATATAGCATAATCATTTCACAAAAGAAGGGAAAAAATAAATCCACTGCAATGACTTCCATGTTGATTTTCCATGTAGGCAGATATTTCCTTCATTGTATTTTATTATGGGATTTTAAAATTTTATTACATATATTCTATTTCTACATTTCTTATATATTTTTATTAATTTATTATGACAGGTAATTTTTTCCATTCTAAAGAGAAACGTCAAAGAATTATTGACTTTAGATTAATCGCTGTATCTCACTGTTATGTTTTACTTTCACATAATTTACGCAGTAAACAGAAATACTCTCTTTAGAAATAATATTATTTCAGGCAAACTTCCCATATTTCCTCATGGTATGAGCCAACAAGCCACATTTTAATGAACAGATTGGAGAGATGGAGTGTTTCTATCTTCTTTCATTTGGTGTCAAATCCATTCCCTTCCATCTGAGGCCACTAAAGTGGTCAGAATGTGTTTTCTCTGCATGGCATGGATGGGAGGGAACATTTATAAAGAATGAAGGGGAACATTCCTGGACGTTTGCCAAAAAAGAGAGAAATCAAAGCTTTTTTTTCTCAGCCTGAATACATCCCTCTTCAGAAAGATTTGTTGGAAAGGTTGAAAAGTTCAGATTCCCCTAATGTAATGTTAGTGTTTATGCAACATTTTTGTTCCATTTAATCTTTCCCACAGAATCAAATGCGGCTTAGGGAACCAAGGTTATGCCACCACTGCACTGCATTGTTGATTTTGTGTTGTTTTTTTAATGGTGCTGCTAAATCCCCTTCTTTTTTTTTCTATTCCAAGAACACTCATTTAGAGAGGATTTAATTTAGCATCTTGCATCTTCATTTTCCTGCCCTGCAATGGAAAATACCCAGGCTTCATTTTTTATGTGGGCTTCAGAATACTTTCACAGTCTTTAGGGCAAGTGCAGGGAGAAGAGAGAAACCTCATGAACTCGGAAATTTTGGCATGTTTATACATTGATTTAAGTTAATACATACAATCTTTTCTAACTCTGTTACTTTGGAAGCTTTTTGACATCTGTTGGCACTGCTGGTGAATTTCCAGCTATGAGACCCATATGGTATGATGGGAACATCGGTTGGGTTCAAGATTTGTTAAAATGTACCCTAGCTGCCAAATTGGGTGGATGTTGCAGAGTTTCTTCTCACTTATCTTTTAACTTGTTATCTCAAGTTAAGGAACTTTTATTTCTGTATTCTGTTGTCTTTTTTGGTAGTAGGAGAATTTCAGTCTGTCCAGTGGATCTCTCCTTAACTCCCAGACTTGTTTGGTAGCTGGAACAGAGACACTGTGTTTTAGCAAGGTCTAGTTCTTGTGCTGCATTATTTCCAGGGATATGTACTTTCAGAAGAATTTTTTGCTGCTTCTCTGTCATAATTATTAAACATAGATATTCAAACACAGTTTCATTTAAATATATAAATAAAAATTTAATTACATTAGCACCAGAACTAAGTATCATGTCACGAGGAGCCAGAGAAAAAATATGGGATTTTTTAGCTAAAAAAATATTTTCTAATCACAGTCCAGTGAGGCAAGGACATGCCTTTGAACAACTCAGAAGGCCTATAGGTTGATTCCTATCAGAAATGCAATCAAAGACCCAAGCAGCAATTTATAGTGGTTATGAACTTAAAACATAGCTAGTGCGCAGCTAATACTATGGAGATATTTTCAAGAATTGACAAAGATCTTTTGTTAAAATACCACTTGTTAAATAATGCTGCTTCCTTGAGTGAAAACAATATAAATATATCTATTATCATCTTAAAGGCAAATATTTTAGTTTTTGATAAATATGGGGTTTGCAATAAAGGAATTATAAAGCTTCTGAAATAAAGTGCATTTACTAGCTACTCAGAAATGTTTGATTGGGGTGTTACCTTGTAGGAATAATATTCTTTTCCCTGTCACCTCTTTCCTGAGTAGTGTGAAAGTGAGGCATAGACTGATTTGGGCTAAGTCACTGTTTGAAATATTGACCTGTAAGTTTATAAAATGTAGCCAGGAAATACATAAATTTGATGTGAATAAAAGGTCTTCATTAGAATTGTCTGTATTGAAACCAGTCCATTTTTTGGCAAAGTAATGATGTTATATAAACAATTTTTCCATGTGCAGGCTATACAACATTACGTGGAACACGCCTCTTAAAATGTTGATATTCTTTGGAGCTGTAACTAATTTATCAGAATATTGAAACAAAATCTGTAATGTATATAATCTATGCTTCTGATTTTGTTAAATTTTTTGTTCTAGAGCAGACTTGTGCACAAGCTGCCACAAATTTGTAAACGCCTACACTACAACTGGGATAAATTGAATTTATTTTTTGAGTGGAAGAAATATTTTATGGTGAGACTACAGATAGTTTATTCATGCAATAGAAGGATGGCTATAAAGTGGTAGGTCTGTTTATGTTCAAAATCAGAGATAATTTGCAAAGGTTAACAGACTAATGCTAGGCCCTCTTAATGAAGACCTGCAAGAGCTTTAGATGAAGATGCTGAGATGACTTGAAGTCATCAGATTATCTAATAAGCCTAAATACAACTAAAGGCTTTTTAATGTTTGTGTGATACAGGCACTGTGCAGTTTCATAAACAAACACCTTCAAATATTTTGACAACAACTCCACTTTAAATTTCAGACATATGCTTTATTCAAAATTTTACAATTTTCTGTTTCTGTTGAATCAACCACTTTCACACATCTCACTCATGTTTGAATGTTTTCTTTTAAACCCTGATAGTGTTTCCTTTCCTGAAATTTTTCACTTGTTGTTCCAGAACTTATCAAAACAGTTTTATATGTTTTTAGAATGAGCTACTTTTAAATAATTTAGAATATCAATGTCTTTTATGTCTTAATCATTCAGGACAATAAGTAGTGATGACTGACCCAGTCAAGGCTTCTGGAATCCAAGAAGAAATCTTCTCTGCTATAATCTCCTGTCAATCTGCTTTTTGCATTCCTTATTTTGAGCCCATGTGAGCTCATCTTTTAGCACTTTCAGCAAAATTGTATTTCTCTTATGTGCTTAGGTTAAGATACATTGCAAATATTTCTTCATTCTTATCCACTAGTCTAATTACTCTGACCAAAAAAAATTAAATTAGGATGGTTTAATATGATTTCTTCTTGGCAAATCTGTGTTGTCTGTTTATTATCATGTTATCCCCAGGTGCTTCGAAATGGATTTTTGAATATTTTTTTTTAGTAAATTTTCAGATATCCCAGTTTAGTCAACCATTCTATGAATCCCAAGATGCATATAAGAAGGAGGGAAATGAAGTGCAAGTACTGGTTTTGCTGCCTTAATTCCAACCCTCCCTCTTTTCCACATGTTGTCAGGCCTAACAGATAAACATCCGGTTTTAGCTGATGACAGCTCTAGCAGATTGCTAAGTCCTGCTGAAATGCAAATCTAAATATGGTTTTATTCTTTCCCTTCCACTCTTTTTTTGTCTACTCTGATATTCATTTTATTAAAATTATCCCAGTGCTTGGTCACATAGTTGCTTTCTGAAAACAAAAGAAAAAATTTCCAAATTTTTTCAGACTTCTCTGTTATTAGTCATTCCACTTTTTTGTTGCAATGAAAGACCCTTTCATGCCTCTTTTTTACTTGAGACTTTTAATATTTTTCTGATTTGTTTACTGCACCTTACTTGTCATTACTTATCATCTCCATAATGAATTAATAAAATTCCTTTCCAGGTGATATTGTTTACATTCTTGGTGCTATTCCTTTTTAAAATGTCAATCAGTCAAGAGATTTCAATTTAGACTCTTAAGTGTCTTCACACACTTCATTTTTATCTTCCTGTTTGGAATGAGTTATTTTTCTGCTTCCAGAACTAGGCTTCAGTTTTGAGGTTTTTTTCAGGAACAAAACCTTGACTGTTTGCCTAGGAGATCCTGTCTTTTGCTTCCTCAATTTGCTGAAGTCTGGTTTTGGAACGTCATTGTTCTCAATGCACTGTGACAATTCCTTCCTTTTGTAGTATTTGAGAACTCTCTTTTAAGGCAACTTTTCACTCAATCTCTTGACTCTTCTCTGTACAAGTAGGAACTGCAGCAGCAGTCCTGACCAGAGCTTACCCACTTGTTTTTCTGTCTGAGGCTATTTCCAGAAGAACTTGTTAGACAATCCACATCCTCCATAACAGCATTAGGGCAGTTGGTTTGCCATCATCCCCTCTTCCTAGCTTTTGGCTGCATTTGTTAGTTGCTCTGGAAAAGCCATTCACCTGCTGCCTGCATTGGATGTATCACTGATCCCTACTGTGGCATTGGCTCATTTTTTCTTTGGTTTTATCCTTACCCAAGGGTAATGGTCTCTGTTAGGTCCTGACTCTCACCCGTTCTAGAATAGCAGGAAAATAGATTCATCACAGCTGTGTCTCTGCCTCCATTTTTTACTTGCATGTCCTTTCTTAAGTAGTGTTTCGTAGCTTGAGGAGAGGACACTCTATCACAGCACCATACTTAATGGTAGATTGATACTACCTTTTATTTAAAAGAATAAAATCTAAGCTCATCAACTAAACCTAGTGACTTGAGTGAACTGTGCTAAATGACTGGGAAGTATGTCATGATCGATGTATTGAGAGCAACATTTATGACAGGAGGAAGAAAAGTGTAGAAACCTGAATTAGAAAAAAGAACATTATTCTTCTAAGGGCATGCCCAATACTGATAAAAGGGTGGCAACTCAAAATTTTCTAAGATACTTGAAATTACAAGATCAGCTGGAAAAAGTCTAACAAGTCTGAATATAGGGTATGAAATTATTGGAAACTCTTAGAATGAATAATTGTAAAATAGGATTGAAATCTGAAAGAGAACTGCTTTGTTGACAGAAATTTTGAATAGAATTGGGTATGAAATGCTTGTGCAGATTAGCAATAAGATTAGCTAAATATTCCATTTCTTGAGAGCACATTTCAAATACATGGCCAGAATACAGGAAAAAGAAGCATGTAGACATCAAAAACTATTTTTACTTATACAGAAAAATAAAGGGGAAATGAAGATGATATGGACTAAAGATGCTGCTTAAAATGCAGATTTCCTCTGTATGCACGACAGTACATACAGAATTTTTGCCATTGCTTAGCATGCAAGGAAATCTGCATTTCTTGTCCACAATAAATTTGTTTTAAGTGTTCCCTGTCCCATAACAGTGAGAAGATGGAGTTAATGAGTTCAAGGGGGAGGGAGGATGCCCATTAAACCTTCGATCACAGGAGTCTCCTGTCCGAGGTTCCTGTTCAGGGTAATGGGAACAGCTGTGGCTGCTGTGCCCATGGACCACAGCAATGATTGCAGAACGGCTGCTCTGCGGCTGGGAAGCCGAGGGGAGGAATTTGCTCTCTCCTTTTACTCTGCACTGTGTAGAGCTAATTTACTCTGCACTGCAAGACTGTGTAGAGTTTGCTTCTAAATACTTACTTCCAAATGAAACTCTCAACAGAAAATTAACTCAAAATCTTCTGTGTGCATATCATACATTTGTTGTAGGCATTCAAAATTATTAATTTTGTTATATCAGTGGTAGTATCTTTCCAAAAATAGTCTGTGGAGTGTAAACATCTGTTTTATAAGCTCATAAAGGGACTTTTTTTATAGTTTATATATGGTTTTATTTAATCTCTCTGAAACCAATATGTAAGGTTTTACTGTGGTGTAGAGACTAACTTTTTACTGCCTTCATTAGTTTTTTTCTGAAGTGCTTCCTAAGAATTACAGGTCTCTGTAGCAACGAGGGCTTGGGGGCTTGTTACATAATAACAGGTATGATACTTTATATTGTTACTTAGTCTGTGAAAATCTCTCAACACAAAACTTATTGTTCAGGAATGGTACCAGCAGCATCACATAATCAATATCTAGTGCATCTCATCAGATAAGAGGCTATGTAGATTTTTTTGGTTACTGTTCTTTCTTTAGATGGTAAATACAAAGCACACACTTCAATTTTATAGAGGACTTGAATGTCCTGAGTGCTACTGTTCTCCACTTCCTTGGTTTTTCATCTACAGGGACTTACTAAAAATAATTTTCAGTCCTGGGGAATTTTATGTTGTTTTATTTGCATTAGAGGCTATTCTGCCATTCCAAATCCATACCACCTTCTGTAGGAGTCTTCATACTTACTTCTACATTCAAGAAGGTAGTTGTTGAATTAAAACGTGAACTTCCACACTGGAGTTTCAGATAAATTTTGCTTTTCTTTCAACATTTTAGAGCCTTTTTGAGGGAAAATGCCACATGATACAAATAATTATGCAAATGTATGTTAGAGTTAACAAAATATCTGTGTATTAAAAATAGCTAGTAATTATTTAGATATTTTTCCATCTCATATGTTATGACTTAATTGTGCAGCTCTCATTTCTTAACATTTTAACACTCTGATTTAAGCAACACTAACAAACAGCACTGAACTGTGGGTAGATGTTGGTGGACAGCGAAGGGACAATAGGGGATGTGTTCCCAAAGTTAAAACTTGTATAAAGTATGTGTGTAATCACCCTTTTTACTGCAGATCTGCATTTATACTTGATAGTTCGTGCAGATTGATTCCAGGCTTTTAGAGCATGGGGACTGAAGGTGATCTTTGTTCATTTTAAAGATCAATGAGTGAAATATCACTGAATCCTACTATGACAACTTAATTAAGACAAGTTTGCAGCCTTTCACAAAGGACCAACCTTGAAGTCCATTCTGTGCTATTCTCTGAAGAAGGAATGATGTTTAGTGCTTGAATACTGATGCTATTTCACAGCATTAGTTGCGTTTGCCTTTTAAGTTTTCCATTGTCTGGTCAGCCACCTCCCTGAAGAGGCTTCTGGAAGGACTTTGTGTGCTCAGCACTCCATCAGGACCAGGACCATGGGCTCTATGAGAGACCGTGAGTGCCCCAGCCTGGTGCTGCAGCTTCCATAGCTACCCAGAAGTGGCAGGAACACAGCTGGAATGCTGTTCCCAGGTGTAGCTCTCCAGAACAGGAACAACATGGGAATGCAAGTCAGCAAGAATGCAAGGGGCCAGGAAGGGGGATCAGAGAGTGGGTGTGGAGAAAATACAGAGTGATGGAGCAGCAGGTCCCATGGCTCCTGGAGGGACCTCTGTGGGTAGGTGGGTTTGGGTACCTCAGGTGTTTAGTTAGGGCACAGGATAATACAAATGTGATTTTGCATAAGGCCTCATACTAGGACACAGGTGAGCTGGGTTGTATTTTTGCCTGCACGCCACTTTCTGCATCATGATTCTTACTTAAATAACCTGATTTCTTTGAGTCTCAGTTCTACAACCTGAGCAATTAAGAGATAATTGCTATCTTGTATGTTTATGTAAAATGTTAATGAAGTGCTTTCAAATATTTGAATAGAAAATGCTATAGAGGTTAAAAGTGTTCTTTTATTACAATAAATTTTTCTTTTACTGGAGTTTGCTACAATATTCAGTTCTTGTTGCATTTGATTGTAAATGAATTCACTGGGAAGCTGAACAAATCCATGAATTCATGACAGATAAATATTTCTATAAAGTAATTTACATGGTCACGCTTGCTAATCTGCCAAAACTTTGAAAAACTATGTAAATTATTTAACTTCAGAATATAAAATGCAAACTTTTTTATTGTTGCTGTAAGAACAACTACATTAATGAAAATAACTACATAAAGTTATGCTCTCTGACAAGTGCAAGATTTCAAGGGAAACCATTGTATTAGGCATATAGAAGTTCTGTAACAGAAATTTTGCATTCCTACTTGATCACTTTTTTTGTCAGGTGAGGAAATGGTTTCTGTCTCTATTTGTGCTACTCTTGTTTCCAGAGTATACAAACGAAATTAAATTTAGATTATCCTGAGCAAAATTTGTATAATTTTTTTTTGCTCAAATCATGTTGCTAGTGGTTTTCTTTAGATATCACTATATAGGGGTATGCATTACTTTGTCTGACTTTAGTTAAATATGAGATTGCAAGTTGCAAATTCTTTCCAGTCAAAAGTGTGAATTGAAAGAGTATAAGCAATTGCTTATCAAAGCACAATTGTTGTTGTTATTATATAGTCCCTCTAGAATTTTCTTTGCACATTCCTGCATTAGAGTGTATACATCCTTCTCAGACTGAATCCCACCCAAAGAGCTTGTGGTCTTCTTTAAATTTTAGGATTATTTTTTGCTTTTTCTCAACCTATGGTTTTCTGTCTTGAATAACAGGACATACTTCTGAAGTATCCCAGCTTGAAGTATCAATAGAATTCTGGTACTTGGTACAGATTTCCTTATCCCGTGTTTTGCAAAAGCAGTGTTCTTCTAACTGTTCTGCTCTGACTGCCAGCACCAGAATTGCTGTCTGGGATGTTACTCTAGGAATGGAAGCCAAAAAAAAGACAGTTGGACTATTGTGAGGCAGGTAGGCACATTGCCTGGCCAAATGCCCAGGAGCTTGTCTGAGTCTCCCTATAGTGCTTGCCTCAGAAATGCTCTAATGAGTAAAATGGTGCAAACAAACTGTGAATTCATTCTGAAATCCAGCCTCATAGCTACTTTTGCACAGTACTGTAGATCTGGCATCTTGAAATCACATTTAAGCTACACTTACCTTGTGTAAGAGTGATATCTTGTAAATGGGTCTTAAAGTGCATTAAAGTCCCCTGGAAATCAAATGTATAAACTCTTCCTCTCATATTAAAATGTATACACTGCTAGTCCCCATGAAAGCGCTGTATCATGTCCTTGGGAAAAAATGGTGTTGTTAATTTTCCTTATTTAAATGTAGAAGTTGGGGGATTTCTAATTAACTAATTAGTTTGGTTACTCTGAGTCTTCTACGTGAATTCAATTTTTTCTCAAAATTCAAATTTCATAATAGTTGTTTTATCTTTGAGCAATTGAAATTTTAGAGGGTTTTACGTGTTGTTAGGAGATTGAAGAAAAATTATGATTTCCTGCCCCCAGGAAAGGTTGGACACTTTGTTCACTTGTAGCTGAGAGGTGATGTAACACAGTGACGTAAATTCTGAAATTTGGCTTCTGTCTTCTCCCTCTGTGCTTTTGGGATTGTTTGGGAGATTTCATCATGAGGTGCTTCATGTATTTCTTTAACAGCTACTCCATGTGAGCACTAAAGATAAGGAGCAGGATTAAAACTGCTACCATAAAGATCCATTTGTAGATTGGTTTCCTGGCATTTCACAATGACATAATTTTTGTTGACTCCACGTGTGAACTGTGCATTTGTTCTCACTTGAGCAGCCATTTCATCATTGCTTTTTCTGCATCTTGTCCTGAATCTTTTTCATCTTCATACGATTTGTAGCTGCTCTGAACACTGTTTAGTTTGGCTGATGCCTAAAAAAGGAAGAAAACATAACTCCTGTGACAGAGAATTTTTGAAATGCCAAAATATCCAGTAAGCAGAACTTCCAAAATTCAACTGGCTTTGTTTCCTGCTGGTAAAAAGAGCATGGCAAATTGATGCTTGAAATTGATGCTTTGATCTCTGACTTTGCTTTTGTCAATAAGCAAAGGCCAGCATTGCTGGCCAAGCACATCACTTAGTTACACCTGTCATTTCTCTTCTCTATTAACATTTTAAAAGAGCATAATTCTGCAATTGTGACATTATCTGTAGTATGTGAATGCAGCTGTTTCTAATAAGATTAATTGCTAGAGATGTTTTTCTTTTTTCTGTGGGAATAATTAGGTACATCAACACACAAAAACTCAGCATCATATGCAAACAAATTGGCAAAATCATATTCTTTGCCATAAAGCACACGAGCTTACAAAATATCAGACTTGGTATAGTCACAGTGAGATGTTGCCCTCCCATCTAGAGGACTAATTTGCAGAAAACAATTTGTGGTTTTGTGAAGCAGCAAGGAATTCCTGTATCCATAATCCATAAATCTGCACCCTCAGCTATGTCTTTTCACCTTGTACTGAGTTTCAGGAGGTTACTGAGTTTGGCTGAATTGTTGAGAAAGGTCTGGTAAATCAGCATTCAACTGATTATTCTTCCATACAGATCATGTATTTTCCAAAACTATATTATTTACAAGTCTAAACTACTTTCCAGTTCTGAGGTCAAAGCACTGTTTAAGTGTTTAAGTGTATGTATATGTATAAATATATATGGAAGACAATGCTCCTGCTATGCCTTCATTCCCTGTGTTACTGCATGGTGGTTCAAATTGCCTATATGATTGATTTGTATCTTGTTATTGGTAACACGGTTCTTTTCTTCAATCATACACCTATTCTTAAGGTTTTTGAGTATTTTTATAGATCTAATACCATATGATCCCAGTCATAAAAGCTGTTATTCGCCATCATGCCCAACAAAATAATGATTTGACCAAAGAAATTAATAGAATACTTCTCATCTTTCATAAAACATGAAAAAAGCCCCAACCAAGTCAGGCTTATTTTCCTTTTATTCAGTATTTGTATTCATTAGTGAATATCAAAATGATCAAAATAGCAGATGAAAAATATCTGCAGTCAGTGTGCATAAATTACAGATCATCACTTGACTAAAATAGTGTGAGAAATGCTACTGGAGTATGTTAAAAGCCACAGTAGTTTATATACCATGCTTTTTCACAAAATCATACTGCATGAAGAGAAAGACATGTCAGTGTGTTCAATTAGGATTTTATCTGCCAGTCACATATCAAGTAAAAAGGTTGTTTTAACACTAATGCCTCTGGATGCAGCTGGCTGTTACTAGTGGCTAAGAAACCAAGATCAGAAATTTCAATTTTTGGTGCTGTGCAGAGTGGAAAATTACTTTTTAAAACATCTATGTTTGCTGAGTTTGTTTATCACAGCTAACATTTGTTGAATGATAGCTGAATATTGGTAATTATGTTTGTAATGAAACATTATTTAATTTGATTATAATTTTTTTGTATAAACTTAGTGTTTATTCCTCAAAATGACATCTGAAGTACAAACAGGGAAGTAACCATTATATTAATATTTTAAATATACCATAAGCAAATAAGATACTCTCTTATTTGATGGAAGTGTGCTAGTGATGTTTTGCAGCACTTGTAATGCAACACACGTTTATTCAACAAAAACCACCATTATTATCAGGTCTGTGCACTGAAGTCCATTTTAAATACTCCCATTTTGACAGCTCAGGAATGAAAATAATTAGATTTTATATGCTTCAAGGCAGGTTTGGGTACTGATGATTTAACTATCTACAAAATCCTGTTCATTTTAAATTCTTCCTGATCCAAAGCTTGCACACAGTGGATGTTGGAGTAGGTCTTTTCTTAACGAATGCTGACTGAAGTCAGTGACACATTTTGGCAGAAATAAGCTAGAAAAAATTTTATTAAATCAGTTATTGGTCTTTTAAGGATTTGTGTATATGGGATATGAATTTTTTCAAAGTATGAAAGCCTTCATCTTTGCTTAAGCCTGGGAAAGTTTGGGATTGCTGTTTTTCCTGCACCACTTTTGAGGCCTCCAGCTTGCTTTTGCCTGCAGGAGTTGCTGACAGTGTTGGGTGCCAGGGCTGTGCAGGGCACCTGGCTCGGAGAGTCAGTCACAAACCAGATCCTCTCTTTAAGGTGGGTGTGGGCAGAGCATAACTGGTCAAGCACACAGCAGACTGACTGCCACCTGCCTGATTTTAAAAAAACCCATGTGGGTGCTATAACTGCTGTCTCTCAGACAGCTGGGGACTGCTTCAGTTATGCTGCCCCATGAAAACCACAAAGTGTGCCCAGACTGGTTGTACCTGCAAGGGCCAGTTCAAATAGGTACGTACGTGGAAACTAGAATAAAAACTTTAAAGAGTCATATAAGTAACTGCAAAACAATAGAAGCAGAAATGTTTCATGGCATCCAGTTTTCATACTAAAATTTAATAAAAGCAATTATTGAAAAAAAAAAACCACATACAGAAAGACCTAAGACACACAGAGGATTCTTTCTGATCTAGTTGTTATAAATTTAGTACTCTTAGAAAGCACCAGTTCCCAATAGGTCTAAGTCTGCATCTGCAAAGCTTTGAATCCATTCTGTGCCCATTAATTTGGCATGATGTAAATCTGATGGGCAAACCTACACAAAGTCAAACTGCATTTCATGTAGGCCTCAAATAGAATTTAGTTTAATAATGATTTGTATTTTTAAGCACCGGATACCTGTGTGGGTGTCAGTTTAGGCTCTCTCAAAACAAGGTATAGATCTGCAGCTCCAAGTTTTGGTTTTTTCCAAAATTTTGCAGTTGAAATTCAAGAAATTGAATTCAATTCAATTGAATGCATAGAATGGGTATTTGGAAAAGTTCAATTCAAGCAATTGAACTTTTCCAAATACCCATTCTGTGCTTCAGTACAACTAAGAACTCCTGGATACCAAGTACTTATCAGTAGTGTAATAGAAAATATTTTTCTCAGGGATGGTTTTAGTCAGCTTTAAAATTTTTCTTTTAAAAATGCCATATTTATGGGCCTAATTACTAGATTTGATGGAAGGTTTGAGCATGATTTTTCACACTGTTATTTTCCTTGTCTTGAATGCTGTGTGTTTCATAAAATGCTTTTTAATTCCTCATAAATTCTAGAATGAAAGCACTTAAGCTGTTAATTTGACAAGAAAATTTTCAGTTGTACTAAGAGTATAATTTTCCCCAATGCACAGTGTACTTATTTGGATTTTCCAAAAAAGTTTGTTTTGTCATGTGTGTATCAGACCTAATACCCCTATGTAGTTTGGAGTGAATAGTGCAAGAGACTGAAACATTGTTGAGGTTCATATTGCTGAAGTTTACTATCAGACTGAAAATATAAACAGAGGCATTCAGACTTTTTCAGAAAAAATACAGTAATTATTTTACGTACAAAGACAAAATGTTTCAATAACTTCATATCAACTCATCATTGTACACAAAAGAGATGTTTTCAAACATGAAAAATGTGTTTTGAACTCACATTAGAAGAAAGATAACTATGAAACGGCATTCTTAAACATTGAGAAACAGGGAAGAATGGATTAAATACTAGTCTTAGTGAAGTCAAAGTAAAATTCATGTGCACTTCAGTGTAGTCAAGATTTCTTCTACTGTGTTTGTTTTAATAAAATCTGTCAATTTATAAATTCATTAGACCTTCAATGCACCACACAAATACAAGGAAGGGTAAAAGCTGTAATGTTTGGCATGCCAAAGTAGCATTATCCCAAAGCTACAGACCTGTAAAAATCTTTGATGTAGCTAAACAAAAAGGGAATAATGTCGTTAACATTCAAAGTAAAATTTAGTGCTAAATTTTGGAAGGGATTTAAGATAATTGTGCACACTAGAATCAGCATCTTTGCTGGGGGCTATAAAACCATTATGCATTATATCAGTTATAGAACCCAGCCCTGAATGCAGCAGACAGAAGAGATATGGAGACAAGACCAAAATTAATGCAGCAAAAGAATTAAATTGAATACACTTTGTCCATTCTCAGCTCTTATTTTCTCTATGAATTTGCCTAGTACAGCTTCTGTCTGCTGGGTGAACTTTTTCCAGTTCTGTTGTTTTAACTCATCCTGATTTTCAGGTATGTTACCTATTCCTTATAAAAATAAGGACCAGTCTTGTGCAGCATTTTGAATCTGTACCAATGAAAAAGGGTTGCATTGTAAGTGCTAAATTTACCAGTTATGATATACTTTAAAGTATGAGTTTGCATATTTAAATCAAATCCTAATTTTATTTAATAGCACAGTTAGGCCACTTCTTACACTGCTGTCTTCAATGGATTTGGTTTAGTTTGGACTGATTGGACCCTCCTGCACAAGTGCAGTGATGCACAAGTAAAAGCAGAAGCCAGTTTTCTCTGTCTCTTGCTGTACTACATCTGGGCTGAAAAAAAAATCAGAAATAATGGTACCAAACAAAAAATTGCATCATGAATAAACATGACAACATTTTTTTAAATGGCATTTCAGCATAGTCCATTTTGGTTTGGAATTTTTTGAGTGTAATTTAATTTGAAAGACTCATGATTTAAGGCTGAACTTAGCTGTTCAGTTCCTAAGACTGTACTAAATTTGTAAAATTAATCTGTGAAAAATTATGCTATAGCAGTTTAATTCTAATTGTTGAAACAGAGAGTATAGTGAAGGAACTTCAAGGACTTTCCGCACTGCAAGGCCAAAACAATTAAAGGTTTAATCACATCTCTGGTGGTTAAAGCTGGTAAAATCTCTCAGGCAATATGTGTGAACCATTTTATAGTTCCATTTTGGTTATGTAGGCACTAGTTCAAATAATTATATTACTGGACTGCCTTGTAACATTTGGATAGCTCATTTCTGTGCTATCCATTACTGATGATGGAGACCACACTGTTTCCATAGAGATGATCTCTCTCTTTTATCTCTTGTCATATAATTCTCCATGCAACACATTAAATACTCTTCACAGAGCAGAGGGGCAAATTTTTCTCTGACATCTACTCCATTGGCTGGAACTTCAATATTGTTTATTCCCATGACAGTGATGATCCTTTTGATTCATGTTTTCAGAAAATCAGAGAATTGTGAGACAACATATAAGTATAGAAGCAGTTTCCCCTTTTAACTGGTCCATTGTTAAAGAGCTGGTGAACTTTAGCTTGTCAGGATCATAGGTTTTAAGAAAGGACTTTAAAATTGTGGGTTTAAACTTTCAACTTAAATTCAGAGTTTATGAGGGTTTCTTGATGAATTTCAGCTCTTGGACTTGTGGAGCTAAAGGATGGTGGGATTAGGAATTTACCAAAGGACCTGAACCTCTGTAACAGTGGGCAAACAATGGTGTGATCTGCAGTGAATTGATGTAATGCCAGTTCAGAGGTTTGTAGAGTTAATGTGTGTATCAAATACGACAAAAATGTAATTACATGAAAATTACCCTTTCAGATGTGTGAAAAAACAATGTCAAAGGCAAGTTATATCATATTAGAGACATTTTGTACCCTGGTGAAAGGAAGCCTGTACTCCTGATTTGTTTCAGCTTTTCATGGTGTGCCTCTGATACCTGGTAGACACAAATAGCTGCACAAAATTGGGACTTTTTGGATGTCTGCCCTTACCTTGCCATGTTTATGAGGTTATTTACTGCTGAACAGAGACAAGAAAATCAATTGGTCATTTACCATGTGAGCAAAAGGACACATACTGCAGGTTCTTCTGGCTTGAAACAAACATAATAAATCTATTCTCTAGCCTGTCATGCTTTATGTAGACATCCTCTCTATCACTGCTTTGTCAAAGTGAAGAAATTTGGTTTTCAGCAATAAATGATTCTATTTTAGACAAACTTTGGCCTACACTCAGTGCTTCTGCCTGTTTCAATACCAATGTTAAGTTTTTCATTGATTAGCCAGGAAAGACCCTCAATGTTTAGTATAAGCAATCTTGCTGGTTGCTGAAAATTACAACAAATGAAAACACAGAGTCTTGATTTGAAATCATGCAATATTTTTACCAACTCCCATATGTTCACTGGGATGCAGAGAAGAGACTGCAGCACACCCTGAACTGCTGTAAATTAGCATAGCAGTGTGGAGTGGAGGGGCTGATGATCTGCTGCATTCTTTCTGGAGCTGTTGGTATTATTTAGGTGCCATTTATCAATATTTCCTGCATGAAGAGTACATGCTCTCTCTTTCTTCAGAAAAATGAGCAGGTACTGACTTGCACTCTTTGTTTGTTTTGTTAGATGGGTTTGTTTCTACAAGGTATGTACAGCAAGTGATAATTAGTGTTCACGGTGTGAAATTGCAAACTCTACTACACACCCAAGGAAAATGATGTGTGCTATACATCAAACTATAAAATTAAAGGTTTTTTTGAAGTGGACTCTGCCAGAGCAAATCCAGCTGCATTGCTGGACTAAGGTTTATGATACATTTTCAGCAGGATATCAAGTTACTGCAAAATGCATATTGCACATGCCTTATGTATACAGAATCTTTCAAATTCTGGTAAATTTTCTTAAAATAATGAATGAAAAATAGATATAGAAGCCTAAGCAGGGGGAAAAAAATCACACATTTTTAAACCCTTTGTACCGTTATAACATTCTTTTCTAAATCATCTCTGAAATTCTCCAATATAATAAATTCCAAAGTTTTGCTTTAGATATTCAAATTGGTACCTACAACTCTTGCCTGCAGACTCAATCTCTCTGTCCACTTCTCCCCACCTTATATAATTATGGACTTCTTTCAGGATCTCTCAGTTCATTATGTACTCACCTATCTCAAACACAACCTTTGAATTGGCTTAATTGCTACAGTCAGCCTTTTCTAGAAATATCCTATTTGATTATCTCCATAACAGAAAATCTTATTTTCACTGTATGACTGGAAATGCCAATTGAAATGGTATCACTTCCTTTATGTATATCTGAAAAGAGGTTAACTGCTCAGAAGAAAATAATCATTTTTATTTTTTCAGCTCATTGATTCAATCCACTAACTAGTCAGACATCAAAATGTCTTTCAAAATGTTCATTTTAAATTACTGCCTTTCCCTTGCTTCAGAGGAAAATATATTTCAGGATTAGATTGAAATGTGATCAAATAAACACATACTTTAAAACATTAGAAAGGTCGGTGTTTCTAAGGAATATGGGACTGATTGTAAAATTGAGTTACTCTGTCTATCTTCAGCAGCTAATCAGCAATGGGAATAGCATCATATTATTGTTAGAAAATTTATATTCAAAGAGAAAATGCCAGCCTAAAAAGAGTGTAATCCAAATCTCTGCTTGCCAAAACCACTATAAAAATAGTGATGGAAAGAGAGTGATGACAAAAACTCAAGTTATCCGAAGTCTCTTCAGTTGTTGGGTTTAAAAAGAATGTCTGAAGTGCACTTAGGTCTCGGAAACAAATCCTAGGACTTGCCTACAAGGTGAAAAAATACTGGCATGCCAAATATTAGCTTTCCTGTCCTTATCAACCAAATAAATTAATGGTATTTCCTTCTTGTTGAGCCGTGTTTTCTGGCTTTTTGCAGACCTGATTGAGGAGTTAGAGAGTGAAGGTGCTCTCTCTGATTTGCTCCAGCTTTTAACCTGGCCTTTTCAAACTCTGTCCTGCAGATTCCTTAGAGCCAGAGCACGAGGTTACTTCTGGAGAGTGGCAAGCCTGGGTTCCCTTCCCCCACGTGAGTTCTTCCACACATGTGGGAGATGGGGAGCTGCTGTAAATGCAGCAGTCACAGCACATTTCAGGATTCCCCCCATTTCACAACTGGTGGCAGTTTCCTTAAATGAGCTAGTGTCCAATGGTCACCTGAATATGTAAGGTGCAGGACTTTGTGCCAGTATGCCATTATTCTAACAAAATCATTTGCAAGTTCAGATCAGCTGTCCCTATAATCATCTGGGGAACCACAGGTTCCTTGTTTCATGCTTCTCCCTCTTTCTCCTATCTTTTCCATTAGGTTTTAATTGCCTGATTGACATCTGTTTCAAGGGGATTTACTGATAGCAGTTCACATCTAGAGATGAAGATTCTCATCTCAATTTAGGATTGTGGACTGCCTGTAATTTGAAAAAGCCATTCAGTTCTGGTTCAGCTGGCTGTCCTTCAGTGGGACAATAGTTGAGGTTACCTGTTGAAAGCTGCAATGGTTAGACTATAGTCCAATGGTATGTGCAGGCTGAAATGATTGTGGCTATTGCAGAGCTATCCACATTTTTATAAAGAAGGAGAAAAAGAGGATTAGACTGTAGGGAAGAGAAAGAGCTCCATTTTAGTTGGTTTTGAGGCTTAGGAATAGACTCTTAGGAGGAAGAGAATGAGGAGAGGCCTGAATCACAGAAAGGGAGGAAGGAATCTGTAAAAAGAGAGAACTGTTTAATCCCACTTTAATAGGCAATGCAATGCAACAGGTCCAAATCTGTGGAGTGTACCTGAGAATCCAACAGCAATATTGTGTACTTGAAGTTATTTCAGATTAGGTCTTGTCCTCTCCCATGTAACTCATCAGTTACATTTTGGGGCTGTTTCATTGGAATGGAATCCACATGGTGCACCGTGAGAGGGCTTTGTGGAATCATGGCAGTAGACATCTCATCAGAAAATTGGCAAATTGGAATTCAGATATGAATGTGATAGGATGAAAATAATTCCAGAATATCAGACCAGTTTTCCCAATCTAATCTAAAATTTTAATACAGACACACCCATAAGTCAACTGTATTGAGGAAGCATGTATATGACAAGTTTATTCAAAAATTTGTGTGAGACCTATTTTAGAGGAATGCAGCCGTGAAACTGAATATTTTTTCTTATTTTTAAATTGCTATCTGAAAGACCTTTTGCCTGAATTTATAATCATGGAACCATGTCTTTTTAAAATGTGCTGTAAATACTTTTTTGAAATGTAACAGGAAAATATCCATTAATGTTAGCAATGCTACTTGAACCCTATTAAGGCATCTTTGACACAAGGGTATAGATGCAGCTTCAAGGCAAAATTATTCACATCTGCCTATATTATCATCTTGATTTACTTTTAATTTGTATTTTACTTTATGATATTACACTACAGCTTAATCTAGGAGTTAATGGGTTATTGCAAATCTATTGAAATTCAGTAACAATTCAGTAAATTGTTTTCCCATTGTCATTTACCTTTGCCTGTGCAGCCTTTTTGCTGGTAAAAAAATAATTGCTCCTGTCTGAGTTTGTGGATTTGGAGCCCCAGGTTATATTTTATTCCTTCTCTTGCTTTCTACCTCTTTTCTCCCTCGAAGTCTTCTGTTTTAACATCTAAACGTTATGCACTCCCATTGTTGAAGATCGAAGTGCTATATAGAAAATCCATTTCTTTTTCTTTCTTGCTTGTAGTGTTCCTGTCAGTTCAGTTTAGTGTAACCTTAAAGAAGGGTTTGATTTCAGGCTGTGCTTGATTTCACATTGCCTGTCACTGATAACAAATGTGTCCACAGTGATCCAGAGCTGAATGAATGTCTGTGCTATTTCCTTCCTCAATCTCTTAGATATTATATTATGATTATAGTTATTTTTCTGACTTTGTCCTCTGACCAGCATTCTCCCATAAATGAAATTTAAAACTGAAAGCATTATATTAAAACTAAAACTTTTTATTGCATGTCTTTTCCTGAGGTTTAGAATTCAAAAATCCTCAACCACAGATTAAAAATGTTTTTCATAGCATTAGATTCCTTACAGCCTCTGAATGTTTTGCCTTTTCAACTTATTTGATAATTTTTCTTTCCTGAAGTGTTTTTATGGTCTGTAATGCAACAAGTGCTATACTGTACACCAAGTGGGAAATCTGCAGTAATGTTTTGTTGTGGCACTTCCTCCCACAAAAATGAGTGAAGAATATATAATTAATATGTGTGTAGTTCAGTATGCAATATTTACAGTATCTTTAGTAAACACAGACTATATTTTTCCTGCCTTTGATATATATTTTTTGTTGCTTGCATAAAAAGTAGGGTTATTCATTTTTTACCTTTAGTTTGACTATACATTACATTTTAAATAGCTTAGTCACCTTTTTTTAGGCATTTAGGTTGCTCTGTCCCCACTGTCAGTGTACAAATGCATAGTTGAGAAATGTGTTTTATGTTGTTGTGGAGGTTCCTGTTTTCCCTCAGAGCTCTACATCCTACTCTTCCAAAGCAGACCTGTTCATCATTGCTATTGTTTATCCAGTGATACTCATGGAAATATAGAATAATTTAGGTTGGATAAGGGCTCAAAAACCATTGAGCTGAGCCATTAAGCAAGCACTGCCAATTCCATTACTGAACCATATCTTTAATTGCCACACCTAATGGGTCTCTTAAATACCTCCAGGGATGGTGACACAACCACTTCCCTGGGCAGCCTCTTCCAGTGCTTGACAACCCTTTCTGTGAAGGCTTTTATTCTGATATCCAGTTTAAGCCTCCCCTGGCTGATGCCATTTTGCCTTTAACTTATTGCTTGGCAGAAGAGACCAACCTTGTTCACCCAAGCACCTTTCAGGTACCTATAGAGAGCAGTAAGGTCTCCCCAGAGCCTCCTTTTCTCCAGGCTGAACAACCACTGTCAAATCTGGCCATTTGCTGCAAGAATGCCTGGCAATCAAAAGGATCTGAAGTAGCCAGGTGGCTCCTTCATGCTGATGACCAGACATGCAACTGTGTGATGTTGTACCAGACATTGTAAATATGATGCATTCCTGTTACTTTTCATGTTGCTTGGCTGTTTCAAAAGCAACTGAGGAATTGATTATTGAAAATAAAAGCAAAACCAATCTACCAACCAAGCAAAACCCAGCAAATGCAGTAGTTTACTAGAAAAGGCAGTTATTTTGGAATTCCCCAGAAATGATATTCCAAGTTTCAGGTTATTTTCCCAGTGGAGAATTGCTGGTTGATACTTTTGGTGAACATGGGTTAAGCTTTCTTTTCTAGTAAGAATCTGTATAGCGAGCATACACTGATGATGTTAGTGATACTACCCAAGGTAATCAACAGCATCATTCAAATGTAAATTTTAGAAAATGATTAAATAAATATTCAAATGCATTTTCTTCACAAGCTCTTCTGTGAATGTTACAGTGTCTCTTCTCCATAAGCTTCCTGCATGTTCAGGGGATTAGGAATTTTAATGGTCCTCAACTTTGTATTGAGCAGAAGATGACTATTCACCTTTAATTTTGAAGAAAAGTCACTGCAGCTCTCTGAAAATCTCCCAAGTCCTACTTGGAATTAATGTAGTGAGATAAGTAATATTATGAAACCGAAAATATTTATTTGTTCTTAAACCAGATTTTTACCTTAGGGTAATGCCGAATTTGTTGACTTAAATCATTGTTAGAAATGGTCTGCACAAATTCAAACTGATGCTGTATGTGGGAGACAGCTGGTTGTCATGGTAACTGTAGTGCAGTTTTTAATTCCACTTGGTGAGTAATGCTAACACAATGTTGCTGAATAGACCATGGCTTAGCAAGTACAAGGATCTTGAATTCTCCATGTCGGTGTTACAGACTAAGAAAATGTTTTGTTCAGATATATGTATACTGCATCATTTCTGGCTTATTGCTTTTCAACAATGACATTTAAAAAGTGTATCTAAAAAGCTGGAGGATATCAAAACTGTATGGAGAATATGCTTTTGGTGTGGCCCTCAAAGAGCCCAACAAGGTCATAAAATTAAAAGACAGACAATAAGATATATATGACCAGTGAATATGATTTTGTTTCCTTGTGACTCTTTGTCAGTGCGTTTTTAATGTGCGTCTATTGAAGAAATGTTGGATTATAAAAATTTAGGGTGGCAGAAGAGCACAAAATAGCCTATCAGTTTTTATTTTTGTATTTATTTGTGGAAGAAAATAGGACCTTAACTGAAGTTATTTAATTTTGTTAAAGCTCGGATACTCACTTAATGCTGTGCTTAAGAGAAGACCTTTGCTTTTCAGGTAATGTGTCCTATGTGAAAGAAACAAAAGACAATAACTCTAGGTGTAGTTGGGGAAAGAGGATGAAAATCCATTTGTTAGTTTGTGAATGACTCTTTTCTAGACCCTCATAATTACTAGAAAAACACTTTTTCTTTATGTAACATAATAGAGAAGAATGAGAATACAAATTTAAGTAGAGTCTGTTCCTTCGGCATCAGTGTTTCCATTTCACTGTGGATATATAGAGCTTCCAGGACTCAGAACTCCTGATGATAATTGTCTTTCTCATTGCTGAGATAGACAATTTGGGAATCTGCCAGTTTTTAAAAAATACACTGTCTTTCAGCTAATAATGTCAGTTATTAATTTTGTACACGATGTTAGTCCTTCACTTGGCATGAGAGACACAGCTTTTTTCTGTATCGATTTTTTTTTACCCCCCTTTTCCTACTTGAGCACATTTCTTTCAGATCCTTGCTCTAAATAATTAATTCATACTCTCAGGTACTCATGTCAGCATCTGGTACAGCAGCAGTAAAAGTCCAGAAGTGCATGTGTAGGATTCACCAAAGTACTCCCATCTGATTTAATGCAGAAAGTAAAGCTGGGAAGTCCAGAAGGAAAAGGTTGTGAAATGGTGAACATATTAAGTTTTTATGTTAGAAAGTGAACATTGCTACTGTCCAAAATAAAGGCATATCAGTTTAATAGGAGACTGGAAGTGATTCAGCAAGAATGAGAACACATTTAAAAAAAAATCCATTAAATGTGGCGGGGGAAGTCCTTGAGAATCTCTGAACTATACACACTGTTGATGTGCCTGACTGGTAAAATAAAGTCCTTTAAAATAAAGGCCTCTGGTAAAAATTTTCAAACACATTAAATATACTGATGCCAGAAGAATTGACCTTTATGGAAAAAGATTAGAAAATCAGTAGAGCAAGAAGGAAAGACCAAGAATATTCAAACCATTGTGAATACTTACAATATAACAATGTAAACCAATTAATTTTTCTACTGATTAAATTGAAAACTTGGTGCTTATATAATTAATTTACAAGACTTTAAAAGTGAACACTTCATGGAATATACGCCACTATTTTTAATGAACATGCTGCTGTAGCTTTTTCAGTATGCAGGCCCTGCAGCACTAATACTTCATACTATTAATTCAAAAGCCATGAGCAAGACAAAAGGACTGTGTTTTCCTGTTCAGTCCTGTGGTACACTGAAAACTGGAAGCAGCTTTATATTTGGAAGAATTAAGATCATTATTTTTCCCTCTTTTAGATCTAAGGAATGGGGAAAGAAGACTGAGCTGAGTCCTTAGTTATTACTATCTAAGTCTCATCCCATGTAACTTTAGCTGTGTTGGCACCTCTCTGAGTATTTAAAGGAATCTCTTACATCACAAATCTCTTGCATATATAGGAATCCTCATTCTCAACAGTCATTGAATGGGAATGAGGAGATTCTCCTCCTGGGCTTAGCTCAGACCTCACCTGGATTCAGCCTCTGTATAAGAAGGATCAAGTGACCTTTGGTGTCTGAAATCCAAGGGACTCGCTTGGCTGAGAGTGATAGAGTGCATTCTGCCCCAGAAATATTACACCATCCTCGCCCAATTTAAACCAGGAGTTTTCAAGTGATGAGAGATGACAAGTACTGATAATGTGTGCAATATTTTAAAGTCTTAATCAGGGGAACATTACCACTATTTCACAAGCAGCTGAGCTACAAAACTTGATTTGACTAGAAGATTAAGATTTTAATTCAGTCAGCTTTTAGAACTAATATGACATAGACTATGCCAAGTGATTATTTTTGCAGTAACAAACAAAAAAAATTCACAGATGCCTAGGTGTTTTATTAGCATCTGTATAAGATTAATAAATAAGAGGTAAGTTTCTTCTAACCTTCTTAAACTAACAGGACTGTATAAGGTGATCAGTAGGTTGGTGGAGATTTGCTCTGATGGAAGGTTTGCTCCGACTTCACTTCCGTTGTGGTTGGATTTGGATTTTACTGTGACTAATGCTAGCAAATATTTATGATTTTCCCATCATTCTGTGACAAAACTCTTAGAAAAGCATAGCAGAACCAATCAAGATAGAGAATCCCTAAATTCTTATTAGAACAGAAGTGTGCCCAGATAAACTAGTGGTCTGTGATGAGTGATTCAGCTGGAGGTAAAAGTGCTCTCTTTGGCTCTGAATGTTTTCTGGCTGAATTCTCTTTGGCTCTGAATGTTTTCTGGCTGAGCTAAAGGACTGACACCAGATTTTCACATGAGCTACAGACACAATGTGCCTGTGGATGTATCAGCATGCATGGTATTTGGCCAGAACTGAATTTCAGAGGTGAAATTTTGGCTAACATTTCACTGTCACACTGAGCTCAATATCTTGTATTTTGTGTCCACACTGGGGGCATCAGAATGCTGAAGAGCAGAGTATGGGATTCTGCATGGGAGCTTTGGGGAGCAGCAACTTCAGCTGATGGCTTCAGGCTCTGGCCGTAGAGGAGTGTGTCTTCTCCTTCACACTCAACATCTCAGTTACAAGAATTCTCTGAAAATGTCACTTGCCATCACTGATACAAATGCGCTTTAGCTCCATGCAGCTCAAGGCCCTTGAGTACTTTCATCCAAATGCAAACACCTCTGTGACACAGAACTTCTCTCCTGCTGATGTAACTGTACTCACTTCACTTCCTTTTGTTTACGTTTCTTTTTATGACATGTGCTTTCTGACTGCACTCATAAATTGGCTACATGGCTGAAACTCAGAAAACAAATTATTATTTTGGCAAATTGGAAATAAAAATATATCAGTTTTTCAAAATTGAAAAATTAATTTTGGAACGGGAGGGAAGAAATCCTATTTGCTCCTCTTGAGGAGGCGTAATTTCTTGATTATTGTGAGGATAGTGAACTTGTATCCTGCAACTGAGGGAAGGGGAGGTGTGACTCTGCATAAAAAGGAACTAAAGGAAAAGACATCTTCTGCTTTTCTTTTTCTCATACTTAACTGTCTCTATAAAGCAAAGGAATGTAGTGGTCTTGCATCTGCTTCTAGAAACGTGTGCAAGAATAATGTTGGGTCTGAATTGTTTAATGACTATAGGCAACATTCTTGATGATAGTATCCAAATGATTCAAAATCAGAATATTGAATCATTTCATGGTGTGGAAATTTTAAATTCACTTCCTAAAAGATCCAAAATGCTAAAATTATTTTCAGCAGTTTCAGCTTTCCTCCAGTGTCAGAGAGGGACAATATTTCAGCAGTCATCAAGCAGCAATGTCAGCATTTCATTGCAGGCATCTTTATGAAAGGGCAGCATCAGAAAAACACTTGGACTTCTGTATATCATAGGCAATGCAGAAGCTCCCTTTGCTTCAGGCAAATTATATCAAAATAGTTTATTAAAAATTTCTGAACTAAGCTTTTTCACTATATTCCTACTTATATTACTAGATGAACTACTATTTATCTAGCTTAGTTAAGTGTGAATATCACATCAGTGAAATCAGAAGTCCTATAGTATGATTAAATAATTGCAATATTCAGTCATTGAATTCAGTTTTGAATTACTGTATTACCTAATTGTTGCATCATTCTCTACTCATAAATGTATCCATACAAATTATCTAAGTGTTTAGAAAATTATCATATCTGTAATGGTATGTATTGCACTCCACTAAAATGCATCTGAATTTTGTTTAGTACTAAGTAAATTTTCTCATGCATAAAAGCCATTGAGTAGCCCATGTTCTTTTAATGAAATTGTGCTTCTCCAAATTTAGAAATAACTTTGGTAACACTTTTTGTCTGATTGTTGGGAAATATCCTCTTTGTTCTCATTCATAATATTTTGTTATAAATGATAATTACTAAGCTATGCAGAAATACTGTTATGAGGCCTACATTAACACAATTCACCTAGTTAAAAAAAGAAATTAAAAGTTACCATGGCAAAAAAAAACTTATGTATGCCAGTTAATTCAGAATTCACATGATTTCTTTTTAGTAAACTGATAATATTTATGTGTAATTGAATTTGGTGGTCAATGAGCTGTAGAAGATATTTTGGTTAGTTAGGTATTCTGTATAATTATGATGTTCCCTCCTAAGATATATGGAGATAGCTTTGCAATTATGTAGCTGAAAGTTCAACATAGACAGCTTATGAATGTTTTTTATTGTCCTTATATTTTAAAATTCTAGCAGAAGTTCATCCCATCCTCTAAGTGCATCTGCAACAACTAAAACCACAGTATCAATGTAACACATTTGAATATTCTTATGATCTTTCCAGAAAAAAATCATACATTTAATGCCTGAAGATTAATTGAGCTTCTAAATAAAAAGGAAAAATACTCTTCATCACAGGCTGTTTAGAGGAAAGTGCAGCATTTCTAGGAGCTAATTCACCCCTGAAAGGCCCAGTGAACCAAACTCCTGAGAGGATGAGTTTTCCTGTAGAATGCATTGCCAGAAGCCATCCTTTTCAAAAATGAAGCTGCAGTGAGTCTCTGTAGGTCCACAGCTCATAGTGTGAATGTTGGAGTGAGTCTAAAATCCTTTAAGACTTCGGTGATCTTCCCCAAATCCCCAATAAATTCTGGTTGAAAACTCAGAGGCCACCCATAACACTCTTAAATTCCCAGGAAGGTGCATTTTATGCATTCTGTGGTAGAACTTTTTGCAATGTGGCACATTCAGTTGTGGACCGTGAATTGAAGCAGTCATTTAGTGCTGCCTGAAAAAGTTTGTTGCCTGCAGCTCTTACATGTGTCCAGCATGTTTTTAAAAAACTTGTTTCTCAAAAAAATAATAATATAATTTTCACACTTTTTTTATCACATTTTTTTCCTATCATGTCTGTGTAGTCTTTTTTTTCTTCTTAGTGAGATTTTTATGAGCTCTCTTAGCTGTATATTGGGGACGTAAGTAGAATGTTCAAAACTCCCTTTAATCAGGAAATTCATGAGTTCTTAGAAGGAATTTTAAACACTTCTTGTAAAACAGAGAAATAAATCAAACCTTTCTAAGTTCATTTTGTAATTCTGTCATAAAGCTTTCAAATACTCTCTCAAGAGTAGGTAATTTTTTGTGTCCATAATGCCTGAAATGTACCCCACCCTCTCTGTTAGAAAGGCTAGGAAATGTTTACATATTTTAAGCCTGCATTTTTTCTCTTGGCTAGTGTCCTACTTGTCCTTGTGCTCATGCTGGCCATTTGCTTACATGGCTTTCATTTTGCCAGGCTAGCAAAGCTAAGCTCCTTTATTTTCCACTTGTGAAAGAAATTACTCATTCTAAGGATGACCCTAATAACCATCCTTTACATCCATTCTGTTCTGGACTGACTTTTCCTCAGCCTAGTTGATCAAAATTGTGTATTATATTTCTGATCAGGCCTTTAAAATCAGAATGTTTACATGGAAATGAGTCATCTTGTATGTTCTGGATTGTATTTGTAGCCTTTCTTTTAATTGTTAAATCATAGAGGCTCTGAGTCATCCTGTGATCAACCAGTGCTTTCACATCCTTGTCCTTATCTTTTGCTTTCCAAAGTGGCTTGTTTCACCAGCTTATAATAGACAATCTCATTATAAATATGTAAAACATGATTTAGAACATTGTCTTAGATGACATTCCTCTTTGTTTCAAGGTCATCAAACAAAACTTGGAAGTGTTTAAGCTGATTTTCACACTAACCTTGGATATATTCACTCCAGCCTGTCTTCTCCTTTCAAAGTAAATAATTGTGTTATCAACTGTAGCTTGTTCCTTATTCACCTGGAACTAATTGCTGCTAGTTGTTAATGTCTCAAAAAAATTCAGGTGAATTGTATTGCCTTGTCTGGAAAAATACTTAGTGAGGAGAATTATCATTTGGGTCTGGCATTATTGATGGTAAACCTACTCTGTCTCCCTTCACGGTCTTTTTCTTTAATTCCTTTTTTTTTTCACTTTTTCCTTCACAATAGCTAATTAACAGGTTAGCTGTTGCTTATAGGTTTGCACATATTTTCGTTTTTCTTAGAAAGTTTGCAAGATGTTCAAATATGAAATATAAAATCCTAATTTGGAGACTTTTGGTTTTTACCTTTATTGAAAAAGGGCTACTGACAATCAGATTTCCAGATTATTTTACATTATCAGCTTTTCTAAAATTTCAGTGCTGTTTGCTGTATCCATTTTTATTGAAACGGATTTTCCAGAAAACTTTTTATTATTAATTAGGGAGAACTTTCAAATTAAGATTTTTTTTTACCTTTTGATGCAATTTGCATGTATTTATAATTTATGCCACATTTTCATTGTGCATCAAACCATCTTTTATGCCTGGCTAGAACAAAGATATCTTGGACTCCATACTTAGTTTTCCAGAAATTGAGATGGATGCACACTGCAGAATTACTGCATAATGACTTTACCACATAATAATCCCAACATGCTTAGCAATTTTGTCTCAGTAGCCAGGTAATTTCATGTTGCATTTTTGGAAGTACTGCTTCATTTCATCCTGGGAATCTATATAAACTTTGCTTTTTACCTGCTAGTCATCCCTGAGCCTTTCCAGACTTGTGTTCAAACTGCACTCCAGAAAGCACAGTTAAACCGTGACAAATTAGTAGCAAGATTATGTAGGTAAATTAGCATGGCTGGAGAACTCCTACTTTCCTTGTTTGGTATCAACCCATTAAAAAATAAAAAAACAAAATCCTCTTTGTTTTAGCACCTGGCAAGTTGATTATCTTGTATAAGCATTTTCAAAGTGGCATTGTTTTCATGATTTTTACAAACCCCTTATTTGGTATTTTCCCACCAGGTCTAAATTTTGGGGGCTTTTTGTTGATTCTTTTCATGCCAGAAAAAGAGATCAGAACTCATGCACAGCCTACCTAAAGCCTCACAGAACTGGGCCAAATGCCTGTACTTATCTCATATATTTTGTGCTGAAATAATTCCAAAGGAGTGTTGGTTAAATACCTACCAGGAGAGACAGCTGGAAAACACAATTGTGCCTCTTTCTATTCGTTAACAACTAAATCTTTAACATAAACCACAAACTGAAATCTTCCATTGCTTCTAAGGAACTGCTGTCTTATTTGAGGGACTAAATACAATCTATTATATATGTATAAATAATTTATTTGCTTGATTTTATTATGATGACCACAGTGTTAACTCAGTACATATTTAATAATACAGCTAGAGAGCTTAGTTTCTACTTTTTTTACTGTAACTTTATACAGCTTGTGCCATTTTTGGCAGCACCCTTATATCTTTAATAATTTAATATATGGTGTCTTGCATCTGAATCTCTACATTACTTTATCAGATTCTTTGAAATCTGGAAACAGTGAAGCTGCTTTTCCAGTTCTCCTCCAGGTTTTAGGTGACTTCATTCACTTTTTTTTTTTTCCCTTCAGACTTCCTCTGACCTGTTGTTAAGGTGCTGGTTTTTAAGTTAAGGAAATTGCTCACTGGAAAAATGTACCCTATGACTGTTCTGAGGACTAAGAATTGGATGGTTTCCTGTGAAATATATTTTATCTTAAACATAAATACTGTTCCTGATCTCAAAAGTCAATCTAGTACCAAGGCATGCACAAGGAAGTGTTACTGAAAATAGATTGATTTTTGTCATTCCACAGTGGTTACCAAGTAGGTTTCTTGATAATGATTGATAATGAGTATGGTCTCTCAGCATTATGCTAAATTTTAGGCAAGTTGAGCACTGTAATGGGAAAGCAAAGTTTCAAGAGTAAATGGGAGCAGGTCTCTTAAAGGAATTAAGAAAGTAGAAGGGCCAACATATCACAACGTCACCTAAGGCAAGAGGCTGTCTTTCCTAAACACTTCAAAACTCCTTGTAAATGCTAGCATTCATTATAGGAAATGGACTGCCACCAGAATAAAACTGCCTACGGAAAACTTCACTTTAAATCTCTCATTTTACCCTTAAAACATTTTTAATAAGGGCCACACATGCATGAGTTGCAAGAGTCCGTAGCTCCCAATATCCTGAGGACCACTTCTGCTTTAGAATGAGATTTTTAATTTAAAACTTTTAGAATACATTTGGATTTATTGGTTCTGTTTTGGTGCCTCAGATATTTTGAAAAATTACACACACACACACACACACAAATAGGTCTAAAATGGAAACAAACCCCAAAACTTCAAAAGTACTTATAAAACTGTACTGTCCAAATTATGCATTAGAGTGCTTAAAGCTACCTTTCATTCTGCTTTTTGGAAAGTTGACCAGGTTCCAAGAAGTCCTAGGACCCATGAGTCCTAGGAGGCCTCCCAGAAAATCCTAAGAGCTGGTTTAGAGCTGATAAGCCCTCTTTCCCTGGCTGCAGGTCACACAGCAGATTTTCAGATATCTGGGCAGATGACATGGAAGACACTTCAGAGGGTTTGAAAATTGCATTATTTCTATCATATTTGTGTGCAGATGGGTGGATGTCTATAAATAGTTTTCATTTTGAAGACAAGCATTTTCCAGAAGAAAAATGCTCCTTAGAAGAATCTACGCTGTATGTTCAGGATTCCCTTTTTCTAATCAATGCCAGTACAATCCAGTTAATAGGACTGAAACTGAAATGGAGTCATGATGGGATTATTGACATTCTGTTTTGAAAACACTCACAGAATGTCTAAATCCTGACTGGTGAAATGCTGACACAAACTGTAAGCTTTTCCAGGAAAATTTGAGGTGCCAGGGCTGTCACTGCAAGGCTGTGGCTCCGGTGGTGGGTCTGCATTGCTCTTTCTCTCTTCTCAGAGGTGCAGGCAGCTTCTTGCCACCAGCATGCTCAGATACTTCAGTTCCCATGTGATGTGGTGATATGGTGCCCAAATAAAAAAAAATTAGTTGAAATGATTTATGTGAATTTTGAAGCATCTGAAGTACAATAATTCCCTCAAAACTTGATGTTGCTGTCATTGGTTTTAGTAATACGTGTTCCTGTATTGTATTTAATGTCTGAACTCTGGAGCATCTCACAGTACAAAACAAATGCCATCACTTTAATCTCACTTAAGTGAGAGGGAAACTGAGGCAGGAGTGGGGAACTGACTTATGCTTTACTTCACACAAGATTAGCAGAATGTAAAACTGAACCTTTAGCTGGGTTCCCTCCATCCTCTACTACAATAATAGGAACTACCTCAGTGCTCACATCCTCCCTCTCATGTGAATAATAAGTAATACTATTGAAAATTCTCACACATCTTAGATGAAAAGAATGTATTTGTTCATATTTTTAAACAGTACCATGAATGTGTGGGCCTTCTCACTGTGTGCATCTTTCATTAATATCCTACTACAGGATCTTGTTGGCAGGCTTGCTGTCTTGCTGTAGCAGACAGTTGGGTGTTTCATTCTGAGGAATTGCTAAGCAAATATTTGATGTGCAGCAAGTAGTTTGACTTTATGGGTACATTTGTCCAGTTAAGGAATACCCTGTCCCTTTGCCTTTCACTCCACCAGACTGCCTGCATGCAAAAAACCCTGAAGTAACAAGTAGTATAAGTGGGCAGTGTTCACAATAAAACTGGACTCCAGGTAGTGACTGTAGGCAATTTAGTGAAGTTTATTAAATAGTTTGTGCTATGGGTATTCATATTCATTTTGAGCAGACAACAAGGGAAAAATGCTGTCCTGAAGTCTGATCAGGAAAACGTTTTCTGTAAATGTGTCTTTTTGTCAAGTAAATAATTTGATGTTGCTGCATGTTTGAGATTTGCTCAGTCAGCCCAAGCTGTGCAACCAGTCCACACTAATTCCACTGTGGGCTGTGTGCAGCCTTTCCTCCCTGCCTTCAGCCTTGGCCCTGTGATGTGGAGCTGCAGCTGTGGGTAAGGCTGGGGCACCGTGGGCACGTTCCTCCCTCCCTGCTGGGTGCTGAAGGGTCTCTGTGGGCAGGGAAGGGCTGGGGGCAGCTGGCCCTGCCCAGCCCAGGCACTGCCACCTGCCCCAGCTCCCTGTGCCTCAGGTGGGAGCAGCTCCCACTCCGCACCTCCCCGGTCCCACAGGCAAGCTCTGTCTACACCATTACTTTTTCCTATTAGTATCAGTAAGTCCCAATGGAGAAGCAATTAAAGAACTACAATAAATTAGATGATTTGCCCTCTTAGCAAAAGTGCTATAAGCCTGTTGTTTTCTCTGGTTTGTGTAGGGCTGCTTTTGTCAAGTCATAGCACACTGTTGCTTAACCCAGTGCCTTTAGCTGTCGGTTTCATTATCATAAGCTTATTCATATGCTTCTATCTTTCTCTTTTTGTGTATAATGAATAATTAGTGCAATTTAATGTGTCGTCATTGTTGCTTTTTCCAGCACAGAATAATAATAAAAATCCAGCATAAATATAAACTTAATTGCACCGTAACCTCTTTACACATCTGTACGTCTCCACATAAGCCCTCAACAGTGATCTGGTTTGATAAATGACACTTTTTTAAGACTCTGTACATACTTTTTCATAGCAATTTTAAGGACAAAATGGAATCATCAGAGGTTCAGCATATGCAGATACTTGGGATATCATAGAGTAAAACATGTCTATTTCAGAAGCATGAAATAAAGCCAATTATAACAGCTTTAGTGAATTAGACAGTGGAAACAATCTCAGGATGAGTGCTTGATATTTAGCTCAGTTAATACCAATTAAAGCCTTCATAATAATTTAAAATTCTAATGTAGAAATGTTCTGTTGCTATTTGCTCTTTTTTTCTCAGTACTTTTAATGAGCAGCATTGCCTAGATTGAATTTTTATTTTTACTATTTTCAAAAGGACATTTTTGCAGTTGTACTGTTAAAATCTCAAAACCTTCCTAAAATATACATGGTAAAAGGAAAATGGTGTACAGAAGCCTTTATCTCTTTATTTAAGCATTCAAATGACATCACAGACTACTCATGCCTTCCTTCCATATTTATTCTGTGGTCACTGGATGCTTCTCATACTCATTTCAGTTTGCTGATCTCTGTTACACCTTTTATCTCTCACATGTGTATTTTTCCCAGCACAAGGATGTATATTAAATGTCATGTTTCTTTATAGTGTTGTGAAGATCATTGTTTTACTTCTGAAATAGGTAGTGCACATGTGCTATGAGCAAACTGTGGTAATCTATGTAAATTATGTGCACAGAGCCCTACTCTACCCTTGGGGGAAATGCAAATTAGAACATTTTGTAGTGTGTTTGTTTTTAAATACATACACTTTTCACATCAAGGCTCAGGACAGACTCCCTGTTTATTTTCCCATTGCTCATCATTTGTTATTCCTTGTAAATATCTCAGTCTTTAATGATTAGTTTGCTACTTTGGCAGGAAAAAAAATACTTGATGAGTGAAGTCCTCAAAATACAATGTTTGGTGTATTTTATAGCTCTGCTGTAAGGGATTTATCTGCTTGTAAAAGGGTATGTAACACACAACTCAAAGCCATTATAGTGATCTGACAGTCTTTATTAATTTTCTCCCAGTGCTGTTTTGTTTTCTTCTTTTACATTAATGTTTGCAATATTTTTAATCCTGCATGACTAAAACATAGTTAACTGATTTTCCTTATATGAAGCAAGAAAAACATATCCTAAACTGTGTTGTGTACTGCACTTGCAGTTCTCTGCAGATGTAATTTGTTTTAATAATAAAATTATTTTTATACCCTTTAAGTACCCTTTCGGAGAAATGTTTTAATGTAAGTTGTCTGATTCTATTTTAAGTGAAGGAGAAAACCTGGTAGAGGTTGTCTCTTTAAATCAGATCTGCAGTGTTGATGGACCCTCTAGCAGGCACGGTAAGAACCATTCTCACCTCTGCAGCAGGGAGCTTGACCATATAGACTCTCACATTCAATCAAAACGTTTTCCCTTTTAATATGCACTGTACCAATCCTATTCCCATGGTTACAGCCGTGCTTCTTTGGTTGCTTCCAGACTGTTGGAAAAGGAAGGCAGCATACATTTCTCGTACAGGAGTTTAAAACATCATGAAAGCAACCCTGTTGTGATTTGCATTTTAAATGTTTCTTTTTTTTTCTCATTGTACAGAATGCTGTAGCAGTAGCTTCAGTTCATTTGCCACAGTCTGTCTTCTCTCAGTCTTCAGCCTGGCAATCTGTTGATAACTCCACTTGCAAGCTACAGTTTATTGTCTTTCGGAATGGAAAACTCTTTCCTAGCACAGGAAACTCATCAAATCTCGCAGACGACGGGAAACGTAGGACGGTTGCCACACCAGCTGTTTTTGCTAAAATAGGTGAGAAGCTGTTATGCATTATTTTCTTTCATCTCAAAGCTACGGTATACTTGATTGTGCAGAGAATAGAGGGGTAGAGTATGCAGTGTGCTGGGAGGCTGGATACAGTCTCTGTCTTTAGTACAATGTTTGCAATTGTTCCTGTCTGCACGGTTTTGTTCAGATTGTCCTGCAAATAAAGAAATGCCCTTGCGCTACGATTAGAATGTAAATTCTGGGCTGCTGTTTGTTGACTGTGTTGTTACAGATGCTCACTCCTTAAAGCTATCAGAAGGATCCTTGTTTTACTCTTTGCAGTTGCAATGTTAATGTCCTAGGCACTGGTAAAAATAAGGCTTTTGGAGCGGGAGTAGTGCCCTGTTGCATGTATCAATACTCAGCAGTATACTTTCTGATGCGATGGATGTAAAACAGGTGTTGTTAAAGACTTTTATCTAAATGGCATACATTGTATGTGCCAGTGAATCAGTATTTTGGTTAATTACTCACCCATGCATTTTTACTAATTTTGCCCGACACTGAATAGTGCTCTCATTTCTATTAACATTTTAAAATATTTGAATGTTACTTTCAAAGTGCAGAATTGTCTCAGCTAATAATCATCCATGAAACTGAGCCGTTTCTGCAGTTACATGGGCAATAGTGTAATACTGGTCATAAATGAAGAATCTGAAACAATAAAAACTATCTCCTTTGTGAGGAGTTATTAGATCATTGTGACACAATATGTGTTTGAAATGCTCAGATTTATTTATACCATTGTAAACTTCTCCGATGTGAGCACTACCTTTGATTTTGACCATTAAGATTTTATGTCCCCTGGCTTTTTCCCCCCTAGTTTAGTGTATCTGGTCTCTTTACAGAGCATTCATCACTAAAGGGTTTTCCACTCCGTCTCTCTGATTCAGTTTTTTCCTTTTGCAGATGGGTGCAGTTTCGGAAACCTCACTAGCCCTCTTACTATAGGATTGAGGCACTTTGCACGGGGTATAGACCCCATTGCAGCCTTCTGGGATTTTGACCTTCTAGATGGACATGGAGGCTGGTGGGGAGAAGGGTGCCACATAATTAGTTCTGCAGGCAATATTACCACCATTCAGAGTACACACTTCAGTAACTTTGCAGTGCTAATGGTAAGTATATGACTTAGCAAATATAACTATATTTCTCTCTCTCTCTCTTTTGCCATTCATTTATTTATGTTTTATTTACATGCATCTGTTTCATTCAGATTTGTCAGTAGATGACCTGGGTTTTTATAATGTTTAGTATAAAACAGTCTAAAAGAAAGTAAGTTACTTAACTGCTAGCAAGTGAATGAACCTGGTGGTCAGTTTTAATATCCTGAGACAGGCCTAATCAGAAATGGCATTAACTTCAGTCTTATAAATGAAAGTTCCATCAAGGAATGATTAGTACATAATGGTTATAAATTATATGACAGGGTTTAAAAATGTATACTCCTGTGTGCTTTTACATCAGCACATCTCAGAGGCTGGTCTGCTTTTGTTCCTGCCCTGCACTGTGTTGATCATACTAATTAGTTGCAGGCATACCGCAATGTTGAATCATTTAATAAATGGAGAGGAATTGCATCTTCTGCTCTTTTAACTGGGGACAGAGCTGTCCTTGTTGATTCTGTGGGAGTTTTGGTTTGTGCACCGATGCCGATAGCCTACTTACCAAATTGCTGCTTCTGAAGGAAAATATTCCTGTGCAGTGCTAACACATCAGCTGCTTTGCTCTGTTCTCAGTCACACTTACAGTTCCCATTGCAGTTATTTAACTAACCTGCTTAACAGAAAGTTACCTTCATGAAAGCAAAAATATAATGCATACAATACTGAACTCTTATTATTCAGGGACTAGAGGAAAGCGAACAAGAAACTGAAATGTTTCTAAGCTTTAGAAAATCTTTGCACCCTTAAAAATATTTATTATAAAACAGTTGTAAAAAGAGTAGATGTGTGTACTATTAATACTAGATTGCTCTTGAATGCTGATGCATGATTGCACTGTAGATGCTGCTTGTGTACATTACAGAAATGTTTATAGTTGAGTAAATAATGCATTGTGTGTATGTGTAAGGGACAGCAAACACAGGCGACAGGAATTGCGAGGACGTGTGCAGAGAATACCAATCTGCTGCTGTCAGATGGAGCCCAGATGGCAGCCAATCATAGCACAAAGCTCTGCTGCCCACGAGTTAAATGCAGATATTATCGTCCACTTCGTAAGAACTGATTTCCCTGAGACTTAGTTGAACATTTTTTTACCCACTATAGAATTGTTCAGAATGTAAGAGCTGTTCCTCAGATTTGATGACCGCAAATATAGCTCATTTTCTACAGCTCCTGTGAGCTCCCTTTCCCCCCAGCCTCTTGTTTCCCAGAATGTAAATAATAATTTTGCTTTGAGGGTGTTTTTCTAAATTAATTAAAGAAAACACCTGTTGACTTTGCAGGTGCCACACCCAAAATGGCTTCCTCCTTCTTCAACTGCTTGAGTTCAGCACGTTGCTGTTAAACTTTGAGCAGTTACTAAATGTTAACTAACAGTGTGCAATCCACCAATTCCATAATTTCTTTTTGTTTGAAAAGTTGAATACTGATACAAGGGCTGCAGGAAATTTTTGGGTTGAAATGCCCATTTATCTCTTATAAGATGTAGGAAATGGGTTTTTCTACAACTGTAAAGGCAACTGAGGCACTTTTTGCTGGAGATTTTGTATCTGGTATGTAATTCTGCTTTAGGCATTGTGTTTGTTTATGAGCATTTGACTGTGCTTTATTTCATGTGTGCATCTTCCAATTTTATCTGTGCAAGATAAGAAAGTAGAATCTTAGAATCACCCTTGCTTTGCAATTTCTATGGTAGCAAACAATGGGATATGTTTCCTAGCTCATGTTTCACAGTAACTTTTAAGGAAAAAGATGACAAGTAATTTTAAAATCTCCATATATAAATATGCACACGCACAAATCCACTTTCCAGTCATTGTCTTTCTAAATGCATAATAGAAAATTTTTGTAGCTTCATTATGTCCAAACATTTTCATTCAAGTATTATTTCTTAATTACTGTTTTGTGGCATAAAGTCAAGGATTATTTTATTTGATAGAAATTATGCTTTTCTGGGCAGTTCAATTCTCATACCAGAAATGAAAATACTTCATTGTTCTGCATTGTTATTAATTTATAAGATGAATAGTATAATGTGTTTATGTGTACCTTATTAATTTATATCTATATGCCTAAAGTATTTTTTATATACTAAAAAACCATCAGCAAATTCAAGATACCTGGCATATGGTGTGTAACTAATGAAATTAGCTACAATATCATGATACATGTCATTAATCTGTAATTCTCTAATCTGTTAAGCAACAAAAATTCATAATTGATTATTATGGTTGGGGGTAATTGCAGAAAACTGAATATCTGTAAACTAAAAAGCAGCACTAAAGCTTTGCATTGCCATCAGAATTGTGTACATCCTGCTGTAGATTAAGCTGAAACAGAAGCCTCAGTCAATCCAACTGTACATTTTATGGTTAGCACAGCACATATTCTGGTTTGGCACCTTTTTAAATAGTAAGAAAAAGTTTCCTAAGATGGTTTCATAGAAGTTGCTTATGTCTATGTAACATAAAAGGGTTAAAATAAAGGTTTTCTAGAGTCCTTTTTTTAGAAAGGCAGCAATCAAGGATTTATCAACAACGATTGATAATTAATAAGCATGAGCATACTTCAAGTGAGAGGAGTCATGTAGAGCCCTTTGATTTCTCTCTGTGACAGTTGTTCAAGTGATGTCAGTGAGAGAGAAAGTTTAGTTTGGAGGTTGGGTTGGGAAGGAGGTACATGCTCCTTCCCTCACGTGGCCTCACACTTTCACTTTGCTCTGGGTTGGGCTGGCAAATAGAAGTGAAATAATAGAGTCAGACACAACAGAGCATTACCTATTTCTGATCAGGTTTTGAGTCGTATGTCCTAGAGGTGAGAGTAAAATACTGTGATCTAACTCCTACATTATATTCCTGCTTTTTACTTCATGTACTGTGCACTCAGACTAGTCCTCTATTTTTCCTTTCCTTTCTTCTGTTACCTATAGGAGGAAGAGAGTTTGTTACGCTCTAGTTTCTTTTGGAGGTGTCCAAAGCCTCTAGGGTCCTGAACTCTGCAATATGATTTTCTATTTTAGAGTAAAATCATAAATTTATAGACTCTGAAGCTTTGTCATAACTAATGATAAGTATTTGCTTCTTAAATACCAAATATTTATGTTGTTGTGCGAACAAAGTTGTACATCAGTATTTTAATTTTTCAGGACAATGTGTGTGTATCTTATGACCAATCCAGAGACCTCTGTATCTGAGGAATAACTCTTCAGGAGATGACAAAAATATCCAATAGCAACAATGAATTTCAAAACTTGTTAAATACGTTTTGGCATACATTGTCCTTTGTTCTTCCTTTCATTTTTCTTAGAACGCAATAGAAATTCAATAGTGATGGATATTACTGTAATTGTATACAGCATTTCCTTTCCCCCTTAGACTGCTTTGTCAATAGCAATTTCCTCAAATCTGCCAAATAAACACAAATAAAATTATTAAATCTAAGTATGACACTTCCCAATTAACATTAAATGGATTAATAAATATTCTTAGCACTTCTAATTGTAATCCTAAAAGTTAAATCAACATAAGGTTAAATCAACATAAAATCATAAGCAGCTCCTTTCCTATTCTGTCACAATTTGTCATATTATTCCAACCAAGATAGGTTTGGGTTTTTGGGTTTGCTTTATGTGCATAACAAGTAATTATTTGTAGAAGTAGCATACATTCAGTGGATGCTTGAATGAAATAATTAGGGCTGGGGAGACTGAACTGACAAAACCAGAGCATATTTGAAACTGTTCTGGAAGCAAACCTTGGAAAATGGTGTGAATAGGAAACTGAGAAGAGGCAGGATACTAGGAATGGATCACAGTAAGAGTTAGGGTACTTTTCTCTTGTTGTTTTGCAAGCATCCCCCCAATCTTTGTAGTCTTTCCAATCTGGTATAAAAAAAGCCACTTTTTCAACATTTTCATTGTTACTGGGGACAATTGCAGAATTTTTTAAGCCTGTTCAGTTCAGTTCTGAACACAGAATTCTAAACTTCCATCTTTCAGGTGTTCTGCAAATTAAGCAGCCTGTCTAAGCCTTTTGAGAAATTAATTCATGAGTCAGGGAAGTATTACAGAGATGTCATTTGGAATGTTGACATAATTACAGTATTTGACTTTTCCCCATAGAGAACACAGGGTTTTCTCATAGCAGGCTGTGGAAACATTGTTCTGTACTTTGAAAAATCAGACTGCCTATAACAAGAGACTTAAGAACGAACATTTCAAGTCTCTTTTAATGTTTAAACACAAATTTAAACACCTATAGCATAGACCTTAGCAGAGTCTATGCACCAAAGATTGTGAAAGTGATCCAGAAAGTTTACTTGCTATATGTAAAATTAACATTTGTTGTAGTGGGAGCTGCAGAATTCCCTGGAATTAGATTAGTTGCACATGTATAGATGCTTCCCAGTGTGAAGAGCCTGCAAGGAGAGGCACATGCTCCTCACTTCAGTCCTCAGCTGGCATGCACTGCTCTCTGCTCATGCAATGCTCATGCTCATCAGAGAATGCTGAGCCCATATGGACAGTATTGAGTCCAGCCCCCAGAAAAGGCTGCTTTTTTAAGAATATTCCTGACTGACATTCCTTTGCACAAAGCCTCGGAATTAGACTACACTTAAGAGCAAGATGTGCTTTTTATTTCGTTTTCCTTCCATGTACTTTTTATTAAATTGCATTTAATAATATGTATTATTTGCTCTGTAAAAAACATAAACTGGTTTGGTACTGGGCTCAAAATTCTAGGCTTGTCTCCTCCAAAAGGCAGTGTTTTTATCACAAATTAGATCTCTGGCTCAAGCTCTTTCTTTCTGTTTTTCCTTTCTGTTGGCTTAATGGATCTTTCATTCATCATGGTGCAACTTCAGCCAGCAGGTAAATGGATTCAGATTGTAAAGCTCAGTAAAATATGCCAACTCTTGGAAGATAGATGGAAATTAAGGGGCTGGAATCCAGGCCTTGGGACATCTTATTGTCTTGGTGGCTTCTACTGGGCTCCTTTCAATTCAGCAATGTCATTCTTGTACTGAAGTGCCCAAAACTGGACACAGTAGTTGAGAATTGGCTCACAAGTGGTGAATAGAAGGGAATAATTATTTCCCTCCTCTGCTGTGTGCAGTCTTGGTAATGTGGCCCAATATGGGATTCACCTCATGTGCCCCAAGTGCTCACCACTGTCTTGGTTTGTTTCACACCCTCTTAGAAGGGTGAATCAATTACAGTTTCTCATTGGACAACAGTTAATGGGCCTTGTAGTTGTAGACACCAGTTTGTAATGGTCAAAATCTTGTAAGTATTCATTTTCCTGGGATAATTACTGTGATTTTTCAATGTCATAATGATTTGAATCCCCTCTAGAAAATAAAATCAAACCTAACTTTTTAAAATGTAACATACAATTTTGCTGCTTTGCATACAGCATTTAAAAAAATGCTTCTTTTTTGCATGTTGTCTTCCCCAGAAGATTACTCAAGGGAAGTTGATGGATCAATAAGGTTTAATTATCATCAGAGAACACACAACATACATCTCTTATATATCTATAATGAAATCAGTTTTCAATATATAAAACTTCTAAAAAGGATATTCTACTTTGGCATTAATGATTTTCATACTCAAAATTTTACGATTTATTTACTGCAGAAGATTAGATAAGAGATAAAACTCGTGCTTAAAAATGGAATTAACTCTAAGATGCTGATTGTTCTTCATTCTTCTGCAGGCAAAATGGCTGTATTCCTGTAGGACACATGGCATTTGCTTTTATACTGATGATCAAACACAAGGAGATGTTGAGCCTTGCATTTACACTATTAAAAACTAGTTCTTGAGTACACAGTGATTGCTTTCATTTTTTCCAAATGTGCAGCTACATCTTTCAAATGTGTAACTTCACTCTGCCTCATTTTTCACAACTTTAACTTTTCACAGGGATATCCAACTTACTTATTTCTTTAAATAACTGTGCTGTTACTACTGTATAGTTACAGTAACACATTTCTGAATGCAGAGAAATTGTGTGCCTAAATTTATGGCAAAGTGTACTATAGTATATGAAAATATAATTACATCAGTAAGAGCTAGAAGTAATGTTCTATCATTTTTAGCAGAGTATTTCTGTTTAAATTGTCCAGTTGTTTGCATTACTAGTCAAAGTATGAGCTACAATTGTATTGAACATTCCTGTTAAATACTCATTCATCTAACTCAAGAGACTTACTCTATAAAAGAATTAATGGGGAGACATTAAAAAAAACACGGGAAGAAAAGATGATCAGGGTGAAAAAGGATGTTTGAGTGGACATTCAGAGACAGTTCTGAACCAACAGACTTTTAAGGAATTATTTGAAAGTTATGAAGTCATGATATCCTGAGTGTTTATTCATGCACACTGGAAGAAAACAAGAATGAGAAGGCCTTAAGAGCCTAGGTCTGTCATGTTAAAAAAAAACTAGCACATCAAAAGACAGAGATATTTTCTTTTCCATTTGTGATTGAGGGAAGAGTAGCAAGAACTGACTCCTCTAGATGGGACAGCATAAGCTGAGTTCCTCCATGGAAGTGACTCCACCTCTCCCCCTGGGTGCTGGTGAGCTGGGCAGGGCAGAGAGGAAACTTGTGCGAAGGACAGGAGCGACAGAACAGGTTTAACTGAGGTTTAACATGCAGGCTGAGGAAGAACCTGAAGAGAAATGGGATGTGATAGCATGTAGCTGGCATTTTGTTCATAAGTTATCTTTTCATTCTGATGGTCCTTTTTATATAAATGTTGTGAGCTGCTCTGTTTAGAACGGACATTCATACGCATCTGGAGAAACTGGTACAATCAATCTTAGAAACTTCAAAGCTAATAATGAAGGAAAATAATAGCTACCAGGGCATCAGTTACTTAGAGGATCGTTTTAGAAGGTAAACTAAATTCTCACCATTTAGTAATTGCATATACTCATGAACATTATCTGCTTGTACGTGGACAAATTCATATTCATAAATAATGGTGCTAGAAATCAGCTCTCTGCATGCAAATGCAATTAAACAGAGGTATTAGCATCACAGTCCCAGTTTCCTAAGGGGAGATTTCAAAAATAATGTATTGAATCTTCTTCTGCAAAACAATGTATTGAATCTTCTTCTAAGGGAACCTAAAACTGACAAATAAGAAAAAAGTATTTTAAATGTTTGCCAATATTTTAAAAGTTAGAGTTTGCTGGATTGTCATATTTGGTACTATTTCAGATTTTAGCTTTGTCTGCTGGGATGTATATTCATTTTTATGTGCAGAGTTAGTGCCTCTGCACATGGGAAGTAGCATGTAGATGACACTGTGTTTGCAGTCAGGTGATAGGTTTTGTGTATAAATTTTAGTATCTGTGTGCAGAAATGTAGTGCCACAAGCAAATGTGGCTTAATGCATTACAGGGAACATAATGTTTGCTGTAATTCAGATGGTCCAAATTTAATTCAGACAGTCTGAAGACATTCTGTTTTATGTAATGGTCTCCTTTTGCTTTCCATCCATCACACCTCCAGATTTAGCTCTCCTAAATGTGTGATTTAGAGTGGGAATTTTTTAAGGTTAATTTTACAAAGATATGGATAGTTTTTCATTGTTTTTCATGAAGAATTGTGTCACTAGATACTAACTTTCAAAAGGTACACATGGATCTTTAGTCTGCTGTTAATATAGCTGTCCAAGTTACTTTAGAATTACTATAGGGAGTAGAGTACTTCCAACTAAGTGTGAAGGTCACTGGGTTACAGGAGTTGTATCAACTGGTAATTATATTTGAGTGAGTTGATAATTTGAGTGTCTTCTCATGGTCTTTTTACTTTGAGTGGTTCTTCTGCAGCCATATATATGCCATTTGGAGACCTTTATGGTGATTTGAAATTTTGTTCTTAATATCTTAGTAAAATACACTCATAAAGTTCATGTTATCAGGAGGACCAGATACTGCTAATGCTGGGAAAATGAAATATTCTGTGTATTTTTTCAGACCTTTTTTTTTTTAATTAGGATATGTCTGCTTGTACAAAAAGGTTAATTTCTGTCTAGCAAACTGTATGCAGATGAGGAAGGAGCAGTCTGTTATTGCAAATTCATGAACTGCATCTACATTAAAAGTTCATCTTTTTTTTTTTTGTTCCTGCCCTTGAAAGGAAACAGCTAGAAATGACAGGACATATTGGAATGAAGTCCCAGTTTCACACATGCCTAACAAAGTTAAATCATTTTGCTCTTTCCACAGGATTTTAAGACAGTGCTGTCTTTCCCCCAGTACCCAGGGGAGTTTCTGCACCCTGTGGTTTATGCATGTACTGCAGTGATGTTGTTGTGCCTGTTTGCTTCCATTATCACCTACATTGTCCATCACAGGTAAGAATTCCATTTTAAGCACATATTAAATGGTCGGCACAACACTTGAATTTTTATAACCCTTACTGTGAAGATAAATTAAAGTTATTTGAATTACTGTTGGATAATAACATCAGCAATGTGATTTACACCAGAGAAATCAAAGTTTATGTCAACCTCTCTTAAGCTTTCTGAGCTTTCCTCACATATATGTTTACATTTTCTGTACACTTTTCCTGAGATTTGTAACTTAACAAACTCAACATGAACACTGTTAAGGTGCTTTCTGGCAAATTCCAGTCGAGCAGCCCTTTGGTCAGCTACACTTGCCATAATGACTTTTAAGACCAAGTTTGGTTGAAAGACTGGTAACTGTCACTGGATAAAAGGAACTTTCTTTGTCTTTTAAATTTTAGGTTTAGAAAACTTGTGTTTTCTTTGATATGAAAAATTTATATAAATGCCATTTTAACTACATACTTCTGGTTAAAGACCATTTGCAATTTAAACGAGTAGGAATGTATTGTGCTGTAGAAGCTGCTAAATATTAATTCTGTGAAGTTAATGCAATGTCTTCTGATATTCAGCTTCCATTTAGTCCTTTAGAGATGTCTTGTTAAAGCTCTGCATACGTGAAGCTATGCAATAAGCTTTTGCTTTTAGTACTCCACTTTAAATGCTTGATTTGGTGGAGGAAACTAAATCAGTAGAATTTGATGATTTTTACTATTTATTTTGCCGTTGAATCATTTATTTCTATGCTATATAGGTCAGGCTCTGTCCTGTGGGTAGATTGTTATATACGTATCCAAGAATCTGAGAATTTTATTCTATTAAATTAAGTGTTTTTCCCAAATAGTAATCTTTATAATAAATATGTTGGGGGTTTTAATTTTAAAATGTGGTTTTTTTTTTTTCAACAGCACAATCCGAATAAGCAGAAAAGGATGGCACATGCTTCTCAACTTTTGTTTCCATACTGCTCTCACATTTGCTGTTTTTGCTGGTGGAATCAATCGCATTAAATATCCAATTATATGTCAAGCTGTAAGTATCTGTCTCAGAAATTCTTACGGATAGAATTGAAACTTGTAAATGAGTTCTTAACATAATATTTTGGATTGAATGTGTGGGAGTTGCTGCTTCACTTTTGTAACACATGCACTGTTTGCCTGAGAGTGGCCCTGGCTTCGCTGGATGATCCCTAAGGAGACACAGCAGACGAGCATTCTTGTGATTTAAGAACCCTTGTTTGCCCTGCTCGACTGTTTCACACCTCTTGCCTCAGCATTTTGGGGCAATAGTGTGATGAGATGCACAGACAGGACTGGATTCAGCTGCTCTTAATGTAAAGTCTGTCCAATGTGTAAAGTGAGTCATTTCAGTCATCTTCTGTAATGTCTGATGAGAGCGTGTTGCAATTTGTTTGCCTTGAGCATTTCTTCCTCTCAGATTTTGCAGAAGTGCACCAGGGCTCATGAATGTTGTTGGTAATTTCCTGTAGTAAAGCACATTGTTTAGCTAATGTTCTCCTGGGTTTTTTGCCTGTTACTAGATCCAGTTCTTCTGAATGCCTTGAATGGGTGTAAATAGCAAGTCAGGAGCCAACAGCAGAGTCACTGTAAAGCTTGCATAGCTAGTGTAAGAGTTATCGCACTTAGAGTGTTCAGGGAGGTGCTTTGGAAGCCTTTTGTGTATCCTTGTGCATGACCATCAGTAATCAGCACAAGTGGCTCTGCAAGCACTGTGATGTTCTACCTGAGAAGTCTACCTAAGTGTGTTACATGATCATCATTTGAATAACAAAATTGTCCATTAGATGGAGAGAAATATCTCACAATATCTAGTGTATTGTGTCATAATTAATTTGTAAGTTCTAGCAAATTGAAATATCACTTACTATCGTCTTTGTGTGCAGTTTGCAAGTGATAGTAGCAGATTAGTTTGTAGGGCAGCCATGGCCATGTAATTACATGGCCACAAATGACCATCTGTTGTTTCAGGCGTTGTCTGATTATTTACTTTGCAGCTTGCATGGTAGCAATGTGGTATTAACAGCTATAATGAAAAATTGATTGAGATAAATGTGTTATTAATAGCCTTTTATAAGTAGTACATTAACTACAGGGGTATCTTAATAAAGTGCATTGTTAGTGGCATCTGTCTTTTGCTGTGGGATAGGGCCAGATCCTGAGCTGCTGAGAAATGTGCACACTTAGAGAAACTGAATTGAACCATCCCTATATGTCTGCTAACCAGTTTCCTTAAGTTATTTATTTACCTGATTGTATCATCAGTAGTTACAGTATAGGAAAGATACAAGTGACAAAGATTGTACTCTGTTTCCTGGTAGAAATTGTCTGATGTAATTAGACAGAGCTAATGGAGGAAATGGTCCAAGCAATCTAAGACAAGGCTCCAATAGCTGCTAACAGAGGCTGAAAAACTGCTCACTTTGAGAACATCATACCCAGCCACAGATCTTTTCTTGCTTTATGACAGCAGGGTTTACAAAATTCTGAGTCCCAATGCCTCTGTCCTGTGATAACCCTGAGACAATTAGTCCGTGATTTAATATCCAATGTGCCAAAGCTCTGTTACTGGGGCTCAAAATACATTTGTGAAAATGTTACTGCTTCAAGCAGCATTAAAATGTTAGTTATACCACAGGTGTAATACCATCAGTTGCCATTCCAGAGGTATCCTTCATTCTGCTAAAATTCAAAGCACAACTTCAACCTGCAGCAATGCAGATTTCACTTTTTATTTCCTGAGTGCATAGAAGAAGATTCCAAGTGCAAGTATTTTTTGTCCTAATCACTGAAATGTTGCATAAAAGCCAGTCAACCACCCCCTTTCCTATTGTAATTATCCCTAAAACTTCCACCAAAAGATCACTGCAGCATACTTATCAATGTGAAATAATAGGCTAAGTCAACTTTTATCCTTCAAATTTAACCTAAAAGGGTGGTTCTAAATTGGCTTTATTTGGATCACCCTCTGTCTATTAATGTGCAGTTACAGGTTAGTTTTAAACATCAGGAATTAATGCTATGGAAATGGCCCCATTTTCTGTGATAGCTGGAAGAAACTTCAAATCCCCTTCAAGGTGATACAGTTACACAAAAAAAGTCTTTTCAAAAATGGTCAGACATTTATTTTTATGTGGAATCTAAAAACCTAAAATTCCCTTTTAAACCTGCATATCTGTTTCAGAGAGGATTTTGTATAGACCTTTCACTTGCATGTGTGCTCTACAGTCATTATGATTTACAAAAATCCTGAGGTTAGAATGCTGGTCCAGAAGAGTTGATTGCATCTCCTCACATTTCCCGAGTGAATGGATCTACAGACTCTTTAGATTTCCCTTGCATCTCGTTCTGGGTGTCACTGAATGTTGGCTGTTGTAGAATCCAGACTCTTGAGTTCACTGGCAGAATCTTTAAAGCAAGGCAGAGGTTGTCTTAGGAGCTGCAGGGATACATCAGAGGCACATCACTGCCAGAAAGGTGCTTGAGCCAGCCAGTGAGCCCCTCCATCTCCCAGCCTCAGGTTAGTTTGCTTCAGAAGGCAGGAGGAAGCTCACTCCTTTAATGTGAAGAATGAGAGAGAAGGAGACACAACTGTTGCTGGATCACTCCCCGTGTGTGGGAGGCATCAGTTCTGTACTCTAAGATTTCTGTTTGGTGGCTTCTACAGAGGAAAGGATGATAGCCATGAGTTTAGGGATGCTAGGGGATGAAATCATCAGTTAAACATGTTGAAGCATGAAGAATGGACTGGGCACAAGATTCAGGAGGCAGAAAAGTTACGGAGAGAGACAGAATCTTATTTTTTTTATTCCGTGATCACTCCAATCACATCTCCTGGAACCTCTATATGGTTTATAAAATAAAAGCTTCCATGTAAGTTTGGCAAGGCTCAGATCTCCTTCTCCCTGATGAATGTCATATGTGAAGCTGCTTGTGAATTCGTTTCTGTAAGGCAGTAGATCTTCAGCAAGAAAGGCAAAGCTCATTCCATGTTAGCCAGCAGCCTACAAGTTCAACTCAGAAAGTTGAACTTTTTGCTCTAAATTTTCTACCTGTGAAGGGAGCATGGGGTTTTGCTAATGCTAAATGTTTAAAGATCATGAAATATTCAGATCCATTGGTGTTACAGACTGCAGAGAAATTCCTAAGCCCCTTCATCTCACAGAAAAGAATAATTTTCATTGCAGGATTAAAAGTTTAATCAGAATGTTCGTGTATATCTGTGTCCTTCTTTAAATAAAACTGAATTAAGAAGTACAATCTTATCTGAAATATGATTACAACTAGAAAAAAAATAAATTAAATTAAAAATTTGGGAAAAATAAAGAAAATTGTGTGCAACTTAAAGCTAATCAAGAGACCCTTTTGTGCCAAAATGCTTTGCATAAATGTGTATTCTGGTCATTACCATGGTAACTGCGTCATATGGAACTTAACTTATCTCTAGGGTACTGAAATATATTGAAGGAGCACAAACAGACAGCATCTTCTTGCTGAAGAAAAGTATAATCTTCTATTCAAAGGGCTAGTGCTTATTCCCAAAGATAAGAGTTCTGAGAACACAGGACGAGTTAAAAATGAATCCAAGAAAACAAGAAAATTTTTACCATATAACTGTGGTTATTAAAGAGCTTTAGATACAGTGCTCTTATCAATGCTTATATTCTGGCAGGGTTTTTGTACCATTTGGCTTGTCAGTGGAAAACCTTCTTAAAAATAGGGGTCATCACTTCAATATTTCCAATCACAATCCTTTATTCTCTGTGGAAAACTCAACCCTTTCCATAAAATTTTACGTGAAATACAAAAGTTTTGCTAATAGTGAAAATAGTTTTAAGTTATTACTTTGGTATTTAATTTGTATATAGTTTTTGGCCTCTTAATCTTTACAGAGGTAGAAATCCAGTAACAGATACACACAGCTAAATTTGTACCCTGGAGTTATCATGCGTAACCTCAAGTTTGCATTTGCTCAGAGAGTCAAGAAAGAATTTACTGAGCAAAGCCACACTGGTCTTTCTGTTGAGCCTCATCCTTCCCTCCTGTGTCATGAGCTGCTATCTCATGCATTTCTACTGGAGGGCCTGGTGTCTTCCTAGCCTGAGAGTTAGCAAGGGGTGACCCCACTGGAGGGGACAAAAGAACTTGCAGCCACAGTCCCCAAGCACAACAGTGAGGACGATGCATCTCTGTGACATAACTGATGTCGGTGGGGAGACAAGGGGAGGGAAGAGGCAGAGAGCAAAACCCAGCGCTTTGAAACACTGAACTTTCAATGGGAAGTGTGACAACCCTTTCTTTACTATTTATTAGTGAATATTAGCAAAATTTCTAGAATTTACTGTAACAGCTTAGTGCACCCTTTCAAATCCCACACTTCTGCTGTGTCATGTCAAATCTGTTAGTCATAAGGAGGTCCTGTATCTTCAGGATAAATCCTTGTTTCCTTCAAGCAAGAAATGCAAATGGTTGGGGCTTTTTTTGACAGAGAGATGCAGATCATCAAAGAGTTAGTACAGAGAATGATAACATTTTTGCCTCCTCCATGTTTGTTCAATTTCTCCATATATCAGAGGTAACTCAGTTGCTGAAACATGAGCACACTGTGAAAAACAGCAATGTGATGCAGGTGTGGCATGGCCATGATGTTTTCAGTCATTTCAGTTGCCTGCTTGAAAGTTCAATAAAATTGTTTTGTTGTACTATGTTTAGGTCTTACATTCATTTAAGTGGCTGATGATCTCTATCCATATGGTCATATATGTTTTCAGAATTTCACATGTAGGTGCCTTTTGACCTGGAATTCATTTCAACTGTTCCTATTATTGCACGTACCTGTGTGAAAAACAGAATATATAGCAGCAGGGCTATGCTCAAATGAGAAAGAGATTAGGAGCTAAATATCTAGATTTTTTTCCAGTTTTTTTCTCATTATTTCTGCCTCCTTTTTCTTCCCCCTTTCTCGTCCTCCTGCCTCCCCTCCTTGCTCATGGTTCTGTGCAGGGCATCCCTACAGAAACTCTGCAAGCTGCCTGTGAACCGAGTCCAGACAGCACCAGTCCCTAAGCTGGCAGCATCTGCCGGCCCATAATACACAATTGTCTCATTCTCTTATTTCTGCTTCTTTTACCTCAAGCAGTAGCAGTGATGAAGGCTTTGTCCTCCCTTGTCTAAAGTGACAAACAAGTCCCAGAGAAAATTACAAAGGGTTTTCTGTTGATGATATTTGCTGCTAACTTCAAGTTTTGAGCTATAATACTAAATAGAAACAAAATGCATAGAATTTTTTTTTTCTTTACCCGTCAATTATTTTGTTTTAAGTCAAGCAAAAATGAACACTGGTTCAAATAAATCATTATAATAGATTTGTGTTAGCTTTATTCAGCAATTCTCTGTATTCCTTAAACTTTTATGTTCTTTCCAATTATAGCAATATTTTACTTGTCACTGCAAAATGTCAGGTTATTGCTTCAAAGGTAACCTCATTTTATATAATCAGATGCAGACTTAGCTGATGTAATAAAGCACTGGAGATTGGATAAAATTCCAATTACTGCTTCCATAGTAATGAATAACAATTACTAACATAACAAAGATGTTAGCATTTTAGAGGTGCTTGTACTTTGTTTTCCTTTCAATGATAAACACACCAGTTTCTTGGGGACAAAGTGATAATAACATTATTAGAGTTTATAATTCTTTTTAAGGGGGAATGCCTAGAGTTGTCATTTTCTTTTTAAATTCTGTAGACAAGTTTATAATTTTCTTAAAATACGTCTGAAAATAATCTGGAGTTATCAGTGCAAATAGTACTGATGCCATTTCCAGAAGTCAACCTTGCTTGTGTATAGCATAAAGGGAACTACAGCAGGCTATTCATGAAAAGTTAAAGGAAATAGCATAATAGCAAGCAAAAATGCTGGCCTCCCATTAGATTTTAAATTGCTTTCTCATGATAGGCTAAAGAGTGCAATACAAAATAAGAGTCACATCACTTTAAATCCAGATGTAAACTGTTTTCATTAAACAGATTCTTAGAAAACAAATGTTTTTATGTCTCTAATTCCTAACATTGCTTCTGGTATTGCAGATAAGGCTATCTATGGTGGATTAAATGACTGGTTTTAAGTGCAGATGTTAGTTGCATTTATAAATTCAATTAATTTTGTTTTTGTTTTTGCCCTTATGAAATAAGATTCTTGCAAAAGTCTTGTTTTACTGATCCATTTACTGAGTTGTTGAATTGTCCACTCTTTTTTTAGGTTGGCATTGTACTGCATTATTCTACACTCTCCACTATGCTATGGATTGGAGTAACTGCCAGGAATATTTATAAGCAAGTCACAAAAAAGCCTCAGCCTTGCCAAAACAGTGATCAACCTTCTTACCCAAAGCAACCTCTGCTCAGGTATGGAATATTAGTTACCTTTTTTTTAATTTCTTCCTAGAAAAATATCAGTTATAAGCAAACTCTCATTCTTATTTCTGTATTTTTTACTTTTTAAAAACTATAAATAGCATCCATAAAGAATTGAGCCACCTGGGTGTGTACAAAAATCTGAGTATTTATTGTGTGATGATAGCTAGCTCTGCTCAGAAGATGGAAATATGTAGAACATGTATTGGCTAAGTTCAGATACCTTTATCTGAACAGGAAGAACTGAAATGTTTCCGTTGATTTATTATGGAGGAAAAAAAATCCCCCAAAGCAAAAACTGGCTTGATTCCGAGCCTTATTTAATCACCAGAAACTGTGTTGTAACAACCCTTCACCTTTATCTCTTCTGCTCTACTTCTTGCCACACTTGTATTGAGAGCCTAATAGCCTGATAGCAACCTTCCTCAGTGCCCATCAGGGATGTGATTCTGTCACAGAGCCATGGGAGTCTGCACTCCCCTCAGAGCCCATCAGAGATGTGATTCTGTCAGAGTGACTGGGAGTCTGCACTCCCCTCCCTGCCCATCAGGGATGTGATTCTGTCTCAGGAGCCACTGGGAGTCTGCACTCCCCATCAGCTCACACGTGTCTCTGATGGCATTGCAGGTGTAAGGCAGAGGGAGTTCTTGCCAGATGCCTCTGAGATGCTGAAACTGCAAGCCAAAACAGTCACTCTGCACAAGAAAAAAAAAATATTAAACCCTAGCAAAACCTTACCACAAAACCAGGATTTCAAGCCAAAGGCAGGAGAAGATTGATTCATCTATTTTAAGCTTAGCTATCAAAAACTACTTAGTAGCCAAAGTTATATATTGTCCCTGTACAGATTTTGGAGGGAGGCTGAAAAAGAACTTCCAGAGAACAATTCCTCCTGTCCATCTTGAATGTTTCTGTGAGGACAGGATGAATTGTCCTATGGAGGTGCCTCTCATTTCCCACACATCATGGACAAGTCTGAATGGTCAATTCAGCCTAAAGACCTCAGTTTTATAGTGAAAGTCAGAAAATACAAATTCTACTTTTTATGTATTTTCTGGGGAAAATCCACAGTGTATTCTTTTAATCAGATGTAGATTATTTTATTTTAAAAACAAAATTTCTAGCAAGTAGCATTTATAGATGACTGTGTGAGTGTGTCACAACTTGTTAAAAGTTTGTAGGAAGATGAATTGAGTTTTTCTGTCTGATTCTGCAGTCAGATTTTTATAACATGATTGTAGTTAGAAAACTAGCTAGTTTTCTTCTTTTTAAAAAAATTTATTTCTAGAGATGAAATTGATTAAAGTTAAGATAAAATGTGTATTGTGATGAGAAGGAGTGCCATATTGGATCCTTAGCTTTGTTAGGTGTAAGCAAGAGGGTAGTCTTTCCTTAAGAGTGCCTGACTTTGCTAATCCATCATTTACTACACCATTCTTTAGAGATGAGAATTTCACTCCTCCACTTACCAGCTCATGGCAAAATGAATAATTGCCAATTTTCAAATGCTCCAGTGTGACTATTAAGGTAGAAAATTGTTACAAGTTGCATAGACCCAGCATAGCGTATGTTCTTCAAATTCAAATCTTGTTTGAGTTGGAAAACAATAGACAGTCAGGTTACAGGAAAGATGACTCTAATTAGAATCTTTGTTGTACCAGTCATGTTGAGGTTCCCAGACAGTGAAAATAAATAGTAGCTATTTTAAGTTTAGCAATAGAAATGATAAACCACCTTCTAGCTGTAAGAGAACATGGGTATAATTGTTTAATAGCTAAGTAAAATTATTCCAAGCTATTTTTCTCCCACAGGGCACCATGTATCTTAGAGACACAGGCACTGAAATGTCTAATACAATTTCACAATGGTGAGCACTAGATTCAAAATAGTAAGGATCAGTTTCACTTCATGTAGGAAACAGGCATAGTATATGTAAAATTAAGAATCACTTTAAGCAAGAACATGCTAAACTCATAATTAGTAATTGTTTGTTCTTTCAGAATGATAATGATCATTTTGGGGGCATTTTACCTTTCCTGATTTTAATGAAATTAAAGTCTGAATTAATCTTTGTCATAATATTTCCATAAAATCCATTAAGGATGGTTACATTTCAAGGCAGTAATTTATAAGAAATGTTTTAACTAGTCAGTGTTCTTGTGTCTATAAACCAATGCCAGCCTTTATACATATTGTTCCTCAGGTACTTAAGGGAAGACACCTGAGTTTGAGTGAAGAGGTGTTAATTTGTCTCCATTTGACATCAGTCGATAGCTAAATAGTATAAAGTTTATTCGAATGGAGATGGAGTTAGGCTTTTTTATATGTCAGGACTGTCAGTGATAGGAAGCCAATGATACAGTCTATGAGACACTTTTAAACAAGAGGTGGTTTTTCAGTGATCCTTCTCTATAGACTTACAGAAGTATACAATACAAATATGTGAATTGTTTGGCCAGAACTCTGTGCTCAGCTGTTGTCCTTCAGCCTTCTTTGGTAAGGGTTGTGTTTGATAGAAGGTGTTTCCAGTTCACATGGGAGTGGTTTTGTATTCCTTATATATGCACTTGCTGTAGGAGACACAGAGGTACCTTTTGTGAGTCAGTAAGTGGGATCTAATGCCAAAAATCAGTACATAAATCTATCATGTGGAATTTACCAAGAAATCATAAAAATTGCCTCACCACATTTGTTTCACCAAGCTTGGTCCATTGTAAAAAGTAGCTGAAATAGTAAATATAAATAGAAGAGAATATCTGAAAGGGGACCTTACATGTTAGTAGGAAAGGATGCAGGCATGTAAGAGTTGCTGCAGTTTCTCTGCCTGCTGTTTGCATATTCATTTGCAGAAGCAAGACAAATGAGGTACCCTTGATCTTTTTCTCCTACTTTTCTTAGAGCTGTAGCAATAAGTACCCTGTTATGGAAAGCTGTGGTTCTTTATAAGTTTTCTCTCTTCTAGATAGAGTGATCAAATTTGGAACATTTTTGCAGTCTAATTCATGGCAATATGATTTTAAATATTGCCTCTTTTTATATGTTAATCATGTATTATGAGATACATTATATACACTGTACATCATACAGTATATCTATTTTATTATAGATATTATTCATGAAATATATATTATCTGTTAATTACAGAGTTAAAGCCCTGAGGGCCCATCACTTTGATGACTGGAACCAACTGTAACAATTCTGGCATTTTTCTCTAAATGTGCCTGGATGCTAATGAGGTGGATCAAATTAATGCATCATTGAGTTTTGTGTATTGAAATTCTGAACCTTAGCACTTCAACAGATAATGAAATTACTTCCTGTAAAATATACTCTGTGGTATTCTTAATAGAAATAAATAATTCTATCTGTTCATCCTCTGTGGACATTTGTTAAACCTGGCAGACTTTAGCTTCTGACTCATCTGAAGGCAGATTTTGCCAGCAAAGGCAAAGAGGCATGCAAGATTCAGCTATTACTGCAATGTACAGAACTTCTTATCAGCCCAAGCTGAGGCACAGGTAGTGTTAGGTTTTGTGCCTGCTATGTGCATGCATTTTTCATGTGATGCTCTGTGCCCATACAGATTAGACAGAAGCACAGACCAGCAGAAAATACTTCTGAAAGATATTCTGTAAAATCATTTCTTTCTAGAGTGACAGGGAAAAAATCAGCTGCTTTCATTTTTAATAAGATAACTAGTGAGCACAATTGCATTCTAAACATTTAAAATAAAAAATAAATAAGCTGCTAGCTGCGCCAGAGATTGGTGATAAGGAGACAGATAATTAAGTTTTATCTCAAGGTTAGGTACAAATATATCTCCTAATGTTCTCCCACCTCTTTTATTCAATGAATGTCTTGCAAGATAACTAATATGGCAGTCTTCAGATTACAGAGTCCAATATCCCATATCTGTCATGAAAAAATATCGATGTGCATAAATAAGGTTGCAGAAGCAACAGCAAAACAGATAACAGTTGATGTCACTGTCTCTGTTAAACTTCATCTTATTTTTTTTTATGTAACATATTTTGATAAGCTTTTTAAAATGTTCTTTCTAAAATGTGGGGCTGTTAGGAAATGTACCTCATGCAGTTCTTTAGAAAAATTGTATATCTAGCCGTCATAGCAATTTCAGAATGGATTGTGCCCTTTGCTTTGTATTCAAAGTTGTAGCCTTAGTACTAGAGCTAAAAACTCACAGCTGAGGCAAATTGAAACAGTTTTCAGCAGCACATACAGAGTACCTACAATCAATACCACTGGCTTCAATTCCCTTCTCTTGCTGTTTTCAACCTTGAATAATTTTTAGAATGAGAAAGCTGATTTTCTGTCACATATTTTGGACTGTCTGAACTGTCCTTTAAACCTGCACACAGAGCAGACCCAGAAGTACAGTCATTGAGGTCAAAGTCTTCTAAATGGCTAATGGATGTTTACATGCAGGTATGTGTCTGGGTCTGCTCTTCTATATGAGGTTGTATATGGACGAGTTTCTCTACATCACACAAACACTTCCAGAGTACAGAGCAATGTCTTGCAAGCAGCAGTGAGAGGGATCTTCCTGGTGAGCTGTGTTTTGGTGACTAACAGCCTCCCCCTGAGGTGTGCTAGTGCTGCCCTTGCATCCTCCCCCTCTCCTTGGGAGTGTGGCAGCAGCTCTTCATGTTCATTCCTGAGCTCATTATTTCTCTCAGCTACCTAAACATTAACCAGCAGCACCCAGCTAAACAGTAGCTAAGTATCTTTGGGACACTGAATTGTGCTAAATCCTTTCACTGCAAAAAGGAGAAACCACACAAAACTTTCAAATGCAAGAAAATCCGCTCATTCTGTTATTGTCGACTGCTCCTGTGATGAGGCTCTTGCCTTACAGTGAGGGGATTTTAGAGACTTGCATGATACCACAGGGGTCATGGCACCCACTTAGTGCTTTGTTCACAGTGTTAACCCTGCTTTTCTCAGGATGAACATTTAGCTGCTTGATCTGAATTCTGACAAGCTGAAAACCAACACATGGGTGCAAATAGATCTATAGCTGTGTTTGCCTGACTGCTGAGAGAGTCCTGAGAGAGCCTGGCAGGAAATGTTGTGACTTCCACCACAAATTGACTATAGGGAAATTTTTACTGAGTAAGTTACCAATAAAGCAGGCTGTGTCTTGAATATGAGTTGCACACACCAATCTTCATTATGTTATTAGAAATTGTCACATGATATTTGTGCACCATAATGGAGATACTAAAAACATTCCAGTTATAAAGACCAAAGACTTATTATATTTAGATTTTAAAGAATTTTTATGTCCACTGAAAAACCCTAGGGAAAAAAAAAAAAAAAAAAAACAAAACAACAAAAAACTAGTGCTTTCTAATATTCCTGAGGCTGAAAGGGTCTTCAAAAAATGATCTTTGTTAATGTCCCCTATCATTTATAACAAGTTTCCTGCAATTTACTGCAGCATGATAGGGGTGTAATTGGGGATCAGCATTTGACTACGATCAGAAATACTTTATTAAAGATCAAGTTTGGCAAATATGCTATTTTTTTGGTCATGCCATTTTCTGAATCTTCAAACTGAATCATATGAAGCAACATAATTTACATTGTGACAGACAGAGACATTACTTGTTCCCTTGACACCAGCAGCTCTGAAATGCAGTTAAGTTGCAGTGCATTTTTCATTAGTGCTGGCTCTCATGAATTCATATCTTCTAGTACAAAACAGTGATTGAGAGAGAGAGGGAGAGAGAAAGAGGTCAGATGAAAAGTATCATTGCAATCCATTGTTTTTTTCTTCATGATATGCTCTTAAAAATTAACTCATGAAATTTTGATCCATGAAAGCCCATCCTTCCTTCCCACAGAGAACATATCAAACTTCCTCTATAAAGTATAAATTTAGACCTGATTATCCCAAGGGATCATCTGTATTTTTCTTAAAAATTCTCTATGGTTTGAGTGTGTTGAATTAAATGGGAACTGCCACAGGGCAGAATTCTCAGGAGCCTTGAGGAGGTCTCTCTAGTTCACTCTTTACTATTAGCATAGACCCAGTTGTGTCATTGCAGAGTAAGTGAAAATGATGTCTCCCAGCAAGAAAGGTTTTCACCAGCTGGATGAACCGTGGTGAGCCAACAGTCTCTCTGAGAATCTGCTCCAGGAATTTGGCTATAATTTAAGTACTTGATCGTATCCTTTGCTTACAGGACAGAATATTTTGATCTAGGCAGGGTCACCAGGAAGCCTGTCTCACATTTCTGATATTATAATCAACATTTCTTATTTTAGATATGGGAAGTTAATACTAGAAATGTCTATTATTAGATAATTTTAAAATTTTGCAGTAATTTTTTGCAGTCCTCTTGTATTCTCAAGGCTGCTTATCACCTCCATACTGTGAGTTCCTGGAAACAAAAAAGTGTGTAACAGCTGTTTTTATCAAATGGCTTGGTCTGGGAGGGACCTTAAAGATAATGTAGTGATATTTCTTAGATACTATCTGCAAAACACTATTCCCATGTTTCTTGTTTCAATATTTGTCATATTCCCAGGGAAGAGAAAGACCATATTGATGAAATAGCTTTTCTAAATTTTTTGCATTTAATAAATTACAATTGAATATAAGAAAAGTCATGTTTCCCTTCTAGCTATTGTGTTCATTTTATTCACCAAAGTAAGACTTATATCACAACATCAAAATAAGTTATTATATCCTTATATTGGATATTAAAATTATCTAAAGGTAGCGGCCTTTTTGAAATTTTAGTTTGATTTAATGATAGAGGTAATATTTTGAACATTGCTACATTGCTTCTGAAGACAGTTTTAGTAACTGTCATTCAAAGATGACACAACACAAGTAATACAGGAAAGCTGATCCTGGTAGACAGATTGTGCACTGTCTTATCAGCACAGCAATTTAGGCATGTTCTGAAAAAAAACCAAAAAAAACACCCCAAACCAACCAACCAAACAAAATCAACCAAAAACCCCACTCAAACAGAAAGAATTAAAATGCTGGAAGGAACCTCAGCCAGAACAAACAGAACAATTCTGCCCCTTGAGGTATAAAAGCTAGAGATAATGAAAAAGAGAAGCTGAAAAACAAAACAAGAAGTTTAAGTCTGTATATCCCAAATTAAAGGAAGAGACAGGATTGCAGAACCTAAGGGTACTTGGAATTTGGTTTGATACTTCAAGGACATACTGATATTATGTGCTATTTAGCATGATCACTCTTAAATGCTGATATATGTTCAGATGGAATCAAGGATGTAACTGAAAGGTCTGCAGTGGAAAAGGGTATAAAATTGTGATGAGGGAAATATTTTCCCTCATCAAATTTTCCCTCATCAAAAAGAATTCATTAATTCTTTTTACTGAATTTCAACTTGAAGCCAATTTTATTTCCATCAGATGGGGGTAAAAATTTTGGTGAAAGACGACTTTTAATTCAGGTTTGTATTAATTGTTCTACACAAGAAAATTTCCAGTAAAATGAAAATATTAAAATAGTATGGAGGCCCACTGGTGTATGGAGTAGCAATATATTGTCATTGGGATCCTGAGAACACTGTTGCACTTTGCATAGGCCATATAAATATTCATTGTTGACAGCGTTGGATTGCCAGGGTATGGTGCCATAGCACCGACATATTTCCCTGCCAACTCTTAATCAAACAGGAGAAGTGATCAGAGCTTTTCTGCCCCACCTTCAATGTGAGTGATGGAATTGTGGAGTCACTAACACAAGGATGGTAACAGAGCCGCCTGCTTTGTTTGTAGTTCCACTTCATCTGGCTTGTGAATCAAAATTCCAAAAGTTCCTTCTCATGGAGAAGTTTGCAATAATATTCTTCAAAACTGACCTGAAAGCACTAGCAAATACTTTAAGTCAATTAGAATGCACTACCAAATACTTAAAGTGAATGATCCCCAGAGGATAGGATTCTCCTTGATGTGAACTGATTTCAAGAGCATGGCAAAATCAGGGTAGAAAAAGGATTTTGTCGCTGTCATAACTTCATTAGCTAAGGTACAGGCAAGGTGCACACAATGTTAGCACTGTTCAGAGTAGAAATACAGTAATACCAAATCTTTGAGAGATATTGAGGTAAAAGGTGAAGTTTTATCTTCTTTTTTCAAAGAACAGTGTCTGAGCTACTTAGTATGGATGAAAAGAAACAGGTTATGATTATTGCAAAAGAAACATATGTCAGCTTACCACTTATAAGCAAGATATTAAACAGCATAGCAAGTCACTTAGATCCATTCAACTGAAACTCTCTTCTATGCTATGGCTATTGACAAACATAGCCAAAAGAAGAAAATTACCACACCTCAGTGATACCTGGGCATTTAATGAGGAATTGATGGGCTTGGGACAGAAATTTTAACTACATGAGTTATGTAGCTATGGCAATTGCAAGCTTTCAAAATTGTGAGCTTCCTGAAGACTTAATTCTATGATATTTTGAGCTTTGAAAGGCTTGAACTGCAACAAGCTGATCTGCAGAACTGTGTACTAAATTGAATTTTCAGCTGCTTTTATCCTGAGTTCACATCTAGGTATTTCCTGGAAATTCAGAATTCTTGTCACACTGTCCCTTGCCTCAGTAGCTTTTAGCACTTGAGCTACTCATATACATAATTGTAGAGGGTAAGTTGGAGGGTGGGTTAGCTTGATAAAATGCTCTGTGCTTTGATATGCTGCTCCAGGCAAAATGTAAAATGCTGATTGGAATTTTTACAAGTTCAAGGATTTTTAGAAGATAATATATTCAGACTCCAATGGGGGCTTTGTAGGAAACTTTATCAGATTTGAAAGAACTAAATATTTTCTCAGATGATTTCTCTGGTGTCATATAGATTAAACTTGATTATGCAAAAATGCTGTAAAGATAAAGGCAAAAGATCTTTTCAAGTGTGCTTATTGTAATTGTATGGACAAAGAACTAAGCAGTCCCATCTGCATGAAATTATATTCACCACAATTACAGAAAAGAATATCTGACTTTTAATAGTAGATGATTGTACTCATTAATTAGTGAGAAAAATTAGTCACATTAGATACAAATTCCTTCTTACAAGAATTTTTCTGTGAGAAAGATAGAACTTAAAGTTTGTTACAGAACACTTGTCTTAAGTAGGCATCTGTATACATCCAGCTTAAGTGTAATGAAAACCCTGATGTTGCCAGAAAACATAAGTCATGGAGATTTATGAAGCATGTTGTGCAGACTGATAAACTGCAGTGTCACAGAAATGAGAATGCTGCAGGCAGCCAACTAGTGTAATATAGGTTTGTGCAATAAATAGTCTGATAATAACTGCAGTACAGTACAATCACTGTGCACTTAAATTATAGTGTGGTATTGGACATAGTAGGTGTTGCATTTACCAATACATTGCCACTATTCCATAAAGTAATTTTGGCTAAAAGATATTATCAAATTCCAAGAGAAAATGCTGAACAAAAAATATTTATCTTAAAATATGGCTTATCTTAAAATAAACTAGCAATAAAACACAAATATATATATTTTATTCACATATGTATATATATCAGCAGTGGTAGTTTTAAATACATAATTTTAATGTTTCATAATATTTTTCTTTATTAATGAATGGAAAAATTCAAGGAAATTAAATTATATTCCTTGGACAAACAAAATAAGTGAAGTCCACAGATATGTATATTACATTAAATATGTTGGAGCACTTTTATGTATGACTGTTGCAAATTCAGTTTCAGACCTGGTTTATTCTATGCATACTTCCTGTCAAATATGTGTGATAATCTCTGGTTTATGCCTGTTTGGAAGGAGGGCTTAAAAGTCTTGGGAGGAAAAGCTGCATTAGATTAATTCACTTGGTTTTGAGTTGAGACACCTTGGAAAATGATACATAAAGTTCCACTGATCTCCCTGACATTGTACATCCTAACTAGTTGAAACCCATCACTGGAAATGTGGATGACTCAAGTTAGTGTTCATTGAAAATTCCAAATGAAAAGGCATTAAAGAGAAAATAATGCAACAAATAATAAGCTTAAATTGCAGCAAGGGGTAAAGAGGTTAATGTTAGGAAAATATTTCAACTTACAAAAATAGTTGACAATTGAAACAGGTTACCTGGAAGGCTGTGGGAACTCTGTCCCAAGCAATTTGTTAACATGGATTAGTAAGGCCAAGCCAATCATGACAGATGTTTAATGTGACCCTGACTCAGAGCTTTTGAGTGGACAAGATGATCTCCTGATGTTCATTCTTGCCCTACAATTCTGTTACTAGTAAACCAAGGATTTTTCCTAACAATATTTCCATTTTTCAACCCTTATTTGCTGCTGAATTTCTACAGTCTCGTTGGTCTCATAAGAAACTCCTGTGTTTCATTATGCAAGCAAATTCTGAAAGAAGAGACTTTGAAACTAATATGTTCCAAATATGCCTTCAGTGTTTGGAAATGTTATGAGTCCTGTAGAAACTGGCTGCTGATCCTGCAGGTATTTTTATTCAGGCACCACCTTACTATATAAAATGTAACAAAAAATTAGGCCACCTTCTGCTCTGAAACACATACAGTCACACTGGATTTTCAGTGGGAGTTACATGTATTTAGTCACAAGAATATTTTGGTTCACAGGTTGAAAATACTGCTCATTGCTACCTAAAAATAAATTTTGGTAAATAATCTGTAATTTTAATGATGCAGATTAAAATATATTAGATATTATATGTTGAAATTACCTTAGTAAAATAGAATGTCCAGGTTAAACTTTATGCCTGTATTGATTGAGTACTCATTCAGAGAAAGGGGTAATGCCATTATTATTGGATTACACTTAGTAATCAGAGAATCATTCAGGATTTTAAGTTTATCAGAAAGTGAACATTGGTGAGGTTTTCTGTGAAAGAAAACTTGAGCACACGAGATACCAGACTTGTTTATCTATAAGAGATACCTAGTATTGTTTTAGCTATTAATTATGAGGTAAGAGAACTGTGATTACAGAAGACCATTTGTGTTTACTTTTAAATATTTTTGAGGAATGTCAAAAAAAAGTCATGAGTGGTCAGTCACACAATCTTGCTGCCTTTTCATATGAGATAAACTTGCAGACATCGCCAGAAAAAATAAAGATACCTCTACAGGGAGAGTTCATTTCCACTCTGGAATTCTATATCTGGAATTACTGATGTCTCTATAACTCTTTCTCATGAATCCAAAAGATAAGGAGCAGGAATTGTGGGCAAATCACAACCTCTGTTATTTGCAAATTAGCTAACCCATGCTGGCTATTACTTATAGGTAAGGCATTTTTGGCTGCTTAATGTGGATTACCATAATCATGTTATTGTCATATAAGAATGGTGTTAAACTTGTCTACTTGTATATCTCAGTCATCCATTAGAGGTGTTGCAGAAGCAGCCAATTACCCATATTCCCTCTTCATGCTTCTAAGAGAGTGTTTTCCAACTAGAGAGAACATTCCCTTCTGAGGTTCTGGCATTGCTAAATCAAATAATTATTGTACCTAGCAAAGCTAGGCAGCCTTTTGACCCAGAAAGCTGAGCAACGAGATGCTCTTACAGTTTTGTGAAGATGGCTGTTTATTCCTTTTCAAATCTATATTTTCCATATTCATAACTTTCTAGAAATGACACATCATTTCTAGCTTTTGTTGTTTGATATTTATCGATTAATATTTATAAAAATAACTCTATCCCTGCTTTTCCTTTTCTTTCAAAGTTTCATGATCACTTCCAGTTGAGTGCTCAAAAAAAACCCATGATTTTTTTTAAAACTTAACTTTTGACCTCTTTATAAATGATGGAAAACCTTTCTTTTTGCTTCAGGTTAAAATCTGGAATGGGAATCACCAGAAATAGATTTCTGTGTATGTCAGCTTTTAAAAAAATAGGAAAAAGCAAATGTTCATGCCATCATCATACATAAAAGATAGCTCATAGCTCACCTTAGTAATACAAAGACCGACAACAGCAAAACCCCTCAACATTAAAGTTAAAAATCAGGGTTGACATTCATGAACTCATGCAATTGTACCCTTGTTTCTTACTTTTCAATAGGGTGAATTAAGGACAAAATGTCAACCTGAATTTTTGTAAATAAATCTAAATCTCCATGGTTTTGTGGAGTCATTAATTGAACAGTACTTTCTATGGGTTAACAGCAGGCAAATCCATAATATTTTTTTCTAATATAAAGTTAAAAAAGAATGCTCCTTGCTGCCTCTAGATTAGCAGCAGATTGAATTACATCCTACAGACTGTGAAAGAGAAAGTGTTCCAGAAAGAAGCTAGAAGTCTTAAAACCATCTAAAAAATAAGTTATTTTCAGCATGTTCTAATGCTTCCCTCCTGCTTGTTACATTTAATGAAAGCTTCTTGCTAAGTTTTAAGTTCTTGGCTACCTGCATATCTGTCAAGATGAAAATTTGGAGTTGTAGAAATGTAGAATTGCATAAATCCTAATGTAATATTTTCTCCACAAAAAACAAAAAAAGTTGGCTTTTTTCTTTTTGAAAACTTTAGGAATGAAACTTCATTAAGGTTCTTCACAGGGTAGATTAATTTCTGAAAAAGAATAATGCAGTTGTGTAGTACAAAATCGAGCAAGTCTGCATGGCACCTGGAGTTTGATGGAAGCAATGAAGATAAGGCACTTGGATAAGTAATGGATGACCAACCTGTTAAACACAATAATGGGGTTTATACATAGAATAAATTTCTTCTTGGTTACAGCTGTTCTTGGCTGGCTACAGCCACAGGTGTAAGCATTGTTGGTGGGATGTGGAGCAGGGTCTCCCTCTGAGTTTCATTGTCTCCTCTCTTGGTTATATTTTGACTGCATTGCACTGTTCTAAAGAACTCAGACCTTATTCTCATTTCTTAAGAACTCAGAATTTATTTGAAAATTTATATTTCAAGTATATTGAAGCTTGAAAAGATATGAAATACGTTTATATTGAAAAATATTCAGAACAAATTTGAAAATTTATGAATTTTCAAGCTATGCTCACTCACCTGTGAATTAGTCCACTCTGAGTAGTGCATATGTTTCAAATTACATATATAATATATACCAGAAGAGCAGTGGTTGAAAGAAGCCTTCTCTCAGCACTGACAGCTGGTATGGATGGACTCTCACAAGCCTGAAGAGATAACAATGAATAATAAGTTAATTATAGGGTCATAAAAAATAAGATTGGCAGAAACATCTGTAAGTCATCAAGTTTGACTCTCCTTTCAAAGCAGATCCAACTTAAAAGTGAGCTCAGGTTCTCACCTAGGTCAGTTTTTAACATCTGCAGGGACTTCTTCCTCTTGTTCTGGCTCTGTATACTTTTAGCATTCAAATTGGATGAACCACAAACATAAAATGTAAGGCCTGAAATAAGTCACCAAAAAAATGACCCAATCCCATCAAAATTCAGGAATAGGTTACAAATTAAAATACATGGAAACAAAGTTGTCATTACTAAGGATTCCTGAGGGGAAAAAAGATAGGAGGTAATGAAATGTGCTTTAAAATGTTGGAATACCACTAAAAAAAGTCAAGGACAGAAGTTATTCACAATTAATCAAATTAATAGATTTTGGATTCCCACTATTTTCTTTTTGTATTAGTTTATTAAAGTGTAAGTAGTGGTTACATGTAGAATAGTTGCCTGTTCCAAATGTTGCCAGCTGTAAAACTGGATTTTCCTTCAGGGAAGATGACAACTTTTTTGCTATGTCTTCTTTTTCTGAAAAGGAAAATAAACTTAAGATTGAGAAGTGATTATGCAAGAGAGATGCAGAAAAAATTATGATTGAAAAAAATTGAAATGTTTTATCTTTGTATTTTGAATTTTTTACCTGACCTATAGTTTGCAGCCTCACATTTTAGATTTCTGGTGAATAAATTTTCAGACTCTAGTCTTTGTGGACTGCAATTTAATTGTTGAGGGAAGCATTCTATTCTGTCCTGCTGCTCTGTATAAGGACTGAGATTTTTTTTTTCCACAGGAAGTAATCGTGAACAAAGACAATACAAGGGTACTGTCTAACATATACAGGCACCATGTACATAATAGTTTATTTGCAATGTTTCTTTTGTGCAGTCTTGGTAAATAAAGCAAAAATGTGTGCCTTCAGGATCTCTATGTCAAAGCACTGAGGTTATATTTTAGGATTTAAACATCTGTGCCTTGCCCTGGCTTTATCTGACTGTTTCCAGATGGTTTTCTGTACGATGGAAAGCAGCATCAGTGTGGATGAACATCATGTCTACTACTTTTTCTTAAGAGATGCTCCCTCCTCAACTCATGACCTGTGGCAAACCCTAAAAATACTAGAACTATTTTAAAAAATCAAAATATTTTAAAATTGGAACCAAATTAAAATGCAGAGTCCTTTCCTTTACCACAGAGGTCTTTAGAGGATTTCGAAACCTGTATGTATGCTTTTCATGGCTGAAAAAAATTCCTTTTGGGAAACTGTTTGATCTCTTCTCAAAAATGTGGGTTTGATAGCTGAAAGCTTGGTAGCTGAAAAGATTCAACAGAAAGGGTTTTGTGGTTTCCACGGATCTTCTGTGTAAATGCTTTTCAATTTTAAATGGCCCTTGGGGTTTGTGACTGAATACTTCTTGTAGACCAGGAAAATTTAATAATCCAAATGATATTATTTTTATTTAGTGTGTGGTTTCTTCATGTCTTAAACAAGACTGTTTGTCCTCTCACTTTGCCTGAGGATACATCTTGCTATAGCTGTGTGATTAGATTTTCGATACATGCAGTTGAAAATAAACCAAACTACCTAACTAAAAGGAAGGTAGCAGTAAATTGTGATTAGCACATAATTGTAAACTTCACAATTGTAAATTGTGAAGAGATGCAGAAGTTTGAAACACTAAATGTTTAAATTTCAGGATGTAGCACCTAATCATTAACAATACTTTGAAGATGAGGCATTTATTACCTTATTAGTAAAATTCTCAGAAACAGTAAGAATGCTTTAATACTTTGAAATATTAATATTTAAAAGCCAATAGAGATACTTCCATATATTTTCTATACACAGTCTAAATATGCCTTGAGTATGGTGTATGTGTTTCATTTAAGAATATGCATAGGAGATGCTGAACAAATCTAGAGGGATGAAATTTACCACTGTTCTGCGCACTTCATAGGAAAACACTTTATGAGGACATATCAACCTATCAAATATGACTTTATCAAATATTAAAAATATGTATGCTGCACTGTGGCCATAACATGTGTGCTTTTAAAGTCTTTCTGAGAGGACTCAAGCAGTAACAACCCAGTCTATGTGAGAGAAACCAGCTGATGCATTCAGCAGTTTTACATGCAATTATGTCTGAAGCTGTAATTTTCATTTTCATTGAAGAAGGACAGTTTGGGGTTTTTTGCAGAAATGGCAGATTTCCCAGGGCAACATTAAATTTCCTAAACTGATAACTTTAATGGCTTGTATCAATCAAACAGGCTGTAAAAGATGCTTGAAATGTTTCAGAGCCAGCTGAAGAGATAAATATGCTTTTTAGCTTTCTCACTACTATATTCTCTCTGTAAGTAGTTACACTAACATTCATCATTCAGGAATTAATAAACTAAAGTAAAAACTGTGATATTAATATAGAAAAGAATATAAAAAAGCAGGATATTTTTGAAGACTGAATTTAAGATTCCTGTTTTCTAAGCTTTGAACCATTAAAGCTCACATTTTCACATTTCACCTATAATCATCTTTAATGGAAAGATGGAAATTTCTTCTTATATTTATTTTAATTTCATTAAAGGAACAGTTTGTTTAGGGATGTGTCTGTTGTTGAGACTTTTCATGTCTAATAACTCAGCTGTAGTTGGTCTGAGATCGATGGAGATCATTAAACTTCTCTGGGTTCCACATGAATGGCTGGGCAGGTGAATAACAAAGATAAATAAAATACCTCGGCATAAGGGAGAGCTGAAGTTACAGAGAGATGGCAGAACTGTGGGAAAGATCTCAAAGGGACCTTGCAATGTTTTAAACACCAAAAACAAATGTAAAATTTGTAGAAAATCAGATTTGAGTTTTTCCCACATAAAAGTTCAGCTTAGAAAGCTAAGATTCTTTAACACCTGCCCTCTGGAACAGGGGCTTAATTTTGCATCAAAAGATATAAGGCTTGCCAAAAATGTGCAAATTAACAATGTAGTTTCTTTGGAAATGCACACCTTTGAAGTGTTTCTCATATTTTTCACTTTCTTCTAAACAATTTCAACTCCCTCTGGCACTTTGGGCAAAGATCTTGCCCTTCCTGTAAGATCATTGACTTATATCAGAGAAAAAGGAAAGAATACATGAATTTAGAACAATAGAATTAGCATGGTCTCTCTAGAGCTATTTCTCATGAGTTCCTGTATTCTCTTTCCATTGTCTGTTTGCACATATCTGTCTCAAATGCTCAGCTGAGCAAATCTAAGAACAAGGCTGCTGGGTCTACCATTGAAGTCCCCATCTTTGTGACATTGATTGCTTGGTCATTAATATTTTCTGAATGATTCTTTCTGTGTACAGTGAAAGAGTTTAACAGAAGATAAAACTGAGAGTATTACTCCTAGTTACCAGTGAATCTTATGCAATTGAAATTATTTAGCTCTAACTACTCATTATAGCTCATAATAAAAATTAATGCTTCAGAATATCTTTTTTTAATACAACAAATATACTTCATAGCTAAATCCAAAAATATATCAAGTAGTGAATAAATAACCTCTGAATCAACTCTCAAAGCTTCTCATTCTATGAAAGTTAAAAATACTGTATTTTCAGGTCATTTGAGAATTACAGAATTTCAAAACAAGGACTTGAATGGTCTGATTAAAAATTTTAAAAATTACTGCAGAAGAAATAACATTTTTCTTGAGAAAAAAAACATTCCCTAAAAGGCACCTGAGTGTCAGAAACTTAAAGTGCATGAAACACAGGGGAATTCAGGAAGTTATGTTGGTCACTGCCATAATAAAATACAGGATTGACATAAATTCCTTTTTAAAATTATTATTTAAGAATTTAGTCATAGGAGAACATAGACCAGAGCCCCTTGTCAGTGACTTTCACAGTCAAACCAAATTAAAATATATGTCCTCATGATAGTAATTTTATTTGGTTCCTTTGGCAGCCTTAATGAAATACTAGCTCAAGTAAAACCAAAGAAATCCATATTTTCTGTTTAAAATGCAAGGTGGCTCTACTGACAGTCATAGGACATTGATACTAATATAAAGTGATCTGAGTATTAAATATGTGACAATATAGGAGTACAGCACTTATTATCTTTACATGCTTTACTTTTCATTTCACTTTCACATTATATAAAATGCCATTGTCACATATAGGCTGCCATCAAAATTTCTTGTCTTGATGAGGGTTGATAGTTAATGGTTCTTTCCTCCCCTTTGAAAGGCAGAAGGACATCCTGGTGGTAATTGACTTTCCAGAGGTGTACTGCAATGCTTGCTGGAGCAGTTGTGTTTGATTCAGTAGACTGGAACTGCAAAGTGATTTCAGCTAACAGCCCCACGCCAGAGCAGTCAAACGCCTGGAAAAATGAGGTGGCAATGAATACCTCCAAACAAGGGTATCAACCATTTTACTGCTGGAAATTAACTGTGGAAGCAGAATTGAAAGGGCTGCTTTGTTCTCTAGGGATAAAATAATCGTGTAAATAAAAAATACTCAAAGCATAAGTATTATTTCTCCTCCCATGATTTCTCTCCGAGCATTACCATAAACTGTTCTCTCTAGAAGCATTGTACCTTTGAACTTAAATACTGAATCTTTAAGAAATACTAATAAATGTATTTTCTTTCTCATCAGCATGATGCTTAATATTTTACTTACTTCTTCCCTTCACAAGTGCTGTCAGGATGGATTCCTACTTACCCTGACTTAAGTTATTTATTCATTAAAATAAGCAGGAATAGAAGTCAATAGAGCTAAACTACAGCATGGAATACACTGTAAGAATCATCTCTGTCTGATTTCCAGCAGCCCTCAAGGCATTCTCCAATAAAACAGGGAAAAAAGTCAAGGTGTCTCCTGCTTCTTAGATACAATAGGTCTTCAATTAGTCCAGTTCACTAGAGACAATACAGTTATCTCTATGTAAATGAATCTCTAAATTTTCTCTGAAGGTTTTTTTGAGTTCCTGAATTAATCTTTTATCTTTTTGTTACATGCATTTTTATTTTTCTGTCCTCTCTGCTGGCTTAGACTCTCTCATGTGCTCCTGGTAAAGCAAACTGCAACTGTACTGTCAGCCTGTAAATTCCTTTTCGTCTGCAAAATCCTGGATAAGTCACAATGGCCACACTCTCCATGGAGGGTGATAACCGAGGAAGGTGAATATAAATCACTTCAGTGAAGCCTCCTGGCTGCCCCCACCAGCAGGAGCCAGACTGTCACCCTGCCTGGCAGGGCTTGAGCAGGGACAGCCCTGGGTGGAAGGGCAGAGACACAGGAGTGAGTGAGTGAATACCCAGGGCAGTGGGCTCGCTGCAGAGAGCCTGAGGATATGACAGATAAGCTTTCCTATTAATTGGTCTGGGAAGTTTTAGGGAGGCAGAGAGAAAGAATGGTAAACAATCTGTGGCTGGCGTTTTGAGCAAGTTGCTTTTCTCATAAGGTCTTTATGGAAGAGTGGTTCCTTAATTAACCAGTTGGGTTACTGGTGTTAGTGAGAACCAGTCAGGTTCTGGGTGAATGATGTTGGTTATAAATATTGTGAGACTGTAATAAAGATACCCGTTTTGCCTTCTGGTTGTGGATGGAGTGTGTCACTACCCTTCTTGTTCCTGACTCAATGGTGACAAGAAGCAAATAGGTTTGAAGCTGTTGGTTAGATGAGGTTTCAGATCTTCTGACGCTGACTAACATTGTCCCACTTTATTGCCCACGTTCCTGTGACTCTTTAAGGACAGATGAAGAAAGGTATTTAAACTCCATTCTCATGGCCAATTTTAATTAAAAAACAGAGGCTAGTTTTGTCTAATAGAGGCCTGGACATAAGCTGAGCAAACAAATCTGCAGAGACATTTCTTAATCAATTTTTTAAAATCCATCTTTCTGTGGGTTGGTGTCTGCCTCTAAATGGAAAAGATTTTACATATTCTCAGAAGGACATTTTGACAATTAATTAATTAATGTTTGCAAAGCTCTTAAGTTGCAATAAGATCTAGAAAGAAGGGGTCTATATAAAATGAATTAATAACTACCTGTCCAGTGACCTTTGCTGCTTCTGTGCTGAGTGAAATGTCTTATGGGGAAAAAGAAAAGTGGACTGTGAATGGGCAGTTAAGGAGAATAACAATAGTGGCACATAAAAGGTGATAAATAGAGTTTTCACACAATCCTTACTTCTGCTCTTTACCATTTAAAGCTTGACTTACAAAAGTAGAGTTTATTTTAGCATTATTAGTAGATTCTTTTTTTGTTTTTAATCTGTATTCTCCATCTTTAGATCTCCTTTGCAGACAGGAGAAAAGCACTGAAGGAAACATAGGTTGTTTCTCTTCAAAAAGGTCATTGAGAAAAACAAACATAGTATTTATAAATATGTTTGTAAGTCAAGACTGTCTGGGAATAGGAAAAGTATATTCTCAGAATCACATAATGTTTAAAATTTTTATTTTTATTTTATCAGATTCCCAGGAAAAAGGGCCACGAAATGATGTGATGCATGAAAGATTCAGGAAGAATAATTTGAAAATCAGGCTCATAAATTCAGGTTTCTGCAGAGCAGCTACTTATCTGTCTGCCTGCCTCCTGGGTACTTGAACAGTGGCATCTGGTTTGCTCTGAAGTTAATGACCATTTTCTATATGAATTATTTTCACAAAGATGTTAAAACCAAGTCCAGGCTCAAGGAAAAAGAAAAGGGAAAGTCATCTTGCTGTGACTGTTCTTTTATTTTGATGTTTATTTTGCAAGTGGCTAGTCTTCCTGTATGACCTGTGCCCTAAACATAAGTAGAGCTAAACTGATAATTTTTTTTTAATTGGTACGATGGGCAGAAAAGAAATTAATGCTTCAGTGGTTTCTTTATATATATCTAACATGTACCTTTCTAGATTTGTGCATGCAGAGAGGAATAAAGTTAAATATATATATATATATATATATATATATATATATATATACATCTTAATCAAGTAGTATCTGCAATAACGTCTATTTGAAGTCTTTTAAATGACTTCCTGATACATTGCCATTTTGTCAACCTCTGCAGAAAAAAACCCCTTATAGTCAGTCTTGCATTACATCCATAAAGGCAATATTTTCCAGACTCAGAACCTTGATACTGAAATTTTCTTTTTGGAAAATTTCAGAGTCAAGGTTCTGAGTCTGGAAAAAATTGAGGCTAGAGAATAGCCAGACACTCAAGCAAGAAATTTACCACTGGGTAGAAATCTCCTTTTACTTGCTGACTTACTGAGTAACATTTATGAAAACAAACTTAGCAGAATAGAGTGGATGTTAAGTTATCAGAATGGATGCTGCCTGCAGGCCATCGCAGTCACTCCTGCTGACATTATCCTGTTTCTATCAGACTGGCTGTGTAGCTCCCAGTATTTTGTGGTAGAGTTCTCCTCACAAGAGGAGTTCTTGCCGAAGGGAAGCTGCAGAACATTGAGGCAGGATGTCAACAGAGGGGCATCTCCTCCAGCAGTGTCTGCTGCTCTGTTTGGGGGGGTTGTGTTTGTGTCAGTGCATGCAATAAAAATTATTGTGCTTGCTGGTCTCAGGCAGTCTCTGCAGCAGAAACTTGGGGGTTCCCTGTAATGTTCAAGGAAAGTGATTCCTGCAGATCACTGCCCACTATTGCTCACTGTGTCTGCACAGCCCCGTGCTCAGGCCCTAGGTGTTGCTGCACTGCAGCTGAGAGGTGAGAGTGCATCCTGCTGAGCCCTTCCAGGCTGGATTTAATCTAATTAGCTGGGATAACAATGTTAGTGAAGATGTGATGGAATGAGCTTCGGTAAATAAATGTATGCTGATGTAAAAGCCTGCTAGGAATCATCAGGACATCCCTGGGTGGCCAGCAACAACAATGTACAAATTTGAAAACCTCTTCCCAGGGGCTACTGAAGCAACGGCTTGCCACTTGCTTCAAAGGCCCAAATCATCCCACTGATAGTTTATAGCTTTCCCTGTAAAACAATTTGAAAATATTACATAAGTTAACTGCTTGTCAAGATAAAATTGTAGCTGGAAAAAGAATTTTCATTTTCTCCCTGGGGTTTCCTAGTCTTTAAAGATTTGCATGCATGGTTATCATTACTACAGCCAGTCTGTCTGTGTTGTCTGCCTTCCACATAACAATCACATTGCTCTTCTTACTGCTGCATACAGGGTTCAGGTACTGGCAGCCGGAGTCTCACTTGTTTGTGTTCTTGAATGGTAGAAGAGTAACACAAGTAGATGAAATTGGCTCTGGGTTACTGCATGTTCTCCTTTGAAGAGGAGACACCCCACTGGCATTATGAGAAAAATTAGAAAATCAATTCAGAAGTAGAAAAGGCAATTGGAAGACAAAAGCTGTTGACTGAACCAAAGGAGATTGACCTTTAAAGCTTTAAAATTCTAAGACAGTTATAAGAGGAAACAGGAAATGAAAAGTAGGCAAACATTATAGGGAAAAGATAGATTTTTTTTTTTTTTAAATAGGAAAATATTCTTGGGGTGGGGGGAAAGATGGTTGAAAAGCATGTATTTGATCAGTTTACAAGGTTCACACTCCTGGTACAGCTTTATTACTCCTTTATTCTGTGAACAAGCATTACTGGACAGGAGCATAGCCCTTCACTTTTCCTCTTGTATGGCTGAAAGACACCAAAAGTTGGCTGCAGCAGCCTAAGGAGCAGAACCAGCATCTCTCCAGCTACAACCCTTACACTTGGACTGCTTTAACTGGGCTGTGAACACGCCCAGGTGGTGCTGTCCCAAACCTCAGTGAGTATTGGCATCAGGGCTGCCCAGGGAGGAGCACACCCAGGCTCCTGCAGGGGCAGGCACTGGCTCAGCGAGTCCTGGGAAGGCACCACCCTGGGCAGGGATCATCCACATGACATTATATCCATCTTGCTCCTGCTGAGACAGGGGCAGTTGGGCTTTTGGGCTTGGAGACAAAACCCTGGATGCCTTGGATTGCCCAGTCCCTTCAGGACAGTAACAGAGAGGTGCCTTGAGTGTAAACATAGGATGGGAGTAAAAGACTTTCATATCCTGCATGGTCTTGAACACCTCATCTCTCCTTGTTTCCTCTCTGTACAACAGGAACAATGCAATTTATTGACCACACAGGGGGCTGTAAGGCTAAATTAATTAATGTTAAAAACCCCTTTGATTCTCTTAGACAAAAGGTTTTCTAGAAGTATGAAAAATAGCTATTTATTATCTACATTTTTGTCACTTTTTATTTATGCCCTATAAATTCTACTGCACTTTTTCTTTAGAATTATTTGCTTTATCTCATCTGCATGAAGAAGAAATTGATAACAACTCATGAAGGCATAAAAAGTAATGTTTGAAAAGTCTGGTTTATATTTATTAATTTGAAGTGTACTTCCTCACAAGTAACATGTATATGAAACTTCTTGGTCAATGTCTTTTCTTTGGTGACTTAGCAATACGGTCTTTTCTTTTTTATCCACTTTTTAAGGTATCCACAAGCTCACTCAAATGGACAAGAGCATGCACTTCTGCTCTTACAGTTAATTTAACTTCTGTATCTTTGATTATATTTTCTATTCAGTCTATTTTAATCCTATTCCTCTCTTGCTGACTTTTCTTCTATTCGACAGCTTTTATTTCACTTCAGCCTTCGAGAATCCTGAACCCACAATGAAGAATCATTTGTATACACTGTCATTTCTATTTGCTATTTTCTTTTTTTTTCCCCTCCCAGTGAGACGGGGGGGTGTGTGTGCAATGTGATGCGCTGGATATCAGTACAGTGCACCTCAGGTGCACTGAAACATTTGACTTCACTTTATGTTGTTTCTAGAGTGTATTTTCTTGCTCTTAGCTCTGAGCCACAACAGGAATTCGGCTGAATTTTGCCACATCTCTGCCACCCTGTGTAGCTACAGTGCTTCCACAACATCTGCTGCTGCTGTTGTGTTCAGGAGCCTGCTGAAAGTGTGAGCTGTGAAGCAGATTATCCAACACCCAAATACTGGCTTGTCTGAAACTTTAGATAAGAATTGATTTATATGTATGTATCCAATCTGTAAAAAGTGGTGACACTGCAAAAAATGAAATTATAGGTTGCATTTTAGGTAAATTCTATGGTGTAATCACTTCAAGTGAGTTCAAAGTGCAGTTTCCTGTACTTCATTCTCTATTCTTATCTTTTCTGCTCCTTACTATTTCTTAGATTAATTAGGATTAGCTTTTCCATGCCTCATTGCTGTACCCTAGTAATTTCCTGGATTTCAGAAATGCCATTGAAAATGTCTTTGTTAAAAATAATAAAAAGCTATTAAGCTAGCTTATTCAACATGCTCAAGTCAAAAGATATTTACAGTCATTAAACTGTAGTGGATGAATGGATTTTGTAGGAAGACAGCTTGTTCATTGGAATTTGTTGAGCTCTTCAGAATAAGCCAAGTTGAAGAAAAAATATATACTCGGTGACATTGAATTTATAAAATCTGAAGGGCTTTCTGATGAGAGCAAAATATGATTTTTCTCTGGTCTGTTTACAGTTTAGACCATTAGGACAAAGATTGACTGTAAATACCGACATAAAATTTTCTGAGGCCTGACCCTTAATTCTGCTTTGGAAGAAGGTGGGAAAAGAGGTTAAGAAATTCTAACACTTATTCTGGGCTTGCATTAAATGCTGATTTATTTAATCTTACTATTGCTCTGTTTCTGTAAAAATCCTACCTTGCAATGAGTGTGACATCTCCTAATATTTATAATACCTTATAGAACACTAGTGGCTAGGTTGTGATCAGAATGTGCCCCACAGGTCACCGGGCTCCTCTTACACCTGGGGGACACAGCAGCAGGGAGTGGGAGGTGTTTGCATCCCTGCACATTGTTTCCACACCAAAGAAGTGGCTTGAACAGAAACTCATTTTGCCTGCTGACAGAGGAGGAGCATTGGTTGAGGCAGGAGATGAGTCAGGATTTCAGCTGAGCTCCTGGGTGCAGTGGAACATTTTCCCTTTGCTGCTGAGCATGGTCACCTCCAGCTGCAGGAATGGGGGCTGGGGCTCTCCGCCTCAGAGACCACAGCCCTGGAAGTGCTGTGCTGCAGGCACAATTCTCTGTTTTGGTTGTGTAAATGGAAAATGTGATGATGGTTCATTTTGCTGAATTTGGATGTAGGCATGAAGGATGGCAAATTCAGTGAGAAAAGTGGCTCCATATAAATATTAAACTTTCTGCTCTTTGCTACATAGAGTACAGTTCTTATTGTGACAGTACTTCATTCTTTGCTTTTCTGGTTTTAGAGTCTTTTTAAATATTTCAGCAATATTTTATTCCCAAAATACTTCAAGAAGGTACAATTATTTAAAAAGTATTTTCAACTTCAAGTCAGGCAAATTAAAATATCAGTTATTATCTCTCCACAGATTTTACCTGATTAGTGGTGGAGTTCCATTCATTATATGTGGGATTACAGCAGCAACCAATATCAATAATTATGGGATTGAAGGCAATGCACCATAGTAAGTACAAACCACTATCACACCACTTTTAAGGAAAACAGATTGTTTCTGTTTCTTATCCAAATAAATGTACCTGACTTCATAAAGGGTACAGGCATGCAATTTGGGATGGTATCTGTTACAAAACTTTATTAAATATTAGCTGTGAAAGAGCAATGTCTTAATCTGGAGTTTCCTGCTTCACCTCCAGCAATTCGACTCCATTACTGGCAATACAATCACCTTTCATTTACAGAATTACTCTGCATTTACATCTGAATAAGTGAAAGATATTAAAAATACCTAATGAATATCATATCTAATGCAGCTATTATTTATTTAAATATATTCATTTCATTATCTACCTTGATTTACCTTCTGGCAACGTAAAGCAAATTAAAAATAATTATGTAAGAAAAGGACAAGTAAAAATCCCTTCCCCACTTCCTCCACTCCCATCCCTCCACTAAAACCCAAATATTTTGGATTTTCACCACCTGGAAATGTTCCAGTCACAATGCCTGGCAATCCTGTCATAATCCCTTCATGTCCTTGTCTGTAGGAAGGTGTTCAGCAGACCTCCACAAGCTCACCAGGCATCACATTGTTATTAATTCCTAATTCTTGGCATGAAGTATGAGGTATCCATAAGTCCATTTAGTCTTTCCATAAAAGCATAGCAGAAAGTGAATTAGACTGCAAAGTTAAATACAGTGTGTGTAACAGATCAGCATGGCAGTGACTGGCACACTAATGGATATTTTAGTACTCTGGCAGCACTAATACTCCAGAGGACATCACTCTTAGTTACTGCTTTGAGCATCTATTGTAACACATTTGAAACTGGTTATGTTCTGGGCATGAGAAGTGGCAGCCAAGGAGAATGGTTCATAAGTGAGCATCTGGCTCCTTAAAGACATTTTTATAGGTAATTGAAATTTAAATTCCAATAAGAAATCAGTGCATACCATGGCTAACTCAATGCTCTGCCTAGGGCCCAACACATATTTATATATTTATTCAAATTTATCCAATTAAACAGCCAGTTTATAATCAACAGTGTATTCTAAAGCTCTATTATTTATGTTCATAAATTTGACACATTTTTCATTTTGGTGCAGTTACTGGGGTTATACTTCTTTAATCATGTTAATGTAGCAAATCAATACCTGGTGCCACAGTGTGCACAGAAAACAAGGGACAGATGAGGAATGGTTATAAGACTGAGTAAAAAGTTTCTAATTCAGTGGCAGCATAGTGAGTTATATGCCTTATTCATTTTTTATAGTATTAGTAAAGTAAATGTAGATGCACAAACTTGAACTTCCTTTTACCAAATAGATTTTGTAAGTGATCCACAATGAAATTCTACTTGAAATAACAGCATCCCATGACACTGTTCCACTTGGGAGCATTCTGCTCTCCACTTTGCATCAAATACGCAGGATTCAAATGTATTTCAAGTATTCACCTAGCTTTGTGTTCTCTACTTATCCAATTAAATGTAGGTGGTTATTTACCTCTGTTTTCAAAATATTTTCAGGGGATCTTCTCTTGTGCGTAATAGTAAATTGTGTACTCTTTGGAGTGTTTCTAAGTTCATTAATACATGTATGTATGTTTCTGTTTAAGATTCAGATATAAAAAATTCAAAGTCATTATTCTGCAGTTTCTTGCTGTAAAGTCCAGTGGGACTTTCTCTATTTAGCTGAGAAGTTCTCAGCCTGGGAGAAAAAAGTCATTCTGCCCTTTTTATAGTAACTTGTAGATAATTCCTGGTTTGTCAAGAATCTGATATCAGAAGTTTCCTCACTGGAACTGGAGGAACTGCAACTAATCACACATGCCTAAATGAATATGAAGTGTCACACAGTGTCACTTTTGGAGCTGGAATCATCATGACAGATCACCTGGTCTGTCTGTCTGACCCAGTGGGAAATTAGCTATATCCAAACCACTCCTGACAGTTATTTATCTGAGGTACTTTAAATGCTCCCGTAATGGATAGACCACATTTCATTCCAACAGCTTATTATCCTAATTGTCCTAACAGCTGAGAAACTTTTTAAAAAATCTAATTTAGATCTTTCTTGCTGCAGTTTAAGCCCATTACTTTGTGCCCAAGTCCAAGAGATAAAGTAATTCCTCTTTCCAGAAATCCATGCAATATTTAGCATATAAGAACCTAGTAGCAGCTGTACTAGGCTACACTGCCAGCTCAGATCTCTGTCTGTAACCATGGCTAAAAGCAGATCATTGAGAAGAGTCAAAATGAGGCAAATATTCCTTCTCCCTCTAACCCATGTTCTGCCAGTTTCCATCTAGGATTTCATTAGTGGTTTCTTCTCCCATGTTTGTTTGATCAGATCATTCATACTTAAGACAATCCTGTCAGACTCATGCTGGCCTGGGAGCTACTTTAAGCTGCTCTAAAATGGCTATGGTTATTTTAAAGGCTAGCAAACCATGATCATGCTACAATGATACTATGCTACTAACATATCACAAAGAGATAATCAGTTTCCCTAATTTTTCTGAGAACATTCAAATTGACATGGATGAACTCCCAGGAATTCTAGAAACAGTACAGAATTCAGAAATGGCATATATCTTTGAGGTCTGCTCACTGCAGAAAGTGGTTACAGTTCCACTGGAAGTCTTTTATCCTTTTTTGGTACTCAGGCCATTCTCTCGCAAGAAGAAAATTCTGTAAGAGCAATCTTCAGGCTTAAGAATTTGTAGCAATGTTCATTGATACAAACAACTGAAATCTGTACATTTCTATTGCTCACATAGGATGTATAAACTATGCCTCATTTGCTTTTTAATCAAAGTATTAGTGCTGACATTTTTAATAGTAGAAAAAAGGGTTGACATAAATGGTCTTATACTTCACTGCAATTCCGGAGTCTAAACTGACCTACATTTCTTGGAAATTTTTCAGTTTTAATAGTCTGTAAATTATACCACATATTCTATTCTATTTAAAAATTAGAAAGTGATGCCCTCAGCTTAATTAATATTAAAGACAGGCTCCCTCTCTCCACAAGCTGAACTTCTGATATACCGTTGTGTCATACTAGTCAGACAACAGTGAGTTGTCCATCACATTTAATATGGGCTCTGAAATGTTCTTGACTCTCTCTTGTTGTTTTCAGCTGCTGGATGGCCTGGGAGCCCAGCCTCGGTGCTTTTTACGGGCCAGTGGCATTCATTGTGCTGGTGACCTGTGTTTACTTTCTCTGCACATACGTGCAGCTGAAGCGCCATCCTGAACGCAAGTACGAGCTGAAGGAAAAGGCAGAGGATCCGCAGAGAATGCCAAGCACTGACATGGGCCATGGTCACATTACAGACTCTGTGTCCGTTCCCCAGGCAACCTGCCCCATGATTTCTTCTTCCTTGTTGGAAAATGAGCATTCATTTAAGGCTCAGCTTCGAGCCGCAGCATTCACTTTGTTCCTGTTTACTGCCACTTGGACCTTTGGAGCACTTGCAGTGTCGCAAGGCCATTTCTTGGATATGATATTTAGCTGTCTTTATGGAGCTTTCTGTGTGACCTTGGGGCTTTTCATCCTGATCCATCACTGTGCAAAACGAGATGATGTGTGGCATTGCTGGTGGTCTTGTTGCCCATCCAAAAGAAACACCTACTCCGTGCAAGTCAACGTGCGCCCAAAGGTCAACGTCAATGGCGACACCCAAGTTCACGCACCTTGTCTGCAGGAATCTCCGTGTCCCAACAAGTCAGCTGTGTTCAACCACCCAGCAGCCAGCCACTGCAAACTCACCAACCTGCAGGCAGTGCAGAACCACGTTAACTGCCTGTCGCCCGTGACGCCGTGCTGTGCAAAAATGCACTGTGATCAGCTGCTTGACGATGAGGCTCACATTCACGTCCACAATGAGGGAACCTTCAGACCCAACATGCACATTCACAGATGCCTGAAAAGCAGAACTAAGCCACGTTACTTCAGCCGGCACAGGTCTGCGGGGGAAAGGGAGTACGCCTACCACATCCCCTCGAGCATCGACGGCAGCATCCACAGCTCCCACACAGACAGTCCCCACAGCACGCACGAGAGCCAGGCAGGTCACAGACGGGCCTGCTGCTCCAAGAGTGACCCCTACCCCACCGTCAACCAGCCCGAGAGCAGCGACGCAAGTACTGTCATATACAGCTGTGGTAAAATGCCAGACAGTGACTCCGTGCACCACCCAGCCCACTTTGAAATGCACCCACGGACACAGTCATTGCCATTTAACACCACAAATCACAACGGGATTCTCAAGGGAAACATGCACGAAGCCATGATATACAGCTCAGATAGTACGGGAAATATCAAAACTGGCCCTTGGAAAAATGAAACTACTGTGTAGTTCACGGGTCACCATAATGTGGTTTTTTGCCCTAAACCATCGTTATCTTTGGTTTTATTCCAAAATAAATATGGTGATATGTTTGCGTAGCTCATCAGTAAATTGTACAGCTTTTCATTTTCTTTGTAAGTGTCAAAGAAAGAGAGATAGTGACAGTTTTAAAGTGAAATTATTTTTAAAAGAAAGTTATAAAGTTATTCTGAAAGGTAATGAGAAAATGAAGTCTAGAAAATTGAATAAGAGAGGCAATATCCTTTTGTTTTACAGAATGGCATTTCTTTAGAAACATAATTTTCATTCATTGTTTTCACTTTTTTTCTGTAGTAACTTCAGACACTTTTATAAACATATCAGCATCCTAAACTTTTACTTATTTATTTTTGTAGAAAAATATTATTACTGTGCCATGAATTTTAATCAGAAGTGGCTATGGTAGAAATGATAAACAGGATTTTATAAAATTGCAGCTTTTTAGATATACAAAAGTGATACTGCCTCTAAAAACCTTCTGTAGCATATGGCCTGTAAAGTCATGTAATGTACAGTCTCTGTTCTGTCCTTTTTCTTGTTGGAGAGAAGTGCTAGGTAATGTCTCTGTTTCATCTTTGGTGCTGTATTGGTTGTATTTTGCATGACATATGTCAGGATATACCATTTGCTGTTTTATAGTGTTACATGTGTTTAAAAAAAAGAACAAAAAAAGTGTGGTACAAGGCTGTGACAAACCCTATTGATATTAATCTAGAGCATTATAAATCTACAGGAAAAAAAAAAATCACTCTGCACTAGTTTAAGTGGCACAATCCTTTGTATAAGGTTATATGATAGCTTTGATAAGGGTCCACTCTAATGTCTTTACAGAGCATGCACTACTCATTGTATGTGGCACTGTGCAGTGTAATAGCAATTGTCTCAACAGATTTTACACTTCTTTGTAAAGTATGCCTTTTAAACAAACCTGTAAGCTGTTCCACGTTAACCTTTCCAAAGGTAAGTTAAGGTAGAGCAGTTTTATCATTAACTCTTTGAGGACTACAGTTATTTTCTTAAAGTAGCTTATTCTAGTTCAGAGATACTGTATATATGATATTGTCTATTTAGTTACATGATCAATGTAGTCCAGAGTTGTCAAGAAAAAGGAAGTTCAGTAATTTTCTAAAAACACCTTCTTAGAATCCATCTATTAATTTCACCCCTTGCTTTCTGAAAATCCATTTCCTCCCCTAGCAAATTTCAGATTGTCTTAATCCTTTAATGCAAATTTGACCTTCAGAGAAGTTCTTTATGTTCATGATTTCTGCTGAATTGTAGGGCATTCCAGGGTCAGTAGCATTCTCTATTAACAAGGCTCTTGGCAAGATTTTTTTCATATTTCCATGAACATCTGGACACAAAGCATCAACTCACAGTAGAGAACTGCATCGGAATGATGCCTATATGAAATAAAACTGCTTTTTACAAATAGAAAGGGTGCAGAATAATAATAGATTTCAGAAAGTGAATGGGAGCATAGAGCTGTGAGAAAAATGTCTACAGTGGAAAGTGAACACTGGATCCAGAAATGAGAGAAAAAGCACAATTCTGTACAGCCACACAAGAAAGTTTGCTGTGATGTCTTCACACAGACTTATGTAATTGCTTCAGAGAGGAAATAGAAAATTCCATTGAGAGACCATCAGTCTGCGATTCTCTGTGTATATGTGGCAGAAATCTTCACTATATTTAAACTCCATATTTTTCTGTTATTAGCAGTTTATTAGACTCTACCTTCTTTTTTTTAATATGTAGGAATAAATTTCCTAATAGTGTACATAAATGACAATTATAATTGTTAGAATGTTATAAAAACATGTAAGTCGGATGAATGTGTTCTGCAGTGTTGCAGGTGGGAATTAGTACTCAAAGGGTTAATGCTCAGTATCTGAGTGCAAGAAATCTTGTTTTTCTGTATTTTTGTAAATTTGAAATATATATTGTAAACTCCAGCAGTGCAATGTATCCATCTCAGATTGTGTATTTTTAAAAGGTGAACAAGAAGAATGCACTAGGTGGTTGTTAAGTTTTAAGCCAATATACAACAATTTCATGACTGCTTCTTAAGCTAATACAAAAAAAAAAGACAAAACACTGAGCTTTATTATGTATATGCTGTATATGCTTGAACTGTCTCTAAACTAAAATACAGTATTTTTCTTTGTTTGCATACTGAAATATTTTCTGTTTCATAATTGTTTTCTTTTAATATTACTTTTACTCATTCCACATAGACAGTGACCCTAAATAAGCATAGACATAATGTGAAATCCACTTCTCTGTCTCAGCACTCTGTATATGTATATTCTGTAACAGTAAAGTTGTAGGAAGTCTGTAGACCATTATGCAAAGTATCTCACACACACACAGAGCCAAGATGAAATACTCACTCTGCAAGAATCCACTCAGTAAGCTCCTTTATTCAGCTTGTGTTTTAATCACCTCTGTTATTTTGTCTGAGAGGCCAATTCCATCTTCATAATGGCTTACAAAAAAGTAAATAGGTGCTGCTTTCCACAGAATATCTCTGGAATTCAAAAGTAAAATATTAAAACACTTTTCTTACTGTGTTAAAAATTAATTTAGTGAATATTTCTGGGTTAATTTGGAAGAGATGTGTTATGCAATAATCTGTTTGCATATTATTTTTTCAGAAAATATACAGTATATCTACAGAGTAGGAGACATGATATTAAATAAATATAAAAATGTTTTGTAACATCAAATTTGACCAAATGCTTTTTATGCTTTTGACTTTTGTTTTCTCCTTAAGATAAATGAGATCATTTCAATGTTTTGGAAGTCTGGTTTTGATTTATTGTGGGGTTTTGGTCAATTATAGTCAGTGAACCATTACTACTTTACCTGATTTTCTTCCCTATAAAAATAAAGTCAATGAAATAACCAGAGTATTAATATATATTGTCCTAGTAAATTCCTCACGGACACACGTAACACATTTAAAAAGCAGTTTTAGTTTTGGTGATTCATTGATGATAATAAAATGGTTGAACAGATTTTACTGTTCACTTTCTGTCTGAGATTAATCAAGAGGAATTTTTTCCAAAAAAAGATAATTTTCAGAGAATGATGCAATCAACAGAAATCTGAATAGCTGCTACCAGAATGAAAATATGCTCTTGCTGTGGTATTGTTCTCTGCATATAGAAATTCCAGTTTTCATGACCGAATTTGAAGTCACATAGGTTGTTTATGAGAAAACTTCCTACCCAGCCTCATATAATGAATTTGGGTGTCAAAATAAAGCATACATTTTTGCACATTATGTCTGGTCACATATGTGTTGTTCCCAGGATCCGCTGATTGCGGCTGTGCTGATGGGACTGGGCAGTCACCGTCAGTGCTCATGAGCAGCTGCTCTCCTCCACACACAGCTGCCTGCCTGCCACCCTGTCAGCACCCTACGGGGCGTTAGCCCACCGGGGGAGCCTCACTGGGGCTGCAGAGCATTCATCCTCTCTGACCAAAGCAAAGTCTGTGCTTAGAGCAAAGTCAAGGCCACTTTGATGGACTGACCACACAGGCAATTGGGCAGCCCCCACTTGAACACTAAGCAATGAAGGCAGAAAAATGGAATGCAAGTGGATTTAAGCAGTTTTAGGTCCTCCTCCCTCCATCTCTCTAAAGCACCTGCCTAGTAAGTCTACTGCCTACAGATAGCTACCAAATCCAGACAAACCTAGGCAAAAATCGGCAGCTGACCTAAAATTCTTGGTTAGCTGAAATGAGTGAACAGCACAACCTAGTTAACAATCAGAGAAGCCCAAGCTGGAGAAAACCTCTTTGGATGCTCTGTCACAAAGATGTTTCGGGTTGGTTATGTATGAAGACATGGAACTAAATCATGTCTGAAGATCTGAAATTGCTCTTGTGTAGACACTGTTAAGGCTAAGAAAGCTGATTTCAACTCCTCAAATTCAGAGGTAGCTTCCACTGTGAATTATATGCCTTTCACAATGAAGAGATTATCTGACATTTCACTGTTTGGGAAAAAGAAAGTTGTCATCCCAATCAGGCTAGTTATCTTTTTATCATAGGATTTTCTTTGCATGGAAACAAGAAAAAGGAGACCACCTGTACTCCCAATGAGTTTTTGCTGCCTATGAAAAGAAATGTCAGGCTGATGAAGACATTGGCAGCTCAGCAGCTTCCTTGCCAGAACATAAATTCAAGTTCCTGTAGCAGCCTCCTCCAATTCAGAAAGAAGCTGTAGAACGCAGCTGGATCAATCAGAATTCATTGGCTGAGTTTAAAGGCTGCCTGGCTGACTTCAGCTGAGCAATTTCAGTAGTAACTTGGTGCTCTAGGCAGCTTTTACTTGCCTAGTTAACTCCACAAGGAAATGAGCTTTTGGGTTGGCTGGTTGGGGTTTTTTTTGCTGTGCCCAGTTAACTATTTTCTAATTAGCAACTGAATAGCTAAGAAGAAAACTTACTCTACAAATTACCTTAACTATAAGCCATGAGTTTTTGGTTCCTTTTAGGGGGTCTGTGAAGGTGCAAGTGAATCCCTATTCCCCTTACCTGACCAGTCTATATCCTGAGTTTTTAAGGGAGCCAGACAAGCAAGTATCAGTGAATTCAGGTCAATATAAGAGGGCTCACTTCTCTGCAGGGAGGGTTGAAATTTGCAAATTCTAGAGCAATTCAACCTCAACAAATATCCTGCCTTGAAGTTGTGCAGCTGGCCATGCCTCTGAGGTAAGGGGTTCTTTGTAAACACGGTGTCTGCATACCCTATAGGTACTGCTGTCTCTTTACATTTTGATCTGTTAGAATTGTGTAGTGCCTTGCAGTCTGAACAACAGAATGAGTGACTGTTCCCATCAGCCCATCACTCTGCTCCAGCTGTTTGCCTTAACCTGCAGCACACTGCCAGGCAAGATTCTCCAGCACAGCCAGTGTTTTCATTCATTCCTAGATTTGTTTCCCAGGTACTCAATAACACCTGAGGAAAGCAGCAGGAAGAGTTTATTTTGGGACTAGGGGGAATTTCTGGGAGAAGAGAAAGCAATAAAACACATTATTCATATTCTTCTCACACCACTTTTGTTAGCCCGTTTGTTAGTGAGCTGGAAGCAGTTACAGTCACTTATTCCCTGATTCTTTCCATTGTAAGACCTTGTTCTCCACTAATTAGAACATAGCTGAAAGTTAAGCTTTTAGCTTGATTTATGCCCTCAGCAATTACTGCCCTCAGATGGATGATTTTACAGAGTTCAGCCAAAGCAGCTGCAATGCTTTCAACAAAGACTCTTGATGAAAGCACGTCTGTCCACAATAACACCTTTCAGTGATTTTGTAATAGTTCTGTCTTCAAGGCCCATTATTTGAAAACTTTGAGCAGTATGGCTATTATAAGAAGATAGCATCTCTTGCCGCTTTTATAAACTAAGTGGTTTGGTACAGATAATTTAGCCACTAAAAATACCACAAAATATTACTCTGAAATGTCTTCCTTCTTAGTCTGTGTATGCCTCAACTGGGACCACACTCACTGATCTTGTGCTGCTGATGCAAGCCCTAGGGGCTCTAAAGGACCAGCCCTATAAATGATTCACTTCAGCTGCCCTCAACTAGTATTAGGATTGAAAACAGGGGGCCTTGGTTGTTATCTTCTCTGCTAAATGCTCCAGTTTGCTTCCCCTTCAGAGGCACCATGATGGAATAGCAGAGAGAACTGATTGGTTTGTATGAGGGAGACAATGCTGGGCTTGAAGAAATCAAGAGACTGATCTTCTAGCACTGGATCAAGCTGATCAGCAGGAGAGAGGTGGGTGTGAGTAGGGAGCTGCAACATGACTTGGGGACTGGAAAGGAAAGGAACAAACTTTAAAAGAGAGACTTGGATGTTGGAAAAAAACTGGGACCAAATTGGTCGTTGGGGTAGAGGAGGAGGAAGGTGAAACAATGAGTCTTTCCAAGCTGCATGTGAAAGCCAAGCTTTGTGACTCCACTGTCATCAGTAAATATCTGAAAACCTGCTAGCAAAATGGCTATTCACTTATAATATCGTCCTCATACAAAATTACTGTATTAGTGCTGTCAGCTATTCCAGTAATGTGTCAGAAATCTGGGTATAGAATCACAGATGCTCAAAGCTGTTGATTAACCAGATATTTCATGTTCCACATAACAGAATCTCTGTATTTTTAATGTCTTTTGAAATCTAGACGCTATCACAAAAAAGAAAACTGATTTCAAACAGTGTGAATGAAGCTGAAAGTCAAACACAACAAATTGAGGAGCTGTTAGAATTAAGGCTGCCTTTGGAACCTTCATTCACAGCTTCAGTCTGCCTTTTGATGTTGTTTTTCAGTATTTGAGGTCATGCTGCTTTCTAACACTTTGGCTTTGATGCTGCACATTTAGTGTTCTTTAAATGTGCTTTTGTGTACATCTAGAGCTAGGCCAGCCGTTTCACTGTAAGCTTTCTTGTCTTTTTCTTTTTTTTTTTTCCTGGAACTTTTAGAGAACTGGTTCTTAGAAGAATATTGATGTTGAAACTTTCTGGTAACACAAATTCTGCTTTTCAAATCTTCCCTGTGCTAAATACTAAAATGGAAGAAGTGGCATGAAAGACTTTCCACTGAGCTTCTGCTTGTTTGTTTGGGTTTTTTTCAAAAGTAGTTGTATAATTGTCCCAAGTGTCACTGCTATCAGGAGAAGGAGCAGGCTGAAGTCAGGAGGTGCCTGCCTGACTGTGCAGCCTGTTGGAAGCCTGCACCTTAATGATGATAATTTGTGCTGACAAATGGGCTGCCCGCAAATCCCATCTTCCCTGCAACAGAGCCTCTACTGGAATGCCTCCTATGGATTAGATCCCTGGGGCTGCTGGGGAAAGCATCCCATGCCCTGCCCCTCCAGCCTGCAGGAGCTGCCAGCTCTGGCCCCTGAGGGATGGACACGCCTTGGTCTCTGGCACTGTGCAGTGGCCTCCTCCAGCCAACAGCTGCCCTTGCACACCAGGAGAGGTTCACTGCAGGATTAGGTCATTATACAAAGATCATTCTGCTCTGAGCTCCAGGAAGGCCCCTCTCCTTCAAACTCACACCTCCTTGCTAACCTAGAGCTCATTGCTCATGCCAGAAGCTGGGAAGTCCCAGTTCTCTTGACAAGATGGCATGAGAATGCAACATCAGCATGGAGGGGTGGTTTCTCTCCATCTGGAGTAAAACATGCTGAAACCTTCTCTGTGTTCCTATATATGAGAACTAAAAAGCAGGAAGGAGAGTTAAATGACCAGCTAATCTCTGCTAGGATAATAAGGGGAGTAGTTTAAGTGCTACAACAAACAAAACAAACCCCCAGCCATTCTGAGTCAGTATGGAAGCCTTAATTCCAGCATTATAACAATGTTGTATTCCACCTGACAGCACAGCACAAGCAATGTGACGCCCAGTCAAGGGCTATAGTACATTCAAAGTAACTACACTTCACCACAATGCTTTTCCGCTGGATAAAAATAAGTTGTACACAGTTGTACCGGGGAAAAATTTTCTGCATCTTTTGATACACTGGTGGGCTGTCTTAGATTAAGGACCCACTTAGTGCGGACATGCACTTAAAATGGTTTTGTACTATTGGAGTGAAAAGAGGGAAAGTTACTTTTTTCTTTTCTTTTTAATTACACAAAAAGTCAATCATCGGTGTTACACTGAGATGTTATTTTTCTTCAATATGTAGATCACACAGAGTCAGAGAGCTGCATAACAGAGCACTACACCAGAATTGAAAAACAACCACAGGAAGAGGGGAAAAAAATCCTATTACTATCAGCATTTCTCAACTTTGTCTGTAAGGGAATGATTTCAGATCATGCAATCTGCTTCATTAGCCTGCTCATCTTCTCAGGGTGTTATTAAGGTTCAACTTGCTTAACAAAACCAGGAAGATCAGAATATGCCAATCAAATCTGGAATGACTTAAAGAGTCTGTGGTATAAGTGGTTTACATATTTCATTGTAGGTTGATGTGGGGAAATTGCTGATACAGACAAAACATACAGGTTATAATTTCAAAGGCCCTGAAGCTGTAGGATGAAAAAATCTTTAGCAAAAGTCTTTTTTCTTAGACAAAGTAAGAAGAAAATATCTATGTAGGAAATAGAAGTTTTCAATTTAAATCAGTGAAACAATGAAAGAGACTGACAAAGAGCATTTTGAACAGCTCAGCACAGGCTTTCCTTCTTTGTGCAACCACTGCTGGATGTAAGGAAATGTTTAATTTATGCAGTCCTTAGTAAAACTTTTTTCCTTTCAGATGTAAAGTTGAAACTATAGGCAAGAACCTTTCCTTTGGTTGCCACAGGTCTTAGACCTAAATGCACAGTGAACAGCAAAGGCTCAGCATTTAGGTTTAGTTAGGTTTAGAACCTAAACCAGAGGAGACTGACAAACTACAGACCCCATTAAATGGAGACTTTCTGTCGTAGCATGGGGTCACATGTCCTGGCATGCATTCACAAAGAGAAGGATCCAGAGGACAAGTGGAGAGATGGAGTACAAAGGGGAGGAGGGTGTTGTGATGGGTTATTGAAGGAGCACAAGTGCCTGCTGTAATGGTGTCATCATAAAAGTAACCACAAGCCCTGCATGAGTAAAGGAGGGTATTGAGCAGGACCAGTGAGCCTGCTTCTGTTGTGATGGTCACTCAGTAAGGATGACAAAAGATTAGATGGTGTTTTTGACAGGAGCCTCAAAGATGGGCTGAAAACTGGAAATATGCTCAAGGCATGTAATGTGTTCATGTTATATAGAGAGGGAAGAGAGGAAAAAATAATTCAGTGGTTTAATCACTGTCCACAGGTAACTAAATGCATAGAAAGTACTTTACAGGAGGGTTTTAATCTAGCAGCAAAGGTATGAAAAGATCCCATGATTAGGAGCTGAAAGTAGCACTTCCCCTTTAATCTGCAAAAGTAATTAACTTCATAAAAATTTCTTTAGTGATATGGTATGGTATTTTTACCTCAAGAGAGCATACCTTTTAGCAATATATTTTTTCCTTCAAACACACATTTTTGACCTTGGTGCTATAAGAGCTACAGGGTAAAATTTTCCAGGCAGTTTACATTATATTTGATGTTCACTAGATTTAGCCTCAGAAAAATAATCCTCTTTTCAGACAGGTATTGTCGAGGTGAGGTAGAAAAGGAAGGACAATGTCTCTACCTGCCTATGGAGGTTGGGACATTGAAAATGGGTTGTATTCCAACAACCTTGACTTTGGCCTTCATGGAACTGTTCAGTTTAAGTGTTATTTTTATGTTTATTATTCCAGGTTCTTTGTAAGCTGTACATTTGAATGGAAAATCTTTATATTCTACAGCATAATAAAATTCCTAGTTACTGTTTATTATTAAAAACTCCCTTAACTTCTGACAAAAATCACAATGGTCTTTGCTTAACTAGATGTTATCACGATATCCTGTAACAGTCTGCATTCAACCAAACTCTTCCTTATCTCCTCTCTAGCACATAATGACCTAATTTTGAGCTATATTAAGAATTTGATGTTTCTAAATTAAATCCTTTCTTACAAACTTCTCAGTATTGCTGACAGTCAAATACATTCTTTAGAGTCTTCTATTTTTTCTATCTTTCCAGTTATTGGTAAAATAATTCCAGATTTCGCATTTACAGTAGTAGAGAAATTGAAGATCTCAAAAGTTTCCCAAAATATTGTTCTAGTTTCTAAGTCCAAAGCTTCATCTTCCTTATTCTTTATATTTACTTGGTCTTGATGTAAATGATTGAGTCTTCAGTCTGTTGGGACATGGTAAAGCAACCTGTGCCAGGATCCCAAAGTGCTGCAGGGAGATTGGCATCTTCTCGCTGGACACAGCCCTGGTTGTGCCCTTCCTCTTTGTGCAAAGGCCCAGAGTTTGTACCTGTGGATATCTGTACTCTTCAAACTGTGATGAAGAGGATTTCTGTTCCTGGACTGCACTAGGAGATGTTCCTTTTTTGTCCCTCTTTCCAGCCTCATGCACAATGTTTTTTCTCATATCCTCCTGGTTTTCATTACCTGACTTTGGTTTGTGCACTGACTGCTCACATTGCTGTTATTCCACTCACTTTTTCTTGTCTTTTTAGAAAGGCAGCTCCAGTTCAGTGCTGACCTCAGCTTACCTGACAGCCCCAGGTCTTGTCTGACAGGGTAGGTCATAGCTGTGGTCTGAAATGCTCTTTGCTGTCTTTTTCTCTCTCCTCCTAGATATAAATTTATCCAGGGAGATAATTAACTGCAGTCCCCACACTCTCTCTGTTTCTCCTGCCTGCTGCAGCATGCTGGGTCCCATGACAGGATCAGTTGTGTCCTTTCTCAGGCATGTTGTGTAACTTCATTGCCAGGCATCCACAGTGTCCTCTTCTTTATTCTTCCTTTCTGAAAATGCTTTTGCTGTGCAGCACATAGCTCGGCCTGATTTTCTGTTATTTGTTTTGAAACGTCCATATATTGGAAAGGTTGTTCTGATTAAAGACCTGTGGCAAAGTGGATTGAAATTATTCTGCTCCTTCTTTTAATAATTATTTTATTTGACGGTCCCCACTTGTTAATGAGTACTGCAGCATAAGCACCACAGCCAGTTTGGAAATGTCCTCTGCTGACATTCCCCAAAACATGGGTTTATCTACCAGAAAGTATCATTTCTCATTTTTGTGCTAAGCCATCTGAATTCTTCATTTTTCACTCCTGTGTTGCCCCTAAAGCTCCTTGCTATACCTGGGATTTCATCCTCCCTCTCACTCTTTGCTCTGTGTGGCTCAGACAGCATCCAGATGGTCTCTTCCTGAAGTGAGCCTGTTCTGGAAAAAGCCTCCCTGCTGTCACTCACCAGAGGATGAGGCTGACCTGAAAAGACTGTGCACAGCACAAAAGGTCATTTTTCTTTCACTGGCACTTAGGAGTTACCCAGCTCTACACTGCAAATCTGTGCGTGTGCACGTGTACATTTTGTGGAGATTCACACACAGACTCACACATCTATAAATTAACATGTCAGAGGTATCAGCTGAGTGCTTGTTACTGCCTCCTTCTGTTTCGAGCAAGCAGATCATGTTTTCAGACTATGTCTTCTAATCTGAAATATTCTGAGTATTTTTAGTATTTCCTACTGGCTTTAAATGGATCCTACAATTTTCCAAGTGTTAAAGGTAATCCAACTCTGCATAAAAGGATTTAACAATTTAAAACCTCAGAAGGTTTTTCAGTAGCAGTAATTGCTCTTTCACTTGCTAGTATCTCCCCAGAGGTACAGTTATAAAATTAGTGATATTTTTAACACAATTTTGCACAGGCTAGACAAAGTTAGACCTTTTGTATATTTTGGATATACATTAGCAACTTTAACTTCCTTTTACAAAATTTCTCTTCCTTGGAAATGTCTTGATTTACAAGCAAAGAATACTACCATGTGTTATTTTTAGAGAATTGAAGCCATGTGGGTCTAATTCAAATTATTTCAGATGCATGTGGTTTGCAAACGGAAATTCCCCCATAAACCATTAGATATTGATGAGTTTCTCCAGTTAAGAGTTAAATGAGTCAGACCACGGTCTATCTAGTCATAACAATTAGAGGCAGAAATCATTAATAATTTAATTTAATTATAATTACTCTTCTGACTGTGGCTGGTGTAGAAGATTGCAAATAGGAAATGCTCACATAATTATTATTCTGAAGATCATTCAGGACAAATAAAAGTCTGAAAAAGATGTTAAATCTCTTAAAGGACTCACTTTAATTATTTTAAAGTCATACATTAATTAAGGTGTTTACTTATTAATCCTTGGAAATTGAATTCTGTACTCAGAATTAAGTGCTGTAATTTTCTTGAGTAACTAAGAGCTGTGTTTCTCATACATGAGAGGCTGAATTGCTCAACCTTAACTTTAGAATTTTCTATAATAACTTGAGGGATGCTGACAATTAACTCACTCAAAAACTTCTCTACGCCTCTAGCAAGTTTTGTGGCTCTAACATTCTCTCTGTTTAGAAATCTTGTTGGCCTAGTTTTTTTGGGTCATTTACCAGTCATGGTCTGCTGCTTCATTTCTTACTGGCCCAATTTATCCATCTGGAATTGAAGCAGAATGTAGACAGAATTGATTCTGTGGCTGCCATTGCATGCCAGCTATCATAACCATCTGAAGTTGAAGCACTTTGACATTTGTGGCTACTCTGGAGAATCCCCTTCTCACAGGCATAAGGGATGTGGGTGTGGACTGTTCTCACTGCTTTCTTTTCCTTACGCTGCTGGCCCTCTGAAGGTAGTAAAGAATCCTCACAGACCTTCTTACACATCATGCCTCTCCTTGGAATATCTTTATCGGTCAGAGTTTTAGCTATCCTAATGAAAAACATTTTAACAGCCTAAAACTCAATCTGCAGGTTCATGATTTTGTTCTTTAGCTCTCGTGTGCACCACATTCCTCTTCCTACCCTCTCTTGGGTCACCCATATAAAGCCCACACTAAGCACTTCATCCTCAAGCAGAGGATCAGCCCTAGTGCTTGTTAAAAAATACATGATTATGGTTCAAATATTTTTTCCTAGAAAAAGTAATGTTTTGAGGTACATGGAACACTTTAATGATGCATGAAAGAAATCGGGTTGTTTAGATTAAGAAAATGAATAGTGCAATATATTCAAAGGCTTTTTCAGGCTTTTCAATGCTTGCAGGTCCCTTAGAGCCAAAAGAACTTCACTTTGCCTTCTGTCCTGCAGTGCCCAGGGAAAACTGACAATCCTGCATCTTCAGCAGAAATGCAGAAGCAGAAAAATCAGAAAATTTCAGCAGAAATCTCCCTGCAGATGAAATAATGCAAAGCCACAGTTCTGCCACAGCAGCTCGTAGAGTGGCCTGGAAGGGCACTGTTTCAGGAAAAGGAGAGGTGCCTTCCAGATTCAGCTGTGAGCCTGCTTGACTTGGCTTTGCTCTCTCCCTCCCACTCCCTCACTGTCTGTGCAGGCTGTGAGAACTGTCACTGCACCAGCTGGAGCAGATTTAAATTTCACATGGGAAGTAAAATGTTGGTTATGACAACGTGAACAATTTTCCCATTGTGCTGCAGCGTTAACAATCACCATTCCCTCTCTCACGTGGCTCCAGCTCACAAACAAAGCCCAGCATTGTTGTTGTAACCAAGCCTGAGTTTTGGAAGCTGAAGCCATTTGTCTCCTACCTGGCTGCTATCTTCTCCCACACTGCTTTCTCTGGGTTATTTGAAGTTTCTCCTCAAGCTCTTAACCATTTCTGTGAGGTGGCTCTGGCCATGATGGGTTGCCCTTTTCAGCAGGGAGATGTCATCCTCTGAGCTATAAACTCAGCAGTCTGACTGATGGCTGTTCCTTAGCTGCTGCAGAGACTGATGGATGCACCTGGTTCGTTGTGGCCATCCAATTCCAGTGATGTGCAAGGTCTGGGCAGATGTCGGCTGTGAAAACAACTTACCTGTATTTGATTGACTCTTCTCTTTATTCATCAAAGCCTTCTAGAAAAGTTCTGCACAAGCTTTTAAGTGCTGAAATCTGTTCAAGGCATTCTGAATTTCCTAAGCAGACATATGTCATTGATTTAAAGTTAACAAATCTGTTGTCTGCAGCATCTTCTCAAACTACCTCTATCATAAGGAGCAATCATGTGTTTGTGAAATTCAGTTGCCAAATAAAAGATTAAAGCTTCAGGCTTGATTGTGGCTGTTAGCAGCCTTTCAAAGACAGTAAGTCATTGGTCTAAGGTAATTTACCTTTTCATACTGTTGGACATAGAATACATAGAATTTCTCTGAATGCCCATCTGAAATAGCTCTTATCTACAGAGTCACTTATTGATTGCACCTGTGATTATTAGTGTAATTGAGAAGGTCTATTTTTCGCACATTAGACCAAAAATGAAACATTTATTTTGACACATTGGGCTACAGCCATCTGTGCCCCAGCATCAAAACATTTTTTTAATGTTCTATTTCAGCTGTTCCAGTTGGCCTCAAAAGAGCTTAAAATCTGGCAAAAATAGCACCAATGTTTAACTGTGCACAGAAGGTATTATTTATATGTCAGTAGCACATTGTTCGCTTTCTAGGTCTTTAACAGCTGTATGTAATGACACAATCCTTTACACATGCTAGTTTTTATAGAATATGTCACATGGCTCTTCAGTACAAAGCTGGGGGGCAGAAAATAATTTTATATTTTTTCCTTGTATGTAAGACAATACACAGGCACTGCATGGATTTTCATCATAAGCCAGATACTATATTATTTCATCAAAAGTAATAATGCACTTTCCTGGCATTTGTAGAAAAATTGATTTCTATTAACCTGGGTCTTTTCTTCAGATATTGGGTGACCAGTTCTGTTTAAATCTCTTTGTATAGACAGATAGGGATGTAATATCCCCACGGGCAAGAGCGAGGACTTGGCTCTCAGATGACCTAATTTTGAGAGAGACAATAAGATTACTGAACTGAGGTGCAGCTGATATGAGAGCCCAAGGCCACCCCTAAGCTTCATTGCAGTTTATGTGATGGAAGGTCACCTCACTTCAGTGTTTGTAAATTGTAAAACAAACAAAAATATCAGCGGTGCAAAAGGCCTCACAGAAACCTCTGTTTTAATCAGAGGCCAGTTCTTTATTTCAAAGGTCTTTATAATAATTCTATTGTAATTTTTAATTTAATATGAAAGAGTACTGGACATAATATGTTTTTCTAAACTCTAAAATTAATTGTTACAGTCAGCAAATAAAAACACAACAATTATTTTGGCTGAATATTTTAGAAGAATATAAGTCATCTGAGAAGTAATAACAAAATTAATGTGACAGTTAAATTTTTTTGGTCTCAAATCCTGATAGAATCTTCCAATTCATAAACAATAAATTCCAGATGCTGCCTGATATGACTTTTTTTCTGTAAAACTAAGGACACATATCAATCTGTAGACACATTGCTTATGAGTTACAGGGAAAATAAAATATCTTCAGACTGATTTTTAAAGGAAAGGCATGAATTGGTCTCCTAGACAAGCTGTGCCAGTTTATCCACATTTGTTGGTGCTGAAATGAAATCATTACGGAAATAAATATCATTCAATTCAAACTCCCCCTATTCCATTGGGACAGCAGCATGAGAGGAAAATGGATGTTTCAGATTTCCCCAGCTGCTGTGTCTGTCCATAACTTACTGCCCTGCAAAAGCCTGCAAGTGTCCAGTGTCCCTCTCTTTACTGGCTTAAGAACCTCATTTCAGTAAAAAAAAATCAGGGAAAAGGATAAAATTTATTAAACTGGTTTAAAATAAAAGGAAACATTCTGCATTTTTAAATGCATGTGAAGTAGTCTAAATGAGAAATTAATACTACAAAGTTGAATTCATATGATTCTATGAGCAGTGAGCTGGGCATCAAAATAGCAGCACCAAGATCTGTTCAACTGCAAACTGAAAGCAATAACTGGCTTAAAAAATAGGTAAGCTCCTGTTTCTGACTGCAGTGTTTAACTAAACTTTATTCCCTTCCCTATTTTAATGTCTCATCTCATTGTCTCAGCACATAACAAGTATTATGACATTATTTTTTTCTCACATCTCAGTATTTTTCAGGAAGATTGGGGTTAACAGAAGTGAGCTAAGAAGTCTATTTTTGAGACTGTCTAGGAGCTCACTTTGGTTATTCATGGATGAATCAGCATGCCGTCATCTCCGTAGGTCTGGACGTAAGAAAGGTCTAAAACCCAAGCCCATGCAAGTCACGACTGCAGTGCAAGCCCTTTATCTGAGCAGTGTGAAAGCACAGCCACTCTGCAATCAGATGCAGGCTCAGAAGCAGTCAAGCAAGAGCAGTTCAGCTGAAAGTCCGGGGAAAAAAAAGAAAATCCTGGCCCAAAATATTGTGAAATATAAACAACAAGACCAGTTTTGGTTGCAAAAGCATATGCTGAATGACATGTGAAAAAAATAATATCCTATAAAACAGAGAAGTCTCTGTTTTTCCAAAGGTAAGGCCAGTCTCTCTTTTCCCAAAGGTAAGTCAATTTAAGACCTTTCTGGTTCTTGTGACTCTGCCATACCTGCAAATGCCATCTGCACTGGTGAATTTTCATTACCTCAGTGTCATCGAGAGAAAGGTGCATGGGCATCTAGCTATATTTATTTAGTCAGCAGCTTCAGTATTTTCCTTTCTCAGTAAAACTCATCTGCCATAAATGCAAGAGATAAAGGCTCACTAGGGATTGTAGAGCAATGCAAATTTTATAGAAGAGATCAGATATTATCTAAAACTCACTTGTTAACAATTCTTTAAAGTCCCATAGGGCAGTTGGTGGACATTAAAAAGGTTTCCAAAGAAATCTGGTGATTTGCAAGCCCATCCTTCAGTACTTTCCAGGGGAAAACCATGTTTTAGCACTGTGCCTCTAATGGGATTCCCTGCAATGTTGCCTAACCTACAGTCTTTGGTGAGGTTACTATCTCAGGGGCAAAATTTTCTGACATGGGTAAATGTAAGATACCGAGATAACATGTGGAGAAAAAGCTTGTATTATTTAAAAATAAAATAAGTTTGTGTAAAAGACTAAAATATTGCTTCTGCCTAGAAAATATAGCTATGTGTTACAAGGTGCGGAGGCACAGGCAATGTTGATGAAGACCAGGGGAAGACTGTAACTGCCACAGTGGGCTGTGTAGAGCAAGCTGAACCGTCTGATTTGCTCACCAAACACCTACATTGCAGAATGACCCCACTGGCTTCCTACCCTGTGAAAAGTCCTTAAGTGTATGTGTGTAAGTATGAGGTCTCTTTCTCATTCAAGTAGATTTAATACATTGATCTGTGTGTGCCAGGTATGAAAACTGTTCTGTATTTGAGCTAAAAATTCATTGCACCTTGTCTATGATTATTATGAGCTAAAACAGTCCATGGCCCCACACCACCAAGCTGGCAGATGCAGCTCGTCCATCCAAATAAAATTAATGTGGTAATATCTGTCCAATCTGGCCCACATCAGCACAGGGTGCCTGAAATATACAAACAGAGAGAGATATTAGTGAGTAAACGATAGTCAGTGTAGATATTTTTTAAATTTTCATGAAAACAGAGAGAGATGAGAGAATATCTGGAGAGGGACCAATTACAAATAACCCTGCACACACATGCATAATTAACAGGATTCAAGAAGCAGTAATGATCATTCTTTTAACACAGTGTAAGTCTGCCTAGAGAGGTGAACACATCAAAAAAACTCAGCATGAAATTTTTAAAAAATCTTTGACTCGTTGGGCTTTGGGGAGCTTGTCAGTTTATTAACATTACCCTAATTTTAATTTTGTTTAATGTGATTTCTTTTTCTGTGAAGCTCTTTAAAAAAACTGTTGTTTATGCAAATAAACTACATGGAAAATTGGTTTTGTAACTAAATGACAGCTGACAGACTAGGCTGTAATAGTCAACTGGGAACTTCTAAAGCATGATTTGTTTACTCTAGTACAAATTGCATAGCTATGATTATTAGGGACAGTAAATATCTTAATAGTGGCTATTTTAATTAACAGAGTGCTATGGCTGGATCTCAGTCCCCACTAAGACTGTTTTGAACTGCTCCAGAGACAGCAAAAATAGCCTTAATCCTTATTTCACTACTTGGTCTATTTAATATTTCAGAGGAGTTGGCATAATGAAGGTCAGATTTGTCTCATTCATTTCCTACCAAAACAATGTTTCTTGCTTGACTGTTTGCACAAATCATACATCCTACCATTTTTATCCTCACTGGCAGCTCTGATTTCACTATTTGTCTTCATCTGACTTCATAGGAGTTTTTCTGCCTGGGATGCAAGCCCTTTAAGAAATCTTTCTTCTCCAAATAATTATATTCCATTCCAGTGTTAGATATTTGTAATTTTTAGATATTATTTCTTCATTTGAACAACAAGGTATTTTTGTCACACAGTTCTATAGAATTTTTTAAAAAAACCAAACATAATCAGCAGCAACAATAATAAAAAACCCCAAACCTCTATAACTGATGCATTATCTGTAAGCAATAAAACAATTTTCTCACATTTCCAAATGTAGAAATATGGATGCTAAATAGGCAAAAAGCTGTTGCACGTCGCCACTTTCCTGCCAGAACAAGGTTTTGCCTGCCGACAACAATTTAAAATAGCACGTTATTATGGAATTATGCAGCATCATAGGCAGCAGCTTCATTTCTGAGAGCTTGGTATTCTCAGAGATATCTTTATTAGCTGATCAATATTTGATCATTGTGTTAAAGAAAGTTGTGCAAACCTCTGAGGCTCTGTTCTTCCTCACATCAAAGCCAGTGCTCTGTCAAACCCCCATCATCCTAAAACACAGCTCCTCTGCAGAGGAGGATGAAGGGAAACCAATTCCAGAGACCATGGAAACTCTCAGCAGGTGAATTACCAGGGGCTGAAGGGAGATACCAGCTCTCTCCTCACATGAGTGCTCTCATGAGCAAGTGAACCGCCTTTCAAAATGACTGACTTTGAACTTCAACATATTTTCTTCTTGTCCTCCTTTCTTAGGGTCCTTTCACACCTGTGGATTTCCCCTATTAGAAGGGAGTGGGAATTTGCTTTCTAATCTGCTTTGCTCCGCCCCTGGCTGCTCAGACTGCCACAGACAGTGGCACAAATCAGTGAAGATGCTGCAGGGAAAGGGTCATTTGAGTAATTTGAAGCAGAAAAAGCTGGTGACAGCAGTAGTCAGATGAGCAGAGCCTTCAATGAAATATTCCTAATCTAGCTAAGTGAACACCTGAGACTACTGAGAAGTAGTAGAAATATTAGTATAGGAATTAAAATCATCTGAACAACATAAGAGATGAAACTGAATTATGATGCAAGGTGTCAAGGCAGATATAATTAGGGTAACCCAGCTGAGGTAGACCAATAATAATAGGGTGCAACATAAATAGGGAGAGTACACATTGTTCAGGCAAGCTGGAAATTAAAGGCAGGGTAGTGAAACAGCATTATAATGTATAATGTGCTAGTCTTAACAAAAAAGATAATGTGATAAAATGATAAAATGGATAAACTGGATAAATTTGAATAAAAAACAATTTAGGGAAGAAAAAGGTTTGGATGATGATGTCTGCTTTAGCCCCCTAGAGTTTAATTTGTGCTGAATAAAGATCTTCATAATGTTATTAGAAAGAGAAATATTAGCATTAGGGAAGATTTACTGTCTTTATGGAAGATTTTGACCTTCCAGAAACAGGCTTTAGAACAAATATTACTAATAATGGCACAGTGGAGGAATATCTAGCCATAGTAAGGAAAAGATATTTTCACTGAACAAAGGAGGTATAAGAAAGCCATGCATTTAGGAAGGAAAGTAATAATGATGCATTTGGAGTTCAACATTTGAACAGTCACAACATATTTGTGAGTCACTAATGTAATAGGGAAGAAAAAAAGTAAAAGCTGTTCTCAGATACATCAGGCAAACTAAAAAGAAAAAAAAGACCAGAATGCTAAACACTATTTAAAGTTTATCTGCAACAGAATAAACAGTTCTGGTTAGCTGTATTTAAAAAAAAGGCATTCTGATAGAAATTTGATGTTAGAGCTCTTCTGTTATTTGACCTGAAAAGTACTTACAAAAGGACAATACATAACAACATTTGAAGGCAGAATAAAGTTTGATAAAGGATGATCTTGGCTTGTTTAGAGAAAATAAATCAGTGCTTCAGGGGGTGGGTAACACAAGGAAAGGAAAAGAATTACTGAAGCATAAAGCATTTATACCATTGGCTTAAAACAACTGGACCTATAGTAATTCAAATATAGAGTAAAGATCATTAATCACTAGAAGATTTAAATTCTCAGACACACCAAGACAAAGAACACAGTGAAGTTATAAAGCTGTGATTTAATAATTGAGGTGGTCACTTCAGGTGATCCCTGCATCCAGGAGAGATTAGGTGATTTTGATTATTGGCACCAATGAACAACTGGGATATTTTATCCTGAGATTTAGCATACTTTACAGAAAAGAGTGATTTCCAATTTGGTTGTGAGGTGACTGCTTTTCATTACTCTCTGATCTTACATACCTTGTCACTTATTTGCATAGTGCCACAATAAATGTTCTTACAGTAACTAAGTCACAGGGCTTTCTTTATATAGATTTATTTGAGTGCATTTAGAAGAAAAACGCAAAATGAGAAAAAATTGTTATGATATGTTATATACTATAATTCTATTCTAAAAATAAAATTTCACAAATCAAATGGTTTTATTTATATTGTGTTACTATGGTGATACAGTATGTTATGCTGAGAGAAAAAAAGGCATTTGGTTAATTGGCTGCACACACTCATAATAACATAATAAAAGGGAATTAAAATGAGTATGCAGCTCTCTTAAGGTGAATTCATATGGGGAGGGGCAGCGATGTTGCTTGGTCTGTTCAGTCTGGAGAAGAGGAGGCTGAGGAGAGACCTCAGTGCAGTCACAACTTCCTCATGAGGAGGAGGGGCAGGCCCTGATCTCCTCTCTGTGGTGACAGGGACAGGCCCTGGGGAAATGGCCTCAGGCTGTGTCAGGGGAGGTTTAGGATGGGTGTCAGGACAAGGTGCTTCCCCCAGGGGCTGTTTGGGCCCTGGAACAGCTCCCCAGGGAAGCGGTCACAGCACCAGCCCTGAGAGAGCGCACGAAGCCTTTGGACAAAGCACACGGCGTGTGCTCAGGCACAGGGTGCGACTCTTGGGGATGTTCCTGTGCAGGGCCAGGAGCTGGGCCTGATTATCTTTGTGGGTCCCTTCCAACTCAGCACATGCTGTGATCCTGCAATTTTATGATTTCCTTTTCAAGTTCAAGAAATGTGATTCTTGCTGGCTGCAGATTCAAGTGGACATCTCTGAATTGTTTACTTTGTTAGCAATGCTAACTACAGGTAGCATTTCCTCTAGAAGTCAGTATTTTTCTATGAGAACTAAGCCACTACGGCACAATTATTTGGGAAACTACAAAAGCCAGAAATAAAATTACCAAATATATTGTATGGCTAGTGTTTCAAACATCAAGTGCAAGAGCCTCAAAGTTTTATAAGCCCCCTGGGACTTGTTACATAAATAATATGATACAAAAAATAACTTTGACCATGGTATATGATAAAGTGTCTAAAGCTATTGCTTTTTTAGATCATAGTAAATCCTAATGACCTGTGTGATGGAGACTTGCTTAGAACTCAGAACTGTTTATGTTACAGATATATGATGAAATGGAGTGGAGTTTCTGCTAGTGAGGACTTTTAAGCTAATGTTAGAGATGAGGGAAACAACCATCAAGATAACCAGCCTGGTCTTTCTCAGCTGGCTCTGTTTTCTCTAACTGTAATCCCCTGTTATACAATGCAACGCCGTACACTCTCTCTTCACTAAAAACCATCTCTCACTCTTAGTGCCAGGTGTTCCCAGGCAGTGATCAGGATTGATGACCTTACAACATGCTCTGGCTCATCACCCCAGAAGCTCCTCCATGCTTTTATTGAAGGCACCACCTTTCTGCTGAAACTCAGGGCTAAATGCATCAGCTATAGCTGTCAGACCTCTCAGCATCACCTTGCAGAAGTGGAGCATTCAGGCACATTAGGAGGGCTACAAAAATGAGCTGGTGACTAGAGAGAAGCAATAACCCATAGAGAGTCACCTGCAGACTGTCAATTAAAGCTGCCATCCCGCAGCTGAACCTATTTTGGCCCCATACTATGGGATTGCTTTCTGTTAATGCATTAAGTGCAGTCAGGACATGTGTCCTTAATTTTGTACCCTGATAGCTTACAAAAACCCAGCTATGCATTGCTTTGGCTTGCTATGCAGTAGAATAAGTAATTTTATGACTTTGGGAACTAAAGTCCTTACTCTGTCATTCACTAAGAATTCATTTGCCAAAAAGATCAATCTAGGCTGTTCTTGTATCAAACAAAAATATATGTCTGAGCTAAGTTGCCCCAAATGAATCATAAAATATAACTTAATAGGCACATGCATCTGTTTCATGGAAACAACAGGGGAGAGGAAAATTATGTGAGTATTTTAAACGTGCTTTAGTTATGATGAGTTCAATTGTATTTTGATAATGCAAAATTGAATTTATAAAGAAGAAGTTAAAAAATTAGCTTCTTTTTCTCTTTTGATTCCCCTTCCTTTCTTATTTTATGTGTATTTTAATGGATTGCTATTATGAGAGAGATTCTTTTTTGTGTGTTGCCCCTGACATGCCAATTTGTTTGTATTTATTTGTCTCCTGAAGCTAAATTCAGAATTGCAGAAGCACTTCTGGCAGAGTCTCTCCTTATGGTTGGTTTAAACTACCTAGACCACTGTAATACTGCTGTGGTTTCCAGGAATGATGTAAAGAGACAATTGACCTTTATTTTCTGCCCTCAGATACCTGACCTGTTCCAGGATTACAAAATCTCATGGTCCTCTTACATGGCAGAGGTCAGAATTTACCAAGATGAGCATTAACTGCTATAGAGAACAAAGCACTAAGGTAAGAAATATGAGGATTATGGAAAAATATAATATATTTCTATTTTGTGATACTGAAGGGTGAATATTGGCTTGTTTTGTGCCTTGCATTATCCAGACAAGATTTCTTCAGTCTGTCACCAACACAGCATCTTGTCAGCTGTGCTGTCTGTCTTGCAGGCGCAGAAATGTCATTTTTGCTTTCATCCCTTTTTTCCTGGCAATACAGTGGGAGCATAAAAAAAAGTTGTTAATGCTGAAGAGAACATTGCTGCAACACTCAACAAGGACAAAAGCAGGCATCTGAGAGTCATAGGATGGTTTGGGCTGGAAGGGACCTTTCAAGGCTGTTGAGTCCAAACCCCTGCACAGAGCAGGGACAACTTCAAGATCAGGCTGCTCAGAGCCCCGTCCAACCTGACCTTGAGTGTCCCCAGGATAGGGAACCACCTTCTAGGAAACCTGTTGCAATGCTTTGCCACCCTCATTGTAAAATAATTTCTTCCTCATATGTAGCCCAAATCTACCTTTTTTAATTTAAAACCATTAGCCCTCGTCTCATTGCAACAGCAATAAGCCCTTGTACACCCCCCTAAAGCACTTAAATGCTGCAATAAGATTTCCCTGGAACTTTGTCTTCTTCAGGTTAAACAAACACAACTCTCTCAGTCTTTTCTCATAGCTGAGGTGTCCCAGCCCTCTGATCATTTATCTGGCCCTCCTCTGGACTTGCTCCAATGGATCCCCATCTTTCCTGTGCCAAAAACCCCAGAGCTGGATGCAGCACTCCAGGACCTCCCCAGGTTCTTCTCTGTGGGGCTGCTCTTAATGATTTCTTCTCCCAGTCTGCACTCATGTCTGGGATTGTCCTGATCTGAGTGCAGCATTTTGCACTTGGCTTTCTTGAACCTCATGAGGCTCAGGTCCCTCTGGATGGCATTCCATCCTTCAGGTGTGTCAAACCACCACTCAGCTTGGTGCCACCTGCCAATTTGCTGAGGGTGCACTAAAACCCAGTGTCGTTGTCATGGATGAAGATTTTGAACAATTTGAAATACCCTGAGGGGTACCACTTGTCACAGGTTTCCGTCAGGTCTCTGAGCCATTGACCACAACACTCTGGATGTGACTGTCCTGCCAATTCCTCATCTACTGAACAATCCAATTATCAATCCCATCTCTCTCCAGTTTAGAGAGAAGGATGTTGTGGGGGACTGTATCAAATGCTTTACAGAACTACAGACAAATGCCATCTGAAGCCTTTCCCTTGCCCACTGTCCATCATGGAAGGCCCAGGGTTGGGCAGGCAGGATTTGCCCCTGGTGAAGCTGTGCTGGCTGTCCCAAATCTCCTCCTGTCCTCCACGTGCCTTAGCAGGATCTGTTCCATGATCTTCCCAGGCACAGAGAGAAGGCTGACAGGGCAGTTTCTGGGGTCCTCCTTTCTACTCTCTAATAATTGGTGCAGTGTTTGCCTTTTTCTTGTGTGTGTAGAGTGATGTAGCTGCCCAGCAGTGTAAAGCCAGTTACTCCGTTGTGAGGTCACATTGACGGCAATACAGAGAAAGCATGAAATTTGAACATGAGGTTCCAGCACACAGGCTTTTGGAGATTCCTCAAAGGGACAGATATAGTAACCAGGAGGCTGAGTCATTCACAACTTACTTGAATTTCATGAACTTCACTGGACTGCAAGAGATTCCATTCTACACAGGGAAATTTTCATTCCTAAATGCTATTAGTGTGTTTTGGGGTTTTTACACTGATTCTTCATAGATGCCAGCATGAGGGCAGACTGCAAAAATTTGATTTGAATAATAGAATTACTGTAACTGTGAAATTTGGGGCTTTCACCTGTTGGATTTTGTTACTGGATTAAGAAATTTTCCAACAATAATAGTAAAAGCTCCTTGCTCTATCCTTTCCCTTCTCTTTCCCCAGTGCACATTAATAGCACTGACAGTTGTCAGCATCCCCTTTGTCATCAGTGCTGACAGGCAAGAGGATGTACAGAGAAATGTGTTTATTTCACCAAAATAAAAGCTTGTGATGATCATAACTCTAATGCCTCTGAACTGTAAGTCATTCCCCCTGAAACGTCAAATAATGTGAGCTGAACAGGGAGAGAAACAACTTGGTCACAAAGAGAGGAGATCTTTCCTTCAAAATAAAAGAAAACTAAGCCACCCCAAACACACACACAAAAGAACATGAGTTACAGACATTGCTGTTATAGCTAGAGCTTCCCAAAGTATTCCTTCTCTCACAGGATTTCTTTTTCACAATAAAAAATTTTGAGCAAGACAGACATTTGCCTAGCAAATGGCAAATGAAATCTGGAAAACATTCAATTTCTGTTTTTATAAATGTGTTAGAAAAACCACTTTATATTGAGAAGGAAATTTTCACTGTCAGTCTTTCAAGGACAAAAACATTTTCTTACTGCTATAGGTTGTAAACTATGACAGTAAAATTAGCTCCTGGGAGGATGAAGGTTCTCTTGTACCAAGCTGCAGCTACACTGATGGTTTCATACTTTCAAAGATCTTAGGAAGGCCCCATATTTGACATATCATGGCTATATAAAAATTTTACAGTTGTATATTAAAAATAATTCTGACAAGAAACGTTGTACCAAATGTCTCTGAAATTCCAGGTCTCTGTTTGCCTACTGTTATGTGAAGCTCTCATTTAGTTTCATGGACAAAGTGAGTGTAATTTTTCTTATTTTAGCCATGAGTAAAATTGTTTTGATAAACCAGAAAAGGCTTGATATAATGAAGTGCAATATAAATTATTTTATATAACAAAATCAATATAAAATAGGGTTAGAATTTATCTGCACAAACTTGCCAAGGAGATAGTGTAGCCATTTCTCCTCTTTGCTGTGGCATTTCAAAACTCTGACCATGTTAGTGAGGAGTGAAATACTGGTCTTGCTACATTATGCATTCCTGAGACCAGCCCCTTATAACTCATTTTCACATGGGGTTTGGAGGCCAGAAGTGACTACCTACTCTGACTGATATGTCAGAGGCCAGTGATCATTTTTGATTAATAAATATTCTCCAGAAAGCAAATTGACACTTTTCATTATTACTCATTTCAGTAGTTTATCTTAGAACCTGTGCTCTCTGTACAATGTAAACCTTGTTTTCCACTTCCGGTGAGAATTTTTGATCCCTTCCAAGACTGTTCTTGGTGAGCATGTGGTCTCCTCTTTAGAGATGAACATATTAAAATCCAAACTTTTGGATTAGCTAAGCAAATTTGTTTTGCTAAGTTGTTATTTGGTATTTCTCAGGGTTCTACCATCATTGTTGTGATGCTGGTTTTGCAGTTTCTTGGCATCTTTTCTTTCTTATGCTGGGCACCAGGGCTGTGAAGTATTTTGTATTGCTCTCATATTGCAGTTACTGGTTAAAAAAACCCACATGTTTCTATACAATAATTAACTTGTATTTATAGGGTCAGTTCCAGCCAATCTTCAAGATAATTTTAAAGAGAACTGCACAGACATGCTTTTGCCCCTCCCCTTGTGAAAGCGATTTAAGTTAAACAACAGTTCTGAAATGAGAAATTACATGGCCGTGCATATGTCCACCCTGCATAGGCCCACAGAATGAACAGCACAGTCCATTACCCCAGGCAAAGCAAATTGACAGCTTGTCTGGGGAGATTTCATTTGCTCCCCACTGGCTTGGCAAAGCCACGTAATGTCTGCCTGTAAGCGAGCGTGTAGATGTGTGCTGAGCACGGCCCGGGCCCCTGCAGGCTGCAATCACTTGTCTGCCACACCAGGAGAGGTACTAGCAGCCAGAATTTCAGAAGAGCACTGTAGGGATGATATCCAGTGAAATGTGAGGCTCTCTGGCTGTTTTACACATGAGAGCATTAGAACATACCTTGCACAAGTGAACCTTGCACATCAAGAGATGCAAATCCTGCCAGTCATACACTGGAAAGTTTGGCCATGTGGGTACAAATTGCAATGTGTGCCAGGGCCTGTAATGTTTTAAAATCTGCAAAGATTGCACGCTGTTTACTGTTGCTTTCAAATTTAAATCTGGCTTGGATGGTATTTGGTGGGGCTGTCTTTAATCTCTACTTTTATAATATTCAGACATACGAGAAAAAATTAATCTTTTCCAAGATCTAACTTGGAATTTAACTTGGTCTTTGTTGCATTTTGTCAATACAATCCCTTTATAGTATTTTTTTTTCACAGAAAAAATCAGGCATAGATACATTATAATTATTTTTAAAGTCCTCCTCAAGAAAATTCTGCAATCTATAATTTGATCTTGTATCTGAGATATTGTATTTTGAGTTCAGGACCTTTTATAAAAAAAAAAAATGCAAAATGCAGTGTTTCAGTCCATTAGTTGCTCATTTTAGTTTGACTCAGCTTTAACTAGATTGAACATTGTGCTAATGAGATAGATTGGAAATGGCCTTCAGTAGAATGAATGATTTGATGATGTCTACTAATTTGCTATAGGACAATGACCACATTAAGGAGATGCATTTTTTCTGGCCTAGAAAAGACTTCAGGCTATGTTCTAATGGGGGAGGAAAAAAAGGAACTGGCTCCTATGCTTTTTTGATATCCCTTGTCCAAATATGTTTCTAACACACAGAAAGAGAATTCTTTACAACTAAAAAGAGCACTTAACCTGCAGATTTGCATTACACATATATGTCTCAACTTTCTTTCACTTGTCCAAACTGTTGCTCTCATTAAAGCAGAACCTGCAGCTTATGTTTCATTTCAAACCACTGTTTGTAGAATGAGTTTCTAATCATCTGAAGAGTCTTACCTCTCTGGCTCTGTAGTATTCAACAAGAAAAATTCTCTCTTGCTAGAAGGATGGATCAAATGCATCCTTTTTTGCCTTTTCACCAGCAGGCAGATTAGAATGAAATGACCCTGATTAAAATGCCAGTAGTTAGAGAACAGAAGTTGCATTGCACCACCAATGAAAATAGCTAGCAGTAGGAGAAAACCTGGCAGGGACAGTGTTCAGCTCTAACAAGAGAATTCCCAGTGGGTTTCCAGGCCAGCTTCCCCAAAGCAGGAATTCAGCAGAGCACTCCCATGCAGTGCAGGCTTCTGGCAAGCTCCTTCCCAGACAGATTGCACCAGCAAGCCAAGCACAGGGGCCCCTCAAACAAACTGCTGAGGAGCTCAGCAGGGAGGCACAAGAAAGGGTGAGACGTGGTCATCCTGAATTTAGAGGCAGTGCATTTGAAGATGTGACTTGCAAGAGTGCTGAAAAATTCTTCTGTGTGTTAAAACATCCATGATTTCTGGTGGGAGTTGTTCACAGCCCAGAGCATTTTATTCAATAAAACCTGGCATGGGGTTGGAAGAAGAAGAAGATGCTGGGAAGAGGGTATTTCAAAAATTCTATTGTTAAATAGTCTTTATTTGAACATCAATTTGATCATTTTAAATTACATTTTCTGTGTGTGAATCATGAAGTGGCTTTTAGGTCAAGCTAATCAGAACAGCTAAAACCACCTTCTTGCTGTCCTACAGTGTCTCATTAACCTACACAGAAAAGGAAACCTGCCACTTCTCACTGTGTTTCATTTAATTTCTGCTCAAGTAACCAGCCTATTTCCACTTGTCTAAGCTGTCACAAGAAAAAAAAAATTGAGCCTGAAACATTAGGTTTATAAATATTCAATGTGACATGCTTCTTTTTTTTCTGATACATAAGGCTGTGTCACAAGGAAGTCCCGTGTTATCTCCAGAACTATTGAGAGGAGGAGTCAAGATGCCACCATTTACTAATATTTTGGAGCCCAACATCCCCTTGTGCCTAAACTGAGTCTCACATTGAACAGGCAGCGTTGGATGGTGACCTTTCTTCACCATCAGCTGAAATCTGTATCACCTACTTTCACTGACCGGCCAGGCTTTTAGAAGAGAAGGAGTCTGTATCTCATTAAGCAGTTGGAGCGTTTAAACTGCTGATCTTTACTAATTACAGCTATTTAAATGTTAGGTATCTAAATCTAGCTTATCACAGAGACACAACTGACCTTACAGGTAAAAGATTTTAATCTAAAATTTGTCCATTCCTGAGACAGGCAGGACTTATCGTGTTCTTTGAAAGCCTTGTTGTCTCCACTGTCTAAACACACCCTAGCAAATGGCTCATACCAGATGCCTGACTTCCAGATTGCTGAAGTAGGTGAGACAAATCCCACCTTTATCCAGGTAGTACCTGCCTGGTCCCACCCCTGCTTATCAGATACTCCAAGAGTTTATTCAAAAGGCATTTCTCTGGCTCTTCCCTCTTTTACTGGCAAATCACAGTTTGAGTCATAACCGGACCCATTAAAAATGGGTTTTTGTGACCTCATTTGAGCTTGTCTCTTCTCATTTCAATATTAAATAAATAAGCAAGAAGCTCCTTTTTTCAGCTTGTCTTCACAGACTCCAAAAGCTCATCTGCAATTTGACTGGGCTGAATGGATTATTCAAAGCAGGCATGTTTGCCACTTGGAAGGGGATTGTTTTGGTTCTGTTCATCAGAACAGTACTGAGATGAGAATCCAAATGTGCTCACTGTGGGGGCCTGTTATGCCTTTATCCATATGCATTGCTACAGTCACATTTGGTCACACGGACCCTTCATGTCAAGTGAGAATCATCTTGCACCCACTAGTTAAGGTATTGTAGGAACATTTTCTCATTTGCTAACTTTTTCCTCTGTTATCAACTTAAACATTTAAAGGCAAATCATCTTTTGCCATCTTCTTGTAAATGCATAGTAGTACATAAACAACAGCATATTTGAAGTCTGTAAACTTTCATACTTATTTAGTATTTTTGTCAAAGTAAATTATTCCAGTGTCCATTTTGAACAAAATGAGTTCTCTTGTGGCTAATTTCAGTTTACTGTTTCTCACCAGTTTTATTGAACTTTGATTGTCATTTAAAAATAATGTTAATCTGTTGGGGGTTTTTTAATAATAGATTAGTAATAGAAAACACTTCAGGAACTAAAGCAAATAAATTCTTTCCTTTTTTTTTTAATAGCATCCCACAATAAAGTTCCCTGTTGCTCCTGTATGTTTCTCCAGTTGTGATATAAAGGACGGTGTGACAGATATACAGGAACAAGTGATTTTTCTCCATGGTTTCATGGAAGTCCTTATGTGAATAGTTCAAAATTACCACAAGGTAAATGGTGCAAGGCAGAGGAAGGCTGGACAGTCTGGAGAGATCTCCAGAATCTCCTCTGTTTATTTTTAAGGAATAGCTGTGCTGTTTGTCTTTGAGGTGTGATCAGTGGGTTCCTGGAGGCAGCAGGTACACCCCAGTTCCAAAGGCAATTGTGCTGCCATGGGCTTCTCTTCGTGCCACCTTCTCCTCTGAAACGCACGAGAAATTTAGACACAGGCACACGGACATTTCCCTGGGCTGAGGGCAAGGCCCTGCGCTCTCAGCATCTTCTTTAGCAGAAGGACACTGCAGGCTGGTGTGCATGCTTGGATCAGGGCCCAGTCTCAGATGGCAGTTTAGTATAAATGATTTTAACCTTGATCAGGAGGCAGGAGACAGACTCACATGGTCACCCAGCTCCTCCATCCTGCTGGCACACAGCTGCTCTCCGTGCCGAGCCATCCAGACACACGTTCAGCGTCTGGCTGCACTGCAAGCCCTGGGGAACGCTCACACACACTTGGAGTGCTGAATTTTGTCCTGAGGAGTTTCTTTTAAAGTAGGTGAAAGTTAATGAAGATTCAAGTGTCATACTGGAGTGGGAACACTTCCTGGTTCCATCACAGTCACACAGTGACACAGGCTTGTCCATTCCTGTGAGGTTGAGAAGATGGAAAATGGTGTAAGAGGCAAGGGTGACCTGAGACTGAAGCCAGAAAAAGGTATTTAATATTCCTGCAGTCTGTCTAGCAAAATATCTTAAGACTGCTGTAAAGTAAACTGAGAATAATGTGCTTAATAAAAATAATTTTATTTTCATGAAATGTATTTCTGTGATGAATAGGATTCCTTTAATTGGTTTGTTCACGTGGGGGTTTTTTTCTAGTTTGTTTTTCTTGTGAAAATTTTGCCTGGATGGGAGAGCGGGGGAGCTTCCTCCCTGCCTCATCCTGGCTGCTGCTGCTTTCTGGGTTGGGGAATGGTAGAGCCTAGGGTAAGACACTGTAAACCTTAGAGAAACAGAGTCTTAAGCCTGGAAAAGACCTCATCAAGCCCAGCTCTTAACCCAGTTCTTAACCCAGCACCACCAATGCTGATTCCACCCCTTCCCTGCTCCAATGCCTGGCCACCCTTTCAGTGAAGAAATATTTCCCAATCTCTAATCTCAACCTCCTCTGGTGCAACTGGAGGCCATTTCCTCTCCTGTCACTTGTAACCTGCCAGAAGGGCCCTTGCTGCACCTCCCCTTCAGGGAGCTGTAGAGAGTGATAAGATTTCAAAAGCACCAGATTCTCTAATTGCACCACATTTTCACAGAATGCAATCTGGAGCCGGCACAGATTTGCACATTACATTTGGATAATTGTAAACATTGTTTTAAAATAATTATTTTTATTAGCATATTTCACATGGCTATGCAATGGAAAAATATTCAGGCTTCTAGAAAGACAGTAAAATGAAAGAAACAAATAGGTATCTTCATATGCCAAACCTTTATCATCCCTGTAATTAAAAACATTTCTAGTGTGTTAGGATTAAAGAAACTGAATTTACCCTTGTGCAAAGGCTAGCTTAAGGTTCATGCATTATTTAAGACATACTTACATCCTATTTTAAGGTTTTAGGTGAGATTTAAATGACTTATCAGCTTTAAGCTGAATTTTCCCCTTAGAGAAGTAATCTATATGCAAACATCATATATTAAATCATACATTAATTTCCTTGGTACATAACTTCAGTAAGAAACAGGGGGGTTTATGTTTTATGACTTGAACCACCTAAAAAGCATTGAAAAAAGCCCAGTTCATCATTGAGATGCCATCTCTGCACCTAAGGATGAAGGTAATGCTCTGTGACACTAATGTATCCTTGCACCATCTGCTTTTTCAGTCAATAACACTCAAAGCTGTTTCTTTCAGAATTCATTCATTTTAAATGTTTAAATTTTCTGTGGAAAGTATTTGGATCATGGAGTTCTTTTATATGTGTTTTTATTTATGTTGCCTTTATGTGTTTTAAAATCAAAAAGGACAAAACCATATACTAACAAGCAAGAACTTAGTTGTGCAAAGTTCTTAAAATAAGCTTTTCTGTTTTATGAGCTATCACTGATACAGAGATACAAATCCTCTAGGAGGAATGTCTATTATTCAGTAAGTTTTTCTGTACATGTAAGAGATCTGAAAGGGGGAAAGAAGTGCTCAATATTTCTTTTTCAATAAATTTCAGAATGAAGTAAAAACTCAGGATGGGCTGACAAACATAATCATGAGTTTCATGATTTTTAGGCCCGGGAAGCTGATGTGTAAACTGTAACCTAGCACTGAATAGAGCTGTTCAAACACACAACTGTGGGTGTCAGCTCAAATCACATCCAAAGTCATCTGGGGAAAGAGGAGGAGCACTAAAGACTTATTCAGGGATATCTTAACTTCTCAGTCTCAAGACTTGAATGTCTTCATATCAAATCTTACCTGCCAATTCTCCTTGGAGATTAAGAGAGCCACCAAGTCTCTCTGGATGTAGCAATAAAACCTATAGTACTCGAGGTAATGCTTTCTTTGTCTGGCCCCGCCTGAGGACAGGTATGGTCTTTTCTCACAAATCTGAATCTATTTCCTTAGCAAAGCCTTTGTCACCATCACTTTATGTTGCTGGAGGTTCCTCTGCTTGCTGATACAAACACTGAAACCAGTTCAGCCATGGAAGAATTCAGGGGTCCTACACAGGGAAATGTTATGGTAGCAGTGTCTTAAGGTCTTAAGACCTATATGATGAAAATCTACTTTTGTAGATGCTCCCCATATTTTGACTAGATATTTATTTATCGGCATTTTTTATTATTATGTATTTCTTAATAAAGGTAGGTGTGCCAAAGCATCAGTGAGCCTAAGGAAATCTTCTGTGCACAAATTTCAATGTGTGACAGGGAATGCATTTGCATGGAAGAAATTGAAAGAGACACCAGAGGAGTTACTGTGTAATGTGAACAGACAGAGCAAAAGGGCTACATGACAATCCAGGGAGAGAAAGAGAACTGTCAGATAAAATATAAAGGTGGAGCAATCACAGTGCTTGGGACTGTACTTAACTCCATCAGTGCCACGCCAGGTGAGTCCCAGGATTTATTACACAGTTTGCATTCATCTTCCTGTATGTGCCAAATTGCTACATCCTAGATAATTGTGGTTAGAAGCAGACCTCCTCTCCAGGCTTCTCTAAAATATGCAGTATAGTCATACACAAGCAAGGATTAAAGCAGATAAAGGGCAGGAAAAAATTTGAGAATATGTATTTTGCCAGTTCCTGCAGAAGACAGATTAAGAATTCATGGGAAAGGAATGTTAGACACTGCACTCCATTTCTGCACTGGTCAGTACTCACAAGCTGTATTCAAAGGTCTTGTTGAGATTCACCAATGCAAAGAGCAAGTTAATAAAAAATAGATCCTGGGTTTCTTGTTCTCATGTGTAGCTGATGTTCTGGCAGATCTTTCTCAAACTATGATGCGAACTGGCAAGTGAGCTGTCGAGAGTGAGATGAAAGAGCATGACAGAGACTCCAGAGAATGGTAACAGTATTCTAATCCCAGCCACACTTACACTGTTATTTTATTTATTATTTGTTACATACCTGGGGTATGCTTAACACATTGCAAGACTAAAGGAAAGATATTTCTCTTGTGCCTTAATGCACTTTGCAGTGAAACACACAGCTGTGTCTTTGTAAAAGCAGGGAGGCAACCTTCCATATTTCTGAGACACGAGCCCTTCAGAAGCAGAAATTCTAGCAATTCAAGAAATTCTACCTGCAGCATTTGTGAGATTTACTGAATAAAAGGTTTCAATTAGATTGTTTTTCATGCAAAGCTGTGGGTTTTATCTTTTTCTTTTCCCCAGAAAACCACTTTATATTTTTCACACAAATGAGAGAACCTTCAACATCCCACTCACACCTCTAGAAATTTGTATCCCATGTCTGGCCTACAGAGATGGGATGCAATTGATGTATCAGATGTGTTTTATAGCTTGTATCTCTCTGATATGTCATATCCATAATGAAACCTGTTAAATCATGATTTTCAGATCTTAGCAAGCCCTTTCTTGAAGGAAATTGGGAGTTTTATTTATTTAGTAACATTCTTACTAATTAACAAAGGTGGGCCAGATGGACCAGATTCTAAAATAAGTCCATTTTGTTACTCTAATTCTGCTAATGGTTCTTAGAAAAGGAACACTTCAGGTCTTCAAGGAGTTGTGTGCCTTAAATTACAGCATTTTATAATCCTCTATATTATTGTCCCTCCAAAGCTGCAATTTTCCTGTGTATTTGCTAATAGACCTTTGAACTAACACAAAAACAGTCCTCTGGTAAATCACACCTTTCCCAAGTGATTACCTGACTGGAATCATTCCCAAGGGCTGAAATAGCCACAGTCATGAGACACACATTCTCTGTCAATGGAAAAAATCAAATTCAGACTTCAGAACTGACCTGGGGGGTAACATGTAAAACCTAGTCCATTTAAATTACCAATAAGTGTATTTATAACTTAGTGTGAGTGTATGAATAGATTATTTCTATCTTTTTACTCCCAGCAATTGTGGTTTTATATAAATATAGATGGACAACTGCTACATGGGTAATATAAGTTGGCTGAAGTCAAGGTCAAGGGTGATAAGGGATATGTACTAATGGAATAATTTTGTTCTTTTCAACCTCTTGGATATCTTTTTTCAGCTTTCTGGATAGAAAAAGCCTCTTCCTTTAGCTTCTCCAGACACTGAGAAGATTGTCATATTTACCATGAATAGTCAAGATTTCTGCAAGACAAGCCTGGATGTTAAGGCAATGAAGAGAGTTTGCTGTCTTGCTGGCCAAAGCCTAAATGCTGCCCAGCTCAGAACTGCAAGGATTTCATAAGGTCTGTGGTGTCTTTAAAATTTATCATTGCAAAAATAGCACAAAAATATCTACTAACTCTTATTCACAAATCTGATTTGAGTTTCATAAAAGAGAATAATCTAATGGTGATGTAATTTGAGTGAAATGTATGCAGCTGTACATCATTTTATCTTGGTTTATTTGCACCATTCCTTGCACCTGAATGTGTCTTGTGGTTTTTACATAAAACAGTAGAAGTAAGCAATACCATGGTATTTCATGGCAAGTTTGGCCTAAGAATATGAGGTCTGCCTGTTATTTTGTTTGAGCAACATCTTTCTGAACAGGAAGGGAAGTAAAGATAAAGCATAAAATAATCCATGATAAAGTAGAAAATGTTCACATAACAAGACTTTAAAGAAAATTGAGGACACAGAACCTTCGGTGCTGCCAGAAAGCATCTCAGAATTGGATGAGAACACCAAATTTTGGCATAACTTAATTACTGTCCCGTTCTAGGAAACATGGCTTTTTCACAATTATTAATAAAAAAACACGATAGCGCTAAGGAATAATTTGATTGTGTTTCCTAATCAAATTTATGTGAAGGTTCCAAAAAATGACTGACGGGTTCAAAAGTGGATCATGAGGAATATTTGTTCAACAAATCTGAATTTCTGTTTCTCCAGAATTTTTATGCTGATTTTTTAAAAGACAATTATAAATTCATTCCTTAGTGTCTTACTTGGAGGCAGGCAGGTCAATATTACATATTTATATTAAAGCCTCAACTGAGAATATAGTTACATTTCCCATCCTCTTATAACATGCTAATATTTGGGCTCTTTCAGAGAAAACTTAATTAAATAGTTCCCTAGATGCACTAAGTTAAGCATTAAAACAACTAACGTGACATAAATCATTTAACAACCTTTATAAATGCATTTTCTCCTTACATTTCCATGTGTCTGTGTCTCACTTTTACTCAGAATCCTGTGATTAAGTTCCAGGAAATTCAGAGCCCAGCCATGCGTTCTGCGTTCAGAACATACAGATGGCTGAACTCAGAGATTTGATGAGGATTGGGTGGCAATTTGCTTATTATCACAGGTTGCAGCTGTGGTGAGCAGATAAATGCCAACAGGAAGAGCAGGATGGGAGTTTCAGGGTGCTTGTGCACAACAAAACTCAGGTCAAACAATACACTCACACCCCTTTAACAAACAAATTCTATTTGATCCTTTTATTATTGTGGTGGTTGATACTACTTCATTGTGTCATGGTAATTTGTCATCCTTGCATGACATGCATGGCATTTCATCCACTTTATAATGCACCCCCTCTTCTGTATTTGGGGAACAACCGGGGCTTGATGGAAGTGGGGATGTTTTACCACCTTGGCCCGGGAGGTGATGATGTGTGAAATGGTGTCCTTTATTGCCGGAGATAATGCTCTGGCGCTGGGCTGCCCTGGGAGGGAGAGAGCCTGGAGTGGGAAAGCTCATTCCCTTGAAGTGAAGGAATTAAGCTGCGGCATTTCTGCTCAGGTGAGTTGCTGATGCTCTGCTCTGTTCCCCTTGGCATGCCTTTTGCAGCTGCGGTGTGCCTGGGGCTCTGGGCTTTGAGGTTTTCTGAACCCTAACCCTAACCTGCTCTTTGATGGAAACACTACTGTGTTCAAGTCACACCTACCACCTGAACAGTACCAGGACACTCAACTCTGACACTGAATTACCCACTGGGTATCTAAGGAGGCTGGTAGCCCTGATTTTCTGATGAATCACTCAAGTTAGTGTCACTGACTCCATTATGGTTACATAACTCATGACAGCAGAGCATAGCACCCATTGCAATTAATTTAGTTGGACATTAATGAAAGCTGTGTTTCAATGCTGCTTGCCATTTGCCATAGTATGAAGAAATGTAATATATAATGTAATGATATAATTCAACCAAAGAACACTTCTCTCCTGTATTCACGGAATCACAGAGAGTTGACTAGGCTGGAAAAGAGCTTTGAGATCATCGAGTCCAACCAAACTTTCAGCTTCATTCCCAGATACACAGACCTTGGCAGGTGAGCAGGCACGTGCACAATAAAACAAGAATTACTTTTGGAACATTATTCAAAATGAAATGTAAGATTTATCTGGCTTTTCTACTTCTCAGAGTGCTGTAGAAACCATGAGTAGGCATCCTTAATCCCTTACCACATCCTGGAAGAAAGAGGGATAATTTTTGGCATAAGCATAAGCTAGAGAAGTGTCTCTGTCAAACTCTCTCTGGTTTGCCTAGGTGTGTTCTTACTCTAAGTAAATTCATAGCTTTGGGAAGACAGGTTTGAGTCTGTGAAGCAAATTTAAGAAATTAATCTAGAATTGGCTTTGTTGGTTTATTGTTTGTTTGGTTTTTTTGTTTGTTTTTTTTTTTTTTTTAATTAAAAAGAAAGAATGGTATTGATAGTCCACTATTAGTACAGACGTTGGCATGAAAGAGCTGGCAACTGAACTGAATTTATGCAGCTATAGTATGTCAGATATTCTGGTTATACCCTTCCAGATTTTTACCAGTTATGCTGATGTTGTTTTAGAGCATTCTTCTACTGTATTGTTTTTGTACTTTTAGAGACCTAGTAATAAAACAGATTGCCTGACATAGCAGAATTTACTTTCTGGGTTTGGTTACTCGTGGTCTGCACCACTTTCCAGACAACCATAAGAACATTCCCTTTAACTTGACTGTTACTGTGTCCCTTGCACAAACTATAGTGAAACTATAGCAAACTATAATGAAACTACTAATGAAATTACACTTAGAGGATGGATTTGCAGGTGGAATTCCCTAGTTTCTAATAGATAACCAAAGCATATGAGTCCATTGAGTGAAGAAATAATATTCTGGGAAGTATCTGTTATGACTATGCAATATGGTGACTTGATGATTTACTGTGGCTGGAGGCAGCTCATGTGCCACAGCTGCTTGTGATCCCAGCCATTTCATTTAGGGACTTTCATGCTGCTCTCAAGAGATTGAGGCAAAGAGCAGATTTCATGTCCTGTTCTTCACAGAGAAATGTATACAACAAAATTGTTTGGAATGCATTCCCTCTTACACAGCACTCAAAAAGCAAACTATTACTTTGGAAAATAGCTTTTTTAGAAAAAATATATTTTAGAGAATAACATTTCTGGTCAGCTTTTCTGTACAAGCAAACTGATCTGATGAGATTGTTGCCATACAGTAACACTGGTTTTGATAGGAAGCAATTTGCTGATCAAGCAATGGTTTGCAAAAAAATATTGCATATACTTTATATGGCAGGTGATATTGAAGGGGAACCTTCCTGAGCAAAACCGAATGCAGTGGTTATAAGCTTTGATCATGATACTCTAAAGAATAAGGGAAACATACTGGTCTACACATGTATTAAGAATTGTGTGACAATTTATCACTAGATAAATTACAGTTTTATAATGAACAAAATGTATTTTTCATAATTTGAAAGATGCTTGGAAGGTTTTAGAGGAAAATATATCACCATATTAAGTAGCAGACAAAGCAGAAGAGGAGAGCCTATCAAATGAAGCAAGACAGAACTCCATTATGTAAGATATACATATGCAAAATCTCTAACATAGTGAAGAAAATTATTTGACTTTTCTGATTGACCTTTTTCTCACTGAAGCCGTAAAACTTTTTTAAGTATAAAAGGAAAATTTGATGAAATTTATGGAAGGCAGCCAACCTATTATTTAATATTCCACATGACTGGATAATATTATTGATGGATAATAGGCAATTTGTTGGAATATAGTAAGAAAACATACATATTTTTTCCACTTATATGTGCAATTCTCTGCATAAATTAGCTTTCTTTGTTTTTATTATTTTTCCTGCAGATGGAAGAATAAATAGAAATTAAGAGAGATACCATTAGGTACAGTTCTTTTCTGTAGGACTATATTACTCTTTTCTAATTTTGTAAAACTCTTTAAAAGATATCTCAGGAAACTACTGTGAAACAAGAGGGCATACTGATGGATTCACAATAGCATCTTCAAAATAGAAAAATGATAAATAATGTTCCCAAAGCCTAACTGTGGTATACCTTAGAGGTTTCTGAAATCAATTTTCAAATAAAGAAAAACTCATAAATCTTGTAAATTTACTAAGAAAGAATTTATAGCATACTCCTTTAAAATGCTGTAAAGACTTTTGGACATAACAAGTCCTGAGAAAAACCTTAGTGTTTCAAATGAAGTGAAACTAGTTTTTTTGTCTATGTCATGGGACTGCTCATTTTTGTTAAACATTTGTTTGAGAGGTACTTATTCTATTTTCTCTGCCCACTATCTCTTCTGTTATTTTTATTAAAATATAAACAAAAGAAGTTACTTTAATATTACTACATAGCTCTAATTTGTCATTTCTACTCCATGCAAAGTTCCCCTGGATCTAAGCTTACGACCTCATTTGGTTTTCAAGATGTGAGAGCATTTCTAAGGCACATTTTCCCCTTATTGGCCATCGCAGATTTTGCAGCTGTTGTCTCACAAGCTTTGCTGCAGTGACACACAGCTTTAGAAGGGCACTGAGACCCTAGCAACTTGCAAAGTCTGACGAATATTTTCATACTGGCTTGGTAAATGAGTCACAACCTTTGAGAATTGCCTGAGGGCACAAAGCAATTCAAGGGAAGAGTCATTTAGAGAACTCATCTTTGCAGACTCCTGTTCTCTCTTCACTAGTTAACAAGGGTCTTTTTGTAATCACAGTAAAATGCTGATTTCCAGAATGCTGTGTTCTTGCTGTACATGCTGTATATTCTTGTTTAAGCCTACACCATTGACCAGTGGCAGAGACAGAATAACTGAACTAACTGGATCTCTGATTTGAGATGGTCATCGGTTTTTATAATTAGGCAAGAGACCTCATATTCCTCCTCAAACAGGTGAAAGTAAAATATTATTTCATTAATATGATTAATATGCATTCATTGGTTATAGGGAGGATCTGCACTTAACCCAGTTATGAGGAGGTCTGGCAAGACCTTGTTGAGCTGCATGAACAACCACCTCCTACATCCTTAACAAATGTCTTTGGGAAAAGAGGGTAGTGAGAGTAAGGGAGCCTGGAGGAGTTCAATATTACTTTTTGAAACTTTCAAGAGCAAGCTACAAAAGGTCTCTCAATTTGTGTCTTGCATCTCTTCTCCCATGGTCTGGAATCACACAAGTGTAATTTAGATTAGACTGGAAATGTGGAAACAATTTGGCTAGTGATGCATAAGGAACAGAAACCAGTTCTTCCTTTCTGATTCTCTTCTGTCAAGACAGAGAATAAAAAGCGTGTCATCTCTGCTTCCCTTATTAAAATATGGTTCCTAATATTCAAAGGGAAGTAATCCATAGAATACAAAGGCAATGTTAAGACATAGGTAATTTAGAGGGTGGCAGAATGTGTCATGTAAGGCTAGTGGAAATCCAATACAACAAGGGATTTGTAGAAAAACAGGGAAGTTTTAAAGTAGACTTTTTCAAGTGTTCTTTTCACACACTGTTGCAACTGTGTAATACAATAATATAAAATTGCTGTCATTAATAGCATGGACCTATTTTGCCTGCAGAATTAGGCTCAGCAGGATGGATCATTGTTAAATTGCAGAAAACATTAAAATAAACTCTGGCTATTGAGGTAGCTAACTTGGATAAAGTTTTAGAAGCATGATGCAATGTTGAAGACTATGTAACACTGAAAAGTAGAGTGCCCAGAGTAGACATGGCAGAAGAAATTGAAGTCTGTCCTTTAGTTATCAAACAAACAAACAAAGTCCCTGGCCAGCCACTGAGACTGTCATGAAAATGCTGTCATATCAATTCAAGCTGCTTTTCCCCCGGTTTTTTTCCATGCCGGCTGAGGCCCAAACAAAGGACTTGTGATATCCCAGCCCAATTTCTTTTTGACTTTCTGTAACTTGCATAAAAGTAGGTGAGTGAACATCCCATTTTCTTACTATTTCACTGTAAGTCTTTAGAACTTGGAGGTCTGCATTTGCAGCGCTGTCAAACTGAGAGCAGAGTGCACACCCAGTGTGTTCTCACTGTCAGTGCTGCTGGTGGACCTGGCATTCAGATCTATTGGCCATCTGCCCTTACCCTGATGCAGTGCATGGGGGAAACAAGGTGCCTTGAGTTCTTTCCCTGAGCTCCCAACAGCAGGATTCACACACGGAATCCTTCCAGACAGCCAGGATTCACACGCAGCCTGTGGCAATAGTGAGGTGTTTTGTGCCATGCTCTGAGAATGCTCTGGTTGCTCTTCACCAACCGACTGCTCACAATGCCCCAAGAGAGGGCATTGCCGCGGGAGTCACAATGATGGGTTCTTACTAGATTTGGTAAATCTCATGTGGACACAAAGAAATTACTCTGATGTAATCACCTGAGTAAACAAATATGGAATTTCACTGAACTGAGAAATAGGTTCTGTATTTTTATTGCAATAAAGGATGATAGATGATCAAAGCAGAGGCATCCAAGATGCAGATATATGTCAATGCAGAAGATTCTAATAGCAGAGAATAGCACACTGTGCTCCAGTTCATGGTAATTCTTTCTTGGTGAAAGGCAAGTTCTCAGGGTTGGAATATATTTTCTCAAACTGAACTCTTAGGGAATTTCATTCCTTTGATGTCACTGTCCATTTTAATTCATGAATACCCAAAAAGCCATGATTAGACCCTAGGCAGAAGGAGAAACTGAAAACTGGTCAAATTAAGCAATATGTGGAGCAAGTTTGTTGAGTGAGAATTTGTTTCACTCCAGGTTTGCTGATGTTGATGGGGAACAGCCACACTGCTGCTCTTGCAGGGCAGTGTTCCCATACCTGCAGCCAGAGCGTTGGCTCCCAAGGAGCTTTGTTAGCAGGATGGCACCAAGAGCAGGTATTAGAAACTCTGCCAGGTTACAAATGCTGCTTTCTCAGATAATGAGAAAAAAAATTACGAGAGGTCTTCACAGGTAGTTCTTACCCACAAACTCACCTTGTCCCCTCTTTCAAACAGAGAAGCAAGGTTCATTTTTCCTTAATGCATTGTATAGTGGGGGTTGAAACCTGCAGGTGGAAAGCATAGTGCTGTTGGTATTACTTAGTCTTATAAAAGAGAACACAGGGATTGCTAACAGTGAATCTGTCTCTCAGAGTTAGGTTTGAAATTTGCAGTCCTCAGCTATCTGGGTAGGTTTAAGGAATAATTTCTATTATTTGTAATATATGAAGCAATAAAATGCTCCTAAGAATGATTAATAGCCAAAGTGAAGCTCAGACATTTCATCGATCTCAAAAGCCATTTATTGCAAGTATATGAAAGCAAAAGAGATTATTGCTATTATACAACAAACTATAAAATCAGAAAGGAGAAAAATGCATCTTTTTCTTCTTGCAGATGATGAAAAGGTATTCTGCACTTTTCCTCTCTGCTGGATTTTCCATTGGAAACACATGTTGGAGGCATGAGTGGGATCAATAACATCACAGAGCTTTAAAGACTGATTAAATGATCAAGGACAGATACATTTGAGGATAAGCTGAAAAACTGTTCACAGAAGGAGCTGGTGCAGAGCAGAGGTGACTGGACTGGACAATGAGGGTTTCATGTGCAGATACGTTTGAATTTTTCTGCCTGGAATTCTGTGCTTGTTACATAACCTCTCTTGATTAATTGAGCCCCTGTGCCAGGTTGTCAGCTGCAGCTGAGCTATGTCTGGCACAGCCAAGGGGAACTGGCACACCAGCCTGCTGCTAGGTTTTGCCCTGTTCCACCCCAAGCCTAGGACAGAATGAGCCTCAGGAACACTTGATGGCCTGGATGTTCCTGTGTTGGTTCTGTACCACCTGAAGGCTCTCCTTCACACCAAACAAAACGTCCAGTCCTTTGGCTTCACACTGGTCAGAGCAGCCCCACAGAAATTCTGACTTGGACAGAACATTCCTGGAGGCCCCGTGCTCTGGTCATGAGCAGACAGCCTTTTGCACACGGTAAAAAAATCAGCCATTCCACTGGTCATGAGCCACTCTAACAACTACTGATGTCTGGGGGACCTAGAAGACATTAGGTGCATTAGGACAACTAGAATTTGTTATATTGAATATGTGATTCTAGTTTTGCATTTTTAGGTCCCAAATGGAAGAAGTCTTAAGAGATATTCAGAGAGAAGTCATGGTGAGAGGAGTTTTCCCTTTATTCCACGCAGTAGTGAAGAGTGAACAGAATTAAGGAAGTCTAACTAGGGAAGGTTGCGTGCAGCTGAACTTTTTTTTTTTTTTTTTTGTTTTAACCATTTTTCCAGGCTATGCTCCTACAAGTAATAGGGATTTATTTCAATAAGTTGAATTTAAATGATTTACGTGTCCTTGTGAGGCAGATAGAAATGGTGTATTGTCTCTTTTCTCCCTCTTGAAAGGTGTGTTCATGCAGACACCAACACAGAGACCAAACATTTCATGAAATCAATGAAATCCTATGCAATACTGGATGGAATCACTCACTACCTTGTATGCTTTCTGCTTCTCCCTGTGTGCTAAGAGACTTTCTTTATTGGATATTCTTCTAACCTAACTGCTTGCTATACACAATCTTTCCCTTTTTTTTCTCCTTAATATAAATCAACAATCTTTACTAAAAATGAAAATTTAATAACACGTTATAGATTCAGATGAATCAATATCTCTAATGGTTTGGAAGAGAGTTTTGCCCAGTTGATTAATTTGGATTATCAAATTCTGGAGACACAGACTGCAGTTCATGGATTTTATGATGCCCAAGATGGCTTTACCTTCATCCAGAAGGTAACTGACGATACCTAATTAATGACGAATGTTTCAAACACATACTTGCTGTAGCTACTATAGTCTTTTAGCTGAAATCAGCAATTTATCTTTCTTCCTGGCTCATTAAACTCTATTTTGAGCTCCAATAATATACAGCTAACGATCGTGTCTTCAAGAGTATTTGCAAATCAGTCACCTCTGCCCTGGAATTAGTTCTTAAAAAGTCTAAAAATCTACAATAATTTAAAACAGAGTGCATATCAATCCTTCAGGGCCTGTATAATTTGAAGGTTGGGGGATATTTTCTCCTTTCTCTTGATAAGATCTCTTGGTAAGAGAAGCTCTTCTGGTAAAATCTTCTCTCCTCCTCCTAATCTGCACGTGCAATGTACAAAATTCAGTCTCAACTATGTTTTCAGGTTGTATTTATAAATGTTATGGCTAGATTCTGGGTATCAACTTCTCCTCAGAGGAGCATTTGCCATTATAAAGGAGTCCCCAGTGGGACAACACATTCCTAATGTATCCATCAGCAAATTATCTAGGCAGTAGTCACAAAATTGAGATTTGGTAGTAAAAGTAATTGATTATTTTTCACAATAGGAGCTGAGTTGAGAAGTTAGAAAAGAGTCTTAATTTAGGGTGACTGGAAATAGAAGTGTTGGGGTTTTTTTCTCAGAATGCAAAAAAGGCATTCAGCTGTGTGTGGCATCAGGGTTCAAACCCAAAGCAGGCCTGCAGAAAGGACAACTTCTTCCATCTGCCAGGAGCATACCCTACTTACAGCATTTCAAAGCTATCATAGCAGAGGTCACCCTTAGCAAATGCCCTTTTCCTCTTCAGTTGTGGCTATGTGAAAAATAAAAGTCTCCCTGGAACTATTTTGGAAATTAAATTTACATTTTTAATAGCATCAGTATGCCTCCTGTTGTGTTCTTCACCAAACATTTTCTGGTACCCTGTATGAGATTTGCCTCAGTTTGTATGTAAAAAACCTCTGCTCTTCTGAGGTCAAGTGACTTTATTGGATGATCTGTACCTTTGAAAGTTTCTCTGACTATCTTTGTTACCTATTGAAGGATCAGCAGAAGGATCACGTTCAGCATTGTGATCTGAAATTGATTGGGATCAGACTCATTCTAATCAGCTCTGGCACAAAGTAACATAGCATAGGGCTCTCTGCCAAGAACAGTCTGATCTCAGCTCCTGAGTGCTTCACAGTGAAGCACTGCAGGCTCTGGGCTTCCATGGAGAGCAGTTTTTTTCCTAGGGTAAGAATGGAGAGCAGGTTGCTGGATTAGCAATGCTTTTCTTTTGGAGGGTCTGTAAGGAACATGGAGGACAGCACCTGGTATGCTCCCAGGAGATTTGTGGTGTTGTGTCTTGCACAGGTGGAATTTCTTAATGTTTTTCCAGTTCAGTGTCAGAAAGAACGAACTGCATTGACCCAAGTGTGAAACACAGTAGCTAAATCCTCACTGGAGACAAGTAGTCACAGCAAATCAAAAAGATTAAATTGTAAATATTGTCTATTACCTCTGTCTCTAGTAGAAAGTGTTTTCTATGTTCTGGTTTGTCTTTCTGTTTTATTGAGAAAGATTCCCAGAACAGCCATGGTCATGTCTTTGGAGAAAGGAGCAGAACACAGACACTCGTGGATTTTGTATCAGCTGTTTGGGACACCAAGTGATTGTTTTGGAGACCTTAGATCTTCAGGATGGGCTTTTTCTGCTGGCTTATTGACTTCAAGAAGAATTTAAACAATTCAGTTTGATTCACTGACCCATAGATGGAAGACTACTTTGTCCTGTTAATGTTCTCCTTTTCCTTATGAGCAGCTGATAATGATCTCATAAATCTCTAGAGGAAAGCTTAAGGAAATAGCCAAATGTCAAAAATAAAAGCCATCTCAGGGTTAGAATGTGGCATGCACTTAGCTAATTTTTATGTTTTTTTCATATGAATTTAAGTCTTAGTTAATCATTATGAGGTGTTTCTCTGAAGGATGGTTGGTACTATGCTGCATCTTATTTTGCCATGTGAAATTGCCACAGGCACCATATTAGATTTTATTATGAACATTTTCTTTTAAATTTATCTTCTGTGCAACTTCTTCTTGTGTTTTCAAATGAACACCACTAAAATGAATTAAAAGAGCAAAGGGACCAATAGGTGGTTCAAAGCCAATATTGTGTTATGAAGACAATATTATAACGTAAAAACTGAAACAGTTCAGAATCAATTGCAGAATATTTTGCAATTATTGTATAAATTTGGCTTTCTAGGTTTATGGCTTAAATTTCCACTTGGTATGAGACTCCTGAGTAATGCTGGAAGTTATTTTCATGATGCCTCACTTTACCATATGAAACAAGCAAAGTGGACTACATTGCAATAGAAGCAATTGAGATAAAGGAAGTCATATAACACTCCAGAGTGATATCAATTGGAAGAATGTGTGTTTACACACATGTATGTTTCTGGATAGATACTGCCTATGAAAAACCTAATAATCTTATTGAATTAATGAGACAACATCTAGGAAATTCCCTAATACCAGACTTAGCACCAGATTCACTTTGGACACATACCTCCTCTAGTCCTAATTTTCCAGTGGTGAAAACAACAGGTCTGTTTGCATATCAGATGATTACTAGGTTATTTGTCCGTTTGCATACAAATAAAAACAATTCCAGTCTTTGATCTTGCATATCAGTGAATTCTCTTCAAAGGAAATTATGCCACGACAGTTTTGCTTTTACTTCAATTTGGGCCAAATTATGTTCTTTACTTCTGCTGTCTACCTCTATTTCAGCTGGTAGAGAAACTGCAACAGCATAAGATATTTAAAGAATGACAAAGTGAAGATGCCTTAATGCAAAGCACATTATTCTAAAGTAGCTCCTGATGGGAGCTGTCCATGCCTGGAGTGCCACCTAGTAGAGTTCATGTGAAAAGAATACAGGAATTGGAGAGGCTGCTGCAATTCATTTGGAAATGTATTAGATGGCTGAAAGATGTCCTGAGGAGGAGAAGGGTCAAGAATCCTTTTATCATCTTTCATATGAAAACAAATTAAACTACTATTCAAAGGCACAGTGAAATCAAAGTCTTTAGACAGTGGACATGTGAGAAATTATGAAGATGAAGAAAAGCACATGCCTAAAGAAATACATCAAGAGGAGAGATACAAGAGGAAAAGATCAGATCTCCTAAGCAGCTAAGGAAATTCTGAAATCAAGTTTTATCACTATTATAAATACAACAAAAGTGTAGTGTAGTAGAAAAGCAATCATGACTAGAATGGGCATTTAAGAAAATGCACTATTAGGAAAGTATAAAAACAAAGTAAAAGGCAACAGAACAGATGTATACATAAAGTGGTGATTGGTAAATAATTAGAACTGAGATTACAAAATAAAAGACAATGTTGAGGCAAAAGTGAATGAATGTATGTAAAGTCTGGAGATTAAAAAGTTCCTAACTTCTAGGAGAAGGTGGAGTTTGATTATTTCTTTGAAAAGAATGATCTGACAGGTGTCTATAATGACTGCAGACTGTGCTTCATGACTCAAGTTAATTCTTCTACCATTCAACCCCATGAAAAGAGTAGGCTTCTATATGAGTTTCCCCATACAGTAAGCAGTCTATGCATGTAATTTTCTGATATTCTTCATGAATGCATGGCTAACTCACCCCTATTGCCTTTGTAAGATTCTGTACCTGGAATACAAACTAACCTACCACTTCAGGCAAGCAGAGTTATGCTCCTCTATGAGTCATAGCAGTAATGGGACCAGTTTAAAAATTGTAGTTCCTTACTTTGAATTCTTTCAGGCTTTTCAGTAGCAGCAACACAATTTGCTTTTTATTGTAATGCTTTCTCACTCCTGCCACAAAGGCAGCAGCAGTTGGCAACTGGCAGAAAACTTGTCTCTGTCTTGAAATCCAAATAACTGCTAAAGGAAGAATGGTAGTTTCACAGACTGTGAAAGTATTAAAACCCATGGCAATAAAGAGATCTCTGATTAACAAAACCCAAACAATTGAAAAGGATACAAGTCACACACACAAAACCCCCAATTCTTTATAAAGCAATCCTTCAGTCCCCTCAGTTTCACCCAAACTAAATTAAAATGAGAACCTTCAGGCAAATTGCCATTAAATGAAAACTCTTAAAAGGAGAATGTACAATCTAATTATAGTGTAACAAATGTGTACCTTTCATCTACAAGGCTGGTACTCCAAATTATAATAGTCAATTATGATTATATAATCTATTAAAAAGAATAACCAAAGTGCTATAATGAAAAGTAAAAACCTACAAAAGAACATGAAAGACATTTCCAGTGGCTCAAAGTGGCATAACAGTAGTACCCTATACAATTTCCTTTCTCATGTAGCCTGTATTTAGACTATGTTGCAGAGAAGGGGTGCTGGCAGTCACTTCCTGAATTCTCAGGAATGCGTTCTTTATGCCCAGTGCCCACTGAATTATTTTCTATGATGCCCCATGAATGTAGCTACCTGGAAGCAAAAGTCATGCAGTTCATAACTCCAATATCAATAAATCACAGTTAAAAGAAGTACTTCCTTTTATTTTGCAGGTTATTCATATATTTGCAAAAAATTCCTTCCTTCCTTCCTTCCTTCCTTCCTTCCTTCCTTCCTTCCTTCCTTCCTTCCTTCCTTCCTTCCTTCCTTCCTTCCTTCCTTCCTTCCTTCCTTCCTTCCTTCCTTCCTTCCTTCCTTCCTTCCTTCCTTCCTTCCTTCCTTCCTTCCTTCCTTCCTTCCTTCCTTCCTTCCTTCCTTCCTTCCTTCCTTCCTTCCTTCCTTCCTTCCTTCCTTCCTTCCTTCCTTCCTTCCTTCCTTCCTTCCTTCCTTCCTTCCTTCCTTCCTTCCTTCCTTCCTTCCTTCCTTCCTTCCTTCCTTCCTCCTCTCTCCCCATTTTTTAATTAAATAATGACACAATTGGAAAAAATACTGTGACTTTTAAAGCATGTTCAAAGTTATGGAACAGTTTCAATTCTACAAATTAACATCTAGAGCATGGCCTTTCAACCTGAAAAGATTAAACTAGGGGAGACAGGAAAACTTTACAGTATCATGAATGACAAAAATATGACATATAAAGAATCTATCCACCACCTTTTCAAATACAAGAAATTAGGGGGCACAAATGAAACAAAGAATTTACTGTATGTGTGGGTCAGTGGAGGAATTTTGTAATAGAATATGGTAGATAGTAAGCCCATTCAGACTTAAAAAGTGAATGAACAAATTCATTAAAGAAAAAACAGTCAAGTGTCTCTTGAACCACTAGACACCACCACTGCCTTAGGGACTATCTGAACTGTGACACTCTGGAGGCTCTGGGAACATTGTACATTATTACCTTGTTCCTGCACTCTTCCCTAGACATCTGCTATCAGCTGCTGTCAGACACAGAAATCAAGTCAGCTGCTTCACTGCAAATGCCCCTTGTGTGAAAATTACAAACCTCCCTAACTCAAATGCATTTCCTCTAAATTTGATACAGCTTAAGGGTGATGCCTAGAGAGGCTACCTGGAACAGAGGCTAGACAGTGTTGAATAAATAAAATAGGTATTTATTAAAAAGGCCTTCAAAGGATACACCTTGGCAGAGCCCAACTGTGGCTCCACCCAAGATGGACCCAAGATGGACAATTGGTCACAAGTTTTCACACTTTCACAAGTTTTGGTCCATTTGCATATTGGGGTTAACTGTCCAATTACAGCTCCAGGTTATGAAGTCCCATCCTCCCAGATTGCTCTCCTCAATTTGCTGTTGTTTACACTTTTTGGGCCTGAAGCTGCAATGGTGTCCTTGATTTTCTGGCTGGAAAAGGATAGCTTTGTCTAACTAAACTGTGAAGGGAACTTGAACAGAGTTATATACTATAGCAGAATATATACAGAATCTGGAAAATATGAAAGCTAAAACTTAAGGCATCAAGGGGAACATTTTAAAACTGGGAGGACTAAAATCAGGGTGTATTTGATCCATTCCTTCTGCATTGTCTGTGATCATACAGTCTAAAACACAAAGCTCCATGTGATTTAGTGACTTTTTGGTCAAGAATTTTCTCGTGTATAATACCTATGCTATATTTAGAGTTTGCCTTTGCTTAGCTTTCCATCTCTAATCTAGTATTAAGAAGTCAAAATCTCTAGTAATTGTGATTCTTGGTGTAATTATTGCTAAAGAGATCTCAGTTCATATTCAAAACCTGATCACAGGTAAGTGAAACCTCTCTCCGGTACTTTCATAGTAAAGCCTGTCCCAAAAATCCTTTACCAAAACAATTTTAATCACAGTATATTCATTTAATCAATGATAAAATTTCTTATTTCTTTTCCATCTGTAGACTATTATTAGTACAAAGTAATGTTTTTATTTCTACCTTTTGAGAACTCTCACGTATGAGAACCTGATTTGTCTTCTATATATTTGTGTTTAATATGATACTCACCTGCATATTCAGTCAACCTCAGACTCAGAAATAAATTTCCACAGACATACATCCATCAAAATGCTTTTCAAAAAATGCCTACCAATAAAGACCTCCTAGAAACTTACACTTCCCTAAGCAATATTGTGGGAAAAAAAGAATGGAAAATATGACTGCAGACAAACTGACAGCTCCATTTACGTGTGGGTTTTTTATAATGCTGAACTGTGTAGTGTTGCACATCCTCCAACAATCCCCGTGAGCCATGACTAATTGCAGAAGTTAAAAAGAATGAATATTCTAGCCTGAGAATTGCCACGTGAATGTATCAAACAAGTTGCAATGCTTTTCCTGACAGCTGCCTCAGCTGTGAGGAAAACAAAACAACACTATTATTGATGAGAGCAAAGGCTTAGCATAGCAATTTTTCTGGAAAAAAATATACCAAACCATGTCAGTTCCAGGGACCGTTCTGTCCTGCCCAGACACTTGTAATAAGTCTAAGTCCACTACAAGTTTTTGTTTACAGAATAATGTTGTGTTTGTTTCATTTTGTTTTCTTCATAGAAATAGCTCTTCCGTAGAGCAAACAAGTTAACCAGAGCAACCATGAGATAGGTCTGAAGCATCCTGGATCACTTGGAGACAGTAAGTCAGGCACTTACTCTGATAAAATCTACCTAAGTCTAGATTCAATAAATAAATAATGCAGGTCCAAATAATGCAGGGTAGGTGTGTGAACCTGAGCCTGCTAACCTCACAGGGAAATGCCCTATCGCCCAATTACTAGAAAGGGAATTCCTCAGTCAACAAAAAACATTGATGCTTTCAAAAGTAGCATGTGAATTTCTGTGCAGCTTCCACAGGTGTACCTTAAACAATCTCTTTTCAGAAGAATTTGTGAATGCTCAAGCAGTGATTGCAATGGAGTGCCATCTAAGATATATTGATGGGTGAGTGTAGATATTAGGCCTGATTTAGGCACCAGAGAAACTTTTTCTATTTTCTCTCTCTTTTTTTTTTTCCAATAATGCACTTGAGTCCAACCCACAAAAGTCCATTCTTGGATTCTTGGGTTCTTCTTGGGTAGATTGTGCTGCCTGAGGAAAATATTTTGCCAAAAATGCTGGTAAAATACAGTTTAGGAAACTTGTATATTTTATAATGTTGGCCTTTTTTTTTTCCAGAAGTACCAGGCATTGTTTTCCATGCTTCAACACTTGTTCACAAAAGCCTGAGTTACCAGATTGTAAGTATATCTATTGTTCGTATCAATTTAGTTCAAAAATGTTAGTAAGAAGACAGCACATATATGAAAGGCTGCAATCTGTCTAAATTTGGCTTTTTTCTCAGTAGCTTGCCATGACTGTGGAATGTATCCAAATAACATTCAATTGGGAGAAATCTTACAACTGCAGGATGACTTTTATGGGCCAGTTAATCAATGTACCTTTGTTTGCATCACAGTGTTTGTTAATGTTTATTTTAATAGAGTATTAGTCTTTTCCATAGAACACCACATACTAAAAAAAAAACTCTTGCTTTGCTTGATTGTACAATGCAGAGATTAATTAATTAATTAACATACTTCATTTTGACAAAGAATTATAGATATAAAGGAAAACAGAATAATGAAATTGGCACCATTATTTTCCAGTAGCTCTAAAATTTAATTACAGGAGAAAAGTGTTCTCTCCATCCACCATGTTTTTACAATAAAGATAAAAGATTGTTATGTGGCTTAAAGTTATATCAGGAGACACCTGGTCAGGGGTTACTTGTCCATTACCAAATGCCCATTCCCATTCCCAGGCTACAGCCTGTTTACTCAAAACAACCTGAGCTTTCCGATGGGGTTTACTTGAATTAAAAACTGGCTTATGCGGGTGGTGGTTTTGAAGGAATCCTTGACTGTGAACCGCCGATTTCAAAGGCGAGTCCTAATGAAGTTCCTTGAGGCACTCTAAGCCCTGTGGATAGCAAAAATGGGCCGGGGCTAATGAACGTCAAGCAGGTGACAGCGCCTTGGTTTTGCTTGTGGTTGTTATGGCTCGAACTGCGTCAAGGGTTATGCCACGGGCGTGCAAATACTTGGCCACCTGTCTTAATTGTAAACACTGCTTAATGCAGCAAACCCAGCGGTTCCGAGAGCCGGGGGCGGTAACGCGAGCCCGAGGGCTCGGGCAGGGCGGGCGGGGACCATCGGCGGCGGCAGCAGGGCCGGTGCCACCGCGGGCACCAGGCACCCCTCGCCCGACGCCAGCCCTCCCTCCCCGCCGCTGCCGCTCGCCCGCAGAGCGCAGCCGGGAGGGACCGGCCCCGGCTCCCGCGGGGCCCCGGCGGCCGCAGCTCGCACTGCGGCGGGCGCGCCCCTCAGGGCGCAAGGCCACGGCACCGCCACCCCAGGGCGGCGGGGGGGGCGGGGGCCGCGGGCACCCAGCGCGGCGCGCGGCCGTGCCCCGGTGACTGCCGGGCCTGCCCGGGGCGCGGCGGGGGCGGGCGGCGCCGCAGGAGGGCGGGAGCCGCCGCAGTGAGGCCGCGCGGGCGAGGCGGCGGCGGCCGTTGCCATGGCAGCGCTGCCCCGGGCCGGGGCCTGAGCGGAGGGGCGGGGGCGCCCCGGGCCGGGCCCGGCAGGGGAGGGGAGGGGGTTAAAGCGGGCGGGCGGCGCCGCGGGGGTCGCTGCCGGGGGCAGCCCGCAGGCGGGGTGAGCATGAGCCGCGGCGGGGGCCGAGGGCCGCGCTCCGAGCGCACAGGGAGGCTGCGGAGGTGAAGCCTCTGCTCCCTCGCCGGGCGGGATGGAGACTCTTGGCGCTGCAGAGGACGTGTTTTATGAGGAGGAGGAGGAGGAAGTGAACTGCTACGACTTTGAGCCTCTGCCGACGCTGCTGGAGGATGAGGTGAGTGCGGCAGGTGCGGGGATGGAGCCGCCGCCCTTGCGCTCACCTGTAGTGAGGCGGCCGGGCCGGGGGCGCAGCGGCCCCCGGGAGCGGCCAGGCCGCGGCTCAGCGCCGCTCGCTTTCCGTGTGTGCTCCTGCCCCGCGGTCCCTGCCGCCAGCCTGGGCTTAGCCCATTGCCGTGCACCTTCTCCACACAACAGCAAAGTCATGGTCCTCGAGTGCGGGATGTCTCGTCACTGCTGTCTTAGCCGTGGGTTAATGCTGCAGTCGGCAAGTACGTGTCCTTGTCGCACTCGATCAAGGGAAATTTACATGGGCAAAATAATTTCCCGAAGCTGCCAACCACTTCTTTTGTACTGCCGTATATTGCTGCCCTGTGCTAAAAGGCCTTTGACACTGGGAAATAAAAATCAAAAATATCAAACTGTTAAATCTGTTTCTTCTGTTGTTATGCTGAAAACCTGTAGCTAAAACCACTTCTTGTCATTGCATTTGTCTGGCTCTGTTATTGGTTTTGTCCTTGCTTTTTATTGCTCTTGCTCATCTTTATATCTTTTCACATGAAGTGTTTCTTACCCCCTCATGAATGTTGGGGCAAAATGTTTGGAGATACTTTGCTTTTATAAGTAAAGGCTTGGTGAACTGTATGTGAGCTGCCCATTCCCCGAACCAAATCTTGCAAACTTTCTGACTTGCCATGTCAAGAATCCATGCTGAATCAGGAGTTAAATGTGAGTTTGAAAATGCAAAGCCCCTTTCAGCTTTCCTGAGTCACCCATTGGCTTGGCAGTTTGGCTTTTCCACTGTCTGTAGTGCTCAGTGCTGTAGGCCCTCTCAGGCTGACCCATGCAAAATCTTGGTGGAAGGTGGTAATGGCCTTATTTTTTACACATTGGCTTAAATACTTGGAGTATTTTCTCGGAATGGAGAAGGCTAAGGGTCAACGCTTCTGTACAAGAAAGTACGGAACCTATTTTTCATACCTGCTCAATGTATACTTTGATTGTGGGTTCCCATGAGTCCTATCTATTTAATTATTACAGAAACAGAGTTTCAGTATTTTTCTTGGGAGAATGAGCATGACCTATCACCTGGTGACTAGATAAGTTAATAAAAAAGAGCTGCTTCGAAGAGTAATCAGAGAGCTTACCAAGCCAACCCGGTGTTTTTCTTCAGATGTGATGAATGTAATGGATGGCATTTGCCACATTTTCTGTGATTCTGGAATAGAATGTTTTGAAGTTTGTGTGAATTATCGTGGCAAAAAGGTGTGAGAAGGCTGTGAGTGCTGTTGTACTGAACTCTGAGCTACTTAGTCATTTAGTGGAGTCTGCTCTTCTTGTCCTTGTACCAAGTATAAAGAATGATGTTGGTGTCTGATGCAGGTGGTATTTTGCCAATATGTGAAGCAGAAATCTACCTGAGCTGAAGAGTAGAAAATGCTAAGGATGAGGGTGTGTTTCCATTTCCTCTCTTTACTAGAACTTTATTCATTTCATACTCCTTAATATTTGATTTCAAAAATGTTAAGAAATGGTATGTGGCCAATTAATTTTTTTATTCCTACTCTCTCTTAATTATCTCTGCTTAATTATATGCTACTGAACAGTTTTGTACTTGCTGAAGAAAATCTGAGAGAAAGCTGAAAACTAAAGTGAGTAGTTAAGTGTGGTTGTGCAACAGGTTTACTTTTTGTAGTTCTTAGTGTTAAAACCAGACGCTTTCATAGTGTTAAAACCAGACACACGTGTCTTTTGCTGAAAGAGACAAAAAAGAGGCTTTGGTGTCTCTGATATTTACCATTTGAATGAAGAGGCTTCCAGTGGTCCGAAGTACTGAAGCAGCTGCTCACCAGAAGTTTCAGCTTGCCAGAACCTCCTGTGTTTGAGTGTTAAAAGGATGGTTTTTTCCACAGTGGTACCTCTGGGTCTGTGTTGCTTTGGAGATACAAGCCAGCCAAATGCAAGTCTCAGTGTTTTCAATGCCTCATTCTCTACAAAGGCCTTGCTCAGCTGCAACAGCAGCTTTAATAACTAAGGTCAAGGAAGAGTGATCATTTGGGAAATTTGTGGTTTCTCTGAAGTAGGTAACTTGCTGCCCTGGAGCACTGGAAATAGAAAGGCCTGCAATATGGTGGTGGTGGTATTTTGCTTTATCTTTTCTTTGTTAGTTTTATTTTTACCTAGCCATCCACTGCTGATGGAAGCCATGGAACATTCATAGGACTTTTTTTCCTTTTATCTTTTTTTTTTTTTTTCTTTTTCTGTATGACATAACTTTCTCATCCCTGGGAAGGAAGATAAACTAAGCTTATCTGACATTTGAGCATTGCCTTTCGTTTACTTCCCATATAACCACAAGACAAAGATGTTTTGTAGGTTTGTGCTGTAGATATCATTGCTGGTAATTGTTATCTGCAGTGGAGTTCAGCCTCAAAGCTTAACTTAAAAGTTCTCTCAAGTCCTTATTGTGACTGGAATGTGATGCTGAGGCTGTCTTACAGATTGCAGGTTTAATTTTTTTCATATACACTCTAAATTGAGCCTCTTATGTCCATATGCACAGATCAAACTTAGTTTTGCATCTTGATTAGTGAATCATTCTTTTATTTCTCTGTTGTGGCAAATGCCATCGTGTCGCCTACCTGGAGGATTCTAGGAGAGTTAAAAATAATTGCTCATTCATTGCTTTGATCATAGAGTTTCTATTTTTTACTTTTTTGCTGGCCATAAAATAAGAAGTGGATTGCCTCTTTCCAAGCCTGTCCTTATCCCACTGCTCAGTTTGGTCAGTTTCAAAGCCTAATGATTGTAGGAGAGTTTATTGCCATGCGTTTTTGTTTGCAGATAGAGGAACCTCTCTGCTGCTCTTCATGCTTGCAACAGCTTCCCTATGGAAATTTGCAAAGCCTCCTTATCCACCCTCACACTCTGATGGCAGCATTACACAATTTTACTGAGCATAGCACACAGAAAATAAGATTTTGTGCTGAGATCTTTTGCTGCTCATTATTATGTAGGACTGAATTTGATGAGACCAGGATCCATGATTAGTGCTAGAAGGCGCTGAAATAATGCTGCCATTAGTAAATCAATCCACGTCTAGGCCATGTCTATAAAAAATAAGACCATTGAGAAGTTAAGTTTGCCAAACAGCAATGAGTGTGCTTTATTTCTTACCTCATATTTATTTATTAAGCATTATACTTTAGACTAAAAAGCACAATACACTTGTGGACTGAGGTTTGTTTCTTATTTGAAGGATATTATGAAAGCAATGCTTAATTCTCTGAAAGACAGGTTAATAAACTGTTAACCCTTTCTGTATGTGTTAATCCAAATATCATTGATGTTCTCCAGTGCTGGAGTAGGTAAAGAAATTTTTAACTGTTCTCCAAGGGATTAAAAGTTTAAACTACTGCAATTTTCTGAGCTGTAAGATAGTTCACATCCTCTTTTGCTGATTATGGCATAATTTATTTTTTCTCTCTGCTAAGCAATGTATATCTGCATCTTCTGTTAAGGATATATTTAATATCACTGTGTAGTTAATAGTAGTTATAGCTCTGATACAAAGTGACTTCTGTAGATTACCTTCCATTTTTGTTACCTTACTTTTCCTTATAGATGGAATTGATGTTTTCTTTGTTTGGGTTTTTTGTTGTTTTTTTCTCCTCGTTCCTTTAAGTTCATGAAGACTTCTGTAGCTATGGGTAATGTATTGGGTTTGTTTTCCAAAAATATCCATAGAGAGTCTGGTTGCTTTGAGTCAAGCAATGTTTCTGACCATCTTGACCACGAAAGCCACATTAGAAACACATTTGTTTGGGAATGGACTCATAGCCTTACTGTGATAATAGGGTCAATACGAGTTGACTGCGGTTTAGGGCAGCAACTCAGAAACTTAAGCCCATGAGCTGTTTTGATCACTAAAAGCTTTGGATATAATGGGAAGGCCTAGGACAACCAAAGTGTTTGGTTTTAAGTCCAAATATAAAAATGCTTCTTCTATGGCATGTTTGGCTTTTCAAAGTTTATTAAATGGTCTACACCACTAAACTTCACAACAGCATCATTTTTAAGACAGGCCAATGTAAAAGGTATTTTTTCCCAGTTCACAAATGGTGGGGAGAATTGCTGTGAAGAGAATTTTTAAGTAGTTTATATAAAGACACCTGGGAAAGCTTGAAAGGCAGGGATGAGACGAAATGTTTTCATTTAGTCTCTCTGCTTTTACCTCCAAGTGGTCTGTTTCCTTTGATGTAGTGTTTATGTAACTTACATATCTCCCATAGTATTTTTTTTTATGTAGGCATACTGTGATATCTTTGTTCAGGTTAACTGTGCGTCTTAAAACATCTCTGTGTTAAGAGCAAAGTCATGAACTTGGTGTTTCTTGGGGTGTTAATCAGTGTCCTAGAAAGTCTGAGAACTTGCTGGAAACATTACTTGTAGCCAATTGTGTCAAATATAATCTATGATACAGAAAGTAGTGTCATGAAATCCAGGGTAATTTATTAATTCATATCTTGGCAGGAGAATGTGTCCCTTGCTGATATTTTGTCACTGCGGGATAGCTGTCTTACTGAGCAAGATATTTGGGCAATTTGCCTGGAGTGTTGCCATTCTTTGAAGAGCATTGCCCATTCTGCAATCTTCCAGACACTCTGCATCACTCCTGACACTTTGGCTTTTAACACCAATGGCAATGTATGCTTCATGGAACAGCTCAGTGGTGAGTATTTATGTTCCCAGGCTGTTTGTTTTAGAACTGTGCAAACTCATGGCGAGAAACCGCAGTAAAATATTACATTCTATTTTTAAGACTTCCAATTAAAATAAAGATAAAATAAAACTTATTTGAGAAGGGTTGTATATATTTTCATGTGAAACTACATGTTCAGTTTTATATTTGATGAACAAAGGCTGTTCTGAATTTGCTTAGAAAATTCCTCCTAGTTATTTTAAGACTTATCGAGGTGATAGGTCGTCTTTATTTCCATTTTAAACACACAGATTATGTACTTGTGTGTGCAAGTCTCTACCTTTGTAAAGCATGTCCTTCACCTCTTATAGATCTTCTGATGTCACAGATATATTCTGTTTCTAGAGAAGTCTGATAGTCGGTGTATCTTGGTGACTGTGGCCATAAAAATGGAGCAATTCTATTGCATATTTGCTATTAAAAAGGAAAGTTCTCTCAAATAAAGGCCTTGTTTTTTTTATGCTCTCTCTTGAATAAAAAATTATTACTTTTTAAGTAATGATTTTCAGACTTGTCAAGTATTGGGACTGATTGAGAAATGAATTTTAATATGTTAAAAACAGTATTTAGTAGCATGGAAGATGTTCAGGTATCATGGCAGATGAACAGGGAGATGCTTGACTTTAAAAAACTTCTTGTTTCAGCTTGGACAAAAAAAGCATGTTATGGTTGCTGGTCCTTTCTCATGTGATGCATCTCAAGATAAGTCTTCAGTCTCTTAATGATTTTACAGAAGAAGAGTAAGGAAACCAAACAGCTCTTACTCTATGGTACTTCTAAAATTATGTTGGCTCATAACTAGGAGAACCATTCTAGTCCAGATGCACACCAGTCAAGTTTTTGTTGTGATTTCTTTAGCCTAATTTATTTTTAAATCTCTGTCAGGATGTTTATGCTTTCACACAAAATCTAGATCACAGTACTTAGAAAAAATACTAGAACAAAATGAGATAAGATACCATTGCAACAAATGAAGATTTTTTGCCTTTTTACAGTTAGTCTTTCATATAAATGAAACATCATAAAATATAATTAATAAAGATTAAAATATACCTTTATAATTGTTGTGATGTTTTTTAAATTAAATTCCTTAAATAGACATGAGACAACTTTTAGTTACATATTAATAGGGTAATGTGGAATCAATTTCTTTTATTTTAAGGAGCTTGTCATACCTTGAAATTAAAAAATAAAAAGAAGCTGGCTTTGTATAAGCCAAGGGTATATGAAAGACTTGTTGAAGAGCATAAATCTAGTGGATGAAAAATGCCCCTCAGCTAAGATCTTTGCTTGTAGCTGGGGAAGAGAAAAATCAATTCCTTCCTAAATGTTCTAGTCTAATTGAATAGCTGGCAAACAATTGATCCAGGAATGCTGTATTCATGTACTTAAAATGTGAGAGAACAAATTCCTGTGCAAAGCAAATGTACGAAGATTTAGTTCCCTGAAGTCATGTTAGTCCCTAAGGAAAGACTTTTCATTAGTTCTCTATAAAGAGAGATATGTTTTCCATAGGAATGTGAAAAAGTGACACCTGTGTTCTATCTCTCTCAGGCTTCACTGTGTCTTTGGCTCTTTCTCTCAGATTCTCTCACTGTTTGGTTAAAAGATAGTGTGTTGGAGGCACTTGAGGAGGTTGTCCTTTTTGCTTCCCTGCAGTTATTGCCTATGGATTTATTCTTCCAGAAGAAAATTATAACCTCTGGATTTGCTTTCCAGTGAGAGAAAGTGAACAGGCTGTCATCTCTGCTTTAGCAGGAAGTTCTGCTTCCTGCAAGTTCCGTGGTGCTAAAGTGACAACCATTCAATAGGATATTCTGCCAAGGGCTCTGATACCTTCTTGTCTCTTCAGATCACACACATTCCCATTGTAAACATTATATTAAAAGAATACAGTGAGCTGTACTAGTGATAAGTTAAATACTTTTACAGCCTTTAAAGTGTTCTGTGGAAAGAAAGGGAAAAGATAGTGAGGAGATAAAAAGGAGAAGTAGTCTGCAGATGGGGGAGGGGGAGAACAAAACATGTCTCTGTTAGTTCCCCTCCCCTTCAGCATCCTCTGCCCACCCCCAAAATCAGGAAAAAATGTGGTGGTGGGTAAGAAATGCAAAATTGGTTGCATAGCCCTCTTTTTCAGTAGGAAAGTACGTTTGGGAATGTCCTAAAGAGCTGTAAAGCAGTTACTGTTTCTAGTCATCCATACCACCTAGCTATAACATATGAATATGTTTAAAAAGTCCTCTCTAGTAGTCTCTGCTACAAAACTGGTTTTAATAAAAACTTTGCATTTCACTCTAAAGTACAGGCACAAAAGCTAAAGTTATGATGATTTAGAATTAAAACTGAAGTTATGATGGTTATGCTGTGCCTCTGAACATACTATTTTTTTCTTCTTGTTGAGAAAGGAAACATGCTTTTTGCATGTCAATCATCTTGACTTCCCAGAAGGATAGACTAGGTGAGTTGGATATGTATGTGGAGAGTAGGCTGCTTTGTTGTGCTCCTGTTGAATTCCTTGATGTTCTTTACTGGGTTCATGTGACGTAAATGCAGTGTGATACTGTGTACCTGCTTGGATACAGAAACAGCATCAGACTCTCATAACATGTTCTTTTCTTCTTTCCACCTCCTCACTCAGAATTGGCTGCTGCAGTAGCTCAGTTCTCTGCTCTGCAGCACATGCATGGGCTCTTTACTTCCTCTACTCTTTTATCATAAGTAAAACAAACTAAGCAGGAAGGTCAGAGTTCTAAGCTGGCCTGTAGATGAAGAAGCAATTAGCTGTTCAGGCTGGCTTTGCTGCTTGAACCCTTATCTCCCAGGTCTGTAATGGAAAATAGTGAGTAGAACTGTCCAGTTAATCAAATCAAACCTCTAAGCCACAGCTGAGCCGCACCAGCTTTGGTGATAACTGGGTCCAAACATAAATGCCTGAAGGTAAGAAGTGGTAGACATGTTAAATGTATTTCTTTGTGAGTGTTTAATCTGTTTTGTTTCTTAGTAGGGAAGTTATGATACCTCTTTGGAGAGAGCTTGAAAACCACACTTTATTTTACTTCCAGCACTATAAACATGGATAACAAGTTCTTTGTACAGTGGATTGGAGTGAAACAAAATACTGCTGTACAATGTTTCTTTTGTATCAGATAGGAGCGTGTCATTACACTTGTATCATCAAGTTGGTTTGTGGTTTTTGTAAACAAGACTAATTTCTAATCTGGCATGTTTCTTTTTGTTTTCAAAGATGATCCAGAAGGTGCCTTTGTTCCACCAGAATTTGATATCACCGGTAACACTTTTGAGGCAAGTTCATAAATTTATCTGTAAAATAGAGGGAGAGGTTAATACTTTTAGTACCTCTGGCAATACCAAATGCTCAGCATTCTCAGTATATAATTTTAGAACTTCTAAAGATTGTGAGTAGTAAATGGTGCTATTTAGATATGTTTTGTGAAAATAAAAAGTAAACTTAAAATGCCATTTTAATTTTTGGCATAAACATTTGTTCACTAACTGTTAAAATGTGAGAATCTATTTTGGCTGAATAATGTGTTACACTAAACCACAGCTGGCCTATATTATGTTCACTGGTACCCTTCACTGGTTACATTGACTTGTTTGGGGACTAGCCATGAACTTTTATGACTAAATATAAAATTTGTTTGCTATCCTCTTCAATAAAATAATTCAGGGAAGGGTAATAAGCAGTTTTATCTTTGATTTAATGAAGAAACTGATTACTGTCTGTTGCTTTGCAATGCACAAATGCTCTACATTGTTAAATTAAATTAGATTTAAATTGTTTATACTAATTCATTAGCCTCCCAAGTCAACCATCTCATTGCCTGCTAAAGGAGCACTTGCTTGCTTAATATCCATTTTCTTAATACAATATTTTTTATTGCATGTATTCTTAGATAATTCAAATGCTTTAACTAGCAACGCATTTAACTCAAGGTATATTTTAAAAATCTGCTTCTTTATATCTTGAAACAAATATCTTTTGCTTTTCAGAGTCATAGCTTTCATAGTCATGTTTATAGTTCTCTGTTTCTTGATGGGGGGAGGTGGGAAGGAGGAGGAGGAAAAGTGAACCTTGGAAGTGTGAAGTATCACATGTTAAATGAGAATGATAAGGCAGGAAGGGTGGTAGAATAGAATCTGAAATAGTGCAGTCTTTGAAGGTTAAAGAGGCAAAAATTCAGAAATTCAGTTGTTGCTATGCTTTATTAATGTATGTACATATGCCAGCAGAGATCTAGTGATTTTTGTGCTCATTCCCCTCCTCATCCCCATGATGGTTTTTGGGGAGTCTTTCTTTGAGGACAAGGATAGTTAAGAGGTGGCCTGCATTCCCTGCAAACTTGGCGACTGTATAAGCCTTTATATTTAGATGTGGTTGAGGAAAGCGAGACCCAAAGGTGACTGGTTTTTGTTTCTTTCTTTTTGTTGTGCTTCTGAAGCTGTACTAAGGATTTTACATAAATATGTTCTTCATCCCTTAACAAGTTTCCAAGACTTGACACAAAAATGCTTACAAGATTTGCGGAATTACTTGCTCCTTTGGCCAACTGATTTCCCCCAACCCTTTTTCCTTGCCTAGTAGTTGCTGAACTTGTCTGCATAAAGTAAATAGATGCACTGAAAGAGTGTCAAAGACTAAGGAGATGGAACAAGGTGAAATAGGAATTTGGGAAGACTGTGGTAATACTAAGTGACCTGAAATTTTAGTTCCATCTGATAGACAAAGCCATTGTATTCCGTTTGGATAAAACATATTTGTGTATAGATCTGTTGTTTAACTCTTCTCTTTCAGCATGTACAGGCCTGTTAAACCCCAGTGAATCCCAAACCCAAGCACAGCACAATCAATTAAACATTCAGTGAAAGCTGTTTGAGTCAGGAGTAGCTCTGAACATTGACCCTTTTACTCCTTTTGCAAAGGTCAGTGAAGGTACACATTTGTGTGAAGAAGTTGACATGCTCTGCCTTGTCTCTTGTGACATGGGCTGAGTGCACTGATTTCTGTAAGTTGCTGCTGTCTCTTCATCTAGCAAGTTGGGAGGCCTTCCAAAGCAGGGAGAGCAGGGCTGTGACAGTGTCCTGTTGCCTCAGCTGTTTTTCCCTGACCACCCTAGAGCAATATACAAGGCAGAAAAGCAAGGGCTTTCCCCTGCATTAAGGCAGAAATATATTGTTTTACTCTGGGATTTATGTGCATTTGGTCAGCCATTTATAGGATTCAGACTATTTGTGAAACATTCAAAGCTTTACCTCTTACCATGTGTAGAGTTTGGTTGAATTTTTAAGTGCTTTAGTACCAGACCAACTTCTGCCAAGGATTCCATAGTGATCTCTGCTTGTTTTTACTTTTGCAGATTCCAAGACCTCCAGTAGGTTAATGCTTATGTACTTGTTTCAAGGGTTTTATAATACTGTAATCTTTCCAAGTTGACCATTTCCTTCTTGGTGTTGATACTTCAAGTTCTTCTCTTTTCCAAAAGTATTGAGACTTTTTTCTATCCCCTTACCCTTATTATAACCTTTTGCTATTGCAGTAGCAGAATAGTAGTGCTTTGTATACATCTCCTGGCCTGTTGTGTTTTCTCAGTGTTATGAAGTTCTTCGATTACAATAAGCTGCCCTTTATACAGGGGTGTCAAGTGTCTTGAATTAAGTGCTTGCTCCTTCCTTGGTGATGACCTGACTTGGTTCTTCTTTGTTGGAGTTTTTCAGCTGCTTGGTCTGCTTTGTTTAGAACAATGGCAAGTAGTGTTTGTATTGAAATGGTCTGATTTCAATATAAAGAGAAAAGAATTGGTTTTGGAACTACTAATTATGTTCAGGATGATCTTTGATAGCTGTTACTCTAGTGTCAAAGCTTGGCTCCTTTGAAATAGTTATGTCAGCCAGAGGTTTTGCTTGATTTGAATGCAACCTATTTTGTGGCTTCTAAAATGGATACACACAATGAGATCTGTATGGCTACTGGATGACTTCTTCCCCTTGAACTCTTCTTTTAAAAATCCTTCAATTAAAGCTACAGTTATTTCAACAAGAGATGTTTTGTTTCCTGCTTGGTGAATTACTGATCCAGACCTCTAATGGTATTGTGACTCCAGCCTAATTAGTTGCTAAACTTAGCTGGCACTCACAAGCACACAAGGGTAATAGACACAGGAAACAAATTGAAATGCATTACTGTCCTGGTGTCTGAAACAACACTATTAAAGATGTCAGTTTCTAGTTGGAATTTCAAATAACTAGAGATCTAAAGCTTTGTCCAAATGACAATGCACAAGACTGAAAATTAATTGATTTCATGTGGTTGGTTTTAGACTTGTGCCTTCTTTCTTGACCTGCTCTCCATTTGTTAAGTAGGAATAATAGCACCAGCTTCAGTTACTGCTGAGAGTTGGAAGGTGAAAACCAGCCCTTCAGTTTCAGTATCAGGTGTAAAATAGACTTTTTAGAGAGAAACATGGTTAAGAAGGAATTAGCTGTGAAAGGGGCTTGTGGTACTGACAGTGAAGTGCAGCTGAACTTTCCATGGTGACTTTAGTGCTGCCACAGTTCCATCCTCTGGGCTTGGAGGAAGGATTGCAGTTTCTGAGCAACTGAAGAGACCTCGAAATCACTGTGTTGCTAAGTAGTTGGAGTGGCATTGAGTAGGGTAGTTCTGGAATGTTCTCCGCTTCCAGGTGTTTGCGTAGTTGCCGTACAAGGACAGAAAGGCAGCCCAGCAGGTACTGCTGGGCTCTAGGACAGTACTGAATTAAAACAGAGAATCTCCTGTCTATCTGTTCGTGTTATTTTTTTCCTCTAACTGTGCTATCTCCTTACAGACTTCCATTACCATTGTGCTCTAGTAAATGTACTGTTAAGAACTGATGCTGAAAGGAGAGAGAGAATAGGAGTTACACTTTAGAGTTATGATCCATACTGTAACTGCTAAAAAAGGTGAATTTCTGTACAGTACACTTAGTATCATTTGCACTTCTTCATGCAGATGCAGGCATATGATATAACTGTGCTCTGTAAGTTTTCAGATGACTGAAGCTGTCACTTGCCTGCATTGATGGAAATATCTCAGTTTCTCCTTTTCCTCTAAGCTGGAAGTTGTGCCTTAATTTGCTATTGCAAGTATTGACCATGTCTTTGTTCTCACTGAATCTTGAGCTAGAAGTCCATTAGAGACATCTGGATTATAAATACTAGTGTCTAATTTTATCATTTTCTACTCATCATACTGTAGAGAACAACAAAGAATGTGAATTTTTCTGTTCTTCAAAGACAGGAAGAGGCTGAGATGCAAAAATACATAATTGAGACTTCTTCTAAAATTTGCCCTGATTTTGCCTTCTAAATAGGAAGAACTTCAGCCTTTTTCCTGATGAAAATGGTTCCTATTTCATTTTCTTGCCCTGAGCAGTACAGTGTTAGACTTGTGAAATTTGACCAATGGGAGGCTCAACATGAATAGTTAAATATTGTTGAGTTCATTAATAGCCTTACTTCTATCACTACAATACAAGATTGCCTCAGGTTAAAAACATTGCCTGTCTCAAACCAGTTTCAAATAGCTATTTGTCTGCATCACAAAACTGCCATTGAGTCTCACACAGAGGTTCATTGATGTGGAACACCACATTTCTAAGATATGAGCTTTCAGTGAGATGAAGGACTGATGTCCACCATGTGTGAGCTTGCATTTATAATCATTTAATAATGTGGCTATTCAGTTTCGCTTGTTCTGGTGAATCTTTGTAATAGAAATCAGTGAATTTTCACTCTTGTCTATTTTTTTTAATCTAAGGAAGATGGGATAATACTTCTGTTAATAACTTATTTCAGTATTTGGAGGTGATAAGATGCAGTAGTTTAGAAGCCTCAGTGTGCAGCAGGATGAAAACCTTCAGAAATTAAAAGAACTGAAAAAGTGATACAGAGTTAAGTACTACCTTGAAGAGAAGGGTGGGTTAGTGATGGGGAAGAAAGTGAAGTTCACATTGCGTCTTTTTCTCATCTAGAGCTTGTTCTTGCTTTTGTCTATCAAGACAGGAGTGGGGTGTGCTGATACCTCACCTGTGAGAGAATCACAGCTGGAAGAGGCTGAATGCTGTCACTATCTTTGTTAGAATGTCATGACTGTCAACTTGCAGTGGGCTGTAGTTGATTTATATTATATTTTAAAATAAGTCCAAGCATTTCACCAACCTTGAGAAGAAACAAATGTACGTGAAGTGGTAGAAATGCTGCGAATAGAAAAGATACAAAATAAAATGTTATTTCATTGTTTTTGAATACTAAATTATTAAGATTCATATAGCTTTTTCCTATGAAATGTGACAAGGCAGTTGGAGTGATAAATGCAGTATACATGTGAATATTTTATGTAAGTATAAATGCATGGGTTGAAGTTTCAAATGAAACATCGTGTTCTGCAGAATAGATAAAGAAAGGTTCAGGGGGTGTGTGTGTATATATATATATGTCAGGCTTACTGAAGAAAACTCAGCAGACAGTTTCATGCTGCAGTATTTTTCAGTGCCTGATCATTACTGACTGAGTGCTCATGTCTCAGCTGTTGGTCCTTCTCTAAATGTGAAAGCCTTCATCTTTCTCCCAAATCCAAACAGCAGATAGTATAAAGGAAGTCTTGTCTTTGTGACCTTGCTAGTCTTTTAAAGCAGTAGCTTTGAATACTGTGATATTATCTCTATTGTTCTATTTGTCTTTTGCTCTCAATGCAGGATGAAAAAAGAAAACTTTTATATGTTCTCCTAGATGGGTTTTTGGTTTTGTGTTTATCTGACAGGGGAAGCAAGTCTTTTGAACCACCTAGTGCCTTTTTTCTTCAATTCTGTTTCCCTTAGTTTTGTGTAGCCTCCCCTTGAGACTAATTCTATCTAACAGCAGTAAGGCTTGTCATCAGCAAATGGTAACTTATCTCTTCCTGTAGTCTAAACCATTCGATCTCCTGAGCATTATTTAAACCTGTCTTTTCCTTCAGTGACAAAAATAAATTACTTTCATTTGTTACGTCTGCCTCTACTGTGCTATAGAAGAGAAAATGGAATCTTCCTGTTCTTGCTTTTACATCACCATCCCAGTTGAGGTCCCTTTCAGGAACTTAGGACTGAGCAAACACCCTTTAGATGCTTTACACAAAGTTAACAAAAGGAAGAATGAGGCAAATGGAATTTTTTTACGTCAGTCGTTTTGGGTTTTTTTTTTCCTTTTAATGCATAGGCTATCTTAAAGTTTATAATTTGATTACCTCAAAAACCTACAGCTTGTTGCTTAGTCCTGAAGTTGGAGTTGCAAAGTTGTCATATTGGTCTTGGCATTATTAAAGTTAAGATATATAATTTTTCCCCTAAGATTTCTGAAGATTCTGCCCTGATGTATAAAAGAATTTTTAAATGATCTTATTTAAAAATTTTTGTGTGGAAAAGATTGAGAGTGAAGACAGACCTTTGTGTTCTCTCTTAAAACAGATGGGTTTTGTTGTTGCAATTTACTTTTTTTGAAGCCTGAAGGGTTTTGTTGGATAAATTTGTGGATAGCTTCCATCATGGGCAAAAAACTATGGCAAAGAGAAGAGGTTGTTTTCTCCTGTTACACATGCACAGTGCCATAAATCTCTGGGCTTCTTAATGCTAAAGATGCACAGATGTTTTGGATTAGTTGTTTGTCTCCAACCTCTTCCATGTAAACTCATTGGTGCTGATACTTTCTCAGCTATGGATGAAGTTGTCTTCTTTAGTCCTCATATCATTATCTGTCAGTTTCTGGTGCTGCCCATTCAAACTCATTTCTTTGATGTATCCATCATCATACTGGTCTTAGTTTTCTCTGGTCCTTTCCACTTATTTCCATCATTTACTCCTTAGAATGGTTAACAATGCTGTTGAAATGTAATCCCAAACCCTTAACAGCACCATGGAATTATGCCTTATCATTAATTTTTATCAAAAGACTCCTCTTTCATTAATTTTATGTCTGTTTTATGTGCATATTCAGGTCACTGAAAGATCATTGCTACTCTGGATCGGGATAATTTATACTCCCTGAAACAATGGCAATTAATTTTTACCATTGCACGAACTGAAAATAAAGCCATTTCACCAGCGTATGAGTACATTTATAAAATGCCACTATTTCTGAAAGGTTCAGGAAATGATTGACTTAGAAATAGATGGTAGATGCCTTCTTAATCTCCAGCTAAAGTTTCAAGACTAGTTCAGTTTCCCCTGTGAATTAGATGGTTGTAGAGGATTAGGTTGTTGAGATTTAGTCAACAGAGCCTTCAGGATTGTGACAAAATGGTTGTCACTCACATGTCACTGTCCTTAGTTACAGCATTTCGGGAAACCTTAGCAGAATAACTGTGAACATGCTTTTGAAGCTGAGGATAGTGTCTCTTGGGAAATGTATTTAGTGTGACTTAAGTTTTCTTAGATAACCTTGCAACATGTTGTGAATTAATCTCTTTGTATATGCATACTCGAGGATTCTTGAACTTTTTAGCCCTTTCACCAAGTTTAAAACTAAAACAAACAAAAACAGGGAAAAAAACCCACTCAAACAAAAAAAAAAAACATCAAACCCACAAGCCAACAAACAAACACCCTAAAACAAAAAAAAGCTCTACAAAACAACCAAAAACCCCAACCAAATTTCTTCTTTCTCTTGACTGTAATACTGCTTCTATGCTTAAGTAGAGAAGGAGCAAGGTTTACTTTGGCAGAAAACATTCCCCTGTGAAACAATCAAACTAAAAACATGACCAGTCTGAAATCAGCCCCCAACCCTCCCTCACCAAATGTTTATGTTCCTGTAATATACAATGAGAGCTACCTACCTTGGCTGCTTCTGTCACCTCCAGCTGTTCTGTGAAAATTGGTGATTTGAAGATATTATGCAGAGAGGTAAATATAGAAGTGTCTGACCAGCTTTTTACATTTTGCAGTTCATCTTATATATGATCCTGATAGAGAAAAAAAGGAAATCTACATAGATTATTTTGTTAAGGAAGAGTTAATTGGTTATTGTACAGTAATGAATATTTTATGTGTCAGTCTGGATGTCATTGATTCATGTCATGGTAAAAGAACTGGAATGCTGTTCTAGTGTATTGGCCCATAGTGTTCTTATATGAAAGTTCAGGTTTTTACTTCCAAAATCTGTAATAAGTATCCCTCAATACAGAATGATGTGAATGCATTACTCAGAGTGACAGACTTTACCAGTAGGCACCGTCTCTAAGGTTTAAGAGTAGGGTTTTTTTTTTAATAACATACTTCAGTAGTATGACTAATATTGTATTTGCTATAAAAAAAAAAAAAAAAAAATCCTACACAGTTGAGGGAAGACAGAGCCAGTCTGCTCAGCATGCATATAACTGTTTCTCAGGCTTCCTTGTTTCTATGCCTACAGGGAATAAGTTGTGTTACCTTAATTAAGTGATAAATTAATTACCTATGGCAAGTAACTTAAAAGTAAGGAGGTTAATGGCTGATAAATCATAAGGAGAGCTGTGACACATGAAGCTCCGTTTCAAAGGGAGTTTTTTAAAAAAACCATTGTTCAAGAAGCTTTAAAGGTAAATGTGAGTAACTTCTGCTATCTAAACCTCTGAGGTCTTCAGCAGGTTTTTTTTTTTCAGCATTCTTCCTTACCTGTCATAATTATACTTATTCAGTCATGCAGGAGAAGAGTCAATTGGTGTGCTTCTCATCCGTGTTGGGGTGCCTGATCTTTGTGATTTAAGGGAACCTAAAAGGGGGATGGAAGTAAGAAACCTGTTCTTAATTTGTTTCTTCACTCTGCAAATACATGAGTAATTTCCTGCAAATAGCATGGTTTAAATTTGCTCAAGATTCTGGGCATGTTCATCTTCATGTGACTTCCAAGAAGAAAATGAATCTTTACTGAGATAACAGTCAATGGCTTAAGATAGATCTGTCTTTAGTACAGTAGTTAAAATAACAGCAGCTTTTTGAAACTGTATTGAGGTCCATTTGAAAAATTTGTAATTTTTTTCCTCATTTCTGGGTATAGCTTTGAATTGGCAGTATTCCTTTACAAAGTGATTACTACTATAGATGCTGGCAAATTGCTCTATGGACAACAATCAACAGAGCCATATGGAAAGCCAGATCTGTAGCTGTTAAAATAATGTTTGCAGGTGCACAGAGACTGTTGTAAATGTATCTTATGATTTATTTAAAAAAAAATAATCTTCTGTCAAAGAAGACCTGAAAAGAAACCCCTGAGGTTAGTCAAAAAGTATGAAAAAAACTTACAAAAGAATGAAAACCTGATATTTTTCAAATCTCTCAAAACACAGAAATGCTACCTGATGTCTGCAATGTTTGCAAATGAATAAGATGCAAAAGAGTTTTTCAAAGAAAGCTGTAGCCAAAAAGCTATGTCATTTTTTTGAACGTGTTTTTATCTTGTAGGACCTTCAGTAGCTTCATACATTGCAAGTCTTCGTTATGGAGAATTATCAAAAATTTGACTCAATTAAGAGTGTCAGAATAGACTAGTGACCAACCTGACAAAATTTGCAATAACATAAATTTCCAGGACCAGATGGTGAAACAGCATTTGTGAAAGAAACAGTTACTTCATGTAATATTCTTTAGCTGGAAGACAACGCCCTGAGGGAGAAGCTCTGCTAGAAATCTGTGAGGTGTGCTGTGGCAGCAGCCATGGAGTAAGTGTCAGCTCTCAGAAATGAAGAAGTGGGTGGCAACAATGAGATGTACATGGGTGGATTAAAACAAAATACTGCCTTTTTATGCTGTAAAATGTGGAAATTCTTGCTGCAAAACATAGATGCAAAAAGGTTGCATGTGGCTAACACTTAGACAAATTAATGAAAATAAACAGTTGGCATGAACTGTTACAAACAAGAAGCCTGCAACTATAAAACTAAGATTAGGTTAATTTCCCAAGTAGTGTTTCTCAGTTCAAACTGGATGATACAAATAGAGGTCCCCAGAAGCCAGAACCAGTAAAATGGAGGGACTAGGTAACAAAGCCTTGCTTGTGCCTTGTAATATAAATTGATGACCTGATGTTTGCCTAACAACATATACAAACTTGAAAGCTTTCACTTACTTTTGTTAGGTTAGTTAAAAGAAAATTTGAGAGTTAAAATACCTGCAGACTTTGGTTGTGAGAAAATCTGACCTGTTGATACTTTTTGGGCCCCATTTTTTTAAAAGTCTTTTGGGGACCAAGTTTTTTCAGGCAAGGTGAACTGTAGTTAGAAGGGACAAGCTGCACATTCCAGTATTTGTTAACCACTTCAAGCTGAACTGTATGTTTTGTGAATAGTCTACAGTTGCTGAGCACTTCTAGCACACTCTGCAGACTAATTATGAAGGTATCCAGAGTGCCAAATGAACATAAAGCTAATTTTTAATACAACACCTTCCAGTAATTACAATTATGCAGAATGGCATTTAGTCCATTTGTAGTGAAGGAAAGTATTGAAAATAATGGGCCTATTTCCCTTTAATTTTCTCACTAAGGAATATTACTGACTTTCTTCTGCATAAAAATAGTGCATTTTAGAGTGACTACATAGAAAAATTACATAGGTAAATATTAAATGTTTTCTCTCAGTAGTAATTTTCTCAAGCATTACCTTGAATTTCTTTATAAAACTTTGAGGCTTAATATCACACTGAAGCTTTCTTTTATGGAACCCTTAAATACCTTGAATTGTGAAAGGGTGGAAGTAGTTATATCTGTGCAATCTCAGTAAAAAAAGAGAAAAATACACAAAGTAAAATAAGGGTCAAGGAAGAATGTCAAGACCAATTACACAATTTCTATAACTTATCATTTAGTCAGAAATATTTTTCAGGAAGAATTAGTTGTATTATGGTCTGTCTTTTTCAGTTCTTTGGAAGACCTACAATTCTGAACTTAGTGCAATCTCAATACAGAATATAAATGGCCATTATTCATAATTGCTACATGCTTGTGCAGTCACTATTCAAAAGCTCTTTTGTCAGCTTTTTCCTGTAGTGTTTGTCTGCAAATGGGAGTTTCTGGAGAAGTTCAGTTCTTTAGCTCTGTCAAGCAGTAATACAACAACGCCTCTGTCACGCTCTTTGTGTAGACTTGGAGCTTTTACTTCCTCTCCTGATCTTTTGATTGGCAGATTTTAAAACTAGAGCAGATCATTATTCTCTGATTTCACTTCCTCTAGTGTTAAATGATTATAAAATGACATGCAGCAAGGCAGGTAACTTTTAAGTAGAACTTGCAGAAGCCTTTTGGAATATATTCCAATCATTATATAGAATTATAACATGATGGCAGAATCTTTCCTTGCCCTTGGTAAGTGCTTCCAGTACTTAGCCTGATCATTTAAAAAAAAGGTAGTATCTTCACCTTTTGAATTACCTTTTTGGAATTTTTTGTCTTCTTATGCCTTTGTGTCTTGGAAACCACTCTAGTATTTAAAGTTATTTTGATTTGAAGCTACTCGTATGATCATGACCTTCAAAATTTTCTCTGGAACATGTGAGTTCCCTTGTTTCAGCATATTGCTGAAAGGACTTCTATTACCTCAAATAATTACTATCTTCAAACTTTTTTTTTTTTTTTTTGTGTGTGTGTGTAAAGCATACCATAATGGTTTACCTACAATTCTTGTTGTGTTTGCTGGCTTTGGGCTAAGAGGATATGCATTCTCTAAGATCAAATCTGGAGAGCTGGTTTCTTAATGTGACTTCCCCCCTTTTCTCCCATCCTTTCTGAAGCTGACACTGTGGTGCAGTCTTGCTGGCATGGTCTGTATATTTTTGTAACAAGTGACATTTAGTCTTTAACTCCTGAACCTCCTTAGCAATTTTGAAGAGATTGCTTTGGGTTTGTTTGGTTTTTCTTTTGGACCTCTCCTCTGACAGTCATGCTATTTATCAGCTATTAAATTATTACCCTGTAATGAAAAATGCTCATAATTCAAACAGCTTTCCTCCTTATCTACATTTAAAACAAGTGGGTGTGAGGGGTTTTCTTGAGGGGGAGTGTTTTGTTGGATTTTGGTTTTGTTTCTTTTTGTGGTAGTGGTTTTGTTTGGGTTTTTTTCAGAAATTAAGGAAAAAAGACCTCTTAATTATTTAATAAAATTCCTAACAGCCAATTCAGTCTCAGAAGAAAAGTTTTTTGCCGACCTTTCGTATTTGTTGCTCTCCATAGAACAGGCTGAAAAGTTTTTAGCTTGTTTGTGAGATTGTTTTCATTGAGAGCAGTCACTTCTAGTAAGCAATAGGTATTTTATACTCAGGAATTTGCTTTATTTATTGCATATACCCATCTTGCTCTTCTTTCCCAGGAAGTGAAATTTTCTTCCTAAGCCCAGCTGTGCAGTTAGGTAGAAGCTTTTTGATGCATTAACTTGGGGGATGCCCCACCTAGTGGATGATGGTAAATGCATTTTCTCATTGCTCCACTAGGACACAAGGTTATGTCGGATTACCTTAAATATTACCCATGTTTACTGCCAGCTCGGGAAATTGATTAAATAGCTGGGTTTTCTTTCCCCTTTTACTTGTGGGCTGATGGTGGTGGTGTTTGGGGAGCTAGAAGAGGGGAAAGGTAAAAGAGGGTTTTACATGAAAGAACGTTTCAAGTTGAAAAAGTTGTCCACATTCCCTGTAAATGTTTTAACACAGAAATTAGTTACAAGCTATGGTGCTTAAAATGGCCATCTGCAAAACTAGTTTTCCTGCCTGTCAGAGGAAAGGAAGTACCTTAACAGAGCCACTTGTAGTGTGCTGGGGAAAAAAAGGTCTTCAGTTTTTTTCCCATCACCTTGTTAGTGGACTATTTGCTCAGGCTTCATAGTTTTGTGTCTTTTTACCAACGTGGTCTGTTTCATCTTACCAAAAAATAAAATCATTTCTGGTCTGTCAAGGGTGTGGTTCAGTAGGGCTGCTGCCACTGAGTGGCACAGGGAGCGGGACCGAGGAAAAGTAACCCTTACTTTTGGAATATATGAATGGCCTTCATTCTTCTGCTAAATCAAAATAAAAATCATAACAGTTCCTGTCTTAGTTCCTCTGATATTCTCAAAACTCTTCAGCTAGCTCTTCTGCTTAATGATGAAGTTGTATAACAGTGGAAAACTTGAGACTGAAATTATTGCGTTGGGAAAAAAAAAAAATATCTTTTCTGTCTAGATCAGATGGCATGTAGTCTGCTTTTCTGACACTTGTCCTAATCTTGATGTGTCCCAAACATGAATCAATGCCAGCACCCAGCACTGGTTTATGTGTTCTTGGTTTGGGGAGGGCATGGAGGGGAGAGGGGAAGAGGGGAATTGTTCAGTCTCACATACACAGCTCTTCCTGATAGGTGGTGTTACACGTCCCTTCATGGAGGTGTCCTCCCTCACTAAAAAGTAAATCTAAAAGCATACCTGTGGAAAAAGTACAATTCATACAATTTAGAGACAAAAACACACCTTAATGATAAAGTTAGGGGTGGGTGGAGGAAATAAATTACTTTTGACCTTCAAGTCAGTCTTCTTTCTAAGATAAGAAATGGTCAAATGTGTAGCAAAGCCATTAAAACCAATTTAATGTACAAGTGCAGTCATTATTTTACTTATGTATGTATCTGTAAACCTCAGAGGGCAGTGTTCAGTACATTTGAATTCCTGGCTATGCTGCATCACCATTGAAATGTTTATCCAAACTTGCACTTATATTTGCTTATAAATTTTACACATTTTATAAATCTGTTATATTAATGGAATATAAAATACAGGCCATCACAGATAAAATACCATTGCTTAAGTAGATCTGAAAAAGTATTTTAAAATATTTTTTCTTTTTTTGTTTTTTCCCCAAGAAGCAAGATACTTTAAAATTAGGATGTAGCTGTGTTGTGTGGGAAATCTACTGCATTAGCACTAGATTTTAAAAAGTTGCTGGTTCACCTAATCCTAACCCATCATGAGGATGTGGGCTTTGAGAGAAGCAGAGGTGGAAAACGTGGAGTATTTTTAAAAACTCTTTCATAAGTGTCTTCAGTGATAAGTGTTATTATGCTGTATTTTCTTTGCTTCTTTATGCTTGATAGCACTCATAAAATATTGCTATAGAGAAAAGGTTTTTTTTCAAATAAATATTTTGTTTCCCTGCTAAGAGGGATGCCACTTCAATCTCCCTTCAATCAAACTTTTTAGCATGCTTTTAACTTAAACAATACTTATACAAACACAGGGTTCTCCGTTTTGTATTTATTTGTAGCCTGGTATAATCCTTGTAATACTGGTTATTGATGAGGGGAAAAAAGAGTTCTAATTGGACCCCACAAGATTTCCTTTTGTTTGCAGCAAGTATATCCCCCAAAGCAGGTCTGAAGCTGGTTTTGTTCATCATGTTTAAGTTAAACCACCTTTCCAGTAAACTGTTACATTAAATTTGAAAATAGTGTAAGCTTGTGTGATCTTGAAGCTTTTGTGGCAGGACAGAAAGAATTGGTAACATATTTAATGTCTTTTTTAAAAATTCTTGCAGGCACACATCTATTCTTTGGGTGCAACACTGAAAGCAGCAATAGAGTATATTGTAGAACCTGAGACAGAATCAGAATTTGGACAAGATCTGCACACTCTGCTAGAACAAATGCAAGAGGAGAATCCTGAAAATAGGCCAGATATTGAGGTAAAACAGCCCTACATCATTTTTTGTTTTAAAAAAAGTTGATACTAATACTTCTGTATGTGTGCTCATTACCTCTATTTATCTCATTAATCTCTGTAATTATCAAGATTGTCTTGATAAGCAGTATGCTCGGGTTTTGGAAGAAAGCTGAGGTCTTCTCTGACTCTACAGAAATTCATCCTTTTTCCCACTCTGCTGGATATACAACCTGAAAGTAGATGGAGATGTTTGACAGTGCTTGGATTTTTAAGAAGATTGTGTGAATACACTGATGTATCTAAATTTTCTCAGTAACTGTTTTTTTCCCATTTAGTATTTGGTTTGCAGAGAGACAGATTGTCATTAGAAATAAAAGCACAGGCATTATATTGTGAAATTTGTGTGATAATGGGATTGCATTTAAGAAGGGGAAGTAGGGACCCTGCCCCAGAAAGCCTCTGTTCCTTGGCATGTTCAAAGCAGTGTTGTTCAAAGCATTACTACTAACTAGTTTTTCTGTAAATACATAAAGGCTCAGATATCTTTATTGAATTTTGTATTTTATTCCATTTAGCCTCTTATTTTACCTTTAGCCATTAGAAAGAATTTGAAGCTGTATAGGATTTTTCATGCTGATGTTTTCAAAGAATTTACATTCTAAATGTTGGTTACCTGATAGAGTTATTTGACATTAATGTGCAGAAGTTTAATGTTTTTGCAGACTATGAGAATTTCATTTTGGGGGAAGCGGGGGGCGGGGGGGGGGGGGGGAGGTCATGGGTGTTTCATTTTCCTGAACTGATAGTGTATATTCTAAATGGTATAGCACCTATGATCAATACTTTGGAGAAAGATTGCTGCAACAGAAGAATTAACAGATTCATTTTTAGAAAGTAAAAAATATTGGCTCCCTGACTGAGGACTGCCCAGGCAGGAGACCATACCTAATATGGAGCCTGCTTGGTCAGCTGCTCTATTTCTATTCATTTACTGTTAAGTTGTCAGAGGAGGGATTGTATAGCACTCTCTCATTTCTGAGTGGTCTGTAGACCCTGAAAGCTGTTGCTGACTATTGAAATCATCCCAAAACTAATTGGTCACTTTGTGGGTATGTTCTTTCTGTTTCTTTTCCACTGGACACTTTCTTGGGTGAACAGAGTTGTGGGAGCTATTTGGAGGGAAAGCCCCTAGACTTTTCTAGGTATTTTGCTAGACTTCAGCACAGCTGGATACCTGTGTCCCTTTTTTCTGTCCTTCCTCAACCCCATATGTGAACCAACAGGGTAAATTTTTTCCTTCCATGCACAACAGCAGAGGAGCAGTTGGGTGGGAGCTGCTGAATGGGGAAGTGAGAGCATCTCCTGAGGGCTGTATGAGGTCTCACCAGTGTTTATCTAGGAATAGTTGCTGAGGAAATGGTGGGATGTATTTGGTAAGGCAGCTCTCTCCTACATTCTGCCCAAAGGGGCAGGTTTTTAAATGTGTGAATCTGTAGTTAATTATGTGTGAGACCAATGCTAATGCCATCAATGGTGCCCAAGCTGCAATTTAGAGATATGAAGTATGGTTACTTTTTGTGATCTGATAATGATTGCTTTTTCTAACTGGGAATATTGCTTTTTAGATAATTGTATTTTTCAGTTTTTAAAAGATTCAGCATTTAATTTTCATGTAATTTCAGTAATAAAAACATTCATCATCCTGCCTGTGTCACTGAATTCAAGTGAAGCATTGGCTGTTTAAAAAAGTAATCAGCACTCTAGTTTTTTGCATTTTCACTATGTTATTCATAAAGGATAACATTTAAGATAATTTTTATCAGTTGTTCTTGATGTTCTAACTGTAGGCTAAAACTTGAATTGTATTAAATGACTTCATAATAGCCCATGGTAAAAACAAGAAATTAATTCAACCACATAATAGAAACATTATAAAGAATAGAAACGGTATAAAAAATTGGAGAAGAAAGACCTCCAATGTAGCATCATATAAATTCAGATGTACTGTGGGAGTTAACATCATTCATATTAGTTGAAATTCACAAATCTATTCATTATTAAATAAGTATTTAACATTCTTTTTCTCCAGAGCATTTTGTCATTATGTGAAGAAAAAATGAAGATTGCTTCATCAAGTAATATTTGTCGAAGCTTGTCTGCTGTTGGAAGAAGAGTTCTTTCAATTGAATCTTTTGGTGCTTCTCAAGGTAACAGTAAAATGTATTTAGTCCAAAACTTCAGATTGCCTGACATATCTAATGATTTTTCAAAGACTGTGTTTTTGTGATCTCCTGTTATACGTTCCTGTCTAGATTACAACAAATCATTGTTAAATATTTGTAGATTGGTGATGGGGAAACAGGGACACGCAACTCTTAATTAACATAATATGTTTGAAGTGTCCCTTATGATTCAAAGTGATTTGTTCAGAAATTGAGAATTTGTGTAACATACTAAAGATATGTAACAGCAATAGCAGAAAAAGTAATGTAAAGATTTACAAGGAGAGATTAGGAGGTTTAAAACACATTTAATATATGCATCTGTTTTTGTATCTAGATGTCTGTGATAACATGTGGAAGGGAAGAATGTGTCAGAGGAGTTTGGGATCTAAATTATATGCAAATGAGAGAAACAACATTGCAGGTGATTCGTCTGCAGTGGAAGATGTGACTACTGCCTGTCATAACAACTCTTCTGTAGTTACCATGGTGACTGGCAGAGAAAGTGGTTTAAAGGAAATGCAAATTGATCAGGATAATGAGAAAACTCAACATTCACAACTTGCAACTCAAACTGAAAAGAGCAAAGAAGAGGACAAACACGCAGTGTATACTGACAGTTTCGCTAGTGTTGCTTTGGATATAAAATCATGTGTTATTGACCTGGAGAGAGATTGCCTTTTTAAGAAAGGTTCTTTGAGAAAAATGAAAACCTTTCCAAAGCTACCACTCGAACTTGCAGATACAAATAACTTTTTTACTTCTGTAACCAACAGTGGACCACTAGATAGGAAAAATCACTTTGTAACACAAGAGTCACTACCTCTAGACAATAATAATGAGGTTGCTTTTTCAAAGGGAAATCTCAATTCATTTGCTGTCAATAGTCCACCAGAAACAGAATCAAACAATCGCCAAGTTGATGATCATCATTTAGAAGCACCATGTGTATGCACACAAGTGTCTGGCTTGAATCTAGAAGAACATATGTCACTTATCAATGGTAAAAAGATAGGTTTTTCTTCTTCTGGTCACAAAGAAGACTCTTCTGGTGCTACCTCTGAAGTGCTAAAATCAGCTGATATGCTAAAAGGCCCAAACCAGTCAATTGCTGGAGCAAAAATGCTAGACAACTACATGGTGTTGGAAGACTGTTCTGAAACTTTTCAAGGGTCAAATGAGAATTATGTACCATATTTTAACAAGATGGATTCAGTATTAACAACAAAACCCAGTGGGAACAGACATGGATCAAACCTAATTAGGCCACCAGAATTAAGCAACGGTGTGATGAGTGCAAACAATAATGAAGATAATCTTTGTGGAGGCAGAGGTTCAGAAATCAAAAGTAATGAGCAGGTAGTAAAAATAAAGTCTTCGTTATATAGTTGCTGTAGTCACTTATGTGGAGATGAGATGACTTAAATACTGTGTGATTTCTTTCCCCCTTGTCCACTTTAGCATCCCATAAAATGGCATTTTGCTAGTCTGCACACTTTAAGAGTTAATATTGGAAACATGGTGATCCCTTTTTCTTCCTAAATTAAAAAGTAAAGTGCTACAGTGAAATTTATGCTGTTGCAGAATCAACTTCCATTTTAAATTATGTTTTTTTAACAAATGGAGTCTACTTGCTCATGTATTAGAGCAGCATTCCTTAATAGCTGATTGCATTTGTAAGCGAACAACCAAAGCATACATGTGTTTTTAACTCTTTGTGTTCCTGTCAATGCATAAATTTCACTACCTTGCAGTGAGCCTCCCAGGTGCTTAAGAAAATTGCAGAATTCCTGACTGTAAACCTGACCTCACTGAAATCAATGGCAATATCCCATCAGCTTCAGGAGGATAGAGTCTGCATTTTTTTTTTAATCTTCCGTGTACATTTAAGTTTTTGGAAATTGTACATATGCTATATTCGTTCTGTGTTCTTAAATTGCTGTCTCTGTTTGTTATGTATGTTTCACTATAGAATTTAAATATGTGCACAATATGATGGGTATGTTGTCTCATGCATTAAGTCTTTATAAATAGCCAAATAACAGAGGGAGAATCTACCAGAGTTTGTTGATAGATAATTGTAATATGGTCTCTTCTCTGCTCAAATTGCGCATCTCAGGGTGGACAAGTTTGGTCTCTGACTAGATGGTTTTCTTTTGTGCCATACTCAGAGGTGTAAACAATCCATGTGGTAGGAGAGCTGCTGGCTAAAACTGCAGGGTTGTTTGTCCTTCTCCAGCTTTGTTACAGCAGGATAAAAGCAAGCAGCACAAACTTCACACATTTTGTTTCCAGAAATTATTCTTAGGTGAAGATGTTGGGCTTTTTCCTTGCTTGTCTACTGGCAAGTCAGCCTTGTTCTTGCCTACCAGCCCATCTTCCAGCCCTCCCATACAGTGGCACTTAGGGCTGTATTCAGTCTCTGTCCCTCCCTCTTTTCACCTTGCCCAAACACCTCCTTTGGAGCACTAACCTCGAATTGCCAGGTGTGAAACGAGCCTTTGGTTCATCATAGCTCAAAAACTAGAGCAAATACAAGAATCTGTCCCTTTTTCCCTTTCCTGTCTCTTCTCCCTCAGCAGGTGTGCTTATTAAATTCATAGTTCAGGAGGATGATAAATGTGGATAAGTACCACATAGCATGGTTTTGCCTTCTGAGGGGGTTATTCACTGTATGCATATTGAATCCTTTATTTAGGTTTTAAACCCTGCAAGTGCACTCTTCAGACTCTGAGAAATAGTCCATTTATTGTGCATGCATCCTTTTTTTTTTTCTACTTCTGCCGTCACTTATGGACATTAGTTGAATGTAGTGATAGGGGTTCTTTTTTAAGGAGGAAAAATATTCTGTCCTTACCAGATTACCAGGGCAAAAGTTTAAGTCTGTATGCATGAAGGCAGTTTTAAGAAAATAATCTTCCCCTGAATTATAGTTTTCCAAAATTCTTCCATGAAATTAAAAGTTGTAACAAATCTTATTTGCTTTTTTGCAGCAGCACTTGAGACTGACACACAGAAAAGTAAACCGAAACATATTTTCATCTTATTCTGCCATTCTTCTAAAGTCTTCTTTTTCTTCAAATATTTCATCATCAATTTAAATAAAGTGTCCTTTCAGCCTAAACAGAATTTCATTCTTGCAAACAAGTAGGCTCTTATTAACAGTGATGTTATCCTGCTCCCACTGAACTCACAGGACAGTCACTGTGACTTAGAAACAGTAACTCTTATTCCAGGTACCCTAATAAGCAGTGTTGTATTACATAGCATCTGAAATGAAAACATCAGGGTAGTGGTTCTTTATTATATCAGAGGTTTATAGCTGTCTTTTCAATAGAAGAAATACTTGATAGACTCATGCTCTACATTCTCTTTTTGAGTAAATTATTCCAGCAAATGTTCAGGTACTGCCACAGAAAAATGTGCTATTTAGAAAAATCTTTTTGGTCTTAAACAAAAATGCAAATATAATAAAATGTTATTTGATTATTTAACTGCTCTAGGGAGGAAAAAAAAACCTTTAAGCATATTAACACCTAGGCTTCTGAAATGGCTTCCTGAAATGCTGAATTTCTAGCCTCGTAGTCCTTTGTTTTCTGAAGGAGGGTCATTCATCATTAGTAGTTGTTGAACTGTATAGCAGACTTTTTTGTGAGTCTTCTTAGAGAAATGCAGTGGGTTAATGTTTTCAGCTTGTTTTTTTCTTTGGGAAAAGCGATTTTATTCCTCAGGCTTCCAAAATATAGCAGTTTTTGACTCTGTGTTACCTCCTGACAACTGAAAAAAGTCACACTGCGCTATTCCTTACGTGACAGAAATACAATTGCTGTCTCTTTCTCAAGTTCCCATTAGCCAAAATTTTACAAAATACCTTTTTTTAAAGAAAGCCTGAGTCTGAGTTTGTTCACTTACTGTAAAAGCACAAGAAGTGCGAGGACCCAGCTAATGTGATTTCTGCCTTGTGGGGTAAATAGAAAACACCTCAGAGGATTTGCAGTGCTGCTCTTTCCTGAGTTCTCTATTACAGATTGGCATGATGGCAGCAAGTAGAGCTTTTAGAATGGCATCTCCAGCATTCCTTTCAATATTTCATGTTGTTTAGAGAAGGTGCAATACCAGCCCCATCCGGTTGAAGATCAACCTTGTCTACTCTGGAGAACAGACAGTTTTTCTTGCCTGTCAGTACTTCTCCAGTGGACAATATTTTTCTAATACTCAAACACTGCTTCTTATTGTTGTGTGCTTTACTGCTAGTAAGCATTACTAAAAATACTTGCTTGCTTTTGTCTGGCTACTGCAATGTATCTTGTGAGGGTTTTCCTAGTAATTTTTATAGTTTTGCATGCCATAAATAAATATTTTTCACTTCAAGTTTGAGTGGGGATCTTTTATTTCTCTAACCAGTTTCATTCCAATCAGGTATGTCTCATCTCTAATCCTTTTAAATGTTTTTCTGTGATTTAAATGCTATGGCCTTTACTTGGGAAGGGTTAATGAAAACCTGGCAAATGCAAGTTTGTTTTCTGTTGGTCATTCATACCCTGTCAAGCATGAGAGAAGTGAAAAGCCATGTAGCTAGAGGCTGACACTTTAACACTGGGGAAATAACATGAAGGAAAGAAAAGTTGTCAATTCCTAGAATAATACTTGCTAAGAAAAGAATGATGAAAATCTTGCTTTGGCTATTTAAAATGTGCTAGCATTATGTTCATAAAATAGATTATGTTTGCATAGTTGGAATGCTTTTCTAAATTTGGGGGTTACAATTCTGGTACCAACAATTAAGCAGATCTGTTAAATAGTCTTTGCAGCACTGCAAAAAAACAATCGATTTTCCAACAAGTAAGGTTTAAAATACAATCTTTGAGCATAAACCAAAATGGCACCAGGATGTAGATATAGACAATAATGGCTCATTTGGCTTTTTTATATTTTCTGACAAAATTTCAATGCTGTGAAAGCATTTTCTTACTTTAAAAAATTGGCAATATAATTTCTATTATCAAAAGGTCTGGTTTAGAACATTTTAAAAATTTGGAAAGAGACATTTGATTATCATTTTGTTTCCTCTTTGGTACACTGATGATAATATATTCATTAATGTTTAATAGCATTATTAAAATAATGTTAATGGTTTAAATGAAGTGGACTTATAAATGCTGAAGAGTTGTCTTGAGCTTGCTTTGCTAAAATTTCTTGGTAGATAAGTAACAATGTATGCTACACATGGTTTGACTAAAAGCATTTAATCATACATTTTCCAGTACTTCAGATTTTTTTTTTTCTTGGTGTTTGTGTGGGGATTTTATTTTTAAGTTTTAGGAAATAGTAATAGCTATGAATCAGAGACTTGCATGTTAAAAACCAAAACAGCCACACCTGAGACATGCCTAATTAAGGAGCTGTACACTTACATGTTTACTAAAACAAGGTTCAGGAGAGTTAGAACGTGCATCGTGTTAAAATACCTCAGAGGGTGAGGTACCAGGAGCATTGCATTAAATACCTTTGATTTACCTTTGTTTAAGGATTGAGGCTTAAATAAAAGTTGCCTCATAACCATAGGCTGAGAAGTATATTCTTTTTCCTTTGAAAACTGTTTGAACCAGACTGCATGCATTTTTCACCTCAAATGCAAATATGTGATGAAACATGTCTTGTCAGGTACCTTCAGTACATGGGGTAACTTCTGCAAGGTGTTAGAAGTCCCCAGCAGGTCTGAACCCTCAGTTTTCATCTGAAGTCTTCCATATTTCTCTTTCTGTTGGAGGAAGGTGGGAATTTGGAATAATTCTAGGACACTAGAAGAATGGCCTTCTCAGGTGTTTCTTTCAGGAATAAAATTGATATGGTCAAGGTGAGGAGAGAAGTGAATTACAGTAAGAGACAATAGCAGTGCAGGTATTTATTAGCATGGCAGAAAACCAACTAGCACACAAATACCAGCTAACAATATTATATTTGAGGTTTCTTATTTCTTTAGAATGGTTGCCAGAGAAACAATGACTATATACATTTAAATAAAGTTCACCAGACTGTAACCAGACTCCATCCTTCTTTTTCCTGACTCAGTTTGTTTTGGCTATGCCACAGATGGCAGTAATTCCCATTTCTGCTAAGATTTGCTTTCCCTACATACCTTTTTCTTCCAAAATAGAGTTTTTCTGGTGTCTCTTCATTCTCTGTTTTCTAATCTATCATTGACACTTCTGTCTTATCATAAACTTTTGCTGCTGCTCTTAGGATTTATTCCTACTCTGCTGCCACGCCTGAATTTCTTTCTGTCATTTCTTTCTCACACTAAAGAGTTTGGATATCCCAGAGGTGATGAGAAATACTTTGCAGCTTTCTGCAGTACAACAAACTTCAGTCTCCAGTTCACTGAGAGATTCTTCTTTCCCTGGCTAGCCATTCATCACCTTCTCCTGAAGTGAAAGGTGATTTGTATATACAGTAAAGGAAGTCCATCTTTCTTTGCTGCAGCTTTTAGAGCCTCTAAAGACATAAACTTCAAGAGGAGGGATTCTCTTACAGAGAAACATGTGGCACTTGTGTGTACTTACTAGAAGAAAATTCCTAAATCCCAAAGCCTTCTTAATGTTTTAGTCAGTCTGAAATTTCTCTTATGGTTTCTCTTCACTCATGTCAGCCGTGCAGGGTTAATTTGAAGATTTGGGTGCTCCTTTCTTTGTGAAGTGCCTGTGAGCAAAGACACTTGAGGCACATGAGAACCACAGTGCTCTGGAGGGGGAAGCACTGCTGCTCAGGGATAGGAATCTATCAACAGTATGAAGCTCTATCCTATATGCTTTCTAGACTGATTCATTCTTTTGATTATCTGTCCTTTTCCTTCCTGCTGTGTGATTGATGGCTTTTTTATCGAACTGTTCAAGAGCTTACTTTTCTAGATACAGGAAAAGAGCACATGGATGAAAGAATTTTGCACTCCAGGGTGCTGGTGATAGCAAAATTGGAGAATGAAACTGAATCTTATCACCTGGCTTCAAATCTGTCTATGCTGAAGTTAATAATTTTTGCCAATATAGGATAGAAGAATAGCACCCAGTTCATTTTTATCTGTTGGAGGGAGGCAGAATATGAAACATTTTCAATAAATCAAAAGGTGTGTTTCCTGACATATTTTGTTTTAAAAAATGTAGTTTATCTGATTCACCTTCAAAGAATATTTAAACAATATGAGCCTAAAGTATTGTGTTCTTTGAGAAGATCTTCTGGTTCAAATTATTAGCAAAGTTTCAGCTACAGAAATTAATGTCCTTCTTTTCTCCATGGATTGCACTTAGGCTATTTCTGTTTGTTGAGCTTTATGAAATTCAATGCAATTGTCAGCTCATTACGTATCTCATGATAAAATCCAAAGAGCATCTCAGTAAAAGGATGAAAAATTTACTTTAGTAAATGACAGTGCAGAGGATGATTTGTCAAAGTTAATGATGTAGTGCAGTTGTATGTGGGAAAGACCTTTAGGCAATGCAGTTTTTGCAAATACTGATTGGGATAGAAAGCTGTCTGTAAAAGCAACAGTTCAGAAGATTTTTTTGTTTGTCTCCTGTGCTTCAATTTTTTTGTTTAGGGTTTTTTTAGGTTGGTTTGGTTCATTTTTTATTTGATTGATTTTTGTTTCTTTGGGGGGTTTTTTGAGGGTGAAATGGGTTTTTTTCCAGAGTTAATCCTGAATTTCTTGTGGTAATTCTTTTCCCTAACATGGCCTGAAATTGACTCATTCAGGACTGCTTATGTAAGAGAAAATGTGCTGTGCTCTTTTAAAAAAGAGTTCTTTGGGTCTGCTCTCACTCAGGAGCTTCTGCCTACAATGAACTTTTTAGTGTTCCTTCGGTAGGTGAACGGAGATCATGAAGTGCAGCTGATGTCAAGAGCCTCTACTAGAGATGAGCTTTTCCATTAGCCCAATTTGATCAGGAAGGTGTGTGTGCCCTACTATAAATCTCCGATTCTTAGATTCACACAAACACACACCACCCCCCAAAAAGAAAAAAAATCACAAAATGTAAAGTGTGTCTCTGAAGAACAGTAAGTTTCCATGGAGCAGTATCTTTGTCACATCAAGATATGCCAGATATCAAAACCTAAATTGGTAGTCAGGAAAACAAACGCTGTTACTACAAATTGAGCAGCCAGTGATTAAAAGCAAAACAACGTGCTGGGATTTTGAATAAACCTGTCATTAATTCTGTCAATATTGTTAACGTCTTTCACAGAAGAACAAGAGATGTTGATGAAATCTTTAAGGTAAGACATGTAATGCAACTGTCAGGGTAAATCAGGTTTTGAATGTGGGACTGTTTTGTTGATGGCAATCATTTGAGTTTTTATGTTTTTCAGTCTAGATGTTGTCCCTATAATTATGCAATTATGTTTCATCATAAAATATGTCTATTACACAAAGGACATTCTAAGAGTCTTTTCTTAGTATGGTAAAAAAAACCTTCCAGACAGCTCACATTTCCTGGAGGAATTAAGAAACAATTAATTAATTTATACAGTTAGCTGACTGTGCCATGCTTTTTTAATAAATAGTATTAATTCATTACTGATAAGTGCAATAAATACATTTTCTTGTTACTTTTTAAGTTGAGATTTTTATATTAGGATTTACTTTTCTATTGCATTAGTAAATATTTTTAATTTGTAATAATTTTTATAACTTTCTGCATCCTCACTGTTTTTTTTTCAGTGGATCTCTCTAAAACTCCTGTTGTCCTGGTATGGTAGGCCTCTGAAAGATTATGAACTCTGGGCATTATGTCATGAGTGTTTATGTACTCTGCAGACTTGCATAGATTATCCAGGTATAGTCTTAATTATCATGAAGTATTTTGCCTAGTTGTTTATGTTAACTGTATTAATATTTCCTTTATTCTGTTGATTGAAAGGATGATGACTTTCATTTTGTGTGCAGATATTTCTATTTTGATTCCCTTAAATTGTGACAAAACTCAATTTGGAGTTGTTTTCCATATATAGGTGAATGTCTCATATATAGGTGTTGATTTCTTTGTGACAAATAATTCCTGACCTATTTTCTACAGTACAGGGCTTTGTCATTTTAAAGTACCCAGGATCTTGTCATGGAATTAGTCCTTCCACATCCCCTATGCTTCAATTTATGGGCAAATTATCAGAAATAAACTTCTGAGAGAGGAAGAGGGAACTGTCCTTTGACAAAATTAGAATATGTTGTGTACAAGTCAGAAGACCATCTTAGATTACCATGGACATTCTGAATGGTGGTTTAGTTTATACTAATGATAAACCTATAGCAGTTCTGATAAACAGAGCAGAGGTTTCCACCACCACCACCACCCTTTCTTTTCCTTAATTTAAAAAAACTTGCTTTTGAGAGTATGGGCAGGGATGAGTTTGAAGCCTTTAAGTGAATATAAACAACAGGATAGTAATGTACAGAAAACTTACTGCATCTCTTTGGATTTCAGCTTCAGTTATTTTATTTCTATTATATAAAACTGCTCAAAAGGAAATAAGCCATAAATGAAGATTCTGAACACTTTAAGAAGTGTAACCCATAAAACTAAGTATTTAATATACCTTGTACAGAAGGATTATTTCAGCCTCATAGCATGTTCCTTATGTTTCTGAAGGTTTCAGATAACTGCACATAATGGCTGAGATTCTAATGTAATATGCTTAGCCAGCCTTTGTTACTGCTCTCTTAAAAATGCATAAAGTTCTCTCAAAGTTCCTTTTGAATAATACTTACTAAAGGTGAAGCTGATACATATTTTGAATACATCTTGTGAAAAAATCCTTTGTCTTGACAATAGTAGTGCGACTGGTGGCTGATGAGCCATGGTTAAATATATGAATCTGGATTATTTTTTATTTATTCACATAGACAGCCTTTTTCTCCAGATCCTTCCTTGATTACACTTTTTTCATTATCCTAAGCAGGAATTACCTGGCTAAGAAAACATATCCCAAAGCTAGCCTCTTCTTCACATATTTGTTAATTCAACTCCGGTACAGAAGTTGTTTGTAACCTCCATTGGGACTTAATTCCTCTCCTCTTATCAGAGGATGTTGCTTACATGTTGCTCATGGGTGATTCAGGGAGCCCAGGTGAGGATTCTTATGTTGTACTGAACAAGCTGAGATCTGGTTTGTGTGAGCAGGGCCAGGGGCATTTACTGCTGACAAACAAAGACAAGTGAGCATGAAGCTGCCTCTGCAGAGAGAACCAGCAAAGGTTCTCATTTGGGAAAGCTTTGCTTTTCAAGACATATACTTCAGGTCCAACTTAAATATTATTGAAAGTAGTAGACAAGCCTTTATGTTAAGCATGGTGAATAATTTAATTTTAGATGTGGTTTGTACAGATAACCAAAAAAAGGAAAAGTGTTACTGCCTTTTTTCTTACTTTCGTTTTTTTCCTCTTAGACCACTTCAATTAATTATTAATAAATTAAGATTTGTGTGTCTCTTAGACATCTTTAATATTTTATTTCATAATTAATACATTTAATGTTTTAATCTCTTATTCAATTTAAGAATCTATTCTTCCAGTATTTTGTTTTTAATAAGAAAACGGTTCATTAGATGTTAGTCTAGAAATAGAGGACTACAGTTGGTCTGCAAGAGAACTACTTACTGTCTAGTTGGCTTAATATATTAAAACATGTTTAATTAAAATGTCCTTTGAAGTTAGCAAACAGGTAGTCACAGTTTTGTCACAAGATTTTCAACACCAAATTTATAGGAAATTATCTCCTTCTCTTAATGTTAAGTTCCTGAAGACCTCAGATAATTTAAAATAGTTTTAGTAGTCCATTATTTCTTTTTTAACAATGGAAAATTTCATGACCTTGCAAATATTGGCCTATGTAACATTTCTTCACTGAGAAAGTGTGATTATAACTATTTGTGAAAAACTGGACGTTATATCCTGTTGCACCTAGAGGAGTTTTGGATCTGGCCACTTGTGTGTCAGCTTTCTCTAGATGGTGATCCTCTATTTTTGTGGGGTTGAAGGAGGAGAAGAGGAGACTTAAATTCTTAGATAAATTGACTATCTTTTATTGGTACCTTGTGAGAAGTCTAGAGTATATCTTCCTATTGTATTTATATTTTTGTTTGGTTTTGTTTCTTCCTTGTCCTTCCTTTTCAATGCTGGGTATAAAGAGAAAAAATTTCCAGGTTTTTTTCCACTTCTTGTCTTTGTTCTGCAGAAATTGCCTTGGGCAATTACACAGCTATTGTCTCTTTTGTCTTTTTATTGGCTTATGTCTGTTTTAGCATAAATGTTATTTAAAGCATCATTTATTTTAGGGTAATTTCTGACACTGTAAATTCTTTGATACAATTATTTACTTTTTTTAGTGCTAAATAGCTACAAGAACAGATACTTATTATGCCTTGCCCTTTTGTGGTTTTTTGGGTTTTTTTGCAGTGGTCTTATGTTTGGACTCTGTGCTGATTGACTGCCATGGAAGGATCCTCTTTGCTGCTCCAAAAGCTGGAGGTAAAATAAGAGATGGCAAGTTCAGCTTTTATTTCTTTTCAGGGGAAGTGGAGAAGAAAGCAAGCATCTTACCTTTTGTTTCTGATTTCTTTTCTCATTTAGAATCTTGTGGTGTATTTTATTTAGCTCCTGAAATTGAAGAAGAGGATGTGGATACTGAGAAGGTAATGTGGTAGGTTATGTAGATTGCTTTGTACTTTATCAAAGGACGGTTTTATCCCTCTGCTAGCTGGAGAAGAAAGCTAAACTCTTCTAAGATTGTGTTAATATTTCTCCCAATGTTTTCTGTGAGGCTTTTTTTGATATATTGATCTCTCATGAAATCAGTTGCTTCTAAAATTTTTCCTTCCAGGATTCTTGGAGTAACTGCCAAAAATCTTCTCTTTGATGGTTTTCCATAAGACTTAATTATTTTCAGTTTTTTAGCAGTAAAACAGACTGCTAAAGTCTTTTAAGTCATTTTTTCACATTCTGAAGGTCACAGTAAGATCATTAACTTAGACTATCTGGGCAAAAGCCCAAGCATTATTCACACTTAGAAGACTGGATAAAAATATCATTATCAGTATGTTTTTACTTTGGAAACATTATGAATGATGTCTTTTTCAATATAGTTTTTTTAGAGCTTTTCCCTATAGATAAATACCATAAGGAGCTTTTAGAACAAAGATAATAAAAATGTCAAATAGCAGGTGAATGTGTCTCCACTGCAACTACTTTTGAATTGCAAACTGTACCACATTGATCTTAAAAATCAGGGGAACAGAATTTACAGTACCTTTCTGTTTTGTAGCAAGAAAAAAGGTTAATTGATATGTGCCTTGTATCACATGAGTTCTTTGGAACTAGGCATAGTAATCATGAATCAGAAAATAAAAGCTCATAAAAATCTACTAAAAACATTCAATTTTCTGTAAAACTATCTGTAACTAGAAAATATTTTTATATCTTTCCCAGATTTCTGAAACTGCTTTGATCCAATGTGCAGGTTTTTCAAAGGCTTCAGAAGCTTAAACTAACCCTGAAATATAATACAGCAGTTTCACCAGACAGTAGAAATTAATAATCCTGAAGTCTTTGTGACTTGTTTGCTTTAGAATATCGAAAGTAATCTGTTTCCTTGCTTTTCTACAACAATTATTCTATTACATATAGAATAAGCTGATGGGGTTTTTTGCCTTTTTCCTGATGGCTGTATAACTTTCTAGTTATAAACATTCAGTTCAATTTATGCTATGGGAATGAATCTGTGTAGTGTCAGTCACAATAACAGTAAAAATAACTTTCTTTAAAGGTTCTGATGGCTTGGATGGCATGTCTTTCCTAAATAAATTTAGGGTAATCTTAGAGTTCTAAACCTAAGGGGAAGAAAATTATTTTTGTTTTGATTGAGTTGCTTTCTCCATTCCAGGTGGTTTTGTACCTATTAGTAGCTTTTGTTCAATGGTTCAAATGGAGCTAATAAAAAAAATTGAACTATTTTGTCTATAATGAACTTACTTGTTATGTTTTGTTCATTGCTGTTCACTTTGCTCAAAAAGGTGCCAGAAAACATTGTTTAATGAGAACACATTGTTTTCTATTGTGCTTATGGTTCTGTCCATTCAGCTTTTGTAATATCTTTCAGAGGCAATGTATAGTGCGGTACTTTAAATTTCTTAAAATTGCATTTGTAGTACATGCTAACATATGGAAACTAAGCATTAAGTGGACTAAATCTGACTCTGAAAATTGTAATTTTTCAAACAAAACAAGAAAGCTGGTAAAGACCAAGTCCTTTTCAAGGTCCCTCGTTGGAGCAACTTCAATTGGTCTAGCTGCAGGTAGCACAATAATTGCTAAAATAAATATGCTGTGCCTCATTCTTCTGACAGGTGTAATCTTCTCTATAAAATATGACTTGTGCTAGCTAGTGTGTAATTACTGTGTGCCACTTACTTGCTGAATTATCATGACCTTTTTTAAGTAAATTGCAGCTGGCCACATTTTATGGTAGAACTCTGAAGCTTGCAGCAATCTTTTTACATGAGAAAGGAATTCTTCAAAATGGTTCTAAAATACATTTTTCTTAGGTAAAGAATAAGACAATTAATGTCTGTTACTCCAACAGTAGAAAAATAGCTGCTGTTTTTTGGCCCTGCATGAATAACAACTAGAATTTAAAGTGGGCTGGGATTTTCATCAGCACCCTCAAAAGCCAAATGTAATCTGTACTTTAAAAACTCTAGTAAGTTTTTTTCTTTTTGGCAGGAAATAGGGGAAATGTTTGGATAATTTTCTGGAATTGTTTTTGAAGTGGAGGCTTTTTTTAGTCTGTTCAAATCTTTCTTGTCTCTTACGTTATACCAATAGGTCTGTGTTTATGGTGTTGCTGCAGTTCTGTGGATGGCGGCAAAATACAGTGTTCCACTGAGTCACAAAGTAGTATTGCCAAGAAAATTTAAAAAACTGCTTCTGGAGATGGCAAGAAAAAACCCTGAAGAAAGGCCTTCTCTAACTGCTGCAATTAAGGTTACTAGATTTAGTTGTGTCTCAAGTCTCATTTTAGTATTTTTAAAATCAAAATAACAGCTTAATACTTGTAATATACTGATATCTAATTAAATCATAACCAGTCACTTTGGGTTTTGTTTTTAAAGTTACCTCCTTAGGGACACAGAGGGGCGTGTTTTAATTTATATTGAAATTATCAAGGTACTTGGACTTGGAGAAGCTTCATAAGACTTCCTAAATTTAGATTACTTCTAATTGACTATTTATCTTGACTTTGTCCTTGTCCAAGAATACCTCACTTGATTGAAAACTTATTTACTGACTGAAAATTACAATTTTTTTTTTTTAGACATGCAATCATTATTTACTTGAACAAGGTGTAAACAGCAAAAGTATTTTGACATTATTGGGTAAACCCATCTTTAAGGTAAGAGTGCCACCTTTCTTTAATTTTATATGTTTTTTCAATTAATTCTGTAAATATATTCCAGTAAGATTTTGTTGCCTGCAAGTGTAGCTAGATTTTGGGTTTGGTTTTGTTGGTGTGATTTTTTTGGTTGTTTTGGTTTGGGTTTTCTTTTAATGTATTTTCAAGTAGTTTGTAAGTATTGCCTTTTCCTAGTTCTTGTTATTAGAGTGATTCCTCCACAGATTGTGATGCTCTGACTCCACAGTCTATATGGATGAAGAACAAGTAACTAATGTCATAATCTCTCTTTTTATTTACCACCCCACAGAAGAAATTAATATATAATTGTTGGGTTCTGTTTGTGTTTCAAATATGTTTCTATAATGCATACAAGATTCAGTCAATCCATGGAACTGAGTTTATTCAAAACTTTGAGTACCAAGTTGTCAAGATTTCTAAACAGTTTTACTTGTCCTTAGACTTCTGTATGTCCTTAGACCTGGCATGACTAGGTTGTTGCAATATTTAAGGTGTATATGAGGATTGGGGTTTTTTTAAATAATGTGCTGAGCAGAATTTGAAAAAAGAAAATGCTAATAACATCAATTTGTGCTTCAATGTTTATTGTTAGGCTGTTGAGGAAGAAGTCTTGTCTCAAAATCACGTCACTTTTGAATTTAAAAATGATAAACATGAAATGGATCCTTCAGAGTCAAGTCCAGGTAAGCAGTCAGGCAGGCTCTGACATGTTTACTCTGGTTTAATGCTCTCTAGTTCAGTTCTTCATGTAAGATTTTCTCAGTCCAATATGCAATTGTTTTTCTATGTAAATTAATTGTTACTTACTTTACATTTATATTTTACATATTGATCATCTTTCTGTGTTTTTGCTTTTAGGATTTGTGCCTTTTACCAGTGAAAGTAAACTTGTGGCAGTTAAAGGACCAGTACCATGCCAGATTTCACTAAATTGTGAGAAAGCAACATTACCTGTTGCGTTCACTTCTCCTGCAACTCACTTTAAGCCTATTATTTTGCAACAAGATGCAAATGCAACAAAGTTAGTATATTCTAAAACAGAATAAGTTAAAGATTAAATGTCATTGCTAAATCTATTTGAATTTTCCTTTAAAAATTCTTTGTTTGTTTTTTTTTTTCAGAGATGTTCCAACACCAGTTTCTGACCAATTCAAGAAAGAGACAAGGAAAGAAAAACATATGAACAACAACAAATCAGGGTATGTAGAAGACTCCAAAAGCTGTGATATTGAGGATACAGGTGTAGTTGAAACTGTTCCTGAAACACCTGAGTGTGACTTACAAGTTCCAAGCCACTCATTCCAGATGTCTTCAGAAGAGCAAAACTCAGGCAATATGTTTGCTTCGACAGTTACATTACCATCACCATCTGATTCCTCACATGCTCTACAAGAAAAGAGCTTTTTATCTGAAGATCCCTCCAGCTCTTCAGCTTTTCCTACATCTCCTAATTTTCTTCACATAAATAACATCATTCTCAAACAGGACTCAGAGAAAAGAGTTCTGACATTTGTCCCAGTACATTTGGCTGTATCGGAGCAAATACCAAATAAGCCTCTTCGCTCAAGAATTGCTTATGATTGCTATCACAGTTTGCCAGTGCTACTTTCAAGTACTATTGCAAGTTATAAAATGAGCATGCAAGCAGAAAATGATGCCTCCCTTTGCAATGTGCAAAGTCATGAGACTGCTAATACAGAGAACCACTTTGATAAAAGCAGCCCAGTTACTCAAACCAGCTGCCAAGAAACTGAGTGTGCTACCAGCATAGACAGTTTTTTCACTGAACAAGAAGACACATCATGTACTTCAGTGAGTAAAGACAGCTGTAATTTCTTTGATGATGAAGTCCTGCCCCATCAGAACACAACAAATGACACTTTACTCCAGGAAGTGATTCATCTTATACAAGAGGAGTTTGCATTTGATGGTTATTTAGAGAATGGAGCTGAAGTTTTTGATATGGGTATGTGCATTTTCTTCTGTATGTTATTATCATTGATTTGTAAGAATATTGCTATTAATTTTTTTTCCTCTTTTGTTTGTTTCTGTTCTTTTTATTTTAAACAAGGTAACTTCATTTTAAACTTAAAGGAAATTAAGTTTGGTATGTTCTCTGATAGAATTTGTGAGAAGTTTTGTGACCTCTACTGGGATGAAAAGTTACTCGAGAATCTCTATCAGGTAGTAAATGGAGGAAGATCTTCACATTTATGGTAGGTGTTCTTCAACTTTGACCTGCTTACATTTGAATTTAATGCTTTTATCCCTACTTCATAGAAGCAGGAAAGAATATACGTTTTTTCTTCAGGTGTGTGTGCTGATCTCCTGCAAACTGTTCATTTCACAGTTTGAGGGTTTTCAAAGCTTTCTCCATGGCAAATAATGCCTAATGGTTCAGTCAAAAATAGTTTCTCCTTCTTTTCTGTAACTCCATCTTAGGATATCTGAGTCATGGAAACCCAATTCTGATCAATTATAACCATTGATGGAGAGCTTCATAGTCCTGTTAGAAGGAGACTGTTTAATCAGAAGTATATTGTTCTTACTGTTCAGTTTGTTTATTCTGTTTGGTATTAGTTCTGTATACATCATGTGTTCTAATCACACCCAAGAAAGAGGAAATTAATTTAGCTTTGCTAGAAATATTTTGTTTAACTGGTTTAATTTGACTCAGTGTTTTAAAAGTAGCCTGTTAAGTGACAGAAACCAACTAAATTTATTTCTTATTAGTCTTATTTAATTTTCAATGACATATGTATCTACCTGAAAAAGAATTTTAAATTCTTGTTTTACTGCAGCCTCCAAATGTAGCACAGTTTTGTAAAAGTGTCTTGCTGAAGACTGTTAAAAAATGTAACCAATTTATGTCAAAGTTAATTTGGGGGTTTTTGGAACTAGAAATTTCAAGTTTTGACAAAGAAACTTAGTAGATACAGTTTAGAAAAACTTCATTGTTGAAAGATGTGTAATCCTTACAGCAAATTTCAGGGATAATAGATTATGACCTCCAAATACCCAACCTTGGTATACTGGCCTACTTCCCATTTCAGTTGGGATTTTTAAGGAGATATTGAAAATTGGTTGGAAGTTAGGCCCTTAGTTCCCCAAAGTTCAGATATGGTAGGAGACACCTGAGCTGTTGCAGCTGAATTACTGAGATATATGGAGGGTTATCCTGTATATGAACTGTTGTTACAAAGTGGCTTTTGACAGTGAGAGATCATAATTTATTATCCAGAGAAAAATGCAGGTCTAGCTTTCACATCACATGCAGGGCCTGTCTTAAAATATCTCTCAGACACTGCTTGCTGAACATTAGTTTGACAAATACTACAGCAGTTTTTCAGTGTTAGCTTTCTTTGATTTAAGATTATGATTCTAACTAGGGATGACTTAGTCAGTTTTATCCAGAGGTTGAATCCTGAGTGAAAAACCCACTACTTGCAGCCTGTAGTTATGCCTTCTGTCTGTGTGTGCTCTGATCCTTCTGTTGAAGTTTTGCCAAATGCTGTACAGGAAAATCTCTATCTTACTGTGCTTGAATAGCCATTTGAACTTTTTTTTTTTCTCATAAAATAACAACTGCAGCTGAACATGAAAACTTTAGGAATTAGATAAATGCTATGAAACTTTTTATGTGCATGATAGAGTCACTTGTAAGATCTTATTTTACTGATGTAAATATAAAAGTATAGGAAATATTAATTTTTCCTAGTCTCCTTGTATTTTCAGCATAACTGAGGCAGATGAAGCAAAATGCAACAATATGTTCCAAGATGTGAAGAAATCTGAAAGCTGTTTGGCAAGCAGTGATCAGACAGAGGGTGAGAAGGGACTTCATGTTTCTAGATCTTTGTGAGTGCTGGGAATCTATCAGTGTCAGAAGCTTTGAGACACTTTGCTTGTGTCCTCAGGAAAGCACTCTGCTATGACAGTTACTGACATTTTCACTGAATCTGAACATTATCAATGCCTTAAGGACATAAGTGTCTTTTATATAAAGCTTACATATGACCCAGTGTTATTTTGTGGGATGTCATTAACTTACTTTCATTTAAACAGATGTCTCTGTTGAAAACCCTAAGGATGGCAACTGCTGCGTGTGGTTTTCTTGTGTTTGAGTAGATATTTTAGTGTCTACTATATGAGTGGATTGTTTATTTATACTTCTTCAGTTTGGGTTTTACATTTCTCCTGACACACTTTGTGATTGAAAGTTTACAAAATATCTATCTTTCAGTAACTGAACTCAAACCGAGCTGGGACTGGTGAATCCTAATATTATAACAAAACTATTACCCTTTCTAGGCATAGTGCATTGATGGACAGCTTCTATTTGGTTGCTGTTTTACCAGTGTGAGGTTTTTTCAAGATAGTTCATCCAAATTTCAGCATTTAAACTTGGTTACTTCTCTGTTTTGAGCAAAGTGAAAATAGCTGTACTTTACAGAAGGGCTTATACACTTGTATTGTTCATTTTTATAGCAAAACCTAAATTTGCAATTTTTCACTTGGCTGCTATTGTTCAATATTACAGTTTTGCATTTTGTCTCAGAATGATTGCAAATGTAGAGCCAGACTTTACCATGGAGTGTGTGATTTTCTTGCACCAGGAAATAAGCTTTGTTTGACTCCAGGGTGGCATATCTGAGCCCTGGAGGGTTACTCAAGTGAAAAGGCAGACTTCTGGCAGGTATAAATGCTCCTGTCAACATTATACTGACCTTTGACTGTCACCTCAGTCCCTGAAGGCTGGTAGTAGATGCTACAACTGAAAAAATGTCCCATTATAACTCAATGGATTGAGTCCTGTAGGAGTAGAAAGTTTAATATCTATTGGCTATATCAAGTATTCTTGCCCTTTCTGTATGGAATAAAAGCTTCAAGACTTACTTACAGATGCAAAAAAACCTCAAAAGCTAAACATTTTACTAATGTGTGCTTAGGTCTGACATATTTAACTTCTGGTTTAAAGTTTCTCAGTGTTGTTTAAATGCTTCTTGCATATGCATGGAAAATATTTTGTGCTTTTCAGAAATTTATTGTTAAACTATTGCTTGATAGTTCTGAAATGTTTTTAACCTTTATCATTTTACAATCTGTAGTTGAGAAAAAAAATGTAAAGTCACAATAAGCATCTAAACCCACTAGGTAGTCTCATAATAGTGTTTTGTATGTGTCATGTTTAAGCTCAATAAAGCATGCATTACAGCACATGACCATTATTTATTTTCCCCTATACACCTTCTTTAGGAAAAGGGGAAGCAGACTTCGATGTGAAGGCTGAGCTTGTGGTAAAAACATCATTAGTTGAAATGGATTTTGATGAGTCACCTTTGGATGATATCAAAAAAGAATTGACTCTGCAGAGTACAATCCCCATAGCAAAAGAGCAACAATATTTGCAAAGCAATGGCTGTGGTCCAGGCTTTGCAGAAGAAAATGTAAGTTCAGAGGAACAGGCCATGATAAAGACAGCCGGAAACACCTACCTGGCATCTTCCAATCTACCTGACTTTTGTGGCTGTAGTCCTGGTTGGAGCAGTGCATTTTATGGAGCTGAATGTTTTGATTCAGAAGTTCATAGTTACTTGAAAAACCTTGGAAAGCAGAAATCAAGTGAGTCACAAAATATAGATGCTAAAAAAGTGGTGAGTACATTGATTTTAAATCCTTAAGTTACATCTTGCTGGTTAAAAGTGTGATAAAATGTGTTCTGTTATAGTGAATCAAAACACCATTTCATTTCTAATATTGACTCTTCAGCAGTTTAAAATTCTCAGGATTTGTCGTGTCTTGGTGATAAACCACAGGAGAGGTGTAGTATTCCAAAATAAAGCACGCTGACACAAATGTGCAATCACCAATCTACAACCCATTTTCTGCTCCTAAAGTTGACTGGAAAAGCACTGTCTGCCCTTTGCACCAACCCCATGGTGGTGATACTGTAGGAAAGAGCTAAGAATGACTGCGACTGCAGCACATCACAGACATAGAGCTTTATAAAAAGTTTTTATACTCTAGACCTACCTTAATTGGAAAATGTTGTGAAATAGGGAATTTGCCTTTGATTTCATTGCTACTCACCATTGCTACTCTTGCAAATCCCCAGATTTTTTAGGGGACAAACTACTTTGTCCCTGGATTCCAAATGGTCATTCCTTCTGATTCCCTTTCTGCTTACATAGTCTCTTAATCACCTTGATTTTGTTTTAATTGACGAAGCAAAAGCAGACCTTGAAGTAAAAGCAAGCAGCTTCCAATTAGAATCTGGGTAACAGCTTTCCTGTGCTTTCCCTGTTCTCTAAGCAATGCCTCTGTAGGAGTACCTCTTGTAAAAATCTGAGGGGCTATTATGACTCTGTGCTAATGAACTGTGTTGTTAAACCTTTTGAGCTTTTCTGAAAAACAGTGACAGGTTTTTCTTAAGCTCAAATTAATTTCTAGCAAGGCCATCCCATTAAAGCTAACCTATTTACCAATCTGTTAGCTCTGAGCTGTGTGTTTTCTGATCACTCTGCTTGTGGGAGTTTGCTGCATTCCGTGAACTTACTGCATTTAAGATGCTATTTCATGTAACTGGGTCACTGGTAGTTAACTTAGGACCCAAGTGCAAAAGTCACCTCTTTTATAAAGCACAACATACATCATGTTTGTTTTTTCATAATAAATGAGAAGCTGAACTCAAAGTGGATGGCCCATTTTTACTGGCTGGTAATTTAATGAAACCTTTGATATGCAAACAATTATAAATGTAAATGTTTGCTTTTAAATGTATATATTTTGAGGGGCCTGACATACTTTAATTTCTACTCATTGCTTAAGTTACATAATTCTATAGAAATTTAGTTTCATTTTTCCAATTTTGTGAAATACATAAATAGAAAATATGAAAGTTGAACTTTGAAATGTACATGTCCTTTATTTCTAGAGCATCTCTCTTGTCTGCCTTCTGACCTGGTTGTATAATATAATGTAATTATACTTCTTTAAAAGCCATTGATTTCAGTCAGATTTTCAGTTCTTGCTACAAATATAGGTCAGCTGTTTAACGTGTTTCTAGGGTCTGCACTAAATTCAGAACAAACAAATTTTAATTCTGGATTACTTCTGATTTTAGGTTTTAAAAATACTCTTGAAAACAACAAGATAAGTGCAATTATAACTAAAGGCATATTTATGTGTACAAATTCAAACAAACTTCCACACAGTCTGATCATACACAAACCTGCTCCAGGTCTTAACTTGTAGAACTGTGACATCACTAATTCTTTTCTGGGAACAGGTAACTCCTGCTGTATCTTGCCTGTAAACACAGATGTGAAAGGTAGTTGTTCATTGTTAATAACATATTCTTGTCTCTTTGGATGTTCTTTTTTCCTCATACAAAATAATTCTCTTCTAAAACTTTACTTTCTTACCACAACTGCCTTCTGCTTAGAATTCTGAACAGAATCCTATTTCTTTTTAAATAGGAACTAGAACAATTACTAATGATGGAGACAAAAAATTACAGAAAGACCATAAAGTTTTACCAGAAACTATTGCAGAAAGAAAGAAGAAGCAAAGGTAAGATTACAGCAACTTGCCAGTAATAAAATGGCTGCATGGTGCTTTTAAGGACCTGCTCTGGAAATCTGAATCATTGATGTTCATATGCCATGTATTTTAAATCTAAAGGTCCTGAAATGAAATCTATGTTGCCCAAACTGAGAGGACAGCTACAGGAGATGAAATCAAAAGTGCAGTTTCTTGAACTGGTAAAGAAATATGTGCAGGCAAGTCAGACTTTATTTCACTTGTGCTTCATTTGTCATTTCATTACTGCGTCCGTGTAACTGGCTGCTCAGATCACTATATGAAATTTGAAATGGTTTGTGTCGAACTGCCAAATTAAGACCCAAAAGAATTATTAAAGGTAATTGCTACTAGTATTGCTTAAAAAGAAAAAAAAATTAATTGTATGAAATGCAATTTGTCTTTAAATTGATTGGATTTTGTGTGACTTTACCTCTCTAACTTCTTGTTTTATCATGGCCTTGCTTCTTTGAGCAGATGATGTATGCCGAGCAGTGGGGTGTGGAATCCTATGTGCTGCCTAAAGTCATTCACAATGGGAAAGCTGAGACCATGGACATGGCACCCATGGATGAATCATCATTGTTGCTTTACTATAACACAGAGAAACACCATTGTAACAATCAAAATGGAGTGAGAGTTCTGCAGGCCGGTACACCACTTGGTTTAATGGCTTATTTATATTCTAGGTATAATATATTTTACACATAAATTGGGAGTGGGTTGAAGCATAGTTGCTAAATCAGGAAAAACTTGTTTCTGTGCTGAATCCTAGTTACTCAACATTTAATAAATTCTCCTCTCTTCTATCAAGTTTGTGTTGTTTCTGTGAACAGTCATTTACAGAAATGGAGATGAAAATGTCAAAAGATCAGCTGGCTTTCATTAAAAGTATTTGATAATAAATAAAAAACTAGCAATTTTAAACTTTTTAATCTTTGACTTACTTGAGGCTTGCTCTGATAGTTGCCATGGAATCAAGACTTTAAGTTACTGCCAGCAGTACAGCAATTCTTCAGATAATCATATAATCATATAATTTGGTAATTCTTATTACTAAGGTCTGGATATGAAAATGTTCAGGTTCATTTCTACAGATTATTGCCCCAATAATCAGTCCTTGGCACTGATCAAGATGCAGGCTTATCTCAGGGTTTAAATAGGGACAGAGGTGTCCTTCAGCTCTGGTGAGGGCAGTGTTGTTTTAAGGTACCTAAGCGGTAATAGTGTGAAAGATGGAAATTGCCAGAGGCTCCATCAGACTTGTGGCACTCTAGAGGGAGCAACTTCCTCCCAGCTACTTCTCCCAGTTCATCCTGACTCTTGAGACCCAGTTACATTGAGTGCTACTTTTCCTGGTAGTGAGTATTTTGCACAAAGTGAAGGAAATGTTTTAGAATTGGACTCTCCACATTTATCAAACCCAATTTCCATGGTCAGCTGTAAGCCAATAGGGAGAAAAGACAATTAACCTGTGTTAAGACCTTGAGAGTGTGTGTGTATAAAAAAATAAAATGCCCTCGTTTTTAATGTGTATAATAAGTGTATTCTGCTGTTAAAGTAACTACTTCTCTAATTAGAGCTACAGGGAATATTTTCTTGCTTAATGTATCTACTTCTTATGCTCTTATTATAATAAAAATGCTTTAAAGCAGCATCAAGTTAGATGATTAAAAAAAAAAGAAAATGTAATATGTTCTTCCATACTATTTAGATTGCAACTTGCCTTAATAATAGAAATGTCAAAGTGGTTATTCACAAGATTGAAAGTAGAGAAACTCTTTATGAAACAAATTATGCTTTCTGGGTTGGCAATCACAGTACTTGATGTGTAAAAATAATTTTTGAAAGAACCAAGGTTTTATGAAGAGCTTGAGAATTTAAAATGCCTATTCTTGATATTTTGAGGATTTTTTTGCTGTTGCTGTACTTGAATGCAAGTTGAAGATGTGTTCTGGCTTGTCTGAAGTTTTTCTTGTGCTTTACAGAAATGCCTTTTTAGAAGGTTATGTACAGCAGTTTCTTTACACATTTCGCTATTTCTGCACACAAGAAGAATTTTTGCAGTTTCTTCTTGATAGAATCAACAGCACTTTATCCAGGTACAGTAAATTCTCACAAACAACATTATTGAAGCACAATTGATTTTCCTCCTGTAGCTGTTCCTCAAAAGTCCTACTTAATTTTAATTAATTTTTAAGTTTGTTTTTGTAAGATTCTCTTAACAAGTGAGAGCAAAATGGGAGCAAGAGCTGCATCTGACAATGTGCTTACTTATCAGTTCTGCTTCTCACTTTTACCAGTGATCCACTAACGGCTTGTAATTACAACCTCAGCTTTGTTTCCATAGAGCCATGGATTCTAGAGACATGAAAATTAAGAATTTAAGACACTACACTAAATACCAAATAAAACTTGTGGGTTTTGTCAGTGCTTATTTTTCAATTGGAATCGGATATCAATTTTGGTGCAATAAGTTTCTTTTTCTTCTCACCAGTTCAAGCCTGGATCCTTCCACGTCCCTTACCAAAATATGTAACCGCAGTTTCTACATCCTGCAGGCATGGATTGAAGACTGTTACAGTGTAGACTTTGCAACAAATACTGATCTTCTGGGTACCCTAAAAGAATTTATTTCTTCCAAGGTAATTCAAAATTTCAGTAGATCCTTTAAGAAAAAAAATGAAGTCAGTTATTGGATATGTAACATAGTTATTACAAAAAGCTGCCCTAAGTACAGTTAAATAAAAGAAAATAATGCTGTATTTGACAGCTATAATCAGTATGTCTGGTTTTGAACAGGTAAGACTCTTACAACTGTATTGCAACTTGCTTATAATTTCTGGGCAATTGAGTTCTGTGTTCTGTTAGCCTATTTTGCATTCCCAGGTTGCTTCATTGAATGGCTACGGGGAGCGTTTGTTGTCGCTGCTCGAGAACGCCTCTGCCAGGAAAAGTGGCAGTGCTGATCTGTGCTCTGGTGTGGACAAATGTAAAGAGGAAAGTGAGGAAAGCAGAAAAACATTACATTCCCTATGTAAAAAGCTCTCAGAAGATGTTTCCAGAAAGGTGTGTCTTTTTATCAGACTGCAGTGTATGGAGCACATTTCCATATATTATGTTTTGACAAAAACAGAAGTGTGCAACTTAGAGTCTAGAACTACTTAGTAAGAATTATGTACCTGCAGTTTAAATTTTCTTTTGAAAGTATGTAAGATTCAGACAGTTCTGTAACCATGACAATAATCTTAAGTTTTAACTCTTGACAGCTGTTTCATTAATCACAGATCAGATAATCAAAATTTTGAGAGTAGAATTCTTCATTCTTGACACTAGCATGTGATTCATAGTTATTAGGAAACCTTTGCCCCCTTGTCAACCATTAATGCTTTTTATTAGGCATCTTTTTAAGACTATAAATACAAGAAAACAGCAGGAGCTATGAGGTTCCCTGCTAGAACTTCAAAGCTTGTAGCAAGAACTTGTCTGAACTTTTGTCTGTATTTACTATTTTATTGTATTCTACAGCCCCAGAAACCAGAACATACTGCAGGCTTTTCCCAAAAACAGATCTCTTTACACAGTGATCAAAATAACATGTGGAAGTCAAATGTATCAATAATTTGCAAGCTGAATTAAACATCAGCCTCGTGATAAAGGTGCACAATTCCATGGGTATACTGGTAATTCAGCCAAGAAAGGGCAAACAGAGTAGAGGAACGTGGACTTTTTTTACTGTCACTATAATGATAATGGACAATGGAAGAAGGGAAAAGAATGAAAAAACAAGTGTTTCTTGGAAAGGGATGCTTGATTCTAAGCAAAAGGAAGGAAAATATTTTATGGCAGCAAGCTTGAATACACAGAGGTTTGTTTTAAATACTGATTGTTGATTGAGATCTGGCAGCCTCCTGCTTAGACTCATTCATTGTGCATACTATATTAGCTTAAAATAGCAGTGTTGAGTAAGCCAATTTGTTCTGGGCTAAGCTTGAAGGTTAGTTGAAGAGTTTTGCATGCACAAAGGTGTTTCTCTTAACACTTTCTTGAAAGTTACATCAAGGGGAGACTTAGTGTTTGTTTTAGAGAAGTTGTAACCTTACATTTATTTTTTCTACAGAACTTCTACTGGAAGCTATCCAAAGGGATGGGACCAATTGCACAGTATCAGAGAGAGCGACTGCCCATAGGTTCAGCAGTTTTGCCAAAGCCCTGCTGCAGCAGTTTCACAGAAGAATCCTCAGTCTCCTTAGCCAGAGCTGATGAAGTGGGACCAGTTTTCTTGTTTGAGTGCAGTGCCCAGCAGCTTTGTTGGCAGCTGACTCTACTGCAACAGGTACAAAGGTCTAGGCTTATTTGGAGGTACAAATAATCTCTATCTTCTTACTCCTTCTCTTCTTTCTTTATCATTTCCCAACCTTGTTTCAAGCTTATTTCATACTATTTTATAAGACTTTGAATTAAAACTTTTCTCTTAAATCTCTACAGTGAAATTTAGAATATCTAATGCTATTCTTAGACTCTGATCCCTCTCATAATTCATGCAGGTGGGGGGGAGGAGGACCATACTCTGTCATTTTTATCCTCAGGCATTTTAAAAGAACTGCTAGAACTAACAGCAGATATATCTTGTTTTTTTTTTTTTATTTTTATTTAGGAAGTATTTAATAAATGTCATCCAGTACACTTCCTTAATTCCAGAGCACTTGGTGTTAAAGACAAATGTGTTGCTGTGCCAAAGTAAGTTGCTTGTTTTAACTACACTTTGATTCTGTTGATGCACAATAACTTGGAGTGTTACACTTTTAATACAGCCGAAAACAGAGAAACAATTGAAATACTTAATATTTTTTTTACAGACTAGGTAGCCTTATTTAATTGCAGGAGATTTCATATGTTATACAGGTATGTACCTATGCACACGCATTTATGTGAAAGGCCACATTTCCCAGGTGATTTCTTTGAAATCTGAAGTGAGTTGAGGCTAAAAGTTCTTATTGCTAAGAATTTGTATTGGGAGTTGCTTGGAAGTTTCATTTTTGGCAGGGAAAATGTGTTGTGGGTTGTGATGTCAATCTGTGGTCATTAATGTGTGTGTGTATATAAAATCTCAAGGACATTTGCAATCTTACAGAATAGCTGAGGTTGGAAGGGACCTCTCAAGATACGTAGTCCAACCACCCTGCTGAGGGCAAGGTCAGCTGGACCAGGTTGCCCAGGGTTATGTGCAGTTGGGTTTTGAAGGTGGATGGAGACTCCACAGCTTCTCTGTACAATGCTCCTTCTGTATGTTAGGGAGATGAATTTTTGGTATTCAGAGATAGATACACAGGAATTTTCCTATAGTTACTGGAGTGATTACCAACCTAGTTAAATTATTTGCTCATCAGTAATTAATGTTTTCATCCAACCACATAGACCTAATTATTTTTATGATGGTCTGCTTCTTACATACTCAGTGGATTCAGTTTGCTTCTAATTAGTAGTTGTTAATTGCACTACTTATGGTAGATTTTTGCTTCTAAGGGTAGGGAATGAGCATCTAAAGCAACTCAGGTTGTTCAATGGCTAAGATTAGATCACCTGGTTTATACAGATTTTGGAGTTCAGTCATGGAAATCAACATGTGTGGTGCCACTTGATACCAGGTTGAATTTCTTATGTGGCTGCAGTTCTTGAGTTTGGGTTTCTGGCTGTTATTTTGTGTCAGATTGGCTGAGGTTTTATTATGCACTAATGAAAGTGGTGAAAGTGTTTTTATGTACAGAAATGTATTCTGTATATGCTTTTTTTATCAGATATACTTACCTTGTAATTATAAGGAAGAAAAAGTAGCATGGCTTGCTACATATGTCATGAAGTATAAAATCAAGATATCAAGCAATGCAAAATTATTTTAAATGGTTAGAAGTTGACATCTTCACAATCAAGATTTTCTTTTAAAATCCAATGTCAGCCAGAATTATTTTTGCCCTTTTTTTTTTTCTGTATTTTCCTTAGGGCAGTTTCTGCTGAGACAGTTTCCCTTAAAGTCTGTAATCTCTTTCTGTCGAAGTGCATACAAGACCAGTACCTTCTGCAGTTATTGAAAAATGCAGACAGTATCAGCACCTGGGTTGCTGCTGAAATTGTAACATGTCACACAACTAAGGTTTGTCATTGTTTATTGTACTATTAACTACAAAAGAGTTACGTATTTGTCATTATCTATGACTTGTTATGTAGCAAACCTGCAAGAAATAGTCAGAAATACACCTGTGAGTGGGCAGTTAACATTTTGGTTTGTTATCACAAACCAAATTGTCTTGGATGCTTTCTAGTACCAGGTGTCAAAATCTAACAGAATGTAAGAAATGGATTGTCTGAAGGGAGTACAGGTCAAACTTTCTTCAAGGACACCTGAGTGACAGGAAGGGATAAACTGTGTGAAGGGAAATGTTATTACAGTCAGCCATTTTGATAACAAATTGAAAAGGAAATACCTCTTCTTCCTTCTCATTTAATTTCATTATGTAGATTTACTATGTATATTATATATATCTTCATTTTTTTCCAGCGGCAGGTGAGCTTGTTATCAAAATTTCTTCTTATAGCAAAATGCTGCTATGAACAAAGAAATTTTGCTACTGCAATGCAAATCCTAGCAGGCTTGGAAAATCTTATTGTACGACAGTTGCCAGTAAGTTGGGACTCTGTTCTCTCACCATTTTGCTTAATATAATCTTGTTCCAATATAGACATTAATGTGAAAAAAATATATCTATTCTGTTTTATTGTAAGGCCTGGAAAATTCTACCTGCAAAAATAGCTGAGATAATGGAGGAGCTCAAGGCTGTTGAGGTATAGTATAAAGTTCTTAATTACATCTTTGGGGTTGGAGAAGGTGCAAGATCTGCTTAAATGGGTGTCTCTGCAGGGTGGAAACCATAATTATTACTTTTAATTGTGAGTTTAATTTGATTGAAGGTTTTTTACTCTTAATCCAAGAGTTTACATAAATTTTAATCTTTGTATTTATTTAACATGTGTCCTGTGTGACAAATCAAAATTTCAAAAGCAAGCTAAAACATTAGATATGCTACACTGCGTTAGAAGATTTCTGCAGAAACTTTGCAGCTGTAATGTGTTTTGAAAAATCTGAAGTGCCTATTTTATTATAGGCATTCTTTTATTGCTCTGTACAATTTTGAAACATAGTGAGATTTTAAAATGCAGTTTTGCCTGTGATTTAGAACAATGGAAATTATGTATGAAATACTTTTGATTAAAGTTACTTTATTTGTGTACTTTAAAAAGTTTGCCACCAGATGAATTCATAGTGTTGTCTTCAACTTCAGTGCCAGAAATTAATATTCATGGCAAATAAATAGATAGTGTTAAGTACATGGAGAATTTGTAAAACCTTCCCCAAGACTTAATGTGAGATTAATCTGTGTGCATTTTTTAACTAGGTGTTTTTAAAAAGTGACAGCTTATGTCTGATGGAAGGAGACAGGTTCAAAACTCTTCCAACAATTCCATCAGCCCATGTTTTGGCTATGCATGTCCAGCAACTTGAAACTGGAGGATTCACAATGACAAATGGAGCTCACAAGTGGACTAAACTTAGGTAATTATTTTAATCATGTGCATTTATCACCCATGTTTTTTGTTATTGTCTAATGAGATAATGAGAGCTAATGCAGCATTTCACAATTAACAGTTCAAATAGTTTCATTTGTTTAGACATGTAACCAGAGGTATATATACAATAGAATAAAATTTCCTTTAAAGTTTGTTTTTTGGTTTATGCTTTTGTTTTTATCATCAGCAAAACAAACTAATCTTTTTTACCATATTCTCTTACAAGAAATATTGCAAAAGTTGTGAGCCAAGTTCATGCCTTTCAAGAGAATCCTTATACATACGCACCAGATTTCAAGCTGCAGTCTTACCTCAGACAAAGAATAACTCGTTTTAAAGATGCAGACATTTCTGCCTTGGCAGCTGACAACTGTGCCAACTTCCATCAGATACCAGCAGAAAAACATTCTCGAAAAATTCAGGACACCCTGCGCAGGATGAAAGCAACATTTCACTAATGATTTATGTTTCACCTGTTCTATTCTGGGTCTAGACTGTAAAACTGGATTAAGTTGGCTTCAACTACTGGACCTACTTCCAAGAAAATACTTAAGTGAAGCGACATAAGATACTTTCTCAAGTTGAAATTATTTTATTTTATAACATGGAATTATAAAATGCTGACTAATGAAGTTTGAATCACTGGCAACTGAATGGCAGATCAAAAGAATAAAAAGGGAGATAAAGAGAGTGTAGATGAAAAGGCTTATTAATTTTGTTACTCTTCTTTAGCATAAATAATTAATTAGCCTGAAAACCGATATCTAAAAAATACTGTGGAAAAAAGTTGAAATTCCAGCTTCTGTTGCCAAGTTGGCCTAGGAGAGTTCAAAATATAGTTCATTAAATGTTGAATCTATTTTTATACAAACACAGTACACTTATATCCTGTCACATTGTGCATATAATTCAGAAACACAGATCCTCTGCTATTCATTAACTGTTGGTGTGTCTTGCTTTTATGTTGTGTATCATAAAAACTGTAACTGACATAAATAATTGGCTGTCTATTTCTCCTACCAAGGAAGGAGAGGAATGCTATCATTCAACTTTTTTTTTAGTTTGATTTTAAAGTCATCAGACTAACCTGTTTCCAAATGAAAATAAGATCTGAATGTAAGTATTACCAATTTGTTGCTCTGCTTCTGCACTCCTGGCATTGTGAAGACAGTAAATGTGAAATTGCTCTTTTCATCTGTATTTGGCATGAGTCACTTTGCCAATTTATGTCTGTCTGCACGTTTGAGTATGGCTTTTGCTCCTGAGGTTTTTTTTGTAGATCACAGTGCTCCCGCAGCGTCCAGTAGAAGATAACCATGTGAAATGTGGATCTGCAACTTGTAAAACTGTGGTGCTAACCTACTCATAGAGCTTATACTTACAAGAGCTTCTAAATGGCCATGAAATGCATTGCTATTGCTAGAAAATTTGTTGAGCTACCCAGGTTTATGCAGGGCCAGAATGTTAAGGCTAAAAATTAGTTTAAAATACAAGTATTTCTACCAGAGGGAGCACTGGTAGTGTTGAATGAGAAGTAGGGAAGGGTAAGAAACACTTAAGTACTGTTCTGAAACTGATTTGCTTGGAACTGTGTTAAAAAAAATTAAAAATAAAATGTTTTGAGAGAAGTGAAGGGCAGATATGAAGTCAGTATCTCATCAAGTGTTAATGATGGAGAAGGATAATGATGTAAGAAATGGGAGCATGTACATGTCTGGTGTTTTGCACTTGTACTGTTGTGTTTGACAGAAATGCATGTGCACATGCTAAACTGTAGCTTTCTCAATGTATAAGAGGAAGGCTTCTCCTTTTCTTTGTCAGTAACAGCAATATTACATCTCAACCCTCTCTCATCTTCCTCAGTAAAAATATGGTGTGTCCATACTTTCCTTTAAATACTCAGTTACTTTTTCTTACTAATACAATACTACTAACTTTGGGCTCTTATTGGTTTAAACACTGAAGAACTCAGTCCTCAACAAGGTTTTCTTGCTTTTGTCCTACTTTTAATATGATTTATTTTCTTTACCATATGTAGGTTTAACATGTCATTAATTATAGTATTCTGACTTGCCCTTAGGGAAGTAAATCATGTTGCTATTCCTCTAAAGATTGTCAAATGTGAAAAAATTTCATATTTACCTCCTACCTTTATGATTTAAGAATGTTAATACTAGCATTATCTTCAGACATATATTTCACATATTTTATCTGTATGCATTTATTTTAAATAACTGGTTTTGTCAGTAGTTATTTGATGTTTTGTCAATTAAAAATTACCATTCACTTAAACCCACACCTTGCCTTTAAACAACAGTAAAATTTTGAGTAGCATAAGTTTTACTAATGTAAAATACTCCACAAGACTTGCTAATCACATGATCTTAATAAATTCATTTTATACAGTTACCAGTCAGACTTTTGAAATTGCTTTTGTGAATTTTCTTATCATTTCTATTTTGCACTCATGAGGATTAGCTCATGTATTTCTTAGCTCTGTGTTACTAATCTAGAAAATATTGTTTATTCTATGACAATAACTGGTGCTACACAAGTTTTTAAAAATCAGCTCATGTCTTCTGTAAGTACTTCAGCATATCAAACCTTATATTGGTATTAATGCATAGTACTGAGTTATGGTACTACTTTGGGGTGTTTCCACCAATCAGGCATTTCAGATTTTGTGTTTAGGTACCACCCCACCCCACAACAACAACAGCAGCAACAAATATTAATAGCTAATGAAAAAACTTCACATTTTGAATTTCTACTTAAAAATTCCTGTAGCAAGCAAGTTTGAAGAAACTTTTAATGTGGCTGGTTTTAATCCATCAATGAATGACAACAACTCTGCAAAATAGATCTCGTATGCTGTCATATGTGATAAAGTTCATAAACAGTAACAGTAGTCAATTATTCACCTAAGTAGCAAAATCACAGGATAATCAACTGCACAGTCAGAGAGTAGGATTGTTGGGTTTTCTGGGGAAAAGGGAAGAAGTTTGGGTTTTCTGGGGAAGAAGTTGTCTTCAAGATATCTCCTAGTTCTCATTTTCTTGATGCAAAGAAGTGAAAGGGCAAAGGACTTGAAAATACAAGGTGGAAAAGAGCAGATGATTCCTGAGATGAGAGTACAGATGTACAGACATGAGCAGAGTAACTTTTCTTCATGAAGGTAAACTACAGGTCAAAGGTTGGATAATTCTGTTAAAGACCATTGTTGGGATTAAAAAATCCCCCAAAATTAGTTCATTTAAATAAAAAATAATGGACTGACACCTAGAGAAAGATGTGAAGAACACACTAGAGTGCCCAACAATTGTGTTTTGATGTTAATCCACTAAGCTGATGAAATACTGAATATCCTAGGCTGCATCTTAAAATGTGAGGATGATGTCTTTGGAAATGTCACCTATGGTCTCTCATTTATTGTTTCTCCAGACCAGGGGATGTGTTGAAGTACACTGTGCTCACATCCCTGCCCACACCAACTCCTTATCTCTCTGATGACAGCCTGGATATGAGCTGCTCTGACTCAGCATGAGCACACTTCAGATACAGCTTTGTGTATACAAGCTAGTGCTGAAACCGTAGGGAGTATTCTTACTGTTTAAGATTTTACAGTGTTTTCTAGATAAACTGTTAAAAATCTGCATGTGGAAAACAATCAAGATGAAAGTGACCATGGAACAACAGAGTTCATGATTCAAAGGACACAAAGAGATGAAAGAAGCAGAATAATAACACTAGACTTCAAAAAAGCAAACTTCAACAAATTCAAGGAATTCAATTGAGATCCTGGGGATGGAGTTAAAGCACAAAGAAAAGTTCAAGAGAGCTGAGAGTTTCTAAGAAGAGTTTCTAAGAAGCATTTCTAAGGCTGTATTTAAGTATAACAACAGTCTATCCAAATGCAAAGGAAAGAAAACTCAGAGAGAACTGTGGCTGCATTAGGGGCTCATCAATTACATGAAAAAAAAAATAGAAAAAGAATACTGGGGGAAAAAATAGAAACAAGACAGCTACATTATCAAGAACAAATATAAAAGACCGGCACAGCAGGTTAGGAACAAAGCTAGACAGAAAGAAAAATTTTATCAGCAAGTGAAAAGCAAAACAGTAAAAATGGATTTTTAAATATCTTTCTATTATACAATAAGAGCTCTCTGCTTACCAGAAGAGATAAGTATCAGATGGTACAAAAGCCTGGAGTGCTTGCTGTTCCACTGCCTGCACTCTAAACAATGCCTGTCATAATCAAAGTTAACCAGGAATGCAGGTCAGAGGCTATCAAGCTAATTAATGTATCATTACATTAATTTCTGATAAAAGTTGTTCTATAATAATAATAATAAGGAAAATTGAAATAATCTTGGAATTATGGTATTTTTGGTTGAGGAAGAATAAGTGAGTTCCCAGAGAACCAGAAAATAATACTACTTTTTAAAAATGGGCAAGACCACAGGCATGAGTGGAAAGGCAAGGTAAAGAAAATGACAGAAAATCAGCCAGGAAAACTTTGACACTAGAAGAGTTACTGAAAAAGCTGTCTGAAAATCTGCAAACATGGAGACTAATTGAAAAGACTGACATGTTTTTGTCTATGAAGTAACTTTTAAATGACTTAATCGTGAAGGTAACTGTCCCAAGAGATAAAAACAGCATGTTGTACATTGAAGTCAATGAATGCTTTGACAACAGCTCCTCCTGGCCTCATTATATATTTCATTGCTCAGATTCAGATGATGGGCCTCTAAGGTGAATACACAGTTGATTTATACATCATTTCAAAGGGTAATTAACATGCTTGTTGAATTGTGAAAGTGAATTGACTGGGGTTAGGACTATGCAGATGTTATGAGTGAAAAGCAGGTGCAGATCCCTCGGGGACAAGACACAAAATAAGTGAGAGCATTGGCTCTATCAAAAGTGTAGCATTCCCACAGTGGGAATCCTGGAGCAGCAATCAAACCAGGACCCAAGGCACTGGAGCCCTGCTCAGGAGTGAAGCTCCAGGGAAAGTGCTGTGGGGTGAGTAAAGAAATCTGTGCTAATTAACATTTCATACATATGCAATGTCCTGTTTTGCTCATTAGCTGCCCCACGTAGTGCAGGTGCTGCTCTTTGAATCCCAAGATCTGCAGCTGGCCTTCACCCTGGCACCCCTGCAGATGGGGGAAGCAAACTATTCTGCCTTACAGTAATGAGGTAAAACATGCTCGGTGCACAACACACCCAGGTGGTGAGAAGGGAACTGTCACAGTAACAAGAGAAGCCCTGCTTGGGACTCTGCATACTCTGATGAGGGAGGCAAACTGTCCAGGATTACCATAAAGCACTCTTCTCCCAACCTACACTCTATGGAACATGTAGGAATGTCTGTGAATTTTACTGCTCAAATATAAGGTGGGATGGAAAGCACACTTATACAACATACAAGCTTAGAACTCCCAAGAACTGTTATCATGTGATAACAGCTTAAATTTCAGCTTCAAGTCTTATGGTTTTGAAGGATAAATATTAAATGAAAAATAACTACAGAGCTTCAGTAAAAATCTCTGGGGACCATAACACATCACAAGCTGAATATGAATCCATGTGTACAGTTTGTAAAAAGAAAAGAAGAAGGTGGGGGGAGAAGACCTGAGGTGTACTGCGCAAGAGCTGCACATGACAGAAGGTAATTATTTTGCTCTGTTTGGCAATAGAGAAGCATCAGCAGGAATACTTTACCATTTGGACACTGCAGCTAGGATACATACAGCCAAAATGAGAGAGAGTAGAGGACCATGATAAGTATATATTTAGAGTCATAGACTGAGAAAGACCAAAAGAATTTGACTTAGATAGACAAGATTGGATTGAGCAGACCTATGAATGTGAAATGTTGCTGTAAAAAATTTTAGTAGCTGCAGGGGTTTTTGAGGTGCTTTTTTTGTGTTCTGTGAAGCTTAAGCACTTAATTTTGAAACACGGCTGATTTTATTTCAGTTTTTACATAGGAAAGCTTCCTGTGAAGCACTGGAATTGGTTACTCATCTGTAACACACCTGTGATATCTGCTTTCCTGTGAATTTTTAAGAACAAGTGAGATAAAACTCTGTCATAAGTGCCCAGACCTCCTTGTTCCTGTGAAGGAAGGGACTCAGTAGGGATCTTCAGTAAAGTAAATTGGGCACTAATTCAAATACTTACCTGCAATCAGGGAATTATGTTAATTTTATTAATAATTTAATTGTATTCCAGTCAGTTCCATTTTCAGGGGTTTATTTGCATTCTTCCACTGATGCATACCAAAAGTAGGTGTTGCTGTGGGATGAGTTGCTAGAACTGATGTCAGAGATGTTCTAGAGGGATGCGGAATTTCCTTTCTATACCTATGCTAATGCAGTGGAAAAGTGACTTGCTGCTAAAAGCAGCAGCAGGGGCAGTAGAGGCCAAGCCTGCCGTGCACTGTCTGTGTGCAGGGTGAGTCCTCTCAGCTGCCAGGACCTGAGTGGCCACCCCGGGAGAGTCCCTGGGTACATGTGGCACTCAGGGACGTGCTTCAGTGCTGAACTTGGATTAAGGGCTAGACTCGCTGGTCTTAGAGGTTTTCTCCAACCTGAAAGATTCTCTGATTCTGTCACTGCCTCAGCTAATCTTCTAGCACTTCCCTTTCCTTTCTGTAGCAGCTTTCTGGCTGCGAGGTCTCTCCATAACCAGGAGATGGCACACGAGGCCCTCGGCAGCGTTTTAGGTGTTGCTGCTGCACCGGGAGCAAAGGGAGACTGAAAAACGATCGGCTGTTCAGATGTCTGCCCAAACCTTGCTATTAGAAACATGCAAACACGAAATTGCAGGGGGTTTTTAATATTCCATTTGTAAAATGAACATGTATTCATAGTCAGCGTTCAGCTGTTCCCTTTAATCTTTTAGAGAACCTGCACACACATCGTCATAGTCTTAAATGCTGTTTACCTTCTATCCATGTGTAATACACTCATTTCTGTAAAACCCGGCACAAGAATTACACTGCACTGTCTGGAGGAAACGTAAACATCGAATTGCAGGTTACAGGGCAGTGTGAAGCATCTTAACGTAACTACATTCCTGAGCCCAGCTTTCCCCTTATCAGTAAAGCAAGGGAATGTCAGGACATGTCTGTGCTCCCTGTTTGGCATAAGTGAAGGCAGACGTACAGTGTCATTTATGCTCTGTTGCTACAGTTACATGTCCTGCCAAAATTCTTGTCTTCTTCAGGCAATAGTAACATTTGCAGGATACTTGATGGAAGTGACTGGAATAAGGGAAATTGGAAGAAATGGTGTATAGTGGGGAATACAGATGAAGGGGAGAAATAACTAAAAATGTGAAACGGAGAAGAGCCTTGAAGTCAGGAAAAAAAAAAAAAAAAAAACAAAAAAAAGGTAAAGGTTATTTTCATTTAATTTGAACAGACTGGTTTTAGAGCAATACAAGGACTTGATTTATTTTAAATGTAAGTTAGAGGGGAAGGAAGAGACAGTAAAACATTTACACTGCTGAGACCAATGCATTTCAAAGCAGCATTGTATGGCACAGACCACGATGGGCACAGAGCTGATAGATGTCCCAGGGCTGCCAGCTGTGATTGGTCATTCCCCTGCTGGCTGACTCATCATGCTCAAATGCTAACTCTGGAATCAAAGGGGGAAATGATTCATTCTTTAATAGCCGAAATTGAAAAGTTACTTTCAAGAATAATAAATGCTTTGGTCAGTATAATTTCTTTCATATTCTTTCCAAATTTCTTATTTAGAGAGTAAGCCTCTCAGTTTTGAAAAGATTGCAAGGTGTCTAAGTGTGTCTAATTGTTTTTAAAGTATAATTTCTAGTCTAAAGATAATTAAATCAACTACAGATTTCTGAGCAGTTTCATTTGAGCAGTGTCCATAGAGATCTCCCTCTGGCAATATGATGGCAATGAGTGCTGAAGTAGGATTTACATTCCTGAAACTTGGATGGTTTTCCAGCTAGAATAGTTTGTCTAATAATAAATAAACAAAAGACTCTGCTTCTGTAACAAGAGCAGTACATGTTCTAAATGTGGTCCTGCTTCATACTGAATTTTACTTGTTTTTAATAAACTTAAATTTGAGTAAGGAGCCACTAAAACAAGTATTTTCTCTATTAATATTTGCAGCATGTCTCTGCAGAATATATATATTTTTAAAACATTTCACTGATTCTTTTTAGCTGCTGGTGGCAGCCTTGTGTTAAGGAGCAATGGGAGCTCTTGGCATTTTGAGTGCTATGTTGATTTAGATCAATTCAAAACATGATGAGACATTAAATTTTCATATGTGCATTGTCGCTATGTTTATACCAGGCCCTCGTGGTATTTATGCACATATGGTCTTTAAATGCCTTGTGGAAAAATAGCTCTTATTTTGTCAAAGAGGAAAGATAATGATAATAATTGATAATTAAGCGATTGGTTGGAGGCCATTTGTAATGCTTTTAAGTCCTAAATAGTGATTACTCAGAAATGGAATGTTTGGATAAGCTCACCAGGGCAAAGACTGTGTAAACTGCATAGCAGATGCCAGCAGCCCTGTTTGCCTGGGCGGAGCTTCATAGGGAATCTGCATGTGCACAGGTGAGCACACAGAAATCTGCATGTGCACAGGTGAACACAGAAATCTGCATGTGCACAGGTGAGCACACGGCCCCTGTGTGGCATGAACAGCCTGGCTTTTACTCTTTGAGTTGCATCACCTCCTAGCTACTCCTAAGAACCACAAATTCCCTCTGCTCTGGTCTCACATGGGAAAGGGTGCCCTGCTGGTACACGATGACAGTCCCTTCCTGAGCCCTTGTGTACCCACAGCAGCAAGGCCAAGTGGTGGTGGCTCTCCGTGGTCCCAGAGGGGAACCGAGGCTGTCACACCCTCAGCTGCTCCCTTCAGTCCTCCACAGCTCCAACAGCAAGGGGACATCTCAGCACAATCCTGCCCCTGCACAGCTCCAATAGAGAGGGGACATCTCAGCACAATCCTGCCCCTGCACAGCTCCAATAGAGAGGGGACATCTCAGCACAATCCTGCCCCTGCACAGCTCCAATAGAGAGGGGACATCTCAGCACAGTCCTGCCCCCCTGCAGGGCTCTGAGCTGGCTTACTGGGGCACAGCTGAGCTTTGGGCTGCAATTAATTCTCAAAGGCTGAGATGTAATCCCAAAGTATTTCTATTTATTATCCATTATCCAATATTTCTAAATATTATCAACTGTCTTGTAGGCAGCCAAGTAGGAAGTTCTGCAGAACCTCCTCAACACGAGACCAGCGTTGTGTGTGAAGATTTCTGCAAAGCTGAAGGGGAAGGTGCTGCCTCCCCAGAGAAGGCAGCTGTGTATTCTGCAAACATCTGCATAGAGTATTGCCATTATCTATGGTAATGGATCTCCAGACTCCTGCTAGTGGCAATCGTGTTGGTATGTCTGAGCTCTTTGTCTCTGCCAGTAAAAGCTGCTGTCTGTCCCTGTCCCTGCCCTACTCTGACAAATTTCATTAGCATGAGCAGGTTTGCAACCCATTGGTAATATCACTTGATTTCAAACGTGGTATTTCTGAATCACAGTGTAGCAGGAGATTTTCAAACGAGCATTTAATGAACAATAGATAGAAAAGAAAGAAGGCAACTTAAGAATTTTAGATAAAATTAAACTAGCAGCTGTTAAATATTGTAGCAGTCATTACATTCAGAAGTCATCTGCTACCTGTCCAGGAGACTTACACATTTTATGTGTAATGGAAATGAGATTTGGTTTAATCTTGTCACACCATGATCAGTTTGTGTCTATGGGAGCTCAGCATTTGACACTATCTTTCTGCAGTGCCATTTGCTTCAATGCAATGCAATTAATAAACCAGCAGTGTATAAAGATGTCATTTGCAGCTCAGATGGCAAAAAGTCTTCAAATCAGTAAAGGCAGATGTATCAGTGGATGATAAAACTCAATATTTTCTATTTTTAGAGCTCCATCATAGGTCATGTATTCTTTTCATCCTATATGACAGCTTGCCAAGTGTCTTTATTTGTTGACATAAAGCTGGAAAAAGTAATGTCATAGAAATAGACTATTTCATATTGTTTAAGTATTTGTATAGAGATATATATGTTATATAGAAGAAAATAAGTAGCATATATTATACTTATACATAATATTCTGTAAGAACTAAGACTGGAAATAATTCTGAGCACATATTTATCACATTGGGATGGGATTGTGCCCCATCTGTGGTGCAGAATGCTGTTACAGTGATCAGAAATACTTAAACTGAGAAGGAAGCCTGCAGAAAAGTTACACTTTCTTACGTTCATGAGAATTAGTGCTTGAGAACGGCATTTTGCCTGGCTGCAGGGGAGGCTTGGCAGGACTCTGCAAGCTGCCAGTGGCACTGATATTCCCAGTTCTGACTGGAGAGCCTGCTGCCAGGCCACGTGTGTTCAATGCAGCTGAGTCAAGAGCCCTGTCCTTCAGCAATTCAGGGAACAGAGCACATCCCTGTCTGTCTCCTCTCCATCTCCTGCCTGCTTGGTCTGCTCTGTCAGATAGGCTGACAACAGGACTGTCTAATGCTCAGAAGTTCTGGGATTTTAAAATTTATCCTCAGGTCTGTGGTGGGGGAAGTCTTCACATTTACCCAAAGAAAGGAATAATTAAGAACCTGAAATATTCAAGGTGGGGTAGGGGAATTGGTGGGGGTGTGTGTTATAAAACAGGAAATTTAAAAACAATTTTGTACTGTCTGCTCAAACAAACTTTCTAAACTTTCCACTGTTAATTGGAAAATGCTTGGGAATGATAAATGGATAAGGATTCAAATACTTAGATATCAAACAATTACATTTGTTTGGTGAAAAAAACCACCAAATATATATATATATGTCTGTATGTGTCTGTGTCTGTCTGTGTCTTTTTCTGTGTGAGTGTGGGTCCTTTGTCCACGCTAGAAATGTTTGTGGACTTCTTCAGGTAGATATATGTGAGACATTAATCGTTAATGTTTGAATGTTTATTTACAGATTTTTACACCATTTTTCCTCTGGGAAGCTTGTTTAGTGGACTCAGGCTGCAATGTCAGTCCTACCTACACAGGCCAGAAACAAAGGGCTCCAGGAGGGCTCTGATCATGTATGGTTGTGGTTCTAAATCAGTTATTAGTTATTACATAAAGGTGACAATTTTGTTTCTGGTTTTGTTTGGTTAGGGAAAAACTCATGAACAGTGTCATCACTGGTAGACCAAAGTAGGACTCACACTATGCCATGAAAATGAACAATCAATGATAGACAGTGCCTAAAAGGGGTTCACAAGTCAAACTTGAATATAGTTCAATGAAACAATTGTCTGGTGAACAAAAAACTGTAGGATTTCTTAATGAATGGATCTAGCAACTGTATTTGGAGTGGAGGGGATGAAATATTTGGTTTAGGAAAACATTGACGAAGAGGATTTTAATGAAATTTCTACTGGATTAATATAAAGAAAAATATATGTCTGTACAATATTAAAATTTAATACACTGGAAGATTTAGACATTAAGTAGGAGGGTTTTCAGTCTTCAAACCTCTGCCTCACCAACACTCTAAGAAAGAGCTGGAGCCGTGGTTACAGCAACTGTTATCACAGAGAAAGTGAAGGCTGAGAAATGCAGCCAGGTGTGCAGGCTGGCCAAGTCACAGGGCAGACAGACAGCAGAACACTGGGTTTGTGTGCAGGTGGTGGGTGAGCGTAGAGCAGCAGGCAAGAACAAGGACAGATAAATGAGATGTGCAATCATGATCTCTGGAGGCAGACTGATACCAACCAGGGCTGTGATAGGAATTATCAATGCAGTGCAAGTCCCACTCTGTTCTTGCACAGGACAGGAGGGTGAAAAGGGAAGGGAATTCATGGCTACCCTGAGGTGGAAAACAGCCCATAAAGGACCAAGAACCTTTTATCAATGTACTACAGAGGCTTTGCTGCAGCAGCCAAGTGTTTCTGTGGCACACAAAACCCAAAGATGAACGGGAACGTTTCTGAAAGACACACATAAGGTAGTAAAAAGAAAAAAGGTGAGATAGTAGAAAAATCTGGGTAACCTGCATAGCTGCAAGAGTTCTGGGAAGGAAGATATGACATGAATTCTGTAATTTCAGAGCTCTCAGCAGAATGTGAATTCTAAGGCAATAATTGTCATTTTCTGACTCGGTAGTCCAGAAACCATACTTTTATATAAACGACCAGAAGCCTGTCGATTTGTAGAATCCAATGACCTTGACATTTACCCTTTTCTGTTTCACAACCTTCTCCTCCAAACTCCTCAGCCTGTGCCTGGTGCTGCAGTCCCGGAGAACCCAGTGAGTGAGTTTCTCCGCTTGCCTGGCCTAGGCTGTCTCAGGAACGCAGTGCTGAGCCCCGAGAGGAGCAGGCTGGAGAAGAACAGTGGGTCTGGTGCTTGAAAAGGAATGGAAGAGCAACTCCAGGGGAAGGGAGTCGGAAGTGGCAGCGTCCCTTCTCCCTGCAGCGGCCGGGGATGCTGCGCTCCCCCGGGGGTACATTCCCCAGCGCCGTTTGAGGCTGCTCAGCTCCATAAATGCCATTTGCATGGGGATAGGATGTAACAAGAGCTGTAAATCACTGACGGCGGAGTGAGCTCCTCAGGGGCAGACACGGCGGAGCCGAGCCTCCGCGAGCTGGGGCAATGTGTGAACGATATCTTTTGTTGGGGGGGAGGTCTGATAGCAATTAGATGATACTTATCTGGCCCTTTGATGTGTATTTACACAAACAACGTTTTCCTCCGGGAGTTGCGCTATAAAGGATAGGCCTGTACTCCCTGCCTCCTTCCCGGCATCTCCGAAGCGCGGCACGATGACTAAGGCCCCTTTCTCCGTGGAATGGCTGTCCCAGAGCAGCCAAACTCTCAAGAGCCCCACCGAGGGCTCCCCACACCGAGCATCGTCCGCGGGCCACGGCCCCGGCTGCGGCTCCAGCCTCGGCCAGGGCGAGCGGAGCCCGGAGCAGCCGGCGGGCCCGCGGAACGGGGACGGGACGGGCGGCCGGAGCCGGGAGAGCGGGGCGGCCGCTCCCGCCGCAGGTACCGCGGGACAGCCGGGGCTCCCGGGCGGGGGCGGCGGGGCCGGGACACCCCCGGGCCTGCCCGGGAAGGCAACACTGCGCGGGGGCTGCTCGGGGCGGAGGGGCGGCGGTTCCCCACGCGGTGCCCGGGCCTGGCTGACCCTTTGCTCCTCTTTGTCCCTGTGCCCAGGAGCCGGCGGGACAGCAGCAGGCGGGAGGCCGTCGGGAGCGGCGCCGGAGGACGGTCCCGAGTGCGCGGGCCCCGAGGAGCCGTGCGGGCGCGGCGGGCGGCGGCTGCGCACGGCGTTCAGCGCGGAGCAGATCAGCACCCTGGAGAGCTCCTTCCAGCGGCAGCAGTACCTGGGCGCGGCCGAGCGCCGGCAGCTGGCGGGCAGGATGCGCCTCTCCGAGGTGCAGGTGAGCGGGGGCGGCCGCGGCACGGCTCCAAACAACCGGATAACCAAGCCTCGGTGGCGTTGTAACTAACCTCGTCTTTTCTCCTTCCCCTGTGCCCTCCCCCACCAGATCAAGACCTGGTTTCAGAACCGCCGGATGAAGCTCAAGCGGCAGCTGCAGGAGCTGAGGACGGAGCCCTTCTGCAGCCCCGCTCTCCCTTACGGACCTCAGGGCGCCGTGCTGCCCCTGCCGCTCACGTACGTGGCCCGGCCACCGCCTCTGCCCCGGCAAGGGGCCGCGCCTGAGGGCTTCCCTTTGGCGGCCCTGCCCGCACCCGCCCTGGAGCTCAGCAGCGCCTGCAGAGCGCAGCCGGTCGGCTTGTGGGCAGCGCCCTGCTTCCTGGGGTACCGGGACCCCAGGGCCTTCCTGCTCGGTGTCTGACCCTGTGACACCAACCAGGACTAAAGAGGATTTGCACTACTCACGGATATTTGGGCTGCCCTCGTCCATAACCGCTCGGTGGAGTTATGATGCAGCACCGACCTAAATATTTACAAAGAGATGCTGGACAATCTGAATCATGGACTTCTGGCCCTTGCATTTATAGGCAAATGTAAAATATAAACGGGGTGGGACAAACAATAATATAAATGGAATCTTTTAATAAACCTATTTTTTTCCAGATTTCATGTGCGTTCCTTTGTCAAGACTTGTAGAGGTATTCATCCTGCCCCCAAACAAAGCTCCTCTTCACTTAAAGAAGCATAGACTCCTTCTTATCTAAATTTGTTCTGCCCCATCTGCAATTTATTCTGCCACTGAATGCAAAAAAGTGTGAATTTCCCTCTGTCTTCCAAAGCAGGTATCCAACCCTGTCATGAAACTGTGCTTCTAGCCAAATATGTGGATACACCTGTTACTCAATACTGGGCTTGCTATAGTAGCAGAACAGATAGTAAATATTAAAAATTTACTTTCTAAATAAGTATGATATTATATCTTCTCGATTTTATGGGCAGCCTCAGTAGATTAGTAAGACCTTCTTACCTAAACAGATCCTGGAAAGGATCTTGAAATTTCTTATCTACAAAACAGTATCTGGTCATCTTACATGCAGTTATTAAGGTACAATGGTGATGATCAAGAGAATTTTAGCATTCCAAAGCTGGTTTTCCATAAGAGGCAGTAAAATTCCTTACTGTGCTATGCACATTTAAAATTTGGATAATGAGCTAGTAAGCTGATATCAAAATGGCCTGATTTCAGGCCCGAAAAAGGGCTCTGAGAAATTATCTTTGACTGTAAGTTGACATAAGTCTTTCAAAGCCAATTGTCAACTAACATGAAAAGAGCAATAAAAATTTCCATGACTTTAGAGGTGATCTGGGGGGGTTACCAGGATATTTCCGGCACACTGGTGATTTAAACTCCTGTAATGAATGGTCTGAGGGTTCTCTGTCACCCTCCTTGAATATCTTTTGTATACAGAGGCCCATCTCCCACTCGAGTACCCTTGCCTGGTGAAAAGCAACATTATGTGCTGCTGTGGGCAGTGGGCTTTGCAGTCACCTCGGCAAGTCTTGACTTTTTTGTAATCTATGTTGTATTTTTCTAGTCTTTTGAGAGAATAGTATCTGTTTGCAATTGCACAAGTTGTGTGTCTCTAATGCAAGAATTTCAGCTAAATTAAAAAGGGCTGAGGTGCTATCAATCTTGATGAGGTCTCAAGGAAGTTCCCTTTATAATCTCATATGGCCACGGAAGAGTCCCACCACTCCTCCAAATGTTCTGCTCAGCTCGTACGAAAGGAATAATGGGAATAACCCTTCCCGCTCTCAGAGGGCAGAGCGGCGGTACGGGAAGCTGGGGGTGAAGGGAGGGAGCGCTCCCTGAGGGCCCCGGGACTGCCCGCGGCGTTCCGGGAGCGCCGCACCCACCCCGGGCCAAACGGGGGAGGTGGAAGGGAAGCGGGCACGGGCAGCGCCGCAGCTGGGCCCGGGGGAAGTGAGAGACAGATGGAAAGGCTCGGGCGGAGAGAGGGAGAACAAAGCGCTCCCGCCTGCGGAAGGGAGCTGCTTCCAGGGAGGGGAGCTGCGGGGATGGAGTTCGTGCAGGGGAGGAGGGTGTCACCCCAATGCTAAAGAGGGAGAGGCAGGAGCACTCCCCTATCGCGTCCCCGTGTCTCCGGGGAGAAGTGATCTGGGGTGGCTCTGAATAAGCCCTCATCCCCTGGGTCTGCCCTCCCTGCTCCGGGCTCGAACCCGGCCCCAGCCTGCGCTGCCCTGCCCTGCCCGCCCCCGAGCTCGGCTCCGGCGGTGCCCGGAGCGGGGCAGCAGCTTCCCTTCCCCTCCGTGCAGAGGTTCAGGGCCAGGCAGAGGCAGCCGGTGCTGCCGGGCGCAGCACACAGCGCTGCTGTCCTTGCCGTGACTCAGGCCCGCGCCGGGACAAGCGGGGCTGCGAGGCCGAGGGACGCCCGCTCCGGGCGAGTGTGCGGCTCCCCCAGCTCCGGCTGGGCTGGCGGGTTTCGTGCCAGGGCCGAGCGCTGGTTAGCGGGGACTAACGGGGCATCCAAGCTCCGGGCGAACGAGCTGCAGAGCGGCTGGCGGGACAGAAGCCGATCTCTGTTAGAAAGGGTGCTAATGGTCACTTAACATAATGACTCCTTGGCCACAGGTATGTTCAGCAAGCGCATGAAATACCTTGCCAGTGTTACGGCAGGGCTAGCTTGCAAATACTGTTCTGTTTCCCGGTAATTGCTGAAATGAACGCGAGAGGTGATGAGTCCCTAATGGTATGAGGTTCCTCCAAATGTCTACATGATAATTTATCTCCCACCTGCAAAAATCGGCTTTCTCTAGAAGGCAACTACTACTTTCCACTTGTCTAGAAAGCTTTATGAGAAGTAATTTCATTTTTGCTAAAGCTGTCCAACTCTGGCATTAAAATGTGAATGCACTTTTTTCCTTTGATCTGAGAGGAAGAAACGCGGACTTCGGGCTTTCTTCCTGCTTGTTTGAATTTCACCTTCGCTGTGTTTTAGCCCTGTCAGCAGTGAAGGGGCACTAGCGTCAGTGACACCTGCACGGTACCGGCCCCTCGCAGCACACGGGAGCGCTCCGCTCCCGCAGCCGAGCCCCGGGCAGCGCGGCGGGGAGCGGCCGCCTTTGTGCCCTCAATAACCGCAATAACCCAGCCCCGGAACGCTCTCCGGGAGCACAAAGCGGTGTGGGGGGCAAGTGAGCTACAAATGGGAAGGGAAAAAAAAAAAAAAAAAAGAAAGAAAAGAAAAGGCGAGTCGATTAACTGGGGAGGAGTAGTTTAATGCTCGCGGGGTGAAATTGTCGGAATCCCCCGGCCCGGCGGCTCTCGAGGAAGAGGCTGTATAATCTGGAAACTGTGCTCCCCGGGGAGGAAAAGGGGATGGGAGGGGAAAATTGCCAGGGCGCTGACTTCAAAGGCCTTGTCCCCTGCAGTGCGCGCGCGGAGGGGGCGACACCCGAGTGAATTTACACCGCGGGGCGGGGGAGCCGCGCGCGGAACGCCCGTGCCAATTCGGCCAAAGCGGCCATCGGGGGACTGGGAATGGGATCGGGGTGTGTCACCCCCTACAGCTCCCAGACATGGTGGAGCCACTCCAGGGAGCTCTGTACAAACTAGGTGAAGTTATTCGGCGTTGTGTGCTAATCGAGAGAGATCTCGCGCTGTTAGGCCATTACATCTAATTGCTGCCCATTATCTTTTTCTTTGATACTCAATTAGATGACAATTAACTGGATAAATCCCACCGTAGATGGGGGGGGGGGGGGGTGGAAGAAAGAGGAGAGACTTGGTCTCGACATGTTCCTTGTGTAGATTTTACTACTTTTCCTTTGTACTTGTGTCTTAAACTCCTAGGCTTCGACCTAGTGTAATCCTCCCATAGTACCTAGTAGGGAGTTAATCCCAGTGTCTCTTCGGTATTCAGGTAGGCTAAGTGCTTTAATTCTTATTTCAGCTCCTAGCTGAAATATTTCAGCTTATTCTGTCTGGGTAATTCTGAACAACTGTGGAGGTGTCACAAGTCCTTAGGCACTGCGGCGATGGCGCGCATAGAAATTCAAGCGCTAGTTTGTTTCGAGCTAACTTCTTGTTAACTTATCTAGGTGTTTTGTCCATTATTTCTGCAAAGCACGCAGAAATATTTCCCCGATAAATCGTTTTCAATGCAAAGCACGTGTTTGCTCCCACAGCGGCTGAATGGGGATATCTGGGCTTGCAGCGTGAGCCGGGTGCTTAGAGGGTGCAGCGCTGCGGGCTGAGTCAGTAGCATTTGTCATTTATTGTGTGTTAGCCCGCATTGTTCCCGTGGGCAAAGGAGCGGCGGGGTGATGGGCCTGTTAGTGTTCACGGGTACTTCAAACAGAAAAGCATCTATTCCCAAACAATCGATCTCGTTGATGCCTAATTGACTATCTAATAGCACCTATCAGGACATCAAAGGAGACGCTGAATAACCGAGTTAGCATTTCCAAAGGGGAGCAGCGGAGGGTACAAACAGCCATCAGCTGTCCCCCCGGCCGGAGCCCAGCCCGGGCCCTGCGGCTGCCTGCGGGCCCTGGGGCCCCTTCTGGAGCAGAGCAGACGGTCCTGCGTTGCCTGCACTTCTAGCCGTGTTAAAACCCCAATCCTTAAAATGAGTTTACTTGCCTCTGAAGGGCTGCTACGCTTCCCCAGGCTCTCTCCTCCTGCCCATTTGTGCAGCTAACCATGGGGTTTTTTTGTGGTATTCCAATGTTGGAGTCTTTTTGGTTTGGGTTTGTTGGGTTTTTCGCTTTCTCATAGTGGAGTGGTTGGCATTGCACCCCCTATTGTCTCCAGTCCTCCAGTGTTGTCAATAATACTTTGGGGAATCGGTGCTTTACATAAATATAGTTAGCATCTGGCTATGATGGAGCCACTGTCCCACATCTGGTGGCCTAGTACATCAACTCTCAATCTATGACAAATGCTATGATAGTTTGGTCTGTATATTGCTTTGAGGTTTTGGTTTGGGTTTGTTTTTTGGTTTTTATTTAACCCATGGTCTACTTACAGACGTGGCTAGCAGGTAGAAAGTTTGCAACTTGAAGATTTGCCCAACTATCCTAGCAATTATTCCCCTTGAGAAGGACTATTTTTCTGTTGGCAAAATATGTCCACTTTATGTTTTCATGCAAAATCAATGTGATGGTCTGTTGAAGGTGGCCCTGGCACACCAACAGCATTCCTGGGCAACAAAAGTGCTTCAGCATCTGGCAAAGGACGAGTATCTAGTGTCTTGCAGCCTGAACAATGGGCTGGATTTTCCTCAGGCAATACCTTCATGCTGAAGAGGTGCTGCAGTCCTGCCTGTTCCCATGGATTTACATGCCACATGTGCACAAAGCCCCATAAGAAATATTCCCAGGCATACCAGTGAGAGAAATCTGCCATTTGTCCTTAGAAGCCTTGTCGAGCTCACGTGGGAAGAGCACTCTGTCCTGACAGCCGTGTCTGTAATTGTCACATCCTGGCACGAATCTCTGCACTTGCATTCAGGATTTCATGCTGAGTTACAGGAGTGCATAAGCTTTCAGTACATTTCTTGAAGCAGCAAGTGTGTTTCTTATGGTTGTAAGGCTTGCATACAAAGGCAGAGGAATAAATATTTTGAAATGTGATTTAGAGAAATGGGTCCACCATGTTCTTAATATAAAACGTGTAAGAAAAATCCATCAATTTTTCAATGTTATACAATATCTGAAGTTCTGAGTGTACAGAATTCTCTAGGAAAATACATAATTTTCCCTGAGAATTTAGATTTTTTTTCACCATGTTTATATATAAGATCAATTGAATGCTGTAAAAATTTCACATGACAGGAAAGAATTGAATGGAAGTAAATTTGTGTCTCATGTGAGCCCCATACTGCTAAAAGGTGAGGGGAAGATTTAACTGCAGATGTAGCACCTCTGTCCACCCAGGGTCGTTAAAGTTTTCAAGTTTCTCAAGCTGCCACCTCTTTCTAATGGGAACTACAATAGCCACATAACACCTTCCACACTTTCCCCATCTGTTCCAGGGTTTTGTGGTCCACAGATGCAGCTACTTTCATCTGGTGTTGGGGGGGATCCTAGTGTTTAGTTTAAATATCCCGCTAAATAGGCAATTCAGATTGGCGTCTAATTAAAAAAAAATCAGTTTTCGTTGACTTTCAGCAAATTGTGTAACAGGTCAGCTGCTTCCCTGCCTTCCCAGCCAAAGGAGAGGGAGGAAATGGCAGCAGCTCTTCAGGGTTAATAACAGTTGCCTTCTGTAAGACACACGTAATGTACCACTGCAAATGTTGGTCTTTCTGGGCACAGTACTGCTTGGTCCTCCCATGCCTGGTTCAATTTTGGCAGCTGGGGATGAAGTGTCTCTCCTACAGGGCGGTCCCTGGGTGTTTCTGTGTGCTCGGGTGGGTGAGGGGCCTGCAGGGCATGGGGGACCCGAGGCTGCCTGGCTTGGCACAGGTTTCTTCTGCTCGAGAAACGGTGGGAGAGGCTGCCCTGCTGGAAGCAGAGTGCGTGCTGCTTGCTGGCAGTGTGTGCTCCGTTTGGGAGCACCTGAATACCAGTGTTTTTCATGCATTCTGTCTAAACTTCTTTCTGGTGAGGTAGTCAGGCTCTGCAGATAGCACTCACTGCTTTACCAAGGACAGCTTGCTGCGTATGAGTTTCTGTGTGGCAAAACACAAGATTTTCTGCTTGGATTTGTCCACATATGAAGTTATTTAGAAATTGCTGTTCTGAAATAAGATTGGAGATAAGATAGTGATGTGTTTGCTTCAGAAAAAGAGGGACCAAACAAGAGTGGAAGAGTTAAGGAATAGTTATTAAATCCTGAAGTTATTAAAATTAATGTGCAGGCTCTTAGTTCATTTGGGGAACAAAACCTATCCCTGCTTGACTGCAATGTGTCTAGGATTTAAAGGTTCATGTTAGAGTGGTTTTGGGTCAGTGGCACTCACAGGTGTGCCGTTCTGATCCACGGTGGGATCCAGCTGTGTTCAACTGCTTGGACATTTGCATTGGCTTGCGCATATCAGCCAAAATGACAGTCTTGTGCCAGCACTAAGTGAAACCCCTTTAGCAGCTGTGCCCAGCACCCCGCAAAGAGCAGGGGGATCTCGCTGTCGGGGCTGTGCCGAGGCACCAAGAGCCTTCGCCATCCCTGCCCGGAGGGGATGGTGTTGCAAGCAAAGCTTCAGGAGGCATCCAGCGCTTGGTGAGGGGTTTGCATTGCTCGGGAGCCTGGGCTTTATCCCTCCCCCGGGGCCAGCGTGAGGGAGGGACAAGCCGACTTGTGGGATGCGGAGGGGTGGATAACCCTGGACACATTCCCGCGGCCACGGAGTTACGGGAACCCCTGAGACAGTGAAAATTCATAGCACGAACATGAGGGTTTTTTTCCCAAATGATCTTCATAATAAACTGGGGAAATGGTTTAGTTGGGGTTGGGTTGACTTCTTTTTTCCTTTCACATTGCCCGTGTGTGTGGGAACCTAGATTATTGCTGTGTTTTAGAAAGAAACAGACTACTTCCCTGTTAGACCCAGGTTTATGGGCTCCACTTCTTCCGGTGATGCACCCGAGCTGAGGATTTTGGAATCGTCATTGAAATTGAGGTCCTGTCAGTGCATTTACCCAGTTAGAGGGACTGGCGCTCGCTTCCATTCTCCTTTAAGCGAGGGTTAGGATGCGAGTTATTGAAGTATCGCTACTGGCGGCGTGCTCGTGCTCGGTGTGGTATTTTTTACTGGCGTGACCAAAAACCCGGTGGAGCTGAACAAAAGAAGAACCTGGAGACGGGCTGAGCTGCCGAGATGCCCCTTTCCCCCAACCAAGCGGTGCTGGGAGGTGTCTTGGTGTCCTCCCTGCATTGCAAGGGCACGGTCCTTGTCGGGAAGCGGCACATGGATTGCGGTAGCTTGAAGCTGATGAGGTGCGAGCTGCGCTGCTCACCCAGCGCTTTGATCGCTAAACGATTGGGGCGATGGGCTGCGTTTTCTGGCTAGACAGACGGCGCCAAGTTCAAGCTGAGAGGGCCCGAGGCTCTGCTTCCCCCCAGCCTGGCTCTGAGCCCCGTGGATAGGGACTTCTCGACATTGGCACCCCGTGGCTTTTCCCAGGGACGGAAAAGGACGGCGGGACTGGCAGGCTGTACGCGACGTTCCTTATCCCTCATCCCTGCCCCGGCCCCGTGGGTGCGGGTCTCGGGGCTGGTTTCGGGCATTGTGCAGTGTGGGACCCCGCGGCTGAGAAGGGGGCGGTGAACCCGCGCTGGCACCGGCAGTCGCGGTGTTTTTGGAGGGGCGTTTGCGGGGCTGGGGCTGCCCGTGCCCTGCCCTCCGGGGGAGAGGGGCAGCTTTGCACTTCAAGGGGGTCTCCCCGGCCCCGCAGACACGCTGGAGCCAAGGGCTGTAGACATTTGCCAGACGTGTGAACTTTCCTCCTCGCTGGTAGCTGTTATCTCTGCCCGATTCCCACTTTGATGTGTGTTCGCACTTACAAACGACCCCTCCCGGCACGGAGCGCCCATATAAGAGCGGATCCGGCCGTGGGTCACCTAGCCCGACTCAGCCATGGATCAGGTGGATCAGGCCCAGGTCCCTTCGGCAGAGACCAAGCCCAATGGGTGCAGGCCCCACATCTGCTGTGCGCCCCCTCCCCGCGCCCCCAGCTCGCTGGGCAGCCCCACGCTGCTGGTCCGGGCCAAGCCACGCCGCAGCAGCCCCGAGCCGGGCCAGCCCGCCGACAGCGAGCCCTGCGCGGCCGAGCCGAGCCGGGACCATCCCCGGGATGGCAGCGAGCCCTGCCCGTCGGACACAGGTGCGTGAGGAGGGAGAGTGAGTGGGAGGCCGAGAGGTAAGGAGAGCGGGCTGGGAACACGCCGGGATTCGGGATCTCGCCGGTGGCACGGCCTGGCAGGGCTGAGGGGCGGCGGAGGCGCTGTCCAGCCGGGCAGGGGCCTCACCGCCGCTCCTCCTCCTCCTCCTGCAGCCCCCGATGGCGGCTGGCTCAGCGCCGACGAGTCCTCGGGCTACGAGAGCGAGAGCGCGGGCGCGGAGCGCGGCGGGGCCGCGGCGGCGGGCGGGGGCCGCGGGCGGCAGCGGCGGGCGCGCACCGCCTTCACCTCGGAGCAGGTCTGCCGCCTGGAGAAAACCTTCCAGAGACACAAGTACCTCGGCGCCACGGAGCGCAGGAAGCTGGCGGCTGCCTTGCAGCTCTCGGAGATCCAGGTTAGTCCCACAGGAAGCGGATCCTTCCCGGCCCCGCTTGGCAGGAGCAGTCAGGGTTGGCGGTTCCACATCTGTCTTTGCTGCCATGAACCTTTGAGTTTAGTAGGAGTTTAGTAGGAGCTGTGGGATCTCTCGGGGATTAACGAGTTATCACTCCGGGAAATTTGTGGCACTTTCTCTCTGGAAGCCATCAAGGTATTTTTATTTGGTAGTGGGATAAACAGTCCTGGATATACGGCGATCTGCGTGTAGACCATGCAGAGCTCAAAACTGGTCTTAAAGACTCTGATTATTGTAAAATCCCTGAATTTAGCCATTCTCTCCTCTACTTCCCGCAGATCTTCTGCCCTTTGCAAAGTAGGGCAAAAGCATCAGTCCCTCTGTGTCAATTCCATCTGAAGCAACAGGGCAAAAGCAGCTGAGATACGGTTGTTTATAGTTTGCACATTATCCTTAGGCAAAGTCCCTGATTTGTCTCCTGCATCTCCCCCCGCCTTCTTTTTGTTGCCTAGATAAAGACTTGGTTTCAGAACCGGAGGATGAAACTGAAGCGACAGATCCAGGACCACCAGCACAGCCTCGTGTCCCCCGTTCCGTTCCACAGCTACGCCCCGGGGCCCTCCCCAGCTCTGTTTCGGGATGGTCTCCACTACCCCTTTGCTGCCCAGCACCAGAGACTCCTGCCTTTCACCCCGGTGCCTGCTGTGCAGTTCAGCTTCTCCTTTCCCAGATACGACGCATCGCAAAGCGCCTACCACTTAATGGCAAATGAACTGCCCTACTACCATCAGCACCTGCTTCCTCATCCTTCTTTCCATCCGGTTCTTCAGAACAAAATGGACAGGCAATGCCACCCAGTATATGCATTATAGGGATAAAGCAGTGTTTTATACTGTAATGTATTTCATGCTCAGAATTTCTTGCCTGATTTAAAAGAATGTCTTTATTAAGTTAAATATGAGAATGAATAATTTTATATTTTATAATATTAAATATTAATTAATCTAGTCTAATATGTTATGTAGGTTGTTTTCATTGTTCCCCCAGTTTTTTTCATAAATGTGTTTATATATATTAATAAAACTTGAACGGGGTTATATGTGTCAACTCTATAAAAGATTACACTTGTGCAATGCAAACTGCAGTGGTCACTTGTCCTCCTGTGTAAAGGTAATGGATTTAATGGTTAAATACATTTTGTCTGTCTTTCCTACTGTCCCACCGAGATTGTCTGTCTGTTGATGAGTGTTTGGTAGCCTGGACAGAGGCAACTGCACCAGTTGCTCTGCACTGTGCTTTGAGCTAAGTACATCCTCCAGAGGAAGGATAAGTTGTCACTGAGTTTCTCAGTGGATATAAATAAAATATTACAGGTTCAGTCCCGTCTTCCGTGTGAAGGCAGCAGAGGTAATAATAATATATTAAGTCAACCATGTCTTTAAAAAGGAATAACATATTAGGCCTTCATTATGGAATTTTAAAGTTTTACAATTGCCAAAGCAAATGCTAGGCAAAAAAAAAAAAATTTGGGCATAATTGTGTCTGGTTCAAAGCCATATCATCTGATTGTGATTGTAACCTGAAAATTTGGCCATTGTCTCACCACTAGAAAACAATTATAACTGCGTACTTGGCAATTTGCACTTCCTTAAGCAATTTGATCTATTTCCTCGAAACGTAAAATTTTGCTTTAGTAATCCTGAAAGGTGTTGGGGTTTTTGAGTTACTCCTGGGAGTGGTGTTCACTCCTAAAAGCGCTTTCTTAACACTTATTTCTTAGTCTAGATTTTAATGAAGTCTTGTTAATTCATTTGTAAGGCCTTTTAAATACATTATTTGACTGTTGCACTATAGTCTAAATTTCCGCCCTCTAATCCAGTGAGTCATCATGAGTTTCGATGTAATAGCCATGGGGCTTTCTCACCTGTGGAAAAATACTTGGTAAAGGGAATTTTCTGTGAAGTGTGCTCAAAGTGACCTGGAAATGCCAGGCCGTGCCTTCAGCTGCCCGGCTGTGTCACGGGCCGGCGCTGCCCTGGTGGGGCGCAGGGGAGCGGTGTGGAGGGGGAAATTCCTTCGGGTCCTCCCAGCTTCCCCCCCTCCCTTCTGGCTGCCGGACGCGATGGAGGGAGGCGCTGGGGGAGGGTACACGGACATGGAGGGTGGAGGGAGAAGGGAGAGGGAATGCATGGCACAAAGCCTGCCATGAACGCACGGCACAAAGCTGTGGCAGCCCCCCTTTTTTTCTGCCTTGTGAGCAGAGGGAGGGAGGGTTTGGGTTTCTTTCTTGGTGGTGGTGTTTGTTTTTTTAAATTTTTTTTATTTATGTTAATTTTTTCTCTCTTTACAGCTGCAGAGTAGTCTAACCATCACCTAGCCAGCAAGTTAGATTGGTCTGGATTGGGGAAGAAGATGCAGTCAGACCTGCTGCAGCTGCTTCATGCTGATGTAAGGTCTCTGGTTTCCCATCGTCTAAATGCTTGGCTTTGGTACTTTCCATAAAACTTGCCCTGTGACTTTAAGGAACATCCCTAAGTGTTCCTAAAATCAAGCCTTAACTTATTCTGCAGCTTAAAAATTAGGGAGGCTATCAAGTTACAGCTGCAAGTTTTAGAAGCAAAAAGTGAAATATTTTCTTTTTCAGTGTTCCAAGAGACCTGAATTGGTGAACAATTCGTTTTTATAATCAGATTTAAATTGCAAGTATGCTTGACATTGGCATCAACATGCATGCTTGCCTCTTAATTCCTTAGCTTTATCTCTTTCAATGCATAAATGCAACATGTCCATCAAAAAACAGGTGAGACCACTTGAAGAATGGTCCAGAATATACACATAAAAGAGAATACTGGGCAACTTGTTTGGTTTTGTTCATAGCATTTTTACCTCTGGTAACATTTTTATTTAAATGCACTTGGCTGTAGCTCACAAATGTTTTCTAAAAGACCCACACTCAGGTAGAATGGACAACGTTTTTACCACCATTGCCTATTAAAAAACATAGTTACTACATAAAATTCAGTGTATACAGCACTCCACTTTTTGAGTGGATATCCCCACATGATTATAGGTTATTTTCTGAAAACTTTTAGATAAGAAAATTTATATAGAAATTTCTATACAGCATGATGACAACTGTAGAAATAAGTTTTCATGTCCTCTGCTTTCACTCTCAGTATAACTTCTCTAATATGAATAAATTAGTTTCTCCTCTAATCGAACCTTTTTATGTAAAGAAAATAATTCAAAGAATCTTTATCTAATATAACAAAATAAATAGTTACTCTTAGAGATATTTGGCACTTTTTTGAGATTACAGATAATCGTTTACATTTTTAACAGGAGGGAAGATCTGGTTGGAACATCAGTCCTTTATGTTCAGTACTTAGAGTCACTGCTGGAAGCACAGAAGAGCAACAAGACAATCCTGGCCCGGGAGGCAGTAGTAAAGCTGGACTTGGCAAAACCGGCAGAAGAGACTGAGCTGGAGCAGAAGGTAACAACAAGGCAGGGCTTGGCACAGCCGGGTGAAGGGAAGCAGCAGAGGTAGCAGGGACATTGACATCCACCCCTTGAGGACAGCTGGATGCAGCCGTGTCTGGGTAACAATGACAGGGCAAAAACAAGCCCGAGAAAAGAGCTTCGATCCTGGCATCTTGAGTCTGGCGTTTGAACTTCATACGGCGGTTCTGAAACCAGGTTTTTATCTGAGGATAGGAAAAAAGAGTCAAGAACCAAACTCCTTATCCCTTTTCCGTATAGTTCCTCTTCCATATAGTAATATGGAAAGGCAGACTTGTTGTCAAAGTGACAGAATCCATTAACAGTAAAGGTGTAGGGCAAATAACGTTGGCCTATATTTAATGCAGAGTAATTGTGCTGGCATGATGATGAATTGAGCAGTGAACACTCCATGATGCACGGCAAGCCAATACTCAGATATGGACCATGGCTGTAATACAAGACTCGTGCAGTGGGGATAAAGGGCTGGGTAGGGGTGGTTCTGTTCAAAAATCCTGCAATGCCCCTGACAAGTAGATATACAACCATGACAAAGCCTGAAAACTGAGGTTCTGGAGATCACAAAAGTACCTTTACCCCCAGTGAAGTTTCAACTCTAGAACTTGCATTCACCATTTTCCATCTGTCCCTTGTCCCTGGAGCACTCGGAGCTGAGCCTGGGCTCTCAGTTTGCTCCAGCCCCGTTTGCTGCCAGCGGGGCGAGGCTGACGGGCGGCTCGGGCCGCCGCCCCTGCGGGAGCTGTCACTGTCACTGTCACTGTCCCCATCACTGTCACTGTCACCGCCGCGTCCCCCGGTGACCGCGAGGTGCCTCCCAGCCCCGTGTCCCGCTCGGGCGGGGGGCGAGGCGGCGCTCACCTGGCTCTGGGAGAGGTTCAGCACGGCGGCCAAGCGCCGCTTCTCTCCGGCTCCGATGTAGCGCTGCTGGCAGAAGCTGCGCTCCAGCTCCCGCAGCTGCGCGGCCGAGAACTTGGTGCGGGGCCGCCCGGGCGCGGCTCCCGCCGGCCCCGCTGCGAGCCCGGGGCGCTCCGCGGCCTCCCGCTCCCGGGGCGACTCTGCGGGGACAGGTGGGGGCGTCAGAAGGGGGGGACCCTTCGGGGGACCGAAAGCGCCGCGGCCGCCGCTCCGCGGGGGGACCCGGGGGGCACGGCCGGCACTCACCGGGCAGCTCCCGGGCTCCGCCGCGGCTGCTCTGCGCCAGCCACTCCACCGAGAAGGGCCCCTTGTCCATTCCCCAGCCCTGCCGGCCCTCGCTGCTCGCTGGAGCCGCCCCGGACGCCGGGGCAAACATTTAAAGCGCCGTCCCCGGCGTGGTTTGAAAAGGCCCAAAGCATCAAATGAGGCCGGGGACAAAGGACCTCATTGAGAGGCGCTTTAATCTCCCCTTTCAGGTGATTGTTACATCCGCCTAATCTCCGAGCGCAGCAGTTTGCAGAACTCAAGGCTGCCTGACCTGGCGCCAAGTTCAGCGCGGAGTCGTCTCACCACGTAGGTGCTGGGAATTGCATCACGGGCTGGGCTTCTTCACGCTGCCACAGCTGCCCTCGGCCCCCGTGGTTTCCAGTCTCTATCTTCTGCTATGAAGGACGAGGATTCAGAAGGGACTGATAACAAAGAAGGACAGAGAGAAGCCTCTTTTATGAGTCTTATACCCAAATTTTGCCACCCTCTTGCCTGTTTGATGCAAGGTTTGAAAGTATCCCCTTGCATCATCAGCAAAAGAAGTAGGGACGTGAGGTAGGAACAAGTAAGTAGTCATCTTCAGATAGAAATCTTGAAGAAATCTAGAAGAAACACTGATACAGTATCTTATCAATATGCCTGTCAGCAGCTCAGTGCTCTATGCTAAGTCTGAGTGGGTAGAGGTTGGAGTTACTTGGAAAATGCAGGGTTAACTATTTTTGGTGCTGTCCACGAGGCAGAGTGCTGCAGTCAGGACCCTCATCTTCCTCTGAAGTCCTAGACTTGTTGAATTCAGTATATGTACAATCAGAGATTTTGAGAAGTCTTCCAGGAGAGAATGGTTGAAACTAGAGACAGGTATTTGTATAGCAATTTGTTAGGTCATTTTCAGAAAACAGAGTGGGAAATTTTGAATAATTTCAGTTCATGCTTATGAATTTATTTAAGAATAAGATTAAACAAATGAGCAGTTATATGTCAGGACATTGGACAGGACGGGAAACACTGAGAAAATTACTAGTTCACTTGAATTTATCTGTTCATGTCTTAAAACGCCATCTCCTTTCCCTGCATCCCAAGAAAGAAATGTGTGCATTTCAAAGTAAACAGTTCTGATGTTCTTATGAAGTAGATCAAAGAAGAGGAGTGTAAACTCTGTTCGGAGGCAGTCTGTTCAAGGATGACTCAGATAAGGGTGAGAAAAGAACCACTTTTACGGTCTGAAGTGGGCCTGCGATGGCACAGTCCTTATCCCCAGCAAACACGGGCTAACACATTTACAGGTTGTTTCAGTAAACAGTCACCGCTGCTTGAGTTTATACAGTCAGAGATAATGAAGCGGCTTCCACGGAGCGGAACATGTTTGAGACAACGTGCTAATTCTTAAACTTCAAAGAAATTCATGTCACCTTTTACGAAGGGTGATGCGTTTATAGTGAGATGGCATAAGTGAGATAATGCTACACTCGCAGCTCTGTCTCTTCTTAGGTTTTCTATATTCCTCAGGCAGGAATATCATTTCCTCCCTTAAAACAAAATGTAATTTTGTTAACTGTGCCGAAGCATGACACACGTAAGAAATTTTTAGACTCTGATTTTGAATATTCTTCATATACACATTCATCTGATTTTATAAAGTCTTCTACTCTTCTTGTAGTAAAAAGGAAAAAAAACCACCATCTCTTGAATATCTACCTTGAGCAGTCTTGCTTGGTTTTGTTGTTTTTATGGGTTTTTTTTTTTTGTTTTTGTTTTTTTTTTTTTTTTGTTTTGTTTTTTTTTTTTTTTAATGAACATGATACTTTCAGTGTGTGACTACATAGGCTTCCAGGTAAAGCAATGACTTGGCAGACCTGACACTTATGTTTTAAAGAAAAGCTCTTCTGACTTAGCTAACAGGGACGGTGGTTGCATTGTCTTCATGTGCTTTTGATTCTGCCCACGGTAATTTGCTGCTATAAAAAGCAATTAAGATGCAAGTTGAAAGTTACAGCTTTTCTTTTTACTAAAAACCAATCCAAACTCACCAACACCACTGCCCCACCGCCCTCTTCGTTTCCATAATGTTATAGTAAAAATTACTGGGAAATGATTCAATGTTCCGGACGATTTTTCTGAAAAGGACCATTCCAAATAATGGACCATTCTTTTTTAATTAGCCTGTTTCCTAGTCCAATAACCCTGCAAATTAATGCTGGAGAAAGTAAAGTTTGGTCTGGAAAAATGAGTAAGTACTAGACAGTCTCTGAAATGAATAATTGTAATTTTAGTGTTACAGGTAACAACATCTAACCAGAAGGATTAGCAAGATATGGTTCCTTTGCTGTATTAATGTTTCTAGTTGTTGATTATTATTGTGCGTATTTTAATAGATGAACAGATGTCTTGAAACAGTAAAGTTTTTGCTACTATGATGGCAGTTTTTAAATTTGTATTTTAGTATTAATGAAACCTGTCTATTTGTGGGTATATTGGTTTTTTATCCTGCAATGATCGATCATGTTATTATCTGACTATATTGTAATAATCGATTGTACAATTTCAGGAGAAAAGCCCTAATTTCAAAAGACTCAGGAAGCTAATACAATATTTTATTTACCTCTAAGGAGAGCAGTCTTTCAGACTATGCTTTAGATTGTGAGGCTTCCTTCTTGTTTCATGCAGAAAACCTTGTACAGACATACAATGACAGTGACTCTGGTGGCTGTTTTAGACATTGTCTCTTTTATTGTAAACAGAAATAGATGATCTAATGACTAAACTGTCCTGTGCTGGCATGTGACTGCACTAAAGAAGATGTACAATGTTCTATTATGTTAGAAAACCAATATGCATTTTATTTTGTTTTTAATGGGTTTTGATCTTGTTAGTGTGATTGTTTTCCCCTCTAAGATCTTTCTATTATGTTTCCTTTGGTTGATATTTAAAATTTAGAGCCTTGGGGTGTTGTGGTGTGTGATTGATTGATTTTGGGGGGGCAGTATCCTAAATAACAACAAGTTTTATTTTTGCCCATTGTCATTTGACCTGCGATGTTAGAACTAAACAGGAAGTTCAACAAAACTAGAAGTATCAGTGGCTGTGAAGGTGATAAACACCAGCAAAAATATGCTTGAAACACATTATTTTAAAGTATGCTACTGTTGATGCCGCGGAGTGTTATTGTGATGATTTACATAAGATACAGATCGGGGCTTGAGGCCAAGCTCCCCTTAAAAGGATTTTGATGGGGTGATTGGATGTCATAAGCGACCATCACCTGAGAGCAATTACAAGTCAAAAGGTAATTGTCGTGTGTTTCTGGTTAGCAATTAACATTCGTCAGAACCTGTGATGAAACATTTATCCCATTTTCCATTGATCATCAGCGCTGTTTATGAACACGTGGGCTACAAAATCCATGATGACTCAAAGTTTGAATCTAAATGGTAAGCTGTAAGTAAGTGTAGTGGTGGTGCCACTGATCCACATTTTACTGCTGCGATTTAGTGACAGTTTTTCTTGACAGAGCCCTCAGTGTGAACATCTGGTGACACCTACAGCTGTGCTTTCTGTTGCCTAGTTAAGTGTCTGTTTGAAATAACTTTATGATGTGTCTCATAGTTGCTAATGTTTTAATCACTGCATCAATTGGCAAGATAATTTCCGGCGAAGCAACAATTAATCCTGTGGTGTTGGTTTGAGCACAGAAAATATTGCTGCATAGATGTAGTAGGATTTGTCAGTATGCTAGCAATGAAAAACTCTGGAAACAGGTTACTCAGTTATTTTGATAAATATTAAAGACATTAATCAGATAAAAAGTTACAAACGACATTAATTTCTATCTCATGCAAAGGACATGCCTATCTAAATGAAACACATTGTATAGAACTGCCAGCTCTGCTGTTGGGAGGAATTGATTCACTCCTCCTGCTTCTGTCTGCTGGCCATGCTTTTCCCCATGTGCTCTGAATTTAGGTGGCCCTCTGATCTATCAGGGAGTCCATTTGGGTTTCTAAGCCAGCAGGAAAAGGGGGAAAGAGAAAAAGAAAAGAAAATTGCTTTTTAAAAACAGTTTGGAGATATACCCGCTTACTGAAAAGCTGGATGAGTTCTTTAACTTGCACAGAGCAATGCTTGAAGTAGAAGGGGGAAGACGAAGAACCAGGATGATTCACTCAGTAGTGAGTAGATTTGTTTCTTTATATGAGCAAATGCAGGTGTCTACAGTCAGTGGATCAGTATAATTCCTCACTTTCTCCAGATGGAGAGACTAAGGTAGAACAAGGTCAGAACTGGATTGATGTGCGGATGGAGATGTAACTCACTAGTAAATAAATACTGATTCTTGAATGTAACTTATACTTTCAGGGCTTCCTTTTTGCCGCCTTTTCCGGCAGTTTGCCGTGTGCCCCAGCGTGGCTCCGGTGCTGTCCCAGCGCGGCTCCAGCCGGGGTCGCTCCGGGGCCGCCCCGCTCCCGCTCCCGCTGCCGCCCGGAGGGGCCGGGCCGGGCTCGGTCTCCGCTCGGGCAGCGCCGCCCGCCGGGAGAGCCGCGGTCCCTGCGCCGGGCAGGGCAATTCTTCCTGAGCTAGCCACAGATAATGGACATCATCTTCTCCCCTGGCTCCCTTTAATGCAAAACAAAGCTTATTTTTTAGAATTAACATTCGAATACTGCTTAATCTTATTACTCTTACATATTACACAGCATGGGAAAAAAAAGGCATGGAGATTTGGTTAAAAACCTTGACCCATCTAATGGAAAATCTGCCTCTGTTTGCTGTGTCACTAGGCTTTCTTCACTGTAAACTTTTTTCTTTTTTTCCTTGCTTCACTTGATCTCCAGCTTCTCTTACCTATAGCTGTGAGGCTTTGGTCCTGCAGAATGGGGAAGGAGTATGGGAAAAAAAAGTAATAGTTTATTGGACTGAAAATTCAGTCCACATTGTAGGGCATGTTTTATGAACTAGATTTAAGTTTGAATAATGCCAGTTTGTTTTTACTTTTAAGCCTGTGGTAGTTTGCATAATAGTTACAAAGATTACTTTAAAAATAAATAAATCCACAGCGTGGGTGCATATCAAAGCTGACTATCAATAATGGTAAAAACTACATTTTACTGACAGGAATAACCATTGTAACCCCAAGTTCTGAAGAGGGTTGTACTATTAAAATGAATGGCTTGCAGAAAGGGAAGAGCTCAGGAAAAAAAAAAAAAAAACCTAAAGGCCCCAAATTTTTCCATCCTAGCAATAGATCTTTACTCCAATACACTCCACAAACAGCCAGCCCTGCGGTCCCTGCGTGCCCGGCGGGGTCGGCAGGGGGAGCGCTGCGGGAAAGGATCGGGGCGATGCTCTCGGAGCCTCGGCGCGTCCTCTCGGGGGCTGGGGGAAATCCGTCTGTCTGTCCGAGTACTGAGAGATGGAGAATTAGAGATCATTAATTAAATTGATGTAGCATTTATTTACTAGAGCAAGGAACCCTTGGGTTAGTCCCACACTGAGGTATTTGAAGTCAGATATTGAGTCAGGCTCTTTATGTTTTCCTTTCTCTCTTTACGCTCATGTGCATGGTGTGTAAATTATCATTAAATTGCAGTTCTTTAGTGAAAAAACCCATGAAATTAGCAAGGACTAATATACAAAGTTGTTTTGATGGATTTTTTTCACTGGTTCTGGTTTGCTTTTTGTTTAATCCCAAAGCCAATAATTTTTCTTTTTCTGTCTTTGGTAAGAATTAATTGAGGCTCAGAAAATTAGCTTGAATTGGTCCAAGGTAATCAGCAGGAGGAGAATGGTATAACAGAATGCTCCTTTTCAGCATCAGTGAGCTGTTTAATCTGCTCAGTTTTTCATATAGAGCTGCACCTCTCTTGTTCACATGGAGTAATGAAGCTGACCTATTGGCATCCAAAATAAAATTTAATAAAAGAAAATTTCATGTGTATGCGGGAATAGTATTTGAAGATTTAGCTTCAGTTGTAGTAACCAATGAATGTAAGTGTTCATGGTACAGTATGTTGCTTCTATTTGTGTTGGTTTTGTAGCAAAACCTCTCCGTTTGGATGTACAGACCATGATTGCTTATTGCTTTTCTATTGTCACTTATGGCAGTGCTGACAGGTGGATTTAGAGATTAATTACATTTACAAGTGTCTTGTGAGTCTCTGAAATAGGCAGAGATGAAGATTTTTCTCTAGGACAAATCTCTCATGGGTATTTTGTGTTAGGCAAACTGGGTGCAGGGGAAGGGTAAATTTTTTTCCTCACGCTGCAGTTCCAAAGAAGTTCCTAACTGTCCTGCCAGCAGAAGCAACTTCTGCTTCTCTTATTTAATTTCTTTTGTTATACTGATGCATCTGTGCCTGTTTGTGCTGGTGCAAAAGGAATTAGATCAGGGTTGGTTCTCTGATCTGGTTTAAAGACCAGATACAGTGAAGCAAAAGCAGGAACAGGGAGTCATGGGAACTGCAGGATGAGTCACGCATGCACAATGTTTCCAAATATGAGGGCATGATTTCCAAAAAAAGACATCTTGTGTTCAATTTTTCCTGTTTCCCAGCAGTTACATGTGCAGTGACAAACAGAATGAGCAGCAGGAGTATATTTGTGCAAAAGAACTTTGTTTACGGTTTCCCTGCCTAACTCAGTGATATAAACTGTGGTGCATTTGCTGAACAGTGCAACCCTTAATACTGATTTCATTTGTATTGTAATGTTTTTTGATTTTTCCAGCCCTTCACTTTACACCACTGAGTATTTACTATTCAATAACATGACACGTACCTTATGTTCTTTTCATTGCATTGTTCTATAGATTCATCTTATCCTGATGTTTTCAGGAGGTGAAAAAGATATTTACAGCTAAAATTCTGTGTTTCTAGTTAAACACTACAGTATGGGATCATCCTGTCCTTACAACCTTACTTAAAATAATTATTTTTTAATGGTAATTAGAGTGTATCTTGCATTATGCCAAAGGAAAAGGGGGGAAGGTCTCTCCACCCACACTTAAACCATGTATTTTACTCTCCTTTCAGCCTTGTTCAGGAAGGTGTTTAAGCATAGGATTTTGATTTGTGTTTGAAAGATTAAGCACGAGCTTAATAGAGGTAAAAACCCCTGTAAATTATCTGTGCTTCACTGTGCTATTGACATCCCACTCCTCCTCCAGATTTGGTAGCTCAGGTTCCAATGCCTGTTCAGAGTTTTATCATTTATATGTCCTGTTGTTTCACCACTTTATGGACAATTACAGATGTTTGGCGTTTAAGAACCATTAGAGGTTATGTTATGGCCTGCCAAATTTTCACTTTAGCCACAGAAGGTGGGATCAGTAACCAGTGGTGTTAGGAAGGAGAACTAGATTTGCTCTCCTTAAATGATTTTACAAGCATTATGAAAATTTCAAAAAGTCCAATAACACCAAATAATACAAAACCCCAAAATCATATAAAAGAGGTGTTTGTTTATCAGTTCATGCTGTTCACTTTGATCTTGCTGCTTGCTCCACTGCTACTGTGATTATTATGGTTGATATTTGGCCTGCTGTTGTTATAGGTTTCACTCTTAATTCAAACACTTTATTTCCTTGTTTTGGTAATGGCTGAGATGACATTATTATTCCTATTAGCTTTTAATTTAAGCTCTGCATTCTGTGCCATGAGAAAAAAAAAAAGAATCAGTTGCAGTCCTGTTACATAGGAATCTTGGATTTGCTATAGGCTAAGTTTTAAAAGAGATGTATTAAAGGTAAAATATACACTTTTCTAGTGCAATTGCTTTTAAAATTTTATATTACTGTGAAATTTCTGTGAAATATGAGAAACTAAGTTATATGGGGGGGGTTGTCTCTTGTTTAGTAATACTTTTTTTTGTTTTGTATGTCTTTATCTGCCGCTTGTGCAGTAATTCTGGCAGTTCCTTCCCCTACAAGCTCTCTTTACCACAAGCTTTGATATGAAAAAAAACCTGGTGAATAAAGATGTGGTTGTGGATGTAAGTTTTATAATTGCTTTTGAATTTAATAAAACAGTGATATGTAAATAGAATAGTCCTTTGACACCATTATATTAGATGAAAAGTAGCTTCTAAAACATTCATTTAATATTGAATAGTGTAACATAACAATAACCACCGGGTAAAATGACTTGTAATGTAATGTTTTTAGCTCTTTCTGAGCTCACAGCTTTATAACACTTGTGAGAAACTGTGACGCAGCATAACACAAACTTTTGATCTGTGACTGAACCATTAGATATTTATTTGACATGCATTATGTACAGTTACATTGTCTCATAACAGCAGAATTTTCCCCCCAGAGTTGATGTGACACATTGCTATTTAGAGTAAATGAAAGTAATTGGACAGAAACATTAAAATTTTGTTTTTCTACGAAATAAAATGAGCAAAGAGAGCTTCTGCTTCCACTTCCCAGACACCTGTGGGTAAAAGAAAGGGAAAAAAAAATCAGTATGTTTTTAATCTGTTTTACTACAAACTGAGTTTTACAAGGGAAGACTTCACAATTTCACACACGCATGAATCATGTAAAAGGTACTTAGGATCTTAAAGGATAAAATCCTAAGAATAATTGATATATTAGAGAGAACCCACTTAGGCAGCATTTGCATGACTGGGCTTTACACCTGTGAGTCAGCATTACCTGGATTCAGTGACCGTGATCCCGGCACCTGTGAGACAGGGACAGAGAGAGGCATTTTTGGCAGTTTGTGTGACTGCATTTTCATTATTTTCAGTTGGACTTATGGCAGTAAGGACAATAGGGGTAACTCCTTAGCAATGCATGTGCTTTACATTAGACCAATTGACATATTAAATAATGTAGTTGGAGAAATGCTTAAAGTATTACTCTTGTAATAACTCGGGTTTTAAGAGAAAACCAAGATTTAGACGTTAGATCAGAGTAAATAGTGGCAGTATCTTTTTACAAACATTTTGAGGGTAAATTGGGAGTTTCATAAATTTACCTTTCATTTCTTGGCCCGTCTGTTTTCTCTAAACGTTTCTGCGGCTGCCTTCGCGATGCTGCCTGAGATGAGGGGTGAAGTACCTCATTGCCCCATTTTCCCATGCCCTATACCTCTTTAGAAGCAATTCTCAAAGAAGTATATGCATAGGAAAAAGGAACAACGAGCCAGATCGTGATCCCCTCCGCTTGCGGCGAGAGTAAACCTGGAATATAAAAGTATATGGTAGGGAGAATAAAAATAGTTTCTATTTGTTACACACTACCGTTTCTTTTGAACTATAAGGCTGTTAAAAAGAACTGCAGACTAAAAGAGAGGTTGAAATATGAGATAACCAACATTAATACATAGGATTCAACAGTATTTAGAATGTTAAAAATTCATTGGTGCATATTTCTGAAATACGTACAAGGAAGTGCAGAGTTCTCAGAAATAATGAAGTGTAGCTCTGCAGACTTGACCTGAAAATTAATTACAAGTTAGTAACAATATCCCCTTTTCAGTATATTGCACAAAATTTGATGCTTTTATATTTAAGACCTGAGAAAATACTTATTTGAATTACTGAACAAATGCAGGAGAGAAAGAAAGAAAAGTCTATAAATTACAAAATATGGCAAGATCAGCCTTACAAGCAGCAATGAGACTTACCTGGTTCGCTGTCTGATGCCTGAAGTGCAATGACTTGGTTTTCATGAGAATTTATGCTTTGCTCAAGACCTTGAAGAAGAATGAACTATACAGTGTTACTGTTTTCTTAAGTGATAATCGCTTTGCCCCTTGCCAAGGTATTTGCTGCACCTGCACATTGGGTACACAAAAAGTGCTGCTGAAAACATGGGAAGTGTTGCTCCTAAGTTGGGGGAGTGCAGTAGACAACAGAAGTGATAGGAATAATCAAAGTGATGTCTTGAATTGTGCGCTGAGAATGAGAATTTATCATCTGTGTTTTCTTTCACGTACATCAATGGTGTTTGGAAAGTGTAAATCTGCAAGAGGACCTTTTGTTCTCAAAGCCTGTGCTGTGTTTTCAGTCTAACTCACCCCCCTTTTCCCCAGCACACTATTTTGAGAATCTCTATCAATGTCCTTCAGCTGCAAATGCAACTTTACCGGGGAGATAGCAAGGTCTGTGTACAAGGCTTTCCTCTGCTTATCCAGGCACCAGCGAGGCTCCGTGCTGGATGCCAAGGCTGGGAAACATCTTTCACCATATTTATCCTATTTGCTAACAAATTCATTAACCATTTGCTTTCAAGTTGCTGTCTTTCTTTTAGGTCATTTATTACACTATAAAACTGCATTTCATCTCCTATAATCTGGTTTATATAAGTCTGAAGTTACCAGCTAAAATTGTTCAAAGTGGTTCAAATTAATTCAGAGACCAGCAGTGTCACAAGCAGTCACAATACTAATTGTTACATGCTGTTGTTTATCCATAAGTTTGGACACTCCTGAAATGCACTGTGTGTTCTTTCAGTGTCAGAAAGTTGCAAAGTTTCTTCAATTCCCTAGTTTTCCTTTTCTGATCTCAGGTTCAGTTCATTCTTTTCTGTCATAAGAAACAGTATTGCATTCTGATTTGCGTACACTACCTTCAATTTCAAAAAACCTGGTTTTCAGTTTAGGATGAATGTTTCCCTAGCTTGATTCTTTAAGCTTTTCCTCAGGTTCTGTTCTTGTGAAACCATCCCAGTTGTGATCTGAAGCAACTGTGATTTTAGTTTTGTGATTTTCAATTCTGCTGGGCTTTCTGCCTTCAGTCAGACAGCCACATCACCTGGAAAGAGAAAAATTGTATTGCACAAAACCAGAAAGTGTTCAGAGCTGTGAACACTTTCTGTGAACACATTTCAACTGCTTTTGACATAATAGCTGTGCTAGGGGAGTTGTCAGTTTTGGTTTTGCTGTGTGGCGTTCTAAGGGAGAGAGAAAAGGTTGTTTGGTTTTTGTTTGTTTTCCTGGGGAGTTGAACACTAAATTTCTGGATTGGCAGCTGGAATAGAGATGCTGTTTAAGCTCTGGTCCTGGGTTCTAAGTGGGCCATCTAATGCCTTTAGACGGTGGGTGAAGCTCAGGTGAGGGGCTCTATGCACAGAAAACCACAATGAAATCTGGTGTGGGCTCTGAGGGCTCTGATCAGGATCCTCACTGAGAGTAATAAGATGGTTCACTTGTGTGTGAAGGAGCAGCCTCTTGCTTTATGTGCCTTATATTTGCTATTATTTTTTTGTGGATTTGGAAAGTACCTGCTACAGCTGATTTGTAATGTATCAATCTTTCTTTAGACGACACTTAAAGATGGTTTTGATTTGGATTGCAGAATTAAACCTTTATTAAACTGTGTTATATTCAGAAATAGAGCAGGCAACTTTGAAATTTTAGAAAAAAATTTAAAATAACACACCAGTCAGTCTTTTGCCTCTGCTGTTGAACACAAAATAGTTCCTTAATCCTTCTAACCTCAAGACATGTTTTCTGAAATTTACTCCATTCAGACACTCCTCTGAAAGCCACATAAAGTTGGTAGCTAGTGTAAAATAAATAGCCTGAAGCGTTCAAGAATGGATGTTTCCAATATTTTATGTCTTGTATGTGTAATTTGATATCATAAATATTTAACAACCTCTTCCTCTAAAAAGACTCATGCAAGCTTCATGAAACTGATTTTGAACCATGACCAGAGAGGATAAAACAAAGTTTTCTTGAAAAGAAAAACAAACCCAACAACTCAGGTCACCCCCCGCCCCCCCAACCCTCACCATCCCGGTGCACTTGTTGTTAATTTACTGATTCCTGCCCTGGTGGGGAGAGAGAGTTTGGCAATTTAAAACTGGTATTTAAAATCTTGTGGTCTAAGTAAAGAGCAGTCTTAATTGCATGTAGCTGGCAACTTTTGAGCACTCTGTCTGAACAGCCCCTTTTGAATGTTAAAAGCTATTTTAAACTGCTCCTCTAAAACATTTGTAAGCTGTCCTTTCATGTAGGATTGCTGCAGAGCAGATGCAGCCAGATGGGAAAACTGGGCTGTAACACAGAGATGTGAATGAAAGCTCTAGATTAATCTTCCATCCACTGCATGATTTGTAATTGAATTGTAGCTTTGAAAGAGAATAGGCTGGAATGCAGTTCATCTGAACTGTGTGGCAGCTATATATATTTATATATAATGCTTTGGAAGTTTGATATAATAATGTTCTGCCCAAGTTCAGTTTATTTTGTGGATATAAAGTACTTCACTGTTTGGTGCACAAAGTCTTTGATGTTTAGCTTAAAAATATGACCACTGCAAATTAATTTCAGGAAAATGTAGTGAATGCATAAAACCATCAGAGAGCCATCCTTGGAAAAAATGCCCATTTGCACAAAATCCATTTATAGAACATTATGTAAGCAGAAGAGAATGAGCATTCTTGTTTGCAAATGCCAAGATATGATTTTGTAAGAAGATGCATTATTATATTTTCTTTTCTTTATTTTTTAATTAAATTGCCTTAAAGTGAAGATGCATTAAGTGTGAGCAGATAGTTGAGGCATAAATTACAAAAACAATGCAACTGTCAGGAATGGTAGTGTTCAAAGCAATTGGAAAGAAACCTTGCATATTTTGTCTGAAAGAGTGAAGCTGGCAAATATCTTAACTGCTAAAGGAACACAAGATACAGTAGTTGGCCTTCAAAAATGTTTTTTCTGGGCTAAGTCATGTGAACACAGTTGTTTTTTGCAAACTGCAGGAAGCAGCTTATGAAAATCAACTGGAAAAAATTCATATTCAGAGACCTGATTCAGCGTCTCCTGAAGTCAGCAATAGATTCCCAGCAAAAACACTGGAACCTCAAAATCTTTGGGGTGTTTTTTCTCCTTTTGTTCTGAGGGATATACAAAGTGCCACTATTTTAACACATCAAAGCTGAAACCCTGCTTAACTGTACAGATGCAGCAGAATTCCAACACAACTAGTAGAATTATTTGGTTTTTAAATGAAGATATTTGATTGAAAATATTTGGTTGATAATATTTAAGTTCCATTTGATATATGTTAACCAACACAAATGTGTGTTGAAACTACCCTAAAAAGATTTTCCTATCCTTCAGTTGCCTCTTGCTGATCTTTTAAAGGAGGAAAAGCTCCTATTCTTTCCAATATTTGATTTGGGATCAATTTTTTTCTTCCCTGTGAGTGTGCCTTTTTCCTCTTCCCTCAAAGTACTGTTTAGCTATGTGCTTGCAGGGTGATGTCCTGGTAGAACTCAAACATGCAGAGTTACACTTTTCACTGATGTGGCACCGAGTTGTCTTAAACTGCAAATCTCTCTGGGCTACCAAAAATAATTGGTTTCAGTTTTGCAGACCAGGGCAGGCTAAACTTGAACCATTTCTGGTGTGCAGATGCTGTCCACTCTCTCCCTTCCAAGCAGTGTTTCCTACTGAAATGTGATGCTCCATGATGCATCCACGAAGTGATCCATCTCGGGTGTGGGATAGAGGCTGCCAGATGCTTTTGCACAGAGGTGCCTTCCCCCGGCTCCCTGCGAGGAAACAGCTGAACAGCTGAGTAGCTGACAATGCCCTGTCCTCAGCAGGACAAACAACTTGTTTCACAGCTCCCTGGAAAGGATTCTTGAACTTATACCAATGTTATGGCTGGGGGGATAAGCTGCTCCAAGCCTTTTAATCTCTGCCAAACAGGTAGAGTATAATGAATGCTCCACAAAATGGGTTTGCACGTCTGGCTTCTGATATCCAAACTGTATATTCCTGTATGACCTGAGTGGATCACTCTAATTAATTCAGCAGTGTAGTATACTCTAAAATAATTTGTATTTAAAGTCACCCTACAGACAGAGTGACTTTAAGGAAAAAAAGTTGTGTTTAAAGTTGAGCATTGATAGAAGTATTTGAACCACTGTCACTTTGGTTTTCACTAGAAAGGAGCATGTAGAGAGCAGCTTTTAAAATTTTTCTCGGTTTGTCAGTGCTTGCAGGTGACCTTGCTGTCTTCATTCATTGTGCTTCATTAGTACACTAATTGAAGCACTGATGCATTCAGTGTAATTCTGGGAATCCAGCATGTTCAAAGATAAACCTCTTGCTCATCTTTGTGGAAATATAGAAGAAGATATAGACAGACTGTAGGGTAATGAATTTAAATCCTTAATTGAGTTCTGAATCTTTCTAAAAGTTCTGTTTCTTGACATTAGCAGAGAAAATCTTAATAGAGCTTTGCTGCCTCTTTGCTTTTCCACTGAGTCCCAGCCACATGCCTCTGTTGCTTATTCTGTGCTGATTCTGGCTTTTAGTGTTCCTCTTCATAAGCCAGTTCAAGTCTCTAGTTAGTTTTCAGTAGAGGATTAATTAAAAAAAAAAAAAAGTGGAAATATAGTCCCCATTTTCATAAAAGCAAGGAAGCAAGATTTGCTGGCCTGACTGCAGCACCACACCTCCAAAGTACAGAAAGCCAGAATTGCAGGAATTTTTCTGTGCCTTGTCTCAGAATGGTGTTACTGCTGTGTGCCATTTCCACACACCAGCTTTTGTCTCTAATTTAAAATTGATAAAATTTTGTAAAAAGAATGCATTTCAGATGCGGAAAAATACTTACATGTTAATAAAAAGTGAGGATTTTTTTTCACCTGTAAATACATGTATTGGCTCATAAGACTTCAAGTACTTCAAGCATTTTCCTGGCTGGTTAGTAAATGGCAGCAGCACTTCTGAACAATCTGTTAGCCTCAAGTGCAAAGTACCTCCTGCATCTCCTGTAGACTGATCCCCAGCTGATGTGAAGGAGTAAAGATTTGTGGGGTGAAATTGTGTTGATTCTCAGCAGCAGGCCTTAAAGTTTTTGTGATGTTCATTGAACAGAAGTTCATATTTTAGTATTTAGCAATTTGTTCTTTAATTTAAATCTGAATCTATTGGTTTTGTAAACAACTAAACTGACTGTAGCCAAAAGTTTCACAGGCCCTAAATTCAACAATTTTACATGTTTACACTTAGAAGAAAAAGTTTTCTTTCAGTAGAAATACTAATGTGAACAATACAAGGAATGGAACACTTTTTGAAGGATATGATCTGAAAAATAAAACTTTAACATTTATACAAATAATTTATATCTTAATGCTTTACATTGTGATCAGGACATTTATATTTTTCCCCAATCTGTTATACAGCCACAGGAAGAAATACTTTTGATCAGGTTCAAGCAAATCCTCCTCAATTTCAATTACTCTGAAATAGAAATGGAGACAATAGAGCAGCTTGCCCTACAGTGTTGTCAGTGAAAGTATACAACATTCTCAGCAATTTCTAACAAGAAACAGACAATGCTTTTTCTACATCTTTTGAAGTATCAATATTACTGTTAGAAATATAACAGACAAATTCAAACAGTGGCCTTGGCAAAATATGAAAACTTCATTTAGCATGGGTACAAGTTACTGATATCAAAGAAGCTGGGAAAGAAATTAGTGAGGAGACAGAATTATCTGCTTACCCTGCCAGAGGGAGTAACAGCAAAATTAACCTTGAAAACTGTTTGGAGAGCATTCTTGTGAAAACAGTATGACACAATGTTGGATTTATGGATATGAAGAGGTCAACAGTTCTCAACTGACTGTGGGCAGCTACATTTTATTTACTGTGGTTTTGAAGTAATGTTACAGCAGACCTGCTTGTTCTAAAATGTCTGAGTACAAAAGTTTATTCATATTTACTGTAGTCTGTTAGATTTGTTCAACTATTATATTGTTCACCTCTAAAAGCAAAGTTCCATTCAGGTATTTAATTTGAACATGACAAAAATACAGCATCTGATCTTAGGCAATTCTTGCTTCAGGCTCAGTTTTGGATAATCAGTGAAATAATATAATTAAGTGGAATATAATAAAATTCATAACTGTTCCATGTATTTGAAGACCTTTTCTCCTGTGTGTAGCTGAAACCTGCTGCAAACTATCAAACACATTCTGTTTATGGTGATTAGAATTTATATTTCAGGATGTGAGATTTTGTTAATATTATGTTTAGGTCATTAGGGAATACTCACTTGGACATATTTGCTGTAGACTTCTTGGTGGTTGTGACAAACAGTCTTGTAGCCTGCTTTTTAAGAACATTATTTTTTTTTTAATGTCTGTTCTTTCAGAAAAAGCATGCTCTAGGGCATAATTTTGGTGCAATCATGACATGTTTTCAGATCTTAGTTTAAATGTGGTTATGCAGTAATTCCTACATGCAGTATCATGGAATAATGGTTATGCTGCATGCAGAGCAGCGTGGGCAGCAGGGCCAGGGAGGGGATTCTGCCCCTCTGGGGGAATTCTGCTCTGCTCTGGTGAAACCTCACCTGCAGGGCTGCATCAGCTCTGGTCCCAGCACAGGGAGGGCAGGGATCTGTTGGATGGAGCCCAGAGGGGGCCACAAAGGTGGTGAGAGCAGCACCTCTCTGGAACATCTCTCTTAAGGGGAAAGAGTGAGAAAGTTGGAATTGTTCAGCCTGGAGAAGAGAAGGTTCTGGGGAAATCTTGCAGTCTTTCAGTACTTGAAGCGGCACCTACAAGAAAGATAAGGACAAACTTCTCAGCAGGACCTGTTGCGATGGTTTTAAACTGAAGGGGTGTAACTTTAGACCAGACACAAGAAACGAGCATTTAACAATGAAGGTGTTAAAGCACTGTCCCAGGCTGCTCAGGGAGGTGGCAGATGGCCCATCCCTGGTGGCATTCAAAGTCAGGTAGGATGGGGCTCTGAGCAACCTGCCCTGACGGGAGGTGTCACTGCTCATGGCAGGGGATGAGGTCAGGATGGCTTTACAAGGTCCCTTCCAGCTCAAACTGCTCTGTGGTTCTATGACTTAAACAGCCTTTACTAGCAAAGAATCATACTAAAGAGTGTGCAAGTAGAAAGAGAAAAAAGGAAACATAAAGCAAAGTGAAAATGTCTGGATTTTATATTTAACCAGGGGAGCATTAGATTAAATAGAAGGTACTTTATATTGTCATGAAGGGGACTGAAGATGTGAAATTAAAGGGAAGTTTTTATTAATAACTGCATGTGAGTAAATGCATTTTATAAGGATTTTGATTTTCCTGATGCTTTGAGACCTATACTCTGTCCTTTTGTATCAGCACAACCCCTACAGTGGCATGAGGTTAATAATTTACTTTATTTAGACTTTCAAGATTTGGTCTTGGTTTGCTGAAAATTTATAGAATGTTATATCCCCATTTAAAGATTTTCCTCACTTAATGAGAGAGTAATATGACAACTTTCCCTTTTGACAAGACAGGAAGCTGGCTTTGTACATTTTTAAATTGATCACTTTATACAGGCCATGTGAAAGAAAGTTATGTACTAAGGACAGATGGAAATGGATGGACGACAGGAAAAGGTTGTGGCTCTCTTGAAGGAGAACATAAACATTTCTAGTGGATCTAATGAGGCCAAGACTTTGCCACAGGCATCCAAATAGATTTGTTCAGCTCTGATTTTACTGTCTTTCCTGCTCTGGAACCTAAGCTTCTCCTGATACTTCTGTAGCTATACACACAGACAATTTTTAATATTGCTTTGAGTGACTCCTCTAAGTACTGCTGGATAATGGCCCATTTGTCCCAAAAGATTCATCCAGTGCAGGATTGCACAATGATCTATTCTTCTATCAATAAATGAATTGTAACAGACTTCTGTGCCTTTGTAGCAGAACTGTGAGCTCCTAAAACAAAGAGAGAAAACAAGAAAATTGTTTCAGATTGTGAACAAACGTAATCCTTGTCTAGCAGTATCTCTGGCTGAGATTGTGTCCAGGCAGCCTCTGTACCATCTGCAACAACTTTGTTTTGAGAGAGACTGATAAATAGCAAAATGAAAAATATTTTCCTTTTGTGCAGTAAGCATTCCCTCTTTAAAAGTGTTTTCAAATCTTAGCTATTAATGCCAAGTTCTGAAGTGCGTCAGGTGATGCAAGTGTGTCATAAACATATCAGAAAAACATTGAACATTATTTTGGCTATTGAAAGTAAGACAGAGAAACTATTAAAAATATTAAAATGGTTTCCTGAATATAGGATTTTTTCAGTCTATGCAGGGTTTAAAGGCCTTTCAATATTTTATATCTTCCTTTTAAAAATTTTTTTGTGTATATTTTCACCAAATTTACTTTGAAAATGGTTTATTCACAGAAAATGACATTCATTTTTTAGTATGTGTGTGTGTGTCTTAAAAATTACACTAATAGAAACAAGAATTTGAAGCTTGTATATAAAGCAGAACTTTGATAACTGACTTTTTCTTTATGGTGAAAAGTTTTCTTTTTTTTTTTTTTTTCAGAAAAGACTTCTTACATGGAAAATATTCACATAAAGAATATCAAAAGCTATTTCTTTTATGCCCTTCCCTCCTGGCAATTGCAAAACACTTGTCAAATCAGGCTCTGAAACCAGGTGAAATTCAGGACCACACAAAAATTACCAGAATTACTGACTAAGAATTGCTCATTTAAATTGGATTATTAACATTTTCATTTTCCAATCTATAGCTGAAAAATTCATCTTGCCAGAAAATTCATATTACCAGAAAATATAAGGAATACACTTGTATCTTGTTAGAATGAATTTTCTGTGCAGATGTGAAGCCTTAGGGGACAACCCCTTGGGATTATTTTGCTTTTTTTCCCTCAGTTAAGATCTGGCTTAATACAGTTTCCCCTCCCCTATTTATGACTACCTTACAAAGTGTTCTGAAACATATAAAGTATGATATTTGTTTTGAAACAAAACACTGTAAATGACAAGGAATTCATGGAACTGGAGGCAACAAGAAGCTTTGGAAGGTTTAATAGGAGGTGATCACTTAACAGGCTCTTATATTTTACCTCGTTACCTCTGCTGTTGATCCTGCTAATTTTGTTTTACTGTAGTCTGCCTTTCAAAAGATTACCTCATTTTGACTGAAATGTCAAAAGCTGGGACCCTTATTCTCCTTGGTAATCCCTCGTCCCCCTCCCCCAGCATGATAAATCTCCTTGCATTTCTTTTCCCACTTCTCACTGTTGGTTCTTGTTATGGGAATGAGATAACTCTCTATTATCTGGTGTTTTCTCCCCAGACAGATACTTTGTATTTCTCTGTGAGACCGAAGCCCAAACAGCTCCTCCGCAGCTGAGTTACAGCAAAAACAGGAGAAACTCTGTTTGTCTCTGGTAGCTGCAAAGCTGAATTGCAAACCACTATCAGTATTTACTTTCAAACTTTTAAGCATAAAACTTGTTTTTTTCTTTCCACAGTAGATTGCTTTTCATTGAAAACATGAAGATTGCAGTTTTTTTATTACTTATATTTACTTATATTTACTTTTTATTACTTATATTTTCAGTTTTTTATTACTTATATTTACTTCAGTAGTCAGAAGCTTAAATGTGTATTTCTGACATTGTCTTATGTAATGTATTTTTCTAGAAATGAAATTATGAGTTCAGAAATTATTAAGGTATTAATTCTGAATATTCATTTATTTTAACTACTGACAAGGAGGGGAAAATGGACTCTTAAGGAAGGTGATATTGTATAGCTCTTTTTAAACAGTTATTTAGATAACAACTTATTTAAATATAGATAGAATATTCTCTGAGTGCTTTGGTCTTGATTTTAATTTGGTTCTTAACCTGGTTTCCAGTGTTGAGAAGGAGAGTTTGTGTGTGGTTAATTACAAAGGTAGTGATTTCATTATTCAGGTGAGTAATTTTCTGAGATTTTGATCCAGCCAGTTCATTTTCTATATTTTTCAGGTGCAGTTTGCCAGGTGACCTTGCTCAGTGAAATAATTACCTGCTGTTTTCAGCCTTGTTTCATTTTGGTATAGAGCCGTCTGAATTTTAAGAGAAAACTGCCTTTATGGATGTTAGCTGAATTAGCAGCTGTCCAGAAATTCTCAATGTCTTAGTTCACCTCTCACAAAGAAATAGTAGATCAGAGGAAAAAAAAAAAAAAGTAAACAAGAAAAACCTCCTGCTTTTTGGGTGATTTTCAAGGTGTGTTTATAGGGGAGTGCTTGTCTTGTTGCAGCCCTTATGGCCACTGCAAGGGAGGAGGAGGCTCCTCTGCTGAACATACATTACCTGTTTAATTTTTTTCACTTTTGCTGGAAATCAGACTTTAAAATCTTCTTTACACCAAAATTCCTCACTTTAGTGGTTTGTGCTGCCCAGTAGTGTCTGGCTGTACAAAGGAAATGGTTTAGCCATCCTATTCCAGGACAGGTTTGCATTAACATTGGAGCAGGCTGCACATGGAACTTGGACATGCTCTGTCCTTGGACGTTTTTCGGTACCTAAGGGATAAAACTCCAGGTAATTTCATCTGACCTCAAAGCTGACCTTGCTTTGGGCAGAAAGACCTGGTTACCTCTGTTCCACCTGGAAGCTGATCCTTGTTGGAGTGGGCTTGGTGCATTTCATGGATACAGCAGAAACATCTGGAGGAATAAAAGGGCCCATCTCGAGATTGTTCCACCACAATGATCCCAGCTGAGTTTGCTAAATCCTTTTCCACTGCACAGTGAGAACTGGTGAGGGTTTGGAGGAGAGTGAGTTATGAACTGATGGTCACTGCAGAACTGAAGTGTTTGGCCCGGTTCAATCTCTGATTGCTGCATGTCCTCAGCCCTGTAGCTGAACAAACTGCAGCTCTGCTGTTGCAAGCTCAAAACATTTCATCCCTTTTCCTTCTGCAATCACTATGTAGATATTTGCTTTAAAAAAATAATATTTATAACAACAAAAAATTTTCCATATATCTTATGTGATTTTTTTTCAATGTATGAAGATACATAGCCAGCTGTCATAAGGCAAGATATTTATTGTGTTTAATTAATTTTTATGAGATGTTATAAAAACCGTGATTGTATTTGGTATGTTATTGCTGAAGTTTATAATTTCATATGCTGTTACTTTATAATTTCTTGCCTATTGTTTTTATAGGGACATAGTTATAATAGATTTGCCTTTATTACAGCAAATAATGACTCAGTTTAATGAGATTATACTATTTTTAAACTTGACATTTAACTCAGCCTTGGTTTTTCAATTAATCACAATATGGTAATCTTTTCCACCTAGGTTTCTTCAATTATCATTAGAATGAAATAGTTCTACATGCTGATGATGTCTACTATTGGAAAATTCAAGCTGTGAGCCTCAGATAATTTCCCAGTAGCAGGAAAGGTTAGGAGTAGGGTGGACTAATATTCCCCATTTACCTTCTAGTTGTCCTTCAACCAAATGATGACCCAGTTCTATCTTCCAGCTGCCCTGTTCTATTATTCTGTCCATAAATTAAGAAAGAAATGGAATGAAAAGTGAGAATACTGAGAGGAAAACAGGTTTTTCTAAGTCTGAGGGAGACTGCAATTTAGTGGCCAGCTAAACCAGAATGATTGACTAGCCTGGCTGCTTGAAGTGCCTTGATCAAACAGCTCTTCCACTTTACTAGGTCAGGTTCAGCATGGCTTGGGTTATTTTTTTTTTTTCTATTTTAAGCAATGTAACCCAGTAAAGTACATCAGTGACAATGAAAATATTAATGTTTTTTGTTCATGACAGCATTCTGTTTGGACAAGCACCAGAACTGAGACACAGGAGTGTGCAGCACTGTATAGGTGACACGGAGATGGAGGATTTGGAAGCACAGAGGAAAAAGCTGCACTGAGGACTGATGAAATGCAATGGCTCATCCTTGTGAGAATGGGTAAATTACTCCTCACCTTCCTGATCCCACCTTCCCCTTCACACCAGCTCCAGAACTCGACTGGACAAATTGTTTCACATGTTTAAATCACAGACAAACTTTCTTTCTTTGTTAGGCTCGTTTTCTTTTCTTTCAAAGACTTGAATTGACTCAATTCAGGGCACGATGTGTGGGAGAGTCAGAGTGGGAATGGAGAAAGAGAGTTTAGAGTCCGAAGGAGGAAGATCCCCCCCTTTTGGTCATGATGAATTTATAGATTCAATTCAAGGCCTAACATCAAACCATCCCATGCTGTTATTTTGTGCAACAGCCCAACAATTGTTTTCAGAAAAAAAGAATTGTTATTTATTATCTTTATTTTGTTTTGAAGTTAAATGCTGAGTGTTCATATTCCCTGGACTAGTTCTGGAAAACACTGATTTAAGGGCCCTGGTCTGGTCCATTTCACTGTCTCTGACAAGTGACAGAATTCTCTGTATGAGCTGCTTTGGTTTGTGCTTTCTATCCCAGCTTGCATTTCTGACCCTGGCAGATTGCTTCTTTAAAAGATAATTTGCAGTGCACGCTTTTCCATCACTTGAAGTCGTGTCTTGCACAAGTTATGTTGTGACTCATAAAATAGTGCAAATTAGAATTGTTAGTAGTCCATCAGTTTAGTCAATTTAACAATGACCCATGAATGCAAGAAGTCATAAATTTTCTAAAGAGTATAATCTGCGTATTTAATTAACAATGCTAAGACACCTCTGCTTTCAGAAGAAGCATTTTCTTTCAGTTTACTCAAGTGGTTAGAAATATGTATTTTGAATATCTTACTGTAATATGGTAGAGTGTATATTTATTAATAGTATCTAAATCTGAAGAGATTCCAGGAAGAATGAAAATGCACTGTAAAAAACACACTGTGTTCCATTTTCATTCCAATTTGCACAGTTAATTATCAGAGGTGCATTTGCTTGTTTGTATTACAATGAGATTTATCCAGGTATCAAAAAGCTGAAAATCTAAGAATTAAGCTTTCTGGGATTTTGGAGATTATTTTAATTAAGTAATCTAGAACTGAGGTTGCTGCTACGTATGACAATAGGATTACCTTTGTGCTAAATTATCAGTTTTATTTTGTACAGAGAATTAAGTCTAAAATCAGAATTAGACATACATATTTGTTTCCACACAGAGAATTGACAAATGCAGCAAGACATTTGGTATTTGGAAATATTAAAAGAGAATATTCACCAGCTCATTCTGAGAATATAGTCAAAGTGTTTTTAATACAATTTTCTGCTAGAATAAAGGATTCAAGGATTACTTAATTTAAAGACTGTCAACATTCTTTAGAATATCAAAGCCAGGGAAGATACCAAGGAAAGATATTTAAATGAGTATTAAAACATTCCCTAGAGGCCTGTGCAAGTACCTGGAGAAACATCAACCCGTGAAGAAAAAGCAAATAGAGCTCACTGTGCCTAAACCCCCAGTGCTTGGTCTGTGGTCCAGACACCTCTAATGAGCTTGGAGAAAGTCCGAGCTATCCTAGGGTAGAATTGTGTGAGACAGCTTTTCACCTGCAGTTCAATTAACAACCAAAACCAAGTTTGAGCATGATTGATGTGACAGTGCCAAGTGTCAGATTTTGTATTCTTTTAATATTTCCAAGCACCAAACATGTCTTCCTGCATTTTCAGTTCTCTGTGTGGAAACAAACATGTATGTTTAATTCTGATTTTAGACTTAACACTCTGAACAAAATAAAATTTAGCACAAAGGTATTGTCACACGTTAGTATCTTTTTGTTCTATGTGTAACTTGATTCGAGATCAGCAGCACTATGAATTGTCTGACCACTCAGGTGATATAATCTAACTAAAAAAAAATAAATTAAGTGCACATAGCTGTAGAAAATCACTAGGTAATTTGCTACTTAGGAAGTAAAACCTGATGCTCATAAACCCCATCTGCCAATTTGAGCTCCAATGAATTCTTTAGAAAGATCAACCCTGATTTAAAGACCTCAAATCACAGACAAATAATAAGTGTTTAAAATAGGCCATTTACCTTCATGATTAAGACTGTGTGTCCTATTTACATTTGATCTTCAGCTTCTGGTAATGTCCAAGGAATCAAGTTAGGTAGGTAGGAGATCTGGGAAGTGATTACTGTTCAAACAAGATGGGACACGTTCTGGTGTTTGAAAAGGGGAAGAGGTTAGCTCTCTTTACTTGACCCAAATTATTTTCATAACTTATATGCATATAAATAGTTATGAATAATTTATTAACAAACAATGCAGTAATAAAGATCATGGCCATTTCAAGGGAAATTTGCTCAAAGAGAAGTTGAATACGTTATAAACTCCCACGGTTCTGAAAAGTCCTCTTGGGCAAGACTTCAAGTGCATTCTTATAGGGAAGACAGAAAAAACATCAACCTTCAAAACTGAATATGCATAAAATTGCATGCCAGCATGGGGCATTGCATAAGCAAATAAATGAAGCATAGATTTTTAGAATATACCCTGCACATTTCCAAATACTTTTGATGAAATATGATTTCTAACTGGGCAGTTTTGACTATTGTAAATTGTATCACTAGATGGCAGTAATAGCCAACTGAAATGAAACCATGTAAAGAATCTCAAGGTTTTATTTTGAATTCAGTTTCTTAGTATCAACTCTAAATATAAGTCCTTGGTATAGTTCTGTGTCCAAACCCAGGCCAGACATAAATTATTATAATTTATGATAATTATAATAATAGGATATAAGATACTACAAAAAGCCATTTTCAATGCTTTCTAGAACTTTGGGGGTCCTAATAGAGTCTCCAAACTGTTCCATTTTGTTGGTGTTTAAAAAAACACAACAACAAAAATACCCAGGACCCAATGGCTAAAGTGGCTGTTTCTGAGATATTAACACAGAGCCTAAAAGGCAGGAAATGAACAAGTGAATATGAATTGTAAGCAGGAGGCAGATGGAGTTCCAGAACCTTACTGGGAGATATGCAAATCAAAACATCTAAAATTGTGTCGATTTGTAGGATTTTGAAATTATTTTGGCTGTTCTCAGGCAGCCAAGAAGACACTGAATCTAAACCAACAACCTGACTTGTAATGAATTTTTAATTGTGTAGACTACAGGCTGGAGAATTGATAAAACAAATGCTTCATTTCTAGTCTCCCATAGAGCAGATCCTCTGTGTGCTCAGTCACACACAGCATCTCAATTTTTGTATTATTCACAATGATTCAACACTGTCAGAGCCCCCTTTCTTCCCAGGTTCTATGCACAGTATCTGTGTGTGAGAGAGATGAAATATTGCTGCTATCCTTTCCATATGTACTTGAGTAGATTTGGAGATAAAGAGTCAGCTTTGGCCTCTCTTGCTTGTATCTGAATTGTGCATTCTTCCACCAGAGCGGCTGCAGAGGAGCCCGCCAGCCCGAGCACAGGGAGTGGGATCAGCCCCGCAATTTCAGAGCAGCTGTTCTGCTGCCTCCGGTGGCTGCACCGCGGGCAGGTAAGGGGGAGCTGTAGGGGAGCCAAGCAGGACAGGGCTACTGAGATTCAGCCCCAAGCAAACCTGGAGTCAGCAGAAATTCTGGGCTTTCCCCTGGGTTTTCTATTAACAACATACAGAGCTGAGAAAGATTTTTTTTTTTCCCCTTATCCCCCACACCCCCTTAGAAGAAGTCAGATATATATACACCAGCTAGTTCTGCTGGAAGGTGTTATGCTGGCATTAAACTAATTTTCAGATAGTTTTACTGTTTCTCTCCTTTTCAGTAAATTTACTGTTTATAATTACATTCATCAGTTTAGTTGTTCTCATTCTGAGAATTTTGTAATCAAACCAGATAGGTCTTTTGTATTTAGTGTCCATATTTAAAAATTGTTATGGACATTAAAGTCAAAGAATGTATGCTTCCTGACACACAGAAAAATCAGTTTATTTGGTCCATATGAGTAGCTGTCCTATTCAAATACTTTAATATTTATTACTTAGAAGAGAGTTTAATTGGATTTTGCTCCAAAACATGTTTTACATTAATGTTATAGTCTGCAAAGTTTTTTCTGCTTATTGTAGGATCTTTGGAACATTAGGCTAATCTTTAAGAAATGCTTGTGTTGTTAGATCTCTGCTTCATGTACATTCACAGATCCAAGCTGAGCTTCTTGAGAAGAGCGGAACTCAGCCAAGGAGCTGCTCCCAGAAAAGTTAACAAAACTGAGAGTGCAGCACAATAAGCTGTTGTCGAGTGGACTTCTAAAAGCAGCAAGGCATTCTGCCAAGTCCAGATAAGGAGGATCTACACAGATATTTCTCCCTTCCCCCTACAAAACCCAGTGTGTAATTACCAGCACTGAATCTAGCAGCAGAAAGTAACATTTCAGTTTCAAACTGCAACTTGATTAGACTTTCAGTGTTAAAATTAAAGCTGTGAGAGCCCAGGAAGATCTGCCAGCTCAGCTAACTCATGGTTTGTTTGCTTGGAATGGGGTTTTTGCTACTCCTGCTGCCATTATTATGCTGAACTTAATTAAAACAATTAAAACATGGAACACATTTCAGTTATGTTGAGGTTCCTATAAATTAAAACAGCAAGAGATAAGTGAGAATAAAGAACAGGCAAGAGAGCGAGGATCATTTGCTTTTGGGACTTAAAATGTATAAACAAAACTCTGTTTACACAAGAAGCTGGACTACAATTATGTTTTGTTTTGACATTGCAACTTACTTTGAGGAAAGGATAATTTTGTTCACATTTAAATATTACAAACTTAAAATAATATAAACTTGCCATACATCTGTCACCACAGAGTCTTATATTATTTTGTTTTTCACCATGACCTTTGCTATAAATTTTGAGATTTTGAGAGTTTTACTTAAGGACTAATGGACTGTTTAATTTCTTCTCTAATTTGAGTTACACATTTCACTACCTGTTGCTTTCCTGCAACAAAGATATAAAGAGTTTAATATTATTTATTCAATTGTTGAATTCTCCGCTGGCATAGAACTTATCCTGCACACAGTAATTAGTAAGATGAAGCCAGTTTGCATTGCCTCTTATGTGGAAATTATTAGTCTGGATGTGTATTATTTCCAAAGAAGCTGTTGAAGAGATTAGGTAATGGCATATTTTCATTAATATTTTTGCCATCAACTGTGCATGAGTGGCTCAGATCTCAGAAGCAGAAGAGTTTTAGAAGATGAGTGTTCTCAGTTTGGTTGCTTTGCTGACAAAGCAAGGTAAGTTGCTCGAGGCAGAACAACGCAGTAATTAATCACTATTGCATTTGGCACCTGATTTAGCATGGATATATCAGGATAATCTTGCATTCTTCCATGTCAGACGACTCTCCTGATGTGTAAACAACTGACAGTTTACAGGTTATTGTGCCGTGAATGAGTGAAATCCTGGCAACAAAGAAATCTACACCAAAAATCTTGGAGGTGCTTTCTGTCAGGGTGTTGCCACTAGGTGTCAGTTTCATTTTGTTAGTGGGAAAGAACAAATTGATGTTGTGTGGATGCCTTTGAACTAGAGATAGGGTCAAAGGCAGGGGAGCACAAAGGAAATTAATGCTTGGTTGTTACAGTCCTGGAAACTTCTCTGTTTCTGCATTGAAACTTCTGAGTTTAGGCACCCAAATTAGGTGCTTCATATAATAACTCCTGTTAGTTCATATAATAACTCCTGAAAATTAATTTTGCATCTCTTTAGCTCTTTCCTGGCCTGATGATTACACACACCAGCTATTTGTTATCTGTTCTGTTTCTTTACAGAAGAAACAGAAACAGCTGCCTTCTAGACTATGTAAAATGTTCTTTCCCTTTATGGAAAGACCTTCACTTTTTTCTGAGGCTGAAATGCCTTCAAATCTATCTAACTGAAGGTCAGCCTCTCAGCTCTACTTCAGCATTCTTGCAGGCTCTTCCTTCCAGCTTTAAAGTTGCTGTCAAGTCCTTTATCACCCTGTTACCTTGGAATCTGCCTGCTGGGGCTGTACTGTTCTTGCAGCAAATTTGCATGACAACTCTTTTTCCCAGGGACTTTGTAATTTTTTTCGGTACTTTAAGTAAGGCCAAAAATATTGAGAAGCCTTGTGCCAATTTAGTCTTCCCAGGAGAAAGCTTCCTTACTCCCCACAAATACTGGTGACTGGCTGTTCCTCCTTCTCAAATCTCTTTTTGCTGTTATCTTCATTTGTTTTTGGTGTAACTCATTTTCCTGGCCCAGATTTCAGAAAGAAACCTTTACATTCTCGATGCCAAACTTTCGCATTGTCTGTCACCTCACTAGGAAATTAGGACGAGCAGAACATAAGTCATGGGGGAAATAAAGGAAACTGAAACATTCAGGTGGGGGAAGGTATGAGTTTGGCCTGAGCAAGGGGGAAGAAAGATTATTTCCATAAGTGTTTGTTTAATTACTTATATTTCCTTTTTCCCAATTGTTGGAAAAGATGAAAGTTTAACAAGAAAGTTTCACAGATATGTATGCTTGGCAGAAAGCTCTCTGAATGTACAGCCTGAGAACAGGACAGAATTGGAAGCAAGTTTTGATACAGAAGAACAATAGATGTCTAAATTGACAATTGCTGAGCCAGTTGTTACTGGACAACTAAGAAAGTAAAGGTTAAATCGAGTTGGAAGTTGATTTTATGACTAGAGCAAAGGATATATTGACCACAAATAGAAAAGATGTTTTTACCAAGCAGAAATAGGTCTTAGGAAAAGCAGAAAGATACCACAGGCAAACAAACATGCTGATGTGGCAAGTAGAAAAGAGGTCTAAGCATTTTCCACTGCAAGAAAACTTAAAAACATCTTTAAGCTTCAACTGTGACATACTAATTCATGTGATTGGATAGTAATGACCATAATATGGTAATGATTGTAGTTATGATAGGCTGTAGGTAATAGTGAAGGTATTGTATATGATGCTGATTGGTTGTTATGTATTAAGATGCTCAGCAAAGAAAAGTATATAATGTATGGTGACCAGAACTAAAGTGGCTTCAGGCTTGCCTAAAAGCTGCAGCTGACTGCTGTAGGAGTGGCTCTGTCACCCAGGACCGGAGGCTGCTGTGCAATGAACACCTCCTGTGCAATGAACAGCATTTGGAAGAGCTGCCTGGAGTCCCACCTCTCTTGTCGCAGGCTCTTACACCCAATATTTGAATCAGTCATTGTAAGTTTGTGTTAACTGGTAATAACTTAAATTAAGCTAAAGTAAATTCCCTGATTGTTAAGACTGTTTTGCCTGTGACTATTTAATTTCTTAAGATCTTGAGTCAAATTCCACAAGGAAATGTGGGTTTATAAATTCTGTTATACTTTGCTTTTGCTGCCTGGTTTGCCTGGGACACCCCAGCAGTACAGAGCTGGAGACAGCTGGGAGCAGCTATTCCTGGATGCTCATCTGTGAATAATTCCTGTCTGTTTCCATCCTCGGGCTAACCCAAACCTCTGTTCTCTTGCCATAGTACAGAACTGAGAGTTTCAAATAACTTTATGCGTACTTAGTTGTACTCTAGGAGTCGTCTCAGTTGACCTTCCATTCTGTAAGTGCATTATGAAATTCTAATCACCAGACAAAGTTTTCTGCCTTGAATCCTAATTCTCCACTGCTTTGCACCTCGGCTATTAATTTGCACATATGCAGAGTGAAATCAGGTGTTAAATGAAACCAAGCCAGTTTGGTAACAGATTGCATACCTTCTGAATAGTTGTAAATTATTGTGATGAAATTTAAAGGAATAGGGAGTTGAACCCTTTGTGGCAATTTAAAGTGATTTTGTCTGATTGCTTTCACATGATGTAGAAATGATGAAATGTTTTTTTCACCTATCTTTAATAAAGCATTATGTGTATCATCAGATGAGAGCAGCCAATAATTTAGGACCTGAAATTGTTGCCTTTCTTAAGATATTAAGAACAGTATTCGTTCTTCAAAGAAAATATTTATATTTAAATAATGGCAGTTCAATATGAGTACCAAAGTTTTTGTGAAAATACCTTTTTTTCTGAGATAATGACCATTGATTACTGAAAGAGAGCAGTAGTCTATGTCTTCTAAAACTAATATTGACTGTGTTCTGATGAGTAAATCACACTAAATGCTAAATTTTATATGTACTGTTATTAATATAACTTTCAATATTATTTTAGAAATCAAAAGCTATTGAAAAAAGCATTCACAGAATCATGGAAATATTGGTTGGAAAAGATCTTTGAGGGTCAGCTAGTCCAGCCTCTGTGATACATGAAGGGATGAGATTCACCAGCAGAGAGTGAATCTGAGGTTTATTCAGCAGTGCTCAGTATGTTATCTTTACCCCTAAGAGCTTTTGGTTACAGCTTACAGACATAATCACAGTCCCACCATAAATCTGTCCTCTTGACATTTTCCATTGTTCTCTCCAAGCCATGCTAAAGGAGCATGAAGAGTGAACAGTTCTGTGCTGATGTAGAAGCAGAAACTCCAGCTCTGTTTCCTGCTGCTGCTGGTGCTCTCTGTTTAACTCTTTCCTCACAACAACACCTGTACCCCAACAAGCTTCCTGCTACCAGACTATTGCCAACCCCAAATAGTCAGCAATGGCTTCTTAACGCAAAAAGAGGGCAGATAGGAAGCCAGAATAGGTGCCAAAGATGCTACAAAAGCATTGCTTAGGGATGAGATCCCTAAAGCCAGGCTTAGCTGGAGCCAACACTGGATAAGGACAAAATGAGAAGCCATAAGTGATTCTACCACTACAGCAGGAACAAAAGGAAACTGTAGGTCTGTTGATGAAAGGGTCCAGTCCTGCATTATGTTATTTTTCCTTTGCCTGCAGTTGTCAAAGCAACAGCATAAGCATTCTTTATGGCTGGATTCCCAATGCAGGATTGCATTAATGAATCAAAGAGAACTAAGTTATTTTATCTAATTGTTTTAATCTGCTTTTAATTTGCAATATCATGTTCTGCTTATGACAGTAGGACCAGAAATGGATTTTTAAAGTTTCCTTGTCCCTAGTCCTTTTTTGCAACTAATTATACCACAGGTTATAATGACACTCTACATAAGAGAGAAAAAAATTGCTGTCAGTTATATGTTTTCTGTTGATTCTAGGCAAGAGCTCACAAAACTTCATCAGGTTACAGCCAACTCAGTGGGACTATCTGCATTTTCATCAGGTAAGGATCTCAGCCTCAAGAAAACAAACCTACAACAAGCCTCAAGTTGCCAAGTGATAATGCATTAACAGATTTTTATTTTGACTTTCAGATATTTTATCATTAAAACAATTAAATCAAAACAAAGTAGTTCTACAAAGTACTCAGCATTCAATCTGAATCTCTTATCTACTATTATAGGTCCTTCTTCTTTCTTAAAAAGGAAGCTATGCAAACACCCTCTTTTGTACTCGGACCACTTTCTCAGAGTTTTTTGTCCTAAAAGACGGTGAAGAAGCAAAATTGTCTTGCAGTCCGGAAAGAAAACATTCCTCTTTGTCTTTATGCAAGCTGCATTATCATTCCTTTGTTCCTTTGCTCCTGTACTTGGAAATACTTGAATTTTCCAGTGATGGAAACATATTGGCAAATATGTTGAATTATTGTTAAAACAGAACACCAGTAGATATTTTAAAAATAGCTACAGTTTTTTATTGTTTCCATCATTAGGGCTCAAGCCTGTGGGAAATGACTTTCAGCAGTTTTTGTGTGCACGTTTGCTTTCTCCCTGTCTTTGTGCTTGCTCATGCTGTCTCTCTGATACATACTGTTAGCCTTAATTAGAGAAAAAACCTGAAAGCTTTGAAAAATAAATTAAGGAAACTGGAAGGTGCATCGGACAACAACAATAACAGGCTTCTTAACTGGTGATCTGGGGGCTGGATCAGCTTTCCTGTGATGGCTGAGAGAACTGGGGCTGCTCACCCTGGAGAACACCAGCACCAGGTTTTGCACGGCCTGCAGGCAGCCTAAAGAGAGCTGGAGAGGGACCTTTGGCAAGGGTGTCTAGTGATGAGAGAAGGGGGAGTAGCTTCAAAGAGAGTAGGTTTAGATCAGGTATTGGGAAGGAGTTCTTTTCTGTGAGCTTGGTGAGATGCTGTTGCAGGTTTCCCAGAGAAGCTGTGGCTGTTCCATCCCTGGGAGTGCTCAGGGCCAGACTGGTCCAGGGGAAGGGGTCCCTGCCCATGGCAGGAGGGTTGGAACTAGACAACCTTTGGGTCACTTCCAAACCAAACTGGTCTGTGATTGTATCTGTTCTTTATTGACAGATGAGATGTCATGACTATCTTTTAGGTTTTGTGATGTGACTATTCAATGTTTATACTATTAACAAATGCTGTTTGGGATAATGTGCACAAAATGCTCTAGACAAGTCCCCATGCTTCCATTCTCTGACAGTGTTCTATAGACAATGACTGAATGATCTTAGTTGGTTAGCACTTAATTCTGTATTCTTCATTTCAGTTTGTGACTGAAATATGAGCATAGTTTCTTATCTGTGCGTCATGGAAATCACAGCTCACTTCTAATTTGTCCTAAAAATGGAAGGCCAAAATTATTTGGAGCAAAGAAAATCAAAGATGTAATGAACAAATGTCCTTTTGATCTGGCAGAGAGGAAATAAAATTAAATCGTAGAGCTACCAAAGCTACCAACGGTGGATATTACAAGGAAATACCACTAGAAAAAGCCATCTGAACATTTAAATATGTGGCCCAATACCTGTAAGACTAAGCTGCTAGTAATAAAGTCTTCAAATGGATAATGGCCCAAACTTAATAAATGCTTGAACTTGCAGGGTGCTATTAAGGAAATATATTAAAAATTCAAACCTGAAGTATTAAAAATTTTAGGACCACAGGTGTATTGTTGTTAAAATTAATGCATTTTGCTGTGAATTTCAGTGAAAACAGATTTAAGCATTTTTGTTTCTTCTGGTTAATACTGGTTAAATTAATCCTGACAATGCAACCTTCATGATTCTATTGTTCTAAAACTGCTTTCAATATGAATAAATGATTGAAGGAAAAAATTGCACAGGTATTTAGAGGGCAAATACATTTGAAAAACTGTCTTATACCCAGTACAACAAAATCATGGACTCAGTGCAGCAAGTTTTCTGTCTGTCACCTAAAAGAAGTTTGTTAGTTCCAGAATCTGCCATGACTAAGAGCTGTCATTCCTCATCAAGTCTATCTCTGAAGCCCCAAAGCTCAGAAAAGACAAGGTGGCTGTCTTGTTAGAAAAGCCCCTGAGGGTGTTTGGGTGAATATCAGACTCTGAAGGGCAGCTTAGTTCTTCTGGACAAGTCGTTTCTTTCAGGCCTGTTATTCTAGGGGTTAGCATGGATCTCCTTATTGTGGGCTTCACAGCAGATAAAAACATCCTTCCAAGAGTCGATGAGAAATTTTAAATAAAAACATGACAACATAACTTAGAGGAACTCTTGGCAGAACCTGGCAGCTTGATGTGATTTGAGCATTTGAATGAAGACGTCAGCTGACGTGCAAGCAGAGCAGAAAGTGCTGCCCAGACAAGGTTTGGAGAAATCTCCTGTAGGTAAATTCTGCAGGACATCTTCAGAGTGGGTAATTGTCATACATGAAGGGACAAAACCCACCAGCAGAGAGTGAATCTGAGGTTTATTCAGCAGTGCTCAGTATGTTATCTTTACCCCTAAGAGCTTTATTTTGTTGCAGCTTACAGACATAATCACAGTCCCACCATAAATCTGTCCTCTTGACATTTTCCATTGTTCTCTCCAAGGCCATGCTAAAGGAGTGTGCAGAGTGAACAGTTCTGTGCTGATGTAGAAGCAGAAACTCCAGCTCTGATTCCTGCTGCTGCTGGTGCTCTGTGTTTAACTCTTTCCTTACAACAACACCTGTGCCCTAACAGGCAATCTTTCCCAGTGCATTTAGACCTGGTGAAAAGGAAAGAAAAAAGCAAAGAGGAAGGCTTTCAGCCTACAATAAATTAATATAGGACATTGGGAGAGCAAGAGAAACAATGGAGACACCTTCAGGGCAATAGAGGAGGGTTTGAGATCTGTTTTGGTTTGTTTTGTTTTGTGGTGGCTGTGGTGGGTTTTTTGATGTGTGTTTTGTTTTTGCTACCTTCTTGAGGAGACAGGGCTTATGTGGCAATGCTGTGCCTGCTTCTCTTCATCTGGTCATTGCACCCATAAAAACTTCTGAAATTATAGCTATTTTCAAGCAAATTTGAAATATACTTCAATTCCTATGAGATTTGTGCCACTCACATGCTGGAGATTTATTCAAAATAATGTCACACTGAATGAAAAGCAGGTACAAGATACCTTGTTCTTTGGAATAAGAGTGAAATTCTTGAGGTGAGTAAAGCTTTGTAGGGAGTGAAGGATAAAAATTCTTAGGAGGGTTTCATTACTTCTGCTGTTTATAGATCAATTTATTTTTCTTTGAAGGTTTTCTTACATTCTGTGCAGCATATAGGAAGGAAACATAAACTTGTAAGATCATATCCTTTATGTTGCAAAGAGATTGTCTTGTAAATACTTGGAAATATAATATTTGGATTATAATCCATACTGCCATGTAAATTTCTTGAAATAGGACTTTGAGAAATAGAAACTGTAGTGAATCATATTATTAATAAAGTCAAAAGGTGCTTGAAATTTTAATCCATTAACTAGTTCAATATTGATTATAATATTTTTTAACCTTAATACAAGTTCATAGAATCCACAGATGTTTGTTGTCTGAAATGCAGAATGACAGAACAGTCTATGCAAGAAATTACTTTGAAAGGTCATTTGGTCCAGCCTTTCATAGGAAAGAGAGCAGAGATGAGATTATTTCCAACCTGTCCCACCACATCTAGAAAACCTCCAGCGATGGAGGCTCTCCCATGTCTCTGGTGAGGTGGGTTAGTGGCTGATTGTTCTCACTGGCTTAAAATGTGAGATTACTTTCAATTATTAATTAGGTGTTTTACATACCACGAAGATCTTTCAAAGATTAATTTCTTCCCTCTAGTTGAAGAATTATTAGCTAAGTCTAATTATTCCAGTTACTATAAAGTTTAATAAATCTGTTAAATCCACAGAAGTCTGAATTTATGATTCCCTGAACTCAAAAGTATTACAAGAAAAGGAATTTATTCCCTGAGTTGAGGAAAGCACAGAGGATTTGAAATGAAGACATGCAAAGTCTGAATTTAAAATAGAGGCAGTAGTTGGTAATACAATTATGTTTACACAGTCGGAATACCTTATTAAAGAGATGTCATAATGACTGTTTCCAGCACGTGTAGAGTAATTGGCTTGAGTAGCCACTTGATGTCATCCTGGTGCAACCAAATTTGTTTAAAAACCTTTGATTCACAGAGAATTACTGTTTTGGTGAACAGTTCTCTGCTAAGCTTAACTTTTCTTTTCTTAAAAATTTATTTAGTGTTCTTTTTCCTGTAGTCATGCAGAATCTTTTTAAGAAGCCTTATGACAAAATGCTTAGTATCTTCTTTTTTCTTAGACTTTAGATATCTGTTAATTTTTCCAGAAAATGTGACTCACTTGTCCCTCATGTAATTAATTAGGTTGCTATGAGCAGGTAGATTGATTTGGCCCAAATACTCTATTGATATTATCTGAAAAATAGGCAGAACATCTTTCACGACTCTGAGTGATGGTTTTACCTCCAAGATCATTCAGCTGTGTTATGGCACTTCTGTCCTTTTTTTTAAAAACATCAATAATTTTACAAAGGCAGTTATATTTTTGTCCAGGAAAAGTTGTTCTTTAATGTTTTGTTCTTAGCTTTCAGCTTGATTTAAAGGGGCAAAAAGTCCCGTTTGATCATTGTGCGTGTTTTTGGTCAGGAGAGAGGACAGAAGAGATAAACTTTAGATAGCTTCATAGGATTGAGAACAAAATTTTATATGGACTTTGTCAGAATTCATTTTCTCTGACACTTTTACCAGAATAAAATGTCCCTGATCTCTCAGCATCTTCCTCCTTCCACCCAGGCAGGTACCCTAGATCAGCTAATTTTTTGCTATTTTTAAAATTTCCTCTGACTTGTTCTTTCCTCTTAACTCTTTGTGATCTTTATGCTTTGGCTCAGCTCTGTGCCTGCTTGGCCAGCATTTTCTATCACACAATTCACTGTATTTTCCCACACTACTCCCCCGGAGTTGTAAAACATGAGCTCTGACAGACTGCCCCTTTGTTCTTTATGACTGCATTTTATTTACAAGAGTTTACAAGTTTGTGTTGTCATTTGAAACTTCCACACATTCTACAGCCTATTGTGTAATCTAGATGGTTATTTACAGTCTATGGACCAACAGAAGAACAACTTGTATTTCAGGCTGGAGGAATGAACAAGTGCAGGAGCTCGCTGGCAATCTGGGAAACCCTGTGTGAGAAAATGTTATCCAGTTTCTGTACATGTTTGTGATCCCAGACCTGCTCTGGCAGCTGCCTCAGGAAGATAAAGCTGAGACTGAAAACATCCAGGTAGGTGTAAAGGAGTTGACTAAGGGTACAGTAGAACTTCTATAGGAACAAAGAGTCATTGAAAAGAGCAAGGATAATTCAGTCTGAATAAGGTGAATAATAGGGATTTGATTGAAGTGAGAAGATAAGCAAGAAGTGACTACTGTCTTCCTTTCAGCTCTATCTCAATGTGTGAAGTAAGGAGATAAAGTGAAATTAAAGGCCAAAGGAATTTTTTTTCTTAGACGAATCATTCATTGACACTTGCTGTTTCAGGAGGTCATTGAGGCAAGTCAGGAGCTGATCATAGCAGCTTTTAAGGGTTCATTAACAGCAATTAGTAATTTTTTTTTCCTTTGAGTAGTTTTCAAAATGAATAAAACAGATACAGGTTTAAAAGCAAGGACCCTGAGCACAATGGTAAATAAAAAAATGGGCAGTATTTGAATTAAAGAGAATGCATTCTACTTGAACTTTCACAATTATTTATGGCTACAGCAAAGTTTTTGGTTGCCAGAGTGAGACAATATGGTTCTTTTCATCCAAGTTTATATATAAACACTCTTCATTTGCTCTTCTCATTGATAACAATTTGGGTAAGATTCATCTGCTTGAACTTAAACACTTTCAGTGCATATATTTGCAAATGTCAACTCTTATGTATATTTCAGTGAATGGCAACAGACACCCTTAGGGCATAATTTTTCTTTTGCATATATGTCTAAAATAGGTCAGATAAACTATGTTCTATAAGTGATCATTTCCTCCCCTGCTGCATATTACTTCTAATTAAAAAAAAAAATCAGACAATTCTTAAATGCAGGTAGCTACAATGTAAACATAAAAATTTAGGTGCAATGAATGTTAGATCAGTCATGGCTCACAGTTTATCACAACTGTATTTTATAGTTGAAGTTTTGCAAAATGTTAAGAGAGATTATCTACAGTCTCTTCTGCTTCTACTTGATGTCTCCATTCCATAAATTATTTTATATTCCCTCCTGAGAAGGTGCTATTACAAAACTATATAGTTTTTATTATCCTTGCTGATGGGTTTTATCAGATATGTATGGAATCATTCCTCTGTTTATATTTCAAAGGTTTAAAATGGGACTATTTTTGGCCTGCTAAGATTGTTATACACAAGACTTGGCTTTTTTGTGCTTTTCAGAATAAGGCAATAGTATGTTTAAATGATGTAAAGTCTCTGTGACTTTCCAATTTCTGCTAATCCACATGGATTATCTAATGTGGTTCTTATCTAATGATATTCTTCATACCCTAACTGAATTCTATAAAATTTACCTCTGGTTCCTCAAACAGCACTTGATATCTCAAGATGTTCACCTGTCAAGCACAAAAGTTCAAAAAGTTGGCATGTGTAAACTTAGTTAACTTTAGCATTTAGATGGCTTTAAATGGTCAAAATTTATATGTCTGGGATGAATAGAAATTTGAAATTAGATAAGATTTCTTAGTCATAAAAGAGAATGAAAGCAGAGAATGACAAATTGATGCATGAGAAGCAATATATGAGATGTGGTTGATAAATTATCTTCTGATATGTTAATGAAATCCAGATAGAGAAGTTCATAATATGATGACTTATTGAGATTTTAATAAAGTAAATTAAAAATTGAAAGGTGATCTGAATGAAAGAAGCTCCAGGAATCTTTGAAAAAATAATCAGGAATTTGAGCTTTAAAAAAGGCTTTTTATAGACACTGACCTTTATGCTCACATATACACATATTTGCATTTTAAATAGATACATCTGAAAAATCTACTAATTCTACACTTCTCCTTATACTTACTGGAAATAACAAATTCTATGGTACTTACTTAGAAATATGCTCTGCATACTTGCATGCACTAAAAAAATCCATATTCAGTGCCAGATTCTTTTTGACCACACAGAAAATCCTGCAGTTCTGTTTTACAATGGTGAGTAAAGATAATACACAGAAAGATGAAAAAAACCCAAAAAACTTAAACACATATGTATTTATGATTAAGACTTCATTTTAGTAAAAACGAAACCTGTAGGTAGGATTTCTCCAAGGAAAACCAATTCTGTAGTGCTCTTTTTTCTGTTTTGCTTTCACAAAAGAAACACAAGAAACAATGTAGGAAAAAAAAGAAACTATTGCTGTGGCAGGAAAAAGTAATTGTAGCTGTCAGTTCAGCCTGCTAGTCTTCTAATTAACTGGGTGAAACTTATACAGCCAAGATGTATCTTTAAAATCCAAGAGCAGCCACCATGCCTTTATTGTTTCTGAAAAATGTTCTTAATGTCTCAGCATCTGATTCAGCACATTTGGTTGCTAATGTTCATATTATCATTTTCTATCATTAAAACATATTTTATAAAATAAATTTATTTGAGAGATAATTCCTATAATGCAGAATATTTCCAAAACCATCAGTATTGTAATTACGTTAAAGTGAGTGTTTAAACACTGATTAATCTTGAGAGGTAAAAATCATCTGCCGTATCTACAAACAACAATATAATAGATGAGATTGAAAATATTAAAATAATATATTTACATAAAATACATGAGAAACAGTCCCCCACTAAATTTAATCTAGCAAATGTTCTCATTATACAAGATGTAATTTTTTTTCTTTACTGTTTAAGTAATTATTTCTTTTCTCTTTTAAAATTAGGATCTATTTAACATTTAGCATCAAAGTAAGTCTCCATAATTTTAGCCTTTCCTACATGAAATTTAGGCACCATTTTATAATCCCCATGTATGACAGGAGTGCTTCAAATGCTGACTTTTACTGTAGGGGTTTGAAATTTCTCTCAGTACAGAAATTTTGTTGAGTGTCTGCTTTTGGAATAAATGAATGCAAGACACTTTCTCTCTCCTTTCTCAGACATTCCCAGTAGTGTGGTATTCTACCCCTCCCTCCCCAGTATTGAAAGATATGGATCCATCCCATTTGAGAAATTTGGAAGAGGCTTTATTTTCTGTTCTGCTTTGCTTTGTTGTGTGACAGCAGGAGGTCAGATTGATAAACCACCACTGGTGCACCAGTGCAGAGAACAGCTTTCCTGTCCCTGGGGAGGCCTTGCCCATAGCAGAGGGGTTGGCACAGTGTGGCTGTTCTGCCTGCACCGTCCAGAGATCTGCTTGGGGAATCAGGGTCCTGGTGTCTGCAGCAGTGGGTGCAGAATTCCATATATAAAGGGTGCTAATGGTCACGCATCAATAGAGGCATTGCCTGCAAAATACGCGTGGCTTTTTATTTTTATTTAAAATTCTGTAGCATCGTGTAAAGAAATTGTTCCAGCAATACTTGGTTTTGCTTTTTGCAACGTTTTCCCTGGTTAAACAGGCATCCAAATTAAGTATTATGGAAAGAAGTCACAGTAAATTAACAGGTGGCTGGTAAGCGTGGAGCTTTAGAGAGAAAACCCTCCTTCCTCCTTACAAAAAGTTTTTTGGTTGCATTGATTGAGGTCAGGGCAAACTGAAATAGAGGAGAATTGGATGGAGGAGAGATTAGGATCTATGAGCAAACACTGCTGACTTCCAAAGAATAGAAGGAAATCTCACACTATCATGTTTTACTGAGTGTCAGAGTACAGATATTTGGTTGAGGATAAAGTAAACAATTATAATGAAATTTTTGCTTCTTAGCTCTTTAAAATAATTGATCTCTCATTTGTTGATGGGCTTATAAATGCAAACTCAATGTCATTCTCATCCATAATAGAACTGCTAACTTCTAGGTATTATTCATCAAGAAAACACACCCATGACAGCTATCAAGTAAAACATGTATTAAATTATGCAATTTATATTTTGTTCCTGTATGCGGAAAACCTGAAAGTATTGGAGCATTAATACCACCCTAATCTGGTTTATCTCCTTTATTGCATAAATGTATAACAAAGCTTCATGACTGAGTAACAGCAAAACCCACATGAAATGTGCATAATCTAAAGAGCTCTATAGGGCAGAGTTTGAAAATCTGCAGTTTCTGTTGAAATGTGTTGAACATATCTTCTTAAAGAATAATATGGTTCATTAAAAGAAAAAAAGTAAGGAGCGTGTATCACTGATTATTATGAACAAAAGAGTATATTTCCAAGGTAATAAAAAATTTACAGTTCACGGAGCTTGATCTAAATATTGTAAATTGATCTAAATATTCTAAATTCCTACCATAACCCAAATCCAGATTATAGTAGCAGAAGAATCTGGCTTTGAATTATACCATATAGCATTAAAAAAAAAGAGGATCTCATGAGTATATGATGGCCCCTGTGGTTTATAGCTGTTTGCCTGACCACCTTTTGCATTATCTCTCTCTGATACTGCAGATCCAGAAAATTCTCCAGCTGATAAACTAGAAATAGGAAGAGTGTGATCAGTCTCTCTCCCACTTTGCCAGCTGCTATGTTTGAAGTTTGAGTGTCAAGTGCTCTTTTTTCCAGGTGTTGGAAAATTGGGACTACATTAGTGTAAGTATCTTGCCTTACTCTCTTTTAATTACAGCATGTGTTTATGTTTTCTGGTTGCAGAGAGAGAAAAGCATGGAAATATGACACTAGAACACGCTGAAGGCTTCAACAATAGAGGGTTGTATCAAACTGACTAACATAAAGAACCTATGATTTTTCTTTCAGTCTTGCATTTCTTTGGGACTGTTTATTTTCCTAAGCTACCTGGGATGGCAAGTGGAGCCAGAATACTTCTGAACCTAGTTATTTTCTTGCCTGTTTTTGCATTGTGTCTCACAGGGGTGTGGTTTGGTTCCTGCACTTATTTGAAAGCACAATCTGACTTATTGAGAGTTTGAGAGGAAGATGCCCTGAGTTTCCATTACCGTAATTTATACCCTGCTGTAGCTAAACAAGACTTGCAATTGCTTTCCCTCTATATGACTGAAGCATGTGATCAAAAGGCGAGATTAGCTAAGGCAAACCCCCGCAGATTTAATTTTTCGTGGTGGGTTTGGGCAGGAGCTCTGAAGAAGGCGTTGTTCCCCTGGATGCTGGCGAGGCGCTGCCTGAGGCTGCAGGTACTGACCAGAGGCTGTGCAAGGACCTGCAGTCAGCTGGTAACTCCATTGCAATGGAAATGAGACCATGCTGTGTTTGAATTCCCTTGTTGGAATCACCATGCATATCTTTGTGAAATGGCACACAGATTAATGAAATACACGGGGCACGGGGCACGTTGGGCACCTTGCATAAATGATCTGTTGCCTGCAGCTGGTTCTCTGGGTAATTTTGTGTTATTTTTGCAAGGAGAGATCAGCAGAAGGGACTGTGACTCCTCACAATGTTTTGCTGGCTGGCTGGCTGCCTGCTAGCCCAAGGTTTCAGATTTTTCATGTTAATATTTAAAATCCCAAGAGGATTGCATCCCAAGTGCATTTTTGAGCTTCTGATGCCTGTATTCCATTTCAATCTTGATGGTTAGGCGGGAGAGATTTGGGGCCTGAGGGCTTTCTGAAATGAGCCAGCTGAGAGTATACAGTATCTTCTCCTCTGGAGTACTGGCTGTGTGGAATTTTCCCTCCAGAGCTCAAATGTGTGATACATTTAGTATATTTAAAAATATGCTTTCCACCTAAGCTTTGCATGACAATACTATAAGTTGTAATTATTTAACTGTTAGTAGTTATGATTTAAACTAGCAGACTAAGGAAGAAAGACTGGGAATATCCTAGTCTTATTAGAGTCATCACTCTTTGCCTTGGACATTGATTATGAAATATTATTAATTTGACATTTTCAGCTTACTTTCCAGTACTTTAAAGAATCTATGAAAGGCTTTTATGATTGCTTATTTTAAATCATAAGACATTAAGTACTTCAGACAAATAAGATTTTTATGCTCTCCATTTGTAAAATGCACAAAGGTCAGCTACTAAGCATGCTGAGACTCTTTTGCTAGAGGTATCTTTATTACTCTGTCTGTATTTCATATGCCTGTCATAACTACTAGAGGACTAAATCCAAATTCATCCCCAGGTGTGGGGCAAGAAAACAGCGCTTAGTAATCAGAGAGCAAAGGAGATTCGGCTAAGAACAAGGACTGTTTGGTCAAGGCAGGAGAGATGGAAAAAAGTTTCTAAAATGTGACAGGTAGCAGAACCATGGTAGTTTGCAGAAAAAAAAATCTTATGTAAGCACTTGTTTTAAGGAAAAAAAGCTGATGTGAACACTAGGAATGAGATCTATTGGTTAGCAGACGCATGAACAGTTATACTTCTTGGCTATCCAGGTGTGTGTTACTCTAATCTGATAGTGAAAACATTATAAAAGCTGTGTACACTTTTGTTAAATGTTTTCTAGCTGTACTGTGCCTGGGGACTGTGCATCATTCCTACGCCACAAATGGCTCCCTGAACAGGGACACACAAGCTCCTAGGCCACCCTGGACCTGCAGCATACCCTGACTGTACCAATGGTGGCCTGCAGGGATTGCCAAGGACGGCCTTTCATCGCTGCCTAAGGAACAGGTTAGCCTTGCAAGCGGTCGGGAAAAGTTCCCCATAAAAATGGGCAATAACATCAGTAAACTGGAAACTCTCCATAAAGACTGTTTACTGCATATTACAAAGGAACAAGGGTATAAAATACAAGAAAGAAAGCTTATACAGCTCCTTATATGGGTGAAAACTTACTGTCCTTGGTATCCCCCCGATGGCTCCTATGACCTCGATCACTGGAAGCGAGTGGGGGAGTCTCTGAAGTCTCATCAGGTAGACAGTCATGAGGTTAACCCTGATGAATTCATTACATGGCTGATTGTTTATTCTGCACTACAAGCTTTCCGCGATTCGGAAGAAATATTACACCCAGCTGTAAATTTGTCTGCAGACACTTCCCATGCACTCACAGCTTCACTTTCACGTCCTGACTCAGTTAGTTTGCAAGTGGAGGAGGGAATTAATGGGGAGGAACAGGAGGGTGATCTTGTGAATCCAAGAGCTATTGATCTAAGACAGGAATGTGATTTATATCCTGCTATAAAGCCACAGCCACTGAAAGCTATGGCTGCATCACCATCTACTGACACAAAGGTGCTAAAACAGCAGTCTTGTCTCCCACCCTATGACATGTCTCCCTTAAGACATGTGACCGATAATGAACTTTCTCTGTCCCCTGAGCCAAAAAGCTTTTTAGACACCTGCCGAAGACAAGCATTAGATCAAGGGGATGTTGAATTGCTCCATGCTATGCCCACAGTCTATCAAGGCAATCAGCCTCATCATGAGCAAATTTCTTATGAAATGGTTAAGGAATTAAGAAAATCTGTGAAAGAAAATGGTCTTCAGTCTTCCTATACGATGAGACTTGTAGAAGCTATAGCAAAAAACTACGTTATGTTACCTGCTGACTGGAAAGCTTTATTTAAATTGATTATGACAACAAGACAATATTCAATATGGTGTGCAGAGTATGAAGAGTTATGTGAAAATCAAGCCCGGGCTAACATGGACACTGGTAATGCTGGAATAACCAAGGATCATTTGGCAGGGACTGGAGCTCAGACAACCATAAGAGATCAGTTAAGAATGCCCCCAGAGACATATAACCAAGTGAGGGGACTGGCTATAAAAGCTCTGAAAAGAGTGCCAGACATTAACAGAACCGAACATGGCTTCTCCACCATAAGGCAAGGACCCCAAGAACCCTACATTAATTTTATTGATCGCTTGCAAACAGCTGTGAACAGGCAAATTGATTTACCAGCTGCGGCGGAAGTTTTATTGAAATCCTTAGCCTATGAAAATGCTAATACTGACTGTCGTAAGGCACTTGATCAAATAAAAACCAAACCTGGTGCTTCCTTAACTGACTTTATCAAAACTTGTGCACATATTGGTACAGAACAATACAGAGCAGATTTACTAGCAACTGCCTTAGCTCAACAGTTACAAGTGGCTTGGGCAGCAATTAAATGCTTTGGCTGTGGAGAGGAAGGCCATGTGAAAAAGCAGTGCCCAAAGAATAAGCAAGGGAAGCAAAAACCTAGTAAACTGTGCTTCAGATGCAAGAAAGGTTACCACTGGAGTAATGAATGCCGTTCTAAGTATGACAAAGATGGCAAACCTCTGCCACAACGGCAAAAATTGAAGGGCGGAGTGAAATACGGTGCCACACAACAAAACAGGATCCAGGTACAGCAAATCCACGCAGCTCAAGTTACGTCAGGAGAACCCCAGGCAGTGCCAGCTTGGACTTGGCAGTTTCCACCACAACCACAATAAATGACACATCAGTTCACCTTACACTTATCGGCTTAAATGGACCCCTTCCTTTTAAATGCCAAGCATTGCTGCTCTGGAAATCATCATCATCTAAAAGTTGACTTTTTATTTTGCTAGGAATCATCAACTCTGATTCTAGGGGTGAAATAAAAATCACAGTTTAGACTCGTAACCCACTTTGTACTATCCCAGCGGGATCATGCATTGCTCAGCTGATACCACTCCTTCTATTGCCCGACACGCAATCGATACCATCTGTCAATGCTGACTGGGGCACTGAAGGTTTTGGGAGTACCAGTAATCCCAATATTTGTTGGTCCAAGCTCATTTCAATACAACAGCCTTTTCTAACCTGTGTAATAGATGGCAAGTATTTTACAGGATTATCAGATACTGGAGCAGACATAACCATCATCAGCAAACGTGAATGGCCATGTGAATGGCCCTTAACAACTCCAGCAGTGGTCATTGCAGGCATCAGAGGTCAGCACGCGCCACTAAGCCAGCTAAAGAGCTCGTGGTGCAGGTCCAGAAGGGAAAAGCACCTCTCAAACCGCATGTACTTTCTACTCCATGTAGACTGTGGGGAAGAAATATGTGAGATCTGTGATCACAGTCAACAAATCACTGATGAGCAGGCGAGACTTCAACTCCCATGGAACACATACTCCTGGGTGGATTGACCAGTGGCCCCTCAGAGGGGAATGGCTGCAACAAGAACAAAAGCTGGTCAAAGAACAATTGGATGTGGGAAATATAGTCGCTTACACTAGCCCATGGAACACCCTAGTACTTGTGACTCCAAAAAAGACTGGCAAATGGAGACTCTTACAAGATCGGAGAGCTATCAATGCAGTAATAGCTCCAATGGGTGCGCAGCAACCCAGAATACCTAATCCAGCAATGATTCCCTGAAACTTGGAAATTGTTAATTATTGACTTAGAAAATTGTTTTTTCACAATTGCATTACACCCTGATGATGCACCTCATTTTGCTTTTCCATTACCATCCTTGAACAACAGTGAACCCATGCAAAGGTATCACTGGGCTGTGTTACTGCAAAGGATGAAAAAGTCCTACAATATGCCAGCTTGTGGCCACAAGTGCTTTACAAGCAGTGCAGCAGCAGTTTTCAACAGTCCTATTGTATCATTATATGGATGTTATACTGCTAGCAGCAGATGACTCTTTTGTATTGCAAAACTGTTTTGTCTTTTTGGGTCTTTCTCTTGACAAATTTGGTCTTCGTATTGCAGCAGACAAAGTTCAAACTGTCCTGCCTTGGAAATACCTAGGGTTTCTATCATTTGAACAGAAAATTGTTCCTCAGTCCATTGTGCTGCCAACCTCTATTAAAACAGTACATGATTTGCAATAATTATTAGGAACTACTAATTGGCTGAGACCTACCCTTGGTATCTCCACTGAGGAATTGTCACCCTTATTTAATTTACTTAAGGGAGACACAGATTTACAATCTCCGTGTGAACTCAGTCCAGGAGCCCATGAAGCATAGCAAATAGTGACAGATAAAATTCAGACATCCTTTGTATCCAAACAACAAGCAGAGTTACCACTGAGACTTTTTGTTATCATAGCTGAATTCCAACCATATGCATTAATAGCACAGTGATGTGATGATAACAATTGTGGACGCTAGAGTGGGTATTTTTACCTTGCTTCCAGAAGACAAAAATTATACCAAACTCTATGAGGTTTTTTTTTCCTTCTAATATCCACATTCCTTTGCCTGCAGATGCTTTTCAGGATATGTTCCAGGAATCATTATCTTTACAGGCTGCCAGGACAGACTTTTTGGGAAACATTGTTCATTCTTTGCCAAAAAGTAAAGTTTTGCAATGTTTAAAAGATCTTTCTCTACAGCCACATTTTCAAACATTGTCACAACCCCTGCCTGGAGCAAAGACAGTCTTCATAGATGGCTCTGGGAAAACTCAGAAAGCAGTTGTTGCCTGGAAAAATTCCACAGGAGATTGGAAAAACTCTGATTTTTCAGCCAGGGTTGGCAGAGCTAAGAGAATTAGCAGTCACTGTAGAGGCTTTTCAGTTGTTGCAAAATGAGACTTTCAACTTAATATCAGATTCCTTGTATGTAGTTGGCATTTTAAACCATGTTGAACATTCTTTTCCAAAGCAAAAGCTAAAACATTTATTCAGACTTTTCTATTGCTCTTACTTTTGGCATTGTATTATACTATATATAAATTGGTTGGCTATAGTTTTGTAAAATGTTTCAAGCAATACTTCATTTAAGGCAATAATGTAAAGTTTGACAGTTGTCCTTGCCTGTCTTATTATCACTAAAAGAGCACTGCTGCTCTGTATTTCTTGATATTCGAAGATGTCTAAATACCACCAGTGATGAGTAAAGAAATAGTAACTGAACACAACTTTGAATCAACTGCAATAAAAAATTATTTTAGTAATTCAAATAAAACACTTTCTAAAGTAAAACAAAACAGTTTAAAATAATTTCTGTTATCATTAGCATTGAAATTTCTGTATTTATTTTAAGAACTGGTGGCTTAATCAGCGTTGAGGGCATGTTGTGAAGTGTTAGAATATATTCTGTCATTTGGCTCAGCTTTAGGCAATTATACATGTAAATATAATTACTATGGTATTTTTTTAAAACATATTAGTCTCAAGTTTGTGATGAATGAATCTGCAACATGTTTTCTTAACACCTTTTTGAAGTGAATTAATCCAATATTAATTTATTTTAGACGTGCCAGAAGCATCATCCTATTAGTAATAAGTTGAAATAGACAGCAGGAGATGCAGGTCCCTTCCTAGCATTGCCAGAATGTATCTCTGTGTGTATCCAGCAATCTGGGTGATATGTTGACAGAATGAGGCCAGCGATGCAAATAAAGGAATTCTCCCCCCTCCTCTCCTTGCAGTTTATTGCTTGTCATTGACTAATTCACTGGCCAGAATTTCTACAGAAAAATCAAACTAGTAGAGAAGCAGCTTCTATATTGGCATGACTATCAAGTGTTTAATTTGTGTATTAGGTGATGAGAGTATTTATGTTTCCAAAATTACAGCTATTTAATTTGGTTTATCAGCTGCCTAAGACTGTAGTAGGATTCTCTAGGTATATAAATTTCAGGCTGGATTCTTAACACAAATTAGAGTAGTTTTACTGCAGTCGCTGTAGTGGACTGTCATCAGTGTCACTTTACATTAGTGGAACACATGAATCCAAATGCTTCTGTTAAATACCAAATAAATACTTCTTTTTTAAAATGGAAGGTGATTTTTTTAAAACTATCCTCCCAAAATATCTCAAATTATGCATGCTAGATGTGTTAGGATTTGTTATTTTGTCTTAATCGCTTGCAATTTTTTAATCTGATTCCCTGACATAGTAACAACAGCACAGAGGCAACATATATTTATTTTTGCAAACCATAGGGTATATGTCTCAGCAATTACTGTTTTCAGATCAGGAAAGCTCAATTTAAGATCAAAACTATTTATTCCATAAAAGAGAAAAGCCAGAATCCATTAATAAATGAAAAAAAAAATGCCCCAACAAAAACAACAAAATCAAACACAGAATTTATAGATAGAGAAATTCAAATAGTGGATGACTGGAAGGAAAGTTGCATTTATGTGAAATAAATATTCAGGGTTTTAGCATTAAAGTGAGGTAATATAATCCTGTTCCCTTTGATCATAATACACAGATGATCAGGATAGGGAGTCATACAAGCACATACAACTGTACCCAATTCTTATTCGATAAAAAGGAATCATGGACAAAGGACTCAAAGAAGACAGATAACAAGCTTCTGCATTTTCTGGCTCATTGTATCCAGTAGATACAGAAAGCCAGATTAGTATATTTTATTCATATTTACTTGAGTAGCTTTATTTATGTAGCATAGTTACCATCTGTGAAAACCAGTGCTTTGCACAAAAATAAGAGAACCTAGTTAAAAAAAAAAAAAAAAAAAAAAAAAAGTGGCTTCCAAATTTAGTTTGCTGTTACCAATGAAATACATACTGCAATTTGGCAAAAATCTGTCTTGTGGGTGATTTGAGGGGTAGAAAGGCACCTGATCACCCATTTCCATACAGGCACTCTACCAACCAGAAAAAGATTTTTCTCAGATTGAAGCCTGAACCTCTGTTTGATGGGAGGGGGAAACCACTCTTCCCAAGCTCTCAAAAACTGTTGCAAGCTGACATTTGACTGCTGAAGCAGCCCTGCTTTCTCCAGTCTGGGGCACACAGCTCAGATTGATTCAGCAGGTGCCCATTTTAAGTGGCCATAGTTATATTTCATGGGCCATTTTTCTCACTCATCTGGAAGAAGTGTAAGCCTTGGCTGTCCCCATGCCTAATCTTTGTATATTTAATGCAAGTGATGCATATTTTGAACTGCACCCATATAAAATTGAAATCAGCTGGCAAAAAAAGGTATTTCCTATGAAAACATGTTTTAAAGGGAGAGATGAGAGGGGCAGTGTGAGGCATAACAGAACTAAATGAGAAGTTGATGGTGTTGTAATGCTGCTAAAGATGTAGTAACTTTTGAAAGGTAATACCTTATTTAGGACACTGAAACCAAAGTATTTTTGAATTCTTGGATGCATTTGAATTTTAAAATTCCACGTTTGTTATTAAAAAGTGTAGAGGAGGATTTTGCACACACACACACACACACACACACACACAATTAAAAGAAACTAAAGCATAGAGGAAATTTGTTTTTTAAAAGTATGAAAGGCAGTTTGCTTGAACTGTGTTCTGGTGTGCTTCCTGTGCATAAGTGGGCCCTACATATATGATCCATTTTCTGTTTTTTCTCCAGCTAATCTATACATGTGTTTTATTCATTATGTCATATTTACACATGATGAATAACTTCAATCACATAAACACTGGTTGTCTGGCAAACACGTAGTTAATATGACAAAAAGTTACAGATAGCTCATATATAACTGTTACCTCTGGCTTGGTATGCCTTCAACAGCATCATTTTAGTGCCTAATTTGTGCCTGTTTTTGTTTTAGACTCTGTATTTTGTAAGCTGTGTGTGATGCATGTGTGTAATTACAGCATATGCTGTTTATGAGCCCTTAATCTTTCTTCACTTGAGGCAGCACTGGCCTCCCACAGTTTGCAGAGTTCCATCTGCATCACTTGTCTTGAATTGTAGATTTGTATCATGGCAGAGTATAGAAAAGGTATCCTCAATCTTCTCATGACAGCTGCACAGCATTTTTCTAGGCTGGCAGTCATGGTCAAATCAGCAACAAACCTGCTGCATTTAGTGCTGCTCATTTTCCATAAGGCATTTCCAAGGCATTTTAAAATGCCCAGCATTTAGTGAGGACAGTTATTACTTCCCATCCAATTTAACAGGGTATCACTGCAGAATTTCACCCAAGGATAGGCATAATATACTCAACCTGTCCTACAGCACTGTAGGACTCTCTGATAAGGTGAAATATAGGGCTTTGAAAATGTATATTCATGTATATTCCCAATAGCCTAATGAGCACAAAATTCATTCAGACATGTAGAAGATGTAGCCAAATCCCTGAAACAGGATCTTAGTCCTGTGTGTTGTCTTACCAGGCCAATCATAATTTTCATTTGTAACTGTGCCATATTAGGTTAACAAATATTTCACAGAAGAAGGCCTTCAGCTCCTGTTTTATCCTGTTCTAGTTGCCCTTGTCTTATTTTTTCCTATTGCAAGTTTGGTTGGTACATCCCTAACAAAGTTTATGATGGAACAAAAAGAAAACCTTACCCAGCCTGAGTGGCAAAGGGAATGGCTCCTTAATTACCTGTGCTTCCCTTTAATTACTGCCACTTGATTTAAAGATAAAAGGCACTGCTTTAGAGTGACAATGCGTTTAGTCTAACATTCATCAGAATAAGAAAAATTGGAACATAGTTGTATTATGTAATGAAGAGAGAGAAAATACTGAGACTGTTAAGTTATTATCTGTCCCTATTTAGAAGTGGTTTTTACTGAGAACTGTAGCAAATTGAAGTAATATTAATTCTGATATAACTCTCTACTTTTATTGAAGGGTGACTCAAGCCACCTTTTTATCTCAGAGGAAACAATATAATACTAGAGAAATGGCCTTTGAGAGAAAAACTGTACCCCTAGTTGAGAGTTTACATGAAGGTACTTTTCTAACACTTACTGAGAGGTTTTTGTAATGGCACTGAAAGAATACACAATGTGAAAGTGTAAAACTATATTGAATCAGAAAATAGACCTCCCAGTACTTGTTACATGGGCTAATACAGGAGAGTCTGCATTTTTCATCACATCTATTTTCACAGAAAACTATCATTTTTCTCAGTCTGTTTTAATCTGTTGTATTTCCCCTAAGTAGCAGATTCACTTTCAAGGACTAATTTATACATTGCAGTTCTGTTAGTGTCTTGGTTCCAAATGTTTTCAGGAATTGTGGTAAGCTCATGTCACTGTTAATTAACCTGAAAGGCAAGACAATACAATTCCTCTGTAATCACAGAATGAAACTACAGAGTCTGTTTAACCACCATTGCTTCTAACTTTTAAATTAGTTTTACAAAACAGCAAAACAATTTATAAAGTCACACTGAAACTTGAAGTAATCAAAGTGGAAACTCTTTGGCCAGTAGCTAAATATTGTTCATTTACTGCTGGCAATGATTAATGTTCTAGGCAAATTATTACTGATTTTATTTCCAATGTGTCTACATACTTATGACAAAATTCAAGCTTTTGAAAGAAATTAAGACCAAATCCACAAGTACAGAAAATAATAATCTACAATAATATAATACTTTAATAATTTAAATTTTCCTTTCTCATAAGGGAAAAGTTATTGTGCAATTCTTACTATGAATCAAAGTTTTTGGGGTAAGTCTCTCTTTTTCTTTTTTAATTTTTTCAGTTAAACTGTGTAAGTAAACTGATAAATAATATTTTTGGTTTTGACCACATAGATAAAACAAGAAATTATAGGGATTATAAAAGTATTATATTTTTTATCCAACTCACAAAAACATCTGAATTGACAAAGGCAATTAGAAGTCAAATTTGATAGAAACAATTTAATTTTAAAATTTCTTTTTGATGTGCATGAAGACAGAGAACTCCTTGTGTGGATAATCTTCCCTGCAGTAGTCAATCTGATTGGTCTCCAATAGATAATCTTTATAGGAGTATCAGCTTTGTGTCAAGAGGACAGGAAAGGAGCCGATGTGGAGCAGCATGCAATGTGTGTGCCCTCTGTAAAGTTCTCTACAATAAAAAATGTCTCTGCTTTAACAGATATCCTTTAAGAGGGACTCCAAATGCCAAGCTTTCAGGGCTTAGTTGTGAAATACCAGAAGTCAGGGTCCAAGGATTTTGAGCACCTGGATTCAGGGGATACAATGCAAAAATCCAACCCTTTTCCTGGTAAAAGAATGGGTTAGAGTGCAATGGAGGAACTTCCTAATTTCTTTCTCATTAGTTAAGTACTAGGAATTTTGGGGGCAAAATCCTAGCTTTTAAGTTTCCCAGTAATTTCTTTTATGTACTATAGATAGTATATATATAGTCAAAAAAAAAAAAAAAGAGGTGATATTAGACTCATCTAGACATTAAGTGTGGGCTGCTTATTGTGGCTAAACAGATTCAGTTACAGCTGCTTGATATGGTTAATTCTCTGTAATATTAGATCAATGAAACTGTAACTATGGCATTTTTACTAAAAAAGAAAAGGAACAAAAGGTTCATATTTCTGGAATGTAAAACAACATCAAAAGCCAGTCAAACCATCATAAATTCTGCAGTAGTCCTGCACATGTAATTATATCATCTGTTCCAGATGCTCCCAAAGACCTTTGAAAAACTGCATGACTTCTTCAAGTGACCTTCCCACATGAAATTTACTTTTGCAAACAACACTTGAGTATCAGATAATGAGATGATAATTTCTTTTAGAGAAAAGTAACTTCTGGTTTGCTATCAATGGTGTAAATTCATGAGATATATGTAATTTTTAAATTGTGAACTGTCTTGTTAATAACATCTGCATACTGATTGTAAGCCTTCAGGTCTTCCCACAAAAATGGACTTTTGAATTCCAAGTTTCAAAACCAGTACTTTTTATTTTACTATTACTCAAGTATGGCTCAGTGGACTGTATATTAAATTGATCTGATTCCCTTCCTAAGCATGAGAGGAAGGAGGGTTTTCTTAAACACTGTAAGAATGGAAAAGGTCAGAACAACATGAAAGAGTATTTTTCAGACCATAAATGAGAAACTGATTGAAATTTTGCAATGTAAAAATGCAGTCTAACCTCTTTTTGCAGAGGTTGAGGGGCAGGTTTTTTGACCATTTACTAAAATAAAATTTCTGGTGAGAATCTTGGTTTACATAAAACCACACCGAACCAAACCAAACCCTCATCCAGATTTTATTAATATATTTATTAATACTTTATGTACTTCTCATGATATTAGTAAATTCTAAAATAATATTAAATTCATGCCATCAACTCTGTTTTTCCCCAAAATGCTGAAGAGGAATGAGGAGTGATAACAAATCAAACAGATATATGCATCACTAATCCATACAGCTCAGCTCTCCTTGAAATGTAAATTCCAGAAAGGGACTTGCATTTTCAAAGATGCATACAGCTTCTGCTAACTGGTGCTCCTGCATTCAGCTCATTTAAAGATTAGCTGTAAACTTCAGAGAAGAAAGAGAAAGACTTGATGCCTGCAAGCATAAATATAGAAAGACATTAGAATTTTCTCCCTTCCTTTTTCTTGGAAGTCTATGAAATTTAATGTGGCACATAGACATATGAGTTTTTCAATTACTAGCATCTACCTGAAACTTTTATTAAAGTATACATTGTTTTCAAATTTGCTTCTTGTAAGAAAAAAATAAAATAAACTCTAAATAAATTTTCAGAATGTATAAGAAACAGAAAGTAATAATTTTTGCCTAATATAATCTGCATTTATGTTTCTCCCTTTGATAATGTATTTCTGAAATTGGAAGGAGTTTGTTTATCACTGAGATTGCATTGGTGAGAAAGAACCAGCCATGCTAGACAATACTGGGAATCTGGATTTGGGTGTTCTGTTATCAGACTAAAGTGCTGTGCCCATAAAATAGAAAGAGCCATTCTGATATAGAATCACACTGTAAATTCAGAGTTCAGACATTTTCTGGTCTAACCTTTTACTTGACAAAAGACAAAGAAGACACTGTTAGACTGCACAACTGTAGTCATTACAGTTTGCAATGTCCTTGTAGAGATGGTAGAAGACCAGCATAAACATTCTGTTCCTTGACTAATTTGAAACAAAAAATTTTGTATTTCCACAGATTCTTATTTGACATTGTATTTCTTAGTGCCTACATCTGATTAATATCAAGGATTAAGAAGCCACAATCTCAGAAAAGTGGAAGAAGTAAAAGACAATTTGCACCATCTGTAGAAATCAGGGATGTAGTAAATATACCTCAGAAAGGTAATTTCAGACATTAATTATATGTTAATGAAAATAATTTGCTCTCATACATACAGCATAATTTCTCTCATACATACATATACAAGTAGTAGAACAGCTAAAGAATAAGATTCATTATATTATTTTTAACATTTTGCATTTTTTGAGAGAATATTTGGTGAAAGATATTTCTACATAGAGTCTGATTCTATCCAGCTTCAGAGGAATACCTCTACCTGCCTAAGTAGTCCGTCCACTCATAAGGTATTAAAAGCCTAAAAATCAGCCCTGCAATACATACCTCTTAGCCTGGAAAATGGAAGAATCCCAGGGTAGGAACATACTCTCCTTTAGGCTGAGCAGTGACTTAGGTAGAAGGACAGAGATGCAGGATCTTCATTGGGTTTGATGCTCAGAGTTGATTTTCTTCTTTGGTATTGATATGTAATAAAATGTTAACATGAAAAAGCAGAAAAATCTGCACAATACTGTTAAAAAATACTGAAAATAAAATCCTGATGCAGGGCTAGAAATGGTTGTGGTTCTTACATATAACCTGAGTATGTCGTGCTGAACACTGTCTGAAATATGTAGCACAATAAGAGATTTTTTTAATGTTGAGACTATCCCATGATCTGCATCAGAAATGGCAAAATAAAACTACATCATGCTTCACGGGCAAGTAAATAATTTTTGTTTTTAACAAGAACCGTTGTGCCAATAGAGGTATATAAACCAAAGTCAGGAGAACAATAGAATAATTAGTCAGAGAAATAATAATTCATATGGTAGTACTAAGAGACTTTCCATTCAAGAACAAAGTGATAAAATTTATGCAATCAAATATTTGCACAGTCACTCGTTAATCATTAATATTTTTTGGCATTGATTTTTATTTTAGTGTATAGAATATTAGTGTTCCTGGGATATTTTAATTTCTTTACATTCAGAACCCTCACTTTAACCTTCTTCAAACAGTTTATATTTTTACTTTGGAGATTTTTTGAAAACACAAGATAGTAAGAGTGTGGTTTAATACCCATGTTATATAGACAGTAGCTTCTAGCTCACCTATTCAAAATTACAGGTGAAATAGATTCCTTCTATTATTAATTAAGTACTTCAGCATATTAAAGATGATGATTTATTTATTGGAGCTACTATGTATGCCCCTATTTTAACATACAATTTAAACTTATTTTATGAAAAATTCTATAAATCAACACCACTATCATGTGGGATATAAAAATACTAACAACAAAAAATACAGAACAGTTAGAATAATACTATTTCCAATATTTACATTTTTTTACAGGTAGATGCATTTTTCCAAAACAGCAGAAATCTTGTAGAGATACACCTTTGCTAAGTTTGCTGAAGTTAATGTATTTGCATTTGAGACAAAGATGATCAGAATATGACTCCCAGTAATCATACAAATACATAAAACTTATTTTCCCCAACATAAAGAGTACCCTTTCCATGAGTAACAGATGTGTTGTTCCAATGAAGCATATAACCAGTGTGTTAATTCTCATAATACGAGTCTTTACAGTTTAGAAAGGTACGTCTGAAAGTGTGTCTCAGGGCCTTTTAAAGAAACATTGACCCCTAATGTGTTAATGCCAGTCAAAGGAATGATTAACCATCCTGTAAAATTTTGCATTGTGCTCTCTGAAGTAAGAATAGAGTTGCTCTAAAACAGTGCTGTTAACAAGAGGATGGGGACGTCCTTTGGATTCATGTAAACATCTCTCCCTCCCATCACTTCTGATGCAGTAGAATCCCTTGGTTTGGTTAAAATAAAAATTAGAAGACATAATTCGGGATGGAAGATTTAGAAATCTTTCAACTTTTTGTAATTCAGGAAGAGGGTCCTTGATCAAAGTATTTCCATCCACTATGTGAATCTGATCCAAACTGAAATGCTTAAGCCACTTTTCCATATGGACATCATATAGACTTCTCTGAATAGCTTTGTATTTGGTATTAAGCACTCCATTCTTAATAACAATATCTTCAAAGAGCTGAACAGGCTTGTGACTTTCTACTCTGTTGTAATACACTTGGGTATAGTCAGATATAACTCTCTCAGTGGGATCTCTTAGAATGAGCAGCAGTTTAATGGAGCTATTCATGTCATGAATTCTTCCTGGAGCCTGTGGTGATGTAAAATAGCCTGGTGTTTTCTCAATTGTAATTTGATTTCCATAAGAAAATGGCATCAGATTTCTATACCAGTCTATTCCTTTTACATAATTTTCATCCCAGTCAAAGAAGTGGACTTCTGTAGCTGCCACCACGATGTTAGGATGAATATCCAACATTTCCAGCAAAGCTCTGGTCCCTCCTTTACGAACTCCTATGATGATTGTCTGAGGTATTTGTCTGCTCGTGCCAGGAGGTCTCACCTGTGCTGAATAGTGCTCACTTTTATTGCTGAATAATCCCACTTGTGACTTCAGTGTTTCCAGCAGTGCCCCATTCTCAACAGGAGCACCCCGAGCATGAGTCAGCAGAAGATAAGCTGACACAAGTAGGAAGGCCATGTGGAGAGGAATAATTATTTCAAGATAATGTTTTGCTCAATTAATGAAAGAACAGGTGAGTCCCCTCTGGTTGGCAGAACCCGTGGTAAACACACAGCAAGCTTCTGAAGCATCTGCAAAATAAAACAAGACAAATCAGTGATTCTAAAGTCATCATGAGTTAAAAAATTCAATGCACAATTCAATTCACAAAGCTAATCTGTGATACCAATAGGAAATTAATAAGGTAATTATTTGTTTCCCCTGAGTTTATATCAGAAGGACAGGAAAGTCCCATGTGTTGGGGCTTTTTTCTCCTTACCATGAGTGACCATTGATGGTTACTAACCTTACAACAACTTTTATTTACTCTAAGCAGATTAGAACTTTTACCTGATTTTGAATCCTGACCATTTGTTGCTTGCTTTGATTTTCCTAATTATCTTCAATATATAGCACATCTCTTGTTATAAATACTGTACCCCGTATGATAACAATAATTCCAAAGAATATTTGAACGTCAGCACCTTTCCTCAAATTCCCTGCTAGAATAGTATATTCTCATATAAATAACAGACCTGGATGATGGTGCCACCATCTGGGTTTTAGTGAGCTATGAATCATACAAAAATAATTCTGTTTTCTTAGACACAAAAAACCAAAACATAGATAGAGGCAAAGTTTTGAAATCTGAGCCCATTAGAGCAGAAAACTAACTCTGTCAAACAAAAGTAAAGTGGCTAAGTGGGATCAGTGTGGGAAAAATAAATGATGCCGGGTAGATGGATTCTCTGCAACTATCCAAGTGTTGCGCTGCACAGTCATATGCGTGTTGGGAAAGTCTGGGCAAAATCAGATCTTCAGATAATATTCTGCAGTTCCTCCAAAGCTCTGTATAAGACATATCCAGATGCTTTCTTGTCACTGAGAGATTTCTGCAGGGAGGCCAATCTGCTTGAGGCTGAACAGCTTCTTTTACTTAATCCACATTTCATATGGTCATTTTAAGAAGTGGCAAATGTTAAATATCTTCAAAATTTGCAAAAACTTCAGGCTTGCAAGTACATGCATGTGCAGATGTAAGTGAAAGAAAACATCTATGTAACTGTGTAACTAAAATTTGAAATCTCCTGGGTAACTTTTGTACATAATATTTGAAACAGATTGTTTATGGTTCTGCCATCACAACAACAGTCATAAAAAATTCAGATCAATGCAACTTGAACCACTGTGCTTGGATTGCCTGTTTTTAACTCTGAAAATCCTTCAGGACAAATTCCCATTGAGAGGACTCTCGAGTTTCACTCAATTTCTGAGCAATTACATGATTTAAAGATTTGTGGGCTATATCTACATTCTTGTTTTGTTTTCAATGTAACACGCAGAAACAAGGGGTTTTTGTACAGTGAAGCAGCAGTCATTTAATAAGCAATAACCATTTTTGGAATAATTTTGAATTATGGCACATATTCTAAAGTAGTCTCAGAAATGTTACAACCTTCTCCAGTGTTCACTGTCTCTTTCTTTTTCTGAACATATTGGTCACAGTATGTCATCTCTTAGAAACAACCTTAGAAAACACAGCTGATTCCCATTTGTCATGGCACTGAGGAGCATTCAGCATTTCTATTTAAAAATTGTTTACTTTGAGTCTTACTTTACAGGCTTAAAGACTTTAAATTTTTGATAATAACAGTCTAGGCAATGCAGCAGATTCATTAAATCTATTTTCTAATTTTATTGAAACCTTCTCCAGCTTCTTGGATATCTAGGGAATGATTGTAGTCAGCCTCAACGAGCACTAAACTCACAGCTATATAGCAAATATTAACCCTAAAATTGTCATTTAAAAAATAAACTATGACCTTTAGTGAAGAAATCTGCAGAGAACATTCCCTGTTATGTCTGAGCAAGACTTAAAGGGCAACTGCTTCTTCAAAAAGAGCATAGTTTCAATAGGAAGAGTGAGTATACGATTACTAAATATTGGAAAATCCAAGTACAAATTTGCTTTGTAATCACAGAGTGGAATGCTGCTCTTTAGGAACTTGAAAGGAAGTTTCATTTTAAAGATCACCATTTTTTTCACTAGGAACTTCACTCAGAAGTTCTGTTTGAAGTTCCCAAGAGGAAAGAATGTGAGAATTTCTATGGCAGCCACAGGAGGGAAGAACAGGTATGTTTATACCAAAATCATTTATAGTTACTATTCCTTTGGATGGCAAGTTTGGGAAGTGGTAACCATGCCGTTCAGTGCTGCTGGGGATTAAAATACATTTTACAACAATGGCAGCTAATGCTGATTTTGGGAAGATCCTTCGGATGCACAGCACAAAATGTGAAGCATCGCACCCCAGATGATTCCTGGAATGCCAGCTTTCAAAGAAGGGACTCTGCTTTAAGAATTTCCAGCCTAATTTTCCACAATTCTCAAGGTTCCTGAATAGTTCGATCTGAGGAAAGGCACCGCAATGCACAAGATGGTATCAGAAGTAGCAACATTTGACAGCATGGCATCTTCCCAGCCCTGTGATGCCAGCAGGCTGGGATTTGGGAGCAAGGGCCAAGGGAGAAGTTGATCATTCTTTTAACCTGAAATTAATTCTGAAATCCCACTGTTAATTTGCATTCTATTAATCTTCATTGTTAAATTAAAATTCTTCCAGGAAGACTGAGGAATTGTTTTTATAAAAATCTTACAGGTTTTCTCAATTTACCACTTTCATGATAATACAGCATGTTATACATTATAAATGCATTTGCACATCTATACTTTAGATTACAAGTACTTTGAACTAAGGGAAGACCTGTCTGAATGTCTGCCAAGCAAGGGATTACTTATAAATACCAAGGTGAAGACTTAAATCAGTTCATTATCTGATTTTAATTCTGGAACTATCCCATTTTGAAACAGTTTCATGAGCTGATTCAAGACAGGTATTTTAGGCAATTTTACTTAACTTGAAAGAAAACTATTTTTAGATTTCTTGAGAATTAGTATTCTTGAGACTAACTAGGTTAACAGCTTAAATTGAAAAAATAGAAAGGAAGAGGAAAGAAGCAGGAATTTCTCTGGAATAAACTAAAAGCAGAGTAAAAAATAGAGAAGTATTTCATACTGGGACTCTGCACTAGTATAGACAGAGATGTGCTCTTCCTAGATCTGGTGACAGGTGAAAAAATTCTCACATTCACTTTTTAATTTTGTTTAAATAATTCAAACACACTAACATTATTTCATCCCTGAGTTTTCTAGTTTCATACACCTAAGAATCAGGTACAAATACTGAAACCCAAAGAAGACTGTAAGCTGTATGAGAAAATCATACTTATCACTGAGGAAAGATTGGTCTTCCAAAATATTCTCAGGTTCACTTCTGATATGAGTGAGAGTCTGCTTAATTTACTATCTGAAATCAGCAGTTCTCTATAAGACACATTCGGGCAGCAAGAAGCAGAAGGAATTCTGCATATTCTGTGGCCTGAAGTACTGTTTGAAAAAATAATTAAACTTAATTATTAACCATTTTAACCAGTTTTCAAATTAATTAGTTGTTTTAAAAATTTGTTAGAATCATTGCTAGGAAAAATCCTTACCCAGGAAATACTACAGAAAAAATCAAATTCAAAATGTGCTGTAAAATTGGTTCCTAAATAGATCAAAATTGCCTTTGGGGGCAATTCTATCACAACAACATTTCAGGTTTGGCCTAAGACATTTGATTGATTTCAGTGAAGCTCTGAGATTTTAGATCCTGTGGTTAGGTTATAATTGCTACACAAATGTAAAGGTTTTAAAGCAGATTTATCACATATAATTGGAATGTTATTAGAATAATTTTTGTGTTGCTTTCATGCCTTTATGCAATTACATTTTTAGAAGATATTAACTGCCTTTTATAATGAAAACAATATATTTTACATTGGTGCACTGCGCCAATGAAGAATCTGAAAGTATTCTTGTAAAACTAACCCCATGACACATGATCAGAATTACAGTGCCTTACTACCATTTTTCCCTGTTATTTAGTAGTGTTGGTGCTGTTTAGTAACATAAGGAACATCAACAGATATGATACTTATTAAGCAGAAATGTAGTTCAGAAAGAAATTCGTGCTGCAGAAAGGACTAATTAAGTAAATAGTACCTTGGGCTGCTGTTTCTTTTATTTTTTAAAAGTTAGACTAGACTTGAGAAGCTGTTATGCTGGCTGAAAAATCATTTTAATATTACAGAACTGTACTAAACACCCTTAACTGCGGCACTGTACTCTGAAAAAACTTCCAAGTGTCTTATGATTTATCTTGCTTTGGGGTAAAGCACAAAATCATTGGGCAAACCTACATATATTATTACTAATTTATAACATTATTAGTTCCTAATAATACTTCCTGTATTACAGTGCCTGTAATGCTTTTCATTGGAGAATTCTGCAGCACTCTGTGTTAATGAACTGCCTGCACCTTATTAAGGCACCATTCCCACCTTGCAGGAAATTGCAGCAGACCAATGGATAGATCCAGTTCAGGAGTGCAAATGCTTGGGAAAGTCAGGCTAATCTGATCTGCTCAAGGTCACATAGCAGCTTTATAGTCCAACCAAGAATAAAAACCCCAGGGCTTCTAATTCTCCTTCCAATTCCCTTTTCAATTCTGACTTCGTGCCATTCCATAGCACCATCTGCCAACCCTTATGATAACTTATAGCTGGATTACATGCTGAACTGAAAAGCAAAGAGGTTTCTCATTGTTTCAGCATAAAAATCAATTTTTTTAAAAATAAAGTTGCTTCTTTCCACTTGCTTCTCACCAAAAAAAAAAAAAAAAAAAAAAAAAAAGAATCAAGTACTAACTACAAACTCAGGATTTTGTTGTTTCAAGGCTTTTGTGCAGAAATATTTCTGTTGGTGACTGAAAACTGCAGCAATGAGGGGTAGTCAGAGCAAATATAACAAAGCACCAATTTTTGTCTTGATTTTTAAAAATATAATGGGATTCAAAAAAGGTTACAGCTTTTCCTGTTAATTCCTATTAGATACAAACTTATCCCAACACAAAGATCAATCACTGAGAAGAGTACAATACAAACAAGTTAAGGCTTACTGGCACACAAACTTGGAACAGCTCAATTATATCTCTATAATTAAGAACATCTCTAATGATGACAATATAAAAAAACAATTCCAGCCTAAATGTATTCAGATAAGGTGAACAGCTTCAGAAATTTATGGAAGGACAATCATAATGTGATGTCAGTTAGACCCATGTAAAGTATCCCTATACAGACTGGGTTATGTAATGAATAATTCTCAACAACAAAAATATAATTCTAAAAGTTTTGGAATCTGAAATTAGGCTGGTGATTTTCCTTCAGTAAAACTAGAATTAGTTACGTATCATAGCAAATGCAAATCTGCACTCAGTATAGCTTATACATCCTTTAAAAACAGGAAAATGAATTATCCAGAGCATATAGGACACGTTGCTTAAGAGAACCCAGTATCAATGTATTCAAATCCAATAACGTAATGACTAAGTCAATTAATTCTAAGCATTAAATGTTAGAAATAATACTATCATCAAAAGTCCTCTTCATAATACCTTAATTCTGATTATAATGTAATTTGTGAAATAATGGACATTTGAAAATACTTGGCACATGTCCAATGGTTGAACAGAAAAATATCCTTTTTTAATATTAATTCCAAGGAAACACAATTCAGCTACTTCTATCCACACATGTGAGATATGCCTAGGCAGAGTTTAGGGGACAATGAAAGCACATTTCTGAGTGTAAAAAACATTAAAAAATTTTGGAAAAGTTTCCTGTGTAGAAACAATTGTGAGTCTTAATTTTATTACGAGCAGAGCAATTACTTTAGGTCTATGTTAGAATGACACCAATCAGGGCCAATTTAATAACTTTAGAGCTGTGCCCTAGAAGTGAGATTTCATTCAGAAGAATCCCAAATTACCTATTCCATGAGACTAAAGACTATGTGGGAAAGGAGAGTTATCCCAGAGAGATAACCCTTTATATGGCATGAAACTTCTCTACCGCATTTTTATGCTCTGCTCCAAAGGAAGAGTAAAGTAAGAGAGGGTAAAATACAACACTGGAGTTTTGTAACAGCTGCAAGTTGAGCTCAGTGATCTCTTTTCATACAAGGAGCAGAGGACAAAGTACAAAAAGGACCACAGACCCAAAGCCAAATAAACATTGCAGCAGTTCATTCTGCTGATTAAGAGTCTTGTGGGGACCTAAGAATTTTGTTCACTTTTGTTTTACTCAAACTATGGGTGTATTTTTTTTAGGGAGATGCACTAAGATTTCCTAAATGAGGTAGTACTTAAAAACCCATGAACCCACAGACTGTCCAGAAATGCTGCCTTGCTGTTGTAACACCTCTTTGGGTAATGAAAAAGTTTAAAGGTTTCTCTTTAAGCATCAACACAAAATATATGTAAGCACAAAGAAAGACAAAGACATTAACATTTTAAAGTCCTAATCTCATCAGTGAATTTATATGTGTGAGCTTTTTCTAATGAGATTGCAGTTTTATAACAGCCAACAGTTACTACCTTACAGAAATAATAAAAAAAAAAGGGAATAAAAAAGGAAATAGCTATTTGGTGTGTAATGGTGGGAGCTACAAAGTAGCAGCAGCTGGCTGCAGGCTTCTACCAAGTACACAGACTATAATGGATAAAAAGGAAAGCTAAGAAATGTTAGCATGAACTATAAACACCATTAAATCATTGGCAGGTGATATTAGCAGATAGGAGTTTTGAAGGAAATTTGCTTCCCTAAGGCTAGCATTACATTTCCTAATTCCTTTTCTGACTGCAAATATGTAGCAGAACAGTAATATATAAAGTATAAACACACTAATAAATTTCTGAGCTAAATAAACCTTCTACAGCTGTAGTTTACACGCTTATATTTTATAGTATATTTGAAAAATATCATACTCAAACCTTCCACATAAAAGTCACTGAATTACTGTTTCATAAAGATCTTTAATATGTTTAGCACATAAAACCAGGTACATTCTAGGGATACTTGTAAATGGACAAATAAAAATTCAGCCCTATTAAGATGCAAAGAGTGGATAGTGATCAGATTAGCACAGATGAGAAGGCAAATTTTACTTATCACATTGGCATATTTTAAATGGAATTGCATTAGCATTTTGTTGAATTAAACTTACACCTCTAATTGTTAATTAAGCATCTGAATTAATATAAATTGAGGTAACAAAGATGCCATGCCAGTTCTTCAGCCAAACAAGCAGTAGTCATGTAATTATAAAGCTGTAAAATGTAATGATGTGTGGCTGATAAGTAGCTTTTGTGTGTATTTCTACAGTACAGCAAAAGGGTCAAACTTCAGCCTCTCTGCCTCTGGTATAATTAATTGAATATTATTAATTTTCCCCCGCTCATTTTCACAAAGAATAACTTAATACTCATAGATATTTAGGAAATAAAATTAGAATTTGGTGCAGAGGATTTACTAGAGACCTGTCTTTTAAAGGAAAAAATTCCTCAGAGGGTCAGGATGGCAAATTCTACAGAAAGGACCTCATAGTCCATCTTTTCTCAAAGTAAACAAACAAGTACGACTTGAAGGGTCCTTAGAAAGCAACTTCTTACCAAGTCTTAACACTGATTAATAAATATATTAGTAAAATAAATTAAAACATATCAGTAAAATAAATATATTGGTCAAAACTGTGCCTTCTATTGGTAAGCAAATTCTTGCTAATAAAGAAGGCAAATAGACTGCAATACAGAACAGGCAAACATATTAGAAAAGAAACAAATAGATAAAACATTTCTTGAAAAGAAAATTGATGCCTTCAACACATATCCATCATCAAGCTATGTGCACATTCAGCCCAGCAGATAGCTGTAGAGGTGCAGGAACGAAAGCAATTTAGGGAACATTTGGAAATGCCTGACAACTGGAATAAAACACATAAAACAGCCCCGAGTGCAACACTTGTGTCTCTCACACTGCTCCTCAGGCTGCTACTGGGAGACAAAGATGACAGGCTGAACACAAGGAGTAAGTAAAAGATTATTTTCTGGCTATTATGGAAAATCAGAAATCAGATCCTTGCTCCTTACCAAACCTTTTTCCAGGGCCAAAGTAGCACATTAAAGTACACTAAAAGAATACTCACCAGTCTTAAGAGTCCGAGAGCAGACATCTAATACCACAAAATTCTAATTATTTTCTCCAGGACTTCTGACATTTAGTAGGGTCCTACCTGACTGTCTTTTCCACTTTTTAGTTAGGAAAGACAGACCTTAGGAAAGTTTCAGTGCAGTCCAAATTTTTCAAACTTTGATGTACAGCCCAAACCTGTAGTCATGTCAGTAGTACGACCAAAGATTTAGGTACATGTCAAAAACTCCTACACTTCAGTGGTAAACAAAGCAATTCCTTTCCTTCAGTCCAGACTGTTATGATGACTTCCCTGTGCAAAAACATCCTCTGCATCTACAAGTTTAAGGTGTCCTCACAGAAACACTTTCCATTGTTGCACCACTGCATTGCACAGCACAGTGAATTCCAGCAGAACACGCTCCTCAGCACACAGCATCACTTCTGCCCCACAGCTCGCTGCCATGGTGCACCCAAACACCTCTTCCACACCTTTCCTTTAGTGCTGCTTCATTTCAAATCAATTACAGCTTCTCAGAAAGGCTCTTTGATGGCTGAGAGTGCCTACAGCAATTTTTTGGCACCCTTAAGCTCTGTCAATTTTCACCTAAGTCTTAAAGGTAAAATCATATTTAGGAGCCATCACATACATTCAGGATGTGGACTTTAGGACCTCAGATTTGTGAGACTTGAGACAAATGGTGAGAGTTTGTCACATCAGAAACTTTAACTAGAAAGAGCTACAATAGATATGGTCAGACACAAAATAAAAGCAAGGTAAGAGTTGCTCTCAGATTCAAATACTGTGTTTGCTGTTTATGATAATAAATTTTTTTAGTAGCAATTTTTTATTTGAATATGTAGAATCAATTTGGAAAACATCTGTTGCACCTAGGTATCTTATAATGACCTTTTCATATTTTTCACCTCAAATCTGAATGCTCTTATCAGTGTTCAGAGTGTTGATGTTAGGAATACCTATAGCAAAAAAGAGGCAGAGGTAGGGAAGGGCTCTGATATATTCTCGTAATTAACTGCATATTAATTAGAGCAATAAAGAGTTAGAATGTTCAAAGCCATTCTCTTAAGACAAGGTAGGCTGTACAACACATGTACTTTAATTGATTCTAATCCCTTGATTTTAGCTCCTCAAGTAGACACAGTCTGACAGCAGACTGGTCTCATTGTGCCACAATAACTGGACATTTCCCTAAGGACCAATCCATCAATGTAGCATAGAGGAGACAGGTACCTCCATTACCTTACATTTTCTCTCTCAGTCTCCTTCCTTCCCAAATAAAAAAGAAAAACCCTCAAAGCATCAAATTTTGTTATTTTAGTTTCAAACTTTACTTTTTCTGTAGGAGGAGATGATCAGTTTTGTGATCCTAGGTCCATGTTCTAGCTGCAGTTAATTTTTTCCACTTACTATATAGCTTATGAGCCACATATTCCATACTATTCTAGTCCACTTATTTTTTCCCTCAGGAAATCAAAAAACCCCAAAAAGTTGATGATCAGTACTCATTTCTCTTATCACTGTTCTCTATTACCAGTACAACACTGCTATATAAAGCAAAGATGTAGGTGTTAGTATGTGGTGGTTTTAAACATAAAATACACATCCTGTGCATCCTGATCATTGTTTCTTTGCCCCATGAATACCCTTAGCACTCCCTACCCAGGGTGCAATTTTAAAGAAAATCACTATCTCACTGTACATTTTACTTTTGACTACATTTTTTCTCCTGGGGAATGCATTTGGAGTTTTTGCAGAGTTAACAGGACATTACTAGCAGATTTTCTGCAGCATCCTTCGTCAGTGTCTCAGCTGCTACTTTAAATGTTTTGAAGAACAAATGTCACCATGTGAATACCAGTTAATTTACAAGTCCAGTGGGATTCATAGATAAAAACGAGAAAATAAAAAGCACCAAACCAACACTTTCACATCAGATTGCCAGAAACCACATAAAATCAGACCAATCTTCTGCTACTGTTTACCACAGAGAATAGGAGTTTATTCCTTTAATAAAATGAAGATGGAATTGGATAGTGCTGAAGCTGAGACTAGAGAATCTTAATTCTCTACATAAACTGTGGTGCAATTTTTAAAGATTTTGAGCACCTGAGGCTTTTTTTTTGCATTTGAGGATGGCTGAGAACTCCACTGAAGGTTGCCTGTTCTCAGGCACTGATACAACAATTTGCCAACTCAGCAAGAGGGAAGAAACAATGCCAGTATGCGTAAAGATTCTCTTGCAGACATTTGCAGCCTCCCTCTTTGCAGCTGAGGTTGTGTCCAAACCTTGTACCATTTCATAAGAACTTTAATATTTTACAAAAGCCTCACATTCACACAGTAGTTCGGAAAGATTAATACGAAATATAGTTAGGGAAAGAGAATCTCTGGTGGAATCTCCAATTTACTTACAAAACTATCCATCCTCCTGCTCTCAGTATTTGGTATCTCAGTGTTTGGCCACTGCCACATATAGTGCTTTGAAAATATAGCTAAAATACTATTTCCTCCAAGCCCAGTTTGTGAGAAATGTGTACGTCTATTTAAAGCAACATCATGTTTAATTTAATGACAACAAAGGATTTTTTTTCTGCATTCTGATTATGAGTGTTCATTCCTCTTACCTTAAAATATGTGATCACAAGGGAAAATAAATCTGGATTTGAAATTTAATTTGTAGCTATAAAATATGGAATAGTTATTCCTGTTTATAGCATACTAAAAAAGGTAGTGCAAGTATGCAATGTAAGCTACTGGTTATTGATGCCAGTTCTGTTTTAAAGCACTGATAATAGCTTTTCCTCTCAAGGGAGGATAGTATTTCTTCCACAAACTGTAAATTGTATAGATTATTTCACATTTTTTAATGTTGAATTTTCATCTTAGATTTGTAGTTTGATATTTCTTAGCAAAAATATTTTCACATTCATGTCCCACTTATTCTCAACGGCATCTATCATTTTCAAGCAGAAAGAACATTAATATTAAGAGAAGGTTAAATTTCCCCTGGAAGGTTTTTTGTCCAGGGAGGAGATATGGATACACTTGGAAAATTATTACAACTACTAATACCTTAAGAGGAATTATAGTCAACAGAAAAAGTGACTTTGAGTTTATAGATAATAAACAGTTCAGAACAAATTTTTGAGATAATAATCAAGATGCTGGGATCAAACAATACCTGTCAGTGTGTGAGAAATAAGGAATTCAATTACTGAATGTGAAAAAATCATGATTCCTATACTATGGAACTTACCAAAATTATAGAAATTAGGGCATAGCATGGAAAAAAAAGTAATAAAATAAAGCTATTTCCTCTGACATTTAAAAAATGTAGCTGATATAACTGTCATTCAAGTTCTGGAAATATTTCTGTCAAATATAAACATACCAGGAGAAATAAATCACGAAGTCCAACCTATTTCATAAAACATCATGATCTGCTGTGTATGTATGAGTATGCAAGAGAAATTGAATGTGAAGTACTTTAAATTATAACACAAAACCATCTTCTAGTAAATGCACCACAAAGCCAGTAATGAAAGAGCAAAGGATTGGAGAAAGCAAGGGAAGTGATGAAATGCAAAAAATTGAGCATTTGTAGGAAAAAAACAGGTTGTTAATAATTTTATTGAGAACAGTTAAGTTCTATACTTGTGCAAAGACAAACACATATATACATAGCACACAGAGAAATATAGAACAGACAGTAATAGAAAATAATATAGACAGATTAAAGAATTCAAGTCATGTAGGTTTATGAGCAATGAAGCAGATGCTGATAAATGTAGATCATAAAAGTGGATTGCAAATAGATAAATATGTGTACACTGGAAACATGTTCAGGATCAAATGTTCAAGTGCAGAAGCACTTAAGATTTGTTACAACATATCAAACCTTAAGAAAATTTAGATTCTACTATAGTGCAGGTACAAAGGAGGCAAAGGTTAAGGATGGTATTGCAGTAGATTCAAGTGGAAATTGCATTAATTGGAGTTCAGGGTTCAGATTTTCTTGTGGGGACTGCATCAAACATAACTTGTGCAGTTATGCCATAACAAAGTGAGATGGAGTTTGAATTTACAGTTGATTTCTTGCTTTCCAAACAGAGCAACTTACTCAAACTCTGTTTATTCACATGGGGCGTTAATTCATAACACATTCAGCAGCTAATGTGTTTTATAATTTACACCTCAGATTTCTCACAGAAATTTCCCCTTGAAGACAAATCTTGAGATTGAAATTTTTCAGGATCATTTATGCAGGTCTCATTCTAGTCCCACAGAAGTCAGTCATAGTATTTTTTACTTAATAACAAAGTTATGAAAATTTTGAAAGATTCCTCTCTCTTCCTCATCTTGTGCTTTTCAGAATTGTATTTCTCACCTTGTAGTGATATTACAAAGGCAATTTCAAACACCTTGAATGTCCAGGTGGTAGAAGAATGTAGGAAACCATAAAATTAATTCCTTAAGATTGAAATGCTGAGTTGCATTGCTACAGCTGAATAATAAAGGAAACATCTAATCACTATGCATGTTTAGAAATATATCCAGGTGTTCTGGAGAGATTTTAAACCACAGAGCTGAAAAACTACCAAGCAATATCAGCCCACATGTTGAGAGATATTTGAAGCCTATATACAATAGCAAAAATATCATGGTCATTGATGTAAATTGAGAGAAATCACACTGAAATTAGTAAGAAAATGGAAAGGAGTGATGATAGGCTAAAATTAAATCAATTTGTTTAGATTATGCCTCCCTCCCATATGAACAAACACAAATCCTACTTTGCTGAGCAAAATTTTTACACTGCTTTTGGATTCCATCAGTCATGCAAGCTAAAGAACGTGGGGTGAAAAACAGATTGACAAAGTTTATTTGGCCTTCTGACAAAGCACTTCACTATTAGTTTCAGGGTAAAAAAGCAAATATTCAATGTGGATTAATGAAATCGCTCAGAAAGCAAAGTGTAGGAATGCACGGGAAATGCTCAACATCCAGCTAATTCACAAGCTTGCACCAGACATCTCTTTAGGAAAAGATACTGGCTGAGAGATTCAGAGCCCAAGGAGCTTCACTTACTGATGCATTTGAAATTTGAATTTCAAATTAGAGATGGACCTAGATCCCTTAGACTTCCTGGAAAGCCCTACCCTTAGGATTCTTTATGAAGCACCCAAAAATCTCAGTGAAAATTTCAGATGGATGCACAGCAGTGGACAAAGGCCAGCACATTATTAGTATGCAAAAGCAGTAAGAGAAAATGACAGCACAGTTTGAATGCATTTGGGTAAACTAATGGTTCAGAGTGACTAGAACAGCGTGTTTCATTCTGCTCAATCACTCTGAAAAGGAAGAGGGAGTTCAGAGGTGGCTGCCAACAAAAGATTGCAAGCATAAATAATTTGTCAATATAAGGAGATAGTAAAAAAATGCAGAGTCTGTAGTTTGACTGCTGCATTAGATAAATGGACTAAGATAACCCTTGCTCATTCCCTCACAAGTTCACAAAACATATTTCAGAGAAACAAAAAGGCAACGAAATTAAAACTGACAAAGTTATATGCTCTGAACAATGCACAATTAATCTAGGAGTGTCATTGCCACTAAATGTTACTGCAGATCTATATAATGCAAACAAAAAGAAAGCAACCACCAACAAGGAAAAAGGACATTTTAAATTGCATTTCAAAATACAGTATTGAATTTCTTATATAAAAAATCTACTATAAAAGTGGATTTTACAAGATTGCAGGTGAAACAGAGATCAATTTGAGAAAACTGCATTTCTAGCTTCATAATACCTCAGAGGTATGTCACACAGAGATATGACTAACCACTTACTAAAGATAATTTTCAAAGAAATTTCACATCAATAAAGTTTAAATAATTTTAAGTGTATTTGGATGTGTTTTCTGAGTTCTGTGGAAACAGGGAGAGAGAAAAAAAAATCTCAATTTCCAACTAAATGACCATAGTTTCCACTCTTAATTTCAAACCCAACTTTTGCCTTTCACTACTTCAGTAAAGACTAGGAAATATACAATCAGAGCATAGACATTGACATTGAAAGTAAAGGCAAATCTGGATCTACAGAGGACAAGGAAAACCAGAGCAGCATGCCAGGTTGGAGTCTCATTCCAGAGGGGAAAAGGCTGCAAATATAAAAAATGAAGCAAGCTAACACAGAAAGTTAGGAACTCATATGGTTCTGGTTTCATAGATGCCCAGACACAAAGTAACAGGATTTAATTTCAGGTTGTGAGTCATGTGTTCTAGACTCGGGCCATTCTCACTGATGGCTAAATTTTCTGTTGCTTCATATTCAATCAAGACACCAAATTCTAGGCCTCTTTACTCAGATCACACCCCACTAACAGAGAGAATAACAAGATTATGGTCCATGAAAATACTCCTTCCCTTTTTTCTGCTTTTTTGCTTGGAGGTGGCATATATTCTTGAATGATTTCTAATCCATCAAATCACATGAAATTCTTCAGGGCAGAACTCTTATCTAGGCAAAAACTCCACACTTGGGATTTGTACAGTTAAACATTTATCTTATTTTCTATTTATACTTGTTTTTATTAAACTGCAGCCTATTTTATGCAAACCTTTTCTTGGAGATAGCAACAGCATTTTGACAGAGTCTTGTTCTCCAGTATGCTTGAACCCTTCCTGTCTTGAAGTCACCCTTGTCTCCCCCATAACCCAAGTAATTAATAAAAGAAACCACCTACTGTGGTTTTTATGCTTTAAAATTGTGCAGTCTGATGTTGCTTTTTTGCCAATAAACACTCAACTCCTCAGTTTTCATTCAAATGTATTAAAAAGAAAGTACAGGAGTTAAATACAAGGCAAAAGTTTATATGTGATTAAATGAAGAAAAAGAGATATGAATATATGCAGTGAGAAAATTAAAATATAATTAGCCATGAAAGGAACATAATTTCATGTGACAAACAACAAGCATCTATAAATTCATCCCGTTCATCTCAATGGAGATGCTAATTTCAGATTAAGTAAAATTAAAACAAACATAGAAGAGACAAAGCCAGCTCTCCATCTCTGAAGCTACAAGCAAATTGGAGAATGTTTGCATCTCAGCAGTGTTTTTAACTGAAACTTTGTTAAGCTTCATCTCAGACAGCCTGTACTTGGTTGAACCAAGCATTTATTTGTCTCGTATCCCCTTGCCAGCAGTGGCCCTTCAGGGACACTTGAGGGACTGTACAAACCCAAGGCAAACACGCAGCGATTTTTCCAAGCACTCTTTCCTGGGCTCCCATGAGTCTGAGCTCCAGTGGCTCTCTGAAACAGAAGTATGAGCTTTATAGTCCTTAATGGACAATATCAGTAATTCTGCAAATTTTACTACTTCTTGAGTGATTGTTAACACAGCTTGCATTGAGGAGTTCCATGGAGAACTACATGAAACTGTAAAAATACTTCCATTGCTTCAACTCAAACACACCACCTGCTAGTTTCACCTAATGCCCAATGCCCTTGCTGTAAAGAGCCAGTACACAATCACTCATTATCTATTTACTCACCACTCCTGAGTTAATAAACTTGCCAGAGCCTCCTTCTGTTTTCTTCTTCCCAGACTGAAAGCTTGTAGTTCTACCTGTTTCTTGTTTAAAAGATTTATTTAGTCATCCTTTACTCATCCAACCCATTGTCTCTTTGCCTATTCAAGATGCAGGTGCAGCACTGTGACACTGCTTGTAACCATGATGTTTTCTAATTTATTGTATTTCTTTCTAAAAATGTGTAATACTAAATTTTCTTTTCTTTCCTGCTACTGTTTTCATAGCTCACAGTGAATACACCGTGAATAGATAATCTCACAGTGAAGTCCTTAAAAAATAGTTGTCAGTTTGAAGTCCATTGTTGTGCACAAATTTATATTTTTTTACCCTTTGAGAACCACTTTAAATTTATTGACAGTGAATTTCACTTGCCACTTTATCACTCAGTATTACTGAGGTACTTCTTTGCAGTTTGTTTTCATTTCTCCTATTCTAAATAATTTACTATCAGCTGTAAATTTTCCTGTATAAATTTTCCTGTTCTAATGCATTTGAAATAATATTTATGTCTTTAACATGTTGCTTTGTAAGTTGTTTTGTAATCTACACTATTGTGGTTTCATGTTGTGTTTCTGTTATTCTTGAATAATGGAGTAACAGGCATGCCTTAATTTCGTACATACTGATTTGTTGGGGCATCCTTGTAAGAAGACTTAGCCAAAATCTGATATTTAGAACAGACTAAATGAATCTCTAAGAGGTATAGCAAAAGTAGCTGAAGAGAGCTATTTAATGTATAATCAAAGGGACTAGAATAAGCCAATTGAAAATTTTGCATTCTAGAGGATCTTAATTTGTTACCGAAGTCCAAGGCTAAAACCAGCCACACAGTTCAATATGCCAATACACTGCTTTGGAAGTGGCCTAGATGAAAGCATCAGTTCACTTGCTGAGATCTGCTGATGTTTTTGCAATAAACCTCCTCTACAATAAGCATACAATACAAACCCCACCTGCCAGTGGGAATTATTTGTACTCAGTTTAAAAGCTTTGGAACAGTTCATAAGAATGGGTTAAACGTTAATAAACCAATAATGTTTTACACCTGACATTTTATTATTTGGTTAAGGCTATGCAACCTCTCTGACACCGAGCAGTAATTTCTGGAAGACCAGTTGTCAGTATCTCAGCTAAATTTAAGAACTATATTTTAATTTTTCTCTCTATTCAAGACATGACTGAACAGAGATATCAAATAAAGCTCTTAATTGTGTTCTTGAATTTAGGCACATGTTAGAATTCCTTGGGGTAAAAAGCACCATATTTCAGTCTAAAAGTATTTGCTTACATTATTTTGTAATCAAAGAAAACCAGGCAATATATATATTTTTTTTTATTTTCCAGTGTCATGCTGCAATTTCAGCAACATCTCCTTCAGCTGGCAGATCTCCCACATCAAGTCCTGGGATATTTTAACGAGATAGTTGTGTCTGGTACTTGAACTTCACTTGAGCAAGGGTAAATCTTCAGGTTCATGTAAACAGCTCCCTTTCTAAATTCATTGGAAATGCTCACACATTCTTAAATACTTGATTAACTGTGACAAATGAGAAAGGAGAACAAAAACAAGCTAGAATAAAAGGCTCAAACTAGTAATTTTCTGTAAAAATTAGATTCTGACACACAACATTTCAAGACTCCATAGGCATGGAAACTTAGGACAACCTTTTTTAGACATTTTCAGTATGAATCTGAATGCATCCCTTCTAAATTAATATTAAAATGCATCCCTACTACATAAACAACCTTTAATATACAAGATTTCCAAGTACAAGACTTCTACAAATACAGCCCATATTAACAAGGACAGTCAGGTACCTGACTGACACCTGATAATAACTACACCAAACACCTAAGAATAGCAGCATATATAATTAATAAATACTTCAAAATATGTGTGCTAAATATTTTTCAAGGCAAGAGAAAGTATTTTATCCCACTGTTACTTTGAAAGTGGATATTTGCATATGTGCTTACATTATCAGCGCTTATTATTTTAATATGTCTACTCAGAATAAGAAAATTAACTGTGCATGTTCATCTGAGGTAAATAACAGCTTATGTTACCTTCATTTTACCAGTATTTAATCTTATTATGGAAAATTTTAAGTACTATGGCAAATAAAGGCAATGCTTTAGTCCTGGGCTGCAGGGACTTTCACTGACCTCTTAATTATTCCTGTTCTAAATTGCTACTTCATTTTTAATGAGTGTTCTATAAATGGTGTAGCTGTTTGTATTCTGAATCTGCAAATGTTGCAAAAACTTCTAAAAATGGGTCAGTTTCAAAACCCTAAAACTCTCAGTCTATTATTGCATGGTAGTATTTAAAGAACATTCTCAAGTGCTCATGTTTAATAGTAGGCATGTATTTTAATGACAGAAATATTAAATAACAATATCAAATAATGTTGACTTAAAAAAAATAAGAACTCACTAATATTAAACCCAAAATAAAACCAAGTAAATAAATTAAAATAAATTACTTCAATTGAACAACAAAGAGCAAACACTGACATGCATATGCACAGATACAAATTGTTATGAAGCTTGAAAGATGACTTAATCGTTAGTCACTGTTCAAGACTCAAGAAACCTCAGTTCTGTTCTACCAGCAAAACTACTGCTTCACTTCCAAAAGAGACTTAATTTCAGTTAATTCTATCAAGCTTAGCTTTGCTTGTAATAAAAAGCCATGTTGTGTTTCTCATATCTTCTAAGCTGTATGAACTGTACCTACAACATGGACTGAAGATCACTACTGCAAAGCCACTTACATTCTGAAGTTTCCTAACAGATGCTCCTTCTGCAGAGCCCCAGAACTGAAACACTTAAATATTTAACAAGAGTGCCATGTCATTAAGCTGTGTTTGAAGGGCTGCTGTTAGGATACTATTCTGGGCTCAGGGGGAGCAGTCAAGCACTTGATTAGTCTGGCTCAGATCTAATTTGCCATTAGACCAGACTACTGCAAGAGTAAGTAACACTTGTGTCCTCTCCTCCTTACCCAGCTTTTCTATCTAGAACGCTCCAACTCCAGTTTAATTAACACCTCCCTTGGGATTGCAGTTTTTGAGATTGGGAAGTTGATAAGAAATTGCAGGTGCAGCTGCAGAGGCATGACATTGTTGTTGCCATCTGCTGGCATCTATAGTTCTGAAGACTCCTGCAGGTAAATCTACCCTCATTGCATCACCAGGACAATTTCAGTCCTGTTGACAAGTGAGAGGCTACAAATGCACATTTTGAACAGCACAGAACAGTCTGAATTAGCATGTGATTTGTATCACCTGTTAGTAAAATGTTAAAACACTGCTAAACACACCATCAGTTAAGAAAGGTTGATTTAGCAAATTCCAAGTCTTCATCTGTGCTGCTTTGCTTATGTTTTCCTTCCATTCAGTCTCAAGGTAGATCTCAAAATGAATAATCTGATTAAATTGCAAAAATTTCCATAATTAATTAGGAACCATTCTCCTTTCTTTTCTACTTGGGGGTGGGATAAAATAGTAGAAATAAACTTTTCTAAGTGGGTAACTTCTATATAGATATCTACAATTTGTGGCATCACAGTGCCACAGAGTCACAGAGCACTGAGGTAGAAGGGACCTCAAGAGGTCACTCAGTTTGCCACTCTGCCCCTAGGCTTGATCAGTACACTGAAACCATTCTTGACAGATGTTTGCATACTTGTAAAATTTCCAGTGATGGAAAACACATCACTTCCTTAGGCAATCTACAAAAATATTGTTAAAATTGCAGCTACTATTCAAGATAGCAAAAGTCCTCACTGACACTGGTGTGCAAGATTAATTCTTTCCAGTTTTAATCCACAATACAGCACTCTTGAATTCATGCAGATAATGACTATGCACATATATCTCCATGAATAGGGATATAAAATGTACATTGGATTCCAATTATACAAAAATAGAAATTCTGCGTAACTGATCACAAATGATCTTAAATTAGTAAATTAGAGAATTTCACAACTAATCAAGCTACAAATACATTGAATTCTCCAATTCTCCAATAGTATATTTTAAATAAATTTATCTTACTTTCATATTATTTTGAAACAGAAGGACACACATTTTCATGTATATATATATAAATATACACACACACATCCCCTCTGGGTAGACTGTGGATTAATACAAATTTCTAATGTAAACTATTCCCAGGTGTCTAGGTCTGTTGAAGCCAAAGGTTCTAATGATAAAGAAATTAGCACTTTCACAAATGAGGACCTATGGTCAGGCCAAGCCAGATGGCTCTTGACACCTGTCTGCATCCTGACTGGCACTGAAGGGTCAATATTACAGTTTATTCACAAGCAGGAGCTGGGAATCCCTGTTGGTTGCAGTAAGGATGGAGAATTAATTCTCTCCTAACAACACAAAACCCAGCACGATTTTACTTGCAAAGGCAACAACTCTTTCCAGAATTTAATACGCATTAACTAAGGCTTCTTACTTTTTTCCTGCAAGGTTGTATTTTTTTCTCCTTTTTGAGAATAATTTTACTAGACAAGTTAAAATTTTCATGGTGGTAGACAGCAAAAGATCTTGCAGTGAAGGGAAAAGGACAGCTTTAAGGCTTTAGTCCCAATATCTGGGGAAAAAAAAAGAGTAACAAAAATAGATCAAAAACAATTTTTAAAAGTGGAAAAATGGACAATCTCTTTTTTTATTTTATATCCCCTAGAAGAAAAGTTTTGAACTTATGAGTTAAATATTGACCAATAAGTGTGTGGGGACCTTTTCAAACAGCTGGAACATTATAGATTTTTGCAAGTTCACAAGCCCTGTGCTCACATTTCCAGTAAAAGCTGCTGTCTAATACAAAGCTAAATGCCCCAGGGACATTGAAGTGAACATATTTTTCTGCTGGTTTAAGCACACCAGCAGTCATTTGTAGAGTTTACATGGCTTTCTTGTCAATACCTGCTGGTCACAGTTGGTGAAGAAGCAGTTTCACTTAGGATCTGCTTGCTAATTAAGCATGGCAGCAGCCATTCAGAGTGAAATTTTCAGCAACCTGACACACAAAAGGAAAGAATCAGATGTATTCTCAGAAGACTTCAATCTTTAAAACATTTGGATTCTGTAGGTACTGGAACTGAAAGATAACAGAAATTACTTTGTCAGATTAACATGCAACTCTTCTGATAAGCTATAATATACTGTATGTAGGATGAATGGTTTAACCCTGATGTTCTACAACAAAATTCTTTAAGAGAAGGAAAATTGAAAGGATTTGAAGTAATCCCAATATAGGCCAAAAATGTGTATAGTCTTCTGCTTCTCCTCATTTTCTTCAGTGGTTCATAATCAATCTTTTCTGTTGACATCTTTCATCATCTAGCTGTCCTTCATGTCTGCTGCCCATTGCTGTCCTTGCAGGAGGATTGCACAGCTGCTGCTCTTCTGCACACAAAACACCCTAGAAAGCATCAGCAAAGCCACTTCATTGCTCTGCTTCAATTCTTTACTTCCCTGACCTTCAAAAGCCAGTTGCTTCTTGCTGAATGATGATCATCTCACATCTCACTGCTGCCTTACATTACTCCTCCTTCTTGGTTTGTATCCATGCGTTGTCTCTTAGCTCATGCTTGTATTGCAAACTTGCAGGCAGAAGTCTTTGACATTTGTACAGCCCCACCCAGTGGTCCCTGGCTTGAATTCCACGACACATTGCAATATAGTAAATAAAATAACCCCTTAAATATTAGTTTCCTTGAGATCTCACTCTTATGTTATGCCCCTTGTGTGCAGGGCAGACAAATCTGGAGGGGCTGGTAACCAAATCTTGTAATGAAATAGAACACACCAGTAGAAGTGAATCTTTTCTGATAGAAACCTCAGGATGGCAAAAGCATAAGTGCAACTACCAGAGGTGACTGAAAGGTCTCTTCCCACAGAGCAAAAACCCACTCCACAAGGAACACTATCATATCCCAGCATATTTTTAAGCATTTACAAGCCATGCTCAAATTCTTCAAATAAAACACAATAAATGTTTAATTATATCTAGTTTGCAATTGCAACTTTTCAGTTCTTGTCCATCTATGCTTTATAATTATCCTCTCTAAAATTAGATATTCCACATAATTGAAAAAAAGGGTGCCTTTTGCAATTTTGTTGTGTTCCAAAGGAGTGTTCCTGGTGAGGAAGCAAGGCAGGCAGAGAAGCCCCCAGGCTGGAGCAGGCAGTTTTTAGGCAGTGGCTGTGGTGCCCTGTCACTGTCAGCAGGGATCCCTGTGGGTGCTGCAGGGGAGCAGCAGCTCTCCTGCCTGGACACTCTGCAGTGCTCTTCATGTCTCTGTTCTGCTCAGCATAACTTCAGCAATAAACTTCTGCAAGGAAAAACATCTGATAGTGTAACTGAAAACTTGCTTTTGAAGAAAATACTTGGAAAACTAGACAGACTTTATTTTGAAGCCTTTTTATCTTATTAGAGACAAACTAAAGATCCTCTGGTGAGATAGTAGGGGGGGGGAAAGGATTCAGAATATATATATGTATAAGATTTAATTTTAAAGACTGATATTCTTTCCCTGACCTTTGGCCATTTTTCTTTTAGATTCTTAATAACAAATGAGGTTGAGCTATTAAACTCACTAGAGATAATTCACAAAAGAGCTAAATAAAGAATCAAAACTGAGGCACAGTGAAAAATACATTAGAAAAATAAACTACCAACATTTTTAAGTAAAGTAGTCCAAAGAGTTAGAAAGCCTCTAAATTTCAATTTCATGATGTTGTACTGAAAGTCATCCCTGAGTCCTGATAATTTTCATGCTTTCTTGTTTTGGTTTTTTTTTTGTTGTGGCTTGTTTTTCATCACTTCATTGGTATCTATTATTTGAGATGCAGTTCTTGACTAAGATTTTGGCTGCACCTATAATGAAATATTTTCTGCTGTGGAATACTTGCAAAGTGCTGCCAATAATCACTAATAATCAGAAAATGTCACAGCAGGCAGTGCTGTCAGTGCATGAGTAGCCTCACACATGAAATTCTGCATTGGAGAACAAAGCATAAAAGTCTTTGAGCTTTTTTCAATATGAACTGCTACTTATTAAATATCAGGATTTTACTAAGCATGCTTTTAAGAAACACTTCAATGGAAAAAAGGTCACAAGAAAGCCACCAGTACCTTTTTTTTTTTCAGTTGGAGACTTTTGCGCAAATGTTACTCCTGTGCAAAAATCCAATTCTGTCTATGATGATGCAAGGATGACACAGTATTGTCTGTGAAGCTAGTTCTGCCCTGGGTAAGAACCTTCTGGCATCAAACTAGATTAAAAAGAACAGATGGTTGCAGAAATATAATTAAGAAAAAGAAAAGGAAGAAGAAACAGATATCAAAGCATCAGCATCTCTTTCCCTGAATTTTCCCTGAAAGAAGTAGAAAGGAAGTTTTAAAAAGGTTGGATCATCTAATCCACATAAGATTCTATTCAAAAATTAATATATCAAACACTCGAATCATAAAGAAGAGCCAGATGCTCAACATGAACTTGGACATTGCTAAATGGTCACTATAGGCATTCTCAAGAAATGAATATAGTGAAGAAGTCTTCACAGGTAAATTACCATATGATAATTCATTAGCATAGAAAGAATCAAACACAGGTTAGCTTTAGGTCTCACCTTACTGTGTATCTGCCCTGAAGACATGGTACTCCTTGTATTTGATTAAATATGGAACTTTCTGGAGCATTAAGAAAACCTAAACCAATGCCCCAAAAAAACTCTAAGCAAAACAATCCAATCCAATCCAAAGCCAACTGCTAGGCAAAAGACAAAAAGTATTAATAATGAGCATAAAAACAAATGTATTTTTAAAAAATACAAAGTTTAGGTATTCAAGAGCTGGTTTTGTATAGCTATCAGACAGCAGTGCCTCAGGAGACAGCTTGGGATTACATTTGCCTTCTACATCTTGGCTTGCTGAAAGCTGACATCCCCTGCTAGTGTAAGATACAGTTTATAACCAAAACAGCCCGGAAGAGTCAGAGCTACAAGCACAGCAGCATAGGCAGATACACATGAAGCTGCCAGATCTTCTCACAACAAGCTGCAAAATTCTCCAGCATCATCTTCAATGCACCCTACACATGAATCTCTCTGTGTGTGCAGGTTCTTTCCTGCAGTTTAGTACTCAGTTGTTTCATATGCACACTCTGATCATGAAGGTTATGCTTAGTATTCTGCAGTAAAACATTTTAATTACTTTAAAAGAATATAAATTTCATTCTAGTCTTTGATGCTCTTAGAAACAACTATAAAGCAGCAAGAATTTCAGAAAACAATTGTTAGTATTATTTAAATTTAATCAGAAATCAAAGTTATGAGAGTAGGTAAAAGCATCAGAAGTTGCTGGGAAAGCTGAAAAACCTCTACATCTGGCTCATTAAAAGTACAATACTCTACAACTCCAACCATGTGCAATATGGACACCTCCAGTAAAAATAGCCTTAGTTTATAATCTATTCTGTGGCACATATTCAGGGGTCCAAAACAACAAAGAAGAGGTACAGGTGTGGGTGAAGATGTTAATAATTAAACATATTGACTCTTGTTGCTTTATAATAACGAGTCAATATTTTTAATTATTGTTGCTTTATAAATTTATTATAATTGATAATAACTAGCTTTAAAGTCCACTTGTGCCACAGGAGTATCTGTACAGTCACCATAAATGGGAGGAAACTAAGAAAAAGGAAATTTGTGGATTGGGATTGAAGAATGTGCAATTAAAGCATGTGTGACCTTTTTGTTTGGCCTGCTCTGAGCCATTGCAAAATGCTTCAGTCTTAGTGAAACCAATGCATTCATCAAGTTCTATCAACTAGATATTAATTTGAAAGTTGAAGGTGTATATATAAATACAAATGAAAGATTACTGTGTAGTGCCTAAAGGGTAGCCTTGTTTGTTGAAACAATAAGCACTGCTCTTTAACACCACTGATATGAAATCTTTTTAGCAGCAATGTTTTTATTCAAAATTAGCTATGTGCCTGAAGTTATAAATTGCCTTGTTCTAAGTACAATGTTACAAAACAGATCACTTAGTGAAGCAGCTCAGAAAATGGATGTGCTTCTGACACCTTTAATGTAGGTCCTTTTTCTAAAGAATAAAGAATAAACCCCAAAAACTCAGAATACTTAAAAAATTTCTATTTATCAGACAAGGAAAAAAGCCTACATATATTACATTTAGGCTGTCAAAAAGGTTCATTATAGGAAGCTTATATATTTATTTACTTGTAGAACTGGTAGGGATCACTGTCTGTTACAATTACAGACACAACACTTCATTCCTGACAAGACTTTACCGTGTCTCTGTTAGCCCACAGCACGTCTGTGGAACTCATGGTTATCAATCTGATAAATCTCAATGTGCTGTGTCAGTTTTAAGCACCCCCAACTGCTCAGGCACATAAACATCAGCAGCTACCAGGTGCTCTGTAATACTTTATATCCATGCCCTACACTGTCCTTCCTGATATTCAGTTTTAGAAATCCATTTTCAGTTTCATTGCTCTGGTACCAATAATCAAATGGCAAAAGGTGTTGCCTGAACTGCATCCAGTGTCCCAAAAAGATAATCTAAGAGGGCTGAACTAAAACCAATATAAGATATTTAAAAACATTTTTATGATCTACTTGAAACAGAAAGCAACATGACAAAATGTAACACACTGCTAATAAGAAGGAAGATATATCTGTAATATGAGTTTCTTCAGTTCTCCTGAAAACAAATCCTAAAATATAAAAAACAAATTATGACTCCAGGAGAGACTTTATATTTTTAAAAATGAGATAGAATTAAAGCATTCTTTAGACCTAGTTGCAGGTATAAAAATAACTAAACCAGATGATGAGATACAGGGAAAACAGAACTAATGATTTTATTGTACTCACGTTTTTTTTTTTTTGGTCTTGTTGTTGTTTCTAAAAATATGTTTACAAAACAAAGTTGAAAGAAAGATGCCCATAAAGAAAAGTGGCTTTTTCCCCAAGGACAGTCAGGCGTGGGAACAGGTTGTCCCAGGAGGTGGTACTGTCTCTGTCCTTAGATGTTTTCCAGACCAAATTGGGAAAACCCTGAGTAACCTGGCCTGATTTCAACATTTCTTGAGCAGAAGGCTGGACCAAGATACCTCCTGAGGTACCTTCCAACATGAATTTATTGTATAAGCCTATAATCTGTGAAGTATTTACAGAAGTATTTACAAAAGTATTCATAATTCATTTTAAAGGAACAGAATAAAGGTCAGAGCTAGCCCTACCACTGTTAAGCAACAAAAACAAAAATCCACACAGGACATCATCTGTCTTCTACAAATACACACATTTGTACGACCACAAATAACACACTGTATGAGAATAAGAAAAAAAGATCTTAGAGTAGATGTAGGTAAGAGAAAGAAATGTTAAACGCTAATTCTGTTTTACAGTTTTACACATACAGCAAGAGACAAAACAGTGCAGGAAGTAACACTTTTTGGTGGGCTCTATCATCTTACACACTGCACTTGCTGCAGATTACAGGTTCTCATACTTTTAAGCAAGTATGGATTAAAAAATCTCTATTACCCACAGCATAAAAAAATCAACATTCCATTCTAGAAGAATTAATCTCTTTCCAGTTCCAACATGACCAGGTTTGGTTTCAACAGTTACAGCTGTTGCTGCTCAACAGTTGTTTAACAAGTCAGGGGCAAGATGTGTGCTCAGACCTCTCCTCATCCAAAGCCCTGTCTGGCTTCTCAGACATTTCAGTGGAAGCAGGTGCAAGTCCTTCAGAAGTGAGTTAGAGTGCACTGTGCAGATTTAATAACTCCTTCCCCAGCTAGGAGACTCAAGTGCTCTAAAAAAATATAAATAAGAAAACTGAAGTTCTCTAGCAATCCCTTGGGCCAATTACACAGATCAGAGATGGAATGACGATCCTGTCTTTTCCATTCTTTTCTTGATTATTTTAGCACGAAAAGAGTCGGCTCTTGCTAAAGGTGGAATCAGCTCAACTACATCTTACCTAGACAGCTGTACATAAAATTACATAGTTCTCCAAGTTGTTTCTGATTAAGAAAAGAAACAGATGATGGAACTTGGTGTCTGGTGCAGTCTTGCTAATTTACAGAGGTAAATTTCTGCTTTTCTTAGCGCAACAAATCATAAGCAAGTAAGCTTTCTGTTACTTACTATTTTCCTTCATCTACCATTCCATCTAAAACCTCTCACGAAGTAGTGTCTGAATTCACACTTCAAATAGTCATTCACTGAAGGTCACGAGCATTTGCTTCATTTTTCACTTCTGTGCCATTTTCTCATTTCTTCTAAGGTTTATTTCAGCAAAACCCCTCAGCTGCATGAATGAGAGATAGTGGCTAATTCCTCCAGCATCCTTGGTTTTCTTCAGGAATTGGCTATCACTGCTAGAGATTGTTAATTTCTAACCTGAGCTATCTGCTAACACTTGGCTGCAGATGGATTTCAGACACCAATTACATGGATGATAAAGCACTGGCTTTTCACAACAAGGCTCTACAGTTGAGCCCTTTCCACATACAGCTGCTGGCCAACTGTTGGTTATTCAGAGCAAAAAACTCAGCTTTTCCACTGACAGCCAATCTGAGCCTCATCTATAAAGTCAAGCCCTGTAGATCAAAACAGACTCAGTTCTCGAGTTTTCTGTGCCAAATGAAGAATCAAAGAACACCAAATGAAGGGCAGAGAAGGCTGTACTTAGAAATGCAGTGCAGTGTACAATCACTTTCTGCTCTGCGAAAGAGATGAGCAGGACAATAAATGGCACTGGTCTCTGCAGGCAAAGACAGTTCTCTTTTACACTAGTGTCATATGGAGAAACTGGATTACCACACAATAACAAGTCCAATAAACACAGATTATGAGTGTAGGATAGAAAGTAATTTACCACTAGATTAATCCCAGGCATTCCTCTTACCTAGGCTGCATTAAAACAGGAGCATTTATCTTTCCACCCTATTGTTCAATGTGTTTCATATCCTCTGCTACCCCCAGAAAGAACAGTACATGATTTTTTTTATGATATTCTATTTACTTTTTCTATTCTATTTTTTTATTATTTTCTATTTACTCTCTACAAAATAACAGTTCCACATGCAGCAGATGAAATCTAATTGGCAAGACAATACAACAGTATTTTTAAGTTGCTTGCATTTTCACTGGGAGAAAATGTGAATCTAGGACTTGAGCACATGAAGTAGCTACTCTCAGACAATCACACAGAGTACACCTTACTTTGCCAGCCAGGATCTGAGGTCACATCAATATAAGACGACTCTGAAATATAAGGCCAAATTAAATCTAAAATATTGATTTGGGTGTACAGATATTTCTTTAAAAATATAATGGCCATTCAGTAAAATACACTGAATGGAGAGAAGTGTTATATACTTATTGAATTAATAAGATTTTAAAATTATTAAAATTTTAAAATTCTTAGTTCAGTTAAACTTTGAAAGGATTGTGTAGTTATCTTGGAGGAAAACCATTTATAGCTCCTCCCATTTCACTCAGCCTTCCTAAACTCATGCTCTTGATATTAAATAGGAAGAAACTAATGTATAAAACTTCAAATAGAGAAAACGTTTTCCTTATTACCTTAACAATTTGATGGCAATCACTTTTCAGAGCCATTCCCCATTAAACAGGAATGTATTAAAGGTAAGTAGGTATTTACTCAGAGGCAAAATTCAAATAAGTTAGATATTAAAAGGTCAAGATGAAATTATTTCATACTTGGATACTTATCTAACTAACTGGAAGGTAGAATTTGTATTCTGAGGAATTCTGAATCTCCAGTAGAACAATAAATTAGTTCGTTTAGGAAGCAAAATTCCTCAGGTCATTTGTAGAAAGGGAAAGACGTTTTGCCCTAGCTCTTTGTTAAAAAAAGAAAAAATTCTATTATGTTAGGTGAACCAAACTCTGCTACTTATACAGATTTCCTGCTGCCCGCATGGTAAGCTCTGTCCTACAGCTCAGCTTCCTGAAACCTGTAGTTCTCTTAAACTTAGTTAGGAGTAGGAAGTGAGGAATTCTATTTAAACATAATCAACATTTTCTCAGGTAATATTATGTTGAAATAGTGTGGACAGGTACATTCCCTCCAAAAGTTTCTCACCAACCCTATGTCAATACCTAAAATTTCTTCATGCCTGACATAAGAACATTTTAAAGCGCTAAGAACAAATTCACCTCAATTACACAATACATCTAAACCACTGGACATGGGACACATTCTCATACTGAAAATGTCTCATTCAATGGCTACCAACCCAAAAATTAATTCTGAATCTTACCCAAAGCTTCCTATGTAACGACTCACAGTCTAGGCTTGGTTGCTCCATCTGTTTAAGAAAATGAGATTATAACAAGATGGAAAAAATAAATTTAATCTTGCTATCCACAACAAAAAAATCAACAAAAGAAAAATTTTAAAGTAACTATTGTTATTAATTGCTATGCACAAATAACACATTTCATGGGACCAGGATCTACAGCACATGGCTGAACAGACAGAGAACGTGTCAAAATACTAATGCACTTACAATACACCATATACAGAGACAACTGATATTTTTTGACTCATAATTTTAAAAAATTACTCTGTAATTTGAACATTCTTCTTTTTCTTAACCTTTTTAGCAAGGAATCATTCAGAGATAAATGCAAAATCATCTTAACTGAAACAATACTTGCAATTTAAGACCTATATCATTATTTCCCTCCATATATATATACACACACACACACATAGACACACATATATATGATTATTTCCATTTACTAAATGAGAATACCCCAGGATCACAAAAAGTAAAGTAGAAACAATAGAGTAGCCCATATATTTTATTTATAGTATAAAGTAATATGATCAGCTTGTACAGGAATAAACATGTTAAAACATTTATGGTATTATTCCACAATTGGCTGAACAGTTAATTGCCTTAATCAGTTTATATGATATTATCTGATTTTTTTTTAATGGCAATTTTACACACTGAATATTAGTGTTCTTAAAGAAACAAAACAAAATGCTTTAACAGCATTTCCTTCTAGTGCAAGCTAGCACAAATTTAAATATCTCCCAGCAGGCTGCAGAGAGCCCTGTTCGATGCTCGTGTATTTCTATTGGCTTCCATTTGATTAAAGGAAAGTGCTTCCCTATAGAAGCAAAGTAGAACAATTCCTTGGAGTATTACAGCACCATGTTCTGTGCCTGTGACCACACAAGGATTCAAAAGAAGAATGATACAGTGTTCTTTTCAGAATAGCAGATTATCTAACTTTGAGTAATGACTATTTAGTGAAGATTTGTATTATTTCCATTTTCTAAAGCTCTATGCATAGTTATCATAACGGTTCTCTTTTCAAGATAAATTTAGTTTCGAAACTTTGGTTTTCTATCACTGGCACTATTTATACTCTTGGGATAAAGGAGATGAAGTTGCAAGCATAAAAAGCCAGCCATTACCCATTGAAATAACTGTCCTAAACTTCCATAATTTTGCAGAGGAGTGATTAAAAAATAATGAAACAACACAAGTGTTCAGGTCTCTAACTTGCTAAAGAGGCCTAAGTTCTCAGGAGTGTTTGCAGTGTGCAGGCATGAATCTTACTTTAGGATCCAGGAACTTAGAGCTAAGGTAAGAATGCAGCAGAATATGAAAATAATGAGCCTTTTGTTCTTTTTGTGCACATATCATATTTTGAATTTAGAAAACTCTAGAAGCACGACAAAGTCTACACATAGTAAGGATATTTCATTAGTCTACTATAGGAAAGGACGGAAATTACCATAGCCAGGAAATTGGTGATGTGGTTGCTAAAACTACTGGAAGACTTCACATTGTATAGTACAGAACAAAATCAAACCCATACAACAAAATTCTGTAAATTAGGTAGATTTTAAAAGCCCAACAAAACACCATCTAAGTAAATGGAACTATTTATTTACAGAATAAGCTAAAGGTAGCATGTGGTGCAAAGGAAGCTGAGTCATAATTTGTGAGACTGAAATAGCCTAATGTTTGGGGATAAGGTCTAAAAGATTTCTGACTGCAGCAGTCTAGAAAAAGAAAGCCCTTACATGTTTATTTTCATATTGCATCTCAAGAATCTAGCATTAGAAAGTGTCAAAGATGACAAATGCAAATTATTTTCCATCTTAAACTTGACAGTATTTACCTTTATAAATGGTGCAAAGGAAAACACAGTGCTGTGAGGATTAATGTGAGCCAAGTCTGGAAGATGCTCAAGAATCTGGCTGTCATAAGACACGAACTTCTTTCATCCTGAGAATTACCTACATGCTCTCCATATGTGACAAGGTCACCAAAATAAATATTTCATTATAATATCTGTGTAAGGATTATTTTAAACACTTAGTGTATGTGTATGTAAACAATAAATAACAAATTCTGAACTTCCAGTAAAATTTTAATTTTTAGAAATTTTGTGTTACAAGCTATTGTTTGCAAGGCTTGACTGCCTTTATTTAATAAGGTCTGCTGACTGTATAAATTGCAGTGAACAGCTTAGCTGAGTAATATGGCATTTTTGTGGCTATGATTTTAACTAGTTAAGCCATGGAAATAGATGACAGCTACTTTATTTTTAATCTTACTGTTGGAGAAAAGCTGTAAACTTTTTCCTTCCAGAAATAATCCACAAACTGATTGCTGTCAACTGCTTGCTGGAGGGAAAGTCTGTCAACCAAGGAGGGTGGAGACAGGAGAGACAAGCTCCCTCTTTCCATGTGTAAATACCTTTCCACAAAATGGAAGCAGAAAATTATAGAATCTTTGTAAATTAGGGATCTATTCTGTGTGAACCTTTAAAAAATGTTCTTTGTAGTATCCAACACTTTTATTCAGAAAAAAACTATGTCTGACTAGACTTTGTTATCAAAGAGACATGATGTTATTCAAGTGTTCTCAATGAAGCCCTGTATCTTTGTTCCTTAAAAATGAAAGCATATCTTGTAAGAGCTGATTCTGGATTCTGAGGGATGTAGTCTGCCCTTTATAAACTTCAAAAGCATTTATACCAAAACTCAAACTCTTAGCAGATTTCTAGGTCTAAAATATATTGGTCCTATACCATTAATTTGCAGAACACGTACCTGGCTTCAGGTGTAATGAAGATCATTAGTGTCTACAAGGAGTTTTTACCTTGTGAACACTATACAAATGCTAAATTATGACAAGGACAGAAGTAGCCCAGTTTATCTCCATCCAGAAGCTAAATTTTTTGCTTGTATTTGAATTACCTTATTAATTCATGTCAAAAACCCAGTATCTCTACTAACTGATACTTTGCCATTCATCAAAATAATCCAAATCCCTAATATCTCACTTCAATTCTTTTTCAGCTATCCACTGTAAGATCCCATTGTAAATAAATACAACCTCAGAACATATTTTTCTGTTGCCAATTTAATGGAAAAAAAAAAGTCTACTCCTTGCAGTTTACTAAAAGTAGAACATGTTTTTTACCTCTCAATTTCTGAAACCTTGAGTTTCTTTACTTGCAGAAACTTACATGACACAAAATGGTTGGTTAGCAATCTGGAGAACTGTAGTAGGACAAAATATTAAATCATTTTCTCCATTGTTCTGCAGGTAATGTGTAACATTTTACTTAATAACTATATCTGCACCTTTTATAACCTCAGTGGAAAAGGATTTGCTCTGCCTTTCCAAGTTAAACAGATGTACAGTGTTAACAGGAAATTATAGACAACAACAAAAAGACAAAAAACTAAAGCAATTATTTTTCTGAAATTCAGATGATTAGCATTTATGCACTTACATTGATTTTGGAAATAAAAGTAAAGGCTAGAGCTGCACACTTGCACAGGTGCCCATTCACAATTTTTCAATTCCCACCTATTCACTGCAGCTTGGATGCCAAGGGTCACTTCTCTCCAAATTCTGGAGGCCTTAATACCACACAGAGAAGGAAAATCCTCCCATTTTTCTGATGGAGTTACTGCAGAATGTCAATTCAGAATCAAACAGCAAAGACTAGATTGCTTCTCAAAATCAGTTTCAAGGTACTAAGTTGTAAGTACAATTAGCTCATCACTGTCCCTAGGACACTATATCCTCATTTCATGGAGAAAGAAAGAGAATCATCATTTTCAGTATTTTAAGTGCTATCATTGCAGTATTCTGTAAATGGAAAGCCATTTGATTACAAAGTTCCTTTTTATCACTCTTCTATATGCACACACACAAATAAAATATATCTTTTTTAGCTAAAAGCAAAAGTATCAGTCACTTGCTAAAGAAACGGAAAACTCCTTCTCTTCAAGCAATATTGAATGAATTTTCCTGCAGCAAAACAGCTTGATCCTAGACCAAACTTAAATATTTTGAGGCAAAACACAGAGCCCTGAGTCTCACCCTAGAAATCTTAAGCATTGCTTGACAATGAGGGTAGTTCAGTGTCTTTTCTCACTGCTGCTGGCAAAGCAGGTGAGTGTGAATAGCAAGAGAAAACATGGAACACCGAAGCAATTTTTCTCAAAACATCTTTTTGCTATTTGAAGGAAACATAAAAAAAACCCTTGCATTTTTTAACATAAGGCACACAATTTCTTCACCTGAATGAAAGACCATTTGGCTTCCGAAAAATCAGCTATAGAGCAATTAATTCACCTGTATTTTGCAATCAATTTCAAGTTCACATTTCAAATTCCCTGTAACTATAACAAGCCCAGAGGTTCATTTGACCTATAAAAAATGAGGTGGGGAACTAAATCTAATGCAAAAAAAAAATGCAGTGCCTCTATGACATGTAAAATAGTATCTTCCTTGTGTCAAACATATGGTATGAGTAATTCACACTCATACACTCAAACACAGACAAACAGACAACTGTCAGCTGGTGCACGTGTGTACACACACGTGCCAGTGCTATGAAATCAGAGCAAGGAAAGATGGTGAAGAGATATTTTTATCTGTTATTTTCCTGGTCACAGAGCAGTAGTAAAATTATTACTGATGTTACTAACTATTATTACTAACAATTACATTATTATTAATGAAGCATGAAAGTGAGGCGAAATGGAAAGTAGTGGAATTACTGGGCTCAGATGATTGTGATCAGTGCCACAAAATATTCAGCTGGGAACATTACTAATTGCGTACCCCTGTTGATATTGGGGCCATTTCCCTTAAAGACCAGAATAATGGGACTGAGGGCACCCTCAGCAAGTTGGAGAGTGTGTGAAATAAGGAGCAGTTGCGCTGCTGTTAAGTGGGACCTCAGCAGGTTGGAGAAATAAAGCTCGGCAGAAGAAAATACACATTCTTCACCCAGAGAGAAATAACTTTGTGGACTAGTAAAAGTCTTAGGACCGGCCAGGGGGAAAGAACTGAGCACTAAAGGATGGGGAATGTCCTAATGGACAAGAAGTTAAACATGAGTCAGCAAAGTGCCCATGTAGGAATGAAAGCCAACACTTTCTGTGTTAGGAAAAACAGTGTTAGGAAAGGCAGGATGAGAGAGATGATCCTGACCCTCAGCACCAGTGAAGTCATATCTGGAATATTGCCTCCTGTTCTGGGCTCCCCAGTACAGAACAGACATGGACATACTGGTGTACATCCAGTACGGCCATTCAGGACACAAAGATAAGGGTCTTGGAGCATCTGTCATTTGAAGAAAGGAAGGGAGAGCTGAATTACTTTTTCCTGAAGAAGGCTCAGAAGGGATCTTAATCAGTATTTAAAAATGCTTGGTGGGAGGGAGGGAGAAGCCAATCCTTTGAAAAGCAAATATTATGAGAAAGAACATTCAAAATCCACTCTCTCCAGATTTCATTAAGGAATTTGACATAGTATCACCCAGCAATTATTTACTGGGTTGGAAATACAAGCATAACACAAAAATAAAGTTGACACAAATGGTAAGTATTGAATGATAACTAATGGTAACTATTGATGACTAATGGTAACATATTGAACGGACTTAGAAATCGTTCTTCACACTCACTTTACCACGTCTGTAAACACGGTGAAAAGCAGAGGTGTTTTAATAAGAACTGGTTACAGGAAGCCCTCTTGACACTGGGGAGGTTCTTGCTAACTTACAGAAGAAATTGGAGGAGCATTTGCACAGGATTAGAAATGGGAAAAACTTTAGCTACTTTTCAAAGCCACATGATTACGAATAGCAGAATTTCTGATTATTTCTGTGATGGTCTCTTATTATTTATCTCTCTTGCATTTGAAAGCAACACAAAAAAGATAAATCACCCACCCATGTTTACTATTAACAGATTAAACTAACCTGGCCTATCTGTAAAACAAACTTGATATTCACCAGTGTCTGACAAAGTATTTTCAAAAGACCAAGTGGAGTATTAGCAGTCTTATTCAAGACTTTGAGCAAACACTTCAGGTACAAGGTTCAAATTCAGGAGAATCAAGTTACTAGCCTCTCTATCTTCCTATTTATTCTGTTTTGCCACACAGACTAAAAGGTGCTTGCTCTGCTTGTTTGATCCTAGCACATAAAAGCTGAGAAGACACATGATCGATGTTTATAATTTATTGAGGGCTACACGCCAGGAAGGAGTTGGTTTAAAATAACAATATAGAGAGATTAAAAATTAGGAATCAAAGAATATATTTAGGTTGAAAGTTCAAAGAAAGCTCTAAGCATTAGGAGAGAGGTTTTGAAATATCTTTAGAAACATCCAGAAAGAACAACAGGGCAATGTACTTAAAGGTAGACTGTGATGACTTTATAACTCAAGTTAGATAAGATTGCTGTTTAGCTCAGAAAGGTCTTTTCTTCAGTCCGGAATTACTACTGTGACCAACTGTTCCTGGTTCTGCTCCCCTGCTTCCCAGACTTCTTGCTTCACACTATTCCCACTAAAATTCAACTAGGGCTGTGAGAGAACCTCATGCCATTTTTATCCTTGAGAGAAAACAATCTTAAGACTTAAACTCCTACCCCTCTAGCTTAAATGTTTTTATGGAATATTGCATCAAAGCAGATGATTAGAAAACCTCCTTGAGATCAGAAGATTTAATCAGCACCTAAACAGAGCAGTGCACTGCAAACATACAGAAATGATATTACCTCTTTGAGTCTTCATTAAATATTTGTCCTCCTGGCCAGTTTAATGGATTCCTGCTTACTATATAAACAGTCAAAGAGAGAATTTGATTGTACTCCAAGCAAATACACCTCAAACGCTGTCACTATTCAGAATCATGTAATTTAACCTGTCTGTTAAGACATACAATTATCCCCACCCTTTATAACATGGTAACATGTTAATCATTGAACAACCCATTCAGAGGATTTCCATGGCAGTGGGTAAAGCAAAAACAGCTCCTGAAAAGACAGAGGGTGTATTCACATGTCTCTAACTACTGGCCAGTTGTCACATAATCATTTGTGTAGCAGCAAGTGAATATTGAGCAATGTTGCAGACAGCCAACTCTTCTCCATTCAGCTCCTTTCAAAGATGTGTCCATCACTAAACAAGCAGCACTCTGCTTTCCTGACCCAAAAAGCATGCTCGGCTTGTTGCAAATATTGAAAATGTAGGCGGGTCTGTCGTTCACCAGTCCCACAATCCCCAAACACAAGTCAGTACTGTAAGGCCAATAAAATCTGGTATGACCACATTTCCCCACCTCCCTCTGGCTGACAAATGATTTATTACACTTTGTTTTAGAAATTAAGCAAATGTTTTCCCAATATAAGTGAATCCAACGCTTGACAGCCAATTAAAAATTTACACTGGACTGAAATTTACACAGTGACATATATTGTTCAAACCCCAAATCAGAACTCCCATATTTCATTTATGACTTGCAAAGCCAAAGCGCTGTCCAGAAGAATGCCAGTTACACAGAAAAAAAAGTATTTCTATTTTATTGGTATCTCAGAACAAGAAATGTTCACTAATTAATAAATTTGGACCACTTTGTAGACTGGTGTCCATGACAGCATTTCCAGTTAGACACAGAAGATTTGGAAAAGAAAACAAATTATTCTCCTGTTCCAAGTTCAAAGATGAACTCCACTTTTATTGATTGTCATTTGACCATTACCATCTCTTATTTGGTGATAAACCAGATTCTCAACAACTGAATCTCTTTTAATTGGTTGGTTATAGTCTACACCAAGGCTTGCGCCTTAAATGCCATAAAAATGCTGTGTATGTGAGTGTGGTTTCATTTAACAATGACCTGCACTCTTGGATCTGACAGAGTCTTTATTTCCAAATGTTTTTCCCCACCTGACTAGTCTCCTTTTAGATTTTTGTCTTTATTTCTGGCTTGTGCTTATTTTTGTCTCCCTTATTTTGTTGCTGTAGAACAGTGATGTGAAAACTACTGCATCCAGGCTTGCTTTCAAAGTAAGCATATTGAGTGGCTAGCCTGGCTCATATGTTCTTGCTTACCTCACAGATTTCTGTGTTATTATTAGTTTCTTCTACTAGCATAGCAGTCTTTTGCCACACACATACACACATTTTACAATAAGCTCACAACTTATGAAACTTGCAAATCACACATTCTGTCAAAGCACACAAATTCCTTAGTTTCCTCATTCTGAAGCAATGTACAGGATCCTTCTATAACACTTAACATCTTCTTTATCAAAAAGCAGTATTTTTACATAAGTGGAACAAAAAATTTAGTAATATTTGCCATTCACAGTTTGGTCAAAAACATGCTAGGCTACTAAAGCAACTAACCCCACTCTAAATCAGTTCCATTTGAAATGACAAAAGCTCAGTCTAGTTTTGCCAGCAACAAACCCAGTGAAATATATGAAAAGTCACAAAATTAAGTATTAATAACTTCTACAATATAAAACCATTATCTCATCAGGCTAAAGCTGTCATTTTGTATTTTATGATGAAATACCTGGCACATGAATAACACAAACATCTTACTGAACAGTAGGTCTCCCCAGTTCATCTCATTTAGCAGGCAAGCGTCAAAAACAAATACTCTATTGCCTTAGGGGCAGTAAGTGAAATTCTTGGAAGTAGCTTATGACATTTTTAAAGTTTTTCAGAAGGTGGAAATAATAAAAAAAGACATCACACAGATTTTAGTTGCTGTAGTTGAGGAAGTCAACATTTTCAATGGAAGTTGTGCTACCCCTTGTCCAAGTTTTCCCCACCCTGCATCTCAGAAAATACGGGTTTGTGCACACTAAAAACAAGGTAAACCAGCCTGGTTATTCTCAGTCTTTTCATGTGTGGCAAAAATAAGAGGACACATGTGGTTCTAAAGCACCATCCTTACACACCACCACCTTCAACTCTGCAAGAGATTTCAGGCTGTAATGTGTAAATCATTACTACATGCTCTAATAGTACTTTCTATTTAATCAGGGGAGAAGAAAACCCCCTCTAGAATTACAATAAATAACTACAGTTTTGTTTTAAATGAAATGATGTAGTTTATATCTGACCTGAGTTTCAGTCTTTTCCTAGTGGGAAATATAAATTCAGCATTTGGATACATAATCCTACAGCTCTCAGAAGAAGCCGACTCCACCGCGAACACTTTACATGATTTATAGCTCTCCTCCAGATTCAGATGACAAGTCTCGGCGGAGCAGGTGCAACGGGGTGTTTTTTCCTTCCTTCAGACATCATTCCCTCGTATGTAAATTAATTAGCAAGTCTTCCTCACTTTCGCGTAAGCGAGGAAGATGAAGCTGATGGAATATCAGCGCTCGGTTCCTCACGAGGAGCGGGTGACCCGGCGGAGGGAGGGAAGGAGGGAGGGATGCGGGGAGGGGGCTCGCTGTCGTTACTGCTGGAGCCACAGCGATTTCGACAGCGTCAGCGGCGATAAAGTGAGCCCGGCTCCCGCGCGCTTGTGCCAAGAGAGCGATTTTTAAACCACGGGCAGGATTTGGAGGAACCTCGGGGACGCGAAGCGAACACACCCCGCACGCCTCCCGCGGCAACCCGAGCCTTCCTGTCCCCCCTGCCGGCAAGTTGGAGCCGCCCTGCCCGCGCCCCCTCCGCCCTGCCCCTTCCTTCCCGGGCTGCCGGGGCACGGGGAGCGCGTCCCGACTCCCGTTACCTCCTCCGGAGCCATGGAGAGCCGCGGCCCAGCGGAGCGGAGGGGCCGGCGCTCCCCGCGCTCCCTCAGCCGCCGCGCCGCCAGCCGCTGGCACAGCCCGCTCCACATAAATGCATTAACAGCAGCCACATCATGATTAATTCATCAGTCCCAGTGACCAGGGGAGGAGGCAGGCGCGGGGGCTGCGGAGAGGCAGGGCGCACGGGACGGTCCCTTCTCCTGGAGTTCGCCCCGGCTCCGGGCCCCGCCGGCGCGGAGGGACGGATGGATGCCGCGCCCGGCTCCCAGCGCGGTGCCCGTGCCTGCCCGGCCTGAGGGAGGCGGGGTCTCCCCTCCCTGGACAGGGCACGGGCGGCGGGACCGCGCTGGGGGCCGGGCGGGGATGGCGAGGCAGCCGTGCGAAGTTGGGAAGGCTCCGCCGCACGGGGCGGGCGGGATGCAGTCCCCGCTCAGCGGGAGCATCCTCAGCTCCACGGGAGGGACATGCAGCCCCTCCTGGTCTCCGGGCTGCCAGCGGCCCGCCGGGTGTCCTGGCGGCGGAGCAGGGCCCGAGCTGCCGGCACGGAGCGGCCGCCGGGCAGTACAAGCAGCCCGGCCATCCGTGCGGCCGTGATCACGGCAGCAGGACTAAGCTCGTTTGCACAAATGTGTCCAAACCCCTCCTCAGCCTCGGTGAAAACAACTGCTCGGCCACGCGCCAGTTGCTGGAGCCAGGTTTTTCCGTGCCACACATCATTGGTGTCCATGTGAGCTTGCCTTGGTCTGCTGAGGCAGCGAGCCCGGCTCCTTCCCCAGTCCTCCGGCACAGAGCTTGGCTGCCCTGTCTTCTGAGGGCAGCGCCGACTTCTTCAAACACCATTTGCTAAACTAGCAGTACGCTGGACTTTGAGTTTCTTCACAGAAGTGGCACAATACCACTGTGATTTTAAGGGTTTCAGAACAGCTGTTAAACGTAGGAAACCCTTTGCATTTCTCTGCCTTCATTTTCCACTCCAAACATAGGTAGAAGTCCTCTAAGTCCACCATCCCCCTCCAATATTTAATACAAGGCGTACTTTACAACACCAAGCAAGATGCCACCTTAACTTCTTAGTCAGGTAGGTCCCTAGTCAGGAGATGAAATTTGCATAGAATGATGACTTATCACTTCCTTATCACTGCCTCACTTCATCTGCAAAACCATGTTTGCCTACCTATTGTCATACTCCAGGGGAATGTATTGGTATAGGATATTACCATGGTTTAACAGTTCCTTATTGATTGTGTGCCAGGAGCAAAAATCACCTCTTGTGGATTTTAGATTAGCAAAGAATCTCCAAGCTGACGCAGCTATATATAGAGATTGCCAAGTACCAGACAGAGTTCATAAGCTTTAGATAGAGAGATCCTCAAATTGTCACAAGACCTGATAGGTAATCATAGGCAAAGAGGTTTAAAGCTGTGTAAGGAGGAAGCAGAAAATAAATGAAAAATAGAGCAGTTTTGTGGGAAAAAATCATTTACATGACACATTAATTTTCCTTTTATATTATGCTCTAGATTTGTGTTGCTCATACACAAAAGAATAATTAACTCCACAGTTAAGGCTGTGTTGTGGTTTCCACTTATAGCGGGAGTAAAAATCTCTAGGTTCAATGCTTGAAAGCTGCATTTAGACTACATAGCACAATAGCACATAAGAATTACAGTTGAATTTTCTTCTAAAACATAATACTTACTTGCCTTCTACAGAGAAAAATCTTAATTGTCCTCTTTTTCGAGATTTTCCCATTTTCATCTGTGAATTCTGAAGGTTCCTGTGTATATTAGAAGCCATTCATCCTGTAGGAAAAGAACACAAATAAAGCTGATTTTGAACTTTTAAAATTAAGTAGAAATAGGGTAACACAGACTATCCACTATATTATTTCATTGCACTTGGTACTGGCATCCCAAGATAATTACATAATAGCAGATTGAATTGTTCTACTTACTTTTTGTTTTTTGAACAAAAAAGGATTTTATCAGAATCAAATGTTTCCTGCAAAAACTGATGTACTCATCTGAAAACATAAAAACATGGAACTTGATTAAAACCTCTGAATCACCAGTCCAAAACTCTGCTTTTTAGCAGACATTACCTAATGTCTACTGTAATCCAGTGCTTCATCTTAAAATCAGTTCATTTCACTCTTCCTAGTGAAGGCAGTGCCTGAACATGCACTGGCTCCCTGATTAGAAATTGTCCCATTTGTTTCTCTCCCCAGAACATTCTAAGTATTATTCTCTTCTGTTCACCTATTGCTATATTCATATACAACACTCACGTTTTTCTTCAGTTGAAACAGATTCTCCTTCAATCTCTTTCCGTAAATCAAGTTCTGGATTTCCCCTGATGATGTCTATGACCTATTACAATTTGAATTAGTAATTTTTAAACTCTGACAGATGGACAGAGCTTTATACATGACATTCCAGTAAACTCTTATTAGTAATGCCCACAATGGTCTCTTCACCCCCATTTATTACAGAACTCACTTGCCTGGGCAATTTTATTCACATGTCATCTTACTGAGAGTGGTACAACTATGTAACTATCAAAGTATGGAAAACTTCAAAGCTGGATTTCTTTTATTATTGTTATTTAATGAAGTACAAATTTATGTTTCTATGAAATGATTAACATCCTTGCTGATACCTTATTGGTATGAAAAGATGAATGCATAGTTCCACTACCACAACATCTGAAGTTATATGGATACAGATTCATTAAAAACACTTCAAGTAGTATTTATTTTTATATTGTGAATCAAGTCTCAGTGCTGCCACATCTACACATTTGGTCTTGGTGTATCTCTGCCTAAGTCTTGGGATGAAATCTCAATCACACAAAAATAAAAGAAATTCTTCTAGTTAATTCATCAGATCTAGGACTGCATTCACTGATTTTTCTCTGAGGGTTCACTACATTTGTCATGAAATCCTTAATTACAGCAGCTTATATTAAATATAAGCATACATGTGTCTAGGTTTATTTCTAGAAAATAAATCATATTGAAGGAAGAACACTGCACAATAGAATCAATCCTTATACAGTAAAACTAAAAGCAAATGATAATAGTACATCTCTATGAAATATCCCTGGCCTGAAGGCCATATGACATTTTCTTGATTCAAGGCCTAATATTCAAAGCTTGGTCATAGTTATTCATCTGTTAAGGTTCATGCAGTTGGTCTGATTTATGACTAATTCTAGCTACAACATGGAAACTGTGGATGCAGATGAATTATGATTATTTTTTTTTTCAGTCTGAGGCACAGACTAAAACTCAAGGCATAAAGAGTGTCTTTTGTCTTGATTTTAAACTAATTTTCAGTGAATTAAATATCTGACAAATAAGGGGGCAGGTCTACCTTTTGGAATTCAAAGCACTTGTGTTAATTAAGAGTGAGTTTGACTCAACTTTCCTCATTCTCCAAAGAACTTTTCTTCTCAGCCTTATAAAAGTCAGATTATGTAGACAAATGTGGATTTCAATATCTATAAAACTTATGGGAACTATATCATATAAAAGCTCAGGGCTTGACATAGGCAACCTCTGTTATTCAATAAAGTAACAACTCTGGAATATTCCAGAGAAGTGCACCTTCTCTCATGTTTATCTGGTCATTGAGGGTTGTAATTTCTGACATCTTAATTTTCATGAAATGACTTTTTCTTACTGAACTCAGAAAAGCTGTTAGAAATCCTTAGTAGCAGTAAAGCAATAGACACAAAATACTGATAGGACACCAATAACGTTGAAAGATGACAGACTTATTTTCTGAAAGAGGGGAAATTCTGTCATTCTTGAAGGAATGCTGAGGCATTCCAAAAAGTATAGATAATTTTTGAAACTGAAACATTTTGCTATATACATTATTTCTGATTTTTGAAATTGCCCTCAGTTTTAAATACCCTCACTCATATGTCATATGTGCTACCTCAAATTGTGGCAGCAGAGGCAGTGAAGTGAAGAAAGAGAGAAAATGGGAAAAATCACAGCAAGAAATAAGATGATCCAAAAAACCATATTACTCCAAATTGCTAGTCCAGCTGAGCTGTACCTTTTGCAGTCTCAGAGCAGACTGTAACTAAGATGCAATTTCTATTGTAGTTCTCTCACCCTGAAAACAGTCCAAAATGATCTATACAAAGCTAGGGCAAGCTGCAGACAAGGCTGGTGTCTACAGTGTACACCCTCTGAGCATCCTCCTGAAGCTGTGCAATTTGCTGAGGAGTAAAGCATGTTGCAGGCTTGCCCTTCAGAACCTCAATGCATTTCCTGCTACTGAAGGAACAGACATGAAATCAGTGGAAGGAAAACTCACTACACCACAATACTGAACCAAGACCATTATTGTTTTGGTAGCTCTGATGTTTCAGCTGAAATGTGGTTTATAATGCTGTAAAATTATGGGTCAGGTAAACCTCATTGCAGCTCTTGGGTATAGCTGTCCCTCTTCATTTAAGATAGATGTAAGAACTCATTATGCTCCTTTGCTGAAACAGGTAACTGAAATGACTTTAGTCTCTAAACCCCAAACACAATTACACATCTCTGTACAAAACAAAAGCTTGAAAAAGTCAGGTCAGAATGAGAATGAAGTGGGTGGAGTGGTTTTGCTGTTTTTTAAGAAGGATACAAATGAAAGTGACACAAAGTATGTAGGCTATGCATGTAGGACATGCATAAATATGGAGAAAGAGGAAATATGTAGAAGTTCATGTCAAATTAATGCCAAAGAACAGGTACCGAGGAGCAAATCTAGACAGATTTTGGGCTGCTGGCACAAACTGCCACGGGTTGAATCTCTGAAAAATAAAAAGCTTTTTCAATATGCATAATTTCCGCTATGCTCAAAGAAAGATTTTTTTTAATGTTGCTTCCTAGAAATAGGACTGCACTGACAAAAATCAATCTCTATTAACAGCTCCCCTATCTAATGGAAATAATAAAAAAACTTCCAAATTTTGACCAGCTGTTGGGCAAAGTGACAAAGCTGTGTGACAGAGTGACAGATCTCAGATGTAAATATACATGCTATTATTAAAGATATAAATCTCAGCTAGAAATATACATATCATTACTAATTGATTTTCAGAATTCCCACCCTGTATTTTCAGAGATGTGTCTTCCCTTAAGTTCCCTAAATATCATTTACACTTTGGGAGCTGTGACTGCTATATCCAGCTTTCAAATACCCCAAGGACCTGCTAAATCAAAGACATTCCTATACAGGAGAAAAATATTTGAATTCTCTATTTCTATATGAAGATTTAGGTGTCTGTAACCTCCCCAACACAGTTACATCCCTTCTCCAGCAAGTTCAGGAAAACAATAAAGAGGACGTAGGCAGGTATCTATCTATCTTTGCCCCCAGGTGCCTTGAAAGAAGCTTAGAAAAGGAGAGAGTCTTTTGGGGTAGTGGAGTGAAAGTGGCTTGGAGCAAGAAGTGAAGAAATACTCCAATGCCTTGTTCAAGGAAATAAGATTTTGTAGTTTTTTGTAAATAAACAGCCATACAAGAGGACCTAGCTTTACAAAAGCCATCAAGTTTTGACCCACTGTTAAGCTCATCAAAGTATAAGTGCGCTCCTGACTTATAAAGACCAGGAAACAGTTATCTCAAATTATCTTTCCCAAAGGAAACTCTGAGAGTAATCCACATAGTGCAAGTGATTCATTTTCTCAGTGCACATGTTACTTCTGACTTCATTATTAATCAGTGGCTTTTTTCTATATCTGCAAATCAATGAACAAACTTAAGTGGAAGATGCAACACACTCATGAATGAAGCAAAAATATTTAAAATGTCCACCTCTGAGCTCTCTAAATCTCACAGTATCAGTCAGGACTTACAAAATCCTTAAGGTTAACACCTAAGATTGGAATGCATTTTTTTCACTTTGCTAAATAAATGCACAGTACACTGTAAAATGGTCACATAAGGACAGTTTAAAATAAACACACATTCATATCATGTGCAACAGCAAAAAGAGACATCTTGCAGAAGACAACAGTGATTGCTCAAGTGCTCAATACACAAAAATGGAATATTTCACATGCTGGAACTGATGAAAGGTCCAGTGCTCTGTCTCTGGTGTGCAGTTCATCTACATTCCTATCTTTGGCCAGATGGTTAGAGGCTGTAAGTGAGTGTGTGTACAAAGTGGTCCTTTCAGAACATCCTCCTACCTTCATTAAAGTATTAAAAGTATTATTTTCTGAAACAGATTTTCTACACAAACCTGTCATGTTTCGTAGCCATGCATGGATTCAATGGAGGAAGAACAACACAAGCAATGATTTACCCTTTCTGAAGAGGAACTGTCACAGCTCCTGAATCTTCTGTGCACCACATACAGCACCCGGGCTTTCCTGAGAGGTCTCTGATCTAATTACTCACCAAGTTCAACCTGCTTAGCTCATGAGGTCTGAAAAAATCACAGCCTGATGTGAAGCAGCTGGGATTTAACTCTCATTTATAAAATTTAATTGGGAGATTTTTTTCTTTCTTTCCATTTTTTACACTTCTTCACCCTTAAAATCTCATAACTTCCCCACATGCACGTACAAACACACAAAACAAAGAGTAAAAGCAAACCACAACAGTCAGTGAAGTTACTTGCTATAGAAATGCTGGTATTAGCACTTCAAAGTGAAAAGCTATTTTAAAATTTAACTGCCTGGCAGATGCAGCAGATATAGGACAGGGACCAAAGAGAGGTAAGGAGATAGGGAGAGTAGGAAGAGGAGAAAATAAGTGGGGAAGGGTAGGAAAACAGATGAATGGTGCATTAATTAAAGGTAAAAATAGCCAAACTCTATGCTGGCAGTGACATTTTGGCAATGTGGAATCCAATAGCAAAATTCCAATTGAATTCCGGGAAATCTGGTTTTCACTCTGTATCAATAGTTTTACTCTCATGTACTGCAATGTATCAACATAATTCCTCAATGTATTTATCTCCTTTTAGTTCATTCTTGCCAATAATTTATTCTACAGTGATTCTACAAATTTTGTAAAGGCAAGAAGGAAACTAACCTTGACCACTGAGTTTTCAGTATTACATTGGAAAATCAAGCTAGTTACAAGCCTGTTAGTTTTTATGGCACAAATTGCTATTCACACAGATGGTATTATACAAACCATAAATAGTCATTCATCATATATTAAACTCCTGTATTTTGAAGGAACAGCTACAAAGTTTCATCCCCATCATTCCTGGGATTTGTTATCATCTTCTACACTGTTGAACTCCAGAGGCCATGATGATTTCAAAGGGAGGGATTTAAAACCATCTGTTTAGTCTGTAATGCAAGATATATGGGATGGTTAGTCAGTCTACACTGATGCACAACTGATTATTACTGAGGATCAAAAAATATTCATGGAAAAGCGTTGTACATACAGTCAGTCTGATTGCTGTGGTAACACTGAATAACCTGAGCTGGCTCATTAAATCCATCCATGATGGAACTTTTTCTGTTTCAGTTCTTTAACAATAGTGGTAATAATCACATAGATAAGTCATTAGTCTATTACAACTCTTTTTAATTTGCTCTTAGATCCATTCTGAACAGAGTTCAGGCAGCGCTGTTAAAAAGTTACTATCCCTGCCACTGTTATTCCAGGAGATTTTTCTGATAAAGGGCATTACAGCAAATATGAAGAGGTACACTCTTCATATATACATCAAAATAACTTACAGGACCACCTTTGCCTTGATATCATCAGCCCATTGTGTAAGCACTGTGTGACACCACAGGTTGCTTTGAAAGAAGGGAGATGGATCCTTTCTCAGAGCTCCTAAAAGGTGCAAACATTTTACAGTGGGGAATCAGGCTCCATGAATCAAAGCAAAATTTTCTTGGCATATGGACCTCTAGGATCAGAAAAAAGTTTATAACTCCAAATGTATGACCTTGTGGAGAAGCTCTGAATACAGGGAATACCAAAGGGTAACCCATAAACTTATGGGGTCATAGTTGAAGGACTGTGCTTTGCACTTTATAAGGACTGAGAAAAGATGATGGGCACAATTCCAGGTTAGGGTTTTTTGCAGATGATTTTGTGTCTTTTTAATAGACAAAAAAATGAGAACCTAGTCTATTAAGAAATAAGAAATTCCTTATCAATTTAGTGTGTTTTCTGAAAGTTGCATTAAAGTTGCATAAAAAAGGAAACTTTCTTCCTATAGGTGCACAAGGAATGTTGCATGAGGATTTTATTTATGCAAACATTAAGGAATGGTTAGCATGTTCTTATCAGGATAGAAACTGACTATGGCTTTAGACAGTAGAAGAAACAGAAGAGACTAACACTAAGAACTGAGTAAATCTACAGTTTCAAGTGTGTAGTCATACCAATCAGCCATATGAAACAGAGACTGAGAGATGATTACATTAATCGTAGAATCATACCTTTATGTTACTCACTCCATCTTTTATGTGTTTTCTTGTACTTCTCCATGTTGGTAAAGTTCAGACCATTTAAAGATCCTTTATCCATATGGCTGGGTTAACAGTTCTTTAATTAGATTTCTAAAAAAAAATCTGTGGTTTTGCTTTGTGGCCTCAAACTTTGAATTCCTTGGCTGAAAAAAAGGCTTTGTAGCAGATAAGTTTCAGGGAAAATACATTTAAAATAAAATGCACATGGTTAGAATAAAGAAATTTATCTAAACAGCCAATTATTTAATGCATAAAACCACGTGGCCTTCATTTTCATATATGTAGCTGTAATCATTCTGGATTAAATAAATCGGACTAAATGTAGAATATAGAATATGTTTATTCTAAAAATAAAATTATGAAAAAATAATACTTGCAAGACTTCTAGGTAAGGTACTTACACTTTGTTCAGCTCTCAAACTTCTTTATAGGCTTAGTCCATGTTATGGAAGCCTAGAGACTGAATCTGCCGCATTTCCTTAAATGCACTGCAGGTTTCAAAGCTAAGAGTTCTCAACTCTAGAAGTCTTGCTTTCACATTGAACACATTTTCATTTGTTTACATGTATATCACATCTCTGTCTGCATTTGTAGAAATCAGTTGAGACTTTTTCATTGAAACCATTGGTCACTGGAGGTGAACAAGGAAATACACACATTTTATATTGAGGAAATGACAGTAATTTTAAAAAGTGTGGCCCTTGACTCATTTAGGTTTTGGTATTAGGTCTCTAATATAACCTAGGTATTAGGTTAATGTAGTTTTTGAGGTTTCAGTTGGATGTTTTTCTTGGTAAGTATATACAGTAATTGGGTTATTTTAACACTTCAGAGCACTATGGAATATTTTAACTAAATAGAATCCACCCCTCTTGACCTCTAAGCCACCAAAGACGCTTACTCAGTGATGATTTCAGTTTTTAAAAGAGCAGGTTAACCTTAAAAGAACAACTTACCATACTTGTCAAAGAAAAAGAATTCACTTGAAACAAGAAAATAATGGTATCTCTTTTCTTTTGATGTTAATTATATGCTTTGTTGTTGATTCTACTGTCAAATAATAAACATAATCCTCTAGAGACCGACCTGGCTTTCAGTTTGGGATACATAGTTCATGTTACAGTCGATTCTTTAACATCTGTGCCTGTAACAGTGGAGACCTGCTTAATTAGACTCCCCTCCAAAAACCACAAAGAATAATTGCATTCCCAGGTTTTTAGGTACCACATAGTGTTCTGGATGCAAAACTAAACTCATAGGAGCAAATAAACCCTCCACTACTAATATTTCATAGGTAAAGGCTACCATGCATATTAACACAGAAATAATGGATCTCTTTGCCTCAGATTTTTTTGCAGACAGATTTAATTGCTTATTAACTCCACAGGTAGAGATAATTACAAAGATTTAAACATATGCCTTCCATTTTGACATATCCAACCTAATTTTGGCATTTCCAAACTCTCATTTTTCAGACTGGCTAGTGCCTCAAAACCCAGCTGATATTGAAGTGGTAACTGTAGGTACTCATCCTCATTTAATAAATACAATAAATAATTATTAGAGCAATATTCTTATACTAAGGTATTTTAACTGTATTAAGCACACTTAAAAACCATAAATATAAGTAGTAAAGCTTTAATTTTACTTTGGTTTTTTGTTTCTTTTGTTTTTTTGTTTGTGTTTGAGAGTTTTGGGTGCTTGAGAGTTTTGAATATGCAAGGCTGTTGTCTTGTGTATTGACAGATGAAAAATCTCCAACAAAAGTAGAACTCTGACTTGAACTAACTAAAAGACCGAGTTCAAATGAACGACTAAATGGCCAAATGAATGACTAAATGAGATTATATTGACAGAGGATATATTGACCCTGTGTTTTACCAACAGACACAGTGTCTGTCTCGTGTGTTTTGAGCTGAATAGAGGAAAGCATCTTCCCAACAGGAGCTGTGCACTGCTGTGATGCAGAGTGCTGGAGCTGCTGAAGCTCTGCAGCTGCCTCATGGCTCATGTTTGGCTCATGTTGCTTCAGAGAAAGGGCAGGAAAAAATCACTTTTGCCTTTAAAGTCTAACATTCATTTATCTAACAGTGGAAGAACCAGCCTCAGAATTTTTGCTGAATATTAATGACCAAAGCTTATTTTTTAATGATGGTTTTTAGAAAAATTATTGTGTACCCTATTTTTCTGTCTGCTGAGGAAGATGTTTTGTTCAAGTAGTAATGTGGGTAATTTAGCTCAAGTTATTCACAGAAGTTTATTTCATGACATATGCAAAATCATGATCTAAAAAAATACTCAGACACTTCAAGAGAAAATTTTTAGGAGTAGATTCCTCCTCTACCCCCAAATTAGCCAAGTTACCAAGGATAAACTGATTATTTCTCCTTGAGATGATATTTAATTTATGATGCCAAGCACATATGCCCTGGGGTTGACAATGACTAGTAATATGACATTTTCAGGAATATAACAGCAGTTAGACTGTTACCAAGATGCATTGAATACAATGGGCAATTATGGTAATTATGTAGCTAATCACTAAAACAAAGTGTACTGAAGATGCATTAGTTATTTCATTTATGTACATAGAATCTGAACAATTTAGAACTCTTGTCTATTTAGAAAATGGGAAAACATTCTATCACTCTGATTCTCAATGCATATTTTAGAACAGTGTCTAAATTTTGTTGGAATATGAAGGAAAACAGGAAGTACTTCCAAATATTTGCACATCACATTCTATAAACAAGTATCTCTAAATTTTCATCATTTCCTCATAAGTGCAGTAACTTTCAATAGGATAGAATGTGATCTACACTGCAATTCACATAATAAGACAAAAGGAACCAAGATAGAGGATGCTGGAGTAAAGCATCTAAGCTGAATACACAAAGCCACTGAAGTCAAGGCAAAAATTGCTTCTTGTACATGGAAGCACCAAGGCTGCTTCTGGACCAAGGGGCCTATCAATAACAAATTCAATCTCTTGGGTTTCCACACACATATGTATTCCATATATTTTTCATAGCAGTTTTGCTTTTTAAATATTTCATAACTTGAAATAACTTCTTCTTACTCATATTTTATATGAAAGGGGAAACCCCTAATAGAAGAGTTTATATAAATTAGTATGTCCCTTTTAGGTATTTGTTTATTTTGCAGTGTCTAGAAGTTACAAAGTACAAATTAAGTGCTTTTAGAAGAGAAGGGTGTGCATCTTAAAGCAGTAATAAACATTCCTGAAGTTTAAGGGGGAGAAGGAGAGGCTTTTTACTTAGTTATATTTTTGTGGTTCAGCTAACTAAAGAATTCAAGTTCCAAGGCTGAAGTCTTTTTCTATTGTTTGCGTTTTCTTCTTAAGACTCCTGGGATCTCTAGGAGGGATCTGCACCAAGAAATCTTGCTCACTTCTCAAGGAGAGATTTAAGGCAAAGTTCTCAAACACTGGCAACACTATTCTGTGTTCAGGAAACACAGGAAAAAGCCTGTTTGGGGCAGAGTTCCTCTGTTGATGGTCTATGCCTGTGGCAAGACCTCATTGTCAGCTGCCTTCCCTGTAGCAGGTGGTGCCAGCAAGCACACTCTGCCTTCCCTTCTTTCACCTGGCAAGAGTATCTTGTCAAAACTGGTTATTTCAGCTGGATTGTCAGGTCAGGGTAGCACCTTGGGCCTGATGATGATGAAGGAAGCGAGATAAATGTTCATGAGGAACTTTTAATAGAAAATTCCAAATACCTTTTACGATACAGAATGTCAAAGCTCTGTTCAAATGATGTTTCAGGAATCTGTCACAAAGCACTCAACCTCAGCAGGTTTTGAGGTACCTTCAGGTACTGTCCTGGCACAAAAGCTTAGAGTAAGACAGAACTTTTGCAGCAATTATTTTTGGCTTTGTAGAAACAACACCGCAGAAAGACTCCCTGGAGTGAGCTGATGATTGTGTGGCCTTTTTTTGTTAAAGTCAGTCTCAACATTTTAAAGTTTTTAATAAGCATTTTAGCATAGGTTGCTAGCATGGAAGCTGCTCATTATGAGCTAATTGTATCAAAGAGTTGCTGAAAGTGCTTGAATGTTAAATATATGCTACTGTAAGCAAATATTCACAAGTCTTTCAAAACAGATGTTTGAAAAATAGTAGGCTGTCTGCTCATGGTAGCAGTACACAAAGGACATGAAGAAGAGGGATTTAATAATAATATGCTCACAGCTACATGGATGCTAATCCACAGCAGGGTTTTTTAAAAAATTTTCAACGAAATGTATAAACCAGCAGTAACCCAAATACTTTTTGTAAGCAAGTTTACTGCAAACAGGAGTAATTCTTGGCTTTCCTGTGTTCTCCATTCACTTCTCTCCACTGCTTTCCTACCTACCCTGGCTGTGTATGGCCCTCCCAATCCCAGCACCTACTCACAGCCCTTGTTTTCTTCTGCCAGCTGGGGCTCTGCCTATTTTCAGTCTATGCACACACTCTTTGTCTTTCATTCTTCCTTTCTCTTCCTTCCTTCCTTTTTCTTCCTCTTTCTCCCTTTCTTTATGTCTTTATTTCTTTCCTTCTTTGATAATAATTTTGGTGTCAAAATGTCTTAAATTCTCCAACACAGAGTGGCAAGGTTGGATAGTATGGCATTAATGTGCCACTCATTATGAACTACAGAAATACTAAAGCTGCCAATGCACATATAGCACATCCTGCACCACTGTCCCCTCTTTTGCCTTTTGTTCTTGTTTTACCTCATATATCCTCAAATCAATAGCATTCTGTTGACTGATTCCCGATATTGACTACCTAGGACATTCAGCAGATCCTACTCTACCAAAAAAAAAGAAAAAAAAAATTACATTGTTAAACTGATCTTACAAATTTAAGTACTGGTATTTCTTACTTTCCTATTTTTACTTTTTATTCTTATGGGTTTCAGCTGTTTTCTTGTTTTACCTTGGATAAGGACAGTTTTATTCAGCAATCTGACATCTGAATAACATATGGTTATATGGTAATTCATGGGGTTTTTTTATGGTGGATACATTTGCTGATATTGAGTCATATCACGTCAAAGTACTCGGTGGTCACTAAAGCATCTGGGGGAGAGATCTCTGCGCTAGTGAGCTCAAACAATCAACTGCTACATGAGTGTCACATTTTACTCATCAAACAGAAGGGATTTCTGACCTTAAAGAACTGAAACCCAGATTGAAACAGAACTAATGTCACAAAATTCAAATAAAATCCATTACTAAATAAATACATTTACACAGCATTATACTTATCCTCAATTTACTTTTCTACTTGCTGAACCTGGAGTAGTTTGCTTGGTTGGTTGACACTTGTTTTGATTCTTTTGTTTGTTTGTGTTTGTGGATTTTGTTGTTGTTTGGGGGTGAGTTGTTTTGATTTCATTTTTTAACGATAATTTCTTGTTTCTTCCTTCTATCCCCTCAGAATGTTACTTAGCTTTTTATTATATTGAGTTGGAGCTAAGATGACCCTCCTGATCTTGTTCCAAGAGTGAATTGGAGGCAGCTTGGCACTGACAAGCAAAACCTGACCTTCATCCTCCCTTAGCTATGTTTTTCTGTATTTCTACATTTTAACCAGAATCACTCTTTTACTATAACCTCCTATAGCTTTTGATGCACCCAGAGCTTTTCAGCTTGTCCTCACAAATTCTTCCTGACTCTCTACTTCTGTTCACCAGCGTGCCACTGTAATTTTCTACTATTATACCTCTTCTCATAGTGAACCATCTACAAACTATGCCAGAAACTCGAAACAGGAAAGGGAATTTGCAGAATCAGCAAGTGCCTTGAAAAATGCTATTGGAAAATACTTTGCTGCTAGGGCAACAAAGGAGAGAAGAGTTTCTTCCTTGCCCAAATGTCCAAATTATACTCCTTTGATTCCTTTTCACATTCACACTCTGGTTTTCTCTGTTTAACACTTACATTAAAGTACACCTTGATCAAATATGCCTTCATTTAAGTCTTCCTGGTATCTTTAGAAGATGGGATTATACTGTTACAACTTAATCCTATATTTGATGATTTGTCTTCTGCAAAGCTGCAGAAAACATGAGTCATCTTTTGCAGGCAGAATTTACCCATCACCATGACACAGGAACTCCTTTTTTTCCTTAAATTTGAAAATACCAGTCTTCAAAGCACAGTTTGAATAGCAGAGATGAATCAGGAACTCCAGCCATTTTCTCCCTATGAGCATGATTCCATTAGAAGCTAGGTGAGGAATTCTGCATCTGCAGAGCTGAACCCTTAAAACTTTTTATAGAGACACCGTGGAAAAGAAGAGAGACAGTGTTGAAGAAAATCTCTCTAATCATTGCTTACTTTATCAGCCTGATCTGCCACAAGAGGGCAGAGGCTTATGTCACTCAGCTTCATCTACTGTCACATGAGAATGTCAGGGATCTTTAATGGGAAAATTCATCATGTTTAAATATATCAAGGTGAAAATGAAAATTCCATTAACTATTTTTAAATGGCTTTAGGCCAAAAAGCCAAATGCAGCAACAGAAATCTGTCATCTCTGTTGCAATGACTACAACTACCATAGCTTGTTTATAAGGCATTTATTACTGTGCATTAATTAATTACGCAAAATACAAAGAAAAAAAAATTACCTATACACACACATGTATAGAAAAATATGTATATGGAGCAAGGCTTTGCTAGTTTGAAAAATGTGTCAAGCCAAGATACTGAAACCTTTGTGTAATTTCTCATTGTAATAAATGGGTAGATTTTGAAGTGGGAAAATGTTAGAAATCCCAAACCATTATGCCAGTCTTAGAATAGTTTAAACTCTCTGTATTTTCTGAGCAAAAATGAGTCAATCAGCTGCTAAGGGCATAAATAGACCTTCTTTTAGGAGATACAGTAAAAGAAAATGTGAACACTGCTGGCTTGGTGCTGAATGGGGAGCAGAGAAACTCAAATCAATAATGTGTTATAGTCTGCACTGGTACAATAGTTTTGATGGAAAAGTGAGGAAATGAAAAAATCCAGCTCAGTTTTTACACTGGGGTATTTTACATTGCATACACTGACTTCCACTACCTTAAAATTTCTGATAAATTGAAGTTGATGGAACTATGATTTAACAATTTGTGGGCTAAGATTCTGACAAATCCCACTCCTATTTCCTACTGCTAAGAATTGCTTATAATCACATTCACACTTTAAAAAAGTTTCCATAGTTTATCAGCTGATTCAACTACTGAAATGAAACCCTCAATACCACTCACTGATGCATTTGTCATTAACAGAAACTGCCTAAAAATCACAGGAATTTCTTTTTCTTCTTCCTAATATTGCAGCAGTAAAGCAAGAGCCGTTCTTTCCCCTGTCAGGTTTTTTTCCTAAGCACCAGCTTAGTAAAAAATACATTACGGAAGCAGGAGAGGAAACGATAATGCTCTTTTCCATTTTTGTTAAAGCATATTTTAACTAAATGCAGACTTCTTTATAGTGAGACTGCTACCATGCTCTCTGTTCAATGCCTTTTTAAAGCTACTGTTAGACACGGTGGGAGGAGATACAGCAAAAATCCCTGCACATTTTCAAGTTCACTAAACTGATAGTGATGATTGTAATTATAAAGGACAGCATGAAGGAGGCAGTTACAAAATTCTGATAAGATAACTTGGCTAGCACAGTGCTCTGTCAAAAAATTAAAACCTATCTATAACGGGGGTAAAAAAAAACCCAACAGCCTTTTCTCCACCCTCAAGAATTTTGGGAGAAAAGAAAAGAAAACAAACAAACAAACAAAACTGCAACGCCCCCCTCCACACCTGAATTCTCCTCTAGGTAAAGAGATTTCATATTCCAGAATCTGAAATATTTCCATTTAAAAAGATTTATGTTGCAAAAAGTATTCTCTTTGAAAACTGCTGGAGACTTAATTTTTATTTTAAATGCGGATTTTTGCTTTTATGATTGGGAAACTAAATATAGTCTGTTATCTGGGAATCGATAACCCAAAGTTTCTCATTCCCCCACAGTCCCTGGGTCTGCAATTTCCCATGGGCTACCACAGACACAATGAGGTCAGGTGAACTCTTGAGAAACTACACCAGATTTACCAGAAACTTGTCTGGTTTCATTAAAAAACTGAAGAGAATTGCTACATTTCCACCCTGTCCTGACAAAATAATGCTCTCTGATAGAAATTTTTTGCTAGAATTTTTCCAACCAGGCCTAGTCTCTGTTACAAATGAACTTGTGACAGCACTATTAATGCAGCTGGGACAAAAATCAAGGGCTGATTCCAGTTTATTCTTCTAATTTTAGACCAAGACTTGGACAACTCTTACTACCACGCCAATTGTGATTATCAAGTCATCTGACTTACTTCCAGCCCCTGCAAGAAGAATAGTATATAAAAATTATTTACTTTTTTTTTTTTTTAAACAGATGTAGCTATAGACAGCGAGAAAATAATTCCCTGAAAATCAAGTGTATTAACTTAGGATGAAAAGAAAGGGGCAAAAGTATATCCAGTTTAAGCAGCAGCAAAAACTTAGGTGGCTGATTCTACTAGGTTGATCCAAGGAGTTACAAGATGATCCAGGGAAGTTGGGCACCCAGGTTCCCCTCAGAAGTAAATAAAGACAGAAAAATATCTCAATAAACAACAGAAAAAACCCACCCTGTGAGGAAGGGTGGGGGGTGAAGATATCCAGTTCTAGCCAATAAAAATCACTGTGAGCATAGCAGGTGAGCCAAAAGTGCCACCAAATGTAGCAGTGACAGTGCAGCATTATTAAGGACCTACACACATCCATCCTCTGCACTCTGGAATAAATTATCTGAAGACAGGCACTTAATTAGCTGGGACTCCCTTCTTGTGAAGATTAGCTGGCTGATGATACCTGCCTTTTTCAAAACAACTCATAAATTAAGCTAATCTGTTCAAAAGCATAAAAACTGTGGGTTTGCTCTCCTTAGCCACTGCAAATTCAAATGTATGCCTCCCACTTGCCAGGCATACATCCTTGGAACCAGAGTGTGGGAAAGCTGCTTACAGCAGTAACAAAAAGCAGCCCCAGTATACGTTGGTTTTGTTAGAATACATCAGGAAGTCCATTTGCATTCTTTCCAAAAATAAAACTCTACAGACACCTTAAGCTCTTCTGTCAGTCTTTTTCTCATGTCAGGAGATGGCACATTTTGCTGAGTTAAAATCAATTGTAAATTCCCATAGATTTCAACTGAGACAGGTTATCACTACAAAACAGTAATACCAAAGACAAAGAAATTATATAATGTGTTTTCCTTTTATAACTGGAATAATCTGTACTTTTTAATATTTTTAAATGTCATTTCTATATCCAGAAGGTCAGCTATCATTCTCATACCCTTTAGAATAAGACAGCTGTGAAGGGGACTGATTAAAAAAAGCTGTCATTTTAATGACGATTCCATTCTCAATTGGTTTTCTTAAAAAAACTTGCACATGCGTAAAACCTTACAGCCAGGCCTGACTCATAGCCATTAGTTCTGCCAAGTACAAAAGCATCCATAATCCTTCCCAACAATGTATAAGACACATTTCTGCTGAATAAACTTTGCCAGTGTTATTAATCTTTTTGCTACTTAATATGCCTTTATAATGCACATCTACTTTTCACACTATTCTCTTCAGAATTTCTAATTTCTTTGGACCATTTTCAAAAATCTAAGTTGGAATATTCTTCCCCAAATATTTAGTATCAGTGAATCTGTAAACACAGAGAAGGATCTGAAAGGACTCACCTGATACAAATTTAGGATACTACCACAGCAACTAGATCATTACAGTAAATTGTGAAAGAAAGTGCTGACAAACAAGATTCAATTGTTATAAAATGGTGATTTAAATGAGAGTCAAGTGAAATTCACAAAAGGAGCTTGACCTTGTTGGGAAAGGACAGAAATGTGATTAGTAAAGGGATATCTGTCATTGGCCCACATCCACACTTTCAAAAATGTATGTGACATTGCCAATTAAAGGTTTGATAAGAAAATCACAAGTTATTTGGTGAAAGAAATGGAGAAAGTTGTTACCTTTTCACAGGTAATGCAGGACTCATGAGAGGAAGAGTGTGACTGATCCTCATCAGTTTCAATGCAAAGTGACTTAGGCTCACTGGAACTTAATCAAAGAAAGAACATGGAAAACACAGATTCAGTGGTGAATCTCAGCTGAGCCACCAATAATTCCCTGCAAAGGGAGTGAAAAGTAGTAAAATTGCCAGACTTTTACCATTCCCATTCATCAAGCAATACCCTAAACTCATGTTTAAAAAAAAAGACCTGTGCTACAATACTAATGTGATCTAATTTCTTTAAAGAATCGATCATAATGCTGTGGACCAACAGTGAAAATAATTTTACCAAGAACTGAAAATAACTGGGAGATCCTGTGAAACATTAAAAGATGATAATTATATGACAAAGGTCACAAAGAGACAATAAAAGCAAGACACGAGAGATTTCACCCATCACTGAATTAATTAAAAAACCCCACAAACCCAAGGAATCATTACAACAACTTCTATGCAGTACAGTTCAGAGGGTAATGTTTCAGCAGCATGTGTACTCATCACCCTCGTTATAAACTTCCTTGGAAGGATATGAGCTTCATTTAAGGTTACTATGCTCATGTTCCTAATTACAGAAATTCACATTTCCATTCACACTGAGCTTTTAGCTTTCTAGCTGTCATTTCAAGCAAAGACACAAACTTGGTTATATTTCTTGAACTCTGACACTAGCTGAAGCCACAGGATCCCTGATATTACAAATAAACATATACCAGAGTAATTTTATCAAAACAAAATTCACCATGAAAGACTAAACTGGGACCAAATCTACATTCTCCTGCAAGATTTAAGAATAATTTACCTCTGTATGCACTGTAATACATCATCAAAAGACAAGTTTAAATATTTCATGGGGCATCTCTGAAATGCCTGACAGTAGAGATTTAGGCCCAGTGAACTGTGTTACTGCATTTGGAATATACTTAAATATACAGACAGTAGCTTTTGTTTTAAGAACAGCATAATCACAATTGTGTGCTGAGGCTGAGGACAGTATATTACACTGCTGCTTTCTTCCTGGAATAGAAATGATATTTAAGGGACTTCTGTCACCCATGATTACTGGTTCAGAACAAGCACAGCTATATTATGAGCCTTGCATTGTGCTGTGTGACCCATCCAAAGTTACTCAGGTAGTCACCCATACATTGCCGAGAAGGAAGCTTTCAACTGATCAGCAGAAATACCAATGTGAAGTGCTTCTTTACAGAATGAAAATGCAGTTGAATGGAAATGGCAAGAACTCACAGAGAAACCAACACCACCACAAAACCCAAAACATGTCAGGGCATCATATTTTAGAGGAGAAATGGGAAAACAAAAGCTGACTAGTATATTACCTTACACCTAGACTTTCAGCACATCCTCCTAGCTGTGACTTCTGCTATACTGTTGTATATATTATAGGATCTGTAATATCCTGACAACTCAATTTTTATTTAAAAGTCTCTATGCCTCTTGTGCTAAGAGCTGTAGCAAATTTTTTGGATAAGGTTCAGTTCACTTAGAGGAAACAAAAGTTACTAATTTACCCCAGCTGTAATTTGCCAGCCCAGCCTTATTACCCAAATACCGTGCTGCAGAAACTCAGGAAGGATTCAGGGCAAGGGCCCTAGGTCTGCCCTAGACACCAAAAGGAAAAGACATCAGTCATTCTTCAGACCTACTATACCAGCCTCTAGCACAAAGCTGCTTCATAATTCATTCCTAATCTCACCACAAGTTTGGGAATCTCCCTAGTTTGGGACTGCCAGAGGAGTTGTATCTACGACACCTCTTGGCAAAACTTTAGTCAGCTAAGGATCTGACCAGTTAGTTCAGCTCTCCATTTCTTTGCTGCTGCCAGAACAGTGAAAAAGGTACAGAAGCAATCCTGCTCTCTTCATATTTCTTCTAGGAATGCTTCCAGGAATGATGAGAAAACAGATAATCCAGGAGATTCTCCCAGTTGGAGACAGAGGAACATGGTTAGTCCTGTAACTTCCATACTGCCTGTAGCCCTCTCCTCTGGAACAGTGAGTGTCTTCATCATCTCAGCTTCCCATTTCATCTTCTTTGATTCAGCTAAAAGTGGTGAGGGAAGAAAGCCTCAGTGAACTCTACTGTCTCACTCCAACACCATTTCTCTCCTTTCACAGGATAAACACAGTTCCAGCAAAGGAAGTGGAATTTATTATTGTTTTGCTCTCAAAGATGCTTCCGGATGAAAGTACAAGTGTGATTTTAAAAAAGTAGTAAAGATTAAAAACAACATTCATAAAAAAATCTAAACCCAGCCCTCTATGAAATAGTGTCACATTCCTTTTTCCTCTCATATAACAATTGTTTACATTCAAAAAATTTAACAGCATTTGCAAGATGAGATTTAATTATCAAATGATGAATCATCACGATTGTAAATGAGTACAATAGCCAATGTTGAGATGAGAGTGCTCATGTCTGCATTTCTCTACTTTGACCAAAGCATTTACAATCACAAATTCTACTTTTCCCCTCATCTTGTTTAGGCTTCTTCTGTAATTATAGCTGTATAGATAAAGGAAACCTTTCAGTGTGAAACCATTTTTACAGCAGTTCCAGGATGGAGTTTATTAGAAACATGGGCTCATATTAGAAAATTCAAATAAATAAATTTATTTGCATTTTCCTTATGGAAAAGCAAGTGTTTTTTCAGTTTCTATAACAGAGTTCTTGGGGATTTCTCAGCTGTGTTAGATACCTAATTGCAATTTCTACCTTTGAAACTCTTCCTGTAAATCCTTAAGTAATCTTCCTAGAGACCAGGTATCACATGTAAACAGGTGGAGAAAGTAATTTAGTAATCATCTCTCCATCTCTGTATGAAAAACAAAGCACATTGACATCTCTGGAGAAAGAATGAAATTAAGCATGTTGGAATTAAATTCAGCTTAGTTTACAAAATTATAGTACACTCCATGAAATACAAACAGATCTACCAAATGTTTCCTGCCCCCTTTATATCAGTGTCCAGGGCCAAACTAGTGGAATAACATAAGCATGACTGTTGTTTTCTTAACAATTTAAATTTTAAAATTTTTATTTCTCCAAGCTGACTTATTATTGTAGACTAGAGCTCTTTTACCTTGCTGTGTCATTAAGGAATCTTGGGAGTAATGTTAAATTTCTTCTAGCTATATCAATTGTCTATAGGTATGCTTGATTGATAATACAAAAGAAAAAAAAAACATTAAAAGTTGGCATATCGGGCCAGATGTTGTTTATGTAGCTATAAAAAGTATCAGTCAGTGATTATTTAGTAGACATTTCTTTTTTATTACTAGTGATCAACGGAAATGCAGACCATTACTTCTCACATTTCATACAAGACTGTATATTCACACAGAGGAGTTCCATCCATCCATCCATCCATCCATCCATCCATCCATCCATCCATCCATCCATCCATCCATCCATCCATCCATCCATCATAAAGAAAATTTCAGTAATGAAATAACCAATACTGTGTGCATCATTTTTTCCAGCACCAAAATTCTTCTTTAGAAGGGGACAAGGGGGGCTTGCTTTCTTTGTTTCCTGTTAGGTCTAACCCTCAGAGCTGTGCTGGCAGTGAGTGCTGCAGGGTGCTTCATTCCTTGTGGTGCTTGTGCTTATTCATAATTGCCAAGGCTGCCTAGGGCTCATCATGGGCTTAGCACCTCTTCATCTATTTGTATGAATCTAAATAATGCATAGCTCTCACAAGTCTGTCTTTGCACTACCCCAAGAATTTCTCCCTGTTGTCCTTTATGAAATGTGAATTCTTGTAAGCATAACTCAGGATTATTTTGCCTGTGTGCATTAGTTTGCATTCTGAAGCAGTCTGTCAATTTAACTTAGCTCTGAAGATGTCTCTGTTTAAGAGAACATGGGATATTATAGAGAGTATTATTTACACGATGCGTCCATGGCTTATTTCGGCCTTATTACCTCTGAGGTAAGATAAGGAACATTAAAGAGAATGAGATATAAAGATAGTGCCTCTGATTTTCCTTATATACATGTTATTTTCTATGGTGAAATTATTGAAAATAGGTTATCCTGAGCTTCTTATGCCTCCACAGGAAAGCTAAGGACATGGTTTTTTTTCTGAGCAAAAACAGGATTTTTTTTCTTTCAATCAATTTAAAATTAGTCATATAGATTTTCAAATTGTAAAAGACATCCTGAAAACTTGCTGCATGGTGCTCAGAGGAGCAAAGTCCTATTGCAAAGCATAACTGATCACAGTCCAGAAGAGACTTCTCTATCTTTTGAAGCTATCCAATATGACAAAGTGAAAAACTTTCTTGTAATGAACATTTTGGAAGGAGCATTTCAGAGCTGAAACAGAGTGGTGGAGATGTTTGCACACTTTGCATTTCTTTTTTTCATCAACATTTCATTTATATTCTTCTATGAGTTATTACATTTACTGCTTCCAAAGTTTCAGACTAGTTGAGTGCAATGGACTCATTGCACACCTACCATGTTTATGGAAAAGGAGAACAGAGGGCAGAGCTTTACAGAGAATGTAAACAATGAATAAAGAATCAAATCACTCTCTGTAGGATTATAGCACAATAAGAAGAGCTTAAACGGAAGTATAAAAAAATAGTAAATATAAAAGCTTAGGACATCACTCCATCAAAATTTAAATCTATTAGCAGCTTAGATGATGAAAGTTTTTTTCTGTTTAATTTTAATATAGATCAAGTAAATGAGATATAGAAGATAATTAAATAGTGTTTCTGTTTACTTAAAAAAAATCCCCCACAAAAATTAAAATTCACACAGTATGTTGTTTTGAAGTTGGGTATTTCAATGATTGCCTTACTTTTGGGGGCATATGCCCATGAGTATCACCTAAGAGTTCTGCAGTAAGGCCTAGAGCAATAAATGAAAAGAAAAATCAGTGTAGGAAGAGACTGCAACTAATAAATATTTGATCAGATACACAAATTCACACAGTTTGATAATGCCTTGAGGAATTTGCCATAAATTATTAACTCCTGCAATGTAAACGTGTGGTATTATGTTCTTTAAGAAACAGCAAGCCAATAAAGAGCTATTAATTGTTTCAGGCAATTTTTTTCCAGACGTACATATATCTAAAATATTATAGGCTTATATAAAATCATGTGAATAAAATAATGTGTGAATAAAAAATGAAAACCATAAAATATAAAGAAGGGTGCCCCAGAAGCATAGAAGCTGTAGAGTCATTCCCACTTTTCTGAAGAATTATACAATTTTAATATAGGAACTGAAGGTGTTTTTAACAATTAAATTACCTTAGGAAAATAAAAAGCAGTCCTAAAGTAAAAAGTAGCTGGAACAGAAACACCTCTTGGCACTTAACTCAGCTATTGAAATGCCAAATGTTACTTCAACAAAACACATTTGGAGTAGATTTTATGTTTAACTCAGGAGCAGCTGCAAGAGTAACATCACAGGATTGGACTGCACAGCACAAAATATGATTTTCAGTTCTTCTACAGTGCAAAGAGATTCCTGTAGTGACAGAATCTTTGTACAGTTTCTGTTACTGTGGGTCAGGCAGTGCTCCTGCACATCCTCCCTTGAAGGCAGTGATCACAGTGAAATCCAGGGACCTGCTAAAGGCAAAGGTGCTCCTTGCCCCTCTCAGAGAAAGGTGTGTGAGATACAGATACATCAGTGCAGAGCTACTAACAGATGGTGAGAAATGGCCAGCTGCTAGGCAGCAGGGTGAGCTTAAAGAGAGAATTTTCCATTACTGTTTCATTGGAAATGGAGGGAAAATACTTCAATTGTTCTCAGGATGGATTAGAACTTCAGAGTTCTCACTACCAAATACAGCAACTGGGAGAATCTAGGCAGTCTTCATCTTTCACGAGGATTTTTCTGTATTCATTTGAAGATGCCCAGCAGTCACACATACAGGGATATTTATTAACCATATCATGTCACCCTTTGCCCTTGCAATTTTTCCTTTAGGGGGCCTCTAAAAAGGAAAGAACATTCTTTTTGATCACTCTAAAATGAAATAATGAACTGAAATGCATTTCAGTCTGAATAAATTAATCTGAAACCAAGCATGAAAAGCACATAAAAAACATTCATCATCTTCACATTTCTGCACAGTAAACTCTCCTGCCTACGAACTCTGTGTAACTCACTTCTGCAGGAAGCAGCATGGAAAATGTTCTGCTTCTGCAAAACTAAAAATGCTGTATATAGATGGACATTTTACACATCAGATACCACTGGGAAATCCTAGGAAAAGCTGACTATATGAACTGGTGAATGTACTAGAGAGTTTTCATACATTTCAAATTGAAGTTTGTGCTGATTGATCCTAGTAAATTGCATAACATTTTTTAGGAAAAAGAAGGAGTAAGTTTTTCTTCACAGTGTCTTAATCATTGTAACTGTCAGGAAGAGCATTGTAGCCTGTTAATTTATAGTCTATGTATTTACAGGAATGCATTGAGGCCCACAATGAATTCCATGCAATTTTATTCTACAAATTGCACCTTTATAAAAAATAATTTTGCACAGGAAACCTTAAAGTTATTTTATCTCATTTTATGGAGAGCAACTATTCAAGTATTTAGGGATTAATAATAACAAAAGCAAAGAGCAAAAACTTGAAATATTTCTATTCCTATTAAACTTGCAATAAGAAAAACCAGAAATCTCTCTATCCATGATGAAATGAAGTCCCCACAAATCTGGTTTGATTGATTGTCATGCACAAAGCTAAGGAAGCATTAATGTAGATAAAACATTCTTACTTGAGCCATGTGAGTTTCTTACGCACTAATTCTCACAGATATTTATGTTGGGCTGTTTAGGGTGCAAGTAACCCAAATGTTACATCCATTTTTCCTTTGTTTTAAACTCAAAGTCTCCATATGCTGCCTGAGATCAAAGTTTTTGCAATCATATTCCATGTAAACTTTGCTTGATTTCATAAATGTGGAGGAGTCTATAATTTTTGACAAACCAGTTTTAGGTTCAGGCATCTGCCTCAATCTAAGAGTAGATTACTAGAGTAATCTCTAGTATAAAGTGCAATGATTCAATGTTTGAAATCTACAGTAATTTCAGTTTTGTAGTAACTGGGCAAAAAGAAAGCCAGTTTAAATTAGATGGAAAATGTAGTAGTTTATAAACTCCTTGTTAGTATTTTATACAAATAAAATATATATGCACATTTAATTTTCCTAAAGTATAAGTTTTAGTAATAAAGACCTTGTCACATGTTAATATTTAATTCCTAAATTTATCAAAAGCACGGGAGAATACTGGCAAAGACCTTTACAGATAATCCTGTGAATTAAGAGTTCAGCTGCCACTGAATTTAAACATCTACTATGTACTCCTTTTAATTCCAGTGAAGATTCTTTCAGAACTAAATGTATATTTCAGCATTTTATACAGAGAGACAAAATCCATATGATAGTTTGAATCTTTATACAACATTTGGTCCTACAAGTTAATATTCAGCACTAGAAGAGGCCATGCAAGAGTTTTCTAAGGAAATACCACATGAAGGGGCTAATATATTTTAAATTTATGTAAAAGATGCCATTGTAATTAAGCCAGAGATGTGCCTTTTATGAGCCATAAGAACATGATTGTTTAGAGAGATCCTTTCACCTTAATATGGGTGGTGCAAATTTTTCTGTGCACACAAAGGAATTAGTCAAGCTGCGGGGGTAGGAGGTGGATTTTTTTGTTGTTTGTTGGCTGGCTGTTTCTTTATATATATATATATATATATATTCTATCTTAACAACTATACAATAGAAAAATTAAACAGGTGATAGGCAGTGACACAACAAATTGATTGAGGACTTTTTAAAGGTTAGTAGCAGTCTCGAGGCTCTAAAAACACTCCTTAAAAGTCACTGTACATGATGTGCAATTAGGTGGCTGAGATTCTGCAAAATTTGGCATATGTCAGAGACAAGATTCCCTGCAGAGCTGCTCTGACTGCAGAATAGATGTGACCTTTTAGGGTCATAAAAAACAATAGTAGAGTTAAAAATCATGTATTCCCAAGTATTTAAAAAGAGTTCTAAATGCTTCAAAATACGTACATTCCTTGTCCCAATAGCCAATCAAGTTTAGTCCAGAGAAAAACCCCACAGAATTAAACTCACCATGGTGAACTTGGTTTTGCAAGGTCTCCAGGGCCCTTTATCTACCCTTTGAATTGGACAGGACAAGGCAATCCCATACTTTCTTCTGACTGAGCTTTCAATAATGCTTTTCCACTATAGCTTACTAGAACTCTAAAAAGAAAGAGAATACAAGAAACTAAACACTATCCTGCAAAATTCTTTATTTTTTCTCTGAGCTTGAGCAAAGGGCATAAAAAAGTGAATTTAAATTAGTATAAAATGTTGCAGAGATATTAAGTTAATTCACTGCCTTCATTTGCTTGTCTGGTAAACTGGTAGGTTTTCAGAGGAAAAATAGTTTTTTGATTGAGAATTCAGAATTCTGGTCAAATAAGCTTTTGTAGGATTTGATCACAAACATTTCTCTGCTTTGTTCCCAAGGTATTTCTCTGTATCAGAAGAACTTGGTGAAAGGCACATTGTGACAGGAGAGACTGACTGTGGACAGTGAAAGCCCACTGAAGATTATTACAACCCTTCCACTGACTTAAATGGATCAGACACCTAGGAACAGAAAAACATGATAGAACTGGCTGAAAATGTGATAGCAGAGGTGAACTACCTGAAAACTGGACATTGCAGAGCAGCTGCAGTAGAGACTGAGCTGTACCCAGGGTTTTGCTGCAGGACTTGCTGTGCAGGGCTGCAGGACTGATAGGCAGATACTGAAATTTTCAGAACAATGAAGTACCAATGAAATAGTTACAAGTGAGGAATATCAGGTGAGGAAATCAGTTTCCATCTGCTATCCTGTATGGTCTTAATTGCACAACAAAGTAAACAGAACATATCAAATATGATTTTTTATGGTTACTGTCAGAATGAGAGTTTCTTTTGGAGGGTTGCCTTCTTTTCCCAAGCAGCTGATGACAGGAGGAGAGAAAACAGCCTCAAGCTGTGCCAGGGGAGGTTTAGGTTGGACCCTAGGAGGAATTTCCTCGAAGAAAGGATGATGAAACATTGGAATGGACAGCCCGGGAGGTGCAAAGTCACCACCCCTGGAGGTGTTTAAGGCTGGACATGTCACACAGTGCCATGGTCTAATTGACAAGGTGGCATTCAGCCATAGGTGTGACTTGGTGATCTCAGAGGTCTTCTGCAACATAATTGATTCTGAATTGCTTCTGAATTGTATTTTGGCATAAGAGTAGGCTGATAATTATTTTAACTACATGGAGAAAACAAATTCACTGCCCTTCCCACCCTGCTAATGAGAAGTGAATGAACAGTGAAAAGGATTGCCATGAGATGGGCACATTGATCATCACTCTACACATAAAGATAGTGAAAAGCAAAGGGTAAATTAGAGGAGTTGAGGAGCTTCAAAAAATGCTTTAACATCTTTGGTGCTGCTTTGGAAAAGATATCACTCTCTTAAAAGGCACATTAAAACTAAGGAAGTGACAAGACATAGAAGGTATGTTTGGCCTCAGGGCAAGTACCATCTGGCACTCTTGTTTAAAATGAGAGCGAAGCAGTTTGGGAGCTTTGGAAGTGAATGTTGTAACAGGAAAAAATGTGATACATTTCAAGAGAAGGTCTAAGAGTGAGAGACTTTAGATTTTTTTCTTGTTTTGTTTTAAAAAAAGTACATTTTTTAAAAGGCTAGTGCATGATTTCCAAATATCACTGCACATCCATGCATGGGTGCATAAGCCCTGGTCTCTTTCACTGTTTTAGTGACCTATCAGTGCTGGGAATCTCCATCTTCAGAGCTTTCTGAACAGATCTGAATAAGTAACTGAAATGTCTTTGAAAATTACATCATGAAGGGGAGAGGATATGTGCTCAATATCAGGAAAGATTTTCTAGCAGTGAAAGTATTGAAATTTTACTGTTACTTGGGAAACTGGTGTGAAGTAGAAAGCTTAAGTTTGTGAGCCACGTTCTTGTGAGATGATTCAATCAGCTGAGAGTGAACTAAATGAGCAGTGTTCTGAAGTAAGGAAGCAAACAGAATACAATCCCAGTTTCAGGTGATCTCAGATAATATCTGAGTATAATAGCCTACGCTGAATTCTGAATTTTATGCTGTAGCAACTTGACAGATGTTGACACCCAAGATAGCTCATTTGCAGCTAGCTTGGTTATCAATGTACTAGATTTAGATCTGCACCCTCATGAATAAACTAAACTGATACCAAAAAATCCCAAAACCCACAAAGTCAAAAGATGACATTTTTCAGTTGCTAATGTACAAATCCTATGAGACTCCCTAATGACTCCACAATAAAAGGAATGAGAAATTCTTATTGTGGAAAAGAAATTGAACATAACTGGCATTCCTGAGATGTGATGTGATGATTCATGACTTGGATGCTAATATAGCTGGTTGTTGCATACTGAAAAAAGATGGACCACGTGAAAGATGTGGTACATATTCAGCATTCTACATCTCTCTCTCTTAGAGCTCCTGGCAAATTAGGAGTATAGGCTTTAAATGCATCTAGAGAAAAATGTTAACAGTGACAAAGTAGAAAGCTGTTACAGACTATCAGATCAGATGAGTTTCTTTTAAAATGCACGTCAATAATGTGTTCAAATAAAGAAGGAAAAGCATTTTTACATAAAACAGGAGCTATACATTTGTAGTTTTGTGCATGTGGTGATGAAGAAATGTTTACTGAATAGATCAAAAAAACAAACAACAAAGACCCCAAACAAACACTGCAGGACAGATATTGACTGATAAAGGCATGGTAGTTATATATATCAGTGCTCAAGTATTCTGTGTGTGTATATACATATATATATATATATGTAGCTGCATATATAGATTCCAAAGCTGATCCAGTCACATAAACACATAAGACTGGAATAGACTGGGGCTAGGCAGATATAAAGATCCATTTTCTATCAGTTCTGGGAAAAATGGATGAAAATATCTGCATTTTTATCCTTTCCCAAGTGTGTTCTTTTCAGAGACAAAAATGCCATTTGATTTTGATATACATAATGTTTAAAATACTCAGCTGTTTTGATATTACTTGGTTTTGTTGAATTGAAAATTGGAAGTATAAGATGCAAAAGTACGGCTATAAAATCTGAAGCATTTTGCATGGGAATAATCCAATGTTATAATTTTTTTAGAATATCATTTATGGAACACCAATTTTACTTTCCACAAAATGCTACAAAGTTTTCTAATATTGTACAGCTAAAAAACTGCAAACCTTGAAGTTCAAGATTCTAACTTAGAGTATTTCTATTTCACGCAAGACTATTTGAGGACCATTAGTGCTGCCTGGGATTTTTACCTTCTGCTGTTATTCACTTCTTGTCAGCAAACTCTGTTCTCCCACTGGCTGCTGCTCAGCAGTGTATCTGTATTGTTAGACATGTGACTTCATTTAGTTTCCTTCAGAGTGAGGGATGGAAGCTCATGTAACTGCTGCTCCAAAGTTTCCAGAGTCTTTTCCACTTGGGGGAGAAGCATCATTTATCTTTAAATTCATGTGCATAACATACAAATCAGCTTCTGCATGCAATACATCTTTCAAAACCTACAGACATTTCATATTTTGATAGTGCTCATGGATAACTTTAAAAAACCTTATCCCAGATGTGGTATCCACAGGTTCCAGATTTCCCCTTCTAGGAACTGCCAAACAGAAAAGGCACAGGGGAGAAGCAAGTGACTTTCTGCTTCCAGCTGCCTAATGACTTCCTGGTAAACTGTGAGGATACCTGAAGAAACTACAGACTCTATCTACTCGCACTCCAGCTTCTGTGCCTGTACCCTTATTCTTGGTATGCATCACATCTGTCTCTGTGGCATTATAAAAAGGCATAACTGGTGAGGAAATGTTTCCTTCCTTTGAGATTCGTCATCTGAGTTCACATGATTTGCAGTATTCTACCACCTGGAGATGAAGAATCAGTAGCATAATACTGGTCTTCCTCATTCTTTTTTCTCCTTCTGAACATTGGGAGTTTTTTACAAATGTATGTAAAGGCATGGAGGTAAAAATCATCATTCTTGAGTGAAGAGAATTCTGTACTCCCTGCCATGAAAATAAACACAGGTCTTGCTCTTGTATTTATATGAAACAGAGAGGTCAAAAGGGCTAAGGTTAACTATTAAAATAATCACCAAAAAGAGAGACATTTTTCTCTCCTGTTTACAAAAAAATATCAGAAGTGTATCCTTAAAGTACTGGGAAGCCCCACAACACTACTTTAATATCCTGGGTCCTGATATGTGATCAAAATAATGCAAAGAAGATGCTGGTCATCTGCCTAATGCCAAAAGCTGACTGAGAGCTTTGGAACAGAAAACAAATTCACAGAAAACTTCTCACATGAGCAAATAAAATCTTACATACAAGATTAATCATATGATCTTATAATAAATCTTATTATTTTACCAGCCTGTACAGAATTCCAGCTCACTTTGCATCTTCCTTGATCTTCTCATATGTTTCTGGCTTCAGCCTTTCTTTTTCTAGGAATATGGAAAACACTGTGAATAAAAAGAAAAATAGAGATTTTTTTAAAATAAAAATCCTGAATATTTCTTATGTATTTGCAGATAAAAGACTGTCCATGGCTGACCATGACAATATTGCCAAGCTTGACTTGCATACTTTAAAGTAGTTTTATGGGAGATAAAAACTGGTCTGAGAGGCAGCAGAGGGTGGTCCCTATGAGCTGTATCACACTAGCAGCTACTAAAGGCCATTGTCACCCCTTGTCACCAAAGGGAGCTATGCAGGATGGAAAACTTACTAAAGGGCAACCAACTTGAAATACAAATAATAAGAGTGCAATTTCTATTACAACATGATCTCCTTTAATTTTCTTCCATTGAGCTACCTTATGCATTCACTTAATACCAGGGCAGCCTAAGTTGACCAGGATTAAGTGACAGGAGATCTTGGCTGATTAAATTGCTTTAAGGTGATTCACGTGGTGCTAATAGTATAGACACAACAACAAATGGTGGTGAATAATGAAACAGAGAGAGACAAATAACATGCAGTTAGCTGAGGCTAATTTTACCAGCAGGTGCTGAATACAGACCATAGCTATTATAGTGCTGAAAATAAAAAAGCATACAGTAAATGTCTCTAATGCTATAAGTTACAGTCTGCATGTTACTTTAATTGTATGCAGTCATCCTATATTCTGAGGTTTCAGCAACAACCTAATTACTAGCCTTTTGTTCTTATAATGTTTACTTTGAGAGGTGTTTCTGGGAAAAAAAGTTGAAAAAAGTAAAAAAAGTGTAAAAAGTAGAAGCAAATATGCTTGGATGCACAAGGGAGAGGTCACAGGTACTTGGGAGTATTTACCATATGTGGATTTTAGTTTCTACTTGTGTGTCTCATTAGCATTAAAAGCTTGGAACCACCATAATAAAATTGATGAAACATATACAGCTATAGAACCATTATGTCATCTGATGGTAACTAAATTCTACATATGGGTGAGTGGTATTTTTACTCTGGATGTAGGCAGGACCAGCTCTGAGGATACTTGGCTTGAATCTCCTCAGGCAGGGGAGAACCTCAGTTTTAGAACCTCAACATTTTTGAGTAGGGTTCTCACTTCTAGGCATCATATTTTCAAAGGAATTTGGACATATAAATTCTCCTGGGTTTCAGTGGGAGTTAAAATACATAAGATTAAGATAAATAAAATAGTTAAAAGATACCTGAATAACTGAAACAAAGCTGATTATATAAAAGAGACATTGTCACTACCAGGTTGTCTTCTTTTTTCTATTCCAGCAGTTAAATTTTAAACAAAAGTAAACCTACCTGAAATATTAAAAGAAAGATTAAAATACTATCTACTGGAGAGACATACTGGTTGTTCACAGAATCACAGAATCTCAACATTCTGTGTTTTTTGATGCCATTAGTATTTATAAGATGTTTTTAATAATGCTAGTTCACTATTGATAGTGGCAACAAAGTTTATCAATTATGAATTCACAATTTCAGTTGCCATGTGTAATCCAGTAAAGAAAAATTCATTGCTTTAAAGGCACTTTTAAAATTCTCATTGCATTTAATAGAAAACTAGGTCAACAGCCACTCCAGACAGACAGTGATATCAAATGTGGGGAAATGTTACACAGAAATAATTAAGCACTTGCTAAATTAAATTGTGATAACATTCTTTCCACATTGAGCAGTGACATAAATTTGAAAGCAGGTTCTTTTGCTTCATGTTATATGAAGTTTCAGGACTGCAACACAATGAAAATGTCACTTTTCTTTTGTGCCTCAGTAATTGCTATGTGATAAACATGCACAAGATAAACATGCACACATTCCATATGATAATGAGTGGACTTATATATAGAAACAAGTAATTACATTTTCCTCTTTTGTTTTTTTTTTTTGTACTACCTTAATTGGTAGTTAATTTATGCACCTGATTTTTCAGGTGCTTGTACATAGTCATTAAAAATGACCTCCAAGAAAAGCAGGAATGCTGAAAAATGAGGCAGGATGGCAAGCTGGCTGTTACTAAGTATAGCCCTTTTCTGTGTCAGGAAATGCTCTTGTAGATACAGTAATTATACATGATGGAAACTTTCATAAACTTTTCAAATTCAGCAGTATTAAAATGTTAGGAAGAGACCTCTCACTATTTCTCTTCCAAATCCCTCTTTACCACTTTGTTACAAAATTCACTGTAAGCTGAAATCTGATGTTTATCATAATAATCTAAAATATTAAATTTTTGTATTGTATTGTTTTGTTATATAAAATCTGCCCTTTTTCTCTCAGAATATGAAGAAATTGTTTACTATGTTCCAGTTTGAAAAATGAAGCAAGAAAATGAATAAATAAATTTGTTTTAGTCAACTAAAATTTAGTCTAAATATTAAACTGTGAGACTGCATAAAAGTAATCACAGGATGTGTACAATGGCTTCAACTCAAACACAAATGTCCTTAAAGTTGTGAAACATTGGCTGCCTTCTATTAAAAAACATCTTACAATGGGGAGCATAAATGTAGGTACTCATTTTTATGGAATAAATTTATCGATAATATTTGAGATTCAGAAATACCAGTGTACATAGTATCCACAATGGTTTTAGAGATAGGAATCCAAAGGCTACATGCATTGTCTTTAGGGACTAGGTCTGCCTCCCAGAAGCATTAACTTTTTCATCTGCATCTGGTGTTAGGGAAAACTGCTTTCCTCACTAGTAGCCCCCCTAAAATTCCAAAAACGCACTAAAAGGCTTTTCACCTGCATTCTTTGGCCAAGCCAGTATAAATTCAGGATTGTCAAAGTCTTAAATGACCTTCTCCTGTCACTGATCCACTGCTGCTTTACCTCGGGTACACTTTGGAATACACTTGTCACATCAAGGATGCCTCTGAAGGTAGATTCACTGCTCAGTAAAATAACACCAACAAGCACTTTTTGAGTTTTCCTCTTGCCATGCCTGAATTCCTCACTGCCAAAGGGAACTGAGGAACTGTTCAGTTCCTCACTGAGCTCTGCAGTGTTAGAAAGACAGTCTTTCAAAGCTATGTAATATCCAGTACTCAACTGTGCAGTGTTAAAGGTCTTTAAAATCACTTAAAAAACCCAGTAATTCCAACAGGATAATTTCTTAGGTATCCTAAAGTTTAGAATCCTGCTATATGAACTGATATAAGAATGTGAAGATGGTGGACTGACGTCAGTCTGAATGTTTGAGATAACATCTGAATAACAAGTAATAACCAGTCCACTCTATTGTGTTTTACCTGTCTTTTTCTAAGCTTACCAAAGCTTCATAACTCAAACAGAAATGCTGAACATTTTGATTGGGGTCCACATTTTCCTCAGTGCTTATATGGTGACTAACACAATGGACTATAATCAAGGCTTTATTGAAAACTACTTATTAAATAGCAATAGAAACTCAAATAATACCAAGATCTCTCTAGAGCATTGATTGCCTTACACCTTTCATAGGAGAATTTTAAAAGCAAAATAAAATGTGGATTGATTGTACCCCAAATATGGAATGGCATTAGGTATTGTACAAGCGTGGCAAAATTTTCTCAAAAGGAAAATGCACACTAATAAGTAAAGCCCACTCTGTTCTGCTTCCTTTTTCATTATAGCTGATGTTTCATTTTAACATGTACATTTGAAACTCACTTTGTGTTTTAATGGAACGCTCTGGGCCAAATAGATCCCCGGCGTAACATTGCTTGTGCATGTCAGACAACTATTACAATTTCTAATGGCATGAGCTTGGGGTGGCTGCATTATTCATGTGGGGTATATTGATAAAAAGGTCATGCAGGTCAATGTATGAATTTAAAGTACTTCTGCACTTCAGAAATGTATTCTTTACATACATTTAAAATGTGTGCTGATAGATTTTGCTTTTTTAATTGATGAGTATGGATATTATTTATTTTACGCTCTGTCTATGAGGTCAAATTTCATTAGCTACTATTTGCAGGGTCCAAATGAAATGAAGACTACAGTAAGCTTTAAATTAGAAAGTACCAAAACAAAATTCCAGTGTTGCAGCAGATTCTCATTCTCTTAAAAGATTAATGGACAAGACTTGTAGAACAATTTCTGTATCCTGTGGCAATTCATTTAGCATATTCATTATGCTGGACATCATGTTCTGTTTGAGCATTTGTAAGAACTAGCTCTATTTTTTAGCAATAAAGCTCCTGAATTTTCTTCATTATGAAAGTAGCATTCATTTCTACAGGGCTGTCTATAAGAAAGACTTGAAAGAGTTCATTATATTTCTACATCATTATAACAATATCCTGGAGTTATATTTTATGTGTTGTGGTGACTCTATGCCCTTTCTTCTTGCAGTTCCTGCAACAGGAGATGCATCCGAAGAAAAATGATTGCTCTCTATATTGCTTATACATTATTCCTGTTCCCCCTGGAGCTGTGGTTTCAGATGTGACTTGGAGGAACCCAAATAGGTCTTGTAATTTACATCATGAGCTAGACCACTCACAGGCAGCTCCAGCATTTAGTATGCAGCAACATGAAGTAGAAAATCATAGCAGAGTTCCACAAACTATCACCTGACAGGAATAAATGCTCACTTTGAGTGAAGTGCCATAGAAAATGTCCTTCATTTCACATGAAGCAACATCATGGCTTTGCCTTAACCAAGGACTGAGTGGTTCATTATAATGAGCCATGGCCAAGAGGACACTGCAAACAAGGCCTGAGCATAATGAGCCACACCTGACATACAAGGAGGACCTGAGCCTTGGTGTGGACCATGGATCAAAACTGACAGGGAATGGTACCTGAAATGCTGGAAGGGAGAGCTGTGATCTGATTGCATCAATCCCTGTCTGTGAAGACACTTGGTACTAGAGGCTGGGGCTGGAGACGATGTTATGTGGACATCCAAGTGTGGAAGCAGAGTGCCTCAGGTGGAACTGCTTATGAAGTGATGCTGAGCCTCTGCCCAAGGGCTTGACACAGAGACTGGTCAGAGGGAGTGTCACAGTCCCTGGACTTCACTGCTCTGACTCACTGGGCTGGTAATTAGGGTTGGTTAGTAGTGCATATGTGTATGAATTTTTTATATGACACAGCTTTTTTGTTGCTCTACTTACATTGAACTTAGCAGAGCCATAGAGTGACATCGTTCCTTTCCTTTTTGCAGTGTTTGAGAATAGAACAGACAATTCAGATTTTGATCACATTTTAGAAGCCATTTAGCAACATTTGCCTTCAATCTCTCCAATTGTTTTTATGAAAAACTCCATAAGCCTACTGAACTGGAGAAACCTGAGCCTTTCCATGAATTGGGAGCATCTTGTGCTCCCCATATCAGTGAGAAAATGAAGTCTTAAAAGATCCTAGTGACAGATACATGGTTAGGGTTTAGAGAACTGGAGCAACTAGTGGTAAAAGTGTATTGCCAAAGAGCAAATGTCACTTAGATAATACTTTTTAAATTCTCCTTGTTTTGAGCATATCCAAAAGTATCTAACCTAAATTCTTTGTAATCAGAATAAAAAAACCCTGCTGATCTTGTTTTTCAAGAAATTATCCTGTGTTAATTATTGAACAGATGACTCACTATTTCCACAATTTCCTGTAAACATACACATATTTCATGAGATCCTGTGGGAGAGGAATATTTTAGAAGCATAAAGCCATAAACTTATAATTACCTCTGCACTTTGGCAATGTCTGACACATGTAAGCCGAACATTCTTTTTTTAACCGAAGATTTACATTCTTACTATGAAGATCAACTCATTTTTTATTTCATAGCATTGTGTTTTAACCATAATTTCTTTAGCTATGCTTCATGTCATCCTATTAGTGTATGTTTGCAAACAGAATAGGGTATACAGAAAGCAATTTGTTAATCAAATCTCTTCTCACTCTTTTATTCTTTCCTCTAGTAATCCCTACAAGTTCTTGGTATTAATCACAAAAAACTCAAGAGCTGTCCTTGTTAAAAATTCAACTCAAGAATTCAGTATGACCTTTTACATCTAGACCCTGATTTAAGAGCCAACACAGCTAAAATCATACGATAGTATGCTGCTGTAGCACATTAAAAGGTCAAATTTAAATGAGTTCAGGTTGACATACTGTTCTTTGTCTTAGGGAGGAATCAATTATGAACTTCAGTTAAATACATAACTCTCATGACTTTTTCTCAATATATTGATAAATTTAGGCCATAATTATGCAAGTATTAAGAAATACTTAACATCTAAGTCCTAATTAGTCATACCAGAATCAACAGGTATTTAATATTTGGAAAATTAAATATATGCATTGGTGTTTGGAGGACTGATGTCTTCTACAGTAAAATCTTGTATGCATGCAACAGTTTGTTCCAGACTACCTACTGTGAAGGGAGATTCCTGTCCTCAGCAGAAAGTAACTTCTACCTTACACTGATTAGTTATGGTAGTTTTAACAGCTAAGACTGAAGGAATCAAGCAGTTTTAACAACTAAGACTGGATAGGATAGTAATTACCTTCAACCACTGTTATGGACAAGGGCTGACTTGGAATGTTGAGTTCAAAAACTCTTTCCTTGTTCTCCATTTCTTTGTAGGTATCTCTGTCAGCTGTCAGGGCAGGCACCTGGTGTGGAGACTTATTATTATTTTCCTACCCCTGTTACGAAAGAATACATCTTTTGTGTTAAGGTCTTGCAATGAGATCCATTTTGCCCATAGAAGGTCACAACAAGATCAGCATGTCCCTCTAAGCACTTCTCTTCATGAAGAAATTAGTCCCACATGCTTAAAGTCCCAAATTAAAAAATCTGTCTCACTTATCCTCAAACCATTGTGCCCATAGGCAGATGTGTGCACATGTGAGTGTATACATGAATCCATACATACACATGTATGCGCCCTGAGACCAAATGTAAATAATATGGGTAGGGACTCTAACCACTGTTTCAACTTGTTTATTCTGAACAGCTACATTATGCTCTAGTGGATTTTTTTTCAGTGTTGGACTTTTGCCATTGACTTCAAAGGAATCAGATCCAGGCTGCTGGGAAAAAAGCAAATTTTGAAACCAATAAGATTTAAAAAGCCTGGCTTTGAAAGTCATGATATGAAGATCAGAGTTTACTCTCCCCTATGTAGAAATAACCTGTAGGGGGGAGAATGGGACCTTTAGATAATTAACTATTCAGTAAGTCTTAAGCAGCTCAATAGTGCTTTTTATCTTCAAAGTGCTTTTTAAACATTAACTAAGTAATCCTCTCAATCCTCTGAAGAAAATAATTTGCTATTTATTATCCTCGTGAAGAATTGCTATAAATGAAAAGGAAATGCTGAAAATAGTACTTTTCATGTACATTTTTTTAAAGAAAAAAAAAGTCTCAGGCTCTGCATCTGCATTCCCATGGTACTTACTCCATCTCAAGAGTTACTGCTCCAAAGTAAATGTAAAATCTATATGACTGTCCATTGTCAGAGATGGAAAACCAACTGCAGAAAGTAGCTGCTTCTGAACTCTACTATTCTCCCAGACAATTGTACTGCCAAGCAAACTTTTATAGCACATTCTTCAAACAGCCTCCACTGTGATGAACTGCCCTGATTTGTGGAAAAATGGTTTGACTGCAAATTCTCACAGTGGAAGAAATTTTCTATAGAGAAATGTAAAGTAGTGCTCCTGGGAAAAAAATCAAAAGATACCTAAAAGAAAAATATTGCCAAAAAGGAGTAAGAATCCATGGTTGTGGCACACAATTCTATAAAAATATCAATTTGACAGCCAATAAAACTAAGAAAGTAAAGCAAATGCTAATAATTATTAATAAATGTTCTGTGGGGTTTCCTTTTAAGCATATATTTCACTGCATAGTTTCACTATTGCTGTATATTTACAATTACATACACACATGACTGGAGAATAAGAATAATTTTATATAGGATTTCAGGTTTTGGTGTTATTTCTTAGCAATGGGATTTGCACATTTCCCACATTGTTTTCAAAGTAAATGGTGTTTCTTTAACAACTGGAGTATCATGCATGCCTGAGCCTCTCAGATTTACAGTTGTATCAAAAAGACTGAGAAAGAAGATAAGCTTAGCTTGCATCACCCAAGAAGTATGCTTGTATAGGTGAACTTTGAATATTTCAAACTCATAAAATTTGAATATTTCAAACTCATAAAATTTTTCTAACCCTATGGCCACTACACATGTGAGGATTTTCAGGGTCTTCACTCTAATACTACCCCATCACCACCCCCACCCTCCCCCCAATTAATATAAACTGCCCATGTTTCCAGTATTTCTGTTAGCTATACATTTTTGCTTAATATTGTAATTTTTAATTAAACATTTATTTCTATTTCCACAAAAACATTTCCACCAAGACCTCTTTCCCCCAATATTTTAGTGTATGAACTCATTTTGGTTAAAATGTCAAAACCAGTAGACATTTTAGTAAAAATGAAAAGCGCCCCACTATCTAAAATCCTGCAAAGTGAAAGCAGTTTCAATATTAGAGGCAGGAAAATTATCTCTTCCTCCCCACTGAGGTTCAAGTGTTAGCCATTGTAACTGATAACAAGCAAGATACTAATGAAGTGTTAGCCATTAAAAGGAAACCACAATGGCTCCAGCTCACATCTAAAGTTTATCTACAGTTTGCTTTCTACTTGACAGTCAGTTTACAAGCTAAATTTTTCTTCAAATCCAAATATTCTAAAACAAGGACCAGAATAATTTCTTAGAAATGTTATTTCTCTTAGTCTGCTGGTCCAAATTCTACCCCAGAGCCAAGGTACAATAATGTTAAAGGTTTTGCTATTTGAAAGCCTTAGTTACTAAATTTTTCTTCCCTAACACACATTTAGAAATGTTTGCCAATTGATAGAAATGTTAGAAGTACATATAGCCTAAAACCTCAGAGAACCAAGGCTTTGAAATTATTCAGCTGTAGAGAAGAGAATAAGTAGAATTGAATCTGCTACAATTTTAAATAATTGAGTTTTCAGTAAAAAAAAATCAGTAAAAGATCATCAAAAATTCCTCGTGTCGTATACAATATTTAGATACTGGGAGAGAGTTATCTTAACTGTTGGAGACAGGAAATTATTTTAATCATTGGGTTTGGGACATGCATGTCAGTTCATACCTTCTACATAAACTTCAAAGATAATCCAATTAATGAAATATCGTTTTCTAAAAGGCATCAGGAAAAATAAGAGAATTACCCCAAAATCAAAAAGAGAAATATTAATTTATAGATAGTAGATATGCTTCACGTCAAAAAATAAGTCATGCTGAACATTTTTTAAAATTCCCTTTTGAACAACTGTTTCACTCTCCAATCAAACTTCTGACACTGCCTTCTATTAAAGTTATGGAGCTGAATTAAAAAGAAGAGGACTGAGCTAGTTCAGTCATTCTTGGAAAATTCAACTACTTGTAACTAGAAGTCCCACTGCACTTCATAAAGTTCAGATCCTGACCAGAACAGTGACAACAAGTCCCCCCTTTTAAGGCAACTATCTCAAAAAGGAGAAGGGTGCATAATTACTTATGCTGTAGCATTGAGACTTGAGGCTTAGCTCTATTAGAGCCAACAGCAGTACTCAAAAAGGACTTCCTTAACAATGGGACAACTGATTGACCATGTAACTAATCTATAAAAGACACTTTGGTATAATCTTCTATGAGCAGAGTTATAAAATATTCATGGGGTGCCTCTACATCCAGTGCGGAACCAGGATACTGTTTCTGGAGATGCCATTACAGAAATATGATATTCAAAATGTGAACATCTGGTAATCAAATGCATGGCAGTGTAGTACTTACATGAGAAACATGATTTATTCCCAAGAAAGAATATTAATTCTAAACACAGGGCTTCCAGACTTTCTGGAAGACAAAAACATGAAAGAGACCGGGGGGAAAGTAGAGCTGTGTGTATCAGGAGAAAAATCAGATCTGAAAAATTGCTATAGTGAGCCTCGGAGAAATATAATGAATCAATCTGGGATTAAGCTACTAGATAGGAAAAAGAATAAGGACAGAAGCACAAGGGATGTGGTAGAGACCTCCAGGGCAAGAGGAGAGGTGAGAATAAAATTCTGCTTAAAGATGAGGAAAGAAAAAGAAGGTAAAAAAACCCCACAAGACTATGTGAATTCGTAATTCCAGCCCTCTAATTACCAAAAACCTCAGAGACACAGAGGAGGAGAAATATAGGAATGAAGATGTAGTGAATGATTAGATCTGAATTAATTAGAGACACAAAAACATGTTGAGAGCAAAGACTCTACTGCATTACACAGAGATGAGGATGGCATTAACACTTTCAGAAAACTGAAATATTCTTGAAAAAAAATTCAATGTGCAGAGTTGATAGCTGTCTGTATTTCATCACAGTAATGCATGGAAAATAAATCTTCAAAGGAAAACTACTTTTACAGTCTACTTAGGCAGACCAGTTGAAAAAAACAGGAAAAAAAGTGCTGAGTAATGGACACAAAAGACAGATTCTTCATCTCTGTAAAATAGTTCAGCTCCATTAACTTTTTCATATAATTCAAGACAGGAAGGATCCATTAGATCATCTATTCTGACCCTACATGTCATAGGTCATTAGATTTCATTTTCAGTTCTACTCAGCTTAGTAGTTTATGTTAAACATCTTTCAGAAAAACATCTACTCTTGATTTGAAGGCAGAGAGATGGAAAGTCACATTGCCCTTGGCTCTTTGCTCTGAAGGTTAAATACTATTGCTGCAGCAAAATTGTGCCTTATTTTGCATTTGAATTTGTTTGGTTTCAACTTCCAGCCAGGAGTTTTCATTTTTTTTCTGCTACCTTAAATTATCTTTTAACATTTAGGTTTTTTTTGTTTTTTGGGTTTTTTTTTTTTTTTTTTTTTTTTTTTTTTTTACTTCTACATCATAATTAAGTCACTTCTTTGGGAAGCCATACAGAACAAGTTCATTTTTGTAATGCCTCTCTAAAAGTCAACTTTCTCCAGCTTTAATAAATTTCCCCTTTTTCAACCCTTCTGTTTTTAGCAATCCACACCCCCAGTTATTGCACTGGTCAAAGTAAAGCTAACCTCTCTACCCACATTCATTCACACTTTGGTATTAATAAAACACTGTAGGAGTAGGAGATTACAGAAAGTCTATTCAGCTCTCTACAATGAAACTGTAATTTTTTAATCTTTCCTTGCAAATTCTACAGCCAATAAGACAAAAACTCTTCTAAACTCATTACCAAATTCTCCTCTGGCTCCACCATTTCCTCTGTATTTGATAGAGGGCTGTCTGAAAACTCTGAGAAATAGGATCACTGTGCTGTTTGATAAGGCATTTACAAAAAATTATGAACAATTTGATTTCTCCTCTTTCTTGTCTCTCTTTGCTTGTGTTAGTAGTAATAGTTTCAGGAGAAAGGGTAAAAAAGTGCAACACAACCCTTTAGTTACCTTCACATACCTGCTTATTATTTACTTTGAAACTGCTGTCAATATCCCCCTTCAACCAAGGCACTAATGCTGCTTCAGCACTTAATATAAAATATTACAGTCCGTCACTGAAAAGTGGTGTTCCATGAAGAGAACTTGTAGAGCAGACTGACTCTGCCTATGCTACCTATTTCTACTGATAATTTTACCTAAGTCACTTCCAGTTCTGTTTTGCTAAATCACTTGTGAGTTATGAGGTAATTTGTAACTCAGAAATAAATGACACAGCGTGGGTTATCTTTTTGTAAAGTATTGTGCTAATATATTTAACTAGTATCATTTGGATCTTTTATAAAAAGAGGATATACATTTGTTTAGGACATATCAACTCATATAGTTCCTGTAATGAATATTAAAGTAACAATAAGGTAGCTCCACTCATAAGTATTTCCACCACTAACCATGACTGTGTAAATGAACATCACACTTATTTTTTTTCAACAGTAAACTCCAAATAAATGTGCATCAAGGAATCTCTCACTGAGCTGGGAAAAAAATGGCTACTTTAGGCATTTCCCTAAGTGACCTCTTTTTATCATTTGAGGCTTTTGTCATCTAGACTATTTTAATTCTTCTCACAAAATTTGTTTCTCTCCTGTGCTGAACTAAATGGTGCCTGGAAAATAATAAAGGAAAACTGAGTACAGTCTGTGATGTTTTTCTTTCGTTTTTGAATTCCTTGACTAATCAGAGGTATTTATTTACTTAGAGACCTTGCTAAATCTGACAAAAAGTAGTAAGTTGCCATATCATAAATTAAACAATAGGATGTTTACATGCCCTGCAATAAGCCTTCGGTCCTACCCAGGCAAAGATGAGTTTTCTAATAAATCAGCTACAGCTCTGAGACCAGATGGCTCAGCTCAAAACGTTGAATGTGTCCGTCCTTTCTAATCTTGGGTTAGTTTCTATAATCTCATGTTTCAATTCTAACAACCTTTGGGTGACCACAATTTCACAATGCCAATGCAACACTGATAAGACTGATAAGAATAAGGATATGTAAGCACTGGGCCTCTCTATTGGGTGCAGCTTAACTTTTTTCCCATTGCAGGATCCTTATTCTCCCAGCCAGCCCACAATTCACAAGGGATGCAGAGCAATGCAGGTATTGGCAAAATAACCTGTCAGAGTTTGAAAGTCCTTTTAGTGATAACCACTGACTTCCAAACCCCCATAATGCCATCTATAAAACCCTATATAGTTGATCTAAACTGAGTGATAGTGAAAAGAAAATAGAATGTTATTGAGGTAACTTCTGTTCAAATCAGATTACACAAATACTATTCCTTTAGGAATATTCTCTGTAAATCTCTCCAGTGAAGATGAGAGTAAGTAGTTTCATCCCCTTCATGAAAATAGAAAGTTCCCTTTTTTGATAAGGTGGTGTATTTTTCTGAGTGTTTTGGCCAACTATGGAATAAAGCATCCAGAACAAGGATAAAGACTAAAATTGTAGTAAAAAATAAAAAATGAAGGAATCTATTCTCAAATTAGTGAATAAATTGAAAATATTTTACAAAACAATAATATTTTTAAAACACTGAGAATAAAATAAGTGGTGTTATTATGAGTTGATATTGCATCAGTTTATAAATTTAATCATTTTAAAGTGGTGACATAATTATTTTTTAATTTTTTACAAACATGAAGTATTACTTAAAGAGTGTCATTAATAATGGCACAGAGCAACATTATTCACCTGTGAAGTTCTCACTTCAATCTCTTGTCCTTGATCACACAGTAAATCTTTGAAGTGTACTTAGACACCACCGACTTCTTTACACTGGAAAAAAGCATATTTTCTGAAAAAACAAACCAATATTCCTTGGCAATACACCAAGCCATTTAAGACTTGCAAGATGTAAACTATGAGCTCTGGTTAATTCTTTATCTACATAACTTTCTTGATCAGCATTGCCTAGAGCACTTAGTGAATTGTCTGCAGACAATTCTGAAGGCAAAGCTCTAGAAATAAGAAGTTACTGAATTAGAAAATTGTTGGTTTCATACTGCCAGTATTCTCCCCAGTGAGCCCAAAGAAGGCCACAAAGATGATCAGAGGGCTGGAGCCCTGTCCTATGAAAAGAGCCGGGGAGAGCTGGGTCTGCTCAGCCTGGGCAAGAGGCGGCTGCAGGGAGACCGTGGAGCTCCTTCCAGCGCCTTAAGGAAACGTACAAAAGAGCTGGAGAAACACTGCAGCATGTGCTCATAGGGCAAGGGGAGATAGCTTTAAACTGAGAGAAGGAAATTAAAGTTGTATCTAAGGAAGAAATCTTTTACTGTGAGGATGGTAAGGCACTGGCACAGGCTGCCCAGAGAAGCTGTGGGTGCTGCATGCCTGGCAGTGTTCCGGGTCAGGTTGGATGGGGTTTGGGCAACCTGGTCCAGTGGAAGTTGTCCCTGCCCATGGCAGGGGCACTGGAGCTAGATGATCTTTAAGGTCCCTTCCAAACCAGAGTTCTATGACTTCTCTTGACAGAGGGATGGAGAATTGTGAGCTCCTCATATTTCAACAAGGTGTTTGCATTGCAGCTCTGGATGTAGAGGCCTTCATTCATGGGGCAGAAGTCTGTTTGTGCCATGTATTTTTGGAGCCAATTTTCATCACACTCACTAACCTCTTTTCAAACAGAAAAGAAATTGTTCTTACAGGAATAATGGAAGGAAGAGGACGTTTCTGTCAGAGTACTGGACTTACCTGTTTACTTTTTTGGCATGTGAGGAACATGGGTTCATTGCTGGGTGAACTTGGTCTGAGGAGTACAAAGCAGGTTCATTACACTTCAGCAATTCACAACCATGCCAACTGTCTTCTTACTATCTTGAGTTCTGTGGGCTGTTTCAGACCCTGGATAAACTGTAGGCAAAATTACAAGCATTTGACTTTCAAAATTCATTCTTTGCTTTTTCTTTGCCTTCCAGTTTGAACCATGAAATGTTCAAGTTTCAATATATGGTTCATGTATGTTTTGAGGCTGTCTCATCATACAGAACATAAAATCTCATGTTAATCAGAAGAAAAGCACAAGCTCTTAAAAAAAAAGGATTGGAAAACACTATTTTTACTCTTAAAAATTTAGGTCAGGTGTCGCCTACATCTTTCCAGGTAATTAGCAAGGAGAAATAGTGTTGAAAAAATAAGTAGGTAGGAGGTATTTCAGAGCATGCCTCTAAGGGATAGCAATAATTTAATAAGGGATAACTAGCATAGTACAGCACAGGGAAAATTCCACCCAACTAGCTTTGTGGATATTATAGTGAAACTTACAATTTTTAACAGCAGATGACATTACTGATTTATATTTTTAGAAAGCCTTTGATGAAGTTCCTAATGACAAACTTCTACTAACTATAGAGTTCTACAGTCAGATAGTGAGAATCAGTTAGTATCTAATTAAAACAAATTTTAAAACCTAGCTCAGTGATCTAGCTCACTGGACACAGTTCTGGTTCCATCAAAGTCAATCTTCAAGATTTTTTTTTCTTTTTATAAACAAACATAGATGAACAAAGGAATTTTCACCTAAATTTAGTCATCTTGAAACAGGTTGACTGAGCTTGTTGCTTATGATTCCTCTTTGGGTATTTAAGATGGAAGCACTGAGCCTTCTGGCAGCTCCTCTTTTGCTCTAATAGTTACCAAGGGAATTTTGGTGACTAACAGAGTGACAAATAACTTGCATGTCTGAATTAAATCTGCTAATGACTCCAGGCTTGCAAGGCCCTTCAGCAGTCAGAGTCCAATGAATATCAATAATAGTTATTCCCTCTGATTTTGGATTTAATTTACCTGTATTACAGTCTTCAAAGTGGAAGATGCAGATAATATAATCATACAAAAGAGTTGGCAGAATGCAATTTAATTTGTGTTATTTAGGTCACCAAACAATATATTCTCCATCTATTGTAGGAGAGCATATTCCACTAGTATTGGGGTATATCTGAATATAAAGGAAGCAAGTGCATTAACTCTTCTGTCACACAATTAACTTTTTAAAGACCAATGCTTCTAGGAAGAAAATGTGCCATTTGTAGATGAGAGTAAATTGATTACAAAATAAGCTAAAGGCTGTGGCTTATTTATGTCAAATTTTTGAAAATCCAGAATTACCCAGAACCTGTAGAGAAATACCAGCAGAGTAAATTTCCTTATATATGAACAAACCTAATGTCCAACAGTGATGCAAAAACTGACAGAACATCATCAGGCCAATGATTTCTAACTAAAGCAGTCTTTCTATATCCAGTTAAGTAAATAAATAATCAACACTTTGTGAAATCTCTTCTACCACTGGGTAGTTTCTACACTGGGTGTAGTTTCAAGATATATTGAAAAGCACCTAATAACAGGATACTATCAACTAGTTTCCACTTTTTCCATCCATCATTTAATATTCAGATCCAGTCTATACAATATGTGATCACATATGGAGTTACTCTACAATTTCAATATTAAAAAAATACTACAAAGATCCCCAAAAGACTTGTTTTCCATGAGATCACTAAATCGAGGGAAGAGAAACCACAACAGCCCATTTTGAGAATATCCCACTGTAAGGCAGGTATAACATCTATTGTTACTCAGTCATAATATTCAGATACCCAGTGATTTGGGCATTTACATTCCTACTGCTACCTGCCCTCATGTGCTGAGCACCTTTCAGCTCTCACTGAAGCCAATGAGAGGTGAAGAAACTCGGTACCCCACAAGGTCAATTCCTACTGAGCCATCAGCTGGGATCTGATACTTCACAAACAGCAGACATTCATGGACTTGCAGGCTGTAGCTGCTCTGATTTCATCATGAGCTTTTCCTGAGTTAAGTATAAACAGGCTGAATTTCTGAGAACATCCTTTGAGATTCTGAGCACCTGCATTTCCTTTTAAGCATAAGCCACACTGAAATACAAACAAGAAATAAATACTGTCCAGTCATACCCTGAAACTTCCTGTTTTAACAAATATGCAGAACTGAGCTCTAACAAAGAGGTATTTCCATGAAAGTCCATGTGCACATAGATTTACACAGAGAGAGGAGAAAGTAATAAGAAATAATGGAGTAAAAACCCCCCCGATTGTGACAAACCTTGTTAGCAAACTAATCACATGTTGTTACTTGTATCAAAATACATCTGCAAGCTAATGAGATCCAGAATATTATTATACAGCACCCCAAGACTGCTGGCAGTTTTCAAAATAAATTAAGACAGAGGTTTTGTCTCCAAGGAGTCTACAGTGTTATCTTCAGGTATGACAGAGGGTAGCAAAATGACTGGGAAGAAAATTGGGAACAAAAATGATAAGTGCTACATAGTGTCATGGTGTGCATGTCATAATGATTGCTCCAGATATTTTAAATATAGTTTTTTCCTTTGTCCTCTCATTTAATGTTACCCATCTTCTTTGACACTTGGTGTGCAAACACACCTGAACTGGAAGGGTTTTTTCATTACATGCACAAACATGTGGAGCCATTTGTTTGGCTCACAAAACACTCACTGGTTTTTGATGTAGTTGTTTCTCCTTCAGAACTGGAGCTCGAACACAGCTGTTTCTGTTACTGTTATTGCAGTCCTATTCAGCTTAACATCTACAGAAAATGAAAAGCCATATGAAAACGATACCTGCACCTAATTAAGTGCAATACATGGAATTGTTCCAGGAAAAATGATTAAGAAAATGTTCCTAATGTGATATCTGCTTGAGACACAAGAAATTTCTATTTTCCTTCTATGTATTTCCCTCCTTTAAAATAACTGTAACTTTTCCCTTACAGACTTGCTCTTTTTTTGAATAAAATGATATTTTTGTCTTTTAAACATGTTCATATTCCAAGTCTGCCTACTTTTTTTTGTTCAGTTGCTAAATCATGCATAAAACCATTGTGTTTAAAGTGCATTATTCAAAGATATGACAGAAGTTACAGTCAGAACTCTCTTTGTATTTATAGCCTTGTGTAGAAGGCTAAAGAGTACTCACCCTCATTCTATTTTTCTCTAGTCCAACTTTTATTTCTGTGTTTGAAATTGGTGGGATGACTGACAGATCAAATAAGCAATTACAAGCAAAAAATGGCATCAATTGTGCTTATTTTGGAGAACAATTTTCTCATTGTTGTCTAACCAGTAAAAGAAAGGGATAGATATTCTTTGAGATAGCTTAAAAACGAAAGGCAGACAAAAAAGATAGTAGATCAATAGAGAAATCAGAGACATTAACCAACAGATAATATGAGACCTTTGAGTGTTGAAAAGCTTTCAAAAATCCATTTTCAGGCAATGTACATAAAGAGCTGGATAAGGTAAAAAGAAAAGATTGAAAAATATAAAATCAGAGGTATTGTTAATTATAAATGTGTTTTGCATCACAAAGGAAAAGACACGGAAAATATTTCAAACAAAATTCACAAACAAACTTATTTTAAAAGGGAAAAGGGAGGGAAGTGTCTAAGTTGCAATGCCTTTTAATGAACTGGGTGTTATGGTCTTCAGACTTCAGTCAGGACCATCGCAAAAATCTTTGTTCTTAAGAATTAAATTGCTGACCTTGACTGACTCACAATCCGTCTGGAATCCAGAACAAACAGGAAAATGACACAATGTCTTTTTCATTGCTCTGCTTTCTTCACCATTTTTTGTCTCTGAACAGATAGATTCTGGATGAGCATGGGCCTGTTCCTCAAACTGAGCAATAAAAAAGGAGTGCACAGTGGAAGCAGGGACATGTGGCCTGGGAAGAGTGCTGGAATATGGCTTCAATGTGTAGGAATAGGATTGGGAAAGATAAGGCAAAGAAATAACAGGACTTGGAAAGGGGTGTGAAGAATAACCAGGGATTCTATAAGAATGTAGGTCAGAGAAAACCAAGAGACCTAACCTGCCAATCCTTCCAGGAAAATTGCCTGGACTGCACCATGGCTGCTTCCTGGCCCTTTTATGCAGTGTAGGTTCCCACAAAAAATACTGGGAAATAGACTGTGTGCTCTGAAATTACCTAAACAAGCAGGTGAAATGCAGGTAATGGGCATTTGTGTTGTGAAGTGCTGCTGAAACCAGCAGTTTCAACATTAACACAGACACCTGGATGTAGCACATATTATACACTCTGTCACGAAGAAAATATGTAGCCACAATGAACTATCCATTTTGGAGTAACCTTTTACGTGGATTTAAAACTGTGGCTATGACTAACTTGCCTTCTTCAATAGATGAATAGAAGCTACAGAGTTTAGCCAAAATTACTGGGTGAAAAATGATGACAAAGTAATAACAATTGCCTACAGATTACTTTTAAAAGAGTGAATGCCTCTATTTTTATGGAAAAAGTTCTTCCTCCAAAATGTTGATCCAGTACAACAACAAAAGTCTTCTTAGGCACTGCACTCTGAATAACAGGTAGGTAATTTACAGTGAAACTCAGGCAATCAGCATACCTTGGAAAGAAAATACAGACAGAAGGTGCACCATACAAAAATAAGTTTTGCTGTATTATTTAAGCCAGACTATCATTTTAGAATGCCTGGTTTAATTCACTGATGAAATTGGGAAAGAATACATGCAAAAAGTAGACAATTTATTCATATCTATATATTCATGGACAAATAAATGCTGAAGATGTGCAACATCTCATAGCATAAATTTATAAATCATGGAATCAAGTCTGGTTGCTACACAACAGAGAATACCAGTGATTTCACAGCCTCCAACTTCTACCAAATCAAATGTTTCTTTTAAATGCTGTATTGGGAAAAAATTGAATCACGAGTGGCAGAACTAGTCCAATTTTGAGGCTTTTCTTTGCAGTAGCACTGTGTCCTTGGCTAACAAGCTAATTTTTCAAAAGGTGTTGGGTGAAATCTGAAGACATGGAACATATGGCCACAAAATATTTGAATCCTATAGGACTTTGAGGGGGGGAGGGCAGGAAAATAACAGTTCTACTGAGCTCTGATGATCAAGACTATGATTTTGATTATACAAAGGGATAATGAGGGAAGTGCAGAATAGCACATACCATTCCTTCCAATTTGCTAGAATAATTTTTCCTGCTATAAAATGGAATACCATTCCATACGTAATGCATATAATATAGCAGAGAATTAATTTCATATAGAAATAAAACCTGGATTATTTGATTACAGATACAGTAGTAAGTGGAGCAGCAATACAGTCTATATCCTAAAACTCAATCAACAGAATTAAAAATTAGAGGTGAATGAGCTGGGAATATACCTCACCTACAGCTCTCCTAACACTTCCTGTCATTTCAAGTTGAAAATAACCAAATGAATTTTCACAGGCAATTAGTTGCTAGAAATACCTGTGAAAGCAAGTATACTCCCAGTGTCTCCAAGTAATTTAGACCAGCAGGTGTTGAGGAATTGGTACATCTTCAACAGCACACAAAAATTTCCATGGTATGGTTAATAAGGCTAAAAGTTAATTTCAGGAGGACATAAAGCCAATTGTTTCTGTCTTATATTTAGCAAAGAAACAACCAAGTACAAAACCTACCCCACAGCAGCCTTGGACTCCTCAAGGACAAGCCCTTCTCAAGCAGAAAACACTTCGTAAACAGCACTCGGTGTTGAGTAACCCATCAGCATACACAGCTTCATTGCAAGACACATAACTCATTTAACTATTCAATTAATCATTCTGAATTCTAACTGATTCTTCTCAGTTTCCTGAAATGTAGAAAGTAAAAAACACAGAATTTTTACCTGAATATAATAAGGTGGTATGATACATGCATATGTAGGTTTGTATATAGAAAACTTAGATAAGGACTGTTGTGATCTTGCGGTGGGTGCAATATCAGATTCAGGAAAACAAGTCAAGTTGCTTTCTTATATACTACCTATTTTGAAAATATACAAAGGAAGCAATTTAAGATATCTGCAATTAGGGGGTGACCAAAGTCAATTGAAGTTCAGAACTTTGCCAGACATCTTTTCATATCTCATATTAAAGCACAGAGATTTTTTACAATCCACATTACCTCCAGGTATCTTGAATTTTTATCCTTAATTTCTTAACTTGAGCATTACAAGGGAAAAAAAAAGCAAGCAGTGTCTCATATTTCCATCCCTTCATTCCCAAAGAAAACATGAAGGCAAACTTTGATGTACTGTGTCATTATGTCATCAAGAGCAGTAACCTGAGAATTTGTTTACTAAATACTTTTTCCTTTTAGTGTTTATACAAACTGAAAAGCATCAGAATGAAGGAAACTAGCTCTAAATAAAAGAATACAACAGGAAAGTACAGGAGTTTTATTCTGTGGAGAATGGATTGCTATGGCAACAGGATTTAACTGTGCTTAATAAAGCATGGTGCTTTTACAAAATTAAACAAGAATCCCATTCAATCTTTAAACGAGGAATAACTTCTGATACTTTCTTCTAAACTTACGCCATTTACATTTTTAAGTAACTTTTCTCCAAACAGAAATTTATTATTGACTTCTGCAAAATAAATCTAACATGTGACAAATATAACTTGATCTTTACTTCAGCTATACATTAAAATTCTGTTTCAAGAACTGTAGAATATGTATGAGATTTATTCTTACTTAGAACTGCTAAACATCTTCTGAAGTACAATCAGAAAATTCACATCAACATGCTGTTGAGGATTTCCCACTGCATTGTAAGCACAGTTAAGTATTTGATTTCTTGGATAGCAGATACATAAATTCAAAATAACATAATTGAGGAGGGACAAAGCAGGTGAAAGGATCCTCTTAGGATTTGGTAATCCTGCTCTTCTCCTCTCTGTGTTTCTGGTGGTGAAACTTTGTCAGCCCAAACACACAGGAAGAACATGCTTTACAGAGAAAGATAAGAAATTTTGATCAAATAAGGAACATATTTGAGAAGTGCCTGGATGGGCTCCTGTGCCATGTGCCCTAGGATGAGCCTCCTTGAACAGAGGGTTGGACCACGTTACCCACAGTGCTCCCTTCCAACCTGACCCACTCTGTGATTTCATGAACAGCAGCTCAAGAATTTCATTAGCTCCAAACACTGTTAAAAAGATTTCTGGGGTTTTTTTGGTAGTTGTAGGACTCATTTAAGGTTGCCTTTTACATAGAAATTATTTATTTAAATTCTGTATTTTGGTATATTAATCACCTCTTATTTAGCAGTGCCACAGCCCTTGCTGGGTTTGGTAGAAATTTCTTGATGTCTGATATTTATGGTTGTTGGATTGGACTCCTAAAAATGCATCTTTAAAGAGACAAGACTAGTCAGGTTCTGGCATTGCAATGAAGACAAATACAGTTTTACATGGTACGTTGCTGCCTATTCCATAACACACAAAGAATAGGAAATTAGAGGGGACCAAACACAATGAAGTTGGCCATAACAAGCTTGCTTTTCTGAAGTCAGACTCTGTCAGGCTCTTCTTTTTTTTCAAGTAGAAAAGCACTCTGAACTGATAATGTCCTAAAAACCATCCTAAAGCCCTCACAATGCAATGATGGGTATAATAGAACAAGCTAAGAATGAAAAGGTAAAAAGAACAAAGTTATGAGATCCAGCCTTCTCAAATTTACAGTTAAATTTTTAGTTATAAGGCTCTAAGATATCCTTAGGAACCTCGGTTACAGAAGTACAAATTCATAAGGTTTACAGAATCCACAAAGCTATGAATATTAGCAAATTATTTTAGGTGACCTGGAGACATAGTCTGAGAACTTGATATTTGAAACATTAGAATCCTATTTCTATATAATTTAATATAACCACTTATCAGCTGCACAAAGATTCCCACATCAAAGTATGACAGATACAATTAATTAATTTAATTCCAGCATTAAACTATTATGAATAATTAAAATGATTAATTTCAATAAATATCTCATCACATGATCTGTATTATTTCCGCTATTATCCTTAATACCAAAAAGATACTCTGATAGAATACTAGATTTTTTAAGTCTTAGATTTAATCACAATTTATAATCTGTTTGAATTTTTGTATGTGTACTATTCTAAGAGAATTGCTAAAAAGTTTTTATACTTTTTTTAACACATTAATTTTCTGTAATTCTTGAGGGAAACCCACCATCATTTTGAGTGTAATGTAAATAAATTCAGGAATGCTGAGCTAGTATTTGGTTGAGGACAGAACATGGGATATGAGATAATTTTTCCTGAATATTACTGACTTTTACTAAAGTAATAAATGTGTTTTTAAACAGTGATTTCTCAAAATTAGAGGATTTTCTTCCCCACTCCTGCAGTCAGATTCATCCTTTACCACTGAAATAGAAGATTACCCATGTAAGTTTTATCTAAACTGGTAAAATTGAAAAAAATCCCTTTAATTTGTTTAGCAATCTTCATTTTCAATGCCTAGTGGCAGTATATAGGAATGTGTGGAATACTAAAATTTAAAATTGGAAGTTTAAAGCAAGTAATGAAATATATTTGGAAATAGAGAAAAAATTCTGATTCTTCCAGTTCTTCCTCACTGTTTTGAATTCAATTTGAGCATTACATAAGCCTTGTCAACCTTTCTCCTTAACTTTCCATCTACTCTCGACACAGCGCTTTGAATATTTTCTGAATATCAAATAAGAGAACACTTTATTTATAGCAGTGTTGTAAAACTAATTGTTCCACAGGTTATTCCATTTGTAAAAATAAGATAAACTGTCTAGATATACTCTATCATGCGAGAGAGTCTAGGGACCAGTCAGTCAAATTAGGAAACCAGTCTGGTTTTAAATTACAATAATCGAGAAGAATTGCTGTTTTGCTTATAACTACATTTTCTATTCTGACTTGCTTTGTCAAGTTCCTCTTGACTATAGAAGAATGTGGATGAAATGGAAGAATTGACAACCTGAACTGTTTTTTAAAACTCTACTAAAATATTTTTGCAAATATTACTTGAGTAACATTCCTATAGATTCAGTATTATTATTGGACATCTGAAGCCTGTGACATTGGTATATATAGAAGTCCTAGACAAGTGTGTAGGTCAGTGCACTGAAAACCAGCTGAAAGTCTGCTGTGAGTGTTCCATCAGACTATTTCACTCACTAAGCCTATTTGGGTTAAGAAATGTATGCAGTGGAATCTCAGAGTTAGGATTTTATTCCACGTGATTCATAGTAAAACTCCAATTTCCTAAAAAGACAGTTCAATACTCCAGTGCACTGAATGAGCAAATTAATGTTAATAAGCAACATTGCGTTGTTTAATAACATTAGGTGTGCAGGTTAGGCTTGTGCAAAAATACTGGCCATTACATGTCAGCTACTGAATAACTGTGTTCATCACAAAGAATTTAATTCCATTCTAAAATACTACTTTGGTGCTTTCCCTTCTTTCCCTTGAGAAAGACAGAGTAAACTAATTACAATATGCTGTATTTGAGTATGAAGTTATATCCCTCTTAATTCATTTTTATGTGAAAGGAAACCTTTCCTGACAATTTATTTTCTAAGCTCTCTATTTCAAGCATTTGGTTTTACTGTAATTTAGAAAATTAGCTATCTGTACCAGTAAATTCCATAGAATTATTTCAAGAAAATAAAGAAGTTTTCAGTAGCTACTACAGCTAGTACTTATTATATTGAATTATCTGGCAGTTGACCAAAGAGCAGTGGAGAGTGATTAAAAGCAAAGAATAAATAACCACATAATGGATATGGTTGAACATTTACCTGGTAAATTTTAAACATCGCCAAGGATGGTGTTTTTGCAGTCTCTCTTGGCAACGCTCCAGATCTTAAATGTTGTGATTTTATTATTCTTTTTATATTCAGCTGGAATTTCCCTTGTAGTTTGCAATTACTGCCTCTTGTCCTTTCAATCTCCAATTCTTAGAAGTGATTGAGGGTGGACAGTTGGCTCAGCACCTTTTGGTTTTTTGTGGGGTTTTTTCTGCCTTCATGGTCCTATGAATTTGTAGGCATCTATTTTTTTATTCCTTTTCTTCCTTGAACATCAAAATATTTTTGTGAGACAAAGAATAACCTTCATCCAGTTAAGTGGATTTGACTATTTCTACTATGCAGGTATGCAGTGGTAAGCTCATAACACATACACTGACACTGAGTGATAAACCGTGGAAATACCTCTATTTCTAGCAATTATTTCAGTCACCCATGGATTTAGAATTCAAATGCTTATTTCACAGGTCAAATTTCACAGGTTTCATTTAGGTTGCAGCTTCCCTTGGGTTCTCTGTTACTTGGGGCTTAAACCAAAAATACTCTCCCCTTCTTCCTTGTGATTGCAACAGAAAGGGAATAGGAGCTACAGCTTTATCTCTGAGAATAAGGATGAAATTCAGGTAGACAGAAGTGTGCATGTATTAAAGAATGAGAAGATTCTCAGTCTCCTTGTCAAGTACTATTGTAGTTTCTGGAACGTTGCCAGACAACATTTTGTTGCAGAAAAGCAATTCAAAATGTATGAAAAACTTTGCTATCCAAGCCTACCTTCACACTCAATCTCTAGGTGCAGATGCAAAGCTACAAAAAGAAATCTAAATTCATTGCAAATCAAAGCAGCAAAGTTACAAAACAAGTCTAAAAATACATCAGCTTTCTAGGTGAGTATGTAATTAAGTTCTTTATAAAAAGTATGTATGCAGACAGATGTAAAAACAGCAGATATTTCTAAATCACTTTTCATGGTACTTATTATTTTGATATTTCACGGTTTATTGATTCTTCATAGCAATCCATCGTTATTTATGAAATTAGAATATATTATAACTATTTTAAACTACATAATGTAAATGTATTCCAAATTCCAGATGTGATTGTCAAAAAAATTTGATTTGTACTGGTAACAGCGTGAAGTGGCAGGGGGAAAAAAAGCAAGTATTTCAAGAGAACAAGAACCTGCAAAGTCTGTAAACATCTTGAACTAATCTGTGAGTAATTCTTATAAAAGATGTACTCAAACAAAATCAGAGTTGCCTCTTTTCAATCCTTTAGAACTGACTCAAAGTAGGGCAAAACTTTACCAGGTCTTTTCATTAGTCTGTGCTTCATGTGTCATAGAATTACACTTCAATTCCAAAACAGAAATTTGAGCACAAGGAGATGCAAAGAACTCCATTCCATTCTTTTCTTTTCCTTCTTCTAGCATTTCATTATCCTAGAAATCAAATGAATTTTATGATTGATATTGTCAGCACTCTTTAAGGGTCTGACAGTCCCTTGTTATCATCTTAAACATTGTTAGATTTTTCTGTCAAAAAAAGTTATAAAACCCCAGTCCAGAGGGCTGGACTGGAATAACTTCATGGCATAGATGCACCTCTCTAAAGACAAGCAAAATACTCCTGAGGATGTAATTGAATGGAAACATCTGCCACTGGTAGGAAAATGGCAACCTAAAAGAAACCTAATGGCAACCTAAAAAACCTCTAATTTACCTAAGTGTTTCAAGATCCTATTCTTCCATAATACAGAATGTATTTTTGATGATCTGAATTAAAATTAATTGCAAAACGACTTCTATACCAAAGTGCTAGCATTTTCTACCATTACTGCTACAATGTACTCAGAATTTACATTGTAAAAAGAAAAATTGAATAGTCACAATGCCTATAAAATAAACCATGAATCAAAGTTTGCCAAGTCTCTCTTTTTAAATCATACACTTTTTATTTATTGAAAAACCAATATCTCTTAGCGTGCCCTAAAAAATCAGAATAAACTTTCAGTTAAGGAACTGAACAATGAAACCAGCATATATAACCGTTTAATTGGAAGAGTTTCACAAAAAGGCTGGAATAAAGCACTATTTCTTTTGACCAGGAATACCTGCAGATCTGCTGATTTCGCACAAACTCAGTTTAGTGAAAAAAGTAAAACAACAAAACCAAAATAAACATTTCTTCTATAACACAAAATATTGACTATTTTTTGAATGGGACTTATCATTTGTTTGTGATTTTTTTATGCACACAAGAAGTTCAAAAACTCTAGCTCAAGGAAAAATACTTTAACAAACCATAATGCTTTTACCCACATACAAATTTGTAATAAATTTTAATAAGAATTCTCAATTGCTTTTGTTCTATATTCCACAAAGAAAAGTTTAAATTAATAGAATAAAAATTTGATTTTCTTTTGGCTCTAGTTAGTGCCTACCTCAGTAGTAACTTTGAGAATGACCTTGGGAAAACTTTTTAATCTCACTCAGCTCTGTCGGGGAAAATAATAGTTCCTCACAAGTGCTACAGATTGTAAATTAATTGAATTTCTGAGATGTTCTGATATCACAGTGGTATCAGCACAGCATACAAGAAATCATTGGAGAATAATTCTTCAAGAATCCTAGTTGCACCATTTTTTCAATAAAGCCATGCCATAACAGGTCTCAACCATGATATAACTGGAGCACTTTTTCTTTTCTGGCTTTCTGCCAGGAGTGGATTTCACCCTTGGTGAATTTTACTGCTTTTTTCTTGCTAATAAATCCACAAGACAGCAGCACTCCTAAAGAAAGGAAAACCCCACAATTTCAGCATCTTAATAGTGTATTCAGTTGCAAATTACTAAGATGATATTTGAGGAAGGTAAGAAAAAAGGGTTATTGTCCTCAGTCATCACCTGACACCTGTGTCCTGTAACATAAATATGTCCATAATCAATCCTGTAACTTTTAAAACTTCCTTTTTTAAAAAACAAACAAAACTCAAACCAAAACATAAAAACATCCCTCCAGATTTAAATACTTGGAGTGAAAATGCAACCACTGCTTAGCTTTCCCAAAGTTCCCAGGTAAAATCTGAATATTTCCACATTTAGATTCTTATACATTTATGAGATAGATTAAAGAGCTCTTTGCCATCTGAAATTTTCTCTCCATGGAAATGTCAATAAATATATTAAATTGCTTCTCAGGGTTTTGTAGGGATTTTAAAAGTAAAATAACTAGATAGAGCTTCTTGTCTTTCATTCCCTGTCAGGTTTTCTGAACTTAAATCATTGTTGTGGCTCCTGCAGGAATGTTTTTCAATTTTCAATAGCTGTTTTAAAGCATAGAGGCCATAGATATAATGGTCTCATTAATGTGGTGTAATGCAGCATAACTTATTTGCCTACAATGAAACAAAGAACTCTGCTTGCTACAGCATTACTTTTGCAGATCTTATATTTCTGGCTGTGTTCTACGGTGTCTAAATTCCTTTGGTTTCAGTACTTTCTCAGGAATATGTCATAACCAGTAAGTAATTTACATTCTTCCTCATGTTGTTAAAAAAATTGGTGTAGGGCACACTGGGGAGCGAGTGAATACTGCCTGGTGGGAAGAACATCAACCTGCAGATTCACATTTTTGCTCCCATGTACCTTGGATAGGTATCTTCAGGCTGAGATCCTAAACATTATTTAGATGTTAAATCCCAGAGAAAACATGCTAATGAGATTTTTGTTACCTAAATACTCCTGAGATTAAGGTTCTGAATTTTAGGGTTGCAATTCAAATTCAGTTATGAGACTTGTCACCCAGGACCCCAAGGCCTGCTGTGAGACACCGTCCCTGTGTAACCCAAACCTGATCCATCCTCTGAAAATGTTTGCTTTTTCAGACTGGCTACAGATTTCTCAATTCCTAAGACCACAACACACACAAACTTTCACACACTGCTAATAAAATTCATAAATGTATCAGTTTTTCAGATGCTATACAGGAGATTTATTGTTCCACTTCTGCACATTATCATTATCAAAGAGTGGTTGCTGTGATGAGAGATTGGAGTAATAAATCAGAGTGATGCCATCAAGAATATACTGGAGCCAGGCATTATATATTCTATTTAGTCTAAATTAGAGCCTTTTAAAAAAGTTACTCTATGAAAACCTTTTCGATATTTTCAATAAAATAACATAGCAAAAAGGGTTTTTAAAAAACAGATCTCAAAGAATGTCTCATTGCATAGGAATTTTTCAGAATAAAACTTTCTTTATAAAAACAATCAATAGTTCATACTTACTTAAAATTACTTAGCAGTAATTTTATTTAATTTAGCAGGATTTATTCCAATCACATCTTTTCTTCCTTTGTGTCACACAGACAGGAGGGTTTCCATAAATTAATTCCAGGTAGAGCTTCAAAATCCTTCATTCCCAATCTTACTACCACACTTGTGGGTCTTCTTCAAACCTTTCTAATATCACAACGTATCATATTCTAACATTACAACATTTTTCTCAAAGTATGAATCCCAAAGGGATCTTAGTACTCTGAGAACTCTGTTGTCCTGTTCATACAGAGGTAGTATCCATCTTTCCACTGCATTTTGTTTTTATTCTGCTCTAGACCTTAAATCACATTGGCCCTTTTAATCGCCATCAGTACAATGGTCAGCTAGTTTTCTACCCTGGCTCCAAAGAATTTTCAAAATCACTGATTTCCAGCATGCCATGTCCCATGTTTTTGGGACAACATTGCTTGTCTCTAGATGGCTTAACATTGTTATTTCTTATTTCTTAACATAAGAAATATGTTCTTAACATTATTATTTCATATTCTTTCATTATTTCTTCTCTTGATGGACCAAAAATATAATAGTTGGGGGGTTTTACTATAATAAAGATGTTTATTATGATTACTTAATGGAGACTCTTGATTTAAAACCAAGAAGTACATAAGGAAAATAAAAATTATCTTGCTTACTTGTTTTGTTTTCTGAATATAAAACAATTAAACAGAATCAAAGATCTTGCCACAAAGGGAGCATTTTGTGCATATTATACAAAAGTTGAGCTAATGTTAAAGCAACCTGCTGAGCAGTTCCCTTTTTTTTCCTTTTGTAATTCATAATAAAGGCCAGTGACATTACATCCTTCAAAAGCCTGAGTAGTTTTAACAAATTGTAATAGGAACACTAAATCAATTCAATTCAATTTATTTAAACAAGATGAAAACCCTGAGGAGACCTTCATGCATTCGTTCAAACGACAACCTCCAACGTTAGGACCTAAAAATAAGCAGTAGAAAAAAACCCACACCCAAAACCAACAACAAATGAAAGTAGTTTAAAAATATCTTCAGATGTGTTTTATGTCCATTGTGGTATATCTAGGACTTTATAAAAATGATAAGTCAAATGCAGGACACTGAATATCAGTAAGCTGCTAGTTAAATAAATTATAATTAGGACCATATCTCAGAAACTTGCAGTCTTACTTACATGCAAGCATCTTTCTATAAATGAGTCTATGAGTTAATGTACAGTAACACAGGTAAAATCCTCATATCAGCATTATCAGTTCCATCTATTCATGAGTCCTTGTGGAAATCAGAAAGGTAAAAACAAAATAAATCAAACAGAAATGGGACATATTGTTTGAATCTTAAGTAAAATGACAAAGGTTACACTGCATACATTATCACTGAAATGAATCTGCAGCAATGAAAAACAGGAAAATAATCCTGAATGTCTTTCATATGAACATCATCTCTTACTAACAGAGAGAAATAATCATGCCTTACTCAAAAGTAATTGATAAAGTAATTCAATAAATGCATTAAAAGCTAAAAAATTCTGTCTATAAAAACAAGTAAGCAAAAATCCCTAAGCCCTTAAAACACCCCCAACATGTAAATGACATATTTTACAAAACATACTTCAGAATTCTAATTCCAGATGAAATAGGAACAACTTGCTTAAATCCGTTTTTTAGGCAATCAATTGCACAAGGTTCAAAATACATTTTACTTCAACTGGAAGGTGTGTGACAGATGGTCCACTCATGCAGATTGCAAAGTCATCTGCATAAAAACAACTCAGGAACCTACAAGGGATCACAAGGGCCACTAATGTTTCTGAAGAGAGAAGAGTATCACAACACACAAAACCCTCTGGGGCACCTTGTTAATTATTACAGGGTCACATTTCTGTGTAATATTTTGTTCTTTGCTCTGGAGCTAATTTACATTCAGTTTGGTGTATGGTTCTGAAAGCCCAAGGCCAAAAGAGAAATTAGATTAAAACTTGTGAAGGATGATTTGAGAGTTGTCATTAGTGGAAATTAGTTTGCCATAATTGGTGGATAACTAGAGACCAAGAGCTAGTTCCAATCAAGAAACAGCAGATCATGTGAACCTGAGGGCTAAGTTCCAGCCTACAAAAAAAGGAAAAAAAAATCCCATTCATTTTGAAGGCAGTTGTGCCATTCATTCCTAGCCTAATTTTGGTTTGTGGATTAAAATATGAAATTTAAATCATATTACATTATTCAAATCTTTAATTTTAGGTCATGTGTTCTATGATTTCAGTCCACTTTTTTTTTTCTTTTAATTTAAAACACGTGGCAGTTTGATCACCTGGAGAATGGCTGGAGTTTTCCACTTTGAGAACAGGCAGTATCTGTTAATATCCTAATGACAAGGGGATGAGAGGGAAAAACAAGATTCAAAGGTACTCCAAACATTCTTTGGGAGCGTCAGAGCTCTGTTGCTGATTTCACATTGTATTGTAACCATTGAAAACAGTGCTCCTGTGCAAATAATGTGCATTCTCATACCTTCAAACTGTACCATACAGAAGTATATAGGACCTCCTATTTATGCTGTTTACTATAACAGAATAAAGAAAACATGTGCACAGGATGAAAGAAGGGAAATGTTTAGAATTTCAAGGAGGGACCTAAAAGGAAGAGGAAACTGACATTAAAAACAAATACCAACTGCATACTATCCTAGGAATGAGCAATAAAAGGCACTTTGCCCCTGTGCACAAGAGAACTGCATTTTTAGCACCCAGCTGGGACCTTCACTGAAGATTCTTTCTTTTCCAGCCTCATTGAGACAGGCAATAATTTTATTGTCAAAGTTCAGAGAAGCCACATCAATGTGGAATTTAATCATAATTTGCAAATAAAATCTTTCTGAATATCAGATATGAGGCCAAACCTTCCTTATTAAACTGAATTGAATGGATCCTCATCACTTACTTCACTAGGAGCAGTATCAGTCATGTAAATCTGTTTTACTTACACGTAACTTAATTTTTCATCCAATTAGGTCACACAGTCCAACGTGTAAGACATGAAAAGATAGATGTGGTCCTCTTTTAACCCCCTTCTACTTACTCAATTTCCTGACTTTCAGCCCGGAATGATTTTTCAAAAACAAGGTTGCTGCACACCAGATACAATACTCAACAGAGGGTTATTCTTGATTTACAGCTGTCTTTCACTAAAACTCAGATCATTTAGCCTGCTTCTTTTATTCCCATATTGTCAAAATCAAACTGCACAAACCTGGATTTTTGTAAAATAGAAAACAGAGGACTTGAATTTAGTTGTTAAATGATGATCATCACTCATGCACTTCACTGATATTCACTGAGCTTTCTTTCTCAGTTATTATTTCTGGATTAGTGTCTGCAGATAGCACTGGACTAATAACCTAAGAAGAATCATTCATACAGTTCTGAATGCAAAAGAGGGACCTTGGAATATTTTTCTTTTCATACATAAGCTGAGTTAGAAGTGATATTGTGTCAAGTTGCTTTGAACCAGTTGAATGTGACCCCCTCTGTTGTCAAGATGACATTTGAATTGATGAAACTGCACTTTAAAGTGGAATGCGAGCCAAACTGGAAGGCTGTCAACTGAAAAGTATGGAGAATATTAGTTACTCATATTAAAGATTAAATTAACTCTAAGTAATAAAATGAGTTAGACTGTTCTTTTTACCATGATCAAGAAAAACATTTAAGAGTATGCCTATCTAGTCTATTATTGCACTTCAGAAAACACTATAAAAATAGAAAGAAAAAGGGAACAATTTATTCTTTACTGCTCTTCCCTGACAAAAATAAAGAGCTAATGCCTTTTAGAAGCAACTTATTCTGTGTGAGTTCTCCTGAATTTTGAGAGCCATTAATACCAGCTATTTCTTCATTTTTCTCAAAGGTTTTGGCAAAACCTGGAGTTCCTGCATAGTAATACCGTTTGCAGCTTATGGCTTGACAGATTAAGAGCTTTGAAAAAGGCCAAAGTTATCTTTTATGTTATTTATAATATTATTAGGTGTATTTTTAGCCAGGCAGTTTTTGCTTAGGTTTTTATTTCCTGCAGGATTAGAAGCAGAGACTAAAAGGTACCATGATGAGAACATTTAAAGGTCATTGCTAAACACAATCTACTGCATCTAAAGAAAGCCGTAACTCTCACGTTATGGATAATTTAAGAAGAACTAGTAAACTATAATCAAATACTTTCTCCCTTATTAATTCTTTTAAAAGTGAGTATCTGAACAGTTTCAAGAGTTACCAAGTGTACCCCCTGATAAATGTTTTAATCAGGAAGATGAATCCAGAAAATACAATGTGACACTTAAGTGTGGCCAAAGCCATAACTCCCCACACCTATATAAAGCAGTTTGTTTTTCATACTGGAGAAAGGAAAATAATTTGATCTCTCTTCTACTTTTTTAATAATATGCATTGTGCATGTGTTATGGAGGTGGAAAATAACAGGGTACTTGCTTGACAGAAGTTTCCAGTGAAAGACTGTATATGGTTTAGAAAGTGAGATGCTGTCTATATGAAAAAGTTATGCACAGATTTCCAGGTAATAATAGTAATCACTGTTCAAATATAAAGATGGCTGCTAAGAATGAAGAAATTCACAATTCTAATTGGTAGCTGGGGGCGAAAAAGAAGTGCTTTTAAAAGAGTTAACCCGCTTTTGAAATAATTTAGCTGTCCCTTAAGAAATTGCTGAAAAAGAAAGTTTGAAAAGCTTGTAGGTTTATTTATAAATCTCAGAATAAACTCAGGATGTGGCTGGCTTACACCGGAGAGACTTCATGTCTACAAATTATTGCTTTCTAAAATAGTAGCAAACATGAAGGGTTAAACAGAAGAAAAATTTTCTATTTAAATCCCTAAAACAGGGATCTAACCTAGATGGAAAATGTGGGCATTCCCTCTGGGCTCCTTCCATGCCTTTGGGATGCCAAGCCAATAACACCCCAAGACCAAATATGCCATATCCGCAGAGCTGGAGCACAGTACAAAAGCATATTCACACAGACCCAAATCTCAAAAAACCTCTCTTCTTCCCTCCCTTTGGTCCATGAACATAGGAAAGCCTATATTGCATAGCCTGTGACCTCCAAACCTGTGAGGATTATTGCCTGGTACCCCATTAGTGTTACCTCAACATCATTCTGCTGTATTGGCTTACAAATTCATAAAACAGTTTGAGATTCAGTCTTTGCACAATACTTACTCTTACTAAGCAACTTTTCTGCCCTTGTGAATACTGAGGGAACCTCGGACATTAACACAGCCATTAGCTCCTTGCTGTAAATGAGGAGCAGCAAAGGAGCCCCAAGCAGTGAGGCGATTGTGCTCCAGGGCTCCTGCCCCCAGCCTGGCTCCCTGTCCCCAGCAGGCACAGCCAGACAGCCCCAAAGGAGCCTGGGGACAGCCAGGCCCTGCCCTTCCCCTGCAGCCCAGGCAGAGAGGCGAGGGCGAGCAGGGGATCCCTGCTCTGCCCTGCAGCACATCTGCCTGCGCCACCTCTGCACAGCCCAGCTGCTGCACAGCCACCTTTGGCGCTGGAGTCCTGCAGCAACTCTGCTGCAAACCCTCCTCTCCACACAGCTCCTCTATACCCAACAAAGCCTTTCTTTCCAATCTCCCTCTGTAAAGCACAGCTACATGAAATAACACTCCGTTCAACCTGGCCCAGAAGTAGGGTCCCCAAACACAGCAGCAAAAACAGTATTTCAGCTGAGAACAGGATGGATAGAGGACAGATCTCAAGAAATATCAGTAAGTATACAAGTAAATACACCCTCTCCTTAAGAAACTGAAAGAAAACAAAACGAAACTGGTTTGTTGAGATACAGTTAGGAAGCTCCATTTAAACAAAAAATTTACTGTACTATTTAACAAAGCAGTCATCTGCCAAATCTAATTAAGGATGTATTCAAAATGTAATACTAAAGAAGCACATCTGGCAATTTTTAAAGTCAACTGATATAACTTACAAATAGGATTTAAGATATGGCAAACATGTGAGATAGGGCAGATTAATTTTTTCACATCTAAAATTCTTGGAGTTATGTTTGAGATGTTTTTAAGTGTGACTGTTGACAGATGTGATCCAGGGGATGAAGTATAATTTTAAAAAAGCATGCAGAGCTCCTTCAACCATACTGGGGTTTTGCTGAAGTGCTTCAAACAATTTTTCATAGTTCCAAAAAGAGAGAAGTAGATAAATGACTATACTGATGACTCTGCAAAGAGAATCTGCTATTTACAAAGGTGTAGTACATTACCTTTGTGCTTCTCTCCAAAGGATGTCCATGAAATAATTATAACAGAGGTAGGCTTTATTGTTAAAATAATGCAGATGAACTTTTGTAGATATTGAAAGCTCAGTGTATTTCAACAAGGTCCAAATTTTTCCTCTCAGTTCATGATCACTATATGGTCTTAATATCTCTATAACCAGAGATGTGTAGCCCTTGAAAGTTGTGTCTCTTCTAAAAGTGAGTGGAGAGATTGCAGGATCACCTTGCAGGACCGCCTTGCAACCTCATGTACCTTCAAGTCAACAAAAGAAATTACAGCAGGAGTGATAACATCTTTTCTATTTATGGCAATCATTCTCTATTTTCCTGCCTCTGCAGATCATCACATGCATTTTTCTGCTAGCACTAAAAGCATACTACAGCCATTCCTACAGACACCACACCCACTGCACACACAAAGTATGTGCAGCCCAGTGATTCCCAGCACCTCTTTTAATGATTGCATTAAGATCAAGCCACTCTCCCATGCCAAGTTCCAAACTGATTCCTGTCTTTGTCTGAAAGGCCAGGCAGGGATGTGGCCACATAAAGGCCACGCAAACTCTTACAGCTGAAGGTCTTTGCTCCTGACTGACATTTATCCCCACCAAACCCTTATTGGCTCATACAGCAAAGGTCACTCATTGCTGATCTTTTCATTAATTTTACTGTCTTCTTCACTTTTTCTTTGCAGGAGAAATTTGTGACAGGTAAAGCATATAGAATTCTGGTCTCACTGAAAGTTTATCCAAACAGCACTAGATCTAGTCAAGACACAAAGGACATCTCCTGAAAGAACCTCTGCATCTTGCAGGAAAAGCTGATGGCTGTCCAAAAGATGCCAGAAACCATAACAAAGTATTAATCAATCAAAAAGGGGCCAGTGTGCTACTGGGCTTGTTTTATAAAAACAGAATAAAAATCAATTCAAAACTTAATCAGTTATTCTGTGTGCCATTTGAGTATTATAGATTGTGATAAAGGTAATTAAACCTACATTACATCCTAGTTTCAGGTAGATATCTATTTAGTTAGTTCTTTCTATTCTGTCTGCTTTAAACGATTGTTGATATACATTAAAATTTTGTAAAGAGGCTAATAATTTCTATTGCAAAGGAAGTGAGAAAAGCTTATAAGCAGTCTGAAATGTAGTGGGTGCTTTACACATTGCAGAGAAAGGGTTTCAATCCAGGTTGTTAAATTCACTAACAACCTGAATGTTTTAGTAGTTCACTGAATATTTTTCTTCAAGCTCATTGTACAAGCTCTGTCTGCACTTCCTTCTCTTCTGTGCTTAGTATAAATTTTTAATAGTTCCAGTAAAACATCCAGAATACAATTAGGCACCCTTCTGCTTCACCATCTAATCTGACAATTTTCAGAGCAGCTCTTAACCCAGGTACTACATTGGCATGCCTGAAGTTATACAGTGTGAACACACACTTCAGCATTTGCTTTTTGTGGTGTATATTGGAAGCAATGCTTTTAAATAAGCACACAGAATGTGCTATTTGTTCTCAGTTGCCTCCCTGTTAAAGAAAAAAAATATTAATGGGGTAAAAAAGCAGTGTGTAAGTCAGCCAAAATATACTATAAACATTCAAAGTTGCCACCCTACGACTGTCCAATACCTGTTCAACCCTACTGCTCCTGTTTCCTGAACAGACCTTCTACCAGACCACAGCCACTCACAAAATTACAATAAAAGAATACTTAATCGAGAAAAAGGAGTACTTTTACAAGATTTATTACATACATAAATAAATTTTATTTGCCCAGTTACTCTGACTGGGCAATCAGTACCTGGAGGCAGTTCATGTTACCTGGGAAATAAAGTTATTTTGCAACTGAATTGTGCATTGCTTAATTTCACATGAAGTATGAAATAAATTTTTTATGATATTGGGAAGTAATTATTTAGTACCTGTGCAATGCGAAATGAAAAAATATCCCCAAACACCATACAATGGTATACATACATTTACAGGTGTAAAGTGTGTTTAAAATGTAGTAGCACACAGAATATAACAAAATATGACGAGAAAAAAATTCAAATAAATCTGCCATACCAATCACATCTCTATTAAAACATACTTCTCACTGAGGATGTTGAAATTGTGAATTATTAAAAGCTACCCAAAACACATTCACCAAATGCACAGTATGACTGAGATGATTACTCAAAGTCAAAGCACAAAAAATCTTAGAAATAAATACATTCAGACACTACACTTGAAGAAACCAACCCTACCCACTAGATTGCTGACATGAGTGAGCCATGCAACAACATTTTAAAGAATTAAAAATAGCATTAAATTGCTTTTATCCAAGCATGTCGTTAAAAATAATATTGAATGAAAGAGCAAAACACAGGAATATAAAATCTAGAAACAGATTAATTGGGACATTTGATGAATTACATATTGCTTTTAGCCACGTAAGACTCCTGCACCACCTCAAAACTGGTTTTCACCCAAGCAATCTGTGTCCAGGTCAAATAAAAGAGAAGACAGAAGTATCTGCTAAAGAAGGAAAGCACTATTCAAAAAAGAAACCACACACCACAAAAAACACTTTGACATTGTGGTGGAACAGGAAAGAAAACACTCAGTAAGCTCAGGAATATCTAATGTGACCATGAATAGAACAACAGGAAAAAAACAGATGCCAACTGTTCTGTCAAGCTTTGACTGTTTTTCTAGATTAGACAAGTAGGTATCTTAAAAACTGAATGAAAAATCAATAAATAAATAGTGAAAGCTCATGCAGTTCACATCCCTTTGCACGGGTCTTGTTTCTGTCAGGAAAATTCAGTGAAGTATCATTAACAGCATTATCTGAACGGTGTAAACAAGGAAAGGTGCTTCTTTATTAAAAAAAGAAAAAGACTTAGAAATTTGTTGTGGTGCTGGAGTATTCTTCTGATCTCCTGGGATCCCAAGCAGACCTCCAGAATTTTAGAATTGTCTGCACTAGATGAAATTATTTGCACAGCACATCAGGTAAATGCAGTGCTTTAAAACATCTTCTTAATATTTAAATGTACACTAGTCCCCTTTATCTCCTTGCCTTGAATAATTTTCCCATTTATAGATTATTTCCTGGATAGAGTGAAATTAGGCATTTTTAAGATTATTTTTCTTACTTACTTCTCTGAAAATGTAGGACTTTCCAATACATAAAGTTACTGTCAGAGAAACTGACATACATCTTTATGAGCACGGGCTCATTCTCAAAAAATATCATGTTATCAATTCAAAAATTATTAAGAGTCAGGCACTTGGATTTAATTTGACTAACTACACCTTTAAATGTGTTTTTTGCTCCTTAATGTCTACTGAATTGCTGATTTAAGAAGTCTGGAAGGGAAATAACCTCACCAGGATTCAGCCCCATCTGCAGGTACTGGCTCTGAACTGGAAAACAATAATGTCAAGCTTTGCAGTAATGTAGGGTGGAAAATCACAAGAGAGAGGTATAATATTCTCCACCTTACAAACATCAAGGTTGTTAGAGCTATATAGAGTTCAGGTTTTCAGAAATAATACATGATTTTATGCTAGAGCAAAGAAGATAAACAGTTCATTATTTTAGAAGATACAGAATAACTTCAGGATATATTTCCTACATCCACCAGATGGGAAATACGTCACTTGTATTCTAATAATACTGGATTTATTTAGTATGTTTCTATTGTGATTTTGGTAACTCATATAACTATTTTAAAGTCATTTCACAGCAAATATTTTTAGCTTAGAATAATAATATTCTGCAAATATTTTTTAAATGTTTGGGTTTTGTTTGCTTGCTGGTGTTCTTATTTCTTTCAGTTTACAAGAAAAAGTTATTAGCTGTTAAAGAAATTACTACAGTTCCTTCTGAAAGGTACATGGCATATTATCCTCTTTCATCTTAGGTTATTGACCATTTATCTGCTCTTTAGTCCTCATATTTGTGCTTTGTTGAACTGAATTTAAGTGTAATTTAGTCATTTTGATTTCTGATTGGCACTGGTGGAGAAAATTATAGGTTTCAAAACATAAGGAGAACAGTTACCCACACAGTTCTCTGCAAATTACTGCAGGAAAGGCTGGTGTTTCTATTTGCCTACTTTTCATAAAAGCTTTGGGAAAAAACAACCTCCTAACAAAGATTTTTTGATGTTGTTGCATTTACACACATCTAATTACATAATTGCTTGGGGTTTCTAAATGAAATGCTAATTTAGTAGTGTAGAAATAATAAATGTATTAAGCCACAAGATGGTGAGAAGGAAATTTATAGAATTGTACAAATGTACCTAAATCCGTGCTTCAGCTGGAGAGAATTTGCAAAGATTGCTGCTGAGGAGCAGAATAAATTTTCCAAGATAGAAAGTTTGTTCTGTCTGAAAAAGTCATGGAATTATTGCCATTTTATGAAAGAAAGCACCGTAAGGTGATAGAGGAGCAGAAGCAGAGTGTGAAACACTATTTAGCTGAGACATTCATCCACACCTTCTCCAAGTTGCTGCACATTAATGACTCACAAATACAGGCTGGGAAATCAGAATCAATATGTTTCTTTACAATTAAAAATGAACATGACCGAGAAGTAAAATTAACATCAAAACATCCCCTTGCTAATGATAGGGTTCTTCTGATCTACATTTTCCTTTCTGGTTTTCCTTTAAGTTTCACTTTGGGTAAAACCAATGATGGAATAATAAGGTAATCACATCCTGAGAATAAAATAAAGTCTGACCGATGAAGTCAGCTCTGAGGTAAATGCTTCAAATCAACATCACCATGTGAGCTAACAGGTAACAGTAACCAGTGCAAAAAAAGAAAATGTTTTGAGTGACTTATGAATCTTGAGGACAGAATGCAAGTTTTCTAAAGATTTATTTTAGAGTTGTTCTTGGCTAGTGCAACTTTACAAGACTGAGGATCAAAGCAATGCATGGAAAGTAGCAAATAAGTATAAAATAGATCATAGCAGTCTAACAATGGTGTGCAGTAATAGGTGTAGTGACTGCCTTACTGTAACTTGAGTTTCAAGTGTTCTCAGCTTCCAAGGGTTCAGTGTGGCAACTTGGCTCCTCTCTCTCCAGAACACATTATTTCTTCCTTTTCCAGTCCTTCACCTTTACTGGAATTGTCCATTTTCAAAAACTCAACTTTCCCATAAACTAAGGTGTTTTAAAATAAGGTGGTTTTCTTCTTTTAGATCAAGAATAGATCTTCCATTTCAGCATATCCTTTCCATAATACTTGTCAAATGCTCAGCCACTTAAGGCACTGTATCTGTCATCTAGTGCAAGAGACAGATGGTATGAAAATGAAAGCACAGTAGAGGTGAAGAGCCATAATAACACCAGTTAGCCATGGCATAGCATAGCAAGTAGTTGAATTTTAACATTTATTCGACTTCTAACCTCTGCTAAACCTGCTTCAGGAATTATAAATGGGGCTGTGTGTTGCACACCATCTCCTGTACAAGAAATCAAGGCTTTTCTGTGTGGTCCTTACTCCACCCTGATAGAAAACACACTCCCTATTATAATTGCATTTGGCAGAAAATAAATTACACCATGTAATTTCACCTATAAATGTAGTTTCTATAAGGCCTTTACTTTTTTTTCACCTTCTTTCCACCAAAATGTTTATGCTTATTTTGTATATATTACAATGCCCTTTGTTTTCTTCAAAAGCAGAAATTTGCTACTATGGCAACAGTACTTTCAGCCATAACCTGAAAAGAACAAATTTGCAATCAGGAATGAAAGTAAAAAAGCCCTCAAATGCAAAAGATTTTGCCCAGATTCCACTAGCAGTTTTTCCATAAACATTAGATTGTCAATTGCATTTTCCCAGCTTTTAGGTGCTGCACAGGTGGGTGTGCAGTTCTCAGACCAGTCTGCAGGGAGCTGTACAGGAGGAAGGCAGCCGGCTGAAGTGGACCACAGGTGACTCCCTTTACACTCAGAGTAAGACAGGCGCCTCTAAATCCATTTCACCTGAGAAGTAGGTGGGATAGTTATCCCTGGGATGCCTATCTCTGCCTCTGGTAAAGAAGCATTAAGTATGTGACTTCTAAAAAGCCACAGTAAGGCAATCCCAGCATCCCTCAGAACCCATCCTCAATAATCCCTGTCATTCACAAAGGATTTCTGGTGCTGTCAGAAATAACAAAGTTAAATATTTATTCTGATGTCTCAGTATGCATAGTAGGTTTCCCCCTCATATTTCTAGTTAATTCTCCCTAAACTATTTTTACGAAGCGTTCTTAAAGCAATTTTGTGTCTGCTTAGAGCCAGTGAATTGGAATGCCAAATAAAAACTTTTGTTATGTATATCACAATTTGTCTTACTCCAAAAGAATCAAAATCCACATTAAACAGATTATCTTCATGCATTCTTCTAGTGAGTGATTAACATACATTTTAGAGATTATTAAGCTGAGATCCATCAAGATTGACATTACAGAAGTATAGATTTCAATGAAATATAATTTTTCCCCTCAGTATTCACAATCCAATACATGACTTTTCATGATCATGGCCTCTTAAATTTCAAGAAAACAAACTGCAAGAAATTACATAAATAAGAATTAAAACAATGGTCCAACAGAAAACTTTCTGGCTAAAAAGATACAGCATATACCTGAGAATCTGAGGGTAAGTGAAGGAGACAGGGCAAGGTCATCTGAGTTTACATAAAGTAGAATCTGATTTTAAAGTACTCATCATTCTTACAAAGTAACAATGAATATAGGGCACTTCCTTGGTACACAAAAATAATTATATGTAAAGACTGAAAAGTGTTTTAAACCGGTGAGTTGGTACTTTACCTAGAAGAGACAACATGAAGTATGCTTAATAATGAAAAATTAGTATCAAATTGCTGTAGATTTAAAATAAAACAGAACCGTTAACACTTAATGAATTTTCTGAGTAACACTGGCATATGATGTCTATGATAATCCTTGTGTCAATTCATCTCTCTCTCTCAAGGACAGTCCTGGCAAAGACATTCTGTGTGTAAGAATAAGACACTGTGTGTCTGTGTGCTCAAACATATACATGCATATAGGGAGGAATAAGGCAGCAAACCACCTTTTGCCTCTAAACTCATGCCTTATAAATTGTAGAAATATTCACTTTCAGGGTATTGTTCTCCTTCTACACACTCTGTACTATATACATTTACTGGATAGTGGGAGAGTGAAAAAGTCATATTTAAACAAGTGCAAACACAAAGGTTCAAAAATGAAATTAAATTGACCAAGTACTTTAGTGGAGTGAAAGGGTTAAAGTGGAAGTTTGCACGTAAGAATAAAACTGAAAATAGTGAATCCTTTGAAGCAGAAACCATTGCTTAGTGAAACTGCTATGAGACACTAAAGTAAACACAACAGAGAAAAGAGCTCACATACATCACTTAACTGAAATTAAGATCTGATACAGGTGAGGTATCCCATCAGTCAAACACTTAACACTAACCAAAATGTATGAAAATGTGGAAAATATTCAGACAAATAGTGAGGAGGAAACCTCATGGGAAAATACTGTGTCACATACGATGGTATCTAGGTCCTATATAATTTTTAGACCCTGTGAAGACCAATGATGCACAATTATAACCATGTTTGGATTACAGACAGGGAATTGTTCAGAATCTTCCTCAGGACAGAACTGGAGAACCATGAAAAACAAGACTAAGTCAGCAGTAGTAAAAGTACTTGCTTAGCTTGAAGACCAACTACAAGAAAGTCCTACAGTTACTGTCTTTTTCTTTTCAACAAATGATGTCTTTTTCTCTTTCTTAAAGGCAGAAACTTTGGCTACAGCACAGCCAGGAGGGTAGGATATGAGAGGTTCGTCCTTTGCAGTCCTGAGACTCCTCAGCCCAGACACCCAAGGGTAAGAATGACATCCTACTTCCTCAATTTTAATGATAAATCCCTGCTGCAAAATTTAAAAAAAAATACAAGTCCACAAAATGGGTGACCTGGCATTAAAACTTGACATTAAAACCTAGACTCATAGTTTATCTGTCAGAAAACTTCAGTCAGTAGCCAGAAGACTAGAGTTTATCCCCAGGTAGGTCATGAGTAATTTCAGAGCTTTTCTACCTCACATACACTCAGAATCAGAAAAAAACCCCAATACATCAGAGTTGCATAACTCTCATCCTAGATCAAGCAAATACAGACTGATTCTGTTTAATTTTTCTGACTTCTCTTGATATGAGTGAATGCACAGAAGGAATCAAAAAGGGTTAGGGAGGAGAGGTTTGGAGAACTGAGGTTTTACAGTCTGAAGAAGAAAAGTCTAAAGGAAAATACAGTTGTTGCCTTCCAATATGTTAAGGAGAGCTGCAGGTGGGAGTGAAAGCAACTCCCCTCAGAGATGCACAGTGTGCACTATCTATCTATCTATCTATCTATCTATCTATCTATCTATCTATCTATCTATCTATCTACCTACCTACCTACCTACCTACCTATCTATCTTTAAGCACTGTGAAGTTTCCAAGAAAACCTGTAGATACCCAGTTCCCCGGAGATATTCTAAACTCAAGCAGATCAGTGGTTGTGCAGTGCAACCTGACTTGTAATTTAGCCCTGCTTTGTTCTGGGGTGGGTCTAGGTGACCTTCAATGTATGTCACAACCCAAGTTTTTGCATAATTCTAAGTTAAAGCATTTACTACTACTATCATCAAGTGTGAAAATACCCTCTAGGTGCTGAAGGGGTGACAGCATAAAAAGAGTAATCTGACTGAAAAATGTATTTTGAATATTTCTGCAACTTCATCCATTCTTAAAACAAATACCTTACTCTGAACTGTGTAATTTGTGGAATCTCTATCTAGATGATGGACTGCATTTTAAATGCAGTCTCATGACTAATTAAGGGAGCACACTGTAGTTCTACTGGCTCCCAAGAGGGACAATATGATTTCTGGAAGCTTCCCAGTAGGGCAGTTTCTAAGGAGATGAGGACTGCTTCTACTAGATATTTGTGTCAGTGAAGGCTTTAGATCAGTGGGTGATAGCATCATTTATAATATCTGAAAAATTCCAGCTAGCACTGATCAGATGCTTTTTATGTTTTCTTCCCTGCTGTTTTTGATATAGGCAGTGAAAGTACCAGTACTACATAAGAGGAGAAAAGAACTGTAAAGTGAAAAGAGATTATTAGCCACTAGCACACAGAGTGGAAAAATAAATGAGCTGACTATAGTCCTGGGAAATGAGGAAAATGTGGTGGCCTGAATAAAATTCTACAGTAAATCCAAGACAACACTTGCTACCATAAGCTTGTAGGCCAAGTTCAGCAGCTCAGTGGTCAGTAGAAATTTACTGCACAACTCTTGTAAGTACTCTTGGACCATTAGATGTATTAGTCATCAGGTGAACAAGGAGCAGTTTCAGTTTACTTCTGGAAGTAATATATAGTAAATATCAATAGAAGATGGAAAAGAAAAAAAAGGGAAAAATGAAGAACACTGGTGGAGATGCAAGACATGGATGAAGCCATTGTATAAAACAAATTAGCAAGAGCTCTTTTTTGAATTTTGGAGAGTTGAAAGAAATTCCAGATTTATGAAAAGGTTGAGACATCGTTAAACAGAGCACTCAGAGCTAAATACAAAATGTTACAAAATCCAGGCCTCTTTAAAAAAATAATAAAAATTGGGTCTGTCAGCTTTAGTGGGACATAAGGAGCTTCAGAGCCCCATTCACAAGCACAGGCAGCAAGGCCATTTGCCATGGCCCAACCAGCCACTGCATCAGAGCAAGCAATAAAGGCAATTCTCAAAGACAAGTGAGCTAGTGCTGCTGGATTACCACAGTATTTGTTAGGAAAATGAGTTATTAAACCTGTGCAGCATCCCTGCAAATCTCTGAAAAAGTTCAGTAAGGTGCTGACGATTTTCTACAATTCTGGCAAATTAAAGAAAAATCTGACTTAATAATAATTCATAACTATTTATGTTTTTTCCTCATGTTCTTGAGAACCATGGTCCAAATTTGTATTTATACACTTCTCTTAATTTATAAACTTGTATACAAAGCAGTAGAATTCTAATCATTGGGCTGAACCTTTCAGGAGCATACAACCCAAACAGGTTTTTAATATCTTACATTTTATTTATGCTTACAGAGATTTCAACTTTAAAGAGATTAGTAATAGGTTTAAAGAAGCATTTTCCCTCTATTTACAATTATAGCCAATAATTGTAAATTATTTAAATTTAGATGTAAATTTTTAATGTTGCAAATGTTTATTTATGTATTTCAAAATTACTTGGAAGCAGCTCTCACATCTCATCACAACTCCCAATTACCTGCACAGAGGGGAAAGAAGTAACAAAATTCACTCCTTTCACTCCCCAGGCCATGCTACAAGAGCTGCAGAGTGAATAACAAAAGCAGAAGGCTGAGACCATGCAGAGAAAAGTGCAATGAAACGCGGCCAGTGAAAGAACAAGGATGGCTTATCTCATTGCAGAGGGAGTGGAGGTGTCCTGCCACTCCCCCAGGTGTCCCCAGGTGATGCTGTCTGTCTGTCTGTCTGTCCTGCTGCCATTGCCTTCCTGAGGCAGCAGTGGCTGGTGCTTGAGGAGCACAAGCAGACAAAGAACCTCATGGTCTCAGCTGGTTCACAGCTCAGAATTCTGCAAAGCAGGGTCTATCAGCTCCTGTCCTGAGCAGAGTCAGGCACTTAGACCAAAGTGCTACTACAGGCATCACAAGATAACAGGTCTAAAAACTTGATTTCCTTCAGAGAAGAGACCAGACCAGCCTGGAACCCCCACCACAGTAAGCAAAAGGCAACGTGCACTGAAGCAATTATTCTAAGAAAATACCATTACTCTGGTTTTGGAGCCATCCACACATTGTGGCATTCAGAACAATCCTTAAAATTGGAATTACCATTGTATTTCAGACAACGTGATCATCTGACTCATCCTTCCTATTTACAAATAAGATTAAAGGTAGCAGTCACATTGTGGCCAGTAGGACTAAAAACTCCAGAATTACTCTACTGTTCACTCACTCTAATGATGTCAGCAAGTGATCTTTAGGAAATTTTGGCTACATCTTTGCCCCTTCTGTTTTTTCTCTGCTGTGGTAATATTTTGGGGTTTCGATTTTTTAAAAAAATCACATTTTTAAGGTTAATAATTTGGCTTTCTTCCCAATCTAAATATCTGGAATATAATACACTTGATTTTCTTAGCTTTTCCTTCTCAAAGCTGAATGTACATTTGGTACTTCAGACAGAAGGACAACACAGTTAAATAGGGATGCAAGTTCATTGTTTTCCCTACTATTATTTGAGGACATTCATTATAAAGGTATGTCACATTAATGAACAGTGTGGTTCACACCACCTGCAAAGAAACATTATCAGCAACAGCAGCCCTGCAGGTCTCAAAATTTCTTGTCACTTTGGAATGTAGAATCAAATTAGCAAAGCTGTGCTCAAAGGATGAGTTTCTGTAAGCTTTTAAACATCTCAGACAGAAATTCGATTAAGATTAATTCAAGCCAAGCAAGCAATTTTAGAGGCGTTGGAAGCAATTTCCTTTCACATCATGGTTGTGTGCAGCTGACATGAATGCCTGGAGAAAAATGTGCTAAGTTACCAGAAACAAGATCTTACTATGGAGCAGCAACTATGTATGTCCTTGTAAGTTTAGCTTTAAAATATTAATACTAAAGGTAACAAAAATTGTAAAGAAACACAAAATATTCTTCATAAATCATAAATAAATTTACTCTAGTGACAGGGCATTTCAAATACCACAATCACATTTTCAAGCTGGTTTGTGTCATCAGCTTCTAAAGGTGAGACTCTTCAAAAGAATTTGCTGGATGAATAAGATTTAATCTTATGCCATTTTAGAAAAATGATAGCAGTGCTCATCAAATTATTAGTGCACTGGTAAAGCATTTTGAATCTAAATCCTTCACCACTTCCATTTATTTTACGATGTTGAAAAGGTTATCCTTCAAAAATTGTCAACCAATTCATATAAAAGATTTAATGTTTTAAGGATAGATAAAACGACAACATGTCATTATATTTTTGAAAGAAGATTGATTCTAACAATGGTAAAATTATCATTTTTCAGAAGATGGAAAAAGAATACATGGTTTTCACTTCAGTCTCAATTCAACATAGGCAGCCTAAAGCTGTGTAATTACTTCCAAGACGTGAAAAAAAATCAAGGAAAAAGAGATTGATTTTTTTTCCTATTAAAATAATCTTGTGAATTTAAACCTAGGAATGCTTTTTAGACATTTTCATTTTGTACACACACACCCATCTCTTTGGGTTTTGTTTGGTTTCGGGTTTTTTTCAATAGAGAGGCAGAGTTCCACATGTCTAACTTAAAGGTACTGACAAGTTGTTCCATTTTCTTAGTCACCATTCAAAGAGCTTTTACAAGTAGTGGGTGGAACAAAGTAAAGGATGAATAATAAAAACCCAGCCTAACAGCCTGACAGTGATTCCTGTATAGACATTCCCATTCTTATGCAAAAGGGAACTTACTTTCAAGCAAAGATAAGTGACCATGAAAAGAAGAAATGTACTGTTAGGAAATAAATCTAGAAAACTGAAAGACTGGAATGAATAAAAAATATGTACAAGATTCTAAGAAAATGTCGAAACGCATACAAGTAGTCTACAAGTTGGTTTCCATCTCTCCTTGCATAAGGATTAGCAAACATGAAATAGAGAAATGTTTTCTTTCACCTTCATACTGAAAGAATTCTAACAGTGTTTTCTAAGAGGCTACACAGGCAGGTAATGCAAGCTAAGTACACACTTAAAGGACAAACTGGGTCTTAAAGATTATTTGCTCCCTTTTGCAATGGTTAAAGAATTTCAAAACCATTTCTTAGCAAACTCAACTTACCATATTTGCCACAAGCAAAGGTTTATTACTGAGAGATGATGTCTCCATTCTTAATCAAGAGATCACACTCAGCTTCTTCATAGAAGCATAGAATTATTAGGTCGGAAACGTTCTCTTAATCATGAATCCCACACTTGATTCACAGCTAACCCAACACTGTCAAGTCCAACATCCAACAACAAACCATTGCTCTAAGTTCCACACCTACATGTATAATTCCCTCCAGGGATGGTGACTCAACCACTTCCCTGGGCGTACCATTCAAATGTCAATCCTTTTGGTGAAAAAATCTTTTCTAACATCCAATCTAAATTTCCTCTGGCACAACTTCGGTCGTTTCCTCTTGTCCTATCTCTGGTTAATTGGGGAGAGACTGATTCCTACCTCACTACAACCTTCTTTCAGGTAGTTGTGGAGGACAATAAAATCTTCCCTGAGCCTCCTTCTTGCCAGGTTAAATACCCCCAACCCCTTCATCTGCTCCAGACCCTTCACCATCTTTGTTGTCTTTCATGAACTATGATTAGACAAAGGAGCTGTATTGAAATTTGTGAATGACTAATCATGCTGTAATCATAATTTCCCAAAGACTGTCAGTACTATCTAAAAATCAGCCCAGTGCTTTACAACTTAATTTTAGTGATAAATTACTGTATATTGTCTACAATCCTTTGTCAGCATTTAGGAAACCAAATGCATTTTGAATTACCAGAGTTAACAGACAAATGTTCAAATGGCAAGCCTCATTCTTGGTGACATGTGTAATTCAGATCCAACATTATTCCTGCAATTAATGCTTTTTTCAAGCATGGGCATGGAACAATTTAGTTTTCAAAACACAGAAATCGATTAGTTCAAATTAGGAGGTTTAAAATAAGAATAAGTGGATAAAATGAAATGGCTTTGTGCTATATTGTACTAAATTACTCAATGAGTCCTCCTGGCTTCCATGGCATAGGAAGATTGTAGACAAAATGACCCTGAGCAGAAAACAAACAGTGTTTAGGCAGAGCCTGGAACATCATAGATTTACACACACACAAAATCGAACAGCCTCCTTCTATCAGGAGAGAAAAATTGAGAAGATGAGAGTAACAAGCTTTGGATGTGAACACAGCTGAAACAAAGAGGACATGAGTTATTGATTAGCTTCAAAAACAAGTTTAGGCAGTGGCCAAAATGGGCAATGTTACATACTGGTGGTCAACAAATTTATGGGCACAAGGAAAGCAGAAACAGAGGGATTGAGTATCAGGAAAAATTCAGAGCTAAAAATAACTCAAATGAATCAATTTGTTGTTTGTATTCCCTTGAATACAAACATCCATCTTTATTTGATAAATGCTATTTGGTTGAACCCAATTTTCTTTCTAATTTATGGGGGTTCTGAACACTGATTCAATATCCTTCTCTTCCACAATGTTACATCTTCTTAAGCAGTGGTTACCAACTCTACCTGTTCCAGGCTCTTTCCTGTAAGTATTTTTTCCTTTCATTTCTACAGAACAAAGTAAAACAATTAGGAAAAATATAAGCAGGAACAGGGAATGGAAGTAAAACCATTAAGTACACAGTCTTAACTAATAAGAACAAGAATGAACTATATCCTCCCTCAAACACTTGGAGGTTGTGAACAGCTAACAATGAAATCCAACCATGAGAGAAATAGTATTCCTGAGGAAGCTCTGATAACTTCTTGTGGTAATACTGATCAATACCATGGAAAATACATTTGCATTATACTAAGGAGAACAAGCTAAGTGTAAAGGAAAGTAAGTAGAGGATTTCCTGGTTCCAAATTTCTATGTGTACTCTTTCCTAAATTCTCTACATTTCCTTGTGTGGAAGCTATTCCATCATTTTGGTCATCCTGCCTGTCTCCCCTCAGGACCTTTTCTAGGTCTACTGAATTGCTTTTGAAATAGGAGCAGAACAGTCACATCATTACCAAGGTAAAAAATGGATGTAGAGTGCACTTTTTGTTCTTTGCTTTGTTCCTGCTCCTCCATTGATCTGACATATTCATGGACCTTCTACAATCCCCAGTTGTCCGTGTAGTAACGGCCTGTTCAGAGGCCATTATTTTGAATGTGATATTCGGACTTTTCACTTTCTGGCATGATTTTACATTTATCTGGGTTGGATTTCATCATTTTGCTTTTCAGTCTTGTGTTTTGTTATAATATTCTGAAACTTCTTAATAGATAACCTTTTATCTTTAATACCATGAATAACCAGTAAACCAAAAAAGCCAACAAAATTTTTCATAAAGCAATTTGTGAACACTTCAGATTTGATGTAAACCAAAACCTTAAAAATTAATATTATTTTCTGGTTTTATTTTTCCAAGGCCTTCATATAGACTCAGTAGTGTGGAATAGCTGAAACTGTTGATTGAAACTTAGAGCGTCATCTATAAGAAAAATGGTCTGTGATATGTGGCAGAAATCTGTTTCTATTTGAAAACATGATGAGAAATCAACATAAACATCATTTTTCTAATCATACAAAATTGCCAGGTTGATTTTCAAGTCATTATCCCTGTAATCAGATAAAAAGTTTTCAACACCAAATTGTTTTCATTTGTGGTCCCTTGATCATAGCATGTCTAGACTATTCTAACAATACATTCTGTTTAGAATAAATGCTTGTACCATCTGCACTGTAAATTAATAGGAAAAAATGGTTTTAGAACGCTACCCTTCACAAGCTTCAACTGGCTGCATTCCTCCAAGAGCTCAGCTTTGCTATGAACACAAAGAAGAATTCCTCAGAAGTCACTTTACTTACTTACTCATTTGTATTTGAGGCACAGACTTTGCTCACCACTGAGGTAAGCAGTTTCTACTTTAATACGGGGAAAATATGCTCTCCAACATAAAATTATTCAGACAAAGTGCACAAAGATGATTGCTTCATAGATCTTGAACTTGAAAATAAAATCTCCCTATTGCTCATGTTCCTGAATACTTTTGTTAAACAATGCCACCAGTAGATTCTAATCCTAGCTTGGATGAAGAAAATATTTATTCAGTGGCCTGTGTATTTTTGGGTTTTTTGCAAAAAATTAGAAAAGAGATAGTAGGAAAAATTCTTGGAATGATCAGGTTTGTTTATAAACAATATTTGACATTGTCAGTGAATATATTGCTAATTACAGAGAGGGGTGCAGGGGGAAGCAAAAACATCCCAAGAAAACCTGATTCCCGTTTTGCTCTTGTTTCAGAGGCAGGAATGAATGGCTGTTTAACACAAACTACTAAATTTAAGCGCTGTGTAAGCATAAACTTCTCAATCCATAGTAGCTTTCACTGTAGTAACTGTTCTGAGTGAATAATACAGACAAAAGCTATCATTGAGTACATGAACAAAAAAAATAAATGCACCTTGCATCTAAACATATAAAAATCAGATATAAAATGTATTAAATTATAAACATATGTTTAAATATAGTTTTAAGAAGTCAAGTATTTTTATATACATTGCAGACTTTCACTACCAACTACTTATCTCGGTTACAAGAATGAGATGGTGGTAGAGGTGGTAACTGATGATCAAGCAGCAAAGACCTAGACTGGCCTGAGGAGCAAACTTTGGAAACTGCTTCAAATACTTTTTTCCCTGTCTTTGGTCAGGCAGAAGGAGTTTTGGCTAACGTGCCATTTTTATCTCAGCCTCTTTCCTGGGTACTAATAGTCTCTTATCCCTAAAAAAATTAGAATTTTCCAGGTCTGTTTAGTAAAATGGACCTCCTCCTGTAGATGTGTTCTAGAAACCATACTTGTGTGGCCTTTCTGGTTGTGGCCAACCAAAAGATAACCCAGTCTTGCAGCAAATAAGCAGCTCCCTACCACATCAAAGTAGCAGAAACCCCAATGTATACATCAGAACTGCTCTTGTTTACTTTCTTCATAACAGTCTGTAAACACAGATAAATTAAAAAAGAAAATGTGTAGCTGAGAGAAATGTATTGTGAATTGCAGACATCATGAAACAGAAACATATAAGAATTCTGTTCTGCAGATCAAAGCTCACTCCTATCCTTTGTTCTTTACAAGTCAAAAATAAAAATCTAACATTCAGCTTTATTTTGAGCATAGCCTAAGACTAGGTAACAACTGATCTGTGCCATTAGAAATGATACCTCATGAAAGCAAGAGGTCCTCCAGCAGTTAGGATGCTCAAATATGATTCTGAATTCAAATATGTTTTAACCCATTAGGTATTAAGTTGATCAGAGACTGTGAAGTATTATAACAATTACATTGCAAATCTTACTGTTCTAACTTTTTTAGAAGAGCCATGGGATTATACAGAAAAAAAGTCAAGAATCATATTTTGCAGATAATTTAATATACTGTGGTACAGAATGATATACCATATGCAGAGTATCCAATGATGGGCAGAATATGAAATATTCTGTGCAGCTATGTTCTTATATGTAGAAACACAACCACAACTGTTTAGGATTATGCTGCTTATGTTAAACTTAGAATATGGAATACCAACAAAAATATGTTAGAGGCACACATGAAGCACTTACAAAAACTGTAATGTGTGAAAATCTCTAGCCACATACAAACCATAAATGTGTTACAGAAAATTGCAGCATTTGTCTTTCCAACTTTCATTATCAAAGCTGTGATTTTCTCAGCATGTTCACTGGCAAACTGCACTGCTTTGAAATTAATAAAGTCAGTAACACTCTGCTATCCCTGGTATTACAGGAAGAATACCAAAAATACTAACAGAGTAAATTCACACACATCCATCCATGAACAAGGGATTTCTGCCATTATATTTGCCCTTTCCAGGGAGAAGGCTTAATCTCTGGTACCCATGAACAATATAGAGTTTATATATGCAAATTTCAAAAAGCAAAATATCTCTAATAAAACATGTTTAGAAATGTTCCCATCTACCTCAGCTGACAGCAGACATATTTACAGATTTTTAATATGAAATATTTACCAGGAATATAGAATATGTCATGTGTTGAGAAAATGAATAGTCTTCACTGTACCACAAATCAATTTACAGCCACACATATAACTGCAAAGGAGATTTCTTATAACTATTTTTCACATAAAATATTTCCAAATATTGAGAGAACCTGCTGATATAATTTTTGTGTGCTTTTACTTTTAGAATAAAATTTCTGTTTATGAATAAGAACATTATTTGAGTTTTCAAAGTTACAGACAAATACATTATATTTATTATTGCCCAAGCATTTCAATAACAAGCATGCATAAATCATGCCATACAACTTCCAAAATGCAACAAGTCTCTCCTACCTTCTCTTGAAAGGAAGAATAGTGTGTGTCTGTCATATCAAACATTCTCTTTACAACAACAATGGATTTCTCTCCCCCCATAAAACAGTACTTCTATTAATAACAGGACATGCAAGTCACCCCAGTGCACTAATTAACTAATTCCTGCAGCCTCTGTAAAATCCAGCTTAATCTCCAAACAGGAAAGAGAGCTGGACTAAAAAATTTACAAGAAAATATGTAAAACATTTCCAGAAGTTGACAAAGTCCATTATTTGAGTGTTCTGTGCAAACTTGCTTATCTCATTTCCTTTAATCTGATAAATGAACTATAATGCTTCCAAATACAGTGTTCTAATTCTCAAATTAATTCTAATAGAACCATAATTTTAATTCTAATATCACATAGTGGATTAGAGAAAAGTGACTAAAGAAATCAATCCATTAGACCATAAATCTCCATTGAAACCTTTGGTGTATTTCTGTATAAACACCTACAGAAACAATTCCTGAAATATTTTATTGATTGCTTGAAACTAGAAGAACATTTTAGGCAAATGCATAGGAGTGGCTGAGTGAGCTCATGAAGAGTTTCTATAAAGAACTAAATTCACTCAGAGTTATATAATTGGGAAGTTCTCCTCACCCACCTGACATGATCCCAGCCCTGTGATGTCTGGAAGCTTCCAGAGGAGTTAGTTTAGCCAAATAGCTGTAGTTTGTCACTGTTCCAGCTGCTTTCCCCTCATCTCCTAGGCCCAGAGCCTTGCAGAGGGTCAGCCCTTGCCCTTCAGTGGTGAGTGGAACATTTACCTCAACACTCAGACCATGGTCCTGGCCCCACGGAGCAGCTTCAGCCCGACACACCCCACCATGGTTTGACAGCTGTGACCTCCCATGCTGCGCAGACGTGCTCAAGCACGAATGAAAATGTCATTGCTACACCAACAAAAACCACCTTTAAAGTTACTGTTGTTCGTAAGCCTTCAAGCCGCCATAGTATTTGTGCTCTTTGTAAGAGCACAAAGCACTTTGCTGGCCCAGCTGAGCCCATGACTGCAATGATGTAATTGTAAACTGGTGAGTTAAATTGAAAACCTAAACATCCTCCCTTCTCTTTGATAAGCAAAATACAGAGAAAAGAATGAATTCTGCTAAGAATAAAGTGAAGTATATTCTACAACAAACAGAAATTTCAAATTATGTTTGGTAGAGTGACTCTTCCAGCCCCTAAACCAGAAAGATTTTCTAAATATTTCTAGAGTCTTAAACAGAGGAACAGATGAAAACAGAGTCCCTGTTTAAGTTGTGAAAGACAACCTTAAATTATCTTAATGCAGGAGTTCTTTTACAAAATATCATCCTTTGTGTTAAAAAGTCCTAATAAATACTAAGCAGTGTTCCTAATTACGCAGCATGTGCAAAAAAGCAGAATACACAAAAATATAACATTTCCAGCTTAAAATATTCCAAGTCTAAACATAAACTGAGTCTAAAATACCAATTTTGTTGAAAGCAGATTAATGAAATGCAATGAAGAATGTTATTATGCCCTCTTTGTTCTTTTTTGTGACAATTTTATTGATGTTTTATTCAATCTGCATTTATAAATAAGGGTTATGAATCTTTTAAATGGCAGCATTTGACTAATACTTTTACATTGTCATGATAAGAAATAGTTATTATTCTTTTTTATTAGAAGAATTACAATGTATTGCTCATTAGTATTAGAATTCTCCTTAAAAAGAAACCTTACAATAGAAATTAACCTGTGAAAATACAGAAAAGGACAATCTTCAAGACTGCACATCTACACAGACTTCTCTAAATCTAATGGCTTTTTTGGAAAAAAGAAACAATGGCTTAATATAATTGTAAGAAAAAGAACAAAATAATATCTAAATAAGTGCAGAAAAATCACCTTCTCCAAGCATCCTACCCACTCAAGCCAGAACATTTTTAAAATTTTGAAAGCAAGCAGATATTTTGGAGTCATGTTTCTGATCTAGAGGTTCATGAACTCAATTTGTCATAAAGAAAAATTTTAAAAAGCATAATGAAACAGGTGCTCTTACTAATGTATTTGTTTAATCTTTTAGACTCATAACAGTTGAATACTGCAGTTATTTATAGTTTTTTATTATTCCAATTTCTGCTGAAGTTATCTTCACTGTAGGAATTGCTGCACACCCAGGTTTGCAGATTTCTATACATCTTTTTCTCTCTGAATGTTTATGTGAACCTTCTTCCTTTAATTCAATTACAGACACTGCCAAAATGTGTCTACTTACATGCCAAAAATCAAAATATTCATCACATAGTTTCTATTCTACTCTAAAGCTTATTATTTTTCACACACCAAATTTCAACCAGTACTATGTCTGCCAGACCTGTCTGCAGAAGGTAGGAAAACAACTGTATGACTGAAACCATTTGCCAAAAAAAGGCCAACTACTGTAAGCTTGCCAAATTCATTGTTTTTGTGTAACCTGAATGCTTCAACAGAAGGCTGTGGGAAAATCTATAGCCAGTCTCAACTGTAAAAAGAAATCACCATCTATTTTGTAATTTGTCTCCTGCATGCAACTTGAACTACAAAAGAGTTGTTCTGCAATCATAACTATTCACTGTAAAAAACAATTTAATTTCCTTTCTATTTACATGGGAGCAAAATCAATCCTCTAAAAATTGTTCTCTTTACAGTATGACTCCACAGATCCCAACTCGAAAGGAGTCCAACTCCCCTCTTCAGGTAGTTGGTAAATATAATTTCTGTGAGAAAATAATATTTCCTAGTTTCTTTTGTTCTTTCTAAACATTCAATGGTAATAGTCAGCTCTCCTGCAATGATTATGCTCTCCCATATCATCAGCATGAAACAGGCTACAGAGCCCCTAGAACTAAAACTTTCATTTATTGAGCTTCAAATAGAAGAAAAAAATGACACTTCACCTAAAAGTGGAAAACTCCTTTCAGACTAGCTCTTGTAAAGGTTACAGCTAGGAAATCAGACACCTGAAACCCTAAGATTTTTCTCCATTCAATTCTCCACAATTACTCTAAATCAGTTTTTCAAATGAAACCTTGCCCAGAAAATAATACCTTTGTCAGTTCAAATTGGTATGACATGATTCCTCGTCAAATTTTCAGTAAAAATAACTGGGTTTGCAGCTTCTCTCTGCTGCCTCTACTTTAACAATGATTCATTTTTCCTTTCCAGACATGGAAGAACTGTTCAAGATTTCCGTGTGGGTTTTGTTTTTTAATATAGTATGCTGCTTTATACTGAATTTTCTTTATCTGAACAGCAGTGATAACAACATCTACTCAAATGTTACTCACTTACTAGGAAGATTTCAAGGCAGTGAAGTTCTGCTGGCCATGGATGTTGCTGATTCTGCCACTCATGGTAAGGGGAGGAACTTCTGGCCTCTCCTGCGGGGAAATGTCATGACTCCCAATCTGGAGAACCAGCAACAGCTGGAAATAGTAATTATGGAGAAAGCAAGATGGGTTTCCCATTACAAACTGTTTCCTTCTCATGGTTAACCAGCACTAGTAAAGAAACAAACATGTACAAGAATGAAGTCTGGCCTGTCTTTAACAAAATGAGAAAACACCCGCTGAATTCATTGAAGTTGACATTTCACCCAGGACATGATTAGACACTGATGACCAAGAAATCAAAGCAGTGTTAAGTTATACAAGCTAAAAGTACAATGCCTCTTAAAATCTACCCAAAGCCCAGGTTTTAACCTGCCCAATTTCAGCTATGCAAAATGAAACCATCAGCATAATGTTTACCACCAAAACCCAGCTTTTTTCTTCTACCTTACTTTGACCATCAGGTTTCCCTCATGCTAATTTTCTAACTTTTTTTTTCCCTACCACATACATATTTCAAACTATTTTTTTCTTCTCTTTATTATGTTTCACATGTTTCAGACATTAGTTCTTTTTACAGAATAGTATGCATAAGTATACACAAGTTACAAAACTCCACAAGCATCTAAAATCCTGAATTGCAAAAACCTGTCTTTTTCTTCACATGTGAACTCTTTACACATAAGACTCATCAAAGCTGATTGATCTCAGCTTTGTTCACACAATTGACTCTAAATGCCCAAGTAGAGAAGAAAGTATTACCCCAAACAGTAACAGGAAGGAGAAGGAAACTACAGTTCCTTGAGTGGAATAAAATTAACTTGGGTGAAGAATGAAGAAATGATTTCTTGATAAATTCCCAATTATGTCTTTAATTTTAAAAGCCTTTTTACACATTTTTTCAAATAATTCTACTTTTATTTTCAGAGTTCTTCAGCCAACATCTCTTAAATATTTTTTTTCATAAAAGAAGTCAGAAACATAAAAGACAATGTATTACAAATGCCTTAAAATAAATGAAATAGTTTTCATAAAGTCTGCATTAAAAATGAGATCTAAGTAAGTTCTACATCATTGTATGGCATCACATGCAGCTCCTTTTGCCATTTGTTGGGTGCAACTGGTAATTCACATCTCATCTGGTAATTATATGTCACATAAATATTTCATTGCACAATAATTAAGCAAACTCTATCTGTCGGTTAGAGGCTGCCATGTATATAAGTACATTTTCCTGCTCTCTGTAGGGTAACTTGAACCAGTGTGCCTCGATCAGCATAAGAAATACATGCATTTTGTATGTATCCATGGTATAATTCCTCTCAAAAATTAAATATTTGAATTATCGCTTTTTCTAGTCAGACTTCTGAACAAAGCAGAAATTCATGCCATTTTTTATATAAATGTACTCTCTGAGCAGTCAAACACTGCTCTTGAAAGTATATATTTGAATATTTTACAAGTTTTGCAGCTGGTACCTCACATGTGAAGTAAATGAATTCCCATGGAAAGACTTCATTATTTCCTTAATTTCTACTGGGAGTCACAGAGGTGCCCTTTTCTTTGTCTTTCACAAACAATTAACCTTTTGCCATGTATGCAATTGGCTGAGAGCATTCCTAAGTGGCTCAGAAAATAATTTACAGCAGAAACTGTACAAAGTTAATTAGTATTAGTCTAAGGTTACTCATATATTATCAGCCTGAGAAAATGGTCATCATGACCCTCACAGAACTTTAAGCAACAGCTGATTCTTCTCATCATCAGCTGCAGAGCATAAATGCTAATCATGTTCAAGTACAGACACAGGTCTTTTAACCTCGGCCATTTTAAGTCTTAGTGTTAAAACTTCTCAAAGTACAGGTGTATACAAGCATGCAAATATGCCATACTCTATGCCATTGCTCACTTCCTTTGTTAAACAAAACAGAAACAAACAAACAACCAAACCAGAAGTACTCTCTTTTCATTTTACCTGAGAATGCTTTTCATCGTCCTCATTTTTGCAGGACAACCAATTGTTTCTGCCTAAAGATTAAGCCCCTTTAGAATTAGTTGTAAGCAGGATTACTTATAAAGACAGAATCAAGGCATAGAGAGCACAGTCTCAATTTGAATTTTGGTGAACCAGAAAGGGAGCTCTCAGTGTGCTTCTTCTACTACTTGAAGTGCACGTTATTTGATTTCCAAATGTCTGCACTGCCAGCCATGTGTGTGAAAGACTGGAGTGTTATGGATCAGTGACTCAAAACATTCCCCAGTTGTGAAGGTACCAGAGGGCTTTTTTGGAGATGGGTTGGGAGATGGAGGAGTTGAGCTTTTGGGTATTTATATCACTAATAATAACTAGTCCACACTTCCTTCTGGCACCTGTGACAAGTGTGTCCACCAGAAGCCCGTCTATTATACAGAATAACTTTCTACTACTGTATGCCTCCGGTACTCAGTTAAATTAAACTGACTGTCTCACTCATAAAGTAGACTTACATTCCCTAGTTAGGGACATAGCTGTGTGAGTTGCTGGCTAATTAAAGGTCACTCAGAAATCCTAAAATACAGTTACAGTGGCCAACAACCTTCCTGGGCTCCACCCAGACCACAATGTCCCCACAGGGCTATTTTATGGGAGCTCAGTTTCGTTGGCTCCTGCACATGGGCACAGTTTTGCTGCTGAGGACAGACAGCAGATGGCCTCCAAAGAAGAGCCATGGCAGGGCCAGGTCCAGACAGGGATTCAGCCATGGCCATGTCCACACCACCCACACTGCTGAATGTTGTAAAGGCACCAGCTTTGCCCTGCACTGCAATGCAGGAGGGACAACACTAAAATCCTTGTTTCTAAGGGCAGGGAGGAGCAGGGGAAGATGAACAACACCTTCTGCATAGACTGCTCCTTTCATGGCATGCAGGCATGAGTGGCAGCCCCAGAGCACAAGGAGCCACCTCCTTGTGGTGCCAAGCACCAGGGCCAGCCTGGCCCCCTGCACTGCCACTGCCATCAGGCCAGCACAGCCCACAAGGACAGGGACACAGCACAGGGCTGAGCAGAACCCTGAGAGCGGAATAGGTTTAGGGACTGGTTTTAGCTGGTATAAGGCTTCAGATCAGGAAGACATTTGAACAGGGTAGTTATGAAACACTGGGTCAATGGTACCTTGGCTTCAAGTCATCACCAGATTTTGACAGCAACAGTGGACACCTGACTGAAAATCCTTGGAATAGTGATTTATTCAGCAAAGGTCTCCAGCCCATTCTGGAGGTCAGTGGGAATGAACCAAATAGTCCCTTTTGGCTTTATAATCCATCAGTCTGCAAATCTAGTTAAATTTTAGCATGTGAAGGAGTAAATTGGGTAGCTGGTCAAAAGAGCTTCACTTTGCAGATGACTTGCAGTTATCTTGTGGAAAATTTTTCATTGCTGATCTGAGAGCCTCTTAGATTCTTTCTACAATTCACTTCATATCTCAAAACCATATTACAGCTTAAATAACATCTACTATAAACATTGTCAGGCTGAGTCAGTATCTCTGTGGTTGCTGGAAAGGAAAAATGCCTGATCCCTGATTAAAGAAAAACTCAAAAGATCTGCCATATTAAATCATTGCTTTAGAGAAGAATTAATCTCTTTTTAAAAACAATGAACCCTCAGAGCTTTCCTTCTTGATTCTCCTGAGTTTTTAAAGATTAAGTATAATAAGGATTTTTTGTACTTTTCCCAGTTTTAAACTTAAGAGGACAGCGTGATTTTGAAAGTTAAACTTGGATTCTAGTAAAAATAATTGCATTCCACTAAAGTTCAAAAACCAAATTAACAAAAAAGACAATATAAAGGAATGAAAATCGAATATAAAATAAATCCTTTAAAAAATTGAGAGAAACTCAGTAGATCAGCAGAATACGGAGCATGTGAAACAATAATGGTGGTTTGGAAAGTTGGAAAAAGAAGATAAAATTAAATCTTGCTAATACTTGTGTAGACTATATTTGCATCTGGAATAATTCATTTTTTCCTTTTTTTTTTTTCTCCTAGAAAACTTCTCATTTGTTATTGACTTCTACAAGAAGATGAACATTTTAAAAACAAATGTAGTGGTTTAACAATTTTACTCAGTTTAACACAACCCCAATATAGCAACCTGCTCTGAAATTGGTAAAATTAGTTATTTTTCTGGTTTCACACAGTAGATTCTTGTGTGAAGCTAAGTGAAAATGTGAAAACGTGCTGGTATAACAGAGGACTGGCTGATTGCAAAAGTTACATTCATAAGCAACAGGATAAACTAAGAAACAGCCATTCAGATTTCAGAATAAATAACTCAGGGAACAGTTAACAGTCTGTAAGTAAGTAAGGATAAGAAGTCCCAGTGATGAGGGTGGTTTTGGCTCTAGTCCTGCTGCTTTAATCCTATCATCTACACTCTGTGCCTGGGTCTCTGATCTCCTTGCATGTGCTGTAGCTCAGCTCTGTGAAAGAAATGAGATTTTGCATATGTCCATGTCCATACATCCTGAGATGAAGCATCGTCCATAGTTTATGGGGTTGATCAATTTATATAGATGCCAAGTTTGATATCTGTCTTTTTTGTCTGTTCTTATGAACAATACATCCTCAAAGATTATAAGTAACTGTGCTATTATCCATCTAGAAATTTAGTGGGGTTTTAAGCTTCTCTAAGTTTTCATGTTTGCTTTTAAGACTCCATCAAACATTTATTTTACCTCCGAGCAAACATATGTTAAGCGTAAATGTTTATTTTACATAGTAGTACAAGGGGAAAGCATTATTTATTGATAGTAAAAAAAAAATCTCTTGAGGAAACAACCACATATTATTTCCTGGCAAAATCATGGTAGTGCTCTGTCTGGATTACACAGCTAATACTCAGGAAATCCTTGTGAAGTCAATACAAATATTTTAAAATATTTATTAAAATACTCAAACACACTGCAGATTGCTTTGTTCCACCACATTCCATCTTTCAATCCATTCACATCCAGTTGAATCAGATGAAAGGAAGATATGTGGCAGGCTTTCTAAATTACCTGTCAGAATGAGGGAAGAAGACATTAGAGAAAGAGCAGAAGACATGACAAGACATGGCTGGGGAGTGTACTCTAGTCCTTAGAAGAAGATTGAGGCCAAACTACTGATGTAACAAACTGGATTAAATATCTCTTAATGTCACAAAAACTCTCTCTCCTTATTTGCTTAAGTCAGGAACAAAGATAACAACAGAGTAGAGCTTTTGGAGAGGAAGTCAGCTAAAATATAGTGAGAATCAGAATCTACAGCATGAATGGAGTCACTGCTAAATGGATAAAATGTTAAAAGAAATGTAAAAATGACATTTTCTTCTGCTTAATTTTAAGCATCTTTCAAAACAGATATCATAATTACTATTTTCTTTCATCAAAGCAAATGCATTCTTGTGCAATGTGGTTTATGTATGCACTTAAGGGACACCATGTGTAGCAAAATGTACATAAAGTAGATTACTGTAGAAAACTTAGTGCAAAAACTGAAAATTAAATGGAAGTGCAGATGGTACTAAGTACATCTTCAGACAGTGGACTCTGAAGGGAATCTGTAGTTTTGCTAGTTTTGTAGAAGGAACTCAACTTGCCTAAGGAAACTTTCATCAAAATAGACTTTCTGCTGGGTTGTCAGCTCCCAACCAGAGTTTTCTATGGATTAATTAAAATCTGCTAATTTTAAGAATTCTAAAGTCTTAACTAAAATAAGTATTGTAAAACTACACTATTATTTAGGTTTTACTATTATTTGAAATCTGTGAACTCATAAATTTCCTATTAGTGGCAACAAATTACAAGTAATTTTTCTTTCTTTTTATGTAGCTCTTTCTTTTTTCCTAGCTGCTTTAACATACAGGCATTTTTTTACTCCCTAAGGCCCTAGGCACCGTAATTTAATTTAGCATGTAATAGAAATGGAATTGTAACATTATATGAAAGTAATATAAACACCTGGATGACTAAGCAAAATAAAGCTCCAAGGTTTCCATTCATAACAATGTACACATCTAGGAGCATCATGCAAAAAGGTATACACAGAATGTCAGGAGCCATTTAAGCAAGCAATTTGTTCCTGGCTCTTTACTTAATATAAGACAGTTGCCAAAGAGGTCCCCATTTTCTGAAGTAATGTAAGAGAGCAAGCACGTTGGTCCAACTCCTTCAAAGAACTGGAGCATGAATACTTGATGTTTGACAGTATTTGTACCTCTCTGGTATTCTCTTTCCATCCATCATTATCATCAGGTCATTGCCTCCCCTCAAATATGAGAGTACATCCTTGTCTGTCTGCCAAGAAGAAGTCACTGTACAATGTATTCAAAGTGATTTATGAGCTGAAAGCAAAACAGAGGCACTGAATAACCAAACACAGATACATGCAGCAGTACCATTTAATCAATTACATTACCCACTTTTATGATACACTTGTGAATTATGTTCTTTTTGCATGTATAATTAGAAGGCAGAACAGATGGTGAAAGCCTAGTTTAAAGGCCTTAGATAAAGTTTTAAAATAATCATTGCTGCCAAGTGATCAGTCACTGTAACAGGATATATTTTTCGTTAAGCTATGTTTTTGCCATGGTCTAATACACTAGATGGTAATGAGACTGTAAAAACATTACTCTCCAGGGTCTTACTCCACCAGAGTTCATTGTAATGGAATGTGAACATGGAGTGGAAGATGTGGGGTGGCTCTAAGGTACATTGCCATCATTCATTTAAGTGTACTCTAAGGAATGATGACTGAACAATCATCTCTGAGAAAGCAGCACTACTGTGAGAGGAAGGAAAATGATATCCTAATATGTAACTACTGATGCTTTAGGCATGTTCCAAGCTCATATATGGACATTTATCAGCATGGAGCAAAGGAAAGTACTGAAAAAGAGAATTGTGTGCAATTCATTAAGGGCTCTAATAACTAAGGAGAGAGGATAACATCAACCCGTCTTCCTATAACCCTGCTCATATTTTTTTTCTCTCAGTACTGTACATTGCAACCTACATTATTTATTGCATTCATGCTCCCTGAAGGTCTTAGTTTTATTATTTGTTTATATCAGAAAGCATTTTTAAAAGAGGTTTGGTGGTAGTTTAAAATATAACAGCTTTCTCCCTGGCCTCATTTGGAAGCAAACCTGTGCTTCCGTATGCTCATCCTTTTGTGTTTGTGTGTAGTCTACTAAAAACAGGTTAATGAAAGATACATTCTTTCTAGGGAATAAGTAGTTTCAAGAACCCATGTAAAATATCTGTAAAATAGGTAATTTCCCATGTACAGAATGCCTAGGACAGCTCCTGACTGCTGTCATAGTCTAGCAGCATCACAGTGGAGACAGTCTTTGCACAACTTTTGGATTCCCACTGCACTGCAACACTGATGGACACACATCATATCTTGCTGGAGAAGGAAATAAAAAAAGGTAGTAGATTAGGCAGAGATTCAGCCACTGACTTGTCTCTGGGTCAGCCTGGTGATATGTGACCTTGTAAAAGATGTAACCACACCCTTGGAAAGTTCAGCCATCATTGCAGATGCTGAGTATTTGATCAAAGTTGTTGGTCAAAGAGAAAGGTGGCACTGGATATGAAATGTGTTGATTTTCAGGAAGAATTATTAGCTACCAAGTTAAAAAATGTACAGAAGTTTTCCTATGCTTACTTAAATTCCCATGGTATATCTGCAAAAGTGATACTTTTTCTTTCAAATATTTTTTAACATCTTACAAAACAATGAACACAAACACAAAGCACTTGGGTGAATCCTCTTTTAAAATAAAGCCTATTACATCTTTGCATTGATTATATAACTGAGAAAGCAGAACATTTGAAATCATACTTGCCAGTTTTTACTACTTACTGTACAAATCTAAGAAGGTTATTTTACTAGTTACTTAAATATTTACAAAGATATGTCCTCATATATTTATACACTTGGCAGTGATTTGCTTTTTGCTCTGTTTTGTACTGTAGAAAAGAAAAAACAAACAACAAAACAACCCAAGCAAAAAATAGCAGACACTGATCCTTTCATTTTGTTATTTTTAGGATTATACTGATGACAAACATATTCCTTTTAATGATCTTCAGTATTAAAGCACAGTATATTAAAAGATCAATAAATAACATGTCCTACTATTTATTTGTTTCACTGGCAGTACAATGTAGTGGTTGTTATTTAACAGCCCAGAAGCTTCATAGGTTATAATGAAGCAGGATCTTTCCAGCTGATAACCTTTCCTTTCCCTCTTATACAACCCAACTAGTGATCAAAGGCTAGCAGATAGCTTTATGCTGCACCCTCAACATGCTTCTCACATTACTTCTCATTTCATATCAATGCTGAAATTACAGATGTACCAGATGTTCTTGAAAAATAATATTCTTTTTATAAAGGTTTTTAATAATATCAATCATTAAGTAGAAGGAAACAGAGAGAGTTGACGTGTAGAAATCTTCTGATACCTTTTGAATGCATGGGTACATTACACCACTGTTGCAGTCCAGATCTGGAATTATTTTTTGAAGCAAACTTTCTGATTATTCCTATTCACTGTATTTCAGCTTGCAGGAGATGCCCTCCAGAAAGATGACTAATAAATCCCACCTATTAATGCACATTGAGTCTGAGGGAGCCAAGCAGGCACAGGAATAATTTTCAAGTATATAAAGTATGGAAGAAAAGAAACAAAAACCAGCTGGAAGGTGCTTGTGGACTCCAAGTGAAAACAATAATTTACCATAGTGAGACATCTCTCTATGTTAGAAATACCATCTACCTCATTCTTAAAGCCAGAAGCCATGGTATTTCCTGGGACAACTAGAATGCCAAATAGCTCATAATAATTTAAATTTAACTACTGGTTATAATAAACACACAGTTTATATATGTATGTAATACTCTCACCACAATAACACAGTTTCCCCAACATATCTTGGTAAACAGGAATTGATGTTCTGAGGTAACTGCTCTTCTGTTTCTTAACCAGCTGAAAATTATATACTGTATTACTTATGTTACATTCTTAGCTTTAAAAGTTGTACAAACAAAAAATAATCTTTCACATTTAAAATATCCAACACCTTATTAGTACCATGATCTTCTGAAAAAAAATAATATAAATCTTAAATAAAAATCAAGGGAGATAGCCAGCACTCATGACTTTACAGTTTGCTGTTGTTATGATACGAAGAAACAGAAACTGCTGCCACTTCTTTTTAGTAAAAAAACTCTTTGCAGACCTTGGAGAATGAAGTTTTATGCATACAATAAATAATGCAGCATTTTCAAGAGCAGTATGTAACTAATATGAAAGCTACAAAAAATCCTCCTTCATAACTAGAGGTAGATTGCATAAGGCTTATCAATTGCATAAGGCTTATCAATTCCTTTGATCCCATTTTAACTGCTGCATTTGTCTTTGCAATGGAGGTTCTCAGGAGTCTTAGATCTACTTCAACTTTGCAATGCGACATTTTTGTCTTGAAACAGATTGAGAAAATAGAAGGACTTTTGTGATCACATCAGAGTTGACATTGCAATCTGCACCATACCTAAATCTCATCCTACACTGGAAGAGAACTCCCACACTATCCTGCCTGTTGAAGCTGTGCAAAATAGACAGGTTGACTGCTTGGTTATTTGAGATCTGGAGAATGAAAGCCATTGCTTTTGACTATATAAGCCTCACTTCACACTTTCATTTGTATTTAGCTTTATAGCAACTTGCCTCTTCAGGTCTTATTTATTAAAGAATTACTTTAAAAACCTTTATTTCTCCAGCTCTCCTATGTCCACTTCCCACTCTTGTCAAACATATAAAGGCACCCCTTCATCTTGGCCTGTCAATTACCAGCACCTCCACTCTCTCCCCAGGAGAGGCAACTTTTGTGAATTCTATTATTGCCTCAGTACTCACATCCCTGTTGCTCCTTGCATTTGACTCCCTTGTCTGTTTTCTTATACTTTCCTCCTTCATTTTAAGGATTGTCAAACAAAATTTCTGACATCTTCTACAGATTCGCAGGGACCGAGTTGTATTTGGCATCTCCACAGCATCACCAACACCCACGATTCAACACACATTTCTGTGTCTCCTGCCAAGTGTAAAAACATAAGAAGGTCCCAGGTTTACAGAGTGCAACTTATATTAAGTAGTATTAAAAAAACCCCTGGTCATATAGCTACACTTTCGTTTTTGTTTCCTCAGGATGAAGAGTTGCCTGACTAATTTATAAACTTTATTGCTGATAAAATTTTTATACCTTTTACATTTTTGTCAAATGTGCTGAGTGCCATTTTGCTTTTATCTGCTGTTAGGACAATCACTCCATAAAACGTCTCCTGTATTTTATAAACTTTCAGTTAGTTGTCTCTTGTATCCAAAGGCTGCATTTCCTTTATATATACCTAGAGTTATTTCAGAATTATGTGACTAAGCAAACATATATATTTCAAAATATTTCCAATCTTTATGCATTTCTTTGTGCTGTTTCAGTCATCACTGCACCATGGGACTCTAATGAGGAGATGTAAAGTACTGGGTTTTTTCCTACACTGCCTATACTAGCCTTGTCTAGATGCAATTTGAAGACCAGTGATGAGTTTCTGATCTTAGGCTGTAATGGGATTTTAAATTTTTTACAAAGCATAAAGCTTAGCTCTGATGTCTCTCAGATCATTGCATTCTTGGCCCAGTACTGCTTCTAATCTTTATGCTGGCACTTAGAGGACAAAGTCTTTGGCAGTATTTGCATGTCTCTGCATGGATGCTGATACTCCACTTATCTTTCTTTAACACCTTCTATCCCTCAGGCACTTTTATTGTTCTTAGATCATTTGTCCAATCTCCACTACCAGACTTGTTGTAATATTTCCCATCTAAATTCAACCAAAAAGATGAAAGCAGGTTATTTTTACTGGCAAAGGTTGTTAAATGGTTATTTTTCTCTTTAGTACATAAGCAATCATGTATCTAACATTCAATCCAAATATGAAAAGAAGAAGAGAGCTGCCAGTATGGTTATTAATATTTAAAGCTTAGGTCCATTCAGTTAACTGATCTTTATTTCTGCTAAGATAGACTGCTCTTTTATTATCTTGATATTGATACCTTGGGCTGTGCTTTTATTTCTTGCAGCAAGATGGCTGTGAGCCTGTCCATATTTTGAAATCCACTATTTTTGACAAATTGGAACTCATAAAAAAGTATTGTTGCCTGTGTGTTCCTGGAATATTTTAAACTATTCATATTCAACAGTCGAGTTCATCTCTGGTTGTATAGAGACCTGAAAAAATAGCTGCACCCCAATTTTTAAAAACAGGGTACAGAATAGACCACAAGTCCTAGGAGATATTGACAGAAGCAAAACTTAAAGCTAGGTCTACCAAGGTAAAATTTATGGCTCACTTATGTCACCAGTAATGGGTAAAATAAGGTGCTCTTGGATAGGTAGTACAGCTGGACAAACCACATAGAGCTGTTTAGTGTCTGCATTGATCCCTTTTAGTGCTTTGAATATTGATACATGGAAATCTTTTTGCAATGTTGCACCAAGAGCTGCTACATCTACCCTTTTTTAGTGCTTCTTTTCGCAAAGATTTTTCACTTTGCATTGTGTCATTCAGTTCTGTTGCAGGTGACTAAATGTGTTAGCATGAATAAAAAGATTTGTGAGGTTTGTGTCAGCTACTATTCTTAGGGATAAAAAGCTCTCTGATAATGGATACATGGAGTGAAGGGTACCACAGGTGTTAGCACCACCACAAAGAACAGTAGACTGATGAGTTTGATCCAAAGAGTTAAAACGTGTTTTGTCTGCAGCATTTTCCATTGTTACCTGCAGCCTGAAAATGAGAACCAGTTTTCCAGGATGAGAACATGCTGGAAAACTGAAGAAAAGAACCAATGGCAAGCAAGGACAACACAGAGTAAAAAGCTAAAGCAAGGAAGAGACCAACAATGAATGTTCTTGAAGAGAAGAATTACAACAGAATCCCAGATCTTCTTGAGTGAGGGTTCCCTTTACTTTGGACTACTCCACAATGGAGAAACATCAGTGCATCCTCTACCACAGGAGGGCTTATATTCCCTTGCAAATAAACACTGCATCTTAAGATATTTAAATAAACAGAACCTGCAAGCTATCACTAGCACAAATGTTATTTTGACTCATTTAACAACAGATTATGATAATTTCCTTCTCACAATGGGGATGAAAAGAAAAGGTTTAAACCGAAGTAGAAATCCTGACATTTTGAACAAGTTTTCTGACTTTATGAGTAAATGTCCAAACATGTATTTCTGCATGCTTAACACATTTCTTAAATATGTGAAAACCCCTTTGAGCTTTCCATGAGCTGACAAGGAATAAAAGGAGAGTTGTCAAGGAAATTTCTGCAGTACAGTAAATGTACTGTATGTACATATGGATGCATTTCCCAGCGCCATTCCCAGACTGCTTCAGCTCTGCTTCAGCTGTCACGCTCAGGGTAAAAAAAAAATAAAATTGCTTTGTCTAATTTCATAAAATGTATTGAACAAATGAATGTGAAAACAAGATACTCTAAACCAGGAAAAAAAAACTCATTAGCTTTTACAAGGACTTGATTTTATAAGTTTAGATTAGATCTTATAAGGGCTGTCATGGCCTTTAGAACTCAAAAACTAGTGCCTATTTTCCATTTTTATATCAGTGCAGCACATTAAAAATTAAAAATAGCATCAGCACAAGATTATAACTATATTTTTAAAGATGCAAAAGTCTTCTTTATCATTCATACATGTGAATATACATTTTTCATGCGCATGATTTTCATCCTACAAGCCAGAAAATACAGCCAATTCCAACAATGTCACAAATTGCAGTGTCATCACCATCATGAAAATTCAAGCACAGAAACCTCTACTGTAGAGAAGTTTATTCATCTATGCTCATGCTGGTTTAAAGCATCTCATAACTGTTGATGATGATTGCAGCAGCCTGTCAGTGACTGGCTTCAGCAAAAGCCATCTGGATGGGACATGGCACAATAATTTCCTCCACCATCTCAAAACATACTTGCAGCTGAGCTTTTCCTCTTTTCAAGATAAGAAAGTAGTTGAATGTTCCTAACATAATAGATTGTCAAAGTCCAATTTATTTATTCCATACAGTATCTGAACATATTGCATACCACATAAGCCCCACAGTTTACATTTACTAACAGATGTTTTTCTTTCTGGAGCAGATGGTATATTGAGTGTACTGTGATATAATTCACATTTGCATTATCAGTTGTGAATGCTAATGCATCCCATAAAGTGAGTTTTTTATTTTGATATGATATTTTTAATAACCATACCTTGTCTGTATTAATAAATTTGTTTGATAATACAATCAAAACCCCAAATTTCTCAGTTGCACAAAAAAGGAAAGATTTTTCTTATTCAAATGTAAGTTCTAGAAAGAAAATCCCAAGAATAAAAAGAAAGGGGCCAGAAAGGTAACAATTTTTTATTACCCTTGTCTTATATGTGCATACTTATTCTGGTTTTGGTTGTTAAATATTAAACTTCAAAGTTGAATAATTTTTACTTTTGTAAGAATTCCAAATTTTCTAAGCTGTGAGCTAATATTGAGTAATACATTCTTATCAAAAAACTATATAAACTTGCTTTAATAAGTCCTCATAGGCACTAATAAAGTGAAATAGCTGTAAGTTGAATAACATGTTGCCAGATAATATTACTAACGTCACTATTACTCGGCACATTGATGATCCTGCTAAATTTACAAACAAAATCCAAATTATTTTGGATTTTATTCTCAACTTACATTAGTTTTCCCATTATTTTCTAGAATGTCACAAACAAGTATCTGGAAGGCCCTGATAAGTAACTTCCTAAAAGGAATAGAACAGATAATATGTGCAGGTGCCAACAATATTCTCTTTTTACAGTATCCAAGGCATATTTTCACATAAATGAGTACTCAATTTGTTTACTTTCTGTCTATGATTACAGGTTTATCTTGATTCAACTAAACATCCTATTGTCAGATTACTTCTTTTTTCCATGAGTTTTATCCCACACAGACACTGCAGGCACAAAACACTTCTGCCACTGGCACAAACAAGCCCGGCCTTCTTTAAGGGCACAAGTTCTCACCACTTTAAAATCAGTGTGGCTGAAATGGGTCTCCTGATTCAGGAGCCCAAAGTCTGGTTTGTGCTGGGTGAGACCAAACACCTCCTTGTAAATGTAAATCAATCATTGCTGAGTACTGTGCTGCTGTTGGCTGTCTTAGTATTTCTTCTTACACAGTTTGCTTGGTTTTGCACAGAAATGCCTAAAATGTTTAATTGAACACATAGGGGCTAAGAAAGTGCTATCCAAATTATTTTTAAAAACCCAGATCAAAGAAAGGACATAGCACTGAAAAGATCTCTGGTTGGATGAAGCACTGCAATTTGTAAAAATCCTTTCTTAATTAGCTTTGTATAAGGATCAAAAGCTAAAATGTGACCTGTTTTACAAGCAGAAATCCATACAACAGCAAGAAAATGAATCACACATATAAAAAGCTAAGAACTTTAGGCTTAAAATTCTGTTCCCTTAGAGAACCCTGTGGCATACTATGATTGATATATCAGCATAATTTGAGATTGTTGTCTCTGTCTGCTTTTAGATGAATTATTTGCAGTAAAATTCAACTAGCACTCAACATCATATGGCTGTTTCTGTGATCTTTTTGAAGAGCTAAAAAGGGAAAATGAACAGTTGTCCTGTTGCAATAAGAGTAACTGTCAATCCTCTTTGCTTCTTTTAAAAGGAATTGCTGAGATTACAGATTCTGCAAGCTGGATACTTTTGAAGATACTATTCCCCTTTCTCAACAGCAAGAAATCATTACCCATAATAATGGTTTTTCACAACTAGACCATTGAGAGAGATGTTTCTCATACTACAAGTCATTTGTTTTTCTTCAATTCTATTCATTTAATGTAATATACTTCAGCTCTCAGGCAAGCCTCCACTATTGTTTTATAAATGTTAGGACCTTATCTTAAAACTTGTAACTCATTAGAGTTCATAATTATTAATTTTTGTTATTATTTCCCATTTGTCTGTGGTTATTTTATTCTACCTTGTGCACGTAAGTTTGTTTTTCAGGGATTTTTAGGTACTCACCTTATTTTGCATGACAAGTATTTTCCTCTAGAGCGATTTAATACAAGTCACTGAGGTTCTTCTTTTGACTTCTTAGGGACTGGAATAACTGCAATATTAAGTTCATCACTGGCAGCTCTGATAATCTTCATATCTGTTCATCCCTCCCTTACATTAGAACATTAGAAGAATGTTTATTCTCTGTTCAGCCCTTCTTTTTAAAATCTTGCAATTCTTGATTTGCTGGTAAATTTTTATGATCATTAAACTTCAGTTCAAATGCTTCTTGGAGTTTTTTTTTTTTTTTTTTTTTTTGTCTTTTGAAAGCTTTAATGTATAGTGATTTGTCATCTAGTGTAGATTGTCTTAGCAACCATCTGTCACTAAATCTCAATGTGGAGTGGCCCACTCATTTACAGTTTCTTTCTCACTTGGGTGGTTTTGAAAATCCTTCCCTGTATACACACATGAAACAGTGGGGCTTGCAGCACATTTTAAAAATACATAGTTCATTAGGCTCCTTTATGTGCATCTGAGAGAAATTTGCTTAAAGCTGTTCAATGTCCAATTTCCTGGTCATACATGGTAAAAGAGAATCTCTGCGTCCTTCAGGTGAGTAAAAGAAAGGGGTTGTGAACCTCTCCAACAGGGAGGAGGAGAGCACTTGTTCTGTGGTTGACAGTGGACTCCCTCAGATGTGTGTCCTTGTCCCCTCATGAAATCAAATCTAACTGGGGGTAAGGGGTGAGATTAATGGGAGAAAAACACCCAAATTCCTTCTGTGACTGCGATAACCAGTCTGAAAGGACACTGATATGTATGGTATTTGGCTTCTTTTTTAGTGTTGGTATTGTGAAGGATTCAAATTAAATCATCAATCATTTGTCAAGAGCCCTGCAACAGCTCCAGCCCTGCAACCAGTCTGTCAGGGTTTCCAAAACAACAACTTCCCACTCGTACAACGCCAACACAAAGTATACTTTACAGTTTTTAACACATTTAAAAGCATACTGTAAAAGGACAAAAGGCAGAGAATTAAGACTCTGATATCTTAGTTTAGTTTAAAACACAGAAATGCAGTTCATGTATCAGAATACAGTTTACAGCAGAACCAAAGGATTTCAGGATCACCAGAAGCAGCAGATCCTATCTATCCTCTCAATATATTTTGATCTTATGCATGTCAGAGGAGCGCAAAGGCAAATTTTCCCCACCACTACATGTTGAAGTGTGGGATTTATAGAGTACACTCACGGAAGCCACAGGCCCAAGTGGTCTTTGAGCCCATCCTTAGGCTACTAAAAATGGAACACTTTCAGACTTGTATCATCAGCAACAGCTTCCAACTGCAGAAACACTCCTACCTAGTCACACAATTACATAACCTCCTCAAGCTCCATTTTTGAAGTTAGATCTACCCAGCTGTGAAGAAAATTCTAAATCATTTCTCTTTTACTGGTTACAAAAATACAAAGACCATTATTTTATTTTCAAAGTGCTGGGATATTACTTTTTATTATTTGGGGTTTTTTCCCCTAAATGTTGCAACCACAAATTTCTGGAATATAATCTGCCCTTCCCCAGCAGAGAAATCATCAAATAAAATAGAGCTCTTTCTTGCTATTTTCTATTGTATCTTTATGCATAGCTTCCTTAAGAGGAAAAGACATTGAAGCTTATAGAAAACTTAAAATAATTTGGACATAGTATGTGTATATATAGCAGCAAACACATGAAATTATGCTATCCTCCTACAAAGACTTTATTTATTGAATAATAAATGCATCTGAGTTATTTTTATATAAATATTGTTCACTTAACACCTCATAATGGTGGGAAAGGGTCTGGGGAGCCTTGCCATTTCCAAAAATCCCTTTGAATGAGCATGTTGATTTTGGCAAGAATGAAACACAAAAGGAAATATACCATTTAGTATTATTTTTTGCTGCGCATTAATGAAGGAACTGGAATCAAGTATCTGCAACCATAAAAAAATTAGCTTGGTTTTCAGTAAGTGTGTTTAAAACTGGGAGATTTTGTACTTACCCTACACATGTTCTCTCTCCTTCTCTCCCCATGGTCAGTCACCATGTGCAGATAGGATTGGTTCTCACCAGCCAAGTGATTTCCCTGAGGCACCTGGGCTTTTGGGATGTGTATTCCAGCATCACCCCCCCACATGTGGAGTTTCTGTACCACCAGTAGTATTTGGGAATAGTATTTGTTTGGAGGCACCCACTCAAAAACAGTGTTAGATTTTATGGGTTGCCTATGATACACATTTATTGAAGGAGACATTAAACAGCTTTCTACGAGCTCTCTGTCTTCATTTGTTTATGTGACACTAACTAACCTGTTAGACCCAGGACCTGGTTAATTTAACTGCAGTTCCCAAAGAAAACTGTAAAATAGAAAGTAACAGCTGTTCAAAAAGTGAAATAATATATTTCATACCAAGGAATAAGATAGTCTCACCTGAGAAAGCCAAAAAAATCTGCCTATAAACTGTAGAAAAGACATTTCATTTGGGGATTATAACATTTGCAAATATTTGGGTTTGGGTTTTTTAACATTCTGGAGTTATTTATGCAAAGTAGCAGCAGTTCTCAGGTTTCCAGTTATTTGCAGAAAATCCATGTGGCTTCAGTTGTATGAGTGTTTAGGTTGCCCAGATTTGCAATTTTGTAGAGCTGTATAGATAGAATTAGGTTTTCCTTCAATACATCAGTCCTTTAGACATATTAACTACATTATTACCCACCAAACTAAATACATCTCATTGCCTTTGCCTTAAGAGTTTATTAAACAAATCATATAATACTTCAAACCATGAAACAAAAATAACAGTGGCTTTCCTTTTACTTTTCCTTTTTTTTTCCCAGAGACAGAATTACTTAGTAATTTTTAGAGCATTAGTTTGTAGATGCTTATTAAACCAGTGATCCTTCTCTACTCACTACTTGCCAAATTGCCTTGGTGCAAAAGCAAGGGAGGAGGGACAGACATTTTAAAAAACAGCCTCCAGGGACTTTACAACTGAATTAGTTTGACATGATTTGTTTCTGATGAACAAGTTACCAATAACTTATCACTTTATTTTCCTCTAGGTGCATTAAAAATACAGTCTATTAATCATTCGAGCAATTTAGGAGATATTACGTGCACTGATCTGAAATTCTCTCTTTCCTTCCTTCAATTACAAATGTTGGTCTGTTCTTGTTACAAGTGTTTGCCCTTTCCAGGCCCTGAGGCCCCACCTGTCCTTCATGAGCTCAGAAGCTTTGCTACCACTGACTCCAACAGTTCCATCACACCGGAGGAACTTTTCACTAGCACATGGATCCAGACATGCTCAGCTGATAAAGGCTTCATTTCCTTTAACCTGCTCCCTCCCAGCTCTCCTCTATGATTTTTATCTTTTCTAATTGCTGTCTCAGCTGACTGGTTTGGCAGCTGCTGTCAGGGATGGTCCTGCACACGGTACCTGCAATACTATTTGGGGTAGCAGCTGCTCCAGTGAGGGTGTGCACAAGAGAAGGCATCTTCTTCATGGTCAAACCATCCTGGTCATCTAGGCTGTTCCTCTCTTTAACACAATCCTTCATTTATCAGGTCCATATATTTTTTTAAATAGTTAATTCAGTGAGCAATCTGTATGATGTATTCTAAATAAACTTCAGAAAAATTGAGGGAAGTAAGAGAATAAAGTGATATGCTGATTTCTTCTAGTCTTGGAGGAGCTGACAGAACTTGTGCTGTTATCTTTTTCCTAACAGGTGGCATAATTATAAGTGATGCATAGGCACCCAAGATGTGAATTATCTATTTATGTGGAATTCAGAACTTTTGATACTTTGTGTGCGTCTTCAAGTTTGCAGAAACAGCACAACTGGCATGGATAATTGTTATAAATGTTAGCCAAGTAGAAAGAATATTCAGACAAGGTACCATAGCTTTTTTTTTCTTCGATTAGGACTGAAAAATGTCATTGCTACTTAAGTGTCAGCATCCTGATGCAAAACACAGAGAAGCTACTTCAAACATCAGCACAATAAAGCAGGAAGCAATGCAAGTGCTTCATAGTTAGAGCAGTTTAAGAAGTAGCATTGTATTTTCAGCTCAGTTAGCAAAACTGCAACTTAAATGGGGTGGTTTTATTGACACAGGCAAGAAGCAAATTCCTGCCATCAATGCATTTTTCTACAACTCTGACTGAGGTTTTGGAACAGTTTACAACACAGTCCTCTAAAAGTCTATTACCCAGTTGAAAGTAATGAGTAACAAAATAAGCACACTCTTTAAAATAACAGATACTGTTTGAATACGGGAAGGTTTACTGTCAGTAATAACTGTTGGGCACAGCCCTGTCATTGCCATTCTTTCCTCATCATGTCAAGAGCTGAAGCCAGCTTCAACAGAGGGAAAAAAAAATCCACATTTTTAAGGAGAAAATTAATTGACCAATCCTGGTGCTCTTAACCACCTTTATTCTCAAATGATGAATGATTAGTAAATAGCTACATTTCCTAAAGCACTGAATGCTCCTGTTTATTAAAGGATAAATGTATTAGGACTCCTTCATTGTCATTATGATCACAAGAGCTACCTAGACATTTTCTGGAAACAAAATATCTTGTAGGGCTTTTATCAGAAAGCTTCTCACATCCTACATGAATTTCTGACTAAAGACAGGGAATACCACTCCAGAGCAGTCAATAGCCCAACAGCTCACACTGACTAGTAAATAAAGTTCCACCTATCTAAATTGAGCACAGATAATTAAAATCTTTTGTCTTGGAGCAGTCACCAGCCTGACACTTTAAAACCATTTTTTTTTCATGCAGGTTATGATTCAAATTCCTGATTGAGGACCATACACCTCATAACCTGACTCCTCTTCAGTCCAAATCAGTACTATAAATTTATAGTATTTTTCTACACAATTGAAGATTGCTACTGAATGATTCCACTTTCCCTTTCAAAATCCCTTCCTGTGAAATGTTTTTTAACCCTCACTGAATAATCAGCTTGTTTATAGTATTTGTAGAATGGTGCCCTACCTGCAAAAATATTACAGCTGAAGCCTACAGTTGCTGAGACTGCAAAGCAGTTACTGCCTAGGTCATTAAGCCTTATACACAGAGCAATTTTATACATGGATTCAGCAAAATACATAAGAAGTTCAGTTAAAGACCAGCATACATTTCAGTAATGTTTTGACTCAGCTCAAATGTTTTGAATTATTTACATATTGTTGTAGCTGACTATTTTAAAAAACACGTATTGTTCATACTAATGTTAAATTCCTACCAGAAGCAAAAATCTCACCAGTTCCAAGTTTTCCCCCCAAAACAAGCTCTGTCTTATCACTCCCACGTAGAAGCTTCAAAACTAGAAAGGACTGGAAACTATTTTGAAAAATTTAAACTCTTATCTTCTAGGAACATTAGCAAGTGCAAGTGGCTTCTAATACTTATGTAAATTTTTTTGTTGTCATAGAAATACTTATTATATATATGTTTATATAACTATACCAGACTGCAAGGTGGGCAGAAAGACCATTGCAGTCAACTGATAAATGTACGCTGGAAAATAATTTTAAGCATTCCTTTCCCATGGTTCGACATAATCCAAGCCAAGATGTGCAAAGATTTCTTCCTCACTTCCAGCTTTGAGAAAGATCCTCTGTGAAAAAAAATTAAAAGGAAAGTCAATAAGGGTGTTAGAAAGAAATTTCAACTGATGTTTTTTGCTGTTGAAAAGGAGTTAATATTTGACAGTTCTACCCATTGTATCCTCTATAGAATACACTGTCTTCATCAGCGTGCCTACCCTGAAATGCAAAAGAAAGTTAAAAAAGAATTTTAATGCTGCTTGATGTTTTCACTTTTAATGACTAGCTTAAAACTTTGTTTTGGTTTACTTTTTCAAGACCCTCAAATCCAACTTACATTTCCCTTTCATAAGGGTCAATAGCAGGACTTCCTTCATGAAATCATAAATGTTTTTAAATTAATACCGTAATGTTCTCTATAAGTGTATTCAAACTGATTTGATGGTGACACAAATTGTCCATAGCCAAGCATTAAGAGCATCAATTAAAAGCCAAGTGTTTTTGTTCTTGACACACACTCCTGAATATTTTACAGTACAAGGCAGTTTTGTTTTTTATATCTGCACTTCTGATAATACAGGAGATCATTTTTACACAGGAACACTCACAAGCCTGCATGCTGTATGATGGCTGATACAATAAAGTACATAGCCTTATGCATTCCTTTCTTCACTAAAGTACAAAAATAATTTTAAAAGCTGCTGAGATAGGTGAATATTAAAACAGTAAAAGCCTCACAATTTAGAGTTTGGAAGCAAGAAAGATATTTCAATATTTCAGCAATTCCTGAATCATTTGAAGTCTAAATCAGTGTTCAACTCTGAATAATCTAACTCAAGTGTTGGGAAAACTTCAGGGTTGAGTTTCTAGGTTTACTCACTGCTGTGAAAGAGGAGATGCTGTCTGGAGAACCCACTGATAAATTCCTTTGAGTAAGGAGAATCTCTGACCACCCCAATGTTTGGGAAGCTGTGTGCCAGCAGCAGCACCTCTGCTCTGTCAGCTGCCGAGCAGTGCCTCCAGGAGGGCTGTGCTGTCCAGCACACCCATGGGAATGGCTCAGGAAGAGGAGCCCATGGCCACATCAGATAGAACCATGGCATGGTGGAACAACTGCTGGCATTCTGGTGCCACAACCAAGAGCTGAGTGATTAAAGTTGTCTCTGCAATAGCAAAGATTGCTTATAAAGCATAGAGAAAGAATATCCCTCTTTTTCCTAGGAAGTTCAAATGTCAGATTCTGGAATGAAAGGAACCTACCAATAACACTGAACAGCAGAAATACTGAACTTTTTCACACAGACAGAACAAGGAAAAAATGGTAGAAAATATAAATTGAACAAGAGAAAAGAAAAGGAAACAAAACATCAACAACTGCCCATTGAATAACAATACTGAGATTTTGTTCCTCAAGTGTCTCCTGGGAGGACAGGATTTTAGGGATTTTTTTGCTAATTTTTTTTTCTTTTAATATTTTTAAGAAAAAGAGGGCAATCCATACACCTACATTACTGCAAAAAAAAAAAAAAAAGAACAAAAGAACAAAAGTAAAACAAGAAAAAAAAAATCTTACACTTGTAGACAGATGTTACAGACACTCTTTAATAGAAGCTCTTCATATCTCTGGGACCCCAAATTGCATTCCATTTCTTTTGTTCTGTCACTTTATGTTTTCCTGCAAGCTAAACTCATTTCATTTGCTTGACAGGGAAAATTTCTAATACAAAGTATTTGATGCTGAATACCATTCTCAGTAGCTACAAGCAATGTTTCTAAATGAATCTCTGGCTGATATCTGCCAACTGCTTTAGCAATGTAAGTGTTATTAATGTTAATCATAACCTATGATTTTCCTTCTATGTCAATCTATGCTTATACAGTGCTGCAAATTTGATTATTGCGCTCACTACCATTCTTTCTTGCTTTTTTCTTTTTCCTCAAGACAAGTAATGAACTGCTTGCCTAGTTGTGATTTTATTTCATCTTCTTACTAATATTCTGGAGATTCAGAACATGCCCCACCAACATCAATCAAATTTACAAAAAACAATGCTCTGGAGCTTCTGGTACACTCTTCTCTTGTCCCATTTAATCAATTCTGTCATTTCAATGCATGTAAATATTAAATTTGTGGTTGTAAACATGACCATTAACTACACCTAATGTAGAGCAATTGCTATCCAAATGTTTTCTTATATGAGTTGCTACCACTTATTTTTCATTTTGGCATTAATGATCAATAATACTTTTGATGAAAGAGAAGCAGAGAGTGAAGGCACAGAGCTAGCACAGCTTTATGATATCCTAACCATCATTTCCAAAGTTCACATCACTTAGTTTGATATCACATTTTAATACGATGAATCCAGCAAAACAAAACCATTACTTGATAAAGCAGAATTCTAGTTTTAGTTAACTAAATCAGCAATAGCCAAGAGCACAGCCTTCTTGAAAGACACAAATTTAATTGTATTCCAAGAAGACTGATACCCAACTGTTTATTACCAAATTGTTTAGCAATAACAGTGTGTTGCCAAGTATCAAAATAAATATTCTATTACACTTAAGTAATACTATGAATAAGTCTTAGCCTGTCACTAAAGCATTTCATTACTACTTAACCCATCTGAAGATGAACATAGAAAATTAGTTTGAAGCACCCAGAAATAGAAGTTAGTACCACATATTATCATTAATGAAATGGGATTTGATGGTTCTGAACCAACAGAATCTGCTGCAGAGTGAAGTACTCCAGGTTTGTACATGCATGTGAAATCCACTGTTCTGAAGATAAGACACATGGTGGAAATTTTATTAATTTATTTCTTTAAATCCTTATAATCCTTGGTATTAGCTGAAGAACAAGAATTAAGTATGAAGTTTCCTAATTGATTACTGGCATAACTCTGCTTTAAAAACTATTGGAAAATTTGTTCAAAGCCAAATTGCACTCTTAAAGATCGAGTAATTTCCTTCCATATCCCATTTTTTCTACCCTTTTTAGAGCCCTGACTTTTATATTCTTCACAGCTGTAATACAGAAAGAATGCAGTCATACTCTAGCAGATTTCATTATTCTTTTGAAAATTATAACGTTGTGTACAAGGCACATTATTTTGCAAACGATCCAGAAGGACCATGAACACTGAGATCTATCTGGACTCCTTCTGCTGTACTAGTACATGAAATAAACTGGGGAGGGGAGGAAGGGCACAGAGATTATTGCCAACAGTACCTTTTTAGTAAATAACAAAACACTCTTTGATAAAACTGTGCTTCTAGACAAGCACCTGGAATGTCCTTAACATACACATTTATTCTAACCTTTATTTTGTGTCCAGGATTATGTTGCATGCTTTAAAATGGCAAAATCTTACACAAGATGTCTAGGGATTTTAAATTTAATTTTTGTCTTCTATCACTTATTTTCATATTGTTTAACATGTGGCACACATTCACATCAGTTTAATTACCTTAATATTTCCTTTTCTTTTTAAAATTAATAAAGTGGAGATATAATGACAATATCATCATACCTAACTGTGTAGTTCTACCAGTACATTGAATGATAAATCCCAAGCAGTCTAAACCCCCATCACTTTACATCTCAAATTATCACAGTGGCCGCAAGCAAGACTATGATAAATGAACAACAGAAAAGAAGAGGACAGACTGTCATTTGCAAACTTGGAACTTAATTGTTCATTGTGCTTGGACAGAGTCCATTCTAAAAATAAGATTTATGGGTAAAGTCAGTTGTAGAAGAATGATGATAGCAATAGCACTTGCTTAATCAGACATGGTCAAAGATACCACAATGCACCTTAAATTTCTTACACGTGCATTTGTCACTTTAGTGACATCTTCAGAAGTCCTTATGTCAAGTCAATTGAAGAGTTTTAATTAAAGTTAATTGGGACAAATGAAAAGACGATGCTGCTTACTTTCCTTGCAGCAGCTTCTTTAGATATGGAAGGCCATGGCATTCAGTGAAGCAGTGCACCATAATGTCAGACCAACAATTGATAGAATATACCTCAATGGCATATCAGACTAAAAGTACAAAGCTATTAAATTGGTCACACTCACTTTTTCTCTGATCCCATTTGCTCAAACAGCATTTGCATTTGTGAAAAAATAATTTTAAAAAGGAGCATACAGAAAGAATTGTGAAGGCAGAAACTTAGGTAATGCATCATATCTGCCACATGACTGCCAGTGGGAATGTTCTGGGTGTTTACCTGACCCAAGTGCTACCCCACCTGTTCTCTGCCCCTGGGCCAGTTCTCCAGTTCAGGTATTGATGCACCACTGGGGCACATGGGTCACACCAGCACTGCAGAAACTTTAGGAAGAAGCTGTGTTTACTAAGTCAGCCTGACAGTATGGCTATACATTTCATTATTTTGTGACTTTTGGATTATTTTGAGCTAAACTCCTGCATACCAAGCTGAAAATATTCAGCTTGTGAGACAGTCTGAGCACTGCATCAAGGAAGTGTGTACAATCACATATCCACAAAACAACGCACTGAAGTATTTTTGTTTCAACATTTCCTGCAATTCTTAGATTGACTGCAGCTATCATCTGTCCTCAGTGGTCCTATTTCATCGAGTTCAGTGCAAGGTTCTGACAATAAATGGGAAGAGCATTAAATTTATTCTCATCTGTGAAAATGTTGAAATAACCATATACTGAAATATAACCAACAAGTTAGAAGAGGTGCAAACCCACACTTTTATGGGAGGATTTCTGTGAATGCCATAGGAACCATTGTTAAAATATTTTTTCTTGATATATGAATATTAAATGTAATACATTACAATAGCCCCAAGCAACTTCTTTTAATCCACAAAATACTAAGAAAAGAAATAAAAAGACATTTGGAAGCTTGAAGTAGTCACATTTTCATTTACTGTATGATCAGAATTGCAAGAAAATTTTGGGGTTTGTGCTACATTATTCTTTACAAACAGAAATGAAGCCTGCCTGAAAGGTAAGAAAAGAAAGAAAGAAAGAACAAAGAGACCAGAAAGCAATAAATATGTTGTTCCATCAACTGGTAAAATTTTGCAAAGGTAAATTGTGTAGGCACCCATCTAGTGCTTTCTACCTATATAATTGCATTTACTTGCTATTTTTGAGAGTTAAAGGTGCCTGTGACTGAAAGTACACAAATCCAGTGAGAAGAAAAGGAAGGTCTCAGTGCAAAATTAAAGGCATCCCAAAGACTTTTCCATTTTACTACAGTGAGCTGCCTGAATTTTTGGTGAACTTTAGCAAACAAGCCTTAAGAAATCATACAAGTTCAATGCTGTTTCCCACTGGGAAGCCTGAGCTGCCTCACGAGCCTCCATTAGCTCACAACAAAAAGTAAACTTGAAAACACAGAGGTCATAAAAAAGTCATCCCCTAGCAAGGGAAGCATAATTTTAAAACAGAAACTTGAGTTCCAAAGCCAACCATTGAATCTGAAGCTGAAGGCAGATGTCTAAGAATCCTTGGATGTGACAAGTACAAGGACCACTCTCAAAGCAACTGAGTCAGGAAAACCCAAGAGAAGACAAGACAGGCAGAGCATATGTTAGTTTTAGCTTCACACTTACATCTTCCCCCAGAAAGGTCAATCAGAAGAGAGGTAATCATATTATACAGACTGATTGATGAAAAATTATCCAAATTCACTCCATGGCACAACTAATTGGACGTTCTATTTATTGACAATTAAGTTATTGCGAGTCCCAGAATAAACACTTTGAGTTGTATATATCCTTGATCCCCATCAAATTTAATTAGGCTTATCCTGGAATCATAAATATGTAGATGCTACTAACATTTTCTAAAAATAAGTTAAAAAAAAAAAAAAAAAAACCAAACAAACAAAAAAAAACAAACAAAAAACAAACAAACAAACAAAAAAACCAAAAAACAAAAAACCACAGGAGAGGACAGAATGGAGGGTATCAGTAACAGAGTAGAAAAAGGCTAAAGCCAAACCTGGATGGCTGAGTTACTGAATGAGTGACTTGAATGACCTCCTCAAGGGCCTCCCCATGCTAACAGTTCTGACCATACTGAACATGCTGATGAGCTTCTGCAGTTCACAACTTCCACATGGAGAATGAGTCCAACACACATAATAAGAATAAGACAGGGGGGTAAAACTGAAGAAGGTAGTGAAGAGAAAATTTCAGTGGAATTTGAGTTCAGTCACTTCTGAATTCAGGCAGATGCAAGCTCAGACTAAAATATCTAATATAATGATTCACAACACTTTACTCAAGCCAAAATTTACAGAGCCACACAAATTTACTCCAACCACCAGTCAGTGAAAAAGCAAACAAGGACACCTAGAATAGAGCAATACTTTAGATAAACTTATTAGGGCCTTAATTAAGACTTAGTTAGGGCCTTGCAGCAGGCTGAATAAAAATCTTAACCTGGTTTTGCTCCATCTGAATGGATAAGTGGGTTAGTGTGTTTCTGAGAGGAAGGTGCAGGAAAGTGCCTGGAAAGTGACGCAGCAAAAGGAGCAGCTGCAAGAAAGGGAGAAAAAGGATGTTGCAAACTTCGAGTGTTTCAATTATTGCCTGTTCAATAGTTGTTTACTTGCAAAAAGATATTCCCACCTTCCTCATTATCAGAAAGCAATCACTTTCTGAAGTGATTTTCTGCAGACTGTATTTGTTGGTATTTGGTGCAGATAGGAGCTCTAAAAAGTAAAAGCCACAAGGTCTGAGGAAATCTATCAGAAAATGCATGATAACTCTCCATAACAATAGCTAGGAACTGATTCCAAGGAAAATAAGCATTTTGCTGACCTAATTATCATGTGGTTTTGAGTATATTTGAGTTTACTAACCTAAACACAAGCATAATTACTTGGTTTATATTGATTTATTCTACAACTTATAATAATACAAATAATGTGAGTGAAAGATATCCACTCCCAAGCATATTTCTTTAAAATCTTCCCTAAATACCTAGCTCCAAGCTATTTTCTACCCTTACCATGTGGAACTTGAATCACTGAGCATCACCTTAAGCTGGAGAGTGGGCTGTGTTTTATATGCTATATGTCAAAAAGGAATACATATGGCAACAGAGAGAGATTTTTACTAAAATTACTAAGAGGAGCCCAGAGCCACCATCAACACTTCAGAATTATTGACATCAGTATCAGAATTTAGTGATACCAATGTTAAGCCACAGGGACTATGATTCCATTTCTTTTTAACAGATGAAGGTGCATCTCTTTGATCTCTCCATGAGCAGTTGCAGCCCATGCACCAGGATTTCCAGCTGTCATGCAGGTCTGTCATGCTCTGCCAGGCAGCCTTACCTTCAGCATCACAGCCCACTCCATTCCTCTCTGCTGACCTGCCATGAGCAAGGTGAAAGCAGGCTCTGCAAACACTGAGCACAAAGCCAGAATTTTCTCTTCCTTCTCTATGCTACTGTTAACTTTACAAGAATGAATGTGGTACATCTTTGGTGGAAAACATAAATCTGCTCTGAGCCTCAGCATAACAAAGAGCTTTGCAATTTTACACCACTTACAGACCCAGAATTTTGTAAAGCAACTGCAGAGAAAGCTTTATGGAAGACCCATAAATTCCTGCAGTGCACTGACTGACAGGAGGTTGAGTGCCTTCAATAGATAGTGAAAGTATGGGAATACAACAGAACGCTGGTCTGTAAAATAGTGGCTACTTCTCTAAAATCTTCAGCTGATCATCAGGTAGACAAAGTGCTAACAAGAGTCACTGTGTTCAGTAATCTTCACAGCAAGAAAAATTATTTTATGGAGAAGATGGGGAGAAAACAGAGGAAGAAAAAAAGGCTAAGTAAAGCAATTTCCATATAAAAATGCATACAATCCTGTCATTATGTAAGAGCTTTCAAATAATTGTACTCAATGATTGTCTTGCATAGTACAAACACTGCTGGAAAGTACCATGGAAAAATGAAACTTCTTCATGGTCCTGATATTCTGCTGAGAGGGACAGCAGCTCATTCCACCAGTACTCTGTCAGACAACATTCTCAACATGAAACATTGCTTGATGAAAAAAACATTACAGATCAAGCCCCAAGGAACTGTGCAGTAATTACCCATCAGAATTTGCCTTCATTATGGTCAGCACACATTGTTCATACTTTGTGGATAGTTACAACATCTGACAATTTGTCCTCTAGCACTTTCCTAAACAACATGACTAGCACCTTTCAAGTGTCTTTCCTTCTGTGCTTTTCCCAATCTTTTTCATTTGGTTTTTTTAAAGAGGTTTGTTTTTAAGACTGGCTATTGGTGATTTTTGCTTTACTTGTAATTAGACATTTTACTATTTAAGCTGTTTGTGAATGCAACTACCAACAGCACAAACAAATTTATAATTACAGAACATAAATTATGAAGTATTAATCATGCTAGAAATGTGAAGTACGTCTACAAATTCAATAATAATATCCCACAACATTTGTAGACACAGTGCATTTTTCATTTGACAGTGTCATAACAGTTTTCAGCAGCAATAACCTGAAGTTTCTCTGATAATATATTATCTCCATATGTAATTTTAAGGTTTAACTGGTATTTTCTGCAGTAACATTCACATCAGCATGCCTGCCTTAAAATAAAATCTAATCTGTTCCTAAGCCAGCTACAAACAAGATGATAAATAAATCAGAGGGGAGAAGAATTACTTTTTGAAATGACAGTATAACAAAGCATGATTGAAAAAGCAGTATTGCAAGCATTACCCATTAACTTGATACCCTCAGGCAAAATCATATGTAATGGTACTGATGCAAAATAATGCAGTGGAATTTATTCCAATAATTTTGGGCATGAATAATTTTTGAATGTAATAGAAGTCATAATCATAAGTTCTCATTTCATCTTACCACTGGACTTGTCCTGTGCTTTTAATCAGAAATACCAGACTGGAATGTTTCTCTTAAACTCATCTCTAGCTCTTGTTAGAGGTTTATTAATATTAAATTCTGAACAGTAACAAATAAATTAATCAAGTAAAATAGAATAATAGGGCTAATATTAGAATATTCTAGGCACTTACCCGGCTGTATCATAACACAGTGTAATAAAATATCTTCATGTTTTCTATATGCAATCTACTCACTCCAAGTCATTTTGATGAAGGAGAAAGAAAAGGACCAGTGCTGAAGTACTGACAGTTTGAAAAATACAATATTAAAAACATTATCTGTTGACTTAACAGAACTTGCTAAAATTTCATTTGTAAACAAGACCGTATTGTACATAAAATGGAACTACTGTCTGTTTAAAATGACAGATCTGTGGTTACTTTGTTGCAAAACACTACATTGTTATGCATTCCAATCTCCCATTACAATTTTAAAAATTAAAGACATTTCACAATATATTGCCATCCAGACTAAAATGTTTTTAGTTTGGGGCAGACAAAGTGAAAGAAAACTTGGAACTTCCTGTCTGACAGAACAGGCAAAAACTTTAACAAGTAGCACACAGTTTTATACAAAAACAGATCAAAAATTTATTGTCCTTGCAGTTCTCTGACAATCTCTGTACTACCACAGAGTCCTTAAAAATATTCTCAGGGATTATTTCCTTTTTCATTTTAGCTATACACATATTTCACTTTAAGTCTGTGCTATTTACAGCAGCTTTGTCAAATACTGTTGGGTTTTTTGTATTTTACCTTATAAAGCTTTGTAAGGCTGAATGAAATGAGAAAAAAGCAGAATCCTGGATTTAACAAAACTCAGTTGTGAGTAATTCATATGGGATTACTATAAACAAACCACTACAGAAGAACTTTATTGGGATTGCAAAATCAAAGATGCAATTTAAGAAATCCCAGAATGTGGTGGATTGAATTTTGACCTTAATTCAATTTTCCTATGTTTATGCATAGAGACTTCATTTCTTCAAAGAAATGCTGCTTACTTGAAATCCTGTAAGATGCTTAGGCTTTGTTCACAAGGCAGGAAATGTACTGTGCTACAGGGCTAACAAATATTTGCTGACAGCACTGACACAATCTTGAGTTGCAGACCAATGTGGGATCAATCAGTCTTAGAAAACTGAGCTTTTATAATCTCTATCTGTTCTAGCTCCCTGTGTTTGCTACTCCCCTATGCTAAGTTGTTGATGCCTGCTCTCATATTTCTAATGTAGCTCTAGGCTGCTCTCACACCATATCCAGAGTTAAGTGAGACATGCATGGTTTACTCAGTTATTTGGGGCAGCAGAACATTTACCTACTTCTTGTTGCCAGCTTAGAGCATTAGCCTGATGAATTTAATTTATTTTTCAGTCCATCAAACTTCCACTTACATCTCTTCCCTGTCATTCTATTTTTGTGTTCCTTTTCGGTTGTCTCTTCAACCAACCTAGATTCCTTTCCACAATGGAGCTGCTAATTAAACCTACCCTTTCCATTCCCCATTGCTTTTTCCAGCCACTCTGCATGTACTTCAAATTTGTACATCCACCGTCCCTTCTGACTCCCACTTCCTATGCCATTTTCCTCTCTAGTCCTCAGCTGCTTCCTTTTCCAGCTTCCTCTCTACCTAGCTTCTTCTGAAATTAATTAGTTTTTTCTTTTGACAGAAAATATGAGACTCAGTAACCTACCCTCATTCAATAACTTACCCCAGCATACTGATTGAATAATTGAATTAACACAATTGAAAATTATTGGTTCTCTACTGCCCTAGAAATTAAAATGAGTAAAAAGCTATAGTCAAAATATTCAGGATCTGCACCTACTTATGCATTTTGAGAGATGTCTTTTCATTAGCAATATAGGTTTCACTGAACTGCTCAAAAAACACACCAAGCATAGGAAATGACAATTATGTACTTTTATCTTTGCGTTGGTATTGCAAAGAGATTAGGTTTAGCTAAATATATACATGAATTACATGCAAACTTTGTAAAAATGACCAATCATATGCTGTATGAGAAACATTTAAAATGCTAAGGAGAAGCACACTTAAGCACATAAGAAAATGCCTAATCATTTTTAACTTACCAAGAGGTAAGAAAAGTAGATTGTTTTAATTCTTAATTTTAAAAAATAGACCAGGTGCAAAAAAAAAAAAAAAACACCCAAATCACATATGCAATTTCCACTTTCCTGAGTGAAAGTGAGAAGAATTGAAACATAAATGAAAGTATGTGCATCTCTTTACAATCACTCAGGGTTTAACTGTAGTAATCTTCAAATCACAGAATCTATTAGGTTGGAAAAGACCTCTGAGACCATCAAATCTAATCCATGACCCAACACCACCTTGTCAGCCAGACCATGGCACATCCAGCCTTTCCTTAAACACCTCCAGGGATGGTGATTCCATCACTTCCCTGTGCAGCTTATTCCAACGCCCAATCTCCCTTTCTGTGGAGAAATTCTTCCTGATGTCCAATCTAAACCTCCTCCGATGCAGCTTGAGACTGTGTCCTCTTGTCCTGTCACTGTTGCCTGGGAGAAGAGGCCAAGCCCCACAGAGCTACAACTTCCTTTCAGGTAGTTGTAGAGAGCACAGTGGAAATCAATATTATAAATTTTGGCTCTTTATATTTACTGTAGCTTTAATCCAGTCATTGTTGCAGATGTCTAAAGCAAACTCTGCAGCTGCAGCATGTTTAATTCATCAAGATGTTCTCAAGGCTGATTATATCACCATTATAACTTTATAATTTTAGAGAAGCATCTGCCAAAATAAGACTATAACTTCCAGTTTTACAGAATCATAAAAAAATGTGTCTTTAACTGTGCAAGTAAACTTCTGCAAGCAATTTTTTCAATGAAAGGTAGTATGGAGTAGATTTTCTCAGATGATACCACATAACTGACTTAGAGACTGCAACTAATGAATACACAATTAAACACCATGAATATTACACAACTTCATGTAATAAAATGAGGTTAAAAAAATCATAGACAGCTCTTCCTGATGATAAAATTTTTTGAGAAGTAATGTGTTGGGCAGTAAAAGGAAAAAATACCTGCTTGAAAAACAAAGCTGGCTTTTTATTAAGGAGACATATTTACAAAGTTCTGGCAGTGCAGGTAGCCGCCCAACCACCTGCAATCAGTCTGGCTTCCTCAGAGCAGTTTCTGTCCTCTGAGCCACCACAGGAACACATGAAAATGACTTTTTGCACCAGCAGGGTCACTGTCAGGTAAGCCATGTTTCAAAATAAAAGTCACAACGCAGATGCAGACTCAGCCACAGAAAAACTGGGATATTATGAGGGAGGCCAGAGGCTCAAGGATGTTGCCAGGCATGGCTGGAAGGGCTGCCTGCTGCAAACACAGAGGTTGGCTGTGAAGCAGCTACTTGGGCACACCATGGGCAGTAGCAGAACCCAGACACCCTGAAGCCAGCTCACCAGAGCATTGCTACCATAAAATAGCCATTTACTGGGGCTGTGATCACACCTTTATTTGGCTTTACAGATACCTGCTAAGGCAGGCAGGACAAGCCCTGCCTGAAGAGTCAGTCAGGGTTTCTGTAGATAGGAATTCACTCTGCAGGCAAATGGTAAAGGACACTACAATACTGATGGTGACTATTGAGGGCATGTGAGCTTCACAGTCAGAAAGAAATCCCAGGATAAATTTCCCCTTTCATGCTTATTATGGTTGCCCAAGAAAAAGTAAACTCTCTCTTAAAAAATCTGGGATCGCAGAATCTTACTATATTCAGCATAACTGCACAGCACTTAATGGCTTGAAAGGCTGGGTCCCATTATGAAGACTTCAGAGCATCTTGTGAGTTTGTTATTCAGAACAGTTATATAAACCACCTCTCTTGTTATTCAACAACTAAATAACATTTTGTGCCATTCAAATTCATACAAGGTTTTTTAAATGCAAAATTGTCATCAATCATCAATCAGTCATCTGAATAGTGTCATATTTTTTCCAATATTTCTCTAATAGAAAACATTAAGGGACCTATTTCCCATCTTAAATTTACATGGGACATAAAATTAATAACTGCTTTCTGCCTCAATGACTCTTCAAAATAACACTGAGCTCATGATCCTTCTCTTACAAAAAAAAAATCAACCTACAATGTCAGTGCAAGAACATTCATATGCAAATAATTCAATTAATCTATTATACCCCAAAAACTCCATCTATTCTTTCACAAAAATAAGCAATGCTAATTATTTATATCACTTCTTTTTGCTGCCATGAGCTGCATGAAGTAATAATCGGACTTGAAAGGGATTTTCTGGAATACTGTGAAAATAAATGGGTTTATACAAGTTATAAATCAGAATTTACAAGACAAATTCAATCCTCCAATCTCACACTTGGTTTGATAATTTCCATTAGTGAGTGATGTGTGAAATGCAGGAGAGAGACACTTTCTACATGGCCACAATCCAGCTATGAAGCTGTTCCATATGCCATGCTGACATGAAACAGTTAGATCCACTAGATCTCTCTCTATTTCACCCAGGTAAAAAGCTGTCAGGATGTTGTCAAAACTTGCCAACAATGCCCTAGTATGCACACCACTAGTCCAGAGACAATGCACATTGCACACAAAAAAATTTATTGTGGGTTAAGGGATAATTGCCTCCTAATCCAACAAAGAGGAGTGTCAAAACAACTGTTGATGTCCTGGTTTCACACTAAGGACCTTAAGTTTTCCAAGAAAGAGCCTACTGTTCAGCTGACCTGACTTATGCTTCACACAGAAAAAATGGTTTGGTTTTTTTTTTGCAAAATCATTTCTATTTTTCTTAGAGAGCATATTGTTCACTCATTATTCAGGAAAGTTTTACAAAGATAATTTTATTTGCCCATTCATAAAAATGTCGTGCCATTTGTAGCAGCAATAGTACCACACGACATGGTGAACGTACAACTTTTCTTTCTTCCTTGTGACTGATCAGTGAACCCTATTCTGTAAGAGTGGGGATGTTTGACCTCCAGCTGGTGTAAATCACAGGAACTACATACCTCAGGTTGGACTATACATGTGCTAATTTCCATACCTTTAGTACACAGTTCTACAGACACACAGATTTGGACATACACTCATCTTTTTATGTAAAAGAGGCTGACAGATAATTGGCCACAAATTTTCAATTTTTTTGTCACAATTTTCCTAAGAAAGGAAGATCTATAAAATGCCCTTCTTATTACAGAACTGAAAAAATCATTAGTTTTATAATTGCACACTGTCTTCCAAAACCAACAAATATATGAAAAAGATTCACACTAGATAGAAAAAAAAATAAATCAAGGCTGAGGAATAATTTCACAGTGTAACTTTGTAACAAGTCCCTGGAGAAAATTTCTCTTCCTTTTGTTCCCGTCCGCAAAGCTATGTAATTGATTCCTAACTGCTGTGTTAATGCTCCCAATTCCTGGCAGAATCCCTTTGGAAATACATTAAAGTAAGCAGGACTCTCTCCTGCTGCAGCCCTTTGAACAGTGGAATCTGGGATTCTGTGACATCCACCATGTTTCAACAGTGGGCCACCGTGCAAGCATCGGGGCCAAACAGCTGATAAATATTAATATAGAGTACAAAGTATACTGAATTATATATTGAAATGTAGAGCAAATCAGGAAATTGTTTTCTTTTGTAATGAATGACATTCTCTTACAAGTACAGTTACATTCCACCAAATAGAAATTAAATAAGAGCAAATAATATTTGCTATAGCACTGTTTATTAACTTCTTATAATGACTTGAAAAATTTTAAATGATGACAGACAAGTGTTTTTTAAGGAAAGGACTTCATCTTGCAGGATCAACGAATAGTTTGATTCTTCCTGATCTTCCTATAGCTTTTTCTGTACACACACACAGACTAACAAAAGAAAAAGAATGAAGCAAAAAGGATTTGGTCCAGCTCCCAAATTCTACCCCAGTCAATACCGCAGTGACTGTCAGAGCTGTGCATGAAGGTTTGTCAGCTTGGACAGAGCCAGTGACATAAGATGACCTCTCTTCAGCAGACCAGGAGAGAAATATGGAAAAGATATATTTCAGTTTTCACATATGGTGCCTAATTAACCTTAATTAAGCTTGTGTTGAGGGATCTTGAGCAGCTTGCACAAGGGATATCTGCTTCCTGGTTTTTTTAGCTTTAAGAAAGGAAGATTTCATCTCAAAAAGAGAAATACACTTATGAAATACAAATCTTCATGTTCCAATCCAATTTTATGAGGCAGTACAGATAAAATACCCATGTTTTTATTGTTCCCTACAAGTCAAACTATTTTAAAAGAAAAGAACAAGGATTATAATAAAGTAGATTATCTGCTCTCCTCTCTCTCTTTAGTTTAATGTAAAAAATAACCAACAAACCAACCCTAAACATTTTACAATTTGGGCATATGTTCCCTTGTGTAAAATTAGATTATTTTTATCACTTATTTTAAGCTAACTACTCTGATGACCCTAAAAATGAATCAACCTTGGCAGCCACACAATTTACTGCAAACGTCTCCTCTTTGACTACGGGCCATCAAATTTCACAGACAGACACCACTGCTATATTCTGCACATTTCTGATCTTAGTACACACTGGGTGGCAGTATGGAAGGGTTTTGTTCAAACTGTCATTTGTGGGAGTAACCTAATACAAAATTGTAAAGTTAAAAATATTTTTAAATATATTTGAATTTAACACATTAGATTATAAATATTCGTATACTTGCCAGAGAGTTCTCTCCCTGCTTCTTGTTAGAATAACACTACTTGAAAAAAGAGTCTGTGTTAAGCAAATTCAGCGCTCCCTGATCTGAAATTTTTCATATTGCATATTGCCTGAGAAGTTTCTTTCTGTGTGGAAAAAGTCAGCTAATGTAATTTAGCTATTTCTGAGACTGCAGCAGAAACAAGAACAGAATTCTGCTGTGTCAACACATTAACACAACTTCTTGTGTTTGAAATCTGCAGTGCATCTGTGGTTTACAGCAAAAAAAAACAGAATCTGGAAGCAAGCTAGCTGTGTTTGCAATTAAATGAGAAATGGCAGACCTAGATATTGGGGGGCAAGGGGGGGATGATGACAGATTTGAAAGCAAAGTCCCTCCCTGAAAGGGACAGCTGACCAAACCATGTGCCTCAATTGACATATGGAAATCATAGATTAAGGACTTTGTGGTCAAGACAGTTGAAATTTTCCCTGAAGATTTGGTCTGGGTATTTTGGGTTTCATTCAGTATGGTTTTTGTTTTGCTGGTTTGTCTTCTTGGCCTTTGTAAAGAACTCCTGCCTTATGATATTTTCTGAATTCTGCTTCTCTTTAGGTCAATTTCTTCAGTTTTGGGCAGTACAGCTGAGGAACTGAGGAAATGTAAATTGAGACTCAGACATGTAGAAGGTCTGGAGACTAAATTACATTTACAGCTGATGGTTTGGGGAACCACAACATGGGTATACACATTTCTTTGTATTTTTCAAATTTCCAAGGCAGATACTCAACAGGAGAAATTTAAGGCAGGACACTGCAAATGCAGGGCCTTTGAAATCAATGAATGTTTAAGACTTTAAATCTTTCTCTGCCTCAGCTCTTTACTTGAAAATTTGGGATGACAAGAACATCTTCCTAGAGCATACTGTGAAGATAAACTCATCATTTATCTGTGAATCATCCTGGCTAATCCAGTCAAAAACACATGGAAGCTGACATTTTTTTTTCCCCAAAAAGTTTTTAATGATATATCAGTTATAAAGCCTAAACATAGTCAAGAAAAATTGATGTTGTTCATAAAAGATCTGTGTCCATTTTTCAACTCTGAAAGTCTCAGGGCTCTGAGTAAAAGCAGCAGATATAAGGATACAACAAACTCATACACCAAGCTGGCAAATTTTGTTGCATACAAAAAATAACACTGGCATTCCTCAAATTCTTTGGTTTTCCCTAGTGCTATTTTTTGTTACACTTAAAAAGCTATTGACAGAGCACATATCAATGTGCAGATAATAACACCAACCATATTACGTTAAGGAAATGAGTTTATATCTTGAATACTTTTAAAATATAAAAGGCAGGAATGCACTGACATCATCCCTGAGTTTGTGAAGAAACATCTTCTTTAGACACATGATAGCATATTTACCTATTATTGATTTTATATTTTCTTCTGAAGCATCTAGTATTGACAATTGCTGGTGACAGGATATCTGATTAAATAGATAATTAGCCTGATAATTTGCCCAGGTTTCCATGTGAACTGAGGATGCTATAGCATCTGGACCTGATGAGCACATATGGAGACAGCTGAAACGGAGAGATGGCTTAGCTCACTCCTTAGAAAGAAGCAATGAGACAATAGTGCATGTAAGCAGGGGTGCTGAAAGCAGTCTCCATTCTATAAGGAATACATAGGGAAGATTAATGTAAAATCTTGACGTGGTTCTTTGCCTTTCCCTAAATTGACATCAATAAGCATATTCAGTATTGATTTTTGCTTATTATTTAAATGGCCTCGTACAAATACAGACATTAAGCCAGATAAATGCAGAGACCAGCATAACTGCAGCCAAGAGCCTTCATACCAGAAATTACACCAATTACTCCCCAGGCTGCCAAGCCTGACTAAACAGAACTCCACCCAGACTTCTGAATGCAGGGCTTTAAAAGCAGGATGATCCCTAATCTCTACTTAGTGTCATACCATGCAAAAACTTCCTCAAGCCTTCTAACTGAGCCTGTAGCACTCAATATCCCCTCTTCCTTTGCAATGTCAGATCAATATGAGTTGAAAGTGTGCTGGGGACACAGAAATTACCTCTCCCTTCTGAGACAGAGGGGTAGTGAAGTGCCTTTTTCAAATACTTGCAGATGGTTTGTTCTCAGTTCTGTGAAGGCTGCACAGTTCCTATCAAACACAAATGTCTAATTCATGTTTCTTGTTACATTTCAGGAATCACCTTACAATTGCCAAAAAAAAAAAAAAGGATTTCAGGATTTCCAGACTTACTTGTTCAGATTTAATCAGACTGTTCCAGTGAAACTAAATCATGTGAAGGTGGAACTGTTTTACCACCAAATGGATAATCAAGCTAAAATATTCTATGTACTTGAATATAAAAAACTAACTGGAAATAAAAGCACATTAGCTTTATTTCTGAGAATAAACAGTACCTTTCTCCTGTCATATAATCCATGGTTATCCAGTATCATCTTCCTCTCATGTGCAGCATACCTCCGCAAGTCACGTCCAAATTGCTGTCAAAGATAGAGCAAGTATCAAACACATGCACAAACCAAAATTCTTATCCTTTGCACCTTCTAACACCAAACCAAATAATAAACTAAGGACCAAAAATTACTTCTATTAAAGAATATAGTCTGATAAAATCAATCCTCTGAAGAGATAAGGAATCCAAACATTTGCATCTGTCCGTCATTGCAGTCGGTTACTGTGACAGCAGTTGGGCTCTGTATAAAAAAGCAAACCTGTGATGGGCTCCCACAGTCTGGATGTGGATTAGCCCAACAGGGAGTAGGAGCTCAGTGAGGCAGAGAAAAACGAAGTCATTTCCTACTCATCCAAAGGGCCTCACACTGTGTGTTTTTAGTGTAGACTCCTGTCGACAGAGTTGAGAGAAGGGCTTTTAAGTTGCCAAACACTTCCAGGATAAGAAAAGACCCCAAAGTCTGCAGAACTTAATCCAAAGTCCAAATAAATACATTTTGTTATCTCAGAAAAGTGACTGAAGTAACTCAAACTCAGCAGGAGAACACATCAATTTCAACATTTTGCCTGGTCTAAGCCATCCTGCTTCCAATTAACCTGAGCAGAACAGAGTGGCAAGGCACCAGTACTGCTTCCAGCACATCAAAAAGATAATTCCGAGCAGGCTCAGAAGCTCTCCATTGTACCATGCAAACATTACCTAAAAAATGAACATCAGAAGGCAAATATGTAGAACAGATTAAAAAATAATTCTATCTGGAGAAAGATTAATAATTTTAGTTTTGAGTTTGCATTAGGTAGAATTTTTTTATTTTGAAAATAGTGTACTATTTTATATTATGCCAGCTAACTAGTGTCTATTGTGAAAGTAGCTATCATTTCAAGTTTTCTTATTAAAACATAAATCAAAATATATTTTATTCTGGTTCAAAACTAATGTCTGATTTTAAATTTTTTCCAGTTTTTTACAATTTAAAGGAGTCAATTTAAATGCAACTGAAACAAAACATTTGATCTAATCAAAAAAGAAAGATATCAAATTGTTTTCAATTTCCTACAAAACAAATTAAGTTCCAATTCAGAATATCTCTTCCTCAAATGTTTAATTTCCTGTAATTATGTGACGCTTTCCAAATCATCTCTACCCAGTAACCATTTAAATTGCTTGTTAACAGCATCATGATGTAAAAGACAACACAACTGACCAAAAACCTAGCTCTCCAGTTCATAAACCTAAACACTAAGCTTCAAGGAAAATAGAGCTTAACTCTCCTAGAGAGACATCCATAAATGTTAGTGATGAGTTCATCAGCTCCAATCCACGACCAGGGGTGGATGACAGTATGAGATGGGATGTGTGGACATCAGGAATATTATCTTTAAATCCATGAACTCTGAATAGTTCTGAAACAACAAAAATGTGTTTGCAATGCTAAGAAAACATACAGTGCTGTGGTTACTTACCCTGGAGCCTGTCCAGCCTAACAGAGCATATGGATACTGCTCAAAGGGGGTTATGACCAGATCCACACGGATTGCCTTCCAGTCTTTGACTTCTGCCATTTCCAATTGTTTTGACGTGTCGCAAGTGCTGTTATCTACTCTTGGCTGATATAATTTTAAAATTGCAAAACACTTCTGAAAATTATCCATGGCATCAACTTTTCTGCTTGGCAGCTGTTCCTTTACAAATGTTGATTCAATGATATCACAGTAAAGGAGTAAGCCCTAAAAAGAAGATATTGTTCACATTGAATTGCTGAACTGGTTTTACTGTCATTCCAGAGTTTCTAGACAGTTGACTTAAAAATTCATGTTAAATGTAATTTCAGTAAACAAGGAACTGTGCCAGGGCAAATCTGGGCTAAGGAGAGACATGAAACAGCTTCAGACTTTGGAAAAATATTTGAGGGAAATCTGCACTGGTAGATATCTGACAGTAGTGAGGTCCGGCCCTCTACTAAAGAGATAGAATTTGCAAATCTTCCCCTCCCTCCTTTTCTCCTAAGCCTTTTCCTAGTTAATGTCAACAGAAATTTATGAGTAAAGACTGATGTGTTCCTATGTAGCACACATCTAGAAAAATATTATTAGTCTTGCTGAGGGATTCCAGAGTGGAAGATTCCATTTGGACCATATCTATTGCACAAGATTTCCTTGTGACAAGGTCTGGAATCTCCATGTCTTTTGCTCAGAGGGAATGCCCATTTCTTTAGGTCCTTGGACCACTTTTTTGTTTCTGTTTTAAAATCACTCCAAAGTTTACACATTCTCTTCCTCTGGATTAGGGGTGTTTTTAAATTGCAATATTGAACTGAGAGTGCCTATAAGTGGTTTTATTTGATGGCTGTCAGTTGGTAACTACAATGGTGTTGTAGTTTAGGAATGGTATTCTCCCATTTAGTAGCCCAGCAAAAATCATTCTTCTTGCTTTCCCCTCCCCCACCTCAACTGAAAACACAAAAGGCAAAGATCATGGGCTGAGATAAGAACAATTTCCTGGAAACAGCAATGAGGTAAGACAACAAACAGTAACAGCAGCACTATTAACAAAAGAAGGCATAAGACAAAGAAACAATTTACATGTAAAATACCAGACTATTTCAACCACCATACTTTCTCCCATTGGAAGAAAAATCCTTCTTCTAGGAGGAGAGAAAGTCCCTTTCTCCCATCCCTGGCAATGATGGAAAGTGGTATTGAATAACATTAGGGTCTGGCCATGCCCCTTCCCTCTGATCTGGACCAAAACCAGGACAAAGGGTCTCCAGATAAGACTCTTAATGTCCCAGGTAATAAAGAAATGATTTTTGGAAGAATACCTCAATACTAAAAACCAGACTTTTGTTATTTCTTTTATTTAGTGCAGGTGTGGTAACTTTACATGCCAATATCTTAAATGCCTTAGAGAATATTTTACAGTAATAAAATTATCACTCAGAAGTATAATTCTGCCCCCCCCAAAGAAAAGGCATATCGAAACCACTTAACAAGATATGATTTCCATGAAGAGACTCTGATATGTATTATTACATTCTTAGCCTCCAGCTTTTTGTTGATGATAGCTCCAAATTAACAATCCCATTATTCTACTGGAAATCAGTTATAGGCTCTTCATGGGTCAATGAGCCAGCCTTTTTAATGATAACTATTTTATTTGAATTGGCATTCTTTCACTTGCTTGGAATTTTTCTTGATTATGAAATTTTATTATAAATTGATATGAGAAAACTCCTTATGTAGCTTCTGCTCTTGGATTATTAGTTTCACAGTCTGCTGATTTGAAAATGCTTAAATTTAGCAGGTGCTCTGTAACATCTATCTTTAAAACAGCAATTTTTTCTTAATATTACCCCAATGTCACAAGGCACTGATGCTTGATCTTTCCAAATATAGACTGAAAACAGCTGTTGCGTGTTAATGCATAACTGCTTATTTTCCTGCTTTTTTTGATTAAACTATACTCCCTTCAAGTTAATTTTCTTGCTTTTAATGCTAATAAAAACAATTTTAATATCATTCATCATTGACCATTAATTGATGAATTCATGCTTTGATTAAGCACCAATATTCTGCCCATTTTTTGTAAAAATCTGTCAGCTACTTAGCAGTATTTTCTCTTTTTTTGCTTCATTTTTCTTTTTTGCCCTTGGAGATCTGGGACACTATCACAGTATATACCAGAAGTCAGGGTATTACCATTAATAGGAGCCAAAACCTAGGTCATATGCATTGGGATAGCATTTCTAATTAACCTAGTATAATTAGACACTGGACATCACCATCATCCCACAAAGCAAAGGTGAAATGCACTTAGGTACACTTGGAAAAGGCACAGCCTGAAGGGGCAGTCAGCTTTGGAGATTGTGTGAAGTTCTGGCCACTGCTGGCTGCAGAGCTGCATCCTTCCCATTACTCTGAGTCAGGGAATCCGCAGTTCCTTGCACATTTCAGATTGATCTGTACACCATAAAGTGCTGTAGGTCTTGTTTACACAATCAAGTTTTAGTGTGGGCATTTTAATTTCTCAAATTGACAACACCATCAAAACTACATGTATTTTTTAGAACAGTTATGTGAAGACTCTCAACAATTTTCCATTTTTAGAATGACTGCACACTTTTACTTTAATATGCTGAGTGCTGGCACATCAATAGCATTGATATTGGAGTAAATCCATGTTCAAATCGAGGAAAAGTATGACTTTTTAGAAAAATATTAAATCAATCACCGAAAAATCAATCAAATATGGTCACTAGCATTCTCAGTCCTTTTTAATTAAATGGAATTCTATTCCATATTTAGTGTTACATGCTGTCATTATTCATAATTGTTGCTAGCTGGATTAATTTTCTAAAGCTAAGTAGGATCATTTTATATCATCTGAAAATGAAATCCAATATTCTTCTGAATATGTATACATTGTTCTTCTGAAATGTATACATTGTTGCTCTAAATTTCCTTCTGAGATAGTTTAATAAAGTGAAACTGCATTTCTTTTTTTTTTTCAGTGAAATTCCTATATCTAATCCAAAATAGCGTGTTAATTTGGAAAAATCTCAATCTTGATGAGACGGATGGAATTCTATAAAGTAGAAGAGCTAAAGGAACTGATGCTTGGGAGAAGTCAGGCCTTTTAGGATAAGAAGTCACTAGAAAATGGCATCAAAGGTTTGATCAGCAGTGTAAAACTCAGCAGCTGCTGCATAATCCTGCAGCTGCCTTGGTCACTTTTTATCTTGAAGTTCCCAGTGTGTGGGAATGATCTGTTTCTGAGCATGTCTGGAGCAGCCTGGCTTTGACAGCAATGGACAGATCAGCACTGGATCCATCAATGAAGGTGTTTACCTCTCTATGCCATGGGCATTTGCGCTTCTGAACAAGATAAAGAGACAGACAGACAGAGAGTTACATGTACCTACTCACCCACACACAACTATACAATACACCCCAGAAAGATCACATGTCTTAGTAAATGCCAGATCTTCACTTAGAACACAGCAGGAAATTGAACACTTCTGCTTTCTTTATACAATAACCTCACAAGTAGGATAATCAGGTTCAGCCCTGTGCTCTCTCTAAAGAAATTTAAGCCAAGATTTCTCATGTTCAAGGCTCTAACCACCTTGCAATAATCTCTTTTAGGTAAGAATTTCCTCATCTGAGTCAGAATGAACCAAAAAAATTAATAATGAATTTCGAAGAAAAATGAGACAGTATGTGTTCCCAAAGGAGCTCCACATCCTTATGCACTCTTTCATCTGAAACAAAAGGTTCTTTCCTCTGGTTTCTTAATTATTTCTATATCTTGTCTTAGAAACAGGTTTTGTTGCTGGCAAAATCCAGCTGTCACTTAATAATGAATGTGTGGCTTTCCTGTGAACCCTGTTTCCAAAAATCTGTTTCCAGCAAAAGAAGAAATATTACTTGCTCCTCACCATCCTTCTTTAATGGGACATCAAACCTTCCCCTTCCTGATCCCCTCATCAAGGGTGAATACTAGAGTTTAAACCAGGCCAGTAATACATTAAAATAGGTAAGCACAGGCAGGCATCTCCATCACTCATTGTCCTAAAGCCAAAAGAAAAACAACATCATATTTACATGAATATAAAGGGAAAAACTGAAGAGTGCAGGAGTGCCTGTAGTAACAGTATTTCTTCCATTGTTGAAAGTATGTATATAACAGGAACAGTGCTAAATATAGCTATACAGGTTTTCAGCAAAAATGAAAGCATTTATTCACAGTATGTGAATGAAGCTACATCGACACAGATGGCTCAGCCTGTTTGCCCACAGACTTCCAAGCTCTAACCCACAAAAGTAATTTCTTACTTTCTTTATGAGGCTTTTTGGAGCCATTAAGACCATAACCTGTGTACTGCATCACAGCTTTTCCATTTTGCCACTCTACTTTGAAGACTTTGTGTTCTCTGTTCCCCAGCCTGTTTATCCCTGGTGATGCTGCATCAAAGACCATAATGGTGCTGATTTAGCCACTTCATTTTCAGCAGCTTTTAATGGAAGCATCTTGTAACACTAAACTTTTAAGATAAGAAAAAGGCCTTTTAAACTATTTAAAGCTGTGGTCCATAATTTAGAAGTTAAATATTGTGGAATCCTTCACTCAGAGCTGTCAAAAGGAAGCCAACATCACAACTTCCATGATGTACATTGATTAACTTGGGCTTAGAAGGAGCAGCACAAAAGTGGCAAGCTGTGATGCAGACTACTGCAAAAAGTTACAAAGTGCTTTATTTGGTGTTTTCTTTGTGTCCTCCCCTCTCCCTTATAAATCAAAGATAATAAAAAGGCAAGAGGTGTATAAATCCATTCTTTCTTTTTTGCATTTTGATTTTGCGGGCAGTTTGTTTTTCAGTAGTGCCAGTAAAAGCCTGTACATTACAAATGCCACAGTAGAGAGGTAGCATAACTAGTATAAACCATGAATTGTCTGGAAGACAAACAGAACACAGGAAATAATTGTCCATAGGTTTAAAATATACCCAGCTTCTTTGGGTTTGGTTTCCATGACCATTGTTGTGCTGATATGCTCTACATGCTGGGATTTCTAGAGGAATCCTAATCTTTTTATCTAAGTCCTGGCCACCCTTGGCCTCCCATACTCTGCCTGCTCTCCTTTCTGCCAAATAGCCCCCTTAACAAGAAAACCAGTAAGAACAATTTACTTTCATTTTCTTTTTTTTTCAATTCCTTTTAATGAAAATAGCCCAAAGCGAACTGAAAAACTTTAGTACTTGTCAGACTTCTCAGATCACAGCCATTTTTCTCAGTAATGTAAGTGGAAAAGAAGGAATGAAAGGCTGCACTCAGGGCAGGCTCTAGCCTTGGTCTGTTGTCACTTTTCCATTCTGCTCTATTATAACAAGCATGATTTTTGGAGGACCCATACCTGGTTTCCTAGAGATTCAAGTGTGTATAAGAAGGGGAAAAACCCATTCCAAGAAGAAAGGCAATGTTTCTCATAGTAAAGGGAATATAATAACTGTGAAAGGACCTATACTTAATAATAAAATGATTGATAAAAATAGAGTACTTCCTCAGCACTCATTAATTGCCATGGCTTCATTGCTTTTGAGTAGTCTAAATAGTACCTGCTATCAATCTACTCCAACACATACAGCTTCCACAGAGGAATGAGAAAAAACTAAAAAATTAATAATAGTTTTTTAACACTTTAAAGACCAAAATTCAACTGGAAGAAGAGGAATTCAGCTAACGTTGCATTTTACCAGGAAAAAACCAAGTTTGAGGCCCTTCCAGCAAAGCCAGCTGAAAGGCTCTAACAACCTTGAAACAGATATCCTCCTACAGTCACATAAGCTTCTGTGTAGTTGGGTGTTTTTAATCTTTCATGTGTTAACCCACTATATATTAATTGAAGTATACAGCTCAAGAATCAATTCAAAAGCATCCTCTCCAGCCTGTCAGCACTGAAAGCTGACTTGACTTAGCAGTGAGGCACTTGATGATTCACCTCAGGGTGCTGGCCTTTTACTTGTTGAGAAGTAGTCTATTTCTTTGAATAGTGTTGGGTAGTAAATGTTGAAAAATATCTCAGCTGGCTAGAAAAGTAGAAGAAAAACAAAAGTTCATTTTCCCCAACATACTGTATTTTTCTGACCCAGGAATATTTTAGCTACCTGCACCTGTTTTAAATGAGACACCTCCAACTTTAAAGCTGCTGGAAACTGAAGAGCTGAACAGAAAGGAAAAAAAGAGCAAAAAAACCCTCAACAAAACAACCAAAAATCCATCCCTTAGATGAGCAACTCCTCTAAGAAATGACAGATTTGTCTACCACTTTGGACTGGAAGGGACCTTGAAGATGTGTGCATTTTTCCAAACACAGACATCATGGAAAACTGTGTCAATTTTTCTGTATTTCTACACTTAAAGTTGGATCTCCCTGGAGCAGCTTCCCCTGGGAAAACCTACTCCCACCTCAAGGAGAAATTAAACAAATAGACAGTTTTTTTGAAGGAAAAGAACAATTTTCTCTGACACTCAAAACTCTACCTAGCTTGATTTCTCACCTCTGACCAGCTGCATATTCTTAGGGTAGGATATTAGAGAATGTGTGTGCAATTCTGATATACCCTTCAACCTTAGCATTCAGAGCTACAGGATGCACCTAGATCATCATGGTTAGTAATCAAATAGAGCAATATCCTGCTCCAAAATACTGCAGTCAGTTGTAACAAGGCATATGACATTCTTTAAGAGCTATATAAGCTTAATTCAGTTAGAGCATGTCTTTTTGGTCAAGTGCTCTTTAGTTCATACCTGCTTTTTCCATAAGTCAATAACTTTATGCAGAAGTTCATCATCCTCTCTTGGTCCTGGATTGGTGATCAAAAAGTCTATGTCATGTCCAATATTCTTACCCCTAGAAGGAATAAATAACAAGGACATTAAAAGAGTTAAGTTCCTGTTCAATTTTGCTGTTTTCAAAGACAGCATTTTTGCTGCATTATAAGAAAAGTTGTTTGCAGAATAAAGTGATAGCAATGTTGCTTCAAACATAAACAAAATGGAATATTTTATTTTTATTATGATGTCTATTAGTGTTCTTTATAAAATAATAATTACAATTTTTTTATCTATGTCCTCTGTTTTTCAACTAAATACTACAGGTCCATTTGCAGATGTTAAATCTCTTTCTTTCTTCCCCTTAAATCCCCAAAAGGAAGATTTTAGTCATCTTTGGATTAAAAAAAAAAAGCATAATCAAAATACAATGTTACATATTATGAATGCAGTGCAGTAACAACAGATAAACTTGTCAATCAAACTATCACAGATATTCAATATTCTTCTTTGCTTTTGATGCACATTTTAATGTACAAAACTGTGATTATGAACATTTATTGTTTCTTTTACCAGCAGATATAAATCCTTTGACTATTTTGCAGTTCTTTTAAATGTAAGAATGCTTTTTACAGATATGGAGATTAATTTTTTTTTTTTGAGGGCAGTTCATCCTTAATGTGACTAAAGCTTGTTCATTACATGCACTAAGGATTTCATAATTAAATCTGCGTGCACAAATTTAATTGCAAATGTTGTTAATGAAAAATTATGCCATAACCTCTTGTTTTCCTCTTTTAAGTCTAAGCATTCAGCTCGTCTTTCATCTACTTTCCAAAGGTGTTAAACTGAAATATGATTAAGACTTGGCTATCGTTGGAAAACAGGCAAAAGCATGTTATTGAATGTTTCCCTTTAGAATTATAAAATGCTTGAGAACACATGAAAATTTATCTCACAGTGCAATTCATGTGAGTATTGCAGAACCAATACAAGATTTTAATTTTGGACTTGGTAGTACAACAGAAACTGCACACACATCTACTGAGTGCAATCACTCCAGCCTAAGGAGAAATGAGCAGAGGAGAGGAGAGATTTCTGCAATGAGAATAACTCTTCTTTATGGAGTTGGTGGAGTAAGCACCCAAAATCTGGAGTAGTGAATCTTATGTGTAGGACACCTCCAAATGTTTTTTATGTGTTTATGGGAAAAGTCAGCTCTTGCTGATGCTCACAAGGGTACCTGATGATATTATTCAGGAGGACATTAGTCAACACTGTGTCAAGAATTCAGAGAACTTGTGAACTGCTATTCAAACAATGAAAATAAAACTGTGCAACCCAAAAAATCTTTTTTTAAAAAAATTAATTAAATTATTCATCCTCCTAAAATAATGCCTAAAACTGAACCTGGTTTCCTAAACTTGGAAATTTGTAGGAACAGAACGGATAGGCACACTTGTCAACTGCCATTTGTGTGACAGGAAGTCATCTAACTGATGGATAGTTGAACAGCATTAGCACAAAGTTGTAAGGAGATGAAAGTCTGGGGTTTGCATTTGACAAGCAGTCATACTCGCTATAATGCAACTATTGTGCTGTGTCTGCAGCAAAATTGAAATTGCTTAAACAGGTAGAAATTATTTCAAAGAGGTTTCAAACAAAGCATCAGTCTAGGCTTAGAAACTGAACAGCAATTCAAAGTCAAGAAGTTAGAAAATATTTAGTATTCCATGTAACACTGAGTTATTTTGTAGGATGCCATTCATTATCTCTAAAATTACAATAATAATGCAAAGCTCTTACATAGCACTTTTTGCTAACATGTCTCAAAATATTTTTCAAAGGTAAGGAATTCACTATTCATATCTTAGAGATGAAGAGTGGCATAAGAATATTTGCTTAAAATTATTTTTAAAGAAATCAAAGGAAGAAATTGGAAGCTGATGGAATTGGGAGCTGACTCCCCATGCTTCCTCAACATCCACATATTTTAGGTTAACAACATCTACAAAATCCTGCATCAATCAAACCATAAAATCACAGGAAATCCAAGGTGCTTCATTGGCCCTCTATTTCTCAAGACAGAGAGTATTTGTTGAAATGCCCTCAGTGGCTTTTTTTTTTTTTTTTTTGTGAATTCAGTTTTCTGAAGCTTTGAGCAGGAAAATATTAAAATTTTGGATTTCCTATTCAGAATCCACTTACATATTTTTCTTCTGTTCAAATTTAAACCTAAATTTTCACTGGGCTGAAGCTATAAGAATCCAGCACCTAAAAGAATGGAAATTGCAGCTTACCTTTTGTTCTAATAATTTATTCAAGCCTGAAGACAATAAAAGACAGTGCACTAATAATTAACTGCATTCAATTCTTGGCTGACTAAACTTGTATAAAGCTGGTAAATGTTTCTTAGTAGTCAATGAATTACCTTTAAGGTTGTTGGAACTATCTTTCTTGATGTTATTAGATTCCAAGTCACCAACTATAACTTTGAAAATATGTGAGGACATTTGAAGACTTTCTTGAATATAGATGAGTAATATGCATAAACATAAGAAGAACAAATGTAATTGCTGAAGTGATGATTGTGTGGCAATGGAAAAGGAATTAGGAATTAGAAGGTTGCACATAGCTGAAGAAATACAGAGCAATGATCTTTTGTTTGAGCAGTGAAGAGAACACTTGAATAAGTGGCATAATCACTTATTTTAGAAACAGCAAACAAATAATTTATAAGTACCATAAAATGCATGTTCTTGAGGGGGAACCCCAGTAACCTTAGTGTGCATGCCCAGTAAAACATGTAATTACAGCTCTAGTGGAACATGCACACATATGTACACCTAGTGCAAACATTTCTTTCTCTCTGTTCTGATATCAATGCCATACTTTTACTCTATCCTCTGTGCTGGGTCTTATTTAACTCCCACTGTAACAGCAGCATAGAATTATTGTTTGACATCAGTTGAATTTGACCAAATAGAAGCGGCTCAGGAATTCTGTCTAATAACTGCAGTCCTGATTAATTTTCTTCTACAACCTATCTCCAACCAACATGTGCCTTTCAGGAAAAGGAACATACATTTATATTCCAAATCCCAGGTAGTCTGCACGCCTGTGGATTTGCTTATTAAGCAGTCTTTGCTGAGACGTTGAACAGGGGACAGACAATTTCTTACAGCCGGATATTAAAATAATTCAATGTTACTGTCAGTCAAACTATGAAGAACTACATATTTTCTTTGTATAAACCTCTTATAAAGAGAAAAACCATTCTTTAGGCTTGAAGTACTGGAGTGTGACAGTGCTGCAACTATTACATAGAAAGTAAAATCCTGGATGTTTGACAGAAGAAGAATTCTACCCATTTCAAAATAGTTACAGAATAATTCCTGACTCTGACTCTGATACCACAGATTTTCAAAACCTTGTTACATAGTGTCCCATCTCCACATATAAATTACTAGAGTTTTAACAAAACAGAAAAGCAGTGGTCTACAAAGTAGATCAATAAGTACAATTCCCTGAATATTTTGCCTAAAGAGAATTTACTGAATTCAGAATTTAATCACAAGTTTATTGTTCCAGAACATTTTCTCCTCTAACCTTTTTTCAGGTCTGAAATCTAGGCCCAGAGTGAATGGCTTTATTGACTCAGAAGGACATTAACCTTTGCTACTTATACAATTAGTACACTGACAAGAAATTAGCAGAGTCAGATCTGCAAGGGTTTCTGAAACACTGATTTCATGCTGAAGGAGTTTGTTAAATGGAAGAAATTATTATGTTTGCAACATGGTTGTTTCATTTGCAACAGGAACTAGGTAATAGTTAAAAGAAGTCGGAAAGTTATTTTGTTTGTGGCAGAAGGTGTCTTCCAAGACAAGAAAATGCTGTAACATTTATTTGAAGTTATTTCCTCAGCAACTCTCAATTACATATTCTGACAAATAGAAGTTCTGACAAATTCTAACTGTAGAGGGTATTAACAGCCTAAGTAGCAGCCTAATACTGCACCAGCCCATTGCAAGCATAAATGACCAGCTAAGCTCTGTACACCACATGTAAAGCTGTTCTTCAAATCACTTCCAGCTTTATCTCAGGAGCTTTCCTTAATATTCAGGTCAGCTCCACATTTCCAAAACAACATTTAGATTCAACAGTGTCAATGCCATGGTGGTTCACATACATAGACTAGGTAGAAAGAAAATAAATGCTCACTGAAGGGCAAAAGCAGCTCAACCAAAGTTAACAATCAAAACCAGACACACAGAAAGCAGAGACAGCAGAATACAAAATGTAAGCACTGGTGAGCCTGACTCACATTGTGCAGTGCCCACTTTGGCAGCCAAGGGAGAGGGGAAGAGGGAACATTCAGTCAGAATAAAGCAGGGGCTCTCAAACATGCCAAACTCCAGCACCAGCTTCATTTGTCCTCTCAGTGCTTCATCTCCACCTTAAACATGACACTGACGTAAAATCAATGAGGATGCCTAAAGCAAGATGCCATTTTAGAGTTCATCAAATTAGACAGAAGGCTCAGCTATACTATTTATCACATGAAGCCATACTATGCTTCCCTAAGTTTGCAGTTTTAAGAGTCATAGATCACTCTGATTCCAGAATTAAAACTCAGGAAAGCCTTCCAGTGCAGGACAGGGTAGTAAATAGGAAGGAAAAGCTGTAGAGATGACCATGTTACTTTATGCAACTAATGATGAGTACTAGATAACAATTTCGAGCAGAGTTACTAAAAATAATAACCAAGATTCCTCCCCATCTTAACACTGCAAGTATCTATACCCTGATTTCAGTGAATGCCAACAGTCAGAACCTGCTTTTCAGAAATAATAACATTCCTGAAGTAATGAGGAAAACAGTAAACCAAGACCTGATCAGGGCTCTGTAGAAGACAGATGTGGGTTGGGCTTCTTCAGATAAGTTCTGCTCTCCTGGTAGTTATTTGAATTAGACCCTAATTGCCTTTAAAAGCAGTTTGACACCAGTGGTTGCCAGTCGATGTCAAAATTAATTCTCTTCTTTCTAATGCTACATAGGTGGTAAGGTACAAAAAAATCTCAGGTGGAGATGAAAAGTGCTAGTGTGGGAAGATACCTGTGCTAACATTTTATAGCTGGACTCTGAGTTCAAGGCCCAGCCTTTCAGTCACCCTATTGCACTTTGTTTGCACCAGCTGATAAAAACTTGGGGTTGAATATTTCCAGAATTCTAAATCCAAACTGACTGAGAGTTTTTATTCTATATCAAAGGAAATTCTGGAATTCCTACCCCTGGAGGGTTAATAGTTCCCTGAGTGTACATTACAGTGCTCTTCTGGGGTATAGTTAATATCTATAAGATGGTTTAATAGGATGCTGAATAATGTCTAAAATAGCAATATATAATTAAATCAACTGAAATAAATTCTGCCACTAGCAAAGACAATTAAAATTAAAACTGATATAATTATATATTTAACTGAAAAATACCATACAGTTATGAGAACTACCCTGATTCATTTTGAAGGAATGTGTGGGTAAAAAAAATTGCTGTCATAGCTTTGTCTGCAGAATTACTTTTCCCACTAATTTAAGAATAGAATTATTTAGGTTATACTGTCTCTGAAAGAAAAACATAGAGAAAACTGCAAACTGTTCCCCTGGGCAGCTATAAATCAGACTTCTACAAAGGTTTGAATTGCCAAAGGTAGCATACAGCAGCTTCTTCACCCAGCCAAGTAATTCAACATAAACCCAGCTGAACTATGTAAGCATTTGGCAAAGATTCACAGGTATCTTCTCTGGAAAAAGTGCTTGAGGGTGGACACTTCATTAAAATGCTATTTTTCTTGCCCAGTGTAACAGTAATTCTAATTCACTGGAGGCAGAATCTATTTTCCATGACTGTGGAATGTATTTATTTTATTTCTGAAGTTAATCCAACTCTGCAATGAAGCAGCATTGGGAAAAATCCTTTCCCTTTAGGATCAGAAACCTTACTAGACAGCAAAGGGGAATACAGCTTTAATAAAGGATACAAAAAAGAAGCATTTTTGGCTTCTCATTTATTCAGCAGGATATTGCTGGTATTGTGCATCAGTAGCTTCTGTTCAAGAAATCTTTTAGGGAATGACCAAACAATGCAGACAAGTAATTACTTAAAAGATCTTCTTGTATCAAGTCAGAAGAAAGGAGCATTACCCACTGCAGCAGAAGGGATCACATCACTGGTTATTTCTACAAGTTTTGTTCTGAGGGTAAAAATCACTGAAGTGAAGAGAACCAGTGAAAAACCTGTGCAACAGCACTTAAATTTACTTGAAACATAATTTCACCCTCAGTGGCTGCATTGCCTCAAAAAAGGCAGTAATGCATGGCACTCACCTCATGTCATTAAATGCACTTTCAAAGATCAAAGTATGTCATGCGATGCTTGACTGTATCTTTTATAACCCAAAAGAAATTAGACATTTCTCAGAGTACAAGACACTCAGGTATTCCTCTTCATGTCATGATGCTAAGTTTTGCTTTAACAGGTATTTAATTTAATGCAATGAAAGGAAAACAGTTTTTTTAATTCAGTTGAGGAACTTAAGTGAATAGTGTAGCTAAACTTAGAGCTATTCACTGATCTTCGAAATCTCTCTTAGAATATTTGCATTTTAGTTATTTAATTATTTCAATTACTTAAATTATTTAATGTGTTAAACATATTCTGTGCAAAGCCCTGAAAATATTTCTCTGCCCTGTGAAAACAACAAATGGTGAATTATGTATTGTGTTATATATTGGTGTGTTTATATGTTGCCTTCTATGTACCTTTAGCCAAATGGCTATTTCAAAGAATATTTGGTTTAAAATAAGACTGTGTAAGGATTCTCTTATACACTAGCATCTAATTCATGGAACAACATGAAAATCTGAATGGAATTCAAAATCTGAAGAACTGAAAAAAAACTGATCACAAACAAAAATATTAAACAAAGTGATTTACCTATTTTTGAAAGTATTACCCTGAGGAGGACCACCTGCTGTTCACATGCTGAAACTACTTCTCTCCAACCTTAACTTCAGATTTGTTAAAAACAGAAAAGCAATTTCCGTGAAAAACATTTGCAAAATTGTTTTTCAACCAAATCTATTATACACTATTAAAATAATTCATAAAGCTGTCTTCCCGCAGTCTGGTTCCTACTAAGACAACACAATAGAAGAATGGCCAATGTAAGAATTTAGTCACCTGCTTGTTCTTTAGAAAGTGTGGCTCTCTCTAGTGATTGTAATTGAAATAACCTGGGTGGTGCTGTTGTGCTCTGGCATTCACAGAGTGGGTCAGGTTGGAGGGGACCCCCTTGGATCATCTGGTCCAACCTCCCTGCTCGAGCAGGGTCATCCCAGAGCAATTTGCACAGAATTGCATCCAGACTGCTCTTGAATACCTCCTGTGAGGGAGACTCCACAGCCTCTCTGGGCAATCTGTTCCAGTGCACAGTCACTCACACAAGCAAGAAGTTCTTCCTCTATGGGAAAAACGTATTTGTCTTCCTTCCATGACATTGATGCCTGAACGTGGCTGTCACCAATTATACCCTGATGCTGAATATTTATCACTTTTGGCTTGCACACAAGATTACTTTTTTGTTGCTAACAGCTTTAGCCTCTCTGAATCCTCTACTTGGAGTAAATTCACTATTCCACCAAGCAAAACAAAACTATGCTTAAGCTTTGAATCACTGCAAGTGCTGTCTCAATTTCATATAAATAGCACAACTGTACCTGGAAGCTGGCCATGTAATTTCAAGCTTTAAAGCTTATGAAATGTACCATACCAATCTGTCACAGTTTTATTTAAAGTCATGGAATACATTGCTGAAGTTTTGCTTTTGCTGTCTTGGCAAATTCTTTAAATTACACTTAATTTCAATCAAGCATTTCAAATGACATGATAGAAACTTCCTGCATAAACAGATTTTGCCCAGTGCCAATCAATGACAAAAAAAACCAAGAAATACTTCAACAATGTTTGAAAGAGACAAGCAGTCCAATAAGTATTGATGTGGATTTGGGATCTCATATATCCAGCTGAAATGCAAGGCATGCAGACGAATTTAGTCTCAAAACATCAATGTAGTTTTACACATGTGAACTCTTCTGTCAGCACATTCTATGGAAACAAGCTTTCTCACTCTTAAGAAACAGCCTGTAAGACAGTGGTACAGCATCGTTAGTTACTGGTAATTTTACAGATTTTAATTATTCTGAAACCTGCAGGAAAAAACAACATATTCCACTATGTAATAAGTACTGAGAAATCAGACCTGACTGGAGAGAAGATATATTTTTTATTATTTATAAGAGGAGGTATCTCAGACTAGACCTGCTCAGACATCCTGAAGTACCTAGTTTCTTTTGGCCTAATTAAAATCCTTAAAGACAGCTTTAGAATTATGCAAACTGGGTGACAAGGAAGTTCAACTACCTCCAGTTTTGAAGAATACAAATCAGTGTACTCAGATGCTAGATATTTTGGTGAATTATCAGAAAGTATGATGCACTTTAGGAAAAAAAAACCAAACAAACAAAAAATAACCAAAAACAAACAAACCCCAACCAAATAAACAAAACAACAACAACCACTAAGAAAGGAAGGTAAAGAAAATTACCTCTACCTCTATCCAAGAATAAATTAATATGAGAGGATGCAAGAGAAGGTTAAGGTTTTTTGAACTTCTTTCTTTGGAGGTAATTGGTGACTGGCACTTTCCAAGACAGACTCCTACAAACTGAGAGAGCACTGAATCCTTCCACATCTGGGTTATCCATTATGTATAGCTATTAATTTTTTTCAAGACCAATTCAGGTGCATTGTCCACACTCTGCTGGTGTTCTGCCAGAGAAGAAATTTGGCCAGAGCAGGTTATAGATTATATATGTACTCCAAGTACCTAAAGGTAGGATGGAATCCTTATAATGCATCGAAATTTGAGATTTAAAAGTCAGAAAGCTTTCCAGTTTTTTGCTTCCATCTCAGCTGGTGCAAACCATAACCTCAGCTAAGTGAGACACATATTGCTAAAACAGTAACCTAGTGATCTCTTCAACATCATTAATAATGTAGCAGAAAAAACAGAAAGGTCAGCTGCATTCAAATTATTTACTGAAATAAGTAAACAAAAGTCTGCATTATTAATTATGAAAGAAGCACATTTAAAAAATGCTTTCATTAAACTACTTGTTACACCTTGTTTTTTTTGCAACCAGTAAAAAAATTCTTTTGCAACTAAGGTGGTTTCCATTTACTAGTTTAGATTTTTTTATGTCCAAGACAAAATTGCTTGGTTCAGAATTGTTTCTATTTTACGTACTCAGAATTCCATAAATATATATAAACTTACATTTAAGATACAGTATTTTATTTTAAAGAAGGTAAAAGTTATTTTTCTATACTGCTACCTTAACAAAATTAACAATCAGCTTTATAGCAACAATTTGTCCTAAAGTTTTCTGGCAGTAGATTGAAAACATGAATACAAACCCCATCCATTTTAATTCTCTCTAACTAATTCTCTTGAGTGTTTCAAAAGGCTTGTTCCTTTAACATATCCCTTTGTCACAGAAGCTTTCATCAAAACGTTCTTTTTCATGCGTGTCTACTTTAGCATTTCTAAAAATCAAAACGTTCTCTTTACACAATTTCAAAGACTATATTAATGTTTGTGTGAGGAAGGAATCATGCTTTTTCAGAATGCCTGAATGATATTCAATGTTCAGCCTGGGTTTCACTTACTTGGCAGAGATGGGACAATCCGTAGAATCAACCTACCATAAAAATAAAGGCTTCTATTTGCTTCCTGCTCAGCTGTACTGGAAGTTATATAAACATGACAGTTTTTCTATTAAAATTCCTTGAACTGAGAAATAGATTGCTGGCATCCAGAGGGTGGAGGGGGAGGGGAGAACAACCAGAAACAAGACATCTCTCAGAAATTCTAACATGAAATAGGATTAACACTTCTGTTTGAGCTGATGGTGTAATGGCCAAGGACTGTAGGTAATTGTTCAAACATCTGGGATACTGACAAAGACATGAGAAGCCAAATTTTGAATTCTGGCATTTTGGGGCAATATGTCTAATTCTACCTTAGTTGTGATTACTTTAGGATATTTTATCAATCTATTCCATCAAAGGAGATATAATACAACTTAAACATTTGTGTAGTTGCCAGCAGACAGCTGCAACATGGTGAGTTAGAGTCTAGCCTTTCTACCAAGTTTTACTCAAGTACTTCTGAAAAAAATATGCACAGTTTAAACTTCAAGCACATGTACAATCTGGTTAGATTTAAGAAAATTGCTCACTCAAATTTTTAGAGTGAACTGTGGAATTTTTCCAGGATTGAGCTGACATACATATTTTCAATAACTGCACTTGCAGTAGTAGTTTCCCCAGTAGGCAAGTAAGGTAGGTAGGGAATTTTACAGAAGCACAACGCAGAGAAAATGAGACCGTTCCCTTCCAATACCTAATTTGGATTGTGTCATCTACTAATTTTGTCTAAGGGAAGAGGACTTTACCCCTAATCTATGCGATATACTCAGAACACCAGCCTTTTACAGAGAAAGAAACTGAAATTCAAAACTTGTCTACTTGGTTTACATGAGTGGTTTGCCAAGATAGCTGTGTGGTGTGGATGTACACTGTGTGCCAGCAGTTCCCTGCAGCTGAAATAGTTACACCCTTTGGGCCAAAATAGGTTATTCCATTTGAGAAAATCATTTAAACTATACTATCAAAGGAACACTGCATGCCCACTGAGAAAGGCTGCCAATATATTCTACAAGTACAGGCATACCAGAAAAGCCTTTTAAAGCGTGGACAAGCCTGTCATTAAATTTAACTTCTAACTTGAGTAAATCCCTCCATTGTGAAATCTTGTTACCCATCTTTACAAAGTTACCTTGCTCTGCTCCAAGATGCGATTCTCCATCAGCCTAAGGAGCTCATGAAGTTGACTTAGTCGATTTATTCTAGATTGAAAACTTCCCTGATTATTACTGACCAACTTCCTTAATTCCCAAACCATGACAAGGAAATACTCTGTTTGAGAATGTAGCTTCTTAGAGTTCTCTCTGTGCCTTTCTTCCTGATCCAGATATCATAAAGCTCTAGCCATGTATTTTCAGAGACTTGTCCTGACTTCTTTCTGAAAACAATCCTGACTTTTGCAACCTTCACCTGTTTTGTTTTCAACCTTCACCTGAGGTTTTGGGACCTCAGATAATGAGTCATTTCAAGGGTCTCTTCAATATAGGTATATATTTTAATATTTAGGTGAAATGTGAAGATGTATTCCCTGTGTCACCATTTCTTGCTAGTTCAATTTTTCAAACAATCAGTTGAAAGTGACCCCCTATTTTGTCATGATTCAACTGAAATCAATGTCCAAACTCCCACCAACCTTTCAGTGAGAACACAAGAACACGCTGTTCTCATTTCATTTATAAGATAAGAATGGTGAGGGTCAAATCTACATTGGCTAAGTGTGGGTGTAGTACCATCTATTCTAGTGATACAAATACATACTATAACAGCATCAAGACATTTCATAAACGAAATAAAGATATTATAGCAAATATAGAACATTGGATATCATATCCAAAGATGATGCTATCACATAGATAAACAAATTAGGTGCAATTGGACACATTAACCGCTGTAAAAGGACCAAATAAACAGGTGTTTTTCTTGTGTTTATCCACTAGACCTGTCTCTAGATGTAAGATATGTCAAGATAAAAGGAAAATATTCTGCCATCCTTGATCAGTAGCACCAGATAAAGCATGTAAGGTTATTACTTTATGGACAAGCATGAGTTTGTAAGAATGTATTTGAGAAGAAGCAATCCACAAGGCTTTAATGGGTTTGGGTTTTTGTTTCCAAGACAAGCCTTAGTGGTATGATAGAACAGTTATCATAGCGGATGATTATAACCAAATCCATCATATTAGATTTTGCTGCTATTTAATGCTGATTTTCCATTCTTCAAAAAGACTGCCTAAAACATTTCCATCTACTTCTCCCACTGTACAGCAACAATCCATAATATATTCCACCACTTCCAAACTAAAAGGACTATTTCTGACCATATCTTTTAATTTATGCCTTTCATACATGATTTATTGCAAACCTTTTTAGTCTTTTCCCATTATCTGACATGTAGAAAATAGCCTGACTCATATTGTAACAAAAAAAGAAAAAAATTAACCAGCAGCTACTTCCTTGTTATTATGTCACCACACCACTAGCAATATCACATCACACTTAATTAAAATGTTGTGGCTACTCTTGCTCACAGGGATCTGCAAAATGTATCCCCTAGCTGCAAGGTCACTGATGTTTGCAGCTTTTCTCATGATTATCTGACAGGAAACATCAGTCTTAACTTGTGCTGTCAACCATCCTTACAGCAACTAACCATTCTACGATAAACTTGGACTGCTGCTAAAGAGCCTATCAGCAATAAGTAAACTCTGCTATGAATGTCCTGTTTTCAAGCCAGGTTCCTGGGCATAAAATCATGAAAAAAATTACAAAGTGCAATACATAGCACAATTAAAACTGATTTTCGATCTCTCAAGTCTAAATATCAGGTATTTGCTTCTGCAATCTCTGAACCATGTGGCATCTGACCTGAAGAACACTTTTGCACATGGTGAACCACAGAACACTATTGTTTGTCACAGTGACTGCTCACTAAGACAATGCAAAATTCTCACAACTTCATCTCTGACACAGATGCCCTGAGACATTTATGTGTGAAGAATATTAATAGTAAGAAATACACTCAAAAACACTGAGGCATCAGAAACTTCTCAGAGAAAACAACTTACATCCAAGAAAGACTGCACACAAGACAAAATGTATTAAATAATTTCTGTTTCTGTCCTGAATCACTTAGGCACTGCAGTTCAGAGGTAAGAGATGCTGAAGTACCATTGCACACAACAAAACAAGAAATAGACACTTCTTTCCTGGTGCACCAAGGTATGTCTAACAGAAAGCTGGCTAAGCATCATTAGCACTATTCTGTCTTAATTAACATTAATTAAGCCTCTTAATCATAGCCAAGCCCTATCCTTGGCCTATTAATGCTACCTTAGAGCTGACTCTACTGCTGGGAACTTAGTCTAAGACTACTGCCAGAGTTTTGTTCCAACTACCCTTTATGCAGAGTTCTGATGATTTTCCTTTAGAGAGTCACTTTCTTCTGCATGTCTCTTACTGTTACAAAGACAATTGTTCTGTCTCTCTTCATTCCATTCCCACCTTGAGCGGCCTCAACTTTGTAAGGCATACTCTACTTAGCAGGTGGACCCCAATGAAACGATTTTATAGATAACATGTAAGGAAAAGAACTATCTATCAAACTAGGCATCTCCACCTCATCAAAGCCATGTATAGCTTTGATTTGACCTCTTGTGCTTTGTGTTTCTCTTTTATCTTACTACTTTATCTGAAATCTCCTGTCTTTTTTTAATTTTGCTTCCTCATCTTTCCCTTAGTATATTCCACTATCTTAAAAGTCCTCCTTGTACCCAATGCTCTATAACTTTTAGAAGATTTTTTACTTACCAGTTTTATGTAATATCATGAATATATTTTATTTTAGAGCTATTTATTTGTGAGACAACTTGTAAGATACTTAGATGTTCATCCATATATGGAAAATAATTTTCAAGTAGTATATTTTAAAAATTATACTTGAACACGCTTCTTGGCCTAAGTATTAAAATTGATCCATTTAAATTCATTGGCTGAGCATTTCAGAAAACTCTGCATGGTATTAACTGAATTCATGTCAAATGTCTATAAGAGACTCTCCAATTATTGTGACTCTTGAGAGAAGTACTTCAAAATATGATGCCTCCCCATAATATCCATGCAAAAGGCAAAAAATGCAAACATTTTTTTAAAACCCCTCACTAACAACTTGAAACATTTGGTTTTGCTACAAATTCTGAGTGATAATTTTAGTTGATTGTGTATTCTCTGTCTAATCACTCGATCTATTATTCACAGAGAGGATTTAGCAAAGCTGGCCAAGAAAATGAGAAAAAGCAAAAGGATTTAGGTGGACAGTTGAAAATAAATGAGACAGAAATGTTTTAATACAAGTTGTCAATTCAATTTCTTGTCTAAATACTCAATCAAAATATTTCAGTCATCTTACAAAGGCATTGTGACACTTCACAGAGGTTTCTGTACCTCTGACTATCTCTTCCAGATGCATATACCCTTGTCTTTAGATGAAATGACACCACATGAATATGAAATTTCAATAACTGAGGCTAATCATGAGAGAGAAATTCTAACTAGAAAATTCATTTTGCTAAAGAAAAAAAGAAAACATTTGAATTATAGCCCCTACCAGGAAAATAATTACATTTCATTAAGAACTGAAAATTTTCACAGAAAACAAACAATAGTCATAGATATTTTGGTAGATATGTTAGAAGTAACCCTAAACATAAATGTATGATTCACTTCATTCACTAATTTCATTTCTGGGCAGACAGCTGCTCCATAATCCTGTTGGTATGTTTTAGCCTGCAATACCTATTCCCCAACAGCAATATACAAATTCTCCTATCCTCTAGAACTAAAAAGAAAATCCAAACCAAACAAACAAGAAACCAAACATCACTGAAATGCCACTAAAATTCCAAAAAGAATGAATCAAATCTTCACAGAATTTAGACTGTCTTATGCATTATGAAGCACACAATAAAATTAAAAACTTAGTGGCAATTACTTATTCATATTCTCCCTTTATCATATTCCCTATGTAATATACCTAATATCAGTAGCACAATAAAGAACAAGTCTGGCAAACTGCTGGAGCCCTATCTTATACACCTCAAATTCATTGCAACTCATATAACACAACTCTACTACAGAAAGTCCTACCAGCTACCATCTCTGATCGTGCACAATTTTTTATCATAAAGAACTGCTTGTCCTTCTTTTTACAGAGTTTGAAAATGAAGCTCTTTCAGTGTGTGAATGCATCTCTGGACATGTTAATGTTAGGTACCAATTATTTGTATAGCTTCCCTTTTAATCATAAGAGCTTTTATTCCCCCATGCCTTATCACACTAATCTACTCCCAAACTACCAGAACATTCAAAGAGTAACAGTTCAACCCTAATGCAGGAAGCAGGTTTTCCAGTTTATTAAATTATACTGATAAATCAATTTTAGTACATGCTCTGTATCATGCAATCTGCCTCTCTGCCTCAGCCCCAGATTATGTGTTATAATAATACCTGGGGCAGTCAGACTTGATGTGACTTTTTTTTCATGATGTGGTCCTATTCAGACTGTCTCAGCAACAGTGTCTGGGTCCTGTGAAAAAGACCTTTTCTGAATTTTATTTAATACATGTTTTATACTCATTGAAAATTATATATTTGGACATTGAAGGAATGTACAAATTCAATGTTCAAGGAAGGGCAAAGCATTTCCCCTTTCAGAGCACCAGAGCAGCGGTTTTAAGGTAAGTCATACCAGAACTTAGCAATTCCATGTTTAATTTCCATAATGCAAATAGTAACCACCACTGCATATGCTAATTGTTCTAAAATGATGAATTAATACTTTTCAGTTTACCTAGCATAATAAAAAACACAATTTTTACTGCTAACCTTTTAAAGTGGGAATGGTGAGTAGAATATGCATTATTAAGTATATTCATTGATAAAGCAGGACTATAAATAATTGTATCATACTCCTTTTATAACTTTTCAAAACATTCACTTTGGCAAAACTTGTCCAGAAAATTGTGTAAATAATGCAAAATCAGTTTTACATTTTTGGAATTCTAATGGTATATTATCTTTAGGAGTGGCACTGCAGAAGGCATTGCAGTTTGGAGCTGGTGGTGCTGTAATTGGTACTGACAGCTGTCACTGCTCCTTTCCACTTAGGTGGGTCTAATGAGGCAGCCGTCATGAGAGATTGGTGTTTGTTTCAGAGCTGGGACTTCACATCAGGAGAAAGCAACTTAGCTGTAAGTTATCATCTGACACACACAAGCTACCAAAATGGCAAAACTGAACTCAGCGCTGAAACCTACTGTAGCTAATGGCAGCAGCACTCTCTTGCATTTCGATAAGCAAAGCCACTGGGAAGGAAACCCAGGCAGTGCAAATCACTCAGCCCAGCTTCCTGCCCCAGATGGCTTTTCTTGGGTCCCATGCTGAGCAGTAAACACAGAGTCCCTTGCCCATGCCTGCCCTCATACACAGAGAAGGATTCATCACAGTGAATCATCTCTGTTACATAGTGAAGGTCTTGAGACACTCAGCCAAAAATGAGAACAAACATCAAACAGAATTATGGAAACATCAAAGATGCTTTTGAACAAACTATGGTAGATTTCTAACAATTTCTATCACTTTTTGTGTGTGTAAAAGGCATACTATGTTGTAAACACTAAATCCATGAAAAGATTAAATTAAACATTTTACATTAGTACAGACTGAACCAATTTTAAAAACATTGGACATCTACTGTTTAGGTTTAAGATTATTTGTAAGATGTCAGAATAAATTTCTGAGGAGAATGTGCATTGTTAACTGACTATCCTTCACACCATTTCATAAAATGCTTTTAATGTGTGACTCCTTTTCAAAAAAATTTCATCACTTCTCAGTCATGCATCTTTCTTAAAGTTTTAAATAGATCTTTTTGAATTACTCTTCCTTAATTTCCATTCACTGACAAAACAAAGATGTGAATTTTTTGTCTCATCTCTGCACATTGTCACTAGCATTGCACAAAAAAAAGGTTCTTCTTTTGACATTGTATCTCTATAAATGGATTAAATGAGCTGTGAATATCAGGATTTAACCAATAAAAAGAGATCTTTATTTATTTAGAATGTATCAGATCTGCTTCATCTAAAAGTCTAATTGAAAAGGCTATTCAGGTCAGCTGTGATATTAGAAGACAACTGAATCACATTTAATGCTGCTTAAAGGATGTGAATGGGCAGAAAGAAAAATTAAACCATGGCCATTAAAATTTGATTTGACTTAGTGAAGCCATTAACATTTTGGTTTTATGCAGTGGCAAGCGTTCTACAAACATTTCCATATAGTTTAGAAACCTAGAAGTGCCAAATGGCTGACCCTTACATAGCAAAAATGATTGAAAGTGACCTTACAGGGCAAATCAGAAAAAAAAAAAGCAAAAAGGAGAAAAAATGCTTAAATAACATTATTAGCTGTCATTCTGTTCGTCCTTCAGATATAAACAGTCTTCTAGTAATTGTTCACTTTGCTTTTCATTTAACATTCAATTCATTTGGATATCAATGAACATGACATGAAGATGTGGAAAGAAAAAACCTATTTTTGAGATAATTCTGTCTTCTTCTAGTAGTGTACCTGCAGCATGCTGCTTTGTCACCACAAGTTTGCCTTTGCAGTTTGAAAATTCCACTCTAATATTCCCTATACACTGTAATGACAAATATTGTTAATAGCACAAAGCATCCATCAACGCAGCAACTTTAAAAACTTTCATCAGTTTCAAATGAAAATTTTGTCTAGATTAAAATGGTAACAAATCTGATCATATATCATAACTAAAATTTTAGACTGACTGCCTGGAAATTATATAGAAATCCTTAGTTTTGGTTTTTAATCTCATTTTTTCCAATTAAGCTTAAAAAGAAAAGAAAACACCAATACAAGAGACTTTGTATCATTTTGGGACTGTTAAAGTCTGAGATTTCATATCTTGCTTTATAACATTATTTGTATTGCTCTGGCTTACTAGCAATCACCATCAGACTTGATAGGAAACAGAAAGCATTAAACACTGTAAAGGCTCTTACAAATGCATTCCAGAAGGTAAAGGATGATCATAGAAACTGTAAGACTAAGGCAGGGAATTTTCTGGCTCTACATACAGAGTGTAAAACTTCTGGATTTGCAGAAATCAGCCACCTCCATTTCCAGCTCTATGCTTGACCCACCACTTGAACTAGTTTTAGAGATAAGAGAGGCAAATAGCAAAACAGCATCCTTCTAATGAGCTAAAAAGTCTGTAAAAGTAGGAAAGGGTCATGTAATGTAGGGCATGTAAAAAGCTTTGAATCAACAAGTTTTTGAAAGACTTTCAAAGTATATGCCTTGCTGAATGCTCAATTTTTATTAAGTTTCATGGATTCTTACAAAGTTCTTTTTGTCAGTGACTCCCAAATACCTTATTCATCAGTTTCTACTTCATGATTCATTGTGGCTAATAATAGATGAAATGACTGGAAAAATAATCAAAGCTCTAATGACAAAAGGAAGTATCTGATTTACTTCAATAGATTATCTTTTAAATTGACTTGGCTAGCCATTAATTTGATTTTCTCCTTTCTCAACTTAAATATTAATGGATTACAGAAAATTAAAAGCAGAAACTTGTGATGATCCTAGTTCTTTGACAGTTGCAGTGCTTCTAACTCCTGCCAGAGAATATTTTTACTTGCAGTATATCAATACCTCAAGTTCAATCATTTCTAATCCTAGGGAGTTTGGGAAGGCAAAGCTGTTTTACTAAGCTTTAAAACCACCCAGATCAGATTAGAACATCTCCAGGTTAAAACTCTCGTCCAAAGCTGGCTATAGTTTATCAGAGGAAAGGCTGTTCTCATGAATGATAGCCAAGCAGTCTCTCCAGTCTTTTGCTGGAATGATTGCTGGATTATTCCAGGATCTGCTTAAATTTGAGTGTGTGCAAACTACCATATCAGCCTGAATGTTCAGCGAGCAGCTTGCCTCACAACTCCTTTATAGCAGATTTCTCCCTGGAAAATATTAAATACCAGCTTATAAAAAAATCTAATTCTTTCAACAGCAGTAGAAAAAAAGTGAGCAGAAATTACTATATTTGGATTTGAGCACCTGGATATAGTTTGTATCTTCTCCTACCTTGTGTTGCAGAGTGAAAAAAACCAAAGTATAAGTAGAATAAGCAATCTCTGCTTTGGAGTTTGCCTAAAATCTTACTGCAAGAATCTTTTGCAAAATTAATTATATTAATTTAGCAAGTTAGTCCTTACACTATTTTAATCCTAGACCTGAGGAGAAAGAAAATAATTTGTATAACAACACTTCGAATACATTTACTTCAAGAACCTGAAAAAATTTGGTGTTATGTCAGGAATTCTAACCTCATTGCAGAACATTTACAGCCTCCAAAAGTTATTAGGAATATCCAATATCAAAAGGTCAAATGGAGCTTTTGTCAGGATCAGAACTTGTGATCAGATGTTCTATGAGTTATCAAGAACTTCAGCCAGAATTCACACGACAAGCTTGATTAAATAAAGCACAAAGTCTTGTGTATATTCCAAAGCCTGGAAAGTGTAATATTCTTCAGACATTCAATCTCACAGTCTCTCCTTTATGAGCATGTGCCAGCACAGTTAGATAAATGTGATTCCTCATGCCATATAGAAGTCTTATTTCTGAAACAAAGGTGCCACAATAACCTTGGTTATTTATCACTGCATGAACCTGTAAAATAATCTCTCAAAGTCTTTCTTTGTCTCAGCTATTTCATCTTATCTCCAAGATTGAAAGAAGAGATATCTTTAAATTATTTTCTTGGTGCAGAACAGGAAAGAGCAGAATCCTGTCCCATGTCATTACTTTATGCATTCCTTTGCCTTGTAGGAAATGTCACTGCACACAGGAAAGAATTTTTTGCATTGTAATATCCAAAAGTATGGCTGTGGTGCCTGACAAACACAGTCACCATGTCCTTTGCTCTCTTCATTGCTTTTCTATTAATAATTCTTATCTACAAATGTTACAGTGTATCAAATCCTCATTTCTAAAAGATAATAAAAAATTCAAGCAAGGAGATAGTGATCTACACTCAGGTTCATGTTAGGACAGAATTAACAATAAGAGAGACTGGCAATAAAACTTCCTTAAAGACTGATACAGCATGGAAAAATTAACCTCCCCTAAAGATAAAACAAGACAAGATACACTAGTTATTCTTCAGGATGCAATGCCCAAGACAATTGAACAGCTTCTTCAGAACTGCAATATGAAAAATTACCCAAAACAAAACCTCTCCTTAGTCTACTTCACTTTCTCTAAAGGCTAAGGTTGGAGAAGCCAACAAGAGTGTGTCTAAGTAAATGTTTGAGAAAGGGACAAGTGAAATCATAATACTAAGAGGATCTCTAAATAATTTTTTAAAAAATAAGTGCCTATAGATGATATGGCACCCATGCCCTCACACAGAGAAAGAACTCAACTGCTGCAGAGCTAACCACAACTGTTACATCCAGCACAATAAAACTGAACCCTAATTTGTAAATAATTTGTGAATCAGATGGACAGGGCACACAGAAAACCATTCTGAAAACACAGTTCTTATATATGTATATATATAATATTCTTATTATGGTACGTAATTCTTATTCCAGATCCTTTTCTGAACTTCTCTAGCCAAATTTGGAGGCTGTGGGTATCAGTACTGAGATATGAGCAACCAGTAAAGAGACTGAAACCATAAACTACATATAGGATACAGTGTTTCCTCCAAGCTCTTATGAAACCTACAATTTAGATCACATATTGGGGCAAAACCAAGTATCAGCAGCTAAATCAAGTTAGCTAAAAACCAGGATCTTACAGAATACCATAATGCTCCAGTGCCTTGTCATTACTAATGACCCTACAACAATGCTAGTATTACTATTAAAGGCATTAACATACTGCTAATAGGAATAAAATATTCTGTAACATGCAGTGATATCCACAAAATGAATTAATGCTGTTACTACAGAAATCTCCTTAATTCTCTTCATGGAATAAAATTACTCTTTTAATATCCACAGGAAAAAGCAGTTGTCAGGTCCACAATTTAACTCATTTAAAAGTGATAACACACATTAGCCTAAACTACACTCCTGTCTTGGATATAGCTGGGACAAGTGCATTATTTATCAGGGATGTTGCTGATTAGAATAAGGTGTTTCTTCTCCCCATCCCAATGCCCCTGTTTATGTGGGAAGGGATACTTCACCCTCGGGGAATTGTGTAACCTATGAAGTGCTATTCTCCACCTCAGAATTTGTCTCATTAGCTTAAATCACAAAATAAGAAAGGCTGAGCACTGAAAATAATACTATGCCAATTCAAACAGACTTTGCAAATTCAGTCTTTCTAATAATGTTGTCCATGGCATGATTTATATTGCACTATCAGCATCTTTGATTCTTCCTCTGCAGTCACCCTCCCTGACACCTTACCTGAATAGAAAATTAAATACCTTCCACACCATGTGGGTGTGATTTATTTTATAACTACAGTTCCTCTATTTCTGTATTTCCATGCATTACAATGTTGCAATTTCTGTTTCAAAATGACCCAGATAAGTGTTGGAAATGTTGACAGAAAAACAAAAAGAAAAAGAAAAACTCTCCCAACATCTCAATTGAAACTATACTCACTGAAACTCAAGGAATGTTTTACAGCAGTTCCTATAGGAAAGTAATGAGGGATAAACTTACCTAGACTTCATTAATTTATTAATTTCTGCTCCTGAATTATTTCAAATTAGAAAGATATGAAGGGTTGCCATCATGATTCTTTTATTTTTTACCAGACTAGGAAAATAAGCCATACAAAAGGTGAAAGATTAATCAATCCAAAGAAAAGTCCATTAACAAGTTTGCTGGGATTTAAAATAAAACAGAACAAAACCTAACAGTTACTTTACCTTTTGTACTATGCTTCTTAATTTTGATTTGAAGAATCTCTGCATCATCTGATTTCTTGACATTTAAAGGAAAATATTTAGTAACACAACAAATATATGCACCCATGTGTGTACATAATAGATTTGGGGAAAAGAATGTAACTTTCATCTCTACTTTCATATTTCGCTTCTATTGAATCTCCATAGCTGCAGATCTCTATGGAAGTTCTGCTTGTTTTGATCCATCCAGTTCTCCTGCATAGTAAGGTTTATGAGACTCATGACTTTGAACTCTCCAATCAAAAATCTGGAGGAAAACAATCAACTGTTAATTTCTTCCCAAGCTATGAAACAGGACTACAAAGCAAGGCAAATCTGGGTCCTGGGTAGATCATTCAGAGCAATCATGAGCTACTTTTCCTCTTATAACAGCAGTGTACAGGGTGTAGAATGAGGGAACTGTTTAAATGATATGGCTTGCCTATTTATGAAAATATTTATATAAAGATGAAAGGAACAAAAAATAATTTGGTAATTGAAAACGGTGAGCTACTAAGCTTATACAAACTTCTTGCTGAAGAGCATTTCCACTACAGGAGACAGGCAAAAAAGAACAGATGTAGTCAACCCTATTGCAACTCAGCAATTAAAATACAGGGGCCTGAAAGAGGCATCTCAATCCATCAAGTTATCTGCAAATCCTGCACTGCAGCATTTCTTTTCCATGGGCTGGTAAAATACCATTAGGACTGACATATTGAAACCTATTGTTCAATATATTCTTGTACAGTTAAAGGCATGTAATTAGTAACAGAATTACCCACTAGTAGGCATCAGTAGGTACTTAAATAATTTCTCTTCTGCCTTGCTACACCCATTTAGAGATACAAAAGCTTATTATTAATAAAAAAGAGAATGACTATCATATCTCCCCACGACAATAAGCAAGACTAAAGGCTTTAATTTGATTTGTGAGAGTCAAACTTTGCAAACTATGCTACCAACAAAGCTCACAAATACACTACATTAGATGAAACTGGGACTTTTCAGTAAATAACCCATAAAGCTCTGACCCATCTAGATGTGTTAATCAATTGCATCCAAGTTACCAATAACACAAGGTCTCTGACTGATTTGCATCAGTGGGGAGAGTCTCCTAAATAAAGATTCCCTTAAACAGAGACTCTCTTGAGAGACACCACGTGTCCCTGAAACAAAGACTCACAGAATGATGACATTTGAGGTTTTGAACATAAAATTTCACCTTGTTCCTAAACCTCTGGTCAGGGTTCCTACTTAGCCTAATGCTTCTTATTGACCACACAGTTTTACTGAAATTATGTAGCTGGAGACTACTAACATTCCCACAATAAATATGGGATATCCAAGGAATAATTATAAATATCATGAAAAGGGACAAATATGATAAAAATATTCAACACAATCGCTGAACTGTAGAAATTATAAATTATAAAAGGCCTTAATTTAGTACTGGATTGAGTCTGACCTATCTAGGTTTACAATATTAAAACACACAGGTGATATATTAATTATTAATATTCTTCTGTCTTTTGCTCTCATATCAGTTTTAGATGCATGAGAGTCACAGAATTGTATATTTTGAGTTTTATGAGAATAAGTATCTTTCAAAGATACTTTTATATTTAAAATATATTCAAAGTCTTACAATGTATGAAATTCAGCAGCAAGAGGTAGAACTGACTACATTTTTTTGTTTAAGAGCATAACATGTAGCACAAGGAGGACATAATGGGGGACTGGGAATAGAGCAAGGAAAGCAGAACTCCTGAAGACCATTTCCAGTCTCAGTACTCTGTTGTGTGACTGTAAGAAAGCTCTCAAATAAGTGGTGAAAGAATAGATTTTCTGAAAAACAGCTTTGGGTTTGGTTTTGCAGAGCAAGATCAAAATTATTTGTAATAAAAATCAACCAGGAAAGGAATTCTGAGATCATCCTATTTATACAGATGTTAGTATATATTTAATTTAGTCAGTGCTTTATAGTAATTTTAGTAGCTGTTTATTCCAAGTATAGTTCTAACAGTACAAACCAAGACTGCCTTAAGCCTGCCTTCAAGCATGGCCTTACAATAGTCTTAGCCTTGGGAATTCAGATGCAGTAAAACTAACCATCTACAGCAACAAAAAACAGGAACCTGGGACTGTCATAGAACTGCTCTCCTGTTCAAAAAAAAAAAAAAAAAACAACCAAACCAACAAACAAACCCACAAAAATGTTGAAAACAAACTCTGATACTTTCCCACAAAGCTTCTTTGATTTTTCCATGACACAAACATCCTTTTTTATGCACCTGCATAAAACAGCCAAGTGACCTCATTTTTTTTCACTCACCTCCTGAAACCACCAGTTATGGTGACTAAAGCATCTGGTAGAAATGTACACACAGTATTCTTGACAATCAAGCTCACTGCATCTGCCTCTGCCTTAGACACACAGCTAACAAGGTCCTCGTAGTAGAGAAGCCCTGGAAATCAAAGGGGAAAAGTGCTGATCACTCCACAGAAATAATAAAATATACACAGCATTATTCAAGGCCCAAATCACAGGTGGTGTGGGTACAAGGGAACACAGGGCAAAGACAGCCTCTTTCTTCCCTCATCTTTGTCCATAGAGTTTATGTGTATTTTTGTCATTACAATTTGTCATGTAATTTGTCAACACAGCAATAACAATAATTCTCCACTTTCTTAGGACCTGAATATTTATAAATTACTCTGACTTCCCTATCATCTCCCATCAATGGCATTTTTGTATGAACTGTTTCAAAAGGCAGTCTTCCCAAAATAATGGTCTTCTACACAAGTATAGAGCCCAGAAGTATGTGAAATATCCCAGCTATCTTATTTCTGATCATAGAGCTTGGGTTGAAAGTACCCAGTATGGCAGCTTGCTTCACATTTGAATATGACATGTAAAATGACATGTAAAAGAGGGACAAAGAAGCACAAATACAAGAAATTCGATCCAAGGGAGCCTGAGGTAACAAATTTAATGTAAAATAAAGTTACATTATTTTAATGTCATATTATAGAATATGTTTTCCTTAATGTAACTCATTTCTTTGTTTAAATTAGTTCATTTATTTAGGGAAACAGTGCATACACACAAAATCTATGGGGAAGGAATATTACTTGTGATCAAGTTAACATTTTAAAGCTAAGATGTACTAGGATTTTAGAAAAAAATTTATAAGTACTTTATTACAAGTCTAGATTTATCAGTAAATTAGGGCTGCCTTGAGGGAGACAGATCTCCTCTGAAAAGTAGTTTTGGGCTTTCCCAATTTTGTCATTTTTTCACAACCTGTGCAATAATGAATCATTAATAGTTTTGTGTATAAGAGATTTCATTTGGTATCTGTGCAAGCAATTTAAAAATATGCATATTCCTATGTTTTGAATGACATAATTTTGAATTAGGAGCTCAGCTGGTCCAAATATTTCCACCTAATAACTCAGTATTCCAAGACTGCAGCAAGAGAACAGAAATGAGCTTTTCCTTCCCCTGTGACTCTGTTATCAAGTTCTTAGAGCACTGAGATACAAGTTTTTATGACACTCTCACCTTACCTGCTTTCTGCATTTTTGACAGCTTCAGGGTCTTGTCAGCTTTTACCTCTTCCACAGTTCGCAGACCCATTCTGTACCATTTCTCAGATGTCTTCACTCCCACTCCAAAGACTGAAGTGAATTGCTAAGGTCAGTAGAAAAACATTTCAGTGCTGCTTTCTAAAGCAGCAGTGAATTAATAATAAGTAGGCAACAACAAGGTTTCTCAGGGAAAGCAATGGCAGAGTTAAGCCTACACTGAAGACAAATAGTGTGATACAAACCTACAGGTTCAGCTTCCCTTCCCTTGTAGCATGACTACATTCAACAGAACTGGTTTTATACATGGGCAGTTCTCATTAACATGAAATCCAAACAAAAATACAGCAGTAGTCCCAGTACCTTTATATAATTTACTAAAATGTACACTTTTAACTAAGGTTTGAAATAAGGGTAGTATTCTTTATTTGTACTCCATTTCTTAATAGAAATCAAACAGTGACATTAGATAGCTCGATTCCCTGACACTGATGGGATAGAACAAGAGATGTCACAACTTTATCTTCAGAATTTGACTGACATTATGGCTGTGTGCTATATGCGCTACCAGCTCTCAAAACAAAAAAAAAAGGCCAAAAAAAACCCAACCAAAAAATCAAACAAAAAAAGCCAAAAAAAACCAAAACATCAAAATAAACAAACAAACAAAACAAAACAAAATAAAAACCAAAAACCCACACATTCCTGAACAAACCAAAAAAGTGACAAACAAAACATGCCAAAATCTTCCAGTCCACCAGAAATTTTTGTGTGGTCATGTTCCATCTATAACAAAGTCATATTGTTCACTAAGTTATTACCCACAAAAGGATGTAAAGCAGAAGCTGTAAGCATGATTCACTGGATTGCTATCTCATATGGAAGAAGAGGGAAAACTTTCACGTTTGCCTAAAAGCACGTTCTTTATGTTCACTTTGTCAATGCTGTAGCTCTCCACCTTGCATTGTACTTCTATGGAATTCGATGAGTAACTGTGTAAGACATGAACAACTGCTCTTTTCCATTGAATCTACAACCTCTGAATCCCAAACATCCTGGCTTTATTTTGTGGTTTTGTGAAGATATTCATTCCTTTGAAATAATTAAGATTTTAAAATTGAAAAATTAAAATAATTGATAATATTAAATAGGAATTGCCCTACATTTTGTATATAATGTGTGAAATTACCTACTCTTTGTCTGAATCATGGGTGCTTATAAAAGGATATAATTTTTTTAATACTTTGATTTTTACCTCTTTATGTTTTTGTGAGTGCTGAAATATTTTCGAAAGGGTCTATTACTGGGTTTTAAATTATTCTAGGAGACTTAATTAATGCTGAGAGAAAGAACTAAAGAAAAAGGATTCTATACACCCAAAGTTTTAGGGGAAAAAATAAAATTGTGGCTTTTTCTTTCTATACTTAGATCCATTATTATTTAGCATGTTTTTAGATGCTAGAGATGCTGCCAGCCATGCAGCACAAGTAACAGGGAGCCCATTTCTTTTCAGCTGGTGAAACCCATCACACAAACTGACTCTCTGCAGCACCCACTTCTGTCAGTTCATGTCCCTGCATCTAAAACATTGGCTATAATTTAATTCAGTCATTTGATAACCATGGTCCTGGGGCCAGCAGTGATCTTTCGAGCTGTGATAAATGAAGCAGCAGGTACCAGACTATGCTAAACAGGAAAATCTAAGAATTCACTAATATGAGATTCTTCTCAGAATCTCATAAAAAATCAGTGGAAACAACTGGTCACAACTAATTTAAACAAAATGTTGAGATGTATGCTCAGCTAAGAAGTAGAGCCACCTAAGTTTGTTGTAATTTTGCATGTGAAACAAGGTATAAAGCATATTTGAGATAATTTGTTTCCTAATAGGTTTTTTTCTAATCTCCAAGAGATTTTCTTAAACCCTGAAGATTTAATAGCTGTTCCTCAATCATGCTGTAATGCAATCATGCATTAATAAGAAAGGCTGCTTCTTGAATTCTACTATACATGTGAATGTACACCTCTTTTTGAATATCACTAGAGATGACATCAACAGCTGTCACTGAACACCCTTCCATTGCAGGTCAGAGAGAATGGAAGAGCCTTTGGATAGCTGAAGCAAAAGTGAGTGATAACAGGGAGAATTAAACAATCCTTACTCTGTTTTAATTTTTCTGAAGACTGAGTATAGAGATCAAAAATTTTGATCTCTATAAAATTTTTAAAAATGTTTGTTCATCCTGCATGCTTCCAATGGAGAATTCAATATATATTTCAGTAATGGGAACTGCGGTATTTATGTGGTTTAGATTCCCTGCAACTATGAAGTTGTGTGAATAAGGCTCTACAACATGCCTAAGGAAGAAACAGCTCCAGTCCTCCTGCCTCACACAAAAGAGAATTACAACAGATCTGAGTCATCTTCTTCATCTGTTTTTTTCTTAATTCCAGAATAAAATGAAGTAATTTTAAAAGTATAAACAGCTGAGGCAAAAATGAAACTAACATCACATTAAACTTACAGCAAAGTGTAAGTTGCATTATATTACTTAACAGTAACTATGTATACACCACATTAATTAAAAATAGAAAGTTATTTCACATTATTCCTTGTCACTGTTTCTCGATATCCCTTTCTTTTTATTCAAGACCTATCCTTCTTTGTACTAGATATTGGTTTTCCCTTTATAATAACATGGATGGCCTTGTCCAAGTTCTACTAAAGGGAGAAAAATTTTTAAACAGCAGCAACAAAACTCAAAGGATTTACCTTAAATGCCTTGTACCGCTCATCATTTAACACTTCTTTAACTCTAGAACTCTCTCCTTCTTCAATAATCTCCTAAACAAAGAAAAATATTATTTATTAAAAATAATTAAAAATCCATTTTAAGACCTTACTACAATTACAAGATTTAGTGAAATAATCTAAAATCAAGTTTTATCAATATTTATTAATCAATAAAGAACCCCTAGCAAGCATATTGTTTTATTCCCTTAGGATCAAATTCTGCAACCCTTCTAAAGAAAGAAAATTGCTGAAGGATGAAGGAGAAACTGGAACCACAGAATAAATTTCACAGTCCTTACTTACTCATAAATTTACTCAAGGATGAAGTAGAAACTGGGACCATGGAATATATTTCACAGTACTTATTTACTCATAAAGTCGCAGCCAGAAAGCAGTTATTTATCACAAGCTATCAATGACTTGTCCTAAAAATTAGATTTCATTATTTGGTTACGTTTTCTACTCTCAAAAGTAAGACCATTGCAAGAACAAATACCTTTTTTCTGGAGTGTCCATTTCTTTTAGTCTTTCTGATAAAAATTAAAAATAAAACTAACAAAGAAAACCACCAATAGCACCCCTAAAAACCATCCTATTTTTGTGGAATCTCCATTGCAATCCCAGCCCCCACACAGGAAGTACTGAAAGCACTTCAGAGGGTGCATTCTTAACTGGTGGAATGGGGAAATGAGGACCCAGAGCAAAGCACAGCACTCAGCAATGACCCCTGAGCAGCTACCTGCTGGAACAGCAGCACTCAGATGCGGGTCCTGAAAAGGCTAAGAACTGAAGAAAAATGCAGGGAATACTCCAAGTTCCAGTAGGAATGTAGAGTTCATCCATCACCGGGCTAAAAGGCTCTGCTACAACTATATATAACTTGCTATAACCTAGCAAGGTAAGATTTAGCATTAAAGTACTAAAATATTTACCACTTCCACAAAAAATATATTTCTAATAAAGCATTCAGGTGAGTGAAGTGATGTTGCCAAGGGCAGAAGTCACATGAACAAAACTATTAACAGTTTAACTGTTGCATCGAAATCAGAGTGAGCCCTTAGAAATTCCATGCAAAGCTCATACTGCTTTATTTATTCCCTTGTATTTATTCACTTGTTACCCTCATTCCTAAGAGTGGGGGTTCCATGACTGACCCTTGTGTTATCACAAAAGGTTTCCAAAAATCATTTCATTCTTAGAAGCATAGAAAACACATTGTTATTACAGGAAATGCAGGAGGTTTGTACACACACAGAGATGTGCAGTGCTCCTCCCTGTGACCTGTAAATGCTGACCTGTAAAAGAATCCATTGGCAGATAATTCAGAAGTACATTACCTCAATGATATCTCTGACTTGGTCTCCCATGCAGGGCAACCCTTGGATATCTTTCATTCTGGTTACTGAAAATGGAAGAGATTTCAGCAAAGAAGCTGCCCTTAAAAATTCCAGGCAGAATATTTCATTTTCTTTGAACTCATAATTTTCTGCCATTACCTCAAAGGCATCCTGGGACAGGGTGAGGTAGAGAAAAAAAAAAGTTAAAGTTTAATAAAAGCTTAAAATACTCAGTATGCTCCTTAGAAAGGTTACTTTGTATGCTAATTCAAGAATTACTCCTTTTCACTACATAGAAAATATAGAGTTCATTAAAAAAAAAAGCAGCCCAATTTTCTACCAACTTGAAGTTTTCCAGGTGTCATTAAAACAGTATTTTAGAGCCAAACTTGAAAACATTTTGTGAGGTTTGCCTTCTATATTCTATGTGGATCTTATAATTCGGTGTCAAATAGAGCCATAATTTTTAGAATTATGCCCAACCATAAGGTAATCCAGCAGATCACCATGTAACGTTTGCATTTTCAGACACAACCAAATAGGAATCTGTGGCAGTACTGGAAACCACCTGCATCTTTTTGAGCCATTCTTCTACTTGGTAATTTAGGGAACAAATTCTCCTTTTCTTCATTTTTCAAATAGAAACACATTTTCTTTATGGCTCTTTATGGTTTGGTTTATTTAACATTGCACTCAAAAATACCTGAGGAATGTCCATATAGCTGTTTTTTTCCTAAATGATCCAAATGAGGTCTATCTCCCTCACAGAATATATGAAAAAATATTTATATTAACAGCAGAGAATTTTAGAAATTAAATGCAGGGAACAGACCACACAAAGGTGTAGAGGAATTTTTTTGTTGTTTGCCACTGTAGAGTATCAGCTTTTGAGAGGGAACCAATGCTGCAAAACCATCTTCTTGATTAGAGTGCTCAAAAAGTCCTGGAATGTTTTTTCTCACTGCCAAAAGGCAGCTTCTCACATGCACATCTGAAGTGTCCTACACTGAATAATCATGAAGTGTTCTACACTGAATAATCAGCCCTTGTGATAATTGTGTCTGCACATCCCAGCACCAGCCCTGCTGCACAGAGGTGTCAGCCCCTTCCCACTGCCAGGAGGGCAGCTCTCAGAAAAGCTGTGTCACCATCACTACTGAAAAACACAACCACATGAAGCATTTCACTCAGAGGCTGTTGATAGTCAGCGAGAAAATATAATCAAAGCATTTTTATGATTCTAGCTTACATTTTTCAGTGTTTTCCTGCCTTTGTGAAGCTCATTAAGCTGTTTAAAATAAACAATTAAAGAGTATTGAATATTCATTATTCTCTGTGCAAAAAAACCACAGTGCCTGCAAATGCTGCAACTAATTACAGGTGGCTTTTAACGTAAAACTGCTTTTACAATTCTTTTTATTAAAACATTTATTTATTAAAAAAAGATAGCAACTGGACTTGCTGTCTATTAAACAGTATAGCTCATATTGAGTAATATTCTAGAGGGGAAAAGCATACAAAAACCTAATATTATTTAATAAAAATCTACAATCTAATGGATGTCTGGTGAAGTCAACTTATGGTGATATAAAAAGGAAAGTTATTGACCATTTATTCTAAACTATTATATGTCTTACATGAAGCACCTCACCTTCACTTTATCAATCAGATCAATATTCAGATTACCTATTTAAAAAGTACAGTTTAAAAGGAAAGTAAATTTCCAGAGATTTCCAGCGCATTAGAATTTCATTATCTTCAGAGTACTCTGCAAGGTCTGCTCTAATTAAATATGTAACAGAGCTGGGCTACATTTCAGTTCTTTGGTTATTGAAAATTTTACTTCTGTCTCTGAAATTGTGGAATGTTTGTTGGTGAGACTTGGATTAGGCAAAAATGTGGGGTTTAAATGCACTTCCAGGTTCCAGTGGATCAGATCCAAGACCCACTAAGATTTTGCTGAATTGTGTTAAAAATAAGAAAGGTGACAGATATAGACAGGAATTCTGATTCTCATTTAATATCTGGTATTTAAGAACTAATAAGATAAAATATCATTCATTTCATCATCAAAGTTACCAGTAATCATCTTATATATGCAAAAAATGCAAACTCAAATACTATAAATACTAAAAATCACTCCTGTGAAACCAAGAAAAAGTGCAAGATTCTCAAATAATATATGAGAATGATTCTCAGAAAAAAATAATCAGTAAGACCATGCTACTTTCTGGCTGCTGAACAGCTGACCCAGTAACATTCAGCCTGATTATCAGAGTACAAGTCATGCAGAAAAGCAAAACAAATTAGTGGTCCCATGTGCTATTTCATACTATTCTCAACAACAATGTCAGAGCTGGTCCATTGCTACTTGCAAAACAGTCTTTAATAAACTCAGTTTAAGACTCTGCTAGAACAGAAATTATAAATATTACACCAAAAAACCCCCATATTTTAAATCTAAAACCCCCATATTTTAAATCTAATCTGTTTTGTAAAGAATTTATTACAGCTTTATGGAGAGGGCACTTGTCTTACAGCTATGTAAGACACTTGTCTTACACTCACAACTTTGCTGCCAGCTTGGAAAACTGCTCCACACCTCCCTACCATTCACTCTCTATTAGGACTGCGAACACTCCAGGGCTTGAATGCTTTCACAATGTGCTTGTACAGCATCTCTCATAAAAAAGGCTCCTACCTTACTTGAGTCTGCAAACATTACTGCAGCACAAATTAGCTAAAAGAGCCAAAGAGCTTAATAGCAAATTGTGACTAAAATCCCCAAAAATCTTACATGGTATGTGTTTGAGAACCTGTTATACTCAGAACAGCAATTTGAGTTAAATTGTTTTCCCTCTCAGTCACTCTTTTCTACTTGTTTATTTAGTAGGTTGCAAATCCAAAGGACAGGTCCCACTACTCATTACACCAGCATCATCAGTGTTTGATGATCATTCAAAAGCAACCAAAGTTTTAGAATGCAGCTTTCATTCAAATGATTTTCCTCTCTCTTCCACCTCTGTAAATCTCAATTTTGTATGTTGGTAGGAGGAGATATCTGGCATGTGAGTGACCTTTGTATAGGCTGAGAGAGAGAAAAATACTTCAGGTGCTTATTTCAAGAAGAATTAAGCAATTTAGGCCAACCTGCATTATTGACAAAAGTTACTTCCAAATAAATGAAATTACTCCTTTTTGTTCAGTCTGATTTTTTTGGTTTTGTATCTGGACTGAAAAGCCCAACACTTTCCCAGATCCTAAGATTTTATCATGTTATTTTACATCAGCTAGAAAAACAAAGGAGCTGAGAAAGTAACAATAAAAGCATAATGTGCATGATCTCAGGGTCTCTGCATAAACACCATTACAAGAAATAAACACATTAGTTCCAGTTGCTCCTCATATTAAGAAACAATAACAAGTTCATTTCTTGAAACATAGAGGAATTCTGAGAAGTTTTAATATTATTCCACATTATAAAAGAAAACAATACAACTTTGAAAAAATGTCTGCTGACACAGCACAGAAATGCAGTTAGAGTGTTAATCACAAAACAATGACCTGCATGATAGATACACTGAGTAATAAGAAATATAAAATACATATATATTACATACATTAATATGGTCAAAGAAAGCAACATAGATTGATGTATCACACAAATTTAAACTGCTGAAAAGTAAAGATGCCATTGTGCTCTCTATTTTACAAAGCACCTTCCCATTTATCTTAAAAATCTGAATACATATTTACTCCTTAGACCAAACAATCAATTATTTTTGAATAGGCATACACTTTGCACACATTCACATCATAATTCATAGGTGCAGTCTGCAGATTTTTGCTGAAGGAAGCTGTGTCAGTGGGACACTACGTGTTATTAAGAGTGTCCATTCAGTTAGTGGCTTTCTACTACACAGCTCCAAAGTTGATTATAAAACTGAAAATGAGGACCTTCTGAGGTATGTTTTAAAACATAATAATAATAACATAATAATAAGTGCTTGAGCCATTGGCATAATTGATACATTCTTTGTAAGATACAAAAGAAGAAAGAAATATTTCTTTTTTATTTTTCTCTAACGTAGTGGAAAGGAAACCAGGCATCTTTCCTGTGCTAAACATCCACATTCTCATTACCATGAGTAACAGCCAAAGCAAAGTAACATCCAGTAGCATTAGCAATAAGCCTTAGAATCACAGAACCATTTGCCTCTGACTTAATTAGTTTCTTCTGTAAGAATTAAATTGTATTTTCCTCACAGAAGAATGTCTTTCTGAATTTTATTGCAGTCTGATATTAGTATTCAAATCCAACATCCCCTCCTGGGCACAGCAGAATGACTCCTTTTATTTTAGCACAAGAAAACACAATGCAGCCTCCAAGTGTATATTTTCAGTGGGAGAGAGAAGATAGCTACAAATAAGCCAGAGAACAATACTGGAATATTATATTCCATAATAACGTTCATATTTAAGACAAACATAAAGGAAACTTGCTAAGGTACAGACACTACTCAGAGGATCTGCTCTTTTGTTCTGCAGCTTTGCCCATGTGAGCAGCCACAGCTCACCTGTGAGTAGGGTGATGTGTTCAGGGGCATTCCTGGACCAGCCAGGTCAGCAAAACCCCAGCAGGGGTTCCCAGCCTGCCTGCCCCCAGGCCAGGGGACACTGGGACCCAAAGACCGCACAGAGACTGAGCCTGAAGCAGTTGCATCTCTACCCCATCAACTGAACCATGGTTCCACTGTCTACTCCTTGGCATCGGACATTCTTAGTGTGTTCTTCACACCACAAGCCTTACTACACAACAGCTCATAAATTATTTGACTAGGACTTGCCCCATACTGAATGCACTAACAAAACCTTGACATCTGCAATTTATGTCAACTCTTTGGTAGCTTCTTCCATGTGTAAAACTGGTTTGTTGTAACTTTCTGCAAGTTTTTTTCTGATTATTACAACAGACAGGAAACATGAGACATTTGAACATTGAAATTGCACCTAGTATATTAAACCACCAGCTTTTCTTCATGAGCTGTCACCAAATATCTGTTATTTTTTTTAATGAGACTTTCATGATGAAATATATGCAGAACAGGACTCAAGATTAAAAAGGGTCACTAATTATCAATTTCTTCAGAAATCAAGAGCCCTAAAGTGCCTCTCCCAAGAAACCAGGATGTATAAATCCTGCTGCACCCTCACTGCTGCCTATTAGTGTCTGTTCCAATGTAATTACTACACTTTCTCAAATGTAACTCCTACTTATTTGAAAGGGGAACTGGATACAACATCTCAAGGCAAAGTCCAGTAAAAGGAAGAATCCAGGAATTCATTGAAGGATGCATTAGCAAATAATAGGTTTGTACCCCTGTTATGGGCATGATCAGAAAACAAGCTAACCAAAGAAAACAGAAAATATGCAAGAAAAGGGAACAAGCCTGGCCCATGTTATAACAAAATGCTACCATCAACACATAACTCAAGATGGTTTGGACCCAATTTTCAGGATGTATGGTATTGACCCAAGGAAAATCTGTCATTTAATGGTTGGCTGCTCACAGCATGCACAAGTGAATTACACCAATGCTTCAGTGCATTTGCTAAGTGCCTGCACTGAGAAATCTGTTGGAATGCTTTTATTTGAGAATGTGAATTACAGGATTAATACAAGGCCAACAAAACAACAGCAAATCTAAAAATCAGGCTCCTGTGACATTAGGCAGACTATCTGGCAGTTCTCCAAGGCATGGGCCCGTTCTGGCAGCCCATAAACACCCAACCCTTCTGCTGTCATTGCCAGCTTTGGCTGTGAGGAATAAGGACAACAGCCCTGAGGAGTTCCATTACAGCTGTCAAGATGCTGATTCTAGACAGATTCATAAACTTACTCAGTTCCACCTCCAGAAACAAAACACAGCATGAACTCTGAGAAGTTACTCTCAAAATATGTTGAAGACGAAAAACTGACACTTTTGTCACCACAAAACCCAGTGTCTACCCAGAAATGTTTAATAAATAGGGTAACAGAAGGGAATCTCCATACTCCCATCATTAAACTGCCCCACTTCTAATGTGTTCAGCTAAATTCACTCAACAAATACAAGCTGTACTTTGACATTAAGACTGCTGCATTGATAAAGCTGGAAGTAATTTAGGGACTGCCTCTGTGAAACACAGGTATAACAGAAACCACTCTAAAAATGTGGTCTAAATGCTAATGACAATTAAATCAACAACTTTGTGCCTTCTGGGAGCAAACATTTTCCTTTGCCATTATCCGTCACATTCCTTTTAATTCTTTACCTTTAGAATGTCTGACAAAATGTTGTGATATAGAAAATTCAGCAAAGAGCCAGATTCCACATTCTACTCTTTTCAGGAAGTGTAGAACTAAGACACTTACTTCCTATTTCTCCAAGAAGTTTGGTATTTTACATAATGTTTCAGTCGTACTATGTTTGGTGTGACATTTTCCCCTACAGCAGCTTGTATTTGATATTTATAAACAGTGAAAAAGAACTGCTGCTTTCAAGAGGTTAAATGGTTGCAATCACAGCCCTTTTTTCTAGCAGGAGGTAGGGAAATGCAGCCATTTCAAAAGCAGCAGTTTTGGGAATACTGGTAACACTGGGGTTGGAAGGGACCTAAGAAGGTCTCTAGCCCAACCTCAGGCTCAAAACAGGGTCAAAACTCAATTCCCATCATGTTGCTCAAAGGGGGCTTTTTGTAAATAAGCAAACAGTTTAACCTACTTGGCTACCATAAACAGTAGCATATATTTGCTGTAATTTCTGATTATTTCAAAGCATAACTACAAGCCAAATTTTAGTTTGTTTAATTTTTAACTGTGCATTCCCAGATCAAGACATGTTTGAGTTCCTTGTAGGTTTATCTTTAGTTCTGAATACCCCAAACGTTTTAGTATTTACCTGGCAAAGGGTTTATATTCACCAATAACTGGTATCTGTTGCTATTCTTTTTATATGAATCTTACAAATAATATTTTCTTGCAGTATTTGTATGTATTTACAGGAACACACAAGTAGAATCATGAAAATTATAAATAATAACAAAACACATAATAAAGCTTTAGGAAAATGAGGAAGTGTTTGATGTTATAGTTGAAACATATGCATGTAACTATGCCAGATATATTTAGACTGCACTACATTAGAGTCTCTGAGAAATGTTTCCTTTTGAGTAGTGGTCACTGAGTATTTAGAGCCAGGAGGAGCCATTAAGCACAAGAACTCCAGAGGAATTTAGACGCAAGGACTCAGACCCTTCATACCCTCTGAAATGTGCAATGTTATGGGCATTAACTAGGATATATGACAGTCTCCAAGATTTCTATTTAAGTAGACAATTCAAAGGGGGTTTTGTGATGCTAAAGTAATTATATGCAGTCTGTTTTCATAATTGCTCAGTTGTGAAAATCTGAAGTTTAGTACCATACTTTGAAGAACTGAACTTGGGCAAACCAAAAGGCAGCACAGCAACTGTGAAGAACCTTGGACTCACCTAAACCCAACTTTGTTTATCATTCTTCCAGTTTGTCAAATAAGACTGTGATGAAAGGCTAAAAGACATTTTTGGAATGTTATTCTATCATTTGTTTTAAAAATTCATGTGTTTACAAGCTGTTAATGTATTTAAAGATCCACTGTGTTAAGCTTTCAGCAACACTTAGAGGATGCAAGTAAGCTTGCACTCAATTTTAATTTAAGTATGGCAGATTTATAACTTTTTAAATTGTTATTATGCTGCCTGTTTACTCATGAATTTGCTGAGGGTGCCACAGAAAATACTGAGGCAAGTATTATAGTAATTATTCTAATTATACCAGCTTTTATTTTATAGACAGAATAAATATTACCGTGAATTTCTTGTTGTAGTTATTTAAAGTTGTCTTTCTCTGGCATGAATACTGAGATACTTTTGTTCCAATAAATGCTGGCATTTCCAATGCAGGTGTATTCAGAGGAGGAGATTGAGATTGCTCCTAACAAGGGTAAAAAAAAGAAGAGTTAGTGACACACATGGCAAATAGCTTAAAAATAAAAAAAAAAAGTACATTTCATGAGCCCAAAATACAAACCTTTGAAGAGCAGGCAAGAAAATAATAATGCTCCTGTCATCCTGCTATGAAAAACAGGTGATTTCACATTGGCTGGACTGACAGTACAGTCTATCTGGTGATTACTGGGATTTTTGCTTTTCTGCAGTAAGTTCTTACAGGGAGTTTTCAATGGCACTGTCATTTTTTTAAAAATGGTCTTTCTAAATGATGTGTGTCTCTACTACTCTCACTACTGCAGTAAGTTTGAAAAACTACAAAACTTTAAGAGCAGATAAGCTCTAAAACACAGAGTTTTCACAGAAAACATTAGATTATTCAATACAAGATTAGGGATATTAGACAATGGGAAATGTTCTATTGACTTTTTCTGTCTGTAGCTAAATTCAGTAGGGGGGGGGGAAATTTTTGTATGAATTAGAAATCAAGTTTTCTCCCCTCTTGCAGGTAAAATTATAGAAAACTTTTTCTTTTGGATTTAATTCATCCAGCTAAGTGTTTAATTTTGGAGTCATTTTAGAGTGAAGGAAACATTTATAAACAGCTACAGAAGAGTAATCACCATCCTTTATTCACTCAACAGCCAGCTGGTGATGTGGTTGCTCCCTTAGCCAATTCCCATAGATGCTGATCCAATCCAGACATAATTTTGACATGTTCACCAAAGCAGGGAAACTGAGACAAATGCCAAGACTTGAATGGGCATTTCCCAATCTCCAGGCTGCCTCCATGCTCATTCACTTTTCACCTAATTTTGCTCCATGCAAAATAGATCAAGGTCGTACAGGTCTGTGGGCAATCCATCCCTCAAAGACAGGAATTCTCCTGAAAGGCAGGATTCAGAGTCATATCCCCACTGGCAATAGAGAATCCTGAGCACAAGTCCTCAACATGTGGATGTCCTGACTAGGAAGCACCTAGAAAAAGGCAAACTCACACTGGTTTTCTGCTGCTTTATATATCCAGTCCTTCAATTCTTTCACTTTCTTTGATGTGCCGAATCTGAAATACTTCAGAACATGAAGTACCTCTAACAGTTCCCTGTATTTTTTGGTCTTGGTCCTTCTGCTTGAAAATTTTTGGCAGATGTGTCAAAAACTTATTCCATTGCACTATCCAAAAGCCACAGGGAAAGAGTTCAACAATTACAATAAAAAATGTCATGAAAATACATAAAAGAATTTTCACACCAAAAATGGAATGATAAGCCCTTTTTTCCCTGTATCCAATCACACAAAGGCTAGCAAACCTACAAGCATGTGTGTATCTTCATAACCACATCCCTAATTATCATTTCATGCTACATTGCCTTTGTATTTGATACAAAGTAGTTCAAGAACAGTATTCACACACACAAAGGTATTTGCTTGCACAACTGAAGGAGCAGTGAATTATATGGTGGTTTTCATAGCATGCCCTGAAAAGAAGAAAGCAATTTTATGTGTAAGACCAGTCTTGGGAATAACCAAAATGGGTTTCAGTCAGGACAGCAACACAACTCATCCACTTCTGCACACATTCATGAATTATATTTTAAAATTGATTTTAAATCATATAAACTATGATTGATTAGTGCTAATATACTGCTTGAAATGATAGTGCCAGCTGCAAAAAACTGTGAACAAACAGAATGTTACTGAACAGAATACATAACAAGCTGTTACCTTCTCTAGGACAGACACAAAAGAACAAGAGCCCTACATGCAGCATCAGCTGCTACTGTGGAGGAGGGCAAAATTAATGCAGAAAATCTGTGCATTTAAGAGTGTGATAGACTGGACAGAAACATCCTATTCCGGCCTTAGTCGAGATATTTGAGCATTTTCCTTAATCAGTAAGAGTGATGCATTTAGTTACCTGGCCTTGATTATATATAAGAACAGAAGAAATTCTGGATAGAAATTAACAGGAAAAACATCTGGCAAACAATGATTGCTACAGTCTGATTTGCAGGGACTATTATAATGCCTGCATGTGAACTATAGAAATGATCTATCAGCAGCAGAACATGAGCTGAATTGATACTGCTCAAATTGATATTTGGTGGGAAAACTAGATGAGAAAAAAATTGTTTGTACAGATTACAGGACAAAGCTAAACTTCCATCAATAGCAATTACAGTGTAGAACAAGGAATCCTGGAAATTCATTAGACCAAAAATAATTTCTAGTACTGGGACAAAACAACTAAAGATAAGAGAAAAATGGAAAAATATAAGCATTAAAAATTCCTTTTTTTTTTTAGATAACTCTACATTTAAATGAATTTGCAGTACACTGCACAGGGGCAACCAATGGAAAATACCTAAATGTGTAGGCTACTTAATCACTAGAGCTAGTCAGAGTTTCTACCCCACATCCAGGCTGCAGTGAATGTCACTTGCTACTCTTTCACACTGACATTTTCCACATGGCATAAGCAGGGGAAACAGCCTTTACCACTAGCATCAATTTGTAAAGCAGACAGACTTGGTTGCAGAATTAATATTGCGGGGGACTACTTTGCTCTTTGTCAAATTATTTTTTAACACACCAAGAAGTTTAATGACACAGGGAAATAACAGGGAGAAAATGAAGCAGCAGTGAATGAAGTGCACAGAGACAAGCAGCCAGCAGCTCTCTAAAACCCTGGCAGCATTGACCAAATAATAAAGTCCTCTGATATCCAGAATTTTATGAAGAGAAGGCAGACAGTTTATAGGTTTCATTTTTATTTCCTGAGAAACTCAGACTGTCAGGATGAAGGATTTCTTCCATTACTTATGGCCTCTCTCTTTCACAATGAAACAGAGCGAGATGCTCCAGAAAATGTTAAATATGTTTCCTGACACATGATAAGACAAAAGATCAAAAGATGGTACTTTCTTTCCCTAATGTGGAGAAAAATCCTTTCTTCAAATAAATAAATCTCTTTTCCTTTCTAGGAAAAAACAAACTAACAAAAACAAACAAACAAAAACTAATTAGCTAACAATTTCTGGGTTCTGACTGAGGAAAAGGCAGAAGAGATGCAATCACAGCACTATTCTTAAGGCTGCTGAGTGTGCAGCAACCCTTAAGGATCTCTTCCTCTCTTTTTACCTCTCTGAACACCTCCCCTCTGCCTATTTCTCTTCCACAACCCAGGAAGCATCAGTAGTTTCTGGCATGTGGGGATGCCGGTGTGTATCCATCAATGTCCATGTCCTGCTATTGTCAAGGATACCCTCCTGCTTGTGCTAGGAAAGGTGTCTCTGCACAAGGGCTGACCTTGGCCACAGAAATATTCTGCTTCCCTCTCAAAGCAGATATTTGGCTACCATATTTCCAAAGATTAAAATTAAACTAAATGATGGCTACTAACCCTAAAAGTCAAGTGTGACTGAATTAATCAATAATAATTCTGTCCATCTTAAATCTGGTCAACCAACCTTTCATTCTCTATAAATCACTGACATCAGAGCATCTCTTGGATCATCACTACCACAGAAAGATGTACTTTAATGACAATTGTAATTAGGATGTTAGCTAATGGTCTGTAACTCTGACTTTATTCCCCTTGTTTTGCATGAAGAAGGGCATTTCTTTTTACTAATGCAGTAAAACAAATGTCCTGAATGAGGAATAACCTTCCAAATAGGCTACTGCAGGAGCTGAGAGATTAAATCTTGCTGCTATTGATATTAATGGAAATTTGACCACAAAACTACATGGCGACAAGATTTCACCCAAAACATTCCCCCACTGCAATCCATTCCTTTTACTTCAAAAGCTTAATGATCTAGCTTGAGTTCAAGGTTTGTTAATTCACTTTCATTTCACATTTTACAAGTCTGACATAACGAACCAAATTTGTCTTCAGTGAAATTCCAATTAAATTACATTATGTATGAGTTCGGTCTAGTACTTAAAAAGAAAATTAACCTTTACTTCAATCTTTCCTCATTTCTCAAGGCAGAAAAAAGAATTAGCATGGTGACACTGCAACAATAAAATTATCTACAAAATTTGCTACACTCCTAGAATTCTTCTTTTCTCCTTGTTTTCTTTACAAAATGTTTTTTACTTCAGAGCAACTATATAATTAAGATTGGTTTTATAAGCTTTAAAAATACCAGTATAGCTGTCACTGGCTTACTTATTGTGCTCTGCATTTATTAGCATGAAATCTTTATGTTTCAATAAAAACATAAGCTTTTACTTGCAGAGCCAGTCTCACAGTATAATTATGATCTCCTGACAGTGCTGATACCTTATTCAGAAGTTTATGCTACACCAATATTCCAAAAGGAATTTTATATAAAACTAAGGCAGTTTCATAGACTTAAAAAAACTTCTCATTGATTTAAAAGAAAATTGGAGGAATTTTGGAGAAAAACAAAGGTGTTTCTAGCATTGAAAAGAAAAAAAAAATGATGAAATCACATTTTCTGAGCTATCTGAATCTATAGGTGTGTTCATATTGCCGAAATTAAGAATGCACATAAAAGGTAATTTGTTTTACTTTTAATGCTGATGTGAAACTCTCAGGAAGGCTCACAGGATTTTGTTTGTGGTTTTGATGCATTACTTGTTTAGAGAACTTCTCTGCATTCCCTGTATTTATATTTTTATGGCCTGTAACAAAATAAAGCAGTAGTTACAAGACTTCCTTATTTATTTTTTTCTTTTTGTATTAATTTCCTTTGTCTATTCTCCCTCCAGCAGATTCACTGAAAAATGTTATAAATTTATTGCAAAAATATATCCTTGGAAGGATTTCAAATATAAACACACATTCTGTCATGGAATCATGCTGAGCCTGAGAGCGACAGCTCCATCTGGTGTATTCACTTCCCCCTCCCCCCAACCCAAACTGTTATTAAACAGTAATTCTTGTATGTAAAAACCTGGAAAATATTTTCTGACAAGGAAAATGCAATATGACTGGGAAAAAAAAAAATCAGCTACAGTTTTTTTCTTGGGAAAGGATGGTATTTATGCATCACCCTTCATAATCTAAATACCAAAATGATGAAGCAGCAAACAGAGCAATGTTGCTGTTAAATATTCAGGCATTCTGCGCCTCAGAGGAGGGCACATGCTGCACATCCTACCCTGGTCCCAGTGTGGTCACACAGAGCCTAATCCAGACCCTCAGGAATCAGCAGGAATCCTTCGCTTTACTTTAGAGAGCTTTAGATCAGACTTGTAGCTCTCTTCACAAATGAATAAATTTCTTTGCTGGTGCACATGAAACCCTTCACCATGAGGCTCGGACGGGTGCAGAAGGAGGGGACAGCTTCATTCCAGCTGCACTGCTGGGCCTATTTCATGGCTCAGCGGCACAAGCTGGGCACAGCACGCCTGGCATCCCCACCAAACCCCCACCACTCTAGAGTCTGTGCCAAGATATTGAGTACCACTGCTCCTCACTACGCTCCAATCTGAGAAACTAGCAGGTAATTTATCAGATATAGATCAGAGGAAAACATAATCATCCATTGCTTCAAGGTCAAACACCCTGCATCAAATCATCAACCTGCCATTTTCAATATCCTCTGACTTACAGCTTCCATTGAGAGACAACAGAGTATAATGAAACTTATCACAATTACTTGATGGTGCCAAGTCTGTAAACACATGTCCACAGACTACATCAGTCTTCTTTTCATAGGTGCTTCAAGGGCCCAGCTGTTGCCTGATCGCCCTCCAACAGCAAAAGTTGTAATATTTTTGCATTGTTTTGAGGAGGCCAAGAATGCCATCAACAGCACATTGAAGTGCCCTCCTTTCCCTGGGATATTTACCATGATATTGATGTATTTGAGCAAATACCACAAGCACCAGAACAGCAACAAGTGCCTCACTAATGGATATTGCAGAGGAGCTGGGGCTGTTCAGCCCCTTAAGGCTCCAGGAAGACCTAACAGCAGCCTTCCAGTAATTTAAGGGGCTGCTAGAGAGCTGGAGAGAGAACTTCTTACCAAGGGACAGTGACAAGACAGGGTGTAACGGCTTTACACTGGCAGAGGAGAAATTTGAATCAGATATACAGAAGAAATTCTTTTCTGTGAGGGTGTTGAGGCACATGAACAGGTTGTCCAGAGAAGCTGTGGCTGGCCTGGAAGTGTTCAAGGCCAGGTTGAATGGGAGTTTGAGCAACCTGACCTAGTGGAAGGTATTCCTGTCCATGGCAAGGAAGTGGGAGCTGGATTATCTCTAAGGTCCCTTCCAGCCCAAAACATTCTGTAATTCTCTATGTGCCAGTTTGTACCCTGTGATGAAACAGTAACTCAGCATTACCAGACACTGATAAAGAAGGCAAAGGAGGTGTTTCTACTCTATTGAATCTGTGTGAATTACTCATAAATTTCACAGAAAAAAAAATAATAACACAACACAATTATATCTATATTCATTTAAAAAAATAAATAAAATCACAGCCATTCATTCTGGCTATCACTGCATTCACACTGCAGGATCTATCTTACCATGAGACGATACTTCACTTCTGAATCAACTGGTCTTCCTGCCTCCATGCAGGCTGTGAACCAGGAGATGTCCAGTAGCTCAAACCTAGAGCTGTCACCCACAGCCTGTCGCTTCAGCCAGTCCAGCACCTCCAGGTAAGAGTTGTTCTCAGCCACAATATGAGTGACAGAATCACTGTCAAGAAGTATACAAAAAGTTTTCTTTTTTTTTCACTGAATCCAACTGTACACAGATACAAAGCTGTTATTTCTGTATTTACTTACCATACACTTCCTGACAATTGTAGTGTATATTGTACTTTAGGATGTGGGAGCACTGGAGTTTTCATATCACCATATATTTATTCTAGTCACTGACTCTGCCTTGAGGAAAGACTGTAGTCTGATAGCTCCTGTAAGTGCAGCATTTTCTTTCTTGAAGGATCATTTACCTTCCATAGACACTAACCTAATACACATTCTTTGCAATTCTCAAAATATTTTGCTTACACAAGCAGTACTATAATTAAAAAGCTGCTTGACAACACCTGACAGTCTCTTCCCAATATTCCTCATCCACGAGTTAAAGCTTTGCAACATTAAGAAGTCAGTTAACAATAATTATTTAAAACTTTCCAGCTAGTAATATCTATTAGGATACTTAAGTTTTCTGTACTTGTATGAAGCCGTTTATTACACATGGCATTGCCAAATATTCATGAATTAAATCTTATGAACTACATGCTCCATATAAAGACCATTTCCTTGCTGCTAAGCCAGTATAACAAAACTGATGGTTTAGTGAATACAAAATTTACAGCTTGAATTGTTATTCAATACATTATATGGTGTACATTGCCTAAAAATACAATAGCCCAAAATGCTATTGCAGTAAATGTCAGTTGTTGTACAAGAACAACATTAGAAAGGATCACCTGATTAAAAGGCGATCCTTTTAAAAAGAGACACTTCTGTACACATCACAGAAAAATAATGGACAGGGACAAAGCTGTGTTTCAAGAAAAGATTACCTGCATACTTAGGATGATCTGTAAGTTTCTGTCTGGCCTGCTGATGTTTCTCAGCAAGTTTGGAAAAAATACAGATTTGGTAGGAAATTTTGAATGATTCTGAGTGCTCCTGCTCCCTATGCATCCCACAAGGATGCTGTCACCCCCACAACAAAACATGAGAGAAAGAAGAAAATTCTTAATTTCCATCAACTTGTAGAATTAAGTATCTAGATAATATTCATTTCTATCAGGCAACAGATTCCTAAACTCCTTGCAGGTAAGGCACAGACAGGCAGTGTCACTATTTGACACTATTTTTACAAAAGGAAGCTAGAGCTGGAACATAAATTGTCTTAATAGCAGCCAAATCCATTTGAAAGTCTGTGACTTTCTGGTAGCCTGTGATGGTGACAGCCATATACAGTAAATTTCCAATGAAGGACCTGACAGATTGCTCTGCAAGCCCTGTGCAAGAGCTGGAGAAGTGGAGCCATCAGCCTGTCAAAGCAGAGAGGACACCACCACTGGTGGCAATCACTGGTTAGCATGGACTTCAAAACATGTTCCTGCTGTTAAAGGCAGACTGCACACTTCAAAGCAAATTACCTTCCAGAAAACCAAGAAAATCCCTTGGCATATCTCTGTGATCCTTATTCAAATGAGTGATCACCAATTTCATTAAGTCATGAAATCACAATGACAAATACTGGAATTGTTCCATAGAAAATTGTTATCAAATAACTCTCCAATGCAAAATACATACTGTATTTTGGAACTACAAGAAAGGTACTGAAAGGACTGTACTTCAGAAATGTGTGTCATGCTATAGCACAATTTTTTTCTCTCCATATGGCAGAACTTGTAGAGCAGAGTCCATTGAAAAAGAATAAATCCCAATTTATTTTTTTCTAAAAGATTACAAACACATATTAAGTGAATCCCCATGAAACACTGTTGAGTTTATTATTATTTAACCCTGCTAGGTCCTACTTTAATTAAACTGTCACATCTTTATACCCAAGTTAAAAAAACCCAAACAGTTAGAGACATAGAACTTCTGTTTCCTGTGGTTTATTTCACTTCATATAAAATATTCATATGTCATGTATTTGTAGCAAGCTGCAGAGCTGGGAACTTTGCCATAACTATGCACACAGCAGCAGTTTAGCTGCTGTGCTCCAGTTTCCTCTCATACCTGTACAGCTGTGCTATTTTCTTGGCACAGAACATAACAAATTTAACGTTTCCTCTGTCATTTTCAAAAGCAAAAATCAACAGTTAAATAGTTTTGTTTTATCCAGTAGCAGCTAAGCTGAAATTAAACATAACACCTGCCTCATAAAACTTACGGAAAGTCTAAAATACTGGCAATAAATACCCATGTGTCATAGAAGCCCAGATAAAGCATTTACTCTACAGATTATTAACGTAGGATCCAGAACAGCACTCTTTATTTCTTTTTTCCCCAAGAACTCAATTAATTTTGTATCAGATCCTAATTGCTTACTTCTGTTCAATACCTGCTTTAATCTTGCTTTATAAATTATTTTACCCTCCCTTCTTCCTCAGACTTTCAAAGTTGATGGGATTGAAAAGAAATCTGTAGAAATACACTTTTGTAGGGTTGTACACTCCAGAGACAGATCCAGAGACGAGATCAATGCTTGGCTTTCCTCCAGCTTTTCAGAGAACCTATATAATGATGCAGCTTTTGGAAAACTGCATAATGACATAACCAGCACTTACGTAAAGCCCTGTTTGGAGGAAGGCTTCCCTCTGAATGAGCTGGTTTGCTGAAACCAGACAAACCTGAATCTGGAGTGTGTTTCCACTCTCAAACGCCACATCTGTGGTATTTTACACCTAAGATTTTTCTCCAGTGCTCTTCCAGATTGTACCAAAGCAGAAGCCATAACTTTGAGACTCACATTAGGGTAAAAAAGTTAAATACTATAATACCAGAGATGATGTAGACAAATGTCCCCCTCAACCCATCACATTTCCATTCCTGTACATTTAACTCTTTTCGTTTTCAAAATTGGCCACTAAATTTAGCTTAATCTTAACCTGACTTCAAAGAGGAAATAAACAACGAGTGATTCAGATGAGCTAAAGACACAATTTATATGCAGACCCATGAAAATTGACAGATCTAAGATAAATTAGAAATGCACATTTTAAAAGTGAAAAATTAGAAATTTTGCTAAGTTTTGTCCTTTCTCTGCTCTCTGTCCAGAAGATAATTGAAATAAACCACATAATAGGAACACCCACTGAACCCTTGAAACATATTTATAATGGAAAAAGTCAAGTATAACTACCAAAAACTTAGGCAAAAACTTCAATCAGTCACTTGTATTTACTATATTGAATTAAAATGCTTCAAACAGCATTACTACATGTTATTTCAAAACATATAAATATTTTCCTACCTTAGCTCATTTTCTACTCTGAAACCTTTTCTTCTTCCCAGTTCCATCAAAAACATCCTTCTGGTCAGCCCCATCTTCCTCTGCATAATAAAAATGACAAAGTTACTGAACTTTATTTCATAACTGCAGGGAAGTTTTGGGGAATGCAACCCTTTCTGTCTCTTTCTCTGGGAGATGACAGCTGGAGCTTTGAACCTATCCATGATGCAAGGTAGAAATGCTCTCACTTGGGTAAAATAGAGCTAACATGCTTTCTGCCAGGCAACAGCTGTATTTAATGTCACCACCCATTGAAGTAATTTTCTTGTTTCCCCTCTGAAATCAAAACCAGGTGCTACACAAGCAGAAACATCACTGGCTCTCTGCCAGCTGGGACTTCTTCAATAGAAATACTCCAGACAGGTGCAAAAATTATTTCATTCCTTAAAACAGCCATTGCCTACAAAGATTATCCAGATAAAATTGATCAGCCAAATCATCTCAACATTTTAACCAGGTCTTCAGCTGATTGAATGGCTCAGTTCCACCTTTTTGCATTTAAGCACCCAGTGACCTCCAAACAGCTACAGAGGACAGTATGGAGGCCATTTACATTCCTCCTCTGGAGGAGAGAGTACTGCTCATTGCAGAACTACACCAAAGCTTTTGCCAGTGTCACATTGGATGCAGTTCTGTATCTCCCTGGATTTCTATTAGAGCAAGGTGAGCACAATGAACCAGTTTACAGCCTCTGCATCTACTTCAGCACAAACCTACTTCAGTGGTGAATACCCCTACTCCCATGTCAAGCTGGATTTTTATTTTTAACGTAGCAGAGAATTTGGATTGTACCAGTCCTTCACAACACATCAGAAATGTTATGTTACAGTTCTCATTGCTCATGTTCTCATGGGCAAGCAAGGTGGAAAATTCCTAAGTCAGATCCATCAATTATATTTTCAGTTCTTTTATCACAGGTGGATATACAAGTTGAATTTCAGGAAAATTAGTAAAAACCCGCTTCCTGCAATTATGGCCATGAGTTTAAAATTAAATTGTAAAAGTATTGCAGACATCTTCTGAGCCCTATAGCTCTTGCGGCTTCAACAGTATTATTGCAGATATAAAGAAATATTTTTCATCCAAATAGAAACTAACCATCTAAAAATTAATATAGAGCTTTCAGCTCTGGGGTCTTCCTGAGGCCATGAAAAAATATATACATAGTGCAGTATATAGATTAGATTGGATTAATTTCTTCCCTTGCCTAGGGATAACCCAGAAGCCAAAATATCTATTCCTCTTTTGGATTTATAACATCAAAATTGTCAAAATAAATCATTTGAAGGTTATTTTGAAATTATACGAGATATTTTCATAGGACCTGAAAAATGGACAAGCTGACTTCAAGAGGCTTAAGCAAAAGAATAGCAGCAAGGAAGCAAAAAAAAAAAAAAAAAAAAAAAATAGGAATGGATCTGGAATTAAGGCTGAGCAATCTGTTTTTGGTTGTTCCATGTCTTTTTTCCAGACTACTAATCAACCATTGAATATTGGTCACTTCCCTGTTTACATTGGTCACTTCCCTGTTTATAGCTTTCCTAGACTTGATAAAACACTTTATCTCAATCCCTACAAGGAATAATGTATTGGAGAACAGATTCTTTACATATGTTAAACAAAGTTTTATTTTATGTTATAATTAATTCAGTGCCCTAAAACATGTAAATATAATTTCCCCCAGTGTAACATCAATATGCTCAGTGCCAGTAAAATACTTCTGGCTTGAATAACGAGTTTTTATTCCTTTGTGTTACTGTTATAACTCTTAAGCCAGATTTTCAAGGGTATTTATGTGCCAAAAAGCTGCAAACAGAGACCTAGTGGGATTTTCAAAATATCTAAGCAACCTAAGCATTCAGCTCCTTTGGAAATCAATTTCTGGCTTGGAACCTAACGCAAAGAGATTTTCTCTGATCAACACAGTATAATATGAAAGTCTCTGCCAATGATGCAATTTTATTAAATGCACCTTCTAAAATTAACAGGATTTCCATATCCCAGATGAGTGAATTACTTACTCTCCTACAATATTATATCATAATCTTTTTGACAGTACCACAGAAAGTAGAACATGCATTGGAGAGAAAGCAAATACAACAGAGAAAAGGCATGTCTCCTATTTATGACAAAGGAAAAGTATACTTCTACCTGAACCATGGCACCACATATGATTCATGGCCTAAAACCACTGAAACTTGCAGACATTTTCCATCTCATTACAGCCTCATGGAGTTCAGATATTTCACATTCCTTGAGGGAAATCTGAACGAACTTCTATGTTCTTGCTATGGACCACTGTTGAACACTATCAAAGGCAAAGATTAAGAATTCGACACAAATACTGATGGCCATTTAAGCAAAGATTTTTCATCACTTGTGATGTGGGTGCCAACAACAGCATCCCAAACTCCTCTGAGGAGAAGAGTACTGATCAACTTCAAAGGGAGGTTCTTTGAGAGGAAGAGTGCTGCAAAGTACAGCTCCTCTGAATTTCACTATTCACGTTTTCATTGCACATTCTTGATTATTGTCAGTCTTTCAGTGCCCTGATATCATGTGAGCTGCATTGTAAATATTTTATAAAATAGTACTTGTCCATTCTTGTCGCTTTCATGAGGAGAATTGTGAAATTTTCTTTTAACACATAGCTACAATTTGCTAACCTTCAGAGAAAACATCTCTCAAATACCAACAGTAAAAATAAGAGAAGTGATTGGATGCTTTCTTATTTCACATAGGCTTAACTGCATCTCACGCAGTATTGTTACACAATGATTAATTTTCCCTAGCTTTTTAATTTAGTAATTTTTCTTCAGTAATTCAGTATTTTCCAATTAACCAATTCATGGAAATTTTTTAATACTTCTCACATTTGTTTTTGTCTAGATATTCCCATTACTGTTATTCTGTTTGAATTCTGGCTTTCTTGGTTGCTAAGCATTTCCTTTGTCATTTACACCCATTATACGAATCTTTCAGTGCCTAAAAACCATACAGCAGGTGTTTTTCCTGTTTTAAAAATTGATTCTCCCACATTCCTTTTTATAGCCTCAAGCTGCAGCTGGGGAGATTCAGGTTAGACATTAGGAGGAATTTCTTCACAGAAAGGGTGATTAGGCATAGGAATGAGAGCACAGGGAGGTGGTAGAGTCACCATCCCTGGAGGTGTTTAAGGAAACACTGGATGTGGCACTTGGTTGACAAGGTGGTGCTCAGTCAAAGGTGGGACTCAACGTTAGAGGTATTTTCCAGCCTAACTGATTCTGTGATGTTTTTATTCTTTGAACCACTGGAATATTTTTAGGGGGCAGTTCTGAGCTATACATGCTTGAATTATTCCCATCAAAGGTGATAAACTCCATAAGAAGCCATATGACAAAGAATTTCAAGAAAACTTATTAAATGATGACATGCTTTGAATGTGCTTGCTTGGCCATATGATGCTATTTGGCATATAAAGTAAAGTAGACTTAGAGAGGACACAAAATTCTGCAGCTGTTGTCACCAAATGTACGATATTACTGATATATGTGGTCAATATATGGTCAAAAGAGCTGGTTGTCTTTTTTTTTGCTACCTAATTAAAATGAAAATCTGAATAAAAAGAATTTCTTTGACAACATCTCTCAAATCATATCAAGAGGTAACAGCTTGTTTAATTTACTGCATACATAGGTATTCTAGAAAGGTTGAAGTTTTTTTCTGAGCCCTTTCTGAAGAAACTAGGGAACAGCAATATCATAGCTCTGAATAATTAAATAGAGCAATAGGGTTCTCCCTTACAGCAGAGAGAAAATGTAATTGGTGACAAATCCTGGCAGGAGCTGTTTCCTACTCACATCAATATTCCTATATTCCCTGGAAACCATTATTTTCACTCATCCTTCAGTCTCTCTGTTCAGTAACAAGGTTTACAATTGTTCTCTTTAGTTACTCTGCCTATTGTAGTTGCTTCTCCTTGTTGTGATTGTTATTGGACTATTCTTTGATTTTTGTGCTGGTACATCAATGGTTTTCTTTATACTTTAGTCTCATGAGAGCCTTGTGAACCTTTAGCAACAAGCAAAAACATATCTGCATAATCCCATCCCTATACATGGCCAGGCAGATCCTTTGACAGTTACACATCTCTTCCAAGCATAGTTTACAAAGGTAAATCTGCATGGATTTTGAGCAGGATTTAGCTGGTCCCATTTATCTCACTGCTAGTGTTAAAGATATTTCCATTAGCTAAGAAATACCAAGCAACCTTCCAGAGATGAGGAGCTTCACAAACAGGGTTAACCAGTCTAAATTTAGGCAGCTGTAAATATTACTTACCTCAGCAATGTGGACATTTCAGAAACCATGTAAGACTAGAAATAAACATTGTTAAATTATAATAAAATGATAACGCTGTTATAATAACAACTCCTATCATTTTTTATCTATAAAGTATATTTATGTCCTCTAGTAGGACACTGCAAAACACCTAAATTGTTAATTTATCTTCTTTTAATTAGTTGTTGTAACAGTTACCAGGTGGTAGAATTGATGCACCTTGCAGTGACACTGCAGCATTTCCAGACCTACTTACATTACAGAACATACAAACAGCAGTATGTGTGAGATTTATGCCTTCTATATTTACAGGTAATAAAGTATGATGCATTTAATAAAGATAGATGTACCTAAGCCAAAGTAATGAAAACTGGGAAAAGGCTATTGCCGTGATTCACAGAAATCTTTCAACTACATGTTCAATTTTTAGTAGTACAGGAAAGCTCCCACACCATCAAGCTGAGGAGATAATGTGATCAATTAATATAAAAGAGAGAATAAAGTAAGAATAAGTACCATAGGGAAAGGGAAGAAAAACTTATGAATAATATTATACAAAATGCCCCTCTCTTAAGAGTTTATGCAAGTCAAACCAAGATAAAATTTGGCTCTTGAGCAAAAGCAACAGGTACCACCTAACAGCACAGTGAGTCCTGACAGGGCTCCTCCTGCACACTCCACTGAAATTAGCTGCAGGAAAAAGAGCCAGCATCAGAGAAGCTGAAGGAATTGCTGATGAGGATTACACACATCTTTGTGTTATCTACAGAGAGAAAACAAAGCAGATATTCATCCAAGTGATGTGTTGTGAATTTTGCAGGTGAAGGAAAAAATCAATTAGAAGCCTTTTTTTTTAATCCTAGAAATCTGAACTGAAGGAAGCTGAAAAGCAGGGTGGAATGGAACAGAATTCTCACCTTTTTCATTTATTTAGGTGCAGCGTTCCACTAATGCAGAACTAATTACAGCAGAAGTGACCTAGCTGAGTAATTAATTCATAGCAGAAAATTTTAGAATCAGGCAGCAGGAATTTTTTAACACAAAATAGATTTTGACAGTTTCCACATAAAAGCATACTTTCCATTTCTTACTGACTTCACCTAATAATTTGGCAGCTGCCTGGAGTATCACAAAATATTTACACAGTTTTTATTTTGCAATGTGGATTTAATGGCTCTACCTTTAACTACAAAGAAGGTTAATTTATTTCCAACTGCATAAAAAAATATTTCTCCAAGCTATGAGCCATTTTTCTTCCAGGCTATCTCAAGGTTTGCTTCCATTGTTTCATCTTGCAGAAAACTCAATATTACTGTCATTTTAAAGTTGCAGTAGCCCTTAGAAACTGTGTCCCCGTGTAGCACTCCATGTTTATTTAGCAGTGAACATGTGCTGGTCAATCTTTATTAAGAAAGCACTATTTGTAGAACATTTTTGAAAAGGCAGCCCTTAGAGTCATCTTTAAATGGCAGGTACAAGTCTCTTGCCATTATTTTATGATGCACACCTGCTTATTAGAAAATTCCATCACAAGCTATGACACATTTTTTATACTTTTCAAAGACACAGTACAATTGCACCTAACTGACATAGTTACATTATGAGCTTTACTCCTCTTTCCTGTGTTTTCTGCTGCAGAGTGGATTCAGTTCTAAGAAACTGAAATTAATTTTCTTCCACATAAAAAGTCAGACTCAATATACTATCACTTCACTATTAATCAAGCTTGTAATTCAATATTTAAGTGACAAATCAAAAGAACACAACATAATAAAGAATTTCACCAGAAAACTTCCATGTCATTCTTCCCATAAGGTTTCATATATCCTTCTGCTTTTTCTGCTCCGGTGCTAAACCAATTATTGTTATGTATTATGAAGTAGGACAGCAGGAAGGATATAAAGCAGGTAAGCATATTTGCAAATGCTGCTCTGTTACAATTTACTCAAATTTTACTAAAAGTACATGCTATTTTTAGTCACCTTGTACTTCGTGATGTTATTAAGGACACAATTCAATATCATAGTCCTCTTTTGCTGTTGGCAGATCATTATGAGGTTTGCAATGCACTAGAATTCAAAATGTCATCCATTTCAACATGAAAAACAAAATAGAGGCTAAATTTGTCTGCACAACAAAGATGTAAAATCAGGACAAGTTAGAGGAGAGAAAGGCCTAAATCCTGAGACTGTGCTGTGGTTATAGACAGCAGGTACCAGTAGATCCCAAAATTATTATGTAGCCAAGAAATAATATTTTGACAAGTACATTCATGTTTTCAAAAAACAGCCCGCTCATTTCCTGATACTCTGGGCTGCTCTTCTGCAAGCTTGAGTCAAACACCAGAGCAATCACACCAACCTACCACTCAAGCTTTCCCTCTCCAAAGCAAATGAGTAAAATAGGAGAATTTTGAAATAATCTCCTGTATATATTTAGGGCAAACCACCAAGTAACTTACATGAGGCACTGAGGAAAATACTGCTTTTTTCTCTCTTATGGTCTTACCCAACAATCTGTGCTCTACAGACTCATTACACAGAACACCTGAATATCTCAGCATAATATTCACAGCTACAATGACCTTCAAAGAACAAGGAAGCCAGAACAACACACACAGACTACACAGAGTGAATGTATATCAAAATCATGTCAAGAAGTCTGCAGAGGAAGATACTCAATACTACTGAACTACTAAAATAATAAAATGTAGTCATGATTTTTAATGTATGGGAAAGTAATCCAAGATGTCTCTTCTGAGTAATGAAATGTTATGTAAACAAAATGGGACATGATAAAGAAACTGTATAGCAAGTTTAATTAAAGAACTGTAAAGGGGGGGGGGGGTGTATGCATGTAAATATCATAATCTGAACCATGCAGTTAACATCGATAAAATTATATTTTGCTCAGAGTATGGGTTTGAATCTACAGAAAATCTGACCATTCCATTATCTTGTGTAGGCATCTAATAAAGTACAAAATGTGCCATATTGCACAACCTGCAAAGGGAAAAATCCATGCATATTTTCTTACTTCAATAAATCCAGAAAGTTCTTTGTCACAAGTAATTCTATGTATGCTATATCTTTCCTTGTATGCTGACTCAGTGGCTTCCTGGGTCCTTGTTTCACTTGTCTACAGGTTATGGAGTTAAAATGTCCTCTTGATCCCTTCCTACACATGGTACAAGTGTTAAAAACAAGGAGAGAGGGTCAGATATGGGACAACCAGGTGACAGGGGACAGAGAAGGCACACGATTGTGGGCAATTATGCTCAGCTTAGATAGCTGGGGAAAAAAGTTCAGATCAACTTTTCAAGAGCTGTTACTGCTCTGGTTTTCAACAGTGTGGTGAAAGGAACCAGACACAAACATTTTTTGATGAATAAGGACAAAGGGATGTTAAAGAAACTACCTAAGTAAGACTGTAAGAGTGGATGTCTCTGAGAGGGAATAAAAATAAACTCACATTTCAGGGAGAAAATATTACAGGAAGTAATATTCTTCAGTTTTAGCAACGATTTAAGACATATTCTCATCACTGCTCACTGGTCAAAATCATGAGACAACAAAACACAAACCCAGCAGCCTTTGTGGTATGATAGGAAGCCATCACACATGCTCCCTCTGCTTCACAGCAAACCACATCAGGATCACCTCACATCACCTCCACAGCTGCACTACCCACAAGCAGGTTACAGCACAAACACCAGTGCAAACAAGCAGCAGCACAACACAGAAGGATAAAGGTGAGGGGCAGAAATTAAGGAAGACTCTTTCACAGGACTAAGCAGTAGACAATTGGCAATACTTCTTTAGACCAGTTCTACTTTATGTATTTGCATTCACAATGTGTTCTCAAAGCTATGTTAAACAGCTTGGCACAGGAATATAACACATTCATTAGGTAAAATCATTAGGAAAATAATGGAAAAGAAACTTGTAAAATAAAACTACTAAATACACAGTACACAACAGGTGGAGTTACAATTTATTACTACCTTTTCAGTCATGGTATTGTACATTTGACATCAAAACTTGCAACTCAGCCCCTCTCCAAAATGTCTGAGCCAAAAGAAGTAAACTGATGCACCCGACTCTTTAAATCACCCAGGAAAATTTGAAAAACTTGCCCTTGCAAAGCCTGAGCAACCTGAGGTTAGGAGATCCAGCTGAGAAGACATTTCATATATAGTAGAGGCAGTCAATTTATTATTCACTTTTAAGAAAGGCTGTAGAGTCTCCTCAATTAACTCCAGAGCAAGCAAGAAAGATTTTCGCAATACATCAAAATAATGATCACTTAGCTTCTCTTCTTGTCAAGTTTGAGAGTGTTTTTTCCTTACAGCAATGACCAAAGCTTTGTCCATTGCTGTATTTCCCAAGAAGCCACATTTGACATCTATTTGAATGGATACATTAAAAACAGTCAACTTTGTTAAGATTGCTTCAGTACCACAAATAAACAAGACATACCTGAACAGTTATATATCACTTTGCACCCTTACTCATGCTGAACATGCCTGAAAAGCAGTCAATACCATTCCCTTCCCCCACATTTCAAAATAGGCACATGTGTAAGCTTAAGCAGTGTACTTGGTGCTCTTCAGGCTTTTTATTTTCATAAGTGACTAGAAGCTCCAAACTTATTCACCTTCCATTTAGATCACTGCTTTTCAATCTTCTGCTGTGCGACACAAGATATCCATATTAACAATTAGACTAGGATAATCATTAGGGTCAAAGGAAACAAAGCTCATTTGTGTGTCTTTTATACTAAGGCTAGGAATGAGAAAATTCATTGAGCACAGATGTGAGGAAGGGTCTGAAAACTGTGCTTAGATTTTGGCTAAAAGGAATCATTTTTGAACATTAATGAACGAGATAAATCTTTAGAGCTCCAAGTTCACTAGTGCTAAGCACTGAATTCAATAGGATCCCATGGCCTAAAAGTAATACAGGGCCAGCAATTTCAGGCCAATGGACAATGTCAGGGTAGCAGGGGTCAGGATTGCTGGGATTATAGATCCACATTACCCAATGGGTTTATGGTCAATTAATTCCTGGGCAAGAAAAGAAACTTCCCTGTTCATAGAAGGGTGTTAGGTGTGAGGAGGCAACAGCTGGGTTTGGGCTGACAGTATTCAACAGACTGGAGTCAGACCTGATTCAGAGAAGCCACCTGGCCTGGGTTTGTGGTTGTACAGGAAATAATTTCCCTCTGCAGAACTCTAAGCCCAGCTTTTGCACCTTTTTTTCCACTTAATCTTCTCTCTATCCTATAAAGTGATCATACAAGGACCCTAATTGAATATAGTTCCTGGGCAATTTAGTGAACTCATGTGGACAAGTGCTTCATACTGAATGCAGAGAAGCACATGGAGTAGGAGTGTGAGCAGGTAAACAAAGTGGACTTGGTTCATTTGCTGAACAATTGTTGAAAGGAATACTTGTTTGATTGGAAAAGGGAGGACACTGACAATAAAATGAAACCAAAATGTTTCTCTATGATTAAAAGTGTTCATTCAACCAAAAGTGAAACTCCTTGTATCAATTATCCAAAAATAGCCCACATTCAATTTAGGTTGAATAATGTGTTTCACTTGATGTGAAGTCAGGCAACATAAAACAATTTCAAAATACTTGTCGTCTTAATTCCTTATTTTATTTTTAAATTTAGGGCTATTTTTATTTTAAATATCATTTTTGAATGAGAAGTGGAAGAAAAAAAAGCCACCTTATTCTGCTGGTGACATTTACTGGTTTATCTAAGTTCTGTAAACACTGAGTCCTGTTTGAGCAAAAGCAAAATGAATCCCAGAGCAATCAGTTTAATATCTTATGTGTTGGATCTCTAGCTTTTGTTAGATTTTGGTAACAGCACTGAACAATGTTTGGGGTGGGGGTTGACTATGGTTTGGGTTTTTTAAAATATATGCTCTTCTTTAAATAAGTTGCAGACATTCCTTTAACTATGATCTTGGTTTTTAATAGTCATATTTTGACACATCAGGACAAGCCTAATGAGATATACTCAGACTTAGATATATTTAGACTGATATGATGCAACATGCAGCTATCTTGATATATTCAGGCTCTCACCAGAAACACATGGCAAATGTGATCCATTCACCTTCATCTATTTCTGTGCAGATACATTGGTGGCAAATTTTCGAACACCAGAAACTCCTTATCAAAACTGAATATTTTTATGAAGTATATTCTTTACTGCAATCACAGTCACAGGATATAAAACAGGCAGGTTTTCTTTCTCAATTTCTGTTAAGCTAAAGGTCACACTCTCTAAAGACTGTTAGTAATTTCCAACCTTAACACCTATGAATTTACAAATTTGTTTGAAGACTTCACAAAAAAGAAGACCAAAATGAGTGCTGTGATTTCTACACTGAGAAATAATTTCATTTTCATTCCCAGTTTAAGGCCAACTTCTGGATATTATTTCTGCTTCAGCTAGTATGACTGAAACCTGAATAGATGGCAAGAAAGAACTTGTGTTTCAATAACAGACTCTTCTGAGGTGTTCAGAAGCCTAAATAAGTAAACAAGTGTTCAGTAGGATCTAGGGAAGAGTGGTGCACTTTACAACTGGTGCAGAAGAAATGTGCTTATAACTTGCATACTGGTGCATTCACACATACACACTTTTCACTTCTATGAATGTTAAAAACATTTTTTCTGTGTTGGGTAGGTCAAATGTTCAAAGTTGAAAACATTTATCATTCAGTTGGTACGACTCCATTGGGGACAGCAGTCATATATCAACAAAGATTCAGGACAGTGACTTTTCCTGAGGGATTCAGGGAGTGAGGGAATACATTAACCACAGGCACATTTTCTTGCTATTCAACTGCTTATTACTGTGCTATCCAGGAGAGCACATTATATCATAATATTTTGCATAATGGCTAAATATGATACAAGCCTTTTTAAGACATGACAAGTCCAGTCTCACTGCACATATGACCCTTATGACCCCTCACAAACTTTGGTTCTATCCATAGAGGTTTAATTTCTTTCTTCATGTGATTTGTTCCAAATATAAATTCTTCTAACCTAATCTCATAAATTTAATTGAAACTTGTAAGCGGATAATACTGTCCATAAAATGGAAATTAATCATTTTTAAAGCCAGATTCCAGTGTTACATCCAGGAATATTTTATCCAGAAATATTTGAACAGGAAACTAAAATGGAGAAAGTATACCTTAAGTTTTAGCTTTCATATTTTCCAGATTCTGTACTGCTATAGTATATAACTCTGTTCAAGTTCCCTTCACAGTTTAGTTAGACAAAGCTATCCTTTTCCAGCCAGAAAATCAAGGACACCATTGCAGCTTCAGGCCCAAAAAATGTAAACAACAGCAAAATGAGGAGAGCAATCTGGGAGGATGGGACTTCATAACCTGGAGCTGTAATTGGACAGTTAACCCCAATATGCAAATGGACCAAAACTTATGAAAATGTTAAAAACTTGTGACCAATTGTCCATCTTGGGTGGAGCCACAGTTGGGCTCTGCCAAGGTGTATCCTTTGAAAGCCTTTTTAATAAAAACCTACCTTATTCCTTTAACACTATCTTGCCTCTGTTCTAGGTAGCCTCAAAGGGCATCAGAAAGAATTGTTCAGTGAACAATTTAGATTAATTTCTTCAAAACAAAGGGATGATATTGCTACATGAGGACAATTCTATGCTGAGAACAGCTCAGCTAAAATTCCTTTTCCTGTGATCACTGTTTTTGCTGGGGAAAGGAAGGAACATCAAATACTCAAATAGTTCACCTGAAAAAGGAGCAGTAACTACTGCTCCAGAGTGAGAACACATTCCTTGTTTCCTCTAAACACAAACTTATTTCAAGTAAAAGTAATCCTTTCAAAAAATGAAACCATTATCTCTGGCTCATTAAGACAAATTTCAGTATTTTTGTCCATTTTCAGAGATGGTTTGATAAAGGTATTGTTTCCAATTACTGTTGACACATTTCTTGAACTTGGCTTACTAAAGCATAAAGGCATATGTGAAATGTCTGTGTTCAATATCACTTATTCCCATATGCCTAACTCAGAAATCACTGTTTAATCAATCCACAAGTGGAGACAAAATCCATTAGGCTTACAATCAATGACTGTAGATCATCTTCAAATAAAGTCTTCACTAAAGAGCTCTTTTCAAACTGAGCAAACATTAAGTCCTGAAGTTATATAATCAGCAAACATCTACTCACCAGAAAGTGTATCAAAGTCAGAACTTGGCATATCATAACACAGCTTTGATTTACAAGGTGATGTATGTTCATGGCAGACAAAAAAGAATCAGCCCTGGCAGACAAAAAAGAAGGTGAAACTTTAACACTTATCTCCTTTTCATATGCTAGTCACAATAAAAATGAATTTGAAAATGTTTTCTGGAGTTAGAACAATATTTTGCTTATGAAGGTTCAGTGAGAGGCTGTTGCACACTCGTACAGTGCAAAATTCTGTATTCATTGTATTTTCACTGCTGACAAATAAGGAAACATTAAGAATTCTGTCTAACTTTGGTAATTATGAATTACTTAGACTGTGTAAATAGCATTTAACAAGAACATAGAGATTCGCAAACAAAAGGCAAAGTATAGCATTTTCTTTCCAAAGCATGGCTTTACTCTATTGCCTTGTGCACAAAATTTTCCAGGATAAATTAATAGTCAACTGTCATGTTAAGCCCCCTTGATACCAAGTGTCAGTTATCAAAAGAAAAAATATATATCCTATATCTTGTCATTAATCTGCACTGGGTTTTATCCACAGATCTCAAAACAAGCCAACGAGCTGTCAACCCTGACAGCTGCAAATGTCTCCTGCATGAACGTGTACTGTGGGCTAGATTCCTATCTCAGTTACAGCAGTAACAATAAAAGCTCCTTTTGTAAGCAACATCAACATGAAAGAAGTACATCAATTATCTATGGTAAAATTACAGGTAGAACCTGCATGAATATGGGAAAGAAAATGAAACAGTAATTTTGTATGTATAAATATTACAAATTTAACTCTTAATAAATTAACCATTCGGTCAAATAAATGAGGAAACTACTCCAAGCAACAAAAAACCTCCCACCCCTCCATTTTTGAAAATTGATTATACTGGTTCTGCACCAGTAAGACATTTGCTATTTGATTTTATGCTTACATGGGGTGAAAACTATTTCAAGTCTAAAGAACTGACAAACTCTTTTAGGATATTATTTTTTATTGTCAAGAGGAGATCAACCACCTTGCATTAGATCCCCCTCTTTCTCTGCTCCTGAACTCTAAGGATTCAATGCAGTTGAATGCTCCCCCTTATGGGCTGCTACAACATGACATTATCGTGCTCTGTGTTTCTCTGAACTAAATGCCACCACCTCCAACAGAGTTAAGATAGGTCTAGAGTGATACAGCCCATAGGAACTCTTTCATTTCACGACGTCCCTGAAAGCAGATTTTTGCAACTGCAAATTGTCATTCTTTGTTTTGCTTTTAAATGTGGTTTTGCTCATCATTATTAAATTTCAGAATAAATATATAGGAAGAGAATTGATTAAGTCAGGCTCTGCTGACTAGTGTTTTGTTCTTATTGGAATTTACCCTGGACAATAAATACAGCTAAGCATTGTTGTTAGGAGATTTGCCACTCCAGTGACTTGTTTGAAACCACATTTATTAATCCGGTAGGAACCAAATGTAGAATAGTGAAACAAAATCTAATTAAAATGGTATTTACTATATTTTCCTGAAGAAGTGGAAAAAACTACAGTATATGCATGTAGCCACTAGCATCTACTCTCTGTGTAGATTTGGTGAGAATAACTTCCACCTCCAAGTTCACTACTTGTTCTTCAAATCAAGCAGTCTATTTCAAAATGGATTTGCAATTTCATTGTGCTAATCCTTTAGAAGAAAACTTTACTAGTTAGATCTTATATAAGATCTGCTGTCCTAGATTATAATTCACTCAACTTGAAATGCCTTAAAATTCAGAAAGTCTTTCCTGGGTTCTGTTTTCACCCTATTAATGACTGAAAACACACAGGGTCTCTCACCTGCTATATCTGACTGTAATAGCTCATTCCTCAGGGCAGTTTGTGTCAGTACACGTTCCCTGTTCTATTATGTCCTCACATGCTTGAGGAGGGGAAAAGGGAAATATCTTTAAAAATAAAGATATTTTTAACCTGAAATGTTATTCAAACAGTAAAACACATAACTACATTGATCCTCTTCACTTCTTTTTAACACCAATTCATCTCCTCAAAATGTGCTGAAAAACATTCATTAACAGTGATATAATTTCACCTCCTTTGTGCTGTGTCAGTCCAGCAAAGTGCTCTGTTCTCTTGCAAAGTCTTCAAAATTCAGCTGGTAACTTCAAAGAACAGCAAGCCCTAACTTCCCCCAGCAGATCCTGTAACATAAAGCAAAGCACATTAAGGATTAAGATCCTCTCTGGAAATAAACAGAACTTCATTTGATTCAAGTTCTTCTCCCTGAACTTTAACTGAGTGGTTTTGGGGTCATTCTAATAAAACAGTTCACTAAAAGGCATCCTTTCTGAAAGTGCTTTTATCTTTGCTTGTTCCGCTCATAAAAATAAAAATGAATGGGTTTATCTGCAATGGATTTGCAATTTAGATATCTAAACAAAATAATCAGATTAACAATTTTCTGCAGCATATTAATTCTGTGGGAGTTAATATTTTTAAAAAATTGTTTAGAACATTTATTAGAACACTCAAAGTGTACAAACAATACAAAGGATAAAAGCAACAACAGAACTTGACAAAAACCTCCTAAAATCCTTCTAAAAAAACAGCTTCAATACTGGAACTCCATATAACATTTGACAAATAGTTCCCAGCACTATTTCATCTCCTCCTCTGTGAACAGCGGGGGTGGTGTCATCTCCATTCAAGAAGTTCACTTGATTCTGCTTTTCAAGTTTCCAAATAATATTAAATTCAAAAACCAAAATTCCTCTATTAGGCAAAAATTTTACAAGTCTTAAAGTCTTACCTTCTGAAACAGGGAAAGTATTCAACATTTCTCCTAAATTCTATTATGAAGCTATCAAAAAGCACTGAAATTTTACATGAAATGTTAAATTTCAACTTTGCTCTTTCTGAGATTGATTGTATTTGAATAGAATCTTCTTTTGGCTTTAGGATTCTTCTATATGCAGTTGCACAAAAAAGTTTTGAGGTTTTAAAACTGGAGTTCATAGTGGGAACTAATTGTAAATGTATTTTCTTACTAGTCATAGGTAGTACAGGTAAGGATATTTTTCTTAGGAAACTAAACATCATAAATATGAAAGGTCTGTCTTTCAGACAGAGTGAAAAGATACAGAAAGCTGCTTTTCCAAAACAGAATCACCTTGATTTTGAGATGTTTCTAATCTTTCAAGAAGGGGGGAAACACCCCACTCCCACAGGCAGTTTGTAATCTAAAAGTACACACATTGACAGAAACTCATGGGGGAAAAAATAGGAGGCAGGAAGGAAATCCTTATGAATTAATAGATTGGCTCCCATCAAACAGAGGGGTCTGGTCTCCTCTTCAGTCTGATTTGAATCAGTAGCAGGGTGAAAGCCAGACCTTCAGACACACAAAGTTGGCCACCATGTCCTTCCCAGCACCTTCTTAGAGATTCTTAACCACACTTCTGCAGGAGAGGAGTTTCAGCTTATTTAGTTTGACAAGCAAGTATCTTGTTTGTCACCAAAGGAGCTCTCAGGTTTCCTGAGATACAGATAAAAAATCTGAAGGAGATTGATAGAAGAAAACCCTCACAAAAATATTGCATTCTTTCTGGCCTTTTTCTCCTGCTGTTCTGCTCTTACACAAGGTGTTGACTCACAGGGCTTTGCATGCTGTGAGAAACAGCAAGAGTTAAGAGAGCTGAGTGCAATTCATCTGTTATAAGAACAAAAAGGAAAATGAAGATAATTATTTAGAGTATCATGAAGTTCCTGAGTTCAGTCCATCCAGGGCAGAATCTCAGTTCTTAAGACACTGAAATCATTCAATACCTCAATTCAAGCTTCCTTTTGGATCTGCAATTATTTATGAAGTCTTGATAGATAATTATGGAGTAAAGAGGTGAGCAAGATTCTCAGTAAAAAAATTCATTATTTAATGAGTCAGTGATTGTGAGGCTTTCCGGGTGCAACATGAAAATTACTTGATGGTTACTGTCCCTCACATGTTATTGATCTTACTTTAACATCAGAAACAAAGACATGGCTGAGGCTGATGTAAGCACCCTGCAAACTGGCAGTAGAAATCCAAAAGCTGGACTGGCCAGTGGAGCAACACTGATGGCCTCATGTCAGTGATGTGACAGGGACACTGGATCAGAGTGCACGCAGCACACACTGTGACAAAATATTAACTCTAAACAATACAATTATTTCTGTGCCTGAAATTCCAGCTACAGGTCAGCCACCCAAGTCAACAGGAAAGAGTGGAGATGAATACAGTTAAAAGCAACTTTTTTTTTTAATAACTTCTAATCTGTTATAAGCTATGGGCCATTCCAAATCATTCTGATACAGATGTACCAGGGCCAGTGTCTGTTCTCACAGCTTTTGCACTCATATGTGCCAATCACAGATACAGCACAGTGTATGAAGTGTTATGAACTGGGGCACAGCTGACCAAAAGGAGAGAATTGCCAGGGAATTCAATGGTCTGCTGTAGTCTGCCAACAATGGAGAGATGCAAAATTACAAGCAGAAATAATAGATCATGCTCTGGACAGTGGAGAAGAGGTGACAAATGAGGCATGGGATGTTATGCAGAACATGTACGTTCCAGAGGATGAAAGTCATCACTGCATCATCTGATTTCTAACTTCTGGCCTCAGCATAACCATAGCATAGTCAAATCTCATTGCTTTGAAGGTCACTGCTGAGGTTTTTATCAGCCTGACATTTGTTGTCAACTTTTTTATTCTAAGTTCTCATTTCATTTTAATAACAAAGGAATGAGGACATGAAGGTTATGCCTTCATACCTCCCACTGATTTTTCATAAAATACTTGAATCTAAACAGACTTCAATTTGTCAGGAATGTAGGTAACATTACCAAGTCTTTATTCACATTATACCTCCAATCAGCTTTTGAAAACAGGCATGGAATTCTAAGGTAGGACTGCTTTTGAGGTGTTCAAAAACCTAAAAGAAGCATAAAGAAAAACACCATACAGAGTTAACTTAATGTTTGAGTTAACTTAATCTCTTTCTAACTTCCTATGGTTTATGGTTCACTTCTCTAGAAGTGCAGTTAATATTCACTGGTTCTAAAGAAAAGAATATTTCTAGAGAAGTGCAGCATTCATCACTGAGGGAAAACAGGAAGCTTCTATTTCTACTACTGTTCAGTTTATTGTCTGGCAAATGCAGGTTTGCCCAATGCAGTGCAAGACAAAACAAAAGCAAGGGGAAATCTGCTTAACACCATAATTAAGACACTTCTTATCCCCCCAAACAGTAGCCTATTCTCCTTTACACTATCTAATAAAACAGCAGCGTTAAATACATCAACATTAGGTAAATAATTTACACTGTACACTGAAGTGGGAATTTTACAATAAAAATTCTTCTTGCAAATGCAGTTTAGCCAGTGGGTTTATTCCCCACATTGCTTCAAAGTATATTCATCATTTGAGATATATCATTCCCATGACAATGGGATCACAAGGAATCGTGGTATAACAATGCTAGACCAAACAGACAGAATGTCAGCAGTGTCAAACTGGCAAATACATCATTTAACCAGAGATCAAAAGAGAAAATCTGAAGGTCAGAAATGCAATATTTATAATGCTGTCAACAGATGGATGCATACCAAACACCTCATATCCAGACCCCTAAAAAGCTTAGCAGAGGAATGTTCACAACACACAAGAGAAGTGCTACTGGAGTGTCCTCCATTCGTTTCCAATATGAATGAAATCTGAGGCAAACATTTCCTAATATGCTCCTCAGGAACAGCAAAAAATCTTGAGATACACTTTCATGCCACCAACATAAGCAGCAGCCAACTACTACCCTCATTCCCACTAATTCCACCTGGTACAACAAAACCCGCCCAGCATTTTTCCAATAGGCAACACATTTCCTTGGAAAGAAACCAACATGATTAGGATGGCTGCTGGCTTTAGAAAAGAGGAGAGAATAAACAGAACCAACTCTGTATTGTCACTGATTCATACAAAGCACTTTGAACAGTGCAAAGAAAATACCTGTGAGAAAATTCATGGTTTGTCTTGAGTATCTCTGTGGCAATGGAACTGGAGATGCTAAAGCTATGGGAGGAAGGTTGACAAAAGCAAGCTCACAAAAAAAAATGGAAAGGGAATTGACATAAGCTCACCAAACTCTGGCTTTATTCAGCGTATAACAATACAAGACTGCTCCACATTTGGTGTGGGAAAAAATCTATCACTGTTTTTTCCTTTCATACCTCTCCTGTAATCATGAGAGCATTTTACTCAGATGTAATTTCACTTAATACCATGGTGATAGATGTTCAACAACATTACCATTACCCAATGATAACCAAAATCAAGCTAATAAAAAGGATCCAGAATAAAAAGTTATGAAATTACTGAGTTTAAGTTTGTGAGTCAAATGAGAAAAAATCAAAAGCAGTTTGTCATTTTCTTCTTGATAGCTTTTTCATTTACAATTTATTATCATAAACACAGTATCTCTTGAAATATCTTTTTGATATCTCCTCAAATACAGTCAGAATTCTAAAAAAATTAGATCTCTCAGTTTTCACGGTCCTTCTTATTGAGATTTTATCATATTCTCTGTGGACTGTCAAATAAACTCTGCTCATTAAATTTTATCTATGTCAGCAAGCTAAGGACATAAGAAATGTAAAAGCCCTATTTATGAATCCAAAAACCTTGAGAAACATTCTCTATTTATACAGCTTGTCTCTTCTTTCCTTTTCTTTACTTTTTGTACCCTTCCACTTCTAAAACCCTCTCCCTTTTTCAGTCTCTTCAATTTCTCTATCTTCTATTTCTCAATCTATCCTCAAGCTCTTTGGAATTCCTCCTTTTGTCTGCCTTTATTTAAGAGGCTTAGAAGTTCATTTTCCCAACTTCATTTTCAGGGATCTGCTGAGTGGAAGTAGAGAGGAGGTTTGCTTGTTTTTGGTCCAAACAATATCTGGATGCTGGCCAGCTGACATGGACGCTCCACCCCGTCCCTCTTGAATAGTGAATAGCATGCTTCCCTGAACCCTTTGGTCCTCCCAAAGCAATCACTCTTGCTCCTTTCCTTCCTTCCTTCCACATGCTGTCTTTGTGACAATAAGCAATAAATACCTTGCCCAAACAACTTTATATTGCAGTTTCTGTTGTCAGACTCTCCCTTCTCTCTCTAATATTTAGCCAGTTTCCCTCAGAACTCCTTCTCTCCTACAGAAAGGTCTTGGATTTTGAAGTGCCCTGTTCCCCTCACCCTGTTATTTATCCTTTCCAGTTTTATCTCAGTTGTTCTAAATAAGTAGAGGAACTGAAGTTCTGACCTTCAGAATTCACCTGGTACAAGTTTTTGAAGGAAACCTCCATGTCAGAATCACAGACACACTATAATGCAGTACCATAACATCCCATGGCACTGGATGCACCAACAGGGTCAACTTTGCTGAGATCTTCCACTGTAAAATATCATGTGATGCCCACTGAGAGCTGAGATATTACTTTAACATTTTTCCATTTATTTCATAGCAAGAGTCATGAGCATGGTAAAATACTTTCTACATATATCAGTGCTCAAGCCTCAAAAAAGATCAATAGTGGTTGAAGAAGAATTCATTACACTAACAAAACCCATCTGAGAACATTTAAAAAAAATTAAAGCAAGCATCAGCCACAGCATTTCAAATTTAAGTTGCCTTATTTAAATAAAATTTCTAGGCAAGACACTGAAATAATACTGAATTTCTAAATTTACTCACTTGGTTTTAGTGCATAAAAACGTTGCCAGATGGAAAGCTGTTTGTACACATTTTTCCATATTTTATCAGAAGACTCAACACAGATGAATTTCAAAAGAGAGGTTTTATAAAGAAACTATATGAAGTCTAAGCACAAACTATACAAGGCAGCACATAAATCTAGAGAAACAGACAGCAAGTTTTACCAACGTGTTCAAAAGAATAATAATCAAAAAAGTGGCTCAGTTAAACAGCAAAGAATACTGAGTACTGGCAAAGGATATCACAACCAAGCACTACAGCATCAATTCCAGCCTTCAAAAAAATCAAAGAGAATTTTTAATGAACATTGTCATTTTTGTAGCAGGTTGTGATTTTATTACTGATATGTTTTATTGTACTAGTTGAACACATGATTTTTTGAAAAGATAAAGAAAACTAGGTGCAAAATCCAGGCCACAAAGAAATACCTATGAGAATAAGTACATTTTTAATGCATGGTTCGTTGTAGTGAAGCTCTCTAGAATAACAGCTGAATGTATTGCTAGATCCAAAGAGAAGGTCAAACTAACAAAGAAAAGCCATATCAAAAGACTTCAGAAGGTTGAGTGAGAACACAAAGAGCAATTGTCCTTGAGACAATGGGTTTTATGTCATGTATCCAGCCTCTCTGACAAAACTTGCAAACAAAATCCCCCAGCATTCGGCAGTAATTAACATTCAGTTGAAACTACATGCCCCAGAAATGGATTAAAGAATTACTGAAATAAAGAAAAAGGGCATATTTATGCAGCAAATTGTATGTAGTGAAAGTGATTTAAAGGTGACAGGTTTCAAATCAGTGAATAGCCTTGAATGGTACTACCATTCTCAGCAAATTTTTGGGGATCTGAGGTTTGTCTTCATATTTTTTCCATTTGAGGCTTCTTTGGCTCTCCGTCTTTTGTGATCCCAAGAAAAGTCATACACCAAAACTAGAACAACAGACATGGAAAAAACCCAGGTGCCCATTTCATAACATGAAGATTTTCATAACTTTTGGACAAACATGGATATATTATGTCCTGTGATTCTCCTTGCTACAGCACTGAATGCTCTCACAGAAACAAGGATGGAGGAAAACACTGTGACAGCAAACAAGGAGATTGGCAAAGATCCATGAAGTTCTTAGGCAGGTGTAGGTCTCTTTGGCCTCTGAAAAACTCCTTAATTGACTTATCAAAATCATTAAAAACAATCTACTTCAGTCACAAAGGAAACTCGAGACTCTGGAATGGGGTTTTCATATCTCCTATATCTACAGGGCAAATATCTCGCCTTGAACATCACGAGGGAAGGAGGAGAGCAAACTAGAGAGCAGTCAGCCCAACTTCAAATCTCACAAATATACAATGCAAATGTTGGGCCTCAATATAGCTATAAATTGTTTCTGCAGTAAAAACTGACTTTTCAGGAACAAACTGTGTCAAACCAGTCTCATTTCCTTCCCCATTATGATAGCTACCTAGATAAGGGGCACAAAGCTCATATTAAAACTGATGCTTTTTATTAGGGTCCCACATAAAAATCATCACATACAAACTAGAGAAACATTATTAAAGCACTGGTTTTTGTAAGACAAACAGTATCTGTCTGACTCTCATTGAGAATATATCCTGTGAATCACTACCAAACTCAAGGAGTATTTCAAGTAGAGTTACACAGGGGTTTGTCCTGGTCTTAACTGTACTCAGGATTTTGTTAATTCCATGGGTGCTGCACAGTAAGCATTCCTAAAGTCTATCAGGATATTACTGAGCCAGAAGTGGTTTCCATGAGCTAAAGAGTATACTGGGACCAGTTTAGACACCTCATTTTTCAGAAAGATACAGCCAAATTGAAGAGTGTGCTGAAAGGGAAAAGACTTAAGAGTTTCCCACACCACTACTTATGAACAAATGCTCCTGAAACTGGGTTGGCTCCTTCCAAATCAGCAGGATGTCTCAGTCAAACCCATCTGGTGCTTAGACAGCAATTATCCTTACAAACAGACATTTCCTTTTGCTCCCTCCAGCAGCAGAGCAGAAAATTTATTCTAGATCTCCTTCTTGCTGTTCCACTTAAGGACATGGTCAATCTGATGCATCCCCAACAACTCAGTTAAAAAAATGGGTTACTGAACTGTTTTCCAAGACTGACCCAGTTTCCTCTAGTTGTGTTTGATCCTGCCTCTCTGCTGAAGCCCTGCCAAGATCTCTCCAGGTCCCTTTCAGACTCTGTGATTTCTGTTGATTATGTTGCTTTTGTTATTTCCTATTAAATGAAAAAAAAATAAAACAAAACCAATTAGCAAGACTTTTATCAAACTTCTAGACAGATAACTGTAAGCAAGACTTCATTTTCCAACGTTCTTTATAGACTTATTTAGACTATGAGTATAATCTAGCCTTTTACTTTAAGAATGTTTTTCTCCCACCCACCATGAATGCCAAGCCTGTCAATCACACTAACAACAAGAAGATACATATGGGACAGTTTAGGAGGAAGAGCAGACATGAGAAACTGCTCCTTTAACTTACTTGGAATCAACTCCAACATGTGTGCCTGGGAGAAAAAAAAAAAAAAGAGTATGTGGTAAGTCACGTTACTTTCATTATTTTTATATAAATTTGGGGAAAAAAAACAGGGACAACAGTTCATATTTTCTGTACTGTAATATTCCATTTGCTCAAGTGTATTTTCCTGGGGCAGCATTCCAATGTTACATCCAGTAAAACAAGTTGCTTGCTGCTGCTGCTGAGGGGTTTTGCAAAGCCGAACTTTACTATGGAAGTTTTGAGATACTTTTAACACATTTAGTGCTTATGCTCATGAATATACAGAGCAGTAAGAAATGCCAGTGGTATGACCTAGGAAATAGTTTTATACTGCTTTTTAGCTATGAAATCACAAATCGAGAACTTCATTTACAAAAAGCCAAGGAGTTGGAACCTGCAAAAACTTGGTTTTTATGTTGCTTGCACATTTCAGACTCTAGGAAATGAACTTTAGGCAATATAGAGTGTAAAGATGTGTTAACTCTGCTTGATACACACGTTCTGTATGGGAATGAATTTCTCTTAAGAGGACAAAATACCTGGTGTATAAAATGCTCACATTTAGATTCCTCTGAAATTTGGTAGTTCTCAAGCACTAGATGTCCTTTTTTATTAGGAATCAGAAAATGAAATTTCTTAATATATAGAATCAGATTTCTACCTTTTTTGGAGGAATAAAATTGTAAAACAGTGCAGATTAAAATTGTTAATGTCTCCAGTAAGACACAAGTTTCTAAAATAGCAGATTACTCTCTGCACACATACCAAATACATTTTTAAGCCTAACAGGGTTCACAGCAGATCAGGAAGCTCCAGGGAATTTTCAAGTAGCAAGCGAGCCTGATCTGCCCCAGGCTAGTACTGTTTCACATTCAGGTATCTAAATTCTGCTTCAAAATTTTATGTAAGCACCTGAAAGTTAGGAAAGAACCCATTTCGGTGGCCTGTCTTTATCTGGGGAACTCTGTAAGCCTTGGTATTCTGCTCAAGAACTCCTCCCACTAGAGCCCTCACAGCCAACATGCATCCAAGTGCACATATTTATTTGGGTTTATCACACCACGGAGGTGTGATACATTACACAGAGGAACTAGAAGTATGAGGGTACTAGGTAGAATCAGTAATGGAATTTGGGGTTCCCCAGCCAACAATTCTTGAAATAATCCTCTTGAGGGTAATGGAAAGCAAGTGGAAGTGCGTGACAATATTCTCCATTTCTGTCACACACACTGAAGGACAGAGAACTACAGCACCAATTGAGCCAAGGGCAAAACCAGCATCAAGAGAGGAGATGCAGGAACCCAGATGAGCCTCCCCATGTCTCTGGTCTTTTTTTTTTTTTTTCTTTTTTTTCCCTCTTGTCATTATGTTTAATCTGACTAAAACACTAATGGAAAAATATTTCCTGCAAGTCTTACAAGTCTCTTTGGTTGAAGCAAAGCCCCTTTGGGAGCAGAAAACTGAGCAGGACCTTCCCAAACAGATTCCTGCCTCATTCCGTGGACAGAGGCTGACTGCACTAACCCTGGCCTTTTAAGAGACTGTCCTAAGAGCCTAGAACACAAATTAAGGCAATGTCAACACAGAAGAACTAGCCACAATCTAGTTTTGAGGGAGAGCAGAGAGAAACAGGTAAGACAAGGAGGACACCTGGGCACAGCAAGGTGGGGCAGCTGGCAGGGCAGAGCTGCAGCTCACCCTGCACTGCAGGAAGGAGACAGCAACTGGCAACCAGGAGCAGTTCTCAGCACCTCAGTACTTCCAAAAATGCTCCCTGCCTGATGGGGAGGAGGAGCAGGTACCGCTGGCAGCACACACTGAACTGCAAAATTCTTAACGCACTATTTTTAATTGGCCTTTGAGATGTTCTGAACTAGGACTGCTAACACCTACTCGGTAAGCAAACAGCCTGCACTTCACATTATTAATGTTCCACACCTGATGCCATCTGTTATTTGGTTGTTTCGTGTAAGCAGCCATTAAACCTGTAACTCACACAACTCCTACCAAGCTGCTTCCCACCTTCACAACTCATGACAACTCTACAACAGACAAAATCACTCCTGCACTCAAACTAGGCAAGCAAACTGTCTTGTAAGGAATACATGCACCTCTCTCTTCTGGTTCTGCATATAATGGAAGGAGTATTGCTGCCTCCTGACATCCAGGAAGACGGCACCCCCCTTGGAAAAACTCACAGCCAACTTTCTGAAACACTGAACAACAAAAAGCACTATGAAATTCAACATCATTTTTTCATAATATGCCAGCCAAGTACCTCTAAGGTTTTTCTGAGGAGGCCAAATTTAAGATGCAAGAGCTTCAGTCATATTTCTGCAACTCTGGGAATGGAGTTCTGCCAGATTCAGTGTTCTGCCTAGGCAAAAAATAGGAAATACGTATTCACTGGCAACACCTGACCTGTCAGTCACTCTAACAGTAAAAAGCATGCAGGAAAATTTTAAGGATAGCAGATGAGACACTTGAACTTTTTCAGTAATGACAGGTATGTGCATATGTTGATATAACAACCAGTTCCTTATACTGGAGTCACTCACATGAGAACATTGGGACTTCCTAAATCACCCTTTACAGGCGTTCACTTTAAGTGACCAAACAGGAAAAAAGTTGCAAAAAGGACTTCCCCTTCAGATTTCTACATCAGTAAAAAAAGAGTAAAGCAAGAGTTCAGTAGTATTCATGCAGATCAAGTTTTTTCTCCCTGGAGAGAAGAATGACCACAAAACTACCATCTCAAGAGGAGTTTGAGAACTGGACAGCTTTTCAAGTTGCAGATCTCTTAAGACAGGTACTGAATCTGTATGTAAGACTTTAGAGAGTTCAGTCTATATTCAGCTAGCAGAAACACTGGACTTATCCTTGAAAACGAGATATCTTATCCTACATCTACCACAAATATTTAAAAGTACTAAAAATAGTTTAGTCACCACTTATATTATATATAAGTTCAGTTTTCTGTAGAAATCTAATTCATGGTAGAAGCAAAGATCTCCAACATAACAAACCATACAAAAAATGTTTTCTCACAGGAGTATTGCTTATAAGAGAAAAGATATTTCATGCCCAAATTTATTTCCTACTGGGAAAAAATAATCATTTCAGAGAAAGTATGTCTAGTTTTATATGTAAGTATAGCTTTAAAATTTACAGCATGTAAATAAGAATCTACTCTTCATGTTTTCTTCTCAATGCATATATACACACCAGTAGTTGCTAGATGTTGTTTAAGTTGTACTTGAACTTTTGGGGGGGGGAATTGAGTCAGTCCTTTGTTGGCTTGTATATTTCTTTGTTCTACAAGGTCCTTTCTAGTATATCTAAAATAACCTGAATTGCACAAAGTATTCCAAGCTCATTTCAAAGACATCTTTCACTATCTTACTAATCTCTTCTCAGATATAGAAAATATATCCTCCATGATACAGCCTTTTTTAATCACATTTTTCCTTTTAACCTACTGAATACTATTACTCAGGTTTTAGATTTCTACCTGTAATCCACTGTAGAACAGTTCAATTTTGAAAAAAATCATTCTGGGTTCAGAGAAGGTTTTGAGTACTGTGCAGGACAGGTACACAAGATAGACAAGCAGTGAGCACTGAACAGAAAATAATACATCAACCTTCAGGAAAATAATATCAGCTTCCGTGGTCTGTGACTGAGGCTGGGTTTTCTAGAGGTATACTCATGTTGATGCCACAATACATACATATAATGGGTATGTACATGTGTACCATGCAATTTTAGTATCTTCTGAAATTTAAGTCTTAATGATATAGATTTTCTTGCGTCATAAATACAGAAGTTCTTGACTAGCCATTCTGCAAAGTGTTTCCAGCCTCATGAAAGCCTCATTTTGTATAAAATCAATACCTTAACTACTAAATAATAATTAACCACACAGATTTTGCATTTTCCCTCATAAGTAAGTGAAGATAGTAATGGAGACCTGTTAGCCATGTGGATGTACCTCAACGTCATCTTGCACCTATGCTGTAGTTGCAACACTGAAATATTCCATATTGTGTTCAGAGATTATCTACTTGGCCTCCATTTGCCATATAGTCTGGTCCCTCTCCTAGTACTGACCTTAATGTACTTGTAAGAAAAGTTAATGCAATCTCAAGAAAATTAACAGTTCCATGGTCATCACTAAACACCAGCAGCAATACACCCACTTGCCTAATGCATTAACCATGTAAAATGAACAAATTTTCCCTTACACAAAAGCTTGATTAATAGCATAAGGCAAAGCTCAAAAGCAGCTCATCAAGCCAGTAACTGAAGATATTGGTAGAAACTAGAAATAGATGAGCACCAGCCAAGAGAAGCAGAAAGTCCATAGCCTTGATTATTTGTCTCTCACCAACACCTATTCAACAGATGGCAAATTAACACAATGCACAAATGACCACTAGTGCAACAACCACAGCAACCCTCCCCTTTGAATTGTGATCTATTCTGCATTGCAAACAAGCAGGACTCTCCCAATCATAGTAGAAAAAAATTTATAAACCAAGGGCTATCAGCTAACAGACCAAAAAAAGAATATATATCTGAACAGGACATTTTCATATCAAAAAGTAGAAAAAATACACACTGAATATTTAAGCATGATCAGTTTTAAGTAGTCTAGAAATATAGAATTATCTTAGGAAGGCCACATAACTACGTCTATAAGAACTTATAGCCCTAATATTTCTCTGTTAGCATCTGATTTGGTCAGTACTGATACTGACATTTACATCTAAGCATTACAAATACTAAAACTCAATTTGAGAGTGGTACATTCTTAAAGAAAAGATTCCCAAATTTTTTTGCCACTTTCTATGCATAGCAGTTAATTTCTTTCAAAAGCCACACTAAGTCATCTAACACACCATGAGATTTTTTTAGGACATCTTCAGCCTTGATGCATTCTTTTCCTCTCCTTAATAGAAAATCCAATGTGTCCATTTTTTCCAAACTACTATTCAGCAGTTAGTTCTATTTCAAGATGTAATATTTCTGGACATTCTGGTTTCATTTGAATTTATAATTAACATCAACTTTGTTAAAAAACACGATTACCACAGCCAAGTTACAGAAAAAAAAACCCTGTTTCTGAGCCTGAGTTCTTTCCAGCAATGCCCATCAGCATGGTAAGTGCAAGACACAGCCCAAATAGCTGGTACCAAAGTCAAGCAGACCAAACAGAGGCTGGTAAACAGCCATGTGGGATGATGGCATGGCTACTGCTTAGCTTTTTCCTCAGGTTACCTTTTAACCTGTTTCTAATTCTGGCTTCTTATCCCACAGCAATCCACAGTACTCCTGTTGGGCTCCTTGCTCCACTTATATGATATTTGCTGCTTGGAAATCTCTTTTTGTCTACTCCATCCACAATTTCATTAGCCCTTATCCCCTGTAATCTTTCATCCTAAGAAAGAGGTAAAACTGTGTCTTATCTCTTACGTGAAAGTCACTGCCTGAGCATTACAGTTACTCAATACTCTTTTTCTAATTATCCTTGTCAAGTAGTATAACAATTTCCACAACCCTGAGTATTTGAGCATGGAAATATTAATTAGTTTGTTTACAAACGCCAAGTTTCACACTACTGCAATCTTGTCTTTTTTCTCACCTCAGTTTGGAATGCCTGAATCTGCTGTGGTTGTAGAAAAACTGTGCATGAGTGGATCTCATTTCTTGGTAAGCAAATATTCCATAAGAGCTCTCACTCGGGTGTATTTCAGCTTGGGGATTGTACCCCTTACAGTGCCAGGAAATAATGTGAAATGTTTCCTTCTCTATACACTCTTCATCAATTGCTTTGATCTTGCATTTGAGTGGGCTGATTTCCACCTCTGACTCAAGGAATCCCTGTACACAAAAGAAATCCCAGTCAGCCTTCCCCCCTCCAGAGAAAGGGCAGATATAATCAGCCATCAGCACACAGGTGTGGCAGGGGACAGCTCATGAAATATGAGGAGGTTGTGGGGTTTTTTAACAGTATAGATATTTTAAAGCCATCATTTATGTAAAAGCTTTTTGATAAAAATTGCATTATTAAGAATATTTACCAGCACAGAATTGTACGTAAATTTTATAGTAAAAGTTTAAAGAAACAATGCCTGAAAAATCTGATAATGTCCTTTCCTGACCTCTGTAGAATTTTTTGTATGAGCATGTTTAATTGATTGCAACTAATAAGGAGAGAAGACTAAAGTAACTCCTTGAACTGCAGCAATTCCTCTATCAATAATACCATCTGTCTAACTACTGAAGAAAGTTCCTTAAAACCTATTTAAAGGTAAAATTATTGTTATGGTGCATTTATGCACTGCAGAGATAATATGTTTGCTTGGCAATTCATTGCTAAACAGAACTGTTTCCTGGGTGCATCAGGAGTTATATCTGCTGTTTACTCTAACAAGAGCTTCAGTGCTGCAACATGATTCATGAGACTGCAGGTGCACCATGGCCACAGAGTAAAACTGGGTTTTACCAGCTCACACCAATGCAGTCGGGCTGACAAAGCTGCCAAGTCCACACTGATGCCTGTCCCATCCATCCATTTCAAACTGGATCACTGAAGGTGCTGCAGTCCCCATCACTGGATGAGAGGCAGTGAAGTTAAAGTTAAGGGTGGATGTGGCAGCTTCCTGTGACTCTGTAAATAAAGCTGTAGAGCAGCAGTGGACTGAGAAGTAATTTCAGATGTTAGTGGCAACCTATTCAAAACACAAGTGAAAAAAGCAAGGAGAACAATGGATGACCTTTGGACAGTCTACAATAGAAAAGTAGTATGAGTAAAAACAAAAGTATTTGCTAGTATGTTCTCCAAACTATGCAGTGTCTTCAAAATAGCTTTAAAGACTATTTTGCACTGCCAAAAACACGGCATCATACATGCAACCCAATAAGCAACATATATTTTTTATGTCTGTATAGAAAAATTGAGACAGGTCTCACACACTGGTAGAAACTTTCTTCCAAATTTTATATATTCTTTAATTGAATTGCTCAGTAGCATTGCCAACATGATAAATCTGCATGCTTGAAACAGAATTAATTATGACAATATTAAAAAAATTTAAATACCTATATTTTTCTATCATTAACAGCCTTATTTGACTAACTGTAAGATGCTGTTCTCCTATGTACAAGCTAACACTTATATCAACTTAAAAGTAATTAAATCAACAGCCAAGTTTCTTATTCCAAGCTCCTAGCCCAATATACGAGAAATCTGTACTAACCAGAAATTAAATGTTCCTTATCTGCTACAAGGTGTGTTTAGAAAGCACAGTATCCAATGGAGTAACCACATGTTGGTCATTGCCACTCAGAAAATCTGAGGTTTTCTACATAACATATAGCATGATTCCTTAACTGCATTTACTGTTCTGTAGAGATGTTCAGAATTCAAAAATCCTACAAGTCCTGAAGCTGTTATGTGCCTGTTAACTGTCTTTTGCAAGAACCTGAGGGTTTGCACTTCAGTTTATCCTTCAGTTATCAGAAGAATATTATTTCTTTCTACTCCTGTCTGCAAAGTCTAAACAGAAGCTCAATATCACCTTTAGACATTGAGATTAGAATCATTAGAGAAAAGCTGGCCATCTATCACTACACAGCAATGAACCAAAAAAACCAAGCCCAAAACCCTAAAAACACTTGAACAAGCCTGATGACACCTAGTAAATAGAAGTGACAGGTTTACCTTTACATAATAATTTTTAAAAAGCAAATACAGGTTTGCTGCTGTGTGTGCATAGACACCCTGTGCACACATGGAGATCTCACAATACATGTGTGGTGTTTCTGTGTGTCTAGCAACAGTCAGATGAACATTTAGATACAGATCTGGTTTTGCTATGATATCTGTTAGGAATCACTAAAAGTGAAAATTCCTTTTAGCCTGGCAGATAAAGAAGAAAGCAACTCTGTGGTATCTGACATGAGAACACAGTGAGCACATTCAGAGGGGCCCAAGTTGCTGTTTTACCTTTGCATCAGCTGGAAGATTGTCTTCCATCCCAGCTGCAGAAGGCACATCCGAGTGCCTGGGAAGGCAGGCAGGGCACCCCAAGGGGAGCCACCCCAACACCAACCCATCCCAGCCTTCACAACTCCCAGCCAACCCCCTCTTCTCACAGTGTCACTCCTCCAGCCTGCCCCAAAGCCCTGCTATGGCACTGACCCCTAAGAACATGCTGTGCAGGGGTTTTGTGCCAGTGCGATGTGCCAAAATCCAGAGGTCGTGCCAGCCCACTTCTGGGCAGCACTGGAGGGAAGCTTTCCTGGAAAGAAAGATCTGCAGCCAGCATACTGCACTTTTAGCAAAGATATAAACACCAACCCACCAGATGTGCCCTTATTTCCTGGTTTCCCAGTGAGCACACCCATCTTTTCAATTTTTCCAAAGAGGAATATTGTCAAATGTTGGGAGAATGCTGCAGAAAGTAATTATCCTATAGCCTGCCACTGAACTAACACAAAACAACTTAGGGAGCACAAAATCTTTCATGTCAAATGCAAACTGCATTTTATTTGAAAGTGAATCAAACATTTATCAACAGTAAGGTCTTTTTGAACTTTAAAGTGTTCGGAGTCATGCAGGCATTATAGCCACAAAATCTATGATGAGTTGGCCACAACACCTTAAATCAATTTGACTGCCTTCAGAATAAATCAACCTTTATATGGTCATTTCTTTGAATATTTCTTCCCTTTGAGTGGCTAAAAAACAATCATTTTTATGGTAATATCATATTCTATTTTATAAACATACTGAGCATCCAACTGAACTTTTCTAGGAAAATAAATTACATGCATTTCATTAAAATTTAGAAGTAATAGGGCTTCTTTTACACTTCTGTAGAATCTAAAAACACAAAAGGTTGGTATATTAGATCTGAAGTGTACCATGCAGTTTCATTTTTCATCAATAGTACCATACTTTTGATAGTTACTCAATATGCAGGTCACATCTGAGTGATGCTAATCTAGTCCTAATGTGCAAATCAGCATTAAGCCACAGCTGCATTGCACAGAGCATATTATATTCTCTCTTGCTTTTAATGTCTGAACTTGCTACAGTGTGCTCCTGGCTTTTCAGTTCCCTCTAAGTGTAGGTTGTTTGCTTGATTTTTTTTTAATTCTGTTTTGAATTCCCAGTGACAGATTGAAAAATATATAAAAACAGGGAAGTTTTACTTGAACTTCAGAACTAAAAATAGGAGACTTTCTTATTAGATTTGTATATAGAAATTCACTAAAAGAAATCTAAACACAGCAAAAATGGTCAGGCATTGATTCTAAACTACTTTTATGTATTTCTCATCTTTTTTGCTCTTTCAAAATGTGTTTTGAATTGCATGGCTGGAATAGGAATGCCCTGGAGAAAACCAGAGCCATGTTATTCACAAATACTCTACTGGGGATTTTTGAATAATATTTTAAAAATGGAACTGGTGTCTTCCTGTGGGAGATTCCTGACTCCCTGCCAGTGCAAAACACTGCCAGAGCTTGTCAGGTTCAACTCACCGAGCCTGTCCTTTGACATCCATTTCTGTCAGCATTGCTACTGAGAAAAAGCAGCTCTTGTCCAGAAAAAGCAGCCCTGGTCTCACTTGGGTGCTCCCTCCCATCCCTGCAATGCAGAAGCAGCAGACAGGAAAGCACAGGAACCACATCTGCTTTCAATGGTGACCACAACAACCAAACACACCACACCTAGAGCTCCTCTGCTGCTATTTGAAATCTCCCACCTTCCCCAGTTTCAGCTAAAAGAGTATTTCCCAATGATGGGAGTGATATTTTCACAGCATGAGATATGGGAATAGGTAGAAAGACATTAAAATTGGTTTAGGTGGCTTGGATATCTGCTTGGAAAAAAGATAACCAGCATCAGGTACTTTTCAGATTGATCTGACATCCGCCCCTGTATACTTAGTTTGACAAATAAAATTCAGACCATGAATGCCTTGGGTTTCCAGAGAGGGGGGAAAGCTCTTTTCTAAGTCCTATATAAACAAAAGAAATTGAAGACTTACTAAGTACATTCTTATAAGTTAATTCTTCTGGGAAAGAGCAAAGAGTCTTGCAGTGTTTTCCCTGGGTGTCAAGCAAGCATGGCAAGCTTAGGTAAGGTTAGAGAAGCATGGTCCCAGGTGCAGGTACTGTTGAGTCCCACCCATGGGCTGGCTGTTGACACCTTAATGACCCAAGTGCACATCCAGGGTTTAATAATACACTGCATATCTCAGAAAGCCATAAAATAAGCTTTTTGCAATGACACAAAACTTGAATATTAAAGTTTTGGCACACCCAATTGTTTTGGAAGTAGAAGTGATGTAGGCATTGTTTGTCCTGCCTTTGGCAAGCACACAAGGTTACCATGGCAAAAAAAAAAAGGATTGCTCACCACAGAAAACTGATGTTACAAAAATACACATCTTCAGCTACAAAACTAAATTAGACCATATAACTGCATTAATTTAGTTGCATTTTTACACTATTTTTATTGATCTGATGTTGCTTTCTCCTATTTATCTACCATCTGCCACCTTGCCCTTTGCATTTCACCACAACTGAGCCCCTCTTCACCCACTCCCTTTTAAACCTCCTTGCCTCCAGTGCCTTCCAACACCCAGTGCTTTGTTTCTGCTCCTCTTTTAGCCAGGGCCCTCCTTCCCTTTGCTCCTTAATTAGTTTCTATTAGTCATGGATTGAAATTTCTCCTACTGGCATTCCTCATGGATTTACACTCCTTCAGGCTTGCCTCATTTCCATTCTTCACAGATGTAAAGGTTTCCTGTCAGAGGCAGCAGAAGTGCCTTAGATATCAAAAGTATTTTTTTCAGAAACACCTGAATTTCCAGGTATTTCTACAGGCTGTGATCACTTTCTCAATGAAGAGTGGATAGTAGTAGGAGCTGTGCACCTTAAGAGCTGCATTTGTTTTGTGCAAAGAGAAGTGATCTTAGCACCTACCCCTTTAGCAAGTACCTCACAGACTTTGAAAACACATTTAAAATGAAGCTGTTCAAAATGAAAGTTTTCAGGGCAGGAAGAAACTGAAAATAGTTCCTTCTCCGGGGAGACAGATGCAAAGCATTAAAAGAGAAAGCAGAAAACATAACAAAGAGTAGAGCAGCGCAAGCTTTGCCCCCGAGCAGTTCTTACAGGGATGCAGTGGGGGGCAGAGCAAACGGCCAGGTGAGAACAGCTCCCTGGGTCCCCTGAACATCAGCAGCTGCCAAGTCCAGAGGGCTTTGGTTCTGTTTCTTGCTGTTTCTAACCAAATAGGAAACTGTTTCTGAAAGCAGAATCAGTTACTCAGAGTCATTTCAAAAATAAGAAAATGGTAAGAGCATGTCTTAGAAAGAAGACAAATGTTGTTTAACTTATCCCATAACAAGAAACAAAGAGTCACTTTAAAGAGGCATGGACTAAAAGAAAGATATTTTACAGCTAAACACCTCTGCTGCTTATCAATCATCTTCAACCAGATCACAAGGTACAAGGGTACTGCATAAGACAATTGTAAAGTAAAAGTAAAATCTGCATATTTATCCTTATTCTCAAAAAAAAAAGGCAAAATAAATATGAAGCTGTATTACTGAATGTAGATACAATTTCTGAAATCCAGGGCACTGGGAAAATACACATCATTCTTGGAACACAAGAACACATGTCATTTTAGCAATCAAGTTATTAGTTAAACATATATGAATATTAGCAAATAAAACACTCAAAAGAAATTATTAGACTGAGATACAAAGTCAAACATCATTATTGCTGGATTCCCATGATAGTTAGCTTAGAAACTGAATTTTATCCAATAATTTTGAATTCTTTTTCTGCCAAGTATTTTCAAATATATCAAAAGCAACTTAATAAAACTGTCTAATGTCATAACCCAGCAATGGAATCCTGCAGTAAAAAATCCTGAGCCCATGCAAAAGTATTTATTGCAGGAGTGGCCCCTTATTTTTTTTCTGTGATGAAGAGTATTTCTATTCATATTCCAAATGCTGCTGCCAGAAATTATTTTAACTTTTTTTGTTTGTTTTATGTAGTAGTTGCAAAGGATGTAAAGTGCTTGTCTGCTTTCCAGTCTTTAAGCTCCAGCCATAACAATTCAATTGAATTCTAAATGTCATGATAGTCATAATTACATTAAATATGGATTAAAGGAATATCTTTTGACACAGAATTCTTTGTTCTTAAAGTTTGCTGATAATTTTAAATGTTGAGCTTTGTGTACCTTTCAAGTTCAGGGAACATGAAAAAGAATGTGAGAAGTTGTGGAAATTAAGCCCCTGTGTCATAGTTTCCAACGGGGACTTTGTAAGCCCTTCACTGAAAAATAGGAAAACTCCAGAGAGCCTTGGGCTTTGTAATTTTCAATCTCCTCCTGTTTCTGGTTTTGTTCAAGCATCCTAGTTATAAAAGTGCACTCCTTCTTTAGAGGATTTGTGATTAGAAGAACCTTTATTTTGGTTGCTTTTGTACCTGTTCCTTCACGAAAGATCAGGAGATTTGACAATACACGTAAGTTGCTTCACAATACCAATGTGCAAAATCATTAGTAACGATTAAAAATTGAGCCAGAAACCATAGTCACTACCCCATTGTTAAATACCAGCTGCTAACCATTTCAGAAATCTTCTAGCATGCCTAATCAGAATTTAGTCCTTCTGCTTTCCTATTATCTGTTTCCAATACAATTCCTCATTCTCCACTCCTTACTTCATCCTTAAAGGGGTGGCTGAAGAGGGGCACCATAGTGCTCTTAACCTGAGAGATATTTCCAAAGGCTTCTGGCAAAGCACACTTTTCTGCAGTAAAGACTAAAGCCAGGTGAATATTAGCAATTCTCATAAGAAAGCATGAACAAAGTTAAAAATTTATGTTATAGAGGAGTTTTTCCAAGAAAGGGCCGACTCTTAGGGCTCTGTTGGTTTGGAAAGGTGAACACATGTACAATTCCATGGAAAACAAGAAAACCCTGTGAGAACCAGACAACACAGCAGGAAGAAGGGACTCCTTGGGAATAGGCTGGAGAGAGTCTGAAGTTTTAAGTTGTCTGTTTCTACTGAGTTCAGAAAGAGAGAAATTCATCAGCCTTCTATGTAAAAACAGGATTGCATTATGTACAGCTGACTTTAGTCTAAGTTTCTATTGCAAACAGAGGGAACCTGGAAAGGCCTTGAATATAAACATTTTATTTGAGGCAGTGGGTGATGTTAGTGCCAAAATGAGATAAACTTCCAAGGAGATACATTTCAACCTGCTATTCTTAATCAAGGAACTAACTGGAGTCCTAAGTGCAGAAATTAAAAATAACTAGAAATTATTAAAAAAATATTAAAAGAACTTTAATTAAAAAAAAAAGGCAGGAAAAGGAATACTCTTTTGTTGAAACCTATCTGGATATTGCAACTACAAAGCTACTAATTGCAAAGTGACATGAATGAACCTAAAACAAGTACACTGTTACCCCCACAGGACATCCACAGGGGTATTATCTGAGGATAATTATGCCAGGACAGTTCTGATGGTAGATTTTCACTTAGAAACCCTTGCAGCCTAAGATTTACGTATAACCCACAATAACCTGAGCACTTTTTGCTAATGCTGACTGAGCTATTATGGCTGTATGAAAAAGCCTAAGGCATCTAAAATGAAAGTATATGAAGTCTGCAATGCAAAGTTATAGAAACTAGAAGCATTGAGGAAGTTACCAAGAGTCAGGGAGTTTCCCTTAGTAAAATGAAGCCATCCTGGGTTTTTTTTGCTTGATGACATCTGCTCTGAATAAGCATGATGATAAGGGGAAGGGGGAAAAAAAGCAAACACAACAGGAACACCAAGCCTATAGATTGCTACTAATGTGGTGACTTCTGAATTTCAATGTAATATTGTCTTTAACTTAAAAAGATCAGCAGATGTCTTGCAAAAGCTGTCAGTTTTCAGCATAGTGCTAAGAGCAAAAGCTTCCAGCCATTCTTAGAATGTCTCAAAAGACACTATTAAATATTTATCAATCTTTCCATATCTAAAAACTCATGGAATTTGCCTATATTAAAAAATAAAAACAGAACATACACAAATGCAATTGCAGAGATCTTTCATGAGTTTTTGCAGTGCCAGTTTTGTGCATAAGCACAGACCTTACCATTAGGGAATCTGGCCTGGAGTTTGGGTTGGACTGCTGGGAAACCACATCACACACTGGGACTCAGGAGGAGGCATGCTGGAAAGAATTTAGAATTCCCAGAGGTCCTACAAAACCAGTGCTTAGAAGAATAAGAATTTCAATCATTTCATGTATTTTAGGCCCCAGGAATACTGAAGAGTAAATTCTATTCAAAATTCACATTAGTGTGTCAAATGCAGTAACACAGATTCTACTTGTAGGGTATTTGACTTTTTTTAGGCAGCATAGGAATTTGACTCTTACCTGCAGCATTTTACTTCACTTTAATAAGCAGATAGGCACAAAATTCCTATAAAATATATTTTGTTTATTAATATTCTTTCAATATGCTATAGAAGTTTTTTACTTTGCTTTTCTATTTTTTTTTTCTTCCAATGTTCCTGTGTAGCTGGGCTTTTTCCCTTAACAGTTAAACTATTTTGTCCCCTGCTACTTGAATGCAATTTACACTTTTAAAAGGTGTTATTATCTGCATCCATTGCAACAGAGTCCTTGAAAAGCATAAGACAGAGAATTATTAAAACCTTACAAATGCCATGGGGTTCATTTCTCATGGTATGACCCTGATAGAGTAAAACTTGATTTTCTATCAAACTTACTTAAATGTCCCATTAGACATCTAGAACATCTAATCAGCATAATATGAGCAGGCAGGGTGCTTAACCATCTGAATGTAGGATGAGATAAAAACCAATTGAACAAGTCATACAATTTTTTGGTTAAAAATAAAAAAAGAGGCATTAGACTACAAATGTATGTTATCTATTTATAGCTGATGACCTATTTTACTCTCTCAGAACCACTCAAGGCAAATGCTGACATTTGCCCTTAACCCCTAGTTTCCTGTGAAGGGGAAAATGCAACATTTCATTTGTGTATTAGACTGTCTGGGTCCCACAGTATATAAAAAGCAGATTATAGAAATGTCTGTGTGCACCAGCATCACACTGTAAGTGTAAGAGACTCTTCACTGGAACAAACAAACCAACCTCAAAACCTCACTCTTTTACCTGAATGTTTTTGATTCAGGTTATATCAGAGTATTGGAAATGCATCTGTACAAACACAGCACTGGATTTTAAAGAGGCAGCAGGAAAAAAGGGCAAATAAATTCTGTAATAGTATCATCCCCAAAGCCTGGGGTTTATTTGGTCATATATACACTTTCCAAACAGAAAGTCCTCCACTGACAAAATTTCAGTGTTTTTTAGAACCGTACCATGCATTATTTATGGTGTTATCGTTTCTTCCTTTTCCCTGTCCAATTAAGTATTCTTGAACTTTACAGTGCAGAGCTACATTTTCTGTTGGGTCTTGAAGGACTTTTGTGACTCTGCTCATGAATAAATTCAGAAATATATAAAACTGAGGAACTCAACAATTAGGTCATAGGAGGTTTTTTATGTTGTCCTATGTTTTTCATCACAACACAAACCACCACATTAGTTCCAAATGTGATAAATATCCATTTGGTCAGCACAGATAAAACTGGTATAATTTCATATTGGCAGACAATAGCTGAATTTCCACAACACAACATGAAGTATGGTTGCAACATCAAGAGTTTCTTGGATATGATTTTGCCTTTGTTGAGCTTCAGCTTGAAGTAACATCAACTTGTGAATTTTAATCAGCTAAAGCCAAATAGAGCCACTTTTATCATGTTAAGCAGCACCCAGATTCACTGACACTCTGCTAAAGCCTGGCTCTCAGTCAGGTCAACAACTCTTCCAACATCCAGCTGCTGTGCACCTCACACACATCTGAATGAGCTGCAGATTCCCTCTCTCACACATGGATAATAGTGGGAAGCCATTCTCATTTTACAAACATATTACAGTGGGAAATGCCAGGGTCACTTACTTGGCATATGATGCAAAAAAAAGGAAAAAAATATTTTGTTTTTCCTTATTTAAGTGTTCTAGAAGACATCTGGTAATACTATGCAACTATATTATTTGGCTGGGTAACTACAGTCACATGTAAAAAGCAGTAGAAAGTACTAAGTAAATAAAGTTTTACTTTTATTACTCAATGTTTTATTTTTCTGGACTAAAAATACAACACTTCTGTTTAGTTTTATGTAAGAGGTACACACTACTATGGGTAATTTCTTTAAGTTATATGGACAAGTCTCTTAATTGATTTTGTTTTCTAAGTCTGCATGTCTGAAGTCTTAAATCTGTGCTTCCCTCCCCCCCCCCCCCAGAAAAATAAGTGACGGTAAAATACAGATTTAGCAACAGCACCCATCCATTTCATCACTATCTCACATTATTAGAGAGTTTGATTTTTTTTTTCATTTTTTACTTTTATTGCACCAGAAATGGCTACAAGTAATTGGAACCTATAACTGAAGTAATATGGTCATGGCTAGCATCTTTGCTCACTAGAATGAATGTGGAAAGCCATGCTAAAAAAATAGTACTTAGAGTATTTCTTGAACTATGAAGAAATTTAAGTAATCAAAATTGCCTAGTTTTATCCAAAAAAGTTTCTATTTTGCACATGATCAACAAAAAAAAAACTGATTCACATTGATATTGAACTCATTACAAACCTTTTGACACAGTGGGAGATTACCTTCTAATAAACAATTTGCCAGCAATTGATAATTGACATATCAAAATTCAAATGCTCTCTCTTTTTGTTCTTCTCCTATTTTACGAGTGTATATGCCCAATTGTAAGGATGGTTGTTATGTAATATAATCATCCATTATTGCCTCTTTACTTTCACAAATCATCAAATCATTTAGAGAATGGCATATATGTTTTTATAAATGTTTAGTGTTCACACAATTCCTAGTTTGCTTCTGCATGCAAACACTACATGATAGTCACCCTGCACAATAAAATTCTTTAAAACCTCACTTAAAGCATTTAAATGTAAGAAATTGAAATAGTCACTCCAAGCTAAATTTCAGTATTAGTCAATGGTTTGAGGGTGAGAAAGGGAGAGATAAAATTAACCAACAGTGACTTTTTCCTAAAAAGAAACTACTCCCACACACAAGGAAACTGGGGTTAAGAGAGTAATTTGAAGTTAACATGTTGGTCACAGTCATCCCAGCATAAATATCACTGGCTTCCAGATACCATTATAAGGACAGGCTAATATTAGAACTGTTCAAAATATGTGTATTGTTTTCCTGGAACAAGCTTATTTTGGAAGCCATGTGAATCTTCAGAAATTACTAGAATGTGAAAGGACATTTGCATGCACAGTTCTGACCTCTTCTCTTGCTCTTTGCCTGTTAATATATCTCAGCTGGTTTGTCTTTTAACATCCCAAAACTTCCAGTAGCTTTCAAAGTGCAACCTTTCTCAAAGAAAACATGCTGCTTTTCCTTTCTCCCCACACTCTGAACTTTGCACAAACTTGGTAATAGATTTAAAGACATACTGCTTCAAAATGGTGCAATGGCAGCATCCTGAAACTCAAGTGCTGCTTTATGAACTGCCAGGAAAAGAAAGAGTGTCTGTATGTCAGTGGAAATTTGGAATTTCTTGTAAGCATTTAATCTTGGCTGTCAACAACATGTTGGGTCATTGACTTATAAAGCTTTGAAGCAAAAATATTTATTTTTAGACTTTAAATATATATTCTGGTATTTATATCTCTTCATGAGCCATGCTTGCTAATGACTGTAATTTAAATTTCAAAAATTGGTAGAAGTAGTTTTTTTTAAAGAGGATTCATGTATATTTATATGTAGTGGAAGAGCCACTTCAATGACATTTGGCATCATTTTTAGAACCCATACAAATTGCCTTCCTCTCAAATTAACTTGGGTCACTTCAAGAATGGGCCAAAAGGAAGTCTGTTACACATGCATTCCTGAACAGTATCTAATGCTATGAAATATGAATATACTAGGAGCAAGATTATAAAATCTGAATACTTTGAAGGTTTGAGAACTTCAGATGTAGACAGACTTCACTGGCTACCGTGAAGTGTCAAAGAGAAAAAGATTGATATTTACATTTATGAAGATTCATCATGCTGAAAGGGAAGGGAAAGATTCACACGCTGGGTACCCCAGGACCTTGAGTAAATATGCAGATCCAGCATGAAATCCAAATAAATAAATGTTTGTGTGTACAGACCAAGCAGCTATTCAGAAGTATAAAAAACACAGATCACTTACATACTTGGCATGTGTGCTTCACAGTCTGTAGAGCAATATAAATATACACAGGAACACCAAAACTTTCACCTAATATATTGAGAGTTTTCCTATACTTTTTCCTTTTGAAATCATCTAACAGTCTAACATCTGTTAGATAGACATGTCACTTCACAAGCAGGTCATTGTACTATTAAATTTCCACACAAAAACAAAGGAGGTGAAAAACTTTCAAAACACCTTTTCCTTTGCTTCTTTCTAACTGACACTAACTGTTCAGGTCTTGACAGCTAAAGTAAAAGGAAATCAAACCTCTCAAATTAAGTTACTCTCTACTTTGATAGCTATTCCACAACATCTATCATCCAGAAGCATCATTAGCACTAAACGTGTTGCACTGACAAAAGACATTGTTGATTGCATTAATTGCAGAAAATACTTTAATGAAACCATTTGAATACACTAACAAATCTATTGGCATCTCAGAAAGATGAGATAGTGGGGTATGAGGAAGGGAATGGTCTATCTACAGGCTGTCTTCAAATTTCCAAACTAAGAAAAATAAAGCAGATGTTTAAACCAAACACCCTTAAACACTTTGTAGCCAAGTACTTAAAAAGTTTGCAAAGCTCTTTGTGTCACTGGTACACATGCAGTAATACTGTACTAGCCTTTGGCTTTGCCCCTTCAAGATGTGGATCTCAAAATCTGGAGCTGTCCTAGCCATAAACCACTAAACAGCAACCTTTTCTCTATCACAGACCAGGGGAGAGGTGTCTAATCCGTGCTACAGCTGTCCTCCTCCCCACCTCAGAAGTCCTCATCCAGACTCACCTCAGCGATCCAACACAGATTTTGTTCATACTTTGAAGATATTTACAGACACAAGCATGTTTAGTTGTTTTTTCCAGGGGCAGAAACAGTTTCTCCTGTTTGAGCCAGGGCCACATATTGCATTCACTGTTGGCAGACAGTCTTTTCCACACATAAGAGTTGTAAAGGCTGAGTTTGTGCAGCAGCTTAGACCGGGCATAAGGTCTAACCTGTGTGTGCTTCACAGTAACAGGTCTTAATCATGCTCAGTCCTGATACCTCTGCTGCTTACCTAAATTATCACTACATGTGGTGTTTTGCCCTACTTGCAATGACTGCCAGCCAGCACTTAAGGCTGAACTTTTCACAAAGTTATTTCAGCCATTGAAATGCAGCAGTCGTGATCTTGCTGTTGAAGTCAGTGATTAGTCACTATTAATGATGTTGCTTGCTGTGGCTGAGGTAATGTGAATCAAGCAAATCTGGTTCTCATTTTCAAGATATAAATACATGACATACTCATGACTGTGTGCATTAAAGAGTATCTATACAGGACAGCTGTAACCATTGTGATTATATATACATATACAGCTATAACCATATACAGCTATAACCATTGCAATTATTCAAATCTAAACAGTGGAACTCCAGTACTACCTCAAAAACCTAAACCAGTATCAAAGGAGGTACAGCAAATCTATTCCACTATCCAGGGAATACTTTCCAAGTCAAATAGGCCAGCACATTTCTGTGTGGGTATTTGAAATTGTTTCTTCAATATAGATGCTCAAGGAGCTTATGAGGTGGTTTTTTTTCCAAAGAGAAGACAGGCAGCTATCAAAGTGTTTAGGGTAGACAAGCATGTACTAAGCCACATTTGGTTTCTTGATTCTGTAAGAGTATTTATTCTTATAATTAAGATTTGCTACTCCTAGTTCCCTTGATGAAATGTAATGTGCTTATAATTATGCAGATGTTCTCTCAATCTTTCAAGAACATATAGATTTTGCTTTTAAGACTGCTGTTACAGCTTAACTGTTGCTGACAGCTTCTGCCATAGTATTTGCTCTGAGTGGTAAGATGATTCTCATACTCCTTCTCTACAGCTTTTTTTGTCTCAGCTGTTTCCCAGCAGTTCTTGTTGTAATTGTTTTTGTCTAGATTCAGGAAAGCAGAAGGCAGCAGATTGTGCAGGCAGTGTCAGCAGGGAGCACATCTGCACAGTTCCCAGGCCCCTGGCCAGCAGGGGAGAGCTGAAGGTCCAATGTCACACACTGCCTGGGATTCTCCAAGACTGATCCCACAGTCTCCACAGCCTGACACACCTGGGGAGCTCCATATTTAGTTACTTGGCTTGTACAGCAGCAGTTAACTAAGATTATGACTTAACTTTCCCTAAGAAAGTAGAGTCCTTGCCAGTCTCAGCTACCAGTGACCTGAGAATTGATTCCTGATAGGCAATTTCCTGGTCATTTTCAGTGTCCCTCATGAGAGCAGGATGTGAAACAGTCAGCACCCAGAAAACTGAGTTTTGTATTTCAGTGCAATGCACAGAGCATCTTCCACCAACTCAGCCTCAGCCTTTGTTTACTGACATTACTCTTCCTACTAATTCAATATTCAAATACTGAAAATACCACCACCACAGTCATTTCAGCTCTTGCCTCATTCCATTCCCTCAGTAGGCAAATTAGAAGAACTGAAGGGACTTTTTCATACCTGCAGAGATGTCTGCTCACTTAAGGAAATAACAAATAGCAAAACCAGATTGTTTAATAGGAAATATGAACTAGAAAGAAACTGTGCATAATCACCCAGCCAAGGGACAGTCTTTGTTTTCACAGCAAAAGCCAGACACTGAAGGGCACCACTTGACTGAAACCACCTGCATGCAGTTACTGGAACAGCACTCAGGTAACTGCTGGAAGCAGCAGCTGGCCTCAGACCTGCTTCAGCCCTGACAAAAGCAAGATTATTAACGGAGGCTGACAGTGTCAATTCTGCTGTATGTCACCATTAAACTGGGTCAACAGCTTACTGCACTCACCTTGGGCTGAGTCCTGAGGAAAAGTCTGTTCTTAAAGCACCAGGTCTGCTTCCAGCAGGACTCCCTGTACTGAGGACATTCCTGCAGCATATCCCGTTCTCAGGTGACTACAGACTAGAAATATTGTATGTATTTTGACTACAGACTAGAAATATTTTCCAGGCCTCAATTCTTAGATGTGGACAAAAATGGAGCTTTTGACACTTCAGTATTTCCCTTTGCTCTGATTCAGAAGGAACAGTTGCAAACTTCCCATAAAAGTAAAAATAAAGTGCTTTGGAATCACTAAGGCAGTAATGCTTACATGTCCCATTTGGGTCTTTTACCTTTTTTTAAAAAACATGAAAATTAATTTATTCAACTTCACCAATTTTTTTAATAGTCTTAATCATCAATGAAGTAAAAAAAACCCTGAAAAACAACTTGTTTTAATTGATGAAGCATTTTTAGAGATAAATTATTCTACTAGAAGAATTTCAGCTGGCCCTTTAGAATTCTCTTCTTCTCATAAAAAGAAATCAGACTTCCTAATCTTGCAGCCTACATCAGCAGAGGCTCTGCTGCTTTTTTGCTGAGGCTAAATTTCTGGTGGACACAGTTATTTCTATATGTGGTAACTTCCTTCCTCTTTCAAACACTAAAACTCAATTTGCTTAAGCATATATTGGGTGCATTACTGCAAAGATTTGGGAAGTGGTTTTATTTTCTGTGTTCCAGTAAATGTCCTTTCAATAAGGACATGCAAACACAGACAGAGCTCAGCCCACAGAACATTACACTGTCAGTGAGGAAGATAGCATAATTTTTGAAAGAACCTTGGAAACCTCTCATCTCTCCATCAGATCAGCCTAACACTAATGGGGACATCATGTTCTAGGAAAGATAACATGACCTTTCCCATTGAATGCACTATATAAATAGATTTATATTGCAAATCAAACCTTACTGTCTGTCTTAGAACAAGGCTATTTCTGCAGCCAGCTGTCAAGGAGAAGAACCATACATTCCACACATGAGATTGAGTAAAACAGGTTCAAAAAGTCTTGGACAGTCAAGCCTGAGCAAACAGCTCCTGGGGTATACAACAGGATAGAAACACTAGGTCATAAACAAATAAATCATAGGTGAACCCACTCATGGCACATACAGGAATAAAGGGTCAACTAGTTTAAGGTTTCACTGAGCTCTTAACGTGAGATGGTACTACTGCAATAGTACCAGAACAATAGTATCAGAACAATGCAAACCACAGGGGTCCACTGAGCTACTGTTGAAAGAAAACATCTTTCAGTCAAGCAAAAAACAGATTTCTATGATCTCAACAGCTAAAAAATGTGATAAGTGAGGCAGTACAGAATCCTCAGAGCCATACAGCTCAATGCATATTACACTTCACCAAATAATTCCAAAACCCCCTTGGTTTTAATTTGAAGTGTTAGAGCAGCAATACCACAGACAGTCTCCATCAATGTAATAAATTCCAGCTGCCCTAAAGGATTTGGAGTACTCTACTGTTCCTTCCAGTAAGGGAAACATCTAGATCTCAAACTCCCATTACATGTTGAACACAGCTCTTAGTAACACAGTATTAGATTGGCAGGTTTTTAACTAAAAGCATGCCTGAGGAAAAAAATAACAGCAGCACTCCATGAGGGATGACAAATCCACAGCAGCCCAAGAAACCCAATCTCAGCAGTTGTATTTACAACAAGCACATCCTGAATATATTCCCTTGCTACCACCACTGCCAGCAACACAACTACATTTGTACTATGAAAGGTTTTATATAAACCAAACAGAGGCACCTGCTCTGAAATCTTAGAGATCTCATGTATATTAACAATTCTGGTGCCACTAGCATGCTTCCACAACTTTGGAAAGGTCCCAGAGGTAAGAAGCAGCCCCAGGGAGTGCAGACAAAGTCAGAGTGACTTTGCACACAGCAATTGGCCTCATGTCATTGCAACAGCTCCCACTCAGACCCAAAAGGTCAGAAGCTTATTAGGGCTCTTAAGCACCTGCAGTGGATTACCAGGTTCAGGACAGACAAGATTGCATCTCCCAGCTCTGGCTGGCACAAGTGTTAACAACCAATCTCATCCTTAGAAAGGAGCTCTGCAGCAAACAGCATTGCTGCTCAGCTCTGCTTTCCACTAAAGCAGCAGGCTCGCCTATCTGAAATGACAGCTGCTGTTTCTTATACCACTTCTATAACTGTGACTCAAGTCTCACTGCAGAATGTCAACATTTGTGTTCAACAAATATGATTCACCATGTTTTGAAAGTAACAGAAATGGAATGTAGAGGCAGCATATGATTCACTCCAGCCTTGAAACTGCACAACTGCACAAACACACATTGAATTAGAATTATGCTACCAACATCTTTTATCTCTGAAATATTTGCAACAATTATTATGAAATGAGAAAACTGTAAAATAAACACAACCAGAAATAAATCAATATAGTTTGACAATTCTTGCCACAAACTGCTAACCCAGAAAAAATAATCTATGAATTTTTTCCTCCCACTTCTAATTACAATTTCACTGAAGCACACTTCCTTTCCTTCTTCCTTCAGATTTGTCTTTGTCTTCACCCAGTCTTCTAATGCTGATCTCTTTCATTTTATAATCTGGGAGATAGCTTTGAATTAAGCTTTTATATTTTTCCATGTTCATTTTAAATTGCACCATTTGACTGTAGGTATGGTGCCCCTAAGCCATGTTTTTAAAAATAATTGATATTTCATTTTTGCATATCTTTGCTTGTTATTAGTAATTTATTCATTATGTATATAACGGCACTGGAGGCAAAGATAAATTAGAGTCTCAGTGGGGCAGGCATGCAGAGTTTTACCAAGGGATTTTTTTCTTCAAAGACACAAGCCAGACAAAAGAGAAAAGCAAAATATTTTTGAATGCCCTTTGAACCAAAATGTGAATTAGAAATTAATATATTAACCATGATTTAGCAAATAAAAATGAGAATTTTTTAAGCATATGTCTATGTGCTTTATTGATTCAGAGCCCACATGCCTTGCCTGAATTCAGGTGAGATCTCAGTTTTGGCCATAAATTCCTGCTTCCTCTCCCAGAGGAGCTTACACTCATGAGTAATGCCACACCTGAGAAGCACATCACAGCTCTGAGGCCAGACTTCTGTTCATTCACTGGAGGTCTAAGAATGGTATCTCCAAACAGTTTCCCAATTGACCCTGAAGTTCTGTAACCCTTACTGTCACCTTCTTTTTTTTTAACCCTCATGCCCCTTTCAACCTTTTCTCCTCTAATGAATGTGTTCATCAGTTCTCTAGCATGAGGCCATGCATACACAAAGATGACTCACAACCTGGCATTATACAAGCAAGATATTACTAAAAGAAGCAAGATTTAGTTTGAATGCTCTGTAAAACCCAGCTAAAGTACAAAGAACTGCGATTTTAGTATGTAATATAGTTACAATCTGTTAATCTGCTCTGCAGACTGGTCTCACTGTAAAGCCATTTTGCACAAAGTGCTATTGCTACCACTAGATGTCAGTTTTACACACTTAAAAATGGCCAATTCCCTTAAAAATAGTAATTCTCCATTCACAATAGAAACAGCTCTATATTATGCAATTCTTTCTGAACTGACCTTTAATTTGAAGTGTCTCACATTTTATTTACCTTCTCTCCACTTCTTCCCCAGCCCCTCGGGGCATAGCTCTCCTTTATTAAAGAAAAAAAAAAACTCCGCTATGCATTTATTCCATGATTTGCTCAGTCTGAGACACTGGCAGTTTTTGCCAGATGTCACTGACAAAAGTCTATATCTCAGATTGTGTCTCTAGAGGTCAGCACTGAAATCTTACTTTTATTCCCCAGAGATATTTTTATATTCCATAAGGACACTTCTACTAAGAAATGCCATTACATTTCTTTACTAAGAAATGCCAAAGTACTTACAGATAGGCTACCATGCCAGTTAATAAGGAATATCATTGATATGGCTTATTACAATTTTATGATTTTTCAGATTTTCAGTTATATTGACTGACTGCCTAAATGCAGATAGATTTTATTTATACTTCAAATCTCTGTCTCTCAAGAGTCAAAAACATAGCTGTACATTCCTCCAATCTCCTACAAGGGCTCTTTACAGGTGTTTTTCTTAAGAAGATTTTTCATTAGCTAGCCTTAAAATAAACTTGGTCATACTGAATACAGAACTTCTATATTATGCATTTACTTTATCACAAAATGGAATTGCTTTTTGTCAAGTAGATCTGTCTTTACTTCCTTGTGCAAAAAAAAAGATCGTTGAAGAAAATTGGGATGAAGTCAAATTCATTATACATTATTACAGTCAAATATATGTATACTCCACAGAAAACAACAAAGCTCTCCAAAGCTCAGAACTGGCAAAGTTACAGAATGTAGCTCTGAGTTTTTACAAAGTAATGACAAGACTGTCGCCTTTCATGAAGCTGTACTGTCCAGATATTGACAGTTTAGCTAGCAACACACTTTGTTTGTTTATCATAATGTCAAAGGAATCCCCCCACCCTCATTCACATCAAAATCTGATGTTTTCAAGCTCCTACTGATCCTTCACAGCTCTCCTGGACTGCTCAAGGTATTCTTTGCACGTGCAGCCATAACCATCTCATACAAGTGCTTGCCTACCAGCAAGGGGAGGAAAGCAAGGAAGGGGAAAGGTATACATCAATGAACTTCAAAACAGAGTTGAAAACACTGTATCATGCAATCAACTCTATCAACAATCTTCTCCAAAGACATCCAAAAACTTGTTTATACAGCAACTCCATTGAAACCATCTCTTTGCACAGTCTCAGCAATGTAAAAGCATGGCAGAAAACCTCCGAGGCAAAGATGGAATCCGAAACACATCCAGTGCCATGGCTGCTGACAGAAATGTTCATGACTTCCTTAGAAAAGCGCCATGGCTGGGGCAGATGAGGGTGTTGTATGTGCTACATTTTGTGTTGCTACGTTCTGCTCCATTCCCTTTGCCTTCCTACCACACTCACCATCCCTTATCCACCTACCAGGCATCCCCAGGACTGCAAAATGCCCTAAATCCCACCCAGCCACAGCATGTGAGCCACCTGCACCCACACTGCTCCCTCCACAGAAGCAGAGCACCTCAGACACGCCAAACTGCTCTGCATGCACTGCACAGTCCATGGGCATGAGCCAGTCCAAAGCTCTCCAGGTGAAAATCCACAAAGCCCCCTGTGCACCCACAGCTCCAGACTTTACAGATCATACCTGCTCTCTGCTTTTGATGCAAGGCAGCCTCTCCGTCAGCACCCATGGTGGCAGGTACCTACAGCAGGATGGGCTCTTTTTTATGTACTAAATTATATATTATATATTTTTAAATTATCAATTTCTAATATTATATATTTTAATATTATATATTAATACTATATATATTTATATGCTTTCTAAATTATAATTATGCTTTAATATAAAATTGTAAACATAAAACCCAAAAAACAAACCAAACACACACAAAAAACCAACCAAACAAAAAAAAAGAAAACAAAACAAAAAAAAACCCTTAAGAACAATCTGTCCCTTTATTTCCTCATTGTAGATTTGACAACACAAATCCGTCCAGGAAAAAAACGACTTTAACTTCTTCTTTATCACACGTACTCATTTGCAACTTATTCCATTCATGCCAATATGAATCACTAACAATGTATATCATGAGCAACAACAGAAGCAATGGTTAATTAAAACCTGGAAGCGTTAGTCATCTTCCTACAGAAGTTACCATGTAATTTCAAAAGTGTTGAGGTTTGCAAGATATTTTTGTACTCTTTCCTAGGACCAGAATTCTGCTGCTAAAGAGCAGCAGCAGTTCTTAGTTTCAATCAATCATGCATTTTACTGAAGAAGGAAAAAAGAAAAAACTTTCAGCTGGACTCATAGATATCAATCATCTCAAACCTCAGAGAGACACATTGCTTGATCCCTTCATTGAAGATTGTCCTGGGGAGGAGAAATAGGTTAAAACTCTCTCAATAAAACATTCTTCAATAAGGGAATGGCTCAGATCCATTGCTTCCTTCTCTACCAAGCTCCACTGCAAGTTCTAAAAGTGCCTGATCTAACCATACACACAGCACTTGCCTGTGTGGAAAGGCAGCTGTGCTTAGGCAGCACATTCCAAAAAACAGCATCTTGGGAAGACTGAAAGTTACACAAAGATATTTCCCTGAAATCATCAAGCCCTTATACCCCAGCAATCTTTATACGAACAAGTAAAGGTTTAAATACTCTATTTTGCAAAGAAAAGGGAGTGAACAAGAATCAAACCTTTGCAACAAAAAGCATAGCTGCCTCCTCTTCTTACTTACAAAGTGCAAGAGGAGGTGAGGAAATGGCCCTGCTCTGCTGGTCATTGATATGCAGAGGCAATGGGGTGAATCACTGCTACAGCTGATGAAGCCAAAGGAGCCCAGATGGGCCTGAATGGCAATCACACAGTTCAATGCAGCTTTAAATTTCCTCAGGAATTTGGTGATTTCTAGATCTGCTGGATCATCTGCTAAGTACCATATCCACTACATGTAGATATGCAGCTGCTTTTTGTTACAGTATAATTACAGGCTAAGTATTAAATGTAGGGGCTTCTCTACTGTCTGAAATGGCATATTTTCCCAACAAATATGTCAAAGAAATGCAGAGATTCACTGGGATTGAAATATAGACTGAGGAAATATGTTTTCTCTGGGAATGTGCATGTCCTCCACTTGATCTTCTCTCATTCACTTATTAGTGTCTCCACTTGTATGCCTGATACAAATCCATCTGTCATGCTGATGAGATGGTGAGAGAAAAGGCAAAATAGCTTGGTTTGGGACTGATGGCTGGGACATTATTCAGAAAAAACAGATCTGGGCAAACACCAGTCATACCACAGTGAACTCACTATCACTGAGTTCACTGGAAAGTATCTATTTCAGAGATTTCACATCCACTATAGGTACACCTAGAAAGTGTCAGGAAATACACAAATTAATTTGCTTTTCCCAAGACAAAAACAGATGGAGGGTTAGAATTGTATCTATTAAATGGACATGTTTTCAGCCTGACCTATCCTCTGCTGAAATCTATGCTGGAAAAGGGGGCATTTTAGCATTAGGTTTCTGGACTGAAAGTGTGCAATCCCACCCCTGGTCTTAGTACAATCCAGAGACTGCACTGGAAATTTTGCACTAAAGAAAAACCCACAGATATAAAAAGGTTTTACTTAGACTAACTTAAAACTCTGACTTGAGAAGTTTGCCTGCAAGTTGTGCACTAGCTTGAACATCAAAAGACCTGCATGAACTCCTTGTTCACATTGAGGTGAGAGGTATATAGAGCTACACAAACTATTGAAATCATTTGGGGAAACTCTTTCCAGTACCTGCATTAGCTAGTTCAGCATTAGAATGGGCACTTATGTGCCAAGGTAGTACTCTACAAATTCTATTTCTTTTTCATCACCAGCTCTTCATGGGTTGAGAAGTCATGCAGAACTTTAGAACAAGAAGAGAGCAAACATGAGGTTAATAATATCCCAGCAATTGTTAAAGTATCTTCCACTCAGCCATTGTTATACTAATCTGCTGATTTGAGTGAAAAAAATACAAAGAAATTCTGTGATGAAGTGACCATATTAAATGGCTTGCTTATCACTTCTTGAAAGATTCATTAACCCACCTAATTTAATCTGCCACATGCCTGGTAAAATTCCAGTTTAGCAATGTAGCCTCTACTACCAGCTTTCTAGAAATGTTACAACAGGCTAATAACAAAAAGTTAAGCATTAACCAAGATGGGACAAGCATGTAGCTACTGAACTAAAAACTGTTTTTTCAGGTCTTTCCTTTGTTCATTTTTTAAAATATCATGTATTTCACTACTTGAATTGCTCTTGATTAAAATGATCTCCATTTAATTTAAAAAACTTGTTTTCTGTCTTTTCAGAATGCATCAGAATATGAGCTGAGCAGATTCAAAACAATGCACCAGCCGTAAGTTTCTCATTATTTTCCACTTCCCCATTGAATGACTAATACACTTCTACCCTGACAGTTGCTCTGTTAATAAATCAGGAAAAATGAGAATTGAAACCTCCTGATCACGTGAACTTTAACATTGACAGGGTGGGACTTCCTCAGGATTAGGATCCAGGAATATTTACAAGAGCTATGGTTCAGATCACCTGATGGGAAAGTCTCTTCTGCACCTCTCTGCAGATGCTGGATGTTATTCTTCCTCAGAGCAGAAAGGGGCAAACATGATATTAGTAAAAGTACAAGTTCAACCTATTCCAGAACATAAAGGCTCTTTGCTTGTATTGTATTTGAGGTCAAATTTTCATCTGCTACTTAGGGATTAATTTAAGCGATCAGTTCAACAAAGTGCTATGTTGAAAGTAATTTAACTAGAATTTAAATATAGTACTGAATAAGCAAATATAGATATAACAGATGAGAAATGCCTTCATATAACTTGTGACAAATCAAGTCTGTTTCAAAGGATATCCTTAATGTTCAAACATATTATTTCTCTTGTAGTACTACACAGAAATAATATTAGGGAATTTTCTCTATGAGCCAGTGAAACCAAGAAGACATCAGTTTAATATAATGTGTTGCTGTTCTTCACCTAATGGTTGTTACTATTCCATGTAGTTTTCCCCTCCATCACTAGGTGGGAAAACATTGATCAATTTGCAAATTGTTTTCTGAATTCCACTCTATTGGTAAGAAACTGGATAAGCTTGAAGGCATTTTTACCCAATAAATTCCTATTCCTATTGATAGGAATTCATTGAGAGCATAGGTAAATATTCTTCTGGGTTTAATTTAATAATTTACTAGGTAAGTAAAAAAATGAATGGACTTTCTTGCAAAGCACTTTAGTCTAACAGGACATCATTTTGAGAGAAAATGTAGAGAGAAAGTCAACCAAGGATACATTTTCTCTTTCTGACATACATGAATCTGATCTGCTAAAATATTGGGGCAAACATTGAACTTAGGCCAAGAGTTGCACTTCTAGTGATGTGAGCATTCAAGCTTTGAATCCTCAAATTGTATATTGGAATAATAAAAGTGTTTTGCCATTTGAATTCCACGGTCCAAAGCATTAAAATTCCTTAAATGCACAGTGTGGATGTCATATCCTCAGTACCAACTTCCAATCTAAAATGTGTTACTCTTACATCGTACTACTTGCTATTGCAAAAACTGCCTGAGTTTCCAGCACTCTCAGTTTAACTGGAGACACTGAGTCTACATTGATACACCTAACACAGACCAGCTGGCCTGTTCCAGCATGTTCACACAGCAGGTAATTCCCAATGGACCAAGACACTGAGGACAGACAAACAGAAAATTAATAATTGCCAGACACAGTGGGACTGAGATCCTGTGTTTCTCCTGGCTGTGTTCAGAGCTTCAGGTCTCTGCCTTGATGAAAGTTTCTTCATGGGGATTCATCAGGCAGGAGTTAAGCTCTCTGACCACCAGCAAAAGCTCTTTGCCTTTCCTATTCCAGTTCAACACTTGATATTCTTGTTTTCCACAAGATTTTGAGTCCACAAGGCTGTGAGTGCCCTTTGAGCTAAAACACAGAGTTATTCCCCATTCTGCTGGGACATCTCATGACAGAGGTAGCAGGAGCAATCTGCAGCCATGCGTGGGTGTGCTTCCCTGCCCTCTGCACCAAACACCTCCAACAACTTAATGCAAGGCTCTTTTCCCTCCAGCCAGTACCATGCTTGTTCTCTAAGGGGAAAAAAATTGTCTAGGCAAAAAAGACAAAATGGTTTATCTGGAAAGAGTTTATCATAGTAATTCTGTTTTGATACCCTTAAGTAAACATTTTTTGCTCTACGCTTCTCATGAAATTTCTTGCCATATTCTTTTGAGTTTACTGTGTCAATGTTGGCTTTGACAGCCTAATGACAGCCCCATATAAACTAGTTCCCACCTACACTTGAAGCCACAGGTGTACCTAGATTGTTTCTGAGAAACTACTGGATGTTAAGGTGAAATTACCAAGGTGCAGTCTCTACTAGTGTCTTGCCCTACCTCTGAAATTCAATAATGAAATATTTTCCTCCCCACTTGCTAAACTGTATCAGAAGAGAGGTCCTGCTTTAAAACACAGAACAGCAGAGCAGTGAGTCACTAGTCCAAACCCTCTCTGGAGCTGCCAAGGTTGTGCAACAAACTGCTCTCACAGGTTTACATGTTTGCAGCAATCCCAACAGCATGTTGAAATCTCGAGCTCTGCTTAAAGCCTTTCCTCCTGCACAAGCACCATTGTACTTTTCACTCCACACAGCAGACTCAGCTGATAAACTCTCACCCTGAAAGCCTGAGATCACCCAAAGCACTGAACCAGCTCACTCTCAAGAATGCCAGTACAACTGCACTTTCCAGATACTTCCCCTGAGAGCAGTTTCAAATCCTACTGATTCCAGTCCTGGGCCCCTTTAGTCAGTGCTAACATTTATGCCAGGGAGAACACTCTATAGAAAAACATCAAGCTACATTCAGGAGCACTTTTTAAGAGAGTGCAGGTGCCATAATCAACCTTATACCACAGATACACAAGAATCCTGGAACTTAAGGCCCTTCCAAACACACTGTCTTGCTGTGCAAATAAGATTGGTACTTATAACTGTATCCAGCCAAACCCAGCATATAGGCTATAACTCAATTACAAACATCCAAAATTTGGAAGCATATCTCAGAAAGAAATGTAATTACAGCTTCATCACCTCAGTGTAGATATTCCAAGACTTACAGTATCAGATGTTTATGCAGAAGTTTTTTCATAATGCTTTCAGTCTACCCAAGTTTCATTTTCCCAGGGACCGTGAAATTAAAAGGCTGCCTTTATAGCTAATGTGATTAGAAATTCATCCCAGATCAAACTCAGAATAAACTTTGCTCTCAGCTCGGGAGCTCTGGGGGCTACTTTACAAAATCAGGATTGAAATCTTTCATCACAAAATCAGTACTTTCTATCACATGCTAATTCAGAAGCCTGTTCTGGGCGTGACAGATTGCCAGGTAAATGAGAAATCCTCACCTGCAAATCAGGTCTGAGGTGTCAAGTCTTGAGTTTACCATTTGTATATAGCAACATGCAGTTATGGAAGATCCTGGGTAATAAGTGAGCTGAGTTGCAGAACACATAATTACAAGTTCTGTGTAATTATGGTGTGGGCAGCATTTGATCTTCTTTGCTTGAAATAAACATCTATCAATTTTCACTTCTGTGAAAAATGTTAATACTTTATTCCACCAGGAATTTATAGCATATGCAGAAAAAATAGCTGGTTTTAAATCATGTAAGTATTCTATAATTGATTTCTAGATGAGTTTCTAACATCTTTTTTATTTGATTTGATCATAATTTTTAAGAACTCCAAACAGAAATTTTCCATCCTTGCCTTCCAAGAACAGGCAATGTCTTTTCCTGTATCATATGAATAAATTCTCAATTGTAAGAGCTGTTACATACCAGGAAAGTACTTTTCTAGTAATGCTGAGGTGTTCCACTTGAGATGTCTGAACTTGCATAGTTCAAACTACAAGAACTAGAAATGTTACACATTAACATATTTTTCTGTTCTCCCCTCTCCGCTCACATTTTTTATTTCTTTATTATTAAGGTAAACAACTTAATGTGGAAAATTAACTTTTCAGCTTTGACACAGACATCAACACTTACATACACTTAATCAAAGACAATTCCTAACAAAAATATGAATAAAACTAATGAGATTTCTATGACAACTAGGGTGTTTCCTTAAAAAAAGCATAAAGAGCTTTTGCTGTCTCTTTAAGTAAGATCCAGCAGTACAGACATCTTGTCTTGTTCAGACAATCTGCATTTGGACTTTCCCCAGTCCATAGAAAGCTTTCAACTGAAAAACAAAGGAAGTAGATTACTTCTATTCCAATACTTAGTAAGCAGGAAAGATTTTCCTCTATCCTTGGGATAATCATAATGTTTTCTTATTATAATATATCCTTCAAATACCATTACACATTAAAATTAATGTTCAGGACAATTTATAAATTAGAAAATTATAGAGTTAGTGAACCTTGCCCAATCACTTTTCATGCTACCCTACCATGCTCAGCCATCTATGGAATGTCATTAGAGGGGATGAGGGTAAAATTTTTAAGTGTTTCTTTAATATTGAAACTATGCTCATTTTTAGGGACCTTCAGTAAGATAGATCAGAGGTACACTTCAATAACAGTGAGAGACTAAAGACCTGTCAGCCCTCTTTGAAGAGCAAGAGTGGATCAGCCTCTGAGAACAAAGCCCATGCTGGTCCAGGCAGAGGGACTGTAACACCCAGCTTCATCTCACTAAGTTTTTGTGAGGGTAGATATCTTTCCCTTTTTTAATACCCTAAACCAGCCTAAACAGCAATGCAATATCAGTCACACAGCAACTCAATTTGGGTACCAAAATTCAAATAAATGGGTCATCTGTTTGGGGCATGTATGCAAATGACCTGCTTAGGTTTCCACACAAAGGCAGAAGCAAAGACCCGAAATGGAAGCTGTTGCCCAAATCACAAACCACTTCTTCACCAACATCATATTTCTGGGCAGGATCCCTTTCCTCCACCCTGTCCGTTGATGTGCTTTCCTTTTCTCTATTACATATGTGCACTCAGACCACAGAGAAGAGGCTGTTGTAGTTTCAAATCATTGGTCTTTCTTCCCTTTTAGAGAATCATATTTCTTAGTCAGAAAGTGCTGCACCTGGGACTCAAAACCAGAAGAAAATAACTTCTGACTCATTCAAGCAATGAAGTGTGAAGGGCCATTAATTTATAATCTCATTTTACCAGGATTCCACATGTGCCCCAGCTCAAGTACACACTGGGCAGAAAAAAGAACAAATGTCTGGGCTCATTTTGCTCCAAGTGTCCAAACTGGAGTCCTCTCAGTTTTTGGAAGAAATAAAATATTTAATTTACAGCATGTTATCAACATATATTTATGCTCTCTGCAGGAGGGACATGTCATTCTTCTTGCTTTAGACTAGCCTCTGTGAAAATGAGTGAAAACACAACCTCTTTTTGCTTTTGTATAAGCATGTGGAGAGCGTCATTCAATAGTTCATAAGTTTATGCTGTGATGTCAGGGGGTCTACACACTATTGCTAAGATAGTGGAGGAAAGTATTAAACCAAATAATGTAAACTTTTTTCAGTTCAGAAATGAGAAAATAACAGGTTGAGATAATACTAAGCAATTAAAACAGCAGTACTTAAAAATGGGGTCATCAAGACAAGCAAAGTAGAGAAGGTACAAGATAAGCTGCAAGGAGAAGTTAAGGGACCATGGCAGGAGGGTCAGATGCAGCTGCAAGCCAGACAGTTGGGGCTGCAGCAACCAGACACTTGAAACAGCTTCAGAGGAGGCTGCTCAGTGCAGCTGGGCTGGAAAAGATGAAGTGCGCTTGGTAGGAATGCCACAGCAGCCCCTTGTGCAACAGAATTCAAGACCTGAAACCCAACTGTCTGAAACCCATAGAATTAACAAGTTTGCCAAAAATACATATTTCAAAGATTTCCCCCCAAAAATGCAGAAATTGTGTTCAGCATGCAAATAAATACCTTTTTACTAGCACCTTCCTTAAAAAGTCCCTTTCCAGGAGCAAACAGTGGGAGGAGTGTAGGATTGCCTTAGTAACAGCACAGACACTGACATGGCAGCACTCGTGCATAACTGCATGCAGATGCACTGACCCCCATCAACACATGACTCAGGGCATCACAGAGCCTCTCTGGATGGATCACCTGCAACCACCCAAATACAGACAGTACCATAATGTACATATTTACTAAATTATGAGTCATGAGCACCTTCATCCTGGCCTTCTCATTGTCAATGCTTCAGAGCACCTGTGTGCTTGCAGTGGGTGCAGGAGGGACTGAGGAGCTGCCATCCAGCACAGGAGCTGCTCAGCTGCCAGAAGCAGGGACACTGCTCCAATGGATGCTGCACAGGACCAGAACAGCAGCTTTCCTGCAGGATGCCACAGTTCAGGACTACTCACACCATGTCTTCCCGGTTATTTTATCAAGCTCCTGGAGGACAGAGGCATTAAAGAACATTCTCCATAGTAGGGAAAGAGGTCAGTCTCCCTGCCCAAATCTGTTTTGGTCTGGACTGAGACTGCTGCTAAAAATGATAATGGAACAGTGTTACATAATCTGTCTTTAAAAATATTTTATTTTATTCTTCCACAAGCCATGCCTAATTTTTCAAACCCTGACAATCTCCTTCTGTTTCTAATAGCCAAGAATTCTGGGAAGAAAAACAAAAGGAGATTTCATGTATTTTACAGTTCTTATACTAGCTTTTCTACCTACTGCCATGCCATTGCACATTTTAGGTACTCTCCAATGATATCCTTGACAGAGCATTGGGTCTCAGCTTCTTCTTCACAATTCTGGCACTGAGTTTGACAGACACCTGCTACCACAATTCTATCATTTCTCCTATTTAGTTCCTCACTGCACAGTTTAATGGCTTTTTATTATTTTACCAAGCTCTCAGAATACAGACTAAAGCTAAAAATATGTTACCATTTCAATTAACATACCTTACCATGCATTTCACAAGTGGAATCAATCCTTTTTCCTAAATCACTGATCTGGCTGATATCATTAATTACCTTTATCAGTATATTAGTTCCTCATTTCATTCCTCTGGCTCAGGGAATAATCTGAAGAAATACACAAGAATATTAGACATTTCCATACTGTTGCTTCCATTAACAGATACTACAGCTCAAGAACATAAAAGTAAAAGAATTATTTGTATTGCTTGGAATGTCAACATGAATTACCAGCTATATTCCTTTTATGTTACTGGTACAAATATTGTTCACATATAGCCCACAAATAGATTTAAATACACTCTGAAAAGACATTCCAAAGTCAATTATTTCTTAGTATAAATTTTTATTTTTAATGAAATAGAAGTATGATTCACATGTATAGTTTTAGAGGTAATCTCTGCTAGATTGTCCCTTTCCAGGGATTAATTCCAAATTACAGATAAACCAACAAATTTCAACAATTTCAGCTTTTAACCAAAAGCAGTACTATTTATGTATCATATACCTCCATGCATTGGTATTTCATTGGGTTTTCTCTTAAAAACAAAAAAAGGCAGCTAAGTAAATACTGAAAAATAACAACTGTAGCTAATTTCTGATCACAGACCTTACAGATAATGTCTTTCAAGCAACACTTTTCTATCATCACCAAGATGACTATAGCTTCATATCCTCTGTTAATCACAGTGAATAGTGGGAATAAATCCATCAGGATTAAAGAATTCAATGCTCCTGAACCAGCCTAAGGCAAAACCAACACATCTGTATACATCTATACCTGTCATGTACCTTTTCGAGTCCACAGGATGGAGCACCACTTTCTGGACAGATTTGAAGTGCTGTTCAGTCACAACCAATGCCCCAAGAACATTTTGAAGCACAGCCCCAGGGAATAGCTCCAGCAGACACCCAGGCTTAGGCTTAGAACTCATTCTACACCAAGCTCAAAATGTCCTTCCTTTATCAGCATTTCTTTCTACTCTGACATCCTTGTGCATCAGCTTCCTTAAAGCAAAGCAGTTCTGGGCCAGCTCCAAGGTGGGTGCCAGGTGACATTTGTGACAGCCGGTGCTCGAGGAAGGAAAGAAGGAGGGGATGGATTTGGGTGGGCACCTCCACACCCGTGTGTGAACTGTCACTGCTGGGCTGCAGTGACACCCCACTCACCACCTGAAACAAACAAAATTGCACAGTGCACTACTACTCAGGTAATATCAGTTCCACCAGGAATCAGCATAGTAATAGAAATCTATCATTTCTTTAGAAGCCTCATGATACTCTGAGTAGTTTTTTTCATACAAGGAGCAATTCTCCTGTGAACAGAAGAATGAAAGTTAACTGGCATCAAGGAAAGGTTAAGCTTGAAAGAAATCACAATGCCTAAGGAAAAGGTACCTTAAAAACCAATAACTTCTCTTTGGAACACTCTACTGTATCAGTATTGTCTTCCTATTTGCTAACTAATACAAATATTTTCTATCAAAAGCTATACAAAGATCATACATCTTGTGAGTAGTTTCAAATTACAAACAGTGCAATCTAGTCTGCACTATCAGTCTGCTTATAAACACAATTCTGACTCAACACCATTATGACAAAATGAACAGGACTGTTTCAAATGTATGACATAACCCTAGATATCTACAATACAGAGAAAGGTGTTAAATATCTAAATCCATGCTGGAGATGTTGATAAAATTCACTAACAACCAGACATTAAAAATCTTGTAGAGCTATCACCTATGCATATTATTCCTAAACTAATAGTCAGAAACTTTCTTCCATCACAAAATACTTTAGTTGGTAATTTCCTCACTGCAGAGACCTTCTTGTTCTCTATTATAACACTATATAAAAAAGGGAAGATTGTTTATAAATAATACAATGGAGTATAATGGATATTCAAATTCACATATGTGTGTTTCTTTACGTGTAGACTTCTGTCATATTTTCTTTCTTCTTTCCTTTCTGAATATTGTATTTTCCCTTTGTATTTTAAAACTGAAGGGAAGTTATTCTGAAATCCAGTGTTTGATAGTAAACATAGACTTTTTGTCCCAATATCCTGTGGGAGGGGAAAGATGAAGAATCATATGACCACAAACTTGTAAAGTAACTCTTTTAAATTATGTACTATGGCAATAAATGCTTCACATTAGGATCTATAAAAATAATAACCCTCTCTGATATAGTGTTGGACTCCAATTCATCTGCTACATTTTTGTGATCTTAATGCAATTAAAGTTACCAACTGTGTAAACATATCCTTAGCAACAATCCACAAAATTTGTAGCTGTAGACAACAGAAAAAATTCATGGCTGTAGTTACAAGTCTGAACAATTTTTCTCAACACAAGAGAGAATTCCATTAAAATGTATCTCTTTGGTCATAAAATGTTCTCTTGCTAATATTTCAAAGAGTAGTTTGATACTTATTAAGACAATAATTTCTTTCTTTAAAGAGTCTCCCATCTCCTTGATCATTTTACTGGGGTTTATTTAGGGTGGGGTTTTGTTGTTTGTTTTTTGTTTGTTTGTTTTTTGGGGTTTCTTTGGAAGGTGGTATTTCAAATCCACTACATTTTTGTGTGAAAAAAATTTTTGAAACTTTTTCTGTTCAGTGACCTCTCTGCTTCCAGAACACAGTGGCAGGCAATTCCAATTATCCAGGAAACAGGAGAGAGCAGTATTAAGCAGATGGAAACACATGAGAATAGAAAAGACTATAGATAAAATAATTTTTCCTGTTCTTAAGCTGGAATAGGAAAACGCTCAGACAGCATAATTATGGTCAGTGAAGTGCAGATTACCAAACTATGCCACCCACCAACCCTTTCCCTTTGGTTGTATGTATTACAGGCCAGTGCAGGAAAGAAGTGGTTTTAAAATTGTTAGTTTTTAAGCATTTTTCAGATACTGAAGGCATCCTGGTATGTGTAACAGCACTATACAAAAATGACCTTATTTCAAGACATTCCTTTAACTTTGAAATTTTAAAAATTTGTGCAGCCTTTTGTCCGTGTGAGCAATTTCATCAGCAGGGACACAAACATATTTAGACCATTCACCATCCATGCCTGAATGCTGAGTGATGCTCGTGCTGCAAAGAGCCCTGTGTCCCTGCACCCTCCCTCCCGTGGTTAGGCTCACAGTGGGACAAGCCGGACACTCAGGGGCATCTCCCTGGCAGCCACTCGTGATCCTGGAAGGGGATCAGGTTTGCAGCACTTGCAGAGCTGCTCCCGAGAGTCACCGTGGGTGTCAGCTGGCTCCAAGACAGGTCACTGCCTCTGAGACAATCTGATCTCAAATGCTTTGAGTTTGACGTTAAGTAATTAGTGTGTCTGTAGGAGCAATACTTGTGTTTCTGTATGCACATGAAACAGATGACAGTAAAACTGAAAAGCAGAAGTGCAGCTTTTTGCACAGTCCCCAGAGAAAGAAAACACATATTCTCAGCAGGTGCTAAAATGTGTTTGCTCAGAAGACTCTTCATGAGAAAATCCTACTAAATTTACTGTTTTCACATCTTTGCCTGCAGTACATGCCTACATGTATGACCTGTTTCCTCCAGTGAGCCTAATGACAAACCCAAATCCCATTCAATAAAATTTAGAGTTGCATTTTCAACTGCATCTTCTATTACTAGTACTGTAAGATCAGCTTTGAGCATGCCATTGGTATCCAAAATGATAAAGGATTAAAGTTTTAAGATTTCTAGGGCAGCTGATAGGAATCTTCCAAAATCAACACTGTGACATTGAGCTATTTGACCCACAGTGAGAAGACCAAAACTCCTGAAAATCAGTATTATGTAAAAACACTTGGGACAGAAATGTACTCTCTTCTCATCACATGTAATTCTCCCTGTACAAGAAGTGTTTCCTAGTTTAAAATGGCATATAAGCATCCTGGGAAAGGAGAAAATTCCATTGAACTAGATACTAGATTGGAAAAAAACAGAGATGTATTATTTTAAATAAAAAGCAGAACTATTTCACCTGTTTGTAGCAATCAGTAAGTAGCAAATATAGATAATATTATGAGAAATCATGTTCCATAAACTCATGTTTTCCAAATACCAGCTATGAGACACTGAATACTAAGTTATGTAGGCAGTGTGTTGACCAAAATAGAAATTGAGGGGGCAAAAACTATATCTAAATTGACATAGTTTTAAACAATAGAGTTTGAGTGCATTTCTGGCCCGGTATGAAGTACCACAAATTTGCATTCAGATCCATATGATCAAGCACAAAACCCTCACAGGCAGCATGTGACTGTCTACTGCTAATTTTCTGTTTCCCCTGCACTCTTCACTACCACAGCCCATTGCTAGCATATCTTCCTACAGATATTCTGAAAGTAGAAGAAATCAAATACATACAAAATATTATCAAACAGCACTTTTCTTTTAGGAAAAAAAAACGAGTTTGCAGCACAACTACAGATTCTAGTTTAGATTCACATGGTTTGTACTTGGGCTGTCTTCCGATGCAGATGGCACCAGTTTGGGCTATTTTCACTCCACAGCCATGAAAAAGAGAACTGTGGCAATCATTTCCTAACTTTCATGTGAACACAGACTGATCAAGCCAAATTCCTGTTACTGACCAGTTATATTTACATTCACATTACAGTGCTTCTATGGCTGGAGCTCTCTTTAGTGCTAATCTAGTAGCTCAGAGCTCAAGCAGTAGATGCCTCTCTTAAATAGAGTCCTTCATGTTTGAACACATACTGTCTTTGAAGCAATTATCAATCTAAGATTAAAGACAGCCTGTAGATATGGGCAGGGAGAAGTACCTCTGAGCTAGGTGAAACACTATGACCTCAAGGGAGTAAAATCAGACAGATATTTTGAAGTGAATTATCAATCATTTTACATACTGCTCAGGAGAGCTTATAGTGGAGCTCTGTTGCTGGGACTTCCTAAAAGAAAAGCCAAGCAAAAGCTCACAAAGCTGTCTTTTAAAGAGCAAATTGTGCAATATCCTGTGATTCTCCACATTCTCCAGAAGTAGGGAAGTCAAAATCAAAGAACACACTTAGCAGAGAAGGTTGCACATTAAATTATCTCCATTAATTCTTTCCTATAAAGAACAGTTGGATCCTTCACTCCTGAGTACTTCTAAGAAAAAAAAATTGGCCCAATCACCTCTAATAATGTTGGAGAGAAAGCTTTGTTAATAGAGAAGGAGTTAAGAAATGGGTTTCCTAACATGACTGAGAGATAAAGTCATATATGGTCATGTCATGAATAAAAATGAAACCTGGTAATCCAACTGATTACTTACTTCAAATCAGGTTTCTTGGCAGTTTCACAGACATTGAAGGCACTAGACTGTATCTATGAGCATTAATGTAATCTGTAAAAAGTAGCTTCCTCTTGAATAGTCATGCATAGCTTGAGATCCTTTGACGCAGCACTGTCTCCTCAAAGCATCAAAAATAAGCATTAAAGAGATTCACTGCAAATCATTTGAATCTACCTGCAGTTCTTTTTATTCAGCTTCTTATTGCTAAATGTGAGTTTACAATTAAAGCTTTTATCTCAACTGTGTGAAACCCTAGAGGTTCAGAAATGGCAATGAGAGCCAAGGCTGCACCTGTACCCTGGCTTGGACTTTTCTCCCTTTCCTGCAGCTTGATTGTCCATCTCTCCTGTGTGCCAGAGCTCCTGCCTGGGACACCTTCCTAGGGCTTCTTGCTGTGCAGAAGTTGCTAAGGGGAGATGCTGCTGCACCACTGAGCCCCACCTCAGCAGCAGTCAGGATGTGGCTTCAGGCATCAACCCAGAGCAAGAGCTCAAACAGGCCCCCAGGTTCCCCAGACTAATTAGTTCCCTAGACTAATATGTCACACAGCCATACTCTGCAACTTGCATTAAGAAAACGGCAAAAATGGTCTCCATAAAAAGCTGTTAGCACCAAAACTTAAGAGTCTTAAAGGAAGATATGCATAGCTGTTATATTATATTTAAATTTAATAGCTTCAGCAGGAACCCCTGACAAACCCAAAATCAGCATACAAACCATGTATTAAACTAGGGAGCATTAATTTCAGTGGAAATAAGAAAAGGCAGTCATCAAAGGAGTCAGAGAAAAACCTTCAGGCAAGAAAATACACCCATCTTATCAGTGATAGCAGCCAAACCCCGGACTTTGTTTATTTCTCTACAATTGACTCTCTATGGAGATGCTTTTTCTGATCTAGGGACATAATTTAACAAGAACTAAAATGCTTTAGAAAAGTCATCTGATCCTTTGTTTCTATGCTACAGGAGTCTTTTATCTACTTAGAGATCCAAAGTAAAACCAAAAATTATTCTAACAATATTCTAACAATAGGATATAGAAAACTGGAGCCCTGAAACAGGACATACCTGGCAATTCACAGTTTTGACCAAATGAAGGTGGGATGCTCACAGTCTTTGTCACAGAGTTTGTTTCAGCAAGTCTGGTTTTGACCATGCCTCAATGGCCTCACAGCTCTGAAACAGAAACCAGAACATGCCGCCAGAATGAGGCAGCATGTGGAAGGAAAGAGCTGGTTGGAAATTAACAGCAGAAGATAGCAGAGGGGATAAAAAACACATTCTGTTTCTGAACATGTTTATCAACATGCTTTATCAAATGCTAAAGAAGTTGCTTTTAAAAATCAATCTATTTATGAGCATAAATGGGGAATTATGCAGTCATATTGGGAGAGGATGAGAGAGACCAACACAGACGGAGCCACAGCACTTGCAAAGAAGAGAAAATTATGTTACAACAGACAGTGGATTTATAGATTTATAAAATCTATTCAAGCATTTAGAAGGCCTTTTTCAAAATTACAATGGCATTTTGAGCATCAAAAATTTAAAATAGAAATGCGTGTATATTCTGTAAGCCATCCTGCCAAAGGACTTAACTGGCAAATCCTGCATACCTGCATTAGGGAATAGTGCCAGGAATCCATCCCCTATCCTTTGCAGCCAAATAAAGGAAAATAAAGTTAGTGCCTATCTACATAATCACAAGAGTGACAGTCTGTGTGGATGCAGGTTCTTAAAACATTAGATAGGAAAATACAATTTAGGCAAAAGGCTTCAGTGATGTCGCTCCAGAGAAGCAGTACTGTGGGAACACCTCTGCAAAACACCTCATCCAAGACTTCGAGATACATTCTTCTGGGACACCATTATGCCCCACAGCCCTTCCAGGCCATGTCTCAGCAGGCAGCAGCACAATCCCCACTGGCCCCAGATGTGCCAGGGAGCAGGGAGATGACAAAGGCATACCTCAAAACAAATCCCCATCTACCCAAAACAGTCCCTGAGTCCCTGTGGCTGGGGAGGAGAGTTTCCTGTTAACCATCACTATGGTCAAGATGCCACCCACGTGGTAAAAAAATCCCAGTTCCTCTTTGGCCTTATCCAAATGAGCATATAATGTCAAAGAGGGAGAGTTGCTGGGGTTACAGCTACAGAAATAGCACACATTATGTTTGCTGTGTGGCTCAACCCGACCACCGCCTGCAGGCTCTCCCAGGGCTCCTGAAGAGGAAGGCAGGGTGTTTCCTGCACTGGGGGTCAGTCAGGCCCTGCCCCCAGCTCCAGCCTGGGCCCCAGAGACACCATTTTGGGGTGGCAAGTAAGGCTGTAGTGATGGAGAAACTCTTGTTCCTTGCCCTGTCCCTCGTGCAGGTCTGCAGGGCCACCCTGCCAGCTGGACAGTTACATGTCCCTGTCCATATGGGCTGCACAAATCCTCCTGAGCACAGACAGGATCAGTCTTAACATAGGCCCAGAGTTCAGACTCTGCAAACACCTGCTGGGCAAAAAGGAGAGGCCTGGGGCTGTTTGGAGGGATTGGCCATGCCCTTCTTCATTTAAGGTTTTTCTCCAGTGGTTTTTCTATGTTGGGGTACCCAAACCAGCCTTTTCAGCACTGGGGCAGATAGCCCAAGGCCGACTTGGAGGCAGACCAGAGAGAGCTAAGCAGGTGCCACAGAATCTCAAGAACAAGTCCTGTATAATGAAGACTTTTTTAGGAGTAACTTCTTGGCAGCAGTACCAGTCTAAAAAGTCGCACACCCTATTCTGCTCATCCTGCACTGCACACTCACAAACATCTGTGCACCAAATCAAACCAAAGAACTGTTGCAGCTAAAAACCCCGATTTTTGTGACTTTTTGCTTGATTGTTTGTAGTGGACTCCTTTCCCAGTCCATGTAGCACAGCTACACAAACACAGGGGCCAGCAGATGACTGGGATGAGAAATCCTGTGTGAGTCAAAGTGTCACTGAGCCCTGAGTGCACGGGACTGAGGGACTGCCCTGAGCATGACACATCAGCAGCCACCCCTTCCTGGGACCAGGGAGGTGACAGCACTGCAAGGACAGGCGAGAAAACTCGGCACTGGCACTGCAGAGTTTTAAACCTGTAGCCTTGGTTGAGTCAGGAAGAAACAAGGTTAAATCAGCACAGTATTGCAGATGACAGATCTCAGAGATCCCAGAGGAAAAAAGCTCAGGATTTCTGCGACAGTCAGGCAAGAGGAGTTGTTGTATAAGGGAAACCCTGCAGGAACCTACTGAGCAAATCTCTTATTCTGATATGTGTTCAGATAAGTGGGAAGATTATATAAGCAAAAGGGAAAGTGACACAGCAATATATTCCTATCTACTTCTTTACACTGTCAGTGTGAACTTTACCGAATTCAAAATTAATTTAATTTTCAAAATAACTTTTAAGGAGTAAAATTGCAAAGTTGACCGGTCCACAACCAGATACAACGCAACATGAAGATCCAGTTTTGTGTATTATGTGACAGTCAACATTGTATTATTCCTTAAAGCCCACAAACTTTATAAGATACCCCCAAAAAAAGCAATTTGTACACTATCAGCCCAGCCTAGAAAATACTGTATTCAAACATCAGGCAATTCCTATGTTGAAAGCTCAGAGACCAAAACCAGCAGCCTGCCAAGATCACAACGATACTGCTATCAAAAACAAAAATCTCATGGCAGGCTATTTCCCCAGTCACCTGCACTAACCATGAAACTCTGTTTTGCTCCTTCAGTTTCACAAGAAAAAAAAACTTTAGTCAGTACTCTCTAGGAAGACAAATTCCATGGGAAAACCTAGCCAAGTGGCAATAAGAATCCCACCAAAAAATACCTTTGTGTGTCCCCAAAGCATATTCTACGTATCAAAATATATTAACACGATGTAGATGTACAGTTAAAAAAATAACTACTAGGTTTCCTCTCTAGAACAGCCTTAGGTTAGAAACTAAGCTGCAGAGAGGCCAAAGATACAGAAGGGGAGCAACAGAGCCATCCTCCAAAGGTGCAGAATTCAAATGAATCAGCTGCTACTACTACTACTACTACTAATAATAATAATAGTAGGCTGGATGTGAACAACTGCCTACACTGCCCCTTAGAAGCAACTGGCTGCCTCCAAAGTTCGGCTTTATAGAGGAAAATATTGCTGAGCTTAAGACTGAGCAAAAAGTCCCAAGCTCAGAGATACCAGAGCCATAAAACACAGCTGCCTGCACCTTCGGTGGGAACAGCCTTGCTGTGTCTCTGGAAGGATCAGAGTTTTAAATAGTTTTAAAATAGGGTAAGAAACTTTTTTTTTCTTTATAGTTACATTCAAAAGAATGGGGATAAGATGGTGATTTTTTCTCTCTTTCACTGGGCAACCTCGGGAAAGGCAAAGTTCCCACGCAGCATGTTCCCACCTGGCACAAATTCACCAGGAGCGGGGAGGAGGAGAGGAACCAGGCCCTGCATCTCTCCCCGCAGCCGGTGAAACCCCTGGGCTGGGCAGGTGACAGCGAGCGGCTCACCGGCCCCGGCACGGCCCGCTGGGCTCGCCCTCAGCCGCCCCTCAGCTCCCCTGAACCAGCGCGGCCGGGCCGCCCTTCAGCGCCCCTGAACCAGCGCGGCCGGGCCGCCCCTCAGCTCCCCTGAACCAGCGCGGCCGGGCCGCCCTTCAGCGCCCCTGAACCAGCGCGGCCGGGCCGCTCCGGCAGCTCCGGGGGCAGGGGCGGATCAGCGGGCCCCCGTTCCCAAAGGCTCCTCCTCGGTTCCCGGCTCCGTAGCCACCTGTGCGCGCCCCGGGCGGGGCGGAGCCGGCCGAGCCCCGAGTCCCTCCTCTGCCGGTGCCTGCAGGCGGGACGGGTCGGGGAGAGGCTCCGGCAGCGCGGCGGGACCCGGCGGAAGGAGAGTCCGGCCCGGGCAAGCGGCGGCGCCGGCAGGTGCCGGGCCGAGGGCAGCGCGTCCCGGGGGGCAGCGCTCACGGGCATGGACAAGCTCAACAGGCTGACGGTGCCGGCCGGAGAGAAGTTCAGGTAGGGGCTGGTCCGCTCCCGGCTCCTGCGGGAACGGCGCTGCCGCGGGACTGAGGGCAGCGGTGGGAAGGCAGCGGGGGACGAGGCGCTTCCCGCAGCGCGGGGGGATCGGGAGCTGCCGAGGCACGAGCAAGTTGGCAGAGGTTTTAGAGTAAAAGGGAGTTTTACCCGTTCTGACCCGCTGGCCAGGGCGCCGCAAGGAAGTGCGGGAGGTAAACACGGGTTTGGAGTGGATAACGCAGATTTAGAAGTAAAATATGTGTCGGTTTCACCTGCAGCGCAAAGAGGAATATTTTCAAAGTGTCTATTTTCAAAGTTGTAAGGAAATAGTGTGTGACTCATTATCATGTATGAGTCTTATGCAAATTAGAAAAACTTAATTAATTGCTTAATGCTTTAATGTCTTATGAAGATGGCTTTTGTAGTTAAGTTTTGTAATGTTTCCTAATCTTCGAAAGAACTGGCGGAATGGAGGGAACTGGAAAACGGGAAATGTTCCTAAGTGAAGGAGAACAATGTTAAATACAGGGTTTGAGAGGAAAAAAGCAGAAGCTGGCCATTACTGAAGTATTTTTAGTGTGTCTCGCTTCATGTGCTGCTACAGTTGGCACTTCGAGGCTCTTTCATCATGACTTTTTGTATTTCTGAATACTTAAAAGAAGTTCTGTTTCAGATTAAGGTAACATGGAATTCTTTTCCTCCTCTGAAAAAATAAGAATGAAATACTGAAAAATATTTTTTCCTAAAATAAGTCATACTTAAGCACTCAATACTAACTTATAAACCCTTATCAAGGCACTCTCCCTCTCCCCAGGAACCTTCATGCAAACTGGAATAATCTTTTGTAAAGCTAATTTTGATGGAATGCAGTTTATTGATGCCGACTCTCTCCATACTGTGGCAGTGTTGTTGGGGAGGTGTGTACTGGCAGAGCTGCAGTGACACTGATGCTCCTCAGCCAGGCACAGCTAATGAAAGCCAAGCCGGCTGCATCCTAACCTGTGGAAGCCTCAATGGACAGGGGGAAGAACGCAGAGAATTTCCTCATTGCCTGCAATTTGCCACCTTAAGTAGTCTGAACTGGTTTAAATGGTGTTGGTCTAAACTAGCTATCTTTAAATAACAAGTTGAGGAACAAGTTGGAAAGCTTGATTCCATCCATTACTGGTACATAAAAAAATACAGTACACACCTCCTGCTGTCATAAAATTATAGCTGGGATTCTCCTTCTGCACTTTTGCAAACAATTAGAGCAGGATTACCTTCAAGTATCTAAAGTGGGTCTATGTGTGAGGGTTATAATGGCCCACAACATTTTGGTGAACTGATTCAAAAGCCCTAAACCCAAAAGGCAGCACCACCCCTCTGCTGCACCTTCACATAGACTGCACTCCACATCTCATCTGAGGTTTTAATATTGTTGTAAAATAAGGAAGAGAAAGAAGTAGCTCTGCTTTCCTGCATTAATCTGAAGTATTACAAGTTGCCCTTTCTCTCCTCCTCATGGCCAATTCAGCCGATTTGTGCAGGGATAGGAGGAGCACCTGTTTCTCAAGTGTGTGAGCGTTCTCACCACACACAGTGGACATGCATACTTCGACTTGAGCATGTTGAAATACTCCTTAGAAACCTGGATATGTGGCTACAAAATCTTACTGTGGTGTCAGGATTTTAAAACCTGAAGGCAGAGCTTTCCATGAGTAGATATTCACAGGATAAATTTAAGAGAGATATGCAAATACAGGAAGAAATCAGCGTAATGTGGTGGGAGCCTTTTCCTTTATCTTTGAAACACCTGGGTACCCCCTCGTGCTCTGTGACCTGTTAACAGTGCAGTTGACTTCCTAATTCCACCCCTGTCTGCATGGAACACACACAGGTGGTTCAGAGTTTGTATTGAATGTTACATGATCTAAATGTTTATGGCAAAATTGTACTTTTCTTCATATGCTAAGATGCGATGCCAAGAAACATTCCTGCCAAACATAGTTTCAATTTATGTGATTGTAGTTTGCATTTTTAAAGACAACTTTCTTAAAATTTCTGCTTTGTAGCAGCAAAAGTTAAAAAAGCGCTACTGTTGAGTCTGAGAGAGACTCTTTTTATTTTTTTAAGTGCAGACCTGAAAAGCTAGATATTATGTGGTTTTGCTAAGCTCAGCTATTCTCCATGGGTGTAGTTGAGCCCACCAGACCTAGCTTTTTGTTGCATTAGCAAATCTTAGATCAGATCTGATCTAACAAATGTTCCATTTGTTAAGTTTATTGCAACAATAAGAACTTTAAATGTTCTTATATGTCTGTCTGCCTGACATGTTGTGGTATGTACATTGTTTGCAGTTAAGCCACTCAACTAACTTCAGTAATAGTTGGACAGGAATGCTGGAACTTCGTGGAATTCTGGTATTAATTTCTATATAGTGTTTCTTATAAGGCATGCACAGTATTATGCAAATATTCCCTCAGTGTGTTCTAACTGCTTCCTTATAGTCAGGAAAAATTAATTCAAAGGCTTGGTTATGTATTGTGAGATAAACTAATCTGTGGCTCATAGAAATAATTTGGTACTTTGAATGGTTTCCCAAAGAGTGGAGTGAATACATGAGCAATACCCATACTGCCATGGCAAGCTCTAGTGTGCCTGGATTTCAGACTGAACTTCAGGGAAAAAAAATTATGCTGCAAACATACAGAAATAGATGCACTCATGATCAGGGACAGTAGGCAGCATGGGTAATGGGAAGTTAGAAGCTCAGAAGAAAAGTCTGCACTAACCTTACAAATTCTTTTGTGGTTTAACTTCCCTGGACTACAAGCCTATGATTCCTATGATTTAAATAATTTCTAGCTACTATATGTAGCTGTGTCACAGCATCTCTTCAGACTTGCTGCATTTTTTTATTATGACCACAAACCTTAATGATGACCCTCTGCCCATAGCTGGCTTTGCTGTGTGGCACTAAGTCCTTTTGAAGGCATCATCGCCTCTGTGGTGATGGGCAAACCATGGCACAAACCAAAGTGTGCCACATGCTTTCGCTTGCCTAAGGTCATGCAGCCAGGGAGTTCCAGATTGCACACAGCCTTTTCCAAGGGCACAGTTGCATGTTAATTTTACATGACTTCTTTAATTTGCAGCACTCCGTCTCTGCCCCCAGCAAAAACAAAGGTTTAAAATCCCTATCTCCAAGCATAATGTCCATTTAAAAGGAAGTGGAAATAAACTGACAATTTGCTTTTCTTAGGTTGAACAAGTGTGTCTGGGGTTTGTTTTTGCAGGATTTTGTATTAGTCCTCGTTAAACAGAAGGGTTTAAATCCTAATTCCATGAAAATCAAGAGGGATTTCCTTGAAGCCAGAATGTCTGTTGTCTGTCAAACCAGGAGGTGTTTATAGTGTTCACTAATTTTCTACTGGTAGCTTGGCTGTAACTGCTAGGCCTTTTTCTTTAACAGAGGATCTTCTGGCAATGTGTCTTCTTGAAAGTGTATAGTAGGAAAAAATAATTCATTTGGCATTGAAATTTTATTCATTATCTCAAATTTCATCCTATGTATAGGATGCTTTACCATAGGGAGCATTTACTTTTGGAGAAAGTGTTTGGGGAATATTTGGATATGAGTTTTGTACTGTAAGAAAATATTTTATTGTAGTAGTTCTACAAATTCCTCTTAGTGGTAGCAAACAGTTTTAGAAATTGAATCTGGTTTTTCAAGGCAAATTTTAACTTAGTTTTTTACCTCAGTGAACTTGAACAGGACAAAAGAACAAAAACAAACTCAAGCAAGAAATTAACTGGAAGTAACCTATAGAATGTTCTCCATGACAGAATTAGCCATCAAAGCCCACATCCAACTGTAACATCTCAACCTGTCATTAGTTACATAGAGTCCAGAGGAAAGGCTCTGGAAATGATAGAATCATTCAGTGGTTTGGGTTGAAAGGGACCATCCTGTTCCCATCCCTCTGCCATGGGCCGGGAAACCTTCCACTAGATCAGGTTGCTCAACCTGGCCTTGAACACTTCCAGGGATGGGACAGCCACAAGTTCTCAAGCCAGCCTGTTCCAGTGCCTCCCCACTCCACAGTAAAGAATTTCTTTCTAATATCCAAACTGCTCTGTTTGATGCCATTCCCCTTGTCCTGTTACTGCATACCCTTGTAATCAGCTCCTCTCCAGCTTTCTTGTAGACCCCTGCAGTTACTAAAAGGCTGCAGTAAGATCACCCCAGAGCTTTGCCTTTTCCAGGCTGAACAATCACAATTCTCTCAGCCTCACTTCTGCTCTTCGATCTGCTCTGGAGATCTCCCCTTTCTAGCAAAAGTCTAATCTGCCCTAAGGAGATAACAGCTGGGAAGGTCTTCTGCTCTTCAGCACCCATTGCCACCCACAGCCACCCCCTGTCTCGGCTTCCAGTGTCTCCTGACAGCTTCCCACTGCACAGTACCACTCTGTGGGGGCAGCAGCTTCTGTGGCACACCCTGTTTTAGCCCAGCAACGTGTAGGCTGAACATAAAAGGTCACATGAAATCCCACTTCAGTGATTTGCAGTCTTCAAAGCTGAGTTTCACTGGCACAGGGAAAGGAGGACACCAGCTGCATTTGCTGCGCTGAGGAGCACAAACAAAAGTTTTTGCTGTAGGATTGTTAGGTCCTGTTTGCCATACAAAGCACAGTTTATGTCAGCTTAAATAGTTCATAAATTCTCTCTCATCTCTGGACTTTGGAATGAAATTAGATAGGAAATGCAAACTTCCGCAAATACCACTGCAAAAGTCCATTCTTTCACTCAGTGTGACTTCTCCAGTCAAATCCTCTTGCTTCTTCCTCTGACCTTGCTTCAGCACAGCATAGCCTCCATCCCATCTATATTTGTCCTTCTTTATTCCCTTCTCTCTGCACAACCACTTCATTCTACCAATCCCTTTAAAGCTTCTTTTCTTCCTTCCAGCTATGTCATCCACCTGGACTAATCCCCAGGCTAAAAAAAACAACCAACCTACCAAAACAACCAAACCTGAAACACACTAATTTTTATTAAAAACAGAAAGCCAAAAAAAAGCATCCACCCACAAACTGAAGGGGGGAAAACACCCAAACTAAATCACCACATAGGATTTATTCTCAGACAGAATTTCCTCCCTATAATGCTGTTTATAGAAAGGATGTTTAAGTGTGACTGTGATCTATATGTGTTTTAAATAAATATATTTAAAGAAATATGGTAATGTGGACAAAAGGATGCAGTATAATATTGAAACTATCAAGAGATGCCCTGCTTTGGTCTCTGCAGGTAGACAGCAGTGTAAGGGTGCAATGTGTTCACAAGATCAGCTATGCTTATGTAGTACCTATAGCTGCATTCTTCTTGTGCTGGCAAAATTATTAAGTCATTGGCAAATAAAATATGTTCAAAATAAAATAAGGCCTTGTAGTGACACTAAAGGCCTGCTAAAATAACTGTCCTGAGTAGAAGCATTTGTCAACCATAGCAATGGCAAGCGACACCATCCTTGGCCTGCAACTGTCAGTGACTCAGCAGAAGCGAAAAATTTAGATTTGATCTAATGACATAGGGTAGTTTTTTTTGTTTTTTTAGTAAAATAATAAATTATTAAAAGCCAAGCAAAGAACCCAATAAATTAATGTTCATGCCCATGGGGAAAAAACATTCTAGCAAATGTGGCAAAACTCTTTTTTTTACCATTAGTTTATAAATGTGCCCCACACAGCTGTGTAGAGAGCTAGATATTAAATCATAATTTGATATTGCAGGTACTCAGTGATATGTTGATTCCAGAACAAACAGTTTTGTGTTTTACAGAATCATTCAAAATCTATGTACTGCACAGGACATTAAAATGTGATAGATGCTTTGCTTTTGGAAGGCAAATATGGCAATCATAAATCATTATGAAAAAGCCCCACTGGAAAACCATATTAGTTTATATGCTCAGCAGACAAGAGAATTGAAAAATTGATGGAAAACAGTGGCTGAAAGGGACAGTACTTTCCCATTTGGCTTTAGGGTATCATCTTAGATTTTTGGTAAACTGTAATAGGATGCAATGTAGATATGTCTGGTTTTGCCAGCTGTAATAAATTACTGAAGAGTAACAGAAGCTTGAAAATTCTATTAACATCTTTATCCTAATTGGTTAGTATATACATTTTGAACAAGTTTATTTTCCAGACATAAGCGAAGGCAGATGTGCAATGCTACAAGTTTATGACCTCAACATAAATTACTACATAGTAAATGCTTTAGAAATAATTGAAATAAGGTATTTTATATGTAAATGTGAAATCTAAGTTATAATGACTACATAATGTACTCATATGTATTTATGAGGCAGTAATATGAAAAACATGAGTATATGTTTTTCAAGCTTAATTCAAGGGGAAACCAGGTGAAGTAAGCTATTAATAGAAGAGGCTAAACCATGTGTCTTAATGTTTCCTTCCTATCTTAAAATATGGATGCTGTGGGCATCTCTGCAGGATGCACAGAGGCAGCAAAGTGCTACTGGAGCTGTAGCCACATGGCCAGTTGAATTTGGCACAAGTCTGAGCAGCTGCCAGAAGAGCAGGTCCCTTTCTTCCAGCCTCCCGAGGCCCCTGCTCGCCCTGCCCTCTCTGCCCTCTCGCTGGCACCAGGGTTCCAGTGACCACGTGACAGAGCTGGGTCTGATCCTGCTGATATCTAAATTGGCAAAAGAAAAAAGAAGTTCGTTTCCCAGCTGGAATTCCCATGATTCATCATAGCTGGGGAAGCACCGAGGGCAGAGAGGAGTGGAATTTCCCCTTTCAGTGGCAGCCCACGTGGGCTCCATTAAAGTGACATAGGGACCAGCCAGGGAATTTCTTCAGAGTTGAACAAAATTTGATTGGCTTCAGAACAAAACAAACAAAACTGATCCATAAGCAGCCTCCATTAGGTCTCTGTTAGTGCCACCCCACATCTATGATGGGTATAATGCTTCTGTAGCTTGAGCAAGAACACTTTCAGCCCAAGCACAGCAGTGTTTGTTGGTGGGAATATTCTGGGTCCGTACCAGATCCTGTCTTTATTCATTTCCCTACAATGTCTTTCTGCTTCTTCTTCTTGTTGAACTATAAAAGCCACTTAAGTCTTGTAAATTTCTGTCCTTGTTCTCCTTCAGTGACCAGACTGTAGGGTACTAATCCTTCAGGGAGGTACAGCACTCGCTGAGTTTAAACTGGAACTGCATTTTAGAGTAGCCTAATGGCTTGAACTTCCTTCTGCTGCTTGAAAACCTTCAGGAAAAGTGGAGTAAGTCTTGTGAATGTGGCTTCTGTGTAGGGGTTGGTTTTTTTTGTTTTGTGTTTTAAAACATTAACTTACATCCAGAGAGCTGGTGCAGAAAAGATCAGCAAACCAAAAAATGGCTCAAAACAGAGCAGGTCAGTTACAGAACAGAAAACATAGCTTATCTTTTTATGTCAAGGAGTGACATGTAATATTCACTTACATATTGTACTGCCTCATTTTCTGTATTCCCTACAGTGTCACTGTTACTCAGTTGGGATAAAGGGAAGAGCAATCTGCATAAGAGGGGAGAGATGTCCAAAACTTGGAAGTTTTGTTTGTTTGCTTGCTTGTTTGTTTGTTTCCAGGCAAATTCAAATGCTTAGCATTGGAAACCTAGAATGGGTTCTTTCAATATGCAGAACTCCCAGTCACCCCAAAGTATTTACATTTTTTACTTTCATGTTAGGCATGATTTCTGTCAAGAATGTATTATTCCTTTGCATGCTACATTTTTTATTAACTCAGTGAATATTAGTACTTAACCAGTGCAAGGAGGACTGACAGCTTTTTTGTAAAGATTATGTAGAGGACAAATGAAGATGAAAAATACAATCAGTATTTAGCCTTTCTGTGCCTCTGTGTGTACCATGTAAACACACACCTGCTCTAACTATGGGGGTTGCCTTTAGGCAAAACAGTGGATGATACAAAAGTGAGCAGAACAGGATGTTTCTGAGACTTTAAGAAACCAACACTCTTGTCAAAATGAATATAAACTATTGTCATTTCCCCTTGTGCATCTCCCAAATATGGGTGAGAACAATTCCTTGTTTCTTCTTCCTCTCAGATAGGTAGCTGTAATTGACTTCTCCCAATAAGCAAACCTCTTTGAACTTTTCTTGTCAGCTTTGAGATAGCTTTACAGATAAAGATCAAAGGCTCAGTGCCTTGAATGGATGCTTTGGTGCCACAGGTTACCACCTCCAGTTCCAAACTTCCTCTTCTCCCACCAAGAAAGGCATTGCAGGGGGTGGATAAAACCCCAGACTAGATGAAGGGCTCTAAGACCCTATTTTAGACCAGTAGCTGCTGAAGTGGTTTATCTGACAGCCCCTCAAGGATTCATCTGTCTCTTACACATTTTTATGCATTTTACACAAATCTCAGCCATTGAAAAGAACAACTGTGACCCAGGTGGCTGATTCAACCTGGAATTTCCTTGCAAAGGACTCCCACTCTTTCTGTTCCAGGTAGAATAGGATGTAAGGGTGTGCACATGTAGAGATCTGAAGCACCTGAAGGAGGTCTAGTTAGGAAGTAGATTTATTTGGTGTTTCTTTTTGCTTTCTACTGAGGAATTAGAAGTGAAGATGAAGGAGGTAGAATTGTTTCATAACATTTAATTGCATTGTCTTTGAGGCACAAAAGTGACAAGTAATAGGAAAATACATCTTAGGAACACACCCAGTTCACCAAAATCCATGTTCTTCCACAAAGACCATGGCAGGAGCATTGCTTTCATGGAAGCCTGCCATAGGAAAGGTGGTCCTTTTCTGGTTTGTTAATTCAGTTTGAGAAGATATTTCAACATAAGAGCTTAATGCTTTTCAAAATCTCAAGTGGCAGTTTTACAAATCCCCTTCTAGGTAAGCAGTTTCTCCCCCCAAAAAGAAGCAGGAGTCTTCCCTTTGTCCAGAAACAATAACTTTCTTTCTTGATTTGGTCACCTGCATAGCTATTTATAAAACTGAAGGATAACAGAAACACAAAACAAAGACCAGCTGGGGAGAAGGTGCTGGGATAATTGTGCTGTGAGAAGCCATAAAGGAGGGGTCTGGACACACTGTTCTTTCTTCAGTTTCAAATTCTAATGTGGGGTTTTTTTAATTAACAGAAGTAGCTGTTATAATTTTTAGATTTCTGGTCTTTGAGTTTTGGTTTGTATCTTCTAATAACTTAGCTTTTATTTTCCAAATTTCGTTGCTTTCTGTTTTGTGGTTCTTATAGCTGAGGCAAGTGGGTATTTTTGGAGACTTTTTGTTTTAAGTCTAAATTTGCACTTACTAAATACCATGCTAGTTTTCTAATGCCAAGTATTTAAATTTGCCTGAAAAACAACCCCAAACAAACAAACATTTGAAAAACATTTTTTTGTTTTAATGTGATCTTCCTTTCTTAAGCCAGAAGTGAGTGCTGCACCTACCCACAGTCTTACTTAAAGTGAATGGACAAATTAATCTTCAGAAAATGGGACTTTCTAGGCACAGAGCTACAGGCTGTCCTGTCAGTGAGAAACAGATACCAAAAAGGTATAAGAACATGCACTTGGCATGCAAATTGTCTATTTTACTGTGTGTTTATTTTTTTAATTATTTTTACTATTTTAAAACCAATTCAGCTTCATCAGTTAACGACCTAACTGATGTGAGGAGAAGGAGAAGGAACATACAGGTCCCTTAATGTTGAATGAATCAATATTGCTTGTAAAGCAATTACAGATTTGTAATACCCATAAGTACAATTTCTCAAAAACTAGTCTAAATGGTGGGAGAATTCCATATTACACAAATCTGTCTGAAAGCAAGACAGACTTCTCTTTCTCAAGTCTAGAGACTCTGTACCTCATCTCACATCTGAGTTAAAACTTGTTACACACTTTATTCTTCTTCATTTTTCTCTTTAAAACATATTTTACCATTGGAAAGTTTTTGTAGGATAGTGTGCATGCAAAAGAGCCAAAGGCTTCCAGGTGATGTTTGAAGGTGGGGATGTGTCTCAGGCCAGGTCCACCCATCATCCTCACTTCATCATCACATATTCCTCATAAGCTGAGCTGTGACCAGATCAAAGAGAGGGTGGGTTTGTTTCATTTTGTTTTATCTTGAGGCAGCTCTGACAGTCCTTGAGTGCAGCAAGCACACAACAAATCCTTCTTTCAGGATGTATGGTATTTATAATGGGAAAACTTAGCACCTTCCTTCGAGTACTTATCACAGCTTATGACCCCTTTGTCATTTGATCTGATAATTCTGAATTACTGGAGTTTTTAGCTACAAAATTAGCAACACAGGGCTAAAAAGGGTTTTGGTTTAGGTTTCTGTCTTTTTTCTTTTATTCCTTCCAACATGTAAGAATTTCTAATGTACTTGTAAGAAACCTAAAACTTTTATTAGCACCTACAGCCAAGACTTCCAAACTTGCTGTCTGCAGAACTTTGAAAATCTATTGTGCGCCATGAAATCCTGATCAAAGGGTCCCATCCAGTCTATGCAAGATACAATTAAAGTGGATCTCAAAGTATCTATTGCTGAAATGTGTTTTCAAAGATTAGCAGTAACACAGACTGCAACAGACTGCGCTTTTATCTGCAAACCTGATTTTGCATAAAAAGATCCCAAGCAGGTTTAATGAAGAGTTGGAGCTTGTAGTTAAAGAAGCAACTTTAAGTTTTACCTCTTGATTATCTTTAATTATATGCAATGCCAAGTAAGACCAGCATTACTCATTATTTTTATTTACAGTACTAGCTGTAGTCAGGAGGTCCTTGAGTGTTTCTAGTATCTGCTCATCCCAAAAGAGCACCAGAGAATAGACATTAGCTGGTGACAAGGTCCTGACTCAGGTGTTGTGAAGGAGGAGGTTGTAGTTCTGTACCTGGCACAAGGGCTGCCTGCACTGGGCCATGGCAGCCCCCATTGCCTGGGTGCTGCTCTGGTGAGGCCCTCTCTCAACAAACCCCTTTTCTTGGAGTGCAATCTCAAGTATTTGAGAGCCATACAAGTATTTTAGTACTAGTCAGATACATAGATTCAGTCTACATACGTGTATGTCTATAAATACCCTTCTGGGCTTCACTTTCCTCATCAGTCTGGAATGGCCTTTGGGCCTGGGATTGGGTGCTTGAAGATTTGGAGAACCCTCTTGCCATAGACTTTTCAATCTGCCTCTCTTCTTTTCTTCTGTCCCTCCAAGATCACAAATCAGACAGACAGCTTTTCCTAAAACTTTTCAGTCGTTGCCTTTTATATGGCCTGGCACTTCAAGAGATGTCAGCCTCCAGCTGACTGGACAGACTGGTTTTTGCAGCTCATTCAGCTCTATGGTGGAAGGGGATTCCACTTGAACAGGACATCAGCTGTGCTTGATGGCTTCCTACACTTCCCACTTAGTGCACTGGTTATCTGCTTACTCTCACGGGCTTCAGAAAAGTTGAATTCTCCAGGGGCAACAAACAAGGATTTTAACAACTCCTACAAGAGCTATGTAACTTTAACAGCTGAAAAAATTCACACTAATGCATATTAGGTACTCTTTAGTTTATCAAAGTTGGAATTAGAAATCTAAATGCCTCCATTTAGAGGCATTTAGAATAGAATAAGGCATAAGAGGCACAGATTTTTAAGAAATTTAACTATGCAAAAAATGGGAATGTTTTCATTTCAGTCCATCTGCTTGGAAAAAAATATCATAATAGCACCAGTGCATGTGATTTCCTAATTTAAATGCATCTTTTAAAATAGAAATATGTAATAAAATGATCTTTTAAACTGTAGCCTTACTCAAGGCTCATGGAATATCCATGATGCTCTAATCAATTCACCTAAATGTGATCAAATGAAAAGCAAACTAATTCAGGTGCTTTTACTTATCAGTTTTGTTTTGGGTCTTATTTGCATGTGTGTGTGAAGGATTTTTTAGCAAATAAATGACAATATAGAATAAAACCAGTAAAATAAAAAAAGCACACCTTTTTTATAATAAAGTAATAGTTTTACTAATGTAAAAATATTAGTGTCAGTAAAGAGCAACAAGCAATATTCAGAAAGAAATCTACAATTAGATTTTTGTGGGTGAGTTCTATTTCTGACAAACAACAAAGGAAATGTAACTGATGCTGACATCCATCCCTAATTGAAGTCTGGCAAGCCTTTTTGAAAGAAACACAAACACTTACAAGCTTTCTGCCCAAACTAGAACTAAACCATTTAGATCTCCTCTCATTCTTTTCATTCCTCATTACTTTTCATTTATAGACACTGCCGGGTGCCAGCTGGGGCACAGCACAGAAACAGCAAACTGCAGATGATGGCTATTTCTGATGTTTCAAGCAGAACCAGAAGCTGAATCTGTTAAGAAAAAAACCCCAGCAGATACAACAGAAAAGCAGAAGTTCTTCTGAGCTTTTCACCTCACATTTAATGTATCTGGTTAGTTTAGACAATAATCCAAGCTGCTTTTATAGGTGTAGTACATTGTTGTTAGAAACTTTGGATCATTGCTGTACACCTGTTTCTCATATCTATAAGTAATGCATTTCTTTAAATTAGCATGTAACGCTGTATCATTTTGCTGTAAATGACCAGTTTGAGTTTTCAGCAGGAGGTAAAGATGTGCTTGTGAATTATTTGTCCATTGTTCTCATTATATTTAAGTGTCGCATGTATGGCTAGAAATCAGAGGGCATCACCATTATAACCTTGCAGAGTTTTGAGGTCAGTTCTAGATAAAATGTCAACATTTAAATATTCAAAACTATTAACTTAGGCAAGGATTTTTCCTGATGCACTTACTCTTAAATTGATTGTTTATACCATATTTTATTGTATTTAGAAGGATAACACAAATAATGCTAAAGAGCTCCTTAAAAGGAAGGAAAACTTCATGCACAAATGATTTAACAATTAAACTACTTATTGAAGATATACTGAGCATATTTTTCTTAATTTATATTAATGTTGAACCACTTGGTAAATTAATGCTGGCTTTGTTTATTATCTTACAGGAAGCTTCAAAAGATGGTGCATGACATCAAGAAAAATGAAAGTGGGATAATAAACAAGTTCAAAAAGTAAGTTTGCAATGCCAATCCCTAGTTTTATCAATGTGGGGAAGTTTGGATTATGAGCAGAGTGGTGTGTGGTACTTCAGTGATGGGACCATTGTCATTCCAGAGGGATGCACTTCATGGAAGGAGCTTTGGTTTGGACTGCAACCTGCAGAATGGTCATCAGTATTAAGATTATCATAAAGGAGTTGCAGAACTGGAGTCCAATGATAGGTTGTGTTTGTAGCTTTGAAAAAAAACAGTATTTGAGTGAAGAGCCTTTTTTTTGAATGTTTGCTGGGAGTGGTCATTGCTTGTTGTTTGCATTGTCTGCCTTTCTCCTTAGGCAACTGTTTAGGCTTCCTGCTGCAATTAAGTTGAATTTGAGCTCCACCTTGAACCAACTGGTCAGACATCATACTTAAAATTCCCATAAAAATGCACGGTCCTCCTGTGTTTCAGTCTCATAAAACAAAATGCAGAATTACCTAGCGCCCTTATTCTAGTAAGACATACTGAACAACATGCAGATTGTGTCACGTGCATGAAAGTATTATAAAATATTCATATGTATTTATACATAGAAAGAAATTCCAGTAATTTTGCATCCTTGTCAAATGAATACACTATTCACTGTTTCCAGACAAACATCTATTTAAAGCAATTAGCTATTTAGCACACTTTTCTTAATGCAACAGCTCATTTGCATTGAAATTCCATTTGGATGTGATTTTCTCATTCAGATGTGTTTCTTTACATGGGTCATTGGCAACAAAAGTATTAAGTACTTTTAGAAGTTAATTACAACACCTATCTGCAGTGTTTCCAGGACAACCGTGTTAAATTCTAGAAATACAACTCTTGTACATAAAAGACACGTGGAAGCATTGTTTTAAATTATTTTTAAAGAGGGACCGTGATGGCAGAGTTGAGGGGGAGCAGCTGATTCTGGGTGTAGCTGCAGTGTTCAGCCAGCTGCTGGCAGGTGTGGCTGTGCAGGAGCCCTGGAGAGCCAGGCTGGCCCAGCTGCTGGCCCTGCTGCCAGCCCGGGCTGCTGTTGGTGGGCAGCTGCTGGAGCTGCCAAGGAGGGGCTGCACTCCCAGGAGCAGCACGACTGCCCAGCTCTGCTGTTCCCCCGCCAGGAGGGGTGATCTTGGCCTCCTTTGTGCTCTCATTTCCACAGCTGTGTTTTCTGCCCACAGACCCTGAGCACCTGATCTATCAGATAGATTGTGGAGATAATTTTTTTCCTGTTTTCATCCTCTTTCACGCTAAGATTGCTGCAATTCACAGTTAATCGCAGTCACTTGCTATACTTATTTCCATGCAAGCACAAAAGAGAGTTTCCCATAAAATGGCCCTCTTTCAACTACTTGGGGTTTTAAGTAAATTTGTGGGGTTTTTTTAGCGTGGTGACCACTGTGTTCACCACCCATCTACAAAAGACTCATTCTCACCTGGGACCTGCTCACAGGGAAGAGCTGCTAGGCTGTCCAAGGCTTTTTGTGGGGTTTTGGAGGGGAGAGGGTTAGAGCTTTCTTATAGTTGTTGCTTTTTAATAAAGGGTGGCTTCCTACTTCTCAGTAGTTGTTTAACTCCAATTAATAATGTTCCAGTGGACTCAGTTCAAAAGCCTCGGAGAGGAAAGATGACAAAAACAACAGAAGCATCTAAGGTTTATCATTTTGAGGCTACAAAGTGTCTCCTATAGTAGCCTGAACGTGAATTCTGATGTTAATCAGTTGCTCTGAAGCTGGGAAGGTCATCATTAAGTGTCAAAGATTGCTCCTATAGCACTGTAATTCTTTGATTCACTCAAGATAAAATATATATATATATAAAAGAGCAGACTCATAAAAACTCAAAGTATGACTGCAGCACAAAACTCACATGTCAACTCTCCCAGTTATAAGAACACAAAGAACACGAGGTATAAAAGCATAATAATCTTTCCGATGTTACTGTGATTCATCTGAGTCATAATAATCGTTTTTGCAGCTATGAAGATCAGAAATTTAATTTTTAAAAACTGAAGAATTTCTGATATTTGCACATGACTTCAGAGTTCAAATCTTGAACTCAGCACATAATGAGACTTGCAATAAAAGCATGAGCTGACAGCACTGATAAGGATATGTACAAGAGGTGCTAAGCTTTACAGGATTAGAGCTGGCTGTGTTCCTTACTGTGCAATCTTTGGGGGCTTTTTGTTTGTAAAAACAAACAAAACATGGTTATCCAGATGATCACTACTTCCATTTCAGAAGTGCAGAAATTAAAACCTTTGCTATCCAGTCTAGTTCATCTGTGGGGTGCAGGTGGGGAGGAATTAATCTACTATCCATGTATGTCTTAAAGGTGTGTGGAAAGCAGGCTGAGCAGTCCTGGTAGCAGGAAAGAAATAGAAAGGTTGTTTTTTCATTGCTTAAAAGTTCCTGTTTGTTCCCCATTCCGACTCAGCGTTTTCTGGCAGTAAAAATATTGGCCACTGCAGGGTAGCTGTCACCTGCTTGCCCTTAATCACATGCAAAGCTGTTTACAGCCCTGAGTCCCAGCTGCTGTGCAGATCACAGTGTCAGGGAGCATTATGTACTCAGGTGTAGAAGCAATGAGTGCAGCCAGCATTGGATAAACAATGAGAGCTGGGGACATTTTTTTCATACTCATATCCTTGGTAATACAGGACAGGGAAGCAGAGCAATCATAGGTTTCAGGATGGAGGATGGTGGCCTGTGCTTGAAACACACTGTAAAGACAGAGCACTCATCTGTGCATCATCAGCTTTCAGCCTCAAGGCTTTCTTCAGTGGAATCCTGGCTCCACTGAAGTTGAGTCTTAAAAGTAACACTGCATGCACAGCAAAGTCAGGACTTCACCTGAAGTTTTGCATGGGCTGACCTACTGTGTTGAGTAAGAAACAAGAAGTTCAGTTTATTCTCCATGTTGTAATATCCCATCCTTCACAAAGCCATCAGAAATCATGCACTTGTACTCATGTTTCTGACTGCACACTATCCAAATGGGTCCATTTCTTGAACATTTGCCCTGTGACCTGGAAAATGGAACAAAGATGCTTTACCCAGCTTTTTAGTTGGGTAAGTCTTTGCTTCAGATTTGTGTGGTCCATTTTTCTATGTCATTTATAATTTAAGCAGTAAAATAGTTGTGTCACTATTCAGGCAGAAAAATAGTTGTGTCACTAAATATCTCTTCAACCTGCGTAGCTACAACTAAAAGGCATTAGTGATCAAACCCTTGGCAGAGGGAAAAGCAGTATTTTATCAACCAAACAGTGAGAGAAAGTACCAAAATCAAGCTGTACCACACTTAGAAAAAGAAAACAGGAAAATGTATAATACCTGATTTTAACTGTTACACTGAAGGAACATGAAAATTACTGTGTAACTGAATAGAATGTTTTGAGTGTCAGGATTTTTATTACTAAAACTGCCACATCATAGTGTAAGAACATGTGTGAAAGAGTCATAATAACAATTTTTAAAAAAAAACCCTTTCAGTTTAATTTTGTCTTGTACAACTTCTGCATAATTCCACATGTATAACAAACTCTTCCACTAGGAATACACAGTTCAGGAAAAGTTTATCTGTTCTCATCACACCTTTTGGACATCTGAAAATGTTTCTGGCAAAGTCCAATTAATTTATTGTGTAATCACAAGTGTGATGTTCTAGTGCATGTAAAGCTAATACATACTATAAATACTCAGGTCAGAAAAGATGCCAATATAATTTTTGTAAAAACTGTTATGTTAAAATGGTTCCTAACAAGGGAGTGGAATTTGTACGGACTTAACAATACAAAAAAGCAAGGGACTTCTGAAAACAGTGAGTTTTCAGACATATCTTAAATGCTGGGGGACTGAGCAGAAACACTAGTAGGGGAATGCACCTGTGGGAAAATTTAAGTGCTACATGTAAAGGTCTACTAATATGTGTGTTTGATTGTTTTTCTGGGTGTAGCCTGTAAAAACAAGTGTTGCTAGAGCAAAACACCCAGATCTCTGCTGCAGTTTATTTTAAAATTCTTCACTCAAAACAGAGAACACAAATGTGCTACAAATTCTAAGTAATATATTTGCAGCTCCTACAGGACCACATATTAATTACATGCCTAAATGTTTTGTTGGATCAAGCTCAGCATATTATAGGGGGAAATCTTGGAATATATTGTTTTAAAATGGAATAATTTATTCCTTAAAAGCTATTCTAAATTTCTGTACCCTGCATTATATTCTTATGTGAGAAGCATCTATAATATATGAAGTGTCTCAAGCGCTCCCTGGTTATTTGTTGAAGCTCCAGTATATGTGCTAGGATTAAATACATTTAAATATGCGTGGTCAGTTGGATGGCATTTGATTCTTGCAGTCCCTTCTCAGTAACTTCAGGGAACAGGACAGAGTCAGTTGCCATTCTGCAAGGATCTGTGTGGACAGTGAGGTCAGAGCCTGCAGTAGCTGGGTAACCACGCCTTGGTGTAGGGTTGTGTGTTTTGAACTTGTGTTGTGGTTTGCACGTTGGGTAGAGCTCTGGCTCCTGTAAAGTGAATCTGCAGCTGACTTCAAAAGAGCTTGGATTCCAGTTCTGGCACTCGTAAAATCTTACCAGTACCATGAAAACGTCTTTTTAAGTGGATTTGAATTTTAGAATAAATAACATATTTGAAAAGATTCTAGCAAATATAGATGTGGCCATGAACTGTTTCAGCTCTGTGACAGAAACATTATTTGTTTTCTTCTGTTGATATTCAGGTTCCAAAATGAACAAGTGGCCTTAATTTGCAAAACTGGGAAAGATACTTGGGATCGGTATGCTATTCCATAGCTGCACATGGCATGATAGGCTGCTTAGACACAGACCTCTGTTCTTCCCTCGTGTGCTTTCGTTATAACCTATTTACACTTTCTGCCAGGGCCACTGCCAGGATTTACAGGGCCTGGTACCGAGCGTGGATGATTTCTCTTTAGCAGCTTAGAAATGTGTGATATTGCTTAGCTATGTACTTTATACCATGACCCAGAGAGCCTCTTACTGTTGCCTCTGTTCCACTATTTTCCAAGTCTCCACCATTTCCAAACAACTCGTGGCAGATATGTTGTAAAATACATCAAGAGATCTTGGTCTCCCCTTCCTAAGATGTGAGATGAGCCCTGGCAGTGGCCCTGGGATTTTCTATCTAACATGGCTGTGCTAACCTGGACAGAGGACCAGAGCGGAGCTGTTGAGAATGCTTTTTAGTTTACTGTTTGTACACTGAGTTACATTATGCTTCAGGAAGTTAAAACCTCTGAGGAGTCAGCTATCCACCATTAGTGTCGTTAGCCATGAACAAAGCAGGCTAACGTTGCAAAAATTATCTTCCTGGTCTGGTTTTTGTTTCGTTTGGGGGATTGGTCTTTTTTGAGTTTTAGCAATACCTGCACCATTTATTCATTGATTGATTCATGTATATGGGGTGTTTTTGGTGACTGTCTGAGCAACAGAATTCCATTAATTCAACCCATTAATTTCTCAAAACAGACAGGAAAATTTGTAAGTTGATGTGGTAGTGCCAGCCTGCCACCACCCTGAGTAAAAGTGGCGCCTGAACAATGATACCTAGGCAGCAACCCTAAATAGGACCTAAATATTGAGTGTCAAATTCTTGTGGTAAAGCAACATTTGTTAACACTATTGCTCAGAGATCCAAAAAACCATTTTCAATTCTTTGGGGATGTGGTTTTTTTTAATTATTTGCTTATTTTTGCAAATTAATTTGTTAGGACCTGACTGCAGAATGAGTGATGTCATCAGTTTAGTAGACAAAGCTTCAGGTCCACAGTGAGATCTCATCAGTGCTACAAGGAAGCTGTCAGACAATGTTCAAAAGCCACTTTAAAGAACAATTTTAATGTCATTATGTTAATGTTTTATCTGGCTACTAAAAACAAAGGGTTGTTGTTTTTTCCTTCTGCAGAGGCATCAGTCTGGCCTGTGATGCCACACATGCACCATTCATCTTGACTTTAAACCCAAATTCTTCTCTTTCATTACAGGGTACTGAAATAATTCAACTGACTGTAATTCAATGTATTCTTTGGACAACTGCAAGTTAGTAAGGAGGAGTATACATGAATACACACATATATACATATGTGTATTTTACATATGTGTATGTGTGTATGTGTTTACACATATGTGTACTTCTGCCTCCTAGATAGATATATATATGTGCACATACTTATGAACCTTCCTGTGTAGCCAAAAAGATCCTTTCAGTATTTCTACAAATCAGTCATCTTTTGATTCATTTGGTATGTGATGCCATTGTAACAGTTTTTACCAAAAAAGGGACATAACATCATAAAATAATAAAAAGTGGAATCTTTCACTGAGAGACCTCGTATATATTTAAATATTAACCATCAAAAAAAGTGCATGCAAAATTATTTCGTTCTAAAAATACAAATGGAGAGTGCTTACACCACTTTCTTATACCATAGTCTTAATAAAGCCTCTGTGAACCTGAACAGATTTTCATCTTCTGATACATCATCATTTATTTCTGCCCCCTATTTTATCTCGTTCTGGAAATGAAGAAGACGTGGGGTGAGCAAAGAAGCTGTCCTTTCAACCTATGTTCTTAGTGAAAAAAATATATTCTCAGATTCTATTTTATTATTTTATCAGTTTCTAGCTTTTGAAAGCATTCTTCTACAGCTATTTGCTAAGTATCTGTGATGGTAATCTGTATTTCTTTAGCTGCGGGTTTCTTTAGTTATCAGCTTTTTAATGTGTCTGGCTAATACTCCTTTCTAGTGAATGTTACTGATGAGATCATAAATGTAATAATTATAATTTACAGCCTTAAAAAAAAGCCACCGCCAAGTCTGCCACAAAGGGATTATGCTTCAGGTAAGGCTGTATTAATGTAAATTTAAACTGCATGTCTGTGTTAATTTGCTGTCTATATGCCTAACAGTATTTCAGCTATGCAGTGCCTCATAATTTGTTTTTAATGAGAGAACAAGATACCATTATCAACAACTCTGAAGGTAGTTCACACCTCTGAAATGAAAGGCAAGAAAGAAATTATTAATTGTGCCAGCATAAAGAGTAGCAAGTAACCACTCTTTCAAAATCAGTCTTAATCAGAGTTCTGTATCAAGGCTGCTGTAAAAATGGAGGAGAATTTGCATGCAGCCCCTCTTTACAGAAACTGTGAAAGTAAATACAAAAGAAATTGAACAAATATATCATTACAGATTTAAAATCTTAATGCTATTAATGTAATTATGACATCATGAATTATCTTAAAGGTAGAATCATCATGAATTATCTTAAAGGTAGACCTTTACTTGCTTATCATACAGTGCTGCCCACAAACGAGTTCATGGCTGTTTCTACAAGTTAACAGCCATCTTGTTAAGATAAGAATAGAAAAAAGCAGGACAGAGTTTGGAACTTATCAGGTAACTGTTCCCTGTTTAATATAAACACAGCTGACTTTAACCAGGGCCCAGAGGTCAGCAAGAGTTCCATTATCTAGAAATGGGCACCCCTACTTAAAAATGAGGTGCATTAGCAGGACATTGTGGGTAAAGTGCATGCTCTGCTGTTCAGACTATGCACAGTTTGCCATTTTCTAATGCTTTTCCAACAGTTCTGAAATAAGGTGTCAAAAATAAGCAAAAAGGCATTTAATTTACTGTCCAAACAGATGTGTTGCTCAGAACTGTTTGGAAATTTTGCTTACTCTTTTTTAACTGAATATCATAACTATAGATTGAAAAACCAACCTAAGACAAACATTGATATTCATTATTACATCTCCTTAAATAACTCTAATGTTTGGTTTAGAACACGCAGACAATGAAGAGGAACAATGGTCAGATGATTTTGTAAGTACATATTTTGGGCTAGTAGGGTGTTACTGTGGCAACAAGTTAGCTCAAGAAATAATAATAAAAGTTTATTTTAAAATCATGTACTTGTGGTTGAGCTAAATACTATTGAAATGTTGTTATTTTTTACCTCAGTTTAATTCACAAGTAGCCACTGATTTTTAGCTACCTCAGTTTTTTTACATTCAGCTTAGAAGTACTTTCAGAAGCACAGTCAATGATTGCCATGAACACTAAGGTTTTTGGATAAGTAAGCACATGGCATCAATTTGAAGGACTTGCTAAACTGAACAATAATTTTAGAAATCAGAAGAAGGTTTTATGTGGGGCAGGAAGGGTGGGAGGGGTGAGGAGAGGAAGGCCACTTGTTACTAAAAATGAAAACTTTGCTAAGATTTTAGAAAACATTCGAATGAAGCAATTCACGGCTGTCAGCCGTGTAAAGTAGTGGTGCAGCTGTGAGCCTGAAGTGACCAGTCTTCTTCTGGAGTCAGATCTTCAGTACCCCTTTAACTGGAAAGGGAGAGGAAGTGACAACACACCCTGAGATCCATCTGGCTGGATCTAGAAATGAACTGTTGTGGGAAAGGAAAGAAGCAATTGGTCCATAATTTGAAGACTGAGCTCTTCAAGTGAAAGGACTGCTTGGAGATAGCAAAAAGACAGGGAGCTCCTGTGAGGAGCAGAAGGGGAGAAGGCAGGAGTGCCTCTTTGCAAGGCAACCCTGTGACATACTAAAGGGAAGATGATGTGTCTGTTCAAGGGTACATTGTTGTAATTTTGTGTTATAGAATGCTATGAGATGAGAAATGGGGAGTTGTGTCTTTCTAGGACAGTGATTATGAAAATCCAGATGACCACTCTGACTCTGAGATGTATGTGGTCCCCAGTGAAGAGAATCCTGATGACAGCTATGAGCCACCTCCAAGTGAGAAGGAGAAAAAGAAGATTCCCTCTGCATTCCCTATTTCTAGGGGTGAATATGCAGGTAGATATGGAATAGTTAACTATGTCACCTTGATAATTGCTTTTTTATCAGTACCAGAAGAGAAGAGGCCCCAAATGCACTTATCTGTCCTTTCCTCAAGAGTTTGCTTTTAATTCTCTTACTCAGATCTTAAGCATTCAGGGGTATGATTTTTTTTTTTAAATTACAGCATGAAACAGGTTAGTATTGCCAGTAGTGATGTTTATAATTTTAATATAATGTGTTCTAGAGACTGCGATAGACATCTACTAATGACAAAATTCAAGCAGAGGTCTGAGAGGTACTATTAAGTTGGGGCTCCAAATTAATACACATATATTGATGCAGCAATTACTCTTAAGATGAAGCACATAAGACTAGACAGGTCCCTTCTTAAACTTCTCTGTTTCTCCAATCATTATTCGCAAAGCAGTAAAAGAAGTAGCCCAAATATTCACTCCTTCAAAATAGGTACTAAGGATGATAAATATCCTAAAAAACAGGACAGAATCAAGATTTTATTTTCATCAGTCCAGTATAAAGGGATTTTTTTCTTTCTGATTTGATTCTTTTCAACCATGGATAGGTTGCATTGAAGTGAATGAAAGTTAGCTTCAGTTAATGAAGATTTGAGACATGGAGAAAAGAAACATTGACATGATGCCTGCTTTCATTTTTGTATGACACCAGACTGTTACTGGTTGTAGCCTATTCATCAAAGTGTTAAAATACCACATATGTACTCACAGAAGTTTATCAGCCCTTCACCTGTGTGTTCTTTGAAAAGGGAAGGACCTGACCCCCCAGAGAACCTGGCATAATTAATGTTCCAGTCCCACCCAGTGTGATTTTTCTCATGTCTCATGTGCAATACCCCACCCAGGCAGCACCTTTTTCCCAGGGAGTTGAACAGTTGTTCATACAGCAGCCAGTGCCTGGGCACCCACTGCACTGTACAGGCTGCTGCCCTGGGCAAGGGAGCAGGACCTGTTCACACACAAATCTCAACATCAGGTCCAGCTGTGCCCAGGTCTGCCATTTGACCTGTGCTGCAGCCACAGCAAAGACTTCTGCACAAGCAGTAGAAGAAAGTGCAGAGACTAATGTGTAATTTTTACTAAAATTGTTGTTTTCTACTAATTAAAAGACAATCGCCCCAGTCACCAGAAGCTTCCTCCCATGAACAAACCTCTCCCAAGCACACCCAGTCCAGCCATGTCCAGACCAAAGAAACCATGTGTGCCATCCATGCCACTGCCATCTCCTGCTGCAAAACCAAAAGTGCCACCTAAGCCTAAGGAGTGCAGTGATGATGAGGTAAAGTTTACAGATATATTTGTTATAACTGTGTAAATGTCATAGCAATGCCATGGGCTGGTCTCATCTTACCCTTTGTAGTACAAATCATTTTGTACATCACTAACAGTGACCTGCAAGTACCACACTGACTCCTAGGGGATATCTGCCTGCGTTGAGCATCAGGGAGGCTCTTTAGACCGTGCAATAGCTCCTGATCATCCATAACAAGCTGCAGGCAGTGGGGAGAGAGTAACCTCAAAGGCTCCAGGACTGGAGGGAAGGGAGGGCTTCCATGCACCAGTGGAATAATTCAATAAAGGGATTTCAGTCTTTGGGATTCCCTTCCACACAGGATGATAAATGTCTGAAATAGGAGTCACTGTGAAATGGCAACTATTGTAAACTGCTGCCAGGGCTTCAATCCAAACAGTTTGATGGCATGATGGAGGTTTAACTGAGAGATTTTTGTCCTGAATTTCTCATAGGATAACTACATTGTGCCAGTGGACAATGATGATGATAACTATATTCAACCCACAGAAGGCAGCATGTCACTACCTACAAGATGTGAGTTTTAGTCACTTAAGCTTATAATTATTGCTTTATTAGGACTAATAGTGGAAAAATATGGGTCAAATTAATGGGTCTGTTTCTAGGGTTCAAAGAGTGGAGATGCAGCTATTAAAGAGATCACAGCCTGCAAAAAGGCAGTTGGCTCCTTTGGCTTATGACAAGGCCAAGGAAAATTATTTTTTAACTATGGAAAGACATGTTTAATTTCTGCCTCTCTCAGCTGTTTCAAAGTCCAGCCCTTGTACAACCAGGAGGCTTCTCATGACATATGACCTGCCTTCTCAACCAAGGGAGCAGTAGCATTAAAATTCTCTGTTTGCTGAAGTGCTTCAGGAGAAGAACAAGCATTTTTAGATATTTAGTCGATAAAGACAGACTTTGCTTTTTTTTAATCTCACTTTATATATAAATATATTTAACTAGAAAATGAAACTACTACAGCCCAAAGGTGAAAAGTAAACAGAGAAGAGACTGTAGTTCTGCTGTCTGACATTACTGACAGTATCAAACCTCTTCAGAAAGGCTGAAATACTGAATAATCCTTCATTTTTAAAATGAGAGCTGCTTTATGACTCAGTTGATCTATTCAAGGTCACACAAAAGGTTGTCATTTGGACCTACTTAATATTCATTCTTATTGTATAAATGTTACATTGTTAGTTTGTAAACAGATATATATAAATATATGTCTATATATACACACATGCACAAATATATATATATGTACATTAATAAAATATGTTTTTAGCACCTGTGAACAGATTTATGAAGACAACAAAGCCAGCCCCCCCTATTTCTCCAAAGCCTTCTCTTACTTCTGTTATGCAAGGTATGTGAAGCTTGCATTGCTGTTAGAATAAAAGAATGTAAAACTGTGAAATATTAAATTATGCCTGATGTGTTCACACCACTAACCCTGTGACATACTAAAGTAAAACAAAAATATGTTCCCCTTTAGCTTTTCTGTGTTGTAGCAGTTGCTTTGTCTAGCTGGAACAGTAAATCCATTTTAAGCATGAATAAAACTAGAACAAGCTATTTGCCCCAAATTAATTTATTTTTAGTCTTCTGCTCTAGTGGAGGAACACAAAATTGATCAATACAGTAAAAAGAATTATAGGACTCAGTATGTCAGTAATCCCATTTCACCACAGGAATCAAGAGCCAATACTTCAGACTTAACCATATAGAAATTCTCTACAGGCTGATGTCTTGCATGGCCTTTTATAACAGTGTTCCCATTGAGGTTCTGTAAAGAGCAGTTTATTTGGAAAAGAAACAAAAGCAGAAGCAAATAAGAGGAATCCTACTTGCTTTTGTAAATTCAGATATTTTTGTTAATCTCTCTCTTCCAACTTGTTTTGCATCCTCAGTCTCATTAATTGCTTGGATGTATCCTTTCCAGACATGACACAGTTCTTTAAAAAGCTTTGCATATTCATTAGCAATGTGTTTAGCTTTAAAGTCACAAACTACAAGTCATAAACTAACATTTGTTATGCATTGCTTAAGACTTTGTGAGTAATTTTGCAGACATTTTAAAATGCCCTTTTCAATCTCAGCCTTTCTGTAAATCAGTGTCAAGCAACAACGAGCTCCTGACAGATGTTACTGCAGAATAAAACATCTCCCCCTGGTGGGAGCTGGGACACTTGAGTGCAGCAAAGTGATGAAACCAGACATGAAATTTACTGAAATAGGATTCTATTTGCATCGAAGAAACTGGGCATAGATAAAGATGCTGGTGGTTTTTTCTTCCAAGATCTATGAACTAAAATATAGTTGTGGGTCAGAACTCAGGGAGGGATGTTGGCCATGCAAATGAGCCAGCTTGTATTTATGACTGACCTGATTTCTTCCTCCCTGAGTCAAGGAAAAGCTAAATGCTACTACAGGTGTGATAACACATTTTTTCCAAACTGACCCAGGTTTGCACAACACAAGCATTCATCTTGCTTGCAGCAGGGAGGGAATGAGAAGAAAAACAAAACAATAAAAAGGTTTTGCAATGGGAGGAAACTTGATTAATATAGTGACTGTATATCAGAATTCCTTCAGACTTCACCTGAAGTTTTCCCTACAAGACAGGGGTTGTTGCTGCTCCAGGGTGGCAGATTCAAATTCTGAGCAGATTCTTCAAGTTATTTTTCCAGAGTCAGAAGCATGACTGATAGAAATTCAGATCAGCTTTTATGGTATCATGCAGTATGGTTTTGCTACACTAAAGAATGCTTTTTATTTCTTCCCTGTCCTGTAGAAGTCTACGAGGTTCCTGAAGAAGAGGTGAGGCCTTTCTACAGTATCAATCCCGTTGCCCTCAGGCAGGGTACAGATGTGACTGAGAGAAAAGATTATCAGCCTTTCAAAAGGGAAAACTGGGAACATAACTCTTCCTGCACTTAAAGCTTTCTGACACTCCCTTTTCAGAAAAGCTGGCAAACCATTTCAAAAGAGTAAATGGGAAGGGGAAAGTTTCCCAGTCCTCTGTGATAGTGACCCAATCTGTGAAGCAGCAGCCTAAGGGAATGTTTTGCAGAAGAACTGCAGCAGAGGAGCAGTGATAGTTCTGACACAGTAATTTTTTTCCCATTTGCTGGTACTGACATAACATATGGCCAAAGCAGATTTACTGATGTTGAGTTCTTGCCTGTCCCATCCTAATGTAGATTACCACACAGAGCTGTAGTAGAAATCTGTATCACAGTGCAAAAATAATATCTTGATGTGATAACATAAATAGGATCATAATATCTATTTTATGAAATTAAAAAGTGACTAAAAAACAATTCAGTGCATTTTCTCTTACAGGAAAAACCATCACCACCACCAGTAACCAGGTAACCCATTGCTGTCAATGTTTGTGCATTATTTAAAACTGTCAGAAAATATTTTTTCTCATCTAGATACTACATGTCTGGTAATTCTTTCTCTAGAAGAATTACAGTAACAGAAGTAAGAAATACATACAGTAAATTGTATGTATTGAGGTTACTTATTAGAATTTTGAGGGGGTAAGGGAGAAGAAAGAGAGGTTTTGTTTGTATTCACTGTTGTTAAATGTAATTTTCCTTTCTTAATTCATGTTTAATTACTAGGTTCACCAAGCCACTCATGTTCATGCCTGCTCAGAGTACAGAGCACTCCCACATGCACAGCATGACCAGAGAGTCACCTAAGCAGGATAATTCCAGGTAAGTTAACAGCAGCTTAGATCAATAGGAAATATTAGCAGAGAAAAAAAATCTTCTCTCTAATGTGTAGACTTCAAACAATAAACAGTTGTCAGGCCACTCAAATAGCTAGGGATGCTAGGACAAGGTGAGAACCAAAAGCTCTCCTTGCTTTGTGAACTTCTGTGTTGAAGGCAGTTTGCCATTTAGATAGGATTTTCTTAAATAACCCTTCAGGGATCCAGTACAGGGATAAAATATCTCTGCCAGCCAGTTTAAGGTCCTATTAGCCATCTCTGCACCCTTGCAAATTAGATGTTTTTGCAGTTGTATAAAATTGCTTGTCAAGAAACTGGGCTCAGTAAATCCATTGTTTATATCCCAAGTCTCTGTCAGAAAAGGGCAAAATCATACTTGAGTGGGCAGCCTACTTCACTCCTGTGTCCCCAGAAGCATAGCAAGCTGCATCATAAGCCCTGCCTCCTCTCTAGGTCATTATTTTACAGAGTATGTTATGTGCCCCCAGAAGGAGGCATCCACAGTACTCTGTGTGTGAGGGTGTTTGATGAGGTCCTGTGCAGTCACAGGGGACCCAAGGTCCAGGACAGGAGCTGTTCCAGAGTAGTTCCACACCAAGGGCACAGCATCCACACAAGTACTCTAGCTGTGTAGAGCTGAAATCAAATCCATTTACTGCAGACCTCCTTCCCTCTAGATCTTAAAAAGCCTATCTGGGCCAATTAAATAAATAAATCCTATTCATTATAACTTACTGTGTGTATTTTTCAGAAATATTTTGCCTCTCCCCAGAAGTCGTCTTCATCCAAAACCAGTGAGTAGTTAATGGGCCACTCTAAAAGAATGTGTTACGTTTAGTCCTGTGTTTCATATCTAAAGAGATGGATTATCTATTTATTATCTGGATTAAATAACAGAAACAGATGACTGAATGCCAGATTCATCTAATATTGTGATTGTTGCTATTAATCCTTTGGGCAAAAGAGCACTGGACATCTGTATTGATCCAAGAAAAAGTTCAAATGTTTTTTGGGATGTAAGGGATATATATATATATATGTTTCAGTCCACAAAAACAATTTCTTGTACCAGTTGTACTTCAGGAACTTTACTTTAAGCAGCAGAGGATTATTCTGCCCAATCTGAAGCACTTTTCCTTGAGCCTCATTCCTCTCAGATGGTGAATGATTATTACTTTCTGAAAATGGAAACCTTCTAAAATGTCAGACTGGATAGTGTGAATAACCAGTGTCACTAGAAAATGCAGTCCTTGAAGGACTCATTACAAGCCTTGGGTCCTAAGGCTGTGTTTCAGACAGTCCTTATCTCCCTCTGCTCTTATGCTATCTGTCCCTTCCACTGTGCTAAGTTGTTTTAAGCAAACTATTTGGAAACTTGTCCAGCTGCAGAAAGGAGCAAAAGCAAATCTTTTTCAGCCAGATTAGCTCCATTAACTGATCTACACCATAGCTCTACTCACAGCTGTGCTAGTTTGAGAGGGTCTTCCTGAGGAGCCAACCATCCAGAACAGAGCAGTGTGTCAATTGTGTCAGCATCTGTGCCGAAAGCTGCGTGCTCAGACCCTGTCCCAGCCCTGTGCTCTGAATTGTCCCTAGGAAATAATCAGTCTACCAATAACTATATAGAGAAATTAGACACTTGAAACCAGGAATTTGGGGTCATATAACAGGATTAGAAGTTATGGTAACAGTGCAGATGGTATATGAGTATCTTATAGTCTTCAGTCTTTAAATTTCTAGACGTGCCAAGCAGTTTGTATGTACAACAGCATTTTAGTTTCCCTTCCACCTCATCACAAAGTTCTTCCCATTTAGATCTGTATCCTGTGGGATTCTGAACAAATCCAAAGCAGTGCCAAATTTGGGATTTCTCTTTTAGGAAATAGTTTGATTTCTCAGCTTTTCTTACCAATACAATATAAGAAAAAATCTCACATCTCAAGGGAGGATATTGGACAGAAGTTCCACTATCTGATCAGCACTAAGAATACTCCTGCTTCAGAACAGACTCAAATGCCACATTGCTGCTGAAACCTCTCCATTAATGCATTTTCAAAGCTTGCATTTGAGATGGATATCATAGTAGCTTTGCAGAGAATAAAAAGAAACTATCCTTTAGCTGGAGCCACACACTGAGTGAGTTACAGCTCCAAGATGAAGCTCCCAGACAAACACTCATTGGTACCGTGAGCATATTCAGCTCCTGGGTGCTTGCAGCTCACGAGTTTGCCACAAGAGTCAGCCTAGGAAAGAGTTATCCAGTGCAATCCCAATCCTGGGATCTTTGCTTGTCTTTTAAGTGGCAGCCTTTACAATTTTATACAAATACAGGGTAATGAGCATGATGTTTGTCCGGTTCTCTGTTGTTCCTTTCCATCCCTGGCTACAGCACACTGACAAAGCCCAAACAAAAACGAAAACATCTGTTAACTGCTCCCATTCAGTCTGCTGGCAGCACTAACCAGCACTGATCATGTGCACAGAACTGTAACCCTTGTTCCTCTCAAAGGCCTGAGCTGACTGGGAGAAAAAATTTGCCATGTCTCATTTCCCCAGCTGGTGGGTGATGGATTACACCTCTCCAGCAAGAGAATGGAGGCATTTGTCACTAACATTAGTGAAAAGCCATTAGCTGGGTAGATGAAGACAGACAAATTAATAACTGGTGCTTCTTTGAAAGATACTTATCAGATGGGAGTCTTGCTTCCCTAAAAGTCAAGAAATGGGAGTCAAAATTAAGAATCTCCCAAAGAAGCCAGGAAATTAGGTGGATTGCTTCAATTCTAGCATGGTGATAAGAAGGTCTACTCAGTTTTCTCCATTCAATGGAAGATGTCGTTTTGGTATGTTCAAATCTGCTGCAAAATTTCTGTCTTCCAGGTCAGAAATTAAACGTGAATCAAAAGGTATCACTGCAAAACTAAGGCTAGATTTTCTCAATACTTACTACAAGCAATCTCAAGATTATTAGAAAGTTCAAAATTTGATGGTTGCTTAAAATTTTTCAAATAACATCATGAAAGTATTCTGGATACTATATGCCTTCTGTACAAATATTTCTTTAAAAATTAAAGAAATATTTGATTATTGATGCAGTTCTCATTTAATAATCAAAGAATCATTCGGGCTGAGAAGGACCTCTAAGATCAAGTTCCAGCTGTTAATCCAACACCACCATATTGACCAGTAAACCATGTCCGTAAGTGCCACATCCACATGGCCTTGAACACCTCCAAGGATGGTGATTCCACCACTTCCCTTGGCAGCCCATTCCATGCCTGACCACCCTTTCAGTGAAAACATTTTTTCTAATATCTAATCTAAATCTCTCCTGGTGCAGCATTAGGCCATTTCCTCTTGTCCTGTCACTTGTTATCTGGGAGAAAAGTCTGAGACACTCCTTTCAGGTACTTGTAGAGAGCATTAAGGCCCCCCTGAGCCTCCTTTTCTCCAGGCTAAACATGCCCAGCTCCCTCAGCCACTCCACATAGGACTTGTGCTTCAGTCCTTTCACTAGCCTTGTTCCCCTTCTCTGCTCCATTACCTCTGTGTCCTTCTGGTAGTGAAGGAATTAAAACTGAACACAGTAATTCCTTTTTTAATTCCTTCATATCAAGTCTAACCTATTTTTCCATTGCAGGACCATGAAGCAAACAATAATGATGAAAGTAAGTATTCAGATGAAAATACATCAATATGAGAGGAACTGAACATTTCTCAACTGAAAGTGTTGAGAAAAAAATTAAAGCAGTGGATATTTTTTACCTCTATTACTAAAATGGCAATGAGGAAAATCCACTGTTCAGATACAGCTCACATAGCATACTAAATGTATTGCTTGCATCTCTAGGTCAGAGGTTCAATAACACACAGGAATCCAGATTTCCTACTGGAGCAGCTCCATCTCCGTTACCAAGGGGCCTGTGAGTAAAAAATTATAAAAGTACTTCTTTGATGGGGATGGGTTTAATAGGTGTATTAGGAGCTAACTCCTGTCCTTGCCTGTAACAATTAGAATTCAGGAATAATATTTATTCCTGTTTGTGAAAGATATCCTGACTAGCTAAAGGCAAGCTGTTATTTTGCTGTTTCTGGAGGAACACTCTTTGTATGCCAAGTGGCCTTGCCCTTCACTGCCTGTCACTGATGGCAGATGCTGGCTGCCCTGGCTGTTTTAGTCCCATACTGCAGCACAGGCAAGCCTGGAGGTGCAGAAAGCTTTCACTAAGTTCTCCTGCCCTCCTAACTCATGTTAAGTATTGGACAGAGCTGTAGCTTCCTTGTGTAAGTACCTTCAGTGAGTGCCCACATTGCATCTGATAATACCCTTATTCCTTTTTTATTCTTCTTTGTTTCTAACTGGTACAAGTATCCAGTGAATCCCATCTTAGACAGAAATACCCTGAGAACCAATGAAACTGATGTTTAGTTGCTAAATGAATCCATGTATCTGCTAAGTAACCATATTCTTTTTCTTTTTCCTCCATACTTCAGCAAGAAAACTTCTAATGCAGTAATTTCACCAGTAAGTTGACTTGTAATTGTATAATCACCCAAAACTTCTATTATATTTTTAATTTATTGTAAAACTTAGTTTTACCATGAGTTTGGTTACAAGATAAATGTAAAAAATGCTAGGGGAAAGAGTTACAAAGACAGGAAATATTTGGGTGCTATTACACAAGTGAAAATCAGTGATCTTTCTGCTCAAGCAGAAAAATATTTTGATCAAAGCAACGTTTCAATTCAATGCCCTGGGATGTAACAATAAAAACAGTGCATGAACTGAATAAATGAGAAATAGATAGGAACACAGACAATTCAGAAGTATTCCCAGAATGTACAGGGCTGCCTATGGAGAACATGAGTTCATTGAAAGTGATAGCTCAAGAAATATGCAGGATTTTACCAGAATTTGTCTGAGGTTTTTCAGTAATTCAAAAAATATCCAAAAACTTCTTGTGGCAGAAAGTAAGAGGACTGGTTGAAATTTTCAAAGAAATTAATTAAAAAAATGTTTCAAAACTGGCAGTTTATTATCATTGTTTCAAAATGAAAGCAAAAAAAAAAAAAAAAAAAGTGGAAGATTGGTTCCAGTTTTACTGTGAGCTAAACTGACAGTTTAACTTCCAGTAAACAGAAGAAAATGTGTTCAGATATTTGTGTGCATAGTTCAGTACGGATGAAAATCCAATTTTCATTTTCAGGTACTTGGGATAGACTTCTGATTTTAGCTCCTGAGATAAGAATGAACCATCTAGATTTTAGTTTTTCTCCATTTATTTATATCCACAAGCTGGGATTCTTTCCAAATCTCCTTTGCAAAATCACAAACTTCAAGGTCATACAACTAGAGACTCCACAGAATGGCTATGTCCCTGCCTCCTAATTCTTCTGGGATGTTGTCAATTCTAAACTGTTTCACAAAAAGTATAAATGATAAACATTTGCTGCACAAGTGCCAGTTAATACTTAGTTGTCCTTCTCTTTTACTGCAGAAGCCATGTTTACCTTCCAGAGAGACCTTAACTGCAAATGAAGGTAAATTATACCCACTAATGTGAAAAGTTGACATTTATCCGATTATTTTTTTACTAAAAACATGAAACAAACAGCACCACATTCAAGTTACTGTAGGTTTTTGAGGGGTGTTTGGTTTTAGCAGTTTCAAACTGGATCTGGGCAGCCTTAGTTGCAGTGAGTATCATTGTTCTCTGACAGCAGTCCCAGTAAAGCTGCTGAGGTTCCTGGCAGGGTAATGTAGCACAGTGATGGACCAGCAGTGTGCCCATGGAGCCCTGGAAGTGGAGAAGGAGGAAGGGAGGGACAGGCTCTGAACTCAGCCAGAAGCATCCCTCACAGAGCCGACTCCTGGCAAGAGGCAGCCCCTGGCATGGGCAGGGAATCCATCCTGGCTGTGTCTGTGTGGGCAGGGAATCCATCCCGTCCTGGCTGTGTCTGTGTGGGCAGGGAATCCATCCTGGCTGTGTCTGTGTCTGTGTGGGCAGGGAATCCATCCTGGCTGTGTCTGTGTGGGCAGGGAATCCATCCTGGCTGTGTCTGTGTGGGCAGGGAATCCATCCCGTCCTGGCTGTGTCTGTGGCTCTCTTTGTGTCGGGGCGAGGCGGCTCCAGCAGGAGCTGCTGCCTCCTCAGGGCTGGCTGCCCTCCTCCCCGAGTCACAGAGTCCCACCCAGCCCTGCAGGCATCCACAGCACAGGTATTGCCTAGAATTAGTTAACAGCAGCACAATGGCAGGCTGCCATGTCAGAAAAAACCCCAAATTTATTGTAAAAGAAACCCTCCCTCACCTACTGGGACTCCCTAACCTGGGATAATATACTTCTGAAGAAATCTTGACTCTACCATTTGTTTTCCCAAACTCCAGAAAAACCCACGGTACCAGACCGACGGCGCAATTCCAGCCAGGAACTTCCACTTCCCCCCCTTCCAAGTGGTGCCCAAAAGTAAGGTCCCTTTCCATCCTCTTGGGAATATTGCAGTGCACCAGCTCTGAGAGGCTCAGAGGGGAGCACTCTTTTCACTGGAGCCTCCTTGTTCCTTTCTCAGAACTGAGATTCCTGAAGCCTCACAGTGGCAAAAAATAAAACATGGCAAATGAATGCATGCAAATATTTTAACCATCACCAAAAAGCATGAGGGGATATAATCTGTAATAAAGTAATCAAGATTTAAAACACATGTTTAAATTCCTCCTAGTGGGATATCATTTTTTTTAAATACCGGTATCAGGCCCATGTTTCTCAATGAACACATGGGTGAGATAGAACACATTCTACCACTGCATATTTTCAGTTTTCATATTATCAGGACTGGGTACATCCCCTCAGACCTTTCTGTAATCTCTCAACATTTATTTCAGGCCTCTGCTCCAAAAGCCCTCAATTCTGCCCAGTAAGTATAATTCAGTTTTTGAATTAAAATATTATTAACTTGTTATTTCAAATTAATCTTTGAACTAAAATTATTTCAAAGTACCATGCATATTAATTAGTTTGCAATTAATGTATCTGTAATGCATACAAAGAGGAGGTCAAGTATCCAAGACCTTAGTTCAGCTAGTAAAATTAAGGGAGTATCTCATGATTATTGATGGAAAATGAGTGCTTCATTTATATTTAGGAATACTGGAAATCTGTAGCAAAGGCAATTTGGGTCATTTCCCATCATAATAAAGATTCCATCAATCTTCCTTGTCACAGAAGAATCCTAAATATGACATTTTTGGGCTGCTCCAGGCTTCTGTTGCCTACAAGACAGACATTATTATTACATTCAATTTATTCTTTTTCTACAGAAGGAAAAAAGAAAGTACTTTTATAATAGCAATTGCTGAAGGTCTTTTCTAAGTAGTGCTTTCCAAGATGGACTTTGTTTCAGTTCTCAGCTAAAAACAAATTAGGTAATGTGTATATAAACCCACTTTGTACAGAAGTGTAAATCAGATTTAACATTTTTCTAGTTGCTTGTTAGCAGACACTTGTCTGACCTTCCTGTAAGCCCTTTACTGTACATATTCAGTCTGAACATATCTTTCATATTGTAAACAGATGGTGAGAATGGCACATATAAATCTGCATTTGGTGTAGCTTAAACTGACATGCTGTTATTAGTGTATTTCTTTCCTGGAAACATTTGCTTGATGCATGTTGCAATTATATCTCCTGTGCTGAGGAGGTTCACATTAATACATGGTTCACATCAATGCTCTTGACTGATGCACTCAAGTTTGTCTGCTCCCATCACACAACTGATGTGCTTCAACTGGAAGCATAAATTCTGACTACTCCTGGAACTGTAACTCTTCTTCAAGACCATCTGGTGCTAAATGATGCTCTGATTAGTAAACTTTCTTTAGCATAATCTTATTCAGTGCCAGGTCCAATAACAACTTTATAATACAAACCACTGGTCCCATAATCACTGATGTCCCTTGAGCATGACCTGCCATCTCTTCTTTGTACACAAGCCTAGAGCTAACTTCTGTCTTCATCATTGCAAGTACTTTTTTCCCATATGGCACAGTGTCAAATGCTCTTCTGAAGTCCAGATTAAGTACACTGCCACATCCCCTCCTTGGAGAACTCTGTTATTCTATGAAAGAGCTGTAACATTTTATCTACTTGGCTAAAATTCAGATTTTCTCTTGCTAGTTGTACCTTTGCTTCCAAATCGTGATGTTATTTCCTTCAAATTCTCTCCTAGGGCCTTGTGTTCTGTGGAATCAGGCAAAAAGCGCTGTAGATGCTCAAGTCACTTTTTCCACTTTAGGTATAGCAATTATGTTTGGTATTCTTTAATTATTTGGTACCATCCTGACTTGAAAATTATGTAAAATAACTGTTACCACCCCTGAATTACATGTGCCAGTTTTTAAAATTTCATAGGTAAAGATAATCTGGGCCCATCAGTTTAATTGTAATGTTATTTAAGCTCTGCTTCCAATTTGATTGTGGAAATTTCTATTTCTGTGCCCGAGCTACTATTTTAGTTCCTAGATTATCTTTAAAATCAATAAAATTCTTATTGCATAAAGCCCCATCTCTCTTTACTTTTTTACACACAGCCAAGGCATCTTTCATTACTTATTTTAATATCCTTTTGTCAAGTCTAATTCACTAATTTGACTTCTCTCAGTTCTTGCTTTATTAATACAATCTACTTTCAGATGTAGCTTTAACAGCCAGTCAGTCAAAATTTGCCAGAAAAACCAAAATCCATAATATTGAACAGCCTTCTTCAGGTGATTATTAATTCATTGAGAACTGGAACTGCTCTCTATAATGTCTGCCCTCCACTTGGGATGCAGCTTCCAGACAGTTGCATCTTTACTGCAAAAGAAGTTCTAAATGTACTTCACACAATTGTCTTTGTCCCCAGTCCAACTGCATTTTTTTAGTTCTGGTCACTGTATGGTCTTCTCTATAACATTCTATCGCTTTCTAAACCAATATCTAAATCAGAATTTTATTAGTGAAGATTTAACATTACAAGCTGCAGAGTACCATATCCAGAAAGGGAAGCATTTGTTTTCCCTAATAAGTAAAGCACACAGGAAAAAAAGCCTCCCATAATAGCAAAATAAGGATCACTCAACTTTCTACAATGATCTTCTCTAGTATATTGATTGCATCCAGCTGTGTTCACAAGTACCCATAGCAGACACCTACACTGTTGGGCTAAATTATTTTTTACCAGAAAGCAATAATCCATACTTCTTTCATCATATCATTACTATGCAACACTACTCAAATATTTCACTACTGATTTCTTAAACTCTTACATCTGTATTTCAGCCCTAGTAACTATTTTCAACTATGCTTTGTTATTCCAATTAAGCATCGTAATGTTTTCTATTAATTCTGCTTCTCCATTTTGCTGCCTGGACTTCTTGAACATGTATACAAACAATTCAGGCAGTCTAAATTGGTGAAAAATTATCTCTGAAATAAATTCATTTTCCTGACTTGCTCACCTGTAAGACTGCTTCTCACAGGACTGAAAATTACTTGCATCAAGTTCCTGCATTTTCTCATCTACTGCTACATTCATTCACTTTGGTGGTGGAAGAGGTTTTTTCCTGTACTCTGAGTGTAGTTCTGCTAGTAACCAAATTGTTATCCAGACTGGTTTTTCCTTCACAAGCAAGGCTACCCTTTGGGCAAGCAAGTGTGTCAGCACTTACATAGGCCCCATCTATTTCCAGTAGAAAACTTTCCTGACTGATATCAAAGGTCAAATGTTTCCAGATCTTCCAAACAATTCAATTGTTGTAACAATTCAGTTTCTTACATCATAACAAACATACTTTGAAAATTTATACATGTTGTTCTTTCTCTTTTCTAGAAGTCCCAGAAGCTGTAAACCGATCTTTGGGTACTTCCCCTCCCAGCAGCATTTCATCTGATTCAAGTTCTGCAGACCAGGTGTAGTATTAGCTAAATTCATATTACAAAAATATCCTTTATTTTAAAATAGTATTTCCACCTCCTTTCAGTAGAAAATTATGTTCCTGGAGGGCTTCTATGCCTCCTTTTGCAATGAGGCTTTTCTGTAGTACAAATAATCTGAATGTTATCTTTCATTAAAATATGCACAGAACAGGTAGCATAGGAGAGGTTTAACAAACTGTAGAAAAATATGTAAACAGTATTATATTAAATCTTGGCACCCTACCAATCACAAAAAGCTTTGGTTTCATGTCTTCCTGACTCTCCAGTTCATACTTTCAACATCATTGTAACAAGGAAATTTGTGGTGATATACTTAAGTCTAGTCTTTGATACAGATTGCTATAAAGAGTTTTTAATCACATACTTTTTTCTAACTTATAGCTGTACAAATTGTGTACAGGGAAAAAAAGGTGCAGTGAGCAAATACAATGATGCTGTGATGCCTCCCCTCTGTTTTAGTCTCTCCCAAGTCCAGCTCCTTTCTGTTCCTTTAAACAGATCTCTTCTCATTACAGTTCACACTGTCAGTTTTATGGCCAATTCTCTTTTTTATGTGTTTTGTTGCAACATTAAGCTTTGAATGATCTAAGCAAATGCAAGGTTATTTTCATTTCACTGCTATTCCCCTTACTCTCATTTTGGATGAAAGGAGACTACAAAATGCAGAAACTCATTCTTATAAACCTAGTAGTCACAAACAAGGTAAAAATAGTTCTGTTGAGTGTAAACCAAAGGCTCTGTCATGCAGAGCCAGTAACAGTAAGCGTTCTAAACTCTGACAAAGATAATACAACAGTGAAGAACACAAAGGATTTGAAGTTCTGGAAAATTTTTAACTGTATGTAATACTAGATATTTATTATAAAAATTACTTTCAAATAAGCAATCCAGAAGACTCTACATAAACAGCTTATAGCAATTACATTTGCAATTTTTATGTAACAGCCATGGGCAGAAACAGAACTTAATCAAAGATCCATTTTGTTTAAAAAAAATTAGCTGTTAGTGTTATTTTCCCAGCAATTATATACAGTGGTATCCTTTGCTGGAGCATCCTCCACAATACAGGTGCTCACAGATTAATGACAATTAATTATGTCATTAATTCCCACAACATTCACTGTTTGCTTGGTTCCCATCCAAACTTTGGCAGCAGCTCTCTGCTTCTACATTATAGGCCACAGATAATGGTAGAAGAAAAGTCTGGAGGCCATTAATTCCTTCTTTTGTTGAACAAAGATTTGTTCACTGGACTCGTTTTCTATGTGGGCAAGTATCTTTCATTTTTGCAATTCCTCTCAGCATTTCTTTTTCCAATGAATAGTGTGAGTGGAGAAATAAATGGAAAAATTTTGAAGGTAAAATTATATGTTATGGCTTGAGCCAGTCTAAGAATTTAGTACAATGCCCCCAAAATTGAGGCTCTGCTCTTTCCTCACTGTCAGCTCCCCTCCCAGCTTGTGTGGTGTTCCTTCCTGATCCTGCAGTGGGTTGAACCAAGTCATTAAACTGACAGAAAATGAGCTTGGCAGTCAAACACAAAAAAAGGCAAAACAAAAAAGGAAAGTTTTTTGGTTTTTTTTCTGCAAGTTTAATGAAGTGAATTATCTCACCATGGGATCAGATGAGCAACAAAATGAGCATAAAAGAGAAGCCAAGACATTCCCTTTCTGGCAGCTCAGTTAAAATTTGCAACCTTTAATCTGTTTTGTACAGAGGTGACAAAGGTTGTGTGAAAATTAATTTTATCATTAAACTTGTTACTGTAAAGCTGGAGCAAAACTTATCCAGGCATCATGCTGTCCATGTGGAGTCAGGCATGATTGTGTTCACAAAGAGCATTATTCCTCAACATTCCTCGACAATTTGTTCCTCTTTAAATTCTACTGGAATAGCTTTTGTCTTTAGAAGGATCCTACAGTTGAACCTGACTGCTTTCCTCAGGGCATCTCTCTTTTGTCATTTATCAGCTTCTATCACAAATCTGTTACCGCTGTTTTGACACTCCCAGTTTTTCTTTGCCCTCCCTCTACTCAACTAAAACTGTGAACTCCTGGCAAAGACTTTTTTAAACTCTTGAGTTTTCTGCATTTTAGTTCTTCATAGCTGTCACTGTTTAGCAATAACTCCCCTACAGGCCGTATTCTTTATTATTATTATTATTTTACAGGTGAAACACTGTTCCTCTCTTTTTAGGATGCTGGTGTTCACAGAAAAGCATGGTATGCTGCTACCTGTGATAGGAAAATGGCAGAAGATGCATTGTACCGATCAAACAAGGTGGGTCACTTTTAAAGAATATCTATTTTATGGGGGAAAACCCCAGAACTTCAAATAAAAAAATTTTTAAAAGACAACCAGAAGTATTCAAAGAGCATCAGTTGCCTTCTGAACAGGTCAGAACTGCTGTGCCATGCAAGTACTGTCAAACCTGGAGTTATTGTGGTGACATTTAATTAGGCCAGTTAATGCTGGCTTTCATTGCAACACAAAGTTGCATTAGTGCAACTCAAAGACCAAAGCACTACAGAGAAAGCTACTAGAGAGCTGAGGAAGATCTTACAGCTCATGCACACCCCCTTAAAAGAAATGCAAAGCCCAGTGGCTTTTAAGTGGTCTCCACCACTGTCCAGTGGCTCATGTGGAAACAGCTGTTTGGAAAGGCTGGTGTTGCTATGCCTTTTGAAATAGCAACACTGTGCATTTAGGTATTTGGACAGTTTGAATTTTCTCAACTATTCTTTGTGCAAAATCTAGTGCCACAGGAGGAAAGAGGAGCATGTGGAGTTGCATCCTCAGCATCAAGTACATTTCCACTCTTGCCTAAGTCCACAGAGGATAAAGGGGCAGAGCATGGGGGCTGTCACCAGGTGAAGGCTACTGTGAGTTAGTGAGCACAGGGCTACATAGTCAGGAGTGCAGGTGCTTGACTGTGGTGAGCTCCTTTTTACAGCTCTGGAGAAATGGTGTCACCACCCCTCCCTGCTTCCTTCCCTGCCTACTGACACTGATAGAAACTATTCCCTAACAGTCTGTGGATCCCAACAGATGGCTGCCACTGTGTATTTATTTCTTCATTTTCTCTCTGGTTGAGAGAGAGAACAGGCAGCAACAAAGCTGATTCCTAAATGACACCTTTGCAAGCTACTGTTAGCAGGAATACATGCTACTTCTCATCTGCCGCTATTATTTTTCTAATGGGAAAAAATGGTTCAATGTAAATATAAATCAAAATAAAAGCCAAAAGCAGACTAAGTTGTTGGAAAGAAATGAGCCAAATACACTGACTGCTTTTCTCTCTTTAGGATGGATCTTTTCTAATAAGGAAGAGTTCTGGGCAGGACTCACGGCAGCCGTATACACTGGTGGTGTTTTACAACAGAAGAGTGTACAACATCCCAATACGATTCATTGAATCAACAAGGCAATATGCACTGGGCAGAGAAAAAAGTGGTGAAGAGGTGAGATGATTTGGGGGTATTTTTCCTAACAGTTTTCAGTTATATACCTTTAATAAGCAAGGACTAAGATATATTGCATTATGACCACAAAGATTCCTCATGTATGAAGACAAAAATATACCCTTCATAATGACCAATCTGTCAAGCTAGAGAAACCAGTGTTGTAACAGCTCCTGTACACTGTAACTAAAACCACAGACCAAATCTGAAACATGCTCATAGAGCTGTTTAAATAAAGTTAACAGGATAAGAGCTGCAGCCACTAGATAAATTTTCTGACTGTTTAGTCCTCCACTTACCTTCTGTCTAAAACTGTAGTTATGTTTCTTGGAAAACTGCAAAGGAAGAACAGCCATGCTCAAAAAACAAAACCCTCCAACACTACTAAAAATGAGAATGACATTATTGTTAGTACTGTTTTCACATAAAGAAAATATTAAACTTCAGCTCTGGACTGAAAAGATCACTGGTTATCTACTCTGCCACAGAGATAATTACTCTGATAGGAAAACAGAAACTTGGAACACAAATAGCAATGAAAACAGTTCATCACTGCATAGAGTAGGCTTTTCAGCAGTGTGGAAGTAGGCTTGACATAGCCTAATTATCTGCCTCCCAGGCACCAGTTTTGAGATCAGAGGAAATATAATAGCCTGGAGTTCACCTGGTCTTCAGCAAAGGGTGAAAAATGACCTCAGGATAAATAGATAGTCCAAAGTCTTTATTTGACCAAAGTCCAAAAAGAAAAGCAATAGCCCTGGCAGATTCTGGATACTAATTTACAGTGACAAACATTAAAGCTGTGTAACTAGAACAGGCCTCATAGATGGTTGCCTGTACGTGTTACTCCTGGACAGAGCCTTCCCTCTGAGGTGGCTGAACCACATCTGCCACAGCTGCTGAGCAGCCAGGCTGCAGCCTACTATACATTAAGGGAAAATGAAATGTCAGTTCACTATGGCCCACAGCAAACCCAGTGGTTCAGTTTCTTCAGGTGGCAATCATAAATGGAAAGGAGGACAGCTGGTGTCTGTAATATCTTCTGTTGTCTAAATCTAATCTGTTTATGACTAAAATCAGAACTAAGTGAAGGATCAGTGCTCTCACTAAAAGGCAAAGCATCTAACTTGGTAACAGGTAGCTTAATTCTCTTCAATTAGATGAGAAGCAAAGATAAAAAGATGCAGTGATTTCTTGTCAATATTATAGCATAAAGGAAGCCAGCACTAATTATTTTTTTGTTTTCTTTTTCCAGCGCTTTGACAGTGTTGCTGAAATAGTAGAGAATCATCAACGCACCTCCCTGGTTCTAATTGACAGCCAAAACAACACAAAAGACTCAACAAAACTGAAATATATTGTAAGAGTTTCTTAATCAAACTGAACTGCTAAAATGAAGACCTCTTTAATCATTTCTTTCAACATACTGAGATGTGGACAAAGTATTAAAAGAAGAAAATCCAAAATGATGGGAAACACTCTTCAAGAGCACCTACAGAGTAGTAAGAAATGCATTTCATAGAGTTCAACCCAACGTCACTTTTATCAGGAAAGTTTAACACAAGAAGCCAAAGCAGACACACTGTCATCTGTGACAACATGGGTATCCAGTCATGGGAAGAACAACTGCATACCACAGCCTCTGACTGCTGTTTGGAGACAGATTTCTTGAAGGACATTTTCATTTTAAAAATGAGAATACCCACAGTGATCTATTCTTTCAATTTATATTTACCACATATCATTGCTTTCAGCAACTTCTTTGTAAAGTGCACAGCCCCAGAAATTAGAGCAACTTGACCTAATGTACCACTGTGCACAAGGTGAAAATAGGACTGGACTTTGATTAGTGGTAATAAATCCACCTGAATGTTTTAGATTTATGGACATGTGTTGTACTTTCCGTCAGCTTCACCCTGTTTCACTGATATTTTTGTTTGTATTTTCAAATGTAAAAATAAAATTTAAAATATACTGTAAACTCAGTAGTGTATGGAGACTTTGCTGGACTGCATTTCTGGCACCCTTCCAGCAAGAAAGCATCACTAGTGTTGATGTTTTAATGTATATATTTGTATGTGCTCCTTCACAATGTTATGAAAAAGCATCACTTTTACAACTTTATCTCATATGTATATATATATATATTACACATACACACAATTTGGCTTAATGACTTTCAAATCTTTTGTCTTCAAATTGCCTACTGCTGCTGACCCAGGCACACTGCATCATTGCTAAATTACTCACTTCTTGCTGAATTACAGTTCATGGAGACACACACAGGAAAAAAACCACTTTTTAATGTGATAGCCTGTTCTATCACAGTGGTTACTGTGATTACTGGATACTGTGATTACTGTAATTTTGTGGAAAAAGTAAACTTCCACAAATATTCAAGTGGTAAAAATTAATTTGATGAATGTAGAAATTGCATCAATTAAAAACTTCTAGGAGCAATTGTTAACTAGTTCTAGCAGTGTTTGATTTCACTGGACCTGAAGACTGATCCATCTTAAAGGTATTTTCCAAAACTGACATATTACACACACTTAGTTCATTCTTTTTGTTCCATATAAAGCAGTGTTCTCTAGGATTATATTCAAGGCTTTAAAGGTGAGACCGAGTCAAGACCTGCAAAGTCTCAGCAAGTCACTTAGGACCACAGGGTGGCTGAATTCTGCAAATACTTTCTTGTGCTTTTGATCAGATACTTCTAAAAGTCATGCAGCTGTCTCCTAGAAAGAACTGTATGCCAGCAGGATTCTCAGCACATGGCTACCTACATAGCTTGAGGCAGGTCAGCTTCTTCCCTCTGCAACACAGGCAACACTTACCCAAATGTGATGGGATAACACACTGGCAAATAAGAAACAATGTATACAGACTACACACAGTACTACCTAAGGGCTATATTTAGTATATTGCTCAGTTGGTATTTTATATTTAACACTATGCCTAATACTACTGAAATGTTTAGAACGTTAAGATTACCAAGTCAAGGTGTAAAACCACAAGTTAGTAGTGTCTGCAAGCTTCATTTACTCTTTCTATATGTGTACTATTATTTTATTTAGCTACTTCAAGTATCACTTTAGAAGCTATTTCAAGCAATACTCACAATGGAAGTACTCTGAAAAAGTAGCCACTGAGTATTTAACTTCCTTTGCATTCATGTTGTCCTTGCCTTTCAATCATGTACTGCACAGTATTTCAACTTGGTACTGTCTGCCAACCTTTCTGTGTTGCTCCTCAAAATCTCTAGATTCTTCATTCTTTCCAAGTTAAGTGTGCAGTATCTCCATCATTCTAGGATGAGGGGGAAAAAAATAGCATGAACAAGGGAAGTTCAAGTGTGTATATTTCATAACAGGGACTAAGTATCACTTTTTTAAAAGGTAATTAGCACTGAGCACTTTAAAACACCACTGTTCCTGCCCCTCAGCTCTAAGTGCTCAGCACTACATAGAATATTGTGGTTGACCTACAAATAACAAATTGCTCTAGATAAAGGGGCCAGTTACCTTCATCCTCAAACCTTACTTTACTTTTTATCCATGTTCTACACGATTATAGGGCTACCTTATAGTTTGGACAACAAAACAAGGCAGGGAGCTGATAGGTAACACAACCTTCCACAAAATAATCCAATCAGCCTGAAATGAGAACTTTTTAGGCACTATTTAGGCAAAATAAGGCTCGTTGGGGGAGCCTCCCCCAACAAACACACAAAACACACCAGTACATTATCACCTACTTTACTACACTTGGTGTTTTGTACAGGAACAAAGGCACCAGACTGGTTACTCTGTTTTCCATACTCCAGCTAGATCTGTTCTAGTTTGGCAGGACTTTGGTGCAGACATACCACGAAACAAAGTTTTATCTGGAGAAGGTTTAAGCAAGTTTCAGGTATTGCACCAAGCTACCATTTCCTACATTCTGGACATAGAATAAATTGGCACTCAGGATGAAGCATGCTGAGTTAAAAATCCCAGTGCTGTGGGCTGAAAAGCCATTACAGAATGCAGGAAATGGTGACTTGGTGTGGCTGTTGCAGTGCCAGCAGTCATCTCCAGGTAAGAGGTATATCAAGTCTGACCTGACAGACACAGCAACACACCCCTCCCCTCATCTTTCTTTGATATTGTGATACTGTTTGCTAATTTCCCTTCCATATATCATTCACTGAATAGTTAAAACAAAACAAACAAAAAACAAAAAACCCCCAAAACCTCACACCAAAAAACCACACACTCACAAACAACCCATAAATCAAGAACTAAAAATGAATTCTTTTGTCTGAGAACTCAGGGCAAGTGTCATATTTAATAATACACAAAGGGAGAAATGTTGTCTGCTTACCTGATACAGAGAGTACAATGACTACTGCATATCATTCCTGACAATGTTGCTCCATGAAAGGAATAAGAACCTGCATTCTCAAAAATCCAAGTGTTCAAAGACACAAGGTACAAAACTCCATTCTTCCTTCAATCAAAAGCAGCAGCAGCAAAAAGAGATTATTAGGAAGCATTGTTAGGAAAAAAAAGCGTGTCACATAACAACATAAAGGTGTGTCACGTAATAACAGCTCTGTAACAAATTTTTGTTAAAACACTGGAATTACTGAGGAAGGGCACCATGACTTACTGATGAATGCACATCTTGCCAAGAACACATAATGGGATCGATTTTAGGCCTCTTCAAGTTTGTACAAATAGTTGATAACCTTGTGCTTGCACCTCTCTTTGTATGTCCCAAAACAATAACATCAATTTAAGGTTTATCTTGCTATTTGCAATGTTACAAACTACTAAAATGTTATGGTTGCATAGTAAAGCACTCAAAATCAAGATAATTCAAGTTACCTGTGCAACCTTGCCACATCAGCTATATCCATTACAATACAAGCATTAGATATACAATCAGTGAATATTTTTCCACATGGACTTATGTTTCACTTGGTTCATGCAATACTTCAAGGATAAATCGTAGCTGTATAATAAAAAACCGTGGTTTGTAGGATATTTGTAGAACACCTTTCCCCAGTTACTGAAAATGCTGAGAAATGCACCAACATTGCAGAAGTCAGCCAGTAAAAAGGTGGCTTCATACAATTAAAGTAGTTGAACTGAAGAACTGAACATATCTTCCCTGCATCTTCTACCACACCATATACTGCAACACAGGTCAGATCACTTCAATCTAATTTTCTCCTGATGGTAATTAATTGTGATCTTAATTTCAGTGAAGGCCCACCTGAGTTTTTCTGAAACCTGATCTGCAGAAATGCCAAACTCTAAGAACCTCAAACAATGCACTATGAAAAAGGTCATAAGAATAAAATTATGTATTTGGAACAGTACTTGAGCAACCTGCACTAAATAATATGAGGACTTAATTAAGGGTGGGGAAACAAAATAGTGAATTGCTACCCAGGAGGAAGCAAAAATTCTCTGCACTGAATGAGATGGATGTCCATGGAAAAAGTGACACATGACAATTAATTAAGATTGTATAAAGTAACCTTATTTCAACATTTCCTAGCTTTACAATGTTTTCACAGTACCATTTAAGGTCAATTCATACAAAAATAAACAAGTTAGAAAAAATATTCCAGTGACAGTTGTCACCCTCATGCTTCATCAATACAGAGAAAACTCCCTAATGCTACAGCAGAACTTCCACCTCAATGCTAAGTAATTGTTAATAAAGACTGGTCATCCTCACTGAAATTGCACCAAGTAGGTTTCACGTATATTTTTTCCAAAGGCAGCAAAGGCAATGTCCAAAATTTGCAAGTTCAATTTCAGAGTTTACAGAAGAGCAAGCAGAGGCAGACAGTAGATTCTTGTAGTCAAAAAAGCTCAACATGTTTTTGTCCTTTCCTAACACTGTCTTTCCAACCTGCTTCCTCACCACTACACTGGTCTTCTTCAAAGTTCCTAGCTAAATTAACATCAGAGCTCAAGTCCACTGTGCAGCGCAAAATGATTCAGTTTAGGCACACAACACATGCCAACTGTGTATTAATTCACCCAAAGGATGATGTCTTGACTGCTTCACTTGTCTTCCATACATAACTCACCAGATGCAAGGCTAGTGTGCATCTTCCTGCCAACACACAAATCAGGAAAGAAAAATTTATCTAATCACTGAAGCAATTGTTTTTAAGTAATTTGAACACTTTTTAAAACATAAGTTGAATTCAGGTTAGTGGTGACATGCCTGTGACATCCATGACTTCTTACTGTTTCACTGGTAGCAAGCAATCTTCATTTTCACCAGTAAGAGAAAACTACTTGGGCTTGCATACAATCTAAACCCCAGGATTTAAATGCCCCAGTCCTCTCCAAGCCTACTGTTCAATTTTGACAGCTTTTCCATCAATACTTTATGAAGCTGGCTTACACCTTCATACTTGGGCAAGAGGTGCCAGCCATATGGTAAGAGCAGTCCCACATTAGACTGAAACTTCGAGCCTACAGAGGTTCATGAAGAACCTGGAGCACAAAGCCTCAAGACATTATTACTGTAGATAATAACAACCTTCATCTCTATACGCTCAGTCACTATGGTTAAGAGGTCTTTTGCTGACATGCCCTTGTATAAAGACTAAAAACTGTAATGCATAGAATGTTCCTTCATTATCTCTAAAACTGAAAGTAGAAAGCAAGCAGGCCGCTAAGAACATTACACTTCCAGCTGATAAAATATGGAAATAACAACTCGAGCCTTGGTTTAGCCAAATCCCTGGTGCCCCAAAAGGCAGTACATCAGAATAAGCAATAGTAGAAAACATTAAATCATTATGGGGACAAATTACATCCACCTGAAATAAAGCTATGAAGCAATTACAAGCCTAAAATGGTGCTCTGCACCTCCCCACATCCTGACCATCCCTATAGGGTTTGTGGCAGACATAACAAGATAGGAACATTTTCTATAAATGCTCAAAGTCATATGCTGTAAACACAAGTTATAGCAAATTTAATAGTGACAAAATCAATACAGATTAGGAATGTTCACCATTCTTAAACACCATATACATTATGAATATATATTTTCAATTGATTTCATTCTGACTCACCGTATTAACACAATCATAATCTGTTTTATTAATTTATATGAAAAATACTTCACTAAGAAAGTAGACAAACTGCACAGAAATAGTACAAGTGTCATGTGCATAGCAATATAGCTTAAAGCATTTACATATGGCTTTGTTTAAATGAAACTGTGGGGGAATGGCCCTATACAGACCCAAAGTTACACAGTCAACATAATGTAAACTGCTTCACATCTTTGAGGCACTTGCTAATAATAGTGTTCAATCCCTGAAAAACAAAATCAAGAGCTAATAAGTGAAAATAACAAAAATCCCAGGATAACAGCTGTGTATTTTTGAAAATATTTTAAAAATTTCTTTTAATAGTGCATGCACAGAACTGAAAAACTGGGGGGAAGGATGTAATTTCTGTGCAAGAATTATACCAAGTAACTTGAAAAGTATAAAAATATTTACATGTTTAGGGATTTTAAGTATGTACAGAACAAAGGCCCTGAAGACTTACTCTATAGAATAAAAATATAGCACATGATAGCAGTAATAAAAATAATATATATTTTCATGGAATTGTATTTGCAGTTAGTTACAAGTTATTTAAACCACAACGTTCTTTGATCTTTCTCCAATCTGATGGCAATAAGGAATACACTCTTTCTTGTATAACACAAGAACTTTGCATACTTTTTCAACCTCAGTTACAATACTGACATAGAAAACAGAATGACTTGTGTATCCTAATCCAGCTGGGGTGCTTTTTTAAACTTTAATGACTATTTTCTTCACTGGTCATCACTTCATTAATGAATTCCAATCTCGAGTAGCCTCCATCAGATGCCTCTGTCCATGTCCTACCCAATTATCCTGATTGTCAAATATTCTACCACAAAACCAGCAGCTAAACTTAGCTTTCAAGGTATTATTGGAGGTAGTTTTCACAATCTGGTAATTGTTTTTGCTAGTCTTTTTCAGTGTCAATTTTAAGACAAATCTTTCTTTTACAGGGTTAAGGGGTTTTATTGTCCTGTATCTTTTCTGAGAAAAATTATCAGTAGTTACATCCGAAGGATTGCGGAAGTCTGGTTGCAGAAGAGCTTCAATGGTTCTTTTTGACAATAAAACCTTAAGAACATGTCCCTTAAATTTAGCAATAGTTTTCATTACATTTACAACTTCTGGAACATCTGCATCAGGATGGTTTAGCACAACAACTGGTTGATTTCTCCTAGGGCATTTTACAAGCTGGTTAGAATTAAAAGGAAGCAATTTCAAAGTCCTTACAGTTTTTTTTGATGCCCTTGGTTTGTAAGGGCTACCTGATTCACTAACAATTTCAGCTTGATTCTTTTCTTTACACTTTCTGCGCAACATTGCTTTCTTTCTAGGAGGTTCTGGGCAACTAGCCTTCCGTTTACGTTTGAAATTCTTGTTTCTTTGCCCACCCACAGTTACCGAACTTTTAGATCCAGCTTGTTTTAAACCAGGTTTTATTTTTGCAGTTCTGTTTTGGGTGTTCCATGTGGACTTTTGAGAACCAGAGTTATTCCTCTTGTTAGCAGCTATTACTTGCATACTCTCGATAGAACATTTCTGCAACCGCATCCCTGCAGATTTAGCAGAATAAACAGGTTCTACAGGAGGAACACGACATGCTGGATTAGAGCTTGCCAAAGAGGCATTTGCTGGCATTAACCCACTTGGTAAGTTTAAGGCATCATTAAAACTAAGATTAGTTTGTTTCTGTGCTAGTGCAGGAGTAAGGGACTGCAAGTTATCCACCTGTAGTGAGGGCACCAAGTTCCTTACTGACTGAGTGTTATCAGACAGTGTATCTGAAGTACGAGTTCTTATTTTTAGCAAAGGCTGTTGTTGCATGGCTCCAGTTTTCTTTGGCTGACAATTCCGATGAGCATTATCCTGAAAAAACATTGGTTTATGAACTACAGGCTTGTTTGGTGTCAAACATTGCAGAAAAACTCCCTGCTGTCCATCAGGCGAAAGTGCATAAACGTGTTGTTCCTGCTTAATTTCCTGTTGTCTTACTGACTCCAAAGACCCAAAGGCAGCATCCCGGTGCTCTGGTAACACCTTCACAGAAGAAGTTGCCTTCACAGATGACTCTGATGAGTTTGGAACTACAAGAGGTGCTTTGAATGGCATACAGTCATTTACTGTACCACATACTTCCTCATTACAGGAACTTCTTAAATTTCTAAAATGGCCATTTTTCCCCTTCACTTCTGAAGGTGGTATTTTCCCAAATTCTCTGGATGCAACTCCCTCTAAAACCTGAGAACTATCATTAGCAGCATTTGCAACTGTTCCAACTGCCCCACTAAAAGTCAAAATCATTCCAGGTCCTTTATTTGAAACACAAGATGCAGGTACACCTTTAGTAACATCTGATGAACTGGTTGATGGAAGAGATTTTCCTGACACCATCTGCTGCCTAGATTGGTTAGAAAGGTGGAAAGGAACGAAAAATCGTGACGGAAGGGACTGAACAAAAAGGGCTTTCTTTTGTTCCTGAAGAACAGGCAAAACTGGTGAAAGGCTGCTAGGATTTTGAGTTGCAGACAGTACTTTATCTTTTACTACCTGCTGTGTAAACTCATCTGTAGGAGTTTTTAGCAATGTACCAACACCTGGAGTTCTGGATAATTTGTCCACATCCTGTGAATCAAGTAATGTTTTGGGTGTCTGTCTTTCTCTCCCACAACATGTACCTTCATTTGTGCTACATCTTGTGTTGAACTCTCTCCTACATAAAGGGAAGCGTACATTAGGTGGAGGCCTCTGAAAACCACACACAGTTGCAGAGCTTTTTAAACACACACAGGCTGCACTCCCAGTCTCAGGACCAGAAAGCAGCTTATCAGAACAAAGTTGGACACAATTAGTCTTGCTGTGAAACTCCTGCTGAGAGGCTGTTTTTACTTTTAACACATCTTGCAGTAATTGGTTTATCTCAGGCGATAAATAATTAGCTGCCTGCTCACTTTGCAATGAGAAAACAGATGTGATTTTAGGCATTAAGAAAGAGTTAACACCATCAGAGGCATTTTCCTGGAATTTCTCAGCTACGTTCTGAAAGCCTTGCTCTAGGTTAGTGTCCAAATACTGTCGGCCATTATGCTTGTCCTCTGTAAAACACTCGCTGTCAACACCACATTGAGATTGGCTTTTAAAAGACACAGAGTTATTCTTAGTGTTTATGTGTTTGTAAGTTTTATTAATATTTGATTGGGCTGACACAATTTTCTCTGCTTTCAAACCTTTCATTGACTCTGAATGTGAAGATGGAAGTTCATTTCCAGAGTTTTGATAAGAACCTCTTTTGCTAAATTCTCTGTACCTGTCATCTGTTGACGTCCAAATGCTACATGGATTATCCAAAGAGTCCACTTTGGAATAGTTGTGAAAAGACAACAACCCTTCATTAGATGAATCCACTGAGGCTGAATAACAGAGATTATTAGTTCCATTGCTATTATTCAGGCCACCATTTTGCATTTTCAGTTCAGGAAAGTAGGGCATTTTCATAGGGTCATAATGAAGGGTATTTGTAATAGCGGGTGATAATACCTGAGGATGACTTGAAGGACGAAAGCTTCCCCATGAGATACCAGTTTGAGCTCCAACTTTTGTTACTGCTTCATGTGGAGGTACAGTTGAGTCCAGCTTCACTGGCAAACAATTTGGACCTTTTCCTTCAGCTATATTAGAAGGTGCTACAGTTTCAGAAACACTCCTACCATACAACAAGTAGTTATTTTGCTTTTCCACTTTTGTTTTTCCTGAATGAGGAGCAGGACAGGAAAACGGAGGGGAAGTTAATGGATGAACACAATTGTTCTTTAAAGTCGACTGATCACTTACATGTGGTATAGCACCTGAAGACAAGCCACAGGGATCAGCAGTCTGTAGCAAAGGAGTTGCAGAACCATCTTTAACAGGATCAACTTTATGACCCAACAAACAGTCATTTTGCTTACTTGTAGGTAGCAATTTTATAACAATATGTTGTTTTCCATCTACCATTTTAAAGCCCATAAATTTCGCACTGTAATTTGCTGGTACTGATATTTTATTGTTTTTAAACATCAATACTGTTGGCCCATGAACAGCACTTTTCAATAATCCCAGGCCATAACTTGTGCCATCATCTGCCTTATTGTATTGTGCAGTAGTAGCAGAGAGCATTCCACCCATGAAATGACGCTTTTCCGTGTATTTACCTTGATGTTTCTCTTCACTTGTTTCCACGTCTCTCACACACTGATTCAGCTCCTCAGCATTTGGCTGAATTTTATTTACACTTCTTAGCACTTGTGTATTTTCTTCTCCAGCACTGTCACTTCCACTGCTTATCTTCTTCCGTCGCCAGAGTGGTTTTTTTGATGCACCCATTTTATACCTCCTTAACACAAGCTTCAGTCCTGCTGGAGTCTTTACTATTCTTTTTTCATATTTATCCTTTTCCAGTTTTTCTTTTGCAATTAAGTGGTCTCTGTGTAAAGCTATGATGTGTTTTAAAAGATAATCTTTCCGTGATGTGCTGTAACTGCAGTAAGGACAACCAAAAGAAAACATACTGGTATGAACAAGCAGATGATTTTGGAGCTCCTCTTCTGTAAAGTTTTCTTGATGGCATTTTCCACATTTATAGGGAATCTCCTTATGTTTGTGAATGTGCTGAACAAACGTACCCACATCATAGGTAGAAAACCCACATTTTTCACACTGGAAGTGTCCATTTACACAATGCTTTGATATGAAGTGTTTTGTCAAAGCCAACAAAGTGTATATCTGCTCATCATTACAGAGCTCACATTTTACTAAAGTGCTACGATGGATGCGTCTGTGCTGTTTAAACGACTGAAAGTCATTAGCTGAGAAGCTGCACATCTCACAAGGATACAGAGGCAACTCACCATAGTGTAACAGCTGAAAATGTTTCTGTAGGTCATTTGGGCTGTATCTAATGTTATCCTTGCACTTCGTACAAGTGAAATTCAGTATTTTTGCTGCAGTTTTAAATCCTTCTTCAAATTGCACTTCTGGTTTAATTTGCAAGTGACTTCCTTCTGAACAACTGAGATTGCTTCCACTAATTTTCTCTAGACTTAAGGATTTCCTAGCAGTTCGCTGCTTACACTGAAAGAGTTTTCTAAACCTATCAACTTCATGTTTCATTAATACTTCATTTGGAATGTTCACCTTGGGCAATTCAATCTTCACGTTTTTTAGTCCATAAGTGAGATTGATATCTAAAATTGCTGGTTGAATTGTCATACTTGAAGGATCACTCACCAGTTCTTTCTTCAAAGTAATGCCTGTAGAAAAATTCTTCATAGCATTGTGTTTTAAGACACTGATTTGCTTTCTGTCACAAAAAAAGTGTTCCTGTTCAGATGACATGATTTTAGGTTCTACTTTTCTTTACATGAATTCTTGAGATTTAGTCTTACTTCCGGCAGCAAATGAGACAACTGCACCAAGTTACTCTCAAAGCTCTACAACTTCCCCATTTCATTCTCCTGAAATTAAAAACAAACAAAGCAAATAATTACTCTTAAAACTAATGCAATTAGAACACCTATTACAATTCACTAACAAATATATGCCAATCTCTGAAGTTGGTAATTTTTAAAATATTACTCAAGGGGTGAAAAAAAAAAGTATGAGGCAAAAAAACCTATTACAGTATAACCTCTGTTTGTTTGTGTTGGGGGTGTTTGTTGGTTTGTTACTTGGTGGGTTTTTTTAAAAAAATAAATAAAACTTGAAAAATATGTTTTAAAGAACATCTACTGAAGGATACATGTCATCAAATTTTGGGTTTCTCCCACCCTGTAGGCATAAAGTCCGAAGACCTACTTTTTTTAAATGAAGCCTGTGTTTATTACTTATTTGATTTCATGCAAATAAATCAAATAAGTAATAAATCAGTTGGGATTTCATGCAAATAAAACCACTCCTTTGTGACATGCCACTAACTGAAGTATTAAAAAGAAGTCAAAATCTACAGAATTTTACATTTTTATTACTCAAGTGCGCTACTCTATTAGTTACTATTGTGTTTAAAAAGGAAAGAAAGTAAAATCAGAATCTGACAAAAGATCCACTTCACCAATGGAGATATGACCTTTACCAACACCAAAAACCAATCACACTGACCTACAATGAATTTTTCACATGCCTACCTTTAGTACCACACAAGTCTGAATCAGTCAACAGATACAAGTTCTCAGGTTTCTCATTGCATGTTCCTGGGTACTTGTTAATATTTTCAGTGCATGACTGACCACAGTACCCCTCTATGGATTAAAAGGCTCAAACAGTTATGGTCAGCATCACTGTCTCACTACAGATTTCATGTCAGTGTTTCCATAACAATTTATATCAGCTCAAGTCTATGTCTGAACAACACTCCTGCACAGAATGTGGACACAGAATCAGCAGAATTGGAACAGCAGCAAAATTAACATAAATTCTGAAAAGCAACACTGGAAAGGAAGAACTGTTTCTTTACTAGTATAACACTTTTTACTAAAAAACTTTTTTTGCAGTACAAGTCACAAAGTCACTTTCTTCTTTCCTAACAGAAGTTAGTAAATCGTTAGCTGAAGGCTGATTAGTGAATTTCTCTCCACTACTCTGGGGCTCGCCCTGAAGCAACACAGACTTGCAACTCATTAGATCATCGTATCTATTCACATTCAAACTGAAAGAATGATCACACCCTCACTGTGAATAAATGCAAGGCTGCTTCTAGATCTCCAAGCCATCATAAGCATTGGCCCTAAGATCTTTCAAATATTTTCCCACAGTCCTGGGAGAAGGAAGTATCTAGCATTAGACATGCAAATACCTGACAAAGAAAATGGAGATTGAAAATTTTCAACTCCATGTTCTTGTATCATGCAGCAAGAAAAGCAACCATATTTTTAAAGCACATCCTTTAATGCCTTTCTTTAGAGAAGATACTAGCACTTCGGCACAATTCTTGAAAATAATAAATACAAAAAACTTCGACACTAGACACAGACTCTAATATCAAGTAAATTCACTTAACTGTGTTCTCCAGCTATGAGACCACCAAGACTTCAATTACACATCTGACATCCAAAAAAAAAAACAAAAAACCAAACCCAAAAAACACCCCAAAACAACAAACCACAGAGACATACACTCCCTCCTCAGAATCTCTCCAAATGGAAACACTTTGGGTACAGGACTTTTATTTTTCTTTTAACTCAACGACACACTCCCCATCTTCCACACAGATGATTAATATGTGGGATATTACCCAGCTTTGAGCCCTGAGAAAAGAACAACTCATGTGCATATTATTCCATTTTCACCAAAAGAGTACTGCATTAAAATGCATTCTCTTGCCAATGGTATATCCCTTATTTGAATAGAAGCGAGCTGAACTTCCTCATAAAGAATAAGTAACTAAAAATTATTTGGATTTGTTTGCTTGAACAACATTTTAAGACACGGGCGCAACACAAAGATTACAGCTTGCATGATGCAATACATCATCCTGCTGGGAGCTGCCCATCCCTCAGGTTAGAAGGTTACGCTGCCAGACACTGAAACCTGGAGTATGTTTACAATAAAAACTGTAGAAATCAGAAGTGGGTAAAGTGCTGCAGAGAACAAGGCTCAGGCTTTCAATACCAAGCCAATGCAGTCCTCGACTGGGCAACACATTTGGCAAAGAGTCACGATCTAAGATCCCCTTTAATTAACTAACCTTATACTTAATTTTATTATTTTTGGGTAGTATGCAACAATCAACAAGCTCCTGGAGCATGACAAATAAAAATATTTACTTGAAACAATCCTTAAAAACAAAAGGGCTTTCTTTTATCCCAGGGATCTCTAAAGGAGTATTTTCAAAGCAGTCTGACTTACGTGTTAAGAAAATACTTGACTTCAATTCTCCAACAGCTGGGTATTTTCCACACACACAGAAGAGGTAAGATTGCAAGACTCAGACAAGGCCACAGTCAAGAGAAATACTAGAAGAAGTTCGGGAAACAAAAGAAAAGGTATTTTAAATCGTGTAAATACAAGCAATAACTGAAAGAATAAGCTGAAAAGCCCATGTCCCTCAGAAATTTACATTATGTGGATTTTTACCACATTGAAGACAAGAATATACACCAACTTTTCTCTCACAGAGCACCATCAAATGCAATACCAATACTGTATATATACACAATATAACAATGCCTATTTTACCTTAGATTTGCCACTACAACTCAGGCATTCATAGCTGGGAAACATAAGCACATGATAACTTAAAAACAGCACAGAAAGAAGTGACTGGTATCTCGGTCCATCAAATTTTAACCTGAACTCAAAAGGCACTTATCTTTTTTCAAGCAAAAAATTTAATGACAAAAACCTAACCATAGACTTCTATAAAGTTGCGCAAAAGCCTGGGAAAGAGGCAGAATATTACATTCACAGTATCTGAAACCAGTACGTAGATTTAAATGCAGTTAAAATGAGTACCAACACTGAAAACACATAAGCATGTGCCACAGCTAACTCTCAGTCAAAAAAATCCCCAAACCACTAAGAACAAGGATAAGCAACCACTTGAGGCTCTCAGCCACAATTTTCTTCCCTCAAAAATGCTGCAATTTGTCCATATTTCGTTTTAAAAAGTACAGATAAGAAGTTTAAGGTATATATTTTGATCTAGAAAGAAATTGCAGATAGCAGTTGGACACTGCTAAATTAGTTAACTTTTACAGTTTTTCCATTTCAAACTACATTCAAAATAGGTATCCCAGCAGGCAGGATCTTCAAGATTTCTGAAGAATTTTCGGCTTATGTAAATTCTATTAAATAAATAAATAAATAAAATTATACTGAAGTACATCCCATGCCCAGTTCCATTCTGTGTGTCTGCAAATTTAGAGTGGCGCCTTAATCTCTCCCCAGACCGGGACACAGGCAGGAACTCTCAAAACTGGATCTTATGAAACGCACAGAGCTGGAGCAGTCAGACACAACCCGAACAGCAATGTTTTAGTAAAAAAAAAAAAAAGAAAAAGAAAAAAAAAGGGAAAAAAAAAATCACCGAAGCGCTCTCAGAGTTCACACACGCAGACTGCCCGTGCCACAGGGCGAACCTGCCTTTTACAAACACAGAAGCCGAACGCGGCGGCGACACACGGCCAGCGCCGGCCCCGGGCGGGCTGACACTGCCCCCGCCCGCCGGGGCAGCAGCGGTGCCCAGGAGCAGGCAGGGGCCGCGGCGGGAAAAAGCGCGGGGCCGAGCGACGAGGCGGCGGCAGCTCGGGAGCTCCGTCTGACCGCGGGCACGGCAGCGGGCGCTGGGGGAAGGACGAGCGAGGCGCGTCCCTGCCCGGCTCCTCCTCGGGAGCCCCGCGGCAGCGCCGCCCCCGCCCGCACGGCCCCGGGACGGCCGCAACTCTCGGCGCGCAGCCCGGCGGAGGGATACGGTCCCACAGCCGGCCCGGCGGCTGCACACGAGGCCATTTGTGCCCGGTCCCGCCGCCCCGGGCGCGCCCCGCGGTCCCGCCCGCCCCCAGCCCCGGCTGCCCCGCGAGCCTCCCGCTGCCGGCGAGCGCGGACTATTTAATGTCTCACCGCACCACGGGGCACCGTCCAGTCCCGTGCCGCCGCGGCCACTCGCGCCCCCTGCCTGCTCCGAGCCGCTCCGGACCGTCCCTCTCGCCCCGCGCGGGGCCTCCTCGCTCCCCGCCCGACAACCCCCGCGGAGTTACCTCGGGTACCGCCACCGTCCGGCGAGGCGCTGCCGGCCGCCATCACAGTTTCCATCCGGGGACTGCCGGGTACGAGCCCGGATGAGGGGCGGCCGCGGCGGAGGGATACGCTTTCACCTGAGGGATGGGCGGACGGCGGCCGACGAGGCCCAAGGGGGAGGAGCGGGCGGGGCGGTCCCGGCAGGTCCGGCTGCGTTCCGCCAGCTCGTCCCGCTCCCCGTCCTCCTTCTCCTGCTGGGATGGGGGCCTGGGGCACATGGCACGGCCGGGGAACGGCCCGCCCGCTCCGCCCGTCGGTACCTTCATTGGCTGTGCACCCATGGGCGTGTTTCGGCCAATGGCAGTGGCAGGGAGAGCCGCTGCCCCTCACAAAACGCTCCCAGGCAAAAGCCTGGCCCGCGATGATCGTACCGCGCTCGTGGCTTCGCTGAGCTGCACAGACACAAGAGTAGGCACAATAAATAAAGGGCTGTTTGTAGGAGATGTCAGCAATTGAAGCATTCAGGAAAATATACGTGCGATAGAGCGGTTAATTTGTTTTAACATGCTGAAAATAACAAAAATCAAAGCTGATAATCACTACAAAGTGCTTGTCGTGTTAGACAGTACCATTTCTGCTGAGGAGTGGCACCAGCAGTGGGTAGGAGCTGCTCCTCACGTTTGTGCAGGTTTGGAGGCACACGGAGACCACCCGGAGTGAGGTCACCGCAGGGAACGAGGGCACGGGAGAAGCAGGAATTGGAGCTGCACCATGGCCAGAAAAGGGCGAATGCCCATGGCAGAAATAGACTGTAAAGATGAATTCTAAATGAAGAGGTCATCGCAAAGGAAATCCATTCTCCACTTCGGAAACAGTGATCAAAATTTGAAAGCAAAGAGGAGAAAGCTTGAGCTTTTTCCTTTGGGAAATCTGACTAATGAACAATTTAGCCTAGCAATTCAGCTAAACATTTCTCCACAAATCTTATGGTATCTTACTAGTTATAACAAAGTTTAATAAGTGCAATATTTGCTCATGATTAAATATGAGAACAAAGAGGAGTGTTGACGTCTTTGAGTGTGCGTGCGTACACTAAGGGTACATTGAACATGAACATATTTTTAATTTCTTGTTCCAGCTGACATCACTTATTTCCCTTGTGTCCTAGACTGTAAAAGAAAATTTATAGATGCCATTTTGGGGTGGGTTCCTTGGCCCTAAAAAATATCTTCAAGGAAAGAATTATATAATTGTTCTACTACACCCAAATGAATAAATCTGTGCCAAAAGCAAGCAGAAAAAAGTATTCTTCTGCTTTCTGAAAGGGGGGATTGTACACATCCATGGTGTCTTTCATATATGAATACTTAACTACAACTGAAGAAAAAGAAAGAAAAACAGCATAGTTCTGACTGAAACCCTAAAGTCAGAAAAGATAACAGAAAAGAATGATCCATGAAAATCATTAGTCTAACAAGCAGCTACAGTATCAAATTGGTGTATTCCAGATGTCAAATTAAAATATACATCATATTGTCAATTATTAATCCCAATGAATTTACATGTAAGATGGGAACAAATATTTTATCTGTATTTTATTACTTTGTAATTCAAATTTAGAACACATATGAGTGTTGAAATTCTGAGTGCTCATTTATTGGCTGTATGGGTTTTCTGGAAGAATTCCTGTTTCTGATAGTTTTCTTATGATGTGGACTAAACATTTCATAATTATAGCAGATAAAATTCTGAATCACTTTGTGGCTTTTAGTGACAGTAAATAAAACAATCTCATGCATTCTTCTATGTCAGCATTTAATAAATATATTAAATACACACTTTATAAAATATAATTAATTGGTATTTCTTTCTTGCTTTGTATATAATGAGATTATAAACCATATTCTTATGTACTGCTTGGCAGCTAGAGCTTCTACTCAGTGTCACCAGAACAGCTGCAATGATTATGTGTTTCTCCAAAAGACAGCAAGTTCTGAATATGTCCATGAAAAATTATTTTAAAAAATATGTCTGTCTTCATGGTACAACTGGGGGGCAATATTACAGGTAGCAGAGGCTGCAAACTCGTGGAAGAAGGAACCTGGGGCTAAACATACTCAGATGTAGGAAGATTATGTTTAGGAATTGACAGGTAGAGTACCTTGTAGGCAGAGTACCCAGCAGGACAGTCTTTGAGTGATAAGCAAGAAAGAATTAAGATTCTATTTCTATTTAAGAATATCAGGTTCACAGGAGTTAGAAATATCTGTTGTGATAGTAACAATAAGTCTGAGTCAAGTAGTCTTACTGCTAGGTGGTTGTTTCAAATTCTTGTAATGACTATAAATAGAAAGTGTAATCTTACAGGTAAACAGCACACTACAAATGGAGGGTTCAAAGAAAATACATCCATTCTTTTCTGTTCTGTGCCACTTCACTCTTGAAAGGTGCTAACTTGACTTTCTGTATTAAACATTTTACTGCTGAATTCTTACATAAAAGCCTTTCGGTGGGGCCTTTGAGTTCATTCTTCAAGTCTAGTATTTTATACTGATCTGCTTACAAAAATCTCCAAACTGTGCTTGTCACTTAAATAAATAATACATTGGTTAGACAGAGCTCACAAAGTACAGTGTACTTCAAACAATGCTTATATGAATAAGCTGTAGGGCTGTAAGAGAAGCTCCATATTTCTAAGATGAAACACCAGTACACAGAGAAAATAAGAAAATTGCCTTTTTAAGCAGTTCCTAATACACTACATCATTGATTTTGACGATGAAGTATTGAGCAGTGGATGGTTGCCTATATGTTACTGTCAGTGACAAATGTCACTGTAATTTTTGACTCTGTATTTCTTATGATAAATAGCCTACTTTTGTTTAGGGCAAAACAGCAGGGAAGCATAATGTTAAGCCTTCCTTTTCTACATATATTATCTCATAAACATAACAGCCTTAATGATGACAGCTAAAGGTGTCATTATTAATATCAGAACATTTATGCACTCTTTTCATTTCTCCACCTGCACAGCTAAAGCAATATTGCAACATTGAAAGAAGTCAACAATTAAGTTTTCTTGGTGGATTTCGTGGCAGAAATCAGTCTTGGAGCTATCTGAGCCATAATTGTTAAAACTTTAGGAATAAAAGTACAAATGATAATGACAGCATTCAATCTAACAAGGATTTAAATTAATTTATCTTTCTTCAGGAAGAAGGGTGAAATAGAACCATGCCAAAAATTTGATGACAGTAAGTTTCTTAAGCCAGCTTGGGAAATTGCAGCCATTGCCATCATCTAGAGCCCTGTTGGAATCTGCTTTTGGCCAAATGATGCTCTGCTAAATAGACCCCGTACATCAGTTTCCCCTGTTAATTATTTTAATACAGCCACCAGATGGACACATCCAGTTAAGAGGCCCTATTATAATGAATATCCTTATTCACACTCTTATTCTCAGCATAGCTTTTTCAAGTACAATTTCTGATCACTTGCATACAAAGAGTCTGTTGTACAACTGAGAAAACATTCTTAGCAACTTATTGAATCTTCTTTGGAAACTTGTGGAAAAAGCATCTCTCTGCCTTCACAATATGTGAAATGGGTAAGAGACTTTTTATGGTTATAATTTGTGAATGGGGAAGTATTGCCAAACAGCAAAAGGAAGAAGCACTCTTAGAAATGGGTAAACAATTTTTTTTTTAAAGTTTATCACTTTATTTATAGTTCTACCATGTGTAAATCAATTCATGATAATCTGCTGAAAGATGTGATACACCTTCACGAGTAGCTTGAACTAGAATTTCTACAGATCTTATATCTTGATTAGACTATTGCTGTCTAATCACTATCACTGTCCTTGGAAAATGCTTTAATCTCATGAAAACTGAGGCTTGCATGGTTAAGTGAAGATCCCATTTGGCTCATTATAGTTTTAGTCTCAATGTTTGCAAGTGTCTTCACCATCATGAGCAGTCTACACTGCAGCAAGTTCAGGCAAGTTAATTTAAAGCAGAAACTGGAGCTGGAAAAGAAAGCGGCAAGATCTAGGAACCAGCGCTGAACACATGAAGGGCAGATTAGGATCTAGCACTCAGTAGGAGGAACTAGGACAAGATCTAGGTCTAGAAAGCAGGAAACTGGATCAGGATTTTTGACAGGAAGTAACGCTCAAGATTAAGATTCTAGAGCACAATTACAAGTAAGAGGCATTAAGCTTTCCAGAGTACCTGGTCCTATTTCATGTGCACCAAGACAGGCTATACCAGCCTCTCAGAGGTGAATTACCCTTTGGAAAACTAGTAATAAAGAAAAAAAAAATGAGTAATAAAGAGGTGTCTGAGCTGCCTGTGGGAGATACCTTGACTTCACAATTTTCAGTGGCAGCTGAGCAAGCAGGATGTCTTGAGTGACACAAGCATCTTCCTCATAGTCAGATAGTCATGACCTCAACACTTTTCATCAGCAGTCAAGTGACATGTGAGCAGTGAGCTGGATCATGATTGCCCAGGTGAGACAAGAGAGACTGGCAAACTGCAATAATGTTCATGCTCATAAATGCGATTAACCTCATGCCTTTCTGAAAATGGGGAAGATTTTACTCTTGGTAGCAATCAAACTAGAAACCACACACCATTGCACATACTGTCCTGATGCAACATTGCAAAATACATCCTGGATAGTGGGCTGTGTTCTTTAGCAAGGGAGGTACTCATTTCCCTTTTGGAAGGTGCAGATAAACGGAAATATCTAAACCAACAAGTTGTTCTGTGCCGTAACATAAGACATGGCATTATATATATCATAACAATATAACTTCTATCCATTTTTGCATTTCTAGTAGTTATGAGTATCTGTCAGTAGAGCCCTCTCATGAGTTTTTACCATCTGGATGCACATGTCCACACCTGCACACTTCAGGTCAGGCTGTTTACCCGCTCTGCTTCAGTGTATCCATCAGTGGGTGTGAAGGTGTGCACTCCTAAAGAATTAGTTATTTTAAGATTAATTTGTTTTTCTGACCAATAGCTTTGTACATTCTTTGATATCAGTTAGGAAATTCTTATGTTTCTTTTTCAAGAACTAGGTGACATTTCTCATACAACCTATTTTTCTCATGAGTATTGACAGGACTTTCTGCATTTTAACTGGAGATAACACACATACTCTTCACACCAAATTAAAACTGGAGAAGTAAACCACATTCAGGCATGAATGTTTGATTCCTGCTGAATTCCGTGAAAACTGCAGAAGTATCTCCATGCATAATAAGTCAGGACTTGTTTTCCTCTGCTGCTTGAACAATAACTTCCATTCCAGTCACTGCTGATAAACCTTTCCTAACAAAATACACACCGACTTTAAACACAATGGGAAATGAAATTCCTTTCTTTTCCTCACATACCTTTGTGCTTTTTTGTACTTTTGTTGTATCACCACATGTTGAATTTTATCTGGATCTTCCAGAAGTTGATTTGAAAATGTCTCATCATGGTCTCAAGTTAGATATTGGCAGAAATCTTTCCCAGTTTATCCAATTTTCATCTGTTTAATTGGCTCCCTACAAAGTTTCAAATTGATTTTAAATTATTATTTTTAAACTAAAATCTAGCAATCTTTTGGTTTAATATAGTTTTCAATTCTTAAATTTTGTGTCATCTTGCATCTTAGTCTAGCAGATCCTTCTGCACTGCAGGTCTCACAAAGGCAGCAGCACAAGAGAGTTTCTTTGCATAGCCCCACAACTATGTAATTGCATTTAATCATCTGTAATTGCACTGCAAACAAGTCCCACTCCCATATTCATTCATCTGATGCACTTTTGCTGAGATTGCTAATATCAAGTAACTTTTGAAGAGTGGAGATAGAGACTGGACTCCCCTTATGTAAGAGTCCAAGCTTTTAGTACTGGATAAATTTAAAGTAGGAACCTACCATGGATAATCCTTCATATACCATCCTCAGCCTCTTGATAAGCTGCATATTCTCTTTCTCCTATTTTAAAAGGTTTATTGGAGACTGCAGGTGTCAGGTTGCCTTTTAATTGTGCTCAGTGTCTTCGGGTTTCACTGCCTAATGGCAGGAGATCAGTTACACTGTGATGATGTAGTTTAGCAACAGGCTAAATAAAACCATTTTTGTTTTTCTGGCTCCTTAATTCATGTGTGAGCTATTATTTTAGTTCTGTGCACCACAAGGCTTTCCAAGCAGTTTTCCAGACTTGTACATTGTACCCATTCCTATTTACAGAAACAGGCAGACTGCTGGTGTGAACATGTTCATTGGTTTGTAATGAAGTGTCTTTGTGTTGGAGAAACTAAGCCTTTAATTAGAACCAGCTGGCACTTATAAATTGTTTGGTGCTCCATAATACTGACCAGGGGTTTCAGTTAGATATAGAGAAAATGAGAGAAAATACCTAAAAACTGTGGTTGCTGATTTTCCTCTTGACTATTCCATCCCACACAAGAGATGAGTAAAACAACTGCTTTGTAACAGTTTTGTATCCAAAATGCTGCAGTTTTTGCATCACAGAGTGTTTTACAAAAGGATAAATAAACCATGTGACAACCACCAAATACTGCTTCTGCATTTCCAGTCAGCCAATTTCCTTGAGTTACAGTAAAGATAAATAAATGCAGAGTCCAAAAATTTCAGCAAATATCGTGCTCTCAACAGCATTCAACAATTGATAGGGGAGAGTGGCTGGATGTGCACAGCTTTGAAACATAAGAGACCAAGAAGGGAAGCACAACACAGCTATTACAATAATATCTCCCAGAAGCAAAATCCAGTCCTAATTGTTTTCCATTTCAGTTATGAGTTAGCTTTGCTAATGCTATTTCATTATTTCCCTCCTCATGAAATCTATTCCCCCAAATTAAGTGAGTTTGCCCACAACTTTTTGTTGGTGGAACTACAAAGATAAACCTGTTCAGTATTTGCAGAAAGAGACTACAGTGATTAATTAGGCAAAAGATTAGGAGCAAGGCCAATCTGGGTCCTAATCCCAGCTGAGCCATTTATGGTGTAACCTTGGGGACGTTACTTGACCTTCATGTTTCTCAGCAAACTCTGCTGGAAATTGGATACCAGCTGGACCTCAGAGAATACCAGACACGTCTGCTGAACTCCCCCCAATTAGCATTGTTAGAATACTGGTGAGAAGGCTTGCATTATTGTTGTGGAGTAGTATGCACATAAATACAGCCAAGGACCTTCTTTTCCTTTCTTGGCAGGAATAAACTAATATTAAAAGGTGGCCTAAGAACTACATATCCTGGCCAATTGCTGGCTGTATCATACATTAAAATAATAGTGATCATGAGGCAATTAGGCTTTAAAAGAATTCCAATTCTTCCCTTCCAACCAGCATTCTTCTGCACTTTCAGAAAGGACATTTATCAGATTAACTGATTAGAAAGATTAGATTTATAGGCCCAGACTCTTAGCTGTATCCATGATGAACTATGTGCAGTCCTTTAATATGAGATCAGTTCTATGCAACTGGGAAAGACAAGTCCAAGAGTTCATAATTCCTTAGGTGCAGTACCATTTTGGCCACATTAACCCCAAACACAGCTGCCAATTATCCTGTGCCAGTGACTTTATATCACCAAGGAAATTCCACTTGCCAGGTGTATCCCAAAGTCCTTTCATACAACTAGGTTATTTTCCTGAACTGAGCCTAAATTTTCTTCTGTAAATATTTGTTATATTATTAAATTAGAAAGAAAAAAAAAAAAAAAAAAAAAAAAAAAAAAAAATGAAAGGAACCAAAAAAAAAAAAAAAAAAAAAAAAAAAAAAAAAAAAAGAGGAAAAAGAAAGCCAAAACTTGTATGGTGAAGAAAGGAAAGGTGAAGAAAGGCTCTGTCACTTTGGCAATAAAATTATAAGAGTCCCACATAATCCTCAGGGGCATGATAGGGGGTTCAGTATTTGTAAGCTCCTCACTAAAGGCTTTGGTGATGGGGCAGAGTGCCCTCTCAGCAGGTTTGCCAGCCATACCTGGGGAGAGTGGTTAATACACCACTCTTTGTGCTGCCATTCAGAGACACCTGGACATGCTGGAGAAATGGGCAGACAGGATTCTCAAGAACTTCAGCATAACAAAGTCTTTGAACTAGATGATCTCCAGGGCTCCCTTCCAACCTCACCATTTCAGTGATTTTGTGAGTCTGAACAAAGCCAAAAAATTTAAAAATTAATGGATAATCTTGTTACCTTCCTGATCAGTAATCCTGCAAGAATTTAAAATCCATAAGTTTATGCAATATCTTTTATTACACACGGTCAATGGGATTTTATTAGAGATTAATAGCTGAAATTTCAAAGATAGTTATTCCTGAGCAAATTTAAACTTCCGTGCAAATACAGATGAAAATATTTGAGCATACCTCTTTTCACTTATTTCTCAAAGGATCTTGCAGAATTTCACTCCATGGATAGCAAAAAGCCTTCTAATTCCCACTTTAATTTTCTTCATGATGTATTATAACATTTCCCTCTTACATTGATACTACTATTTGACATCTTGTTTAACTTTGTAAAATGAAGGTTAAATGAAAACAAAGCATGCGTGAATTTTTTTGAGAAGTAGGTATCAAGATAGAAGCAGGTTCAGGACCAAGGGTGAGTTGAGCAAGATGCAAAAGAAGATGAGAGACTGTCAAAAACTCCTGGGATTTCATTAGGAGCTACTTGTGGCAAATTAAGACTGGTGATTGTTGAGGAATGCAGGAGGGGAACCACAACCCACAGGTACAAATAGAGCTTTGTGTGATGGTGCATTGTGGCAAACAAATTACTTAGACAAGAAATCTACATTGAGAAATGTGTGAAACAGAGGTAAGCTCACTCATTAGGAGCCTGAGGATGGAGACACAACTGGAATAGGTATTGTGAACAAACTGAGGGGCAAGCCTGAGACACAAGGAGGAGTTTGTGTGTAAGACTGACACTACAAGCTGATGACATAACTGAGTCAATATGTTGCAATCCGATAGATTCATTTACCTATGGAACTATTAATAAAGCTGGGAAATTATGTTCACAGAAGTTACTTAGTTAAAATTAAAACTAAGTAAAAACTTTGAAGAGTAACAGGACTAAGACTTATTAAAACATTTTATTTCATCCATCTCAACGAAAATCTGTTTATTATAAGAGATTTTTTTATTTTAAAAAATGTGAGTTTAAACAGTAGTTGATAATAGCAACATTTGGACCAACTCTGCTTTTAAGTGCTAATTGGATGCTGGATTGCTGACATAGGTATGATCAGATTAGCTCCTTGGATGGAACGGCAGAAATGCTTGGTCAGGATTTTATGCTTGTGGTGGTTAATGTGTTATTTTGTCCTGCTGTCAGCTAATTTATATTCCTTGATGTGAAAACAGCAGCTAAGCTTCCACTGAGCCCCTTAATTTAACTTCACTGTGCATATGCAGTTCTTGCTGGAGTTTCAGAGAACTCACCATGGAATTGAATAGGGCAGTGTGGCGCTGGGACAAGACAGGGTTACTGCAATAGTAAGAACAGCTTTGCACAGTAGGTGCAGCTGCAAGGAATGCTGGAGAACACAGTTTTATGTCTGCCTTTTCTGGAAGTCCCCCAGCTTGCTGACTAGGCCACTGAAGCATCATGTTACCTCTGGAATTTCAGTGTCTCGTTTTCTGAATAAAAGCTATTTACAATCCCAGTGAGCAGAAGAACACAGCAGTTGAATCTGCCACCCACGCCAGTGGAGAACACTGTCAATAGGCACAGTGAAATATCATGCTGAATTCTCTGAAGGGTCACCTTCCGGTTTTCTTGAATCAGGCACCCAACATGAATTTCAATTTGACTCTCCTCATGACCTAGATGCACTTCTATACAAGGAAGACAACACTTATCTCAGAGATATTGTGAAGATGATTATTATTGAAGAGACCAATGAAAAAGTTCAAACTTATCTTTTCAAAAGTCTAACTAAACTGCAGTGAACAGAGGCAGAAATCCTGCAAGGAAAAAGAAAGTCTGTTGGGATGTGTGGTCTGTCCTGCTCCAGGCCACAGTGATCAGGTATGGGGCTGCTCAACAGAGACCCTACCACAGCCCTGTCTGCTTGATTTTATATCCTTTCCCCACACACACCTTAAATAACCAACCAACTCTGTATTACTCCTTCCCCACTGGTTTCCATTTTGCTGACTACATCCTTACTTGAAAGTTTCAGCCTCATTCTTCCGATCCCTGCCCTGTCCTTGAAAATTTACACCCACAGGGAGTCCCCTCCCTCCCCTTCACATCTTTTGTCGCGTATTCCCTCTCGTTACTCTGTTGCTCTCTTAGCCTTGGCTTGGCCCACTCCTTTCTCCCTTCCCCAAGGCCAGCAGTTTCTCAGTGATCAGCCCGTGTTGCCAGTGAGGAGCGAGGGCAGCTCCTGCGTGTCCAGCCCCAGAGCAGCCCTTGAGCAGCAAGGCAGCCTGCACAGTGAGCTGCCCTGCGGTGGTGCTGGGGGGGCTGTGGCTTTGTGGCACACACCAGATATCCCTCGCCACCAGGTGAGGTGGAACACACTCCTCCTCTCCCTGGCTGGTGACACTGGTCCCTTTGGGTGGCTTGGTCTGGTCCCTTTGCATGGCTCGTTCTACAGGCAGGTCTGTAGAACCTGGGATGTCCCTCCCGGTGACAGGTGACACACTCCTGGGGCCACTGCTGTGGGCTCTCTCCAGCTGGCCCACTCTACCTTCCCAAAGCACCCAATCATGCCATACAAACCACAGTAAAAATTCTCATCCATTTTCACAGGGGCCATGCTCTGTTTCACAAAACAATAAAACTGACTTAGTGGGAATTTCTGCTTCAGAAGTGTCACTTGGATGGATCAAAGCCAGCTTGGTGTCATTCCCACCTAGCACCCACTTACTGTGTCATATTTGGGGTAAAGGAGTGCATGTGTTACTCCTTGGGGATGTGTTCACAGCTGCTTTTAGGACTTATTATAGAAATTGGATGTTATTAAATCGACCCTCAAACCTGGAAAAAAACCTTTATAATAACAATGAACATAATCTTCTTATTCTGGTTACTTTGTCATCCAGATACCCAAGCCTCTAAAGTTTCTCAACCAGACTATAGTTTACTTCTTCCATTTTTACCCCCAACATCATGATTTCACTTTAAAGTTAAAAAAAAAATAAAAAAGAGAGAGAACAAAAAAAGCTGATCCAGGAACCAAAGTAAAGTTGGGGGTCTGCAGGCAGCAGATGGAAAACAAGTACAGATCACTAGAAAAAATGTGAAAACAGGGTCAGCAGGAAAGTGAATTTAGCTTCCTCTATGGAAAACACATTTGCATTGACTTCATTAGCTTTGTTTAAGAGAAAAGGCAAACTTCAGGCTGTAGAGTTTTTTTTAATTTCCCTTGAAAGTTTGCTAATACAGATTTAAGGCATTTCATAACTAGATCATTTAAATAAATAACAAACAAATGGAAAATTAAATGTACTATAACTCTTCAAAGCCCCTTCTCAAGCATGTATCTATACAGTATCCAGCATAATGACATCCTTGTCTGTGACTGGGCATAGCTTCCCATGGCACCTCTCTGTTACAAACAGCAAATAACAAAATAGAAAAGTGACTTGAGAATATGTCAAGAATATAAATTTAAAAAGTAGGGTGAGATTTTAGAGTGCAAACAAGTGTCTCAGGAATGTAGTTAGATCTCCTCTTGCAAAAGCTGATTTGAAGAGTTTGATCCATCCCCTGCTCCCTCTGGGGTTACTGTCCATGTGCCTGCACCATGACCTGTCCACTGGCAATCGTTGGTGTCAATGCAATTTGACACTTCAATTCTGGGGGTGAAACCCCCCAGGGAAGAAGTATTAACCATGGATTAACAGCAGTGAAAGAAGGTAAGTGTATGCATGAAGCCCGAATATTAATTCTTTCCAGACTGTTTTAGACTGTCAGCCATTTATTTTACTGGAAATAAAGCATTTACATACAGATTTTAGCACCATGGTCACTGGGTCTAGTTTTAACTCCATGTCTACTTTGGTATACTGGACAAAAATGAACATGAAGTTATGGTAACCTCCTCTAAGTTCTCAGGGTTTTGTGAAAAGGAAAATCAGCAAATCATAATGTAATTTAATATTGGAAAGACATTTGCTTTACAGTCTATTAGACATATAAACAGACAAAAGTCACCAGGAGCACTTGAATGTACAGGAAAAAGAAGTAAATCAGTAGAAAAAAAATTTAGAAAAGAAAAAAATAAGAAAGAGCAATAAGGCAAAAACCTACATTCATTAAGGATTCCCTAATCCCTCTATGAGGTCTGTGTATCCAGAGGAGAGCAGCAGAAGCATTAAAGATGGAAGATCAATATAAAATAATCAGTTCTTGGGAGCAGTGACTTCAGCATTTAAAAGTTCAGAGATTGCTGGGGGGAAATTAACCTCTATGCAGCATTCTGTAACAAGGAAATAAAAAAAATAATCTGGACACACTGCCTGAAAAATTACAAGACTATAACATTAAATATGAAAGTAAATAAAATTCAAAGCAATCAGAAATGCCTACATATTTTTCCTTCACAGCAGCAATGAGAAATCACATATTGTGAGCATGTAACTGATACAGAACATAATTCTGCAGATGCTTCCAAGAGTGGAGAAGCTGACTCATGCAAGTAAAAGCTTGCATGAGTTGTGTGTTCAGCAATGCAGGTAACAAATTCAGTGCATGATAATGAAGACTTCAAACCTGTTGGGCAGTAGAACAGGTTATGTTGGCATCCCTAACACCCATTTCATTTTGCTATGCTGCCAAGAATGGATTTAAAACAGCTCTCTGAAACTGCTGGTTGTGATACCCACATTACTGCCACCTAAATGAGGGTAATGTCCCTTTGTTTAAAAACAGTTGAAACAATTGAAAAGCACCAGCCCCCCAAAGAGATTCAGAGAAAATGGACAGTAATGCTGTCTGGGGCTCTCCAAGGGTCTGATAAAGGTGGGAGAGGTGAAAGACTGGTTGATATGGCAGGATGGATAAGAGAATAAAAGCAGAGAAATGCCCAAGGAACACTCCAAGAGAGCCATTACACAGGGGTGTCCCTGGAATTTTTCTGCTACCTTCTTTTTGCATAACCTTCAGAAAAGAGACAGCAAAATAGCATGGTTGCTATGAAACTGCTTCCTGCTGTTTGGTTACTCTCTATCTACATGATGCAAGAACAGGATGGCAGGAAAAAAAAAAAAAGCTCAACCCAGTCACCTTCATCATCACTGTCTTCTCCTGAGAGTGACTACCTGCAACAGCCTGACTATCAGGGTAGCTGTAGGAAGATGAAAATGTAGCATGGGGAAAGAGTGAGGCTGTTTTCAAGAAAGAAAACATTGATCTGTTCTTACAATTTAGCAGGGGGAAAACTGTAGATGCTTGCAAAAAGAAGTCCCTTGAGCGTTATGATCTGAAAAAGTTAGAGTTGATTAATTCATGGAAGAAATTAACCAATTTCCAAGTTTCTATGGAAAACAAAGCTCATTCCATGAAGACATTGATTGCCGGAAAGCAGCAGCAACCCTCCAGCTATGCAGAAAAGACAAGTTGCATCACCCACTGTTGGAAGCAGCAAGACAGACCAGGAGAGTGGCCTATATTGTGTGGAACAATTTCTCCAGAAAAAGGAAAGTCAAAAAAGAGCTTTGGTCAGCCAACTCTCTCCAGCAACGACAGCTATCCCTTTACTTCATGCAATGGTCCCCTCTCTTCCTCTTTACCTCTTTCCACTGGAGAAGAGGTGAGAAGTGTCTGACCAAGTCCCAGGCAGACACAGCTCATTCACCTAAAAGACCTCCCAAAAGAGGGTTTTCCCAGGGATGTGACCCAAACCAGTGAAAACATATAAACTTCACTGTCTACACCCACAGACGTTGGAGCACCTGTTGGACTTGGTTACTCACACAACAAAGTAATCTGTGGCTGGGAAGTCTCCTGAATTTTGCAGTTGGTTTGTTTCTGATCATTTATTTTGCAACCACCAAGTGGTAACCTGGTCCTTGCAGTGAGCTGCTCACTTGCTACATTCGGCTGCTGCTCCACAAACGTAGACACACGGTGATGTGTAAGTGTGAATAAAAACACTGGAAAGTCACCTTCCCTGCAGTTTTTCGATTCTCCTTTGGAAGCAGAGCAGAAGCATACACAGCGGAGCAGGGCTGAGCAGTGAGTGCAGCAATGCCCAGCATGTTACACCAACTCAAGGTTCAGTGGTGCTCAGAGCTCCACAAAGCATTAGACAATCAGTACTCTCAAAGGCTGCCTATGTAAACAGCATTGCATACCTAAAGCTCCTCATTTATAGAGGTTTAAGATCAAAAAGCTGAAAATGTATTCAAAGCATTTCACTGTAAGTAGTTATCAAAAATAAGTAAATCAAAGATCATGGAGACACATTTGGCAGAGTATGAGGAAACTTTCAGAATTTTGCGTAAAAGAGTCATGCTGAAGAGCAAGCTCAGACTAGTTTGGAGAGACAGTAACAAGGAAATCACGCTCACCTTGTTCTGTTCTGAATCACAGGCCAATGAGTGATTTGTCATCTTTTGTCAAAGAGCTGTTTTCTACCCTAACTCATCCTAGCAGAAGTTTCACAGTGCAAATGCTTAATGCAGAGACAAAAATGCTACAGGTACGTCCAGACATCACGTAACCCACCATATTCCAAGGGCTCATCCTGCCCTGACGGTAGTGGCAGAGGCCAGACTGGAGAGGAACAGTGCTTCAAAGCTGTTTGAAATGCAAATACAAGTGATAAAAAGCACTAATACTGCCTATTATTGCTTTTTATCACTTGTATTTACAATTCACAACGAAGCATGAGTGCAGTCATCTCCTCTCTCTCACAGGGAGGAAGGGGACGGAGCAGAAGACATTCGAACCCCGTCAGGAGGGATTTCTCACCGCCCTGAACACTACACGTAGCTAGTGCCATTCCTGTAAACATTTTGCTTCCCGCCGTTCCCCTCCTTTCAGGATTTCGTTGTTGCTGTTCCGGAGCAGCCTGGGGCGCCCTGTCCTGAGGCAGAGCGGGTTCGGGAGGGAAGCAGAGCAATGGAGCGGCCGCGCTGCCGCCCGTGTGGCACAGCCTCATCTCCGGTCCTGGGCGTCCCTCTAGAGGTGAAACAGCAGCCTTGTCCCCAAAGCTGCTTTCCGCACACATCCCTGCCGGGCCGGCAAACAGGGATAGGAGTGTGAGCTCTGAGAAGCCGGCACGTATCCGAGCAGGTCTCACTGAGCTGTACAAACCATCAGGTTTAGGTAGGCACCGAGTGGCAGCGCCATGACCCCACCCAGGAGCTGAGCGCGGGCTCTGCTGCAGCGCCCGGCCCTGCGCGCCCCAGCCCCCGAAACCCCGAGGCTGAAGATTCCAACACACTAAGAATGATTATGCTTGGTGGGCTATTTCTGTACCTTCATCCCTCACAGCATTCATGTCTGAATAAAGGGAAAATAAAATCACTTAAAGGAGCACTGTTATGTGAATAAACAAAATTACATAAACAGTGCTTGTTGACTTTTTTATAACATCTAAACTGTTTAATTATTGTCAGGAAAAATATCCAAGTATTTCTAATGAAAAAAATACATACACATATGTGCATAGATAGATAGATAGATAGATAGATAAAGAATAGTAGATCTTTTGCTTCTTTCTCACAGTGATTACATATTGATCACAACAAACTCCTCAAGAGAAGAGATAGCAACAAAAGCTCTTTGTCTGATTGTTCTGCTGCCAATTGACAGCATTTCACAGTCTGGATGCTCAATTTCACACACACACAAATACATTTGCCTCTGCTCTGCAGTTGCACGCAGTCAGTGGAGCTCTCAGCCACCAGCTTGTCACTTACTGTTCCCAATGAACTGTGCAGTTCAAATCAGCAAGGCACCCAAGGGAGTTGCAAAGGATTTTTCCATTTCATTTCAGGGGAACTGAGCTGGATCTGTGGTGAAGAGTACAGAAAAAAATGTACACCTACAAACCTGGAAGCCACAGCTGACACAAGCCCAAGACCAGTGCCTTGCACTGTGCCTGCCTAGGCTGTGGCAATCTGTCTGGGAATGCAGCTACTCAGTCCCAGGCTGCACTGCTCCAAACCTGAGTCTTTGCTATCAGCACCAGCTTCTCACCACAGCCCTTCACTAGATCCAAACCAATCCAAGCATTGTGGGAGACTTTCCAGAGCCAGACATCCACACCAGCCTTTTTCAAAATAATGTGATTCATTATCTAGCAAAATCAAACATTTGTGCACAGGCACCTACTAGACAAATCCATAAAAAGCCAGAAAATCCTCCAGTGTCCTTTAGCTGAAGTGACTAATCCCAATGGCATACACAAGATACCCACAAATATAAGGAAATTCTGTACCTAGAATGACAGAAAATTCAATAAGCTACTAGTTCACTTATGTCTGAAGATGATCCAGAAACTAAGACACTCCCGTACATTCTCAGAGTTTAAATTACTTTCAATGTGTGAGCACTTAATCATTTCTGTTTCTTTTACAATAGCACTGTATATTGTAACCCTGTTTCAAGTGAGGTACTTCAAAATTCTTTGCACACAAACAAACCTGACAGGCCTCCTTGCAACAACCACCTGGCTAAGTCTTTGTTCACAGCACACAGATGCCACCTGGCTTTTCTTTACACCGGGGCAAGCAGTTTTAAATCACACTGCACTATCAAGAGCCTGCAAATGGTCTGTAATCTGTCATAGCTTCCTATTCAGTAACTCTAAGCTGAGTCTTGGAATTTAAATCCCTAAGAAGCATACAAAAAATTGTGGGTCTACATCATATTACTGCAAAGGAAAAGCTGTCTGCTTTTGCTGCTTTCTCCTTATGCTCATTGCAAAAGTCATTCATTACTGAGTGACTTTAGTTTCTGCATGCAGCTCCTTCATTTATTGGAATAAATAATATTGATATATTAATTTACCCAGCTACTTTTGCTAACAACATTCAATGCCTTCTTTTAAAATATGTGAATGGGGCTAATTCTAGATATACACCTCAAAAGGCTCTGCTAATAGGAACAAACCTGCAGCAATGAATAGAGTTAGGAAGAGGGCTTAATTTTGGTTTGTTGCTTTTAATAAATTGTTTCCTACTCCTGTTTGAATCAGGACATTGTGTGATTACCACTGAAAGGACAGCATCATTAGATACTACTGGAGAATTAGACAGCAAGTGGCAGTGCTACATTTGACAGCTCCATAAACAGAAACATTACATTATCAGGAAAAGGGCCATGGCAAGTTCAGCAAATTCAACCCAGAGCCTTCATCATTCTCAGCCAGGGTTTCACAAGTAGAGGTCACAACAGTTCTCACAGATGTCCATGTCTATGCTCTTCCTAAATACTGATCCTCAAAGTGGCCCCCATATTCTCTGAAATCCATTTGATTCATATTGCAAAAAGCCTGCAGGAGTTACTGTGACAGTGTCTGGGAACATACTGAGGATGGAAGGAAGATGCGCTAAGGCCACAAGCCACACTAACACAAAACCTTAGGGTTTCTAAGTAACTGCTCCTTCTGTCAGGTGGGACACCCTCAGTGATCTGGCAATTGATGTAGTCTCTGAACCTTTTAATAAATGGCATGCATACAAAATTATTCAATCTTCTGTTTCTAAAAGATTTATTTTCAATTATATTATTAATATCCCAGGTAAGTAGACTCTGTGAGAGAGAGAGCTACACTCAGATTACAGCTATTCCTACAACTGGGAATAGGAATGGTACCAGAACTGCTTCTGCTGCATGTGGCACTGAGAGTAATAAATTATTTAGTAAAGACTGTACAGGTCTGACAACTTAAAAAAAAAAATTCTCAATATCAAAACTTCAACTGACTTCAGTGGGAACAGAACCAAACTGTTGCAGTAACTAGAATCAGTTTTAAAAATCTGTATTATGGGTAGCCCTCAATTAAACCTTGGTGATGATATGCTTATGACATGTTTAAATTATGCTAATACATCCTTTGAATGTTTTATCAATTCCACTGAGCAACCTGGCTGTTTCCCAGCTGGTTGAAAGCAGGTCAAAGTTAGGCAATGCTTCCAGGGCAGGCTCCTGCCACACATGAATAATTACCCTGGAATCTTACTCCTGAGAACTCTTTCTAAATGATGTGAAAAATAGCCCATGTTAAACTGCATTTTCCAAATGGACATTTTCTCTCCATACCAGGCTCTTAGTTAAGTAGTTCAGGTGTCCATAAGAAAATCCTGGCTGTAATTGTACCATTTATTCCTCTGTTTTAGAAAGTAGCTAAGAACACAAAGGCAAGACAAATGCTTTGTTCTTCTACAATGCTGCTCAGCTCATTTACCTGCTCCTCCTAATACAGCTAGATAAAAGTGATGATTCCATGAAATTATAAAATTAATCTTGATACATTTATACAGATTTGTGTTGCAAATAATCCAAATTTGAAAATGGCTGAAAACAGATGCGTGCACTGCACCTGTTTCAACTTCTCCTACATCTATATATCTACTTTTCCTACTTTGTGGAGATTTTTCTGATCATATTGCTGGCTTGCCTCCCTCATTTTCTCTGCCTAAATTATGTCTTAAGAAGTGAAATGTACATTACCATTATTAAATTTTATATCATGACCTCAGTAGTTTCGTGAGAAACACAAAATCCCAGTCAAAGGGAATGAGGACAGTGAAATAATGTTTCCCCTGTTGTGAGGGGGATGTTGTAGCTATGCTGAAGAACTCTGTCAATTCACTTTGTGTTCTGTAACCTCAAGAGTATTTCACTGCTCGCCCTCATTTAACTGCAGATCATTAATCAGTCAAAAATGTATATTTTGGCTTTGGAAAATATTCACAAACCACTAGAGAAAGGCCATGAAATAATATTCAGTATGACCTAATCTGAACTCAGAAGCAAACCCAGTAGATTCTTTTATTACTTCTCCTGTGTTTTTTCTTTGAATTCAGTTAATCTGTATAAAAGATCCACAAAACTGGTCAATAAGGATGCAATCTTATCTTTTAAAAATAATTTCAGTTTTCAACCTCCTCCACTGATAGTAAAAAAAAAAAAATCTAAGCCTTCATTATCTTTTTGCTTCCAGGAACTACATTAAGAGTTCTCACGTACTCTGCCACCTCATGTTATTAATTTGATTTCAATTTAGTATTTAGGTGAGCATGATTTGAGGGATTATTTGCATCCAGTGATTGTATGGCACAAGTGTCACAAGTTACTTGGGCCACAGCTAACTAACAGTTTTCACAGAACAAGGAGGTGAAACTCAAATACCCAGGATAAAATGTTCTCATCCATAGCTAAAACCAGGCTTCCACAGGCACTACCACACATCTATGGCTGTTGGATCAGTCAGCAGCAGAAATTTGAACAATAGAAGGATCTACACAGATCACATTGAGATGTGATAGAAATAGAATAGAAAGAATATAAATTACAGAGCTTATATTTGCTTTATATTTTTACATGAGTTTTCAGGGTCTGTCAGAGGACAGATGATTCCTGTTCTTGTATAATGTAAGTGTTACAGTAAGAGACAACTGTTGATATAAACAGCACAAGAGTAACCCAATAAGTATTTTAAACAAAGCTGAACTATCAGAGAAACTTAATGCCAAAGATTAAAGTTTTGAGTTTCTGCAGCAGCACATTTTTAAACTACTTATACTAATCCAAAAGTTGAATTTAACATTTTGTTAAATCCTTACCCAAATTGGTTCTAGCATCTGTGACTCCACACCTGCAGCATTATACCTCTGGTTTTCATAAGTAATGTGGGTGAGTTTTTTAATTTCACTTCTAGTTTATAACCATGGAATTGTTTATCTGAAACCTTAAATAAACATCATTAGGCAGTAAAGATTGGAAAAGGCAGTCTAATCTGACATGCTTTTTTCCCTCCACATTTAGCCCCTGTGATCTAACAGACATGTTGGCCCACCAATGAATACCTGAAGCTGTTTGAACCACCAACTTTTCCATGGTGACCCCAACCAAGCACAATATCAGTGTCTGAGCATTGCTTTGAATATCAATCTCTAAAAATTTACCAGCTCATGATCAATCCTATTAATCATCTGTTTCTGCTCCTCTCCAACTCCATCCCACCATATGCTCCCATCCCAATCACCTGCAGCCACATGTTCACACCAACATTGCTGAGGTGCATCTCCCTTCACCTTCTGCAGTCCAGAGCTCTTGCTTCCCTACAACATCATGGAGATACAAAAAGCCATTTTTGAGCAGTAAACACACTAACAAATGCTCAGGAGAACTTTAAAAGGCACTGTTTACATTTATGAAACCTTTAATGGAAGATCAGAACTCAGTTCAATTCAATTCTGATGATTATTTACAAAAAGCAACAGTGAACCAACAATAATAACACTTGGCTTTTACAGTTAAGTAACATGGTAAATGACCAACTGCAGATGTAGTTTCAAATGGTAAATTCCAAAGAATTCTACAGACAATTTCAAGCAAAGAGTAATTTACAAACTACTCTCAAAAGCAAACATCCACAAAACAAACACACAGCAGTATCAATCAGCTTATTTCTTACAAGCAATACCTACTCTAATCACAGTCACATACTAGGCAAAGTAATGATTCAAACACAAAGATTGACTTTTACCATCTGTTTTGAAATTGTTGGACCCCCACTTAAAGAAAAAACACATGCTGGCATTTCATGAGACTGAGGCCATTAGTGAGAAGAGAAACATGAAGTGCTAGTTTATTTTCTTGCCAAATAGAATCTTGTACAAATTTAAGATATGGTAGTGTGTGAGTGTTTCACAGATATTGTTTATTTACCATATGGTTAGCTCTAATTTCAGCCTGAGATTTATATCATTTTTTCATATGCAGTGTTTTGCATTCAAAATGCTAAGCAAACATGACTCCCATTTTGCAAGCAGTACAAAACACATGGTTCTTAAACATTGTCCTTTAAAGTACTTCTGAATGGGACAAGAAAATGAATAGATGAGTTCCTCTGAAAATGTGCTCACAATCATGGCAATGTGCAAAGCAACTAAATAGAGCCCAGAGATGCACACTGACTCTTTACAGCACTTGTCCCCCAACTGTGAGGTTGATTAAAGCTCAAAATGAGCTTTGCCTCACCAGTTCCTCCCATCTCTTACAGAGCAGTTGTGAGGTAGGTTCTGCTCTAAGAGAAGGGCAACCTTAATACTGTATGTTATTGTCAGAGAATCAGTCAGTGCTGACTAATTTCAACAGAAAAACACTTTCGACTGAACCCTTCCACCCACGGGTTGTTAGCTACTCGTTATTTTCTGCATGTGTTCATCAAACACATGTCCCAGTCTAACTCAAAATGGGGGTCACAATTTCAGAGGGGAGCAGCACTTGGCAACAAGCTGTGAAACCAAACATTTTAGGTTCATTTTACCCTTCCACCCAGAGATCCTTTCAAATGTATTGATAATTTAACACACTGGTCAAACCAGTGATCACAGTGCTTTCGGCAATATCCAAATGGAAGTATGTTTCTGTCTTTTTAATAATGCAGTGGGTGTCATGAGTCACAATGCAATGAGTGAAAATAAGGAGTACTGACTCATGTCTATTAAAACATGTCTTGACTAGATGTGTGATGAGTAGGTGATTACACAATAAATAACGTGAGGATATTTGGAAGCTGAGGCGAAGGTCTGCTTGTCCATAAACCTCAAGAAAGGTACATCCACACTATTTAGATATATTGTTAATCAGCTCCTTCAACATGGGACCATGTGCCTGACAGTAAAATGTGTCCCAAACACATAAAACTCTCAAATTCTTTCAGCATAGTGAGATGCTAAGATTACATTAGGAGCCCCTGGGCTCTGGCTGTCAGAAGGGAATTGACCACATGCATTGGACACTGAGGCAGAACAAGATCCCAAATCTCATTGTCATCTATGATCATGTTGGGAATCATTATTCCTATTTACTGCAGCCCCAAACCACAGGCTTATCCCTAACAACACAACTGATTAAGGTACAGCACTTCTGAATAATGGATCAAGGAGTACAACACTTTGAATATACATTATGCCTGTGGGATTTGGCAGGATTTACCCCAGTCCCAAATCTGCTGAAATTTATCATTCTTCATATTTGGCCAGGTTTTTTTGTTTGTTTGCTTTGTGGACACAGAGTAAACCATGCTGTGACCCTGGCAAACATCCTGGAGGGAGCACAACACAGGCCAGCCAGCACTGCAGGGAAGCTGAAGGCTCCTACAGCGGCAAGATGAACAAGAGTCAACAATATGCTCTGGCACTGAAAAAGGCTGACAGCATTTGGCCTGTGTTAACTGAGCCATAGCTAAAAAGCAAAAAAAAAAATTATTATTACCATTTTCTTATCATTCACTGAACCATATCTAGAATAGTGCATCCAGTTTTGGGTCACCTTCCTCCTCCCAGTACAACGACGACACTGGACACGGACTAACTGGAGCAAATCCATCAGAGGGCCACCAAGATGGGGAGAGACTGGAGCACTTGCCCTTTGAACAGAAGCTGAGTGATCTGGGCTTGTTCAGCCCAGAGAAGAGACAGCCCCAGAACGACTTTGGAGTAGCCTTCCCTAACCTAAAAATCAGTGCTGCACTCTTCACATCTGTGCATGTAAATCCCAACAGATGAAACTAGCTTACCAAACCCTCTGAACAGACAATAATTTTTGTTATTCACTAGCAGCAATTGGCCGTTCATTAGGAACAACTGGAATTGTGAAGTTTTCCACTTGTGCTTGGACTGAGATGGAACTCGACTAGTTAAGTACTTGAACAAGAAGCACCACAAAGTTAAGTGCCCCTGTCCCACATCTGCAGGCAGTTCTCCTCCTGGGGACCTCTAGCAGACAAAAGCATTAACTTTGTGGTGCTCTGCCTGGGCTAGCTCCAGATAATATATTTAAAAAAAAAAAAAAAAAAAAAACCAACAAAAAAAACTGTGATGGACCTCAAGTTTGAAACGAAAAGGAATAGGCCAGTTTGCCCTGCTTCAATTCTGTGGATATAAGTAAATCAATATATTTGACAGGAACAACTGAGTATTCCTAACTGCTCTCCCCCATCCCTAAGCCAACTGCACAACAAATAACGTTTACTAAATTCCAGTCAAATGAGCTGCAGCCCTCCAAGCAGGAAGTACATTTGCTTTAGATGCAAAATTCCTCCATCTTTTTAGTTACTGACAACCATGAGTGCAACTTACAGAAAAGAACAACCCCCCCAGTGCAACTTATATCCACCAACACCCTTCCATGTATACGAATGTTTCCTTCATCCAACACATAATCAAAAACATATACATTCATCCTAATGCCAAATAAAACAGTCATGGGTGCACATTTTTATAATAGCTTTCCAGAAGATGGGAAAATATTTAAAGCCTAATTGTTCATCAAAATGCTTCATGAAAAGCATGTATTGCTCAGGCCTGAGCATTCTCAGATGTTTTCTGTATTAATAGCCATATTAACAACTAAAGTTAACAACAGTTCCAAAGGATATTTACCAGCTCAGATCAAATCTATTAATCACATTTCAGTAGCTATTCTGGGAATTCAAATCCCCAGACAACTTTGAAAATCCTAACCACAGAGTACCTTTAGCATTCAATACAGGATTTACAAATACAACCCCAGAGTATTTTCTGTATGAGACTTCCTTCATTAATCCTTCTGAAGTGTTAAGACTTTCTACCAACATGGCACATTTCATCTACCACCATGCTGTAAAAGAGCTCTGTGAGCAATTACAGTCCTGTCTTCAGGGTGATTCATTCCCTTTAATTAAATGCCCTTGAAATATTACTGCTATGAATGTCATCTGATGCAGCCTTTGTTTGAAAGTAAGACCAAGGACAGAACAAAAGCAGAACTTTCTCAGCCCCAAGAAACTCAGGAACTAAGTCTGCACTTTTTTTGTTGTTGTTGTTAAATTATTCTCAGTTCTACAAAACTGAGATTCCCTTACATTTTAGTTCCAAAAACTAAATACTTCAGAAATGCCTTTTAAGGAATTACCATGTCTTTAGTCAGATGAGAATGACCAAGGAGCAACAAAACAAAAGCAAGAACCAATAAACAAAGCCCACAATTAACACAGCAATTGAGCCATTATTTGTTTCCTTCAGTGCTATGTCACCCCAGAATTTAGCTTCCATCCTGGGTGCTGATTGTGTGTTGATTCATCTCATTCTGCCAGTCAAGATAAATCCAAAGTTCAGAGATATATCTCATGGCAAGGGGCACAGAAGTGTCAGTCTTTAGAAACTTGTTCTCTAAAGAACTGGCTGATGTACCATCAAAACGAAGAACAGTACACCAGAAACAGATCCTTTTATACTGGGAGGGGTAAATGGGTTCTAATGTGGTTTGTAGGATCAGAGCTTTTGCTGTACTTGGCAATTACTTTCAAGTTCTTAATTTGTATTTTAAAAGTCAAATTTCTTTTTTCATAGGCCAAGAACCATTAGAAGAAAACCAGGGGAGGAAAAAATAGCTTAAACACATAAATACATGCATTAACTCCTGAGATACAGATCTAACCTCCCGGTAACTACAAAGAGAAGCCAGCTCACCCACCACGTCTGAAACCGTGTTGGGACTATAACCTGTGAATTACAGGTCCATAAATTGTAAGACTTCTGCAGCATCCTCTTCAGAAGATTCCACAAAAATGTTACAGGGATTTTAGTCCAGATTTCACAGGTTACATTCTAGCCTATTTTGGATGTAGCTCGGGGTAATAATTTTTCTTGGTGAGTTCCAAGAATAACGGTATTTCCTGCTACTTGGCATCTTTTCAAAGCACAGACAGCAGCTCTCACAGCCAATTTCATTCCCCCCCCCCGAGACACACATATTTGCTTAGGTGATCCAGGGTCATTTACAGAAAGAGGATACCAATTTCAAAATGGTTCCACAACATTTAATTCTGCTGTTTTCTCAGGTTCTATATACTACACATACTTCATGCTTTCAGTTTCTTGCTAATAAAATGTAACTCTGCCACTGAAAGTCACGTTTAATATCCTCTGTTTATTCTAAGGACTTGCTGAGCCGGTTTTTGTTCTATCCTGACTTACATAGAGGGGACTAAGGTAGGAATACTTTAAAAACTGTACACAGCCTTGACAACTGCAAGTAGATGAAATCTGGACTGGCTAAAAAAACTCCACTGGTCATTACACTTAGGATTGTTTGCAAGGCATGTAGAGAAGCTGTATTAACCTATTCTCACTACAATTGTGCTACTCCCATTCCCATTCAAACCTCAAAAGTGCGATCTTGCAAACTCTGAAAACAACCAGCCTCAGCTCAGCACTCCAAGATTATTCTCAAATCTTCCAGCTGGGGCTAAGGCATAAACTGAGGTCATAGAATACCAAGTTGGAAGGGGAGCTCCAGCATCATCTTGTCCAAACCTTCTTGGCAAAAGCAAAATGTCCCAACACCCTACTCCACCGAATCTTTAAAGTGTCCAACGCTGGGGAATCCTGCACTTCCCTGAGGAGATTATTCCAATGGCTGATTGTTAACAGCTGATAGGATGTAAGCTTCCTGCAGATAACCAGGCTGTACTTAAGTGCTCTGGCTTTTTCAATAGGATGGTTTTCTGAATGTCTCCAAGATTAGAAAAATGCATGCCAAAAGCAATCCTGGCCTTGGGCAGGATGATGAAGCTCTTTCCAAACCTATGTTTTCATTGCGTGAAAAGCAGACAGATGTAACTGTTCACAAGACCAACAATTAACATAGATTGTAATGGGAAAAGGAATCTGAAATAGGGAGTTCCACAGCTCACTCCACCTTGCAGTGGCACTTAACAATGACATCATTGTTTTTCTTGATTATATATAAATGGAATAGTTCTCAGAGTACATAGCCTTATGAGGATGCTGTTTCCTAGCCAAGCCAATCAAGCATATCTGAGAAATAAGTCAGCAAGCATCAGTATTTTTTTCCCTGCTTAACAGTCCAGCACCAGACTAATCCACAGTGATTAAAAGCTCTAGGGGGAGGCAGCACTGCTAATAGCAGTAAGAGAAGGACCATCACTTCCCTCTTTGGGCCCATTGTAACAGGTTTTAGCATGTTGGTGTTTATTAGCCTTCTCTTCATGCAGGCAACACATTTTTGAAGGCAATAAAGATGTTATAAAAGACAGTGTCCCCATTCGGAATCTGGTTTTGAGACTTATCCTTGAAACACACACTTTGGTATTACCTTTCTTCAAAGATGAACAATTTAAAAACAATGTATCTGCAAATATAAAAATTAGCTTGAGTGTGCATTTGCCTATAAAACAATGTACAGAAATGAGACAAAAAGCCATTGGAACAGGAAAATACTAATTTGTCAATAGTCCGTAGATCTCAGATAGCTAATCTAAATAGTTAAAATATTTTTGTAGTTATGCACCAGAAATATAACTCCAAACTTTTCTTGCTTTTTTCCTTCAGAAAATTATACATTTTATAACGACATCTGTTATCAATGGAAACAGTCCAAAAATTTGTCCTCAAAAAGAAAAGCTTCCACCTATGACCACACCTCCTCAGCTGAAAGGGACTACTGTAGTCTATAGGGTTACCCATTAGACACAGGAACAGGCTTTTACAGCTCCCTCTAGAGTCATTAAACTGGTTATGTCAAAAAGTTGGTTTCTATTTTCTTAATTAAAAGGAAAAAAAATCATGTATGAGCAAAGGTAGAAACAAAAATTAAATATATTCTCTCAACAAAGAATTGCACCCAAAGCATTTCTTCTCCATCACTTTGCATCACCTGTTGTACCAGGTTTTACAGTCTCATTAACTAGTTGCTTCAATATTTATAAATTCAAATATGTGAAGGACTATAAAGCACTAAGTTTCATTTTGTAAGCTGCCTGTAGCGGGGGGTTACCGGGGAGTAGAAAGCAGCAAGGAAAACGCTCTGTTAGCCAGGGGCACGAGTGGGAGCTCTGGGTCTCCAGCTGCAGGACACGGAGCCCTGGGGAGCGCTCAGCTGAGCGGCACCAGCTCCTGAAAGGGAGGATGCACGCTCCTGCAAACCTCCTGCCGGGACTTCACCCGCGGGGAACCAAAGTCCGGGACTGGAGCCTCAGAGCTCGGAGGAGGCGTGTGCGCCCCGCACCGCTGCCGGGACAATGCGCTGCAGGGCAGGAGCTGAGCGAGGCGCTGCCACCGCCACGTGCTGAACCCTCACAGCTGAGCCAACGGGGAAAGAGGCGGGGAAAATGAGGGAAAGGGGAATAAGAGGACCAAAAAAAAAAAAAAAAAGTGCTATCCGGAGCTGCTGGGGGCCCACAGACAGCTATGCTCCGGCCGGCTGAGCGCACTGCCCCGGCTGAGGGACCCCGGCGGGGCCGCCCCGCCCGCACCTTCCCCGGGCCCAGAGGCGCCCACCTCCGGCCCGCGCCTGCCGCCGCTGATTGGCGGCCGCAGGCGCTGTAAAGCGGCCAGCGATTGGCAGCGGTGAGGGCCGCGCTGTAAGGCGGCCGGCGATTGGCAGGCGGGCGGACCCGTGCGGGCGCTGCCCGGCTTTGTACACGCGCGGCCCTTTAACAATGGGCGCGGCGCGCGGCGCCGCGTGATGGCGGCGGAGCCCCGGGGCCGCCGCGCCGCGCTCGGGTGTCCCGGGCCGCGCCCCGCCGCCTCCCCCGCGGCCGCCGCCACCACCTCCGCGACCCCCTCGCCCGGCCGTGCCCCGCGGCGGGAGGGGGCGGCTTAACGAGCCGCATTTGTGCCCCGCATGGCGGCCAGCTGGGCTAGGGGGCCGGGGGTGCCCCGCGGCAGCTGATCGCGGTTAGCCGGGGGCGAGCCAGAAAGGGGCGAGGGTGGCGCTGCCTGTCCCGCCCTCAGCGAGTGCCGCTTCCTCCCCGGTGCCTGGGCCCGGGCGCCGCGCCGCGCCGCCGATGGAGCTGGAGGCGCAGTGGTGGACAGGACAGCTGGCGGCCGACATCCACCAAGCGCTTCGATACAAGGTACCGCGGGGGGAGCCGGGCTGGGGGCGGCCCCGGCGTCTTTGTGAGGCTCCGGGCGGCGGTGCCGCCGCGGGGGCAGCGGGCGGAGGGCGCGCCTGGGGCGGCCGCGCTCGGCGGAATTGGCTTTTGTGAACTCGGAGCTCGCCGAGTCGTCCCGCCGTGGGCGCCGGGGCCGTCTGTCCGTCTGTCCGCGGCCGTGACAGCTGATCCGAGCGGCCGGACTGTGCGCCCGCTGCTCCCCGGAGACGGCAAAGGCTCACGGTGCGCCCGGTGCCGTCTTGAGACGTTTGCAAGGTTTAAACTGGGCAGAAAGCATTGTGGTGTTATTGGAGCACAAAAAAAAAAAAAAAAACACAAACTACTAGCCAAACAAAAACCCTGTGAAAGAAACGCTGTGGCAGCGTTAACAGTAGAGGGTTAAGGTAACTGCTTAGAAGTTGCTTCGATTGTCTCGGAGTTGTTCTTCGGGAGTGTTTTGATAAAGCACCTCTTAACACCTGGGCTAAAAATCCGTTTACAATGACCGAACCTGCTAAAACAGCGCTTTTGTTGCTTGATGATACTCGATGAGCGGATTACTTTTCCCGGAGTCTTGATTGTTTTACTCTTTTTCCGGTGATGGAGGGAAATAAAGGAAGGACAAGATCATTTATTTGCTACCGGATTATCTTTACTGAAACTAAGTTGGTGCTGTGAGAAGTGAATTATAAAGCTTAGTAGGTGGGAAGTTTGTTTGTGGGCTTTTGTTTCACTTCAATAGCACGTTTCAAAACTTTGGATTTAAATTAAAACTTTGAAAAATTTGTGACTCCATTGCAACTTGATGCCATTAAGTTAAGTTAATCAAGATAATTTTCGCTGGAAATGTTCTCCAAATCCTACTTGAACACAGCGTGTGGGTGCACAGTCCATATCGTAAATGTATTCATAATAAAGGGGACAGAGGACAGCACTGCTGGTCTGCTGCATACAAGAAGAGGTACTGGCTACTCGGCCGGAGCCTGGTCGGTTTTTTTTTTTACCAGTCCAAATTTTGTATTCAAAATAGATCATGGCACAGATTTTCTCAAATGTGGTGTTTCTAGGACCTTTGTTTTGAGGGGTCCTGCCCCCACGTCTGAGACCCTGTGAGCTGAGGTGCCGTAGAGCGCGCTGCAGTCAGTGTCAGTGTGCCATCAGTCACATCGGGTCAGTGCTGTAACGTGCGCGAGCCCAATGTTGTTCAGGCACACCCGCTCCCCTTCCTGAGGGTCAGCTGGCTCTTAGTGGTCCTTTCCTGGAGGCATCGGCAGGAGATTTGGCATCTCTAGAACATGCGAACACTTAAAGTACAAAGTCTGGTTGCCCAGATTGAGCTGTAGCAAGAGAGGGGTTGAGTTAACTATTGAACTTTGCATTGAAGCAGCTGAGGAATTGCATGCCCTTGTACAGCCTTTGCAGCAGAGACAATACAACAGACATGGTAAAAGCTGAAGTCACTCTGTCTGATTGCCCAGATGAAAGATGCTAAATTTTAGTTTGTTAATATTGTGCAGAAACAAAGTATTTTTTAGTTGTTCTGTAATACAACAAATATATATTTTTTTTGCTGAAAAGGAATTCTGAAATTATGAGAACAGAGGGAAGAAGGGAGAAATCCTTTGAAACTTCCGTTAGAAATATTAAAATATCAGCTGTATTAATCTGATACCACTTCAAACGAAATCATAATTTTAATAAAATTACCTGCTGCTGTTCACCTAGGAGCTAAAGCTGCCCCCTTACAAAGGCCAGTCTCCCCAGTTACACCTGAGAAGATACTTTGCAGACCTGATTGCCATTGTGAGCAACCGCTTCAGGCTGTGTCCTGCTGCTCGCCACCTGGCTGTGTACCTGCTGGACCTCTTCATGGACCGCTACGACATCTCCACACAGCAGCTGCACGTGGTTGCTCTGTCCTGTTTACTTTTGGCAAGTAAGTATGTGGCACCAAACTTTAACTAGACTGATCGATTCTACTGCCAAATGCAGAGCGTGTCTGGGTGGGATGGAGCAGGTGGAGGAAGCCAAGTGGTTATATAAATGATATAAAGTGGATATATAAATGATAAGCAGTGCATATCGCTTTGGCCCAGTTGGTAGAACATTTCTTTAGACTTGTTTTGATTTCTGTTGGCACCTGATGAAACTGAGGGTGGGAAAAAACAAGCTGAGATCAAAAACTAATGTTTATATTTGTAAACAAATTATTCTAATGTGAACTTAAGACCTGTGTTGTAGAAACAGAAACCCCTAGAAAGACAGTCTATCTCAAAATAGGTCCGTTCTGTGCTGGAAATGAGAAATTTGCCTATCTGTGATAAAGAAAGAAATTAAATAAACCATGTGTACACTGCACTGCATCCTTCTGATTGTGCTGTGTAGTTCTGGAATACTCCAGATTTTTGTAAATGGCGGTGTTATTTAAGCAAGCTAAGGCTAACATAAATCCTGTATTGTCACATAAAAAATGTAACACAGGTAAAATGCATTGGTGAATACACAGTAGTCTGAAGACAGAATTAATTACAAACACTCATTATAAACAGTGCTGCTTATATTGACATCAGATTCTTGTGGTGTGTATCCACCTGTCAACATTTGGGGACCCCTTTTCAGTATCCCTGAAAAAATAAGGGTGCCCTTTGCTGGGAAACCTGCTGGCACTTGGTCACAGAGAAATAGAGGTCAGAGAAAATGGTCCTGGCAGCAGAACTAACTGTTGGTTCAGTTTATGCTCATCTGTTTCTCTGAATCTCTTCTCATTTTTCCCAGTAAGGGCTCCAGGCCCTCTTTGCTATAAAACTGGAGTGCAGTGGTATTGGACAGATTTCATCTTTCACTGCATCCCATGTCCACCAATACAGCTATTCAGCAGAGCAGTTAAACCAGAAAAGGTTTATTCCATGTTCTTCTGAGGGCAGACTTTGACTAGGTGCCACCAGCTAGTAATCTTCTCTTGGCAAAGGGTGTCGTGCTGAGTATGAAAACATTGCCTCAGAAACCACTGTAATCCATTTAGGAAAATGGATTGGCTTTGAACTAATGCCAGATTTTCAAATTAAATTCATGTTCTGAAGAGAATTTTTTTTTGTTTTAAACAAACCTCTGCCATAGTTCATGGCAAGCTGCAAGTAGAGATCTAAAAGCCTGGAGAAGCTGTGTATGGATTGGTTGAGAGAGAAGCAAAATGCTGTTTTAAACTTTTGCCCTGTGTGGCTCAAACAAGCAGTTTAATCAGTGGTGTAATAAGTTATGACACTGTGATATATCTGATAAGGTTAAAGAAGTAATAAGAGGAATTATTATGTGACTCCTGAAGTTTTATTTCTGTGATTACTGGAGTGTGGGAAACAAAAACTAACAGACTGGCACCAGTATTGGATTAAGTCCTATATAAGTACCTCCACTGTTGAAAAAAGTAAATGTTCATGTATGTTCAGTCCTGCAAAACTCAAAGAATGTGCATTTACAACCTATCACGTAGCACTGAATAGAGAGTGTAAGATGGAAAGAATTTGCAATGAAATTGAAATAGCACAACCGTATGGCAAACTGTATGGAAATGTGACACTTGTTTCTCTTATTAATGGGTTTTCTACATACACAGTTTTGCTTTAGGCTAAAAACATACAGGCCTGACAAGTTGAAAGTGCAAGGAAAGTTGCAACACTTTATGTGGCAGAGGAGGTTTTCAGATGCATGTTGCCGAAATCCCACTTGTTTGCCAGATCTCAAGTACAAAACTGCACCTACCATTGCAGGCATTAAAAGCAGCCAGGTTGGCTGGAGCTCTAGCTATGCTCTAATGAGTTTTAGACACAAAAAGGGTGTGCAGGGGTGGGAGGGTGATTAAAGCCAAATGCTTTTGTGGTGTGTTTGCCAAGTCACATCAAAGTGGTATTTCATTGATGGCGGGGACACATTATACAATAATTGGGTGACAAAAACTTGCATATGTAGTGTCAGTGATGTCCCAATATTCTGCTCTTGGCAGCTGGCTTCTGTGTGCCAGCATGGGAAAACCAGCAGGAAACATGGCACTGCACAATATCCTACACAGTGTTTGACATTATCTGCTGAAATTTAGCCCATTTTAGTACATACCCCTTTTTGTCTCTAATAACATAGTCTATTTGAGCTTTGCATCTGCAGGAAAGTCTCAAGCTTGTTTGACATAGTAGAATTGAAATATGACCAACAAGACATTAGCTGTAATCCATTTTATAGTGAATATGTGCTGAACCTTTTTTTTTTCCCTCCTCTTTCTGTTCACCTGAAGGTAAATTTGAAGAAAAGGAAGACAGTGTTCCCAAACTTGAACAGCTGAACAGCTTGGGTTGTATGACTAACATGAATTTGGTACTCACAAAACAGAATTTGCTTCATATGGAGTTGTTGTTGCTAGAAACATTTCAGTGGAATCTGTGCCTTCCAACTGCTGCTCATTTCATCGACTATTATCTTTCTATTGCTGTCCATGAGACTGATCTTCATGATGGCTGGCCAATGGTTTGCTTAGAGAAGACTAAGTTATACATGGCAAAATATGCTGATTACTTTCTGGAAGTATCATTGCAAGGTGAGTTACAGATTTCAGATAATGACTTCTTTGTTGTCTTGACAGACAATATCAAACTTCAATGATTTTTTTTTTCTTATTCCTTCTTTCTAGATCATGAATTTTTAAATTATGCCCCTTCTTTAGTTGCTACTGCATGTGTAGCTTCTTCAAGGATTATCCTGCGTCTGTCACCCACGTGGCCCACGCGGCTGCATCACCTCACTGCCTACTCCTGGGACTTCCTGGTGCCGTGTATTGAGCGACTCTTAATGTGAGTTAACACCAGTGGCTTTTTTAAGCCCATCTCTGCATCTGTTGTTATGCTTAATTGCTGCCAGCAGTGCAATTACATTTCTTTAAAAATTTCCGTTCCTCTGTTCTAAAAATACTTGTGTATAAGTTTGGTACATATTTTTAGGCAATAACTGTTTTGCTCTTTCCAAAAGGGAAAACTTTATCAGATCTAATCTCTTTCCTGATCTTTCAACAAATAAACTTCTGCCTTGCATTTCCACTGAACATCTGGGATGCTTTGAGCATCTTCAATAGCTTGTTCCCAATCTTTCTAGTCTGATCTGAGAGCAGAGAGATAGTGAAGGGTGCCAAAGGCAAAGGAGCCTATGACTGTATGCCTTGGAAGTTCAAGGCATGCTCCAAAGAGATGATGGATCCAACCTGCAGACTGTTTAGGTGACCAGCTTTGGCAGGAGGAGATAACCACGAGTTTGTATCTATTCTTGCTGTATCCATTTTTGCATTACATCTGACATAAGATAAAAATTCCAATGAATGCCAAATGAACCTTCTTGGGTAGGCATGGTAGACAATCTGCTTTCCCTCTACAGAAATTTGCTGTTACCCAAGTCTAACATAGCTGTGATCAGAAGATGCACAGCTGTATCTGTGTAAGAACCACATCAGCCTTAGCAATGTGACATTATCACCCTTGATGGCCTCTGTTGGCTTCACTTATGTGTATGATGAAAGGAGTAGTACCTAAAGCATGCAAGTGCTGTTGCAGAAGTGTTTTCAGTATTGCTCTGGAACAGAGGGAGGGCACCATCAGAAAGTTAGTAATGAAATGTGTAGGTGGCATCTGCTTAACCTCAGCATAGAATTGAGAAAGAGAGTGTGTCTAGATACATTTCAGACAGTTGTAAAAGGGAATTCAGATGAGCCATACTAGATAGGGTAGAAAAAAGGTGAGACAAAGGAAAAAAAATGAAGTGGTTTTGCTCTCTAGAAGAGGATCTAATACCTATATGCATATGATCTTTAAGTACTGTAATGTAGATACTGCAAATCTTTCTGGTATCTTTCCTTTAGGAACCTTATACTCTGTTAAATTTAAATTAGGTAGAAGCAGCCAGTTCAGGTTCTGGTAATCCAGCAATTTGTTGGCCAGTGTAAGTACAATAGCAAACTTTACTGCACTGTGATTCTAGATCCCACTCTCTTGCATGTATTGTACTTGGCTTTTATCTGTGTTTTTTATTGCTGTACAATGAAGTGAAATGCTGGAAAGAGAGTGTACTCTAACCACGTTTTGAAACCTTAGGTGATTTTAAAGGGTAGCTAAAACTAATTTTTTTTTTTTTTTTTAAGTTTTGGAAGCTGTCAGATACTTGCATCATTTTTTAGAGTGCTCTTAAAGTTAACTCAAAGGAGTTCAAATTACATGAATATCTATTTTGATGTATTTTGTCTTTTGTTTTAGTGCGCATGATAACGACGTGAAGGAAGCAAACAAGCAGAAAGGACAACAGGCTCAGTCTGCCCAGCACGCCGTGTTTCAGCCCCCAGCTCTCAGTGCCCAGCAGGCCAATGCTCAGCAGCACCAGCACGTACCACAGTACCTGCAGGCTCACCAGCCCTCCTTGCAGTTCCACCACCCAGCATCACAGCAGCAGAGCTGCCAGCAGATACTGTCATCCACTCACACAGCCTCCTACCCGCTGCAGAGCTGCCCTGCTGCCCTGCAGAGCAGTGCTCAGGCTCGAGGCCACGTGCAGACGGGCGCTGCCATGTCCCTGGCTGTGCCCCTGGACGTGAAGCCGTGTATCAGTGTCTCCTACAACCGGACGTACCAAGTGAACGGACGATATTCCTGCATTACTCCCTGCTTTGAGAGGTGATAAGTACAAAATGCTTTTGTGCTTGTTTGTTTTTTGGGGCAGAGAGTTGTGTGGAAAACGGTTTCATTTTGTTAAACCTCAAAGTTGGAGGGCAAAAAATTGAATTAAAAAAGGTGTCATCCCAGGAAAGAAAGCAACTGGACTGGCAACCGGTACCACAGCTCAAATAGCAGCCTGCAAAAAGTTAGCACACAGACCATCCTCTGAAAAAGAATCTGTATGCTTGGGGATAATGTGTTCTTCCTCTGACACTCAGAATATTCTGCTTCTAATGTGTGTCTGTGAAATACTACTCAAAAAAAAAAGCCAGCTGTGGACTAACTACAGACTTATCTTTTAATGAAGGAGATATGCAGTATTATTTTGAAGACATTTATGTCATCCCACCGTACAGTATTAACACTTACTTTATACTTACTGAAACTTAAGAATCCACTGAATGCCAGACTTCTGCAGGTACATGGAGATCACAGGAAGAAACAAATCTCATGTGGCTAACTCCATCATCTTGCCCCTTTTTCACCACTGGTGCTGGTTATTTGCTTTAGGCTAACACATGTGAATTAACTGGTATTTTGGCTAGTTTTTTAAGTTTTGTACCTTACAGGACAGACAGTATATTTTTGCCTCTTTTATCCTCCCTATCTTTTTTGTGTTTAAAGTAACTCTTTCATACTAACTCAGGGACTTTTCTACTCGATACTCTGTGCTGCTGGTTTGTACACTAATTGGGCTTAACTCGGGGAAGGAAGGCAGAGGGGGAAGAGACTATAGCAAGTGGAGTGGCTTTTCTTCAGGGCATCTATGCAGAGTACCAAAGGGATATGTTACTGTTCACAGAATGTAGATGTGAACTACTGCCCAGCAGTGTGATAATTGAAGAAAAGAGTTTCAACTGAAATTGTACTGTACCAGAACTACTTACAGTGGCTGTGATTCCTCTTTGTACACACACACAAATACATGAATACTATTAACCAACAGAAAGCATCCTCCAGTTGTACTGACAGTACCATCCCTACAGAAAAAGTACACTTAAATGCTGATAGAAATCCAGTTCTGTCACGTTTATAGTGGAGGAAAATTCTCAGGTAATAAAGGGGCAACTTTTTCTTCTGCTATTTGGGAGTTCCAGAAGAAGATGTAGAGATTTGCTCTTCCAAGTGGGTGGATCAAAAATATTTAGCAGAGTGAACTCCTTCACCACAAGTAAGGTGCTAATAATACAACTTTATGGAATTACACTGTCTCCTGTGGAGTGGATAGTCTGAGGGTAGAAAGCTTCACTCATCCACCTCTTGGATGAAAATTATGGTAGAGATATTAACAGAGATGGTTTTTGGGGTCCTTTTGTGTGTTTGTTGGGTTTTTTTTTAACGGGGGTGTTTTGTTTTTTCTTTAAATACAAGAAGATATCAGACTTTCTCCTGTGGTAGAATGTGGGAGGAAGTGGTATGAATAACAGGATTCTTACTGCTTTAAAATATCTTTATAGTATGTGGGCTTAAGGCTTTTTTTGGTAGTTTCATTTGTTTTTTCACCATCTTCTTCCCTGTCTTAGTGGCAGCACTTAAAGTTGTGTTCCATCAAATGACACTGAATTATTGTGAATCTTACAGAAACTGTTTTGAAAGCAGGGGCAATTAAATTACATTATCAATACGAAGATGAAAGCTTTATCATCACAATGTTCAGAATGGAGGAGGACAGCTGTGTTCATTCTTTCTAGAGCTAAATTATAACATGCTACAAAAAACCTATTTATTGCTGAGGAGAAGAAATCCTGTTTCTCTTGTTTTGTCTTAAATTCCAATTTCTGTTGTGGGCTTTTGTAGCATAGATGTGCAAGTCAAGAAGAATAGGAGGATGAATGGAAAAGATGACCCTCTCCCTTTTATCCTAGAGAATCAACTTTGAAATAGGCATAGTGTGGTCAATTCCTTATTAAAATGAAAGTTGGTTTGGTTTTTTCCTCTCCTCTCTTCATCTCTTAATGAATATTTCCCTGTGTCTGAGAGTAGTGTTAAGTAGAGACTTTCCACCTTATAAGATGCCATGCTTTTCACTCAGCACTGTTACCCGTTTTAGAGGGAAATGGACTTCTTTCTGCTGGTTTCATTTTGTTGCAATGCTGTATCCAAGTCCTCAGTGTTCTAACTACCTCTGATGCTATGAATGTACAGTCTTGTAATAGACCATGACTTGAAATAACAGCAGATGCCTGTAGCAATTTTTTTCTGTAAAATCTTCAAATCATCTAACTTGTCATCTTTTTTTGTGACACAGCAGTATAGGCTCTTCTTTTTTTGGGGTATTAGTAAATTTATCCCATAGGCATTTGATATATAAAAATTTAACTAATACTTAACACTGGAATTATAATGGGTGGGGGGCTTTTTCACTTAGTTAATACCACAGCTTTACATTTAATAGGGTATTTTTTATTTGACTATTTTAAGACATTAGGTCAATTGTAAAAAGATCCACTACATACTGTTTGTTTTTAATTTATTACTTAGTCTGAGTTTTTTTTCTGACACTACAGTTGCATCATGACTACAGAGAAAATGTACACTGAACAGTTTCAATCTATATTATTTAAAAGGGCTTTATCAGTGTACATTAAAATACACTGTTCTTACTATTAGAACCAAAATGTGTTTTTTATGGCATAAATAAGAATGGTGCTTCTAAATGCAAAATGTCCAAAACAATGGAATCTTTGTGAGTGCTATGCATTCAACTTATTTTTTAAAATAAAACTAGTTTTGAGTAAGAAGGCTCCAGTGTGTGTTATGCTTTGTATTGTGTTTTATAAAAGCATGTAAACTGTCTTGCCCTGTGTAGCTGGCTGAAGCTGTAAGGACTTCTTTCTCTCCCTCCCCCCTTGTTTTCTGTGACATATCATAAGCTTCAAGAACACTCAGACTTCACAATTGAAAAAAAAAAAGTAGGAAGGAAATCATGCAGGAAGGAGCGTTAAAACTAATTGCAGCCACAGCATATGCTAAATATTGCACACTTCAACAATGAGTCCAGTACACAGCTGTAACAAAGAAATAAAGAACAAAAGAACTCGAGTAGCTCAAGAGCCAGCGGGTGGAATTCATTTTGTTCTCATGCAGAAAAGCAACCATTAATGCTGGCAATCTCAGATTTCTAATACTAGAAATCATTTAGGAGATGTGGGAATAGCCTCTTGTCAAGAGCCACAAGCACTAGTGTTATTCACAATAGCTGTGAAGGGTCAGTCATGCTGCAGGCACTATAGAATCACATGATGTATCCTAGCACAGATATTTTTGATTGTTTTGAACTTCTGATAATTCTTGCTTACTAGAAATAGTTCTGCTTCTTTCTAACACTGTGCACACTTTATATTTGTAGCAAGGCCGAGTCACAAAAATTAATAAGCTTGCTTAAAATTTAACTTGTCTAAAGTTAAAAAATGAAATTATGAGGACTCTTAACTTTCACCCATCCATTTAGGAATAAACCACTGATAGTGAAAACATTTCTGGAGGACCGAGGGCCAGAGGGAGAGCAAGCTGTACTCCATCCCAGTAAGGAACAAAGGCAATGCTCTAATACAATGATAGCATGCATATTACATGGATACTTTGATCTGGGAAGTTTTGTCCTCACTCTTAAGGCAGCAAAAGTCAAGTCTGTCTAGACTGGCCTTGAAATCTCAAGTTTTTATATTTTTTCACTGTAATTACAAAATAGGAACTACCTGTGACATTTCTGAGTCTCCTAACAATTACAAGGACTGCCAAATACTTTTCAACATTTCAGTAGAAGTCTCAGCTTCAGATTTGAAATTGCAAGTCAAGCTATTTTTGTGTTTGTATATAACAAGAAAAGCCTTATCTCTGCTTCCCATGACCCAGGTTCATTATTTACTTTAAATGTGAGGCTATTTACGGTCTTCCAGCATTGCAAATTTAGCTTAAAATCTGAATTTTAAAGTCAACATTTTAGTGACTGACGCATCACCAGAAATAAAAACTTTTTCCAACTCTAATACTGTGGTTAAAATATATATAAGCCAGAAAGTAATGTAGCATATTCCTGCAATAATTTATTGATTCTGCATTCTGAATGTTCACAGGAACGAAAGTCTTGTGAGCAGATAAGGCCTTATCTGACTGAGTGCAAGTGCCCAGTTGGTCATCCTGTATTAAAAGGTGGTCAACAGCAATTTTTCAAAACACCAAGTAAAGCAGCAATAACAAAATACACACTGTTTTTAGTCTCCATCTCAGTGATATTTTAGCAGTTAGGGCACAAGTACAATTGTGCAGCTTACCTTAGACTGTTTGCTCTTTCCTGGAATTAAATGTAATGTAAGAAATTTCTCTAACTTCAATAAACAAGGCATGCATTCTGACAAAGGAAAGCATTTGCTACTGGACATTGAAAAGAAAACCCCAAACCAAACAATGTGTAACTGCATAATTATTTTCTCCTTAAACTCCTTCTATGCACCTTCAGGTATCTAGATATCTTTATCATCTTGAAGAAAACAAAGAATATACATAAAGCATTGCCTAGAAACTTAGAAAATTAAAACATAAAATTGAATAGAAGTAATTGAAAATTATTGTATGCACAGTTGCACTATGGGTATTTCAGTACTCAAGCTCACCATTCTGGGGGAACTTTAACACTTGCCCTCCCTTCAGTCTGACCTACAGATTTATTAATGAGACTCCATGCAGAGGAGGACAGATGTCAATCTGCCTGTTGTTAACATGATGTCATGAAAGATTTTGCCAAATGGTGTTCTGCTTTACCCTCTGCAACAACTATCAGATATGTTACTTAGAGAAGAGTTCTCTATTTATTTTGTTTGTTTTAAGAACACAAAGAGCAGCAAGGCTTTGCTAAGTGCTTCTGTATGCTTGGATGGACAGATTTTGCAGGAGGATGGATGACACTCCAGACAGCACTGCTACAGATCTCCAGAGGTGTAGAAATTCTTCAGAAATACCACAAAGCCTGAGTTTCCAGGCAAAGTGCCTGTATTTTGGAGAGCATTTCTGTGCTCCTGACCTTGCATCCCATCTCAGCCCTTATCTTAGCTCCTGTTTGCTGTGGTGCAGTAAGGACAATCTCCCAAGGGCTTGAATATTTCATTCTCTTTTAGCAGAGATTATGAATACCTTGAAGACTATCTGCACTGACAGATGAAGGAGTAGGTGTGTGGCCACACATCCAAAAACAGCTGAATGGCAAATGGGGAAAGTGGATAAGGCCCTACTGGGCAACAGGTCCTCTAACTGGTAGGAAAGTCCCCTTCAGACATCTATACCTGGGTTTGGGTTATGTGCTCTAAAGGGATCCTCCCACAACACACAGGGGGCTGTGAGACTCCTTTGGGAGTTTCTTGTAAAGTATCCTCAGACTTGAGAGAGCTGGTTGCTAAAAAGGCAGCAAGCATGCAGCACTACACCTACAAGAGACCATCAAGAATTTTTTCCACTTCCTTGATCAGCCAGACTGTGACAACACAAAACTAGCTTGGAAGCACTTCCATTGCCACTTTCTCCTGGAAAAAACTGCCTGTTTTGTTTGTTTCCATAAGCCATCCCTGTTTATACGTTCCTGTTTATACTTGATGTTAGTTCATGCCTTGGGTTTTTTTAACAGGAAACCATCCTATCACCACATCCTTAAATTCTCCCCATTCACAATGCAGCCAGTACTCTGGAGAGGATAAAAAAGTATCAAACTGCTCATAACATCCCCTTGCAATACAGCCCCACTAAGACATTCCAAAAGAATTTTTCTAGAGTTAGTACAAATGCAATTTTCCCTCCTATATCAACACAAAATGGGTAACAGAAATTATGTGTACTTCCATATAGAAAAGAAAGTAAAAACATTATTTAGCTTCCTTACATACTTGCAGTAATATAAAACAGATTTAAAGGAGCACTTTCTTCTACAACCTTTTGCAAGTTGTTCTCTTTCCTTTGGAAAAAAGGTGCAGGACAACTCTGAATAAATCTAAGTCTTTCATATGTCAAAAGAATAATTACAGCAAAAATCATAGCTGTCTCAAATATTACTTTAGGTTGAAAAAACAGGATTAAAGACATCAACTACCATAAGTATTTCATTTTACCTCACTTACAATTGCAGTGCAATTGACAGATTTAAAAAAAGTGGTATTGTTTAAAAGAAGATTCTAAGACTAAACAGCAGAGGGATGCAAAATAATAAAATAAAGAAAAAAAATGGTGTTCTTATTCATCTTGTCATTATTATTAAAAAAAAAAAGCCAAGATGATTAACTAGAACTGAAAGGCTAAATATATTTAAAGCAAAATTAACTAGAACAAATTATCACAGCTTTCAGTGAGGGCAAGAGCTTAGCAGGATTTTCAAGAGATTAAGCCCTTACATAGCTAATGAAATCATTCAGGATTTAAGCCAAATACTAATGGAGGTAAGGAAGAAATATCTCTTAATGCAAATTAGTCAATAGGGTCTATGATGGGATTTCTTGCACCTTCCACTCAGTAAATCTGATTAAATGCAGAAAGAAGAGCACTTTCCTAGACTTGATACAGTTACTTTTCAGTACAATTTTGTGGTATAACAGATGTGTATATTCAGTTCTGCTGAGCACTGCATCTGCTGTATGCTTTCCTAGGCACAGAAATAAAGATGTGCAAACATTTATTGAATTAAAGACTTAGCTCTAAAACAGACATTCCCAAAAGCACATATTCTTTAAAAAACACCTTTAGGAATTGTGATAAAATTACATTTTACTGGTTCAGCTTCCACAGCCACTACTAGCAAGTTATCAATTACAGTATTAAATTGTCAGTCAAAGAGTGGGACTTGATGATCCTTGTGGGTCCCTTCCAACTCAGAATGTTTGGGGAACCTGTGAAATTCACAAATTCTGCTTTTTTTACTGGATGCTGAAATAACTTATTTGAGACCAACATTCAATAGCTCTTGTGGCACATTCAACACTTCTAATACAGTTCATGACTAAAACTCTTTCCTCCTTTGTTAAAACACAAGTTATTATTTACTCTATTTGGAAATTGTGCTTTACATTTCTTTTAGAAATACATGTTCTTTGAAGAACTATTTCTTTTAGTATCCTATGAACTAGAACAGACAAATTACTTTGATTTGTAACTTCAAAGCCTAACTACAGAGGAAAATTATGTAGGTAAATAATATTATGTGCTCCAAGGCATTAGGAAATAAATGTCTAATTCAAGGTGTATCCAAGTAAAACTTGTGGTATAGTCACATGAAATCCACTACAATTAATTATTTATATCTTCCTCAAAGGATTCTACTTGCTAAGTCCTGTAAAAGGACACCAACACTTGACAAGAAGAACAGTAGTGGACTTTTCCCAGGAGGACAAATTATCTTGGGAAACCCTCTTCTAGTCTCAGAGAAGTGCAAGAGGTACCTTGGAATAATGCACTTAAACACTGACAATCTCAGGAACTTGTAAAATTAAATGGACTTGGCAGTCTTTTCCAACCTACACCATTCTATGGTTCTATTCTATCATGTTAAGACATTTAGTATTCTGCAATTCACTTTCCATGCCCCTATTCAAGTTGAAAAAGTTATTTAAAACTTATTTCAATAAAAGGATTCTAAAACAGCCTATTAAACATTTTATTTCAAACAGCCATATTCTAAATACCCCTTAAATATTTTTTTTATTCCCTACTTCCTACTGTGTATATGCTCAAGATAGTCATCAGCTGTGGCTGAACACAGAGTCTGGAGCTTGAATAGACTAAAATCCAAATATTGTGACTGAACTTTCTATTCTTCTTGGAATTCCTTGTGTTGCTCAGACAAATTTCAGTTCCTCCTTGAGGCCTCCATGAGGGAAATATGCCAGCACTTTTCACTGTAGTCACAAATCAGACAAAGAAATGCTTCTTAAAAAGGTTTTGGGAAAAGCCTTTTTTGGAATTATGCTACAAAAGTAGGGAGCTGTCTTCATATCAGCTCCAAGGCATACAGAGACACCAAGAGTTCTCACAAATGATAATACAGTGGGGCTGTTGTTATAATATGCACTACTGGACTCTGCAGAATGTCATCACTCTGAAAACCTTATCACCTTACTTTCATAACAACAAAAGCTCCTACAGAGTTTTACAAATACCACAGAAATATTTTATATTTAATTTTGCATTACTTTCAATTGCTCCAGAGGAGCTGAGAACAGACTGATAACTGATCCAAGCCAGTTCTTTCTCATATGAGTGGCCAATGTGAAACTTAAACACATTCTAACAAAAGCAAAGATGATATAACTGTGAACACAAAGCTAAAACTATTTGTTGGCAGACTGAACAAGAACCAACAGTGCTGCTGGTATAGATAGCAGAACTGGTTTCTCATATGCCAGCCTGGATCTAGCCAGTTTTCTTAGCTCAACATGGAGCACAGAGTTGATGCAGTCATATAATTTCCAAAGCCCACAGAAGTCTGACATGATTTTCATATATTATTGTACTTTGAAGTAAGCACTGCTGGATCCCAAATGATGCTGTGCAGATCAAAGGCTCAAGAGTCCTAAGCTCAGAGTTCACCTTTTCAAACTGATACAAAAATGACATCTAGCAAAAAAAAAAAAAAAATCAAAACCACAGAAGAGCAAAATAAGTATTCCAAATTATGGTTGCAGTATCCTAGAGCAATTTTGGTATCAGTTCAAGGGTTCTTAGTGTTGAGAACACTTTCTCATTTCACCGCCCCTCAAACTTCCCTTCTCATGGAAAGAGAAGCTGTCTGCTTCACATCAAAGCATCTGGAAAGTTCCCTCTGATGACAGATTTGAACTATTTGAAGAACAGTAATACAGCACTAGGCTGTCATAACTGAAAACATGGAAACAGAAGTCTTGTAAAGGGGTCTGGAGCTCAGCATAGGGAAAGATGAAAACTTTAAAATATTATAAAGGCAGAGATGTCAGGTTCTGGATACACAGGTAAAGGTACAATACCAGTGTTTTTCTGCCACCTACTGATACCTTCCAACTCCCTTTTTACCTGGCACTTTACTCATAGATGAGTTCTATAGATGAATAGGTAACTCAGCTGCTTCTGACATCTGCTCATACAACTATAATTTCTTTGGAATTACTAGAATTTTTTAATCTACACCTCTTCAAATAAGCATGTGATGAATAGCCCTGTGTACAGCTACCACTGACAGCACTCATGTGGACACACCTGTTTACAAGAAGGTTATAAAATAATTTTATAATATCTATAAAGATAACAACGGCATCATTAGTCAGGAAGGGATTTTTTTCAAGGTTGCCATGCTACAAAGGGTTTGAGAATTGAGATAGTAGATACTTCAAACTATCAGTCTATGTGTCAGTTGTTTGTATCAATCATCACAGGTTTTATTTCCATTTTATGTTCTCTGTATGGTTTGGGAACCCACACAGTTTTTCCTGGCCTCATCAGCAACTATCAAGAAAAGCATAAACATTGGCAGGAAACTATTAAAAAATCTCTATAAAAATAGACCTCAAAAACTAGTAACTCCCAGAATATACCCATCCTTTGCATGAAAACAGTTTAAAACCCATTAATTTCATAGCTTATCTTGCCATAAAGACTGAGCACTATGAAAATATTTATGACAAAAAAAAAATCCCTAGTTTATTAATTCAATGAATGGGAAAGCTTCAGAAAGAGTTGCAAGAAACATTTACAAGAAAACTTGCATCCTAGAGACAGAGTGAAGAAAGCCAATTTAACTTCACAAACACAGAGTGCCACCAAGAGCCTATCAGCTCTGCACAAGAAGAACACATCTAGTACGGGATCCTGAGCTAGCAGATATGGGCACACCACAAAAGAGTCCAGGAAGCTGATTCATTGTAAATTTAAACTGGAGTACATGACAGAAATAAAGCATTGTGATATCTAAGTATTAGGACAACTCTTCTAGGGGTGTGATAGATATTTTCTCATGATTTCCAATTTTTGAAACAACTAATTGAAAGAGGAGCAATAAGATTTTTTAATGAAGGAAAAGACAGAAGTTCATACCAGTTGGTTTTTGAAAAAAAATTTCCAGCATTTCAACTGCAAAAGTATTTCAGAGGATGTCAGGTTCCTTTGGAAATTTCTAAATGTAGCTGAAGAGTTCACACTTTAGAGAACCCAGAAATTTTCCCAAACCATTAGAAAGGAATAATGCCCATACTGCTGTAATGCCACTGCCTTTGCTGACTCTTGCTCTGCCTCAGAGCTCCATCTCATGATAAATTGTGGCAGCTCCGTGTGAGGGTTCACAAAGCTTCATAAATATACAATCCCACCAGTCAAGAATGTGAAGGATTGCAGTCTACAAAAATCAGCATGCTAGATGCAGTTATCTAATCAAAATGTTGGGTATTAACTACATTTTAAAGTTTTTACCCAGAGCTTCACTTTGCAAATATTCTAGAGAAAAATTGTGAATTTTCTTCAAAGTACCATAGCATTTCAATATGTATCTAATACCTATAAGTAACATTTTGCAAGCTATAATAAAATTCTTACTGGATTTTTAATTTGTACTCTTAACTAATATATCTAATATGCTTCTAATTACAGTAAATCCAAAGGTGTTGAAACTATAGATAGCTCTAACTTGGCATTTAGGTTGATAATGAACAAAATTTCTATTACATAAACATATAAAAGAACAGGAAAGATTGATTCAGAAAATATTAAAAATCAGAGATTAAATGTAACTTATCAACAATCAAACAACTTATCAAATATAAGTTCAAAACAAAGACTGTATCTGAAACACCAAATTCCTGAAATACTGTATGCTGTATCTCCCTATAAACAGAAGTTTTACTACTGCAACAGCTGGAAGCATTTACACTTTTTAATATCTTTTTCAGTAACAAAGTTAAATTCTTCTTGCAGCTGTTCAAAAGTATTTTGGAATGGTTTGTTCCCTGGATCCTGCATACTGTGAAAGAATGTAAGGGCAAAGCTGGAGGGTTTTACAAATTGCCTCAATTTCAAAATAACTTTTTCCTTAATTAACCTTTACAGACTTCTGATATATCTTTCTGACTAGCACCAGTAGCATAAGCATATGCTAGAACATGGCTTATCTGAGCCAAAATTATTTATCAGGTCTAATTGCAATGTCTTTTAGTTTTAAACAAGTTCATACTTTTTTTACTGAAGTGAATTTCTGAAAAGTAGAAAAAGATGTATACTTTAAATTGTACACAAATATTTTTCTGCATTACAAAAATTTTTAAAACGTCTTTTTCTAAGAAGTAGTATTGCAAATTAAAGATGTTTCTTACAAAACAATTTAATTTGTTTTTTCTCTTTTCACTGGATTATCAGATATTACTGCTAATAACCTGTTAATCACCAGGTGCATCAGACACAGGGAGCACAGGCAGGTGAGCTGCACAGGACACACAAATATCCAGCACAGCCCTCAGAACTGAGGCCTGAGCTCTCCAGGGTTCATCTGAGCTCATGCAATAAACCCACTGTGCTCAGAACATCCCAGAGCTGCTGAGTGCTCACAGGACATCTGGGTGTCCTGGAGAGGACAGGACCTTTATCCCAGGCACACAAGTGACCCCTATGCCACTGCAGCTTCCTCTGTTTGGCTATTCTGGTATGAGACCTAATCTCAGGCAACAGTTCTGCTCTGGGGTTTAAATAACTGTGATAACTGCTTCAGTTTGTTCCCATGCTTTGCTTTTATCTGTTAGACTTTCTAAAAACATAACGAGTCTTAACTTGGTCCCTGTTATTTGTAATCTTGAAGCCAAAGAACTTGCATGAAAAATATTAAGAGTATCTACAATTACCCTGTAATACTCCTACTACAGCATGGACAATATGTATTTCCTTCTAAAAAAACATGTGAAGATGGACTATCAAAATCTGCTAAACATTACCATAATCAATTCCATCATATATGAATACCCTCATACATGAATACTTAGGATATTTGGGATCAAACTCAACTGCTTGAGCCTATTTGATAAATTTGCCTGTGACTGAGCCATCAAATTCCAGTAGCTATTTCTGCATTGATATTTCTTGGCACATTAAAATAAAGCCATCTATCATTAATTGCAGAACATTTAAAGGAACAAATGGCAACAGAAATTTCTTATAACGTAGGCAATTTTTAGAACACATTTCAAATTCTGACAGTTTAATCAGGTTACCTCGTTTAACATTATAGCTATTTTAAAAAATCAACTAGGAAGCACTAAGAAACCCTAAACCAACTGACAAACAGTTCCCACAGACCTAAGCATGAAATTCTAACAGATGAAAATGCTGATAAATCTTAAAAATATTCATTACCACCTGCATCAAGCAGAATTTATCACCTGTGAAACAGGAGCTACAGGAAAGCACTTCCTTCATCAGGTGCCCGTGATAAAGCATGCATGAGTTTGCCTGGCATCAGAGCATGTTGTTTCTTCTTCATCTAGAAAGAAAGGTACATCTAAATCAAAATTTATTGACAGAATAGAAAAAGCCACTCAATATGATTGTGTGTGGATATATATATTCAATATATTTGAAAAGTCACCCTCTCTGCCCCTCCAAATAAAGTAAAACTTCCAGTTGATTTTAATGGACCATAGAAACAATGTGGCTTGCAAACAAAATTTACACTTTTCTGCCTCACAGCCATAGCAAGTCACCTGCATTCTAACATCTGAATTGCTGATGAGCTTGTATTTCCCTGAAGGAGGATGCTGCCTTGAATTTACAGTTAGTGGAGGAGAAAAAAATGAACTCTCTAAAACCTTCAGAAAACATGCTCCACAAACAAATACTTGACAAAACAGTTAGAGGTCAGTATCAACAGCCTGTCAGATCAGAGTTCAAAGAGGACTCTTTCTGGTGAGGAAATATCATATTCCTTGGTATTCCTTCCTTCCATATCCTTCCATCTCCTTTCAGGATAAGGACATGGTGTTCAGAACCCCGCCCAGACTTCATCTGGTTTTTTTGAGCTGTCACTGTAGCTGTAACAGAACTTATTACAGAAAGGGTACAGTCAGGGGCTTGGGCACTGTTTGCATGCTTTGGCATGCTACTTTCACTTCAAATCATTTTACAAACTGTAAAAAAAAAAAGTAAACTGGCCCACCTTGACTGGTGTAATTTTAAAACCACCTGAGCACCTCACAACCCTCCCTGTGGCTGTCCCAGTAACACTTCATCAGTTAATGAAGTGCCACTCAGCCATTTCTACAAAAGAGCAGCAAGATGTTCCTGCAAGAGCATTAGCTGCTTTTATTCAGGCATTAGTCATTTGACATCTAAATTATTTTCAAAGTGACTATGAAGAACAGTTATACTTTGTAGACATACTCCCTATTTTTAAAGTAACAATGACTTTTTAATGGCTACAAATGCAAATTTTCATAACTGAGTCATGAAGAGATCTGCACCATTATGTATGAGTGCCTCCTTCCAGCAGCAGATTTTTCTCAGCAATTATTTTAGATAATTTTCAAGTAAGTGGGAAGAAAAATACTCAAATTTCAGATTATTAAAAATAACGAGCTGTGGATTCCCCATCCTGGAAGTGTTCAAGGCCAGGTTTGATGGGGTTCTGAATGACATGATCTAGTGGAAGCTGTCCCTGTCCATGCAGGGGCTTTGGAACCACATGATCTTTAAGGCCCCTTCAAACCCAAACCACTCTATGACTCTGTGATTATATGATCCAGACTTACTACTGATTTCACAAAAGGTGCTTCTGTGTGATAACAATTTATCCATCTGGTGACAGTTACAGTAAGGTCTAATTTTTATCCAAATTTTCATATATGATTACTGATACTACACATGATAATTCTTCCTGTACTATTATCTGATAATAACACATTAGTAGTCTTAAAAGATATTTAATTAAGTTTATCAGCTAGGTTTGTAATTTAAGTGATTTTTAAAGTAAGATTTATATCAGCTGAATACATATTCTGTCATTCAGTCATTGATACAATCTTTTATGTTTTCAGTCCTTGAGGGTTGATGTCAACCCTCTTACAAGCAATAGTATTTCTATGAACCTTATTACATCAGGACCATGCAAAGCAGAGATATTCACAGTGTGAGTAAATTAGATAACTGTATTTTAGGATTAAGATCAATTTGGTACCCAAATGCTAAGTATCTGATGAATATCTGATATTGATCAGATAGCACTTTAAAAACTAAGAAAAGCAGTGATGTGCTGAAGACATGCTTATGATTTAAAAACATTTTTATAAAATATTTGTAGAATTTCCAGTTTATTTGTTTTTCAGCATGTATTTTACAATCCACAGGTGCTAGAGAAGAAACAAGAGGAAGCTATTTAGTCAGGAAACAGAAACAAATCACCACAAGATAAATGAAGAATATGTGGACAGAGGGGAAGAAAGTCAATTGGAAATCGCAGAAGACTGAATTTAGTTCTGGTCCCTGCTTTCAGGCAGGCAGATGTGCCCAACCTGACCTGAGTAAAAAAAGCACAGTAGCTGTAGCAGGCACTGTCATCCTGGACTTGCTCCAAGAGCAGGGGGATTGTGAAGAGAGGTTGTTTGTGAACATAAACTTAGAGACACTTCAATGGGGTCACAGGCAGCTCCAGCAGGACCAGGACATCAGGTTGTCTTAGTAAGTTCCACAAACTTCCTCCAACTACTAACACAATACAAGTGAGCAGCTATTTGTATACTTATTTTCTTCTCATAATATGTTTGATAATATACCTGAATACATATACAGGTTTCCTTACTGATCTCAGTAAAATAAATACTTACATGTCCTAAGGAAAACTTGTTCTACCAGATGCTCCATTCACAGTGGTTCCATTAAGTGTAGATGAAGGTACAGAACTGTCACTCTAAATGCACATCATGTATGCTAGACCAGATTTTCCAGTTAATAGCAGTGCCATTTGCCTTATGACACAGCGTAAATAGCAGAGAAGCTACAAAAAAAAATTTAATGGGTCAGATTACAGGTCTGTCTAGGCACCATTCAGTCCCCAATAAAGACAATACAATGCATCTGCAGAACAAGTAAATGATACTTTCTTTAAGTACTCTTCCAACATTAGGAAGTCTGTATTTTGCATACTGCCATACCAGCATTGCTCAGGTAGGTGCAAAGTTGAGGCTGAGGTGATGAGGATGGCCAAGACAGCAGCACAGGTTCCTCACTTAGGGCAGTGAAAGCATTTACAGAGGTTTGGGAGCATCCTTCCCCAGCAGTAAGACCTCACACAGCATCTGCAGTCACTACTGCTGCTGCTGAGAGAATGAGAAAACTAAACCCAGAAACCTCTACCTTAAACCACGGGAAATGCCACCAAGTTCAATGGGACTGTTCAATGTAAGCACGTAAAAATAAAATTAATACATTCCTAACTGACTCGTTAAGTTTTGCTGCACAATAGCAGGAAATATGTAAATAAGTATTTTTATTGTACTACCTTCCTGCAGGTTCTGTTTTACAAGCCATTCTATTTGTCGTCTACCAACATCCTCAGTACAAGCTTCCAGCGGAGCATAACCCCAGATATATTTTTCCCTCCGCACTAACTGCTTGACCAGCGGCTGTCCCGTTTTCCCAGGCGAGGTTTGTGCGGGGGTGAAGGGGCTGCAAGGCCGGGCCGCTCCGCCCTGGGGGTGCCCCAGGCGCGGGGCCCGCTCCCTCACGGCCGGGTCCAGGCCGCGCCCGGCGCCGAGCCCGCCGCACCGGCGCCCCCTGGCGGCGGCGGGCAGGGCCGCGCCCGGAGCGCCTCGGTCAGACTCGCCCCCACACAAAAGCAAATAAATTAATGACTTTATTTAATCTACTTTGCTTCTGGGTATTACTGCGTTCTTTCAAAAATCAGTGAAAAGCGATTTCGGGGAAATGCTGTAAAGAATCTACCACATTCAAACCTATATTTAACATTTATCGGATGAGAAGTATTGGGTAGTGTCACACTGTACTGCTGAACAGAAAACACAGATGTTGTTCAGAGGGCTGTTTTAATTTTTTTCTGAAAGTCAAGGTCATTTTTCCAAGATCTTTGGTTTATAGGCACGGCTCAGCCATAATTACTTCGTCTTCTTTCAATCTATCAATATAACCAAACTGCCTACGAGCATCCCCCAAAAAAACACAAATATTTATTTGTAAAAAGTCCAAGTCACATCACTTGATGCAAGTTTTCCCTTTTCAAAAAGGACTCCGCTCTCAGCTATGGTTATGCAAATCCACACATTCAAAACCAAGACATATTCCTGATCTATAGCAGCATTGTTATTAACAAAATGTTCTCTCTTGTCCTTTTCAATTTCTACTGACATCCCAAAGATTTCAGATTAAAATGAACTTCAATGAATGATTCAATTAAAAATATAAGTGCTGATGTTTAGTGATTATACAGGAAATTTTAAAAAATGGTCAAAGGTTAAATAATACTGAAAGAAATGAAGAGGCGTGATCTATCAGATTATACTGAGCACCAAGAGACTCATCCAATGCATCCAATGCATCATTAGCAGCATATAGAAAGGGGATTTGTAAATTCCATAAATGAGGCACCTCAGAACTGCTGCCCCAAAGAACTTACTGAAGACTGAAGGAAGTCTTTGAGGAAAAAAGATACTACAGAGCAAAGAAAAACAGTCAAAAAAAGATATGCCTAGCATATTTACTGTACTTGCTCCATGAGCCGTAGGAAAGGATACCGTATCAAGCAGAAATAAAAACATATTAACAAAAAAATTCTGACGACCAACATTACAACAGCTGTTTCACAGTAAATCATGGTTTAACTTTTCAGAACGTGCTTCTGATACTGACAACCATCCCTGCTGCCTCCCACAGACACCACGTCAGAGCGGCGTGCAGGAGCACACGGCAATAACAAATGTCAAGAACTTTTAAAATTGGCTTAAGCAAGAGAGATGATTAGCTGCCTTTTTAAATCGACATCACTTGCACATCCGTGACTACCGGAGGCGGTGTACCTCCACACATCCAGCCGAACAACCCCGCACCACCATTCCCGGGGATGCGGCGCTCCCGGGGCCCGGCCCGGCCTCTCCGCGCCCCGCCCCGCGCACGCGCGGAGCCGCCGCCGCCCGTCGCCCCATTGGCCGCGCTCCCCGCGCTCCGCGCCCCGCCCCGCCCCGCCGCTGCCGCGCAGGCGCAGTCGCGGCCCTTTCGGGAAGGTTCTGTGTCGCACCAGCCTTTCCTTCCTCCGCCAGGGAAATCCTGTCCGGGTACGGGCCGCCCGCAGCCCCGCTCCTCTCCGCCCCGCCCCGCCGCCGCACGGGCTCTTCCCCGTCACCGTGTGCAGCCCGCGCCCTTCCCCTCACAGCCCGCCCGCCTCCCTCTACAGCCGCCTGCCCGCCCCCCGCTGCCGGGCCGCGACTTCCCCCCGCCCCGGTCTCTTGTTTGTCCCTGCCCCGAGCTCAGCCGGTGTCGAGCCCTGGGCCGGCCCCGCAGCCGGTCCTGCCCCGGGGACATGCGGCTGTGAGGGGCAGCCTCATCAGCATCATCCGTGCAGCGGGGCCATGGGGGCCGCTCCCCTCGCCCCCCTCCCAGCCCGGGCCCCCCAAGGTCGGCGGGCGCCCGGCGTCCAGCGGGGTCGGACCGCTGTAGGTTAGGGGGGCGCAGGTGATGGTCCTTCCATTGCTGAGGTGCCGGCCTCGCCTCTTGCAGCTACCTGGAGGTTCTTCTCCTTGAGACGGGTTCTAACTGGGAGCGCAAGGGCGGAATAGACGGCTCCGAGCCGCAGAGTGGGACAGAAAGGACTGCCAGGAAGATCTTCGTGCCTGCAGCGCTGCTGCCAGAGTTACAGAGAAACCTGCGCCTCTCCTCTCTCTTTCTTGTGATCACCTGGAGAGGAGAGGTGAGTTGTCTTTCCCTCTTGTCGCGCAGTAGCAGTGGAGAAGTAGGCTAGCTTGCAAGGTGCAGAACTTGTTCAGGACGGCTTCAAGCTGGCTGGCTGCTTGGTTTGTTTTACTTGAGACTCAGCCCTATGCAAAGGCCCGCTGATGGAGAAAGAGATTAGCACCGTGTTAACCGCGCGGTTCTCTCTCCTTTGCTGCAGTGCCCACTTTCACCGCTGCCTCCTGCTCTGCCTGCTCCTGCTTTCAGCATGGTAAAGAAGAACACTATCCCTGATGGGTAAGTATCCCTCACACTAAGCAAGAGGCAGGAGCGGGCATCCCACAGAGAGGGGCACTGACTGCCCCAGGCGCTTTCTTGCCTCAAGCGTCTTCACCACCTACAGACAGGTTAAGGTAGGTATCTTCTCCAAGACAGGAGCAGCCCAGCCATTCATTCCCCAGGTGAGTATAATGCTCCAGCCTGTCTGTAAACACTTCTCCTTCACCGGCCGCACACAGTTCCTTCTTCCTAATCTTTTTACTCCCAAGTGTGTTTACTTGGGAAATGGGAGAGTAGTCCATACTCCTGGCTACTCGTGTTTGCTACTAGGAATGGCCAAAGAGTTGATAAGATGGGAGCAGGTGGTTGCATGCACAAGATCAAGGAATATTTTTGTGAATTCGGATCCAGAAACATCTCGTGGTTTTGTTTCTAACAAGAGTATGACAGAAATGTTGTATCAGCAAAAATAATCCCAAATTATTCTAAATGCACTATACAGGCCTTGCAATGACTTGATTGGAGTGCATATGTGGACCACAGAATGATGTCAATTAAAACAGATACAATTCTATTCTTCAGCTCTAATAAAGCACAAGCAAAGAAGTCCAAATTAAGAGTTTTAACCTATGTGTTCTTGATGGCATCTGTACAAACTTTTGGATAGGAGGGTATGCTGAGATAACAGCACACTGTAGTGGGGCAATAACTTGCAGTTTATACATTATTTGAGGAAAGAATTACATTGTGCTGGTTTCAGGGGGACTATTAAGTAGGTTTATTAAGAGCATTCTTAGGAGGAGTAATAAGATAGAAAAAACATGCACTCCTGTAATATATGTTGGGCCAAAAACCAGTAAATAAAAACAAAAGATGAACAGAATTTAAAAAATAAAGAAGCGGAAGAGTTTGCATGGCTGACAAGCTCAAGGATTAAAATTAGAATAAACTTTTAAAAAAACCTGTTTAAACATGTCTTTATCTGAAAATTTCTATGCAATTTCAGTTACATGTTAGATGTGAGCTAAAGTGGATTAGTTTTTAAACAGTGATTCAGAAATTGGAAAACAATTAGTTGCCCTTGCTTTCTTCATCCTTGGAAATTGTTACTAAAACTTTGAGAATCAAGTGCTCGTTTCTCCTTTCTTATCCCCCCCTCGCATTTGAACTGGAGGAGCTGTGAGGTTACACGGATTTCTTAAGTATGGAAGAATCCATGGACTGTACTTTTGACTTCTTCAATTGGAAACTAATACCTTTCAGGGAGAGAAACAGCTACTGTCAAATATTTGGTTATAAAGTTAATATCACCTTTTGACAAAGTGCCTGATACTGAAGTGCTTTCAAGTTCTCCAGATAGTTTTTATACTGCTAAGAAATAAAGTTAGACATCCACAGTAACTGGGGTTTGGCAGTAATGAAGTTGAAGGCCTTGTCAGCCCCTCAGTCTCATGCAGCAGGATGTGGATGTCACCCTTGTGCTAGCACAGCATGTTCTTCACTGTCAGTTCAGTAAGCCAGGAAGACACAGAAGTGAACCCTGGAAGGGACTTAAGGAGACTAGTTTGAGTCTGGGTCATCCTGCATATGCAATTCACTGGCCCCACAAATAGGTGTTGGCAGAAGTGGGATTGTGGTACCCTGGAGCATAAGGACAAGTGCAGACAGTGCAGACTGTGGAAGCACAACCTCAGTCTCCATGTTGTAATAGCAATACTCTAACTCTTTGGGTTTAATGGTTCTGCAAGAGATAAGGAGAGTGACACTAAATACTGGCATCTTTTGTCTTCCTCTTAGTGCCTCAATTTTTAACACTTTTAATCCAGACTTCATTATGCTAATTCAAGCAATACAATAAATTGGGGGTTTCAGTTAAGGTGGTAAGTAGAAATAGTGCAACTAAACAAGAAATGGTGAACCTTTTTTTAGGACAAGGGGTAATGACTTTAAAGATGAAGAGGCTTACATCAGATGTAAGGAAGAAATTTTTCACTATAAAGATGTTGATGCACAGGAATGGATTGCCCAGAGAAGTTCTGGGTGCCCTTCCCTGCAAGTGTTTTCAAGGCTGGTTGGATGTGTCTTTGAGCAACCTGGTCTAGTGGAAAGTGTCCCTTCCTGTGACAGGAGAGTTGGAACTAGATGATGTTTAAGGCTTCTTCCAACCCAAGCCATTCTATGGTAGAGGAAATTGTATTTCTTTTTTACTAGTAATGTCTTGGAGCAGAGCTATGGTGTAGTGTCCACTGCAGTCTTAAACCTACAAAATAGTGCTGGCACTAATTTTGTAGCAAAATGAGACATCAATGTAAAAGAGGGGTTCAAGTGACTCCTTGCACTGCAGTTTCCACATGGAGTCAAGTTCTGGTTCTTCACAGTGTCTGAACTGGTTTTAACCTTCAGTAGTTGTATACTCTAATGTTTTAGTGAAGAATCAGACAGTCCAAGCTGCCTAACAAGTCACAAAATACTATGATGTTTTTACAAATTTATACTCATTTGTGCTTCAGCATCCAAAATCCTGCTGTGTGTATAATTACATAAACTCCAATTTTGAAGAGCATCTGCAGAAATGTCACCTTCTGGCAAGTTTCCCTTGAATAGTATAAAAAATACTGAGTGGGGTCTTTTTGTTAGAAGGGCAAAGCTGAATTATTTTTGCCAATCCACTATAAATATACTTCTTTAACTGATTTTTTTCTGTCCAGACTTAAAGCATCAGCATTTTCATTTAGACAGGAATATTAAATACTGTGGCATAATGGATTGTGCATGTTCAACAGTGAGGGGGAGAGAAGGATGATATTTTATTTGTAAAAGTATTTCCTATCATCAGTTTTGAATCTAGTGTCTATAGAGGTATGGAAGTCAATTGGAAAATCAGGCTGCATGTATATCATGCAGTATCAGTGGCCAAAAAAAGGGAAAAGAGGTTCCAAGTAGTATTTTCTAAATGGTCTTGCTAGAGGTGACAGTAGTTGTAAAAGTAAATCTTACAATGAATCAGTTCTAAACCAGAACATTTTACTGGAAATTAAAGCTTCCATATGACCTTAACAATGTTAATGTCAAAATAAATTATGAGAAAAACACTTGTTCCATATCTGGCTATATTATTTAAAACCAAAGCAGATAAAATATGCAGCTGGATGTAATCCATAATCAGTTTTCTTCATGCCCAGCCTGGTTTCCACTCCTCTGTTGCTCTTAGTCCCTGGTACAGGGACGATGATGGTGCCAACTCGTGTGATAACAGCTCTGACTCCTGCCCTTCTTGCTTCCACTCACGTTCAAGCAGGACACAGATCACGTGTCACAAGTCTCACTCACACTGCTAAAATGCTTAGGTGAGGCTTTGCTCCTGTAATTGCTGTTTATGTGACCATGTGCAGATGATCACGTTGGATCATTCTGCCTTTATCTGTACTTACTCTGTAAGAGTTTGACGTTCCTTAGTCCAGGCCACTTTTAATTCCCAGCCATGTTCCTTTGTTGAAAACAGAAGAAATGTGAACTTATCTCTGTGGCTAATCTTTGGTTAATTTCAATCTGCTGGGTTTATTTTTAGTTCTGCAGAGTGTGCTGAAATTTCCTTTTTAAATACCATTTTAAAGATAACATGGAACACATACCCTTTATGTTTTTGATGAAAAGTGCCTTCTGCTCATTTTCTACCATAGAGCTGTCAGCAGCTTTTGAGTTTCTTGCTGATTGTGCAGATAAATGCAAAAATTCTGTGTAGATTTTAAGTCATCCAGCTACACCTTGTTAGGTTATAGAGACAACTTGCACTTGCAGAAGAAGAAATAATAGTTCAGAGTTTAGAAAGTAAACCTCTTTGAAGGTAAAATTGATCTGCTGATTGACTTGTTTTCCTCTTCAGATAATGCTTTTCATCCTTTTTTAAAAACTGAAATCTCTGAAATACTATATATGGAGAGCTTTTTCAGCACAATGCAGAACTTGTGCATACCAGCTCTTTGTGGTTTTCGAATTACAGGTGTTTTGAGTGTTGTAACAAGTCTTCTTATTGGTGATTTGTGATAAGTTTTGTTGTGATGGAATAGTCTCTATTTTTCAAAATGGTGAGAGAAAGTTCAATCAAGAGTGTTTCTTTGAAAAAGAAGCATATTAAAAAGGAAACATTTTTGGAAAATACTGAGTATCTGTATTGTTAATGAAAGTAAACTTTGCATTTCATTGTCAATTAAATGATTGATGTGTGCCTATGGCAACTTTTTTAAGGTGTTTGATTCAGTCAGGTTGAAAAATGCCCACCAACTACAACAATACATTTTTACCTGTTGAACTTTACACATCTGCTTTGCCTTATATTGATGCTACATGTTTGTAAATGTTATTCTGCCATTTTGAGGAGAGGAATTTCCTGAAGTTGAAGAAGAAGGAAGGAAAAAGATTCTTTTCAAGCGTCCTGATGATACTTTGAAACTGCTTCATGGAATAATTGCAAATCTGGGGACCTAATTAGGCTTTATGATAGCAGCAGTTTTTATGTGCTTTGTGCTGAGGGTGTCCTCTGTTGAATCATGCAACTTGAAATTCTTTAAAATGTAATATTTCAATATTTCTTTCCTTCCAGATGGCGGAGTTTGACACCAGTTGGACAGCCTATTCCAGGAACGAGATTTATTGCATTCAAAGTACCTTTAAAAGGGGTATGTATAAAAGTAACTGCAAATTGGCTGTATTAGTTAAACTGCAAAAGCAATAAAAAATAGCATGACTATACATGCAAATTTCAAGAAAGTTTTTAAAAAAATAATTTATTCAGATTTAAGCCTTTCAACCATCTGGCTTTTAAAAATAATATTCTATATTTTTTATTATTTTTCTTTATTTCTGATGTTACACTTTTTATTTATCTTTTAAAAATAATCAAGCTTCTAAATCAATCAGCATACTTCATTTGATAACTATTAAGTGTCTAAATTCATAATCTTATTAAATATCTTTTCATGGCTGTTTTAAGAAAATCATATGGAAGAGTTTATGATATGAATAACAGTCTAGGCAATGTAAGCCAAAGTATAATTTTATGGAAATTAAGCACTCATTGAAGGATACCAGCCACTGCAGAACTTGTAAAACTATAGATCCAAATTGGCAATTTCATAAGCAAAAAGTTTCAGTGAATCTGGTGGGAATGTATTATAGCTAAAAAAAGAAGTCTTCATAGATTTCTCCTATTTTACTAATTAATTAGTTTATGAAGTACTTTTATTAGTATTTCCTTTAGAGTCTTGCTTGCTTGAAGTGCCATCCTAAGCTATTAAATACACTGAGTTAAATCTTTAAATTCTTTGTTTCTACAATATGTGGAGGTTGTGTTGTAGAGACTGTTCAGTTCTTTAGTGCCTAGGCCTTTTTGGAGGCATAGGGCAAATTAGTGTTAATTTATACCAAAGGGCAAATAGGACAAGTGCAGCATAAATTGACTTCTACAAGTCCTTGCTTTAGATACGGAGAAAATAAATGTTTCCAAGCACTTTTAAAGTACAGTGGTCTGACATAACTCTAGCAGTTAAAGGGAAATGTTCTGTCTAAGCTTTTGTCTTCAGATTGCTCTCTAGTATCCATCCACAAAAATTTTGGTTCTTTGGGTATATTACTACCCATTATGTTTTCAGTCGCCATTCAGTTCAGTTTTATTAGGAATGACTGAAGTGAAATGCAGGATTTGCTTCCTGCAGCTGCCTTTACAGCTTTAGGATGATGGATTGGTTCCTTGGACACCAAGGGTGTCATACTTAACATGTCATGTTCTCCAAGATGTGGATGGATTGTACAGCAGTTGTGTGATTTTCCACCAAGACTGCCAGTCAACAAATCAAGCTGTGGATATAAAATCCAGTAGAGTTATAATTGGCTTCTTTACTCTTGCCACAAGGACCACTCCACATCAGCCTGTTACTCATTTCCTGTCCTACTGATCTCACTGGGGCGTAGATCTGTGTTCTGGGAAGCTGTCTTGGCCAGACATAAAGTCTGGTACCCAAGGATGCAAAATCTGTAACATTTCTGTCCCTTCAGCTTGTTCAGTTTCAACTATGCCAGACAGAGAAATGACAAGTCTGCCAGAGACTGTGTGCTTGAAGGCCACAGAGTTTGTGGCAGAACACACATAAAATGTGTGACTGGCTTTGCAGAGGTGGTCAGTAAATCTGTCTGAAAATGCTGAAGACCTGATTGGTTGTAGTTTGTTGAAAGTCCTATTATTTATTAAATTGGTGGAACAGACCTCTTAAATATGCAGCAGTTTGCTTCTTTGCTGTGTATTAGGAACTTGATTGGTGATTTCTTCCAAAGGGAGACAACATATTTTCAGTATTTGAAGATACAGGGTTGTCATCTTAGAAGATGTGCTGTTAGTAAAGATCATATGTTTACTTGGAAGGATTTTCTGTCTTTCCTTTCGCATCACCATTATAATGCTAACAGTAACTTGTAGTGTAGTAAGAATTGGGCAAGTTCTTTCCCATGCCATTAGGAGGATTTTTAGAATTGGTTTGGATTTCTCACATTCTCAAAGCCCTATTAAGCACCTAAACTACTGAATAGTCAGCAAGAGTTTTTCAGAAAATTCCAGAGCCTTTCGAAACATAGTGTTTCGTAACACATATAACTGTCTACTTAATCAATATGTTTGGAGATACCTTATTTTTGTAAATTACATTCCTCCTCAGTTTCTGTCATGTCATATAGTAAAAATTCTTTAATATTCTACCATAGACCTTTTGCAGATTCACCTTTGTCACCTCAAAGTTGTTAAATTCAGTTTCTTAGACTAAGAGTCATTGCTGAGTAGCAGTGCCATAACTGACTCATGTTCATTTTGTTTAAATTTCTACAACATCCACTTTTTTCAGCAATGCACTGATGTCTGAAATACACAGGACTGAATACTTTATTACTTCCTTTCTATCCTCCTCCTCCTTTTCAGCTCAAGCTTCCTAATCACATACCAGCTTTGATATGACTGCCCTGCTGTTTATTCTTTACTTCAGTTTCCTGTCTCTATTTCCAGACTCAAGTTCTTGCTAGCATTTTACATTAGAATCTGTACAGTCAAAACAAGGAATGGTTAGTTACCCTATAGCATCTGTGGTTCTAAGAAGTATGTGGTCTGTGGCTGCCTTCCTTTCCAATAGTTCTGAGTCCAGTCTGTTGAATTTCTTGTTGACAAAGGAACTGACAGGTGGTTGAGGCTGCTGCATCTTTTGCCACTGTCTTTATTGGTTCTGGCTGAGCCTGTGTCAAAAGGCTCTCACAATGGACAAGTGCACTGTTCAGAGAAAATCCAGTCTTGAGTATATGAGCCATTTTCATACCTAAAGTGAAGAACACATTTCAAAAACCACAGCTACAATAGGGTGAGTAAACATTTTTCTCACTGTTTGTCAAATGAAATGAATTATTCATTATCCACCAACACACAGCTTTCTTAGTCACGATATTTGGTCTTACTTAATATTCCCCAGTGCTAAATGATATGCAAGTACACTCTGTCAAGAGATGAAGAAGGGATAAAAATGTCTGCACAACATTTGTGGGAAGAAAGTTAAGCCTTTAGAAATGAACTCTTGTGTCACAATTTCTTATGTTTTATATGAAATGCACTTCTAGTTTTGAGTTACTGTGCAGGACAAAATTTGGGGGAAGTAGATTGTAGTGTTTTGCTTTTTGGTGTGTTTAGTTATATAAAAATCAATATATACATGCTGCAGTTTTCAGAATTTTTGTGTCTGTCAAGTTATAGCTAATTTCAATAACGTTTGTTACACTGTACAAGCAGAAATGCATTGCCTTGCATTTTCATCTAAATAGGAATACATAAATTTTTGCTTTCTTTTTGGTTCCTCTTACCTGTATAATACATGGATGTGGTTCTGATAATTAAACACTCTCTTTTAAATATTGATGTTTCCTAGTACTAATTAAAACAGCTGAATATTACAAATGTCTTACTATTAGAATGTAAAAAGAATATGTTTCTTTTCCATTTTCTTTTTAGGCAATTAACCAGAGGCTTACCCCAACCCAGAAATTTACACCAAAAGACTTAATTGCTGCAATGAAAGCCCTAAATGTGGAGCTTGGATTAATTATTGATTTAACATACACCACCCGATACTATGAAGTTAAGGTAACAAAAGCCTAACAAAAATGTGAAATAGTTTCTGCAACTTTTGTTTTAAAGTGTTCATACATTTTCTTACCTTGAATTTGGATAGACAAGCTATCTAGACTACTTTTATGTCTCCAGTAGAAAATAAATGTTTTATCACAGAGGAGATAGCTCATTCTCCCAGCTAGTTGCATTTATGGCTGATTAGTATTATGGTAACTCAGTAATGGATGAAGATTTCAGTGCCAGGCACTGCACAAAAAGTGCAGAAGTGTTGTATCCTGTGTCCTGAAGATATTCTCATTTATTCCTAGCTAGTTCTTTTTACTGATCCTCAGTGAAATCCACTTAAGAAGGTGTACATTTTTAAACTACTTTATCAATTTAAAAGTTTTTGCCTGGATGGTTCAAACAATTGTGATTAATCAGCCTCCTGTTGAAAAGGAGAATAAATGACATTGTTATATCAAAATGCAAATCTTTGTATGCACATGGGCTCTAGGAATTAAGGGAGTGAATTTTTGAGTGTGTACATGGTTGTGGGTAGGAGGGACAAATACTCCTAATAATTGAAAAATGGGTTAGAATGGAATGCCAAGAAACTACTCACTACTCCCTTAGTTAATGTGCAGCCTTATTAGTAGGGATAAATAAATCTTATGTGGAAACTGTTCCTTGTCTGACATGGTCTTTAATGTAGAAATGTTAGTGGTAGTTTCTGAGAGTTTATTTCTATAAAATTGTGTCGAGATTGTTTTCAGTTCCTATTCAGGATTTGAACAACTGGTTTACATTGTCATTATGTTGGATACTGATTAAGGTTTCTCATTGTTGCAAGACTTCAGTATTTTTTACCATTGCTTTTTTCTTCTTTTTTTTTTTTTGTTAGGATTTACCTAAAAGTGTGCAGTATAAGAAACTTTACACTGTTGGACTGGAAGTCCCTGATAATGCTACTATCCTACAGTTCAAAAAGTGGGTCAGAAAATTCCTTTGGGAAAATGCAGGAAATGGTAAATATCAGCATCCTGTACTGAAAAAAACTCACCAAAATTTTATTTCAGTACTAACCATGTCATTTACTACTTTCAATATTCAATAAAATGTATGACACCAGGGAACTCGGGCTTGGGCTTTTTGCAGCACTTTCCACTTCATTATCATGATAAGATCCATTATGCAAACCTCTGTGTATCTTTTTTTTCAATCAAAACACGTTTTTTTTCAAAAATGACTGGTAACTTAAACGTGCTTCCTAATAGTGTTACATTTGTATTATGTGTCAAAGTAACTGCAGCAAGGCCTTCCTCCGTGTGACCCAATTGTTTACCATCAGCTGAGTGAGTGTTGGAGCTGCCTGCCCATGGTGGGTGCTTGGAATAGCACTGGGTCTCTGATGGCACTGGGCACTGATCTGTGTGAGCAGCTTCAGTCTGATGTAGTGTTCTGTGCCTTAGGAGTCCATTATTGCCCTCAGATCTGAGCAGTTCTTGAAAATCTGATTACAGACCTGGTGTCGGTGTTTCCACAGTGTGGCTGTGCTGCTGTTTCAGTGTCTGTGCTACAGGACAGTTCTTGGCTGAGATTAGATAAGATGCTTTTTGTGAAAATAATTTAATGTGTGTTTTGCTATAGTGTGTTTGTAGCTTTAAGCTTCCCACTCCTTTTGGTAATGAGCAGATTAGGCAGATTTTACCTGTTTGTTTATCCAGTAATGGTGGACCATTCTTTCATGCCTTTTTGTGATGTTTGTTGTGGTTCCTTTGGCATTCTCTTTGAGAAAGTAGAGATATTAACTGCCCAAGTGCATACAGTTTTTACTGCAAAGCGTAACCAGGGTCTTCCTGTAGCTGATCAGTTGTTTTGTGAAAAAGTTCTGACCTTAATTTCAGATATAAGAGCCTGAATTAGAACTGCTGGGAAGATGAAAAAGTATAAGAAAAAGCCTTTGTGCTTGCTCAGGAAGTTAGTTCTTCCTTTGCTCTTTTTTGGCTTAAGGAAATTACCTGGTGATTATTAGTTTTCTTTTGGTTTGGATCTAGTGCATTTTTGTGTGATAGAATAGTGTGTATCTGAATCTGATCTTGAGAGAATCAATTCTTGATTTGTTACTGGATGTTGACATGCAGTTATAGCTTGTAAGGGCATTTTGACAGAGCTTATGTAACTTCTGACTTGAGAGAACTTTCCTCCTTGTAATTTGGCCTCTGTTTTAGATAATCCCTAAAATATCTCAGAATTCCTTTTACAAATACTTTTTAAGAAGGTGGTTCTTTTTTGGTGTTTGAGTTGTTAGGACATCAACTTGGAATGAATTTCTGTGGCAATTAGACTGTCGTGATCTGTGGCAAACACATTTTCTCTCAGTTATATTTTATGTCATTCAAAAGTTTATCAATGTCCTGTTTCAAAGACCATCTGTCACTACTGTCTCTGCCAAAACTCTGTTCTTCTGATGATGATCATTTTTCTTCAAAAATCTAGCCTAAAACTTAATCAGTTATGCATTTATTCTTCTACCAGCTTTGCCCTTTATTGTTGTTCTCTGTCCCCACTATTACATTCAGTATCTCAGATTGGTTTTACAGACTAAGACAAGCTTCCTTCTTTTATGAACAACATAGTAGCCCTTTCTATATACATATTTTTTTTTAATTGTTTGTTTTTCATTACATTTCAATATGAATATAAATAGTCTGGATGGGGTTTTACCAGTGCCTTGCATGACTGTATTAGAGTTTCTTTGTTTCTGTCATTTGAAACATTCTGGCAATAGTAAGTTATTCTGCTTTTTAGCCTTTGGCCAATAATATTTTTAAAAAATATTTCTGTAGAGATTACTGATCCTTTTTCCCTCCATGTATTATGCTCCTAAGCTTTTTATACTTTCAGGTGCATTATGTGTAATTTAAGTTCCTCAGATCTACATTTGCTTGTTGAGATTTGCTTTCAAACCTGTATTTTATTCTTTTTCTCCTGTTACTGCAATGGCTGAGGTTAGGTGCTTTACCTGCCATCGCTCTCTTTTTTTCTACATTCTGCAGAGTCAATCTCAGCCATCACAGGTTTGGAAGTAGTGAGCTAACAGCTGCTGGAGATCCAGCATGGAGAGGACATGTGTCTTATCTGGACGTGTCTCTTGTTTTACAGGCATGACAGTAGAATTTGTAAATAGCCAGCATTATTTATTAGTACTTTGCTAGAAAAGCAGAGATTTTTTTTTGTAAAAAAAAAAAAGTTGTGCTAGCTTTCTATTAATTTCACTTTCTGGATTATTAAAGACTCTTTCCTTTTTTGACAGAGAAACTCATTGGTGTGCACTGTACTAACGGAATTAATAGAACTGGCTATCTTATATGTAGGTAAGGCTGTATAAAAGCAGAAATTATTCTTCACAAAAAGTAACATCCTTATATTACTCTCTATTCCCTTTGGGACAATAACATAGTCATACTTTTCTTCAGGTATCTTATAGATGTTGAAGGCTGGGATCCAGAGGCAGCAATTCAGGGTAGGTATATATTTTGAACTAAGGCACATGTCAGGTTGTACTTTACAATTACTAAAAACTCACAAATACAACAATTCTGTTTTAGTATCTTTTCAGCAATTGCATGTGCTGACTTATATAGAAGATTTTATAGCCAACTGTTGATTCTATTCCAGGCAGGACTTGAGCAATAGCAGATTGACAGCATAGGGGGAGTATGTTTTAGCTGCTTAATTTTTTTAGTTTTACTTGAAAGAGTTTTCACTCATAGTTTGTTACCACTACTAGTTTCAGGGGTCTTTTTCAAAAATGCTGCAATGAAGCCAGCTTGCTGAAATATTTAATACCAAGTTAGAATTGTTTCAAATTCAGCATCTCATGTGGAACAGAAACTTGCCTTTCACATTTTTTTGGCTCAGTTTGACCACATTTCATGAGACTGTATTTTTTTCTTTTCTCTAGCATTTGGTGATGCCAGAGGTCACCGTATGGATGGCCTTGTGTATCTCACAGATCTCAGGACGCAGCCCATGCGAAGGTGAGCAAAAGCTTTTAGTTGTGTGCTTGAGATCTTCCAGTATGTCTCCTGGCATTTTTAAAAGTTCATTTCCAGTCCTAAGCCAAAATACTTCCCTCTTAAACCTCTAATATGAAACTACACATAGATGTAAAACGTCTGTGTAGTAGTTTGTGTATTATCAGATGAATAACATGAAGTGCAGGGTACTTTGTTCATCTTTCCAGTGTATATGGTTTGAAAGATTGTTTTTAATCTGACAGCTACTACTGAACATTGTTGTGCTTTTATCATACTGTGACAAGTGTATGATGTACTAAGTCTGTATTCTCTCAGAAACGGAAAGGAGCCACTGCAAAGGTGTCTTTGTAAGCTCTGTGATCTGTCTGCTGTTGTTGGCACTGTAGAACAAGATACTACAAAAAAAAATGGTAGAACGGTTTTAAGAATAAAAAATATAGAAAAGTGGAACATTGTTCTTGTCCCCTCTGTTCACAGTAGTTGTATCTCTGATGATTAAGAACATTATGTTTATCATCGTCTTCCTAAAGTATTGTGCCAATGATGCCTTGTAGCAGTAAATGAATTTTAAAATTAATACCTGAGTGATTTGTTTATTTTCCAGTTAATTGAAGGTCCTTTGTTTTGCTCTTATTGTTGTTTCATAGTCTGTGCAAGATTAAGTTAGAGTCATGTCGGATTTTAAAAATAAATTTACGAGATTAATATTTTCTGAGTTGTCTGTAGAGTTTACTTAACATGAAATTTCTGTCATTCAGAACTGAAGAATTGTATGGGAGTGGGTTTTTTCTCTGTCAATAGTATGCTTTAAAAAAGGAAGCTTATTTGAGATTTTTTCCCCCCCTTAGTAACCTTGGAATGGATGTATGGGATGCAGATGAAGATATTATCCCACCACCACATGCAATGGAAGGATCTGTAGAGCGGTTCCCAACTGAAGATTTTCAGGGGTAATAGGCTGAAAAATGGAATTCAAAACAAAAAACCAAACAACCAAAACAAACCAACAAAAAAACACAAAAGAATTGTTTCTTATTGAAAATACCATAGATACTCAAAAGAGATTTTATTAATATAGCCTATCTATGTAAAATGTATTTACAGAATTTGACAAAACAGCAACAAGATATGGCTGAGAAAGGGAATGTATGCTGTTAGAAGTCTGTAAGTAATTAGTTCACTTAGGAAAATGCAGTTTTACTTAGCCTGTCGTTCTTCATTGTTCTACAATAATCTGCAGTTATTTTTAATTAATTTTGAATCACTGGTTTTGCCTGTTTAACAAGTACTGTAGAGTTACAACTGAATGTTTGTCACAGCTTCTGCTTTAACACTGAGGGTTTTATAATCTTACATACAGTTTGGATTATTAATAATTTTGATACCTTAATATTTGATGAAGGTCTTTCATATAAATTCTTGGTAAAAAATGAATTGTTTTCATTAATGACTTGTAGCACTTTTAAGGATGATATTCAATACTTCTTAACAGGTCTGGGAAAAGATTAAGAATTTATGATGACCACTCTCACAATGATTTGCAAGGACAGATGCAGCTGCGAGATTTTGACTTCGTTAATAAGGGGCCTGGACAAAGACGAAGGCCATTTCATGACCATCAAACTCAGGATGAATTAAGAGCATCAGTGCAGATGAGAAATTGGGACTACAACAGGGGACCAGAACAAAGAGCCTTTACTGATCACCAGTTTTATGATGATTATCAAGAAGACACGCAGCTGAAGGACCTAGACTTCAGTAGCAAGGGACATGGACAGAGTTTGAGACCTTTTCATGGGCACCAGTTTCATGATGATTTGCAAGCAGACAGGCAGTCTTTTGACTTCAGCAGGGGACGGGAGCAGAGGCAGAGATCCTTTCCTGACCATCCATCTCCTAATGATTTCCAGGAAGACAGGCAGTCAAAGGATTTTGATTTCGGTGGCAGGGGCCGTGGCCAGAGGCGAAAACTGTTCCGTGACCACCAATCTCATGATGAATTTCAGACTCAAATGCAGTTAAAAGAATTGGATTCTGCCAGTAGAGGTCCTGGCCAAAGACTAAGATCCTTCCATGACTACGAGTCACATGATGGCTTGCAGTCACAGATGCAATTGGGAGATTTTGAATTTGTTAAGAGGGGTCGTGGGCAGAGGTCGAGACCTTTCAATGATCACCAGCCTCGTAATGACTTAAAAACAGAGATGCAGCTGAAAGATTATGATAATAAAGGTCCTGGACAAAGGTGCAGACCTTTTCATGACCCTCAGCCTTATGATGGCTTACAGGAACAGACTCAATCAAAAGATTTTGATTATGGTAATACAGGGCACGGACAAAGGCCAAGACCTTTTCATGATCATCCAGGCCACAATGACTTGCCACGTGAATGGTGTTCAGACAGGTAAAGCATCCTTGAGCTGTACGAACAGAAATAGAGAATAAAAGTGTAAACCTCAGCAGTTTTAACTTAAATGAAGTAATTTTTAAAATATTTTTTAAAAAAATCAATCATCCTTTTTCTATATAAATGATCAGTTCATTAACTTTTCTTGTTTTGACTTACTTGACTTAGGGTTTGATATAAGCTGGAGTGTTGCAGCTTCAAAAGCCAGTGTTTCCTTAATTAGAAGGTTGTGCGTCTTTAAAATTTGTGTTTCCTTTGCCTTTTAGTCAGCTTGAAACAAAACTCTTGTCCTACTTTGTTTTGTACAGAAACTTATGCTAAAAAGAAGGCCTCTGGACAAAAGAGGATATGAAATTTTATTTATGCCTTCAGCCAAACAGATAAACAGGAGTGCTACAAAGAAGTTTGATTTGCCTTTGTTTATCCCATGAGTTAATAATTTGTTAGAAATCTGCTTCAGAACTTGCATTATATTCTCACAGATACATACATCACTTACTAATAAACCTATAGGGTTCTGACATATTTCAAAATACCTTTAATATTGCAGAATGTATTTCAGATTCATTGGACGAGTTAAATTTGATTTGTTTCATTGTACAGCTAAAACAGAGAATGTTATTACAGTGAAGCATATGATTTTGAGGTATTAAATGAATACAGTTATTTCCATTTTTATTAAGTAATCTATTTTAAAAGAAGAAATATTTTATTTCATTTGATCTGTATTTTTCCCCAAATCTTACAACTGTCTTCCTAACATGCAATTCTTTTGGTTATTTGTAGAAGTCAGTCCTTTCCTTCCCACGAAAATGTACCAGAACCTCATTTCTCCTCATCTCCTTCACTTCACAGAGATTACGGGTCTGATAATGATGACTTTAACAGAAATTACAGGTAAGTGTCAGATATCATACATTGTTTTCTGACTTACCTTTGTAGTATTACTCCCCCTGTTTCCAGCTCAGAAATACAAATTAACTGCACAGTGTAAAAATCTGTGTTAATATTTTTGCTTAAATGCAGTTGAACCCATTGGATCTGAGCACTGAGCAAATTAATGTGACTAATTTTTCCATTGATACTGAGTTTTGAGTGTTATTATTGTGTGAATCTCTGACGTAATCATTGACATGGCAAGCACAGTTCAAGCTAATGAACTACATAACATTAAAATGGTGTGTCAGTGAGCAAAAAAGCAAAGCACAGATGCTATATTTAACTCAAGTGCTGTGTACAATGAGCTGAGGAGTTTTACTGTGCAGGGTGGGCAGACACTGAACTGGGTTACCCAGAGCCATTGTCCCACATCCTTTAAGAATGGACATAGCCCCTGTACAAACTCATCTAATGAGACTTAGTTTGAGTGACCCTGGCTACTTCTAGAGATCCTTTCCAGTCTGAGTGAATCTATGGTTCAGTAAGGGAGAAGATTTTAAAATTTTAAAGATTCTTTTGAATTGGCTTTATACACCACTTACTTTACCAAGCAAGGAAGGTATTTAAGAGTAAAGAGAATTGAAATATAAATATATATATATATACAGTGTCTGCATTTTTAGACCATTCCGTGTGTATTTTATAGGAGAGTGAGTCTTCTATTGCAGAAAAATTAATAATTAAAATATTTTACAAAATACATTATTGCCTGTTGAGGCTATGTACTAGAGAGCTATTGTTACATATTGTACACAAAAATGAAAACACAAACTTAGGAAAAAAGTCCCCTAGGTAAAGATATCCTCAGTAAACCAGTAATCTTAATTGTAAACAGCACTTGAAACAAAACTTCATCTAGTAGAATTACTTAGTGTAAAGAGCTGTAATTTTAATCACTAGAATTGGAAAGTTAATACAAACAAGTTTGCAATATCCACAGAGAGGATTTTAATTTCAGGGGTTAAAAATGAGAATGAGGGTTTGAATTGTTCTTTCAGTGTTAGACACAGTTCATTTCTAGTGGTGGCCGTCAGCAATAAATCAACTGCTTTGTTTCTATGAATTTCACTGTTCATATTTGTTCTTGCAGTAATCGACCACATTGTCCTGAAGACAATAGGAGAGTGCATCCCTCAGAGGAATTTCATAGAGGAAAAAACAGATTTGCACCATACTCTGCACGAACAATGCACCCATCTTCATCCATACACCAAGAAGATAGTTCAGTAGACTATGAAAGAAAGCATTTTCAGGGTGAAACTACCAGAAGCATGGAACAAAATAAAAGATTACCAGTTGTAACAGTTGATTACAATTATGGTCTGCCACTAGACTATGGACCTGAAGAGGATGAGAGATCCCATTATGATTTACCACCAAGAGACCACTACAACTGGAACTGAACAAAAAGGACAATGTTTGCTCAGCTTAGAATTGCTTTCACCCATTTTATTTTGTATTTGGACCAATTTTTTTTAAAGCAAATTAGTTAAATGAAAATTTCAGTAGTAAAGTACAGGTCTCTATTGTAAGATTAGCTTCTACTGATATTTGGGTCTTTAAATTTATTAGGCTGTATTTGTTAAGTGTCATTGGAGACAATGTCTCTGTACACATGGAATTAAAGCAGAGATGCAATTTTACTTCCTTTTAGTAAAATTGCAACCCTGAAAGAAACAAACCCTTAAAACAAACAACTTTCTGAGTGATTGTGTTTGTTTTTTGTTTTACAGTTCTTTAAAATATATGTGATTTCCAGATGCATAATAAAACACTGCACTATCAGGTAGACTAGCATTGCAAGTATAGGGAAAATACTAGAAATGGATGAAGCCAGGTTATGTACAGTTTTGAAAACAGAACTTTGAATTACTGCTAAAAGTCACTGCAGCACCATAGTTTACTTCCATATTATCTGTACCATCCACTGAACTGACCTAGTTGCATTCTTTTCATAGCAGAACTTTTCCCAGATTGCTAAGAACATGTAAACAATTGGAATTTGAATATTCTAAATGTCAAACTTGCTTTTCAGTAATTGGAATATTTCATCCTGATTGTGTATTTTTTCCTGATCCCTTAGGTTATCTATGTTTCAGAACAGCCCACTGCAGGTAAATTTCAGCAGTTTCTCAGCAACAGATCCTAAGGAAGGTAGGTCATGTATGTCACCTTCACTGTCTCGACTGGCCAAGGACACTGGTGCCCATGTACTTGCACCTCCTTGTTTGTCAGTCACATCTGCCCCAGTCCTCAGTTCTGTTGTTTACTAGTTTCTTCTCACAGCAGAGCAATGTAATCAGAACAGCAAACTTATTTCTTCAGGTGAGCTCCTTTTAAGGGTCATGTATTGAGCAGTCTCCTGAACTGCCTGTGGCTCTCACAAAGGCAGTGCAACAAACAGTAACTGAATTTATGCCAGCAGCTGCCCAGTAGCCCCTAGAGCTCCTGCTGTGGATAAGGAAATCATTCCCTAGGATAAAAAACAGTATTACTATTACACTTAGGTAAATTGAAATAGCTACAGCTTTCGTTACTATTACATTTTAACGAAGTAATGCTTGAAAAGGCATCACAGTAAATAAGGATAAAGGTCAAGCATTATATTAAACAATTCAATGCAGGCTACTTAAGTCATACAGTTAAGACACTGCCTTAAAAGCAAAGCTTTAAAGCATCAAGCAAGAGAGTCTAGGTATACTCTAGAAAACTGGGGAAAAAAAGTGTTTGTACCAAAACCCAGAAAAGTTTTTTTTGGCTTTCAATGGCAGCATAAAACCCAGATTTCTGAATTCGTGGTTCTGTACTAAATAAGAACTAGATTGGAGTATCTTGTAACTCCTGTTGTTTGGTAACACATGCAAACAGTTCCCCAAGTCAAAGGACTCCACAGGTATAAATTCATACTGCAAATGCTTCATTGCCTGTGCAACTGGTAGAACAACTTTGGCTTTGTTCATTGTACAAAGTAAATAGTTTTCTCATTTTCACAGCAGCTTTGTATTTCCCATTAAATTGTATTTGCCATCAAATCTGATGGTGAGCTTCATTCATGTGGTCTCAGGAATGAAGCCCTGTCTATATAAACCAGTTGTGGAACTGAACACTAAAAGTCATGAAAAGGCATTTGTTCCTTCACTTGGCTTTCTTTTTTTTTTTAACTTGAGCTGTAAGATGAGAATCTTTATCTACACTTCTTTATTTGGAAGCAAGAAAGATCTGCAACATGGGCTACTATAGATCCTTTTAAAAAATCAACAAAAACCACCCTTCCTGGCATTTTCCAGCAGGGACTCAAGAATTACAGACTGATACTATAAGCATTTGTTTGAGGTTTTTTCCTACTATGTATGCAATATTCATAAAGTGAATAAAGAGCAGAAAACATTTGCCCTTTCTGTTTTGGGGTTTGTTATTTAGGATTGCAGTGACCCTAGAGTCAATCCTTTGCTACTTCAGACTGGAGAGCTGAAAAGCTGCTGCACTGGAAGGCTCAGTGAAGAAGAAATATGGCATAAGAAGTTAAGATCAGCAGCAGCTCTTACCAGCCCTTGTCAGTTCCTGCAGGACCCTTTGAGGGTCAGGTGCAAACAACCAGGTGGGGCAATTCTGTTATCTAACAAAACAAATGTCACTTTGCTGCCTATGTTGAATGCCTCTCTTCAGGGAATATTGTTAGACATGATGTTTCCACAAGTGGTTTTGAGAAGTCTGTATGGAAATAGACATTGTTTTGTTTGTGTATTTATTTATTTATAATTTAGGATAAGGCTCTCCACCCTCTTGTTCCTAATGGAATTATGCAGAACTAAGCCCACATAATGTGTTATGAACTCCAGCTGACATTTATTTCAAATTCCACAGATTGGTTCATCACTGTGTATTCACATCTGTACTATTTAATTGCTAATTAAATTCACATGATAGAGAATGAAATTAAATGTTTCTTGTTTTTAAAGGGAATACTACATTACAGCAGCACTCATAACTAAAACACAATACTTTTATTTATTTCACAGTTGTATGAAAAGGCCATAAAATTTTGTTGGTCTCTTTCATGTATGTTCTCAGCAAACACAGAACTAGCTGTTGTTGTTGTATCACAGAGCATAAAAAGCCAGATAGTGTTGGTTTCCCACTGCCCTGAGTGTGAAATTCTGAAGAAAAACACAAGAATACAGAAAATTCAGACTGATCATGAAATTATTTAAAGAAGTTGTAACAGTTCTAATATATAGAAATGTTGAACTCAACTCTCAGAAAACTTTTCTGTTGCTGTCCTGATGTCTTGTTTTCATAGGATTTTTATCAGATGGTGAAGCCTTCATGCCAGCTTGCTCTGAGCTGTGATCATCCTGAGTTAGGAAATGTTCAGGTGATTCCTGGAAAACCCTGAAAATTCACATGAGCTTTGTGTAGAAGGCTGATTCCCAAGAATGGCTTGGGAAAAGAAGAGGTCAGCTCCAACAGGAAACCAGAACACAAGGATAAAACTAAATTTATATGTAGTAATCTAACTGAATGTGTACAGCATTCAGTTTCCTGTGTGAAGAACAAGGTTACCTATGAAAGGGCTAGAAAGGTTTGCATGTGATTGTTTTTTCTCTCAGCTGAGGCAAAAGGTAAATGACCTACAAGAAGCCACAAGTGTAATTGGGATCCTTCCCTGTTTATTTGCTCTGAAGTAACTGCTAGCAAGCTGCAGGCTTTCTCTTTGTGTGTGCAAGAATGATCAGTGATGTTACTCATCTGATCTGGGGGGCACTGCTCAACCAGTGTGCTGGGACCAGCAGTTCAGTGACCAGAGCAGCATCTTCTCAAAGATCAATTCTTTCTTAAAAGAAAGAATTCTTATGTGAAGCATCCAGAAATGCAGGCACCCAAAGGTCATTTGTGGCCTAAGAAGCTGCTCAGTGCTAAGAAGGAAGGTATCCCCCATGTGGGGTTTAGCAAGGAGATAGGAGTCTTTGGCTGCTGTGAAGAGCAGTTTATTTAAAATGTGTGTGCAAACTAAAAGCAATAGCTTCCAAGCTGTCACCAACCACAGAGCTTGTTTCCTCTCCAGGCTGTTACTTGCTCCAGTTGTCAGCAGACTGTGCCTTACTGGTTCCAGTGGACAGCAATTACCAAACCAGCAGCTCCCTTTCTTCCTCTTGTGGAGAGCCAGAAAAACAGATGACAAAAATGAACCAGGTGAGGAAACAACTTGATTGTTTGTCCTCCTGAGATGAGAAGACAATGCAGGGTTTGTGGGGAAAGGACAGGAAAAGTATTGTTTTAAAAAAGAAAAATGAAGGAGGGAAAATGAAAATGCAAGTGTCAGGGGGAGAGAGTCACCATTGTGAGGGAAGAAAGGTGCAAAAGGTGCATGTGTAAAAAGCTGGTGAAGGATTAGTGGATATAAAAAGAGGACACATGCTGGAGGAGCAGTTCCTGGCAACTTCTTATCTGGGTCTTCTGAGCTGTGCATGTGTGAGCTGATGTAAATAACAGTTATCAAAAAATACAGGAGCACTCAGACCTCTAATCCTAAAGTAAAGTCATGTGGGATCTTAAAACTAATTAAGGCTTCTCTCTAAGCCTTAAATCTAGTCTATGTGTAGTATAATATCCTGATGATATTCCCTGTAGAATCCAATGAGAATCCAATCTTGATTTCAGACAATCAAGTAAGTAACTACTCCACAAACCTATTCCACATTGAAAACAAGCTCAGTTTTTACTGGGTATCAGGAATCCATGAATAAAATTCCATTTGTCTATTACAGGTACATACCTATTTTATCTCACTCTTTCAGGACAGCATAAAAACACACTATAATGTTGCTATTACTGTACCCATCACACAAAACTTACAGTTATAAATTAGTTAAAGTGTAACAAACAAATCTGAAGTAACTCTCTAAGAAGTACAAGCAGGTCAATACAATACATACTGAAAGCAGGAGACATTTATTCCTTTATGAGGAACACTCAGGACTGAATGTTCCACAAAGGAAGATGAAAGAACCCTCAACATAGATAAGTCTGATAAAGTTGTTACAGATGAGGATGTTCCCCATGTAGTTCTTCAAAGGGCCTCCTCTAACATAAACAGAAAGAAGTTTTTACTTTCAGAGTTATACTACCAAACAAAAATCCATAAAACAAGATTAACTCTTTCAGGAGAAGAAAAGAGATATCATTAATATCTGTTTATCTCAGTCCATCTTTGAGATGTACACAGTAAGTTTCAAAGAAATAAAAATGAGTATATCCAAGACCTGATTGATCCTTGTCTGCAGACTTCAGTTGAAAAATAGGATGGTCCCATCCTGGTATCATGTTGTAGATATTCAGTAGCAATTCTGGTATACAGTAAATGGTAAATTATGATATTCACACAACATGCTGGCAATCTTTTATAGGCCTAAAAATATTCTGAGAAACAATATTTGCAAATTAAAGTAAAAGAAAAATAGTTATTGCTTTCTGTCACTTAAATATAGGAGTTAAAATATATAAAGAGCAAAGGGTACGTGCACCAGACTTGTTTTTAAATCTAATTTAAACTCATTAACTGCTGCAGAACTTGTGATGATGGCCACAGATTAGCTTTCTTTTTTATCTTTGAAAAGCAACAGCTTTTGGAAAGAGCTGGACTAGATGTGAAACCTCTGGCCTTGTTTATTCAGCATTATAGTGTGCTTCTGAATCCTTATGTCCCTGATGACAGAGGTGCTTTTCTATTTATGCTCTTTGTATTCAGTTTGTGCACACTGGAATTATATGCACTTTTTTTTTTAACTGCACAGACTAATGTCCCTCTTGCATTAGGTCATGAAAAAATAAAGAACAATCAGACTACTGAAATTAAATAAAGAAAAAAGCCCTTAAAAGCACACAACTTTAGATAATAGAAAAACTTAGTAAAAGGACTCTAGTTGTTTCTGTCATGTTATTTTCATGTTGCATTTTTCCACGGGGCTATGTAGAAAGACCTGCAGACTTATAGGAAGAGTTTGACCTCATTATTTCCCTTTCTCTTTGTGTCTGACTGGCTCCTTTGTGTCTGTTACCTTGATCCAAACAAGCCCAATTAGATACTTGACATGAGCTTTTCTCCCCTTCAGTTTTCTTTCTGGATATGAAATACTAGATTCATTTTTATATAGGTGTATATATGCATGCATATCTATGTATAAATGTAGGTGTATGCATATGACAAACATTAAATATATATAAATATATATATTTCTATGTATAAATGGAGATCTCTGCTATCATAAATGTCAGTGAAAGAGCAGGTGTATATATAAAGATGCAATTGTCCATGGAAGTTATTACTGTTAATCCCTTAATAATGAAGTATTAAGTTTATTTACTGAATGTAAATTTACTTTAGTTACTTTCTTGACATAGGAAGTGGTGCAGTTCCATGCACAGAGGGGTCAAACAGGGAGGCTTTAAATGTAAACATAACAGCTTGTTTGAAAAAAAGACCAACAGTATGCAATGCATAGATAACACCATTTCCTAAAAATACCACAGGAACAATAAACTACCCAAACTATAAAATATTTATTTAACTTAGGATAGCACAGATAACTGCTAGACAAAACTAAGAAACTTACAGTTTTTGTATATAAAAGATTTCCAAAGGGTATCAGTAATTTATGTCTCCATGTGTTATAAGATAGGGTGGAAAGTAGAGCTGAGTTAGAAAATGGGAAGTTCATGATCATGGAACTAAATGCTGAGGAAATTATAGTCCATGGCTACCAAAAACAAGGTGGTTGTACAACCTTGTACAACAAGGTTGATCAGTTGTACAGAATATCTCTCTAAAATGGAGATGAGCAAGAAGCAACACTTCTGAACAAGTCTGTGCCACCTCATGAGATAAAATTCCTGAGAGCAGAAATCCACAAGAAAAGAAACACAAGTTTTCCCTCTCTGCCATATCACGAGCCTCTCACTCGGGAAAATTGTCTAAAATTGACAATGTAAAATATGATCAGAGGTAATGAAATCTAATGAGATAATTACACAGCTCTGGTGACATTGGGAATCTTTTAGATGTTGGTGATTTTCACTACCCAGTGGTTATTGCAATCCTGTTTGATGTTGAGAAATTGAAGCCCATCAAACATTTTTCAGAGATGTTGCTGCTGCATGTTGTGGGTGACAATGCTTTGCCCTGGTTTGTCTCAGAATCCAGCACTTCCTTGGTATCTGAGCTGTCAGTCAGCATCCAGCCTCCAGCCACCAGCACTTATTGTGAAGAACTTAAAAGGAAGGCCATGAACAATATGACTTTCTATTAAGAGGCTTTTGAGAAGGTTGTGCCGCTATTAAAAAAACTCCTTGGAATAAAAATAAGACAATTAAAAGCCGTGAGAGTTGGCATGGAAACTAGTGAAAAAATAAATACACCTTTAAATAAAAATCAAGCAGAATAGCAAGAGACACTATTATCTAGCAAGAAAAAAGAGATTACTCAAGATAAAAATTCTTCAGCAATCAGAACTCTGATTTTAACAACACTGCTAAAGAAGGGCCTAACCTACAGAGATAAAATGTCAAATAAGAACAAGGAAGATTAAATAATAATTGAAGAAAAAGCAGTTAAATATATAAAAACAAACAAGAATTTTAAAGTTTAAATGTTAGAAATAGTCTACAAGATATCTAGTTACTTTGCAGACCTCAGAACAGAAAGTATTTTTAAGAATGACATGTTGGAAAGAACCTGCACAGTTCACCTGCATCAGTTCATTCTGCAGAAATGTATCTCCCAGAAATGGCAGGGACAAGCTTCTAAGACTAGCTTGTCTTCTGGCAAGATTTCCAAGGGAATTTGGAAATCAAGTAACATAGACACGAAGATACATGTAAGCTATTATGAAAATAATATTTTTTTATCAGACCAGAAGGCAGCAAATGTTATACCTACCAGTACAGAGAGGCTGGTGTGATCCAGAGCAATACAAATCTACAAACCTTCAGGACACAAAAAACTAATTGGAAGTTAGTCTTCTAAAATTCCAGAACATGTAAAAGATTATGTTGTGTCAGGTCTAATCAGGGGGATTCCACCTGAAAAACAGCGCCTCTGTCATCTGCTGTTTGCACAGCTGGAGCTCTTGGAGGCTGCACCACCACGTTCTGCCTGGGCTCTGGCAGCCAACAGGGCCCATACCTGAGCTGCTGCCACTGGGAATCTGCAGCCCAAGCAATAAGAGTCTGCGGGTGAACACAGCTGGCAGGAGGAAGAAAGGAAAATAAAAACAGTTGAGATGAATGCAGGAAGTACTGATTAAAACATACTAAAGGAGTGAAATTATTGAGTTTTATTTAATTTAGGAGCAGGTTGGGGAGAGTATACTGGCACACAACAGATTTTCAGGGGGGGTTCTTTTAACAGAAGAGGGAAGGAAATGTATAGGTACTCCTTGAAAAATAGGTCAATAAAAATTGCAAACAAAATTGGTGTGACTTACAGAGGCACTGAACAGATGCATGGACAAAGAAGAATTAGTTTTCATAGGGTATAGGGAAAGGATTGAGCAGAAGATACAAGTGAATGATGTGCTTTACATAAATGTCACATCAAAATACAAATATATATGATGTGATACTTGAATGAATTGTGTTTGTCCAGAATGCCTGCTATAACAGATCATTCTTTCTGTCTTTTGCAGATTGTTTTGCTGGAAGTGCAGTTTATCATAATTTCAATAAGTACTCAGTGCATGTGACCCACCACCAATATCTTCCCTGCATTTATTTTTATCAGGTAGGAGCTGTTCAAAACAAACTTTATTTCATGTTTGATGTGCCCTCTGCCTTGACTGCTATTAAAACTGTTTCTAAAGAACCTTAGAGGAAATAGGATGTTAGAATTGGAAACATCACCTGAGGATCATTTCAATAACAGCCACAGATGACAGGATGGCTGCTGATTCCTGGCTAAACAAACACGGATATACTATCAGGGATGTTTGCTATACATCCATGTCAACAGCATCAAACATACCAGGAAAATATCTCCACCCTCAGTCTGTTCCTTGCTACTCCCTGCCCCAATTCCCTGCTTCCCTCCCATGCACAGCTAAATCAAACAAGTACACACAGAGAACAGGGGCAGGCATGTGCCTGGGATCATGGGCAGGGACCCAGGCAGGTGCACCTGCAACGAGGGTATGGGATGGCAGAAAGGAAGGTGTGGGGAGTTTATGGAGTACTCTGGTGAGAGGCCCTTGGCCTCCAGCTAAATCCACTGTACTTTTTGTGTGTATTCAGCTACAGAAGGTATATTGAGCTATTTGAAGGTAGTTACTGCATCAGAACCATGACAAGCAAAAGGCATTACCTGGGTCATTGAGCGTAGCAGTGTGACAAAACCCACGTCCACCACTGCAAAACAGGTCTGTGCTTTGCTCTGGCCACAATCTGTGCTCAGAGGCCTCAGGCTGACTCTCATTGCCAGTGTTTGGGGCCACTTCAATGCCAGTTTCCAGCTGCCACCGTGCTCCCACCAAAGGACAGAAGAGACAGGCAGGAAAGCAGCACCTCGAGCATACTTTAGGAAAGGCTGAAGTCTAGGCGGGACCTGCATGGAGAAGGGCAGATTGAAGCATTATCCCAGTGTCCTGAAAGAACTGTCAAAAGACAGTGATAATGCACACAGCATTAGAATGTCTGTTTGGAATATGTGCTCGTGGGAACGGAATGAGTGAGCCCATACATGAAGAGTTAACTCTCAGGGGAGAGGGAGACCAACCAGAAAGGCTGGGCGAGCAGAAATCCCTGGAGAAGGTTTGGGTGTGAAACATGCACAGCACAATGGGCTTCAGAGGAAAACTTTATTATACAGCACTGTGCAAATTCATGTGTTTATCCAAGTTTATGCCATCACAGGAAGAAAAAAAAAAAATCTATTATTTTGTTTCCAACTTATCACATGAAAGATTACCTGCGTCAGCTAACTTTATGTACCAGTCTGGGACCATTAATTTAAATGATTAGTCGAAGGCTAATTTCTTAATCTGAATCTGATGGAAGCTGATAGCGAGCACTTGGGAGCCCGGTGTGCCTGCCGGGAACAAGGGGGCGGGCCGGGCGGGATTCCAGGATCCTTCAGCATCGCCCGGGGCCCGCCCGGCTGGGAGGGAGGACGGGCCGCTGTCCCAGCCGGGGCGACGGCAGAGAGCGGGAAAGAACGTGGCCCCTCACAGAGCCGGACCAGCCGTCCCGTCGTTGCCTGGCGTGGCCGGCGACATTTAATAACCCTGGGGTGTTGCCATCCTCGTGTGCCATGGCCCCTCTGCGGTACCAGCCCGCAGTGCCACAGCCGCCCCTCACTGCGGGGGCTCCAGAGCGGCGCTCGCTCGCCCGCCCGCCCGCCCGCAAGGACGGCGGGGCCGCGCGACCGAGCCCGGCCACAGCGCAGGGCATGCCGGGAGTTGTAGTCCCACGGGCAGCGACTTCGCGCCGCGGCACCGGGCATGGTCGATGGACGGCGGACCTCGGCAAGAGGGAGGTGCGGCGTTGGTTCGGCGAATACCGACTGCGCTGTCCCGCCCTGTTCGTGGGGCAGAGGGGCCACCACCCAGTGGACATGGAAGGGAAAGAGTTTACTCCGCGTTCTCGGGTCCTGTTCTCCCCTCGGGGTTCGGGATTGGGGTGCTCTCCTTTGAGCTCGCCCCCCTCCATCGCCCTGCAGATGGAACGCCCCGGCACAGGCCAGCGTCCCCCCCAGCCGGCCCGGCGGGCTCCATGGCCGATCCTGCTCAGTGCGGGCGCTGCGCGCTCCCGCCCTCCTTGCTCTTAGAAGCGCTCCCGCCATTGGCTGCGGCTGGGCGCTCTTGCCAATCAGGAAGCGGCTCTCATGGAGGAAGGGAATAAATACAAGATGGCTGCTCATATAAAACCAGGCATTGGGCTTCGCCCCGGTGATGGGGGAATCGAGGCTTTAACCCGCGCTCCGAGGGTCCTTCGCCGCTGCCGCCCACGCCGCCGCCGCCCCGCCCGGGGGAGCGACACTCCGACCGCCGCCGGCCTCTGCCGCGCTCAGCCGCTGCCCGCGGATCGCCGGCGGGGCCGAGGCCGGGTGCGGCGCCCCAGGCCCGAGCGAGGCCCAGCGCCCTCCGCCGGGGCAGCACCCCGGCCCCCCCGTCCCGCCGCCCGCCGTCAGCCCGGCCCGGCTCCGGGCGGCCATGGCCGTCTCCAGGTCGGTGGGAGCTGGGAAGAATGGGGGAAGTAGGGCCGACAGCGGCGACCCGGCACTCCCGGCTCTCCGTGTGGCCTCGTGCGGGGTGGGGGGGGAGGAGGGGTGCCCGCGTTCCGTCTCCTTTGGCTTCGGGAGCCCGCGGAGACCTCGGCAAGGCCGCCCCGCCGGGGTCTGGGGGTGGCTGCGTGCTCTGGAGCCTGGGTTTGTATCCTGCCCTGCGGTGACTCCCGTGCCCCCTCCTCCCTCGGCCCGCAGGAGCTCTGCCTGGGGCGTCTCGGGCTTCCTCCCGAATTCGACACCTTCGTTTTGCTGGCCAGTCTTTCCTAGGGTGGTTAAACTGCTAGGGAGTAGGAAATTAGGATATCGAGTCCCAAAAACTGGCAAGGAACTGTTTTTGCGTTTCAGAGCCCTCAGTTGTAAAGTAACCAAAATAAAATAGGCTTTCATGGAGAAAAGTGATCCGTGGATTCTGGCTCTGCCTCAAAATGTTGGGCAGTATCTGCTTGCACACATGTGCTCTGGGGTGTGCCAGCGTTTAAAGCATTCACAGATACAGAGGTGTGTCTTAACAGCGCTGTTTTATAAAAAATGCTGAGCACAAATTCCTGGGGTTGTTTTTCTTTTTTTTTTTTTTTTTTTTTTTTTTTTCTTTCTTTCTTTCTTTTTTTTTTTTTTTTTTGTGTGTGTGTGTGAAACGGGCGGGTTAAGCTTCCGAACAGGATAATTGAAAGGAAACTATAAATCCAAATTAAGCTTGTGATAGATTAGCTCCAACTCACGTGTTACAGTATCTGTACTTCCAAAGTGCTATCACAAAAGTAAATTCTGTTTCAGTAGCTCTGTGTGAATAAGTTCGCGATTCTATGTAGCAAGGTAAAGGTGTGCACATTTATAATGGAAACCCATTCTTCATCAAAAATAACGGCAGCAATGCACCTTTTAGGGACTTCTAGTAGCAGGTGTTTTATTTTAAGCTTTGTGGTTTCCACAGAGTATCCCTTTGTTTTATTCTACTCTTATTTTTTTGTCAACTTGTTATATGTTTGTTGTGGGTTTTTCTCATTCCCCAAATCTGTCCATAAGAACGTGGAAGTAGTGAGGATTGCTGTAACAAGATTACCGTGTACGTTAAAATAAGTCATCATGTAAAGTAGAGGAGTTGTCTAATTACATTAGGTCTGATCAGTCTGCTTAACCAACTTTGCTAATGTACATGTGATATGGGGGCTAACAGGAATATCAAGATAGAGCTTTTCACTGTGTGCTGAGGCTGTGGCTGCTCTAAAGGCTGCTTTAGTGGAAAGCAGCAGTACAGAGATTTACTTAACACCTTTTGGGAACTGAAAGTAAAACTAGATGTGCCTCATTCTAAGATTCAACGTGAAGCATTGAAAGTTGGTGTCTTAGTATTGTTCTATATTGCTTCAGATGATAGTTATAGTATCCAAATGTTGCACAACTGAGCACAAGGTACTGAACGTCAGTAGAGGTGCTGTAATACTGGTGAGTCGATTCAGAGTCGTTTCAGCTTCACGTGTAACTTAGGTAAAAGAATACATGTTTCACAGTGCTGTAACATCTTGGCTATTCCTGGTGAGCACCAATGTTTCTATAATTGTAAGAAGTGATAATGTGTGAATTTTGTCTGTCTCTCTCCCTTTGAAGTTAGACAGCAGCTCCTGATAAGTTGAGTTTCCTTTCTGCTGCTGGACCATAGGAGCACCGCTACAGTGTCAGTGCTGCTTTTGTAAATAAAGAAACCTTTCTTCACCTTTTACTTCAGAACATTGAGCTTCAAAGGTCCTTTCCTTTCAGACATATTACAAATAATTGTTTGTGCTCTTGTAATAAACCACATATCTATTTTTTGTTCAGTTTAGTTGGTCCATCATCTGTTCTAATTCCACTTTTCCTCTAGGTAGTTACAGTTACTTTTTTTTATGGACTAATGTAATATTTCATTGTTGAATGTCTCTGTACCTATACAAGTTTGGAGAGTGAGGAAGAGGCTGACTCAATTTAATCTTTCTGAAAAGCCCACAGACCTTGTGGACTGCATACCAGGCATTACTATTAACAATCATTTCATTAGGCATAGTTCTATATTGGAGCAGGTATTTTAAAAATATCTTTTTTTGGAAGTGAGGGTTGGAGTAGTTTTACATTCTTAAACCAATAAAATATCAGGTGGTTGTTTTCCCAGAAATTTTAGTTTTTGCTTTTTTGTCAGTTGAAAACCTTTCTCAAAACTCTAATCTGTTAAGGGAGATCCAAAAAAAACATAGTGAATGCTTTGAAATACCTTCATATTAGATTGAGAAATTGCAGCTTTGCTATTAGTAAGGTCATCTTAAAAGTAATTGTAATTAATTGTAACCTATTGACAAAAAAGTCTGGTATTTAATTCTGCATTTGATGTTACATAGATTGAAGACCTCCTTCTATAAAGCATCTGTGTTGATGCTCTAGAAAACAGACATAAAGTGAAACAGTAGATACCTCATCCCAAAAGATGTTGCAGAATCTTTGCACTGTACGTGTTCATCTCTTTGGTAGGTTATGCTGGGGAGACTGATGAACACAATCCTCCAGAAGCAGGGATAGGTGGGTGGGAAGGTTGGTATTCCTTCTGTGAATGTGTCATGTGGTAGGCCTTAGCTTCTGTCACTTAACATTATCTTACAGATGAAGTGGTATAATGTTTGCATAGCTAATAAAAAATATCCCAATGTTTTTGATAGTGGAACTGAGAAAGAAAAAAGGAAGTGAAAAGTTTTGGTTCAGCTTCATTCCTACAAAGTGCATGATCCAAGTGAACAGTTGCAGTGGCTCACCAGTGATCTTTTGACATACTTCAGAAGGGAAAGTAGTACTTCTAAGAGGATGACAACTCATAGATTACTCAGGATAGTAGAGTTGCAGTAGGTAATAAAATGGTGATAGTCTTTCAGTATCTAATAAAACTTTTTTCCAGTTTCTTAATGTGTTCAAAGGCGCCTCATGTTATTCTAGCACCAAGGTGTTAATGCCTTTCTCCTGTTTTGATGCCTTTGCAGTATGAGGGAGAACCAATGTACTTTTAAAATGTAAATGTTTTAAAATTAGGAGTCTAATTAGTCTAAAATTAGAACTTGAAGGATACACCAACTAAAATAAAATTGTTTACTCTTAATGTACTCTTAAGGTACATTAAGAGTAAACAATTTTATTTTAGTTGGTGTATCCTTTAAGTTCTCCCTGAAATACCTTGAAGGCAACCTCTTCAGGGTGTATTCAAGACAGTTCCTTACAGAAATATTGAGAGCATTATTTGCTGCTCTTGCAACCCTTTCTTGATTTGATCTGTGTAAGATTAATACTGTTTTCTAGAGTTTCCAGTGGTTTTGTTTACTTGAATTTCTGTTTGACTTGTAATATGTAGATTAGGAATCTAGTTTTTATTTTAAAACAAATAATGTCAAAAGACTGTGAGAGTAAAGCTCTTGTGACCTAAGCAGGCCCCATGTGTTGCTCTCAGCTTTTGAAGTGTGGGGCTGTGACTTCCCAAGAACAAGTGGCTGCACTGGGTGGCATCATTACTGTTGGAAAATTTCAAATTGAATACTGCATCCAAAATCTCTTATGTGCACTGCATACCTTTTAGAAATCTTTTTGAGGTTATCACAGACTTTCTCTGTGAAGAATTCAGCTTTTAGCTTCTGTGGAAGCTATTACTTCATGGCTGCTCTTGCATAAAAAGCAGGAGTTAACCTGAGCAAGTATGTGTTCACTGCTGCTTAAAGGCCTGTGCCCAAAGCATTGGAATAGATGTTCTAGAACCAATGTGCTTATGGGAATTCAGACTCAAACGGGGGGAAGAATAATGTAACTCTTCCCTTGTTGGTGGAGATTAACTTGAGGACCAGAACAGGGGACTGCCCTTCTGTGCTGCTCTTTGTGGGAGGGCTGATACAGCCATGGGAAGGGGGGAAGCAGAGCTGGCGTGTGCCCTGCTGCCCAAATGAGACAGAGCTCTCAGTTTCTTACGCACACTTTTCTAATGGACTGAAAATTGAAAGTCAGGATTGTGTGCTGATAAGAATGCCAACCTGCTCCAGCAGATGGAATTTGAATAGTCACTGAGGTGTTCACTTTGTAACTTACTGATACACATCTTGTGTTAGTCTGTCCTGACAGCTGCTTCAACTTGCAGTTCTCTCTCCCAGGTTTTGTAATGTAATTGGTCCCATTTTGGAGTGCATTGTTAGTTGCAGATACATATGTAATAGTTAACAAGTAAAACTTGTACAGCATGAAGTTGTAGGTCATTCATGAAATACATAGTCCATATGGAATCAATTATACTAATTTTAGCATTTGGTTGGATTCCATATGCAGTGTATGGTACTGTGACCTGGTGTGGTCTTGGAGCTGTTGTTTCATTCCAGATGTTACTTCAGCTGCTGTGTAGGAAACAAGATTTCTTCATTGTCCACAGTCCCACCTTCATAACTGTTTGCACACCTAGGAGAAGTAAAATCACAATCCATTCTTTGTGTATCATTGCACTTCTGGGTCTTGTTCTGAATTCTGTTGAGTGGGTTTTTTTCCTCTTACTGGCTGATTCTATATTTGAAAGTTGCTTATTTGATTACTTAACTGTTCATGTGAGTGAGTGTTAAGAGCTGACCAAGCTGGGATTTGACCAAATGATGAAGTGACAGCAGAGGGCTGTCAGGTCAACAAGAAAAGTCAGACTCCATTAGAACTTCGGTTGAATTTCACCCTTGTCAAGTCTAAAGTTTAATTTAGGGATGTTTTCAAGGTGTCTGGCCTATTTCTGTATTAAGAAATAGTGCCTGGGAGGAAGTTTTCTGGATGTTGGAAATATCAACTCCTAAGAGGATTCCCTTGCCTTCTGATGGGTGCTAGCTAGCAGCTTTTCAAAGAGCTCTAGGCAGAGCTTGACATTACTGTTCCAGGGACTTTGCCACTGAGGGTTTTTTGTAGTCACACAATTTTCATGGCTTGGAGGATATGCAGAGGTAGTTGCAAGGTGTTCATACCAGATGTCCTTTACTATTAGAGATTACTCTCAGGACAGTTTAACATGCTGGGGCACAGAGATGTAAAAGTCCAAACAGATTGTTTCATGGGCAGCAGTGATCAGGTCACTGTTGCTTTTAAGCCTCCACTCACTGAAAGCAACAAATGGAAAGTTTCATCATCTCAAGTCCTGTGGGCACCCAGTCCAGCCAGAACACTTACACTGGGACAGTTGGGATCTTTATACAATGCAACTGCAGGTATGTTCTTTAGCAAACATTTTGAAGAGACTGTAGCTTACACCTGTATCTTGACATTAATTATGCAGCTACTAGCTTTGTAATGCCTCTGGAGCTGAAGGGCTCTCAAATCCATGCCATCCTGTTTCCTCAGGAGTGCCATAAGTTCACTTTAAATAGTATGACAACTGCCCCTTCAAATGGAGATCAGCCCTCTGTTTGGGGCAGCAGCAAAGATCTGCAGATCAGCATGAGGAACAGAACATGTCATTCATTGCAGCATTTGCCTCCTGTGCCTGGGTGAGGGTCATGTCTAGCCTGGTTCAATGCTGAATGTGCAAAACTGGTGGCCAGAGGTGGAATCACTGTGGTACCTGGAGAGTGCCCCCACCTGGGTGTGGTGACTCTTCTGGAGGTGAAGCATCTCAGATGATGGTGATGTTTCTTCTGAAGCATCTGCATTGATGTCTGTGTGAGAAACATTTCTAACGGACTCAGTGTAAAAGGTGTTTCTTACAAGAAAAATTGAGTGGAGTGCTGATCATAAGAACCTTGAGTTGTTGCTCTCAGTTGTGTCTTGCTGATACACTTCAACAGAGACTAGAAAAATTGTGAATTTCTAAAGTGAGAGGAAGAAATGATCTCTTTGAGCCAGGTAGTGCTTTGTGCTTGCTCACACAGCATGAGTTCATATCAAAGGTGTGTATGGTTGCTGTCCTGTTGATGAGAAGTAGTTAACATGGGATTGGAGAATGACAGAAGGATATGAACCATTGTTTAAGAATTAAAAGTGAAGAACTTGGTATTTTTAAGTTCTGATTGCAGCAGAAGTAGTTTTAGAGATATCTTTAATTTTTAGCATGCATTGGTATTTCAATTTTCATAATTATTTACAGTTATTTTTCATAATAATTTATAAGCATTTTTTGTTTTAATCTTTTTTTCCCCAAAGTATTCCTTGTGTTTCTGTTGTTTGTTTTTGTCTTCCATAGGCTTAGAACAATTTTTTGGATGGAGTTGACAGATTTAATAAAATAATTAAAAACCTTATCTACATTGTAGAGCATCTCCCTCTACCACACTGCTTCACACTTCTGGGAATGATGTGAGGCACGTGGTGCCCTGCTTACAGCACTGTCTAGCATGAGAAGCAGAGAACCACATGCCACTAGAAAACTTGGTTCTCTTTGGCTTTAGTAACTTGTTCAGAGGCTGCTAGTTTGTTCTGAAAATGAAAACCTCCATCCTGAGGTGCTGAGATCCCACACCTTGTCAGAACTTCCTTTTTAAACTGCAGGTACTCAAAACTAAGTAGTTTGGAATTTTTAGTGGTTTTTTTCCATTCTTAATGAAACTCAGTCTGAAAGCTTTAATTTGAAAAACAAACCAACTAGCACTGCTGATCACAGACAACTTTTTTAGTGCTACCTTTCCAACTCTTGCAGAATTCAGGCTCTGCCATACTCTGCTGCAGCAACACCAGCACTCAATTTGAAAATCTTAATAGCTCCAAAATATCAGTTTGGGAGTTTTGCATCCTTGTGCGGGAGGAAAAGAGAATGATTAGTGTGACCAGCACTGTTAGTCAGATGTTGGCTGTGTTTGCTAATCCTGTTTCCATGTATTTTGCTGCAGTTGAAAGCTGAAACCTTCCTGTAGTGATGTCAGACAAGGGAAAGATTTTTTTTGTTTGGTTTGCATTTGTGTGTAAGTTAAGCAGATTACAGTTTAAAATAACAAATTCCAAACCAAGCACACTGTAGGTTAAGGAAAACTCCAAGAAAACAAGCTGTATTTTGCAGGTAACACAGCTTCAGAAAGTTGTGGGTTTTAGGAGTGGAGATGTAGTGTTGTAACTACGTCTGGAATTCAGGTTGAGTTTTTGAGGGTAGGCTGACTTAGTGGTTTCCTCCTGTTTTGACTCATGAAGAGTTCTAGCTGGGAAGTGGTCACAGTTACACATGGTGCTTGATTTTGAGATAAAAAAAGATAATTTGATAATTGAAGGAGCTGTGGTACTATATGGCAAACCTGAGTATGGAACACCAAAGTTTCACAGAGAGCAGAAGAATGAAAGGGGTGAGAACAGGCAAGTTGGAGCAAACAGTGGTTCTTCTCAAAGCCACTCTGTTTTGTATTGAAAAATAGTGACTGCTGCAAATCAGGTTGGGTTATTACTGCCAAAAGTACAGGAGAAAAAAATACTGACAGCTAATGAGGTACCTGGTATGTTTCTCATGACTAGTCCACTATCAGGGATTCAGAAGTGTTGGATCTGTAAAGCTTTTTTCTCCTTGACTGTATGATCAGACAAAATTGCTGGATTTCATATATCTAGGGTTTAATTTTTGGGATTTTAAAACAACTTTCTAACTAGTAAATCATAGCAATTGAAACTTTAGTTTTAATCTACAAAGATTGAAATAAGTTCACCTATTTTAGTAGTAGGAAGAGAATTATTTCTGGGATGGCAGATAGTAGAATTGTCTAAAAAGTTATAATTATTTTAAATCTAATGAATACTTAATCTAATACCCCCAGTTATGAGAGTATTTGGGTTTTGGTATTACCTTGGCCCTGCACTGCAATTCCTATTGTATTGTGAACCCATTAAGATAAACTCAGGATTAAGTGCAGTTTAAGCATGCCAAAGAAAATACAAAATCCAGTGTTGTTGGAAAGAGGTTTTGGTGGGTTTTTTTTCTTTTTATATTTTTTGATCTAATGTCAAAGGCAATTTACATGAAATGTAATTAGTAGCAACAGACTAACAGGGACAAGGCAGTTGTTATTTCCTGTGTGTGCTCAAACCAAGGGTGTGTGGTTATGAAGACAGGTTGTCCAGGATACCTGTATCTTTATTGTGCCAGGCTGTTCTAGGTGAGCTTCACTGCTGTGCAAGGTCTGGTTTTGTATTGTTGCAGTTCTTGGAGGAGTACTTTTATGTAAAGCTGGAGTGAACTATTTTTATTGCACTGTGTGAACAGGTTCTAGATTGATACTCAGTAATAACCTCATACTGCCCAATAACTGAAGCATAAACTTGGCACTCATTAGAGAGCTCTGATCAACCACTGATAGTAAGGGAATAATGAATACTTGAAACTCCAGTCATGGATTTGAGTATCTAGATTGTTATGTGAATATATACATAAAGACAGGCTTTATTTCTCATTCAGTAACTAAACAAGGAAGAAATGAATTGTTCTACAAATAGATGATTGGAGTCTTTCACTAAATACAGAGTTACTGTGGAAACAGATCTGCTGGTTAAATCCCTGTATTTTGAGGGCAGAGCAGAAGCATCAGATGACTTGCAAGCTGTAAATACAAGAGGTTTGGTTTTGTGTATTCCAGGTAATTAGGGGGAAAAGATGTGAAAAGTAAAAATTTGTCAGCCTGGAGAGGCAGAGTTTGGTGTTGCAGATAATAGGCTGTGTTGTCAATAGAAGTGATAATGTGCAATAGAAGCAGCTGAGCCCTCTGCTTTTTCTATCAAATAGAATTTGATGATCACTCACAACATATTTGTTTCAAGATTGAAAATGTTCTATCACAGAACAAAGACGGGAGCAATTAATTTTTTTCTTGTAACTGAAGATTTTTTAAACTAGCCTTTCTTGCTGTTGCTTTTTTTGTTGCCAAATTAAATGTGCTTTTAAAACAGCTATGCTTAGTGTTAGAAAAATAGTACATTATTCACTCTGCCAACTGACAGTCTTCAGACAGACATCTCTTCTCTTTGAGTTACATAAACTGCAAAATGTGGGGGAATATTAATAGAAATGGACAACTGAGCTATGAATAGCATAACTTTTCGGTTTTTGTCAATCACATTTAGGCTCGATCGTCTCTTTATTTTACTGGACACTGGGACAACACCTGTAACAAGAAAAGCAGCTGCACAGCAACTTGGGGAAGTAGTGAAACTGCATCCTCATGAACTGAATAATCTCTTATCTAAAGTAAGCATATGTTTTTCCCTAGTACTTGAATGGTGAGAATCAAACTAGTTTAAAGGGATGTGCTTCTGTGGGAAGAAGAAAATGCATTGTGGTCTTGGGTTTTTCAAAAGTAAGAGAATGAAGAAAATTAGGGGCTGCTTCTGTTTAAGGTACTGTTCTGTCAGCTTCTGAAATGATTATGTGAGGTTTCGCTTAGCATTCAGTATTGATATTCAGCATTTGCTGTAAGTTCAGAGCTTGTTCTATAAAGAGAAGCTCTGCTGCCTTACAAAGATTTTTTTCACTTGCCTTTAAAGGTTATTACTTGTGTGATAAAACATTAAAAAAGAGGCTGCATGTCTTTAAAAGGAAATTGGGAAGAGTTTTCCATTAGCTTCAGACTTCAGTCTGACCAAGTCTAGTAAAACCACCAAAAATAGTCCATCTCTGACAGGTGGAGATGGCTCAGTGACCTCAGTTCTGTTCTTATGGAACAGGTGCTGTCACCACAATTGATGCTATCAACAGAGTGGCCAAGGAATCACGAATATCAAACTGCTTTCAGAGAAAGAAATAGTTTTTCCAGATGTGTGACATAGTGATAAATTAGTTTAGAAGAGCATACATTACTTCAAGTGACCCATGTTGTAGCTCTTCTTGGGTTAAATTACTTCAGGGTTTTAAGGTCTGTTAATCAATTTTGAACACTTCCTTATAGAAAAAGACAGCAACAAACCAACCAACCCAAAAAATAAAAACATGTCTCAAGCCTTGTTCAGTACCTGGAGGAAATAAAGTTTCAGTTTAACTGATTGGACTAAATATATCTTGTAAAGTCTTAAAGTCTGTCTCTGACAAGTGTTCTGCTAAGCAGTGAGCAATATAGAGAAGGCTGGTGACATTTCTTGGTTTGTTTTTTTTTGTCCTTTATATTTTTGTTCTGAATGTTTTATTAAGTCATAGCATTAAAGTAATTGTGTTTTAATAGAACATAACAGCTGATGGATTGTTTTGGAAGTACATTTTGAGCAAATACTTATTATTAATCTCTCCTTCAAGGTGTTAGTGTATTTAAGAAGCACGAATTGGGATACTCGTATTGCGGCTGGCCAGGCTGTCGAAGCAATAGTGAAAAATGTACCTGAGTGGAATCCAACTCCAAGATCAAAACAAGGTGCTCCTTAAACTCATTGTGTATAACTCATTGTTTGTCTTATGCAAACCATCTGTGATATGAGCCTTTTCAAGGCATCTGTGTAATTTGGTTTTTTATGAGCATAAACTTCTATTTGCACGTAAGTTGTTTGGAGCAGGGTGCTAATAATGCCAAGGTCAGGGGTTCAGTCTCTATTTGGGCCACTCACTTAAGAGCTGCACTCGATGATCCTTGTGGGTCCCTTCCAACTCAGACTATTCTATGATTCTGTGAAGTAGGACTGTAAGTAAACCTCTTTGGCTTTAGATGCTCCTGACCTTTATTTCTTTCAGAATTCCTGTTCTTGTCCTTTGTACTCTCTTAAAGCTTTTATAAAGAAAAGGAGTAGCTTGTAAAATGGTAATATGTTTAACCAATCAACTTTGTCATGATAGTTTACAGAAACTTTTCTTCTCTGTTCCCTTAATCTGAGCACCTTTCTGAGGAAGGTGAGATGGCAGTTTGCTTGTCTGTTCTGTTTCTTCTCATCTGAAATCATCGTGTTAGGGATGTTAGTTTCCTTAATTGTTGAATTATGGACTAAATGATTTTGTCCAAATCCATTGGTACTGTCTGTGTTCACAGCTTTGTGGTGCAGGTTCCAGAAATTCACCGACTTGTTTAAAACCAGACACATACACACCCTAAAACAGCATCAATGAAACTCACATCTGTTTGAGGTGATCTCATATTTGTTTCACTTGGTGCCTCCCAGTTCTGTTGGCTTTGAATTTGACAAGCAAGTTCTGCATTTTCCTTGTCCATTGTCCTTATTTTTGTAAACCATCATATTTGCTCTCCTCCAGCAACTGCTCTTCATATTGAAGGTTTGCATTCTCTTCAATCTTTCCTCACAAGCTGCTTTGTCTTTTAGGTAACTTTTTTTTCTCTGTGCTTTCTCTTACTTGTGTCCTCCATGAGATGCACAGAACTCCACACAGTCTACCTACATCTCTAGAGTACTGAAATTTACACATAGTGACAAAATGATGTGTTTTGTCCTGCCATCAGTGTCCTTCCTGGTGAGACCCAGTACTTTGTTGTCTGCCCTGGCTTTCACTGCTCAGTAAACAGATGAGTACAGAAAGCTGTCAGAAATGCCTCCAAGATTTTTATTGAATGCTGTGTTGTGTAGGCATGGTTTAGATTATTCATTTTACACCTTGTGTACTTATTTGCCCATTAGTCTGTTTTGAGAGTCCTCCTTGGATTCCTTAGTGCCATTGTGACTTTAGGCTACCCAAAAGAGTTTGGTGTCACCTGTGTGCTTGGAGAAGAGTGCATTAGTGAATGTCTTTTCCATCAATGAAAGGATTGGTGCCCCAGAGGACTCCAGAACTAATTTTTACCTTTCAGTTTGTGAAAGGATGTTCTCCCCAGCTCTGTGCTAAGTTGGTTCTTTTGATGTATTCTTTCATATGAATCTTTGCCAAAAGCTTTTGAATGTATTATGTTCACTGGATGCCCTCTATCCACTTGTGGCAGCTCTTTAAGGACATTGATAATCAGGTTATTAAAAGGTGTTTTTTTCCAGAGCAATTCTCTTTCCCAGTGAGTAATATTTATCCATATGCTTAATCAATTGGTTATAGAATCATAGAATAGTTTGAATTGGAAAAAACCTTAAAGATCATCTAGTTTCAACCTCTTCTACCACAGGTGGGAATTTTGCTACTGTCTACTCTGTATTACCAAGGAGAGAAGTTCATTTCACTTGTCTAGTTCAGGGATTACTTCTAGCATGCCCTTTGTACATGGAAGTTGGGTAACCTGTTAGTCTTAGAGTACAGCACCCTTTTAAATTAATTGTCCAGTTCTGGCACCTCTGCCTATCAGATTGTTAATGAAATTGAAAAGATTATTATGTGCTTAAGAAAAAGGTACTGTTTGAGAAGAGCTCACAGCTGGGCATCAGCAGCCCTTTCTCCCACACCTGTTTAGGCACTCTCTAGCTTCCCAGCTTTGGATGCTTGGCTGGTAGGGACACACAGAAGTGTTGGTGTTTGTGATACTGTTTGTGAGCTGTGTGCAGTTCAAAACTGTAAAACTGTAAGCTGGCCCTGTGTGTACAGAGAAGGCCTGTAGGTCAGTGTCCAAGATTTTAAAAGCTAAATTTATCAAGGGAAAAACATTTTTTTTTTTCTCTTCAGGTACATTTAGTGACCTATTTCAGTTTGTCTTTGTGAAAATGGAGCCTTTATACTTTGAATTAAAATGCTGTATGTCTGCTGATTCTTTGGAGGAGAGATATTATATCTTGTTTTTCCTTAATCTTGTGCCAGAATTTTGGACAAAAATTTCATCATGTTGTCCTTAATATTATTTTTATTTCCTACCTAGAACCAGGCTCAGAAAGTCCCAATGAAGATTCACCTTCCACAGACCGGTTGCGCTTTGACAGGTTTGATATCTGTCGCTTGTTGAAACATGGTGCATCTCTTCTTGGATCTGCTGGGGCAGAATTTGAAGTCCAAGATGATAAATCAGGTATCTAGATTTTACTTGCAGACAAGAAAACTTAGTGATTTGAAAAAGTTTGTTTTGGCAGCATTATGACTCTAGCCACCCATGGATTCTCAGAATGTCAGGAAATAATGGCAGAACCTATTCCCCAATGTGTGGTTTGTATTTTCTTCCTCAAATAACACAGTTTTTTAGGAGGGATGTATTGTTTGTTTAGGTTTTGCCATAGCAAAATAATGTCAGGAAATAATGGCAGAACCTATTCCCCAATGTGTGGTCTGCATTTTCTTCCTCAAGTAACAGAGTTTTTTAGGAGGGATGTATTGTTTGTTTAAGTTTTTGCCATGGCAGTATTACTGTGTATACAGTGGGGAAGAAGGGGTGGAAAACTGAAAGCATCAAAGATTTCTGTAGACATTTTTAGAAGGAGCAGGCACTTCACTGCTTGTTCTTTACCTGAACAGTGTTCCCACATACAGAAGTAGGATGTGGCTTATTGAAAAGCTTGAAGGTTTCAAGTATAGAAAGACTGCATGGAAAATACTGTGATAGGACTGACAAAGTTGGAAGATCAAATACCAGTGCCTGTGTGATGTTTTTTGTTTCAAGTGACTTGTCTAACATTTTTCTGTATTTTTTTTAGCTGAGAGTTGGTTTGTCAGTGTAATGGCACTGAATTATTTTAATCTAAGCTATTTTTTGTTATTACTGTACTTCCCTGTTCTTAGTTCCAGGCCATCTACCAGTTTCTGCACCAAATTAAGTGATGCTTTTGATAAGAATCTGACTGTGTAGCCCTGATTCCTTTGTTCCCTGTGTGTGATGGGTTCTGTGCAGGGTACTCAGAAGATCAGTAGCTCAGCAAGGAGCAGAGCATGTGGCTGCTGAAACTTGAGCAGTGTCCTGTCTCTTCAGGCAGGTTGCTAATTTATTGCTTGCCATCTTTTAAGCTAGATTAATAAAGTGGTGTACAAGTTCCACCTCGTCTAATGAAACCCAACACTTCATTTCATAGAAGCCTGATATTTATTCCAATGTCACATGATTTCATCCTTGAATTTTATGTGAAAATAAATAAGAAATACAATATCAAAAAATAAGAAAATGAAACAAAAATCCTTAGTTGCTGCTTTTTTTATTAATGAGAAAATGTACAGTCTGCTTTCTCTTCTGTGTTCTGTAGCAACTTCCCTTTTCAAGTAAGTAGACAACATAAATGGACATAATGTAACTTAATCTTTAGAATTAGCAGCCTTTGATAATTATTCCTGAGATGATGTTAGAAAGCAAAAATATTTTTTAAAGAATGGAAGTTGCTTGTCTTTGCTTGTCAGTTAAATGCAGTTTAACAAACTTACTAGTATACACAATATTAACTACTAGTTACTACTCAACCTGGTGTACACCCCAGAATTGTATCAATATTGGTCATCTACTTAAAAGTTTGTGCTGGTAATTGAAAAATAAATCCCACCACAACACCAACAAACCAAAACAACAACTCCTTCTGACTGGTTTCTGTACTGTGCATGTGAAGTGAAGTCTGACAGCCCTACCAGCTACGGTTTTGGGTTGCTTGGAGGTTTTATTCTACTTGGGTGCTAAAATCTTGTCTTTTTAATGCAATTGTAGGTGCTCCTGAAGCCTAGGTGTTCTATAGTTAGTGTTGAAACATCAGGCATTCTTGAGGTGGCATCTGTTGATTTCCAAAATGAACCTTGCTCAATCACAGTTGAAGTACTTGTGTAGTTACAGTAGCAGAAGAGGTCTTCCTGGTGTCAATGTGATTTGTCTTAGCAGATTGTATTAGCCAAGTGCAATTGAATCCTGTACATTTTGGCTTTGTTATGTACATTGAGCAAGTCATCAGTAAAATATCCAGTTGGAAATCTGACACATCTTCTTTTAAAATCCCTTTTTAAGGTGAAATTGATCCTAAAGAGAGGATAGCACGACAGAGGAAACTGCTGCAGAAGAAACTTGGCTTAGATATGGGTGCTGCAATTGGAATGAATACTGAGGATCTGTTCAATGATGAAGATTTGGACTATTCTCCTTCTCCAGTTTTACTAGTAAACAAACAACCTGTAGGTAAAACCTTGGGCTATTTGACTGCAAGAAATAATACAGTGGGTTTGCTGTATTTGAGCTTCTGTGGTTACAGTATTTCTGTTTTAAGTAAGATGATTGGCATCTAATGTGGTGTGCTTTGGCTTCCTCAGTTCTTACATCCCGTAGTTGCTTGTTAGTATTATTTCATGTCAAACTGCTGAAATGTTTGAAATGGAGGGTTGGGGAAATTGAGAGCATTGTGGGTTTGAGAATTTTTCAGGACTTCCATCATAAGAAGAATTGACAATGAATGACTTTTCTTTCAGACTCTTCAGGCTGCTGAGTTAATTGACTCAGAATTTCGAGCTGGTATGAGCAATAGACAAAAGAATAAAGCCAAAAGAATGGCTAAGCTATTTGCAAAGCAAAGATCCAGAGATGCAGTGGAAGCTAATGAGAAGAGGTATAATAGTGAACTGGTTTCCTTTTATTTCTGTTAAGCTGGGATTGTGATTTGATTTATCTGTTCAGAAACTTCCTACAGTCTTTGCATCTTAAATCTCTTATGTGCTAATTGTGCTGATGGTGGAAAGTTTGCATGCAGTGCTTGTTCCCAGGAGAGCTTTGTTGAGGACCCAGCTTCAGAGGCATCTTGACATAATGGGATGCTACAGCTGAAATGTGTGGTTATTAAATATGGCTTGAGAATAATGCATGAAAACAGGGGATTCTAAGAAAATGAGCAACTGAAAATTTAGGATACAGTTTTCTGATGTGTGCTGTGTTCTTCACTGTAGTTTATAGTGGCACATTATTGTATCTACTGTGTTCATAATGAATGATGAACAAAATTCTTGATCTTATTTAGGAATTGCTGGGTTTCTTGGATAAATCTGAGACAGATTGTGAATTTGGGACAGCGTTCTACTGTCTCCTCACTGCATTTTTTTGTTTTACATATAAACTCAGCTAACTTGCATATTTCACAGTGCTAAGCCTCCTTGTTTTGTATTCTTGCCATACTTTATTGTATCTGAAGACATCAGTTGTAGATGTAATTACTTGCCTTAAAGCATACCTTGAGTTCATAAACATGTATTTGCTCCTTCTCAGCAATGATAGCACTGATGGGGAGCCAGAAGAAAAAAGAAGAAAAGTTGCAAATGTTGTCATCAACCAGCCTGCCACAGACTCAAAAACATTGGTAGAAAATGCTCAGGAAGAGGTATGATATATTGTTCTGCTGTTAGCAGGAGAGATCATTCAGTTTTTCAGCAAAGTAATTTGAAACAAAATTCCTTCATGTGCCCAAATTCTTTAGTCCATTTAGCATTCAGGCAAGTGGAATGAAGAATGTCATGGCCAGCTTACTTTTAACATAATGAAGCAAGTGAGCTTCTAACTGTTACAGCATTGAGGAAGAAAACACATTTAATCCTTTGGTAGCAGTTTGTGACCCAAATTAACATGAGTAGGTGGCTACAGGTGTCAGACCTGGGTATTAAACTGGAAAACTGTGCTAAACACTACATGGTAGGATTACAGTGAGCCACAAATAATTTGATCTAAATGCTTATTTAATCTTTATTTAATCTTTGCTGTACTTTAATTAGGCTTAATTTAGAATTAGATTCTATCTTTAATAGTTGAAGATTAAAACAATTACCTTAGTCTTGGAAAAAACTTTTTATTTGTTTCAACAGACTGAAAAGCTAAAAATTAAGAAATGCTAAACCAGAATATAAATGATGCATAGAAGTTTATTTGAGAAGACTTTATCTAGAGAAGTCTGTATCCTACAAAAATAGCTTTCCAGACATAGTTCAGTAATTAAAATTTTATTTGCATAAAAAATGGTTGGAAAATTAATCTGAAGTATTAATAACTACAGGCTGAATAGCTGCTGGTTTTTAAATGTCTTCCAGTTGCTCTGTGTATGTGATGATGTGAACTTACTAATGGGATAAAAATTTCTTTCCACAGTCATGACAGTTTCCTTGTAAAAAATTTCGAGATAGTGGATATCCTTTGGTTTTCAAAAAGTAGAATGTGTTTGGAAAAGGGTGCTGTTTATTGCTGGATTCATTGACCCAATTTCATTAATGTAGTGTGTTTTCAAACTGAGACTTACCTGTTATGCTCTTTGAAGGCAAACTTCATAAATTTAAAGGATCACTGGGTAGAATAAGAAACTCTGCTTAATTTTCTTCTTTAGCATGGTTTCTAAAGGAAAGGTGAATTCCAAAGCATCAAAATTAAATCCCGTAGAGAAGAGGTTACACTGTTAACAGAAACTTCATGAACTTCTTAAGAGATCCAGTGCTAATCAGTGAAGTTTCTGAGCTGGGGAGGAAGATTGTTTTTTCAGTTCTGTCCAGTAATGATAAAAAGTACTTATGCTTTTGGAGTTTTTTGTATGCCATTGAAGTATGCACAGACAACAATATAAGAAGTGTTTGTTCATGATTCCTCTCTTTTTCAATCTCATACTTAATAATTTTTTTATGGATTTAGACAAATGAATGGCCTCTGGAAAGCTTTTGTGAAGAGGTGTGCAATGATCTCTTTAACCCTTCTTGGGAGGTAAGACACTTGGACAATTTAAGGTGGAGCTAATGGTTTTTTAAAAAGGGCTTTAACAGAAATGCAAATGTTGTATGTGTAGAACTTGAGAGAATTTTGCCAGATATCAACATTTAAATCATTTATGCATACAGATTACATAGCCAAGACAAATTTGCTTCTAGCAAACTTAAGTGTTTTTTAGACTCATTTAAAGGGGAATGAAAAATGTGTAATGTATACTTGTGGAGAATGAGAAAGATATGAAAAGTAATCATTATATAAGTGAGAATTATGGGAGTGTTGAAATTCAAGCAAAATAAAATCACATCAATCTATGGTTAAAAGACAAAGCAATTAAACTTGGGTTCATCAAGACTTTAAGGAATATTATGTGAGTGTTGCTGGCAACAGTAGTATGTTTGTCTAATGCTATGCTAGTAGCAAAGGAAGGGGAATCAATCCTTTAATAACTACAAAAGCTATATGTTTGGTTGCTTAGACAATTTATTTTCAAGATTCAAAATGGTTCTACTCACCTTTTTATTCAGTCCTTATACAATTGTCCACAAACTTTGGTAGAAATTTCAGGTAAAAATATGAAGTAGCTGATAATGATCTAACAACTTGTGCAGAAGGTGGACATAACTGTTGTCAACTAACTTCATTTTCTTGAGTTGATCTTGTGAAGGGTTAAATATTAACAGCAACTCTAACATCCTTATGTGTATCTGTAGCACAGTCTCGGTGATGTCAGTATGGGCAGAGCCAGCTTGCTCTCAAACTTGGAAACAGAGATAGATCATATGCAGCCAGCACAATTATTTTGGTCCCAGAAAAAGAATCATTATATTTGTGTGGCACATCACTGCACCTGAGCTAAAAAGCCTCACCTTATTTGAAAGCAGGCTGTTTGCAGTTGAAGGCCAGGTCCACTTGTCTTCTGGTATGTAGATGTTCTCATAGCTTTCTTAGTACATTTGATATAAGGCACCTGTATCTTAACAGGGGAGGTAGATCAATACAGAATCATTATTTCAGTATGTTCTGGGTGAAAAACAGGCTAACCTGCCTCAAAATGTATGTTTAAAGTGGCTCTTTGGCAGCATCTTGCAATGTCTAGAGGTCACCTGAGTGACTACTTCAGACTGCTTGCCACGCTCACAGGCAGCTGAAGTCAGGCAGGATGAATCCTACTACTGCTATTGCCTTTATACATTTGTGTCTTGCTGGTTTGTATTTGCAGAAGCTAGACATCAGCTATCAAAGTCTCCTTCTTTTGACTTTTAAAAGCTAGCCCATGATCTGTCTTGGATTTATGACCAGTTAGGATTTTAAGACTGGACTCTGTTTTTTTATTGGCTTGCTTATAGCTTTAACCAGCAGGCACTGAGCTGTACATAGGGGTCATATATGTTTGCATTTCATGTAAGATGTTCTGGTGAAGGGAGGAGCTACCAAGTACTCAGTTCTAGTTGTTACTGCCATGAAATGAAATGCAATCATTTTCTGCTAGCAACAAACATGTATCTGAGCTGTTCTTAAAAAAAAGTGTTTATTCTCTTCTAACTTATGTAATGGCCTCTCAATGAGAGCCTAGTTCAAAACTCTGCTTTTGCAGCTTTGCATATCTCTTGAGTGAGCTTTCCTTCACTCAGCAGAAGGAAAGCCAATTGCTAGTCCAGCTAGGTATCAGAAATCCCAGAAACAGGTGTGTCTTTAGCACATCTTTCTACTGGTCTTTTCTTACTTCCAGAACTCTTCCTAGTGTGTTCAACTGTTCAAGTTTGGTGAGAGCATGCATGTGCCTATAATTTGCTTTCCCATATTGCTTGGGAAATGTTATGCAGAATAGTAATTCCCAGAAATTTGTTTTGCAGACTCCAGAATACTCAGTGAGGATCCAAACTCTGTTTAAGCAATACAGAGAGTGATAGAAAATATTAAACATGAAGTGCTTGAAACTATAATAATATGTATTTGCTTTAGCTTATAAACTTAATAAAAACAGTAATATCTTCAAACTTCTCTTTGACAACTAGTGCCACTATGGCACTAGTTTTCAAAAGTAAATGAATGTAGGCTATGTTGCTGCAGATGTCATAATGTGTTAGAAAATAGAAGCAGTTCTTAATTGCTTCTGTTCATAAGCTGGCAAATACCTGGGGTAAAGAAGTTTGGTTTTTGGACAGGTGAATATTTTAATAGGTGGTTTGATTTTAAAATTGCCACAAGTCTAAGTAGTGCTAGTTCTGCAGCTCTTGAAACATCTCTGTTAAGAATACAGTAGTATTATTTCAATTTTCCAGCATGGGTTTTGTCTTCTGTCCCCTAATATTTTATTTATTGACTTTTTGCTTCTCTTTCTTAGGTTCGACATGGTGCAGGTACTGGACTGAGAGAGATACTTAAAGCTCATGGTAAAAGTGGTGGTAAAATGGGAGATAGCTCTTTAGAGGAGGTAAGTTTCCAGTCATGTAGACTTAATATTTTACTTAAATGAAGCTTAGAAAAGAGACTTCTTAAATTACTTTGCAATAGGTGTGTGATATGGGGGAATAATATCAAGACTTCTCTGTTCAGAATCATCTGTATGACATCACTGTGTGCACTGACAAAACATTGTTTGTTTTTAAAAGGCTTTTGCAGAACCCAGTACTACTGTATAATTAGCCATTAATATGTTGGTTGCATATAAAGTTATTAAACATTAGCTTCCATATTAGAATATACTGTTTTCAAGTCCTGGTAAGACTGTACTGAAACAAAATTGGCAAGTTAATTGTGTTACTCTGGTAGTGTCTCAGACCATTTAACTCTCCTTGCTTAAATAGGAAGAGGACTCTATCAACTGGCTCTCTTTATTATGAGAAAAAGAATTAAATTAGTCTTCTTAAAAGGACAATAATTTTTTAAAAATATCCTGACAATAATAGCTTGTTTATTAATAGTGAATTTCATCCAGATTCCTACTGACTCTCTTGCTGTAGAAGCAGCTGGAAGAACTTGTGGCTTAGAGAGTTGAAGAATGAGGTCTAAATCAGTGTACTTCAGCATACTTTGTAAATAGTGAGAGCAAAAACTTCTCCCTCCTTGCTTCCCTGTAGAGTAGTATTTGTTCCATGGAGATGGCTGGGTGGGTAATAATAACACAATCTGCAATAATAAAATACTTTAAACCATTTCTTAACTATTTATGGAAAGTGTGTGTACTCCAGCTAGCTTCAAAACCTGCTATGTATGCCCTCCTCACTGGCAGAGCCTGAGACATTCAGAAGTCTCTGACTTAGGTCAGCATAATGTAGCAGCAACCAAAACTTCAGTGTGGTGTCACCATTATTCTTACACTGACTCCAGAACACAGCACTGTACCAGCTATTGAGAAAAAACCCAACTCTGTCCCAGCTGAAAGCAGGACACTAGCCTTTGATAAAAGTACTGTTTTTAGAGAAGAAAACATCCAGGTTATGATGTTAATAATAATTGAGTCAATGTGAGCATTAGTTGTCATGTCTTTTACAGATTTTAGCTAAAGTAAGCGTATCAGAAATGCTTTATGAGTAAGTGTAGTCAAGGTGTTAAACTTTTCTCTTCTTACAGATGATTCAGCAGCATCAGGAGTGGCTAGAAGACTTGGTTATTAGACTTCTTTGTGTGTTTGCACTAGACAGATTTGGAGACTTTGTTTCAGATGAAGTAAGTTTAAGTTACCTTTGCATGAACAGGTAGATCAGCAGGCTTCTGCAGGAGATAACACTGCAGCAGCTTAGCTGTGCCTTGTGTAGTGCTGCTGCATGTGCCTGTTAGAACTGCTCAGAGATGCTTATTAAAAGGTAGCTGATACATGAACTTCACCTTGTTTGTACAGCAGTTTGGTCATCTCTCTTAAAGTCAAATTTCATACAGAAGTATCTGTTTTATCGTTTACTTTTTCCTAGGTAGTGGCACCAGTACGTGAGACTTGTGCTCAGACTTTGGGAGTAGTATTGAAACACATGAATGAAACTGGTGTTCATAAAACTGTGGATGTTCTCCTGAAGCTGCTTACACAGGAGCAGTGGGAAGTGAGACACGGTGGTCTCCTAGGAATAAAGTATGCTTTGGCAGTACGTCAGGTAATAACCCTCATGACAAATTGTAGAGAGCTTGGGATCAAACATCTCTGCTCTAAGTAGAGGATGTGGATGAACAGTAGCTAAGTGTGATAAAGCAAGATTGCTTGCAGTGCAGTCCTGTGGGTTGAGATGTGTGACTGCACTTCTATATCCATGCTGCAAGTATATAGTGCAAGCTGTGCTTGCAGAAAACATTAGAAATAGAGATATGCCTGCCTGGTCTTGGTGGTATTCTCATATGCAGGTAAGAGAGCAGAGTCTTACAGGAAGGTTAGACTGTCTGTGGTATTATTCTGTAGACACTGAGCTTTGTTTATACCAAAACTGAGCTGATTTACAGTTCATTAAATTTATAACCTATGTTTGATTTCATGAATGGTAACTTAAAAATACTTAGATTACGATGTTGGACCTGTACCATCCCTTTGAAACAGGTTCATTCCCACACACAGAATGCATCTTAGTTGATTGTATCATTATAAGCTTTTTTGGTTTAAAAATGCTTTTGATCTTTTTGGCAGGACATGATCAACACTTTATTGCCTAAAGTGTTGCCTGCAATAATTGAAGGTCTGCAAGATCTGGATGATGATGTCCGAGCTGTTGCTGCAGCATCTTTAGTACCAGTAGTGGAAAGCCTGGTCCAGCTTCAGTCTCAGAAGGTGACTGAACTGTTTTAAGTTCACTTTTGGTCTAAGTAAAGAAAATAATACTTAGAGGCAGCACTGGTTTTGTTGTTGTTTTTTTTTTAATGATAAACCTCCTCTGCTTATTTGTGTAGGTGCCTTTTATTCTTAATACCTTGTGGGATGCACTTCTGGAGTTGGATGACTTGACAGCTTCCACAAACAGTATCATGATCCTTCTTTCATCCCTTCTGACTTACCCTCAGGTCCGCAAATGCAGGTAACTTTTCAATTAGTTTTTCTTCATTATTACAGGTCTGAGTGTCCACTTACTGTCAAATTGGAATTACCAGTTTTTTTCAAATCATGTACCAAGGAGATGATTAATGTAACTCAATATTCTGCTCTGGTTTTTCCATGAAGTGAAGGTTACGATAGTGCTTCTATTTTGATGACATTAGTGAAATGCAACAAAGGAATTAAGAAGTGTACTAGACATGGTTTATATGTGGCTTTCCCCCCCTCCTTCTGTCTCTGTCCATTTATCTTGGTTGTTTTAGTAAATGATATTTGCTTCACTCACATGGTGGTCCTGCCCACAAACATCTTGTTTTTTAACAAGGAACAGACAAAACTCCACACGAGACCAAACTGTTTATTGCAACACATTCATGAGCCTGTAGAACTTTACTATTGGAACAGTTCTGAAATAAGCTACAAACATAAATTCACATCAGTAGTACAACCAGTAATTCTGTGACTAGTTGATGATGCTGCCTAGTTGCTATCTCTTTGGGACTCTTAACATACTAAGATGCAGTTCCTTTAGTTTGTCAATTTTTCATAGTACATATGGTAAACTCACAGTATCTGCACTTAAGGTAGATACTATACACATTTGGTTTTTCTCATCCTGTATGATTAGCACTGCTGAAGCTGATGGTTGCCCAAATCTAAAATAAGGAATGAAGTTTTGTTACTAATGTAGTCTTAAATTCAGCATGTACTACTTGAATCAGCTGGGATGCCAGTTGCATCAGTTGATATGCCAGTTCTTGCAAAAAAAGATGCAAGCTTGTTTTAAATTATTGGTAAAGTCATAACTGCCCAACAGCAACTGCAGAACAGAAACAGCTCCTCCTTTTTTCTAAACAGTTGAAAAAAGCCTTAAGTATAATCTGGGGGGAAAATGTAAAAATACGTGCTTAAATTGACTAGTTCTCCATACCAGTTTTACAAACCCAAATCAGTATTTTCCTGAAAAAGGATACCAACTTGAACTATTTTAAATGTGTAAGCTGTAGTAATTTAATCCTTCACTTAAAATCCCCAAGTATATTAAATACTTTCTTTTCTTAAAGAAAGTATTTTCTTTTCTTCTTTTGGATAAAATGAGAATAAACAAAATGAACTTAGCTCTGTGTGTATGTATGTTTTTATCCCTGACACTGCCTCTACCTCTCCCTCTCCTGTAGTATTCAGCAATCCCTGACAGTTTTGGTCCCACGTGTGTGGCCGTTCTTGCACCACACAATATCTTCTGTGCGAAAAGCAGCACTGGAAACATTATTCACATTGTTGTCTACCCAAGACCAGGTAAGAATTAGAGTTATTAATGTCTTACTGTTATGCATATTGGAATATACTTGGTCATATGATTTCCTTGTTTCAGAGTTCATCAACATGGCTGACTCCAATTCTGCAAGACATGTTGAGGCACATATTTCAGTTTTGTATCTTAGAAAGCAACCAAGAAATTCTGGATCTTATTCACAAGGTATTTGCAAGATTTCTCCTGGATATAGTGCTTGTGTATCCCACTCTTTCAAATCCTCTGTACTTTTGTGCAGATGAATAGTGTGCTAATGTTAAATACTTCAATGCTTTACTGTAGAGTGGATGAGAGAGTTCCTGCAGTTTCTCAGGATGTGTATGATCTTATGTAGACCATGTACAAATTTTTCATTATTCCTATTGTGATTCTTTCCCAAGGTGTGGCTGGAACTGTTAAACAAGGCATCTGTACAGTATGTTGTTGCAGCTGCTTGTCCATGGATGGGAGCCTGGCTCTGCTTAATGATGCAGCCATCTCATTTGCCCATTGACTTAAACATGTTGCTAGAAGTAAAAACCAGGTCCAAAGTAAGTGAAATGTGGTCTCACTGACTGTTCTGAGGAAAGTAAGAAATTGCTTAGCTGCATATAAAACACGTTCTAAGGGTGTTAGAGGGGAGTGGTGGTGCCTTAGTTCTAAATGTAAACTGTCTTACAAGTCTCAGTTCTGTAGAGCAGAAGGTTTCTTGTCAGGTTATCCATGAAGAATTAAGTTCTGCTGTGTAGTGGTCTCTGTGTAGAGATACTCAAGAAGTCCTTATTTGCATGGCTCTAGAGCCATCTGTTTGTAGGACTGAGTTAAATCCAGAAACATTGTGTTGTTTCTGAAAAGATGCTGAGAGAGGTTTCCTTTTTCCTCTGTGTGTTTATCAGCTGTATGTCAAGTATTAGCCTTAATGTTACACTGAAGGAATGTAGCATACATTTAACTGGACTACAGAATGATGACTACAGAGATGATTTCCAAGTATTGACTGCTTTAAGAAATCTGTTACCCAAGAAGTGTTCTGTCTTAGTCCAACTTTTTCATGATGTGGTGATTATTTGTACTGTTATGGAATATGAATTTATCTTTTCATTACAAACACCCTTTCAGCCTTTCCTTTATTCCACAGGAAAAAGCAGGTGCTAAACTGCGTCAAGGGCAAGCCCAGAACAAGGAAGTGATTCAGGAATACATTGCTGGGGCAGACAGCATTGCAGAAGATCCAGCAACCAGGGACTACGTTGTCATGCGTGCTCGGATGATGGCAGCAAAGTCAGTTTACTGGAAATATGAAAAAAATACTTAAAAGCAATGTATTTTTTCATAAAATATTGTGGTTTTGTTAAAATCTAATTATCATTTTTGCATCTTCACGTTGAATCATTGATTGCAGAGTAATTATGACATTGAAGTGACTGTTCTTTTTCATCTTGTCAGGTTGCTGGGAGCACTTTGTTGCTGCATTTGTGACCCAGGTGTAAATACTGTTACCCAAGAAATAAAACCAGCTGAATCATTAGCTCAGCTACTGCTCTTCCACTTGAATTCTAAATCTGCCTTGCAGAGGATTAGTGTTGCGTTAGTAATCTGTGAGTGGGCAGCCTTGCAAAAGGTAGGATGTTTCTGCAGCAAAAATATATTTTACTTACTATCTCAATCCACTGCTTGTTGTGTGGTACTTAGCTTGAAATAAGATTTCAGTAGGTAAGCTAAAATGGTGTTTATACATCTAAATACCAAAATCTTGATCGTTAGACAGTGGAGGAATACAGGACTCAGTAGATAAATGCCAGCTGTCAGAACTATGAATCAGTAAATATGCTTACATTTTTTCTACAAGTAAATCTATTCTCAAGATGCCTTTATCTAAAGTCAGTGATTCCTTTTAAGATGACTGTCTTTTATCTGCTCACTATAATTTCTAGTGGCAGACTTTTTGTTCCTAATCCTTTATCTTTAATATTCTGGTTTATGAATGTTAATAGTCCCTCTGGAATCTGGATTTTTGTAGCTAGATTGAGCTGCCCAAGACTGAACAAAGAAACTGTGATTATTCAGAAATGCAAATTGTGTTTTTCTGTTACAGGAGTGTACAACTGTGGCTATTTGTGTTCAACCTCGTTTACTTGGGGTCCTTTCTGAACATCTCTATTATGATGAAATTGCTGTTCCTTTTACGCGGATGCAAAACGAATGTAAACAACTCATCTCATTGCTAGCTGATTCTCACATTGACATTGGAAACAGAGTGAACTGCAGTGTATTTACAATAGATCAAGCTAATGAGCTGGTAAGTAGAGGCATGCCTGCCTTTCCTCCCAATCTGTCTTGTCTTGAAATACACCTTCAGCATAATTATTACATAGACAGTAACTTGCAGAAATAATATGGTGACCTTTGCATATCTCATGAAAAAAAAATCTGTAAAGATTCTTACTGTTTCCCCTGAGGTGTGTTTACAGTCTGACAAAAATAGAGTGCAATGCAAGGTACGTAGTTAATGGGAAAATAAAACTGAGTGTTCTGATCCTGGGTGTGGATTCACTATTGAAATCTACACACAAGTAAACAAAGCAGGCTTCAAAGCCATTGTCATAAGACTTGTAAATAGACTATCTAAATTCTAGACCTTCTCCCCCACCTTGCCCCTGACCTTTTAATCTGCTTTTAATCTTTTTCCAGTGAAAGATTTAGGCAACAATAGTCAACCACTTATGAGTGGGTAAGGATATGGAAGGTTCTGCAACTACTTAGCTGTGCTTCTTTCTTAGATTTTTATCCCAGTCTCTTTCCTCAAAAGACAGTCAGCTGAGGAGCAATTTGTTCATGTACAGGACCTTGCGCATCCGTTCTGGATTGTTGTAGTCACATTCTACTTTGCTAATCTGTCACATGCTTAAATATTTCCAGAATATCTGGGTAGAACTGGTATGGGATATAGAACAATCTAAATTTGCAGGAGCACATAAACTGGTCTTGTAGCTTTAGGAATCTAGACTTTAAATGTCTGTGATGTACCTGATTTTCTCTTTGATCTGCAGTTCAGGTTTCCCAGCAATACATTTTGGAGCATTTCCTGTTATTTACTGGGAAATGGAGATGGTGATATGTGGTCAAGTGACTCATGTTGTGCCATGAGGATATCATGTTTTACAGTCAATGAAGCAGATTTGTAATTCTTTCTTTTCCTTTCTCTTAGGTTACTTCTGTTTTCAATGAGGTGACATCATCCTTTACTTTGAATCCTAAAGTTCTGCAGCAGTTGGACAGTAAAAGGCAACAAGTCCAAATGACTGTTACAGAAACAAATCAGGAATGGCAGGTGTTGCATCTGCGAGTCCATACCTTTGCTGCATGTGCAGTTGTGAACTTGCAGCAACTTCCAGAAAAACTAAATCCTGTTATAAAACCCTTAATGGAAGCTATCAAAAAAGAAGAGAATACACTCATACAAAACTATGTGGCTTCATGCATAGCAAAGTTACTTCAGCAGTGTACAACCAGGTCTCCTTGTCCCAACTCAAAGATTATAAAAAATCTTTGCAATTCCCTGTGTGTGGATCCACATCTGACCCCACTGGCAGCATGTCCTGCACAGCCTCAGAGTAGCCATGAAAACTCAAAAGGTAGGACATCTAAGACTACCAGGATTCTTAGTATGTCTGTGCTTATTTCTGAGCTGATGAAATGAATATTTGAATGAGGCTTCTTTTCACTGATTTTTAAAATGCCAGGATCTGAGTATTTATTAATAATTATTTCATTTAGATATTTTAAACTGTGTGCAACTAATGTGCATTGTTTTATATCTACATATCTATATATATGTATAAAATGCTATAATTCCAATTTCCATGTATGGACTGTTGTTTAGTTAATATCTAGTTCTGATGCCATTTCACTTACAGATGTTAATGAGTAAAAATGGAAATTAAAGCCTGTCAAAAATGTGTGGCTTGTGTTACATTCCATGGGCTAATCATAAGATAAAAAGATGAGGACAGTGTTCAAAATTAATAAAATAATCCTGTGCATGCAATGGTCATGAATTTTTTTAAATGGCTGTCCATTATTGAAAGTGTATGGATTGAATGAACCCAGATTAACCCAATTAAGATCGTAATACTCTCAAACATTCTAACCTTCTTTAAGATTTGACCATTGTACATTTTACTCTTTCTTAATGAATGTGTCCTCCTTTATCTCAGAGTAGAATAACATTCACATCTGATTGAAAATGAAGCTCTCTAGTATAAATGGAAACACTCACAAATGCAGACGTACTGATGACATCTTTTATTGTACCATGACAGAAGTATTAAACTGTTTTAAAGGACACAGAACATAAATTGATTGGAACTTTAGAACATAATGTGTTCACAGGTAACATACATGTTACCTGTGCCTCTTCCTGAATGATAATTTCTGGCAGTTTGCACACTTAACTTCTCATCCAGAGTCTGTAGTGTGGTCCTAGCACAGTAGCTGTTTGTACTGAAGCTCCATCGTCCTCAAGAGTGGAAAAAATTAGGGTTTTTTTAAAGCACAATCAGCAGATGACTTGTAGGTAGCTCTCACTTCCCCCTATGTGTTAAACTACAGCTTAAAGTGTTGTCAGCTGTTCTCCCTTTTCTTTTAGGTCCCAACTCTGATAAAGATGGGATGCAGCACACAGTTACTAAGCACAGGGGAATAATTACACTGTACAGACATCAGAAAGCTGCTTTTGCCATCACAAGTCGGCGAGGTCCTACGCCAAAAGCTCCAAAAGCCCCTATTGCAGATCTCCCCACAGGCAGCAGTGGAAGCATTCCTACAGAACTTGATGAGGTACATTTCTACAGCTTGAATTTGCAACTTCACATCCACCCCTCCTTTCCATTACTTTGAATTCACTGGAGTTGATACCTTTGTAGTAGGGTGGCAGGGGTTTTGCACCACAAAACAGGAAGTTTTGTGATTGCAAGCAGCTTATGTTTGATGTTTTAAATGTTTGTCATTAAGAAAATTAACTCCTGAGATGTTGTATTTACTGTAGAATATGAATATCAACATAAGTTCATGGAGATGGATTTCCACAGTGGGTGGAACAAACACAAGATGACATGAGCTGTGACCTGGCCATGTTAGTGTTGGTCCATCTCAATGCCTGGTGGATGCTCCTGAAGCATTAAAACCAGCAATTGAAATATGGTTGTAAAACAGCATGTCTGTGCGACTTCCATACTTGGTGTCCTAAACTCTTCCCTTTTGTTAATTTCAAACTTCAGCATGTTTTAATGAGGTTCTAGGCAGGATTGTGAACTCCTAAACAGTGTTGTGGATTTTATTCTTAATAATTAATGTTTTCTATTAATTCTGCTTGCCAGAGAGAGCAAGAGAGAGGGATAAATAACAAATCAAGTATTTTAAGTTTTCTAGTAAGTACTGTTCTTGGTATCACTGTATTGGCCATATCTGAGGTTCTGGAACCAGAACCACTTGGAAACATCTTGTTGAAATGGACCGGTACCATCAAAGACCAAATCTCAGATTTATAGACTTTAAATAATTGGCTGTGAAAGAATTTTTGTTTTTTACACATGTATAAAGAATAAAGGAATTAACTCAGGAAAAAATCTGTTGGTGAATGTGTTGTAGGTAGGTATAAACACAATCAGAATTGAATGCCTATGTAATGAGAGGTCACCCTTGACAATAATTGTTATTAAATGTATCTAACCTTTGAATTGTTTCATTCTAGGCTCAGAAACCTTATGTTGTACAGAGAAGAGGAGCTGAATTTGCCTTATCTACTATAGCTAAACATTTTGGTGCTGAAATGGCAACGGGATTGCCACATCTCTGGGATGCTATGGTTGGTTCGTTAAGGAACAACATTCACATAAATAATTTTGGTAATTGCGCTTCTGATTTAAGCTGGGGAAGGGTGGCAGGCTGGAGTCAGTATGTCAGTCTGAAACTGAGCACCATTTCTGTTTTTACCAGACCGAAAGCTGTTACTGGAAAAAGGAGATGCTCCTGCCCAGGAGCTGGTGAATTCCTTGCAGGTTTTTGAAACAACAGCAGCTTCAATGGACACTCAGCTACATCCTCTGGTAATCAGCTTTTGCATGAAACACTTCAGTCTCTCTGTTGCTAGTTTAAGTCTTTATTGTGTCTTGTTGTGTTACACTGGAATCAGCATCTCTGCTCTGCTTTATTCTAACTCTGTATTTCCTAGACCTGGAGAACAGACTGGTAATATGATGCCTTCTGTTTGTTATGAAAGTGCAGATTAAAATGTGGTGATGTAGCACTGTGTGGCTGACTGAAAGACTTTTTTAATACATGCCTTTTATGTATATATACATAAATGTGGTATGTGGTTATTGTGTAAATTGATTTTGGTTCTGCTAATACTGTGTGCAGTTGAAAAGAAATTTGTAGAATGTCAGAGAGGCTGAACTTGGTTCATCAAAGCTAGTATTTAGGGACTTGCACACTAGGAAAAACCTGACCATCTGTTTAGGTATCCAGTACAGAGGCATATCTGCTCTGATTAAAAGGAAGACACATACACACACCAGAGACATTGATGTATACCCTGCTGGGGAGATGCAGATTTCCTTCTGGGTGTCCTCCTTGTCACACAGAATTATTGAGATTCCCAATATGAGTAATTAATCTGCATAAACACAAAGGGAATGAGTCCAGGACAAATTTGCTAGCTGGAAGGAATTCTTAAATCTGTGTATCTGTATTTAAGAAATAATTATTTTCTCTTTAATAAAAAATACTGGGTATTTAGTACTATCTTTTCAGTGTGAAATACTTCCTTGCTAACTAAGGACTCAATTAATTTTGATTTTGACTGAAATGCTGAATATTTTGTCACTCTGAATTTTGTCTGTATTGGGGAGTAATACATGTTCAAAGTTTCAATTGCCTTTTTCTTCTGAAATAATTTTTTCATTTTAAACAATTATATCTTGCAAAGGAGCCATTCCAAGCATTCTTAAATTACTTTAAAAGACTCTGTAGTTAAAAAAAACCACTATTTTTTTTATTATTCATATTAACCTTTACTCCCTGCACCTTTTTCTTTTGTTCAGTTAATACAGCATTTGCCTCATCTTTACATGTGCCTTCAACATCCCAGCACTGCTGTGAGACACATGGCTTCCCGTTGTGTGGGTGTTATGAGCAAAATAGCAACCATGGAAACAATGAATATCTTTCTAGAGAAAGTTCTGCCGTGGCTGGGAGCAATAGATGACAACACCAAACAAGAGGGTGCAATTGAAGCACTTGCATGTATCCTTGCTTGGGTATTCAGAAATGCAGAAGATTCTTTGTTGTTTCACTTGGGTGAACAAAAATAGTTGCCTGAAAAAAATGGGAGGAGGAATGAAATAAAATACTAAGCTGGTTTTTGTTCTGTGGAAAGAAACAGAAGAAAGTTTCATTTACATTGCCCGTATTTTATCTGCCATGTGACATTTTGGTGGAGGTGATTCGGTTTCTCAAACCATGCACTTTGCTGGCTAAATGTAATTGGGTAGATCAGATTTCCCTGCTTCTGCATTGCTTTGTTACTAGAAATTTCATTCATCCAAGTGTAACAATTAATGACTTACTGAGTGTGAAATCTCCTGGGTGAATATTTGTCAGACAAACCTGAACTATTAAAAACTATTTCCTTAATGAGCACTGCAGGTGTAATGGAGCAGCTGGATGTTGGTATTGTCCCATACATTGTTCTCCTGGTGGTTCCAGTTCTGGGCAGAATGAGTGATCAGACAAACAGTGTACGTTTTATGGCCACTCAGTGCTTTGCCACACTGATCAGACTGATGCCTCTTGAGGTAAGCTCCAGCTGTAAGTACAGGGATGTGTGAGCTGTCCTGCATCCACTCTCACCAGCTGCAAAGTCCAGGCTTCTGGCTTATTAAATGCTGAATGAGTAACTGGTTTTATAGGTGTTGAGTCCATATCAAATAATAGAAGATGTGCCATTTAAAATGAGCAAAATTGGACCCTGTGTTAGCAATTTTCTAATTTAATGTTAAAATAAAATTTTTCTTTATAAGAAGCTCATGCCAGCTGCATGCACAAAATTAAACGGTAGATTTATTAATTTTGTGTGTAATGCTGCTTTTCTTAGCTTGGGTTTAAAACCTTTAGGCATTGTGTGTGCACTCTCCTTAGGTATGTGTGTTGCTAAGTATGTTGTCAAGAGAAATGCACAGAAGCAGTACTGGTTTAAAGGCAAAATCAAAAATAATAGAAATAGAAAAGTAATAGAAATAATGTCGGGATAAGTAGGGTCACTTATTACTAGTTCCTAAAATCAAAAAGCACCACCCTACATATAGAGGTAAAATATTGTATATTATGATGCAGTAGTGCTTAATCAGTACAGATCTGTTTCAGTCTTTCATTCCTGCTATAACTTGCATAGCTCAGACAACTTCTGATGTTGTGCATCAAGGACTACAATGCTTCTAAGTAACTTAATGTGACCACCAGATGGTAATAGAAGACAATTTAGAATTTCCACAGCAGTAATGAAAAGCAATTGTCAGCTTAATGCATTTTTTATTCTTTCACTTTTTAATTTAGCACAATAGAACCTCAGTATCTGATAACTAGTGATCTGCCTTAACAGGACCACACTTACTTTGTGTGCTTACACTGAGATGTTCAACTGGTTGAAAGGGAGCAAAGAACTTAATTTCTAGCATGCTCATTGCAGTGCCATTTGCACCAGGCCCTTCTTCATATGCATCCTAAACACAGTGCTGTGGAATACTCCTAGCTTGGGGGAGGGTTAAAGCTATTTTAATAAAGTTCAGTGAGAATCTCTTAAAACCTACTGTACTGGTTTTATTAATTGCATGCATATGCATGATCACGTCATATTTATTTTCCATATTTATGGAAGAAGTGCCTTCAAATTTCCATTTCTGGTCAAGTTCAGTATCAGATACTGAACTATATTAAATATGTGAGCATAGAGTGAAGCAGATTAATAGTGAGAGAAAATACTCGTATTGTCATGGAACAGTATTTTATTTAACAATAGATAAATAGCATTAAGTGAATTGGGGCAACTTAACTATGCTCTGTTTTCTGCATCTTTATGCTCAAATTGAATATTCCTGCAACCATAAAAGTGAAAGTATTACTGAGAGAGGGATTGTAAGATAAATGGTTCAACTTGATCAAACTTGTATTGATAAGCAATTCTGCTGCAAGCTGACAACATATTTGAACCAAATGACCTGCCACAGTGTTCATACTGCAGGTGGGATCTGCAAAAGGGAGTGTAGGCAGAGCATTGAACAAGGAGGCTGCTGTCCCTGTCTGTGTGTGTATTTAAATATCCTGTGGGGCAGTACTAACATCCCCCTTCCTTACTAACCACATACATGGTGGCAATATTTGGTAGAGGATTTTTTTAGTCAGGAGCCCTCTGTAAGTGCTCAGTAAGATGGGTTTTGAAGTAAAGCTGACTAATTGAAAGAGGATGGAAGAGGCCCAGAAAAATGGGATGACAGATGTGATGTTGGTAAAATGGCAGTGCCTCTGCTGCTGCTGTGTGTAATTTGCAAGCAAGAATGAGTATATTTGGCCCCCACATGCCTTCTTTGGGCCTCTGGCCTGGTATGGGGAGTACCTAGGAAGTAAAGGTCTGCTGTTACAGACCTAGAGGGGTTCAGGTTTTGTTTTTTTCTCCCAACAGTTTCCAACTGCTTGAATTCATCCTGTGGGTTTCAGTATCACTTTAGATCTAATTCTGCTAAGTAGGAGAAAAATCCATCAAACTTTGGATGGTAGCTTGTGGCTCAAGAGGAGTGGGTGTCATAGGATTCTCTAGCAAGCCAGATAAACCCTCTGATTAGAGGTAGAATAGCTCAGTCTTTGTAGAATCTTAGCAGCTTGACCAGAATTTTCTATCTCTTGTGTAATTTTTATCAATCTTTTCAAAGTGTCCTTTTGGGGCAGGATTTATCTCTTGAACCTTGCAACTCTGCATGTTTTGACCTGCAAGTAATCAAACAAGTATAGCTAAATATAGTATTTAACTTTTGAGTTTAGAATCATACAGTTGAGAAGATTGCAGATCTTTACTGTGTGTTTAAAATGTCTGAGTAATGTGAGGTTTAAGTTCTTCTTCTCTGTGTGGCAGTTTAGTCCTGTAGCCCTTACATGACTGCTTTAAAATGTTACCCTAGGCTGGTATACCAGACCCACCAAACATGTCTGAAGAATTAATCAGGATGAAGGCTAAAGAACGTCACTTTCTGGAGCAATTACTGGATGGAAAAAAACTGGAAAACTATGAAATTCCAGTACCAATCAAAGCAGAGCTCAGAAAATACCAGCAGGTAACAGCTTATATTTTTAAAGTTCCAGTCTGATATGGTTTCATGGGATAGTAGGAGTTGTTCAGATACATTTTTCTTGTGAATTTTTTGGGTGTTTGGTTTTTGTTGTGCAGTGTGTATCTTGGACTCTGGGTATGGAAGAACAAATGAAGTAATGCATCCTTTCTATACTGTTCTAGTGATATTTTTCCCCTTCTTGGATTTTGCCTTTTCTGGGAATGGTCAGTGGGCTGTGCCTTGCTAACACTGACTGTGGCAGCCCAGCACTGTAAAGCCAGGCCTCACTGTACTATTTGGATGTTTGGTTTTCCCTTTATTCCTCCTGCTTTTAGTGAATGGGCTGTAGGGGATGCATTTGTGGTGGGGAACCAGCTCCTGGTTTGGCAGTGCTGGGTCACTGAACATATGGATGTGTGAACTGAAGCTCAACTAGCAAAAAGCCAGGTTTTATTGAGTCACTCTCCTTTTCTAATTTCAGGATGGAGTGAACTGGCTTGCATTTCTCAATAAATACAAACTTCATGGAATTCTTTGTGATGACATGGGTTTAGGAAAAACTTTACAATCCATTTGCATTCTTGCAGGTGATCATTGCCTCAGGTAAGCTTAAACAAATCACATTTTGTCTTAGACTTTAATTATAAGTCTTGTGTGGTAATGAATCTGGACATAGTCCTGAGCAACTGTGACTGTGTGTGGCTGTGCTTGGATAGAGGGTTTAGACCAGGTGGACTCCACAGATCCCTTCTCACCTCAACTCTTCTGTGAAAAACAAGTTTTTTAAACTCTTATTTTATATTCTTCAAGGGCTCAGGAATATGCAAGAACAAAACTGGTGGACAGTGTTCCTCTTCCCTCCTTGGTGGTGTGTCCTCCTACACTCACAGGACACTGGGTGGATGAAGTGGGCAAATTTTGCTCAAAAGAATATCTTAATCCATTGCACTATACAGGACCTCCTACTGAGAGAGCAAGGTAACAATCTTGCATTTATAACTGGTTTACAGTAAAATATCACACATGGAAGTTTTCAATATACTTTACTACTACTGAAGCATAGTTTGTGGGTATGGAAACATTTGTGGTGGTGTCCTTAAAGGCTGAAATAATAACAAGTAAGGAACACTTCAATTAACTAATTTTTTTTTTTTTTAAGATTGCAACACCAGGTGAAAAGACACAATCTCATAGTGGCTTCATATGATGTTGTAAGAAATGACATTGACTTCTTCAGGTAAGAATTGGCTTGTTTTCTGAGGTTTTTAATAGCTTACAATTTTAAATGCTACTTAAGTCTGGGTTCTTCTTTTCCAGAAATATTAAGTTTAATTACTGCATTCTTGATGAAGGCCATGTAATAAAAAATGGAAAAACAAAGCTGTCAAAAGCAGTAAAACAGCTGACTGCTAATTACAGGATAATTCTTTCTGGGACACCAATCCAGGTAATTGATTTTCTATTTTGGATGAATAGGTCCGTCTTGCACTCAGCTTTATTGTACCTTTTAACAATCATCTTGTTCAAATTATACATTGTAAAACAGCTTTTCATTTCTAAATGCTCAAAACATCATCTTTCCCTTTCCTGGTATATCTGTGTATAGGGGAATGAATGCAAGTTTTGTGGTATTAATGGAGTTCAAAAGTTGGCAGCAAGACTTTCTCTACCACTTCCTCAAGTAAAATTAGCAGGAAACTCAATTCTGAGATCTCCAGATTTTGAACTTTGTCCAGATGACTTGGCTCTGCAGTATCTGTCTCACCCAGGACTAAGACCACTGGTGTGTCCTGGGTTTTGTTAATCAGGAAAACTCTGGTTGTGGCTTAAGGCACTGGACACAGTGGAAAGTCCATTTATACATTCAGGTGCATGCAGAGGTATTTTTGTTACTCAGATGGATGAAAGAGCCACCAAGCTCCAGGAGCTTGGGACCTAGGTTATAGTGTGAAGTTTGTAGGATTTTAAATATGTATGGAAACATTTTCTGATACCTTGCAACAACTTATTCCTTATGAAAATAATTTATCAAATGTTTCTTTTATGTGCAGAACAATGTGTTGGAGTTGTGGTCGTTGTTTGACTTCCTAATGCCAGGGTTCCTGGGCACTGAGCGCCAGTTTGCAGCTCGCTATGGCAAACCAATCCTGGCAAGCCGAGATGCCCGCAGCTCCAGTCGAGAACAAGAGGCTGGTAAGGATCAAGTGTTTCATCTTTGGGTTTTTGTTTTAGCCTTTTAAATGAGATCTGCTAATGAAAAGAAGTGTGGTTATTTCTAACATCAGAGATTGAGGGGGAGCTGAATGGTTTGAAAAATATGTTTTTCTTCTAAAACACTGCTGCTGTTGCCCTCACTAGGGGTACTTGCAATGGAAGCTCTGCACCGCCAAGTGCTGCCATTCCTGCTAAGGAGAATGAAAGAGGATGTGCTGCAAGATCTTCCACCCAAAATTATTCAAGATTATTACTGTATTCTCAGTCCTCTACAGGTATGCTTAAAAAGTGGCTGAAAGTTTATTTCTCAGCATAGTTAAGACCACAAAGGCATGAATTCTGTATTCCTGTGTCAATTTGATATCAGCTCTGACAGTCTCTGGGTGTACTAAAAGAATTTTGTAGTATGTGTTTAAAACACTAATTCCAGTCCTGTATTAATACATATTTCTTGAGTTTAATTTTGGGCATTGTTCAAGAACAACATTTAGGTATCTGCAGATTGTTTTTCAATAACCCTTTCCAAGTTGAAAGAGAATAAATGGCAAGAGATTCTGTTGTTAAAGTTTATGTTCTGTTACATATGAAATAGCTTTCTTGATAAATGATAATTCTGAATTTTAACTTGAAACTAAACTCTGAATAGAACTATCTTCTGTCAGAAAAAACACACTCATTCTCTGGTCTGCAGGTTCAGCTTTATGAAGATTTTGCCAAGTCTCGTGCCAAATGTGATATTGATGAAACAGTTTCTTCAATTTCACTGAATGACGAAACTGAAAAACCAAAGCTTAAATCTACAGGTCATGTATTTCAGGTACAGTTTTTTTCAGTAATTTTTATTACCTAGTATATACATTTTTGGTAACTGTATTTATAGGTTTAGTAGAAAATTAAAATCAAGTAGTAAACTTAGACATTTGTGGTCATATGATCTAAGTAGAGTATTTATGGCTGGAATGTGAAGTATAGCTATTATGTTTAAATTATGAGTTTGTGTCTTATGATGCATAACATTGCCTCATTTTAATGTGATCTGCTCAGTTCCGCTCTTTTGTGGATCTTGTAAAAACTGAGTACTGAGAGAGCAAAACCTCAGAATGAGGGAAGTAATTCTGATTGCATCAACTCTTACACTTCAACATTAAGATTCTGAAACATGGACAAAATGTTTCCTTAATGGTAGATCTGAATTTATGAAGGTTCATGATCTTATAGAACTGAAGATTAACTCTTGGTTAATTGGAAGCAATTATTCTCAAAGTGCTCCCAAACCCATTTCCTCTACTGCAGACTCAGATCAAAGTGTGGAAAATCCTTGCATTTTTCCAGAAAGAAGGGACCAAGATCACAAGGAGTGTAACAGTGTTTGGATACAATTTGAAATGCAGGTTTTAAATGTGTAACTTTGATGAAAATACACCATAAAGTCCAGATTGTGGAATGTGGCAGAGTGACCCCTGTACTTACAGTTAATTCTGTTAATCCTTTTTCTGTAACTGTGTTTTTGCTTATCATTTCTTTGAACTTCATTTCTTAAATAATTCAAGGCATTGCAGTACTTGCGGAAGCTCTGCAACCATCCAGCATTGGTGCTCACAACCCAACACCCAGAGTACAAGAGAATTACAGAGCAACTTGCAGCTCAGAATTCTTCCCTTCGAGACATCCAGCATGCACCTAAGCTGTCTGCTTTGAAACAAGTGAGTACACATTTGTTGTGCCTTAAATTCCCCAAATGTCTCTGCTGCTGTTACAGTTTAGGATGCTTATATAAGCTTTCATCAATAGGAAAACTCTTTTTAATAAAATTAAGTAGTAAATGAAAAGAATGCAAGAGTGTTTCAGGGATATGCCCTATTTTCCCTGATAATTTAAGAAGGAGGGGGAAACACAATCTTCATGGCGATGATGTCTATATAATTTGTTGGCATATGAAAAACCTTACTTATGTTTTTTTCTTGTCCTCCTTGTTGCAGGTTTTTTTCGTTTTTATTACACAGGAGACTACTTGATAAAGTTAGATTGCATTTCCATAGTTTTACTTACAATAGAGTTTAAGAAAAGAAAGTGGGGTCTTTTAATTTTTTAATGGCTCTTAAGTTTTTCATAGTTTGACAGGGAAGCCAAACTTTGTCTCCTTGTCATTTAAGTGACTGTCAATTAGATACTTCCTTCTGCAGTTTGTTTCTCTAATTTCTGCTTTTGATAATCAATGAATGTCAATATTTATATGAGCTCTACAGTCATTTTGATGACACACTTTAATGTTCTTTTACTTAAAGCTGCTGCTAGATTGTGGTTTGGGGAATGGTGGATCTTCAGAAAGTGGTACAGAAGCAGTTGTGGCCCAGCACAGAGTGCTTATCTTCTGTCAGCTGAAGAGTATGCTGGACATAGTGGAGCACGACCTTCTGAGACCTCAGTTACCTTCAGTTACGTACCTGCGGCTGGACGGCAGCATTCCTGCTGGGCAGAGACATTCCATTGTTTCCCGGTATGCCTCATCCCCTAGAACCACTGTGAGGCAGCTTTGATGAACTGTGTTATTTAGATGGTGCAAAATTGGGTTTTTTTATCTGCCTCAAAGCAGATGAGGTTCATAAATTCTTTATTTAAATGAAACTTACCGTGCTTAACCTTTTCTTGTATGCAGGTTTAATAATGACCCATCTATAGATGTTCTTTTGCTCACCACTCACGTTGGTGGACTGGGACTTAACTTGACAGGGGCTGACACCGTTGTGTTTGTGGAACATGACTGGAACCCGATGAGAGACCTGCAAGCCATGGATCGGGCACATCGCATTGGGCAGGTGAAAACCTCTTCATTTCCCGTAAGGGTGGCTTTTCTCATGCTGAATTTGCTTGAGAGAGTTTGTAATGTATAACAAAGTGACATCTCTGGGTTTCTATCAAGCTTCCATTCATACTTCTTGCAAATATCCCAGCTGCTGAAGTGCATTCTTCCTTATTCTACCCTCAACTTGATAAGTCTTCTCTTCTGTACTTCCTGAGCTGCTGGGGAGAGGCCAGAGAAGAATCACCCTTTGGTGGAGGAAGAGATAACTCAGGACTGAGACAAGGAACTGAAGGGACAGCCTGCAGAGTTGTTCCTCTCTGGTGCAAGAATGAGTGGTGGTAGTTTTCCTCTAGAGCTGTAAAAATCAGTGAATTCTTCCAGAGTACAGAGGCAACTGAAGATGTTTCTACTGTATAGTGGCAGTCTTGTGCTTTCCATCTAATGTCCGTCAGACTGAGTAGAGTTACTGAAGGGTGGCTCCAGCCCAAACTGCCTTTAGACTGTCCATGCTAAACACTAAAATCTTATGCTTTCCTGAATATCTGAGATGATACTTGTTAGCTAAATGTGGGTTTTTTTTCTTTCAGAAACGTGTTGTTAATGTATATCGCCTGATAACCAGGGGAACTCTGGAAGAGAAGATCATGGGTCTTCAAAAGTTCAAAATGAATATTGCAAATACAGTGATCAGCCAAGAAAATGCAAGCCTACAGAGCATGGGAACAGAGCAGCTTCTTGATCTGTTCACTCTTGACAAGGTAAAGAAACAGTTTTACAAATACCTACCAAAAATAGAGTCAGCTTAGGGAAAAGCTTTGCTTTTAAATGTAAAATTTAATCACATGAATGCTTAAGTTGGACTGATGAATAGTAGACAGCTCTCTGAGCAACAGGAGGAAGTGATATTTCCCCAGAAGAATTATCAGACTTGAAGAATTTATTAGATTGTTGAAAACATTATTCTGTATATTAACAGGAATTTTTTTTCTTTTGTGAAGGATGGCAAAACTGAAAAAGCAGATACCTCTACCTCTTCTGGGAAAGCATCAATGAAATCAGTACTTGAAAACCTTGGAGAACTATGGGATCAAGAGCAGTATGACACTGAATACAGTCTTGAAAACTTTATGCATTCATTAAAGTAACCACCACATATTTGTAATACAACTGCTGCTAGTTCACATATTTTTCTGCTGATATTCAGCAAACTTCAAAGCATATAGAGTGAACCTTTAGCTTAATGTGTAAATAGACTTACTGAAAGAAGAATCTTCAAAAGACTGGCATGAAGTAGTGTCAGCTCTTTCACTGGGAAGTTATTCTGTCTTAAACGTTTGCACTGTATAAAAACTTTAAATGTAAACATTGTGAGGTGGTTCAAATTTTACTTGTTCTGAACAGCTGCAAATTCTTACTTGGTAGAAGAATTAAAACATAGCAGGTTTTACATCTGTTAACAAGTGTGACTTGTGTTTGCAGTTAAGTCCACCATTCTTTCTTTCTGTATCTATAATAGTTTTGTACAGTTGTTTCAGTGAGTACTTCAGGTTGTTCAGTGTACATTTTTCTTTTAAACACAACTTACTTTTATGGTATATTTAAAAAGCAATTTTCAACTTAAGCTTTCATTCAGATCATTTCAGGAGTTACATCACCAGAGGCAAAGCCTAGAAGCCTTGAAAGTATTGAAGAATGGAATGGCACTAGGCCTGTGCACCCACCTTTGTATATTGGCTATATATATATATATATCATGCTCTTCAGTCTTTTGACACCATCTTGTGAGAACAGCTGACTTGAACTTTTTAATGTAATGAGCTCTATTAAATACAGGTAATGGCCTATTTGAGGCCATGTTTGCATCCTGTTAGCAGGGGTGTACTTTTTTAATTTATCTATAAGGCTAGAATATAGCCACTTTGAGAGATGCATGTATTCCATATGTTTCAATCCTATATATTTTTTGTAACTAAAAGAAGAAATTAAATATACAGACAGACATTTTCCAGAAGTAGATTTTACACTGTCTAGGATTCTAAAATCCATGCTAAAAGTGACTGTGTACTAAACCAATGCATGATTTAAAGCTTCTTAAAGGAATAGGGAGGACTTTTTTCTTTAGGAGAAAATATACATAGAAGTACCTACATTCAGTTTGAGGTAATTGAATAGTTAAAGTTGTGTAACAAAGATAGTAAAAGACTTTAATAGCAGTGAATGAGAAAAATATGGCTGTATGTTATGCAGCTTTTTATAAAAAAGGGAGGCAGTATAAAAGTGTGTTTCTAGATGTGCATATGTACCAGTATATGCACTTTTTTATAAATATTAAGTTATAGATAACTTACAGCAGTTGTCTGAATACATAGAATATATGTATAAATATAAAACCTAAGGTTTATAGCTTGCTGTGTGCTTAAGCATCAGAGCTTAAAAACCACCAGAGACCTCAACTATTGTAAAATAAGATTGTTTTAAAACTATATAAATCAAGACAGTTCTATAGGATTGGAGAAGAATTAATGTCACATTTCAGTAGTTATGAACTGCCAGATTGTAACTAAATTAGCATTCCATGAAAATAAAACAAACTGGGAATATATAAGTTGCATGTTGGGTTTGTCCATGTTTAGTTTTGTTTCTCTAGGGAAGATTTATCTGGCTGTATGAAAAACCTAATGCTTTTGGAAATTACAGCTGGATGATGAGTGTTATATTGGTTAATTTCTACCTTCAGACCATTTCTGTTGTGCTTTCAGCTGATGATCCAAGCAGGGGAGACAAGATGGGTCTTGGTGGTGTTTGCAGAGAAGTTGCAGTGCTGGAATAATGCGTACTTGAAGATAACTTGGTGCAGTAATTTGGTGATAGTGCCTAGAAATAACAAGATATTTGAATAAAGAAACATCTTTAGTGGTAAAAATTGCATATGTTTTTCTTCAAGAGTTCTATTAGGTGCAGTGATAAGAAACTTTGGGTTCTGTTGGGAAAGAAATAGCCTAGGACTTTTTAAAGCCATTTATTTATCACATTGTGGTTGCTATGCAACCATAATAATTTTAGTGATGGCTCTCTTGGATATCACATCAACAAGACTCCTGCACCTGAAAAACAGGGGAAGGCAGAACCTAGAATAATTATCTCAAGAATATTATATGTACTGGCTGATGTTAAGTGTTCTGTGAATTAATGCTTTGAAATGTAGCCCAAGAGGAACGCTGCACCAACTATATAAAAAAATTGAATTTTGTTACCTTAATATTTAACAAAAAGCTGTTGTGTGCTTTGCAAACTAGCAGAGCATTTGGCAAGATCTGGCTTGTTTGTGCAGTGTCCTCAGTGCACAAACTGGATTCACTTACAGTGAAACTCCAGCAAGAAATAGCTCTTAGAATGCTTCCAACTGTATTTGATCTCTTTAATGGGTATTCAGCTGGACCAGACCAGGGTCTGGGCTGGAATAGGAAAGTTTATTTATTTCTAGGCTGAAATGAAACCTTCAAATAAGTCAGATTCTCAGCACCAGCCATTTTGCTCCCCAACTCTGCCCCTAGTACAGGTTGTTCCTTGCTAATGAGGATACAGCCTAAGCCTTGACTGACTGCAGGTGGAGTCACTGGAGGCCCAAAGAAACCTGAACTGAGTAGAACCATGCACAGGCTCAGAATGCTTTGGGTTGGAAGCAACCCTAAAGATCATCCAATTCCAAAGCCCTTCCATGGGCAGGGACACCTTCCACTACACCAGATTGCTCCAAGAACTGTTCAACCTGTCCCTGAGCACTTCCAGGGATGGGGCATCCATAACTTCTCTGGGCAGCCTTCTCCACTGCCTCATACTCAAGGTTTGATGCATTGTGTGTAATTTGCACTGACCTAAACTAGTCTCTCTCATCGTTTAATAGCATCAAAAAACCACTAATAGTCACCAAAGCCAGACCTCCAAACTAATGTAGTTCCTGATTCAGAGCTTGCTAATCTGTGAAAACTACATACCTCTGACTGGTGGCCACATTCTGGGCTGGAAAGAATGACTTTCAAACAAGTGTACACATAATGCTGCTTTTCAGCCAATCCTAAGGACTGCTTGAAATACTACTTAAAACTAAATGGAGAACTACCTTCTGCAAACAGGTCTGCATAAACACACCTGCCCTTCTGCTGTGTCTGTTGTACTTAGTTAAACTAAGAATTCAATCTAACAAGTCTGTCTTTTTCCATGCATGTTATATTTGGAATTCACTTAGGCAGGAAGCTGCTTGCTTTCTGCAAATTTACTTGTAACTATTGCAGGTTTCTAGGTTGTTTTTTTATCCTTATCCCTGATGCTTTTATAAGGTTTTTTTTTCCTTAGTGAAAGTGAAATTACACTGAATATCCAAGGTATGCATAGTGATTTAGTTCAACTGAAATTAGTTCAAGTTGAGTCTTTTGCTTTAGCCCATTATCTTTACAAATCTTATATTTTACCTTAAGATTACCAGATTTAAAGAGAAATGCTTGCATTTGCTATTAGTGGTATCCCCAACTTTCTGCAGGTTGTAAGGCCAAGAGCACATGTTTCTAATTAAGCCTTAATTCAAGCAGTAGTAGGGCAGCTTTTGGCCATATTAGAAACTGTGGAAAACTTCTAAGATGAAAACACATTCACATACCAAAGCTTTTATTACCTTGCTTACAAATGGTAAATAATGAAGTGTTAAATCTAGCTTGGTGTGCAGTGTCAATAGAGCTCTGGCATAGGGCAAGCTTTAAAGTTCTTAAGCATCACAGCAGCAACTGACTTGTGCTAAGTTGCTTTGTAATCAAAAGCTTGGAAGATGGAGTTCTTTCTTTAAACCAGGCAGAGAGATGCTTTAGAGTAAACATTATTTTTCAAATCACATTTAAGTGAATTACTCTCAAGGAAAGTTCTCTGAATATAAGGATTTTTATAGAGATGATAATCCATCTAAATTCTTTCAGTGGTCTATTAAAAGACATGACCTTTGAATTTGTGTCAGAAACGCTTTCAGTTGGCTCCTTATCTTCTAGTAGCTTCACTAGTTCTTCAGTATTCTCTTCTACAGCAGGTTTGAAGTATCTGTTCAGATACATTGTTTTTAAGGCCAACTCCCTGTTCAGGAATCAGGATTTAATTGATTCTGGCAGCCAGACCAGACTCAGGTATTGTGCCCAGCAAGGGAAAGCTTCCTTTGGTGTGAAACTAACAGCACCACCCTCTCCAGTACAGGAATGCCACTCCCCTCCTGGGAGGACCAGATAGCAGCAGGGTAACAGAGCTCTAAGTTCACACTGACAATCCTGTGATCTTGGATGTCACTGAAAAGGAGATGCTCTTCATCTGTGTGTGTGCACAGGCAGAGCTCTGCTGGTTGGAGCAAGCATGGTGCTCATAATGCCAAGTCATCTCCATTCATAAACCTTATGCAATAACAACAAAACCTTAATTTTCTTCAATTGCTAACAGGTGCCTTAAATTTAGCATAAAGAGTAGAAGATCCAAGCTCCTCTGTATCTTTTTTTCTTGGGCAACAGCTAAATACACAATGCTGAATACACTGTGCATATGCTGCAGTAGATAGGCAAGAAGACAAGAGAGAAAGTTGTCCTTTGCCAAGGTTAAGACATTTTTATTAACTTGTTGTAGACACTAGGATCCAAACTTGCAACTTGCTGGTGGGTAGATCTCGAGTTGTACCCACCAGCCTTCCATCTGCACAAACCAGCACATGAGGGTTTAAGAAATTTGTTAGGCTATTCTTCCTTAAGGCTGTCAAACCTTTAAAAAGTCATGTGTTCAAGACTTGTTCTGCTTTCTTAGCTCAGTCATGTGGGTAGCTAACTTGGAATTGGGTGTTTGACAATTTACAAAGTAATAAACAATCACAAACTCTTTCAGATAATGACCTTCAGTATTTTCTTTTAAAGTAAAATTCAGACCAGGATTTGCTAAGTTGTAAAAGGTATTCCACATACTAAAGGAAAACATTTACTGCTCATTTTCCCTTTTCAGATGAGGCAAGGAAGTTGATCCAGAGAGCAGAAACTTCAAACCCATAAATTCAGCCTCAGGTGCAAAAGCTGCAGGAAGGGGGAGAAAGGAAGGATACACTGCATCCTGCCAAATGGCTGTTCCAGGGATGCAGCAAAGTGAACTTCTCTGCAGTCCAGTGAGAGGCTCAGAAATAGCTGAGCTATCAGAACATGCTGGCCATGTCTCCAATGCACTCTGGTTCCAGGGGCCTTTGCAGGACTGTGTGTGCTGCCCATGCCAAGGCTGTGCCTGCCAGAGTTTTCCCATATGGCAGGGTAATTACATTTCACAGTTTATGCAGGCTGGGTGCTTAGATACTCCATTGAGAAAAGGGAATAGTGCTCCGTGTAGCGGCCCAGGCATTTCATGTGGTCAACTTGTGTGCTTTTTGCTGCTGTTTCAATGTTAGCTCTCTCTGAGTAAATACTGTGCTCTCCAGATACACATTTCTGTATTCTGACCCTGTTTCTCATGACTCATACTGCACTTACAGGGATTTAATTATCAATCACAGCCCAGCATCTGAGAAATAAAGCCTTCAAGTAGAAATCTGTAATGGTAAGCCAAGGGAAGAGCTAACGCAGATGTTAAAATCTGCTTTTGCAACAACAGAGCTTGAAAAAAGTCAGTTGAATTTGTCATGATCTCTGCTGTAGCCAGAGAGGGAAGACATTAAAAATGCATCAACTCCGAGAAAATTATGCTTTCCAATTCCTGCCTTTCTTCTGAATCAGAGCTGCCTCACCTAACAGCAAAACTGACCTTTAACTTTGCATTACCAAAACAAGTGTGTGCCTTTAGGAAAATACTGCACTGTATTCTGATCTATTTCTCCATGCTGCCCTTGCCTCCACACAGTCCAGATTATAAAACTTCTGGGACACTTGTAACTGTTCATTCTTGGCCTCTATTTTGCAATTATTATCACTCACAAAGCACAACAATCAAACTTGTCAACTAAACTTTAGGTACTCGGGTGCTATTTCATGTTCATTTGGACACATTTGGATTCATATAAACACAGGCAAAGTTCACTTCTTGAGCATAAAGTCAAAATGTAGCCCATGCTCATATTCAAGAGAATGTGTTTTCAAGAGATGGCAGAGGAAGGAATCATGCAAAATAAGAAAACCCACGGTAAGTGCCAGCCCACCAGTGTCTGTCTTCATTTATGACTAATTTAAAGTTCACCCACTTAGGCATCATATCAGTTAAATCATCAGTTCATTTGCAAGCTGGAAAGGACAACATGGTAAAATTCAAAGTTGGTACTTCTGCTGTCTTTGCTGCCCTGGTGAGAGCTGCAAGATGTGATCAGCATTTCAGGCTTCTCACAGCCGACACAGTCAGCAGTAGTTAATTATTGTTTATAAAATGCAGAACTCTGTGTTCTCACAGTTAGAAGTTGCATCACTCTTTGGCTGTGCCTATTATTTATCAGCTGAAGAGCAAGGCAGCAAACAAAGCAAGGAGAGTGAAAAAACACCAAAACCCATGACAATTTACATGGGCTGTGTAGGGGCAGGAAAAGTAAAGGAGGAGGAAGGGACATGGGATGCACTTGCCATCAGCCTATTTTCCCTGGCTCTGTTTGGTTTATTTCTCTCAGTTTCCCACTGTGCAGTATTTTTGCCTCCAATTCAGATGTGGTCACAGCTGGCAAAGCCACCGAAGTACCGCTGTGGAAGAGATTAGAATGCCTTACCACTGGGATCCTGGTGTGTGCTGCCTCATCCCCTTCCCACTTAAGCAGGAAAAGTAGCTCCAACCACCACCACAGGAGCCTGCTGTGCCACCCCAAAGGAGAAAACAAACCGGCCAGATTGAAAGTTCTGATAAGTTTAAGTGGCAGATGGCTACAAACACCCCACAGCTTCTTGCACCTGCACAGAAACCCAGAGAGAAACAACAACCCTTCCACACGAGCTGAGGCCCAACACAGGCCATGAGAATGTGGCAGCCAGCGCCGCCTTCACAGAGTCATGAAACCACAGAATATCCCCGACTGAAAGGGACCCACAAGGCTCAGCGAGTCCAACTCCTGGCCCTGCCCAGGACTGCCCTAAGAGCCACACTGTGCTCCTGAAGGCACTGTCCAAAGAGCTGCTGAACTCTGTCAGGGCTGGTGCTGTGACCACTTCCCTGGAGAGCCTGTTCCAGTGCCCAGCCACCCTCTGGGAAGAACCTTGTCCTAACACCCAACCTAACCCTTCCCTGCCTTCATGCCCTCACTATCCCTCACTCTCCAAATGGCATAACAGAAGAAAGGGCCTCAGAACCACCACTCTGCTCCTCGGGCTCCTGCCATGGCCCTCACGGGGGAAGGGATGGAGGGACGGCTCCTCAGCGCCCGTGGGGCCGCGATGGCCGCGGGGCTGGCACAGTGTGGGATCCCCGCAGCGCCCTCCGCCCTCAGGGCTCCCACTGATGGCGGCTGCCCAGTGCAAGCCGGCCTCAAACTCCCCGTCTTCCCATTTCAGCCCGCTCCGGGTTTGCCATTGTGAGCCCCAGAAAAGAATCCTCTTCCCGTTCCCGGGTTTGCCATTGTGAGCCCCAGAAACCAGCCCTCTCCCCGGACCCCGGGGCAAGGCTGGGGCCGTGCAGGGCCCGGCAAGGCGGGGCCCGGCGAGGCCTTTGCGCTGTTGGGGCGTTCAGAGCAGCAGAACCGACGGCCTCAGCTGCGGCTTCGTGGATTCCTGCCAGGTGAGGATCATCCCGGGTTTGGGCAGAGTTGGACACCTTGTGGGCTTTTCTAGTTATCCACCCGAGGTCTCTGAAGGCAAGGAGGGCCCCTCTCCGTTTCGTTAGTCTGCTGCTGATCTGTCACAAAGTAAGAGATGTATTCAAGGCACTAAATGGCTTTTGCAATTATTAGATGCCTTTATCAGCTTTGCTTTGGCACTTAATCAGCCGCAAAAGCTATTTATTGCCTCATAAACTCCTCTGCAGCAAACATTATCCTTTAATTAATCCCTGAAAATTACAAAGGCTGATGAGGTAACCCCATTTTCACACCACCCAGTCAAGATGAGGAGGATTTGTTGCTGTTTTCCCCTTTCATTTTGTTTTTAGGCATTTGTCAGCTGTCTCAGTCGGAGGGCTTGTCAGGACAGGTAGTAGCAATTAAGCAGCATGTCCCAGGTAACAAATACCAGCCAAATCACTGAGCTGTGAGGATTATTCACAGCCGAGAAAGTTAGGAGATGAGTAAAAGTTAAACCTTAATTTAGGTCACATTAAAATAGGAAAGGCAATCTGAATGGCATGTTGCTGCAGAGTTAAAGGATGTTACAGACTCATTAAAAGATTGGACCAGTTGCTAATTAGGATTTTTTGAAGGTAAGGATACAATGGCAGAAGTAGATCTCTTGCATACTGAGAGACTTCAGATGCATTCTTGCTTTATATATCATTAACTTTTGTATATCAGCACTCAGAGGAATTCAAAATAATTGAAAAGCATCAAGATCTGTTTCTGCAACAACTCAATACCTTAAAATTTTCACTAGAATAGTGGTTTTTAATCTGGATACAAGTTTTCTTTACAACACAGACATAAAATTCTGCTATTTCCACATACCCCAACCCATGCCCCCGCCAGATTCAGACATTAGTTTTAAAGTAAAGCAGTTCACAAAATAACAAAAATGTTAGGCATCACTATTTCAAATTTAACTGACCTTATGAGAACTAGAATTATAGCTAGAAATTCAATGCTTTTGTGTAAATGTGCCCATTCTACTTTACAGGGGGGTGAGAGGAGCAAGAAACATTCCCATAAATATTTGGGAGTTGGCAGTTCTGAGTCCTATCTCATCGCTTGCCATGGATGACTGGTAATTGTTGGGGAATTATCACTGGCTGCTTGGAAACCTGATGACAAGAGAGAAGGTGTTTCATCCAGGTCAGTTGCTGAGTTGCAAAAAGGTGATGGGACCATGTAATCAGCCTGTTCTCTGCAGATGTGCAGAAAATGTTTCATAAACTGTAAATTGTATTTTAGGAAGTACCTAGTGATGCAGGTATTTAAGGTAGAATAAATGTGGTAGGAGACTTAAAGTATAGGAAGAAAGGTTGCTCTAAAAATTATTGCAACAGGTTTCCCCATCAGCATTTAAAGCTTCCAAAGCAAATTCTGAAAGGGGGAAAAAAATATCTTGTGTTTGAGAAATAGGCAAAGAGAAAACTGGGAAAAGAGAAACTATGTCTCTTAAAGCTCTTTATTTTTCCTCATCATTGAAAGAAAAAACACAACCCAAACCCACAAAAACCTCAACCTTGTTCTAATCCTAGCTCACAGCTGCTAGGGAATTTACATCTCCTGTGGCAGGTGTTAATCATGGTGAGGCTAAAGAGCAGTTCCACTTCAGTGAGCCTTTCTGTGTGTTAGTAGGTGGTAGCATAGTCAGGACTCAAATTATAAGAGATTATGTTTTCAGAGATGTGTTGAAAACCCCAACCCAGCAATTATGTTTTCCAAAGTGTCCATTTGTTACTGCTGGAGACATCCTGCATTGCCGAGTGGTGCGTTCTTGCCGCCTGAGTTTCTGAAACACAAGCAGGGGGGGAAAGGATTAAGGAGGTGAATACTGTTAAAGCAAAACTTTGGAAGCTAGAAAGTCTGAGGCTTTACATCCTGGGAGGAGATGTGTTGAGGTGCAGCTGGTGCAGTTTTTTTCAGCATTAGATGGTCCAGCAGCCATCTTGCTGTCCTGCAGGGGGGTGGAGGGCAGGGCTCTGCAGCAGTGCAGTCACCTACTCTAGCCCCAGGGACAGTCACACAGGCAGAGGGACACACCCCAGGGTGCAGGAACACCTCAGTACCTGGAGTCCACAGCTTCTTGAAATTCAAGGAACCACAGTAAAAAACTTGAGTTCACTGGGAGTTACAGTGGGTTAGTTAGTTAGTTCTAATCTGAGGTACTTCTGAATTAACTGTGGTAGTGAGAACACATGCTCAGGAGCAGTGACATTCAGGACTGCCCGGTCTGTATCTTGCCCTTTGGCTAAAGGTGAGGCCAAAGGTCCAGACCTGTGAGTAACCTCACCTGAGGAAATGCCAGCAGAGGTCCCTCACTGTGACAGGTTTGGTATTTCTATGCATTTAGTTGCAGCTTTCTCATGTGCCTGTAACTTCCTTTCTGAGCAGTTTGGTATTTTTGTCATGTCTAAACCAAAGGATTTGGATTCAGGAATAATGTTCCTCATCCTGGTTGCATAACAGAGCACAAATACCAGCTGCTGTCCTTTTCTTTTAGAGCACAGCTGGAGCACCAGGGGGAAATGGCAGTCCCAGTCATATTTCCATTTTTATGGACAAGAGTGATTGTTCAGTGATGTTGGTGTAAAGGCCTGCAACATGCTAGGATATGAGTGGATTTGTGTGGGATTCCTTTTACCCTGAAACTTTTCCACAATCTGAAGTATCATGGGGAGTATGGAATGTCAATGTGTAAGGACATCGGGCTGCTCACTCTCGTCTGGGTTTTATGTGCTTCCCTATGGAAGAGAGGGAGAGTGGTTGTGTCTCTGCATCACAGAGAGACTGTATCACAAAAGAAACTGTGGCTGTGTCTCTGCATCACAGACTGTTCATTTTACACATGTTAAAGCAAAACTTCCTTTGGCTAAAATGCAAAAAAAGTCCTGGTAATGTAATTGCTACTTACCTACAGCTACTTGAAAAACATTCTCCTGACTCTTCAGGGGATACAGAAAAAAAACAGAGAAGGGATTTTGTTTTCCCCAGATTACATCACATCACACAATTTTCTATTAATCTTCTTTTCAGTGTAAAGAATATCCCTGTTGTTTCAAAAAGATGACAGTATGCTGCTCAGTGGGCCAAAGGAATGATAGTGCACTCTTAGAGCATGAGGAAATCAGCCTTGTTAGCTCTTCTTCCAAGAATAAAGCTGAGCAAAAAGGTTAACACAGGGTTAAATCCTTTAGAGTAATTAATCAAATATGTTAATGGGAGCACCACTTTGTTATAACTTCTAAAAAAGAGAGGTTAGATCAGAACAACTTGAAATTAGAAACAATCTCAGCATTCTGACTCTAGGACTTGGTAAGATATTGAGACAGAGCTGCCTGAAGAGTCCCTTGCATCGCTGAGCCCAGCCTTGCCCCAGCAGGAAATCCACAGGAGGAAGCTGCAGGTGAAGTTTCTGTGAGTGTCCTGGGTGGGGGGCATTGTCTCCTGCAGCTCCAGCAGCAGTGAGGTGCAAGAGGCACACAAAGGCAGAGCTGTTATTCATGCTTTATTTGGTACAAACAATACATTTTAACCTGCCTAACAGAAACTGAGCCAGACTGTGTCAGAGCTGTTGTCAACTTGTCCTCCTGAGTTGTTCTAATGTCCGAGCAAACCTTTTCTTCCAGTTTCTGCCCATCTGATTTGCAATCCAAAGGGGTTTGTAGAGTTAACCTAAGTGCATTGAATAGGTTTTGACTAGCTCAGTCTCAGTTGGAAATGTGTATGTAATGGGATATTGCTGAGAAACAGCTTCTTGTATTGTGCTTTTCTGTGTACAAGTTTTGTTTGAATACTGCCAGTCCTTATTGAACATCACAGCCGTGTCTTTGAAATGTTGACCTAATAAAATCCTGTGCTGGGGATAGAGAGCCAGTGAAATGTTCATAACCTCTCTACCCAACACAGTCCTTTCAAAGAGGGATCAGACTTTCAACTTCAGTTCTTTACACAGTGAGAAAGAACCAGCAATTAAAGCTCCTTATATCCTTGTAGTTGTTAGTAGTATAGAAATTAAATTATACCAATATATGTTCTTTACAATGGAGATGGAAGCAGAAAAAGATCATCACATTAATTAGTTTTTTCTTTTGGGAAAAGGACTGGCTTTATTGAGTATTACAACTGACACCAGTGCATTCCTGACTGGCTGTAAGATCTCAGACAAGTTATTTCTTTTTGGTCACTTTTTTTTGTTACTTTTACGTGCTCATTTTGGTTTTTGTGTTTAGACTGAAAGCACTTCAGGACATAATCTCACTCTCTCTGCCTTTTGTAATGCCAGGCCTAACAAAGCTTTGCTTTCCTTTGGGGCCTTTAGACACTGATGAAACATAAATATTTTCAAAGATAATTAACTACACTGACTTTGAATGGAAAGTCATAATCAGGCCTGAGAAAGAGGAATCTTTGCTGCTCTACCCTATCTGCTGATGAGTATTCTCTTGGAAAGGAGGAGACTGGAAATTTTTGCAAACATTCTAAATGTTCAAGATGCTTTCAGAGTTGCAGCTGAGTCTGAAGGAGCTGGAATGTGAGTGGTTAAATTGTGTTTGGCTGAAAATCAAATTAGCTTGATACCTGCATGTCTCACTAGCACCTAAAGCCTAGAAGAGGTTTAGTAAAAATTGAAGAACTCCTTGTCCTACACAGACAGCTGTGATTGCTTATAAAACTTCGCTATCAAGTGCCTTGAGGGGCACAGGGTTGCAGTGTGGTAATATTTAGGCTGTAAAACAAACAAATCAAATCAAAATAGGCTTTCCTTTGAAGAATTATATAAATTTTCCATTCATTCTTTTTTTTTTTCGTATTATTTTTATCACAACAGTACCTGAAAGTCCAGTCAGCATAAAGAGCAAGGCAACATACAAACTCTGCCATAAAATTCTGCTCTTCCTCTAAAGCACAGTTGGTCTTTGGGCTCAGTAAGAGGGGCAAATTAAGTTGCTTAAGAGATGCTTGGTCTGACTACATTTTGTGTCTTTTGTTTCTCCAGAAGTTCTTGTCATGTCAGTTCTACCAGCTGATCCTACTTTATTAATTATTTTTTCCAACTTGAGTTTTTTGTAGAGTGAGATTGAGATTGCATTCTGTAGTAATTAGATAGATAAGAGCTGAGATAGCTGGAACTCTGTCAGAGAAGCAGAATTAAGTGTCCAGGGAGTGGAAACTTCTTAACCATGATCAGCAGCAGAAGACACAGCAAACGAACGTGCACTGATTAGATGAAGTCAGCCCTGGTGGCACAGGTGTGGGAAATAAGTGCAGTCAGAAATTCCTTCTCACTGAGTTAGTGCCAGGCCATGATGGGGAGTACCTGCAAAGACAGTTACTGTTGCAATTACTCTGGCCTTTAATTTCTTTGTTTTAAAAGCTAAAGGAAGTCCCGCCCTCAAACACTTTAATAAACAGAGTGACTGATGTAATCATAGAAGGGCACATTTAAATATGGGTAGAGTATATACAGTTTGCTTTGCCCCACTTCTCCTGTACAAGGCACTTTAAACATAGGAAGTGGCACTAATTAGTCCACAGATGCAACACAAAAATTGTGGTCTGTGTGTTTTCCCTCAGAAGATTTGTGACTACCAGAATGTCCTCTGTAATCAGAGAAAATATTTCTGTCATGGGAGTGGTCCAGGTTTAGATACTCTGTTGGTGTCATCATGGTGGACTATTCTAATTTGCCTTTAGTTCAGTAACAAGCATTCCTAGTAATTGCAAGTTTTTTTAAGAAATAACACCAGGTCACTAGATCTGCTGATCCTCAAGGCAGGCTCATAATTCACTTACCTGCAGTCCATATAGGGGCAGCTAATAATATCTCAAAACCCCAGTAGGGCAGGTGCATCTTTATAGGCTGCTGGATGCTGGTTGGTTGGTTGGTTGGTTGGTTGGTTGGTTGGTTGGTTGGTTGGTTGGTTGGGGAATTGTGAACCTGCCCAGTGTTAAGGGCAGTTAATGCTTTCAGCCTTGGCAATGCCACTTCACCAGGAGCAGCCAAGAGGAAGTGGTGTGGACAGCAGTACACCTGACATCTTGCCCTTCTGTAGCATGTGGGATTGTCACGTGGGACTCACACCTGTGTGTCCTTGCAGTCAACTAATTTTTTTTCCTTCTTCTTTAATATATCATTGCAACTGAAGCTTTCTTATGAGTTGTGAGAAAAGGTGGAGACTTGGTGGTGGGAAACCATGCAGGCCTGCAAAAGCACTTGCTCTTTGGATTTTGGTACTTTTCAGGCAGCTATTATATAGTTACCTACTCTGCTTTGCCAAGGCAGGTAGTTCTGGGTCTGTGCAGAGGCACCTTTAGGCAACTAAGTCAGCCAGAGAGTTCAGACAGATTCAAGGTTATGCAGCAGCTGAGTAGGAATTTTCAGGAACAGTTTTGGACTTCAATTTTTAATTACATCCTTTTTTAATTTTTTCTGTTTGGCCCTACAGTGAAATTTGATTAAGACGGTACTAAAGGTTTTTCCACACCAACAATTTCACCTTCAAAGGCATTTGCAGCTGTGACCTCAGATATTGTCCCTGTTTCATATATTTCTTCTCTACTGACAGAAGAAGGAATTCGTGTTCACTGTTCGTAAATAGGATCATGCCAGAGAACATCCTGACTCTGTGTGCAATCTCTGCCTGCAGTCTTCTGCTTGATCTGCCAACCCTGAATTTTCAGCTCCCCACCTGATATGAAAAGGGGCAGATATTAGTTTTTCTCTGAAATGAACTGCTGAATTAACAACTCTCTCATCTAAGGGCCACAAATGGAAATGAACAGCTCTGAATGATGTGGCAGGCGCTCAGAGCAATGTGTGTGATATTCTTAGAAACCATTTTGATGAGGTGTCCTTACATCAGCCGGGAGCAAATGCAGATGAAAGGCTCAACAGGTAACAAACCAGAGGAATTTCCTTCAGTCCAAGGTTCATGTCCTCATTCAGAAGTTGGGTTTGGGATCTGCTTGTCCTGGATGTCATCAGAGTACGTTTTGAAAGCAGGCACACAGCTGTCCAGAAAATCTGAGAGGATTGCTGGCCGGCTCATTTGTCTTTACAGCTTACATCTGGCTTTGATGAGCTGCACATACGTGCATATGATCTTTGTCCAGGTGGACAAATGTCTAGTTTAATGTTTAGCAATAGGTCCTTCTTAGCCTTTCAGTCAAGGGCTTCAGTTACATATTAATGGCACAGGTCTTTGTGCAGGTCCAAGAGCAGGAATATTGGGACATACTGGGGTAGGGAATGTTTTGGCTCACCATGTCAGACATATCTGTTGGCCCCAGTTTGGCAATTACTTCAGTGTCCATGTAATTTTAAGCACATAAGTAATTCCAGACAGTCAGGCTTGTCTTTAAAAGTGCATTGCTGACTGGGGAATTTCTGGCTTCTATAGCTGTTCAAATCTTGGCTCCCAGGAGTCTTCCTCCAAATTTAACAACGTTTCTGCTTTACTCTCTCGCGGTAGAAAACTGGTAGCGTGCTTTGCTCTGTCAGCACAGACAGAAAATTTGCTTTAGCTTCTATCCTGTGAGACATTGGACAGAGACCTTGATGGGATAAACATAGGATGGTTTACTTGAGAGGCCATACAATGTGGGTTGCTGAAGCTGAGACTTGTTATTTAGGTTGAATGAAAGTGCAACCCAGAAAACTGGCAAAAATTTTGCACACACTTCTACAAAGTTGGGTGCTTGTTCCACCAAGTTTAGAAGTAGGGCAGTACAGGAGCCAGAAGATGTATTGGAAATGGAATTGGTTTTGCACCAGGATTGGGAGAGAAATGTGTAAGCCTCTTTGAACTGGTACATGAAGCTATATCAGCTCCATGCTGTATGTGAGATAATATTGTTCATGGCAGTGGGGAGAATATACAGCAGCCTAAATATTAAGGGAGAGGAAGGACTGTTTGGGACATTTGTAAGTAAGTAATATTTAAATCTAAGGTGCTATTCCTTGTCCTGATTTTTTTAAAATGGATCCTTCACTGTATTGCACCATAACCTGTGCAAGTGATGGAGTTTCTTCTTTCCTTTGGGGAGTGATTTTTTGTATCTTTTTTTTAATTATTATTCTCACGTACTAAGAAATGTCTGCAGGCCATCAGCCATTTCTCCTTTGGCCGTGGAAGAATGGGCCTATAATAGGAAGACAGTTCTGCCCTATAGTGTACTCCTTTCTCCTCCTTTTCAAACACATCTCTCCCTTGAAGAGCAGAGCCTGTCCAGCCTGACCCTGGTCAAGATGGGAGAGTGGCAAAAGCAGATTTCCCTGGGAAGCTTTTTTTTCCCATTTAGAGCTAAGTGTGTAACTTCACATCAGAGTTGGTCTAGCTAAATGAGCACCTTGGACACCACCATCCTGACTACATCCTGCCTGACTTCCTCATCTTCAGCTCTTCCTCCAGCTGGAAAAGCTACAAGTAGCTGGGGGCTTCTGTCAGCTGTACTGACAGAACTACAGTCTGCAAATCCACAGCTGTTCCCAGGTGCACCCCAAATATCTCCAAGCAAAGCATCAAGAAGTGGGATTCAGTTTATGACACATTTTCCTGTCTACTGTAGAATAAATGGGAGCATGCAGCTCGTTGCATCAGAGAGCCCAGTGAGGTTTTGCTCTGTCCCTTCCTCAGCTGTGCACTTGAGGCTTCTGTTCATACTCAGAGCAAGGATGATCTGAGGAGAGGTATGTGAAGGGTCTAGAGCATGTCTGGGACTGTGCTCGTGGGGAGAGGTGGAACTGACAGAGGGGTGATATCAGCACCTTCCAAAGCCTCAGAAGGGATATCATGTTCTTTAGATCTAGAGAGAACCAGCATCTTCCCCAATTGCCTTGTCCCACTGCCAGGGTGAGGCTATTACAAGTAAAAGGCTGGGTAATAGGAGGAGCTGCAGAAGGGCCCCAGGAGCCCAAGCAGGTGCCACAGCTGGTGATGACAGGCTCAGCCTGTGGGAACAGTATGTGTGCTGGAGATAGCCAGGGAGAACCCATTTTAGCAAGAGCTGGGCAGACTCACAGTCACATGGCTCTGGCTCAGCTGTACAGCCTGAGCTTTAGGAAGCTGAGAGAACCAAGTTTTCAGAATTTGCATATTGCAGCTGAGTGACTCCACTGACTCCATTTCCTGGGGCCAACGAGTTGTCCTCACAATTTCTGCAAGAATCACAAAATGGATGACAACTCACTCCCCCCCCCCAAATTTCTAATCTGATAGCGCATTTGGAATTGGTTTGGAAATTGGGCAAAGATTCAGCTTGAGTATTTGATATGAAGTGTTCACTTCTGGCTAATGCTATTTCTGTTACATCTCTCCTTCAGAGCATGATTTAAGAGGACTGTCTGAGAGAAGGGCACTGCAACTTGCTGACTCTGTGTTACCTCCTGCAGCATTTTGAATGCAGCTTAATTTCCTTGTGAAAAGAACTGATACAACCAATCCCCATGAACTCTTCACACTTGACAGAAACACAAGTGAAGAGGGTGGTCCATAATAATTAGGAAATTGGGATCAAAAGTGGGCAGGCTTAGCCCAATCTGTTTTGCTCAGGGGCAATACTGCATCTTATAATACACAACTTAATTACTAGAGTACATCCTTTCTGCAAGTGAAGGCAGTTTCCAGAGTGGAAAAGCTGCTATAAATACAGTTCTAAATTCTACTCAAAACTAGGTTAGGAGAGCATAAGCTTGAGTAGTATTTAAAAGAGTAAAAGGAGAATGTCATGTAGTGTTGTCCTATTTCTGGCATCACTCCTCAGTGGAAAGGCCATTGTCACCTATCTGCCCTCATATGTCATTCAGAAACAAGAAATCAAACACAAGATAGAAATGATGGTCCTTAAGATCCCTTTCCAAACAAAAGTGGTTGTCCTATTTAAGGGCAGTGGCAGACATCTTCAGCTCAGGGCTGCAGTTGCTCTGTCAAAGGCAGACTGAGCTATGCTTGTGTGAAGAGTCCTTTGTGTGTCACAGCTACTGTGTTAATGAAAATCTAAGCTGCAGAAGAAGTTCATCCCCACACTTTTCTGCTTTTCCTCTTGCTTTATACATGTACCCTACAGTCTACAGGCTCTGTTCAGTGGAGCTAAGACTCACAGGATGGAGGTAAATTTAAGATTTAAGGGTTATCTAATATGTTGTGTAAGAATAGTCTGACAAATGCAGAAGGTATCACATATCTTAGCATTTGTTTTCCTTTGTTTAATACAACTCCCAGTTTCATTGAGGATTAGATGTCAAGAGCCATTACACAGCAGGGAGTTAATTACAGAAGTTCTGGGTTATATAATAGTGATTTCCAGATTTCCAGCCTCAGTAAGGCATATCTCCTCATGACCAGGATTTTTTCTGGCCTTCTGGCTGGATAGTCTATATAAACTTTTTTTTCAGGGCAGTGATTGAAATAGTTTTACTGAAGGAATTTTAGCACTGAAGTTTCCTGGTATCTGATGGATTTTTCCAGAACAAAACATTAGCAAAAGACTGTTACAGTTTGTCACGTTTATATCTGATCCTGCTCTGAGGGTGGTGCTTTCATTACATGGCCATAAAGTAATGGTACTTCTCTGCCTTTAAACTCTTTTGACAGAAAAGTGCTTAAACGTTGTTTTTCTGGATTTGCTTGTTTTGTCCTTTGTAGGATTGGGGTGAGGGGCGTGGAGGGATGCAAGGAGTGTGATTGCATTATCAATTATTTTATGTTTTGCCTCACAGAGTGCAGGTCTTCAGCACTTCAACACTTTAGAGTAATTTTCCTTTGTGTGGCAGGTAATTTTTTCTCTGTGCTTGTTGGAATATGTATTTTCTGCTGTTGTCTGGCATCAATATTTAGCATGTTTGAATAGGACAACCTAAGCACCTAATGTGCTTTTATAAAAATCTGAACTGAGAAAAAGAAAAACAAGTCAAGGTCTCAAAGCTGAATCTCCAAATTAAGCTGGTGATGTTGAATTTGAGCATCACTGTGTCTAATTGTTTAGCTTGGGGTGGCCACAGCATACTCCTTGTCCTTGAGTTAGGCACCCGTAAGTAAATGTGAGGCAGAGCTACTCAAGGTGCTTTAGCATGGCCCAATTTAGTTTCTTTTCAGGGGGGTTTATCACACAGAGTGTTTTATACTCACAACAGTAGTGCTTACTTGCATCATGCTGCCTCTGGCTGGAGTAAAGCTTTTGCTTTCTGTTTTTCCACTTTATGTAAAACAAATCAAGTTTCTCTGGACTAAGAGGGTGGAGCATAGGAATGATTTACTAACTGAAAGGCTTGGACACCCACTTGGGAGGGAGGAGTTGTTGGTTCTGGTTTCTGTCCTGTTTCTGAATTCAATGAAATCCTCAAATACTTTGCTTAATTCAGCCAGAGTGACTGAAATGTGCCCATTTACAAATGGTAGCATGCAGGTCCAGTCAGAAGTAAGAAAGGTAGAGGCAGATTGCTCAGCAGGGAATTTCTGGCACATGTGTCTATGCTGTCATTCTGTGGGCCCTGAGTACAACAGTATGCACAAGGCACAGCTGGAGGAATTAGATTCATTGTAAACAAGAATTTGCCCATCTCCTAGAATTTCATGGTTGTTATTTGACTCTGACCATGTTCTGTATTCGACAATGAGATTAGAGGGTGTTTTGGAATTCTGAAAGGCAAAGATTTTGGAGGACAGATGACATGAGATCATATATCTTTGCCATAACTTTTGACAGTGTTTTGCAGAATTATTTTGCATATGAATTGCACCAGTTCTGTCTCTTTTTCAGGCTGACATTTCAGTGGATACATGTTGAAACTGGCAAGGAAGTCAAGGTGTATCAGAGGGCACAATCTTGTTACATATAATTTTACGAACAAGCACTTTGATTTTCTTTACCTTAATGGTGATGCTTGTGCTCTTCCAGAGACCATTCTTCTTCACTTGGTAGAGAGCAAAATACATATCACATAATAGTTAAGAGTAGTTGCCACAACCATGACTAAATAGGTTCAGTTCTTGCTCAATAGTGGAGAAAATTTTGAAAAAGAAAATAGTAAAAAATAAAGATATCCCCAAGTGTTTTGACCGCTCAGACTATTGGATAGAGAAGGAGAAATACACCTCTGTTCTCCGGTATGTGAAACATGATAAATACATTTGCAAGTGCTTTCTGTATTTAGGCCTGCAGGTGAAAAAAAATGCAGGGGAATATCCTGAGAATCTAAGTAGACCTTGGGTCATTGAACAATTGTGAAGTATTATGACACAAGCAGGTTTATGTATTCCTGTTCACAACATGCTAGGGCAGCAGCTCAAAGGGGATTTTAGGAAGTTGGTAGCAAATAAACATCACTCAAGCTCCTAAATGGAGACCTGGTTTTAGTGATTTAGCCCCAGGTGCCTCCCACAGCACTCAGGTAATTCAGGCACAGACACACTGGGAAGCTGCTGTGCTCTGGGTGGGACAACACAAATTCTGTCCAGCTGTTGCCAAGGTCCTGCCATATGACTTTATATTTGCTGATAGTTTATTTCTCCTTCAAAAACAGGAAAATGGGGAGATTTCTGGACCTTCATCATGTTTCCTTCTCTAACTGCTGTATGAGCAGTTTGTCACCCAAAATAAACTGCAAAAACTTGCTTGCCCCAGGGGAGAGAGAGGATTCATTTGAACAGGCATCATCTGTGTGTGCAGCTGGTGCATTCAAATTCATCCTGTGTTCAGAATTGAATTGTGTGCTAGAAGGGTTTTGCAAGTACCTTGTAAACTTGTTTTCATGAAAACAGCTTACAGAGGTTTCTTGTTTTAAAACCCATTTCTTGGTTCATCCCTGGGAGAGACTGCAGCAATTCTGCCCCTGTGCTCATGCTGTTTATCTTTTGCTAAACAGAGGAAAGCAGATTATGGTTTTTAAGAGCTAAGCTTCAGCTTTTCTGCAGGTCTGTGTGAGGGGGAACATGTTGCTTTGGTGCCTTGAGTGCAAAAATGTTCTCTTGGGAGCATGTCTAAATAAGCTTTGTACACTTTCACAGTCACATAGGTGACTATTTTAGTTCAGTTTAAGTTTGCTGAAATAACATACCAAGCAGAAGCAAAAGAGGCCGTGCAGCCTTTTGTAAAGTGCACTGGTTTAAGTTACTGCAGCCTTTTTTAAAAGCAGGCAAAGGCTGAGGTAACTGCTGTTATCAGCTGGAGAAGGGAGTTGGCAGTATCAGTGTACCTTGCCAGCAGCATGGCTGACTTTATCAAAAAGAGAAGGACTGAGGATTAGAAGGTTCAAAGGAGCCGCACTTCTTCCCACAACTGTTTTATTTAATTTAGGAGGGGCTAAAATCAGATTGATTTTTGTCCAGATGGACTTGGAATATTGTACTGTGAGAAGCTACACTAAGCAATTAATTGGAAGGTGTTTTTAAGAACTCCCTTCTCAAATTCAGCTTTGAAGTAAGAAGCTCACAGCTTCTCATATATTCATTCAGTCCAGGAATGAGTATTACAGATCACAATACTGCTCACAAAAAGCACTTCTTCTGGCAGAGCATTCTGACTAGACCATTCTCCTGGTAGTTACAGGTACTCACTACCAGTGTGAAAACAAGTCAGCCTGTAATTCCTAGTGCTGATTGTTCAGCAGGGCTCTTGAGCTGCATTTACGTAGACACTGAAAGAAAGCAGTGACAGACCATGCAGTATTCTTGGGGCTTTCATTTGCCCTGACATAGAAGAATTCCTATTTTTTTCAAGGAAGTGTCCTGTGGCATTCCAAACAGCTGTATTGCTGAACTTTAATTGTCATATATTCTTAAAAATTAAACTTCTACAAACTTCTGTTGCAGTGCTTTTTTTCTTTTTTTTTTTTAACTGATCAGTCTAATTTCTGCCTGCAACCACTGTTAAACTGCTAATAAAAGAGTGAAATATGTTAGCCAGCAACTTCTCTTCAGCTCAGAGAAAAGAATTCAACAGTTCCTTTTCTCAAGTCACTTCATTCTACATCCCCAGAAATATTTCCATTATATATATATTTGTATTTATATTCAGTTTAGCATAATAAATACCTCTTTAAGGTGGCTTTTTTATTTTAGAGAGAATACATAATTGGACCATATACTTGCATTATAAAATAACTAGAAAAGACAGTTTGTGTGCATGTAAGGTGTGTCTTTGCTTAACCTTATCTAGTAAACAGTTTTCCAGTACAAGATTTGGGGGTTTTGTATCTAGTTTACATTCCCACAATGCATATCCCAGGATTTCCTTAGCATGTGCAAAGGATGACAAATATCAGTACTTCATACAACTATATTTAATAAGTTATTACAGAAAAAAATAAAGTTCAAACTACAAAGTTTAAGCAGTTGTAAGCAATAGCAGCATTGAGCTCCATGTTTAGTCACAGTACTGCAGTTCCATACAAGCATTAGTCCAAGCCAAAAAGGAAGAAGCCTTGTTAGAATTACTAGCAAAAACAATCTAAGAGAACATGTAATAAAAGATACAGTACATTTAAAATTAGTTGAAAAACAAGTACAGAGATCTTAGCTGTGAATGCTCTAAAAGTTATGTCCATTAGTTTGACAGTAAAATTACAAATATCTAATACTTTATACCCCAACAGAACTACATCCAGGAAAGAAAAAAGAGCAAAAATTATCTCTTGTTAGCACCCTGGTTTTCTACTTACTGATGATCTTTTTGTCATGTAAATTTGAGTGTGTCAGACTTATGTGACCAATGTGATTTCTGACCAGCTACCCATTTGGGGTATAGAGTAGTCACTAACATGAATATAAAATACTCCGTGGTATGATAGAACACTATAGCAGCAGAGATTAAGAAGTTTGTCTGTTTAAAAAAAAGAAAGGAAGGAAAAGAAAAAGGGTTTAGCTGACATCATACAAACCAGCATAAAAGCAACTACATACAAGCCAGATTAAACAAAAGAGACATTTCTACAAATCTGTGACTAATCTTTCACTCATACCTTGCAAGTAGAGATGTCACAATACTGAAATATTAACATGGGAGCTTTTCCCAGTTAAGCTTTTTTTTTCTTTTTTTTTTTTTTTTTTTTTTTACTACTCTAACAGATAGTGAAATCAGCAAAGTTATTTGCTAACTGCATATTTGCAATACAATTTGTTTTAGCCCATGCCTTGCTAGCAGGCTATAAAATACAAGCATGTCGGCAGAAATATAAGCATAAACTTTGTACCACTTAGCAGGAATTTTTTATTCCCTCTTCATTCCTTAATCTCCTTTGTTTGCAATTTGTGTACATTCCAACCAGTAGTACCTAATTTGAGTCTAAATTTTACTTCACTATTTGATCTAGTCTATACATTACTTACAGAACTGAACACACAGAGGATACACAATAGACCAACTCTGGGCACATTTCTTCCCACAAGTCACGGACGAGCCACTCTAACGCTCGAGCAGAAGTTAACTCTAAAAGGTCATCAGCAACTTGTGGAAGCGAGAGTTTTGTCTAGAGAAAGTCATTGTATGCCCTGTTTACGCAACACCAGTCTTAGTCTGGATTGTTTCAGGTGCCAGAACAGAGTCACTGGCTTCAGGAAGGGGTTTCTTCTGGCTGCATAGGGAAACAAAGGTGATGGAAATGGAGGTGACAAGCGTTTTGATACTGGCCCTTGGTATCGCCAATACAAAAGAAAAAAAGGACAAAGACACAAGAGAGGCAGAGAAGAACGGAGAAAGACAAAAGCTGAACGGATGTTCAGACGTGGTGGCAATATGAGTTACTCATTGCTACCAGGGGATGGACAGAGAGTGTTTTGCATTAACTTGGCAGCTGCCACCCACGTGGGGTGGCTGGGTTAGGAAATGCTGTGGGCACCGACAGTCTGCTCCACGCTGCCACTGAGAAACACATGCACAGAGGACTCGTGCAGGAAAGGGGCAATTTCAGTAAATAAATAACACGGTGGCAAAATACAATGAAGAATATATATTTTAGGAGGTTCACTCTAAGGCTATTGAAAAGAGAGTTTATTGAGTTAATGACAAGAAAAGTAATGAAGAGTTATGCTGAATGGGCAGGGTCAAAAACCCATTGTTCAATAGATTTAGTTCCTTATAACGGCAATAGTATTTCATCAACACTGGTGGTGTATAAATCTAGACAGCGAACTGGTACTGTGACATCCCTATTATCTCCCTAAATCATTTTGATAAAGGAAAAGGCTTTTCAAAATATCACGTTTTTTCTGCTTCATTCTGTCATTTTATTGCCCAATTCTTTGTTACAATTTTCCAATCACTTTACATAACCAACCATTTTCATCATTGCCACACTATTGTAAACCACATCAGCAAGTTAATACATAAAGCTTTGCATTTCAAAAAACTAGACACTTTAGTAACAATATTACAAAGATTTTAGCTTCAAAAATAACTGAAAATGAAAAAAATAAACTTTTAAAGAATCAGCATCATAAAATTAATTTATTCCAAGTAAAAATACAAAATAATATTAATGACATTGACCAGATATGAAAGTCTCTCCCAGAAACAACTATATTAATGGTTGAGAAAGCACTCCTTAAAGAAAATACGAAATAAAAATGAAAAATATGTAAATATGTTTAATTTTTTTCTTAGCAAAAAATCTTTCTAAAAATAACAATGAAAATTTGTCTCAGTACAAAGGCTACATTACTATTGAAAAAATACCAGCATGAAGAAAAGGTACATATTTGACAGTAGAAAAATGATTTTAGTGAATCACAATGTCTAAAGTCTGCAATGAAAATAAATCTGCAATAAAGATTTATGCCTTTTTTCTTTTCATTTTTCTTTTTTTTTATACAAACAGTACAAACAGTATTGCACATAACAACAAATAGTCGAGGTTAGGTTAGCCTTCAAAAAAATCGACTAGTTCAAGTCTCACATCAGAAAAGGCCACAATAGGACCTGTTGTACCCAGGGGCTTCTTAGTCAAGTTGCAGTTCAGAACTCCATATTTTAAAAAATAACTTTTTTTGAAGGACCCTCTTTTAATATAACATATTAACAACTCAGGGGCACATTCATTTACAAAACAAAAGGGAGCATGTCATAATTTAATAAACTAAAAAAAGTTCTCTTTAAAAAAATACAAACAGAAGAACTCTCACAATTCTGGTCAGTCGTGCATAATCACACTTGATTATAAATATACAAATTAAGGGAAAATATTTTTTCACCTTCTATTCACAACTTTCAGCACCAAATGGAGTTTGTGTTTACACCTGTTCTTTATGATGATTTTGCTTCAGATTTAATCCAACATTATGCTGTATTGTACATTTTCCAGCTTCTCTCGCTCTCGCTCTCTTTCTCTCTGGGAGTATTTTTCTACATGAAAGAGGGGTATTTCTTCAAAAAGGTTTACTTCTTTCACATAATTAGGTAGACTTCTGTAGGTTAGCTATGATCTTTAATATTACAGTTATAAAGCTCTAACTTCTTCATTTTCAAAAAAACTCAAATAAGCATGAAAAAAATAAAGTTACCCATCTGTTAAATCATTTTTCTTGCAGAATTAAATTAATATATATTTTTCTGAATAAACTTACTTAGAAAATATCATTTTCTTTCCTATATTTCAAAATTGAGGTATTGCAAAAGATCATGTCAGTCAGAAAGCATGCCTTTTTCTTTAAAAAAAATCATCAGCCAACTGTTGAAAACTGTCTAGATACAAAAAGTAGTGCATAACAAAAGGTCTTGTACAGATGAAAAAAAACAGAAAAGACACCTGGGCTGTGAAAAGCAATATCACAAAACCGCCCAGAAGTAACTTCAAAAGGGATAATTATAATAAGCATTTTAAACCAGTAAAAAACTATTTTTTCTTTTTTTTTTCTCCAAAAACAGAAAAAATCCTTTCAAAGCCAATACTTGCAACTAAACATCGGGAAAACCAACTTACTAAATTAGACACAAAGAAGGACATCACAACAAACAAAACCCAGAACATTTAAATCTACTATGCGGTGTCATATCCAGTCAGATTGTCCCCAGAACTGCAAAAACAAAGGAGGAAAAAGAAAAAAAAATAGTGTACACATTCTCACAATCATTAGTATACCAAGTGTGTTTATATTTATATGCTATCTGCAGCCCCATAGTTCATGCTAAAAAAATGTCCACTGTGTTAGCAGGTCTTAATTGTATTCAAGCTTCACAGGATACATCCAGGGATTAGAGAGATAACGCCACATCCACAGAGCAGACATCTCATGTTACTTTAATATGCAGACATTTCTTTAGCACCACTTTGTTTCCTAACTTCCTTAAATGTGCCTAGGTTAGTATTTGACAGACTATCTAATCGGTAGTGTATGTACGCCAGCATGAGCTCTTTGGTTTTCTGGACAAGGTCTGCAGCTACGTAAATGATGCAAGCATTAGGAAAGAGATTGTAACTAAGAGCTCATTTCTGTTTATGTACCTGTTATGAACTGTCAAAAATGTGTTAATGTCAGATACAGAGGCTTTAACAGTTAAGTTTGATCACAGTACTAGACATAATCACTTTACTATATAAAATAAATTGCACGATATATAACAGAGCACCGCAAAGTACTTCATCTACCATCCACAAATTTTTTTTAAGAATATCCTACAGCTAGTTTTTATATTTGTTGTAATATAGGTCATTCTGTAATGGGCTGATCCTAATTTCAGAAGCATTACATTTACTGAGGCATGCCTTCCTCCAGTCAGTAATCAATTTTTTTTTGTTACTGAGCATTTTGTAGCCTACGTAGATTCATAATTTGTGCATTGTGGGCAGGTTTTATATTAGACATATATAAAATTTATTGCATGCAGCAACCTGATTAAGTAAACATGCAGTCAAAAAATATTGACCTTCCTTGGAAGCTTTTCTGTATGCTATACTGATCTCCTTTCAGCAGCCATCACTATTTTAATCACATATTCATTTTTAATTGATACCCTAGCCTGAATAGAGTATTATGGTATTAGTAATACCATTTTAATAGCAGCAAAAGCTATTGCAGCATACATTTACATAACACTAAAAGACCTAACAGAACAAAACAAAAAAAACCAACAAAACAGAACAAACAAACAAAAAAAAAACCCTCAGCAAAATAAAAGAAAAAAGTCTGATCCAGCTTATGAGGTATCATCCTTACAAGTCAAAATCGAGAGCAACTAAAGGCTTATTTTCTTTAAGGGTTATTACTATTCTAAATGACCCAAACTAATGATTGCTGAATATCTGTTTAAGTTTTTGCTACATCTGCCACCTACTTGTGAATATTACCTTTGGTAAGTCATCTGCTAGGGGCAAGTCTAAATTTCTGAAAATAAGTGCATGCTCCAGTTTAAAAATAAAAATAATTATAATTACAATAAAAAAATCTTCATCACATACGCATCAGCCCATGAAGACTGATGAGAATGGCAGTCTACATAATGTCACTAGTGACAAGTCTTGTGTAGGAAATTAAGGTACCAAGCAGATGTTTGTGTGAATCAAAGTGCAAAATCAGTACAGTTACACTCTGCCGGTTTGTATTATACTGGACACTGAGTTCAGTAATGTGACTGTAAATAATAATAATAGTAATAAAAGACCCATATCTTCATTAAAGTCGAGGACGAATGCACAGATTTCCAGAACACTAAGCCCTGAGGCAGCGCTCTCTTTTCACTCAATTTTATTTACTCCAGTACTTCTTGCTGGCTGCGGCCGGGGTTCAGCTCCAGCGGAACGGGACGTGGCGGGGCCGGTCGCCTCCCTCCTTTACCAGTGGTTTGTGGAACTCCCGCCCAGCACGAGAGTGTATGCTGGCCCAGCAGTATTCACAGTAATACTGCAAGCAGGTAACGTTGGCACAAAAGAATGGAGCAAATTTCCCACCACAGCGAGTGCCCTGGCATTCGTCACACATCTGATCATCCAGCACATATGGCTTCACTTCCACCTGCACCAGGGACAAGAAAACAACTGTAAGAATGATGCATGGTTCTGCTAAGCAACAACACAAACCATAATATTTTAATTCTTTCTGGCTCTACTGAAGGGTTTCAGCTGATGCAGGACTAATCCAAGAGGCTGGTAGTTAGATTTTCATCCCATGCGCTTTACCTGTCAGAAAATCTCAAGGAAGAAGGGTGTGCTTTTGTAACTATTCAACATTCCTTGGAAAAGTTGGGTCTGGGAAAGTACTAAGATGGAAGTACAGTAAAAATCTCCGAGGATTTTCCACTAAGAAAGCTCCAGGAATCGGAATAGACTAACAAGAAGGGCAGGCCATGAGAGGAGCATTGAGCATTATAACAAACAAAAGTATATTTCTAAACTTCAGAGGTCTAGTGAGTTTCAGAGGCTTTTTTCCCTCAGAATATTTTTTTGGTCTCTTTATTTTTTCATGATTTGCAAAATGCAGGACCAGACTAATAAGAGATTGAAATTAAACAAAATTAAATGCACTTGTATGAAATACTCTCAACTTTGTGGGCAAAATCACTATCTAAAGATTGTTTGCTCTTGAGGTGCAATAAAATTTCATTGCAGTTCCAACTAGGGCCTTGCCATCAATTACAAACAGTCTGGAGAGCTGCTGACTTTAGTCCTACACTCATTTGTAAAAAACTTAGGGCTGGAATGCCTTTTGTTCTTAAAGCATTTGTGCCAAACACAGCAGGACTGATGCATGATTAGGCACTTGCAATAATGCTATTACAGACCTTGAACATGTTCCTATGAATTGTGCCTACACATTTAAATTGAGTGTTCATTCATTACAGGGAAATCATGAGTTCATGCATGTCTAATTCTTATGGCTCTCTAATGCTATTTATAAAGTGGTTTAAGTACAGTCAACTGCACTAGAAAAGATAGAAAAAAATTGAAGTATACATTTATTATAAATAATTTTGCTGTAACTGTGCAACTGCTAGTTCAGCACAATTTGTATATTGTGAGGAAAACCTGAGTCTAGTAACAATATTTAAATACACATTTAAAGAGATTTAAAGAAACATAAAATGAGATGTTAAGCTGAAAGACAAGAAGCATTCTCAAAAAAGCTTTATGCTGAATTTACTTCAACTTATCCTGATCACACTTCAATAAATGTTACTCCTTTGAAGTAAAGCTTCTGTAGTGAGTTGTATTTCTTGCCTAAGAAACAGCTTGGGCTGCCAATCTATTTTTTTTTAATTACACCCTGCTACTAGTATTGCATGGAACAAGTCTGAGTAACTGCCATTTTGCATATCAAATGCCATATCACTAAAATTAGAAGCATCATGTAAAATAAAACAGCGCTGTCTCAAATGAAATTGGAAGAAAGCAGGTCCAATGTCCAGCACAGTTCTAGATCCCCACCTACTCAAATTTCCCAAGCATGAATTGTGAAGGTCTCAAAGAGAGTCTCTTTCTGTCTCCCTCTCTCATCTTTTCTTGCATTGATTACTAGTGAAATAATTTTATAAAGCTGGCTGTGTAGTTCAGAGATTTGAATCTATTAGATTAAAATATAAGGACTCATTAAGAGACTTCATACTTCTTCAAACTCATGCATAAATCTATTTTTAAAATAGAAAAAAGATAACTAAATAAACTTATCAGTCCACCAAATGAAAAAAAGAATAGACTGATTAAAAAAATTACTAGAAAGTGACCTTTTGTGGCTTTAGCCTAAAGCTTAGAAAGTACCCTCTAGTAAGCATGGCTAATATATAAATCTCAAAGGGTTCAATGTGTGATTAAGACTCCAAAAGTAATCTTCTCAATCTCTCTGTAAGATTTTTCAGAATCTAACAGACAAGAAATGTTTAGGAATAGCCTTGTCTGAGTTAATGTAATATGGTGTAAAACACCATACACAAATTGCTTGAGGACTTATAACGCCATGACCTCCTCAAAACTGACAAAAAGTACAATTCAGATTTGTAAAGACAAAGTCAAAATAGTTTAAACTTTGCAGCTGTGCAGATTTATAAGCATACTGCACATAACAGACACACCTAGTACCTGTTAAACTGACTTCTGAAGAAATCATTTACACTGGATTAAGGAAAAAACAAGCCATCCCTATCAGAAAAATACATAGCAGCAGTCCATGTCATGTGTCCTTTTGAATAATTCTAAATGCAGAGCCCTCAAAACATGGGTGTTGTTTGTATGTGTAATCAAGAGGTGAAGATAGAAGGTCTAAAGGAAAAAAAAATTTTGGAAATTAAGTAATGCTTTCTTTTAATGTGTTCAAGACAAATTTCAGTGAATACTGTAACTTCACTCCATATTTGAAAAGCCCTTTAGGGATTTCATATGGACTGAAAAAAAGAATCTCATTTCTCACCCTTCTGCCTATCAAGCATCTCTTGGCATTTGGTTTTAGTTAAATAATTCTGAAGACTTTTGAGGTCAGCATTACCTATTTTAATTACAATAAACCTGTGCTTTAAGGACCTCAACTCTAGACCTACACTACTGACAGAAAATGGCCTAATAATAGCAAAGTGTCAGAAGCTACACAAGTAGTCACTAAATGAAAAGTCACTGATGCACAATGAGCAAACATCTAAAGGAGGAGGAAGAAGTTGGGAAATGCTACAGAATTTGACTTATGGAATTCAAAAGAGAACAAGGACAAATAAGCTTACACTCAACTATTTTCTGAGTTCAGCACTAAACAGCTATTTAAGATGTTTAAAGTATTTTTTCAGATGCTTGAATAAGCTTTTAAAAAATTGACAAATGTCATTTAAAGAACAGAACTTAATGTTCTTCAACAAAATTCTAATAAGGATTTTTAAAATACCTGTACAGTCTGGTAACCACCGTTGTGCTCCATGCAGTTTTACTTACCCGTTTATCAATGTCATTGTGTTGGAGCTGGACAAAGCGAGCACTGATAGCAGCAATGTAGCTCTGCTGATTGGAGAAAGCCACTCTGCCAGCACCTTTGGGGTACTTCAGCTCTGGGTCTGTATCAATGCCAGCATAGCAGACACCTCCATATAAACGGTCCATAATCATTGCCAATTCAACTGCAAGAAGTCAATTGTTAAATATCATAGATTTAACATAAATCATGGTGTTGCATTTGGATTGTTGCATTTTAAAAAGCATCATTTGCCTCATCAGATGTGTCTTCCAAAGTCTAAAATTCCAGAGTGAAACAGAGATTCAATCAACTTTACATGAATTATTGTAAAATATAAAGGCAAAAACCAGAATCTGTAAAAAGTTGATGTGGCTGAAGTGTGAAAAAAACGCAGAGTTATGCTGTTAAAATAGGTATCAGATGAACAAGAATTTACAATATTGCATAGTAAAGCTCTAGTCTTGGTAGGCTTTTTAATGCTAGTTTACATGTAAAATCACTTAGGGATATTCCTGTTTTTAGAATCTGATATTTTGCCCTAAGTACTAAGGTTCAAAAGATATCAAAGATGTGTTTCACATTTGAAACAAAAATCTGTGAAACCCACAAAGTTCCTCCAGCTAAAGCAAGCCTACATTATAGATGCAATTTAAAATACTATTTTGGTAGAACATTATCTTGGTTGTGGATCTTTTGAAATGGTTTGTTGCTTTTATGATATTAACAATAACTCTAAAGAAGTTATAAGTATCATTCATAACATCAGACAGGTTGAATGCATGGCTGGGACACATACAGAAGGAAAGTTAAGGGAAAGAACTGAAGGAAGTAGTAAAGAGGCTGAAGAAAGCAGGGAAGACCAATGTAAATTGTGCAAGGTTGTATGGCCACTGAGCCAAACTCTCTGTAAAACCTCCCAGGCCAACAAATTTGTCAGGTGGCCAATGCAAGAACTCAGAGCTGTACAGGCCCTGCCAAGTCAGCCATTTTCTAGTGCTAATGTGTGAAAACACTTTCTGTAGCAAGTTGCCATTTAACTACCCAAAATAAAATTTAAACTCACAAATACTAAACATTTAAATTCCAATCATTCTCCCAAAATTCTCATTAACAAATTGACTGATGTGTATGTGTTTGTATAAATCTGTGTGCAGGGAAGACTGTATGCTAACTTGTCCATTTGCAACAAGCAAACCAATGTCTGACTCATTCTACTCAACCAGGTAATACTTCTGCTCCAAGGAGTAAGGAAAAACTACCAGCGTAATGTAGTGATTAATAGATTGTTCTGCTTTCTAGTGATTTGGAATCATCCCTTGGGTAGTGATCTCCAAGTGACAGTACAGAATAAACATCTTGAGCAGAATTACAGTAGTAGCTCCACTAAGTTACTCTTGCCAATAGACAAAGAATATATAGGATTCCAGGGTAAAGAAAGCAGACAGTGTTCAAATATCTTAGGGAAAACTTCTGTATCTGACCTTTAAAGCTGCAAACAAGAAGAAATGGAAACTGTTTATCTGCTTTGGAGAAGTTACCTATTTAAAGGCATCAGTTTTCAAATGTAATGCATTTCAAATGGATCTGTGACAGGCCAAATGGCATACAGTTTTATAAAGGCACTCATTAGGAATGAGCTAAGGTTTAATTGTTACTATTTACATAATTACCACCTTACAGTTGGGCCTTTTTTTAAGATGGTGAAGAAAGTGAAAGCTGCCAAGAAATGTGGAACGAGAGAAATCTTACTGTCAGCAACGTCTGGGGGATGCTGGTACAGCTTCCCAAAAGATTTAGGATTAGGCAAAATATAAAGTGAGGAGCTGAAGTTCCAGTGGGTTGGAAAGTGGCTGCTGGAGCAAACTGAGGGCTACGAGGAAAGTCTTTCTTCCCGACAGTGACTGAGAGGCCTTGTCTGTTACAGTTTCCCAGGATTAGGATTAGGGTTGAGAGGATGAGAAAGACAAACCATGCAGCTGCCTTGGAGTGAGGCTGGAAAGGGAGTACAAACAGAAGTGAGGGCTGCCAAAAGATCTGGCTAGGAGAAATGTTTTAAATTGCTTCATGGCTTTGTCGTTGGCTCACCAAAAATGTCAGAATTTAGAAGAAAGAAATTAGGGTTGAGCTACAATTAGGAGCAGTGCTCAAATGGGGCCTTCATAACAAAATGAGGACTGCCAGGAATCCTGGGCTGGGATAAATCTTTCCTCTGGCCAAAAGCTAAGGAGTCTTGTTTATGGCTCTGCAAATAAAAGTGAAGAAAAAGAGCTAAGGGCGAAGGAAAAAAAATTGAGTGAGGAAAGTTACATTAGTAAGTAAGGAGTAAGTCTGGAAAATGCTCTTCCATGTGAGGCCACCAAAAGACCTGGGCTGGGAGAAATTTTTTTGGGGACAATAGCGGAGAGGTCATGTCCATGGAAAAATTAAGGTAGGGGTCGAATAAAAGGGAAACAGAAATCATAGGGCTGAGGTTGGAATTGGTTTGGAAAGGGTCTGGGAGAAGGGTCTGGTCTTTGTCTTCTAGTCAAAGGAAAAGGAAACCTGTCTGCACCTCAGCAAACAAATCAGAGTTCAGATTAACACAGTCTACATTACAAAAAAATCAGCCAAGTTCCAGGATATTATGCCAAGCTGGGGAAAGCTCTTTCTACTGGCAATCCTAATTAGTAACCTATTTAAAAGATAAAGAAGTTCACTGTTTGTATTTTGTAAACAAGAAGATACTCCTTGTCTTAGAAAGCAAGTTGTGATCTTTGGAAAACAGAATCCATTTTCTGATCTTTTACAGATGCTATTTATCTTTCCTCATTTTTTCTACTTAATCTGCTTCATGTCCTACATTTTCCTTCTACTCACCAGCTCGGAGAGGCCGTGGAACTCCTCCAACAAAGATTGTTTTTCTTGGATCCAAAGGCTGAGACCCATCCATCACAAAGTCACTGTCACTTAGGTTCCAAGGTCGAATTTGCACCTGTATTAAGGATCATTTTTAGCAGAGGAACTTGGCCACTTAATTAAAATTAAGAAAAGCATACCAAATATTCCTATAATTAAAAACAAAATTTGAACTTTTCAAAAGCAGTAAGTTGGTTTTATAAGAACCAAGACAATTAGAGAACATAGCTTATCTAAGTATCTGAAAGAAGGGGGACAACTCACTTCTGACCTCTAGAGGCCAGGCTTGAGTTAAAGGTCCTCATGACAAACTCCTACACTCATTAATTCCCTGCCCCTAATCGCCATCATAGGAAGAAACCTGTGAAAGGGCCTTCAGAACATTTTACCGTGTATGTGCAATTACAGTTGCAGTTTGGGCTTCTGGCTTTCCTGAAATCACATACAGTGATCCACAAATTTAAAAGCATTGATAGGAGCTGATAAAATTAATTTCTGTGCTTAGATACAAAAGGAATTTGTATAATATGTGAATTCCTATTTCTACTGAGCAGCAAGCAATACAGCTGATAAGAAATCTTTAGATTAAACAGAAAAAACTTCTCAGAAGTTATTTAGATAAAGCTGTTCATTAATCCATTTTTTTGATCCTTGGAATCACACAAGACTGCTCACTGTGCTGCAATCCTAGGTTGTTCATTCATCTCTGCAAGAGTTTTAATAGTACTTTTAAAAGGTAGCACATTTTTTATCTTATCTTACTTGCCTGCAGTTTTCACCTCATTTCTATATCTCCATGGGCACAAAAAAAGACCAGCATTAAGGAATGTTAGAGATGTGAATAATAAAAACAGGCTGCTGTATGTCTTCTATTCTGCTATAGCTGTCTGCAGTAGTTGAAATTACCTCATAGTTTCTATAAGGTAAATGAGGCCTAAATTATAAATTGATTAGCTATTGAATGCATAAAAAATAATAATAAAGAAACTAACAAAATTCAGGGGATATTTGGTGCTATCTGGATCATAATTTGGCAGGGTTAAGTTTCTTCATTTCATCACATAAGGCTTTCTTTTCCCTTAAATCAAATAGATGAAACATTACCATTCCATTGTTTTACAGCTGTAAAAGGATGCACACTCCTGAAGCATACCAGGAGTACCAAATATAAAAGTTAATTGAACATGGCATTTATCAGAAAAAAGCAAATGTTAAAGCCATGTTATGCTGATACAGGAAGCCAATTCAATGCAACAGCAAGGTCAGAAACAGGAAATGACAAATAATTAACTTATTAACTGAGCAGAGTAACAGCAAATGGCTAGCAAGCAGCAGAAGTGTCATGGCATAAGCTACTTACTGGTTTATCCTTGATTGTGGGACTTGACACACATAGGTAAAGTTTTCCATCTTCTTCCAGACAGGCATCTATCAGAGCTTGTACAGAGCTTTCTTCCTGGAACAGCAGAAAGGCGTAACCTTGAAAAAGATAAGGGCACAAGAAAGAAAAGTAACAGATTAATTTATAGAACATTTTTAAACAAACAAGCCAGAGAAGTGCGTAAAATATACGAATTACAAATACTGTTGAGGTTATCCACAGATATTTGGATTCTTGGCAGAGGAGAAGCAATCCAGCTCCTCCTCTGCTGTTGGTGCAACACATCACCGCAATGCTGCCAATAAATATTGGAATTCTCTGGGACAAAGGCAACAATGTATTTTGGTGTAAGAAAAGTCACTACAACTTTCCAAAGGGTACAGCAGGGGAAGGATAAGGAGAAAATTAATTTCCCTAATTTAAGAAACCAACCTAGGAGATCCTTGACCCTGAGCTCCGAGATTCATTACTTTATGGAAAGCAGTGTGAGAACTAAGCTCCTTTGTACATGTCCTATTCTGACATCTAAACAGTGACACAATTTCCATATGAAAGGGTAATTTAGTCCAGTTGGTCTAATTTCAGTTAACCTTGCTGAGAATAAACTGAAAAATTTGGCATGTACACTGTGCCCCACAAACTTGAAACAAGGTTGCCACTTGAAATGCAAGATACACTTGGAACTAAATGAAGTTGTTACAGTCTGGCAAAAGCATTTTTGCCAGCCAGTCAGGAAAAAAAAAATCTCTATTTCAATTAATACCAACATTGGCATATCTTCTCTAATGACGGGAACCTTTCTCTATTACTGAAAGCAGTTTGTAATAAGGCTTCCGTGACCTCTTTCTTCAAAACAACGTGCTAGATGGAAAGTGTATTAAGGTGCCTGTTCTGCCTTTCTAATAAAAGAAGATCTTGATATTCATACTTGATGTTAAAAACTGGCATTTTGGTACAAATTACAGGCAGTCACACTGCAGTTTTAGCTAATAGTGCATTATGTTTGTATTCTGCCCATCTTTCCTCATGTTATTAACTGAAAATAAGGACTCATTCACCATTATTATAGCAGAACGTGCAATGTGAAAGAACATAAACTTACTGGCCCTGTGGACACCATTCAACTTAGCAAGCCACAGCTGGTAGAGTTTGTGAGAAAAGACCTAAAGCAAAAATTTCTCAAGAGTTAAAGATTATCCAGATTCATGCCTGCCATGGCTTACCAGAAAAAGCCTGACTGCATTTCGCAGCATTCATGAGAGGAGCACGTTTACAAAAAGAAAAGGTTTTCTTTTAGTCTTCTAAATCTAGTAACACCTTCCTTTTACAGCTCCATGGTTGGGCACAGTTTGGTGGAGTAAAAGGAAATCACTGACTGTTTTATAACCCATGGGAGAAGGTAGGAAGAAAGTTTGTTATATTAGAATTTTTATACTCTGTTCCGTTCAAGTGATTCATTACAAACACTGTGAGAGTAAAGTTATCTGGACAGTCTCTAGTTACTCAGTGGTACAGGAATATTTCAGAAAGGTACTAATGGAGTAAAAGTACAGGTCTCTTACTTAATGAAGTCCAGAGCAGACTGAGTTTAATCAAGAGTTTTTCTTCAGAATTTCAATTAATTGTGAATTAGTTCAATTTTATGATAATACCTGAAGGGTACCATTTTATGCTCAACTTGTGAATACTCAATATAATTAATAATTTAAGTTCTTGCATTTGAGAACAACAGTAGATAAATTGTTGTTCAAATGCATCAACCATGAGCTGAATCTGCTGGTACAAAGTCAGCATTTGGTATGCAAATGCTATATAGCCAACAGGGAAGGATTAACCTATTTCTGGTTCTTAGAGTCTGGGCTCTTTTCAAACAAAGTGAAATACTGTAATGAAGAGTTATATATAAGGTCAAAGAGTATTTGAATCTCCTTGTCACATGTCTGCATATCATCTACTGTTTTCATATGTAATTGATCTGAAATCCATACTTCCCAAAATTCAGCCCACGTGCAAAATCAGACACAGGAATCATAATCTAAGGGTGACAGGTTTCTAGCTTTATAGCACTGAGGCTGGGTGGCAGAATTAGGAGAATGAAGAGAAGAACTTCCTCTTTACAGTGTGCATAGCAAGTCAGAAACATCTTTGGGTAGTCACATGCACTGATTTCATCTCCAAAGGGAAGGACCATTTATGCTTGAAACAAGCTGAACTACCTTTGAAGCACAACTTTCTGCCATTTAGACAGTGTCTTTTCTGATGTTTTTATAAGCTTCAAGATCACAATAAAATCTAGCATCGACCTCAGATTTCGTATAGAAGTATTTCAATATGTAAATCTACCTCATATTATGTAAAAAAAGGATGGCAAAGAAAATTAATGTTCTAGTCTCATTTCTTTAGGGTTATTTTAGATGGTTGAGATGGCTGCCTCACAGAAGTAAATTTAAATAGACTTAACATTTTCATGAAATATATATTTCACTTTCTTTTTTTCTTTATTTTAATAGATTTAAAAAAATAGTTTTGAACTGAATTATGGTGGTATTTACTAGAACTTTTAGAATAAAGTTGTTTTAAAATCTCACAGGAAAGGAACATTTAGAAACAGTGTGAACCAAATTTCTAAATCAGTTAATGTGATGACAAGGGTCATTGCTCAAAGTCACCTTAGTAATCTTATTAGAAGATGCTTTGAACATGAATAAAACACATTTGAAAATCCAAAGACTAAACTACTATTAAAAATTAAATTCATTTTTGAAAAATAAAAATCCAAGGTGTTAAAAAAACTGCAGACTTTCCTTTAAACATTGCAGTGACATGACTGCATTTTCAAAAAAACTTCAAAGGCTTTAAATACTTAAGAAACCTCAAAATAGCAAAGGCTGTAATCTCACTTAGCTCCTGCAGAAGAGTGAAATTATGTATTAGTCAGGGCTGCAAAGATTAATTTCTTTTAGTCAGTCTAATTTTATATGGCAGTGTTTGACCCCGTCAGCTGATTCTCTTCTCTACAAAACAAAGGTGTATAAGAAATAGGAACAGTCTAGAATCTTACAGAGACTCTTCTATTTCTGTACATTTACATTTTTACATGTTTTTCATGAATACCAGACAAAGCCTGGCTGGTGTGATATGTAAGAAATTCCTCCTATGCCACATTACAGACAGGTACTGGGGAAGGGTTTGTTTGATTTTAATTAAAGGATTGTACTCCATATCCTCAGTTACACTGGAAAATAATTGGAGCCTGAATCTTAATAGCTATAAAATGAAGTGTACATATCAAATGGAGCCAGGAGACATAACAAGAGAAGTCAGCAATGGAGTGGGTCACAGAGAAGAGCTGAATGAAAACTGAGGTTCTGTGTCAGTAGTTTCTGTAAAATGAATTGCCTGTCTTCATAACTCCAGTCTTCGCACTAAATAGCCCACATCACAAGATCACCAAAGAATTGAAACTAACACTTAACCCTTACTAATAATGATCTTACCATATCACAAATATTTATTTCTATTTTGTCATAAATATTACAGTGTTTTTCTCCAATTTTCTCCAGTTTTAAGTGGAAGGAGAAACCCAATCCCCACAGAACCTCTGCTTTCTGGACATGCATTATTTGTGGGAGAGGTGCCCCAGTGTTTCCTCAGAAGAAAGGACAGCATTTCTATGGTGCTGTAGTAAATACCTACAGCTAAAGATTTATAAAGTCTCTTCAGTTCCAAAAAAGCAGAAAGATTTTCTAGGCATCATTACATTACTTTCACCATTTATGGATAAAAAAGCCCCAAAAGAACAGTATACATATGCCATCTCAGTTTGTCCTGTAGTAAAAATACTCCCACCCACCTGTATTAAAAAAGAAAAGACTGAAATAAATTACTTGGGGTTTTTTTGTTGGTTTTTTAACGAAAAGAATATTCCACAGGCATACTAAAGTCTGTCTTTATCTGGCATTTTACTTCTGAACTAGTGTAAAACATTGCAACAGCAAATTTATAGTGTTGTCTCCTCTTTCAAAGGTCACAGCCATTTTCAACATCAGACTTCAGACTGCAACATGATCTATAGGAGCTATAAATCAGAATTAAAGGATATAAAAGAAAGGCTCTAATATACAATTTGGTTACTGTAGTTGTAAGAGTAGTCACATGGATTTCATATGAGAAAGACTAAATATTTGATCAGGTGGATGCTATCTTTGTGAAGTTTACTGAGTCAGCAGCATGAAAAAAAGCATTCAAATTAGTAAATATAAAAAACCCAAATTAATTCAGAACTGAAATTTTTAAATTTTGATTTTCAAGGGCAATATGCAATGGTGACCACTCTGGGCAGAGCAGCTCATGGTCATCATCTGGAGGGGGTCAGGTCTGCTGCTGCTGCTTTTACTCTGAACAGATGGCTCAAGAGACATCTGCTTCCAAGTTTGAACAAAACCTGTTACTCTTCTTTGCAAGAAAACCATCTTCCAGTGCTACTCCAACCAACATTAATGTGGAAAAACTCTACAGAAATAGAAATTATCTGCTTGATTTCAGCTTCTATTTCAAGCACAGTATCAGCATTGTGTAAAAAAATTCAGAGGAAGAAAGCACTGGTCCAAAAATTCAGGCTAGCTGGATTTAAGTTATTTTAAATTAAATTTGATATTAGGTTTTACAATAAAAATAGATTTTGCTTTGAATTATATGTTTTTCTTAACAAAGAAAACAAGCAGCACTTGCTGCTTATCCCAAAATTTTCGAGACTGTTGTCAAGAGCTTCAATGTAAAGTACTTCAATCAAAAGAAAAGACACCCCATGTCATTTGCACAGATGAAGTTAGTAACATATTTTCTGATTTTTGTATGTGTCTAACTCTTCTCTGAGCTGTAGAACATTTCTAAAGGCAGAACGCAGAGCTTCAGCACTAAGCTTTGACTTCCCTTCTTTTAATCAAGTTATTTGCTGCTGTGGTGCTGCTAATAACCATTTGAATATTCACTCACATGTGGATTGTTTTCAGATTCTGGTTTGTTCAAATTTATTGTCTTTGTTGACTGAAAGAAAAAGATGCAGCTTGAAAAACCCTCCTTAATAACAGAAGGATTTTTTTTTCAAAATTGGATTATGTTGAACAACAAATTCCTCTCAAAACCAAAGAAAATTCAAAACTGTTTCTGGTGAATAAGAGTATGCATCTCCCTGGGAGATCAGATTAGTATATAAAAAACAAAAATAAAAATACTGGACTTACCAAATCCTCTAAAAAATTATGTGTTTAGCTTTATTAATGAAACAGCCCAGCCTCCACTGCATACAGCTGACTACTGGTTACACTCCTGGTACAATCAGTAGTCAGATAGACTGCAGGTCCCAAAGGCAGGTAGGATTGGCAGGGCATGGAGCAGACACAATGTGCCCAGCACAGCACTGAGCCAGCGGAGGGAAACAGCAGCTCTGAGCCCAGGGAGAGGCAGGTGCAGTGCCTTGGGCAGAGGCACCCACAGCCCCTGAAATACTCACACTGCCAGCCCTAACCTCTGATTGCAGAGGACACAAGTATAATTAGGGATATTATCTTTGATAAATTTATGATGTGTGTATTCCAATGATCTTGCACCAATTTTAGATTACTGCATCATTATTTTAAGGATAGAATCATTGAAGCGATCCTAGGAACCAAATACTTAATTTTATACATGTAATGCCTGTAGGACTTAATTAAAGACTTCAAGTTTTTAATGCATTAAATAATTAAAACTGATTGGGGGTGGGAGTAGGGAACAACTTACTTTTTAGGTGACCATCATCTAAACAATGAATATGCTGCAGTGGTAGTACAGAGTCTGTCTCTGCACCACCACCTGCAACAACCCTTCCAACATATTTCAATGATTTGAAAGGATGATTTTGTGCTTCCTAAATTATTAGCAAAACAAGATACCAAAAGTTACTACAAAGCACAAAATAATACTAAGTCCTCAGCTTAAACACTATTCAAAGGACAGCTTTTATCCTGAAGCCCATAATACTTAGATCGATTCATGTATCTCCATTTATAAAACAAAAGAAAACGTGACATTTAATAAAAATAGTATTGGGGAGGGGTGACATGTACAACCCACAGTAAAATCTACTTGGGTTTTAGGAGAGGTTAATGAGAATAAGACAAATAGTTAACTCCTTCCATTTGACAAAAGTGGTCTGGCTACCTCTACAGATAAACATGGAAAGCTTTTAATGTACTTAGATATGTTCAAATTATTGAAAAAGGGTTAAATGCTTGCTAAAAATTGTGGCTTCTTCTATAGCAACCCAGCAATTCTGGAAGAAAGTAGGATCTGTTGAAAGCTGGGAGAGAATAATGCTGCAATGCTACTGCAGGATCAGATTTGTTCTGCCTAGGCTTGGATGGCTCAAAAATACTTTTGTATTTTGCTTCACCAGATTCTTGTTTACCCCTAGAAAAAGAAGTTGCAAATGGCATAGTTTTAGAGAACAGAAATTCTCTTACATGAAGCAAGCTCCTTGAATGCTCTTAGATACCTGGCACAGCAGTCTCAAAGACAGACATTAAAAAATCATCATTATCAGTACACCACCTAGAATCCTCAAACATTTAGGACAAGACAGGAAACAGTGTTAAGAGCTTAAAAAAGGGAGGCTCAAACAAAAGTCACCAAAAACCTTAAAGAAAATTCTCTGTAAAGCATGCTAAAGTCACACAGCTACACAAGAGCACATGAGTGCCTACTGCATTTTGCCACCACATATTTTGTGACTTGCATTGATTTGGGATGATGCTGCCCTGCTGTGGGAAGACACAGGGACTACAAATTACAGACATGGCCTCAGATGTCAGGAGGTACAACGACTGACACTGCACACAGTCCCTGTGTTGGAACATAAAAAACATCTAAAAACCCTCCCAGAATCACTCTCTGCCATACAATGTAATTCTGGATAGGAAATGCCAGTTTCCATTCTAACAAATATTGTCATCTCTGACTTCAGTTTATTACATACAAAAATTAGCTTGGCATTTCATGCTGGACTGTGCTGGTATCATATTTGATCAGTTATGCCAAAGCAGGCTGTTTTCTAGAACAGAGTGCTGTATTTGCACAGACCAGATACCTCCTTGTGAATATAACTAATGAAAGTGGAATTATGATTCCATACTTTACCTTTGCAACTGTTCACTCTTGTTCCTCTGGCAGAAACTACAACTGCCACTGCAGTGGCATTGGAGTTAACCATGGAAATGGTCTTCATCCATGAAATAAAGATCAGTCAAAAGACTACAACAACAGTGTTCCCATCTAAACAGTGCTTGGGAGAGAATCAGAGAGGCTCACACTGTCTGTCCACCAATTGTTTTTAAATTAAAGCATGAGAATCATTTCATGTTTCTTTTTGCAACTTTGCTTACAGTGTTTTGTTTTCATGAGATCTCCCTCACCCAAATGTGCTTAATTTTATCAGATAACAGCATAACAAACTGAAGAACAGGGAAAACACAAAAGGATCAGACTGCTGCATCACACGTCTGAATCAACTGTAAAGCCAAAGCATTCCTCCCATTCCAAACCCATCCTATCTTCAAGCTCTGCCATGCTTCATTTTCTAACTCTAATTCTCATTTCTATCCAAATATCAATCTTTCTAAATGAAAAAAAAAAAAAAAAAGGATTTTTTGGCATATTTTTTGGCATTTTAAAACACATGGTGCAGTTCTAAGTGATTATTAGAAAAATCATAATTATCACAAGGAAAAACCAGTAAAGAGTTTTTAAAAAGTTGGTTTAAAGCTAGCAATCTGTTAAAGGAAAAACAACTGAAAAAATGTTTTTGAAACAGTTGGCACCATCTGTTTAATAAAAAAAAAGGAAAGAAAAAAATTACTGTAGTTAGCATAAGCATTGCTTAACTCAGCACACCAGCAAATAAGTGAAAACCCCATCAATTTATATTTAAATAAAACATGAATTATCTGGATTTTGCCAGAGATAAATAGACTGTGACATGGTAATGTGCAACTACTTTTGACAGCATCCTTTAATTCATATTTCTTTATTTCTCAATGTCTCATAGGTACTCAAAAGATACTTAACCAAAAACCACATTTAATTCCCAAATTCTGGGGTGAAAGCCAAGTAAACACATTATGAACTGGGCATCTGCTTACCCAAGACCAACACATGGCATTTATAATTTTGCCAGTTCACTCAGTGACATATCCAAACAGATGCCAAAGGAAGTAATCCAAAGGCTTCTCAGGCAATGGGAATGAATTAGCCTTATTCAGAGGGAAAGCATTAAAAACCACCTCATGCATGACACAAACATACAAACATGGTGCTAAGCTTACAATGCACAGGAGGGGTAAAAAGAAATGTTAAGGCAACAATGCAGATGCTCAGAACTAGAAATAGGAGCCTCTTCCACACATTGTCAGCTGTTGGCAGCTTCTCTTGCCCAAGTGCACAATATTCACTTTCAGTGACAAGAGCATCCGTGTTCTCTCAGCAACCTAAATATGGAACTCACTGGCAAGCAAGGTAAGGTAAGTTGTGCTTGATCTACAGAATGATTTTGGGTTTGCTGTTACAATGCCCAAAACTCAAACACTGACAAAGGCAGACTGCTTTCACAAACACTGATCAGTGTATTCTGTGACATCAGGCAAGATTCAGTAAGGGCAACAAACCCCTGGAGTATCTGGGAAAACAGGAAAACCTGGAATATACAGATAGCAATGATGTGCTTGAGGAATATGGTGCAGATACATCTGTGTTGCTGTGCCATCCCCCAAGATCCACAATGGCACTGTTAAGCTCACACTGGGATAAGCCTGGTGACCATGCTGGAGACCCCAGCTCAGCATCATTTCACACACAAACATTTCTGTCCATCAGGCCCAGCACTAAATCTGAGCTAATGTGCCCAAGCAGACCTGTGGTGACACCGTCCTGCCCAGGATGCCAAATCCAGGCAAACCTTTGTTCAAGCTCAGTGCTGCAGGAATGTTTCTGGACTCCAACTGGTCCCAATGACAGCTTACAATGCCACTGCAGCTAAGCTAATCAAGCCCACCAACGAATAAATTAGCTAATAAGGCTTGCTGGAACTGGCTACACATCTATGGCCTGACTCACTCACTAAACTAACCAGATAAAGCCCTTGGGGAGGCTGGTGGGTGCTGGTGGAGGTCACTAGACTGTAAGCAACATTTTAATCTTTCAGATTTCATGCTTGATCAGATTAGCCATGGCTAATGGTTTCTGCAGCCTTCTCTTCCTAGCCCTAAGAATATCAACAGAGTGCTCCTAACACAGGCTGACTGCAGGGAATTCATGTATTGCACCAGCATAGCAAACATTCCAGAATTCAATAAATTATACCAACAAGTAGATACTGAAAATCTGTATTGATTCATTCAGGACTGCAGGGGATGTTGCATCACCTGGATGCAACTGAGGACAGAAAACCCTGATGTGAAGCATCAGCAGCATAAAACTTCACTGCCTGTGCTGACCCATGGCCTCACCTACTGATGTTGTCTGCCCCAAAGCTCCCAGTGAACACTTACCAAAGCAAACAGACAAAAATCCTGAACCTTGCTGGAAGACCAGACACTGCCCAATGACCTGGCCCTCCAGCAATGGAAAAGGCCATCCATCAAAAGGACACTGAAGTCCATCTGGAGGTGATGACATATGTTCAGAGAGAGCAGGGCTCAATTTTACTGCCTCTGGGGCACATTCAAGGAGCTGGGAGAAGCCTTGAAGGTCAGGCTTTATCAATGTGTGAAAAGCCTCTGCATCATGCCCACTTCACTCCAATTCATTTCTCTTGTTTTCTTTCAAGATTGCTGGCATAGAAACCCCAGCTCTCTCCTCCATAATTTCATTTGTCCTTTGTTTTTTTGGACATGTTTTCCATTTGAAAGACTCATATTCAAAACATCAGAAAATTTACAGACTAGCAATGGAACATGGAAGACAAGACATCTAGAAAAATGAAGGGAGAAAACATTCGAATTCATGAGTACTTGACAGTGGAATAAGTCTCACTGAATTTTGCACCAAGCATAATTGCAAATATCTCTGTTTGTATTTTTAAGGGAATGTCCAATAATGCACCAAAACAGCTTAAATTAAAAAAGTAAAACAAAACAAAAAAAATCCAAAACCAAAGCCCACCAACTTAAATTTTAGGTCTGAAGGAACTTCTGATCAAAATGAGCATTAGAGACATTTTATTGTGGTACTTCTGAAAATGATTCCATAATAACTTTGAAAAGCAAGTACTCTTTATTAAAAAAAAAACAACAAAAAAAAAACAACAACAAAAAAAAAAACAACCAAAAAGAAAACCCCAACAAAAAGCTGTGAAAAAAATTAGACATTCAAACTTTACCCTCTGACTCCTGGAAATAATATTCTGCCTTCTGTGTAGGTGCTGCCTGTGTGGGATCATAGTAAATCAAGTGCATTTGACCTAGGGAGCTCACCATGACTGTGAGTGAATGTCAGAGCCAGGCATGCAGGATGTCTGATGCTGCAGCCCTGACTGATAACTAAGAAGTCAGATATAAATAAATCTGGAACAGTTGGGATTGACTGTTGTTTAGCACTTTCAGACAGACGTTCAGGGCAACTGGCAGGGGCTTTGAAAGCTGTTTCCTATATTAGAATTGTGACAAAAATAGAAGTGAGGCTGCATTCCCTTGTCTTCTGCTAAAATAGATCTTACTCAAAAACATTTTACAAGTTTGTCAAGGCATAACTAGTCCACAGTCAGATAGAGAACAAAATCAAAATTGGAAGTCCCATGTTAATTCAACAAATAGTTACTTATTGAATTAATAAGAAGAAAAAAAATAAAAAAGGGAAACAAGGAGATAATACTAAGAGATAATAAGGACAAGGAGAAGCTGGTTTCTACTTAAAAAAACCCAAACTTCTAAGTGAAGGCACAATTAGAATTCACTAGCCAGAAAGACCCCAGAGATCTTTAAAAATAACATAAAAAGGGAAAAGCATGTATTTTAGCAACTGTCTTTAGGAATATTGCAGAGGGGTTGGGGGTGTTTTTTGTTGTTTTTAGGGCTGTTTGATTTGTTTTTAAATTCAAGAACAGATGCTGCATAACTGCTGACAGCAAGGCTGAGTGGTGAGAATGAACAGGAAAGAGGAAGCATGTCTGGGCTTCTCTTCTGATTTTAAGTGTCCCAAATACTGTTCACAGGGCAAGTATTTGTCACAGTGTTATTTTGCCTCCGGCAATTAAGCTTCCAAATAAATTAAGTTGGCTTTTATTTGTGTGTTTTTACAGTCAAACTATATCAAAATATTTCAGGATTAGCTAGTTCACTGACTGAACAGCCCATTGTTCTGCCAAAATAATCAGTGGCCCTAATGAGCAATTAAGAGCTTCCAGGGTCAATGAGAAATGAAAATCTTTGCATATAGACCAGAAATTTTGCATACAACTTCCTGCTACTGTTTCAGATCAGGAGTGAACTCAGGAACTACATGCAAGAGGCACATGTGAAAGAGAGCAGAACGTATTGCACAAAATCAGAGAGAGCAGGGTACAGCAAGGGCAGTTTGATTTAGCCAAGTGACCCTCCCAGAGAGATTTCCCACCAGCACCCAAAGCAGGAGTGCACAACGTTGTGCTGCTGATCAGAGGCTGCCCCGCCTGCTCACTCTGGCCCACCCTGGGTGCCCTCTGAGCTCCAGCACCCAGGGAGCCCTGATGTGGAGCAGGACCAGAGCTCCTGGCTCACAGCTCACACTGGAGTCACCTCCCTGCAAAACACTGCACACCCACCCCAGTGACCCAATCCAAGGCACTTCCTCTCTTACTCCCCTGGGTTTGGCAACGTGCAAACCACAACAAAATCAGCTATGAAATTTCTGCAGCTTACATTCTACCTACTGCTGGTACAAATGAAGACATAATTCAAGGGTTCAAGGTGGGCTGAAGAAGTACACACAGAGGAGCACATTTCAATTACCAAATTGTGAAATTTTTTTCCATCGGGACAATGGCTGAAAATATGCTTGATGAAAGATAGAAAATTCACTATAAAGAATCAAAACTTTGCTTTACCACATGGCAGACGTAATTTCCTTTTACCAGAACAGCCCTCTTAAGTGTATTTTAAACCAATTACCTTTAGGTGGAAAATATGACTTGCTTTCAGCTTTGTGAGGCCAGTCCACCACAAGAGGTCCAAACCTACGAAAGCTGGCAGTGATCTCATCTACAAAAAAACAAATGAGGCACCTTAGAGAGAACATAAAAACTGACAGTGGCAAGGTAAAAAGGTCTTACTTAAAATCAAAACAAAACAAGAACAGTGAAAACTGCAATGATGTCCATAGCAAATGCCTAAATATTATTTCATCTCTGTGCTGTACATGGCTGCTTAAAAAAGTGATTTTACATTCCACTAGTGGAAGTCAGCAGCAGGATTAAATGCAAACCTGATCTATCAGAAGTGAATATGCTTCAGCTGCAGTCTATTTCTAATTATAGCCACAAAGCAGGGTCAGATGCAGCCACATGGGACTGATGGAGGAGCTCCATGTCAGCACGGCTGCTCCTTGCAGCCTGCCCTAGAAAGAGGCTGCAGCAGGTCATGCCACTGTGGGCATTTCACCTTCCTCAGGCCCTTCAGGAAATCTGCCTTGAATTACCAAGTTTTTTCTTCACTTTTTAAGCATCAACTTGGAACCACCATGTAACACACATCAAGAGGAAAAAAGTATTTAAACTTCTTTTTGAAAAAAATCTTATTTTCTCAATACAATTTTAAACGCACTTTAAAGAAAGAATTAGTTTAATGTGATCTTAGGTGGATCAGAACAAGCCATCAGGAGAAACGGCAGTGGGGTTTTACAGTTTCTGGATTGCTGTTTGAGATGTGTCCAGTTTCTCTGACCCCATGAATTGCATGCCAGAATTTCAAGCATCTGGAGACAGAACACACCGGTTGTGTACCTGAAGAGCTGAAGGATAAAGGGTTACTGAAGGAGACCTGTCACTCCCTCACAGGACAGACTGGGCACGTGTTTTGACTCTGAGTGTCCCAGCAATGTGTACATCAGTCATCCCTGTTGGGCAGTTGCTTCTTACAGCTGCAAATCCAGATTACCCACCAGACCCCATACAACAGCCCTGCAACTCTTGGTGTGACATGGGAACTGCATTTGAGGTGCTTGTAAACAGACTGGCAACTCATGCTATTTCTTCATTAAAACTGTACATGGTTTAGGCTTCAGATTAGTAGATAAGAGATCTCCCTCATTTCATTACAGGGCATCCTCAAATTCCCTGTGTATGCCCATTGAAGCTAGCCAGTGGTGGATTCCAGCTATATTCCAGCCATGAAAAATACACCAAGAACTGTGATTATTTTAGTTTGGGAGTAAGAGTTTGTGGGGACACATGCAAGTAGAGCAGATAATGATTGAGAAAAACTGACCATCCTTGCTGGGTAGGTCATTACTTTGAAACTATATTATTACCCTATATTTATCATCTGAACCCAAGGTACGTGCTGGGTTATTTAAAGCCCACAGTATTTTGGAAAGGACTGCATTAAGAAAGTCTTTAGAGTCAACCACATCCAAGAATAGGAAAAGACTACAGAGGAGAGACAGTACCCACTAAGTTCCCTTTTTCAGCTTTCCCACTTGGCAGTCGTGGGAAGACATGCAGATCAGAAGACCTGCCAGGCAGCCACTTCTGATCTGCAGTACAAGAACGCCAGGTAAACGCTCGGGTGTTGCAGGGGTGGCAGGGAGTGTTTGTTCTAAGCAGTGCCACAAGCACTACAAGAGACACACCTGGGAAAATTCATTTGCCTCTATGAAAATATCATCACCTATTTAATAGTAATTATATGAAAGGCAACTCCCACATGTCAGCAGCGCAAGTGATTCACGGTACCTTCATCAATGTCAGGAGGGAGCCCTCCAACAAACACCTTCCTAGAGTAGCGTTCCACTCGTTCCCCGTTTTGGCAGCGCGTTGGAGAGCTGAGGCCCGAGGACAATGACTGATCCCCATGGCTGTCATCTAGGAAGCCATCCTCAAAAGGAAACAGTGAAGACCGACCTGGAACAGATTTTGTAGGATCTACAGTTAATGCTGTTTCCTGGAGAAGGAAATATTTCAGTAAAAAACTTTCCTTTTTGCTGTTTTACTTTAACAGAACTTGCACTAAAGGGCTAGGTGGTCCAGTTTTCCAATTCATGTTCATTAGTATTGTTTCCATTTTTCCAAGAGTGTGTTACCCTTACAAGACAATAAAACTAATTTAGCTTTAAACAAACCCTTGCAAATGGATAGAAATGAAAAACAAGTTATCTGATGAAATTATGTGTCACAGCTATAGAAATAACCTTTGCAAGATTTACATTTCAAACCAGTTAGAGATTTACACCTTCCAAAACAGATCTTGAAGGAATGATTTCAAGATCCCTCAAGCCACTGCACTGCAGAGCAGGACAGTCCTCTGAGTGCTGTACAGGATCCTGACAGCAAGGGCTGCAGCACTTCCACCTCCAGGGAACACAGCCCACGCTGAGTAGGGGGGCAAACAGCAAAATAAGCATGGAAAAGCTTTGGGTTGTGGATACTAAACAGGAAGTGAAGAGAATCAGTGAACAAGAAAAAAAATCTTGTTATATAAACCACAAAGAACTTGCACTTGAAGGAAAACGGTGTTAGCTAGAACAGCCTGTCAGCCTGTTTGTTAGAGTTAAAAAAAACATCCTTCCAGTCATGAACAGGCAAAATCAACATTAATGGCTCCTACTCAATTTTTTTAATGAAAAGTAAAGAATTTATTTGTAACCATCTGATGCAATAGCAACTTGTTTCTATTACTAACAAAGAACACACACATTATCTTAAGAACAGATTTATTAACAAGGAAGAGAAAAAATACTCAAAGACTACATATAAGCATTACTTGCCAACTTTGGAATTTAACAATTCCCTATACCTGAGTAAATACATCCTGCAATATAGAGAGATGTATAAATAAGAACCACATCTCAACTTTGAAAAGGCTACCTGTCCCCTCATATCAAGGAGGATTTCTCCCAGGGATGGAATTGGAATTAATTGATACAAACAGTTTATAGGAGGGTTGATCACAAGTATAAATGTATTTATACTTTTGTAAGTGCACATAATTAAATTCAAAGGTAATGAATCACATGAAATTCACACAGCCAAGACCTACAGTTTAATACCATACTGGTATTAACAGCACAGGAAGTGAGGGAAATAAAAACAGGGGCAAGGAGAAAAATCAAGACAGAGGGAGAGCAGTCAGAAAAATATATACACTGAAAATATCAGTGATTGTCTCCAGTAGCAAAAGAGAGATTAAAAAAAGAAACAGTAATCCTGTGTATGAAAAACAAGCTAATAAAGTCAGGAAAGTCACTGACACACAACATCAGCCTGATTTTTAATTACAAACATCAGGCACCAGAAAAATATATTAAAAATAATATATTGAAAGTTAAACAATGGAAGAGATTACAGACACCAAAAACCACTGAAGTAAAAATCCTACCGTGCATTTACGCATCAACATAAAAAATAGGGTAAATGCCACAATCAGAGAAGGATGTAGAGCTGCTACCTTTCAAAGACTTGTTGTCAGAAATGGTGGGTTCAGAGCATAAAACACAAAAGACTTTTGATGAATATTCCATTAATGGACAAACACGTCATGCATATATATAAACATATGCATCTCAAAATAAAAGAGAACATTTGCATGAGAGAAAAAATAATGAAGAATACTACAACTGTGTAAAAATATCAAATCAGAACACTCATTGAAAAGCTGGAAATCTGAAAATATCTCAGAGATTGACATTACTGGAGAGATAATTCATCTTTTAATTCCTGCCCATGAACCTACCTTCTTGTAAAAAAGTAAACAAACAACTAACATGAGCCATTAGTGGAAGATGACATATCAAATTAAGAACAAGGTGTTCCACCAAAATACAGATCTGCAGAGGAGACTGAGTTGTGAAGGAAATAATAAAAATTCACAGCAACTTAGAAAGCAAGGTATCACCTCTAAGCACCATGCCAGACACTTGGCAGTCTACAGGCACCACACTCACCTTAAATAAATGCAAATGATGTTCTATAAGTTTATAGCTATGTGAAGTATAGAGCTGAATGTAAGAAGAATACATTTAAAATAATGGAAAGCATACAGACAAGGGAAAAGGGAATAACTGTTCACACTCTTCTCCAGTAAGGGGAAAATGAATTGCATTGAACACAATCAGTACATGCCAAGGCTGAAAGCAAAGCAAACTTTGCAAACCCTTGCTACAGACTTTTTGGGATGTTTAAAAATTTATGTAGGCTTAGAAAAGGGAATGAGTAAGAACAGGAGAAAAAAGCAATCTAAGGCAATAAATATTAAAACATCACCTCAAGAGACTCCCTGGGCAAATTTCTGGGAGAACAGTATGGGAAAGCATCACTAAATGCACTTTTTTTGTAACATGCTCCTGTACCCCTCCCTGGGCATCTCTGAGCTGTCAGTGTAGCAAAATAGTTTGGGCTGATTTCCCACAGTGGTGCTTAAATCTGTACCTGAAAAACTGGTTGTAAAAGTTAAAAAACAAGGTACCAAGAACATGACTCAACAGCTCATAGCATGATACCTACAAAGAAATGCTCATTTCTTTTCCCAAAGGAAAGAGAGAATCAAGTAGGGAACTGAGAGTTTATGGCAAGCCTCCAGAAATGTCTGACAAAACTACTTCTCATTGCAGAGGCTTAGTGACAGTGACAGAATCAAACACTAATTAAAATAGCCAAGTATAACAAACATAAAATGAGTCCTTGCACAGACTTGCCTGTGGTTACTCTGCATATTATCCCAATGCAAATGTTAAAAGCAATAAGAGAGAGTGATATATGAGAATATTTGATAACCAACACATTTTTTAAAAGACTGTTGTAGAATTTCATGCTTAAGGTTAAGGAAACTCAAAACCAACCTTATAAAAGTCAAGGTAATGATAAAGCATGAACATCACAGACTTTAATATGAATGAGGCAAGTCAAAATCCCTAACATTAATGACAAGAAACACACACACAAATCTACTTGTTAGTATGGAAAAGCCTGCATTTCACACAGGAAACAAGTCTTGTGGAATGAAACATGCTTCTTGGTAGTGAGAAAATAAATTTGAAAAGCCAGCACATTCAGAACTTGTTTGCCCTGTTTTGTCTTCACTAATATTTATATAAAACAGCCTAAATTATATTCATCACAATTACTTCTGCATTATTGTATTTTGTTTCTACAAGTAAACAGGAGTTGCCAGTAATTCATAGTATCCTACTGATTCCTACCTCCTTTCCTACTTTGGTGCCATTTGATCAATCTGAAAACACCTGCCACAATCTTAAAATTAAATTAAACAGTGTTCACGTTCACAGAGAGTAAGTTTGTGAGGAAAATCTGAATCTTTTGTTTCAGATTTAGCTATCGAATGAACACTAAAATGTGTCAGCTTTGAACAAGTCAGAGCAAATTCTGAATTACAAACCATGTTAGTATGGCCTGTACATCCTGCCACCTCAACCCATACAAATGACAAAAGCCCTTAGACATACTGGTTTGTTGATGCATACATGTGTCTCTAAGGTGATGCAAATTCTACATTTGGAAAAGGGGGCAATGTCACCTGCCTACCTGGCAGAGAACTTCAGGAAGGGAAGATAAAATTAAGTTTAATGCTGAAGTACCCCTTGCAGATGGCACTACCTAAATGTAATTGTTAAAAGCTGCCATTTTCACTGTTATTTTCTCAATAACAACCAGTCTGTGTAAGCTCCAGCACAGGACAGAAATGTAAGCTGCATTAGTGGCTTGCTCAGTATAGCTGTTGGACTTGCTATTGTCCTTGTTCCTTCATCTCTCAGAACAAACTGATACATAGCACGGTACATTTATAAAATATTTTCAGTTTGCTTTTATGTTTTAAGGGTTGTCTATGCTGAAATACTGTTAAAATGTGCTCAAATACTGTATCTTTAAAAATGATTATCAATATTCACTGCTGAGGACAGTTACTAGCATTGGTATTCATATGTTCTATCTGAGGCAATTCAATGTAATGAAGTCTAATATTCAGAAAAAGCTGTTTAATGTAAGAACAAAAGTAATTTTTGAATGTTCAATGCAGCAGTTAAACATTGGACTCCTACAAAACCAACAAACACCAAACATAAACCCAAACCCAATCTTTTTTTGGAACACTGCATTTCAAGTCACAAATACATGTCATGAGAATCTTTACATTCAGCCATCCTCCAGTTCTCTAGTAATAGCAACACTTGCAGTTATCAGCTCAGGATCATCACTGCTTTAAGATGCTGTTAAAAGGGAGCTGTTTTGCAAAGGAAGAATATGAGATTGATTTATACAAAGCAATTGATCAACTACATGTATTGTTAAAATTGGCAACATCATCTTACCACAAGAAAACTAGATATTTATTTCTCCCACTATTCAGCAAACAAAACATTTAGTAAATACTTTTACCTCTTCTCCGCCCATAGCTCCTGGCTGCATGTAAACACAGAAGAAAATTGTGGGTACAGCTGTCATTAGATTTAGCTCCAAAAGCAATGAGAATGTAGCTTCTACCTCTTCTCTTTTTCCCCTCCCACCATAAAGAAGGAAAAGACATTTAAAAGTGCAGGATGAAATTCAAACAATCCAAGACAAGAAAAAAAAGTTGAAGATGATACAGCCAGGGGAAAAAAAAAAAAGAAAAAAGAAAAAAAAAAGAAGAACATACCTGCTGTGGAAGGTTTCTACATAGCAAAGGGCAAAGGTATTTAAAAAATCAGGCATATAGGACAGTATTATAAAATAATAATTTAGGATTATGGTTTTAAGTGGCAATAATCATCAACAGTAATTCTAATTAAAAGAACCAGATTTGCATTTTATTAAATAGTTGTGGAAAACATATTTCCCAATTATGCTTCAATTTAAATAATTAACCATATGTAAATACTAAAATCCTACTAAAACAATATGAACTCAAGAGCCAGTACCTTCCTATGAATCAAACTAGATTGACAAAATGCTTTCATAACTACCAGAATAAACACAGCATTTCAATGAGACATGCATCAATGGCAAATCCACAATGTTGGACAACTTTAGAACTGTATTTTGTGATGAAGTGGCAAATGCAAAACCCAGAATTTTTGATCTGAAGTTTTAGAAAAACAGAAAATAATCTGGAAAACACATCTTTTACACGGGATCACTGATGGTCACAAAACCATCCATCCTGCCAAGGTAATCAAACATGGAAGGCCGGGGATCAAGCGGGTTTTTCAACAGAAGTGAGCTTAGGTGAGAGGCAACAGAGCTTTGTTTTGTTTCCTTCTCTCCTCATTGTAACACTCTCAGTGCTCCTGCTCCTTCCCAAGCCCTGCTCTTATTTCTGAACAGTGCCTATATTTGCATTTACACATAGTCTTTAAATCCATAAAAGTTACTGAAACTCCCTGAAGGTATATTTGCCTGTAAATTCCAGGGGCAAAATAGTGCAATTCACTTAAACAGGAAGACAAGCAAGTTAGTTTTTGCTGATTTAAAAACACTGCATCATATTTAAATACTCAAAGAAGGTGAAGTTTCACCCTTATTGACTACATTTTGTATACATATACACACAATTTGAAAATTATCTCAGTTGTAACTAGTATTTATATTAAAATGTTAATTTTTTCCAAGAAGCTGAGTTATTCAGCATGACAACTTCAGAATGTCAATGCACATTTTATTATGTTGCTTTCTCAGGATGTGAAGTTTGAATGTGCCATTTGAGACAAGTTAAATAAAAAATACCCATCTTGCTCACAAGTCAAAATTCACAGCACAACACATTAAATAGCAGGAATAGTTCATCAGGTGAATTTCACAATGCCTCCAGTAAATACTTTAGAAAGTAAACAATTTAGGAATTATTCTTGAATGAAGACATGCAAGAAAATAAGAGTACTGCACTATTACAAACAATGAAATTACCAGAGCTATGTTCATGAAGTTACTTTCTCTTTTTGTCCAACAGAAGACAAAAAGCAACTGGGAGCTCCTTAAACGGTACCCCCACTAATGCACCTGCTCCCCATGTACTGGTTTTGGTGCCACATATAAATGTCCTTTTGCACAGAAAACCATCTCCTGGAATGTTTCTAAATTGAACACAAATGATTCTTTCCTAGGTGCGTTCTGGATCATTAATATTAAGGCAAACCCAGGTGCTTTAGGAGGGGATGAGCACATTTCCCCACGTAAAAAGTGCACGGATGGATTGTGCAGCTCGCAGCAGGATCATCCCTGCCTTGGTGTTTGTCCATCCTCAGCAACGTTCTGTAACTGTCAGGTACAAAGTTACATAACTGCTGTGTCCCAAATTGCATGGCCTCAAATGCAAAGGAACAAATGATTCTTTTTCAACCACTGATAACTCTCCTGAAACTATTAACTCCCCTCGTCCCAGAAGCAAATCCTATTTTTATGAACATGAAACTCTAGCATGAAGGACAGAATTTAAGCTTTTAACAAACCAGCACAACAAACTCCCCAAACCTCAAATCTTGTAATGCAATCAAGGAAACTCAGTGTTAATGCTTTGGAATTCCCCAAAGCCTGCAGCTAAGATTGCCCATTGTTGCAGTAAATCAAAACTCACTCAAATTTTAACTGCATCTCAAGGCCACATGAAACTGATGAAAAAGAACATTTCTGGGATTTTTTTTACTCTTTTATTATAATGTGGGACTGAAACTGCACCTTGTATTTGTATCAAATAATCAGCAGTCCTAGGAAACAATAAATTTTTGAATCCATAAAATATTAGCTCAAAATATTTTAAATAAATATCTACATGCTCTCCATATCATAATTTAAAATTAATTTGATCATGTAATTTCAAATTTATAAATACAACATTTTTTTGTATTATCATATTTTATGGAAGACTTAATAGGCAGTATTTTCAGATTTTTAAGAACATTATTTCTTCATTTCTGGTACTTATCTTGTTCATGCAGTTATGTGGCCACAATATCAAAGATGCACACTTCAAAGAAATCTTGAAGACACATGTTAAATTGATGTAAAATAGCATTACCTCTATGAAAAAAAAGAGTTCAGCATTTTCAGACTAGAAATTTTGGAGCTATACTGGCTAAAGGAAAGTTTATTTGACAAGACTGGGACCCTCCTTGATTTATAAGGTACCAGAATCTTATTTCTAGCTTGGAACACTCATTTGTATTCTTGAAGCAGTCAGCAGTTCAGAACAATACTTGCTTTAGGACATTATGAGTTATGCAATGATTTTCTAAGATCAGAAAGGAAAACATGTCAAGCTTTTGCTTTTGAACAGAGGGTCTCTGAAGTTCTTAGGATCTGGAAGTTTACAAGTGAATTAAAATACCAGGGAAATTAATTCATGAACTGAGAGAAGGTGACACAAGCAAGTATAATTATGCAATGTGTTTTTCTGCTACAGAGGGATCATCCAGAAGAATTGCAAAGATGGACATTCATCTACAAGTGGTTCAAAAGGTGGTTCTCAACTTCCATTAATAGATCTGCACATCTGGATGTGCAGATGGGCACTACAATGATTTCGTTATATGAACCTCAACAGTCCCTTGTGGTTGATTTTTTTCCAATATTAACAATGCAAGTGTTGCAGCAACCTCCCTTCTAACATATACAACAGAATCTCATCACCAGAAAATCACAAGCTACATGTAAGCTGTATGCAGCTAAGTCCCACACACTGGGCCTCAAACACTTGATCAAACACATGAACTGCATTCAAAATCCAACACCAGCTTAGGTGTCCTTTCCTGAGGCATACAAGCAGCCAAGCAACTATACACCTTCCCAAGAGGGAAGGTTTATCTATTTTCATCTTCTCATTTTAGTTTAAAAAATCTGTTACCAATAAAACTCACATTTTTAACAGCCAGGCTGCTTCATCTCTTCTAGCATCATATATAATGCTCTTGGAGTAGCCTGGCAAATCTTAAAATTCAGAGGAAACAGATGGCACTAACCCACAACAGAGAGGATCACAAAGATGAAAGGAAAGCACATTGGTGAGGTGGTGAGGCAGGAAAAGCAGTGGGGAAAACAAACAAACAAACATGAAGGCAATAAAGAGCTCCCAAGCTGGATTAAAAGGAAGACAACAAATCTTCCTCTGCTAGAAAAAGCCTTTATCAGCCACTGATAAGAGATTCTGCCTGCAGTAACAGCCAGACTGGATCTCTGGAAGTGCAGATGCCAATACAAAAAACTGAAAGCAAGAAAGAAGAAAAAGCATGTACTTACTATTGCTCCCCTGCTTCCCCTTTACCCTTTTAAAAATTAAAATAGGTATAGAAGGGACTTTGAGATATCAGCAAGCCCACCTCACAGCCTCCAAGGCAGCATCAATACCAAATGCTTGTACAGCTGCTTCTGAAAAACCTCACAAGGTGATGAGCAAAGTGACAGCTCCCACACTCTGGGCCTCCTCTGAACCCCACTGCCTTTGCTAGCTCACACTTCACATCAGACATGTTTTCCCTCCACTTATATTCACTCAGATCTCTTCACAACTAAATCAGGACTAGTTTTGCAAACCTTGTAAGTTTTCTCAGTGTTTTTTATTCCTTTCTGTTATTCTATATATGCCATTAAGATGGTGACACATTAGTAACCAAGCCTGGCAACTGGGCTAAAGAGCTCAGCAAATTCCTACAGGCAAGAACTGAACTATTAGATGAGATTGATGCCTCTTGGAATTTAGTCACACATTTGCCCAGTATATTACCACTACAAGAAGAAAGCTTGTATTAGCTGTTAAACAGCCCACCCAAGATCTTGCAAGACAAAAGTAACTCAAGAAGCTTTCAATTTGGAGCAGTTTATTTCAAGGTATAACAGTAGCACTGGCAAAACTTTCAAACAAAATGCTACTTCAGCAACTCTTACATCTAAACACTATATGTGTTTGAAAATAGCACATCAGGAAAAGCTAAGTACAATAGCTCTTAAGGAGACAAGCAATTTTAAAAACAACAGAAACATGAAAATAAAAAATGAAATGGTTCTGTTGGCATTACATTTCCTGTCATGGCATGACAACTTCCCCACATAAATAGGATTAACAAAACAAAACCAAAATCTCAACACAGACATCTAAAAAAGTGCCCCAAATCCTTTCCTTAATGTCTTTTTCAAATTATTTTACTCTGAATAAGTAGAACTAAATTACACTAATGAAAAGAAAAGACAGTCAGATGGAGAGCAAATAGTACCAGACCTCACAGATGACACATTTTTGTATGAGACAAGAATGAACAGTGAAAGCAGATGGAACATTTGTAGCCCAACAGGACTGCAAAGTCACTGTGCAGAGAAGCTTTACAAAAAACAAAATTCCAGCATTTCACAAAGGGGTTTCATTTAACTACCTTTAGACTACATTTATTTTACAGAAGATTGTTGGGGATCCCAGCACAACACTTCAGTGCTTCTTTATAGAGATCACACACCCTCATTTATTCCCATCTTCCTTTTTCACCTGCCACACTTCTCTCCCACTGAAGTCACTGAGGCTTTCTGGAGTTCCCAAGAAGCCCTGAAGACAGCTCACCACCTGCCATGTAGCTGACTATGCATTCATGCTCATCACTCAGCCCTGGTTGCTCAGCTAATCAGAAAGGAGCACATCTTCAAGAGAAGCAAAGGCTGCAGAAATGTATGGCTACAAATGGTATTGGACATTAGCAAGAGAAAGGATGCAGGACACCTTTGAGTTAAATTTATGCCACATTTCCCCTACAAATTACAGTATCAATTATTTAATAAGGTGTTGTAGATGAAAGTTTATAAAAATTCTTGCACTGTTTGGCCCAGTATGAACTAAAAAATTACCTTATGTCACTAATTGATTCTAAATACTATTTCGATTTGAGAAATTGCATTTAGATCTAGTACAGACAAAAGCTATACCATTTCCCCTTCAAAAATGCTTCCAATCTAATATTTGCATCTTCCTTTTCTTTAGCTGTTCTTTAGGACTCTGCTTGGATCTCTCTGAATATTTGAACATTGCATTCCTCTGCAGAAGGATATTTCTGAACTTTCAGGGCATTTATAAACATGTTTATACACATGTTCAACTCTGTATGTACACTAGCATGATGCCACTAATGACACTAAGAGATTCATAATAATTATGCATATAAAAGTAATCTCTTTTACCCCATGAATTTCATTATTTCAGAACTCAGTGTTTTCAGCTGCTGATGATTTAGCCTCGCACAATGAACAGAACGGTGGTGGCACATCCCCCTGTGCTGCCAGCTAAGCAAACAATGCCCTCCAACACCCACAGACAGCAGCTCAAGGCAGGCAGGCAGGAAAATCCCCAGTTTCCAGAGGCTGGAATGAGCAAACAGGAATAAGAGCTGAAGCACAGGCAGAAGTGCTGCCACAGAGGACGAGGAGCTGGAGACAAACATCCCCCAAAATCTTCCCCTCTCCCTACAGCATGTGAAGTTTTGCATTGCTCTTGGCATGAGCACATGTTCTATTCCACCTTCAAAAGACTGCCTACATTGTCAGTGTGAAATTGAGCTCTGAGTAATAAATCTTAAAGATTATTACTATGTCTTCACAGAAAAAGAGAAAAATGCTTATGAAGCAATGCATTTAAATAGAATGTGAAGGTTGGGTTTGCAGACTCAGCAGAGAATGTTTGGTTTCACAGAAATTAAACACAGATATGACAAGTATTATGATTTAAAGACATTACATAAGTTTTCAAAACTATTCCAAAAAATACTGTGATGAAGTATCTCTTGGGAATTTTTATTTTACTTATTTAATTTTTTTAACCCAAATCACAACCATTCCAGCACATAAAAGAATATTTCTTCTTGAACTAAATTTTCCTTGGTATATTTCCCCATTACAGGGAAAAGGTAATGAATGACATGGGAATTACCTAGTTCTAAATTTTTCAAGTTTAGCTACATACAAAAAAGGATTTCAATCACAGAAAGTAATTTTTAAGCTTGTGTACTTGAATATTGGCTTTTATTCTCACCTCTTCAAAGATTTAAAAGTAAAACCCAACAGGTTTCACAGTACAATAATTCTAGCTAAGGGCTCTCATTGATGGCCAAAAATGGTGTGGCCTTGCCTGGTAGAGAAAGGAAGGGAAAAGAGTCGCAGAAGAGGAAAAATATATGGGAACTTATTCAGACTGGGAAGTTGTACTTCATTTCATTTTGCATAAATTGCATATTTATGATTCCATGCTTATTTAAGTCTTTAAACAGTTAATATTTGAATAAACCAATAATATTTTAAATAGTGCAAATACATACATATATATATAGTTTTGGTCCCTCAGTTAGCTATGCTGATATGTTCACCATGCAACAGGACTATAGCTACAAAAGATTATTGTTTTTTATAAACTATTGTATAGTTGTTGTAAAAAGTTCAAAGAAATTGGACAGGAAAATAGCTTTTTTCATTATTTTCATCAAAAAGGAATCAGAATAAAACACAACATTCATTTAAGATAAAAGCAAGTTATTCCAAAATAGTATAACTTGTTTCAGTTTTTCATTCCCAACGTTCAAAAATCTCTGTTAGACTTTGTAAGAAATGCTATCATGTATTTCATCATAACTGTCCATTTTTAAAGGTAACTCAAAATTCAATCATAGTATCCCATCTTCACAAATATATTTCTATTGCAGTTAACTTTTTGAAATGGACACTGTAGAACAACAAATACATTCTGAGACCAGAATTCATGTCAAACACCTGAACTGTGTAGACCTTATTTACTCAGAGAGGCATGAACAGCTTCCTCCTTTAATAACCTCTTTAATTAAACACAACATTTCTCCTAGTTAATTATTTGATTTCCCATAATTTCATGTGCCATAAGGAAATGGGCTTTATATTCTAACTGTGATAACAAAAACTCCCCAAAGTATCACCTCACCATTAACTGTGTAAAACTAAGAAGAGGACAAGCAAAGTCCCAGTTTTCAAAAGCTGGCCTTTAAAGCCAAATGTTAAACACCTTGTATCTTAGCTATTACAAATTTTTGGTTCTTCACATCTATAAATTATTCTTTGTTTGGTACTACACAAAAAACCCCTGCAGTTTTCAGTTATACACAGTCTAACCTACATAGACAGTACAAAGGCAAAAAATTTTAGAGAAGTTTGTAAGTAATCCTAAAATGTCTAACTCAACACTGTAAACAAAAATGGACATTTTGAAAGAGTCAGCATTTCTCAGGATTAGACAGACAAATATCTGCTTTGATTTGCAGAGTTCAGTTCAGCATTCTGCTGGTGCTGCCTCACACCGTCCCCCACCTTCCCCACACAGGAACTGTCTTCCACATCCCTTCTGCCAGGTAGATTTAGTCCATATGATCATGACTGGACTTTCAATCTTACTTTTATTTCCTGACAGTAAAAAAAGCAATAATCTCTCAGTGAAGTGCAGTTTTCCTCATTATTTAGATGTCTAAACATTCTCCCAATTCCTATCTACATAATGGAAACCAACAAGGCAAACAAAATCAGTCCATGTAATTGTATGCAAAACTTGTAACCGCTCATCCCAACAGGAAGAAATATGTCTGGAGAGATATCAGAAATCAAAATAACAGCTTTAACACACATACACACCCACAAAAGAGGGAACAAGAGAGACAGTTCTGTAATATTCTCCATAGCAGGCATTATGAAGCTTGCAGTGAAACACATAAAGCCATTACCAAGTTAATATAAAGAATCAGAGGTGATTGACTTACGAAAAACATTCTCAGAGAGTGAACATGAACTTCTATGCAAACATTACACATATTTATGTCCGACTGTACAGCTACACACACAGTAGATGTAAGAAATAATATTCTACATGGCAATATAAACCACTAGACATCAACTACTTACTGTTAAGAGCCATAATATTGTCTGTTCCTGGATGATGGAAGTTTATTCCCATACGCCCTGCAATGTAAGTAAAAGCTATTTTCAATGGTTTTATTTCAAAACTGAATTAAATTCATTAATATGAAAAATTTCTAAAGGGAATGAACAGTCAGGGTAGCTGAATCTTCCACTGATTAAAGAGAACTTCCCAAGAATACACATTTAAAATATTTAACACCACAGTACCTTCAGTATTATGTACTTAAAACATAAACAACTAAACAATTATTTTAATACATTCCTTTACTTTGCACTAAGCAAGCATTATGCTTACCCTTTCAAAACAAGGCCTCAAGTTCAGCCTTGCTGCAGTTACATCATTTATAGTTGGCTTCCAATAACGAGTACAGCATTACAAAACTCCACTTAATTGGTAAAAATAAATCATCCTTTTTCATATTAGATGCAGCACCTTTAGCTTTCAAGTTAACAGATAGTTGGAGAGGGAGTTCTTTCCCTGGTTTTGCATTCTTCCCTAAGACTCTCCCATCACCTACCATTTGAGATAAGACATTGGGCTGGAAGGAATAATGTTCTCAAGCAGTACATTCATATGTACTTTGAAAAATAGATATTCTTGACCTAAAGGAGACTCAGTGCAGAGAAATCTACTTTTATTGTTAGAGCAAAAAATGAGCTAATAGCAGCAGTGCTGTTCAGATTCATTTTGGATGCTTTTTAACTCAGCTGAAGTATTAAACTTCATCCTGAAGACACTTTAGCATAGGCCTTTTTAAATCAAACCACCCAAGAAAATCTACAAGCTGTAATTTTTATTGGTCCTTAATTGGAAAAAGATGTAAAAGGATAATTATGGTCAGGTAAAAATTTATTTCAAATAAGTATTGTAAGTTCCTGTATATAATGGAATTCCATTTCATAGGCTTCTCCTATCTCCAGGTCTGTGGCTAACTTTGGGAGCTAAGGAAGAGATCATTTTACATTTCTTCACTACATGGACACTCAAATATGGGTGCTCAAGATCCACTCACCACACTGAAAACCAATATAATGGTTATGTTCCTGTACTTCTGCAAACCCAAATTTTAACAAACTCTGGCAAAGCAGAACTAAAGCCAATCCTCTCCAACATTTTTAGTTCCTATTGATAATTAAAACTTTCTTTTTCCAGTCACAGAAACTGCTGTGCTATAATGAATATTCTTTCTGAACAGATGCAGCATGAAGTTTCAATACACTTCTGAAACTAAGTCATAAGCAGGTTAAGAAAAGTAAATCAATCATTTCTTCACATTGAAGTTTTCTCCTTCTTTTATAAAACAATGACACCACAATAAGGCTAGGAAGCAAAGAGCACCTCCAGAAAGAAGTGAAGAACAAGGTATATAGAATTTCCATTTTTACTTTCCAACTCCTTGAGCAAAGCTTCTTAAAGAGATGATCTTCATTAACCACTTCACATTTCCTAATTACAGACATAACTCTCCTATACATATTTTCACATTAATCTGGCACTGCAGAAACATTAAAGCTGCTATTATTTCATCTAGTATAACCTTTGCTAAAATACGTCAGCCATCTCCAGGTGAACATTAATTCCCTTTTCCTTACCAGTGTATTAATGAGTGTGAGGTTACAGGTATTACTTGTAAAGAGAAAAGGTGTCTGTACTAATTTGTACTTTAAAATTAATACTTGGAATAGAAGGAAAAAAAACCAACTATGAAAAAATGGAGTAAAATTTGAATGCATAATGCTTGGATGGCTCCTTCTCTTTTCCTTTGCTGAAGCTGAAATTCTGCTGTTAACCAACTTCAGAAATAGAATCCTATCTGTGACATCTGGGTTTGGATTTTTCCTCCCTCCAGGCTGTCACTGGACCAGGTGCTGCTTGTGTGACATTTTGTCACCTGCCCTTGGCCTGCTATTTTTAAACAGTTCTTGTCAGCTATCTTTTGAGAGGAGCAGAAAATACAGAGCAGCACAAGCAGAAGGACAAGTTCTCCCACTGAGCTAAGCCAGCCTGCAGGATAATTCTGTACATCTTCAGAGCTCCCTCGTGCCCCTCCACAGAAACAGATTAATGGAATCCTTTCAAAACACACCTGTACTAAAAGCATTCAAAAGAGACTGCCAATATACCAGTCATGAGACAACAAATTAATTGTGAACAATTATACAGCCTTTCATATTGGTTATAGTGTTTTAATATTTTGTTGCTTGAAGCAAATTATTCAATTGAAAAAAGAGGCCATCTGTAGATTACAAAACTGCTTAATTATCTAAGGAACAACAAGAGAACAGAGAAAGGAAATTTAAATTTTTTAATTTAAAGGTGCAAATGTAGAACTGTGAAATATAATTAAGAATATGTACTCTCAAAGACCTATTTAGATGAAACACATAAATGAAAACTAAAAAACAACCAATTTTAGGAAAAACACATGTATGTTACCTGAACATTTACAAAATCTATATAAGCACATATTACTAATTATAGTTATAAAACAAAATCTCTAGATAAAGGGTTCACTTTTCAAGAATATTAAGCACACTAAACAGAAATGTAGGGAAGTTAAGAGCACAGAAGTTATGGATTCCAGCAGTTCAGTGAAATCATAAATAGGAATCCTTCCAGTAACTACATCCCCAGTACTTGTGTTCAGTGTACATCTGCCATTTTCAGTCTGCCTGTCTTGGTTTCATAACTATTTACTGAGTATATTTCCAATTACGTGCTTTTTTACCATACACTTAGAGCATTGCAGTTAGGCTACAACAATAATCACTCTTCCATGTCTTTTCTATTCCTAGTTTAGAAAGAAAAAATTCTAGCTGTATACTTCCTGCTCTTGAAACACTTCAGAGCATGAATGAAGGCTTGATGATTCTTGTATAGCCCAGGCTGCACTGTTGCTTACATCATTAAATTTCCTAAATTATCTCTCCTAACAACATTTGGAGAGACTTTTCTAGCTGGACTGCCTGGGTGCCCTGCTGCATATGCAATATCATATTTGTCATGGCAGAGAGCCCAATTCCTTTTTAGAGCACATCAAGTCTGTGCATCCTCTCTTCTGCATTGTACTGGAAATGAGATAATAAATAAATTTAACTTTACCTTGTTCTTTGTAAAGGTGCATACTGATCCTGAATGAATTCTGAAATCTTTCTAACAACTTCAGGAAGTATACCCTTCCCACATATGAATCTTTCTTGATTCTTTTGCAAATAAACTTTTGAAAATTGTCTAGATAATTTTGAGTTACATGATCAGTTTTGAGAAATAATTCTGTTCCAAAAATAGTAAAAATTAGTATCAGACACAGTTTTACCACTATTGCATTTCTTCTTTTATTCATTTGCTCTTCCTAAGTGCTTCATGGTATTTTGAACTTGTGTAACCCTAATCAGCACCTGGATATGAATACTCACATAGTGAAGAGCTTTTAAGATTACAGTTACCTATTTTAACCTTTCTGATGTTACAATCAACATTCCAAGAAATAATGTTCATTGCTTATATATTGAGAAAAACTTCTATTATACCTCATGATTTGCACCAGACTGACCACTTATACCAATTCAGCAATTAGTATTTGGCATAAGATTTGCTAGAAAATGGTAAAGTTGGTCTGCTTTTGACCTGTCCTGAACTTCCTTGGAATGAGAACTTCCTCTCACATAATTGTTAAGATCACTGTTGATATCAATTACAATTTATGACTAAAGAATTCTGTGGCAAGGTCAAATGAAACTGGCAACAGGACTAGGTCTGCTCTATTTCTTTTCTATATATATCTCTTTTATCACTCTTATCTTTTCTATCATTTCCAAGTTACTGCCAAGAAAAGGCACTAAAACCCAGCAATACTTATTTGAAGAGACAGGTAGCATGTGGGGAAGGGTCAAGTTTAGACACAGCAGAGTGCAAAAACCAAAGCATGACCAGAATCTTACCCCAAACATGTGAAATAAGATTATTCATCTGACTCCCATGTATTTGGGAGCCCAGATAACAGCACAACCTACAACTCCCCACACCCCCAGCTCAGCCATGAGTGTGTGCTCCAGGCTTCACAAATGGGCACAAAGCATGAAGCACATGTGCATATACAGGAATTGTAATGGTTTTTACCTGAGCAGACCTTCAACCATTCTCTGTCCTTTTCCCCAAAACTACAGGTATGTGAAGCTATGCTACATTAGCAGACATGCCCAAGACAATTTCAACAGCAAGAATGTTGTAAGCAAGGGTCCACATGAAAAAATATAAAAATAAGAAGTAGCTCTCTGAAGAAGTTTATTGACTTTATCCTCACCTCTCTTTTTTATGTATATTTGCCATTTGTTCACACCCATAATTTAAACACCCACACTTACAGATCTTTAAAAAATTAAAATACTGAGCAGAACAGAAGTACTATTGTTTGCCAGAAGGGAAATATGAAGAACTATTACTGTGTTCACATGTATATACTTTAACTGTGCAAAAACTATTGTGGCAAAGTGAAGTGTATAATTATCAGCTATGAATATCAGTAGTGAAACTTCTTCCTATCACTGACTAAGCAAATATATCCTATCAGTAGGGAAAACAAAATAGCATAAAATAAAACAGCATATACATTACAGTGAAATGCAGACTTTATAAATAAATTACATTGCTCCAATAAAACACAGCAGTCTTGCACATATTTAAGTAGTGCAAACATTTTTAGCTTGAAACAGCTATATTTTCAAGTTAATAGTACTTTGAAAGCAATACTTGAACTTAAAGTTAAATTTTGCATTACTGATAAGTGGTAGACAAGTATTTGTACACATATGCTCATTCTACATGAAGTTCTAGAACTGTATTCAAAAGAGCAATATTGGCATTTTTCACTGGTGGTTTGGGAGGACTAAAATAAAACAATATCAAAGCAGACTTTACCATTAGCAATCTATACTAAAATATACAAAACCCTCAAAACAGTAGCAAAGTGAGAAAGAAAAAAAGCAAAACAGCTTTAGGTCTTTGTGAGGCCAGTCTTCACTAGGACAATGAAAAGAGGGAAATAAAGACAAGGAAAATTTGGTATCTCTATAATCAGTTCTTAAACTAAACAAAGCAAATAAAAAAACCCCACCACTCCTGACCAAACAGATTCAGCAGGTCAAAAACAAGGACATGCTGTTTGCCAGCAGCAAATTGGGAAGTATGACCATACTACAGATTGTTGCAAAAGGCACTTATTTAATTTTTAAAATATGAACCATTTAATGACCTTATTCTGTCCTGAAAAAAAAATTAAAGAGGATTTTTTAAGATAAGCAGAGTTTCAAATGGAAAAGCAACATATTCCCTTTCCTTCAAAAGGATTAGAGGGGCCTAATTTTAAACACAAATACATGTGCAAACATCTGTCAGCTCACTCTGTTTTTCACGAGCATTGAGATTTTGGGAAATGCTGGAACACTGCACTATTTTTCCTACTGAAAGTGTTGCAAAAAGCTCCAACAGTGTAGCACCGTTCCCAGCACTGAGATGACAACATTTGTTCTATTTGCATGACCTTTGTGTTCAGCTGCCGACTGCAAACACAAATATTATCCATTCACCTCCACTTTTCTTGGGTCATGTGGCAAACTTAGTGCTTTGCTTACAAAAAGCTTAGGAACACTTACAGCTGAACAAAATCAGGTGGTATGTACTGAAATGAATGGAAATTAAAGTGGAAAAATGAAGGTCCATTCTGTGGAACAGAATCCAACAGTCTTAAATTGCATATAATCTTCAAACACTTGGCTGTCAAAAATGTAATTTAAATGTAAACAAGAAATCCTAAATTTTGCTGAGTTTTCATATGACCTGATAGAGTCTTTACAAAAGTTATGAAGTAAACAGTTACAAGTTAGTAACCCAGTAACTTCAGTTTTGTTTCACAAATAAATGAGTGACATTAAGTACAGAAAATCAAGATAAAAAACTTCCCCACAGTTGCTATTTCTGCCTGTGAACTGTTGTACATTTATATTCAACATCTTGATCTCTACTGAAATATTGTGACACAATCAACACACGCTTTGTGTATCTCTCTACAGTGTGATATCCATTGAAATTAGATCTATTATAAAGCCTGCTCTTAAAATCTCCCTGTACATGTGTTGTCTCCAATTACTTATATTTGAAGCTGTGTCACACTTCTTTTAAAAAACCCACAATTTTTGTTAGGTGGAGATTTGTAAATTACAAAGTTTGTTTCTGTTCTGATTTAGAATAAATAAGCAAATATTACTGTTATCTAGTGTAACAGTAAATTTAAAAGAAATACTTTGATCTAGTGTAACAGTAAATTTAAAAGAAATACTTTGAAGGACATGATTTCTTTCCTCAGTTTTATACTTAGTTTCATGACCTGTCAGTAGCACATGTGCACAGCGTATGATCTAACACAGCTGAAATATTTTATTTAATTATTTTAAAATAGAACAAAGGCAGCTGCTAGTTACTTCTGATCAAAATATTTTTTATAGATCAGAATACCTCTGTTTGTGTTGTAATGCAATAGTTTGACACGGATAAACATATTGCAACAGTGACATATTACACCACAGACAGGAGACACTTTTATGTAGGAAAGAAATGTTCTGGTCAGTGATAAATGGCATCTACCCATAGCCATTCTGATAATTTACTTTTGCCCTACACCTTTAGGTCAAAGCAGAATGCAAATAAAGAATGCAAACATAACCTTTCCTCATTAAAGCAAAACTGTCACTCATACTTTTGTATGTATAATATATTTTATTGGCCATTCAGAAAATAAATAAGACTTTTCAGAAAAACATCTTAGGAGATTCTGCACATTTCTGTCCAGGAGGCCTCCTTATGACTGACATGGGGAACAGCCAGATACCCTGGGCTGTACACTGTAATTTGTCATTAACCAAATGAAGCTTAACAATTCCTTTACTCAACTTCTGCCCTCTTTTTTCCTTCCTTTTGAAAGAAGGAAAGTATTTACGAGTATTGACTGAAAGAAAGATGTTGAAGCTGGCCTTGATGGTAGAGAAAGCAGGTAGGGAATTCTGCCAAAGGGTCTTGGGACAAACGAAAATGAGAATTCTTTTTCAATTCATTTACATTCCTTAAATCTCAAAGTATGAAAATGACAAATGACTTTTAAAGTTGCACAGTTCCCAGACTATGAGGACAGAAAGCCAGGAACATACAGAAGGGTTCCCCTATCTGGCAGGAAAAACTGAGAAAAAGAAATCAGTTTTAGAAACAAAACAAGAGCTGACACTGAGCACCTTCTCCCAAGACTGGGCTCATGATAAAATGCAACTTAGATGGATATGCTGGTAATTTAGGTCCAGAAAACTCTGAGCTAGATTTCAAATCTCTTTTACAGCAAGAAATACACAAAAAGAACTGAGTGATTGAGCGACCCTGGCTGTCCTCACTGGAGAGCACCCAGCCAGCCTGCCAATCAGCCTGGCTCAATGTGGGTAACGCAGCATTGCAGGAGTGAGGGTCAGATCATTACCAATAATCTCTCAGACTGGCTCTGCTCCACACCTGAAAGCAATAAAAACGTCCCTCCCAAAAAATGTCACTTAATCACATGTCCTCTCAAGGTCAAGGGGATCATGCTTTAAAAGAAGTGATCTGCTTGGGTGACCTTGAAATAAACTCAATTTCCATGGCCCACAGGACAAAGCCTGACCATACCTCAGACAGTGAAGGGTATGAAGCTTCAGCAACTACAAACAAGAGACTCTTCCTTTCTCACCTTGAGCTTCTCCATTACCTCCTCTGAACCAAACAGAGCATGAGGAACTCAGACCCCAAAAAAAGAACAAAATATCCCAGAAGCATTTCAGTTTGGTCTTCCCATCAGAATCTTTTATGGTTAATCCTCCTACCCACATTCTAATTGAGAGCTCTCATTCCATACCCAAAAGAATTATTTTTTGTTCCAAGCATCTGCTGGGACATGAAGGACACACATACCAAGAAGGATGATGTTTCAAGCAAAGTTTCAAACTTCATATAAACTGCCTGCAATATTTTACTCATTAATACATATACAGACAGTACTTCTAAAAATAAGTATTTGCTGGCAGCAGCAGGGTGAAATGATCCTGAAACATGGGCCTGTTTCAGGCTCTGTTACATGCATTGAAGGCCCCAAGAAATATACAGTTATTCTAGAATCAAATCTTCCTGTATTTTCAAAATCAGAAGATTTTGGTACTCACCCTTTTCATACTTTCCACTTAAAATCTGGATAATAAATGTATGGCAAACTGACCTGTAAGTGCTGCTAACTGTGATTGTTTGAGAAAAAAGGGCTCATTTACCAAAAGAAGAACAATTTTAAGAAGTCATTTGAAAGCCATCTCATTGCTTTTATTTTATATTAGGATTTTTGTATCTACAGAAGAAATAGTGCACAAACCTAAGAGAGGACAATCAGATGCAAGAGGAAGTAAAGATTTAAAGGGAATAAACAGTTTACTATGAAAGACAGAGTTGGTAAAATGAAGAGGAACTAGCTCAGAGGGTTGGTTAAGTTAATAGTATTCCAAAAATTTCACACAAGAGGCATTCACATGGGCTTGTCTACAAGGAACTGAAAAAATTAAGTTGAAGTACATAACCAATATATTTAAAAAAAACTTCAAGGTAAAAATAAATGAAAATTTGGCAATGACTTAAGAGCAAGCCAAAGCAAGCAGAACTGATCACTTACTTTCTGAATGTGCTAACAGACTAAAATGTCCTGGTACCTTAAGGGGGAGAGCCAGAGGAGTGTGAAATAAATAAGAAAAAGCAAGTGAATTTATAAGACAACAAAGTGAAACGTGAGGAAGGTGCAGAGAAGGACAGCAGCTGAAAAGCTTCTGCACTTTTGTAGAGAAAAAGTAGTGGGATGTACAGGAAAACATTCAAGACCAATTTTCACAGAAAAAGAAACAGCAAAAATACAGTAAGAAAGTGATGTCAGGACTGAATCAATTTTTGCAGAAGAATGGTTTTCAGGAAAAGGATTCAGCTAAAATGGGAACATAGATCTGTTTGACACAGAGGAAAGCAACACCTCCTGCAAGGGAGAATGAACATGTCCTGTAAGAGCTGCTCCTGTGAATATTCCCAGCCACACTGCAGTGTGAAAACAGGAACAGGGAAAGTGCACTCCAGGCCAGGGCCAGGCTGGGGGCTGGCAAAGTCAGCCCTGTGCTTAGATGGAAGAGAAAAAAGAAACAGGGAAAGCAACAGTATCACTGGGGGAAACCCATAGGCAGGGAGGTAACTAATAGAAAAACAGACTTCTCCAACAGCTGCTGAGGGGAAGTGAGCTCATTAGCAAGGGAGGAAGGCCAAAATGGGTGAGAAACACTGAATGAGAAAATGAAACAGTGAGAAAGAGCACATCCAGTCTGAGACAGAAGCCCTTATTAGAGCATAAGTAAAGCTAATGGTCCCATTATCAAATGGAAAAGATCAATTTAAACTTTACACAATAACCAACTTCAATAATTAATATCCAGTCAAATATCTAACCCCATCTTTTTCATTTTTTCCACACTATGATTCATGTGGAAATTCATTCTTAAAAAATTCGTTTCTATTTGTATATGTAAATAAATACTGAAAAACCCCATAAAAATAATGAGTTTTAGCTAAATTACAATGTATCTAACAAGATACAATAAATAATTAATTGTACTTACTAGCAATTTGAATTTTATTAATATTCTAATGCCAGCCACATGAAACATATATCCAGTAGAAATGTCAATTTTGTTGAGCATGGTTTTTTAAGTTCGACTTTAACCTTTATTTCAGGGTTTATGATCAGAATAGACATGAGACTGTATTCCCTGCCATTTTAGACAGATGAATAATGGTTAAAGACACATGAAGGCTATGGCACAGCAAATGCCAAGATAACAGGGGTAAAGAAGCCAGTTTGTTTGGCTTGTGAATAAAACCTGTACCCAGAAGATATGGCACAAAAGGCACAGTATTTTTGACCAAGAAAAAATATTTTTACAATGGAGAGGAGAGTAAATGAGGCAGTCATGACATCAAAAAACATGTATATAGGCATTAGCATAGGAAGTGCTATACATAACTAGATTTCTTCTTTGTGTTCTGACTTAGTATTTGGGAATCATTTCTTGTTCAATACTTCCTTGGTATATGGCTTACAACTATCCTCAGTCTTACAAGTCAGCAAGAATGCATATTAGCAAGAATGTGCACCTATTTTTAAACACAACCAGTGAAAGATAAAGACAAAGGAGGGTGCAGGTTGATCAGGAATTCAATGAAATGCTGCCACACCTTTTACTATACTATCAGCCAAGAATTGCAAATGGTTTCATCCCTAATGCCAACACCTGGTAGAACAAAGAGAGTTTAACAGCATAAATAATGACAACTTTCCCAGCACTTAAAAACAGCTAATATCTTTTGGCTTCCCCTAACAATTTGAAATCCAAATTAAGATAAATTTGTTTAAAAGAAACCTGAAATTAACTATAGAGAATAACCTTGATACACTGGTTGGTTTAGGACCAGTGCATCCTAGCTGATAATCCACACTTTGTATAACCTTTTAAAAAGATGTTGAACACAACAATTGGACTCAAATGAAATATTTTTGAAGTGACTGCAGCAAGAGATCTTGCTCTACAATTTGTTGGTACAAAATCCCATGTTTCAGAGACGCCAGTCAGATAATACTATGATTGTACACTTAGAATAAATGGATAGACATTTCACCTTATCTTCCTAGTAGAGAAGTTTATCTTAAGATGGGAAAACAGAAATTTCACAAAACTGGAAACTCATTCATTAATAAAAAAGTTTATAGAAATACTGAAAAGCTGATTTTTGTTTAAACACCAAGCAAGCATGGACATATGAATATTCCTAACCTGTAAAATGATTCCTCCACATTATATCAGCGAAACTCATTGGTGGGCCACTGGGAGGGTAGTGTTTACCTTTCAGAGGCTCATGATCAGTCCTTATCATATCCATTAAGGAATTTTCCAAAGAGTGCAAGTTAAAAGTGTCATAGGGCCTATTCCGGTCCTAGAAGAAACAAAAAAAAAAAAAAGGAAGAAAAGACAAGTGTTATTGAAAAATTTAATTTTCTAACATAGGCTCGTTTCTTGTTATATAAATTCTAGCATCTAATTCTAGATTATAGAATTTGATAGAACTTTCTATAAGAAAAAAAATATAAATATGTCTGCAGTTTAAAATTATACCCTTCATTTTGCAACTGCTGTTTTCCCCAGTACAGCTATGCAAAGAGGCTTTTAAGTATTTCTAAAAATATACATACAAGCAACTGCTAATTCTAAATATTGCCATTTAAATAAGAACTTAGAAATAAAGCAGTATTAATGCTTACACAGGAGAAATTAAATTATTTCAGAGATATTTGGTTTACAGCTTCATCATCTGCTTCCTGTCACTGTGCTGCCTTAATATCAGAGCAGAAGCAAGCAATGCTCAAGACACCAGCAGGCACCTTTGTGCCAGAAAGTACCAATTAATTCTTCCAATGTCTAACATTAACCTGATGGGTTTAAGGAAAGTACACTAGGTGCAAGAAAAAATAGAGGCGAGCTAGGATAACACTTCCACTGAAGGGCACTCAAAAACCTGAGCAAGGGCTGGTCTGTAATGTTTGAACCTCCCATTTTTAATTCAGTAGTTCTGCTTCTGCTTTTGGTAAGTAAAAGGAAAAAATAAAAGAAAAGAAAAACAAACCCCAGAATCAGTCTTCAGCAGGCCCACTAGAACAACCAGTTGCAAAGTTCAGGAACAATTCCAGGGAGGAAACAATCTACCAATGCCCATGTATCCAGAGTACTGTACACTATCAGACAGCATAACAGAATGGCCCCTTATGATCACCCAGTTGTAAAAAAATATTTGTTTGCCTACTCTCTTCACTACCATTAAAAAAAAGGGGGGTGTTGTATACTATATTGTGCTACAGTTGATAAAAAGTGGTAACATCCTATCCTGCAAACCGAAACCTTCACTGTAATATGCTCCCACAATTCCTGGAACAATGTTTTTCACATGTTACTATAAGATATTCTTGCTTGCAAAACTAGTATTTAAAATCCTCAGAGCAAAAGCAGTATCCGTAGAAAAGGTAATAAAATTCTGTCTTAATAAATACTATTTCTCTTGAACCATCTTGTTATTAGGTTGTCTTTAAATAAAACTAAAGGAGAGAACACTTGCATAAATTCATCATTGTTTTAATATTCCTGTTCTGGAATTAAAATAAATACACATCATTAAAAGCTTACTATTACAGAAAACTCTGAAATACAGATAATCTTACTGTCAAAAATCTCATGTTCCTACAGTGCCTACTCTAAACTGAAGACCCAATTTCCCTTATTCAGTGTGCTAATGTTGTATTTTCTATAAGTGGACTACCATTATTGTCTGTACACATTTATTTAATCTATTGAGCATTTCTGGCAGTCAAACATGATGTTCAAAGAATAATACTTGATTTCTGTTAGAAGCTATACTAAGTACTGAAGTTCAAATGAGCTCACTCATTTTCAATTCTCTTTGTTGATGATTCTTGTCTTCTACAGTTGCTTAGAATTCCATCATTTGTATACTGTATTTAAAAGAGTACTTGCTCCCCTATCCAAATGGAGCAATACACTGAAACATAAAATAAAACGTATGAATGTCCAGCAAATTCAAAGTAGATCCTAGGGAAAAAACCCTCAAACCAAACAATAACATCCAAAGTACTGAGGTTGGGTTTTTTTTTCCAAAAAGAAAACTTTATTTGATTAAAACAACCCACTTCTTAGTAATATGCGCTAGTAGAGAAGAGTTTGTTTCATAATCACTTCCTTAAAAAAAATGCAAGGGTAAATCAAAAAGAAAAAGCATTAACTTTGATGAAAAAACCCATTCTAGTGATGCATTAGTAAATTGATTAAGTAGGTTTTATATAATTCCTTTAAACAAAGAACTTTTGTTGGCTTTTTCTATCTGCCTCTTAGATATATGTAAGTGAAGAGGTCAACTGCTTCAATACCCAACTACACCATCCTTTTGAAGAGAAAATATGAATGCAAAGATACAGCTTATATCCTAAATAGAGGTAAGGAAGTATTTTTCAGTCAGATGTGTGCCCTGACCTGTTTTACTATACAGCCATAGCAGAGCTGCGCTGGCAAAACCAGCACTGGCAGGAGAGCTAAAGGGCAGGACTGCAGCTTTTGCCACAGTGGTAGTTTATTCCAGCTTCAAACATTCCTGAGATTACAGTCTTAGAGGTCAGAAGGCTTGAGTTCAGAAGAGGACACAGCCTACAAATTGAATTTAATTAGCCTTTATTAACATATGTATGTTATATTTTAACCATGCTGCTATAGCAGCAAATCCCTGGGAGGTCCTGCTTTGTTCTGTAACCTGCCAAGGAGCTGAGCACAAGGGGGAAAAGGGAGAAAGAAATTGTAGCATGGCAGCAAGGCTGTGCAGGGTAGGCTTGCTGGAATGCTGCATCTTCCTAACCGTTTAAGGGGCACACAAACCTGCAATATATTTTCAAGATTAAAACAGACCTACATTAAACACAGGAAGATCAATTTAATCAAAACCCTTTACCAGGCAATTATAACACTTCCCATTATAGCACTTGAGCAAGATAAATCTAGTAAAAGAAATTTTAGACACAACAGATTTTACAAGTGTGTTGTGGCAGTGCATAAGTATAACGTGTGCTGACTACAAACTTTGCAGTGTGGATGATAAAACACAAGAAGGGGCTAACATTCTAGCTCCTAAATAAAAGGGCTATTACCATTTTTCTCAGTAGCTTTCATTTCAGTAGCAACTCATTTGTACTCAGCAGATTTGAAAACTGTTTTCTAAATTCAGCAATTTCTTCCAAGATGACTGGTGCTTCTGCACACACACACACAATTATGTTTCCTCATTTCTCAGCATGAACAGGTTCTCCTGGTTTTGTGAGCTGATACTGTTCCAGCTCCTGGATTTGCCTTTTGCATTGTTTCCATAGGCCACCAATCTATTGCCAAACAATCCCAACAACATAAACAATTCATAAAAGTCCTCAGCAGCACATGAGGATTTTGCAAGAAGGTTCTGGGACTAGGAACATGAACTAAAAGCACAAGATATACAAAATACAGAGTGATAAAGCATAATAAATAACTTGGTAAAGAAGTTTTAAAATCCAGCCAGTCTGGAAGATTTGCTGGGATATCTTCCTACAGAAGGCAAAGCTCCTAAGACCTACTTAGATAAACTGCATTATGGATAAAAGAGAAATCTCCAGCTACCAGGCACTGCCTTTGGCTACACAATAATCATTAAGTCAGCAAAAGATTAAGTCCAGCCTGCCCATGTTGGATTGTATTTCTGCTGTGTGCAGACAGCAGCTCCTTCCTTGTTAGCTACTGGTATATATGGCAGCATATTTCAGTTCTCAGAATTATCCAGACTTGAAAGAAAGAAAACCAGTTTATTAATAACAGCTCTTAGAGAAGAGATGCATCACGTAACTTTAAATCCCAGCCCTTCATGGCTGCTATCTCTACATTCATCTATGCCATGGACTTCCTCACAGTGGACATCAATATAGTGAGAAAACACAAATGCATATCAGGATCAGATTTTGAAGAATCAC